>NC_069377.1:62905000-65405000 GCF_021730395.1 Mercenaria mercenaria | reverse complement strand
TTCGCTGTTAAAATATTGTAATTACAGAAGTTAAATAAAATGTATTCTTACGCGAAAGCGACCTTCAACAAATGGAATCATGCCTATCACGCGTGAACTGTATGGGACAATGCTTATCGATTAATCAAATGGAATTAGACTCTTCCACGCGTTTATACTACATATTAACGACTGTTAGAACCCAAGCCAGGTATAAAATTAGTGAAAGATAGCAATCGTTGATTGACTGAGTGATTATATCGATGTAAACGTCACGCGGAGCTTCCTTTTATTTTTAGATCTATTTTGTCGGCTGCTACAGTAGATCTATATACATTAAGACTTATTCGATTATGCGATGGAATTTACCAAAAAAACATTAGACAAAAACCAAGTACGCAATGTTTTTGCATTAATAAAGAAAGAAACACACAGTACAGTTTCCATAAACCCAAACAAGTTGAATGTGTTAGAAAAATAATTGATGGGTACACAAACAACTTGACTATCTTTAAAACCCCAATTATAGTATGCCTAGAGTTTTCAAAATTGTGACTTGCGTAGGCGTTCTCTGAAGATGGACGACTACCATGTTAAAAGTTATCTACTAGGTGCCACAAGAAAGACTTGCCCGGTAGTCACCCTTGAGAGGCCCTTTATAGTGAAATAAACGAGGGTCAAAGGTCATTCGGTGCATATTTTCATGTGTGTCACATAAAATACCTTGTATCTTGGTCATTTATCGATGTAGAATAACAATGGTATCAAAATGAAGCCAGGGCTTTGTACATTTATTTACAATCACTTAATAAAAACATTTCTTATTTACAAACTGAATATTCATGAAAACTTTAAAAATGGGCATATATTCGTTAAAAATGATACTTTCAAATAATACAAAGATCAAATCTTCACTATTTGTGTTTATAAATGGACAACAATAAGCAATATTACATTTGAAACATTACTTTATATAAATATATATCTGTTTGTAGCATTATTTATTGTTTGCAAGAGTAAATACTGTCAAAAGTGGGTGGGGTATATTAATCATTAAAAATAGAAACAAATATTAAAAAAACTCGCAATATTTACATATCTCATATATAAACCATATTTTGAGATAGTAGGATGTTTTGAATTTGGAATAATGTTCTTCATAAATATTAATTAAAAGTTTTTCAGCTCATTTGCATATTCATGAATATTAATTAAAATGTATCAAATATGCATTTAAAACGTTCATTTAGTACACATATATCTGTTATTAACCATTGATGAGAATCTTATCAGTTTTATAAATGTCCAAGTAAAGTAAAACTTCATGCAATAAGAATATAATTAGTATTTAACATTTATTCAAATACTGCACAACGTAGTTCACACAGTTCAATCTTGCTCATAGTCTTTCTCTATACACAATACCAGAGGACAGTGTTTTAAAGATGTCACAACTTTATTGTCCTCGTTACCATGTACATTTCTACAGTTGGTATATAAATAGCCTCGCATGCACATTCAAACATGCAAACCTGGTTGGATCGGTAGCATTTGCACATTGAACTGCCACATTTCGTCTTGCAATCCACATTAGGATATGATATATTACTTTGGGTATAATGGGAATACAGTAATACATGTCACCCGTGGTATCCTTTGTATGCATGCGAACTTAGATCCATTATTTTACGCTATCGATCCTTTTGTTTACATTTTTATTTCTACAATTTTCGCCTTTCATGTGGTATATTTGACTTAGATACAAGAATTTTATAATTTGGTGGTGATGTAGGATTACCACGATTATCGGAGATTTGTGGAATTATGCTTTTTCTTAATATTGAATTTTAAAAACAGGTTATGTATGACGTCATCAATATCCGCGTACATAACATGTAAACAAATAATCAGCTGTTCAGTGAGCTGATAACCTTTGATAGAGATGAGTAAATGGAAATGTGTTTACATTACTTCTGTTAGGATTCTGGTTAGAAAAGTGTGGTTAGTTTGCATAAACTATAGATTTTAGATTTTTTAGAATATAATTTAATATATCTAGTTTGCCATGACCTGCAGATGACCCCATTTATTTCTGAGATCATTAAAAGGACATTCATTATGACTGGTCTGAATATACATTTCTGGCGGCGGAAAAACTTTTGACTTGTAGTGTATCTGTATGTATCGCTAACCTGACCTGCATGTAGATCCATGATACCCAGAGTGACCTGTATACCATGGGTACATTGGCGGTCTTTCTGTATACCAAGGATATCCGTATTGGCATACATATATAGCCCTGATAGCATGTATGTATACAATGGATACCACGAGAGGCCTGTTTGTACACCTAGGATACCCATAGCTTTCTGTATATATAACAAGGAAGACCCATATACCCAGTATACCCAGAGTGGTCTTTATGTATAGCAAGCTTACAAATAGAGGTACCCAGGATCCAATAGTGGCCTGTATTTATAGCCAAGAAGACCTGACAGTATACCAAGGATACCCAGATAGACTTGCCTCTATACCTAGGATACACCTGAAGCATGTATTTATGCCCAGGATATTCATAGTGGCGACATTAAGTAAACGGTCAGGATGGCCTGTTTGTATACCCAGGATACTCAAGGTGGCCTACCTAGGATACACTCAGGTGACCTGTTTATATACCAAGCATACTCAACACATATACTGGCCTAGTGTATAGCAACGATGGTATGCCTGTATACCCAGGGTTTTTTTTTCACCCAGAAAGGCTTATATGTAAAACTGGGATATCCATAATGGCCAGTATATATGGCCACGATGACATGTTTGTATATCCAGGCTACACAGAGTGGCATGGCTCTATACCTTGGATACATAGGTAACCAGCCTGTATACCAATGTCATCCAAAGTGACCTGAATGTATAGCCATGATGGCATGTCTATATACCCAAGATACCCAGAATGTTGTGTATGTAAATCGAAGATACCCTTAGTAGCCTATATATACAACTGTATAGTACGGTGTTCCGTTTGGACAATCGTGACTTTTTATTTAGTACTAAACTGCGATGCACGATGGTACGATGACGAAAACGCAATGCCGCGATGGCACGATGATGAAACAACGATGGTACGATGGTGAAAACGCGATGGCACGATGATGAAATCGCGATGGTGCGATGGTACGATGGTGAAATGTCGATGTAATATAGCGTTTTCATCATCGTACCATCGCGTTTTCACCATCGCACCATCGCGCCATCGCGTTTTCATCATCGTACCATCGTGCACTCGCGTTTTCACCATCGTACCATCGCGTTTTCTTTCATCGTGCCATCGCGTTATCATCATCGTACCATCGTTGTTTCTTCATCGTACCATCGCGTTTTCACCATCGTACCATCGCGTTTTCACCATCGTGCCATCGCGTTATCATCATCGTACCATCGTGGTTTTACCATCGTGCCATCGCGTTTTCACCATCGTACCATCGCGTTTTCACCATCGTACCATCGCCTTCCGATTAGAAATGCGTAGTCCCGTACACATGTATTTTTGTCAACAATAGATTATTGTATCTCAATGTATTTTGTGAGACGAAATTTACCATTTAGATTTTGCTGTTTTGCAAAATGTTTTACAAAATGTTCAGTGCTCAGTTCATTAAAACTAAAATCTTCAAGGTCACGTCCTTTGTATTTTATGTATGCATGAAAGTAAATACAAAGCTTGGTGTAATAGTCACATGGTATTATTCAAACTCAGCTTATTCTTGTTATGATGTAGAAGGTACATAGTGCAATGTGAAAATGAGATTTATCAAACCTGTATTTTACTGACACATACTGTACCACCGCGTATGACCACCGGAAGGCGATGGTACGATGGTGAAAATGCGATGGTACGATGGTGATAACGCGATGGTACGATGGTGATAACGCGATGGTACGATGATGAAAACGCGATGACACGATGGTGAAAACGCGATGGTACGATGATGAAAACGCGATGGTACGATGATACGATGGTGAAAACGCGATAGTACGATGATGAAAACGCGATATTACATCGACATTTTACCATCGTACCATCGCACCATCGCGATTTCATCTTTGTGCCATCGCGTTTTCACCATCGTACCATCGTTGTTTCATCATCGTGCCATCGCGCCATCGCGTTTTCGTCATTATTATTATTATTATTATTATACCAGATTTATATAGCGCCCTTTTCATGATCAATTTCACGTTCAAAGGCGCTTTACATAGTTCAAATGCAGCCACACAGGGCGCATAATTCATCCTCTACTAGTACAGACACAGAGCGATCTGACCAGAGGGACAGAGAGAGACAAAGCCCCAACGACAGAGAGATCAGAAATAAGATACAGGCTTGTCCGGCTAACTTAGCCTAGCTCGTTGCGAATAGACAGCCTGGTTCTTTAACGTGCCCAGTGTATAGCACTGATACACGCAAGGATTGCCTGGGTTCCTGACCAGTACACCTCTAGTTGGGTGGGAAACACTGAAAAGCGTTTCTGAAAATTCCCGAGTACCTGCCGGAGATTGAACCCCCGACCTCAGGATTGGAAGGCCAGTGTCATCGTACCATCGTGCATCGCGGTTTAGTATTAAATAAAACGTCACGATTGTCCAAACGGAACACCGTAGTATAGCCAGGATGATATGAAAGGAAACTCGGTTGGCGCTTCTGTATGTCCAGAATACCCAGAATTGCCTGTCTGTATATTCAGTATACCAGTATTTGCCAGTATGTATACATGTGTAGCCAATATGACCTGTCTGCATGCACAGAATACTCAGATAGGCCTTTCTGTATACCCATGATACCCATAGTGACCTGTATGTATAGACAAGGTACCCTTAGTGGACTGTATGTATAGCCGGGGTGGCTAGTTATACTTAATTACAATGCTATTATCGTAAATAGAGAATGATTTATAGTAAGTTACCAGTAGATCTATACTTGTTTTACACCGAGGAGAATCCGATATGAACAACAGATGACTGGAAATATCAGTGCTTATCAGTTGTGTATTGTTTAAACCTTCATAGTTGTAGGTTTAACATGTTATGTTTGTTAATTGACGATACGCATGTTAAATTCTTTGCTTTTGAGGATTAAGACAATTTTCTATGAGCAAGGTTTATATTGTGCTACATTTCTCTTAGGGAAAGCCTGGCTACTTTTAGATTGGCATTCGCGCGGTGGATCATGGTATTGATACAGAAATCTGTACGATTGTAATTGGTTTGTTAAGTGTCAGGGGACAGTTTCGCATTTGGCCCGGGTACGTTTTTTAAATAAAATAGGTAGATGTACTTTAAAGACCTTTATATTCAATTGTTTATTTATGGTGTTTATAGAACTAAGGATTCCTGCGTACGAGTATTTATTGTGTAAAATAAATAAATAAATGCTTGAATCAATTTTCCTAGCTCCGTGTAGGCGGACGGGTCTACAATCTTACCTGAGGTAACGGAAGTCAGAAAAAATAAAAACGGTCATCCATCCATCCATCCAGATTCAGCTCAAATTTGCGGTAAAAGTAAACGGTTATGAGAATCTTTTCTTCCCACTATTATTTTCGTCTGGTCACATGCTTTAAAAATATACATAAGTTTTAGGTCAGTCATTTGCCTCAAAATTTAGTGTTCTGAAACCAGAGTTTTACTCGTTTTTATCATAGAAACAACGGAATTGGCAGGCTGAAAATGTCATATGATGAAGTGTTAATTATATGCAATACATCCGGTCAACACTTCCCGGGAATTTCTCAAAACTGGATTTTTAATGATTTTCTTCGCACTTTTATCAACGCAGATTCGTTTTTCAAATTTCAAATTTCCAAATTTACTGTCCCTTGCCCCCATAACTGACTCTGTATTGCTAAGACAGATCAGTGGAACAGACTACAAATGGAATCAGTTTCAATTCCGACTTAAAAAAAATATTTATAATCTTGCCCGTAGTGATAGAATAATGCAAAAATAGAGTTATTGTTTTGAAATGATTATACAATTAGCCAATATTAATACAATATATATAACAAATACGCCAATATGGGCCATTTGTTTTTCGGTGCAAGTTTCGAATTTGTAAAAAATATCCTTTCAAAAACAATTTTCCGGGAATCCTCTACAGAAGTGTCTCCGCCATTTTGCCAAGCCACTGGAAGCAAGTTGTTGAGATTTGAATTACTGAGTAGTCATCTCCTCGTTGTTATTATTGTACAGTAAGTATAAGGGTTGATTTTGTCGGATAGCTTTTATGTTAATCTGATTTTTTTTCTGTAAGATTGTAATTACGAGTGATCATGTCTTAGTCATGATCTTGCCACCTCATCAGCGGTAATAATTGTCAACATTCAACAGCTCGACATCACGATCATGGACTAAAGTGAGATATTGATATTTCCTTCAACTGCGTTCAGCTCTGCGGAGCCCATCTCTGTTACTCACTCCAATGACGTACACTTGGCCATTGACCTGATATGTGAGAAAGTTACCACAAGTCGTGACTCACAGTCTACTGGTTCTTACTGAAATTCTGTTGAAATCTTGCAAGAAACCAACAATACAAAGAGGGGTTTTAATGTATCTGACTTTAAATGTGGTACTTAATACTATTACTGAGTGTATACATTTGTCCAACTGACAGCCATGATCTGCCATGAGCCCCTTGCTGTCAGCACTTTCAGTGCCTTGATTTAATTAAAACATAACGTTCAGTCCACTGCCTATCTAACCTTGTTACAGATAACAATGTAAAGAAGAAAAGGTTAGTTTATACTAATTTATTTTAAGTCGACTGTGAAGCAAGTTCTACAACTTATATTAATCACTCTCCACACCTCATTCCTGATGGAATCTATCGCCACGAGCGTATGAGAGAAGAGGCCAGTTTCCCTTTAATGCTGAGCGCCGAGCAAGGGAGCTACTGGTACCATTTTTAACGTCTTTGGTATGACGCGGCCGGGGATCGAACCCAAGACCTCCTGCACTCGAAGCGGACGCTGTACCACTAGGCTATCAATGCAGTTTAAAAGAAGAAAAGTTTACTGTATAATCATGAAGTTAATATCTTTGCCTTTCATATTTTCATTTTTCAAAGATACAGTTACTTTGGTACAACTAATGGTGATGTACAACGATACATTGTATCCAGAAGATTAGGTGGAGGAACCATAACTCTTTCTTGGGTAGTTATGCATTTTGTTCACACTTTTAACCATTTAAGGCTATATTTTTGACTCCACTGAAAGAAATGAATGGAGTATATTTTAAATTAAATTTTAGATTGTAACAGGAGGAAGTGAAGAGCACATTAATATATTATAAAGTCATCATCCTTTCTACACTCATTTTTTTCACATTTTCCTACGATTAACTTATCACATTTTTGTCCACACTAAGATTTTTCAGTTTTAGAAGGGAACTTGATACAATAATCAATGGTAAGAGGAATTTTATAATGCAAGGTCACCATCTCGTTTTGAATAAAATATATGTCTGTTGTGTGACTAGGGGAAATGCGTACTTTACAGGGAATTCCATGTCTCTACAGGGGGCTTTTAACAGCATTAATATTGAAGATGCGATTCAAATTCTTCAATGATCAATGCTGAGTTTGCATAAACATAAACTAAAAGCGTTTGAGAAGTTATACAACGGTGAGTCAGATCTCTGAAATGTAATTAAATTTATTTATAAAATGAAAAGAAAAACTTTTACTGAAATTGTTTGATAAGAATATCCGCAGGATGTTTCCTAAAAATAGACATATAATTTCAAAAGATTGTTGTAGAATGTTGTTTCTTGATTACCGGTTTTTATCGGTTCCGTTTAAATCAGTTCCTTTCATCACTAGTATGTATAAATCGTAAAAGCACCGGCAGTTTCTTACCTGAAATGTTGTAATAACAGATTACAAGTTGACTTGGAAAGTAAAAGCAGCTTAGTAATCAATACTGAATAAGTTCTGTGCGAATTATTTACTTGCGTAAATTTCATGTAACCTTTTTAATATTTTATATGTAATGTCATTAATTTTCAACTTATAGAATTTCACATCAAAGTTAAGTAAACTTCTGAACAGGAGAATATTTTCATCTTATAGAAATCTTATTATTGGGGACGTGCTGCATTGGTCTGGCTTATGATATTGCAGTTATTTTTCCTTCTAGGCTCAAAGTTACCATAAGCATCAAAATAAAAACCACATATAGTATCGTTTTATTCAGTTATAAGGTAGGGTCTTAACAACACTTTTATTCTGAGAAGAAAACGTTTTCACTTCATTCTTAAGACGTATTCATCAAAAGTAGATCTAACCTGTTCATAAACATGTAGTATTGCACCAAGTTCCAGTTTCTCTAGTTTTATGCGGCCAGGGACAGATATTTGGTACCGCTTTGCTTCATCGGGTTATTTTGTTGGTTTTAACGTCGCACCGACATAATCATAGGTCATATGGCGACTTTCCAGCTTTGATGGTGGAGGAAGACCCCACGTGCCC
Organism: Mercenaria mercenaria; assembly: GCF_021730395.1. Taxonomy (NCBI): domain Eukaryota; kingdom Metazoa; phylum Mollusca; class Bivalvia; order Venerida; family Veneridae; genus Mercenaria; species Mercenaria mercenaria. The sequence continues at coordinate 65,396,488 of NC_069377.1, read as the reverse complement.
CTCAGTGCATTATTTCATCACGAGCGGGCACCTGGGTAGAACTACCGGCCTTCCGTAAGCCAGCTGGTTGGCTTCCTCACATGAAGAATTCAACGCCCCGAGTGAGGCTCGAACCCACATCGATGAGAGGCAAGTGATTTGAAGTCAGCGACCTTAACCACTCGGCCAAGGAGGCCCCTATTAATGAAACTAAGTAAGAAAAGTAAAGGAAATAGAATAGAAACAATTACAAAGAATAAGTTTAAAATAAGTATCACCTTTCAATGTTTTTGGTAGGTCTGTCTACGAGATAGCACGGTAAAGCTCGGGCAATATAGAGAATTCCGTTTCTGTTGTGGTTTTAATTGATTCAGTTTTTATTCTAGCAAAGCACTAAAGATACAAATTATCGCTGATTTTCGAACTACCCAAAACAAATTTGTTTGTACTCATAAGCAAAAATTTAAAAAATCGTCAGTTGATTTTTTCAATGATAAGTCAGGTATATGTAACGCGATTGAATTTCGTCGCTTACTGAAAGATCTAGATAAGAACGTCAGATCCAAGAAAACAGGCGATACGAAAGAAATAACTTCTCTCGCTAGATTGATTTAGACGATTATTGACTATTATCCTTCCTCTTCTCTCACTTCATAATCCAGTTAGATACACTACCATGGTAGCTTAGTGGTACAGCAGTGCGGGAGGTCGTTGATTTGTTTCTTGGTCGCGCCATACCAAAGACGTAAAAATGGTAAAAGTAGTTTCCTCGCTTGGCGCTCAGCATTAGAAGGATAGTTTCAGGTATCAGTATGATGTGTCTGGTTGGGGTATCATGTCACGTGTCTATGGCGTGATATTCCAGTGACGCCGCACTTTAAAGGTGGACACTGTGCTCACTGATACAAGTAGACACCTTCGTTGATATGACTGAAAAACAATTTACCCCGAACACAGACACACGCACGCGCGCACGCACCTACACCGCAATCAGTTTCGAACGATATATAGCACTGATGTTTCTCAAATATAAAGTGGGGGATGGTTAGCTTATTCTGGGAATTCTTCATTCTTAAGCTTCTTTTAAATTGTAGAATCTACTTTCACATATTGAATAGTAATTGAATAATACACAGCTATGATTACAATATGTATAATACCCTGAGAAGCTAGGTTAGCCATTTATTTAAAGTTTACATTCGTGATATTTAAATGATGGAGGAATGCTTTTTTTATTCCAATACACTATGAGAACTGTGTACAGTAAAACAATGTACCTAGTTAATGTCAAACAAAACCATATCGTAATTTAATACTTAGCTACTTCAAGTGTTCATAGAATACATTTTCAAACAATAGATTCTCTGTAGACTACATTTTTTAAATGGTTTGTTGCTCTGACTTACAGTGTCATGCGACCTTGCCGCAACAACAGGAGATATCACATACAACCACTAGCGACTCCAATATTTCAAAATAAATGATCTACTTAATGGACAAAATATGTACTGCGTAGTAAGATAAGAGAGTCAAAAATCTATGGATAATTAGGGTTATTATAACAGTAGCTCGATCTGGGATGCTGTATTCGACTCGAGTGGATTTTTGCCAGATCGGATCTCACGAGGCGCGCAACCGACCTTGCAAAATCCACGAGAGCCGAATACAAAATCCCAGATCTAGCTACTGTTATAATGACCCTTTTATTATATACCTCTACCTTTTTGTTTGTTGTTTTGTTATTGAACGAAATTTTGAATGTTTATCGATATTAAAATGGAACTAAGTGAAGTTTTTATGTGCGCTATTTATAGAACTGAGTCAGGTCATGCATATAAATGAAAGTAGTCCAGCAGCATAAATACGGAAGGTACAGTATGGAATTTAAAAGGTACAATACGGACTTTTTTTTCTGCCTGTTCATATTTAATTGTGAAATACAAGCCGATTTTTTACAGAATTTATATATGTATATAATAAATAAATATATACTACCTGTGTAGCCTTGGTATTTCCCGCTAGGTAGACAAGTAATTGAAAATGCTTCCTTACTAATCACTCTTGGCTGAAGTCTTGATGTTTCATCATGTGTTGCATTATTGTAAGATTCAACAGTAAGTTATCATTAATGTGTATTATTGCTGTATTAAAAAATCTGAATATGTTCCAAGACAGGCACCGTGTTAGTCACCTAGCTACACCTGAGGTGCGATAATTGCAAGACACGCTCATACAACGGGTGTGATTATCACACATATTTGGTCAGTACACAACACAATCATACAACAGGTGTGATTATCACACATATTTGGTCAGTACACAACACAATCGTGAAACATTCTGAATGAGATAAGAATGAGATATTTCTACGAGTTTAGATTATTTGTAAAACATTTAACAATTCAAATGTTTGTCAACTGAAGTATATGCAATAAACATTGTGTAATCATTAAACTATATATGTATAGTGACACGTTTCTTAGAAATAGTGAAAATGATTGGTTGTAATGCAGATATTGGTAATAGTGGACTAGAGTTCAAATTATAGTTTTTACAAAAAGCCAACATTAATAAATATGATAATATAATAATATGGTAAAAGTGTGTGACTATTATATGACAGAGGTTACTTTTAAATACAGAAGATAATTTTTCGAATCTAATCTCACAGCCTGTCTAATTACTGGAACAACTAGTCTATCATTATCATTTAATTATAAAAAATAGTTCAAGCTATTTTTGTTACTTCCATGGTGTTGAAATGATTTTCTTATATTGAAGAGATGGATTACATTTTATACACTGCCAAAACTTCATATACATTATTTAAAAGACATACGGGACATATGAACAGTAAGGAAGTTTGAAAATGTTTTAGTTGAGGAATGGCAAGAATCTTTTTGGACATGTATTCCTGACAACTACCACGTTCAGTCAGTAATAATGCGATGACACTCTCATTGACGAATATAAATGATGTAAGTCATTTTGACAATTTATTGGCCTTTTGGAAAACAAGCAAACGTAGCACACTAAATCTCGATTTTAAGTGTGTCAACGTTTCCAATTAAACTCATCTGTTTGTCAAAAGAATAGGGATAGATATCCAACAGAGAAAGCCACGTTCCAAAAACGAGTACCATTGGCGGTGAAACATAATGCCAGAACGTGTAAGAATTTTCATTTTACTTCGCCATCCCCTTAACCACTAGTCTGATTTTTAATTTATTGTACAAGTGCCCTTTGGAAAATCTTCTCATCTCATGAATTTTTAAGCCATTTTGATTTATCAAATAAAAAGCATGATATAGGTACTGGGTTTAGATTTCGGCATGTTCTAAACTCAAACCTAACCTGGCCTGGTCTGGCCTAGCCCGATGAACCTAAACTTTTACAAGGCCGGATCAGAACGGGTCAACGTTTGGGGATTGACAAATCCAGGACAACGCCATATCATCCTCAAGGAAACCCAGTAGAGAGATTCAATTCAACTCTTTTGCAAATGTTAGGGACTTTAGCGGACAACCAGAAAGCTGACTGGAAGTCACATATTCCTACCCTTGTACATGCCTACAATGCAACCAAATACGACAGTACTGGCTATTCACCCTATTTCTTAATGTTCGGTTGCCATCCATGACTAGCAATATATGCTGTTTTAGCACTCCCGACAAACAGTAATGAGTCAACATCACACTCGAATATATAAAGAAACTTAAAGAACGCCTTTCAATAGCTTGCAACACAGCTCGAAAAAGTTCCGAACATGCAGGGAAGATCAACAAACAGCGGTACGACCTTACAGCCAGAAACCTAGTTTTAGTGCCAGTGGATAGAGTTCTGGTCAGAAATGTATCCATCCGAGGCAAAAACAAGTTGGCTGATAAATGGGAATCAAACCCATACATTATTATCAGTTAACCGAATCCGGACATACCAGTGTTTGAAGTGAAGCGAGAAGGACGTCGGTATAAAAAGATACGAACCCTTTACAGGAACCTTCTCCTTCCCTTTATGAGCATTGATTCAAACATCCACGGAACAGCAGAGGAATCTGAAACTAAGGATATCAACGAGGCAACTGAAAAAGAAATAAATAAAACAGTGAAAAACAAAGATACTTACCAAAACCCTTCTGTATCTCCTAACGATACTTACCATGATTCCCAAGTGCCTGATTATGAAATTCCGAGATACATTATTCCTGCACGGAGACCAAGGCAAAATGTTCCAGATGAGGCATCAACGTTAGATAGTTAAATGGAAGAATCTGACAGTGAGGGTACAGAACAAATAAAAAGACCTCAACGACAAAGAAAGAGACCCAATTGGATGGGAAATAGTGAATAGAGTCTTTGATCATTTAATGACTATAATGAGAAACAGACTGTAAAATATACGGACATGTGTATGTGAACTAGTAGCATGAGTTTTAATAGACAGTGGACATGTATGTCGCGAATTATTGTAAATATTTTTTTCATATTTGAAATGAGTGGTACAGAATGCATTCTTCGTTACAGACGCAAGGAATGCCTTATAATCGTCTTTTACTTGTTTTTCAAGTGGAGAAGTTGTGGATTACTAAACATTTTGCACAACAATGACAGCAACAGTTCTTGTGTTAGATTCTTATTTTGAAATAAATGTAATTGGTGCGTTTTGAAATTCACGGGAAAGGTGAGATAGTACGACAGATAACTGTTGGGGACAACATTTATTCGGGAGGGGGGAAATATGTCGCAGGTGTTATAGAACCCTATCTTTTAATACAATAAACGAATAAACGAAGGGATTTATTTTATACTAACTAATGAAATACGGTAGTCTATCAGTTAAATATTTTCATATCTCATCACTCACACTGTGAAAATATGAAATCTCTATTCTATATATAGAGATATATCTCCGCCCTCTCAAACATTGTGTATGAATTTTAAATTATTTGCTTAAAACAGGATGAAAATTGTAGTGACTGTCGCACTTTGTTCTTTATAGTATATTTCTCGATTCAAATTATTTTACTTAAAGAGAATTTCATAACGTTATGTAGCAACAAATAAAAAAAAATGGAACTTTATGTTGTATGCGTCTTTATAACGTCACAGTACGTCTGACGTCATGTCTGTTTACGCACGTCTGTTTCCCGCGCTAAGATTAAGATAGCTGTAAAATGCACATCTCAACGTAATTGAGCATAAAATAAAAAAGAAAATTTGTTTGTTTTGAGTGAATATGGAATATATCTCACCTCGAAGTGAGAAAATTTTCACATTTTCACTCGCGCTCGCGCTACGCGCTCGTGAAAATATTTGAAATTTTCTCACTTCTCAGTGAGATATATTCCATATTCACTCAAAACAAACAAATATCCTCTATATATTTTGTTACAGGTAAGGCAGTTTGAATATTCAATTGCATACAATTCATTTAATCATGTTTTATGTATTTTGCATTTCTGAATAGATAATTATGTTCAAAGTACATTCTAAGTAATCGTCGTCGGCCATGTTTGTTTACATTTGCTAATGTATCAACGTATCAGTTTTTATTTATATATTAATAAAGGGATATATTTTGTTACAGTAAAGTCACTGAACATCCCCAGTCCCCAGATAGTAAATCACTCTACCGTTAGGACGAATCAGCTTCCCTAAAAGAAAATAAGAGGGACGTATGGCGCCTCGGCGACACAGGCCAGTTTCCAAAGTAACTTGGCAGAAACGTTTCTTGTAATACCAGTTTCAGCTGTGAATCGCCATTAAAAATTGCAATATATGAATTATATTTATCGATATACATGGCCCGAAACTGCTAAGTTTAACTTTGGTAGCTAGTTACGACAGCTGTGATTTTATCATTCTCTTGAAACATCAATTTAAATTATATTGGATAATATTTTCTAGCGTGGGAAATTAAGCCTACGATCCGGGACCAACTGTTGTGCACCGTTTTCACGGGAAATATTTTTTTCTGAAATGGAAATATGTCGTCCTTTATCCCCATTATTGCAATAAATCTGTATTAATAATTTCAGATTTGTAATGAATATGTATAAAATGCAATAAATTGATTGCCTTACCTTTACAATATTTGTAAAATCAAAACATTTATCAGAACATCAGAATGTTGAGGAAATGCCATGATATCTAAGCATGATTTCTGTAGCAGTAAGGATACTGGCATACCATATTCTAGATAAAATCAACCCAAGTCTCACTTGAGCAAACTATGTGCAGGTAAAATAACTTACATTCTTTTTGATAAAGTCTAAAATTCTTGAAAAATTCATTTGTTTCCGCAATTTCTTTCAGCGTAAGAATCATTACCACGATAAAAAATCAACCCAAACCTCAAAATCGAAAGTGTTGATAGACTTTAACCATATCCATTTGTTGGCTGTTAGCTAACATGCACGGTTAAGATGCAACATCTAGCTATATCTTTGATTCCTTAACCCCTACAATCACAATTTGAAATAATTTTCTAGCTTCAAAACCTAACTATATTTCAAAATAAAACTGAGAATTGAAATTCTAAGAAAACATTATGCACACAAATTTACAGTAATACAAAAAATACCACAAAGACGCTACATTCTAGCATAAAACTGCTGTTCTTGTCACTTTTCGGGGGTGTTTTAACAGAAGAGAAAACGTGTGTTAACAGAAAGATTCTCGCACTCATGTGCTGTTAAAACACCTTTTTTTATATGCACGTTCCGTGGCGAAGCGTAAACGCATTACGGCTCCAAAACGGATAATTCAAAATAAAATGACGTCAACGTGAAAAAACAAATCAGACATTCCCGCGCGTTTCATGGAAATTTAATGACGTCGAAAGATAATTTATTTGTTTGTTAGTTTTTACGCGTTTTTATGCTAGAATAGTGTTAACGCATGTTCTTTTCGTGTTGTAACATCTTCAGAATCCCTCGGGAAACGTTGGTATCCTCGCCCTAACGGGCTCGGGCACCAACCAATCCCTCGGGATTCTGCAGATGTTATAACACGAAAAACATGCGTTATCCCTACATAATAGTATCTCTAGCATTGCAATTTTCTCGACTCGTGACGTAAATGTGTCTTCTCGTAGAGTTTCATGAGTTAGCGAAATATTTTTATAGCTAAAATTTAGCTAAAATTAATTTGACTGCGTGCTTTTCTGATTATCTTTTTTCATACGATGCGAACGTATTTATTTCAAAATTTCATGTTTTTTCAACGGCACCGAGTGTGACTCGTCATAGGGGGAGGGCTAATATAATATAAACATATATTATATTTTGGTGAAATTTCACGTCTGTTTCAACGGCACATAGTGTGTCTTTTCACAGTGATAGGGTTTTTATTATATATATATATATAATATAAGGACCCTTTAGTTAGAGTTATTTGAACCATTGTTCACGTCAGTTGTTTGGTATGACGCGACCATGGAGCGAACCCTAGACCTCAAGCGTTTGAAAGTTGTACCTTTGGGACCACGGGGTCCTTTAATTTCTGTACAGCTCCACTTAAGCCGGTTCCCAGAGGGCCATGAGTGTTGTTGCATATTTCATTTACTCTCATCAAATTGACTTCGCTATAATTTTTGCTTGGTTGTAATCTATGTTTCCAAAGGATCTTGTTAAAGATTTTTATTTACCATTTGACTTGCCTTACTCAATTTTATGTTTCATCTAGCTTTGGAAGCAATTATTTATATGATGCTTATAAATAAGTATTTTGCTATTCATGGGGTTGTGGTAATGAAATATTTATACTATGGACGTATGATCATGAAATTATGTGCACATCTTTACTAGAAGATGGCCAAGTTTCAACACAATGCCGTTTGATGTTGCTGTCGTGCACCTTTAGTCATACTTGAAGACATGCGGAAGTTGGATTTAAATATCCCAGATAATATTAATTCAAACAATGACACAGGACTGAAGGAAAGACCCCTATTCAATTAATAAAATATCAATGTACGTCATGCATGTAGTAGTTGTCATCTGTTATCAAACATGTACGGTCTCTACCCTCATAGCCTTCATTAATTGTTATTAAAGAAAGCTCTAACGAGATAAAGAGAGATGCACTTACCAAAAACAATGATACCTAATGACCTGTCGGACATACAAGCAAAGCTCACTACACGGAATCTTGATAAAGATAAAGGGTTATATGTTTTCAGTGTTTCGGTGCTTTGTTAGCCAGGATATACGACGGCCAAACGCAATGAACACGCTATGTTATCAATCAATTCTGCTTGTTTTTTATTTACTTGTCTGGCAATAATTAACTTATAAAAAAAGAAAGAAAAAACATGTAGACAAACATTTGGATAACAGTTTTCTTCCGGACTTATATTTTATGCTGCCTTATTTACTTTATTAGCTCAGTCCAAAGTCTGTTATGCAATACGTGTATTGTAAAGAAAATATTTTAGCGAATAAAATGAGACTTTCGTACATTTCTTTAAACTTAAAACATTTTAACGTTAATATTAAGAGAGTATTTTAAACAGCACCCTTAAGGGACCAATGAAACGGGCTAGAAGATAGATATCAAAACAGCTCAGACCTGATTAGGGATTTAAAAACTACCTATCATAGAGTCCTCCGCCTGTTCAGACACAATCAAAGAGGGAAGCATAGCGTCTAACTGTGAAAGGGTTTAGCACTAAATATAGCGCCCCTTTAGGATATGCACGCGTATTGAGTGTACAATATAGTATACTGACTCAAGGTTAGGGTTAGGTTTAACATTGGTTTTAATAATGTACATCCATTGCGTGCGTAAACTCAATGCGGGAGATTTAATGCCGACCCTAAACATAGCATAAAGTTGGGTCTTAACCTCTTTATAACTTTATCACATACAACTTAAAGATTGCGTCAAAATCTTACCAAGTTTGTAAACAACATCTCCATGAAAACGGGTTTGATATACCTTCTCGCAGATGTGTGTTTAAATTACTATTAGATTTTAAAACCGAATCTGTATAACGGTAGTAAAATTTAGCAAAGTATTTACGTAATTTATAATAACAGTAGCTGAATAAGTTTATTCGCTGAATAAGTTTATTTGTAATATATTTATTACGTTCATCGAATCCTCACCATGAGTACAAGCTCTTGCAAACAGAGATGTTGCCTGCGGTACATTCCCAAAAACTATTTCTTTATAAGTTTTTCATGAAAGTATACTTTTGTAAAGCTAAATCTCTGAATTATCACCTAGCAAAGGAGGAACGGATAGACTTTCGTGATGTTTCCATGGCTAGTTTTGGCTTTAAGGCAATGCACAACTGTGTTCCTTTGTTCGTTTTGTCCTCGTGTATTTGCTTTGCCTGTGTTTGTGTTTGTGTGCTGGTCTTGTGCCCGTCTGCGTGTTGTGGGTTTCGCTTTGGGGAAGGTGCGGTTTAGGACCATGGCTTTACCTGTTGGATATTCATCCTTGTTTATTTCCTAAGTAACGTCTTGCAACCTTAGCATTACATTTAGATTTATTCATTTATCTTTGAAATGTGTTCAAACAGTTGCACTTATTATTGAAGACCCTCGTATATTTTCAATGTGTGTAATGCTGAGAACGATTGATACGCATTTCTGAAGTCTGTTAAATACTAAATTGTCTGATTCTGTTCCAAGAAATGCTGCAGATATTTTCCAATGAATCAGGGTATTGTAAGGAGGCATTCATACCTGAGACGAGTTAATTCACGAAATGTCTCTATATCAACAGGTGTGAAAACATATAAATATTTGTGTGACTTTCTGTTCTGCATTCGCAGGGAACTGATAACATTAGCCCACATAGATTGCACTTAATTGCAAACATGTATTATAAGTTGTGCCAATTCGTCATTTAATTTATCAATATATTTCGAGAGTAGCCGAAGCTCTTTTTGAAAACTCCTATTTAACTTTTGGACTGATGTAATAACATGCTGCTATTTAACTTGTTGTTTAAAGTCAGTTTCAAGTCGTTTCGGTTTTAAATCAATATTTAACCCTTGCCCTGCTAACTTTCTATAATGAACTTGTCCATCTTTCAATTTCGACAGTACCATTAACTGTTGAAAAGGATGTTTACCAAAAAGATACTGACTGAGCGATGAATAGTGCAGTTCTGGATCAGACTGCACAGATGTGCAGGCTGATCATTATCTGCACTGGTCGCAAAGGCAGATTTAATCTTTTCCAGCATAATAAGGGTTAATTGTATACTTTATCGTAGGGTTATGGACATATTAAGAACTTGATCCAATTTAAAGTTTATCTGTATTTTAAAAGTACGTATTGAGAATGCTTGAGAAATGTATTTTTATTTTTAGATATACACGCTACACTCATTTCGCCCACTTAATTTTAACGCGAACAAGAAAATAGTATTTACGAGCAAACAGTCTAACGAATATAGCAGACAAACAAACATCTTTGAAACATCCTTGAAAACAGATAAGTACAAACATGTCAAATGTTCCGTGCATGTTCTTCACATCATCAACTGCTTTCCTTTAATAACAGTTGGTTTGTTCCCAAATCAAATAAATTTGCTGTATAATAGATAAAAGCAGAAGCAACACAAACAAATCATGAAATTTCTATAGTTGAAGATACCTAATTATAGGATACAATGAAAGGAGACGTCACAAATATTCAACAACAAGAATTCCCCCATAATACTTATGAACTGGTAGCAGCAGGACACTCGAACCATGTGCAGGCGTTACCTCCCGGAACACTTTAAGACATGTTAGAAGCAGCAGGATAATTGAGGCATAACCGCTTCGATAGCCTAGTGGTAGAGTGTCCGCTTCGAGTGCGGGAGGTCGTGGGTTCGATCTCCGGCCGCGTCATACCAAAGACGTGAAAAATCGTACCAGTAGCCCCCTTGCTTGGCGCTCAGCATTAAAATGGAAAATGGCCTCTTCTCTCATACCCTCGTGGCGATGGATTCCATCATTCCATCAGGAATGAGGTGTCGAGAGTGATTAATATAAGTTATAGAACTTGATTCACAATCGACCTAAAATAAATTAATATAAACTAATAGAGGCATTACTTCCCAATATCAGTTTAAGAAGTGTAAGCAACAGGAAAATATAGCATCACCTTCCTATAACACTTTATGAACATCTAAGAGCAGGAAAGATCGCCTCCCCATAACACCTTAAGGTCGCCATCTTGAATTTAGAATGAAATTCATTTTGGGTGTTAAAAGTAGTGAACCAAAACTTTCAAATGAGGTGTCCCATAACACCAACACAGCCAAGTTTGCAATACCCCAACAAAAATTAGCTGTATAAAAAGTAAAACTGAAATTCGAAAATAAACATCTGTAATTTTCTTAATTTTTGGTTTTCGATTACTATTTTAGAAATTCATGAATTGCAAAAGTTAGTTCAAAGTTCAAATTAATGAATAGGAGAATTACGTAGTGAATAGAACTAAACTTCTCTCAAAATCTGTTTTTAAATCTGACCACTGCATTTATTGAAAGAAAATACATGTTGTCATTTTCAGCAAACATAAAGTAGTGCAAGGTGTGGACAAGATATTTTCTATTTATGGTGTACAAAACTGTCTAAGATTGTAAGACAAGTCTCAGACGCAGAGTGAACAAGATTTAGAAATGATCCAGAATTTGTTTTAGAGATCTTCCAAATTTAATAAATTGTTGATTTAATATACTCGAATTAATGAACTTTTCCGCAATATAGGTCTACATTATGCGATTGTGCTGCTACATATAGCACAGTCTTAACATACCTACTACTTTTTTTATTGTGAATGAAAACACTTTTCAACTGGCCAGCGGACAACTTAGACTTCACTGTAAAACCAGGATAGTCAGGTTTTCTAAACTTTCAAGCTGGAAGTGTATAGGAACTTTGATAACTATGAAACATAAGTTTTTATGAAAAAATATTTGCGAGAAGTTGAAGCCTGATTGTTGATTAATCATGATTAAAATCAGAAATATCTCAAAAGTAATTCTGTAACTTTCTGTATTTTGACAAATGAAAGAGCTACAGTATTTCATTGAAGAATGATATTTTTTCACAATTTCACAGATTTAAAACTAACTGTAAATGTGTATTGCAATTCAGCAAAGAAATGGATATGAATACAGTGGTTGTACATTACTGCTATGTCAACAGTGGAGGCATTGGTCCAGTTCTAACACGGCCTGATTACGAAACTGAGGATCATGAGTTAGAGCCCACGCTATTTCAAATTTACAACTGTAGATTTTATATAATAACGTTGATTTCACAGCTGTAGATTTCAATTTACAGCTGTAAAACGACTGTAAAACAGGTCGAATTATGCAAATGAGAAAACTTACAGCTGTAAAAATGAAAAAAAAATTACAGCCGTAAATATGCCTAGAAGTGACAGGTGTTACAAAAGAGTGAATTATTTAAAGGGACATGCAGAGGTACAAGACGTTTCTCTAGAAAGTATAGAAATTACTACAAAAGTGGCAAAATAGCTGATCTAGTAAGTAAAGAACAATATGAAATAAGTTTACAGTAGAGCAATTGCAAAATTCAAGAGTATGATGCAAAGAAGAAACTATGTATCAGATCTTGTTAATAAAACTTTCTTTGTCATGAAAAAATATGACACCTTATCAACTTCAAATATAGTGTAAATAGTTAATATATGTACTTATACATGTCCTTTTACAACTAAATTAGATAATTAAACAATTGCACTTTCTGAATAACAGTTAAAATTACAATATTTTAGATGATGTGGTGTCTCTGCGAATTTCAGTTATATCCCGCCAAAAATGCATTAAAGATGGCCGACAATACTCATGTTTCCCTTTAAATAGTTACAGTTGTAATTTTAAGACATGACCATTTTACAGCTGTAACTTTCAACTGTATTTTTACAGCTGTATTTTTGAGACCTGCATGTTTTACACCTGTAGGTTTCAACTGAATTTCTGGTCATAATATCCATTTATAGGACCCATTTGTTCGAAGCGGTTTAGCTAACGGTCGATTAACCTTTAAAGAAATATTTTTACATTTTAGAAAACTTAGAAAAACAAATGGACAAGTCAAGGATTTTGGACACTTTATAGTAAAATTAAAACACCATACTAGTGTTTCCCACCAAGTCTAATAGTTTGAATAAAAATTTAATAGGCGGTTAGTTTAACAGCCAGTTAAAGTTTCGAACAACTGGTCTTTTACAGCTGTAATTTCAAAATACAGGTCTTTTACAGACGTTTTACAGCTGTAAAACAGGTCTTATTTCCGTACAGGATCTGCTCGATACAACATTGCACGAACCATCATAACCATGAAAATGGAGGCCTCTTTTCCAAACACCATTGTACGTACTGTCAGCGACAGGAAAATAGAGGTATCTCTTTCACATAACACAACAGGTGGAAAATAATGTCATTTCCTCAACATTACACTACGTACTGCTGGTAGCCGGCAGAGACGGGTATTTTCTCCCTATAACACTGTACTGTACCATGCAAATGTAGGCATGTCCTTCCAGCAAAAGAAACAGTTTGCAAGATATACCGGGAAATAAAGACATTTGATTTGGATAAAACTAATCTATGCCGTCACAGTCTCAGAAAGTATGCAAAACGAATAAAACTGGGTAAATGATATATCACCCTGGCAATTAAAACTTGATAAGCAAGCGGACATGAACATATATATTGCATGCGTTAAGAGTACAAAACTTAAAAAAAAAGAATCAAGTGCTGCTTAGATTTTATGTTGTAAAATACTATCTACGTGTTAACAACGGATGGTTTTTATTTCGATCATTTTGACCATCTTGAGCCAAGGACGAAAATAAAAAAAGAATTAATGCTCCTCAAAATGTAATATTATAAGCCTTGACACAGTAGTACGGCCCTGGGACCCACAACCAGGTAATAAGATAACTATAAGATAAAAAATATTACCTGGTTCAAACGTTCGGTTAACTTTGATGTGAAATCCTTTGAAAGTTAATGATCTTACATGTACGATAAAAGGTACATAAAATTTAAGCAAAAGAATGTATCGCTGAAAAAAGTTTCCATGGTGATTTCCAGATTGTGCTTGGTTTCCAAAAACAATTTTATTCAGATATTTCTTTTATTCATTACAACATTTTACGGAATTACAACATATTGCAGGATTACAACATTTTACGGATATTAACAAGACATCAAAAATAATCGTTGGTTCTTCAAAATATAAAAAGTGCAATTTCTCCATCAATGTTGATATGACCTTCTTCGTAAAATGTTCGGGACTGAATATTATCGAATATTAAAATAGGTTCGGACGAATGCAAATAAAACATTGGTTGTTTCCTGTGTAATATTAGCGAGAAAATAGCATTTCAACACGAAAGCCATGTAAGAGTGGTAGAGAATTATGTGCACAACAGCAAAGCTCGAGTTTGCAAGCTGTAAACACTGTATGTCATAGTAAAAGAAATATCTTAACAAATTAATGTTTTTGAATTTAAAAATTGTGTCGCACGTATCTTAAAACGTATTTGACATAGAGCCATGAAAAATAGCAAGAGTATTATTCAGTATGTGAAGTTGTGCACCTTGGGTTTTGTTCAATATTTCAATAGTCAAACCAGAGTTTTAGCCCTTTTAGTAAGTTAGTAAAAATACATAAAAAGGGTCTAAATATTTGTGCCACATGAATTGACCTAGGATTATGAAACATTTAAGGAATATTATTAAGCATGTGAAGTTGTTTACTTGTTGGTCATTTAGATTTCACTCGACTAGATTTGAGTTATGGCCATTGGCTCAAAATTATGCATAGAATGGAATAAAAATTTGTGTGGCACGTTATCTTAAAACGTATTTGACCTTGGGTTATGAAACATAGAATGGGTATAATTCAGAATGTAAAATTGTACACCTGGGGTTTTGTTGAAGATTCCTATCGGTCAGACCAGTAGTATTGCCCTTGGCTTATTTTAAGGCCTAAAAGTTTGTGTCCCATTTATCTCAAAAATGATTTAACCTAGAGTCAGAAAAATAGAGGATTGTTATATAGCATGTAAAGTTATGCATTTAGTGTTCTGGTCCTTGCCGTAGTGAACATATACATAAGAAGCTTGAAAGTTTGTGTTGCATATACCTTAAGAATGTTTCACCTAGTCATAAAACTATGTACAGTGGCAGGAAGTCGAGGCACCAGTATCCTATGGACCCATATCTAGTGTTGTCCAAAAGGAATATCGGATTCGAAACATGGTATTTCAAAGTGACGTAGCGTCATTATTTTGAGTTGGGATTTTACTTTTTGATTACCATTAGACTTGGAAATATTTGCTGTTGTGTATTAGAAATATTCACAATGGTCAGCAAATTGAAAGGATATCCGTCAGTAGCACATTTAAACTCATATCAGTATGTCCGGCCGTGATCGGCCTTGCAATCAGAAGTGGCATCCCATTAGAAGCGATGGGCAGCGTGTAAGGTTTCACACAAATGTGGTAACACCTGTTGTAAGATCAAGATCAGGGCATTAAATAATATAGTGAACCTATCCATCAGTTAGCTAGTGAATGTATCCAGAAGCTTTTGACTGTATGATTCTCTGAACAATGCAGCTAGATTGTCCCTGAAAAAAAAGGTTTATCCGCTCCATTGTTTTTATACCTTTGTCTATGGGAGCGTAGGTGAAGCTCAGAAAATAAGAAATTGTGTTTCTATACAGGAAGTAAAATCTCTGATTCTCGTTAACTCGAAACAATATTGCATACAAGCATTAGCAAAACTAAGGTCATTAAATTTCTTAAAAGATGAGTCAGGTTTATTTGGAACGCGGCTTTCACTGTTGGATATTTATCCTTTTTTTTACGTAACGCAGTCGAACTTCTTGATATAATGAAAGTTTTACTGAAAGATTTAGATAAGAATATCAGATCCGAGGGTACAAGAAAGAAATAACTTATTCTATTTCTAGACTGATTTAACTGATTATAAGCTAATATTCATTCCACTTCTTTCACTTTAGAATCCAATTATGTACATCCGCAATCAGTTTTGTACGATATCGCACTGACAGTTCTGAAATAAGAAGCTGATTTTGTGGGTTGTTAAACTCATTCTAGAAATTCCTATGTTCTCTAGAACGTGCTCATAAACAACGTGCACGGAACATTTTTCTCTTTTATTTTCAGATGTGTGCCTTTCATTATAACGTCATTAGCTATGAAATACTTAAAGACTTGAAACGAAGAAAGTTTTATCTTTAATTAATAAACCTTATCTCTTATCTCTGGCTTGTTAGTTTGTAATGTTGGGTTTTGACTGGGAAAAATAAGCATAATAAAAAAATCTTTGTAAAACAGAACTGCGCGATTTTGATGTTAGGCAGATAAACACATTTTTATATATTGTATATGCCAACTGTAGGCTGCATTTCATTTCGCTGCCATTGCTTTATTTCCCTTAACTGAACATATATGTATCTAACTGACATTTTATGCCATTTGCTATTTGTGAACACATCCATTATTACACATTATGTCTTCGTATACCGAAGGACAATGATTATAAACAGCTTCTTGGTTATAAATTCTGCTAATAGCTTATATATCTTTGCAAAAATGAAAGAAAGTTTATTTGGTAATTTGTCGTTTTCATTTTTATATGCCTGTTTTAGAAAAGGAAAGTACACATGTATTATGCGATGGCGCATGCGTTTGTTCATCTGTCCATCCGTTCGCTCCGTCCGTCATATTTATCTATATTTAAGATATTGTTGACTCAAACTTGGCACATGTGTAAGTGGTGATGATACGCAGAGCACATGAAATAATTTACAATGGGACGATGTGCAGAGTGCATGAACGTGCATATAGGTCAAAGTTCAAGGTCACAGCAGGGTCAAATCTGTTCTTCATATGTTAGTCGAGAGTATAACCTAATACCTATTCAAGATTTTGATTTTAAATATTGAATATGGATAAGTGGCAAGACGATGTGGTGCAAGAAGTGCTAGAACTGGGTCAAAAGCCAATGATCAAGGTCACAAAATTAAGAGCTCATATTTCGTAACAGGAGACTAACTTAAACACTATTCAAGGTATTGAATTCAATCTTGGCATATGGGTAGTTAGTGATTTGAAGATACGCTGAGTGTATTAACCAGGTCTATAATTTTATCATTCAATTTTGACTTTAAACTTGGCATATAGGTAGGAGGCCACATGGAAGTGTGCAGTGCGCATGTAACGGGTCAGTAAGTCAAATATCAAGGTCATAAATAAAGCACGAAGGTCAAATCTGCAAGTCATACGCCGTGTCTGGCGCATGATTTAATAATCATGCAAGGTATTGACTTCAAACTTGGCAAGATTAAGTGGCAATGAGACAATGTTCCATGTGCATGAACCATGTAGGTAGGTCAAGATTCACATACACGTCAAACCTGTCTTCATAATTAGTGTACGGTGCATAACTTAATAATCAATCAAGGTATTGACTTCAAACTTCAAATGTCAAATTTGTACTTCATCTTTCGTCTCCGGAGCACAAAATAAAAGCACTCCAAGGTATTGACTTGAAACTTGAAATACAAGTTGGTGATGATGAGACGCTGTGCAGGGTGCACAAATTCAATTTACCCGCCCCATTCCAGCCCACCTGTAGAAAAGGCTGAATGTAGACTCCTTTGAAGTAACGGAGCAGGTGGGAAAAGAACGAAAAGTCACTTAACCAATGTAGAAAATGATAATTATTGGAAAGATAAACTAGTGAAAACAAAAGAAGAGAAAAACATGCTGGTTTTGCTAAGGTTGAATATGTGTTTACAAAAGCAAACAAGAGATTGCTGAGGCTAAACATGTGTTTGTAGGAGCAAACAAGAAGATACATTCAGAGCTGAACATGTTTAACAGAAATAAACAAGAGACTCGCTGAGGCTATCAAGATGACTTTGTACAATCGGACATAGCGCAAGCACGTCTAGACGAAGCAAGCTACTAAAATGGATAGCATATCAGTAGCTTTGGAAGGTTGCAGAGAAACATGGCAAGTTATAGAATGTAAGCAGAAAACGTGATGGACAACTTCATGTACAAACAGAGACCATTAGTAGGAAACAAATGCGCCAAAATCAGAAAGGAACATGAGTGTTTAGTCTGCGCGAATGCCTGATAGATATTGCCAGATACTAATATGAAGCTTTAGGAATGGGTACTGCTTATTTTGCTTAAATGTGTGACGACTATAGATTACTAATACCATACATTAGTTAAGGTCCAGGATCACATAGCCATTATAGATTTGATGTTACAAAGTAGTCCAGTAGTGCATATCATTCATATATGCTAACTGCATTATTCTTAATTATTTTTAACATGTTAGCAAGTATATATAAATTGAATTTTGTACTTCACGGCTTTCAACCACAGGGCATTTGGTGTTTTCTTGCTTTTCTTCTTTTACATTTAGTTGCCGCAAGGTTAGACTGCTAACCATTTAATCTCTTGTATTTGTCTGCCAGATAGTTTGGATGATAAACTGTATTACGTACTTTATCTTGAAAATGCTTTCTATGCTTTTGAATTGTTGATAAAATCTCGGCTGTTGAAATATCTAGGGCTACGTATCATCAATATGAGTTTTATGTTAAAGTCAATTTTTACTTTCTTATCTAGTTTTAGCATTTTCTGTAGAGCTAGCCAATAGGCTGCTCCAGGGAAGGTTATCAGATATAGTATGAGTATCTGTATACTAGACCCTCGGCATTGAAATTTCCTTTTCTTTATCACCTTTCATTGAACTGCACACATTCTCTTACTTTTAACACACAGGCCCATTTAATGCATAGATATAACTGCCCTTCTAGAATATACTATTCATTTAAAGTGTTCCGCAGTGTAATTTCGAGTTATAATCAGAGATTTATTGGGAAGTGTTTGTTCATAAACTCCTGTTTTTACCTTCCAATTCCTTCTGTTTTTCATGCATTTTAATCAATCCTTCTTCTCGTTCTCTCTGCTTGCTTAGCTTGTCCATATTGCTTCCTTTCCTTCTCACAGTAACAACGCATTTTCATCTCGATCGGAATTTAGGAGCCTCCATGTTTGCAAACTTTGAATGACTAGCCCCTGAGCTAGGAAGATTAGAGCCCTACTTATATGAGGAAGCCATTAGATGACAAGTAGTTCTATTGAGGTACCTGCATTTGATATAAATTCCAATAATCAGCCAAGTTTTTACAGACTTTCTTACAGATTTTATTTTCTTGCGCTTTACGAATATTGCGGTTTGTCTTATGCTTTCTTGCTGTGTGTTGCAAAGTGCGCCTCTTATTGACATGATGATTCTTATTCTCAGAGCAGCAGTTTGTCAACTTGCTTATTTAATGAAAATAATCCTTAGGATGCTAATCTTTCATTGTTAATATCTAGCAGTCGTGATGGGTATCAAAAATGTCAAGTTTGCGATACGTATAGTGCTTTTTCGTTTTCTCAGACACATAAACGCGAACAGATGTCAACTCAATACGACAACAGGGTGTATTTATAGCTAGCGAATATAAATGCTTTCTATTCTGCTTTGCTACAGCATAGATACCGCGCTACATTTGCCGATTTTCAAGACTGCACCAGTTTTATATGTTATGGTAAAAAAGCTTACTTATAAGCACCTACGTTTCAGGGCATCTACCTTTCTGGAACTAGATGAACGTGACTACATACTTGCATATCTAATTGAAGGAAGATACTGTTGGCGTACAACTGATTGTTAATGTCTAAAAATGCGCAATTGATGACGTTTCGGACAAAGAAGCAAAACTGCGAGTCTTTATGGCGATAGACAATATCATTTGATGCTTTCCTCCTATGACGGTCAGATGAAATGGAAACACTTGGTTGTCAATTAATTTTGATTGTCATTTGCTAGTCTATTATGCCCAAGAAATAAACATTAGGCTTTTATAATCATATTTTTATTCTGTTACCCATTTATGTGATTGGCTACAATTTTGCTAATTTTATCGTGATGTTTAGATTATGAATCCGGATGCTGAAAGTATAAATTCTGATCAGAATATAAAAGTCCTTGTCAAAATATACTTCCTCAATTGTCCGATGGTGCACGCAATCCAGCGTCGATTTTGGGTTATGATCATATTTTTAAAGAGATATGTGAGAGATACTGAAGAATTTTTTGAAGAGTTTTTTTTCCGAAAATGTTTATACTTTACTATTTCGATTCTTGTAGGTTATGCATTTGCAAAAGGAAAAGTCCATTAGACGGGTTAGGACACAAAGTTGTTTTGCATTAGCAAAAAAGCAAAGAATGAGTACATACATTTTTGTCCCACAAAAGATTTTTCTCTTGAATAATGTTTGGGTGTTTAAAACTAAAATGATAAAGAATATCATCTCAATATTTCTTTATTTCTTTATCTTTACATTATTTTAAAGTCAGTGTAGTTAAGGGATGATGGCAAGACATCGAAGACGACAATATTACCTGCATACATTTGAAATGGAAGTTTGACAATTCTGGTAAAGTCTAGAATCTTGCCTATCAAAAGATGTTTCCTTTTTAATCGTCTCTGGTGGAAATCTAAATATAAATCGTGCAGTCAAAATCTTTATGTGTTGCATCATGTTGAGAATCAGCGGTATACTTTTAGAGAAAATACAGCTGAAGTTTGATTGATCTGCATTATTGCAATACAGAATGAAGAAGATTTCTGAATCTGTTCCAAGATAGGCACCATGTGATTCATCTTGCTGTTATTCTACATTCACACCTGATGTGAGATATTTGCTAGACATGTCCAAAAGCAACAGGTGGGATTATCACAATTATTTTGTCTGTATACAACATGACTGGCATGTCTGTAAAAATATATACATTTCGGCCTGTAAACATTCTAGCTGTTTACGACAAAAGTACAAAAAAAGTCATATGTTATCAAAAGAAGATGAGTGGACATCCTGTACGCAGATAAGAAGGATATATCATCAGTAGATGTCTGTTGTCTTAGTTAACAATGGCCCGGAACTAATCTAAGAATTCTAAATATTTAGAAAATGTCTTTATTAATTAGTAATTATAAATCAATAGTAATATTTAATTCTGACAGTGCTATGTAATTTCAATTTATCAGTCTAGAAAATACACAAAAACTATATCAAAAGTGTAAGTGGCGCAAATGAAATATGTAAACGTAAGGTATTTAGTTTAGTTTTTATCATATTCTTAGAAATTAATCTAGAAGATCTAGAAGATATTGTATTGTGATTTCTGATGTTCAATACGCGTTGATATCGGTGTTTATTGTTGCGGCATGCTCCATTAATACCACAGTCACACATACGGCGCGGATAGCTACGTTTAGCTATGGATAGAAGCGTAGTAACCCGTATCGATCCGTACCTGAGCCGTACTGACTGGTACGGATTGATACGGGTTACTACTTTAAGGTATGGCTCAGGTACAGATCGATACGGATCGATACGGATTACTACGTTTCTTTCCGTGACTAGACGTAGCTATCCGCGCCGTATGTGCGACTGGGGTATAAAGGGACTGACCCACACATTTTAGGCGAAAGACTAACACAGAGAGGGAACCTATGGTATGGACAGAGGTCAAAATGCAGCAAGTGTTTGAGGAGAAGTCTGCGAAGCCATTTGCTTGTATTTTAATTCCTTGAACAGTTAAACATAACCTAATAAACAAAGATGGTTCCTTGATTGTATGCTACTCACATATGTAACCGTTATATTTCTGGGGTTACGGAAGCCACTGGGATAAAACCTGCAGAATCCAAGGAACAAGTCTGTCATGTAACTGCATAAATGTGACTTTATTTTATACAAAACAACAAGAATACAAAGTATAACAGTAGTCAGTGAACTAGTATATGAAAAATATGAATGCTAAATGAAAGGTATTTATTTGTCATAAATTACCAATAAACATGTGGCACACATGTAAAATGCTGAATATATTATGAGCAAACAAGAAGTATGATACTTATAAAATATAGATATACTGTCTAATAAACAATTAATCTATCATTACAATATTCTTTCAGAATGATTAGTAAGAAATTCATTATACTCGAACTATCTTTTTTTTCCGCGCAGATTACCCTAATATAACTTCAATTATAAATAAATGAATATTCAAAATACACTGTCTGGAAAGAAATGACTGAATGTATGTGAATAAGAAATTATAGTCACAAAATACACGTAATACATTTCTATATAGCAATTGAACCTTGCAATTATCATTACATTACAACAAATCATTCAAACACCTAATAAAACTTAACCGCAATATACAAGATACTAAAGTAAATAAAATGATAATAATTTTCTCAAAAAATATAACAAAATATCTTACCTGCAGAATCCAAGGAACAAGTCTGTCATGTAACTGCATAAATGTGACTTGTCCTTCAGTTCTGGGATTCTGCTTATATAGGCAAGATGCCGATGGGCAGATGTTGTTGTTTTAATAATGTATTTCTAGGTGGCAATAGAAATCTAGTTGGACAGTGGAAGTTATGTCACCATTAGTACAATTTTGTGTAATAGTATCATTGTTCCTAACAGTTTGATAAATTCTATTATCTATTTATAAGAGAAAATGTACAGTATCAATAAATGTCAGCTAGAACAATCAACAATGTTAACTATTTCCAATAGTTAAGTTATCACTTGTTATTAGAAAAATTAACCTCACTATTGTAACCTGTCCAGGCAACATCTGGTATATTGATATTCATTAGTGTCCACTTATCAACAACAAAAACTGTTACTACGTGTTTGTAGGTTTATCATAACTCTGGTCTTTGTCATGACTTTCTTTAACATCTGTAGAGGAAATAGAATGTAAAGTATGATCAGACTTACCTGTGGCATCTTCCTGTTTATCTTGGTCGTCATATTTACGTCTACTCAAAACATCCGCTACGTGATTTGTAGATCCACTTTTGTAAACTATTTGAAAATTATATGGTGATAGTTTCATACTCCACCTGTGTAATCTACCATGGGGATCCTTAACATTTTTCAGCCACTGAAGCCCTCTGTGATCTGAAAATACCTTGAACTCACTTCCCGCAACGTAAGGGTGGTATTCTTTAACACTTTCAATTATTGCTAGGGCCTCGAGCTCTGTCACTGCCCAATGTTTCTCGTGTTTACGTAAGCTTCTACCCCCATAAGAAATAACTTTTTCCTTACCTTGGTCATCCAACTGAGATAAGTAAAACCCGATTCCAGTTTTGGAAGCATCTGTAGTAATTCGGAAAGGCTTTGTCATGTCAGGCAGTGCCAGTACAGGAGCCGATGTAAGTTTATCTTTAAGTGTTGAAAATGCTTTCTCGCAAGATTCTGACCATACAAACTTTGCGTCGTGTTTTAGTAAAGCATGTAATGGATGAGCTATTTTACTAAATTGAAAAATGAACTTCCTCACAAACGTAGCCAATCCAAGGGATGAACGTACCTGTTTAACCGATGTAGGCCTTGGAAACGTCTTTATAGCATTAATAGTTTTCGGACATATCTGAATTCCATCTCGACTCAGGAAGTGCCCCAAATACTCAACTTTTTCTTTGCAAAATTGACTTTTTTCATTATTCAGTTTCAAATTTGCAAGACGTAAACGTTGGAAAATTGCATCTAAATGTTTCAAATGTGTATCAAAGTCGGGTGAAAAACAGAGTAAATCGTCAATATAGATCAAAACTATTTTGTAATTCAAACCTGCCATTGCTTTTGTCATGACGCATTGAAAAGCCATTGGTGCATTCATAAGACCATACGGGACGCGCTTAAATTGATAGCAGTTACCTCCCATTGAGAATGCTGTTTTATGCGCTGTTTCCGAATCGAGGGGTATCTGCCAGAATGAAGATCTTAAGTCTAAGGCTGAGAAAATACTTGCCTTGCTATTTGCAACACAATCTGTTACCTCTGTCAATGTCGGAATCGGAAAGAACATGGGCGTACAAATTCTATTCACGGCTCTGTAGTCAATCGCGAAACGGTATGTGTTGTTTGATTTACGAACTAAGATTACAGGCGATCCCCACAAGGAGTTACTTTCCTCTATAATGTCATCTTTTAACATCTGTTCAATGTGCTTTTCGGTCTCAATTCTAGCTTGCGGTGACTGTCTATATGGTCTCTGCCTAACAGGGGGGTGATCGCCAGTTTTGTATTTTATGAAAATGCAAGTCTGTGCACCCCAATGATGAATTATCTTTAGCGAATATATCAGAATTCTTACCTAAAAATATCAGCAGCTGACGCTTTTGCTCATGTGTTAGATTTGCATGATCCACGTTCAGTCCCAAATCTTTAGCTTTGTTCAAAAATACATTCTCATCTTCAGCAGAGATATTTGAAATATGTGGTTGCTTACCTGCAGCTTTCGTTTGGTTGCTTGGCTCTGTACTTGCGATGCCATCGACTTGAAACACCTTGCCAAGTACCTGTGACTTCTGTATTTGAATTTCACAATCAAATGGGTTAAACAATAAAAAATTCGCCTTACCTCCCATTGATTTCACAAGACATTTTGATCCCATTCCATGCAGTGACGGAATTGGCTCAATTAAAGCCACAGAATTGTTCGGAATTTTGGACAAACGCACAGGAATGACCGTTTGACCATTTGGTTTCAAAGTAACATCAGCACAAGCACGTGCTAAACCCAAGCAGTAAGAACTTTCAGGAGAGACAAGCGCTATCAGAGTGTTATTAATTCTGAACCGATTGTCACTAAAGTCAAGAGTACATTTATATTTCTGAAGAAAGTCTAGACCCAAAATACAGTCGTTGTGCAGTCTTTTAAAAATATGAAATACTTGCGAGAACTGTGAACCACCTATATGAAAAGTTACATTCGCACAACCAAGCACCTGTAGGATTTCACCACCTACGCCATACACCTGTGAATATTCATATTTTCTGATTTTGCTACAACAATTGGAAGAGGATTTAATTTTATTGTACAGGGACAAAGATAGACAAGAAATATGAGCACCCGAATCGATTAATGATAGTACATTGTGTGAATCTATATACACTGAAATTTTGTTTGATGTAAATTGTTCTGAAAAGTTAACAGAAGATATATGTTTGGGTGTGTAATTTCTACCTTTATGCCTTTTCAAGGATGTCCCTATTTCCCTGAATGGCGAAAAATCCTATTTTTGCTTATTCTGTTTCATGCAGACTTTTTGAATGTGACCTTCAGTTTGGCAATTGTGGCAGACTGCCTTCCTGAAACGGCATTCAGAGCGTTTGTGTGAATTTGACCCACATGAGTAACATTTGTATGCGTTTTGTGTGCGATTTTGTCTGTAATTTGAATGCGAGTCTGAATGTCTTATATTGTGAAACTTTTGTGTAGAGGTTGTGTTTTGATGCTTAGTAATGGCGGCAACTTTTGCGTCTAATTTCTTTTCTAATGTGTCAGAATATGTGTGTAGTTCCTGGCGAATTGCCCCTAAAATTGAACATATATCAGAACCACTTGGTTCTGTGTGAGTGAGTGAAACAGTGGGATTTTGAGATTTCAAAAATGAGTGTGCGGCTTCAGAATTTCGTGCAATTTTAATGATGTCTTCTAATTTTTCTGGATTTTGCCGAATTACATCCTGTTGTATGTGAGGCAAAAAATTTTGAATCAGACAATTAATGAGAAATTTTTCATCTACTTTATAAATTTGTGATTGCAACTGCATTTCAGCAACGAACTGCTGTACTGTTTCAGAGTGTAACTGTTTTCTGTTTTGAAAATTCGCAAGCATCCTATACCTATGTGTATCGCTTTCTACAAAATGGTCCAGAAAGGCTGTTTTCAACTGGTCATAATTTGCTTTCTGTGTAATACTTAACCCAGAAAACCACCTAATGGGCAGTCCTTCCCCTAGAAAGAGGCCAAACCAGTGAGGTTTATCTTCCCCACTTATTTTATGAAGACGGGCATAATTCTCCCACCTTTCCAACCATGAAAATGGCTCCATGCCAATATAAAACTTAGGTAATAATGAGGTGTAACCTGCCATGTCTTGTCTGAACTGGTTCTGTGACGTCCTTGAAGATCGTGATGACTCTCCCTTGGCGGCAGTATCTCTATCAAGTGACCTTGATCGTAGACAGAGTCTGTTCATACAGAGAGAGGATTGGATCGTTGGATTCTTCACCAAATGTAACCGTTATATTTCTGGGGTTACGGAAGCCACTGGGATAAAACCTGCAGAATCCAAGGAACAAGTCTGTCATGTAACTGCATAAATGTGACTTTATTTTATACAAAACAACAAGAATACAAAGTATAACAGTATTCAGTGAACTAGTATATGAAAAATATGAATGCTAAATGAAAGGTATTTATTTGTCATAAATTACCAATAAACATGTGGCACACATGTAAAATGCTGAATATATTATGAGCAAACAAGAAGTATGATACTTATAAAATATAGATATACTGTCTAATAAACAATTAATCTATCATTACAATATTCTTTCAGAATGATTAGTAAGAAATTCATTATACTCGAACTATCTTTTTTTTCCGCGCAGATTACCCTAATATAACTTCAATTATAAATAAATGAATATTCAAAATACAGTGTCTGGAAAGAAATGACTGAATGTATGTGAATAAGAAATTATAGTCACAAAATACACGTAATACATTTCTATATAGCAACTGAACATTGCAATTATCATTACATTACAACAAATCATTCAAACACCTAATAAAACTTAACCGCAATATACAAGATACTAAAGTAAATAAAATGATAATAATTTTCTCAAAAAATATAACAAAATATCTTACCTGCAGAATCCAAGGAACAAGTCTGTCATGTAACTGCATAAATGGGACTTGTCCTTCAGTTCTGGGATTCTGCTTATATAGGCAAGATGCCGATGGGCAGATGTTGTTGTTTTAATAATGTATTTCTAGGTGGCAATAGAAATCTAGTTGGACAGTGGAAGTTATGTCACCATTAGTACAATTTTGTGTAATAGTATCATTGTTCCTAACAGTTTGATAAATTCTATTATCTATTTATAAGAGAAAATGTACAGTATCAATAAATGTCAGCTAGAACAATCAACAATGTTAACTATTTCCAATAGTTAAGTTATCACTTGTTATTAGAAAAATTAACCTCACTATTGTAACCTGTCCAGGCAACATCTGGTATATTGATATTCATTAGTGTCCACTTATCAACAACAAAAACTGTTACTACACATATTTAATCTAAGAACCATGAACAGGCTCATGAAAATAATTTGTATAAACGTACATCTATGATAGGTTTACACTTTATAAGCAGTGAAACAATATAAAGATTTACATTGCTTCGGAATAGATTTTTATTCATATAATCGAAGAAGATATTTCGTCATGTTTAATGGTTTTTGTATTTTGACAATTCGGTTGAATTTCTGTCTACGGTTTTTACGCCTCATAGGCCAAATTTGTATTTCATAAAAGTTCAAAACAACAAGTTGTTCTGTTTGGAACAATATATTATGTCATATATCACATACACTTTGACTGGCTACGTTCTATTTTACAGAAATTATCAAACTTCCTTTTCAAAATTAATTTTGTCATTATACCTATAATTACATTGTGCCTGACATATTACTCAAGATACTTTGAGTGTTGGAAATATCGAAAAGAATGTAAACTTTTAAAAAATGCGAAACTTTTGCAAATGGAAAATGAAAGTAGAACTGACAAAATGACACAATACTGCTTCCTTTACTAGGGTAACGAGGAACGGGTAACTGTACCTTTATTACATGTACTTTCATTCTATCTACTTCCGGAAAAAGCTGAAGGTCGTCCGGCGTCATTTTATGTGTTGCCAAAAAGATACATACTGTATAAAAATGTGTCAAGTGTCCTAAGGTTGTGAGACAAAATATTTCAAGCTTACCATTCTAGGAAGTGTTTCAGTGTACATTTTATAAACAGTAAGGGTCTATGAGGTATACCTTTCCAAACCTTAAATTCACCTGAGGGTTGCTTCCCAAATACTTTGCATGATTCTTTACGAGCTCTAGAACAACATCTATCTATTAAAGATGAGTGCATCGCCATTTTGCTTTCTAAAAATAGTATTCATACTTGCCTCTCAAATAAATATGAGGAAACATAAACGATTTCTCTCCGTCCAACTGAAGAACGGTGCATTTCAGATCTTGTATATTTCATCATTTATTGCATTATCTACGGAATCAGAGATATTTTCAAGGTGTATAAAGCAGGAAACGATTGTTTTGATTGATATGCATGTCTAAAGTCTGGAAAACACTAAATTGTCTGATTCTGTTCCAAGAAATGCTACAGATATTTTCCCGTGAATCAGGGTATTGTAATGCTGCATTCATACCTGAGACGAGTTAATTCACGAAATGTCACTATCAACAGGTGTGATCATTTCCCTGATTAGATCTGTAAAAACGAAAAATATATTTTGTTTACGAGCAACAAACGAAAAACGTCACATATTCGTAATTTTTTAGGCATTCTGTCCGATATTTCTTGACACATTGAAAATATTCAGATCACATTTAGATTGTTTGTTTGTTTGTTTGTTTTGTATTTAGCGCCATTTTTCGCTAGAGTTAAAGAACGTCGGCAAGTTAACCCTAACCAGTGTTCTTGAATCCTTTACCAGTACAAATCATTTCTCCTGAAGTAACTTCACCCCATCAGTCCCAGGTGAAGAACGAATGATTACAAACACAATGACTCCTATCACGTCATCATGCCTTGCCTTGTGATCGGATCAAACTCATGATCACATAATCCATAGATCTGTGCTATCCCTTATGATAGCTGAGCGGGTGGACTTTCCTAGATTTTTGTATATCAATTTTAAAACTTGTTCTATCAATTGCGCCGATTCGTCTATTTCAACAAATTTCGTGACTGAAGTTCTTTTTATTGAAAATCTTACTTTCGAATTTGTCTCATGACCTTCCAATGATTTTAAACAACCACCGAAATTTACAAATGAATGCAGGTCGTCTTAAATTTAAAAGAATTAGTATGTACTGCATTTAAAGATTATTTAATTAATTAAAGGCATTTTTGACTTCATCCATGGTCACATTACCAATCAATTCTAGAGATCATTGAGTTGCTATTTTTGTGTTTTTATTTTCCTATTGATACTTTATTTGTGTGTATGCGCACAGGATCTGTGTGCACGTGCATACATTTCAATGTAGATTGCAGTACGGCATTCTAAGAATTTGGCATTTCCTTTGGGACTTTAGTCCTTGTATTGTTTTTGTTGTAGTATTAATTTCAGTACATTTAGATTATAAGATATTAAAAGTATCTCGAACTCGCATATCTCAAATCTCCGTCTATCTCGAAACTCCGTCTATCTCAAAGTTCGATTATTTCGAAGTGAAACGCTCGACCCCATGACATTAAAGATACCATGTTTCAATTGTACTTCTAGAAATGAGGAAAACTTCAAACATCCAATAAAATGCATCTTTTCTGTTGGCACTATTAGATGAAATATCAACACTTTTAAGGGCACTATTAGAAGAAATAAAATAAAATAGAGGTACTAGTATTTCAAAAGTGCATTGAGAGGAAGTATGGACAATGTTTTAATTTTGAAACATAAACCTGCCATCTTTTCGCCCGCGCAACGCGAATAACAAAAATAGCAAATAATCTTATGAACATTGCCGAGATACAAAACATGTCCTCGTAAACAGACAAACAAACACATAAAAACTGTCAGTGCACATGCTTCCTGTCATGAGTTATTTTCCTGGATGATTTGACGAATACTCAGAGAATAATATTTTTGCCTGTCCATTATTTCAGTGAACCACCCTATGTATCAATGCAACACAGATACGCATACTTCCTTTATCGTAGTCCTATCAAATATATCTATACTAAGAAAGATTTAACTATAGTCAAAAGACAAATAGAAAACAATTTCTGATTCTGAACCAGTGTGCAAATGTCAGTCTCTACATGTTTCATGACTGACACTTATGTTCAACCAAATGATACATGTTATGACAAGTTTTGCAATATTCTAGTATTTGTTTAACTATCTAGTTCGCAACAGTTTACAGCTACAAGCAACAAAGATGAGTATTTTACGGTATAATTATGTCAGTCGACCTAGTTTCAAATGAAACAAAGAAAAATCACCGTTTGATGTCTCCGACTTGTCAATTACTTATGTAGAGGATATATGGCTTTTATCTGGTTTTGGTCACTACACAACGCCCTTTTTCCATACACTCAATTGCGACGAAGGTCCAGGGAATTGCCAGACTAAACCACAGAAGAAGAAGGTGTCTTGCGTTATCTACCAACTGGAGCCATTGTTCACTTAATAAATATTGCTAGCACAGCAATTACTGTTGGTCATCTAAGGCATGTGTTGTTATGTCAATACATTTAAATTCACCATATTGAAAGCATATGTTGCGTCAAAACATATCCAATTTATGTGTTCCTGTCAATATATATTAGAATAACTGGTGTAATGTCAAGTTTACATGTATCCGAGTGTGTTTTGAAATATTTCAATTGGATAACGTTGCATCGAAAACTTAAAATTTTGAATTTCGATGAAGTTGATCTTTTGAGCAACTGAATCAGTACATAACATCTGAAATAAATTGAACATTATCTGTAGTCATATAAAAGGAGAAATAAAATAGACAAAAATGGCACCCCGCAGACTCTCATCGCTTCAAGAACAAGGGAAAAAGTTCATATACAACGTAGAAGGTTATAAGAGCAAATGTTAGGTTATTCCTGTCTTAATATATTTGGATACAACCTTGGAACGGCCAGTAACAAAAACAGTACGTAAAACTTATCGGCAATGAATCCCTAAGTTGGTACAAGGAGTGTAGCAGCATTAATAATGCGATCAAGATCAAATGTAACATATTTCTTTGTGGACAAGAACAGTTATCTTTGATAAAAACATATGTAATAAACTGATATGAACAAATGTTTTAGTATGTATTTTGTGTCATACCTCTATTACTCCTCTGGCACTGAAAATGCATGGTTTTCCTACACTTTTGTTGAAAATATTCTTGGAACCATAACCATATGTCCTGAGACCTAAATAAAAGCTTTATGAAATCATTTAACACTCTACCCTTCCTTCTGTGGTGCTCACTGAGAATATTCTGACACTAAGCAGACACCAAAAACCGCATGTATCAACTGGGTCACAAACAACCACCTGTTTGTTTTATTACTGAAAAACATGAGACGCTTTACTTCGATTGCCAAATCGTTTTTCCTTTATAAATTGTTTCAGATAATTTAGATTCCAGTCAATATTTCTGTATAACAGAATTCCGCTTATTATTATAAGCTGGTGGTAGAGGGCGTGAGGGTGTTGCACTTTTTCATAAGCTCAGCAGAATCAGTCAAACCAGGTAGCTATTATTTTGACTGATGGCGTTCTATACCTCCAAAGGATTTCAGTACAGATTTTATTAGCTCTTTCTTAGTCAAGATGTTGATTCCCTTTGTCTGCCTTCGATGTACCTCGGCAATTCTCACCATCGATGTATCTTGAAAATTATCCGCCTTTGAGATCAGTGTTATTTGTCAGGAATGTCTAATGATGAACGTAGCTACTCAAGATTTTTAATATTACTACTCTTGACGTTTCTTGGGTAGAAGGTTAGTTATCATGTCATGAAAATGTCTCTCTGCTTCTTTCATATATCTAGAAAAAATAAAGTGCCGTAATGGAGAAGAATTTATAATCCCAAGACATAAACCTTTATATGGTTGTCGTTTGATATGAGCGGCAAAAGACTACAAAACTCAGAACTGTAAATATGTCAGGTAAGTCCATATGAAAGTACATTGGTGTCGTCCTCGCTACTTTTCATTTTTCCAGGTAAAACATATGTATAATAAAACTGACATAAGAGTATTAGCTATTTATGTCTACCCATATGTCTGAACTAAACAGGAAAAAGTCCACCAAAAAAAAAAAACCGAACTCAAATGAAAGCAGTCACCTGCTCAACAGGATGAGCCACATTCAAAGACCAAAACCTCAATTAAGATTTAAGATACATTTAAACCTTTCCTTCGGCTTAGTACAGGTCTCATGGTTTCTTTGTTTTTCTAGCTATTATATGTAAAACTGGCAAAGAGTACACCTCATCAGCAGTAACATTTGTTTATTATCATATGTTTATTATCATATGTTTTATTATCAAAGATAACATGTTCTTGTCCCTACAAAAGAAATATGTTACATTTGTATCTTGATCAGCATTATTAATGACTGCTACACTCCCTTGTACCAACTTAGGGATTCACTGCCGGAATAACGTTTTACGGTACTGTTTTTGTTACTGGCCGTTCCAAGGTTGTATCCAAATATGTTACCCACTGTGTTCCTTTATTCCTTCGTTTCCTCCTCGTGCTATACATTATCGTTTTCTACTACGTTTTTTGTTTATATGTTATCCAAACATACACTGTTATAGGGTTGCGGTTTGAGTTTGAGTAGGCTGCGATCTTGAAACATGGATTTTCCAAGAATAAAAAAAAAATTCGATTTGTCTTACGTTAAACGGATATTGAAAATGTATTCAAGTTTACACAAGTTTACAGAACAAGGATGGAGATCTAATAGGAATCGCCACGTTTCAAGAACGAGACGCTTCCACGAAACGAAACCATACAACAGTGTCTGTATTGAGGTGTAACGCAAGAACACTTAAAGAAAATAAAACTAAAAGAACAAGCCTGTTCAACCATCTCAGCAGCCTATCGTTCTCACAACCGTTACACGGAATACTAAGTACAATCCTTCGTTTTTCTAGGTAAGAGATGTGTATAAAAAAGTGTTTATGACGCCTTGAAAACTTCCATCCTCCAGCACAAAAATCACATGAACAAAATATGATCAAATTGTTTACAAAATAGTTCTGATGAGCATTGCAGATAGTGTAGATGAAATGATAATAATTCATAATCTTAGAAACAGGCATTTTGACAAACCTGTTACAGTTCCCGTTCTATATAGTTTGCATTTTCGATTAATGATATTGAACTTTGTTTACGTATGTATTTATATATCCCCGTATGACTGTACGAACTAAAATCATTTCTTACAGCTGATTACAAGTCTAATATCAGATCCCTTTGATTTCCTTGAAAACTTGGCTGACTAGAGGACCACACCGCAGAACCAGTAACACATGTTTGTCATCAAAGATAACTTGCACTTATCCTTAAAGAAAAAGCAGCATGTTTTCTTAATCAGCAGTTAATGATTCTTATATCCTTGTCCTTGTGTCGGCGTTCTAAGAATACTGTACTGATATTTGAAGTTATCACACAACTGTAATCTTGCCTAGTGGTAATTAATGATTTCTGGTGTACGAGTTTAGCCAGTATTCTTTGAACTTGCGAACAATTGTAAACATAGAAATGACTTTCCGGTTAGGAAATAAAATTATGTAAACCATGGCGGAACATTTCGACTTGTCTGATAATAAACAAAGAATATTGAAAAGTTGCTAACTGTTTACACGCATCAAAGTACCATGTTATAAAGTCGATTTTTGAGGATAGTTGTGTAAAATGCTACTTCAGATTCTATTAGTCTAATGATTGCTCTTTTAAGCAGCAACTGGATGCCCGAAGTCTGTTACTATTTTGCTAACCCAACTTAATGCCCTAAGTCATATTCATCTAACTATGACCTAATTATGCGACAGCAGTTACATAATTCCAGTTGACCGTTCTAAGGCAATGTCCTGCTCTTTCTCCTCTTCATACAGGTTTGTTTCTTGTAGTTTTCACTATTATATTCATTAGTGTTTATGTATACATGCGCTCAGCCAGTGTACACGGGTGTAGACGAAAATGTTGCAGGATCAGTTTGATTGAGCCTGTTCATGGACGGTAGTGAAATGCAAACTACTAGCCCTCTATAAACAAATTGAACTCAACATTTCCACAATGTTATAAGTACCAGAATATGTTTTAGAGACACCCGCAGATGTGTGATTAAATTTGTATATTAATGCGTAATTCTTTGTACTTTGACATCTATGGTTACCCTCGGTATGTGTTCGTTTGATCTACAAAATAACATCTTTAAGACATTAACTTATTTGATCTTAATTATCCACAAATTCGTTCGTCTCACATTACTTAAAGTTTTATTTATCCTGTAGAATATGATGAATATTGTGGTATTTGGCATACTACATTTACTCAATTTTATTATTTTTCCAGTTGTCAATTTACTATAGTATATTTTAATACGTTAATAAGCCCTATTTATTCCATTGATATTTCTTGGGAGTCCTACCTTGAATAATGCAGAAATATGTGATCATCTACGTATAGGTGCTCTCAAAAAAAAGATATTAACTGACACTGACATGAAATTGGCATGTTCTTTTATTAGCTTTGAAATTGAGCTAGCAATTATCCCAAGTGTTATTTTATGTATCAAGTGAGCTTTTATTTGACTGAATAGGTTGTTGAGCATATTTTAGGAAAACTGGCTCCACTGCAAAAACAATGAAAAGAATTTGTTTAATGAATGAGAGATAATTGGAACACTACACATTTATATTCTTTTAGTTTAGGATTTAAAAAAGATATTTACTTGTAAGCCGTAGGCTGCGTAGGAATATAAATAGATCTTTATTTTTAAGAAATACGTTTTAGTACACGAAAATCACTTTCATAGTTCGGTTTTTGTAAACGCAACGACGTCATAACTTCAATGGCAATTAAATTCAACTGGTTTTTACTGACTCGGAACATTCCATTCTGCAGAATATAACAACTAGTTGCTGGATCCCAAATACTTCACAGGTGAGACTGTAGGAACATATGTTGTAAATTCTCCCAGAACGGGATACAGTCAATGAGGTAGCATACCTCGAATTCCAGAACGATAAGAAA
Organism: Mercenaria mercenaria; assembly: GCF_021730395.1. Classification (NCBI taxonomy): domain Eukaryota; kingdom Metazoa; phylum Mollusca; class Bivalvia; order Venerida; family Veneridae; genus Mercenaria; species Mercenaria mercenaria. Next base: position 65,361,509 of record NC_069377.1, on the reverse strand, counting down.
CCAAACAAGATACAACCAGTGTGTATAGACGTGTCAGGTAGTCTTGAAGGTAACACTAAACAGACTACAACTATTCTGCGGAATATCCGTAAAATATTTTGACATTTTCTGAAATTTATGATGAAATATTTATGAGAAAATATTTTCAAAATAATCTGGAGTACTGTACCTTATTTACAAAGAGCTTAAATAGAAAATGGACACGTGATTGTATGACTGAATCTGAAAACTCCATACAAAGTTAAAAATATTCTAATCAGGAATAAACAGAACAGGTAGGTACAATGACAGCTTTATTTTAGGTGTTTTAGCTCTGTGTGCATCTGTATCTTGAGAAAGTTTGAAAACCTGTAATATGTTACGGCTCAATGACGTACATTATTGTCAACGCATGTAACGTATTTACGCATGTTAGATAACTAGAGCGCAGGTTCGTAGTTAATTTCAAGGGAAGTTTTCTTTTGCAAATAAAAAGATTCTATTTGTTTGAACTACGACACGGATAACATTGTTAATTTCAAGAAAATATGAAATACTTCATATATATAGCAAAGAAATATTTAGCTAGTTGACAAGCTTACACCGTATTTCAAAGACAAGTGCTTTACAACATATATCATTTATTTTCATCTGGTTTCATCTGTTTATTAATAAAGAAGAAGTTGAAAAAATAAAAATTACTTTAAAGCCTGTAATGTGTTTGAAAAGTGAAATAAATGACCAAAGGCTGCCGCACGAAACGATTCAAGTTTTAAAAGACTTGGTGTTATACTTTAAAGTTTGTAAAGTGTCTGGAAAGTGAAATAAATGTCCAAAGGTTACAACCCGAAAAGATTCAAGTTTTAAAAGACTTTGTTATGTACGCTGTGTTTATATATGCGTACCTGTGCCTACCATTTCCACTCCTCATTATTCCTAGTGATATTGCATTTTATTTTGTTTGAATTTAGCAGCAGAATATTGAATTTCAAAATTTGAAAAAACAAGAATACGATATCTCTAAAATAATAATTCTATTCATTATTTGCTGATTAACAAACCTAGAAAATGTACTCGTTATTAAACACTTTCAGCCAGTTAATGTCTAAATACAATGTATCAAGATTCTATATTTGTGCATATCGATTAAGACTAGATATCTTCGTGTTTATGCTTTAAACTATTGAGATTTGATACATAAATAGTAATGGAAAACACAGTTTTTGTTTTGATCAGATATTTACAATTCAAACGTCTTTAAACACAATACATTTTGGGTCGTTTTGTAGTTGATGGTACAATGAATACTTTAAAAGAATGACTGCATGTTTCCCCGACGAAGTTACATTTTGTCTAATGTGTTATGGTACTGGTGCTGTGACTTCTACCTAGTATCCATTTATTTCATACAGTTGGATTATTGGTCTCTTATTTTGCTCAATATGTGAGTTTGTCTCCTCTAAAAAGTTGATATTAGGGTATGCGTGTTATTGACTAGTTACTTGTGCCTTTTAAATTCCCAGTTCCATTTACGTAGGTTACTGACCTTTTCCAAGGCGATGTCCCTATTTTTATTTGTACTTGTTATGCTATGCTTGTTGTGTTGTATATGAAGTGAAAAAATGTTAATTTTACCCCATTTACATTGTTTTCATTATAATTTAAATGTATATTGTTCATAGGTTTTTGAACCGCTCCGTCAACGTGCGAAATGCTTGCGTTGTCGTATATGGCACCGGCTGCCCACTGCTACCCCTTTTTTTGATCTAGTTAAATAAGTGAAGTTAGGTAATTAGTAAAATTTTGTTTCAGTGCTTTAACTCCAAATTATATGATTCTTTATTTTTTATATGTATATAATGACTTGACAAGTGTGATAGGTACTATGTCCCGTTAAATGGCCGCGTAAAATTACACCCAAAGCACGAAACTACGATGACGAAATATCGAAACAACGAAACCACGATGTTGAAAAGTCGAAACAACGATGATGAAATCTCGAAACTGCGATGTTGAAAACTCGAAACAACGAAACTACGATGATGAAAACATGATATTATTTCGTATTTTCATCATCGTTGTTTCGACTTTTCACCATCGTGGTTTCGTTGTTTCGACTTTTCAACATCGTGTTTCGACTTTTCACCATCGTACTTTCGACTTTTCATCATCGTTGCATCGACTTTTCACCATCGTTGTTTCGACTTTTCAACATCGTAGTTTCGACTTTCCATCATCGTTGTTTCGACTTTTCATCATCGTAGTTTCGACTTTTCACCATCGTACTTTCGACTTTTCGTCATCGTTATTTCGACTTTTCACCATCGTACTTTCGACTTTTCATCATCGTTGTTTCGACTTTTCACCATCGTAGTTTCGACTTTTCACCATCGTACTTTCGACTTTTCATCATCGTTGTTTCGGCTTTTCACCATCGTAGTTTCGACTTTTCAACATCGTGGTTTCGTTGTTTCGACTTTTCACCATCGTGGTTTTGAGCATTATATTATATTTCAGCAACAGTAACATTCAAGAAACTTATTAAAAATAAAACAAGACAAAGTAATTTCCACTGTCGGCTGCTTTTACTCAAATGCATGTATAATCTATCAACTGCAGCACACTCTGGTTTATTTTTAGACCAGTAGAGTAAATTGACAGGGATAAAGTTATAGAGAACACACGGTATTCCTTAAAATGTAAATGCAGCCTTACATTCTTTGTTCAAATATATCATTTGAGAGAAATTTATACATATTAAACTATTACGTAGATCTACATGACTATTCATTCTAACAATGTGTACGTATAGGCATTCGGCACATCTGTTTGGTCAATAATGATGCTATATATGATAAAACATTTAAAGACAATCCAGCTGTCTATTGATGTTTTTATCACATATATATATAGCATCATTTTTGACCAAACAAATGTGTCGAATGCCTATGATTAAAATGATTATGGAAAGTTAGTGCGCATGATCAACAGGAAGGCGAAACCACGATGGTGAAAACTTGAAACTACGATGATGAAAAGTCGAAACCACGATGGTCAAAAGTCGAAACCACAATGATGAAAACACGAAACAACGATGGTGAAAAGTCGAAATAACGATGTTGAAAAGTCGAAACCACGATGATGAAAATTCGAAACCACGATGATGAAAAGACGAAACAACGAAACAACGATGATGAAAGCACGAAACAACGATGGTGAAAAGTCGAAACTTCGATGATGAAAAGTCGAAACCACGATGGTGAAAAATCGAAAACACGAAGATGAATTTCAAGTCGAAACAACGAAACCACGATGATGAAAATCGAAACAACGATGGTGAAAAGTCGAAACTACGATAATGAAAAGTCAAAACAATGAAACAAAGAAACGACGATGATGAAAAGTCGAAACCACGATGATGAAAACGCGAAATAATATCGCGTTTTCACCATCGTTGTTTCGTAGTTTCGAGTTTTCACTATCATATATAGTTTCGGCCTTTCATCATCGTGGTTTCGTTGTTTCGACTTTTCAACATGTTGACGGGCTTATGGGTTTTATTTTACGCGGCGATGGCCCTAACGGGACACCGTAGATAGGTCTTTTGCAGGTAGTAAAGTTTATAAAGTACAGTGCTTACGTATCACCTAACATATATACATTATACACGTAATTACTCATAGATGTTGTATAATATATTGACGTATGAAGGAAAAAGTTCAAAGGTAACATTAGAAACCATCATGTACTTTAGTATACTTTTATTCAAAAGTTTTCCTGTACATGTACTTTCGGATCTAAATATTTATCCGAGCTTTAGCAATTCTTAAAGGAGTAATCGGAATCTCAGAGAAGTTCACTGCAGACATTAGATCTTCTCTCCTATCCGTTAGTTTTGGATAACGTTTGGAAGACTTCATTTGTCTTTAATCTGAACTATGCGTCTTATTTAAAATGATTCGATACCGAATCTCGAGCATGGTAAATTGAATGATCCGGTACCGTATACTTAGCATTGCAAAAACAACTAATGTGTCTTCTCATAGTGTCGTGTGTATTTTGTATGTTATATGTAAACAAAATGAGGAACTTGTACAGAAACATAGAAAGAGGTGTGAAAAGATGACATATGGATCGGTTAGCAAAACATTTTCATTTCTAATAGTTATTGTAGGTTTAGCTACAGATGCTTTCATTCGACTGCGAGTTTTATTGAATTCTCCATACCATGCGACGGTAGTTCTAGGCAATTTTTCACGTCTTTTCAACGGCACTCACATACATAGGGCCTACATAGGGACAGGCCTACAATGTATGTAGGACCGCCGTAGTTTGAGTTACATACTGGAAGTAGCTTCATGCTATTAAAATACATTCGACTTCGGTCAGTCATTTGCAGACAAAAATTGCTCAGGCTCCACTAGGTTAGGCATTTAATTTAAGCCTTTGTCTCATAATTTGGTGTCGTGAAACTGATTAATTATATAACCGGCTGCATTGACAGGGTGAAAATATGCTTAGTGTCTCTGCTCTCCATGAACATTTCACAAAAATTTATTTTTATTGATATTAATCAACGCTTTTTTGTAGAATTCTCAAAGAAACTACCCCATGTCCCTAATGTTATTTTAAATGAAATGGTCTTGAAGGAATTATAACAAGAATTCCCTCAGTAACAAAAATACGTTTCCTCTATAAAACTAAAATATTCTTCGACGTCGGCTCGAAACATGATCTGTGTTTTCAGTTAGAGCGGGAAGCATCAGATTAAAACTTGAAAATTTTGTGCCCCACCGTTCTTTTTTGTTCACAGAAAGGCAAGTAGCAGGATGTGACATAAACTTGTTCAAGCCCTAGTCACACGCTCGCGGCCTGTCGTTTCTACGGAAGCGCGGAAGTGCCAAAATCGTTTTATTACAGGTGTCAAAATGATACATAAAAACATTTTCTCGTTAATAGAAATCTCCATGCAAAAATAAACTCTGAAAGCAATTTGCATCTTTTAAGAAAGATTGCTGCACTCGATAAGTATAATATTACCAAAATGATAGATGAGGATGTGTTATCAGATTATAGCAGACAATCAGTGCACTCATCAAGGAAAATAAGATCATATCAGCGTCCGTGCCGTTTCCGTCTATTACCTTTGCATGACGCATGTTTTGAATGCACTGATGATTTTAATATATGAGCCGCGCCATGAGAAAACCAACATAGTGGCTTTGCGACCAGCATGGATCCAGACCAGCCTGGGCATCCGCGCAGTCTGGTCAGGATCCATGCTGTTCGCTTTCAATGCCTATAGCAATCTGCTGGATCCATGCTGGTCGCAAAGCCACCATGTTGGTTTTCTCATGGCGCGGCTCATATACCGTTCCTTGTGCAAACGAAACTTCAAATATTCATCTTTTTAAAGGAAAAGCAGTTTCTTGATCATTAAATCTTTTCATTGATAATAGGATGACAAACCTTGATATTTATTGCTTCCCTTTGAAGATGATTACGTCATTCATGACATAATTGTTTCTCACTAGCATCAGACGGGTATTTCTAAAAGGCGTTTCATCTGAGGATTTACTAATATCATATTATCATTATCAAATAATTGTAACAGATGATAAATGATTTTTAGAAACAGATGCTAGATACAGGCTCTAATTTGAATACATTGTCAAATAAACACATAAGAACCTAAAAGTAAGCATAACCAATGATAAGTAGAAATGAAAATGTTTAAACTTACTCCCAACTTGTGTTTGATCATATACATGTAGTGATATTTAATTGCAATACAGGATAGCACAGTCATGCATCTAACAGTTCTCAAATCATTTCTTTTGACATTATATTTTCAGACATTTCACATTATATTTTCAGACATTTACATTTGACATTATATTTTCAGACATTTGACATTATGTTTTCAGACATTTGACATCATATATTTGTCGCATACTTTGATTGATAGCAAAGATATTCCTTTTTCCATCAGTAGCTTTATCAACATAATTCACCTTGTGAAATTCTTTTGGTAAAACAATTGTCTCAGTATAAGAAATGTCACACTTTCCTCAGAGCATTATTTACCTTGTATTACCGATCATTTATTAATGAAGTCTCTGCACAAATCCATCTGAAGTAAATTATGCATGTTTTTCCGTGCCTTGAGGCAAAATATGCAACTGCCTAATGGCATTTAAGCATCTTACTTGATTTTAACACAACGAAATAGAGAACTATCATACTCAAATCAACATTATCAACACACTATAATATCGCTCTGAATACAAAAATATGAATATAAGTACATGAAGTTTTTTAGGAAAGAAATCAATACTTTTATCTTCTTTTAAAGCTTAAAGCAGAACACCTGTCAAAACATGATCCCAATCTCCCTAATTTAATATGCTTTTTATGCGCTTCATAAGTTAGGAAATAGGTTTTTTTTGTTTGATCCGCTCCGTTACTTCAGTCTTTCTTGAAGGATTTCTGCACCCGACCATAATTATGTAACTAACTGATTGCTGAAGCAGCGTTATCACATCATAGTGAACAATCAGTGCAAGTTCATCTTGTATAATAAGATGTAATCAGCATTCATTCCGTTTCCGTCTATTACCTCTATTTTGCACATGTTGTGGCAAAGGTATTACTTCCAATCTTTTTATAACGTTCTTAAAAAATGGACTTTGAACAGTAACCTTGACCTTAACTAACTGATGATAGAGAGACAACGTGTAATATTAACGACGTCTGTTTGAAAATTCGTGACGTCATTAATCCTTAACGACAATCGGGTTACTTCTAGGATAAAATCTGTTAGAAGCTTCTTCAGAAGAAAGATAATAGTAGACTCAGGTTGAGTCTGTTCATTAGAGAAGTAATTCAATGTGAAATGCCCCTCAAGCCCCCTACCGTTAGACTGGCTCCCGTCCTTATGTTTGGTATTATTTACATATATATGTTTATTCATTAAGAGGGAAGTAACTCCAGCAGGATGTTTCTACATTGACATTTTTTATTGCCCCTGGCTCCGAACATAGGGACTGCTGAAAGTTGGCTTACAGTGTCTCACAAATTTGTGAGACAATTCCCATTAATTTCTTTGTGATAATCAGCTGCTGCTATCCGGTATTTTCAGACTTGCATTAAATCTCGAAATATTTGACCGCAAAGATGTCGTCAATATTTAAATAAAACTGTTTGTATGATAAGTTCCTTATTACTGCTCACTAATTTGACGCTGTTTACTGCAATGTTTAGCGTAAACACTTCTTGTAATACAATTATGCATTTGAAAACAAGTTAATATCGTCCTTCAAAACGATTTTTTTTCTTTCAAATTTGACCATTTTCTTAGTAATTTACATTCTAATCATTGTCTTACCAGTTTGACTGCTCTACAAATGTTGTAGTGTCGGTAATTCCAGAAGTCTGACTTTAAATGGAAATTTCTCACAGCATAAAGGTTTTCAATATTTTAACCATCCTTGTTCCTAGTAGATTTATTCAACGTTTAGAAATATTTGACGTGACATTATGACGTCATTATAACTGAAACATAAACAAGCCCAACATTTTACTTTTTCTTATATGTTGGGCGGCCTGTTGAGTTCCCTTTTTTCTGTATTAAAATGTTGAAAAAGTCAGAAATCACATACAACAAAATTAAGACCCGATGACGAACTACATAACTTACAAAACGTCATAAACAACACGTAAGAGCCGCCAGATTTGAAACTATAGGTTTAAAAGTAGAAATTTTTGGTTTGAACGTTAGTCACGTGTGCGATGTTTAAGGAAAAATAGTGTGAATTACGTTATAATTGTAACGTTTATGTATTTAGAATACGATAAACTGTACTTAATTTTATAAATCTTTTGAAAGACAAGTGATTGTTTGATCCTGTTTGGCAAAGCTGCAACATTCTTTAGACAAGGAAGTTCGCGTATCTTGACGTCATCCTTGTTGTCTCGTATTTGCAATCATCAAAAGGCAAACTACTATAATCACAGCAAAGCTAATATTATTTTATGACAGTATATTTTTAAATCATTCTTAATGTAAAAAGAAATTATGTGGTGATTTCACGTATCAGAAAAGCAACCAGATACTAAAATCCTCTTGACTTTATAATAAATTCGTGTATAATGATTCCCATACAGCACAGGAAAACAAATGATTCTTATTATACTGAGAAAAAAATACGACAGGGAATATGTTTATGTGATATTTTTGATGGGAATCATCGGTGTAGAGTCTTGAATGCGTTTTGTTTAATCTGCTGCGCGCATATCGAAAATACGCCCAAGATATGATAAACAAACAGAATATAGAAACTATTTTTATATTACGTAATAATGATGCCTGAGACTTGACTGTTCTTATACACAAGGCGATTGAATGATGAATTCTGCATTTGCATCTTGTACTTCGTGAATAAACATCTTGCACAACAGGTGTAATTTTTTGTTTACGTTGCGAAGTAAATGCATACTCAAATTCTTAGAAAAATCTTAACAATCGACGTAATACAATAATAATATTCGGTTTCGGACGAGCAAAAATCATTTTGGGTACTTTCTTGATAAAACACATTCTACATGCATACATTTCAAAAACATTGTCTTGCAGGAGAAATTCACAAAATATATATTATTTCCTATGTATCAAAGCAAGTAAGGTACTGGATTGGTCCTTGCATTTTTGCATGAAATCGACTGTGCTACTGTGGGTCTCATTTAAGTTAGATTTTTAAATAATGAAATCTGTAAGGAAGATCCTTTGGAAGCATAGAATGCAACCAAACAAAATAATAGCAGACTCGGTTTGACTGAGTCTGCTTATGGGAAGTAATGGAAAATGCAATACCATTCACACCTCTAGCACCGGCTTATACTTTATATATATATTATACAGTTATTGAATGGACTATCATTAGTCCTCCACCTCTGATTCATGTGGGGAAGTTGGCAGTTACTTGCGGAGAACAGGTTTGTACTGGTAAAGAATCCAGGAACACTGGTTATGTTAACTGCCCGCCGTTATATGACTGAAATACTGTTGAAAAACGGCGTTAAACCCAAAACAAACAAACAAACTTGATGATCTAAATGGACCAGAAAACACAACAACACTAAAAGTCTGGGCGAAATCCGCTATACCACAAATTTGCAATAATCAAACAGACAATTTTCGAAATCAGAACAACATTAATATTACAAAATTATACCATTAAAATATTTTGTAAGGCCATTTAGTACATGTGAGTGTAGATACGAGTAAATTACTAAATACCCTTATATCCTCTTGTCTTTATTCCGAATATCTGGCATATTCAAATAGCTTATTCCAATCTCTGCGGGTTTAATTGATCCTTCAACTAAACACGCCAGGATTTTATTTCATGTTAAAAACTTTCAGGTAAAAGATCATTAAAAAAGCCATTTCTGAAGTCGGGGTTCTTCAGTTTTAAGTCTGGAAAATACTTTTCGATGAATCTTCTGTGTGCGTATCAAGTTATATGCCAAATGTTTGATAAACAAATAAAAACTAATCACAGTATTCCTAGATTGTTATACTGTATGTTACATACACAAGGCAGGCAATTGATGAATTGTGTATATATGTCATGGCGGTCTGCTATTGTAACTGTATACGAAACATTTCTTTAAATCGACATTCCGCATGAAACGTGATAATTAAATTCTACTGCAATTGTTTTGCTTGGTTGCATTCTTCTATGGAACCAAACGCCTTCTTACAGGTATATTAACTATCACAAGACCAGCCTCTGTGTGCCGTCTGGCGGTTGTACTACTCTGTCCAGTAGAGTTCTATTTTCTGATCCTTTAGGATCACGGAGTCCATTCAGAATCGATGAAATAGAAGAGAGGTGTTGCACTTTCAACTTCCTCTCATGCGCTGACCCAGTCATACCAAGATTGCTATTAGTTTGCATGGTTGCATTTAATGCTACCAATGAAGTTTCTTGCAGATCTTATTACCTTCATTACATTAATTACAATTCAAATCAGTGTTCCGTAGCGGTAGTTCATCACAGCGCGAAAGGTGGCTTTACTGTTAGACTTACAAAGTCTGTTGAGATCAAATAATCTGTAATAATGTTAATTACTTTCTTCATACTGACACTTCTATTTTCTCAGAAAACCATTTTCTCTCTAGGCTCATAAAGACAGAGGTAAGAGATATTGTAATTATTTCAGAGAGTGCTAGTACAGAGATTGATTTTATGGTCAAAACCTTTACGTTTAATGACTCTAACGACTGATGCCAGTCTAGCTTACTGTCTGAAAACTAATAATCAGTCTACCTTCGGAGCTTTCAAATGATCAAAATAGAAAGTAGGCCCCTTAAAAACAAACCATAAGACGTTAAATCTAGGCATGCTAATGTTGATTCTCTGTCATCTAAGATGGCTGGTCCATGACATAATTTTCTTTTTTATACTTGGCCATATATTGAAAGGAATGATAGGGAGAAGACTAACAGATTATAACTTTTGAGTTATCAGGAATTGAATCTTTGAAAGACATCTATTTTTAGGAGTGAATAAACGTTTACATGGAGAACTTTTTATATGCCGTTTGATCGGAGTCGTACTTTAGGATCACTTACAAATATCTAGAATCGGGTTTTTTAACCTTAGAAACTGATAATAACGATCTTAAATATGTGAAACCACATCACATGTAAATTACCACCAGCTGCTCTATGGTAAGAAAAAAAAACGTTTAATGAAGGTAAGCAATCTTCTATAAAGCGATCTTAAACTGCTTTCACATATGTTTAGCAGTGTATTGACGAAACGATTATCTTAGTGACTGAAAAATTGTTGATAAAAGACGTTAAACCCGAACACACACACATACACATACACACACGCACACACACACACCAAAACACACATAAATAAATTTAACACAAAAAAAAAATGATATTTGAACCCACATGCAACTGTCATGTTATTTTGGAATACCGCGGGAGACTGGTTTTGTAAAAACACATATGAAACTATACTGGCTCCCGGCCATATGTTTTTATTCATTAAGCGGGAAGTAACTCCAGCAGTTATTTTCTACATTTTTATTGCCCCTAGCTCCAAACACAAAAAAACTCACACTGCTCAGAACATTCATATTACAAATTCAAACGCCATGGGAAATATAAAAGATCCTTTACTAAAATCGACCAGGTGTTTTATGTTAGAGCTCTATATTAATAGTTTAAAAAAGAAGAAGAGGCTGATTAAATGAAGTTTTTTTCTCTGTACTGTTGTCTAGACTTCGTTCCTATGAATCACTGACTTAATATCTATCAGGAGATGTGCTGTCTGTTCCATTGAAAAATTAAATGTAGAAACTGAAATACTTTTTGTGATAAATGGGCTTTTTTGCTAAATTATTGCTATACAATGCCTAAGTTTCATATCTGAAAGTTTGACAACTATCACTAAATAGTATCTAATAAAACATAGAATAAAGATATTTGTGAACGTAAACAGTACTGTATAATACGTTTGAAATTATACAAATGTATTAGTAAACAAAGTTAGAATATATAGTGCCAATAAAAATAGTTTAAATAACAAACGGCTGTTACTAGATAATACAACTCTACAATTACAGTAATCCAAGTTGAAAATATGTACGATTTCAATTAATATCTGTGACGAAGTATTTCTGTGAAAGGTATAATATATCTTTAATTTATGCCTTGTTATATTTTGTGCATTTCCTTCCTTGTCAACTCATTGTGTTCGAATTCACGAACTCAGACTTGTAAGACAAATGCATTGACAAATGCGCAAGTCATAGACGCAATGAAAATTCAACAATTGAGATGAATATTTTTACCATTTATGTTTTGACTTCTTCTAGAACTTTTTTAACAAAGTGTGTGATCATGACTGAATGTATAATTTGATACGTTGATACTATCTTCCGTTTTGTGCTAATTTATATTTAAAATGTTGCATTTTCTATCTGTTCTTCGCCAGTAACTGACACCAATAAACTTAGAAGAAACAGTTAGATACTATTGATTAAGCTTCCACACCAGTTCAAACAATTATCGCAAACTGTCCGTTGATCCACAAACAACACAAATAAGGAATCTAGGTCATATCATTGTTAACCAACTGAACGTGCTAGAATGCGATCATTAAAGAATGCATAGTTTCAAATTCGAGCATCGAGGTATTCAGCCTTAAACTTTGACACATGTCGTTGCTTTAAACATTTTCACTCATATCGTTGCGGTAAGGGGCTTAAGCCTCTACTCGTTTCATGGCGGTATCTCTTCGGTATATGGTTAAACCTTACATTATATCATTGCAGTATGGGATACCTTTTTAGCCTACGTATGATCTCTCTCTAATGTTAAGAAACAGATCTACACTGCATTTGTTCTGTTATTTAACTGAACATAATTTCGCTACTTCTCTTAATTTCGCTACTTCTCTTAAGGCAAGATTCCTGTTTAGCTGTGAAATTGTATCATATGAAGGACAGACTATAACATGAAAGATATTCCTTCATAGTGAACCCGTATTTGAAATCTCAGCTTCTCTGTAATAACGATTGTGAATTATTATTAGATGTCAATTATTTATACATACACTACTTCGTTTTACGAAGGCTGTGTTCTTGGAAAGTGGCCATTCTTACCGGAACTTTGTTGTATTTTTTACCTGCATGTAAAAACGTGTGCCATAATGCCATGAAAACAGTCAATTGTACCGAATGAACTGGATTCAACATAAAAAAAGGATATATTTACTACAGTATTTTTCACGATCTCGCACTTATAGAGATCTCTAATTTATTCATCAATATTATAAAGGTTAACTTAGGTCAGTTGCGTCATTAATTAACAAATCTGCAAAAACTTTATTAATCATTTGAAGTAGAAAGCCTGAGCCGCACTTGCAGACCATCCTGAAGTGCGTCATCAGTACGTAAGTTGTTATATAAAAATTCTAAATAATAGAATCTGACCAGTTTCATCAAAACAGAATTGCCTTTATGTACCAGACAACTTCTTACAGTCGTTCCCTTATGTGCTTCAGAAAACAGCAAGCTGAGTAATATATTTGAAGTATCAGACAAATTTTCAACATGTTGGGCATTTCTTACATAATCCGTATCAAAATCCCGATGTGTCCAGAGAGTTGTATATGTCAATGTGTCAAAATGAATGTAAGCAATGTAAAGAAATGCACTAAATATTACAGTTAACTTCGTTCTAAGCATGCCTCCCTTGCTTTCCCAGTGAAAATAACCAAACCACCATTTTGTTCTGATATGCAGTTTAGCGAATATTCAAGATAAACGCTTTCATGGAAATAGAGCAAATCATGCAATTTCCATTTATACGCCACGCGAAACACATGCAAAGTACATGCAAACTGTCCATTGTGTTAACGTTGGCATAATTATGTTCATACAGGCTTTTACTACTATTCTATGTTACATATACATAGCCTCAATGCACTGCATATTTTGCTGTAATTGTGGTTAATCATACTGTGCTTAATCCCACATTTTTACACAGTAAATCATTTTACTGTACGTAACATGTTTGTTTTAAATGAAAACTATTATATGACTAGGTATATCAGAAAATGTTCAGCATATAGAAGTGATGAGATACCGGTATGGCTAGAAAACTGTACTGCTTTTATTATCCGCCTAAGTATTCTCTGCAAAAATATTCCTTTTTCATTCAATAGGCAATCACGATTTGGCAGTAAACAAAGAAATGCCAAAATGAATGCTAATAAATTTTCTTGCAAAACAAAACACTTTCTGTCTGACCTTTGCAATAGAACAAAGAAATGTATGTATGTATATCACCTTACTTGCATATATTTTCCTTTAGTGAAGATAAATCTAGTGTCCTTTTTTCTTATTCAAATAGTTTTCTCACATTTATGTTAGAATAAAGATGAGCTGGTTTTCTTTTAGAAACTTATGAGTAAAAATGATGGATTTCAAGATTATCATTTCGGTTACGGGTTACCAGTTGACGTATTTTTACGTCACATGACATTGCTTTTTGGGCTCCGTACTACGTAATTTTTGTGTTGGCGTATCTGCTCGCGTATTACGGTTTTATCTGTTTAGCCAATTGGTTGAACCTACCGCTGATTACGGATCATTGTAAGCCTTGTAAATGTTCTTATATATTTCTATTTCTATGATTCCGCTAAAATTTCGTGATACATATATACATTTTTGTATGTTCTTAAATAATATATCGGCAATTATCATATCCACACGCAAACCGCATAGCCTTGGTAATTAAAGTACTTGATTGTGTACTTTTAGCATTTCTATTGTAATAAAATATTTTGGTATTTTTACTTTTTCTTTCAATATCCATCCTGATACTACCAAATTTGACAAGGCACTTTCTCTTGATACCCCACCCACCATAACTGCAGTAAGTATTAATGACGCTAGATAGGTACATGTCCACCATCAAAAATAACACTTCTGTATATTGTCTTGCATTTGTGTGACTTCGAAGCCCTGTATATTTCCAAGGATATCTGATTATGTACGTAGAGATATTTCATATAAATGCAAAAAAAATGAAATTTGCCCAGATATTCATAAATCCGAAAACTTCTGTGACTTGCTAAATTGACAGCTTTATATAGTATATGGAAATATATAACTCCAAATGAATACGATTGTCTACAAAAAAGGGTTTGAATATATTTTATGTATTATTTTACTATATAAAGGTTTCTGAAAAATAAATTCTCTTATTTTCTCAAATAATACAAACAACTTGTTATGAAGTGTTTTGGGTCATGTGTCTGTGAGTTTATCTTATTTATTTTTCAGCAAGTAGTTTTCCAAAGAAGAAAATGAAAAAGAAAATCTACATAATTTTCAGTGCTGTTTAGTTTGAAAGAAATGAGACGTGTAATTTGTGAGAAACAGTGACAGTCTCAGCGGCAAAGAGAATAAGTTAAAAATTAAAAACGCAAATCCTGTATCTCACTTCTTTTCATATGATGTGACATTGTTTATATTTCTGGGTACGATTTACGTTGTTGGGTCTGGTTACGTTTTGTGATGTATGGCTCCAGTTACGTTTGGTGAAGTATGGCTCCAGTTACGTTTTGCTATGTATGGCTCAGGTTAGGTTTTGGTATGTATGGTTCTAGTTACGTTTTGTTATGTATGGCTGTGATTACGTTTGGCGATGTATTGCTACTGTTACATTTGCAAAGTATGGCTCCTGTTACGTTTTGGGATGGATGGCTCCTGTGACGTTTGCTATGTATAGCTCTAGTTACGTTTGCGAGGTGTGGCACCAGTTACGTTTTGCGTGATATGGCTTCAATAATGTTTTGCTATGTATGGGTCCGATTACGTTTTGCTATGTATGGGTCAGGTTACGTTTTGCTATGTAAGGCTCAATTTAGGCTCAGGTTAGGGTTTGTGATATATGACTCTGGTAACGTTTTACTATATATAGCTCCAGTGATGTTATACGATGTATGGCTCTGGCTATGTTTCGCGATGAGACTCTGGTTATGTTAGTTGGTTGTGTGTTTATCTTTGGTACATGAATGTCTGCGCTATTGTGGTTTACGTTGTAGTGTAACTGTGATTAAGGAACGTAGCATTTCCTTTGTATATTCATCCTTGTTCGACTTTCCCCTTCAACCTCCTCGCCCACCCCACTTTCTACCCCTTACCACTTCCTCCCCCTCTATCTACAGTCTGCATTAATTTAAATGTACTTGTTGGATTTTTGAAGCAACCCGTCTGTAATATTTTTCCGTTACAGCTTCTTTTTGTTGTTGGCCTACTTTGCGAATGCGTGGCTCTGAGGCTGTGTTTTTAGTGTTCTGTGCTTCCGAGAAACCTACCCTTACCTATTATCTTTTGCTATGTATGGCTCCAGTTACGTTTTGCTTTGTATGTATGGTTCATGTTACGTTTTGCTATGTATGGCATTTGTTACGTTCTGCGATATATGTTTGGCTCTTGTTTTTCGATGTGTGGTTCTGGTTACGTTTATTCTATGTGTCGGTCTGGTTACGTTTTGTGCTGAGTGGTTCTGATTAGATTTTGCGGTAAATGGCTCTGATTAGGTTTTGCGGTAATGTATCTGGTTACGTTGTTGCGATGTATGGCTCTGGTACGTTTTTGCGATGTACGGCCCTAGTACGTTTTCGCGATGTGTGGCTCTGGTACATTTTTGCGATGTACGGCCCTGGTACGTTTTTGCCATGTATGGCTCTGGTACGTTTTTGCGATGTACGGCCCTGGTACGTTTTTGCGATGTGTGGCTCTGGTACGTTTTTGCGATGTACGGCCCTGGTACGTTTTTGCGATGTGTGGCTCTAATACGTTTTTGCGATGTACGGCCCTGGTACGTTTTTGCGATGTGTGGCCCTGGTACGTTTTTGCGATGTGTGGCTCTAGTACGTTTTTGCGATGTACGGCCCTGGTACGTTTTTGCGATGTACGGCCCTGTTACGTTTTTGCGATGTGTGGCCCTGGTACGTTTTTGCGATATGTGGCCCTGGTACGTTTTTGCGATGATCGGCTCTGGTACGTTGTTTCGATGTGTGGCTCTGGTACGTTGTTGCGATGTATGGCTCTGGTACGTTTTTGCGATGTGTGGCCCTGGTATGTTTTTGCGATGTAAGGCTCTGGTACGTTGTTGCGATGTTTGGCCCTTGTACGTTTTTGCGATGTACGGCTCTGGTACGTTTCTGCGAAGTGTGGCTCTGGTACGTTTTTGCGATGTGTGGCCCTGGTACGTTTTTGCGATGTATGGCTCTGTTACATTTTGCGATGTGTGGCTCTGATACGCTTTTGCGATGTGTGGCTGTGGTACGTTTTTGCGATGTATGGCTCTGGTTACGTTTAGTGTGCTCAGGTCGTCCAGCGATTCTACTTCAACAATATTTTAGATTGAACAGACGAGAGGTTAACCACATTAGTATAACTCATTTTGATAACTTAAGCCTTTCTCGTCATAATTTGTCAACGGAAACAATCGTGTTGAACGATGATTTTCTTAAAATGCTTATAATCTAAGACAGGAATCACAAAAATAAATATAAATAACATGAGGAGAGCTAATTACGTTTTGGCTTGATAGTCACAACTACGTCACAGTTATACTGGAAACACTTATAACTGATTATACAATACATTTTTCAGTAATTAGCATTCCGACAATTCTTTGCAAGAATATTTAAACTGGATATAAATAAATGCGTTCACGGGCATCTCACAACGTTACATCTTACAATGAATTTATCTACATTATTCATATCTCTGCAAATGCATATGCTGTATTTAAAATGACAATCAGCATATTTAACATAAAACCAATTCCAATCACTCACTCTTAAAAACGTTTGAAGTGTGGTTGGGGGGAGGGGGGCTGGAAATGCAAGAGGGGGGTCTGGAAAGAATGACCGTCTGTCCGTCCGTCACACATTTGTTTCGTGCAGTAAAGGAGAATTTAATTATTGATAAATGGAAATACGAAGAGTATATGAGCCATAACTGTAAATTTCTGTTTTTGTAATTACATCTAATTACCGCGTCCAGAGTATTGAAATGTTGTCATTTAAATAGAGGACACGAAGAGGGAATGCACAGCACAGGAACCATATCTCTGTCGGTAATAATTTGTGTACTAACTCTTTAAAGAAACTCCTGTTACTCAAGTTTAAAGACAAAACAGCAGTTTCCTAACGTTCGTATTCAACTGTAATCAAGTAGCGGATCAACACGATAATACGGAACGACTGTAACACTTAGATTATCCCTAATGTTACTTTTCACAATAGATTTATCACCGGTCTATCTCGGTATACACGATTTGGCCGCATTAAATGATGTTCCTAGTAAACGCCAGCTTATCTTTCTTCATCGAAAATTGGTATACATGTTTCAGACAAATTTTCTTGCAATATAAACAGTGAACAGCTGCTGGCTTGGAAGGAAATGAGACGTATAATTTGCCAGCGGTGAATACCTACATGTTTTTGTAAGGCAGAATTTACCTTCAGTAATTGCTGTTTCAGGTGGTTTTGCAACAGTAACATCAACTAACGTGAATAACAGAAACGCCTGAACGCAGTGATGTTCCTGCTTTCCTCTTCGAAATAAAAATATATCTTTGAGTACAGGACACTTATATCACTGAAAGAAAATGTACATATTTATATTTTATAAAGAACAGAATATCAAACTGTATTGTTTGGTACTCCAACTTTAAAGGTGTTCAGTAAATGCTATTTGATACCAATATGCCGTGATTCATAGTATGTGTCTATGTCAGCTGATAAACGAAAATATTCATTTAAGAGAAGGTCAAAGAAAATTAGGAATTGGACCATAATACATGTAGCAGCAAAATTTAAAATGTGTTTTTGCTGTTTGAAAATAAAAATCAAAAGTGAAAATATTGTGATGATTTGTGTTCTGGTATTTTACATTAATTAATTAATTATTTACAGCATATTCTTTGCAGTTTTTCAGCAAACTGCTTAACATTTAACGAACTGAACTTAAATACTTGAAGATTGCATGTAAATGATTCCGTTAAATTGTCGGAAACCTCATGAGTTACAAGACACACAAGCACCCAGATGATCACATTTTATAGTGAGCAGAATATTACTAGCACACTATTTTATTTTTTTAATACTCTAGCCTTCAACAAGATTCTACGGTATTATGATTAAGTTCACAGCTGCCATCAAAGTAAAGTATGCAAGTATTATTGTTGAAAGATGCAAGAATGAAATCTTTCATTCTAAAAATTCGTCCGGATTGTTAAGAGAAGAACAGGTCTCTTATGTTCTATTCTCAGTTCTAGTTTCGATAAATAGATTATGGTACATTCATTTGGTTAAGCATGATCTGGAAGCAGATAGTTTATCTTCCTTAATCAAAAATTAGTGTGCATGTTTCAGATGAAATAGAACCAGGTAAAGCGTTTTTTGTTTCTCAGAATTGGACAAGACATGTAATTTGCTGGTACAATTTAATTACCTGTATGTTTTTGTACAGAGCCAACCTTAAGCAATGTGTGATGAAGGCATTAAAGAATAAAGTCACGTACATATTTGAATAGCACACAAGCAATACGTTGATATTTGTTTTGTATTTTGAGATGAAGTTGTTCATTATTCATGAAGATGTTATTTTCCGTAATCGTAAGGCATTTGATCAATTATATTCTATTCGTTTGGCAGAAATATGTCACGGTATAGGACTTGAATATTAAAAACGGGGAGAAAATGTGGCAGGGTAGCTCAGTCTTTACAGCATCGGAACGGTATTCCGAGGCCCCGGGTTGAGTCCCGGTCAAGTTGCATATTTTCCTCACCCTGTGACAAATAGATGACAATACCATTTCAACAGAAGTGTATGGGTCGAAGTATTTTAAGAAACGTTTGTCTCATACAAATGTTTCATAGCGAAAACGCATGTTTCACTTCTTTTGAAAGCGTCTTACAAGTCAGTTTATTTCGTCGTAAAAAGCTTATGGCAAAACAACGTTAGATTATGTCAATGACTCGTTAATCTAGCTAGAAAAGAATACGTTCATTTTTCCGTTTACATTTACGTGCACATTATTTAAAAGGTACCTGAAGTGTGACATTTTATTGATGTCGCTCAGAAAACATTAAATTTCATATCAAATTTTACAATTTGTGATATTGTTTTGACTGAATAATTGAAAAAAAGGCATGATTTTATATAAGTATTTCAAGTTACTATGTTTTTCTACTACTGTCTTACATTAGGAGAAAACTCCAACAGGAACAGCCACGATGAAAGAACCTATACAGCTCCCCGTATTAAAACAGGGTTATTGTAGATGTCTACACGTGCACACTGATTGCACACATATATGAGCGAAATATGAAAGAGGTTAGAAACAGACGCAAACATACATTAAGAAGGGAAACAACCTTAATTAGAACACTGAGGGGCAAAACCGTCACTGCGGAGTCTTAGCCTGACCTCAATCTTTAACCCCTGGGCCCCATACTGTGTTTCTATTACGATTTAGTGGTATCTGGATTACTCTAAGCCAGGTGAATCTCTTACAAGTAGTTACCAAAGAAACACATCGAAAACACAAAAATGCCCGTGTAAAGAACTCAAAATCATGAAACCGCAAATCAAAACCCTTCGAAGTAGGCGTTTTTCCGAGTTTTCAAACACAGCAGTAATAACCCATCTATATGGATTATAACTGCTTGTTACTCGGCCAATAGAATTCAGTATTGTACTCAACACTGTTAAATAACCTCATAAAATTATCTAAATGTACTGGATACCTGCTTTCAATCTCAATTTTATCTTTGTTTATGTATGATAAGTGAGATTCTGCTGCTTGTCGATTTTGCATTAATGAATTCCTTTCGAAATTCAGAGCAATTACAACTCATCTTTCTACAGCTATAGCCATATTACTCATAGATTCCACAGACACGGAGCTATGCTTCCTTTGCCAAAAGCTTATCAAAAGTTCGGGGAAACCTGACATTAAAGATATTATGCCAATTCACCTGTGATTTTCAGAAAGTGAGATTTTTATCATGGCGGGCTATTCTGATACTCAAGTTTATATATTCTGGAATGTTTCAGTACTTTCATTCCTAATGGATATACTCTATGTGATTAAGTTTGTAACTGTTGGGATTATAATAAAGAATGGAACAGGTAGAAATCAAAAAGAGGCAACAAACATTTTAGACAATGCGATAAGTAAGAAATGAAAAATGATCAATAAAATTATAATTGAAATAAGGATATATCTTTTTTCAAAACTGTGATATTCGGCAAGAAGAAAACATAAAATATCAAAATCGTTACTATCTGAAAATATAAATTACATAAATGTTGTAAGGGCTGCAAATGAAATGTTGCATTTGAATCTGAAATATATATGTTTGAATTTCATGTTTCATCTGCATTTAAATACACATACGTTTGCACGATTTTCATGTTGCATCTTCATCTAATATATGTACGTGTGCATGAATTTCATGTTGCAATTGCATATTACAATTGATACGGTTTCATTACATTTTAAACATGTACGTTTGCATGAATTTTATGTTACAACTGTATTTGAAAAGGTACGTTTGCATGACTTTCATATTAATTAAATCAAATTACAGATCAATGACTGTTAATATTATGCAGTCATTTTTTAAAAAAAAAGTCTTGCTTGAACATGCCTGTAAGTAAAATTTCATTTTACGAAAAGTTCTACTTCTGCAAAATACAGGTGAAAAGGTAAACAGAAAAGGAGAAGTGGAGGAAATGCATGTGGCGATTTAATCTTTGCCTGTCATTTTCTAAGATTACCCAGTGTGCTGTTTCTACTTTCAGGCCCCATATTCCAACAGAGATAACATACCATGGCAAGGTTTCGCTCAGAACTAAGTGTTCCTATTAAACGAGACGAGATGGACTTCCAAGATAGACAGATGAAAGTATGGGAAGATATGGAAACGAAGATGGAGAAAAGGAAAAGAGAATGGAGTGATGACTTTGATCGCATGAGGGATGAATTTTTCACACTTAAACCAGGACTTGCCGATAGACGCGCTAGTACTATTGGACTTGATAAAATTGGAGCGCTTCGAACGGTATATGAAACAGAGGCTGATGGGCAGCAACGGTTTAAAGTTAGGTTTGATGTCAGCGAATTTAAGCCTGAAGAAATTCAGGTGAAAGTCCAAGATAATAAAGTTATTGTTTACGCCAAACATGAAGAAAGAAATAACGCACAGACTGTAAGTAGAGAATATAGCCGGCAAGTTGATATACCACCAAATGTTGACCAAGAAAAGCTGCAATGTGTTTTGAGTAGAGATGGCATCCTTACGGTTGACGGTCCTGTGTTCAGTAATCAGCTTGTTGCCCAGCACCAGGTTTTGCCAATCCAGCAGGCCGTTCAGCCAGACAGGACGTTACAGCTTGCAACACCAGTCAAAAATCCTATCATTACAGAGCCTGACGGCACGAGGAAACTACGACTAACAGTCGACGCCGGCGAGTTCCGCCCAGAAGAAGTTGTAGTAAAAACAATGGAAAAGAAACTGGTTGTGCACGCAGAACACGTGGAGAAAACTGCCGGCAAAACACTTCACAAAGAGTTTAATAAAGAATACGAGCTACCCGACAGCGTGGATCAAAGTGCCATTACTGCTTATATTGGAGACGAGGGCAAGTTAATCATCGAGGCGCCAATTAAAAATCAAGTTAGGAAGTATTCCGTTACTCAGAGCCAAGATGTAAGAAAAGTCGTTGTAACGAAAGAGTCAACTGTTACTATAAATGATTCACAAAATCGCCCAGTGGTCACCATAAACGTGCATCCAAGATAGATATCTCATTCTAAGTAAATTTACAGCATTAATACGGGAATAAAGACATACTTAATAATTTGTATAATCAAGAAAAACATTGGACATCACTTAAAATATTATTTAAAAAAAGCTAATGAAAGGAGGAAAAAAGATAATGATTGAATTATCATAAGTGTAAGGAGTTAAACGTTAAAGGGAGAGAAATACTGACGGATCCTAGACAGAAACGAGAGAGCTGTGGTTCATTTAAATGCTTTGTAGATTGAGACAAATTTAGGATAAGGAGTATAGGTATTAGACTTTGTATAAAGTAGAATATTTCTTAATTATTTATCAAGTAAAATGGCGTATACATGTATGTCATATCTACACGTCTGTGTTCCAAGAAAAAAACATGTGTGCTTTAAATGGAATAATGTAAATATGTGCGCGCTTATATTCTGTTAGATATGTGTTGGTATATCAATAATTTTGAAAGGATAACTTAAGTGGAAAATGAATAGAAGTTAGGCAGTTAATTGTTTTTAAAGATGAAAGAAATGTTCAAATAAAACAGTTACAAAAATTAATACTCAATTGTCTACAGACGAACGGAATGAGGGTCTGAACGAAATGGCACTGGAAGCTGGACAATTAAAGTTTATTTGAAAATATACACTTGTGTTTGACTAAGTGAAATTGATCCGTTTAATTTGACAGCAGTATTCTTATCAAAAGAATTTAATGATTATAAAATATGTTTGATATCACATGGATTACTGTGTTCAACGTGTCACAACCGTTTCCAAGGCAGCGGACATGATGCTGTTGTCTAAATGATGCTTCACAGAGGTTGTTACTGAGTGATATTTCAATTTAACTTGTTAAGAAGTTTTGTCTGTACATATATTATGGAATATACTAGTTCTCGATGTAGTTATCTAGGATAGTAACAATGTCAAAGGGAGCTAACTATACCAGAATGGATACATAATATCTACTGGAGTTGTTTATCATGATTCTTTAAATGAAGGTACTTGACTGGTTGCGTTGTTCTTAACAACATTTCGTACGTAATTAAACACATATTTTTTAGTATTTCATATGAAACAAAAGTTTTCAGTTGCTCGTGTTTTGTAAAACATGTTTTTGCCACACAGTGCTTGCTTCTCAACAATCAAAAGTGCAAGAATGTGCATGATATTTCCACACCGAATTGCAATAAATATATACCTGAAATGTAGGCGGGGTCATGTAAGAATTGTAGAAATTACCTTCTTCATGTTTCATTTTCATACATATAAAGTCACAAGGTAGTTAACAATCATTTTGAAAAAAAAATTCACGTTTATCATCTCATTGCTGTTGTTCGTGCCAAATGTTTCACACGTGCCAAATTGTTATTGTTACAACCGATATGCTATTGTCTACAGAAGTAAATCTAGAATTTTATTGTCTGCATACAAATAAATTGCTGCAAGTTATCTATTATTTACCCTGTTCTTTTTATGTTTGTTTCCATTTTAACTTTGCAGAAATGCAGTTTATACTATCCACTTGGCGCATTAATGTTATCTCTCAAATAACATCGCTTACCGACCCATGAAAAACGTGTTCAGTTAACAACGAATTCCTCTTTGTCGTTTCAAATGTCTCTTCAATATTTTTATATCCAAACAGTTTTCAAGGAAATAACTCATTATATCGGTAACAAAACTGAGTATATACGCAACAAAATCAATACACGCCGTTTCAAACGGTTTATGTCGTCTGGCTGTTTTGGCCAAAAACGCTCATGAAAATATCAGGTGAATACGCTCTGTAGGACCACATTCGTAACAGATTGCATTTGTAACAGGTGTTACAAATGCGATCGCATATGTAACAGAAATCAAGCATATATTTGCAACAATTTTTGAGACAAATGTGATCGATGCCGATTTTTGATGTGACTGATCACATTTGTCACATGTCATTTTCAATCTGAAAAATGAACAAAAAAATGTATTTTTACATCTGAAATACATTTGTAACATGTTTTAGCTCACTTGTACGAAGTGACAAAGTAAGCTATTGTGATCATCTTTTGTACTTCGTCCGTCGTCCGACCATGTACATTTTTCTTGTGAATACGATAGAGACAACATTTATTATTTTGATAAAACTTGCACAGAACGTGTATATATCTATGATATCTCGGTTCCTTTCAAAAACCAGCCTTGGAGTTATGGTCCCAGAGATGGCAATAATTACTGACCATTTTAGCCTTGTGAACGCGAAAGAGACCACATTTTTTGTTTATTTTTATTAAACTTGCACACAACTTATATATCTATAAGATCTCGGTTCCTTTCAAAAACAACCGTATTGCACCATTTTACTTTGAGTTACGGCCCCTGAATTGGTAAAACAATAAACATGCTGATTTTATCCTTGTCAACACAATGGGGACTGCATTTATTATTTGATTTTTATTAAACTTATAAAGGGTCTCACTTCCTTTAAAAACAGCCATATCGCGCCATTTGTCTCGGGGTATTGACTGAAATGGCAAAATTTGTTTATTTTAGTCTTGTAAACACAATAGAGACCATATTTATTATTTCATTTTGACCAAACTTGCATAGAAGTTATATATCTATAACATCTCGATTCTGTGCGAAAACCAACTATATAGCACCATTTGTCCCAGAGTTGTGGCCCCTAAAATGACAAAATTTGCTGACTTTAGCATTGTAAACATGACATAGATCACATTTATTATTTGATTTTGACCAAACTAGCTTGCATTGAAATTATACATCATTAAGATCTCGCTTTTTTCCCTCGAACTGTAGCCTCATTACGCTATTTGTCTTAGAGTTATTGCCCCTGAAATGGCAAAATTCGCAGATTTAATAACATGTATAGTGTAGTATTACTCATGTTAGCGATAGTGGGCAATGACGACCCTCTTGTTGATTAGAGGGATATTTCCTGTCAGGTTAATATCTTGTTACTGATTTGTTATCTGGCAATTAAACGTGGAAAGAATACCGTTATCATGACTGGTCTGTTCATAGCAGCATGGTACTACATGTACGTGTCACATAAATTTCCCATGTAAGATTTCATTTTTATTGAATGCATGAATATGTGTGTGATTAAAGGGGAAGATGCGCACCACATGCAATCCCTATTCAACTTTTATAATCGGCAAATCGCTGGTTGTATCGCTTCAACGACAAATAAAATGCACTGAAAACAAGATCAATGCAGTCTCAACTAACATAGAAAGTCTTATAAAAGCTTGTTTTCGTAGAACACCGGGCATATATACATTTATGTATACTTTTAAATAGTGACTAGCTTGACAATTCGAAGACTGCTCATGGCTATTGTTCTGATCCTGGTGTCGTCGGCGTGCGCGGGCTCGCTGCAAGATAGGTCTTACGTTTTCGTTTTGTTTATCATTGTCAATTCGCATTGCTTTGAACATCAAAAAAAAAATCTTATACTGACAACAATGGATACATCAAATGAAATATGTCCTATTCAAAACTCTGACGTTAACTTTATTGGATTATATTTACTAAGAGAGTTTTCTTGCCAGGCCTGGTGTCTGCATTCGTATGGAAACACTCTTATTTTGGAGCGGCACAAGTAACTCCATCGGTGAGGATAGTGCAGTGGATAGTTTTGCAGATTAAGAAACCGGCGGAGCCTGTTGAATTCCCAGTCAGAGCCGTAATTTTCAGAGATATTGTGTCTCTCATCCACCCAGTTAAGACTACGTGTATCGGTGCGTTTTACCGGACCCGTAAACGATTGTATGAGCGTAAACTCGTATATGAGCCAGGGTATAATTTCAATTAATATTAATGGGAGGAACTAACCATCGACTGAAGTGTCGAGGGATACACGTTCGAGACCGGGTGATAATTACTCGTATTTGTTGCGATTTTCGCCTATCGGTGCTGTTTCAAGCTGGGAAGTTGACTGTTACTAACATAAAGATACTGTTGTACTGATTTTAATATTTTTGACATTTTAGTCATCATTATCTCATCATCGTCATAATCATCATCATCTTGGACTGGTCCGTTGTAGGATCAATGGTAAGATTAACTGCCCTAAACTGTATTACCTAAATACTGTTGAAAACAGGCGCTCTGAATCCAACAAGCAAACATAATATTCATCAAAACCATTCTACAGGGTGCCAAAATTTGAGTCGTTTGCAGTAATAGGTGTAATATGATCACTACAGATTGTCAATAAATGGTGGTTATTTGTACCAAAGTATTTGGAAATCTGACTAAAGCGAGTTTTGATCCGGACACAAAGGTATATATTACAACAAAATAACAAATCAAATCTAAGTTCAAAGCTGATCATTTGTACCAAATAATTTGAAAATCTGGCAATGCATGGGCAAATTATACCAAGGACAAGAAGCTATATTTAACTGCACGAACGCACAAACTCCGCTATTTCACGGCGGGATTATAATAAACGAAGGCCTATTTCTTTATTAGCGAGCTAAGTGGGGTGAGAGTAATTAAAATCTGAAGTGTATTTTCTTAAAATCTCATAGACATTAGTTCGCAGCATGCACAAGGTTAGGCCTTCCTAGACTTAAGGCTAACGACTCCGTCCATGACAAGTTGTATATAATTTGTCCCATAGCAACTTCCTGTTTGTCTCCCAACTTGAGACACTTCTGGATAACGAAAGATAGCTACCAATGTATGTCACCACCGGGTTCGAACCAGTGACCTAAGCATGTGGGTCTACATTTCAGCTAGTCGAGGTAACAGTAGAAATAGCTGAAGTTGTAATCATATTATAGTGGTAGTGGCAGTGGATGCAGAAATGATAATAAAAATTGAGCCAAGTCACTGGAAAATTGGCATTCGGACATTTTCGTGAATTTCCGGAAACTCTTTATTAAGGCTGACCTGTGCATTTATGCATCTGAATTAGGGTCAGAAAACTTCCTATTCAGGTAGAATAAGCCTTCTTTGAAATAACAGCGAACGGTGTGAGCTATGATCAGACTGCACGGATGCACAGGCTGATCTGGACCCACACTGGTTGCAAAGCCTCGAAGATTCCCGAAGGTCCATTTTCTCATGATGCGGATCAAATAAATTTATGACGTTATTGACGTCGACAACGAGGACGCTAACTTGTGATGGTGCTTATGGCAGTCATTTAATGATGTTGCGATGACAACCAACTGATTGAACATTTGCAGTATAAAACTCAACATGATACGTATGTGCTTCTCATGTCAACCCCCCATGTTGGACAGACACATTCGTAACACATTTTACCTGTTACGAATGCGATCGCATACGTACGAAATCTGTTACAAATGCGATCTGTTACGAATGTGGTCCTACAACGCTCTACAGAACATTCTTTACACCCATATGAAACATTCTAGCAAAATAAAAGCAGAATCGGTTTGACCGAGTGTTCATTATGGGTAATAGAATGTGTGACCCCCTTTACGCCCCATAGTGCCGGCTAACATGGAATTGTATGAAAACACTTCTAGTCACCAAAGTACAAGAAAATGTAACAACGTGTCTAAGCATGGAGAGATATTTACGACCGCCAAACAGCACTCTTAAACCTTTTTGCGATAGTAAATAAAATATGTAAAAGATCTTTTGGAAGCAAAGAACGCAAACAAGCAAAATAATAGCAGACTCGGCATGACAGAGTCTGATTATGAGAGGTAACGAAATGTACAATACCATGAGTATGTTTTTCTTGAAATTTTTATTTTAATAACAATGGCGGATCAGTTTATTAACATAAATTAGTGAATCATGATAAAAACACTGCGTTACAACAGCTATGTTAGCCGTCCCAATTCCGGATAACTCTTACAATTTTGTCGTGCCGTCATAAAGTTTTGAGTCTGACACTTGGCTCATTGGAAGTTTTTCTACGTTTGATTTCTAAGAAAGTAATAACACATATGTGATTAAGGTCATTTAATGATAAATAATAAATGACAGAATTTTTATGTGACTGCTTAACATAGTGCTATTTACACAATAAGACAAGCATTTTAAAATTGCTGAACTATGCAAAATTTTAATGAAATCAAATGTTGGTGCGGAAAAACTGCCACCTATTGCGCAAGCAATAACTCAAACGTTATAATGGCGACACAGTCGTTAACGTTGACTTTCTACAGGTAAATACACAAAATAGACTTATCTTAGGCAAAAGAAGTATGTTGGCTAAATTGCTTAATATAACTGGTGATTTTGCATATCAATTGATAGCACGTTGTAATTTAAATGGTGCCAAGATAATTAAAGCTTTGTTTTAAAAAAGGAGCCAAAAATATGCATCCTCTCTCTCTGTAAGGTTTGAACACTTCCTAAACCTGACTTATTCGCCAGGAAATCGAATATCTCCGAACTTTGATCAAATGACAAAACCTCTTTTGGGGCTTTCATATATTCGGCAATACGTTTTTCCGTTTCACCTATGCTCTTTGCACAAAGCTTTACACTCACAAATATCTGTGACGAATTCCTCTGCAAAGATTCTATCTCTGTCTTTCTTTGTGTCAGCTCTGCAAGCGAATCTTCGATTTCATTCATCTGTTTTTGAACCTTTGCGTCAATGTCTACAAATTTCTCATTTAGCTCCTTAATGCAAGCGTTTTCCAGTCGATCGATAATTTGTAGAAGTTCTTCTTTGTTGTGCCGTATACCTCTTGTACATTTCTCCTTAGCTTCTTTTAATTCATCTCTAGTGTGCTGTTGACGTTCCTTCAACACTTTCAAATTCTGCAAAGCCTTCGATAAGCTGTTATTTATAGATGACGCTTCTGTCGCTGATGGGTTGTTCCTTACATGGTCTGGTATGTAATGAGGATAACATGATCTGAATAACGAAACCAGAATTACACATAAGAAAGTAAACATCCAGTCGTTTCTCTATTACATCAGATATGAAACTTCTGTCAATTAACATAACGCTGTTTCCTTGTACATATAAAGACCTGTTATGTGTTCTTAAATAACAGAACATTAAGAATGATTTACTACAGCTTCATAAGAAACACTTATCAAGTTATAGAATCAGACTCAATACCTCTAAGGAAACCCCCATACTGTACTGAACTCGACAGTCAAGCATATGTATGTACAATACTTTGATAATAATGACTTTGTCTATACGAATTTTTACGTTTAATTAGATAAATCATTTATGATAAAATAAATATTAAGATAGACATTTTACGGTGGAAGAAAACGCGAAGTGCCCTTCCGGGCATTATTTCTGGCACGGGCTTGCACCTGGGTAGAAATACGGACCTTCCGTATGCGAGCTGGATGGCTTCCTGGAGTTTCGAACCAACAGCGGTGAGGGAGACCGCGGAAGACCGCTGGTTTTATTGTCAGACAGTATATCCACTGGAACACTGGGTCCGCTCTCACCCAGCCGCGGAGGATTATTGATATTAAAACAGACAATTTCACAAGGTTAATGAGGCATGTAAGAAGGAAAATTTATTAAATACCCGTGATTTTTGTTGATGCAAACAGAACATCCGACCACATCATGTCTCTCACAGTAGTAATCAATCAATTTCGCTGCATGGCTCTTACAGGTTTCCGTCGGCACCGAAGGCAAACTGGCCTTCTCATTACCACCGGAATTCCCAACAAGGGTATGTCCACAAAGAGCCGAGAAACTGTTATGTAATGTCACGCAGTTAGAGCACAAATATTCCCAACATTGTATGCAGTATTTTTCCGCTTTACTAGTTCTGCCTTGTTTTGAGCAGGGCAAACATGAAACAAAATGTTTTCCAGTAGCATTACCATCGGCCATATTTGCAACAATCATCCATACAGTTAATCAGTGACAGCGTGTTTATCAACAATCTGATACTGAATAAGCACATAAAACGAACTGATAAACATTTCATCATGTGCATTTCATTTTATCAAAATTTGATATTGAATAGGCACATAAAATGAACTCTATGTAATCAGTTAAATTTATGCATTTCTACATGTAATGGCCGCCAATTTTAATTTGCCACGCCAAAATGTGGCAAAAACAGCAAGTACTTCTGTACATGCTATCTTAAAAATTCTTTCGCAAAAGTAAAGTACTTTAAATTCTCATGCACGCCATACTTTTCAATTTGATTTTATACCACCAACAAAGCTGCAGTCAACATTAAAAACTTAACTTTCCCATGGGAAATGCTATTTTCCCATAGGAATGCGGTCTTTTCCCATGGGAAATCCACTTTCCCATGGGAAAATAACTTTCCCATGGGCAGAACATATGATAAATTTCCCATGGGAAAGTGGATTTCCCATGTGAATTTCCCATGGGAAATATATTTGTTTCTTAAAATGATAAATCATTATCTTTTAAACTTATTCTACACTAGGCACATCATACAATGACTTTGGAAAAAGTTATTTGTCATTTTATCATTTTACAGATTTTCCCATGGGAAACCGTTCCCATATTTTGGCCATGGGAGGACATTCCTATGGGAATAATTTCCTATGGGAATAATTTCCTATGGGAAATATTTCCTACAGGATATATTTCCCATGGGAAATATTTCCAACGGGAATGAATTCTGGTGGGAATATTTGATATAAAATGAGACATGTGTATAATTTTCCAAAATACTTGATAAGAAACTGAAAATTCTAAACTGAATAATACCTTTATAGATGGAAGTCGTCGATACTGTCGTTTAAATTGGGATCAAATTGGAATTCTAATACGATCCGATCTATTTTCCTATTAAACAAAGAAGGCAGAAAACAGAAAATTATTATACAACTGTTCTGACGTCACAATTATTACGTCATGGCGTCAAACGGCATAGAAGCGCGCTGGAAAAGAAACCGATTGACGTGCAAATATTTAATGAATGTCGTCAAGGATGTACTTAAAAATCCTTGGTAACGTGTTAGAATCGAAATAATATATCTCATTATGTGATTTGCTGCGCCCTCATGATATAATTCTTTCGCATCTGAATTCCAAACAATGATTTATTCAGCGACAAATCACTGAATGAGATATATTATTTCTTAAATAGGGTATGTCAAATGGGAAATAGAGAATGGTCATGAGTCTTCTACAGGCGATATTTCTTTTCACGGGGCCTCGGTGGCCGAGTGGTTAAGGTCGCTGACTTCAAATCATTTCCCTTCTAATCGATTTTGGTTCGAGCCTCACTCGGGGCGTTGAATTCTTTACATGTAGGAAGCCATCCCGCTGGCATACGTGAAGGTCGGTGGTTTTCTACCTACCCAGGTGCCCGCTCGTGATGAAAAAATGCACGGAGTGGCAACTGGGGTCTTCCTCCACCATTAAATCTGAAATCCCATATGAACCTATCATGTTCGGTGCGACGATAAATCAAAACAAAAAAATCTTTTCACACTTAATTTCAATACTGCAAAATTACATCTAAACCACACAGCTTGATCTGGAATTAACTAGTCATACTAACTCTATTAAGGCTGGACACGAAATGAGTCTATCTTTGCGGCCATGTAAAATCGTGATCAACGAAGCACATCCCGTGCAGTCTGATCATGATCTGCACTGTTCGCCATTCATCGGTAATCCTATTGTAAGCACCCCGTTTAAAAAAGTTCATTGTACTGTCCAAACTGAAAGATACATTTTCATTATAGAAATTCAGC
Organism: Mercenaria mercenaria; assembly: GCF_021730395.1. Taxonomy (NCBI): domain Eukaryota; kingdom Metazoa; phylum Mollusca; class Bivalvia; order Venerida; family Veneridae; genus Mercenaria; species Mercenaria mercenaria. The sequence goes on along the minus strand of NC_069377.1, from coordinate 65,329,435 downwards.
AGGGTAAAGGCTAAATATAGTTTAACATATTCCCACTCTCTCTACGTTTCAAATGTCAAAAATCTGAAAAAAAGTTGAATAGAACAAACACTAGCTTTAATCTAAATCCTAAAGTGAAAAAAGTGTTCATTAATCGTTCTGTCTCAAATGACGCCTACTTGATCAAATAGGCTCCCTGTAATAGCTCCTGCGCTGGAACTAGGATGGTTTTCTAATCATAAACGTTAGCAATATTTCCGTATAACCTCTTTTTCTGTTTATGCATACAATTAAAACACTGTGAAACTACAAAAAAAAAAACTGACCAAGGCTGTAATGAGTATCATTCCATCACCAAACTCCTTTTTCAAAATTATTTATTGATCGTAGTAGTGCTAGTCTGCACGTGACAAGTCTGCAAACAGCACAGTCGCGATTGAAAACAATCCCATTAATCTGGTTTGCTGTCATTATCACATTATAAAATATAATATTTATATTATATACCAGATGGTGTACTGAATTAAATCTAAAAAAGATATTGCTAATCTAAAATATTCTATTATAATATATGTATGTTATTTAATCTGACAAAACTATTTCGTTCACAAAATGAAACTACGTTTTGTATTGTGTGGTCCAGTTTTGTTTGTATTGTTTTGTATTTTATCTCTAAATAACACGGATTACCTTTTTTTGGAGATTACCTATTATTTACGAACGCCCAATAAAGGAACCAATGTATTCATAAAAATCGAGGCTTCACAATCTGTCTTGATTCAACTTAAAACTATAGGGAGAACAGAAGCTACAACAAATTGGCCGAGTTTGTTAGCGAACAAAATGCGATGCAGGTACATATATTATTTTAAGGATCAAGGTTGAAACGTATTTTTTTTAAAAATTTAAGTCAGGTGTCTGTGCTCATTTTACATAATGCACATGAGAGAGAGATAAAAATGAGGACATGGTCTTCTATAAAATGGTGGGGGAGAGGGATTGGAACTCCACTGCCCGAGATATAGTTTTTCGTATAAAAACAACCAAAATGTAGATCCCTGGGCCGTTTGGAGAGGGCCTCATACGACGCTTCCTATGCGATATATTGTTGTCGAGGGATAACCCACCGAGAGTTTTAAAGCACGAAAGTTGAATTCTTATAAAACGAAAGTATAACTGTGAGCATGGGCAGTGTGTCCTCCATCTAGGTTTGTTATCTTTTTGAACATCCTGCATAAACAAAAAAGGTGAATCTGTGTGTGTTTTATGGTTCTTAGATATATTTTTTCTTGCACACCCGGACTGCCCCTTTCCGGGATTTTTAACCCATGCCGGCAAAACCCAACTGCCCCCGCATTCCAGATACTCCGAGCTGTATTGTGGGACATACCAAAGTTCATGCACTGAAAATATATTTTTTATGTTAAAAACACGAAAAAAAAAAGCAGTACATCTCTCCTTACCTGATAGGATATTTACGATTCAAAATACTTAGATACCATAAGAACATAAAGTTACGCACAAACGCTAAAACTTAGTTGGAATTTTTGTTATTGTTCGAAACGCAAAACATCATGACGTCCACTTCTGCTTACGGACTTTAAATTTTCCCGGCGTTCAACTACTATATAAGAAAAGAGTGCTACAAATAAAGTATACAGCCTGTTGCCGTCGGACGGATATTTCACTCTCTTTGAAATAATATTGTCTATTCGTCACAAAATATACTATTTGTACATCGTGAGATTATTATTATTATCCGTTTTTGCGTTTGCGTTTGTTGTGTATACATCCTACGTATTTTGGTACTAAATTTTGTAATCTAAACAAAACTGCGTGCGTGAAACGCATTTTTTGTTAGTGAACTATCAAAACCGGGGCCGAAGTTCGGTAGTGATCTACCAAACTGCAACCATTTTAAGGGGTAACAAAGCACTGTAGCAAGTCTAGAGATTATCGGGTTAGATGCTATGAGATAAAATTCCCCAGGAACCGTAACGATCATATATAGATATTCTTCTTTATGACTGCATATACCAAGGCATTTTTTTTCGTTGTTTATTCTGTTTTTCGGATTAAGTTTATGTACAATCCGGAGACTTGTTGTCTGCAAGACCAACACGACAGTACCCTGAATCAGTCACAATAATCCTAAATCGTGTCAACATGATTCTTTTATATCTTTTTTCGTAATTAAAAACTGTATATATAATATACATAGTATTGCAAAAAAAAAATCCTAATGCCAGAGCTGGGAACGCACGATGACATCACCGTCACACCGGCTGACGGTAAAATTTTTGCAAAATATGTTTTTGCGAGTAAGCAGTTATTAGGAAACTAAATGTAACTGAAGTTTCACTTTCTTACTAGTGTTGACTATATAAAAGATAAATTCCCAATCTAGGCCGTTCTTGATTCATATAAAGGGCTGAAAATCTCAAAGACGGTAAACGTCCTTATATAGTTAAGCGTCTTTGTTGTCCAGCATAAACCGATGCAATTTTTTTCCGGTTCCGTTTTTATTACAGTCCGACCGACTGGATGTCTGCATGAGACACAGGGCCCCCTGAATCACTTACATAAATTCCGTAAAACGTGCAAACAAGCTTCTTAATTGGCTTGCGACTAAAAACAAATCTGAACGCCTGTGATATATTACAGACTCCGGTAGGAGAATCTAAAACGTGATTCAAGCCAGTAAAAACAAAAATGTATCTTAGATATAATATTTTGTAACCATGAGTTAGTAAGTAACCCTTAGTCAGTATATTGTGCGTTTTATATTCTGAAAATAAGAGCGGACCATGCAAAGAATTGCGCAATTTTGTCCGCTCCAATTGAACATAGCTATTTACAATAAATCAAAGGATTAACTCCGCGTCATTGATAGGTCCTGGGACGTATACCCCAAGTGCGGCAACTTCACATGCTGGAAAAAATATCAGTAATTTTTCATGACCGAAAATGGAATAGTTTTTTGCTGAGCTAAAAATACAGCTCATTTTTCAATAAATTATTAGAAGACGCAACTCTTATTCCTTGAGTGGTCTTGGGACGTAAAAACCCCAGTTGCACAATCGTAAACATTCTGAAACAAAATATTTTTGCAATTGTTTTCATACCTAAGTTGAATAGAAAAACTAGGGCCATAACTCTGCTGTTTCCTAGGCAGAGCCGACGAAATAAGCCGGGTGCCCAAATATTACATGCATGTTTATATTCCTGTAATGATTGCATGACTTTATGAGGAATATAATCCAACATTCTTCTGGAACATACTGATTTCCGTGTGGACGTAACGGGGGCGACTTACGGACCAAAAAGAGCAATCTGAGTGTCCCAAAAAGATCTTAAGAACTATAGTAACTCATTCCATTCAATGTACCTTCTCCCGAATGTGGATGCAAATAAAGGTACCGATTTCAACGTAATGTTAAATTGTCTTCAGCTTCACGCCTTATATTACCACCATCGCTAACATCATAATTCTTTATTCATGATCTGTGAGGTACTGTAACCGTTAGGTTGTGCACAGCATGTATGCAAATGAATCTCATGGTTTGAACTCAAAAAACCTCCAGTCCTTTATAAGGACAGAAACTCACTAAGACCCTTAGTTTTATGAAGATCATCCTATGACACATATTATCATACACTGGCACAACTATATCTAATATCTTATTACTGACCGAACTGACAGTTAATCATCGCTGTGGATCGAAGTCCAAGACCCGTTGAAAAAAAGCCCATTGTGTTAAAGACAGACCACTTTAGACAATATTTAATCAGTCCGAAGTAACCGTAATATCTTTAGTCATCTTTAGTAGCAAACGTTGGGTGGCAGTGTGCTGGGTAATCGCTTGCCTAGTCCCCACGTTTCTTTAATATTTGCATATACTTGTGAAAGCGAAGTTTCATGTAGAGTTCCCACAGGAAACTGCCTGAAAAGAGCTCTGAACATACAGACGGGCTGGAACATGGAGATGCTTCCTGATTCTTTTCAAAGAATCATTCATACCGTATTACCTAATGCCAAATTTCACAATAGCGCACATCATCCATAAGTAAGCTCTATACTGACGATGCATGCCTTTTCGACGCATAGAGCATATTCTCGCATGTAAGCTCTAATACGTCACGACTTGACGCATAGAGCTCACATGTAAGCTCTATTCCGCTGTAAGCTCACTGCGTGTCCCTTCCTGACTTACACAAAAGAAACAAGATAAAGACTTCCACTGTCCATGAACTACGTCCTATGCGCTCAGAGCTTGATCTATTTTTATGAACGTGGTAAAACCCTTATATCTACATATATCAAAAATTACAGAAAAAAAATAAAACTAACAAAAAAACATTTACGATAACAATTTTATTAACAACCTATTCCTAATATCATGATTTTAAATTATTGCCAATCTGCTGGTTCATATTTTAATGTTTTTTCTATTTTCTTTTTGCATTTTCCCCCAGCAAAAAGTCTTTTTTCTATGATCGTAACGGTTTAAATTGATTTCTCATAAAAGAAGACAGCTATTGACTATCGCGCTGTATGACATTATACAAATAAATTAATAGAAAATCGAACCTTTTTTTTGCTTTCTTAAAAGTAATATCTCACTAAAATGCCCTTAGTTCTGAGCTATATGCAATTACTACCCATATACAGGATTGTACTATTGTGAAAACGTGATGGAAAGATGATGAAAACGCGATTGTACATGATGAAAACGCGATATTACATACACATTCACCATTGTACCACAGCACCACCGCGATTTCATCATAATGCCATCGCCATCGCCTTTTCACTGTATTCATCAACATGTTCATCGCACCATCGAGTTTCGTCACCGTACTATCGTGCAATCGCGATTTCGTTTAATAAAAAGTCCACGAATGTCCAAACGGAACACCAGTCTTTATAAAATCAATTTATTTAAGACCGATACTTTTCCCATACACATGTTCATTTTAAGAATTACACGCCACTCCTATGTTATATCGATAAATATGTTACATTGGCACTTTTACAGAATGTAATATATTAACAATTTTGCGCTTTAAACCTATTGTTTTTTAAATTTGCTGGCATTTTTTTACATTATCAAAGATCTTCTAATCTGTTTTCATGCCTTTTCCGGCAAAAGCTAAATAAATGATCGCAGTGTTTCCAAGATAATTACTTTTAAAACAGAATAGCTATTGACGATTCGCTCTGTATGAAATTTTCCCGTAAATTACTGCAATCGTCCGTTTTTATGTAATTTTATTTAACTTTAATACAAATAACCTTATCGATGCGAACAGATTGAGCAAATCTATTGAATAATAAAACTGTACAACGCGTTCCTGTGTACGGGACACCATAAAATTCGCGAATATAATCTTTAGCTAAAAATTCCCTGTTTACTTGTTGTGTCATGCTTACAGTTATAGATATACGTATAGTGCATGTCGGGCTAAAAGTACTTTTTTAATAATAAACTAATCCAAGTAAAGGGTGCATAGTTTACGAAAAAATATTATAACACATAAAAAGAAACACACAACCAATCGGACATACTTATTTCTGCGCAGTAGAATAGTGAACGTCGCGTGCCAAATTATTCGTGTAGGTGTGGTTCGAATCCGGAAAAAAAGACTTTTACTTGCTAACTGTGTCTCAACTTTTTTTCAACGAACGAACGTTTTTAACGTTATGATTCAATGAACGATTCAGAAACAGACACTTCCAGCGATATGAAGATTAACCTAGTTTATTTGTGATTTATTTTTCTGATATGAAATAAAATTTTAAAGAGAAAAAGTTACAGAAAACGAATGGGAAAACTGCTTTTGTTTGTTTTGGGTTTAAACGCCGTTTTTAACGAGTATTATGCAGTCAGTAACTGCTGGCAGTTAACCAAGCCAGTGTTCCTGGATTCTGTACCAGTCAAAAACCTTTTTTCTCCGCAAGTAACTGCCAACTTCCCACATTGAAATACAGTGTGAGAGACGAATGATTCATACACAGTGTCTTATATTTAATCGTCACTGAGAACATACGCCCCGCCGAGGATGAGCTCGCGACCCTAGGGACCAACGCACTCCCTACCAACTGAGCTTAGCGGGTGGGCACGACTGGAAAAATGAAGAAAACTAATTACAAAACAGTAAATTATTGAAGTCCATGCATAAAATATATAACCTTATTTTTTCATTATGATTCATACTACAATAATAAGAAATTTTGCCGAGGTTCGAACCCACAGTAGCGTGCATGCCATGTATCAGGGCAATCGCACATACCAATACGATGTGCAGTCTCTGATCGCAACTCGTTTAATTTCCTTACAATACATACCTATTAAGATACAATACTTACGTAAATCATCAGCCGAGATTAAACCTAAAACCAGATCCACCTTAGTTAAAGCACTCGCCAAAGGTCATTTTGAGTCAAAGTATATCTATACCTGTCTCGTCTGGGGGGGGGCCATGTTTGACTACCCGACCCATCCCTTCTGTATTTACACTACAAGTTATATCCTATGTAGGCCCTTTTACTTGTACTAATAAACTTTGATAATTGCAGTTGAGGGTCCACAAAGACTCCAGTTTGTTTAAAGAAAATCCGACATAGATCTATTTGTAAAGCAAATATTTTGAATTACCTGATTGAAAATAAACCGTGTCAATTGGATTTAGATCAACTGGCCACATTATCAAAGTATATAAATACCTTTTAATGTCAATATATTTGACCAGTCAAAAAATTGACCCGGCAATTAATATAATTCTGTACGGAGCTTAATATAAAATAACATGAAAGCCGGGAACATGTTTTGATAGTCACATTTAAAACGTCACAATACTTCGGTCTGCATGTTCGTTTATGTACACCATATTATCCCTAGCGGATTAAATATACAAATGCTCGCCTAACTTTAGTAAAAAAAAAATATTTACTATCTTGTTTCTTTTTATTTTTTTTTTTTATTACTATATTACATGTTAAAATTGTGTAAAAAATGGTGAAAATCGTTATAACAAGCTAAATTTTTGATCAAATCAGAGTCGTCCTTGCCGAAAAAAAACGAAAACACAAGATTCTTTATTTCTGAATTTTACGTGCCTAAAGTTTAAATTTTGATATGAAATTATATTTAAAACTAATGTAGTAAAAACAGTGATCATCATTGGCCGAAAAGTAAAGAGGAGCATGGATACTGTCTCTTAGTTTTAAAATTGTGTAGTCTAAAATTAGTCCAAAAATGCTTAAAATTACTATTTAACTTTTTCTTTCTTTTTTGGCTTTCAATTTTTTTATATTTTTTTTTTTTTTGATATTTTTTTTTAGTTTTAAAAAGATTTTAACGTGATATTTACATGTAAAGGTCTTTAAGCTTTTATTAAAAACAAAATAACGTGTAATATGAGCCGCGCCATGAAAAATCAACATAGAGGCTTTTGCGACCTAGCATGGAACAAGACCAGCCTGCGCATCAGCGCAAGTCTTGGTCAGAATCCATGCTGTTCGCTAACAGTTTCTCCAATTTCAATAGGCTTTAAAAAGCGAACAGCATGGATCGCATGGGCAGACTGCGCGGATGCCTGGCTGGGTCTTAAACCATGCTGGTCGCAAAACCGCCGCCAATGTGGGTTTTCTCAAGCACGGCTCAATTTATTACGAAAACTAAATAAATATAAATTATAAAATAAATAATAAAAAAAACCCTCATTCGACTTTTCCAGTTACCGCTCTATTAATAAATCACTCCTGATACTATGTTTAATATGATAGTGAATAAAAAATAAACAAAATGTAAAGAGATAAATAATTATTTGCAGAATTACACATCTCATTAAAGCGAGTGAAGTTACTGTTATATTTTTCCTTAGGCCCATCGAAACTTAAAACTGTACACATTGTATGGAAACACGTAATTTGGTTATATTTCCAATATTTTTCATTAAAAATTGAAAGTTTTGGTTGCGTAACAGTTATATTTATGATCATAAACGGTCGTTCCGAGTTTATTGGAAGATTTCAATTGCCCCCCCGCTGAGGCCGGGTTCTATACCCCGTCTCATCCTTGCCTTTAACACCATTTTTAATGAACAAAATTTTGATATAAGAGTAATTTATTTTTATGCTTATAAAAATGAAAAAGATATTTTGTCACCTTTGTCAAATCTGGAGAGGAGATTTTATCTTAATTTTATTTTAAAGTTATATTTAAAGAATTACACTAAAAAAATTAAACTGGAATCTCATTTAAAATTCAAAACCATAAAGCAGTATAAATACTTACACCGAAGCCGGTATGGAAGATAAGATCAAGCCCTCGCTAATTAGAGACCCTAAATTTTCAATATACAACATGATCACAAGCACGCGCATGCGTTATAGCACTTGAACTTTTGTGGACCGATGTTGGCCGCGTGTCATCCACAGGGGCCGCCTATTTCGAAATTAAAACAGTTTGCAAAATGCGAAACAAGGGTTCGTTTGATGATGGTTTTTTTTTTTTTTGTTTTGTTTTTACTTCTATACCTCTTCATTCGTTTCTTATATATTTTTTTTCCTGCGTGCTTAAGTATTCCATTTATTCTCAACGGAATGAAATCACAACGTAGTAACGACTCACTGAATATTTGATGTGACTAAAAGCGGACAAAATCCTTCTGCCCACACCCCGTAAATTTTAGTTAATTAGAAAAACACTAGATATTAGAAAGTATTAAGTTTATTAACAGAGTTGTAAATAATAATATTCATGGAGTAGGTGATTATCATATTTGCAACAGAATTGAAATCAAAGTTATTAGAAACAATGATAAATTCATAATAAATGCGGAGTTTATGAGGTGTATGTGTCATTAAAACAGGGGGTAAGGTGGGAAGATGTTTTTGTGTGTGCGAGTAACGGTTGCGGTCGAAAGCATTTTCCGTTTTCCCTCACTATATACGTCTTTGCTGCTGGAAAATGATTGAGAATGAAATATCCTTCCCGTGTTCTTATACTGGACACATTTTTTTAGGGAATAAAGTGGAACATTTTAACCAAAATATATGATTTTGTATTTCTTACTTTTTTTTCTGATTTCATAATGTATTTTTTTTTTTTGTTTTACGTTTTAATTTTTTTTCTCCGGTTCAAACACATGTTCCAGATTCTGTTTGTCTGGGGAAGTTAATAAGAATTTTTTTTTAGAAATGCAAATACTAACAAAATGGTTGCATAGCTGTTTTTTCTACACATATAAACAAGTCACTAAAGAAACGGCTCCATTTTCCTTCTGTTTTGAACCAATTTGAACGATGCACATAGCAGTGGCAAGTTACATCGACATAATCTATTAAATTGGTGGTATTATTTCATCAACAATCCTTGTATCAATTCAATCAAACACCTATTTCGAATAGATAAATTTAAGATGGTATTTCGGTCGGTATTTGAATATATACCTCCACTTGAATACCTCTAATTCTACCATTGTCGCCCTAATTCCAAAATACAACGTGATGTCTGCTAATGAACAGCTACAAATGCAATATATGAATTGTAAAATATAGATAATTTAATTTGATGCGTATTGATAATTATGATTTTTCTTCATTCAAATGCTTCAATACAGAAAACACGAAAATTACATAAATCTATAATTGTGAAAGTAAGCATAAGGAATTTATTACTGCCGCCGGCCGAACTTCGACGGAGTAAACGAAAACAAGTAATGTTTTAAATACCAGCCTATATCAATTCTGTCATCCATAGTGTAATATTTATTGTTTGATTGAGTTATGCTACATATTTTCTATTTTAATATGAAAGGTATAAATTGGATATTTAATAGTGGTAATCCGGAAACGGATCACACATTTGAAAATCATTCTTAATCTACTGACCACATGCAGATTTTGTTATATTTAATACCCGTATCAGTCCTGTTAACAAAACTTATACAGACGGTTAGCAAGGATCACTGTCAACTAATATGTACAAGTGTTTCTATATGTGTACATACATGTACTTTATTTAATCTTAGGAAACTTTAATTAAGTTCCATACAAACACCTGGTTGTTAAAATATGTATTATACAATATCTAAATTAGCTGGTCTTGTCTAGCTCCTAGACCATGGTATTTCATCTTATTATTATTCTTAAAATGTGGATGTAGCCAGTCAATATCCGTATGTTCATTATCATAATAATACACTCAGTTCTTTTGAAAAACTCTAAATTAGACAAACATTATGTCCACTATATTAAAAACATAGATACTTTACAAAAGTTGAAATTTATTGGTTACCGTGGTCTGTATTTAAAAAATCGACAATGGTCGTGTTCAATTCGTGCTAACGCTGAGCCTCTAATAAAGTTATGACATGTCTAACATTGTTTTCTTCTTGAAATTGGTTAAACTCAAAACCTCAAACGCAATATATTCTTAAATTAGCGCGAAGTTAGTGGGAATGAAGATTTTCGGAACAATAATTATACTGTATATTATTTTTGACTGAGTCCTGATATTACACATTTGAAAACATAACTCATGCACAACAAAGCAATGCGGCCATTCTTCTAACGTAAATACAGTTTACGCTGCACATACTTTCAGTTAAAACTAGAGAAGCCACAAATTCTTAGAAAGAATATTGCCAATACTTTGGTACGTAAAGAAAGAAATGACATGAATCCTGACAGAATACACAAACAAACTTAGGCGCCGCCCTCTGATTTTGGATGTTTTTTGTGAATAATATATTTTATAAAAATGGCTGCTTTATAACAAAATTAATCGAATATCATTTATTTTACTTCAATTAAAATTCGGATACAAGAGTAACCTAGCATTGCTGTTTATATGCGCCTTCCACAATGCGACTAATATATCACAGAATCACCGACATTTTTTCAGTGCCTCGGGCATATAACCTTTTAAAAAAATGTAACCCTCTCGGAGATGCCGACCTAGTTAGATCACCGAAGGTAGACAAGACCCATCGCAAATGTACACACGTTTTACTTTCTTTTTGATTTGTTTCCATGCTCTAATTGTCTGCCGGTATTTTTTGTCAAATATGAAGGCCATATTGAAAACTGTAATAATGCAATGTACAGTCTTCGGCAAAAATGTAGAGTAAATTGCGACTTAAGAAATTATATCGTTATAACATTTAATAAAAATTCCATTTAATATGACATCAAAAAACGTGAAGTAACTACACTAGCAAATCAATAAACGATCATATTTTTTGAAGGATTTTCAGTGAAGTTCTTTAATATCCTATAACATTTCCTCTTATTGTATTAAAAAATGTAATTGTCGAATTTTGTAACAATTCTGATAAAAACCCTAAAATTATCTTAAATAAATTCGAATAGAGTATGTCGTTCTCATCTTTATATACACAACCTGAGATGTTCATTATTGCTAAAAAATTAATCTTTATTGAAGAAACTGGAGTTACAGTACATTCTCTCCGTAGATCTAAGCGTGTCTTTCACGTATTATAATAAGATAAGTGACCACATAATGAGTAACGAAAGTATTATACAAATTCGTCTGTATGTACTACACTAGAAATCACGCTCTGACGTTATTGATCTCGCTGGCGGTGCTTTTTCGAACTAAGATCATGAAAAAATCCTTGTCTTGTATATCTACTCTTTTAGTAAAAAAAAAAAAAAATAATAAACGGGAAGTCTACTACGGGTAGTAGAAACTCGGTAAAAAACAATACATTATTATGCTGTCGTCCATACCTGAAAATATCGACCAGTCCGTTAGCGATCGAAATTTGTTTTCGCACTATCGATTAAGCGTGTAATTAGCATATTACCACATGTAAATCATGGACTATAAATATAACACTTATTGTTCAAAGGGTTTACACAGACACATTTTAAGTGGCGAAAATTAGATGATCAAGATTGATCTAAATGTATTCTGAAGCTAAAAGCCGCATGCTCCGCAGTGGTGATATGCTTAATATATATTATGAATTAACTCGAGCTCAACTTCCCTGAAGAAATATTTTTACCACGTAACTTCAAACTTTATCAAAGGGCTGATTTTTGTTGGATTTGAATTAAAAAATAATGAAAAATAAACAAAAGCAGACACTAGTTCCTAAACTTGTAGAGCATAATTATAATTTCTTGTTTTTATAATGTCAGCTTTCTATAATACAGAAACAAACAAACTCGTTGAACGTAGGGAATGTTTTCAAACGAAATATGTTGTTTAAACTCCCAACAATTAGTTTTAATAACTTTACATCTAAAAACTGATGTGTGAAAAATACAATGAAATTAAATAAAAATAACAACATTTTTTTTTTAAAAAGACCGACAAACGAAGTTACATTTAGTATTCAGAACTTTTAGATAAAACTGCAGAAAATCATCTAGGCTTAACACGCATTTAAATGGTGAAGAACAGAGCAATATCATAAACAAATATTTTCAGGCAACAGTTTACAGTTTTGACTTGCTATTTTCATTAAAATACGTCCTATTTTTTTTGGTTCTAAATACTCTGAATCAACAAGGCAAATATCATGTAAAAAACGACATCTTTCTCTCTGGGTAAGACAAGTCTAGATTTAGCCATTTTCACAGGGCGAAAAGTAACATTAATGTAGATATTTTCCATTTAAAAACAGATGCAGGCAATAATTTCATGGCAGAACTTTTGTTTTCAACAAAAAAATCATCAAATGCTTTCCCAGATTTTCACTGAAAGGACGAGTTAAACTGTAAGGCGTAAGTGTTTGAGTAATAGCAGAATAAACTACGGCATACGCTTCGATTGGACGACAGCATAAGATAAGATAAATGCCGGTTTCCAGTCCCCGTATCAGTTGTTCCAGGTATAAATTTAAAATGCTTGAGAAGGTCATCTGTAATTCGAAATACCGTATCAGTATTATATATGTATTAAACTAGTATATATATATCAAATTGTCACTTGTATTTCTGTATAGAAAAGCGTACGCATTTTAAGATATTTGAATAATGTACTATTTTGTCATGATGCGCGTATGAAAAAAAAAACATAAATAAACTATTTGACTTTAATTATCTAATTATTAATAAGGACGAAGTGCAGCAGGCTAATTTTTTCAGCTAAGCAACTTTATCACCATGAATGAGTTGTCATATTGGATGCATTCTTTTTTCCTCCGTAACAAATTTTAGGTCCAGTTATCTTCTTTTTGAAAGAGTTTATTAGAAACGGTGTAAATAGCGCATTGTAATGATTAAAATGTTCGAGCCTTGTACCGGGCCTAAAAAATGCGTTTTCATTTTCTTTTCGTTTTTTTTTTTTTTTTGAATAAATAAGTTTTGAAAGCTATGGTTCGAGAATGTATGACTGCAATCAAGGACGTTAATAAATACGCCAATTTATGTCTTTGCGATTTTGTTATATCCCACAAAGTAATAAAAAGGTGTCGTTCTAAAAACCAAACTAATTCCTTTATTAACCTTTTAACATAGTCATGAACATATAGTGTGATCGAATCTAGCCATATAGTTAATATAATATTGGAAAACGGCGTTCAGTTCCAAACAATGATGTGATAAATATTTTGCAGTAAATATGGCATGTATTTTACACATAGATAACTATTTAATAAATCATATTTTCCCTTTTTGTTTAGTAAATTAACATAAATGAAATATTCAATATACATTGCACAATTTGCATACAATGTGAAGTCAGCCCCTGCCATGATCAGTGGGCCAAAACCGTCTCTAACTTGTCATTGGTCTAAATGTTTAAAGGGGCGGGTACTAACCCCCAGTATCTTATAAGAATATTGATTTTCTATCGTGGGCGGGCTTAAGAGCTACCAATATTTATCGATTTGCGCATAATTTATCAGATATTAGAGGTACCGATATAGTTTCAGTTGTCATAGTTTAAATCGCTATCGTTTTAAATTAGATCAATCTTAAGGATATATTTCTGTTTAGAAATATTTTATGGCTTTTATATCCGTTATATACGTTATAAATGATGTAGGAACGAAAATTCATAATTTATGTATTAAGTTAACTTCTATGTTCTCTTTTAACATTTCTAATAATAATAGTAACTAATATTACTAGTAGTAGTAGAAGTAGTAGTAATAATGATAATAAAATAATAATAATAATAATTATCATCATCATAATATCTTTATTTATAGATGGTAGCACATGAAGATATAAATAAGTACAAAGTACAAATCATACATCTTATTTTTAAATATGGACGTCTGAATAATGACAACAACCCAATACAATTTATATATCACATAACCTAATTAAAATCACATTCATTCTTAGATAAATACCGCTTAAACTAGATATTGACTTTAAGTATCCATTGATGCAATTTGCATTTATGCAATCAATAAGTCATGCATAATTATATTATAATGGCCTAAGTATAATTCAGCTGATATTAACATAGTGATTCTTTAGACGGCCAATGTAAAATATACTTTTCATATCTATTTTCTAATGTTGGAGTGAATTATATTTGATATCTAATTCAGAATGCGTATTTTTGTTTTACATGGTTTTCAGGAGTGATTTTAAAGTTGCACATCGAAATGTCCGCATGGTACTGCCTACTGTTACCAGACTCTCAAGATTCTGGACGACAACGATTTTTTTCATTTTAAAATGTGATTCAAATGCAAGTTCAAAGGAGCGAACCGACTGGGATTTCTACGGACTAATACACTATCAGTAAAGTCAATGTTTTAAAAACATATCAATACTGAACATTTTTTATACGTATCATTTTGGTATGTAGAGAGTCATATAGGAAAATAAAAATGTCTGTGTCTATTCGCTGAACTATTAAGAAAGAAAAAACATGTAAAATGACAGGTTTATATACAACTGATGTGACGATAGTTTGGCATTTCAGATAATGAAATAGACTGCTATGGTATTGATGTAAAGGGTAGCTGTAAACGTTAATTTACATTTTATAGCTTGAAAATTAAGAATATATTTATTGATTATCGATCTGCAGTTACAGAAGTATCACTCAAAATGAACAAGATGTACTACCACAAATAATCAGATACTGACACTAAAACGTTAAGGAAAGACTCATTTAATTGGATGCTTTCCAGGTCCGGTTCCACAAAAAATAAGGGCACCAGCATATCAATGGCGGGATATGAAAGGGTACCCCAACGGCCAACTCCCACCTGAATTTATTTGAAATTAAGGTATTAGACCCCTAATAGTTTGTTTTGTTTTATTCATTTTTATTTGTTTACGCTGCGCTGCGTAGTTATGACTGTTTCCAGTCAAACTAATCAATCGTAGGCCCAGCGAGATTTGAATTTTGAGAGCCGTTGCCAGATACAGGTCGGTTCCTGGATTGATTCCAAAGACTTGCATTCATATGACGTAATTAAAGGGGACCTTACTTCAAGGCCCGGATGTTAGTTTTGGAGCATGTCTGGGTCTTGGCTCGAGTATTTATTGTTTTTTTTTTAATGTTTTAACTGTTATATCCCCCTGAATTGTGTCTAAATTGCCAAAATAATAAATAGATTATAAAATATATAATTAAATTTATTAAATTTTGTCATCCAGGGTAAGAGCCGCGATTACCTTTCTTACACTCCTGAAACGCCTGAGAAAAACTGCCACTGACCATGAACTACATCTATACTCTACTGCTTTATTTTAATAACCACCAAACTTTAAAAACTTTAAAACAAATCTAAAAACCATTTATATACGTCCGATTGTTGTCAGTACACAGGTTATTTATAGATTACACGCCGCGCCTACTGCATAATTGTGTCATATCGATAAATATGCTTACTCTATACTGTACTTTACCGATACCATTTTACTCTATGTTTTTAAATTACTGTCATTTTGTCATTTTTAATGCTTTTCAAATCTGTTTTTTTTTTTTGCTCTTTCTAGCCTAAAGTCTAAATTTAACGATATTCATTATTTTACTTATTGTATAGAAAAGATATTTTCGATCGCGCTGTATGAAATTTTACTGTAGTTTTTATCAAAATTCAACCGTTTCTATGTAATTTTGCTTATTTTAATTATATTATCTTACTAAAAATGCTCTAGTGTTTTAGCTATATATGCTCGTTAGCGATACTGGAAATTTGAAGAAAAACTATCGATTAATAAATGTTTTACACGCGGATCCTGTGTACCTGACGCCTAAATTACGCGTGAAATATTTTTACCTAAAATTTACCTGTGGTCACATGACCTGACAATCACTTCGGCTTGGTCACGTGTCAAAAATGTTTTTGATAGTCAAAATATCTATTTTTCGGGTAATGGGATTTTACCATTGCAGACAAAAGTGAGGTATAATAGGGGATGAAAATCGCCGAGACGGTAACGTCCGTATATAATTATTCATCTGTGTTGTAGCAACCACAGCTGATTTTATTCATTTTATAACTATAAAAACCAAATCATATTTGATTATCTCTTCATTTGCTGCACAGAACAAATTAGTAGTGTTGTCTGCATATACTGAGGCAATTTTTTCGATGTTTTCCGGTTCCGGTTTATGTACACTGCGCATACTGGTTGTCTGCATGAACATCCAAGCACCCAGAATCAGTCACAGAAATTCGTAAACCGCGCCAACATGATACTTTTACTTCTTTTTCGTAATGAAAACTGTACATGCAAATGAAAAACACTTTTAAAAGAGTAAGGAAGTTTAAAGGCCGTCAAGTTTCTGCGTGGAGTGCAAACAAACAAACAAACAAAAATCACTAAAGTTAAAGCCAGTGCGAGAACGCTGAGTGACGTCACCGTCACGGCTTCCCGTGAATTATGCAAAGTATAATATTTGCTGTAAGAGGTATGATGACACTAAATGTAAACTCGTGTTTATAGCTAAGTTTCACGTTCTTGAGCGTTGAATATTTGTTTGTAAGTGGATATATAAAAGATAAATCCCCATGCTAGGCGGTGTCTTAATTCATATTATAATAATATCACTTGCCTCTCGCAACCTTCACGTTCATTAACCTTATGAAAGTGTTATCCGAGTGTTGTTAGAAGAGATTAATACTCACTCATTGAATATATACATACATAAAATGCACACTACAAAGTTACAGAACCCTAACCTTATTCACAGTAGACTGTATATCAGGATGTTACATTTGTGCCTTTGTTAGACGGGTAATGCTCGGTTTTTCATTCCACACTGTATCGAAGGTTGGGAAAATAGCTATCTTACGAAAACAGCAGATATCTTACGAAAACAGGGTAAAATGTTAGATCATTTTTCTTGCCTTTCATGTTAACTGATATTATTTATATAGCTTATGACGTCATAATAGTGCCAGTGCTATGTGACGTCACCAAAGTGCACGCTATTTTAGACAAGATTTTTCCCTAGGAAAAGACAGGAATAGAATCTATCTATCCCTGGCACGTTCTCGAACAAATGTATACTTTCCCTGCTAGGAAGGCAAGAATATAAGAATTTTACATGCCCATCTGTGTAAGACGGGGTTTTCACTACCCGAGGGACAGTGTGGAATGGAAAACCAAACGTTAGCGAGGTTTTTTTTTTTATCCAAGCTGTCCAGAGGGTTGGGGAAACAGCTGTCTTATACAGGCAACATGTTAGATCATTTTTCTTGCCTATCATGTTCAAAATAGATCGTGGAGACAAGTGGATTTGGATATTTTCTGATAGCTTTCATTTATGTAGTTTTGTGACGTCACAATAGTGTCAGTACTATGTGACGTCACCCTAGTGCACGCTATTTCAGACAAGATTTTTCCCTATGGAAAGACAGGAATATCTTTCCCCGGCGCGTACCCTGACAAATGTATACTTTCTCTTCTAGGTAGGCAAGAACACAATTCTATGCGTGCGTACTTACCGTGGTATATTTAAGATATGTATTTATTTTGTTGATAAATTTAAGCATCGTCAACGTGAAAAAACAACGCAGATATTCCTGCATATTTATTAAAATTGAATGACGTCGAGGTAGAGTGTATTCATTTACTAGATTTTTGCGCCTTATGCCAGAATATCGTTAGCGCATGTTCATTTTGTTTTATAACATCTCCAGAATCCCTCGGAAGCAGAAAAAACATGTGATAAGAATAATCTTCCCGCATAGATTTTATTAAACTCATAAAATGCTTGGCAGACCTCATCTTATCATTTTATTCAACTCGTGCAATAAAGTCATGTGACAGGACACTCATGTAATGTCCTCTACATTGTATATAATTGCACGTGTATTTTGAAATGTGCTCACACGCAAAGCAGATTTCGACCTAGATTGTACACTAAAGTTATGTATGAGCAGTCTGTTAACTCAGTCATCCTCTCTTGTCGCAAGACAGACTGACGAAATATGATATATATGGCCTGTATTTCTGGCTCATATGTCTATGTCTTTAACTTCCTTTCAATTTTCGCTAGTTTTTGTAAGTAGTTTTATGAATACAATGAGTGCACGGATGCTACATACAGAAAAATACGGGGCCTCCATGGCCGAGTGGTTAAGGTCGCTGACTTCAAATTACTTGCCCCTCATCGATGTGGGTTCGAGCCTCACTCGGGGTGTTGAATTCTCCATGTGAAGAAGCCATCTAGCTGGCTTACGGAAGGTCGGTGGTTCTACCCAGGTGCCCGCTCTTGATGAAATAATGCACGGAGGGGCACCTGGACTATTCCTCTACCATTAAAGCTGGAAAGTCGCCATATGACCTATCATGTGTCGGTGCGACGTTAAATCCAACAAAAAAAAAACTCCAGAAAAATACAGCTGGGATCATCTATATGTTTATATAGCGGGAAATGAGATAATAATTTCATGAAATCGTCAACAAATGTAAAAATTCTCCATATACTCCTATAGAAAATTTGTATCTTTTAGCGTAAACGATTTGTATCTTTTAGCGAGACTAAAAATGTTGTATCATTTAGCGTTAGTTTTGTATCTTTTAGCGAGCTTCGATTTTGTATCATTTAGCGCCGATTGTATCATTTAGTGTCAGTTTTGTGTCGTTTTCAGTTGTTTCGTTTAGCGAAGTTGTATCATTTAGCGCTCCCACAGTGTCGATTCCTTGTCCGAAATGAAATAAACAGCAAGGCGAAAGATTTCCTGCTGCCAGAAATTATATAGACATATCCATGTTCACGTGCACCAACATATTAACGCACGGGTGGACAGGTGGACGTATTATATTTTAAACGTGCACGCACATTCTAGCTGCACTATATATACATTAATAAGTGTAGGCGTAAATTTATATCTACACACGCGTAGTATTTAACGCGCGCATGCGAAATTCTATGTGCTTGTATATATATACACGTGTGCATATACATGTTCCATAATAGGCGTTTAATTTTATGCATGCACGCTTTATTCTGAGTGCTTGTATACTTACAAATATGCATGTATATATGAACTACACATACATTTTTATTGATGTTTTGACGTTGTGTGAATGAAATAAAGCCAAAAAATAAACCAGTGTAATGCAGTTCTGAGGTTACCGTCGTTTTACTTCGGATTTACTTGGTCGCTCGTAGATATTATAGCATAAAACTGCTGTTCTAGTCACTTTTCGGAGACGTCTTAAGAAGAGAGGAAAACATGTGTTAACAGATAGATTCACGTGCTGTTATAAAATAGTCTAATATATGCACGTTCCGTGGTAAAGCGCTAAGGTATTACGGCCCATAACGGATTTATAATTCAATGGAAATAACGTCAGCGTGAAGAAACAACAGATATCCCTGCGCATTTCATTGAAATTAAATGACGTTGAGGTAGAGTTTATATATTAATTCTGCATTCGTTTATGTGCTTTATGCTTAAATAGTTTTAACTCATGTCCATTTCGTGTTATAACATACATGTATTTAGAACTCCTCGGGATTCTGCATATGTTGTAACACGAAAAACATGCGTTATCCCTACAAAGAAACAAGAAATTTTATGTTTCAGCATAACAAATCTTGCATGTGATAAAATTCTTTCTATAGAGCCTTTCATTTTATTATTTTATTCAAATTGTGTAATTAAGGGTGCTATAGTTACCTGAATACATGTTTTACACTTAAAATGACATTAACCAATACTTGTCGCAGTGATTTAGACTAAACGCCGAACACCATGTCTTTATTGTAGGTATAGGTTCGAATGTATACGTACTAACTGAGTTATAATTGCTTATACTCTAAAAATCATCATGGGTTCGAACCTACACGATATGCACTGTGCAGTTTTAACAGATTTTCTAAAGTGAACCATCAGCCGAGAAGATCCGACTACCAGACCAATCACAGTATATGAACTCGCCCAAAAGGTCATTTTTGAAGGTGAAAGTGTATTTTACTGCAGTAGAAAATCTTTAAGCGTCAACGATTTGTTTTATTTAGCGAGCCTAAAAAAGGATTAAATTTATAACACTTCCGCTTTCAGACACAATGTCTTTAATCAATTCGTCGTGGAGAAGATAGTGCGGATGGCGCCTCCCTTTCGAACTAAGCAGGCTGGCTACATTCTTTTGCATAACTCTTCCCTAGGGAAAAATTCATACAGAAAACATTTCCTATTGGAATGCATTCCCATGGGAAACGCTTCCCTTGGGAACAGTTTCCTATAGGAAAGTATTCCCATGGGAAACTTTTCCCAAGGGAACAATTTCCTATGGGATTCCCAAAGGAATTCTTTCCCATGGGAAAACTAAATTATCTTTTATTTAAACAAATAAACTAGCCAGTGCCATAAAAGTATTTTTATAAAACAGCTATGATGTTTTTCTAATAGTTTATATGAAAATAAAAAATAAGGTTTTCCCATGGGAAATTCCGATGGGAAAGATTTCCCAAATCTTTCCCATGGGAAAACACCGTCCCATGGGAAAGCAATTTTCCCATGGGAAATGACCGTTTCCCATAGGAAATCGGCCATTTCCCATGGGAAACAGAATATTATAATAGCAATATTTATTAAAATAATAAGATTAGAATGATGAAAGTTGTTGGCTGCTATATGGTAGATATGGGCTATCATTCAGTACGATTTTTAAGTCCAAAGCCTTTGTAGAAGTACTTGACGTTTTTGCCAATTATTGTCCGTGGCAAATTAAAATTGGCGGCCATTATGTACAAAAACACGTGCTGAAAAAAAACCCTATTTTTAAATGTCTAAAACTAACTAACAGTCATCAAATTTGAAATACTTAATATTCTTACATTTTAATGAACGAAAAGATTAAACCATGTAAACAGTAACTTTAAAAGGAAGGTTATGAAAAGTATGAAATGTATTTAGTTTGAATTTATTGAATACAAACAGTATCAACGCTGCACAGAATGGATACTATGCCTCTCGGCTAGACCACATTAAGGAGGGCTTAGATCTACGGATCGCAGGGTCGTGAGCTCAATACCCGGGTGAGGCGTATGTTCCCCGTGACAATTTGATAAAAGACATTGTGTCTGAAATCATTCGTTCTCCACCATTGATTCATGTGGAAAAGTTGGTAGTTATTTGCGGAGAAAACAGGTTTGTACGGGTACAGAATCCAGGAACACTGGTTAAGTTAACTGCCCGCCGTTACATAACTGAAATACTGTTAACTTTTTTTACTAAGGGTGGATCCTTTCTTACAACAAAGAAATATATAGCGGACCAGGGAAATAAAGCATTGTTTTCTTTATTGAAAAAAAATAAACCTCTTAATTTGCCAAATGAACTACAAATAGATCTCTTCAATAAAATGGTGAAACCAGTATTACTGTATGGTTGTGAAATTTGGGGTTTTGGAAATGTGGATTGTATTGAAAAAGTTCTGTTGAAATTTTACAAATATATTTTTAAACTTAAGAATTCAACACCGTCATATATGATATATGGTGAACTTGGTATCTTTCCAGTATGTATTGATATCTATAGAAGATTTATATCGTTTTGGACAAAACTTGTTAAATGTCCTAATGAAAATACTGAAAAATTGTCTTGTAAAGTTTACAGAATGATATATGAAATGAATATTTTAGGTACTGTAAGGTCCCAGTGGCTCGACAGTGTTAAGTACTTATTATGTTCATCCGGATTTTCGGGTGTATAGTATAGTCAGAATTTTTTAAATGACAAATGGTTGATTGAGTCAATTTGTCAAAAGTTTAGAGACAACTTTATACAGAAATGGAATTCTGAATTACAAATTACATCAAACACTAATATTTACAAGGCTATAAAAATGAATTTTCATAGAAGCTTATATCAATATTTTGTCATCTAAACGTAGTCTATCGATTATTCGTTTTTTCACTAGAAACCATAGATTACCTGTCGAAATAGGAAGATGGCAGGGAACCATCTTCTGGAAGAAAATGTACTTTTTGTAATAATGATGTAGGAGATGAATTTCACTATCTTTCTATTTGCCAAAAATTTGTTAATGAAAGAAAAAAGTATTAGAAACGCTTTTATTATGTTAATCCTAACTTCTTCAAATTGGAAGAATTGTTCTCTAGCACAAATATAAATTTACTGAACAAATTAAGTATATTTGTCGATGTAATTATAAAGAACTTTTTACGTTAATGTATTTATTGCAACATTGGTAGAACACATATATTATCACTATATATTATTACTATGTTCGGTAGTAATACATACATTTATCATACTGCTATATATAATATGCTTGTCGTTCTCCATTTGTTAATATGATATGCCGCCATTACTCACTATATAACTTAGAATATGATGCTTATGTTGTTTACTTGATGTAAACCTAAGTTGGAAAATAAAATTTGAAAAACGGTGTTAAACTCAAAACAAACAAACAAACAAAGACCACATTGACAGCCCCCGTAACTTAGTCAATTATATTGTGCTAATTACAATGCAATGAAATTTGATTTACCAGCAAGAAAGTGACAAAATCCGCTTGCAAACAACAGAGTATGGCTAAGGTAAAATAATAATTACTTGCTTAGTGATTTCTTTATGTTATTGTTGTTATAATTGTTGTTTTATGGGGTTTTGTTCGATTTTCTTGCCTCCTGCTACGTCTTCATCAAATTTTAACATCAAGTTATAAGCTTGTAGTTCAACTGCATCTGTTTATATATCGAAGTTATTAATTTGTTAATACTGTTGGTAAGTAAGTTAAGGTTGAATGAACTAAATAATTTCAAATGACATTGATGATAAAACATGATAAAACAAATATTTGAGATGTGTGTTTTTCCTTCACGTAAGTGTTTATACCCCGCAGATGTTTTGTGATCCGGGTTCATTTTCAGTACACTTGTGGAGATCCAGGAAGTATTCATTTTCCAGGTTTCCTTTGGTATAAACGGCAATATGTCTTTTTCATTAACGTCAGAATTTAGCACTGGCATATGATTACAAATTGCCGAAAATTCAACAATCAGCAACATTTCACTCATCGTTGAATACGGCTGCACATACTTGATATAGATGTTTTTAATACATTTACGTTATTTCATGCGCACGTACGCAATAAGCAATAAACCGATTAATAGGTGCGCACATACTAAATAATACGCGAGAACGTATTAGTGCGAACACAATAGTTAAAAAAGTAATCAAGGTTTCAGAAATCTGTTTTCCTATGTCATACAAGCAAGCAGGCTTAAAAAAATTGCACCTCAATCTTTTATTTCATTTGATCATCATCATCATCATCATCATCATCGTTATCCTCCTCCTCATCATCATCACCATTGTTATCATTCAACCAAATCTTTTCACACACATTTTTTTTTCAATTTTCGTTTTTCGTAGCGATGAAGTTTTTTGTTATATGCTGTGTAACCTTCAAACGAGCATGCTGGACATTTACTGATCCAGTATAGGACTTAATTTAATAAACTAACTGTGTGTTGCATTTTATAATCATCACATGGTGCCGCAAATATTGGCGATGTTTCTTTCTCTTTTTTTTTCTCTTTTTTTTTTTTTTTTTTTTTTTTTTGATGTAATGAATATCTGCAAAAGCTTTTCCTTTGTACAAGGAACATTCACAAAGTACGCAGATTGATGCCTTAACTTTAACACTACCCAACAAAGACATGTAAAATTTCACATAAAGGGAACAAAGCTGTAGAGCCATGCGTATTTATTGAACACCCCTCGTACTTACATGTGCAACAATTAACAATAAAGGCCTTGATCTTTTCCAAAAATAATGAGCTTATGCTTCATTAGCGACTAACAAAATGGATAATAAATAAAAGCCATTTAGTTTGTTGACCCCTATTGATCATCGGTGCATTCCGTTCGATTACGTTAGCTCCGTATGAGGTTTCGGTAATCTCCGGTTCTTACTAAATCCATTACTCGTATGAGTTACATTTACGATCGAAGAATACCGAACTAACAGACGAGAATACGAAATCGCACGAACATTGCTGATTGTCCTTACGCGTCCACTACATTTTATAGCTCAATATTATTTGAAAATATAAGCGTTATTACTCGAAGTATTGACCTGAGGCCCTGAGTGGAATATTTATCTATAAGACGATCATTTGCATAACGCAACCAAGCAAAATAATAACAGACTCGGTTTAACTGAAATAATTCACGAAATATAATAAAGAGTGCCATACCAATAACGTCCCCAAGTACTGGCTAAACCGGCTGAAGTTTATTTAGCTTAAAACATTTATAAAGGTGTATGACTCTTGTAACTCATGTAGATGAAAATTTACTGCAAACCAACAACTAGGCATATGCACTGGCGTATGACACATGCGTTCCATTGCAGCATTTTACCATATGTTCCGTTGTTGTAAATGTTTCGGACACAGTAATGAAAACTGCCACATCAGATTATTTATAACACAAATGCTGATTTATAAGACATTTATCAATAATCATCCATCCCCACGGGCCTATATGTCTCTTCTAAGAAAACAGTACAAGTTACTTGACAAAAACACAAAACATATGTGATTTTAATTGCATAATTCAGCCCGTTATTCGTAAGGTAACTAAGAGGAAGAGATGCAAAGTAAGTTGCATCTATACAAATATGGACTGACCAAGTATTTAGCAGTTCTTCAAGACTAAGTGTGTTTATTAAGCATGTCGTTCATTTCTGCACATATATATTGAACAAATGTATTGTCTCCTAAACTACTGGAAAAATATTGCAATCTATAATCATGATACTTTGGACACTCGACTAGAAAATGTAATTCGTTTCCTGTACCATTGTTCTCACAGTTACGACAAAGTCTGTTATTGAGAGCCTCTTCGATGTATCTTCCTGTTTCAAAGCCAGTAAACTATGGCACGCGAATTGCACAACAAATCCCAGAACCTTGGCTTTCAAGTGAAAACCTAGGTTCTCGGGTGAGAATCTCACTTCAGACCATAAGTTTTCCAGAGAACCTAGGTTCTCAGAACATTAATTGGAAATGGCCAAAACTTATGTTTTCTGTCGGGATCGTAGGTTTTCAGTCCTATACGCAACTTACATGTACAGTGTTCCGGAAAATATCACTTTTCCAGCATTAAATCAGAAAAAAAATTCATAACTGTTAATATTTTTGCAACCTGTATTATTCATAAATAGAATTTTTAAAATGTGAAAAGACATGCAAGGAGTTTATAATTTGGCCCAGTAACCATTTATTTATTATATTATACTACAATTATATAGCACTCTTTTCATGCACATGTACACGTTCAAAAGTGCTTTACAGAATAAATTGAGAAAAATACAAACAAATACGCATACAAAAATAATGCAATCCACATTAACAAAAATAATGAATGTAAAACATATAGATAAAACAAGACAAACATACAAACATATATGAAAGTATTTAAGTGACCCTGGGATAAAATACTGTTCTACGCTGTTTTGTGAAGAAGAAGGAAAAAACGCCTAAGTATTCATAAGACGTCTATGCATATCTAAATTATCGGCCTATTATTTGGGGCCATACATACGGCAAATTCTAGTAATTATAGTAATTCCCTATTTCATTGACATATTAGAATCGAAACAATACAAAGCAGACTGTGTTTCATAATTTTGGCCGGCGATGCCCGACTGTTTTTTTTTTCTGCTTGTTTGTATGTGCGTGCGCGTGTGTGTCTTGGGCGGTGCACCACGGTGTTGTATTTTCTTAATTTTGTGTGTGTTTGTGTGCGTGCGTGCGTGTGTGTTTTGTACGTGGATGTTTGCGCTGCTGTGGTTAACGTTGTAGGGTTACTGCGTTTAAGGATAGTGGTTTTCCCTTTTGAATATTCATCCTTGCTCCACTTTCCCCCAACACCCGACCCTTTGATTTACCCTTACACCCCACCCCTACCTTTTTCTGTGTTTTGCATATAATTAAAATGTACTTGTTGGATTTTTGGAGCAACCCGTCTACAATATTTTTCCTTTACAGCGTCTTTTTGTTATGGGCCTATTTTGCGATGCATGGCTCTATGGCTGTGTTTGGGGTGTTCTGTGCTTCCGGGAAATCTACCCTTACTTTTTGTCTTTAATAGAGTCACTGGACCTATGCTCGCCCAGGCACATGCTCGCCCACTTTTTATTTTGATGCCAGATTGTGTAATAAAGATGCAAACTTTTATTACATGTGTTGTTTATTTTTTGTACCCATTGTGTCCCACTTTCTGTCCTCACTTTTGAAGAGTTTCCGGTTCCGGTCAAGGTCGATAGCAGACGAAAATGAAAGTGAAAGTGAAACCAAAAGTGAAAGTGGCCAAAAAGAAACATGACTTAAATAAATATTTTCAAAACCACTGGCTAAAAGCTGTTGCAAAACTAAAGGTTACACATAGTACGAACTTTTTATGCTGTTTATTTTCAAACTATCAGACCAAATAATGATTTTATATCAGCAAATATTCGTCGACTCCGGGCTGTCAAAATTGTTTTCGAAATGCTGCTTCCAGGGCAAAAACAATTACAGACAATTTTACCGTCATCTTTCACATCTAGTTTATTTAAATGTAATTAAAAATATGTTGTTGATGCAATTTTGTGATTCGTCTGCATCCTACCTATAAATTCTAGGCAAGAATGCTGCATCATTAGTTTTTACAGTAAATACGTTTTGATAACTTCTATTGTATAACTATCATGCTTTTTGTGGAAGTGAATATGTTTTTGAGAATACTGATAGATTAGACTAAATGTTTATCATGTCATTTAATACATAAATGGTTTTCTTTTAAAAATATACCACTGGGCGAGCATGGGTCCTGTCCACCTGGAAAAACGATGAAAACAGTATAGTGGTGTTATGCCCGATTTTCAAAGTCCCGGATGTAAGTGTTTACTATAAATTGGGTCATCTTAATGGGGCAATGCCTGGGTAGAACTAACGAGGCAAAGAAGTTTATATATAGTATTACAATAAAAAATATTGCAATTTTAATGCCTTTTCTGGGCGAGGACTGGTCCAGTCTATATTTATCTACACACTAAAACCATTAAACGCCGGATAGAATAATTTACTTGGGCTATGCCCGCGTGAAAGTATTCCGCGGGCATATAACCTTTTCGTCATGTTTAATTACATTCAAATCATTAATTATTAATTTTGGACGGCAGTTTATGTACATTTAAGCAAACCTATAAATTATCAAATAGTTATTAGCTTTCTGTTAAATGTCTGTCAAATGCTTGCTCTAGGGGTAATCAATAAATCCGAAAGTAGGGAACCATATTCTCTTCACAGGCATGAAATGTCACAATTTGTGCATTATTCTTATTTATAAGTTGAACATTTATGTCAAATAAAAAAAAGATTGTTCCATACTTATCAAAGTTATAGCCAGGACAAGCTCTAAAATGACCCTTGACCCCTAATTGTGACCTTGACCTTTGACATAGGAACCTGGGGTTTGTGTGCAACTCCGTGGCCGAGTGGTTAAGGTCGCTGACCCTCATCGGTGTGGGTTCGAGCCTCACTCGGGGCGTTGAATTCTTCATGTGAGGAGGCCATTCAGCTGGCTTACGGAAGGTCGGTGGTTGTACTCAGGTGCCCGCTCGTGATGAAATAATGCACCTGGGGTCTTCCTCCACCATCAAAGATGGAAAGTCGCCATATGACCTATAACTGTGTCGGTGTGACGTAAAACCCAATAAAATAAATAATTCTAACAAGATCCGATTCATTTTCCTATTAATTCTAACACGACTTAATTCATTTTCCTATTAAACAAAGAAGGCTGAAAGTTGTGTGTTATTTTACAACAACTCACTGTTCTGAAGTCACAATTATAACGCCATAGCGTCAAACGGCTTAGCGGCGCGTTGAAAAAGAAACCAACAAAACAGGCAAATATTTGACGGACGTCGACAAGGATGTACTCTAAAATCCTTGGTAACGTGTTAGAATCGAAATAATATATCTCATTTAGTGACTTGCTCTTGAATAAAATCATTGTTTGTCGCTCAGATGCGTATTATTATATCACTCGCGATGCGCCCTCGTGATACAATTCCTTCGCATCTGAACTCCAAACAATGATTTATTCAGCGACAAATCACTAAATGAGATATTTCATTTCTTAAATAACTGTCTCAATGAGGGCAAAAATAATTGGAATCATATGCCCTCAGTAAGAACCTTATTAACACCTTTCCATGAGAAGGATAGATTTCAAGATTTCAAGATTTATTCATATACACTCAGTACATTTTACATGTAACACATGAGGTACAAACAAATATACATACATTGCGAGGCACATACAAACATAAGATACAATAAATAAAACGAAGTTTTGTAATTCTTTAAACCGGCAGTCACTATTCTAGGTTCGTATAAGTGTAGTAGACAGGAGAAGGAACTTTCTTTTAAAAGAAAAAGGGAGAATTAGTCCCAGCTGTTACTGTTTACGATGAACAATTAAACAATATCGAAATGATTCGTAAATAATAATAACTCCAAAAATAGTATATAAAATTGTTACATTGGGTGGCTGTACTACTGGCTGGATGAATGGATGGATGGGTGGGTAGATGAATGGATGGATGTGTGGACGAATGTATGGATAAATGGATGGTAAACGTAATGCAAGCATTCGCAACTGTGTGCCTTTGTTAATCTTACCGAAACGAAACTATAAGACCAACAATAATTGATACTTGCGTATACTGCGTAAAAGAACGTATCCAGCTGTGTTAACCTTGCACGAAACGAAAACACAAGGTCAACTGTGGATGAATATATACTTTGGATACATATATTACAGAAGTACACGCTGATCATTTAATTAGAACTGCATGCAACAAAGATACAGTATTGGATGTCAACATAATAAATACTTAAGCTAAAGAACAAAAATATACACGCATACAAAATAACATATTTGATACGTATTACTGAAATCTGACTACAATTTCTTTCACAAGCATACATAACTTTTTATATGTAACAAAATTTCCAGGATTAGTATTCATTAATTTTTCAAACTTAATGATATTGGTGTTTTTATAAAAATATTTGTTAATGTGTCTTTTTCTACTGTTATTAAACATTGGGCATTCTAGCAAATAATGAAGTTCGTCTCCGATATTTCCATTACATAACGTGCATTTTCTTAGTTCCAACGGTATTCTTTGCCAATTTCCGATTTCTACTGGTAATCGGTGATTTCTTGTTCTAAACTTGATCATAAAACTCAAATATTTGTGAGGTGATTTAGTAAGATACTGTTCAAATCCAAATTTATTTTGAAAAGTCTGTATATTTTACAGCTCGGAGAATTATACAAGCCGGAGTACCATTCATTTACGAATATATCTGAAAGTTTCTGTCTTACAGCCTCTGCTAACCAATTAACATTTGGGAAATCATGAGATAGCCAAATATTGTACATTCCACATTCTATAAGTATTGTTTTGATACAGTGCAACCACTGGAAGTTAATATTTAGGTTCGTATCAATATGATTATATTTACTCAACATAATAGCGTACATTTCACTTGATAATTTACCTTGGTCTGAGACAATTAATTTAGCCCAAAAAGAAAGCATTTTTACTTTGATATCAACTGCGATAGGTTTAACACCGGTCTCGCCATAAACAATAACATTACTCGATTACAGTTTTGAATAAAAGCACTTAGGTCATTCACATATAGGGAAAAAAGCAAGGGAGATAAATTTTCCCCTTGACGTACTCCAACATTACAAGGGAAATAATCTGACCGCAACCCATTTACAAAAATACATGACTTCGCGTTTTCACAGATATTTTTAACCACTTGTAAAAATTTACCATTTATACTGTTCAAAATCAGTTTAGACCAAAGTCCGTCTCTCCACACGGTATCAAAAGCAGCTTTTAGATCTACAAAAGCGCAAAATAACATCCTTTTGCTGTTTTTTAAGATCTGAATCAACGAATTTAAAACAAATAGATTATCTGACGTAGAATATCCCCTACGGAAACCAGCTTGAGATCTATCAATGATGTTATTTTCAGAGCAGTATTTCTGGAGTCTGTTATTTAGTATTAATGTAAAAAGTTTCCCTAGGCAGCTCAGAAGAGTGATTGGGCGGTAATTTGCTGGATCTGTAGGGTCTCCTTTGTTTTTGAATATTGGATTAATCAGACCAACAGTCCAAGACTTTGGTACCATTCCCCTATTAAAAATAATATTAAAAATTTAAGCAGTATTTCTTTAATTTTTGGGAGTGCATACTTTATGTGTTCATTTAGGATAGTATCATCTCCACAAGCCTTGTTGTTTTTTAAATGTTTAATAGCAATTTCAATTTCATCCATGTTGATAGGAAGGTTTAGCATCTCATTAGTTTCGGGATGTAGAAATTCAGTATCATTTGTATTTCCTGCTTGATGATCATAATTTAAATTTTTAAAGTAATTGTGCAATTCATTTATTCAGCACTTACATTTCTACCCTTCTTTCCCTTAAGTATCTTCCAAAATTTTCTAGGTGAATCTGCTTTGAGATTTTTAAGTTTTTCAGCGTTTGAAGCCATAAAATTCTTAAAAGTTTTATTTAGAACAGACTTGTAACTTTTACTTTGAACTTTCAGATTGAGTTTATTTTCATCAATGTTTCTTAGTTTGTATAAATACTTGGCAGAGTGGAATCTTCTTCTAGCAATATGACAGTCCTTGTTAAACCACTCTTTATCTTTGCTTTTATTTGTGTTAGTAGTTTTTAAAGTATTCATATACCTAACACCAAATGTCATTTCTGCACTTTCAGTAAGTAAATTTGAGATATCATCCGCTATTTCATTAAGTAAATTTTCTGTTTCATTCTCTGTATTTTCTAAAGTCAACAATTTTCTATGTATATCCAAAATTCTATTTTCTTCTAAATTTTCGAGATATATATTCGCTTTCTCATGGTCCCAAACAGTATATTTAACAAAGTTCTTCTTAGACCCTTTGTCAACAAAATTTATGTCAAACTTTAAAGTTAAAGATACTGGACAGTGAACATCTGAGTATAACTCACAAAAATCGTGCACCACCAAACATTCAACAGACTCAAACATGCTACTGGTACAAACAAAATAATCAACCGCGCTGGCGTTTTTACATGTAAGTATACCATCAAAATCCCCTCTCGTTCTTCCATTTAATATAAACAGATCGTTTGACTGCAAAAAGTCTATAAATCGATACCCATAATTATTACTATTTTTGTCAGTATTGTTTCTATGGTACCTAATATTTTCATTTTTATCAAACTTAGCTAGGGTTTCATTAATTTCAAAATATAAATCATCGAGATCATTTGCGTGAAAAATGTCATATTCAACTTCAACAGTATCACTAATTAGCTTTGTCCGCGAATTCCAGTCGCCAAACAAACAGATATTGGAGCATGTTTCAGAATATTTATTAATTTCAAACAGTATTTCTGAAAAAGGATCGGCAACTGAAAAATCAGAATTTTCTGGTGGTATGTATACAACACCATACAGTATATTCTGATTTTTGATTATTTGATTTGAAATTTTGAACCACAGCACCAAATTACTATCGTTGTCATAAATTGTAATATAAGGACTTAACTCTTTCTTTACACAGAGAGTAATACCCCCTGATTTACGTTTTGCGACATTTTTTCTATATTTGAAAAACAAATCAAAATTGTCAAACTCTACAGTGTCCAAACTATCTATTTTGGTTTCTTGTAGACCGATAATGTCATAGTTTTCTATAAAAGAGCAAAATTCCGGACATCTTTGTTTTGACTTTAGCCCGCAAACATTAATCGAACAAATACGTATATCAGCCTTATATCTGTTTGCAGTGCGTGTATTTTCCATTGTAAAATCATCGGTCACAGAGACACTTGCACGGGGATCAGGAGAAAATTGTTTTTCTCCATGTCTATCCTATTGATTGGTAGACATCACGTGACTGTCTATCGTCTGCTCCATTGTCGACTGTGAATCACAAATATTTTGCTGAGGCCCGACAGGCATTTTTAATTGTGTTTCGTCATCATCACCTTCATCGTCCCCATCACGAACACGTTTCACAAATGTGTCTTCTAGTGGGGAGTTTGCTTTATGCTTGCTTTGTTGCTCATGTTTTCTTAGTGGTTCGAATCTGTTACTTACGGGTGTTTCAAAAACAAGCATGTTTTGATGTGTTGTTCTAGCACTATTATATTGTTGTTGTGTCTTCAGACCTTTCTCGTCCTGGGCTGTGTTTCCAAGAGTCTGCACTATCGTCCTCCCTAGTCCTTGGACGAAACCATTTATCCTTGTCAATATCATAAACATGGTCATTTACTGTTAACTTGTCATATTTTAAGAATGTTTTGAAGCCTGATCTACTTTTGTACTTTCTCAAAATAGGGAACAATTTCCTTCTTCTTTGTTCAACATCTCTTGGAAAATTTTCATTTATATAGTAACGACCTTTTCTGCTATTAATTTTAATACCAGCTTGCCTTATTTGCTCCCTCTGACTGGAATTTTCAAAAGTGACTAAGATTGGCCTAGGCCTAGGACCCCTGACTTGGCCTATCCTGTGTGTTTTCACAAATGTTATATTGTCTAACTGTATATTTCCCTGTGTATTTATGTTTGAATCATTTACTATGTGTGTATTTATAAACTCAGTGATTGTTTCTGCACATGATTCAACCGGATTTTCTTCTGTGGGAATGTGCTCAGGAATACCTTGGAATAATAGATCATTCTGCAAGGCTCTGCATCTCATTTCTGTGATGAATTCTTTACTTTCTCTATTTTGGTTCTTCAAGTGATCTACACATTTATGTAAGTAATCATTTTCTACTTTCAGATCAGATATTGATTTAGAACAGTTCTGTTTATGCCTTTGTAGGTCATCACAAAAATCACTCATTGATTGGCAAGACACTTCAACATCTGTCAATTTTTCTTTTATTAGATTATTCTCACATTTTAGGTTTGACAGTTCCGAGTTCAAACTTGAAATACTGCTCTCAATAGATAGAAAATTAGTAGTATTTTTTGCTTTCCCAGGGCATTTTCCCTGGACTGTGTACCGCTTATTGTTTGCTTTATAAGTTTCAATTACCGTGCATATATTATATTCACTATTACATTACTTCTTAAATAATTGTTCTATTGTTTAAGGTTATTACAGATTTTTATGCACAACAATTGTATACAATACATCATGGTAAAAGGGTATCACTTTAAAAGCATATAAGCATAAGCATAAGAACATACAATTTCAGGTGCATTTAGTGCAGTGTGTATCAAAAAGAAAAACGATCTGACTGGTTGGAAATATTGTGTTATAACTATAATCATACGAATAATGAGCAAAGCATAATCATTAATTCAGCATAATTCAAAGCCTTAAGATGATTTTTCAATAATAATACTTTGACACATAGAATACGAAACTGGGCTTCCATAAAAAAGTGAACAACTCGCGGAGCTTATATTCTTAAATGGGATTATTTATACGTAATTAAACGTTATATCAACTACAGAAACGCGGAAGTATATTTCAGATATTGTGTATTAGGATCATATTAATTAAGGAAGTAAGAGATGCATAGATCTAGTTTCAAAAAAATCATCGACGGAAATGCGAAATTAGAAAGCAATAGCTCTGTATGAGAGGTCACGCGGAGATTATGTTGAAATTGTGCTTATAAGCTGTATCATCGTAGAAAAAGCAAACGAAACTTAGCAGTTTGCTTTAAGTTCATTTACTCTATATGCAAGATAAAGGATATAAAAGAAATAGGATATGGATATATCTGACAGCGTGAATTCTGGTGACTTTCAAAGAATGTGTTTCAGTCGCGTGACCATGGTTTCACTGCATTACGGTCAACCCCATAAGTAGTCATGTGCATCCCTTCAGATCTTTTTTATACAAAGAACTAGTTTTAACATGTTATAAAATATCTACCCGGTATCAATCTGGATTCTGAGCAGACGACATGAAGATTACATTTCAATGAAAACAATAGAGGGCAGGTCAAGTCTGTGCGCCCTGAACAATGAGAACATAAATACGCTCCCGGCGCTCCCAAACTGCGCTCATCATTTAAGAAAGATATATCAAACAGAAGGGCCGTTATGGCCCTACTGCTCACCAGGGTATCAGACGCTATTCTCCAAGTGACCAGATCGCTAACAGTTCAACTCCAGTATCATTTATGTTTGCTATGTGTCAGGATTTTTTCTACAATTGTAAATTGAAGCATATTTCCAAGAATTGCTAAGTTGTGGTGATAAATCAGTAAATCAAAAGGACTATCAAGCATAATCTAGAAGGACTTAATATTGAAGAATCAGATGACTACAGGCAATGCACTCCGTACAATACCAGAATGCACATACTGCACCCAGAAAAGTTCAACTCCAAGAATTCAACACCTCAAAAGTTCAACTCCAAGTTCATTCTCCAATTAAACAGATCTCAGACAGTTCAACTCCAAGATTATAAATTTGCTCAACTCCAATATTATCGATTTTTTCAAGTTTTTTGTACAATTGCTAAATTGTCACTGAGGCTTAGTTGGTAAATTAAACGAGGATTATCAACTGTTCTAGCAAGGTTGGCATATGAGTGGAAATATTCGTATTTCCCAGGACTGATCTAGAAGGGCTCAGTATTCAAAAGCTATATACCATCTAGGATGTACCTCTGTGTGTCTGGATTACAGTATGCTATAACGTTTCACAAACTTACGAACAAATCTACAATTGGAGCGGGCGTGACGTAATCAATACTACCAAATGTTTAAATTTTACACGGCCACCAGTCTATTGTACATATCTGAGCGGATGTTTTGTTGACAAATCGTTATGTATTAAGTAAATAAGGCTACTTATTAAGAATAGCCCGTGTGTCGACTTCCACAAAACAAAAACACAGTTTTCATATAAAAAGAATAATGTTTTGATCTAAGGATCATTGGTCCCTTCTCTTATTCTTAACTAGAAGATGTCATTAAAAGTATTTCTATCTAGCTAGGTTGAAAGTATCGAGTAGAATAGAAAAATCTATTTTTTTTTTCAAAATTCAACACGATACGCCAACTTTCATAATTCTTGGAGCACGAGTTGTATGAGTCTACACATTTCTGCGAAATCAACTTCTAGTTTATCCGACCCTGAAAATGCAATGTATTGATGTCACAACTTACATTGGTGCTGCAACCCCACTTCTTTAATTCATGGGTCGTTGCCTTAAAACTCCGCTGCCTTGTTAAAACAGTTCTACAAACGCCGCTGCCTTGTCAAAACAGTTCCTACAAACGACCGACCCTTTAAAACAACAGTAGAAGTCAGTGAGGTCAATCAAGCTAGAAACTAGATCTATCTACCCCAAACTTCTGCACAGTTTTCAGATAAACAAAGAAATCGTGTTACTGTAGAACTAAATAAATGATGTTTTGACAATTAAGGAACACTGAACTCTTCTTGTTGTTTTTTTTTTTTGGGGGGGGGGGGGGTTGTTTTTTTTTCAGAAGATATATTGTACTTATATAGCTGCAAGTCACTAAAGCAAAGCGCTGACGGGGCACATTAATGTAAGGTTACGTCGAGAAACTGCACATCACGCAAATACGCCCCCCCCCCTCCCCACAACCCCCATGTGATATTCTACATAACTAATCACTCGTTACTGCTTTGATTCTATTTTGCTTAACAATCTATTTTTAAAGACTCCATCGTTTTCACTCTGTTTTATTAACGTTTCGGCCTTATAAGCCTTTATCAAAATGACAAACTTCGAATAAATTTCTACATCATGGCATTCTTTAATTCAACAACTATTGTGATACAAATCCGGAACTGGCGTAACATTGTTAAAGGTCACCGCCAAGTCCCGCTAAAAATCGAAACACATTTACGATTCACAGAGAATGTCAATATTTATCCTGTAAATATTTAAATAGCTCTATTTAATTTTACATATTAAACGGTAATTATTGGAAACAAATATGTAACGTAAGTGCATACAGATGCACGACAATTGCATGTAGATTCTAAATCATCCCATATTTTATGCAGTAGTTGGGTAAGATATACGTCAGTATACTGCTACACGAGGGTAATGTAGCAATATTTACTACAATTATATTTCCAAAAGAACAAAGATAAACTTGAACAAAAACTTTGACTCAATTTTAATTCAATCGTTAAAGAGTTATTTAAAATAATATTAAATATAGGAAATAAATAATATGAGATCTATCACCATAAAAATAAGAAAAGTTAAAAAATAACGGAAATAATTCAAAAACACATTTTCACCATAAGAGCTAATCTATTTTTAGACGAACAGGCAAAGTCTCCTTTGCCGCTACTGCGTAGAATAAACATGATAAAGAAGTATTACCCTCTACCTGCAATGGCCTTGACATTGCGAGTTAGCGGTCCCTTTACATACAAAATTAAAGTTATTATTTCATCAACTAAGGTCAGCACCTGTGGAAAGTTCTTATATGCCGATGCATGTGTATGAAGTTTCACATAAATGCAGTTTGTTGGGAAATGAGGAAATGCTGAAAATTAATTATTTCAAAGTTGTGGTTCACAGAAACCAAACATTTTTTTATTATCATTTTCTATTCACTGATAAAGTTTCATGGACCTTAGTCACCTACATTATAGATTTCAGGATTCAGATTATACACAGTATTTTGCTGTTTCCGTTGCCAAAGCAACCAAACTTTTTGTCCATGAAAAGAATGATATTACATGCATAATCTCTATATTGCCCCTACACACAATGCAAATGTCATGAACCTTTCTTATATACCTTTGAAATATCATAGAATTCAGTTTTTTTTTTCGGACGAAAGGTGAACCTGATGTCCTCTTTGGTTGAACCGAAATGTTACTAGGAATATGTTAGTGTCTGGTTACAGGAAATTCAGCAAGCATAATAACCCACTGCTAACTGTGGTATAAATGCCATTGTATCAGGTAAGTAGGTTATACTAAGGTCAGAAATAGAAAACTTGACTTACAGTAACCTCCCTTATCAATAAATCGGATCAATATTTTGACGAATTTTTAAATAAAAAAGTATTTTCTGCTCTTCAAATAAGGAGAGGAATGACAAATAACATCGTTTTATATCGCATGATAATTTGCTTAACATACATTTTTGGTCTTTTCTTTTTGCCATTTTTTGTTTATTCACTAAAATCTATTGTGCAATATCGCGGGTCCTTTAAAACACTATTCACTGTGTTCTATTTATCGTTTCGAAACTATTCATAACTGTCTTTACATGGTCCAAAAGTGTATCCCATATACTCGACGCCGCCTCCTTGCGGCGTCGAATAATTCA
The DNA here is from genome assembly GCF_021730395.1 of Mercenaria mercenaria. Lineage (NCBI taxonomy): Eukaryota > Metazoa > Mollusca > Bivalvia > Venerida > Veneridae > Mercenaria > Mercenaria mercenaria. Next base: position 65,291,622 of record NC_069377.1, on the reverse strand, counting down.
AATCTTATGCTGTCTTATTACTGACGAGTGCAATATGTAATAGGAGAAATCTTTATAATACGTTTCGAATTATTTTCATCGGCATTTTTTCATGCTTTTCGGTCTCATCCGGGGTTTTCTGAAATGCTTTAAAGAAATACACCTTCACTTTTCAAATTAGCCATGATGGGTCAACAGACATGAAAACATATTTTCTCATAATAATATTAGTTACACTGTTTGTTGGTGACAGGATACGGGATATACGCTGTCGAGGAAATCCATATCAGGCGAGAGCGTATCCTGTCACCAACAAACAGTGTAACGATTTTATCTTGCCGACTACCCTTTACTTACATACTATAATCAACACATTTTGTAAATTAACAAAGCTACTTACAGTGCAGACTGGAATCCTACAAATCATTTGTTTGGTCATCACTAGTTGATTTACACCAGCCATAAAATGCACAATGACATGTGTTTGGGTTAAATCACAAAACACAAAAGCTCATTTACACAGGTTATGAACTGGTTTAGATTAGAAACACTAAAAAACTTCTTGTTCCATCCCTTCGAAAGTTACCGGATATCACGATGTCATAAATGTCTTGATACTTCGGCTTTCATCCCGTTTCCTGTTAAATCATTTATCTTGCACGTAGATTAAATGATCCTACAACAAACTGCTGAGTAACAAATATGTCAATTCCTTTATTTCACGATGATTTAACTATTTAACTTCCAAAACAAGATTTCAACGTCCGTGTATTCCATACAGAGTTATTCCGCTTTTACTGCTAACTTTTGTCAAACTTCATGAGCCTCAATTTAAGAAGAATGAAATCGGCATGAAAACACTAAATTTACTCTCGGAAACGATACTATCACTGGAGCTAATAAATAATCTGGTTTGATTCAATTAAGCCAGCAGTGTGGCAGCCATTTTGTTTTAATCAAAATTCATATCTGAAATATACTATAGCAGGATATGGAATATATCCTGCCTCCACGTGACGTCTATTGACCAATAGAAATGCAAGAAACTTGTAGGAGGCAAGATAAAATGACATATTCTTTAGCCTTATTGTATTTACTTATGTATGAAATACCAACAGACCGTAGAATAAGTTCAGAGAACAGTTTATATCAATAACAAATATCTGTCGATTAGCCTGAAAAACGGGTAAAAGCCTTTTTGTTTCTCGGACGGCGAATTAATCTGCCTTCAGTGAAAACTGTCCGGTTGATATTCTTGAAAGCTCCGAAATACGGTTATTATAGGTCTCAACCTAAAAACAGCATAAAATATATGGATACAAAAATTAAATGCGTACTTGTGAACGGTACTTTTCTAAATGTAGATAGAGTCCGGCATGAAGAATCCAAATAGTCTTATATTAAATTCAACAATACCAAATGTTAAATGTATATCTGCCTTTAATGTTCTAATTACTCATTAGTAACTGTTCATGCATACAACCCATAAAATATATGGATATACATTTAAGATACGTAATTGTGAACCTTATTTTTCTATAAGAACTTAAAGGAGACATAATGTCTGGCCTGAAAAATCTCTCTAGAACTAGATGAATACTCTTGTTTAAATCTCTGCCTTTAATATACGAATACTGCTACTAGCCATCAGCAATAACTATCAAGAAACTCGGCATGACTGTATGGGGTGGATGGGAGGGAATGAACAAAAATTATCAAATACTGTAAAATATTTAACCTCGAGTGAAGAAATTCCAGTTAACAATCACTTAAATAGTGCACTGAAAACATGAGAAAACAGTGAATTGCAAGAAGAAAACGCGGTAAAATAACTACCCGGGAACTGGAGACAAAAATAGTTAGCAGACGATGGCACTCCGGGAGAACTACGTTCAAACGCAAGTCATGTCTCAACGATATCATGTGACATATCTCAACGACTTAGTTGCGGTGTCGCTCCGTATGACCTTGTTGGTTCATTTAATATTATGTGCAATAAAGCATTGATTCTACATTTTCATAACTGAAAAGATGAATTTAATGTGTGGAAGCTATACAATATATTAGCTTTTTGGAGCATTTTGGAAGATACAACGAGCTAGTTACAAATAAACTTATGTAAGTTACATAAATGTTGCAAGGCCGCAACGATAACAAACAATATGTGACAACGTCTCACATACAGTGTTGCGAAGTCTAAACAATATACTTACCGTTTTAACTTTTAGAAAATTCTTATGTACATCTTATCTTTACGTCGAGAACATTTCTTGACACTTTCATAAATGATTGGATGACGTCTGAGCAAGGTACAACAATTTAATCAGTATGACAAATGTATTTGTCGTTATCATTTTACACATTAATTATAGTCATACGCAGGCTGGAGTATTTCTTTGAAATGGATGCATAAATTCATATAAAGTTTCAGCATGAAAGTTAAAACGTAAAGTTATTGCTGTACAATAGAAACAATTATGTTCAGGTGTTTGCTATAGAAATACTTTCATTTATATCAAAGTCCATGGAATGTTGTAAGCATTGTCGGTTGATCCTTCACAATAGTGGTGTTCTGCTGAACCATTAGTCATACATTCACTTTTGAAAAAAGTGCATACATGTCATGCATTTCAATGTTTACATTCTACGTTAAAAGCGGATAGAGAACCTGTCAGGTTTTAATACTTGGAAAAACATTACAATTTAATTATTTATACTTTACTTTTCTTCCTCGTCCTTTTTAAACAAGCACATTTCCTGAAAATTTCATTATTTCGATTTGTTTTCATCTCCCAATTTCCTTTTTAGATTCACGAAACTTGTGCATTTTCTAAGATATGCCAAACTTATGCAGCTTATTGCATTACCTTTTAACTTTTCTTATTTCAAACTCAATTCATAAAAGTCGTTCGGTAACTCGAATATCTTTTACTTTGTCGTTTTAGTGAATCGTGAAAGGCCACCGCGGCCAGTTGTCGCTGACTTCGAATCACTTGCCATCGCAACTATGTGCTTGAACTTAAGCTTTTAAGTGTGGGATTTTCATGTAAGATATCCACCCAGTACGCTTGCAGTAGGTCGTTTGCTCTACAAAGATGCCCGTCCGTATATGAAATAATGTTCAGAAGGGCACCTAGGGCTTTCCATCACCATGAACCTTAATATATTTAATTGTCTCGGAGAGACGTAGGACGCTTCATTAATGTTATTAAATGGGCTTAGAATAGCTTATACTTTCAAACTTATTAAATAGTACGTACATGCTTACACCGGTAATCAAAACTGTATAGATAATCAGGATCGTGAAGCATTACTTCCAGAACTTTGCACATAAATTAGCTATTTCGCAACAAATGTTTTTGTCACTTTGCGCAGGCGTATTGCTCATTTTGTCCGCAAATACTGTTTACTATTACGTGCGAATGTATTAGGAAGCTGAGACGTCATAACTCGCCCACGGCGCAAGTGCCGTCAGGACAGATATTTCTATCCAATTCGTGAACACATGACTGAAGTTTTTCTTGCATATTGTATACAACAGATAATTTTTGTTGCATACCGTATTTTACAAAAAATAATAGAAATTTAAAGCAAATAGAAATACTTTTTTGTAGCACTCCTTATTATGGTAGAGTATTAACGCACAGCACATGAAATTAACGTCCGAAAGCTGAAGTGACGTCATGACGTTTCAGTGAAACTTTAGTTTAAACTGTATTTATTTCCACAAATTGTATATACAAACATGAGTACTATATTTAAATTAACAAAGTTTGATTAAAAGACATACATCAATCAAAATAGTACAAACAAACAAACAAAGAAATTTTCCATCGAATGGATTGGAAAACAAGCTACTTAAAACTTATATGAATTCCGCTCCATAAGAAAAACAGAGGTTAGATGAAGAATAGTAACTAGGCTGTGTAAGTATGTGTATCATGTTGTGTTAATCGGAATATGAATGTGAAAAATAAATGCATAATGCAAAGTTTTTGTGTGTGTGTGTTTTTTTAGGGGTGGGTTTTTTTGTGTTTTTTTTTTGTTTGTGTGTGTGTGAGTGTGTGTGTATGTGTTTTAATGATGACTGAAGAATTAACGAGCATGTTTATGCTATTGTCTCTCGTCGTCGTTTGGGGGTGGGAGAGGGGAGATGTTGATTGTCGCAGCTTATGTACTGAATCTATTTGTTGAGATGATAAATCGTTGAACGTCAGTGAATAGGGAAATATTATGTTGATAAGATAGATGTTCATCACCATACAGTAGATTGTTAAGAGTTAGAGCGCATTGGAGATTGGAAAATATGTCAGTTCGAAGATTTTGGTATTTTCGACAATGGAGCAGATAATGGTCGACAGTTTCTATCTCACCACAATCACATCTAGCGGTGTTTGTGATTCCTCGGCGGTTGAGGTCATAGTTAAGGGAGCTACAGCCTAGACGTAATCGAGCATGAAGAATTTGGCCTTTTCTGGATCCAGCATTAAATAAAGGATTTGATTTCGGTAGGTTTTTATTCAGATTTGATTTGAAGGCATTGACTGAAGGAGATAATTTGATATGTTGAGGAAGTAAGTTCCAGTCGTTTATTGTCTTAGGAAGAAAGGAAGATTTGTATGAATGTGACTGGCAAAGGATATTTCTGATGTTTCTTTGATGAAATCTAGTATTGATATTATGTTGGTTTTCAGGAATTAGTGAAGACAGGTAGGCGGGTGATAGACCATTGACCATTTTATAGAACAAACAAGGCGATGTTTTTTCGTCGTTCTGTCAGAGGTTCCCAACCGAGATCGAATAAGAGTTTCTGGATGTTACAGAGTTTAGTGGCACCGGTGACTATACGTGCAGCCTCGTTCTGGACGGCCTCGATTTCATTCTTAAGAGCTTCTGTACAGTTGTCCCAAACAACATCAGAATATTCCAGGATTGGACGAATAAATGAAAAGTACATTCGTTCGAGACTTTGTCGATTTAATAGAAATTTAAGGGATCTCATTATTCCAATTCGTTGCCAAGCTTTTTTCAAAGTAATAGATATATGTGAGGACCATTTTAGATCCGAGGAAAAGGTGAGACCGAGATGTTTGTGTTCAGTCACTTCAGTGATTGGTATATTGTTCATATTTAATTGAGGATGATTGGGTTTGTAGAGTTTCCTTGAAAAGATCATGGATTCTGTTTTTGATGGGTTGAATGTCACAAGCCATGCTTTGGACCAAGAGTGTATAGTTTCAAGATCAGTGTTCAGAGTGGTACTGGCTAAAGCTGGATCATCTACGATGATATAAAGACTAGTATCATCTGCAAAAAGACGAATTTTAGAACCGATGTTTGAAACAATGTCGTTAATGTATGTTAGGAATAACAAAGGTCCTAGAATAGATCCTTGCGGGACACCAGCGTTGATTGTCGACCAAGAGGAAAATGTATTTGCGTACACAACTCGCTGCTTACGCGTGGAAAGGTATGAGGTTATCCAGTCCAGAAGTAAGCCCTTAACACCTAGAGAGGATAGCTTATGAAGAAGTCCGCGATGCCACACCCTGTCGAAGGCCTTTGAAACGTCACAGAACACGGCTCGAACTTCTTTGCCGTTATCGAGAGCATTGCAGATGTCGTTATGAAGATATACCAGTTGGTTCACTGTAGAGTCACCTTTGATAAAGCCTGATTGAAGAGAAGTAAGAAGATTGTTTTGAGTGAGATAGTTGTAGAGATATTTGTGAATACACCGTTCCATAAGTTTGCCTATGCAACTTAGAAGGGAGATTGGTCGATAGTTCGAAGGTTTTGAGGGATCTGATTTTTTAAAAACTGGAGTAACGTTTGCTAGTTTCCAGGACGAGGGGAAGAAGGCATACGACAATAACTTATTGAAAAACTTGGAAAGAGGTTCAGAAAGTTCTGCCTTACCTTCTCGAAGAAGTTTAGGGCTGATGAGATCAGGACCACATGCTTTAGATGGATCAATGAGGGATATAGCATCAGAGACGTCTGTTGGTGTAATAAGAATATTCGTTAGGGTAGCTGTAGTAGAGGATGGGCATGGTGGCAAAATTTCATTAGTGTCATCTATGGTGGATTGTGAGCAAAAGAAATGGTTAAGGAGTTCTGTCTTTTCTTGGTCTGTAGATGCTTGTGTATTTTGGTCTTGTAGCGTTGGAATTGTCTGAGCTGTTGTTTTATTTGTTAGTTTTTTAGCAGTTTTGAACCAGAGTTTTGCTGTTATTGTGTTGGAATTTACTTGTTCAATGAGTTTATTTTGGTAGTTTTGTTTTGATATTCGTATTAGTTTTGTAACCTCGTTACGTATTGTTTTAAACATTGTCCAAGCTTGTTCAGTGTTAAGTCGTTTTGCTGTTTTGTGTAACTTCTTGCGCTTCCTAATAGCCTTTCTTATCGTGTTATTTAGCCAAGGAATGTCGTTTGGTCTTATTGTGACTGTTTTATTTGGAATTGATTGTAGTGCTGCAGTTAATATTGCGTGTGTGATGTCTTCAGTGGCTTTGTTAAGGTCAGTGTTTTCTATTATGGTGTCCCAGGTAGTATTATGCAGTATTGTTTTGTATTGATCATAGTTACCTTTGTCGTACAACCATACTTTTCTTTTGAATGTAGTATTTATAGGTTTGTCTAGTTTAAGAACAGCAACAATAGGGCAGTGAAATCGAATCATGTCAGGAATGAATGGATCGGCAACAAAGCTTGTTAGTACGTGATTATTATTTTTAACAAAAATGAGATCAATAAGAGAGGATGAGTTTTCTGTGAAATGTGTTGGTGATGAAATTAATTGTTCTGCCTGATAAGAGGAAATTAGATTTGATATCTTGTTTGTCTGAGTGTTTAGGATGTTGATGTTAAAGTCACCAGCAACTAGGATATTATCACAAGGTTGGTTAAAAGCTTGGTCTATGGACTGTTCAAGAAGAAGCCATTGCTGATTATTTGAATCCGGAGGACGATAGATGCCTCCTACAATGATGACACGATGTCTGAAATTTATTTCAAGCCAGAGAGCCTCTATTCCAGCAACAGAAAGGTCGTCACGATGTTTGGCGAGAAGGCCATCTCGAATGTAGATAGTGACTCCTCCACCTATGCGATCATTACGATCACAGCGAAACGGTGTTTGAAAGTTAGGTATAAGAAGATCGTCATTGATGTTGCAGGAGATAGCCAGGATTCTGTGAAGATAAGAATATCGTAAGGCTGAGCTTCTATTTCTAAAATGTCAATTTTAGGCTTGAGACTTTGAATATTTAAATGCATAACAGAAAGACCACTTTGCAATATTTCACTGTATGCGGATAAAGATGAGTTTTCTGATGAAATTGTACTATTGGGTCCTGGATGTGGGTGTACATTTCCAGAGATTATGAGAAGTAGAGGCAACAGTTGAGAAGATATGTATGTTCGAATGAAAGTACTGACCGTAACAGAATGTACATGTATGTTTAAGTGATTGCATAAGAAAAGTGTGACTGGATGGCGCTTTTTGTTTGAGTCATGAATTTCCATGATCAAGGAGGCTGATATGTGATTAGTATCTGTAGTTTAGCCACCAGTCTTCGATAGAGGTATTTTGCTGCAATAGTGCGGATCAGCCCCTCCGACGACGAGAGAATGGAACGTGCATAAATTACAAGTTTTAAAATAATAAGTGAAAGACGTGTAAAAATGAATATGTACAATAGAGAGTTCATGTTAATTTCCGAAACATTTTGGTCATCGCCATTGAAACTTAACTGCTTAATGTATGAAATAAGATTCTGATCTTTACAGTTGCGAATATGTGATACGTTGTCTCACATGAGGTGTGGGTACCTATGGTTCATTGGCTAGTTACAGACTGTAAATACTTTATAGACCCTAGAGATGTTTAAAAAAAAAAGAAGGAAAAAAAGACAACAATAATTTATATACGAGTATAAAATGGGAGATTACTCCAGCAAGCATAATGAGACGGTGTTACGAATATTCTCCCTTATATTGAACACTTGCTTACAACGAGAAATTTTCGTTTGATTAAAGCTACGTAACCGTTAAATATTGATAACTTTTTAATTTGAGATCGTAGTGATACATGTAAAGGCATAATGCAAGTTATTCCAACGAAATCAATGTTCCAAACACTGCAGTTCTTGCACGAAAAGAAATTGCAAGACTGCCGTTGGAAATATTAACGTACTTCGAGTAGATGTTTGTATAGATTAGACATAACATTTTCAGTTCAAAGTATGTAGTGAATCGCGCTACTTTAATTTCGGGCTAATTTTAAGAGACCCTTGCTTGAAATAGGCAAGAGATGTTTAAACATAAAGGTGACTTTTTTTTTAAGAAACTTGACTTATTAGCTCGCTAGCATTACGGCTATTTAATGTATACATACTACATGTGTATTAGAAGATAAATGTTGAAAAGTTTTTGCGCATGATAATCATGCATGGTTTTGTAGGAAGTCAGTATTGGTGTAGTAATGACATAAAGGTTGACAATTAGTTTAATACAGACGTCGTCCACATGTTTTCCGTGATATATTTTAGGTAAATTTACAGAGTTTGTATAGAAAAATAGGTTTTCAACGTGTGATCGAGACTATATTTTGTGTATTTCAGTTGTTTGCAGTTGGGTTGTTGCCTTTTAAATGGAATTTTTGTTTTCAGTGAAATATTTTTGTTTTACATTGTGTATTATATAGTGTTCGTTATATTGGATTTTAGATAGCGGAAAAAATGGAGTTTAGAGTGAACTTTGATGTTGTTTATTGTATGTTTGCTAATTTATGTACATTTTGGTCTAGGCTACTGGTAATCATTCAGGATGAGTTACATTGGATTTTAATTGATGGTAAAAAAGAAGAATTTGTCAAAAAGTATAATGACAATTAGCTGAGTAAAATAAATAAATAGTAATAATAATAATAAAATACACATTGATAAATTATATGTTTGTAGTACCTGACACGTTAAATAAACGATAAATAGAACAGACAGATCAACAGACATTTTCATCAACAATAGGTCCAAATGAGTTTGTGTATGATCAAAAATTGTACAAAGGTCAAATTAGCTCATGTATTTAAAATAAATGAATTCGGTAATGAAATATATACAATTTGATTTTTCATGTATGAAGTTCACAATATGTGAAGCCAATTAAATAGATCGTTTCATTAACAACAAATTCAAATAAATTTAGGTATCAAACAAATTTTATGGTGGCAGAAAGGTAAATAAATTTGATAAATAAATTGATAGTTAATGTATGTAGTGCCTCAAATAGTAAATCAATAAATCAGACTGATTCATTAACAATTTGCCCGACTGATTCATGTATAAAACAAATAGTATAGTGAATAAAGATAAATGACTTTAAATATATTCGTAGTCAAATGAGTACATATATCAAGCAAAGTATAATGATAACAACATAGTCAGATGAGTACATGTATCGAGCAAATTCTATAATGATGACAACATAGTCAGGTGAGTACATATATCAAGCAAATTCTATAATGATGACAACATAGTCAGGTGAGTATGTGTATCAAGCAAATAGTATAGTGATAATAACGTAGTCAGGTGAGTATATGAATCAAGCAAATTGTATAATAGTACCAGCATAGTCAGATGGGTTCTTGTATCAATCAAATTGTAAAATAATAACATCATAGTCAGGTGAGTGCATGTGTCAAGCAAAATGTATAATAATAATAACATAGTCAGATGAGTACATGGATCAAGCAGATTGTATAATAATAACAACATAGTCAGATGGGTTCTTGTATCATGCATATAGTATAATAATAACAGCAAAGTCAGATTAGTACATGTATCAAGCAGGTTGTCAAATAATAATAACATAGTCAGATAGGTTTGTGTATCAAGCAAACTGTATTATAATAACATCATAGTCAGATGAGTTCTTGAATCATGCATATTGTACAATAATAAAGCATAGTCAGATGAGTACATGTATCAAGCAGATTGTATAATAAAAACAACATAGTCAGATGGGTTCCTTTGTCAAGCAAATTGTATAATAATAACATCATAGTCAGGTGAGTACATGTATCAAGCAGACTGTGTATTAATAACAACAAAGTCAGATGGGTTCTTGTATCATGCATATAGTATAATAATAAAGCATAGTCAGGTGAGTACATGTATCAAGCAGCTTGTATAATAATAACAACATAGTCAAATAGGTCCTTTATCAAGCAAATTGTATAATGATAACAACATAGTCAGATGAGTATATGTATCAAGCAAATTGTGTAATTTAATAACAACATTGTCAGATGAGTATATGTATCAAGCAAATTGTGTAATAATAACAACATTGTCAGATAATTATATGTAACAAGCAAATTGTATAATACTAACAACATAGTCAGATGGTTTCTTGTATCAAGCAAATTGTACAATAATAACAGCATAGTCAGGTGAGTGCATGTATCAAGCAAATTGTGTTATAATAACAACATAGTCAGATGAGTACATTATCAAGCAGACTGAATAATAATAACAACATAGTCAGATAGTTTTTTGCAACAAGTAGATTTTTAACAATAACAGCATTGTAAGGTGAGTGCATGTATCAAGCAAGTTGTATAAAAATAACAATATAGTCAGGTAAGTGCATGTATCATGGATATTGTATAATGATAACAACATAATCAGGTGAGTGCATGTATCATTGATATTATATAAGAATAACAACATAGTCAGGTGAGTGCATGTATCATGGATATTGTATAATAATAATAACATAGTCAAGTAAGTGCATGTATCATGGATATTGTATAAAAATAACAGCATAGTCAGGTGAGTGCATGTATCATGGATATTGTATAATAATAATAACATAGTCAAGTGAGTGCATGTATCATGGATATTGTATAAAAATAACAATATAGTCAGTTGAGTGCATGTATCATGGATATTGTATAATAATAATAACATAGTCAGGTGAGTGCATGTATCATGGATATTGTATTGAAATAACAATATAGTCAGTTGAGTGCATGTATCATGGATATTGTATAATAATAATAACATAGTCAGGTGAGTGCATGTATCATGGATATTGTATAATAATAACAACATAGTCAGGTGAGTGCATGTATCATGGATATTGTATAATAATAACAACATAGTCAGGTGAGTGCATGTATCATGGATATTGTATAATAATAACAACATAGTCAGGTGAGTGCATATATCATGGATATTGTATAATAATAACAACATAGTCAGGTGAGTGTATGTATCATGGATATTGTATAATAATTACAACATGGTCAGGTTGGTTCATATATCAAGCAAATTGTGTAATGTAAGAAGAAAATTTGATTTGAATTATTAAAGCTGAATAAAAGTTTTTCAGTTATGTATGTTGTGCCAAGCATATTATGTCAAGAAAACATACTTTTCAAGAACAACATGTAAAACCAAATATATGTACATGTTTCAAACAAGTAGTAATTGGGCAAAAAATTATAAATGAATTTAACCAAGTAAAATTGATTTACAGATAGCTAAACCCAACATGGTATATCAAGAAGACATACTTTTTTTTTTATAAACAACATTGGCAAAAATATATTGTCAAATATATGTGTCAAGCTAATTGTGTTGTGGCACAAAGTTAGGTAAGACCAATGAATGTATTAGATAGTGCAACTTTAGTTTGATTGTTTATAACGTGACGTTATGTTCTTTCCGTAAAATAACGTATTTTGGATCGAAAAATATATTATATGTAAAAAGGACGGAGAGAAAGTCTCAAGGTACCTGATATTGTCTTAGTTTGCATATACAATACCATATATAATCAATGCATGAAGCGCTAGTTGTCATTACCAGCACGAGAGCCATCTGGCATGGGGTTGCCAGATGGGTTTTACATGCATGGGTAAAATCAACGGAAACGCCAGTTCAGTGTGCAAGGTTTTTATTTTTCCTTATTACATACCAAAAATTATTTTCCATTTAGTTTCAATGGACCAGGATTGTGCAGTATTTTTCCTTATTATATACGTTACTATAAATATTAACAAAAACGGTCATTAAAGCAATACAAATAATGCTTTTAAGCTTTTGAAGGTATGTGAAATGAAAATACCAAGATATATATGAAGCGAAGGTATATAATAAAAAGGTCAATAAACGGTTGATTGTGCCTTATAGCCATACTGGCACACATAGTTTCATAATAGCCCTCGGGCTAAAGCCATATAGGCGTGCCATTATGGCAAGAAAGCACAACCCAGTCATACATTAACCTCTTAGTAATTCTTCGTGAAATGTTTTTTTCCGAACCCTAAACTATGCTTTATGTAAGAAAGGAAAACTATCAAGGCATTTGATTTTATACAATGTATAGCCTCTTATACAAATAATATAGTAACTGAAAAGCTGCAGTAAATGCTAGTACCCATAAAAATTGCACTTTGAACTTTTATTACAATATTATAGGTACACATGTAATAAACAGGTAATTACATTGATTAACCGATACATATTGACATGGAACGCTTTCATATCGGACGTGAATGTTTTCTAAACGTTGTAATAGAAAGAATCGCGTGACGTCCATGGTGTCCACGCGCACGTTGCGACAACAAGTTGACGTCAATTTCGCGGAAAATATTAATGCACGTCAGTTTGAATTATATGTTACATTTTCGAAGAAATTCGGGTATTTTCCCTGTTTTTCGTAACAAAACGATAATTTAGACATAAAGTAATCATTTGGAAGTGGGTATATAATAAAAAGGTTATCAGCTTTGTATGTAAGTATATGCACTTGTTCTTTCGCGGATAATATTTCCTTCCTAAAGTACCGCTGCAGAACAATGCATATATTCACATACAAAGTTAATATGAACTTAGGTGCTACCTAGAAGGCAGAGCTCCCTTAAAAAAATCCCCAGTGCCCCTTGAAAATTAAAGGAGTGCTGCTGGAATTATCTGGAATTATGGATCTGTTTTAAGGAAGTTTATGTTCTTTTAAATCTATTACAATTTTAAAGGAGTTCATCACAATATTTTGTGCGCAGCTCAATCGCGCAGCAAGCGATAACCACTGTAAAGTTTAGGATTCGCTGCCGAAAGTGCATAATTGTCGGATATGCAGCGCACTCGTGCAAAAAATATCGAATGTACTGACAATAAAGGTCGTGCATCCATATTTTACCTTTAAAAGTGATGGTGTTTTATTGGAGGAGTAGTCGTAGGAAGTGCTCGAACCGAATACATTGTGGACAGCCAATTTGAAAGTAAAACTATTTCGTCCAGTAATGATGCAGCCGACTCCAAGTCAAATAAAATTCCAGAAAATCTTAACGTAGATCTGTCTCCTTCAAGTTCAAATGTGACTTCCTAAAAATGTTGTTATACTTTTGTGCCCCATCCCGCATTTCGCATAGTAAGACCAGAGTTATGGCCCTTGACAGTCAAATTGTACATAAAGGGTCTAAACATTTGTGCCGCATGTACTTCAAAAGTATATGCGCCAAGAGTCATGAAACCAAACAAGAATTAAATTCAGCATGCGAAGTTGTGCACCAGTGCTTTTATTTGAAGTTTCACTCAGTAAAAACAGATTTATGTCCCTTGACGTGGTCAAATATATACGTAAATGGCATGTGAAAGCTTGTGTAGCACGTATCCCAAAAAGTATTTGACCTAGAGGCATGCAACCTTAAGGAGCATTATTGCGCATGTGAGTAAGAAAATTGGTTAAGAAACTGATAATAACATTGTACAATTTGTTTTCTAAGAAAAGAATGTTCATAATTTTTAGGTGGGTGGGGTAATGACAAAATACTTTTGTGGGTGGAGTGAATATTTTTCAATTTTTCTTGAAAACAAGCACGGGTTGATATTATTTTTTTGGTTTAGATTTTTTTGTCTTAGTTCTAGCTTACATTATATAAAATTTGGTAAAATTCTGTCCGCTAGATTTTTCATATCATTAAAAAATACTTCGTGATTTTCTCAGTTCCAGATACTTTCGACATCTATCAGGAGTAATTTTTCTGAGTTAATATATCTATATGTTGACATTTTATGTATAGCTATAGTGGTTTCATTAATTGTGATGCATAAACAGTAACATCAAAGTGAAACTTTGAATAAATAATTGTTTGCAGTAGTTTTATTATGACATGTATGTATTGTTTCTTCAGACAAAAATACCGATTTGGTGTTCTTAATAAACTTTAAATATTGAAAAAAGAAGCACGGGTACCTATCATTTTTATTTTTTATTTTAACTTGCCATACATCAGTCTATAAATATGCAAAGTTACAAAAAAATCTGTCCGCTAGAAATAATTGTGAAAAACACCTTTAAGAATTAATGATAATTCATGATTTCTGACTGAATGTCTTAGAATGCATTAAGATTTAATCTTGACATGCGAAAACTCTACAAATATGCTATATACGAACTAAAGAAAGTTACGGTTCCTTTTAAAAGGAAAAATGTGTCCAACTTTAACTCCCTGGGGCCGAAATGCGACTATAGGCGTTATATTTTCTACCCCTGTAGCGTCGATATGCGACTATACGCGCGTTATCAGGACTCCCCAGGACGGCGATTGACGAGTATAGTCGCGGCACCGAGATCATGATGATTGCGATAAGTACTTGTTAATTTTTGATAATCTTGACAAAGCAAAATTATTTTGCATACTGGCTATTATTTCTTTGTTTGTTTGTTTTGGGTTTAACGCCGTTTTTCAACAGTATTTCAGTCATGTAACGGCGGGCAGTTAACCTAACCAGTGTTCCTGGATTCTGTACCAGTACAAACCTGTTCTCCGCAAGTAACTGCCAACTTCCCCACATGAATTATCAGAGGTGGAGGACGAATGATTTCAGACACAATGTCTTTTATCAAATCGTCACGGAGAACATATGCCCCGCCCGAGGATCGAACTCGCGACCCCGTGATCCGTAGACCAACGCTCTCCCTACTGATCACGGGGTCGAGAGTTCGATCCTCGGGCTATTATTTCTTTGATGTAATAATTACTAGTTGTGCTAATAATTAGTTCCCTTGTTTAAATAAATGTCTGTAACTATGCGGTAATGTAAATGAAATAAAAACACGATTTCCGCTGTGTTTCGTTCATACTGTATTTCAAAAGAGTAAAATGATGTCGTCGGCCAGAGATCTTTCTTAAAATGAAGAAAATATTTATTTGTTATCATGCTGATTCTGAAATATCAGTTCCGTCGGATGATGATTCCGACGATGCGATTCCATTATCAGACAAATGAATGGTCGGAAAATGTTAAGTTTTAGAAAGCTGAAATAATGATACACTTACATCACATACGATACAAATGGATAAAAAATAACACAACAAAGAATGTTTCATAAAATAGAAAAATAAAAATATATGTAAATAAACGCATGTTTGTAAATTTAATTATTATTCAAAGATGGATGTAAATATTACAACTTAACTGTCTCAGCGCATGACACACAACATTTGTGTACATGTTTAGAAATAGATTATACATCAAAATAAACCATTGATATTCACACACAAACGGGTGTAAATTTCGAGTAATGCTGATGTAAATATTCATTGTTAATGATGCATTTCTATTTATTGGAATTTAATGTTCAAATATCTATTAAACGCAGTAGGTGTGTTAAAATTGTGAATATTTCGAAGTGACAATTTTGTTCTATTGGGATATAAGCTACGGACGAAATTGGATATAAAAAATATTTTATAAGTATATTTTAATTTACACCCAAGTTAATAATGTTTCCCTGCATGATTTCAACTGACTGTATGCGAGTGTGATTAAAGGTTAGATAATGTTCTTCGACGTAGGTATGTTACGATATCGGCCTCAGGGAGTTAAAGCAAAAATAATGCTATAATAGACGTCTGGTATGGGAGAATGACAATCATTTACATGTACAAAGCTTGTTTTAAACCCAAAAGACTAGCCATCTTTAAAAGTTAATGATGAGAATTTTACCCAGAGAAAAACTCTGTTTGCCGAAATTCTCGAAACCCCCTGTTTTATTTACTGAACTGCTAAGTTAGCATTCTATGACATTTTTATGGTTAATCGTTTAGCACTAAAGAATAGGGATGGTAGTAGGAACCTATTTTATGTTTACTGATAATTCATAATCAGTAGTTTTTTCCTAGTGATAAACTCTGGTCAGTGATTTTTAAGCTTGTGGATGATATATATGTGAACGGGGAGAAGAGCATTATTTGCTTTTCACAGTTCAATGCCTGTATATTTTGATCCCAAAACCTTTTATTTAAAAAAAAAAGGTTTTTCTACTTACTACTGTACAGACAGTACATTGGAACCTGACATCACTAACAAAACACTTGTTAAATTTCACATGAATGCCTTTTGTTTTCACAATACTTCCAAAACTAAAAAAAAAAAAACTGAAAAAAAAAAAAGAAATTAAAAAAAATTGCTTCTGGTGAGGATCGAACTCTCAACCTTTGGTCTTCAATGCGAACTCGCTAACCACTGGACCAACGCGGAAGTATGACGTCATCAACACAAATATAAGTGTATATAATTAATTTCAGTTATGGCAGCGTGACGAAAATCGTTTCGCATTGAAAATATTGTATTTTATCGTTTTTTCTTCGTAGAAAATGTATTTAACACTAAATTCTTATTATCAGACGCTCATTTACATTTTTATTCAACGTTCAAAGCAGTAACCGAAACACTTTTGTCAACCGTAAACAGCAAGCATCTACTGATCTAAATAAGACCGACAGTCAGGGTGAAATAAACTCGTCAAAACAAACAAATATGATTTATTTAAATTTCACTGTGACTAACCGGCTCAGTCCATGATGTTACCGCAACTTGTATTCGGAGTAGTTCCCGGAATGCCATCACGTAAACTAACAAAACAGTCAGACCTGACAGAAAATAATGTTAACGGAATCGCAAAACTGTTCTCCTTAAATCAGTTTTACACAATGAAATAGCTTAAATGGTAGATAAAAAGAAGAAAAGCAAACTAAGTCAATGTAGGAAGAAATACAATTGAATCTCGGTATCTCAAATTTCACGGGATCCGGCGGCGTAAAAGGATATTTTTCCGTTTATATTTTTTAAAGAAAATATGAGTTTGGGTTTAATTATTGAATATTTCAAAATTAAGTAGGTTAATTATTTTAATAAATTTCTCTCTAGAAACGTATTTATTTTATTCACCTGTCTAAGATGTCAATAAGTTTATGTCACAGGTTTTTTATAATGTTTATAATTCAATTTTATTTTCATAAAGAGTCCAGGTGTTTTAAGCTGGCGAAATTATACAGTAATATTGCACGAGCCTGTCTGGTATTTCTTCTTTATGTAAACGTATACTTTTAAATGAAAAGCAGTGAGCAGAGAATAGCTAGAGATAGGCTTAGGTTACTCTCAAAATGAAATATAATACTCTGTTACTTATATTCAGTTAGAATCTATTAGACTATTAAATGATATGTTATACTGAAAAAAAATTAATGTCCAAACTTTACCGTTCGAAATATCCAAATTTCGACTTAAAACGACATTTTTTCATGTTTTCGGGAATGGACTTGGGTATTTGTACGAGATAACATGAATTTTGAGGTAAGTGAGTCCGGGATATAGAGCAAATAACTTTTAAAACGTAAAATGTATGTAGACAGACTGAAGCTATGAAGTGCAATGTGCCCAAATTGGCTAAAATGGATTCGAAGTAGGCGAAAGCACAGATCAGATTGTACTAGCGAATAAGATATGGAACAAAAAATGGCAAAGATGTTCCCGTTTTGGAAGAAAGCACCAAAGTTTGCATGAAATTACTTTAAGGGATCCCAAATCCTACAAGAGGAGGAGACACGCTCTATCTACTGTGGAACCTCCTTTTAAATCAATTTAAAAAAGGAAAGTAAAAATGTCTTGAAAAAGAAAAGTTTTTCCTTTAAAGTGAAAATTATCCAGATAGTAATGTTTCATATTATCTAAACATGGATAACATATTACTGACATGGACCGACAACCATTTGGTATTGACAAATATACAAAGTTTACCCCAAAATACCACCTTTTTCTCAAGATAATACTAAAAAGGGACGTACTTGTGGCAACGTTAAATGTCGCAACGTCGCTAAATGTCGCAACCACCGTTAAATGTCGCAAGGTTGACGTTAAATGACGCAACCACCGCAAAATGTCGCAAAATCGTCTGCCGCTAAATGTCGCACCTTTAACGGTAAATGTCGCAAAAATTTGCCCACCGTTATATGTCGCAACACCAACGCTAAATGTCGCACAGCAAAATAAGGTAAGTTAAACAGTTTTTACAACTTAGAGATAAGACTGGGTAATGCATGCTTGATTTGGGAAGGGCTGAATTGACCTTTCACTCTAATCTGCACGTTTGCTTTTCAGTGGTTCCGCACCATACATACGTTATATATTTAATATCTTAAGGTTTGAGCACTAACGTAGTACTCGCCACGGTACTAGATTTATTTCAGGTCTGAACTATGTAATTCTATGGAGTCCTGTTTAGCTCATGAGACATTAAGCTCGCGCTCCGTATTGTCGCGCGTTGTATCGCATGTCGACCTGAATTTCGTTACACAACAGGCCGGGGGCCAGAAATTGTTGATGGAGGATGGGAGGGGGGAGGGGGGGGGGGACCAATTTAAAACTAAAGCGTCACCGGCGACGTGCGGTAGTTACGGGGTTCCTCTGTCCGTATTTGTGGGAAAGTTGTTATATACAGGTATGAAATGTTGGCCTATGGTGCATTTTTGTCTATTTTTAGGTACGTACTAGGGGGGCACTCCCCTTATTTTAGTTGGTTAGAGTCTTTTCCAAGTGACAATTTTGAAATACAAGTATGGAATACTGGACTTTTATTGCATTTTTTGTTCAAAATTTTTCGATTTATAGGAGGGGTTATCCCTGTCATTTTCGAGAGCTCAGGGTCTCTCCCCGGGAAAGTTTGAAAAACAGGTATAAAATGGTTGCCTCTGGTGCACTTTTATTCTAAATTTTAAGGTATTGGAGGGGTACTCCCCCATCTTAAGGAGTCAAGGGTTCTTCCCCCTTGGGAATTTTGAAATATAAGTATAAAATGTTCGCCTCTGGGGCGTTTTGGGTCTACATTTTGAGAAAATATTATTTCCAAAATAGTTGGATGCAACGTTGATGAGTATAAGTCACTAGTAAGCCAACAAGGGTGGGGTTTGGGGTGGGGGAATCGGCTCGGACAACAATCCAGGCCTGTTACACAAAAGGATGTTCAACTACGCTACACGCAGACTCTGTTTTGTACCAGCTGTAGAAAACGAAGATTTTCTATTAATCTGCCATGGGTTTTATTTCTTTGTTTGGAGGTTTACATTTAAAGTCATAATTAACTATCAAGCTTCAATGGCGGAGAAAGATCCTATGTGGCCCTCTGTACATTCTTTCAGGTAAAGCGGGAATTTTGATATTATTTCACTTTTAGTCTCTTAAAATTGTTTGGTTTAGTCTCATTCCCCTTATTATCCTACTTTTCCGCCTACCCACACATAACCCCCTCTCTCTCTCTTCCCCCCCCCCCCCCCCCCCCCCCCCCCCCCCATTCACCCCGTACCAAGTCGCTTTTTAAATTAGCGCCTTTCGTGGGTAGTATATTTCCGTGAAATTAAATAGCCGCGAAAAACTCTGTTCTAACAAAAACGCGAAATATTCTAGTTTCAGCTTATATAGATCGCTATAAAAGGGTTCTGTGCTTACACATACCTGGATATTAATAACTCATATTCTAGTACCGTAATTGTATAACATGAGTGCACAAATCCACATTATTTCAATTGATTTACAATTTACATATTTATGAAGCAACAGCATTTTCAATATCGATCCGTAAGACAAACAGGGGATAAAAACAAAAACAATATGCATCTATCGAACGACATATACATGCAATTTGCAGTAGGCAGTCAATACGTCGAACAATGAAAGTAAAGCAAGTGTGCTAATGCCCTGGAAAACTTGCAGGTAAACCATGAAACGTTTAGAAAGTTTAGTATAAGATGATCAATTAAAGTAAGCTTGCAATATTTGTCTCAAAAGAACTATACAGCTTTTAACAGTGTTTAATGTTGGGAGGAAGACCCCCGGTGCCTCCTTCAGACATAACATTAGCCATGAACTGGTACCTGGATAAAGCCATGAATTGTTCAAAAAGCTTGATGGCTTACTCTTATCAAAAAATAGACACCTCGTGCGGGGTTTCGAACATACAGAGATACGAGCGGATACAAGCTACAGACAATGTAACGTTTCGCGCGGGAAAACTTGAAATATTTGCAATGTGTGTGTAGATACATTTATCAAAACCTGTCAAAATGCGGACGCAGAAGTCATGCATTAAATTAAATATTGACGAAGATCTAAAAGACGATAACAACTAAAAACTAACTTATATCCTTAATATGTGAGTTTTGCCTCTGCAACGAAAAGATATTTGGATTAGGTAAGAGTTTTATCATTTATCGTTGTATCAAAGTAATTAAAGGAAAAATCTGCGAAATAGATATTAAACATTTTAAAATTATTAACGAATACTAGTACGGGCCAAGTATCGTGCCAGAGCGTAAGCTATTGAAGTACACACTTTCCAGGGTAAAGTTACATAGGACTCTATACAAAAAAAACGGTTATACTCCTTAAAATATCCGGGGCTGCTCCAGTTGCAATTTTAGACACTGTCACGATCCCTGCCAGTAAGCATGAGCGGTGTGATAAACTATGAATTTACATGATTATTTTTGTAATATGTAGTACAAATGTGACAAACAAAATATATTAACGCTGGAATATAGCAAGAGAACTCATCTCTTGCCAATTTGTTTTTCAACATTTTCAAATGGGAAGCCCCAAAACCCAATGCGCCGGGAGATGGAGACCCCTCCCTCATCACCCCACACTCGCAGTATCTCTGCTTAGTTCATAGCTATCCTGCTCATATCTTGGGTACTTGTTCAAAATCATCCAGATACGCCCCTGTCGGACATATAATGTAAAAATGATTTTTCTGATGTTCTATAAAAAAAAGAAGAAATCCCACCTATCTTTCAACTAATTATTTGGGCGTTACTCTGAACAAGCAATTATTCTAGGCCTTAAAATTGCGCTACTGAGTGGTATTCCTAAAACTGTACTGGACAAAGAGCATATATCAGCTATGATTATAACTAGGACGGCCCGCAGTTGAATGAGCTCCATAGGCTATACAGCGATGCAGAATATTATACTCAACTCTGACTCACAAGTACTATGCTTTGCATGATCATTTCTTATTAGAGACATGGTATTAGTATATAGGCCGATTTGGTTTTCTTATTTGTCCAAAAGGCTTATATAGGATAATTGTAGCTCAGTTATCTTAATGAGACATCAGTTATTTTAAGGAGACATTGTTTATAAACTAAGCGATTAATCTTTACTTTCAAAGATATACATCTAAATCTATTTGACATGGCTTCCTTTTATGTCTGTATTATAATTATATTCACCTATAGCTATTTTATATGTAACTATAGTTCTTGAGGTGTCTGCAGTAAATCACTGCACTTTAGAAACGTGTATAATTATAAGCTCTATGGAGGGGTATCTAGTGGTAAAGGTGTTGCCAGCTCAATACGTAGGTCGTTGATTCGAACCATACAAAAGTCAATCTCATACGATACCAGTGCTATTTTCAAGAAAGCGGAATTTAGACTACAGGTAATTCTAAAACTTGGAATCTGAATCAAAATTAAATAACTTTGTATCGTTAAATATGGTTGATATCTGCTTTTTTAAGGCATTTTTTATAATGCGCATATACT
The DNA here is from genome assembly GCF_021730395.1 of Mercenaria mercenaria. NCBI lineage: Eukaryota > Metazoa > Mollusca > Bivalvia > Venerida > Veneridae > Mercenaria > Mercenaria mercenaria. The sequence continues at coordinate 65,269,745 of NC_069377.1, read as the reverse complement.
GCCACGGTTTTCAAATTTCAGTTTCTTAATAGTACTTAATTTATGGCAGTTTTTTAATTAGCGGAGGTAATCTGACTTTTATGCAATGTAATTAGTCTATGAATGTAATCTGTTTTTGTGTCTCTTATAATTCATTTATTGAATGACCAATAACATGTTAGATACATCGCTTATTATTCAATAATCTTATTTCAAATGATTAATATGATGATAATGATGATATTACGAAGAATGATTAAGAGTGGGATGTAATGGTGAATTAACGTACGTATATATAAACTCGAAGTTATAGTGTTTATAGTATATACATAAATATATATATAAAAAAAACACAAGTAGGCTTGTATTGGATCCAAACACAATTGTTCACTGTGATGATCTGACCTGTAATACACTGATTCCATTTTTCCCAATGTTAGATCAATGACACCAGGCCAGTAAGAAATATAATAATAATAATAATAATAATAATAATAATAATAAGGCCTTTATTTAACGAGGAAAACTCATTTGACGAACAACATCAATCTTCCATGAGACCCTCAACACTACATAACATATACATCTAAAACATTTACATGGTACATTGTAACATATAGAAGACAGACAAGTGCATTTAATACCAGTATTGTGTTTATACTATAACTATACGAAGTGCAATATTATAAATATTAAGTATTATGATTGTGTGTTGTGCCAAGCTATGTATAGTGATTTGAATTGCCTTACTGATGATACTCTTTTTATATGACTTGGTAAGGAATTCCAGATAGTAGCACCAGAATATGTAAAACGTCTTTTAAATAGTTCAGTTTTCGGTCGAGGAAGGTAAAGCTGCAAATTAGAATATGACCTCGAAGTTCGAGCATGTATGTCATGTATACATATCACAGCTGAATGTAAACGAAATGAGGTAAATAGGTGCTTGATCGTTTAGACTTTTGTACATTAAAACTGCTTTTTGAAATATTACCCGCTCCGGAAAAGTCATCCAGTTTAATTCTCGAAATAATTCAGCAGAAGGGGTATCGAAGTTTTTATCAAGAATTAGGCGAGCTGCTCTTTTTTTTAAAAATTTAACAATTCTGTCTTCTAATGAATTCGAACAGTTTCCCAATATTATACAACTGTATTCGAAGTGAGGCACTATGTAAGAGTTATAAAACCTTTTCCAAATAGGTACAGAAAGATATACTTTGATACGAGACAACAGGTATAAAAGTGAATTGCATTTTTTCAAAATATTATCAACATGTGTAATCTAAAACAAATCATGTCCAATAGTAACGCCGAGTAACTTCTCTTTCGTACTGTAGTCTAGAGTTTCATCTCTGAAATGAATAACTCGGGGATCGTCATATACTTGCTTGACTTTATGTTTTGTTGCAACATACATTACTTTGGTTTTTTGCAGAATTTATCTCCATTGCATTAGTCTTACACCATGCATCAACATTTTTACTAATACATGTTTTGGATATTGTTTCAGTCACATTTTCAAGATTTGAGTTCGATGTTGATATGGTTGTATCGTCTGCAAAAATATCTGTGACTGCCGATGAAACCGATAAGGGAAGGTCATTTATGTATATTAAAAAAAAACACTGTACATGTTTTACCCTACCCCTACGTATACTACAAAAACCATGGTCAAAAACTGGAAAATGTACTAACAAAAATAATTACTTACAATGTTAATTTTCGAATTGTTTATTAAAACAGGTTTTCCCCATTTAGCTTAAATATTTAGTTCTAAGTCTTTTAGTTTACGTCTATCCCGGTGACATATGACCTCTTTGTGTCGATTCGCCGTAAAATCCGATTCAGTAGATTTTATGCCACCAATATACATGACCAGTATGATCTCCCATAAATTACTGAAGGGGATAACTGTAGCTGTATCTGGTTTTATCAACATGTCATGCGTGCGTCCGTGCGTGCGTCCGTCCGATTTTGTCCGGAACATAACTTTGACATGCATGGACCAATCTTGTTTGTATTTTGCATGAATGTTTACCTCAGTGAGAAGGAGTGTCATGTGCAAACTCCATGTTCCTATTTCAAAGGTCAAGGTCACAGTTGGAGGTCAAATGTCAAATTGAAGTTTGTCCGGAGCATTTCTTCATCATGCATGGTGGGATTTTGATGTAACTTGGCATGAACGTTCACCATTATGAGACGGAGTATAATGCGCAAGAACAAGGTCTAAGGTCAAGGTCACACTTAAGAGGCCAAAGGTGATGGCGGGCTCGACATTCTGCCCGTGGGCATGCAGAATGTATTTCTAGTATCTAATAATTCGGACCTTAGAATGATGAGTGAAAACGAAGTTGAATCAATAGCTGGTGTGGCACCGTTAAATGTCGCAACACCGCTAAATGTCGCAACCACCGTTAAATGTCGCAAAATTTGACGTTAAATTAAATGTCGCAAAAATTTGCCCACCATTATATGTCGCAACACCAACGTGAATCTTCAATTATAAAACAAGCAAATTCGATGAATTGGTATCCCCCTTCGAAAGGGTCTGTGATGAGGAATGGCAAAAAGATATATCCGGCAAAAAGTTAAGGATGTTAATAAGAAGCAAATAATTTCATTAGTCAAAATCAATTTAACAGAAAATAAATGTTTAATTAAAGAGTACATAATAAATGTATGATACTTTGATCCTGACTAAAGAATTTATTTTGAATGGGATATGCTTACTGTAATAAGCTCAGCTTTTAAAATTAAATGCAGTTAATTGAAATGTGAACTTGAAGTTTAACTGGAACGAAATATTGTCTTTGAGTGGTTTGGCACCAGGTGTTGCTGTTTAACATGTACATTTGAACTTAAAAGAACAGATGTCCTTAAGAGAACACAGGTAAGATATCTTGAACATGGCTGAGGGCAAGGTTTGTGCAGTCACAACTTTTAAAACATGTTGAAGGTTTGAACATTTAAAAAAAAAGAAATAGAAGGAATGGAAATATATATATATATATATATATATATATATATATATATATATATATATATATATATATATATATATATATATATATATATATATATATATATATATATGTATATATTTATTTTTTTAGTGGGTGGGGGTGCAGGGTACGGGAGAGGAAACAAAATTTCACATGTTGATTATAAATATTGATTGAAAATTAAAAAAAAAAATGGTAAAAGTTGGGGGGGGGGGGGGGGGGCGGGCAGAGGATGCATGATCAGTGGTGGGCATGACTGGGTGGAGAAGTGAGGTGGGGGAATGGTACAACTTGGAAGGTTTGAAAAAAATCTAAAGAAATTAAAAAAATATATCTTTTTTTTGCGGGGGGTGGGGGGGGGGGGGGGCGGGGATGGGGTGTGACCAAGGCAGGCAAGTGGGTGACCAGGTGTGGGTGCGCAACTCCACATGTTTATAATAAATGTTCACAGAAAAGAATGAAAGAAATTTAATGAAATTCTGCCAAATGGTAAGTTTGTTATGTACAAATATGTGGATTTTTAGACAATTAAAGGGCAATAACTCTGAAGTTACAAAAGAAATCCGTACAAAATTGTCTGTGCACAACCACATTATAGTGCTCTAAATTCTGTTAAAGTTTCATAGTTCTAGGTCAAATGTATCAAAAGTTATGATGCAGAAATTGCCATATCTTTAGATCTATAGTACCTATATAGTTAACACTAGAAACTTCTAAGGGCCATAACTCTGGTGTTACTTGGGCAATCTGTCTGAAAACTAATGGGCTCCATAACCTCATAGTGGTGAACATGTATATGAAGTTTGTTTGAAAAAAAATCTAAAATAAGGATTTTTTTTTATGTTTTTTTTTTTGGGGGGGGGGGGGGAGGGGGATGGGGGGAAGGTGTGTGATCAAGGTAAGGGGGTGACCAGGTGTAGGTACACAACTTCACATGTTTACAATAAATGTTCATGGAAAAGAATGAAAGAAATTTAATGAAATTCTACCAAATGGTAAGTTTATTATGTACAAATATGTGGATTTTTATACAATTAAAGGGCAATAACTCTTAATTTACAAATAAATCCGAATGAAATTGTGTGTACACAACCATATTATGGTGATCTAAATTCTGTTTAAGTTTCATAGTTCTAGGTCAAATATATCAAAAATTATGATGCAGAAATTGCCATATTTATAGTACCCTATATAGTTAACACTAGAAACGTCTAAGGGCCATAACTCTAGTGTTACTTGGGCATTCTGACTGAAACTTGACGGGCCGCAAGAACTCATAGTGGTGAACATGTATATGAAGTTTTAAATAAATATTCCCAACCATTTCCTAGATATGGCTCCGTACGGACGGACGGAAAGACGGAAGGACGGACGGAAAGACGGACGGACGGACGGATGGACAACGCCAAAACTATATCCCTCCGACTTTCGTCGGGGGATAATAACGTGGTGTTAGCTTTAAGCCCGACGGAAGTCATGCTCATACATTCTTGTATACTTTTTCGAGGGAAGAAGAATTAACAGTTTTCTGTTATACCAGTAATTATCTTAATAACAAGTGCTGTTACGTATAGAAACAAGAGGGCCTTGGTGGCCCTAGCTCGCTCACCTGAGTTCCACACCTTGCTTGAACAATCGCGCAAGAAAAATATCTGTGAAATTATTTTGTAATAGGGCCAGTGTTTTAGAACAAAAACATATTGAAGTTTCTACTAACTAAATACGATTTAATAATGGCGTTGTGTGTTTGTCGGGGTTGGGTATGGATGGGGAACGGGTTGAATGGTGACACAGAAATCTAAGACACAAATACCAAGTTAATTAATAGAAAATATATTTACATTTTTTGAAGAGTGAGTGGGAGGGGGTTTATGTATGGGGTGGAGTGGCGAAGAAAGGAGGATAATGTGGGTAAGGAGAATGAGACTTAGTCAGACAATTTTAAGAAACTAAAAGTAAAAAAATAGAAAGACAGACGCACACATGCACTCACGCACACAAACAGAACACTGTTTGCATCGCCCAGGAACGGGCAGTGGTAACAACTTCGATATTTTTCTTCATTCTAAACTATATAAAGAAACAAATTTATTGATGAAAGCTGGTCCTAGTTTTTTTTCCCAGGTGAATTCTCCCCAGGTGCTCCCCACCGGCCAGGTGCTCTTTCTTGCATTATTTTACCCTGGTAGAACCAAAGACCTTCCGTAAGCCAGCTGGATGGTTTATTCGTATGAAGAATTCAACGCCCCTAGTGAGGCTCGAACCCACATCTGTGAGGTGCAAGTGATTCAAAGTTAGCGACCTTAACCATTTTACTTTGATGTGAGAAAGATATTATCAATGGCTATTTGATAAAACCGGATCATTCGCAATTTATGGGTAGACGCATTTATAAAAAAAAAACCCTGTCAAAATGCGGATGTAGAAGTCATGCATGAAAATTAAATATTGCGATGATTTCAAAAACGATAACAACAAAAACTAGAATAACCCTACACAATCCAATCGAGACTCTCTTACATTTTCACACTAAAAAAAATATATTTTGTAGCAGCTTTTACTGAAATGAAACAGCTTCGGCTGGGCTGGGATAGTTTAGCCTATATATTTAATAGAAGCCACTCGCTTTTTATACGCCCGAAGGGACTTATTATGCTATGACACCGGTGTCCGTCCGTCCGTCCGTCCGTCCGTCTGTCCGTATGCAATTTCGTGTCCTCTCTAACTCTTGAACCCCTTGAAGGATTTTGAAGAATCTTGACATAAAAGTTCAACACATCGAGACGACGTGCAGAGTGCGTGTTTTGGATGGCTCGCTTCAAGTTAAGGTCACACTTAGGGGTCAAAGGTCATATGACTTTTTTTCGTGTCGGCTCTGTAACTCTTGAGCTGCTTGACGGATTTTAAAGAAACTTGGCACAAATGTTCACCACATCGAGACGACATGCAGAGCGTTTTGGATGGCTCGCTTCAAGGTCAAGATCACACTTAGGGGTAAAAGGTCATAGCTTCGGGCGTATATTGCTCCGCATTGCGGTCCTCTTGTTATCTATTTTTATATTACAGTAAAGTTCGGTGGTATGTATAGGACGCACACTTATGTTGCTTTTCATCGAAATAAGATGTCGAGCGGATCGAAATAAGGAGTCGCGAGCTCAAAATAAGATGTCGGGCGCTCGAGATAAGATTACGTGTGATCGAGATAAGAAGTCGTGAACTCGAGATAAGAAGTCGTGCTCTCGAAAAGAATATTCGTGCAATCGAGACTGATGTCGTGAACTCGTGATTAGATGTCGTGTTCTCGAAACACGCTAATGCAACACGAAGCGTGACAGTATGACACGACACACGACAATGCGACACGACGCTCGACATTGATGTCACGATGTCGCGCCATATTGTCACCCATCGTATCATGTGTCGAGCGTCGCACTGTTGAGCATCATTTTGGGTAATAGGCCCGAATCATGGCCCGGGTGAGCCCCCTTCCCCCCCCCCCCCTCCCCTCCCACCCCTCAGTTGGCTGAAAAGTAACCTCTACTAATCAAAGTTGCACCCAACTATATTGAAATATTATTTTCTCAAACTTTCTCAGGGGAGAGCCCCCCTGACCCCACCCTCTCTAAAATGACAGGTTTACCCCCTCCCATACATCAAGTTTATAACAAAAAAATGCACTAGAGCCAAGCATTTCATACCTGTATTTCAAATGTTCCATGGGGACAGACCCCCTAACCCCCATAAAATGAGGGGGAGTACACCTCCAATACCTTAAATATTAGACCAAAAAATGCACCACAGGCCAACATTTCATATCTGTACATAGAAAACTACCCCCCCCCCCCCCCCCACCCACATCCAACCACCCAATACGGACAGAGGCCCCCTCCCGTACCTACCACAACTCGCCGTTGACGCCTTCGTTCTAAACTTGTGCCCCCCCCCCCCCCATCCCCAATCAACTTATTCTGGATTGTTGTGTAATGAAATTCCTCCAGGTCGACGCAAGACATGCGATACAACGCGCGACAATACGACGCGCGAATTTAATTTCTTATGAGCTAAACATAGAATTACGTAGTCCTGAAATAATTTTAGTACTGTGGCGAGTACCGCGTTAGTGCTCAAACCATTAAATATTAAATATGTAGCGTACGTATGACGCGGTACCATTGAAAAGCAAACGTGCAGTTCAGAACGGTATGTCATTTCAGCCCTCATTGCATACCCATGCATGCAAGCATGCACTCACCCAATCTTATCTCTTAAGTTGTAATGCCTGTTAAACTTACCTGATTTTGCTGTGCGACATTTAGCGATGGTGTTGCGACATTTAACGGTGGGCACTTTTTTTTCGACATTTAACGGTAAAGGTGCGACATTTAGCGGCAGGTGATTTTGCGACATTTAGCAGTGGTTGCGACATTTAACGTCAACCTTGCGACATTTAACGTCAACCTTGCGACATTTAGCGGTACTGCGACATTTAACGGTGCCACAGCTGGCTTGTTGGCGCAGAGGATGAGTGGAAGGAAATTTGACTATTTTGCAGTGATACATTTTTTTTAATCCGTTAAAAGTTGTTTTTCAAATATTTTGCATTACTTTTTTGTATTTTTTCCTCTGGTTTCTAATTCATTGTTTTGTTCTTATTTTCTTATAAAATCGGCAGTATCTATAAATTAATCAGTCCTGAAATTATTACCGGGTAATACTATTTAAAGTGTAAGGTTGCCATAAAATGCATGAAATCAACCCGTTGTGCTTAAAAATATCACACATGAGCTTCAGTATTTACGACGAAGTGTATTTAAACATAATTATGTATTTTCTGTTTCAATTAGTGAAAAAGTTAAATCTTATTTAATTAACTTCAGTTGTTTTCGTTGAACCTTACCGAAAAGTAAGAAATTAAATACAGACTTAAAAACAAAATAATATTCTGAAATCGAAATATTGTGAGTAACCGTTCGGCCAACGAGGACTTTGCAATGGGAACGTTGCATATCCTTTCCTCGCTTGTAACGTAATAAAACGTATTAGCGTCTGATGGCACTTTCACGTTTCCGTAGACTCAACATCTATTACACGAAATTCATTTTGAAAATATTTCTGAAATGTCTAGGTCTGCAGCTCTCAAATAAAGAAATATCTGACATCCGAGGCATATACTGACACTTTCAGACAACATCAAAAAGGACCTTTTGAACGATTTGACGAATTTCCAAAAAAAATCTTCATTCCTGTGGGATTTGTGTTTATTCCAAGTTCAAATATTTTTTCGTAGAAGAAAAGCTGACATGTCGTGCTAAAGCCCGGGTATTTTCAAATCGTTAGAAAATGCTGCAAATTGACTCCCCATTAGCAGAAGAAGTCCACGTGCATACATTTAGACGGGCTGACCCCTGCGCGTGACCCCGGACTATCGACCAATGCAAATGCGACTTTCGTTTTCAAGTTTAGCCTGTCTACTTTCATTTTCTTTACTTCCGGAAATAGCTGAAGGTCGAGTGACGTCATTTTCTGTGTTGTCAAAAACATACATATGCCTGTCGAGATTGCATGCAAATGTGCCCGGTGTCCTAAGGCTATGGACTTATTCTTATGTTATTCCTTTGTGAATATTTCAAAACGCCATAACACCGTACGATACCTATAGCAACTTCACATAAACGTACTTGCCATACAAGTTAGGTTAGAATATATATTTTAAATTAAATTGTAATACCTGAAGATGTATATAAATATACACTGCTTTAAGTCACTATTTATGCGTGTATCTAGTTCTACAATCTCCCTGATTTGCCTGAATCTATTGTTCTTTTCACTCACATGTGCCAAGATACTCACTCTCTTTATCTATTATCTCTCTCTTATTCTGAATGGATGTAGTTACTGTAGGGATCTACTTCAGAGTTTGCTGGTTTCGACATTCTTGCTTTCAGAGATACACATAAAAAATGCTGACTTTAAACACAGACTCCCCGATGATCACGGCGGTAATCTTGCTTTTGTAAAAGAAAACATACAGGCAACTAGAACCCAAAATTTGGAAATTCAGAATGCATTTGGGTTAAAATGAATCCTAGACAAAAGTTGTCTTTTTGGAACATGTTTTCGCCCGCCAAACTTTACACTTCTCATTCTCAAAAACATTAAAAATTCTATTGGCCTAGCTAAAGAAACATACACTGAAGCCTTTATAGTAAGGGAGATTTAAATCTTGGTTCTTAGAAGTTCCACTACGGTCATATGATTGATAGCAGGCCTTACTCAGTAATTAACCGAATCAACACATTTCGCTGAGTTGTCATGTCTGTTCTAGATCTTGTTCTTGTTTCTGTACAAGAATCTGTCGCTGTGTATGGTGTTGGAGAATCATTCTTTGTTCTTTGACCAACATATACGTTGTCACTGTCCTATATTCTTCTGTTTAAATTACATGTACATTTATACAAACAAGCTGCGTCGTTTAAGCGCACAATATTACAGCCTGATAATTTTAACTAGACTACTCTTATCTGAGGCAAAACATTTTATCTCTTGAATGGGACACTTTAAAACACGGTGACACTGATCAACATGCACTGGTCCATGGTCCTCCATATTTCTCGTCGTGTTGAAGATGTCACTGTCTATAGTTTAAGAAATGGTCAAAACACTAGAAACATATATTGTAACACTTATGTCTTTTCAAACTCGGTTCGTTACTCTATTATCAACGTCATCAGCTGCCTATAGAAAGCAGAAACGCTGGCAGCCTCGGAATATTTAAGAGTAAACTAACTTCTAACTTTACTATGGTACCATTATAGTATTATCATAGCAAGTCTCAAATCTCTCACACGTGATTCAAAGCCAATAAAAGTATACTCCAGGAACATCCTTTGCCAAAACAAGAAACATTACTGAGGATCCTTTCCGTCAGTGCGGTGAAATCGAGGATTAATGTTACTTCTTCTTCAACTGTCATCGGGATTATTCTCATGTGCCAGCTTTAGCAAATCACAATAGCTGCTCTGTTAACATTGCTCTTCGGGAACCCCGGTCTTAGTGATGACAAAAATGCCAAGATATTCAAATTTGTGCCTGAATACATATATAACACTAAACGGTCTAAACAAATGACCTGCTGCTCGGCAAACCTCACAACTGTATTGTCAACGAACATACCTCAAGCTGCATCTGTAACAAGACAACGGTCATAACAATAAACGTCTACTTCCACACTTATTTCTCTTTCTTTACCACTAAGATTCTTGGTCAGAGACCACCAATTCAAAAAAGTTACAGGGAACTTACTGGCAATGAGGTAAGTGTATACCTGGGAATAAGGTAGCCTCTGTGCGTTCTGATTGGTCAGTCATGTAAACAAACCCAAGAAGTGATTATTTTATCAAAATTGAGATGTTTTTACTTTATTACATTTTGACAAAATTTGCTACATTGTATGTGTATTCAGAAAAAAAGTTTTATCAACAGAATTTCTTCCGCCATGTCAACGATGTAAACAGGGGGTCATCTCATTCACACGAAAATTACTTAAATTTATATGTTTTTCGCCCGATATTTTGGTAGAACTAAGATAGTTCTTGAAAAACAAGTAATTAGATATACATGTTTCGATTTATTGAAGGCCGAACACGCCATAATGTTATAATGTAAGTCTATGGGAGAACAATTGGTGGTCTCTAACCTCTTATTATGTTACTGATCAAAGTGTATATTCTATAAGAAAAATACTATTACGGTCTTGAAATAAGCTATTTGTATGCTACTACCTGTTTCAAGTTATTTTGACGTACTTATTATTCATTAAACACCAACTGAACCCATTGAACACAATTTCTACCCTTTAACAACAATCCAATTTATTTAATTAAACTAAAGGTTTTTCTTACTAGGTTCAATGTGATTTGGTTTTTGTTTGTTTCAATCATGTTCTCTTTAAATAAACATAATTTAATGAAGGTATAAAAGATAAAAATTTGGTCGATTTGATATTATGCTATGTTTTGTTCATTTACAAAAGTCTTTAGACTTCCTTCTTAATCCTGTTGATGTATATATTGTTGTGATTTAAATGCATGTCTGTATATATTTTGAGATGAACATTGTTTAAACTAAAGAACGGTCGACCGACGGACTGGTGACAGAACATTATGACGTATAGTCGCTCAACGTTCGGTTCATTACGACTCGAGGAATGAATTTCAGCATATTTTTTTTTATCAGCATGTTAGAATGAAAATACTAATTCTAATGATTGGATGTTCAACAACTCGAATTATTTAAAATAGTTTATATAATGTATTTAAAAGTAATACTTCAGCATCATTGTCTGCATATGACGTTGATATAATAGTGGAAAGTATCCTTTAATAATAATATTGATTTTAATGATAATTATTCAGTGTATTGTTTTTGCATCTTTTGATTATTTTGTTTTATTTCGTCTGACACATCAAATGTGACAAAGTACGCGCGGCACTGTGTGCTGTAAAACAGCAATGAAACGTGTATGACATTTAGGTCCGGGAAAAGACGTTACACGGTTCAACACTTTGGGAGTTTTTTCTCGACAATGAATTTAGTTCGATCAGATTTCTTTCATTACACTGTCTATTGTTCAGACCAAATTGACATTTCAGCACATCATTCTCGTGTAAAAATCATATGTCAATCTCTCTAGAAAAACGAAACGAACGTAACGCTGGCTGTTTGCTATAAAATGGTTCCAGTAAGTTAGAAGAGTGAACATTGATGGAAAACAAATAAACCGTGCATCTTCTGATCGTTTGATCATCATTTTCCAGCACGCACTTTTCTTATGAGAAAATAGAAACATAAAAAAATATATCTAGCTTTTACTGACATTTTCCTTCAAATTATTAATCAAAGCATGATAAAAATCTCTTCTTGTTTCGATAATAAAAACCCCGAAGCGCTGTACGTTACTTATTGTAGTTAACTTTTTCTGTGCTTAGGGCGAACTCAAATAGCTTTATTTGCCTTGAATAGATATCTTATAAATCATGTAAAATATAAAGTACTCTTTTTGCACTTGGAAATAAACAACATTTACTGTGAATATCTGCGTACAATTATTTTTTCATGGTGTGATTTTTTTCCGGATTTTCCACAGCCAATTGTTCAAGCAATCAATGCTTACTAATTGTATCTCGTGCGATATGAGACGTGGAATGATTATATATATGATTTCATATAGCTGATATATGTTTTAGTTGAATAAAAGAAGATGGATAGTAGAATTTTGGGGAGAGTATCCGCCAAACAAATAGATTCACAAAAAGGTTTGTAGGTTATAGTACTACTTTCTGTAATGAGCGTCAAAGATGAACAATATGAAACTTACCAATAGTTCAAATGTAAGAAAGTCTGGAATTCAACAACAAAATAACGAATAAAACGCTTCATTCGGCGTTTCAGGGTCGCGAAATTATATACTTGTTTGTGTTTTCAAATGAAAAGAGATCTGAAACATATCAAAATATTTCTTTCTCAAAAACGAATTTAAAGCACAGAATTGTTTTATTTTAGTAAGCGGGAAAAGTTTTAGCTTGTAAACATATTTCATGTTTGATTCATTTTTAATTAAACTAGTCCTTTGATATGGAACGAAGGGCATGTGCCCTTCTGTTTCGGGTTATGTATGTATTCCTGACAGGAACCAGTCTCAGAAAAAGCAAAATGGGTCGTTTGAAACTGTCCAACCGTCAATAATATATGAATAACGCATGTTTCTCCGAGTTATAATAGCTGCAGCATGCCGAGGGATTGGTCGGTACCTGAGTTCGGTAAGGTGGAGGGTACCATCGTATCCCGACCGAGAGATTTTGCTGATTGTATACCATAAAAGGCAGTTCTAGTTGGGAATGCGAGCATTGTTTTATTTCCGTTTGAATTATCCGTTTTAGGGCCGTAATACGTGTGCGCTTGGAACAGAACGCTCATGAATATGAACACTAGAATGTGTCTGTAGGACACAGGGTGTGCCCCCACTGGTACATTCGTCACAAATAAGGGACAATAATTCAAATGTTTGCAGTCTGAAGGGGGTATAGCCTCAACAAACATTTTATATAAAGGATTCATTATTCTAGTTCATATACTTTTTGAGCTATGAGCATCGCAAACAAAATTAAATCAAATAGGGGGCGGAGCCAGACGAAAAATAGGTGCGCAAATTCATATCATGATTAAAACTCATGCAATGGTTCATCAATCTTTGAGCTAGGCGCGTCACAAACTTTTTTTTCGGACGGACGGACGCATACAAGCACGCACAGACGGACGCACGGTCAAGATCAAATCGATATGCCCCCCACCACTTAGTGTTGGGGGCACAAAAAATGTGTTAAGAACGCGTGAACCTAGAGAAACACCTGCTTAACCCCGTTCCCCTCCGTCCTTGAAAACGATAGAATATCAGTTTTGATTATGTAAACAAGGTGATATTGTCATTTTTTGTAATAAATGATTATTAAATGGCATGTCTATTCACGCAAAATTTAATTATAGGAGGTAACATATTGCAGTTTGATATCGTTAATCGAGACAACATAGCCTAAGGACGTCATATCTTCATAGCTAAAATTTCTTTCTATTTTACTTTAATTAGTTTACTAAACAGAACAGAATAAAACATACAATTCATCACAGATAAGACGCAGGTTACAAAATACAAGTATTATACAGAAAAGGTGAAAGAAATATTCTACTATGGTCCGGAGCATAACTTCAAAACTATTCATTGTATAGATTTGAAATAATGCTGATAAAAATAGTGTCTCATAATAATTTACTTTTTTCGCAAATTTGAATTGAATCTTGATGGATGGATGACCGTTTCCGTTTCGTCCGACTTCTGTAACCTCACGGATAAGATTTTATACTCGACCTTCTACACGGAGCTAGGAAGATCGATTCAGTCATTCATTTATATTACACAACAATTACTCGTCTGCATGAATCCTTAGTTCTACAAGATTTAGCTTACCAAAAGGTTCCTTCTAGCACATATAAAATATTCTTTTTAAGGGATATTATTGTAGCATATTGTTACAATTGTTTAATAATGCAATGAGAAAAATATGTTTTGTCATTTTTGTGCAAACTTAATTAGGTCTATTTAAGAACTAATCTAAGTATTAAAAGTTTTATCATAACCCAAAGCTTTTTTTTTTAATATAAGCAAGTGCAGTACATATTATGCTATTGGAAGCATTTGTCTTGCAGTCTGTATTTCACTTCCGGATATTTTCATCACGCGACTACACCAGCGAGTACCCGCACACTTAACACAAAGAAATTTCGTACATGCGTTTACGATTCGAAAAACAAATCAGGAAGTAACAAGAAATATCTTTAAAAATGATGGTCGGCGAATTGTAATAAGGAAAGAAGTTTATGAATTTTTCATCTAACATTCATCTTTCATCTAACATTTTTCAAATTGCAAAACTAAACACCGCACGTTAACAATTTAAATGGTTCACTTTTAATTTTTCGCAAAGGTTTCTAAGGTTGCAGTTTTGTTTCGTTTATCCTTAGACGAATAATTACAGCGGTAGTTTGATGAAGATTCATGAAGCGGTTCATGAGAAGATGTCATTAAACGTGTTTATATTCTTAGCTAAATTGGTCCCGATCCCCATTTGTAACAAAATAGCAGGAGACCTTACGATATTGTTACACATCGAGTTTGATAAAAATCCATTACATTTTAGTGGTTAATGCGAAGAAAGGCATATCTACTTTTAGCTATAGTGGTCCCTAATAGGGCCCAAGTTCCTATATAAATAAATTTGGAAGAGGACCTTATAATGATGCTCCAGACCAAGTATGACAAAGATCCACCAAGCTGTTCATGAGACGCTGTATAAAGGCTAGTTTTAGCTCTAGCAGCCCCTAAATGGGGTCAAATGTCCCAGCTGAACAAAGTTGGCTGCGGGCCTAATAAAGATGCTACAAATCAAGTTTGATTAGAATACATGAGAAAAAAATCAATTAAAGGATTTTTTTATTTATTATTTTTATTTATTTCTAAAATAGGCCAACTGATCCCGCTTTAACAGATACATATTCGCTATTCATGAATCTTTGGACAATGACGTCACACCTATAAAAAAGTGAAGGTCAAGCAAAACATACAATTGTAATTATTTCAATATTTATGTTTCATAAGCAAAGTTTGACCGTAGTCATATCACATAGATAAACTGTATGCAGCGTACCTTCATTTCAATGTAATGAGATTCAGTCATTATATAGCATATATATAATGAAACAGATTTCAACTGAGTTCAATATTTGCATACAATACTAAAGAAAAATATTCATATGAAATTATAATAAATCAGTTAAACAATTTATAACAAGTATATCAAAGCAAACAAGTACTCATTTTAATATGCAATCTGAATAAGTCACAAAAGCAAGAAACCTTTTCATATACAGACGACAATTGTAACAAGGAAAATCTTTTAAAAAGCACTTCTCTATATAAAAGACTCTTATCACAACCTTATTCATGTGATACGCAGACCGTATTAAGCTCTTTCTTTAATTTGATATATGTTGGTATTTGAACAGGTTTTTATCTTATTTATTAAACTTACTTATCATTTTGAGATATATCAATATTCTTGCTAAATATACTGAGCCAAAGTTAGCTTTAAAACTGTGAACAGCGTCGTTTAGGATAAACGCTTTGTCTACATTTCACTCAGCGTAGCACAGTCAACAGAGTGAAAGAAATTGACACTCTCGTCCAATCAGACAGAGTGTTGCATAAATCTTCCATTTTGATAAATTATCTATAATGCGTTATCAAGTAGTTTGATTTGCAAACTGAAGTCACGTGGCATAAGTAACGAAAACGAATTTAGACGGCGTCGCCGAAAAAAGTACGCAAAAGAAATGACTTGCAAATTTGAAACGTTAGACGCTAAATGAATCACGTGACCCGGGACAATTTTATTACGTAATTTTTTTGATGGGAGTCTATTTTTAGATGATGCATATTCATTTCATTAATCTCGATTCTTTACTATTATATATTAAATCGAGGAGTTACATGATTTAAACTTTATTATTTTGTCTTCTTGTTCTGTTATTTTACGTAGTTGTATTGCACTATTTAAAGACTGGAATAAAGATTGATTATGCGTAAACACATATTGGGCTAGAGGCTATCTGTAATGAATATGCATGAGTCCAAGATGGCGACGCCCTACGGGAAATCGGATTCCTTTGACGATACCCTTGTATCCATTACATGCTCAGTCAAGTGTGACATGTTCACCATAAGTGTTCCTTCTCTTGAGAAGGAACAATAAACATCATAAATAATCAGTTAAATATAAAAACCTTTAAAATACATCTACCTTTCTTATTAAAATAAAAACGGCCCCTGCCATTTTAAACTTGGAAAATGAGTGATCAGGTGATTTGAGGAGTGCAACAATCCACATAAACCCCCTCCCCCTCTCCCATTACCTAACCGATTGATTGGTAAGTCAGATGTCAAACTTGTCTTTTGCATTCTGTGTCCGAAGCACAACTTCAAAACATGTATTGACCTTTAACTTGAAATACAGGTCGGTGGTTATAAGATTATTTGAGAAGACCAACAATTTATTTTACCCCTTCCCCAAGCCCCACTATTTTGTCGCCGGTAGCCAGATTTTGAATTGTGCGGCGTTCTCTAACTCTGTGTGAATTCCACGAGATTAATAACTAATTCCCAGATAAATGGCGTTCGATCGGTGTCGTCGTCTTTTTAGCTCTGACAGGTTTTTAATAACTAGAGTAACATTTAAAAGCAATACAATCAATAATACATACAGGCAGACACCTTTCATTTCAGATAAAGTTGCAAGACACAGTGTGGATATCTAGCGTTTGTGGCTAATGTTTTCACGTGAACTGACGAGGAGAAAATGCAAACTTTGAAACATAAGGAACAGTGTGGTTCTAAAAATGTTTTACACTTAATTAAACTTACGCTTATACCTGTTGTTATTGTCTACCTGTTTCTTCAAATGATAATCACTACGCAAACAGCTGGTATGTATCATTTTCATTTTAATATAGTTAAATGTTGTTGTTGGATTTTAGAGTACATCGACCTAAGTTTAGTTTTATTAGGCGGCTTTACTGGTTTTTATTCCGGATGAAGACACGTTGTGCCCGAATGTGTTATTACAGGCACCTGTGGGCACGTGCATAGAACCATCGACCTTCCGTACGCCAGTTGGATATCTGGAACAAATGAAAGAATTCTACATTCTAAGCGGGATTCCGAGCCCACTTCGGTGAAGGACCAATAATTGCAGTGCGAAAATATTTTCACGCAGATATGGATGTTTTAAGCTATTCAATATTCTAATCAGTCGTGAGAGAAATTATGAATATAATATACAGAAAATAATGGATATTGGGCGTCTGTGTACCTTTCCAAAAGTAAGAGAAAAAGAAACAGATGGCTAAAAAATCCAGATATAATTTCATTTTTAACAACACCTGGTAGTTGTTCAATTTTTATAAAATGATGGCTAGGTATCCATGTACACCTTCGCGAGAGGTAGTTTAACTGAACACATATTTTATTGGGGACGTTACGCTCATTGTTGGCGTACATTTGCGTAACTAACGTTATCGTCGTTTTTAACCGCTTTGACGTTACAGGGATTACTTGGGGTGTTTGGGCTACAGTTTTCATAAATCATATCGTTCCGATATTTAAAAGAAATATTTGATATAGATGTCGAATGATGCTTATTCAATCAAATTATTTATCAGACAGTGAATTATATTGCAATGTTCGGATACAATTTTAATGCGTATACGTTATTTAGTTTTCAAACATAACGTCGACGTTACATTAATTTCACGGTTGTGACATTTCGGCTAGATTTTGCAATTTTCATGTGATAAATTTAATTTATATTCAACGTTAGACTTATGCATATCAATTTGCAGGCAATTGTATGTACTTTCAAACTGTAGTGGCAGATTTGTAAGCAAATACATATTTCTGTACATATTTCGGCACGTAACAACTTCGTAATTTTATTTTTTGCATTTTTTGACACGTGTGACATCGCGGCTAGATTAAAGTATACATATATTAAAAGCCATTATCCAAGTTAAAACAGGACAACAACTTACTAATTCAAAAGTAGAATTTATGTACTTTTTGTCAAAATAAATATTATAGAAAGCATACGATAGTTAAAGAAACTACAGAAGTTTTAATAAATCCGGTCGAGGAAAGACATAAAATCTTACGTTTTCAGTTGGAACTGTCTATCGCTTCCGATTTGTTACAGAAAGTATTGAAAAGCAAATAATTGAAATGACGTCAAATATAGTTGACGTCACGTCATCGAGTCTTCTTATTTGACGGAAAAAAATAATTTTATGAATTAACTAAGCCGTTAAATAATGCGCATTGGTAAATTTTGTTACATCTTACATGACGTTTTTGTGTTCTTTTCTATTATACTATGTCGAATTAAATTTTTACTAATTATTTAACGCAGATGCGATCACATTTACTAACAGGGCGATTGTTTTGCCTTTCTTGTGATATAAGCATATAAACAATCGTATTTCTAAAACGAATTTCACGAAACATTGAAGTGTAAGAAACTTACAAATTCCCGATGTTCGCCAACAACGTACGCAACGTCTGGGGTTTTACCATTAATCTAAAATATATAGAGGACATATGTTTGTTTCAGTGTAAGAATGAAATATCTTTCACAAGTGAACACCAGATATAGTGGTTTCACGGGTGGCGTATCTGCGAGTGAAAGTGTAAGATATGGTGTTGATGAGTGTAAGATATTTTGATCTGAAATGTAAAATAAACAAATTTTCTTTTTATTTTATGCTTTAACTAAGTTTACTCAGTTTATAGCCTATTACCAGAAAAGATATTGGATATTATTAACTGTGAAATTAACAGATATGTTTCACTCTTATATTTCGATAATTCACTGAAACCCATGTCATAAAACATGGTTTTTTTTTTTTGTTATTTTTTGTTTTTGCTTTGCATTTATTTACTCTAAAAGCAGTCATGTGAAATTCTAATTTGTATTTTCGCTTTCAAGCGGTGCAGAATAAAGAAATATTTGAGATTAGCATTATTGGTATAAATTATACAGAATAAAACATTAAAAGCAATACAGATAAAACATGTTGCATGTTAACATATGTTCGTTGATATTATCTTGGTATCATGGAGAAGAAATATATATATTAAACACCGTGTAAATTAAGTATTCAAGCGAATTAAAATAGTTTTCCGATTTGTGAGCACAAACTAGATTTTCAAGGAACCAGATTTCAAATTATGGATTAATACACCTTTTTGAAAATTTTCTGTTATATATCTGCGGACAGCTATTTCTAAGAAAGCTTCAAGCCAGTCTAACTTTCTCTAATGGTAATTTGATTGAAAGGACACAGACTGAAGTTCGAAATATCTTGTTCGAAGGTTAAAACTTATATTACAACCGTAAAATCACGGTGCCTATCCATATCGGCGGACTCTTAGCGAAATCTGCTATATCGGCGGTTTCTTCGCGTCGGTACCGGCTTTTCTTTGCTATAAACAATGTCCAGAT
Organism: Mercenaria mercenaria; assembly: GCF_021730395.1. Lineage (NCBI taxonomy): Eukaryota > Metazoa > Mollusca > Bivalvia > Venerida > Veneridae > Mercenaria > Mercenaria mercenaria. The sequence goes on along the minus strand of NC_069377.1, from coordinate 65,250,103 downwards.
CGGATTAGGAGGCGAATAATCGAGCTGTCATCAATGATAATATGTATGCTGCTCAAAAATAAGTAGAGCACGGAACATTAGAGTGTCTTTACTATGTATTGTAGCGTTTCCTTTTTAATTATCAGCCATTTTGCTCGCATACTCGATGAAATTAATTGATGGTGTACTGACATGGAACACTAACCCGACCTTTTCCACAGTCTTAACGAGTTTTTGCTTTGATATCATACGTATCAAGCGCACTACTTGTATTCATTTTTCAATATTCTTCCAAAAAATACTGACAAATAGGCCGAAAGGTAAATAGAATTCTTCAAAACCCCTTACTTTCGGTTTTGTCGGGGCACCGGCAGTCTTTCTGCACACCAGTTTTTGATGCACAGGAAGGCTCTCTGCATTACGCACAGACAGGCTCTATGCTAATGTCTATTTGGACACGTTAGCTTAATTCATTTGGTGTGTAGATCTGACATTTTATATCTGTCAACCATCACACCTTTTTTCAAAACGTCAAAAACCAAGCTGACAGGGCAGATTAAAATTTCGGATGTTCAAACCCTTACACGCATGCGTCGTTTCACAAAATATACTAAATATCTGTTTGTGTATTGCTACGAATAGCCGATCTACACCAAGAAAAACTACTTTGTAAAGTTGTTTCTCAATTTAAATTACTTTTACCAGTGTCCATGTTGTCGGTTTCCATTGTTCTACGAGTGTAAAATTAAAGCTGCTTTTTTGTTTAATTATTTTTTATCTTTATTGTGTGTTTATCTTTTTCAGATATCACAGACTGCAGATATTTAGATATGGTAAGTTGTTTTTATTGTTAATAGGGTCGATATCAATATTTTCTTACTTGTACGAACTTCACAAATTTATACTGATAGTCTAAACGGTTCACCATATCTATATTTCTTTCAATAAAACAGGCTGTTGTGTGTAATAAAAATAGCAAATGTAAATATAAAAACATATTTTGTATGGCAGACCCAGGATTCGAACTCTTTCCGTACGGCAACGTCGCATGGGAATGTCAAAAAGCAAATTCATACTATACCTTATATTGTTTAAAAGCAAGGGAATGATTCAAATAAAGGATTCAGAACACAAGTAAGATGATATGCAGTTCAAAGATGTAAATGCTTAAACGGGTCTGTCGGACCCCGCGCGGCATATGAGGTCGGGCGAGCACCAGTCTTTTCAGTCATGATAAAAACTGCCCATTTATTGTGCCAAGGTGGGTACCGACGGGGTTCAGGTGGCTTGATTTTAAAATAAACGAGAGTTCTCCTCGTGTATTTCGTACAAGTAAGAAAATATTGATATCGACCCTACTAACAGTAAAACAACTTACCATTTTTAAAATCCTGCACAATCTGTGTTATCTGAAAAAAAAAACACAGGAAAGATAAAAAAGCAGCTTTAATTTTACACCCGTAGAACATTTTAAACCGACACTGGTGAAAGAAATTTTAGAGGAAATCAACTCAGTAGCTTTTTTGGTCGATAGTAAACTCATTTTCAGCTTGGTTTTTGACGTTTTGAAATAAAGCGTAATGTTGACAGTTATAAAAAGTCAGATCTACACACAAAATGTATTAAGCTATAACGCGTCCAAAAAGACATTAGCATAGAGCCTGCCTGTGCGTAATGCAGAGAGCCTCCTGTGCTTCAAAAACTGGTGTGCAGAGAGACCGCCGGTGCCACGACAAAATCGAAAGTAAGGGGTTTTGAAGAATTCTGTTTACATTTCGGCCTAATTGTCAGTATTTTTAGGAAGATTATTTAAAAATGAGTACAATGATGCTCTTGATACGTATGATATCAAAGCAAAAACTCGTTAAAGACTGTGGAAAAGGTCGGGTTAGTGTTCTATGTCAGTACACCACCAACTAATTTCATTGAGTTTGCGAGATTTTTGAGCGGCATACCTATTATCATTGATGACAGCTCGATTTTTCGACTCATTTATTGACCTGGACATTGTTTATAGCAAAGGAAAGCCGATACCGTCGCAAAGAAACCGCCGATATAGCAGATTTCGCTAAGAGTCCGCCGATATGGATAGGCACCGTGAAAATGTGAATTGTATTTTGACGTCTCCCAGACAACTTTTTCCGGCAGTTGATATTATAAATTGCCTTTAATAGGCATTTAAATTAAGGCCAGCTGTAATTAGATGCATCTCAATTATACAGCTAAACAAGTATAGTTATCGGGCTCCATATTTTTGTTCAGTTTCAAGCATATTTAGGATCTGGAAGTTCTCAAAAGTCACTCTGAAATTCATGAAATGTATAACCAATGTAAATTATTCAACAGCTAGATTTTAACTTGTCACATTTTCAGATTTTACAGGGATTCTGTCATACATATGATACTAGTTACATACTAAACTAAAAGTGTTTTAGATTTTTTTATATATATAGTGGTATTGAATGTTATAATAACATTTCAAAACAATATTTATAGAGAAAAAGTGATAGAATTGATTGACAGGGAGTTCTGATTAAATGAAATTGAAATTCTCCTTGGCTCTGGAACACATTTTAGAAAAGCCTTAAGGTATTAGACCCCTTAAAGTTGTGTTTAAAAAATGGCATTCGCTTGGTATATTCTTGAACAAGGGACAGGACGTGAAGTGGTTGCATACTTTCTTCAAGCGAGAAAACTTACAAAATAGCGGATATTTGCTAAAATTATAGCATGTTCGTTTATTTTTCATCAAGTCAGTGGGTTTCTATGGTATTTTGAACTCTACGGATATGTGCATGCATCAGTTCTATGTCTACGTCACACTCGGTTTTGCGTTTCATCGTCGTAGATTTCGGATGGTGGAAGTTATTGAAGGTATAAAATGGTCATGTGCATGTTTTGATATTTGAACGGGCTCGTGTCTTGTCGATTTTTTAATTATTATGATCAAACTAACCTGTTCTCGGCAAAACGACTAATTGTGCAGATTTTCATAAGAGTTTGGTTCTGCATGTTTCATAGATGATTCTATACCCAAATAAATTTGTTCAAGCGCTTTTATATTGCAAACTTATACTTCAAGCAATTTCGGACGCAAACTTTTACTTGCAAAATACTGTCCAACTCTCGGAACATTTCGATTGTGCTACATGTATAAAATTTGTCTTGATTGGGGTTGTACAGTTTGTGCAGCATCACGCGGTCCTTTGATATTCTGGAATTAAAATTTGTTTTGATAAAAACCTTGTCACATTGTCATGAACATTGATAGAGTGTAATGTGCGACTAACAATTGAATGCACTGACTTTATTACTTTATTTGTTTTTACTGACGGAATAGGAAGACTGGTGTCAGATAACGATAAACTGTAGTAAACCAACTATCGCTTTTCCTACTTGAACAAGCCCCATAATCTCTGGCCTGTCCAAAAGAACTCTTTAGTTCCTTCGGAATACCTCACTTCAGAAATCGTTTTGCAATCGTACAATTGTAAGGCATCTTTGAACAACTTCCACAAAATATTTAATGTAGAATATTTCCAATCCCATCTTTTAGTTTCAACTGTTTCCTCTTTATAAACACCACTTAATGTTTTGACAGTTAATTGTACATAATTTGTAAAAAAAATTGTTTAGCAGTTTTTAATAGCGAAAAAGTCATGTGCCTCTTACACGAAAATATGTACCTCTTCACGCGCCGTTTATTGCACTTTCTTGCATTTCGTTTGCTAAATTCAAGGACCTTTTTACAGCTAGGCATGATAGAAACGCATCTTCAACCTAAAATATGGAAATACATTAAAATTGTTTTCAAAAGATTATTTAACGAGATATCTTACAGTTTAATAAAGGCAGTGCATTCAATTGTAAGTCGCGCAATACTCCCTACCAGGTTTCATGAAAATATGACATGGTTTTATCAAACACATTGTTATTTTAAAACACCAAAGGGCCGCGTGATGCTGCACAGAATGTACAGCACTGATCAGGCCATATTTTGTACAAGTAACACAAACAACATGTTATGAGAGTTGGACATTATTTTGCATGTAAATGTTTGCGTCCGAAATTGCAAGTCTGCAACAAAAAAGAGCTTGAACAAGATACAGTTGAGTATAAAATCATTTATGAAACATGCAGAACCAAACTTTTAACTTGGAACTTTGAAATTTTTCTCAATCAGTTGTTTTGTCACGTTTAAGGGCCCCAGAACAGGCTAGTTTGATCATAATAATTAAATATAATCGGCAAGACACGAGCCCGTTCAAATATCAAAACATGCACATGACCATTTTATACCTTCAATAACTTCGACAATTTGAAATCTTCGACACTGAAACGTAAAACGAGTGTGAAGTGCATGCACATATCCGTAAATTTCTAAATACCATAGAAACCCACTTACCTGATGAAAACGCAAGCAAACGTGCGATAATTTTAGCAACTATCCGCCATTTTGTAAGTTTTCAACCATTTCGCCCGCTTGAAGTTAGTGTGCAACCCCTTCTCATCCTGTCCCTAGTTGAAGTTCACCTTCTTTCGCACTGTTTTGCAAGTTTTAAACAACTTTTACCGTGCCGTTTTTTATAAAGCGCTTGGTACGGTTTACATTAAAAAAAATGGCCTTTTATACAAATTGCTAAAAAAGTAATCACTAACACTATCAATCTTATAAAACTTAAAAAATTGCTATGAAATCATGAAAGTTATCCCTTCTACAGATCGATTTTTAACCTGACTATCTGTACAAAAAAGATCCACTTACGTGCTAATTTAATGTTACGTCAAACGTTATTTAACAAATAATCAAGGCCTTCGAGTTGTTTATCGTCTGATTTACCACGGTTCAGAGTTCAGATGCGTAGGAATTGAACCACGAGGGCGTTAGCCCGAGTGGTTAAATACTGAAGCATCTGAACGATGAACCGTGGTAAATTAGACGATAAATAACAAGAAGGCCTTGATTGTTTTCATTCTGACATGCTCATTGATATATTTTAATAAATATTATACTGGACTTCATTTACGCGAGGAGTAATGTACCGGACGTCATGCGGCAATATGACGTCATAATTGACGTCATAATGCTCTCTTACCGGTCCGCGCGTCAACCGTTGTTTATCGCAGAATATACGGGAGCTTTATTTTCTTCTTTGTTTAACTGGAAATCAAATCGAGCCATGTTAGAATGTAAGATATATACGATTATCTCGCCTCCTACAAGTTTCTTGCATTTCTGAAATGTAGAGCTCCGTTTAAGCCGCTGCTTTTCGAAAGGATGGAACTGAAAGAGTTTTTTTGTATTTCTGATCTGAACCAGTTAATAACCTGTATAAATGAGCTTTGTGTTTTGTGATTCAGTCAAAATACAGGCCATTGTGCATTTTATGGCTGGTGTTAATCAACTATAAACAAAACATGATGACCAAACAAATGATTGCAGGATTCCATTGTGCTCTGTAAGTAGAGTTTATTAATTTACAGAATGTTTCGATTGTAGCATGGAAGTAAAGGGTAGTCGGCAAGATAAAATCGTTACACTGCTTGTCTCGAAAATCCATCGTCACTCTGAGTAGATAGTCATCCCCAGCTTTTGTTATATTTGACTGGCATATCCTAGTAGGTTGTCCCCCTTGAAAATTATCCGATTAATCAATATTGGTTAACTGGTGATGTCACTTTAAGCAATAGATTATATAGGAAATTTAATTAATTTCAAATATAAATTTAAGTTTGTGAATATTTTAACACATATGACAGTATACATCAATTTCTCCTCTCCAATTTTATGTGGAAATATTTATTCTAACTGAACATCTTCATCTTCCAATTTTGTTTTAAAAGTATCACCATCGCTTATATTAAACATATAGTGAAAATCACTAAACTTTTCAATTTCTTTTACTTTAGAGGCAAATAATCTTTATTTTCCAAAACATGACAACTTATTAATACATATGTAGATGTTCATGACTTTATAAACAATACAATGGTATATTTATAATTGTAACAGGGTAAAAGCTTCTTGCTTCCATTTAACGTCAAAATGTCTCAAGAAATTAAAAACTGTTGGATTTTTTAAGTTCTGATGTTACTTAACGGTGATAATTTCGGTGATAATTTACGGAAGTCATATACCAGCAAATGACCTACGATTCAATATAGATTTTGGAAATAATAACGTTCATATTTGTCTCATTAGACAAAAATAGAAAAAAATGAACAGAACAGAACAGAACAGAGTTTTGATTTTGCACCCAACTGTTATGGATTTGATTAAAATAGTATTTATATCAAAAATTGGCAACATAACTTGGGTTATGACTGACACGACTTCAGCTAATGTAAGGGAGACAATCCAAGTTGAAGGGAATTGCTTTAAGGTTTAGGAGTATATCACCAAAACACAGAATTTTTGATAAACGAACAACATCGTTACCAATATTTTACCTGACCATTACATATTCTGCCGTACTGTCCCGTACTTAAAATATTCTGAAAAAGTTGTCCCCCTTCGAAAATGAATGTCGTTTGTAAAGAAATAAAAATAAACAATTGCTGAAAACTGTGTTCCACCTAGTTATGGGAAATTTCAACACTCGCACGCTATTGCAAATGCATCAAAACGAACATGTGTAACAGTTCTTCGAAAATGGTGAGTTTTTAAAGGCGTTTGACTGTCCGGAAGTGGGGCCCCTTTAGGCAGTCCTTTTCCGGAATTCAATGTTTATATCAGTATACTGACACTTGTTTTGTAGTTTTTGTAATGATAGCGTGTATATTACTCTAAATATCACTGTACAGTAACTACAACGGGAGCCGTGTGTTTGGATCTTTCCAATATGGCCTACCCCCAGCAAAAAAAAGACAAAAAAAAACATCGCGTTAAGTATTGCTGATTTCTAAAATTTTACATAACATTTTTACATAAATATTTAACCCGTTTTAACGCATCATTCTGAGCTCCAAATTGTGGGTTATAAAATGACCAAAGCATTCAATCGAAATCAAGCGTACAGAATATAGCAATCAACAGTGATCAATGAGCGAAAATGAAACTTTTAAATGATGTTATAAAAGTTCTTGAAATTGTATCATCAGTAAAAAATGTTAAATAGAAAGAAGAAGCAACTTTGCATATGTAGACATTGGTTTCTCAACTGAAAATCTAGTATTTTGCAACAAAATACAACCTGAAGCCAATCACATATATTAAATATGTAACGGTTTGGATTCAAGTAATTGAAAAACAGAAAACGGTTTGAATTTGGTTTATGTAACGGTTTGGATAGCGATCGGTATCAAGGTTGATATAACCTGATGCAACTACAGTTATCTCCTTTACTAATTTCTAGGATATCAAAGTTGCCTTGTATATGGATCGCATAAAATCTAGTGAGTTGAATTTTACGGCGAATCGACACAAAAAGGTCATATATCATCATGAATAACCTATAGGGAATGAAGCAAACTACAGGTCATGACTAAATTTCTATGCTAAAAGGAAAAACTGTGTATAAACGATTCAAGAATTAACATTGTAACAAAGTATTTTTGTAACTGATGCGTGAGAATGTGTTACGTAAAATAAAGGATTTATTTCCAGGAATATTTATCAAATGAAGCATTATATATATGGAAAGATAGATTAAAATGACTTTTAAACCATGCCTAACTGGTTTAGATTATCCAAGTCATTCGTTTTCGAAACCATGGGTTCGATCACAAGCCAGCCTTACGTCTCTAGGATGATCTAGGATGATCTGAACTAAAACAAAATCATTGAAAGTTCATTTGTCTACCTCGTTTGTCAGTTGTGTTTAGATACAACGATCAGTAAATAGAAACTAGGCCCCTCAAAAGCAAACGCCCTGTACAAATTAGTTTCCGCAATTCCAATAGTTTGAAGAACACACAGGTCGGCATCATTTCGTCGGCTTAAGGATCCCGATTTGATATATTTTATATTGAAACGGAACACACTTGATCACTATAATGATCTGGCACGTAACACACATGTTCCATAACTCTAGTAGGCTTTTGTATGTACATAGGTATCTCAGTAACTACTAGTTGGATTGGATAAAAAAAACTCCACACATCTGTTTATTGTGATGATCTAGCTTCATTGTAAGTTCATCAGAATCTTGTTTTCTCACAAGGTTATGCTACCTCTTCAACTCAACAATTTTCTTCTTTTTTTTTTCATGCATGTATGTATGTTTGTTTCACTGACCACTTTTAAGAACGAAATGAAACTTCACAAATCCACACACTTGTTCACTGTGATGGTCCGACATGCTGTGCATAGGTTCCATGATTCTGTATGCTTGTTTTTTGTTGTTGCTGTTTTTTTCCAAAATAAAAGTATGCCCATATTTTGACTTAGCAGTTCTTGGTTACGTTTTTGTTTGTTAGCAGGTATCTCATTTAGCATCAAAGAGGGAAACATTTGATTTTAAGCAAAATTGTTTATGTCAGTGATTAATTCATTTAGCTTTCTTTAGTGGCAGGACACTTCACCTAATCCTCCTTTAATTAAATTGTTGCCCCTTTTAAACGAGTCAGCTGTAAACAGTCGTGAAATGATTGCATTCCATCATACAGTAAAGTACTAGGCTCGGGCGTTTGAATTTTTATTTCTATGATGAATGGTGCTTGTGTTTAGTAATAGAAAGAGCATTGAAACTCGAGGGTAAACGATTTGTACGAAGGGGCGTAGCCCCCGAGTATAAACCGTTTACCCGAGAGTTTTAATGTTCTTTCTGTTTTGTATCATAGCCATCCATATATGGTAATTGTAGGCGTTCCACATTGCCATATACAGCATTCAGTGAGTACTTAAAATCCTTGCTTTACAAATGTGTAAAGCCCAGGTAAAAAAAAAACAATGCTAGAGGAGAAAATCAATAAAATACACTTCGCTGTCTACTGTTTCAGACACGCTGGCATACTTTCCTATCCAACAGTGCGGTAACTAGCATGACGGTATTAAATACCTGCACACTTTTAGTTACCGCACCCTGTACTCAGTGTATACGAATTACCTGCACCAAATTTGTTAAGAAAAAACACCGAGCTATGATACAAGATGGGAAAATGTCACTGCTACGGTTGAGAAATGAAAATCATAAAATGGTAAAATATCCAGTAGAAAAACGACGTTCTAAGAACACAGTCCCTTCAAACCGAAAACCTTACAACAGTGTATGCATAGATGTGTTCACACAAAAATGTATAGATAAACCTTAACGTATAGATAAAGTAAAAGAAACAAATAAGCAGTTGAGCATCGCCTTGGAATTGTCATTAGGAGAGTAAGACTTGTAGTACATATGGAAAGGTGATAGTCTGTTAACCCTGTATAGCAACCACTGAATATTTAACCTATCGCTTAACGTATTTTTGGCAGATCTAAAGATATTCCCTTTAAAGATATCTACCGTTGTAGTAAACATACAATGAATATTGTCATAGAGTTTTTGATTGTTTCTCTGTCAAATAATTTTCTTCATAAATTTATTTTCATAAAATGACTACAATAAATATATAGAGTTAATTATGTGTGTTCGATATATAGATGAAATAATTTCTTGAAAACTTAACAATAAGCTGATTTATACTTTGTTATATGTACTGCATAATATGACAGAAAGGTAAAACTACGGCTGATTTCTTTTGAAATGTTTGTCTGTTTAATAGGAATATAATGTTTTAATTTCGGTTGAGGAAAGAGCGCTTTTAGCAAAGTAATAGTAAAAATGCTGTTTTAAAAATGTATGAGCTTGCTGTCCTTCCCTTCCTTTCATCCTTTTATCGAAAGTCATTATCTACTTAGGTATCAGAATTTTACACATATTATTTTTTTCCATTTTTGTCCTTTCTGCCTGTGACAGATATACCTCTTTGTAATCTGTGAGTGAAGGAGTTGAAACCTGTATAAATTAGAAACTGAGGTGGATTTTTGTCCTTTGTTCTTTTGTCAGGGTGATTATAATTTACGGCACAACTTATTTTGTCCGTGTATATTCATATTGAAAACATTTTCTAATAAGTTGGTATCAAAGGTATCTATATCATTTCATCTTTTTCCACTATATTAATATTTAATGAAATTCTCATCTACTATAGAAAAATATCACATTTTTAGCAATTTGTGGAGCCGTGTTTTAGAAACTGTTATCATATATATTTAGCGTTGGAAATATTTTCCTCATCGTTATGGGTGTGGCAACGTTAAATGTCGCAACGCCGCTAAATGTCGCAACCTCCGTTAAATGTCGCAAGGTTGACGTTAAATGTCGCAACCACCGCTAAATGTCGCAAAATCGTCTGCCGCTAAATGTCGCACCTTTAACGTTAAATGTCGCAAAAATTTGCCAACCGTTATATGTCGCAACACCAACGGTAAATGTCGCACAGTAAAATAAGGTAAGTTAAACAGTCTTTACAACTTAAAGATAAGACTGGGTAATGCATGCTTGATTTGGGAAGGGCTGAATTGACTTTTCACTCTAATCTGCACGTTTGCTTTTCAGTGGTTCCGTACCATACATACGTTATATATTTCACATCTAAAGATTTCAGCACTAACGTGGTACTCGCCACAGTACTAGATTTATTTCAGGTCTGAACTATGTAATTCTATTGAGTCCTGTCTAGCTGATGAGACATTAAGCTCGCGCTCCGTATTGTCGCGCGTTGTATCGCATGTCTTTAGTCGACCTGAATTTCGTTACACAACAGGCCGGGGGCCAGAAATTGTTGATAGAGGATGGGGAGGTGGGGGGGGGGGGGCGGTGGGCGCCAGTTTATAAAACAAAAGCGTCAGCGGCAACGTGCGGTAGGTACGGGATTCCTCTGTCCGTATTTATGGGAAAGTTTTTTATATACAGGTATGAAATGTTGACCTGTGGTGCATTTTTGTCTATTTTTTAGGCACGCACTACAGGGGCACTCCCCTTATTTTAAGTGGTTAGGGTCTTTTCCCATTGACAATTTTGAAATACTAGTATGGAATGCTTTACTTTTATTGCATTTTTATTCAAAATTTCGGTGTATGGGAGGGGCTATCCCTGTCATTTTCGAGGGCTCAGGGTCTCTCCCCGGGAAAGTTTGAAAAACAGGTATAAAATGGTTACCTCTGGTGCATTTTATTTCTTAATTTTAAGGTACTGGAGGGGTACTCCCCCGCCCCCCCCCCCCCCTTTTAAGGGGTCAAGAGTTCTTCCCCCTGGGGAATTTTGAAATATAAGTATAAAATGTCCGCCTCTTGGGCGTTTTTGGGTCTACATTTTGAGAAAATATTATTTCCAAAATAGTTGGGTGCAACTTTGACGAGTATAAGTCACTAGAAAGCCAACAAGGCTGGGTTTGGGGTGTGGGGATCGGCTCGGGCAACAATCCAGGCCTGTTACACAACAGGACGTTCAACTACGCGAGGTTTACATTTAAAGTCATAAGGCAACTATCAAGCTTCAGTGGCGGCGACAGATCCTATGTGGCCCTCTGTACATTCTTTCAGGTAAAGCGGGAATTTTGATATCATTGTACTTTTAGTCTCTTAAAATTGTTTGGTTTAGTCCCATTCCCCTCATTATCCTACTTTTCCGCCTACCCACACATACCTCCCACTACCCCCCCCCCCAACCCCCCTTCAAAAATTTCTGTGTCGTTATTCACCCCGTTCCCCACCCATACCCAACCCCCACAAACATACAACACTATTACCAAATCGTATTTAGTTAGAAGTAACCTCAGAATATTTCTGTCCTAAAACATTGGCCCTATTACAAAATAATTCACAAATATTTTTCTTGCGTGACTGTTCAAGCAAAGAGTAGAACTCAGGTGAGCGATCTAACGCCAAGGCCCTTTTGTTGCTATACGTAACAGCACTTATCATTAAGATAATTATTTGTATTAAATAAACCTGAATTTTTTCTTCCCTCAAGAAAGTAAATATATACAAGGAACTGATAGTCATAGTGTCAAATAGGAAGTGCGACATTTAGCGTTGCTGTTGCGACATATAACGGTGGGCAAATTTTTGCGACATTTAACGCTAAAGGTGCGACATTTAGCGGTGGTTGCGACATTTAACGTCAACCTTGTGACATTTAACGGTGGTTGCGACATTTAGCGGCGTTGCGACATTTAACGTTGCCACATGTGGGTTCGATCCTCACTCGGGGCGTTGAATTCTTCATGTAAGGAAGCCATCCAGCTGGCTTACGGAAGGTCCGTGGTTCTACCCAGGTGCCCGCTCGTGATGAAATAATGCACGGAGGAGCAACTGGGGTCTTCCTCCACCATAAAAGCTGGAAAGTCGCTATATGACCTATAATGCTGTCGGTGCGACGTTAAATCCAACAAAAAAATAAAACAAATGGAAATATTTTCTGCATATGGTAGAGCATTTGTGCCAGGTGCGTATTATTACTTATGAACATATTCACTTGTAGTGTAGTTTCGATGCGTAACTTGAAATCTCGATTTAGTTTCTCGAAATATCGATTTATTATCTCGAAATTGCGAGTTACTAACTGGAAATTTGGGGTTGCGTTAGTCAAAATTTTAGCTTACCATTTATAGGCGTACAATGAGTAGCCCTAGACGGACATAAAAGATGGCAAGATAGTGTTTGCGTTTAAAAAAAAAAACATAAAAAAGAATAACTGTGTTTAAGTTTTGGGAAGTTTTTCGACCCAGTTCGAGATCTACATGCGTACAGGCACGTGTAGTTAGTTATATGTTCTTGTAGATCATACATGTATGTATGTATGTTATGTTTTGACCCTTGTTCAAATACCTACTTCCTAGGTACCAAATATGGATGTGTAGGTAGATGTATCCACTTTATATTTCTACAATAATCAATAAAATGACTTCCAGGCTATGGTGTTCAGGTGAAATAGCCAGGGCAAATGTTTTCATTAACACGATGACTTTTGACCTGAATGTAAACGATACCCGAACAAGGCTGAACACGAGATAAGAACTATCAATTATTTAACGCTTTCGGCAGTGCCAAAACGTCCCACCATAATGCTTCTCGCCATAAATCGCATTAAAACGAGCCACTTAAGTTTTAAGGAGAATACCATTTTTACCAAACATAACCAAGCAAATTGCTTCAACCTAAAGTACAATATAATATAGTAAGTTACTTCCTTCAATCTGAACTTGTGTTTCAGTATTTAAGGTGTTCTGCAATGCAGCTGCATATTTTAACTCACCTGAAACAATGTAACAAGTTTATTAACAATAGAAAAGCATCAATATCATCTAGAAGATTGTCTTTTAGGAAACATTACTTATCTATATAGAAGTTATTGCAAGTATGTATTAGTACATACTCAAAATTTTTAGACTTTATTTAGTGTCTCTATAGCTTTAAAAAATTTAGGTTCTATCTCTACAAGTTCAAGCACTTCGCCATGTTGTGAATTTCTGTTTTGAGATAAAGAAGAAAAAGTATAATATGAACAAAACTCTTAGACCCTACTTTCATTTAAGAAGAACTTCCTTTATTTTTCTGCCACCTAACTAGACTACTCCAGGCTACAATTCCATATATTAAATGTTAGACAGTTCATACATTATTCACACTTTTTCATAAAATAATTAGGTGTCTCAACCAATGTAGGTATTTCAACAATAACATGTATATAAGTTTTGTTAATAGTATTTTGTCACATCAACATTTCGACTAATACCTTCATGGGGATAATTCATATCACATGCAAATATGAACAACGGACGTGACGTTTACCTGGCAACTTCAAATGACCGGAAACGCTAATCACAATATCAAAATGCATATACGTATATATTTATTAGGTACTATCCCGGAAATTTTCTATAGTAGAATAATACAAAAAGCGGAGAGAGGGAAAAAAAATACATTATCATTGCGGAGCTGATGGTCGGAGAAAGTAAAGTAGCTAAATTTATAAAACTTATATTATGATAAACGCAAGTAAAATGTTTACTGTTTTTCTTGAAAATTCATTAGATAAAGCTTTTAAGTTTACGTTTTGGAACCTTATACAGGACGGTTCGAAGAATTTTTCTTGCATATCGGAGAAGGATTTCCGGTTCTTTCACTGGTGCTGGAAAATTTCATCTTACATCCCGGGGTTTAAGATGACTCTCGTGCAGCAAGTGACGTGTAGTAATTATTATTTTTTACGTAAAACTGGATAAAAATCAAATACATTGCCCCTCTTTGTTCCTTATATTTCTTGATTCGAAAGACGTGATTTAAAGAAAAATACATTCATTGTAGATTGTAAAACAAAACTGGAACTATTGCATTGTTTTTGTCTTTTAAGGCACACTTTCTGTTTAAGGACGTTAAGTTCCCGCTCTTTTAATAATATACTAATGTAAGAAAAAAAAGTGTTGTAAGAAAGACATTTGTTTGATTTAGATTTTACTATCATTTGCTGAGTATGGCATGCAAGAAAAAGATTCGCTTACTTGTTGTAACTGGAAATGGGAATATCCGCCGCGACTCTTGGTTAACTGTATACACGGTAACTCGGCAGACTAACCATACAATCAAAGTGTATTATGTCTTATAAAATATAATCATTTTATTCATTCACATTATACGTCAGCATCCTTCCCTGTGGCATTTTCTTACGAAAAGTGGGAAAATTATAAATATTATTCCATTAGTTCCTCCGACACAAAACATCAAATGTAATTATAAATTGTCATTTTTTACTGGAGATGGTTTTTAAAATGTAAATTTTTAACAGTAGCAAGTCTTTGTAGATAATAGTTACTACCTTTTATCTTTTTATAATGGAAATTTTAAATTTCCTTAGTGAGTTAAACACTTTATAGAATGAAGATTGGCTCAATGTTGCTTTTTGAAAAATCTGAATTTTATTATTAAATTATATTAGAGGAAATAATTCACTCTTTGTTGTTGCTGTCTTAGGTCTAGGTCATTGTAGTTAAAAGACTACTATCTGAAGAAGCTTTCGTGTGTACGGGCCCTCCGTAAGGATTTTAATTTACCCAACATACAAAACTTTTTCACCTATATAAGAAAACAGTTCGGCAACAAATGGAGGTTTTAAGATCGGTCGTAGAAATCTAGCGGTGTGCTGTAACCATGGAAACGGCTACAGAAGCTGATAATCGCGGAAACTAAAAAACTTTCTTTTCTTATATTTCAAAAAGCAATGGTATTAGAAACTTGATTTTTTCATATTTTTATTCAGTTATGAATACCTATTGTTTGCTTGATTATATTCTAAATATCTAATTAAGTTTCTTAATTGTCGCCAGCACGTGCAATTTTAGTTATTGGCACGTGCATTCAGTTGTGAACCAACTGGGTACCTTTTTTAATCAGAAAATGTTTTCTGGACTTAATTACAACTATGGCTGATTTTTGGCTTAAAAATATTGTACAATATGCATGCAATTAAAATTCTAAAAATTTTGATACGTCAGTTTAACACCATTTCATATATCAATGCAGCGGATTGCAATTGCATACCATATACGTTATTCTAACATGGCTCGAATTGATTTCCAGTTAAACAAAGAAGAAAATCAAACGCAATATATCCTGCGATAAACAACGGTTGACGCGCACCAGTAAGAGTGCATTATGACGTTAATTTTGACGTCATGTAGCCGCCTGACGTCCGATACATTACTCCTCGCGTAAATGAATTCCAGCATAATATTTATTGAAATATATCAACGTCCATGTCAGAATGAAAACAATCAAGGCCTTCTTGTGATTTATCGTCTAATTTACCACGGTTCATCGTTTAGATGCTTCAGTATTTAACCACTCGGGCTAACGCCCTCGTGGTTCAATTCCTACGCATCTGAACTCTGAACCGTGGTAAATTAGACGATAAACAACGCGAAGGCCTTGATTATTTGTTAATTCATTCGCTTCCTTTTTCAATACACATAGACAATGAAGTTAGGGAAAAACTCGTTGAATCTCGGCTTGGAATATTTAAAATATATAATATGAAAAAAAATGATTATCAAATTAATTGTTGGAAAACATGTGAATAAATTATGTTGTTTTTTGTGACATTGTTACCTGTCAGTATTGTAACAGATACGCTTAACATATAATGCATGCATAAAATTGTTCTTATTTTTGTTGATATTTTTATTATTACTGTTACGAATTCAAGTATTTTAGATTTCATACTTCTATCACTTTAATAATTAATCATATAACCGGACTTCTCTCCATAATTTAGTACAATAATGGGAGTTAACTGGGCCAAGACAATGAAGAGTAAAGACTTCCAGTGTGTGTAAAATGGGTTTACCAATGTGATGCTAACGTACATGCTTATATGTAAACCTGGTGCGCCATGTTATTTGTCAGTTCTAAATATCAGATAACAATGCTAAATGCCAAACACCTTATGCAAAATGATTTGAAAACGAAATGACATTTATTAAGTACTATGGAAGGCTATGGAAAGCCGGTGTGCCATGTTAATTGCCAAATGCTAAATGACAAACAGTTATTGCAAAATGCTATTTGCTATATGCCTAATGTCAAATATTGCCTATGAAATGGTACATTTGTAATTGTCAAACAATAAATGATAATTGTTAATTGCAAATACGAAACAGTAAATGCCAAATGCGTATTGCTAGGTACTTATTCAGATAATAAGCTGAATATATCAGTGTATAAATGCATCCTGTAAATAGTCATTGGCCTTTGTAACATAACTTTGTCTCTATTAAAATATTTCTTAATATTTTAGAGTGAAAAGTGTCGATCATGTCATCTCATAACACTAAGAACATGTTATTGCTTCAAATCAGGCTGATAGAACATATCTTTTTCACGTGATTAAAAGTAACATTCATTAGTGTAAGGGGTACAGATTATTAACTCACAAAGTTAAAGCATTTGACGAGTAGTATTTGTCATTTGGCAATAATTATAGGCACTTAGCACAAAGGATATGGCATATGGCATTTGATATGTATTGAAGGCCAGTGCGCCATGAATATAGCCAAATGTTAAATGACAATTATTTAATTCAAAATGCCAATAACTTTATGCTAAACCCAAATTACTTAATGCTAAATGCCAATCACTTAATGGAAAATGCCAAATACTTTATATAAAATGCAACATACCAAATGCGATATGCCTATGGAAGGTCAATGCGCAATGGTAACAGCAAAAATGTTAATGCAAAATGAAAAATGCTATTTACGAACTGCTTAACATCAAATATTGGCTTTCGAACGGTAATTGTCAATGATAAATGCTATTTTGATAAAACAACAAATTTCAAAATGCTCACTGCTAAGTTTCCATTAAAATAAAGTGCTGAATATATCAGTTATATAATCATTGCCCTTCGTTACATAACTTTTTTCTCTGTTACATATCTTAGTCTATTATATGATAAACATTTTACAGCAAAATGTTTCGATTCCATGTCTCTGTAACATCTACAACGTTATTGCTTTAAATTAGACAGGCAGCACATTTTTTTCCAAATGAGTAAAAGTTACATTCATTAGTTGAAGAGATAAAGATCAAGAAGATTGATAATTTGAGAATAACCATTTATCATTTGACAAAAAGAATTTGTTTTTATCTTCTTTTTCTCGTTCGCAACTACATTGTCAGACCAGTAGCCTTGACGAAACTTCTGGTTTGCCGCAGATCCTCAATGCCCCCATACAGTTTCTGGTACATTGAGGTATCTATCGGCCAAGTCGCAGCTCGCTCATAGTCATGCCTTTTTACATCTCCGAAGTATATGCTCCGCAGTCTGATCTTCCTCACCACATGAACAAGTTGGTGATGGTGCCAGTCTGTATTTCTTGTACATGTGAGCACTGAGCTTGATGTGCCCCGAGCGAAGCCTGACCAACATCACTTGTTCAAGGAGATGAAAAGCATCTTTTTCTATCCTTGGTCTCGTTAGTGTCTTGATGATGGTGACTTTCTTCTTGTAACTCACAGGTTTTGTTGGTTGTTCTGACTGAGCTTCTAGCTTAGCCAGTTGGTCTGCCCCTTCATTGCCTGCAAGTCCACAATGGATGTAATCCACTGAAGTGCTACTTTGCAGGTTATACTCAGGCTCTGCATTCTCCTGGCTAGTGCGGAGCTTTATTGTTGATCAGAATTTCCATAACAGACAGTGAATATGTGAGAAAGACGACTGAGGAGCTTGGTTCTGCCGAGTCTTCAACCATTGCCTTGTAATTGCTGCACTGTTTACCTGTGACTGCATGTAGAGTTTTTATGACATTCAGCGTTTTGTATACGGCATTTAGTATTTTGTATGTAACATTTAGCATTAAGTATGTGACATTAACATTAAGCTATTGACATTTAGCATTAACAACTTCTTATTTAGCATTTGGCAGGGACAATGAACCCAAGTGTTACGAAAAGAGAAGTTCGCCAAGCATGTAAGATGATGTTAGATGATCTGTTTTTGCAATTCAAAATGTAGTTCCATGTTGTTGATGAGATCTTGTATACGAGTCAGATAAGGATGTGACAGTTATAGCTTTGGCTTAGCTGTATTGCTTATTGTATTGAGAAAAGATCTAGATCACTTTCACTGTGAATTTCCATGTCTACGGGTTATCGCTAAATGACAAATTTCATGGGAGTATTTTCAGATGGTGATGTTTTTCAGACAGATAATGTTTCTTTAATATATGTAACCTAACATCTCAATATATATTTTTTCATTTTTGGTGAGAAGACATGTCATATTTAATGGCTATATATGTGTTTTTTATATCATTGAAACGCTGTAAAGCACTGAAAATGAGGTCTCAAGATTTAATTGTTTATATGAAACAAATGAAGAATGTAACCTTGTACCATTTCGGTATTTTCCCTATAAGCAAATTGATTCTAATATAGTGTGCATATTGATAAGTACCGGAACAGTCGTACAAAATTGCAATAAAGAATAAATCCTAGCACAGAGACGTCTAGGATTTATTCAAGTTGCTCAATTTGAGTAAGTGGTAGTGCGTGGGGGTGGGGGGATCAGGGGTTTGGCCATCCGCATTATTCATAAACATTTGAAATTCGTCCTTAAACATAGTCCTATACTTACGTTCTGTTTGCTTTTTAAAACGAGATTATGGTATGTGTATGTTTTTCAATGTTTAGAATGTAAGTCATCATAGTAAAACGATCATTTGGATTTCATTTTGTTTCTCAATTTGTCAATGAACTGTAAAGTGTTTTGTATATAAAATAACTAGAAATATGACTAATTGAAGCAACGGAGCCGGAATGAAAATGTATAAAGATAACATTGCAAACTGTCACTTTAACATATGTAATTTTTCTTTGTAACCGCATGCAGAGGATGTATATTGGTACTACAAATATGCATGAAAGAAATACAGACACTCTTTCAAAAACATCGTACTTTCCTTATATTTTTCCATCCGGTCTATATATAAAATATATAGTACTTGATAACATATCGATGGTGTTGAAATCTCAGATTTCAACAGAGTAACAATAACTGCCCCACCCCGAAAATAAGAAATACGCAAAACATTATTATTTTTCGCAAATTTCATCGTACATTCTTTCTATATGTACATTAGCATCACTTTGGTAGAACCGCTCTACACACACTGGAAGCCTTTACTCTAGGCCTAGTTTACTCCCATAATGGTTCCGCTGAATTATGGAGAAAAGTCCAGTAATATTATTAGTTATTAAAGAAATAGAAGTATCAAATCTGAAATACTTGATTTCGTAACAGTTATAGTAAAAATATCAACGAAAAGGGGAACAATTTTATGCTTGCGTTATAATATGTTAAGCGTATCTATACATACTGACAGCTAACAAAAGGCAATGTCACAAAAACAATTTATCCACATGTTTTCCAACAATTAATTAAATAAACTTTGTTGTTTTTCATATAATATCTATTAAATATTCCAAGCCGATACTTAACGCATTATTAATTAACTTCCTTGCCCATATTTATTGAAAAAGGAAGCGAATTAATAGCCTATATGGAATGCAATCCGCTGCATTATTATACAAAATGCTGTTAAACTGACGTATCAAATGTTTTAGAATTTTAATTGCATGCGTATTATACAACATTTTCAAGCCAAAAATCAGCAATAGTTGTAATTAAGTCCAGAAAACATTTTCTGATTAAAAAAGACACATTGTTAGTTTACAATTGAATGCACGTGCTTATTACTAAAACTGCACGTGCTGACGACAATTAAGAAATTAAATAAGATATTTAGAATATAATCACTGCAAACAATAGGTATTCATAACTTAATGAAAATATGGAAAAAATCAAGTTTCTAATACAACTATCTTTTGAAATATGACAAAAGAAAGTTTTCTGAGTTTCCGCGATTACCAGCTTCTGTAGCCGTTTCCATGGATACGGCACACCGCTAGATTTCTACGACCGATCTTAAAAGTCAGTTCTTACTTTACTTAATTGTTTTATCATAGTAAAAAAGTTTTGTATGATGGGTAAATTAAGTATGGCATATATTTTGAAAGATTCCTCGTATATACTGTTTATACATGTATTGGTTTTTCATTTACATTCTGCTGGGTTTAGGGCAAAGCGACCTTATTTAGCTATAAATTAGGAAGCATGCATAATTACTGTATAGATAGAACAAATTTGGTGTACTATACAAGGGTTAACTGGCTATTTATCAAATAAATTTTGGTCATGTTAAGGTTTGATAGGTGTTGCAAGTAGAGTAGAAAGTATTCAGATACTGATAGTTGATTATTTTTTTGTGTAGGTCATATAAAACCATTTAAGCATTTTATATGATATGGTCATCAATCAGGTTCTAGGAAAGTATAACCTTGAATACTAATCTTACAGAACTATGTAATACATAAATATTTTATGTTTTAATTTTTATCCATGTATGTTTTAAAATAAATAGTCTCTCATATTTCTTTTAGAAATGGTTTTCATGAATATTTTATGACAATGGATGTATATGTAATGTCATTAAAAGTGAGACTTAAATAAAATATTGTATTGTATTGTCATTGTCACTTCTATAATTATCCACAATATTAAAACGTATTTTCCAAAATGCACACCTGGTTAATGGATTACTTAACCGCTCCAATCACACAAAACCTGTGTCGTTAAATGAGATTAATTTAAATTATCATTAAAAATTAAAGATAATTTACATACTCTGACTTCTTTTCTAATGTGTAAAACAAACAGTACATTTTTTAATTCAATTTCTTCTTTCTTTCTTTCTTTCTTTCTTTATATTGCATCACTAATATTCTGTGGTAACAAACAGCTCTTTCTGTGTCACCGGCACCTTACCTTCGGTAGAGTTCGTATGTTTCCGCGCGCGTTAGGAAATACCACGAACATGAGCAGATGAAGAATTTTTACAAAAATCATCAACTTTTAAACGTCCAGGGAAGCCAGAAGACATTAAAATAATTTCAAAACAAAAAGATATATGAAAAATTTATCGTCTGTAAAATACTTCAATAGGATAATAAATATTCTCAAAAGATGAATAAAGTGACTACAGAGGAAAGAATAAGATATGTATCACAGGTTTTTACTTATTTTATTCAGTAACTGTATGCCGTAAAAGGAGACTGATAGTGGTGTTTTTTAATCGCCAATGGAAGCATTAATTTTTCATTTTAGATAAATATTTTTTATATCTTTGTAAAGAGAAAAGAATGACGAACACTTCTATAGGATAATAGATATTGTGCGTTCATTGTAATGAAATCAAAACTTTTTTCCTTCTTCGTTTCTATTGGAAAATTTCAACCAGATAAAAAATCGATATTGCCCAGTCAGGCGTTTTCAACGACAAGACGGCGAACTTAACCTAATTGTTGATCATGGCTCTTGCTTAACTGTTTACACGGTAACTCGGCAGACTTACCATACAATCATAAGAATGAACTTTATAGAGAAATCTCTCTAAATAAGAGGTGTGTATGTAATATGTACATTACATGTATAAACTAAATTTCTCTGACATGCTAAATTGACGGACGTAAATTAATTTAAATCCTAACCAATTTTAATAACATAATACAGTTAAAGAGCTAAATTAATGTTCAAACGAAATTATCAGACATATTATGCATACCAAAATACTTACACTTATATAAAATTATTATGTTTATCAGTGTTTTCTTATGTGTCATAATTATCAAAATAGAGATGAACTGTCTAAATCCATGTTACATAATTTGTTTTAGCTTTTTTCGTTTTCGGTCAAGAAGTGGCAGTGTGTAGATACAATTGATTTGTATCTTTTTTTCCATAGACTGAATTTTGTATTTTTATGCCCCCGAAGGGAGGCATATAGTTTTTGAACCGTCTGTCAGTCTGTCCGCAATTTTCGTGTCCGGTCCATATCTTTGTCATCGATGGATGGATTTTCAAATAACTTGGCATGAATGTGTACCACAGTAAGACGACGTGTCATGCGCAAGACCCAGGTCCGTAGCTCAAAGGTCAAGGTCACACTTAGACGTTAAAGGATAGTGCATTGATGGGCGTGTCCGGTCCATATCTTTGTCATCGATGGATGGATTTTCAAATAACTTGGCGTGAATGTGTACCACAGTAAGACGACGTGTCGCGTGCAAGACCCAGGTCCATAGCTCAAAGGTCAAGGTCACACTTAGATGTTAAAGGATAGTGCATTGATGGGCAAGCCCGGTCCATATCTTTGTCATCCATGGATGGATTTTCAAATAACTTGGCATGAATGTGTACCACAGTAAGACGACGTGTCGTGCGCAAGACCCAGGTCCGTAGCTCAAAGGTCAAGGTCAGACTTAGATGTTAAAGGATAGTGCATTGATGGGCGTGTCCGGTCCATATCTTTGTCATCCATGGATGGATTTCCAAATAACTTGGCATGAATGTGAACCACAGTAGGACGACGTGTCGCACGCAAGACCCAGGTCCGTAGCTCAAAGGTCAAGGTCACACTTAGACGTTAAAGGTCATTTTTTAAGATAGTGCATTGATGGGCATGTCCGGTCCATATCTTTGTCATTCATGCATGGATTTTATAATAACTACGCACGAATGTGTGGCACAGTAAGACGACGTGTCGCGCGCAAGACCCAGACCGTAGGTCAAAGGTCCTAAACTCTAACATCGGCCATAACTATTCATTCAAAGTGCCATCGGGGGCATGTGTCATCCTATGGAGACAGCTCTTGTTTTTATTCAAGATCAATGTACATAAAACGGGGATTACTTTATAAAAACATTTCAAAAGCAAACGTAAAATGCAGGATCAATCAAATATGAAAATATCACACGATATATTTTACTTTAAACATGCATTAGGTGTCACTTTAATTGTATAGTTCTATAAATGTCAGGGTTTTTTTTGTGTTGTTTATTTGGTATTATCTTGCCTCCTCCAAGTTTCTTGCATTTCTGTTGGTCAATGGACATCACGTGGAGACAGGATATATTCCATATCGGCCTGCTAGTACATTTCAGATATGAATTTTGATTATAAAAAATAGCTGTCACTTTGTTAATTTACAAAATATTAGATTATAGCATGTAAGTAAAGGATAGTCGGCAAGATAAAATCGTTACACAGCTTGTTGGTGACAGGATACGGGATATACGCTGTCGAGGAAATCCATATCAGGCGAGAGCGAAGCTGATATCGAGTCTGATATGGATTTCCTCGACAGCGTATATCCCGTATCCTGTCACCAACAAGCAGTGTAACTAATAATACACATACGAAGTGTATTTTATGAAATAGAATACATAGACATTAGAAAAACATTTGTTCATTTGAACCTTGGTAGCCCAGTTAGTTCAATAAAATACCCTCTTTGTGTTCCCTGTCGCTGGCTGGGTAATTTATTTAGGTAAACGCTGGGTCTAAGTCTATAAAAATACTTGAGTATCGCTTTATTAATTATATGTTTGTATTTTACAGGTGTTAGCTTTCAAAAACGCAGATACAGAAGTAAATCAATTGGAAGACAGGTATTCAACAAAACATGTTTATATTGTTACAAATGGGACAATAATGAAATCAGTTATAAAGTGTTTGTTCATGTTATTAATTTTAAACATGGGGTTTTGCCGTTTCTTTAAAAAGAAAGATAAATTGTGAATTTGTAAAATAGCAATTTTATTTGCATATTTGTTTCCCTTCCCGAAAATGTTCAATGCTTGTAAAAATAGCGATGGACCTTACGTCTAGAGAAATAAACAGGTGTCAAATACATCTATACATATCTATAGAATGTTATATGAATAAAATATATCATGATTTAATTTGCGTGGTTCTTAAGAACACTGTTCTGGTAAGTTAGTGAACAATTTAATTGATTGATTTTCTGCCTATATATAGTAGCTACAAATACTGATCAGTTAGAAATATCATTTTATTTCAGTTTCTTTAATAGTGGTTCTCTCGTTAACTTTATTCGACTTCCGTTGACTTCCCATTCAGTGCCATGCGGACTATACAATATGCTTTATAAATACAATAGATATTTTGTATTGATTAGACAAATATTAAAGAAGAACCCGTTAGATATATAAAAAAGTTTATAGAATAAAGCAAATTTGTTTTTTGTAAAGTGTTTGAATAATTTTTGTTTGAAGGACTGTCCATAGAGAATGTTATCGAACTGTGTTACAAAGTAATCTCTGTTGACAAAACTCAATATTTTTGCCGCATATTTCATTATCGTTAATGTATTTGTATATATTGATAAAGGCCAGATATGTCAGTATCAATTTGCACGTGTGATCTGCTGTGGAACCTAAGGTTTCAGTTTTCAGCCATTTCATATAATCTGTCAGTCCATACATATCGTAGATATAAATAAGTTCTACATATCGTATGTTTACACTCGTTCTTACTTATCTATACATTCCGTGTATATGCATTTGATTTTACTTATCCTGAACGCTGTATATTTGCATTCGTTCTTACTTATTTATACATATCTCATAAATGCATTCGTTCTCATTTCTATAATATTGTATAAATCAATAGTTGTCTCGTGTGTATACATGTTATATCTGTTCATGTATACATAACTGTATGTTACTTATGTCTACATTGTATATATTCAGTATTTTCAAGAGTATACAACGGCCGCAACTTTCGTCACAAAAGCTTTCAATGGCAGCAATCCGGAAGACCTTTTCTTGAAGCTTACCAGGGCCGCTGTGACTAAGAAAAGTAATACTTTCCAAAGTACCTGTTCTAGCCATGTACGCCTACTACGGGGATATCAACGAAACAAAAGAGGTAATGATATTCAAAGTTTCAGCTATTTGATATATGTACTTAGGATTTCAGTATCAAAATTTTCAAATATTGTGCACATCAGTACAGTGAGCGGGTTTGTCAGAAAATACTTTTGTGTCAGTATTGACATGGCCATCCATCCATGTCGGTAAACTAGAAACGTGAACTGGAGAAAAAGATCGAAATAAACATCAATCATGATGACTGGATTGTATATAAAAGGATATAGAAAACAATTGTATTATAAAAGGATATAGAAAACAGTTGTATTATAATCGAATGAATCGAATTATAAATACAGCCATGCTATCGGGACAAGCTCTTAAGGCAATATTTCAGCTTAATAAATACATATATAGATATACCCCTTTCGCACTAAAACTCTTGTTAGAACTATCTGATTAATTAATAGCACCAATCTTGAACTATTCCTCAAAAGTGTGGGGCTTTAATAAAGGCTTGAAAATAGAACGTGAATATTTGTAAACGCACTCTAGTTGTGAAACTATGCACTCAGAATACATTTGTATATGGAGAAACTGGAAGAATTTTATTTATGTTTAGACGTCTTTTTTATCTATATTTAGATATTGGTTGAAAATTTGCTCTAGTCCTGACACAAAAAATATATAAAAATTGTATAGCATATAATATGTTAATTACAGATTCAGATGTTTATCCAAACAGACCAAACTGGGTTACCGAAATAAAATTCTTATTATCAAAACTGGGGTTCTATAAAGTGTGGATTAATCAAGGTGTTGGAGATGAAAACATTTTTCTTTCAATTATAAGACAACTTTGTACAAGATTGGCAAGCAAGTTTAGATGAGTCGTCCAGACTTCAAAGAACACCATTATGTACAATATGTGATTCCTTAGAAGACGACTATCATTTTATCTCAGAATCCTCACTTTATTTAGATTTAAGGAAACAATACATTAAAAATATATTTCTGGCATTTGCCAAATTATGTGAAATTTACTGAGTTGATGAATGCTACAAATGAATATGAAGTAAGAAAATTATCAACATATGTTGATAAGGCTTTTGAAAGAAGAAATGTGTTCTCTAACATTTAATTCCAATAATACCGGAAAAAATTAATTGTATGAAATGCCAAGATTTATTGTTCCAAAATTAACGAAATAATATGCGATGTCTGATCACAAATACGTTAATATATAATTTTTATATGGTCTCTCCCACTAATGCATCGCGGCTAGATTTGTGTTGTATTTTATATATTGCATAATGTGACTCGCTGTATTACCAGTGTTTTCTGTAGTTTGTATATTGATGCTTTGTTCATGGGCCATAAATGGCTTATTACAAGTAAAGAATATCATATCAATATCGTGTCTTACTTTTGAAAAGAATAACTTTGTGCATTACAGGATTCCTAACCTTAGGACTAAGTACGGTACCACGAGAGGGCGTCTTTTACCTTCCAAAAGCTCTCGAGTCGTTTATATCACAGATGACAGATGAAAACAGAAACGAGTGCGTCATTGTTATATTTCTTGGATCGCATAACAGCACGTGGGTGAACATGACGTTGTCAATGATTGATACACAGTTTGCGGAGAGCGTTTCTACAGGGCTTATTCAAATTATACAGCCAGATCCAAGCATTTATCCAGACTTTAAGTTAGTATATCTGTTGAAAGGCTTATAAACTTCCTCATACTGTTTTGATGTTGTTTTTTGTGTGTGAATCGTTATAATGATTTAACGACAGTCAAGCATTTGTTTTTGATTAGAGTAATTAAACGAAGTATATGAATCATGACCATGATCATCATCACCATCGTCATCTTCATCATCACTGTGATTGCATAAATCAATCTCACTATTTTCTTTACAAGTTTTGACTACTCGTTCCACTGCGATTCAGTACTTACAATGCTAAGATCAGAACTATTGCAAAGGATGCATAAATAACATTTCAGCATGTAGTAGTTGTTATAAAGTGTGTAACACAAGTTTACACAAATATAGAAGGATATATACAAAGTAATGATCCTCATAATTGTCTGAAGTTTTAGTTCAAAACAAGCTGCATATCTTTTCCCTGTGTCATTTCATTATTTGTTAGTTAAACTAAGCTATTGAGAAATTTAGGGTATGACTGTCATTTTTGCAAATTCTAGAAGGTAGATGCATATGCAATCACGAAACTTCCCAGTTTGACTTGATTACTGTATGATAAGCCTTTCCACTCCGGATGCACTGTATCTAATCATGTCTGAACGTTCTTTCTTTTTTCAGAACTATTACAAAAAGAAATTACAACGATACACCTGTGCGCGTTCATTGGAGAACCAAACAAAACATAGATTACGCGTACTTGTTTGCGTATTGTGAAAAGCTATCCGAATATTACATGCATATTGAAGATGACATTACTGCAGCTAAAGGATACATTAATGAAATTAGACCGTTTATAGCAAATACTAACAAATCAAAACAAACATGGTTTCTTCTTGAATTCAGTACTTTGGGATTTATTGGAAAGCTTTTTCGTTCCAGTGATATGTGCACTATGAAGGATTATTTTTTACTTTTTAAGGACGAGAAGCCATGTGATTTGTTGATTAATGACTTAAAACGTATAAAAACACAAATTAAAGACTTCAAAAGTCCAAAATCTTTGTTTCAACATTTTGGAGTAGCTTCGTCTCTAAAAGGTAAAATACAAAAATTGACAGACAAAAATTTTAAAGATGCCCCTAAGCGACCGATCGCACGAGGTCAAAATTATATATTTCCAAATCTGACAAAGAAAAAAGAACCAGGAGATTTATCGATTAATTTCAAAAGAAATAAATTTGTAAATCCACGTGCACGTGTGTTGACATCAATGGAAACATATGCCTCATTTACTGCTCTCAGGCCGTATGCTGTTCGGCTGGGCGGTTACTATTGGGCCAAATCGCCAAATGCTAGTGATTATTATCGGATATTGTTCGATTTACCAATAAACATTACTCTTTTAGAAATAAAAACGGGTCACCCGAGTAAAAAGTCAGACCGGCTAGAAAGTGCAAAAGTTAAAGCTGGCCACCATTCAGAGGGCAACACATGTGAAGACGACATAATTTTAGGAAATTTTAAAAACGGGATATTTTTAACAAAATTCAATCAGCCGTTGCTATTTGTCAAGTGTTTAGATATAATAGTCACCAAATCACAGAAGTCTTGGATGATAATATATGAAATCACCGTTCAGACACCAGATATGCAGAAGGAAATAAACCGACAACGTCCGGTGAACGTACAAAAAGACGCTGATGCTAAGGTCAAGATAAAAGGACGACAAATCAAACCTGCAAACACGTGAATTCTTGAACCAGTCAGAGTTATGCTGACCTATCAGTACTTGGTTCTACTACGTTATTACTATTTGATCTGGTGAAAGGTTCATTCCTACAAAGTCAGAAGGTTGTTTACAGGAGTGAGGAATTGACAGATCTTGTATTTCTGTAACTATATGTATGCTAACATTGCACTCGATCAACGTTGTTTTAGTTCTTTATTATATTTTATGTCGGTTTCTTTAACAACATTCTGAAATACAGAAAATGAGCATCTGTAACACTGAAATAAGCATATTGCGATACATGCGTGTTATAACAGCATTTCAGGGGCGTACGTATGCCTCCTCATTACAAAAGCATAGCGTACTTTCCATTATAAAATTAGATGAATTCGTTAGATAAAACCTGTAAGAAGATCGTTTGGAAGTATAGGAAACAACCAAGCAAAAATGATAGCGTACTCGGTTTCATTGAGTCTGTTTAGCTAAAAATGGTTTGAACTGTTAAAAATATGGCCCCTACTGGTGAGGATATTCCCTCAAAGTTTTACTACTTTAAAGATACCCTACTTTATACTCCTTTCACATTCTTTTAGAACACACTGTTCAGTAAAACAAGTAGTTAGGTGTCATCATGGTACAAAAAATAATCACTTTTATGAAAAATACTCCGCTAAGAAGTATAAAATGCTCACAAGTTCGAAAAGTGACTACCTGGAGACCTTTTATTGCACATTAGTTAGAGTAGTTGACTTTGTATCACTTGCCCATCACCTGTTGATGGAAAAACATCTTACTAATTTTGCCAGGCCGCAGGCATAGCTGGAACTCTGTTTAGGCGTTTCCGGAAAAATATATCCTAAAGTAACAAAACAGTTGATGAAACTTTTGTTAGGAAGGAATAAGTGTACCTAAATATCAAACATAAGATTCCATCAGTAAGAGCAAAATAATACGCATTGGCTTTAGCGAAATGGGTTGTTGGCACTTCACAGTATTAAAGTTGTGCACCTGCAGGTTTGACGTTGTATTCAGAGCTGAATCATTGCCACTGCATTTATTTCGGAACTTGAATGTCAGATTTTGTTTTCAGGGTAAACCAAGAACATTCTCTTTTTTTTCTTCAAGATAACTTTGTTATTTTTTATTCAAAAACTAATTAACACGATTAAAATATACATTCTGTATTGAGAAGTTAATGGCTAAGTGCGAGAGTTTTGTCTTATTCTTCTTTTATCAGATGTACAGATAAGAAATATGACCCAAACAAAGCTCCAAATTTTACTACTTTCATATACAATAAGCAAAATGGTTCCAGTCTGCTGCTGATATACAGTCCAGATTCGTTCGGTCGAACTCTGCAAAATTTGTTCGAGCCATGCGTAGTTCCAGCTAACCGAGTTTATTGATCTTCCTTTAATACTATCGACTATCACAGGATTTATGGGCTATGAACCGGCTGTAAAAAGTAACCCCGTAATCGGACTCGGTGATGTTACATTTTCTGGTCCCTTTGGATCATGTTGTCTTTCCATTGCTTATGGATAATAGGATTCCTATTAAGCGGTTGATTGGGGCGTGAGAGGTGTTGCATATTTTATTACCTCTCGTGAACACCCTCAGCCAAACCGTGTCTGCAGTTACTTTTGCTTAGTTGCGTTCTATGAATCCAAGGATCTTCCTTTACATTTTACTGCAAGATAAACGTAGATATTTTAGCTATAAGATGTATTCTCAATCTTTTTATATGCATTAATCAAGGAATATCCATAAACGCTTTAATAGTATTTCTGATTTTATCATATTTATACTTATTCAAAACAATATTAGCAAAACATAGCAGTAGAGCAATAAGTTTCTAATATTTGTAAACGCCATATAAGTTCAGTTCTTAAAGTATGCCAAATCAGTCTAAAATTGGTTTGCGCAAAATGTGAAATCTTCATGTAAACAGGTATCTCGAAAAAAAATGCGTGTCCAAGCGATAGCGCGAAATTTAGTGTTTCATATACATATGAAATCGTAGAATGATGGCTATGGTCATTTTAACATACAAAAAATGCATGTCCAAGCGATAGCGCGAAATTTAGTGTTTCATATACATATGAAATCGTAGAATGATGGCTATGGTCATTTTAACATACAAAACTGCTAGTGTAGGAAAAATTGTGAGTCAAATATTTATTCAAATTGAGAAGAGCCATTAAGCACACGATTCAAGTGAAAAACGCCCTCACATTGAAATTGCGTGGAATATCTTTTCATGAGAAGGACTATGTTACGCAAATTCTTGATTCCCTAGAAAGCAGGCATAAAGTGTTACCAAAACTAGTTTGAATCTCCACTACAGCTTTTTGTACGTTTTAAGATTCAGTGTATTTTCAAGAATAAATCATAATAACTTTCTGCATCTTTGTGCTTGTTGATTATAAAATTATTGCTGAAAATTGAGTTTGTGCATTCTGTATTTTATTTTTATATCTTTAGTGAACGCACGTTTATTTTTGCATTTCATTATTGTAATATGTGAGTTTTGAAATAGTTTCTATGTAAAATGCTTGGTCGGCTTTGGTTGAAATAGCACGTACTGTCTAACGCGACATTGATACAGTTGCAGGTCACATAGCAATTTTCCAGTGAAGATCCAGGTGCCCCGATTGGCAATTGTAAGGTACTGGCGAGTACCTGGGTTGAACCACCGACTTTCCTTTGTAAGAATGAAAGACTTCTATGCACAAGACAATCGGGGTTTCTAGCCTACAATGGTGGGGGTCAAACGACCTTAACCGCTCATCCACGGACACCACTGCTATGAAATCTGATAAGTATTTAATGAAAATCAAAGGGCTATATTCACAGACATTTTTCTAGCTGCACTCATCGTGAATGCCTAACGGTCAAGTATTTACCAATGAAAGCTGCGATCTGTATTCATAAAGGAAAGTGACAGTTGAATCAACACCCGAGAGTGAGTGAATGCTGAGGGAGGTCCCAGGGATGAGTGTTTCTCAAGTATCATAATGCAAGTTTAAATGATAATTTCATTCGAAGGTGCGATAACATTGATATGTATGTAGCTCTATTGAAAGTATAAGTATATATTTGTGCAAGTTATTTTTTTTTTAATGTATACTTTTTCAATAAATTGTGTTGAGTACGACGTAAATACCACATAGAACTATAAACTGATGTAGACTCTTTGATATCTGATACAGACAACTTGATGTATTTATCTCCGAAATCTAGCCCAACGGTGCCCATCAGACACTCCCATAAATACACGTCGTTGTTTGAAATTGGCATTTAACAAGCCTAGATATTAGTTAAATTAGTTTTCACGTTTGGATTAAATTTTTTCTACAATGTAGAATTTGATTAAAAACTTTGATTTTTCAAAACTTCAGAATATACTGAGAAAATTCGGCAATTAGGGTCGTGTGCTCTATGATTTGGCTAGACTGATTTGAAAACTTTTGATCTCACACAAGTCTCATAACGAGAATCTATCGGAAAAAACACAATTTTGATAATATTTTCGCGAACAGAATCCTTTCTAAAATGTAGATTTCAATAAAGCTTCACACAGTCGTAAATAAACACATGGCATATAATATGGTGAATTGAAATATGTATTGACCCGTGCGCTTATTTTTTGAGATATTTGCCCATGATTATAGAGATCCACGCATTTCAAATTAATTCTAAGACATTTTTGGATTATTTCACATGTCAGATATTTAAATTATCCTGTTTTAATTTCAGAAAGATAGTAACGTTGCCGGCTTTGCTATAAATTTTCTCACCGTTTGCAATTAATTCATAAAATGATTTTCATTTCCGCACGCCGAATCCTGGCTACAAAAAAAAATATGATTTGATAAACTCTGAAGAGTAGTTGTTTTATCAAAAAAAAAGGGCGCTGTACCATGAATCTGTCAATTATGCAATTATCAATATACCTTGCTGCATGTAACCAAATTTGTAAAACTGAACAATGAAGAATAATTGTCCGTCCTTAATTACTTTTGCAGATGAACCACACTACTTTAAGAATGTAAAATAAGTGACATTGCCCGTTTCCGTTTCATTAAGACGAATGGTACCAAATATTACCGAAACGCATTTTCTTGTTATGCCAATTGACAGTTAAAGAAGTTAGAAATTATTGCCGATAATTTCTTACTTGTGCAATTTTCATGATTTTGCTTACCTGTAACACCCATTTAATGTACGGAAATTGATGTAGAATATCAAATTTCATTTTTTTTACCTGTTACCGAATAAATAAAATTCATTGGGCAATTTTTCACGCATAATTGCTTGATTCTGTTATTGCCAGATCGTTCGCTGTTTGGATGCAAAGTATTTGCTTAAGAAGTATAACATTTTACATAAATAATAAAAACTGCTCTTGAACAAACAACTGCCCTTAAACAGCAAGCAGCAAGACAACGTGAGGTCCAATGTAGTTGTGCAAAAAAAAAAACGAGCAATTATTCTTGAACGCTACAAAAACTGACTGAAACAAAAATTCGCGTCATTACCATCAGGGTGCCATTACATCAAAGCTCACAGACACATAACCCACAAAGAACGAATAAAGCACCACACAATGTGTGAGACCAAGCCTGCCAAAACATAGGAACAGGAAACATTCTGCGGCCAGAACTTATACCGACCAGACAATGGTTATGGATGTATGTGTGGCCACTTAGTCTAAAATGTCACTTATGGGTGAATAGCGTGCTTGTTTTTAAAATACCTTTACGCTTTTATGTAGTAAACATTACTCCATTTGACATGTTTTACAAGTAGATCTATGAGATATGTATTTGTTATTGTTTTGAGCAAAAATAACTATATTTCCCTTTCATGTATAACATAAATTTTAGCTCAACAGGTCACATTCCTTGACTAGTGAAATACTTTACTAGAGCTATCACAAATGTGATTCATGCTTTCACCTAGACTTCGTTGACATATAAAGCAAAACAACACTGGACCATAATTTAGGAAATTAAAGAGCATTTTAAAAAAATCTCTATGCACAACTACGGCCACACCAAATTGATTACCTGTTCGTCGGATTTCCCGCACCAATTTGACGGGAAATGAAAAAAAAAATATTTTAATTTTTTTTGACCGCCCGCACCTGGCGTATTTTTTTGCGCTGGGTCGAAATCAGTAGGAAAAAGGTGGAAATTCCGAAGTTTAAACGCACCTAGCTTGTAATTTAGGCCAGCATATTTTAATTTTCTAGTTAACGGGAGCGCCGACCCTGTTTTTTGACAAAACGAAATAAAAATAAAAGTCATTTTCAGTACTTTTATTTTCGTTTTACCCGCCGACCGTCCATATTTGCTACTGTCAATACAAGTTTAACTGTATGGTAGTGGTTTTGTTTCATCAAAGTGAGCAGACGCATGAAAATGGCGGCCTGCATGAATGAAATTGTGTAAAATTAAATTAGGAAAAATATACTAGTTAACAGGCAATAATCTTTGGAATAAGTTGGTAGTGATAACAAGTATTGTAAATGAATTGGAGCTGAGTAGAAATTACAGCAGCTAAAGCTCAACATTGGGAATAATCACGTAAAACTACGAAAAATGACGTTCACTAACAACGCTGTCCAGATGTTGAAAAATCTGGCGTATCGCATGTACGAGATTTGTTGTCTGTATATTATAATTGGACAACGATCAAATTCATGTGGGACTGCCAGAAAAATACCACAATTGATAAAAAGGAAAGAAACCAAAGAAATAGCGAAATGGAAGAGCAAAAGTGAGTATCAGCTTGAAAAACATTTTTCTTTGAAGTATTGAGGGTCTTTTCCTTTGAAGTATTGAAGGGCAGAGAAGAAAAAAAAAAGTAATATCACAATTGTTAGTGATTATGTTCAAAACAAACTGCATTTTCAATGTATAATGATTGATGTCCCCTGCAAATGCAAACACGCGAAAAAACATTCAAACTAGTCCAAATAATTTGACGCTCACATTAATGGTTGTTTTATATTTCTGTCGGGCAACCTAATGGATTGGAGATATTGCGCATATGAAAAGCTTATCTCAATATTCCGAGGATCAAGTCAAATTAGTTTGACTAAAGTTCTAACCAGGTACCCTAACTCAAAAGATAATTACCAAACATGAAACTCCTGGCAATATTCTCATGTCCACTTAAGGTATTGAACCCCTAATAGTAATGTTTAAAAAATGGCATTTGCTTGGTAAATTCTTAAAGTTGACCATGTTTCACACTGTGTTGCAAATTTTAAACAACTTTTACCGTGCCGTTTTTTGTAAATTTTGTATAATTTATGGTATTTCCTCACGCTCAAGAGGAGACAAAATTCAGTGTGATGGCCACTATCTAAAACGTTTGCAGAGAGTTCATTACAGCATTAATTTTGATAAAAGAAACATCAAACTATTGTTAAGGAGGTAGGTTACCTTGTTACAAGGGTAAATTCAAATTAGTTGAACCGCAGCGTTTGTTTGTATTTCGTGTAATATGAAGTTTTACCTGCTACAATATCAATTTTGTTTGTCTCTGTCCCTTCAAATTCAATTTTTATCCAGGTTTGAAGAACATGACCCTCTAAAGGTATTTCATATTGAAAGAAGAAGGAAAATACGGATATTTAACACTTTTCAGTGTATTTTAGTTTCATTGATATCCGTAGAAGTCTGCATAATTGATAATTTTACTAATATGCACGTACGCTTTCTAATATAAGCTTTAAATGTATATGTCGCGGGGCTCGTGTTTCCATGGTAACGCATTTTCTCTCATTTTTAAACAACTATGTATAAAAATAGGGGTTTTCGACGGCTTAAGTGTCATTCTGTTAATGACCAACATAGAATATTTGGGAAATATTATAAGCAAAATACCAAGCACTTTACATGGTACCCTATTTTTCTTAACGTTTACAGTAACCATGGCAACAGAGATGTTTAAAATAGCTTATATCTTGCTTTTTGTCGTAATTTCTTATAAATAATTATTGAATAAGATTATCATTCTAGTTAATGTAGCTTTAAAACATATTATTTCTAACGTAAGTTATATTTTCTTGTTATTTGCATTGATTCAAACAAATTTCACAGCTTAGAATACATACGGCAGTACCCCTCGTCTGGCATTTTTCATGGAAAAATCGTTCAGCATGCTGCTATTATTCTCACGGATATTGTTGAAATGAAAATAAAAAGCCGAAACTGTGTTTCTTAAATAGACCAGTGTCAACGCTTTTGAATTTTACATTTAGATACATAGGTCACGGGCTTCGTTTCCATGGTAACATCAATTAAATTCAAGGAACCACATTTTTCTACTGAAATTTGAACAATTTTAGATCTTAGTTTCAGTATATAAGTAACAAATTATCAACGGAACCTGAAAAATAAGAATTACAAATCAAACTGCTAGATTTTTTATTTGAAAATGGCCGTTACAAGTAACCTTTCATCCAACTATATTCCAAATAACATTGGTTACCATCATCCATTTTCTTACAATCCGCATAACGTTTCAATATAACTACATAAAAGAAGCAAAATATTGATGATTATTCAGAGCAAAAGATTCATAACAAATATTTCAGCAAATTTTTGTTATTTGAAGATAGTTAAAATAAAGAAAATGCACAGAATTACGTACTTTCAAGATAAGTCTATTAATTTTGCGCGGTAACTGACACGTAACGTCATGACGTCAATGACGTCATTTTAAGGCAACATTGTTTTGAAGCGTTTCTGCGGCAATTGATTCATTATTTCTGCATTATTAAACCATAAAGTATCAGATCGGAGACAGGTTCATGATTTGTTTTCAGAAGAATGAATATACAAACACATTTAATTTGTCGTAAACGTCGTCGTAAATCGTCACGTTAGCTTCCGGTTGGACATGCGCACATACAAATATGAAGGTAACCTACCTCCTTAAACAATTATAAAACACAAAATAAAACTGTAAAAATCATTTTTTTCTAGGGTGCCTCAAGTAAACAGATTTAATGAGACAGAATTCAAACTCCAACATTGAAAAATTAAGGTCGAATCCTGTGGTTCTGTTTTGAATTTTGCTCACTTCATTAAAAAATTAACCTTGGGGCAGTAGTAAAACCTACCTGCATTTCTTCCACAATATGTAATCTAAAGAATGAAGGCAAAATAGAGGACTTTTACCGCATGTAACTCAGTATTTTTAAAGATGTCTAACTCTACCCCTCCTGATTCAGAGGTAAATTCACATTGAACAGCAAAAAATCGCTTATAGAATGAAAATTTTCCACTTTTGTACAATACATCCATAATTAGTCTTGAAAGAAGTAAAAACTTACTAGATCTAGAAAAAAAGGAAAACATGGAAAAAACAATTTTGGTCCCAGTAGGGTTTGAACCTACGCCCCCCTGAAAATTGCAGTCAAAGTAGGTTTATGGTAGGAATTGAATACTCTTCAAAAAAAAGATACTCTATTACGGGTCCAATACCTTAAGTATACTAATAAAGAAGACCCATTGAAAGTATGTATGAGACAAACATTCAGACACTAATTGCCACATGTGCCTTTTACACTGAGGAACACAATGACATATCCAGTAATAAATGTATTTTCGGACTCCTAACTTTCTACTTCCAAGTCCCGTCTCAGTGAAGAGTCTTTTCTCCGAAACTGGTGTTTGAACATCAGCCAAAAAGGTTATTTTGTACACATTTTTCTGAACCAAAATAAGATTGCTTCGGCTTGTCATACAAAGTAGGTGGAAATACACTTTACTTGGTGTTAAACATGACACAAGCAATTATTTACTTTTTTATTTCATCGCTCTTCGCTCGCATCAATAAATGATGATTTGAAAAAAAAAATTTTTTTTTTTTCGCTCGCTCGCCCCAAATATTTTTGAAAAAAATCCGAAGAACAAGACATCAATTTGGTGTGGCCTAAGTATCAATAATCAATATTAACCATTGGTTAAAATTTGAATAAGGATTATTTGAAATAATGAATGAGGAATTCAGGTCACAAGCATTTCTGTATGTATCATAGATTGCTAGCTATATTGCAAAAAACGGCGTTCCATGAATGCGATAAACTAACCGCATATCGGTAAAAAATCACGTGATATCACTCATTCCCCATGTGCTGCACTACTTATTACTTTCCAATATGCCCCAGGTAATAATACTCCGATGAAAGACTGAAAAACATCGCATCCCAAAGTTACCCAGAAACCCTCCTACCATCTAGATATTTTTTCTTTGTTTACAAAACACACGCTTACCCACGCACCAGCATCCTCACGAATAAGAACGAAATTAAACGGGAATCAAGGACGCCATACATTTCTCACGTTTTCAAACAATAAATGCAAAAGATTTCTTGTAACCGAAACATTTCGACAAAGAAAGTCCAACAGTTTGGCAACAAGGTAAAAAATCACCCTTGTAGTGGGAAATTTCCTACCGAAGTCTTCTGGTATATATGACGATAGCCATGCATGTTGAAGAAGCTTATTTGTAATATATTGATTACGTTCATTGAAATCTTTAACGTGATTATAATTTTCATAATAAAAGTTTGATTTTTTATTCTAGCTGGTCGGTATACGACAAAATATGGAGTGGCGTCTTGGAATGGAGTCTGTAGTGGCATCTTGAGAGTCTAAGTTTGGAGTCGGATTTTGGAGTCGAAAAAATATGGTTATTGCTTCAAAGTTGTATTTTGTATGTATTTATCTTTATTTAAATCTCTTCCACATACACATACAAAACAACACTATGTTATTAAAATAACCAATTGTAACAAGTATATGCCCATTCTATACAGAATTATATGAGACTATTCAACAATTACACGTTATACACAATTGTTATATCTTTAAAACCAAAACAGCCATAAAGTTTGAAAAGTGCCTTTGTATAAAATTGCTTTCTTTCATATTTGTCAAAGTTTAAATATTTTTGAATATACTAGAATGTTTTATTGAATCTACTGTTTTATTACCCACTTTATGGCTCTAACAATAACAGTTCATGTGCAATATTAAAAGTAGTGTTTTTCTAACCGTGTAATTACGCATAATACCTATTTGGAAAGCTTGTTTATCTGTTTTTATGATAAAAAAAAGAAATAAGCAGATAAAAAGCAGTGGTATTATTGGTGAAATTTCATAAGACGAAACGGAGTAATGATTAGTGTATCTTGCTGTTGATACTGCAAGCAAGAATTAAACTGGTAATTGTTGAAATGAAAAATCAAATTTAATGTAACTTGAGACTGTTACTTATCAATGATAAAGAATTGTTTTATATAATTGTTACGGTATAGGACTTTTAATATCAAAACGGGGAGAAAATGTGTAGACGGTCGGGTAGCTTAGTCGGTAGAGCATCGGAACGCTATACCAAGTCCCCGGGTCTGGCTGCACATTTTTCTCACTCTGTGACATTTGGCGTCCAACGTGGGACCGAGGTCAGTCTCCGACGCCTGTAATTGCTTATATTTAAAGTAACCGCTGAAACCCGAGGACAAATTTCAAAAATGGTGGGGAAATATGTCACGGTATAGGACTTGAATATTAAAACGGAGAAAAAATGTGTAGGCGGCCGGGTAGCCCAGTCGGTAGAGCATTGGAACGATATTCCGAGTTCCCGGGTTCGATTCCCGGTCTGGCTGCACATTTTTCTCACCCTGTGACATAATTATGTTTACAACAAAAACAACAGATTGTTGTTCGTGTCTTTATGACGGAAATGTATATTAGTAAATGTGTTATAGTCATCGTTGTCATTGTCATTGTCATTGTTATCCTGAAAATCGATTTATCACAATTGACAAAAAGATCATTGAACACCCGTAAGGAAAAACAATGGCTAAATTTCAATCATCATCATTATCATAAACAACAATACAAACACCTCCGTCACTAAAGTCATCATCAACAACAATAACAACAACAAACTTCTTCCAACCACTTGGTCATCAGCTAAACCATCAGTAAAACTCTTGATGATAACAATGATGAAATGGCAGATGATGATGTCAGCGGTGATTTTGGTGATTATATTCATGCTAGTTAAGATGGTAGTGATAACGATGATGATGTGGTGTTGTTGTTGTTGTCGGTGATGATGAAGATGGTGTTGGTGTTTATTTAGATGATAATGTTGACTCCAGACTCCACTACATAGATAGGTTTTGATTTTCATTAACTGCTCACGCATGCGTTGTTTAATTACAGGAAAATAGTTAACACGAACGTTTAAATCAGTCCATATGTAACTTAATCCAAGTCTCTCTAACAATAGTTTGACACTAATAGATAAAAGGTATCTGCCTAATTCGCCAAATATGGCGGCCACATTCGGCGTCTGCTGACGAACACCTAGTAAATATTTGCAGAGAAGTTTGTCTATTTCTTTAAATTCATATCGATGAGACATGGCAATGCGTACAATTATATAATTTTATCAAGGCATGACTGATTATACATATATAATTACATGTATACGACTATACCCCAGCAGAGCTATTGTAAAAGTGTCTTGTTACGGTTGTAAGCGGACACTTTACAAATAGAACTGTCTCTATCAGTTAAAGAGGCACCGCAAAATAACTGTATTCTTTTGTATTTCCATGATGGTAATTATATATGCTTTGCATGAAGAAAATGAGAAATAACAAGTACATGTATCTAGTTACAAATTGACAGTGGCATATATTAGGCCAAGACAATGCGTTTAATGTCTTAACATTTTATTGAATTACTGTAGCAATATGAACAGAAATCAGTATATTTCGTTAAATTTCAATCACATTTTGTTTATGCAGTGTAAGATAGTTATTCAACTATATTTTTGAAACTATGCTGAAAAGAGATTGACTGAATAACTTTGCAGATGAAGTTGTCAAAACACATTAATTCAGAAAAGGCCTAAATTGTCCACCTGAAAACTTGTAGTATAGCTGTATTTTACCTGTATTTTAAGAATGATTTTCATGAAGTTTTTCTGGGGGGGGGGGGGGGGGGGGAAAGGAGGTCACTAGGCCGTGGTGGGACTCTTTTACTACCTGCACGTGAAGTTCGTGAACGAAGTCATAAACTGTGCCTGATGTAAAGAATGTCCATTTTCAAGGTGATTTAATTTTTGGCTATATTCTGTTGAAGGTATCAATATTTTAGAATTGCAAAATAAATAAAGCTTTTTAAACAACACAAGAATGAATTATTAATTTCCACACAAAAGCAGAACGGCAATGATAGCTTTATACCGCAGTCAGCATAGAACATCTGCATTACCTGACAAATTAAAAACAAGTCAAAAGTTTTTCCGCCGCCAGAAATGTATATTCAGATCAGTCATAAGGAATGTCAATTTTTATTGTGAGCAATGTTTTGTGGGCTAATGATCTCAAAAACAATTGGGGTCATTACAGGTCATGGCAATCTAAATATATTAAATTATATCCTAAAAAAATCTAATATCAATAGTTTATGAAAACTAACCACACTTTCCTAACCAGAATCCTAACAAATGTAATGTAAAACACATTTCCATTTACTCAACGAACTTTACATATCTCTATCAAAGGTTACTGAACAGCTAATTATTTGTTTACATGTTATGCACCTAGATATTGATGACGTCATACGCATCAATCCGTTGTTACAATTTTATATAAACAAAACGCATTATTCTACAAGTCTCCGATACTCGTGATAATCCTACATCACAACCAGTTATCGATCGCGGCCGATATTGAATAGGACAAGTATTTGCACGATGGAGAAAATATTTCATGATGGACCTGTCAATTCTTTACTTATGGGTGAAACGGGTCTCATAAGCGTAAATACGACTAGCTTCTACTGATTATAAAACATACTGTACGATTTGTTGTGAATCAACTGTTGTACTTTTAGTAGTTCAACCGCCACCCTTGTTTAAGAGCAACATTTAAAAAACACGTTTTTTTTTCATCCTCAAGTAATAAGTAAGTAGACTCGCCCAGTTTAATCAATCTAGACGCATAATCTACATAGAGCGCTTACTTCACCCGATTTACATTCGGAACATTTTCACGCGTTTCGGGCTTTGTCGTATGTTTAACATGGGATTTTTGAACCGTCCAAAGATGTTGGAAATGTTTGTCTGTTACTGCTTTCATTGTCTACCACTTTTTTTCCACCCTTGCCTGAAAAAAACAGTAATGAGTTTGTACACTGTTCAGACAATTGTGCTCGTTAGGACTGCGGCTGCTGCTACATACGACCCCGACATAATTCATATTATTTATCTAAAAGAAACTAAGAATTTTACCTTCAAGAAAGCTTGATTTTATCATTTTCGCAAATTTAACAGGTTAGTCCATAAAACTGTCCCAGGATGCAAA
This sequence comes from Mercenaria mercenaria, assembly GCF_021730395.1. Taxonomy (NCBI): domain Eukaryota; kingdom Metazoa; phylum Mollusca; class Bivalvia; order Venerida; family Veneridae; genus Mercenaria; species Mercenaria mercenaria. The sequence continues at coordinate 65,208,064 of NC_069377.1, read as the reverse complement.
AAATGAAGTGCCAAATTGCAAAATTTCCAGGGCGGGTGGGGGGTGGGCGCAGGGGATCGGACCCCCTCTGAGAAAATTGGCTGTGTCCGAGCATGGTCACTATACCTGTCCAGTACTGGACATTATGGTAAACGCTTCATTCCTGCACAAATGACAATTTCGCAACTTCTGTCCGGTTTGTACAAATTTCTGACCGCGATAAACCATTTGACTTGTAAATTCTTGTATCTAAGCCAAATGTACCACATGAAAGGCGAAAATTGTAAAAATAAAAAAGTAAACAAAAGGATCGTGTGAACCAGGTCACAACCATCCGAAAGCGAAAGTTGAAGATGGTCGTAACTTACGGTGTGTTACGAAGATGGTCGAAACGTGTCACGTGACCCAAGTTTTTTTTCTTATTTTGAAAAAAATGATAAGATATATATACATAAATATAATATATAATGTACGAATAAAAAAAAATCTGTACAGTATCGAAAACCTGTCATGTGAATTGCTCCATGTCCCACACGCGAACATTTTTTAGCATACCAATAAACCCACCGCCTCCTGGCGGCGGGTAATTAAAAGGGCCGCGCCATGTGAAAACTACGGTGTTCCGTTAGGGCCAACGCCTGCTCCCTATGAAGGCGAAGGTACGAGTGTACGATGATCTTCACATCTTCCATATTGGCTACGTAGCGATAAGACGTTATTTTTATCGGTGCGTTGACCGTACGTATGGTATAGCAAAGTATCGACAAGTGTCATACTTAGCTTCGGTAGGTTCTCGAGTAGGGCAAATAGGCTCGTCCTGTGACTTATTTCTCACAACGGTATGCTCATAGAACCACTCGATTAATTGGCCGTCGTTGGAAATCTGCGTTGGACACCGGACAACTGCTACTTTTAAGGTATTTAGGGTCTATTTATCTACGTGAAGGTATTTTGATCTTGATCAAAATACCTGATCGTAAAGCACTTTAACTAACACTTAAAAATAGGTTAAATTCATAACTTTCACATAAAAATCGTGCGCGTCGCTTTACATTGTTAGGCCGCAGGCGATATAAGGTTAACTGATCGTGTAGGTACAATAGGATTAACTAACACCACTGCACTTTACTGTTAGTGTAGGTAATTTATAAGGTTTATACTGACTTATAGAGAGTCAGTATCTAGGACATAGTGTACAATATAGAAAATTGACGATTTGACATATATTGTGCATTTATAAATAAGATAAATAATTAAGAAAACAGTTCATAAGTATAGGTTTATTAAATAAATAAAAAAGGCATATTTACGTATATCATTTTCAAGAAAAACTTAAAAAACAATGGGAAAAAAGTCAGGAAAAAACAATAAGTCACCAGAGACATCATCACCCGGTACAACCCCTAAGGTTAAAGCAACGGGGACAGCTAGAAAGCTGTTAAGTGCTGATTTTGCACCAGTGGATGGGTCTACGCCTAAAGACTCAATGCAGTCACTGGGCAAAATAACAGGGAAAAAGAGGTCGAGAGAAACATCTCTCAATTCATCTACAGGGAGCCCCGTTAACAAGGTACAAGCCCTCTCTGACTCCACGGATGGATCTCTGGATCTATCCAGTACAAGGTTAAATCCCTTGTGCAACGTTACATATCCGGTCCCAAGCCCGGTGGGAGTGGACCGGTCCAACTCAACCGGAAGCCCGGGGAGGCTAACAATAGACAGTAACCCCCCTCCCTGTCAGAGGATAGCCATCACCCTGGCCAACCGGCCGCAGACAGGGATGGTATGCCAAAATCACCGGCAGCGCCCAAAGCAACTGACCGGGAAGGTGGTGAACAAAACATTAAGCAAGGCCCAGAGACTGACACCGGGGCATCACCACCCTGTACAACCGGTAACAGTCAACCGGAAGGGTCCGGTAACAACCACCCTGTTTCACCATCAACCCAGGGGCCTGACATCATTGATACCCCTCCCGAACCATCATTACCAAGACTCCACCAGGTACAAACGGTCATCGATAATGGCGGAGACCCACCCTGTACAACCACCCACAGTGAGGTACACACGGCAGACATGTCGGCACAGGGGCACTCTGATATGCCATCTAGTAATCCATGGCATACCAAGGGGCCAAAAAGGTCATCTGGGAAAACAACGGTGGGGGAGGCCCTGAACATGTGTTACGTAGCGATGACGCTGCGTACAGTTGCATGTGCTTTCCCAAAGCAAAAGCTGCAGGAAATCTCTTCTGCATTCATAGCCTATGTAGTGGGGGGGGGGGGGGGGGGGGCTTTCATTAAGGATCCATCCACCGAGGGAGGGTGTCCTACTTTTAGGATACGCAATGACAAGTTGGACCTGGCTAAGCAGTTTACGTTTGATAAATATGATTTCACTCTGGAACCGTTGATATCTGAAAAACGTTCCAGTCAAAACACAAATAAAATATCAAAAGGAGTCATACAAGTTAAAGACATAAACTACAATGACAACATAAAGCAGTTTGCCAGCGAAAATAACATCAACGTTTATCACCGGGGATTCGAAATAATTAATGGAAGGAAGGTGATTCCAAGACGGCTGGTAATTGTAATTTTAATATTATGTCTTGGAACGCCCGGGGGTTTGCAGGGGACAAAAATACAAAGGTCACCGAATTAAACAGCTTCCTTAAGTCATCCACAGATACAATACATGCCGTGTGTATTCAGGAAGCGTTTAGATATGGCAAAAAAATAACACCGCCAAAGCTTTATGACTATGAAATTGCCACATATCAAAAACGCACAGATCAAGAAGGAGTTGGTACAATAATATATGTCAAACAGGGCATCAAATTCACAGTCGAAAGATCAATAATTCACAATGAATATGAAATTAACGGCATAACTATATATGGTCACAGCAAAAACATACCAATCTATAATTGTTATGTAGCTTATGAAAAACATAACACGGAAGAACTCTATCAAAAAATGTTCTCTAACATACGAAACCACTCAGTAATTCTGGGAGATTTTAACATTAAAAACCCACTCTGGAATCCCCCGGGCGATCCAAGGTGTGACTCGGCCTCTGAGACTATGTTAAATCTATTATCACAGAAAAATCTAGTTGTATTAAATGATGGAAATATAACAAGGCTAAGTGATTTACCAAATCAAAAAGACTCAGCAATAGATTTGGCAATAGTTTCTCATACTTTGGCACAATATGCATTCTTTGGAGTTATCAATAATACTTTTGGCAGTGACCATTTTCCAATATTGCTGGGATTAGAATTTTCAATAAAAACAGAGGCGATTCATACCACCCGCAAATATAAGATAGGTAAAGCAGACTGGGACCAATATCATGACTTCGCAATCAGGCATTTCCATTATAACACTGAGGGCAAGACAGTGGATGAAAATCACACACAATTAATAAATGATATCTATAGTATTAGTAAAAAGAGTATACCAATAGTCAAAGGCAACAACAACAGGAAAAAGGTTATACCCTGGTGGACTGAGGAATGCGCAAATGCAGTTAAACAAAGGGAGAATGCTAGGAAAAATTATAGCAGAAATAAGAATGATGAAAATCTTCAAAAATACAGGTCACTCCGCAATAAGGCTGTAGAGATCATTAAAAAAGCAAAACGCACCAGTCTTGAAAAGTACATAACGCAAATAAACCACAAAACAACATCAAAAGAAGTATGGGACGTTGTCAATAAATTTAGAGGCAAATCATCAAGCTCTATTGGTACACTTCTGAACGACAACGATCTGGTGGTTATGGAAAAAGATAAGGCAAATTTTCTGGTGCAACACTATAAGAAAATCAGCAGTAATGACAATTACAGTGCTGAATTTTTGGCAAATAAACAATATAAAGAGCAAGAATACGATCTCTACAATGAAAATAACACAGCCCCACATGACGATATTGAGTATAATAAACCATTCTCCCTACTTGAATTAAACATGGCCCTTGATCAATGTAATAGTTCTGCCCCAGGCGAAGATGCGATCCATTATGATATGATCAAAAATTTACCAATACATGCCAAAGAAAAACTCTTAAAGCTATACAATCAGTCTTGGAAAGAAGGCTCTACCCCAGAAAGCTGGGGCGAGGCCATTATAGTACCAATACTTAAGCCCAATAAGGAAAAAACAAACCCTGCTTCATACCGCCCCATCTCCCTAACGTCAACCCTCACCAAGGTCATGCAAAGAATGATAAAACCAAGACTAGAAACTTATATTGAAAATAATAATCTGTTCTCCCCATATCAGTCAGGATGTAGGAAAGCCCATTCGTGCGAAGATCACCTCCTTCGCTTCGAATCAGACTGTAAAGAGGCCCATCGAAAAGGTTATTACCTACTAGGCATATTTTTAGATCTAAGTAATGCTTTTGATAGGCATTGGAATAAAGGGTATCTCTTGAATTTAATATCTCTAGGCATTAAGGGGAGAATGCTTACATGGATCGCTAATTTCCTGGAAGGCAGAAAAATTAAGGTAAAGGTCAATGGCCAATTGTCAGATACAGTGGAACCTGACAATGGCACACCCCAGGGAAGTGTGATTAGTCCACTGATCTTTAATCTCATCATGAACACTCTAAACACGGCTATAGATGCACACAACAAGTAGTCCCCTCCCGGTGACCAGACCGAACTTGCCCAATTTGTAGATGATGGAGCCACATGGATAACATCACCAAACCCTCATATTATTAAAAGGTCAAAAGGTCCTTGAGGTAATAGAAAAATGGAGTAATGAATGGGGATTCACCATCAACCCTAATAAAACACAAGTGCTAATGGTGTGCCGGCAACCATATCTTAAAGTCCTAGCAAAATCGAATAAAGTAACGCCGGTGTAATGAAGTATTTCGACCCCCATAGAATAATGACCCCCCGGTCATTATTCTATAGAAAAGGTGACCCCCCGGTCATAGTATTATGACCTCCAGATCACAGTACTATGACTCCCCCACGTGAAGTAAACTGAACCTCACGAAGAATATTGACTCCCATAAATAAAACGACCCCCGGTCATTTGGTCAAATTTAGTGATAACTCATGTATCTAAGGCCTAATTGCTGCATTTTATGCCCCAACTCGGGGGAGGGGGCATATAGATTTGCCCTTGTCCGTCCGTCCGTCCGTCCTTCCGTCCGTCCGTTTGACCATTAGCCCCAGATACCATCACTTGACACAGAAATCAGAGCATTCAGCAACGGGAAAAGGGATTTTATTTTTTAAGACGCTGTATCTTGGTGTATACATTTTTTTCAGGAAAATAACAATTCACAATACGTTCACAAAACACACCAGTGTCATTAATTCTCTGCAAACTTCGGTATGAAGTAATTCTTCAGAAGAAAACTGCACAAGAAACTGCTAGCATAGAACTTAGTATTAATAGAAGTTGCAATACTTAGCAGTGGCAGTAAAGTACGGTAGCGGCAACAATAGAAAGTAGTAGTAGTAGTAGTAGTGACAGTGGTAGTGGCAGTTGCAGTAGCAGCAGCAGCAGCAGCAGCAGCAGCAGAGGAATAAGTGACAGCAACAACAGCAGCAGGAGAAGAAGAGGTAGATGTTCAAGACGTATTAGTGGAAGCAGGTATAGTAGTATCAGTAGCAACAGTTGTAGTAGTAGTAGTTGAAGTAGTAGTAGTAGTAGTAGTAGAAGAAGAAGAAGTACATGTAGTAATAGCAATAGAAGTAGCGGCACCAGTAGTAGTAGTACAATCAAAATGTTAACTATTGGCAATGGAGGGTTTTTGAGTTGAAGATCTAGTAAAATTGTCCGTTAGGTTTGGTGGGGATCACTTTTTAATAGATATTATCGTCGAAAGTCTTTTTAGGAGCCGGTGTTTTACACGGAAAGAGTAACTTTTTTAAATAGAACAATGTCCGGGAATCGATATTGTATGAGAGTTCGAAAGTAGTAATTTCGGCAGTGAGTATTTTACATGGAAGGAGTCACTTTTTCTATAGAATAATAACCGGGGTCGTTATTCTATGAGATTCGAAGGCAGTCATCTTTAGGGAGTCAGTATTTTACTTGGAGGGGTCAGTTTTTCTATAGAATAATGACCGGGGGGTCGTTATTCTATAGAGTTTTCAAAGGGAGTCAGTTTTTTTATAAGGGGAGTCAATATTTTACAGGAAAGGAGTTACATTTTCTATAGAATAATGACCGGGGGGTCGTTATTCTATGGTGGTCAAAATACTTCATTACACCGGAACTTAAATAATGTGGTAAAACCCTTGAAATAGCACCGACCGCCAAATTCTTAGGAATGTATTTTGATCAATATTTAACGTGGCCCCATCATATAAATAATCTAGTTGATAAGTGTGAAAAAGATATTAACCTCTTGAGACTAATATCAGGAACAAACTGGGGAGCTAATAAGAAAACTAAACTCCTGTTATATAACTCCTTAATTATGAGCAAAATTAATTAAGGTAGCACAGCATATGCGTCAGCCTGCAAATCACAATTAAAGAGGCTAGATGTAATACAAAGTAAGGCCCTAAGAGTAGTCACTGGAGCATATAAAACAACTAATAAAATGGCAGTACTAGTAGAAACGGCCCAGCTACCATTAGATATAACAAGAGAGGTCAATATGCTCAAATATTGGGCCAGATCAAGCCGCCTAGGTGAAAATCTGCCCATAAATAATACAATCAAAGCACTGAAAGAATGCCCTAGTACCATCGAAAGGGTTAGAAACGGTCACACTGGTAGGAAAGAGCTTAGAACACAGCCGTACACTCGAGAGGTTAATAGGTTACTAGATAAATATCAATTAAATGAAGTAAATGTACAAGAGCCGGTGTTTTCATATAATGCTGGGATCATGGTCACAACCCCCGGCTTAAGCCTTAAATGCTTCATTAATAAAACAGAAGATACCACCCAGGCTAAACATATAACAGAAATGCATATAATGAAGCATTATAAGTCACATTACCATATATATACAGACGGTAGCAAAAATCCCAGCGAAAATAAAGCGGGCGCGGCCTTTGTTGTCTTTGATCCCTATAGCAAAGAAATGTGCTCGTCGGCCCTCAAATTAGACCCTAGGGTCTCCATATTCACGTGTGAGGCAACAGCCATCCAACATGCACTGAAATGGATACCCGAAAACATGCCCAGAAACATAGCTATATTTACAGATAGTTTGTCTGTATTACAATCAATAAATACAGGCAGGTCACAATCAAGATCTGATATAATAGTTGACATTATTCATAAAATCAGCCATCTCAGTAAAATAGGTATACATGTTTCCCTAATATGGGTCCCAAGTCATGTAGGCATTATGGGAAACGAAAGGGTCGATCAACTAGCAAAGCAAGGGTCCGAAAATGGAGCCCCAAAACAGGTCAAATTAGCAGTATCTGAGGTTAATAGCATAATAAAGGCCAAATCAAGGGAGTTTTTTAAACAGAGATGGCTACAACAAGACACAATGCGCCCTCTCAGAACATATTCCCAGTAAAATGCAAATTTATAGCACAAACACCGGCCATGATAAGATCATTACCAGATTAAGGCTGGGGCGGAACGGTCTGGGCTGGAAGAACTACTCAGATAAACATCTATGCCCACACTGTACAGAATACGAAACATTCAACCACGTATTCTTTGACATACACAAAGAGTGTACACGAAATGCAGAACACAGATTGGAACTTGAATGTGGACTCCTGAAACTCGGGTTGGTCTGTATAGACAGAAAAACACTCCTCTTCCCTCCAAAGGAAGTCGAGCAGCAGGTCTACAGCCTCCTAATACATTTCATCACCAAAACAGGTTACTTGAACAGAATATAAACAAAACATAAACATTACATAGGAGTGGCCCGACCAGACAATGAATTTTATAACTTTGGCCTTAATTTAATACCACAAAGTACCAGGGGGTTTGAATCTCTATATGCACCCCGTCTGGGGGTACCATGTAAGGCTTAACGGCACTGGTGCGGTCAATAGAGATAATATAATCTCAGGGGAAACGTGTATAAACATGTTAAAATCCTAAACTTCGTTCAAAAGAGATGGCGTCAATAACCAGGGGGCTGAGCTTGTATATGCACCCCGTTTGGGGTACCATGTAAGGCTTAACGGCACTGGTGCGGTCAATACAGGCGATATGTCCTAAGGGTGAAAGGCGCTATCTATTAAAGTTGCTAGGGTCGGGCCTCAACTATGAACAGCTAGAAATAAATTCAAGAATAACATAGTAACAGGAGCCGACTGTATATGAAGTATACCAAAATAAGCCCGAAAGAGGTTTTAACATTATAATTTATATTATAGTACTTTACTTTTAGTTTGTTAAAATGTATATATACATATGTTATTTTTATTGTTTTATATAATAATCAAAAGGCCAAATACTCTTTAAATTGTTCTGATTTTAAACATATACGTAATTTTAAGCCATAACTAGGCTAATTTTAAACAATGATTTTAAAACCAGGAGACACATCCTTGCAAACACTTAACATTTCGGCAAGGATGGTCACCTGTTTTTACTAAATTAATTTTAATTATATTTTTATAACTTAATCTTATTAAAAACTTTAGGCAAAATAAAAAAAGAAATAAGAGTCTTTGTGTTTTCGTAGTTTAAAGTAATGGTCAGCAATGTATATATGTGATAGGAAAATCAAGTAGTGATGATGATCCGGAAACATACAGACGTCGACACACAACGGTAAACAAACAACAGGTAAACAGGTAAATTTTAAGTAAAAATTCTTACGCGTAATTTAGGTGACGGGTACACAGGATTCGCGTGTAAAACATTTATTAATACATAGTTTATCTTCAAATTTGCAGAATCGCTAAAGAACACATATAGCTATATTGCTAGAGCACTTTTAGGAAGATAATATCATTAAAATAACCAAAATCACTTAGAAACAGTCGAATTTTGATAAAAACAACCGCAAAATTTCATACAGCGCGATCGTGAATATCTTTTACATGCAATAAGTAAAGTAAGTAATACCGATACTACGGTGCCCCTAAAGAGACATGTTACACACATTTTTCCAATTAGGTAATGTGAGACTTTTTTTTATTTCGTTTAAACGAAATCATTTCGTTTAAACGAAATAAGTTATATCGTTTAAACGAAATCATTTCGTTTAAACGAAATAACTTATTTCGTTTAAACGAAATGATTTCGTTTAAACGAAATGATTTCGTTTAAACGAAATAACTATTCGTTTAAACGAAATGATTTCGTTTAAACGAAATAACTTATTTCATTTAAACGAAATGACTTATTTCGTTTAAACGAAATCATTTCGTTTAAACGAAATAAGTTATTTCGTTTAAACGAAATCATTATTTCGTTTAAACGAAATCATTTCGTTTAAACGAAATAAAAAAAGTCTCACATTACCTAACTTGAAAAAAAGTGTGTAACATGTCACTTTAGGGGCACCGTACGATACAATCATTAAATTCAGACTTTGGACTATAAAGTGCAAAAAAAAAACAGAACTGAAAAACATTAAAAAATGACAAAATGACAGCAATTTTAAAATATAGTAAAACGGTATCGGTGAAGTACATTGAATGTTTACGAGAATATAAAATAAGCATATTTATCGATATGACACATTAATGCAGTAGGCGTGGCGTGTAATCTATAAATAACCTGTGTACTGTCAACAATCGGACGTATATAAAGGTTATGTTTTAGAGGTGTTTCTAAAGTTTTAAAGTTTTTAAAGTTTTAATATTAATAAAATAAATCTTAAGAGTATAGATGTAGTTCATGGTCAGTGGCAGTCTTTCTCAGGCGTTTCAGGAGTGTAAGTAAGGTAATCGCGGCTCTTACCCCGGATGACAAAATTTAATAAATTTAAATATATTTCATAATCTATTTATTATTTTGGAAATTTAGATACAATTGAGGGGGGGGGGTATAACATTTAAAAACATTACAATAACAATAAATACTCCAGCCAAGATCCAGACATGTTCCAAAATTAACACCCGGGCCTAGAATTAAGGTCCCTTTTTAATCATCTCATATGAATCTAATTCTTTGGAATCGATCCAGGCGCCGACCTGTGTCTGGCAACGGGTCTCAAAATTCAAATCTCGCTGGGCCTACGATTGATTAGTTAGACTGGAAACAGTCATAACTACGCAGCGCAGCGTAAACAAATTAAAATGAATAAAACAAAACAAAAACAAAGTACGATGACGAAGCGCGACAGTACGATGGCAATAACACGACAGTTCGATGGCGAAGTCCGACAGTATGATGATGACAGTCCATCGTATGGTCGCGCTTCGCCATCGCATCTTCGTTCTACACCATCGTACTGTTGCCTTCTTGTCAACCATGCGCAGAACACGGAGGAACGTGCTTTACTTACTAATAATCTTGTGTACAAGAAAAATCCAATTTTATTGAACAGAACAGAACTAAACAGAACTTTATTGAAGGAACACAGATTACCAAAAAAAAGAAGCGAAAACAACCAACTGTTTTCTAGACCTAATCAACATTTTTGCACAAAATTACACAAAAGCTTTGATATAAGCAACATGCATTGTTTAATTATTTTGAGCTGATAATAAATAGTTTTAATTTCTCACGAGCAGAGTAAACAATTTGTTATTTCTTTATAACACTCTGTCTGGTGATATTCGTTTGAAGATTGTGTTCTAGTTAGATACACAATGATTTAGCAAGGGTGACATTAGAGTGTAATCAATGTTAATGTGAACCTGGCATTCATCGATCCTTAAAGAGCATTATGTGCTCCGGTGAGCTTAGTAACCATTCTTTGTGTTAGCCTACATAGCTCTTGTGATCTTTTTCCGTTTAACAGGCTGTTTTTAAAACATTTAAGGCGAGTGTATTGCTAACAGATATTATAGAAACCTTTTACGAAGACCAAGATTAAATTTACAACAAACCTCTATTAAACTTTTAAAACATAAGATATATAAGCAGATAAAATATATCTTACCTTCATTACAAAATGGCACATCCAGCAACGGAGCTCCGATGCCTCAATGTCAACAGTAAGGGGTGGTAAGAGGTCGTTCGTTCGTTTCCTCGTCAAAAAGAAAACGTCTGTCATTTTTAACGACTTGTATATCATGTAGTGATGTATACCAGTGTACAAACACATGTACTGCCACCCGTTTGAAATTTGAACGCACGAACATTTCGGGTAATACCACTAGCTGATACAATATATTTAGAAAGGCACACGATAATAATTTTATGTTTATCTTTCGAAATAAAAATCTATTTATTCATTCATTAATATATTCAGTACACTTATCGTCGTATAAGTTAGATACAGTAACATAAAATTATTCATGATTCCCATCGTTACTATATTCCAGTTCATGCTTTATTTCATACTTCAAAGTCTTTACCATAATTTTGTTTATGCATTTTCAATCATGCTTTGCACGATATTTTCGTGTTTAAGCGTCAGTGTATACATGTAGTATTTAAAACTTGCATTACAAGTGTTCTAGTTACTCGGGGCAAGAATTTGACACCAGAAGGTTATTTCTTACTTACAACAATTTATCCCACCCACCCGTCTGTTATTGTAAATGGTATTCACAACTTTATCATGACATCAGGAGTTCTAACTGACCAATCAGAGAGCTGAATTTTCAGTTATCTGCCATTTTCACTTGGGTTTAAACGAAATATGCTCTTAATGAACATTATGAATACAAAATTTATTCCCTTCTCTGTTAACATAGGCACCTTTTGGTGTCTTTTTCTTGCTGTTGCTTTACAGTATTTTAGTATTTCCCAGGTAAATCAAAGATTCCCTGGCTCCTGGAAAAGATACAGAATACATTGAAATAAAATATTCAGTTGTTTTGTAAATTGAAATCGTGTCAAATCCTATTCGTTTTTTTTCTTTCTTTCTTTCTTTTTTTTGTTGTTGTTGTTGTTGTTGTTGTTGTAGTTAGAGCAATGGATAAGTGAATAATTGGTTTACTCATGAGTTAAAGTGAGTAATCGTTTTTCTTCAAAAGTGTCCCCTTACAGACGTAAGAAGCCGTTTCGCTAGGACGAACACCAGTTTTATCATCGGCTTCGCCTCGGACAATATTGGTGTTCATCCTAGCGAAACGACATCTTAAGTCTGTAAGAGGACACTTTTGAAGAAAAACTCGTACTGTATCTATTACATAAAGTATTATATTAAGAACAAAGAGCAAGGTCACATTTCAACAAAACTAATACTGATCGTGTATTTTTAAGATAAATAACATTCATAAAGATATTACAGCGATGAACTGAATAGCATGGTTTTGAATGTCCTTGAACAAAATTACACAAAATGAAGTATTGAGTTTAAACGATAATTTAAAAAAGCACGATAGGGGTGATGGAAATGGTACAATGTGAATAAAAAACAGAATAGCCGAATCGTGTTTGCTTTATTAGATTGTAACATGTATAGATAAGATCTGGAAAATATAACGTGTATGGACTTTTGTTATTTATGAAGCGGTACATTCTTTTTATCTCTAAAATAGTTTCGTTTCTCTAATGTATTTTTGAACAGTGTTAAAGATTGATACAATTTATTTAAGTCGAGAGATAATGAACTATTACCCTTAATGATGACACTGATAGAAGGGATACAGCTCTGGGAGATCAGCATGCAGGACAAACAAGGAAGTAAGAATTTTCTTATTATGCATTCGCACAAGGGAGAGTCAAATATATTATTTTCAAATAAATCAGATGACAGAGGGCTGCAGTGGGTACGCACTATTTGCAGTTTGCAGTCACGAGTTAACGTTCGGTAGATCGTTATTTAACATGACGCTCCCGTTGGATCACTTTGTGACTGAAGTGTCTTTTGTAGTGTATCAGTTACCAATTAAACATTTAATTGCATGGCTATCTATAATGTTGATCTTACACGCTTTGTGATATATGAAACAATGAACTCTATATTCAACCTAATGATGTATCAGTGCGTCTAAAATACTTATTCTCTATAGGTATATTGAACCAGAAGAGGTACACTAATAAATCATAAATTAAGGGCTTATTAATAAACAATTTGGTTATTTTTTACGACTACAGTCAACCCTACATGAATTATATAAGATAAGGATACGTACCATCTTTTTCAAGATAAATTCAACGGGATAGTTTGGTGAATACAAGTCAAATGGAAGTGCTCACCTGGTACAGATAGGAAAAAGAAGTAGGTTCAACTATTATTTTTCTTTTTAGATAGGAAAAAACAAGTAGGTTCAACTATTATTTTTCTTTATAGATACGAAAAACAAGTAGGATCAGCTATTATTTTTCTTTTTAGATGGAAAAACAGGTAGGTTCAACTATATTAATTTTTCTTTTTAGATAGGAAAAACAAGTAAGATCAGCTATTATTTTTCTTTTCAGATAGAAAGTTCAACTATTATTTTTCTTTTTAGATAGGAAAAACAAGTAGGATCAGCTATTATTTTTCTTTTTAGATAGGAAAAACAAGTAGGATCAGCTATTATTTTTCTTTTTAGATAGGAAAAACAGGTAGGTTCAACTGTATTATTTTTCTTTTTAGATAGGAAAAACAAGTAGGATCAGCTATTATTTTTCTTTTTAGATGGAAAAACAGGTAGGTTCAACTGTATTATTTTTCTTTTTAGATAGGAAAAACAAGTAGGATCAGCTATTATTTTTTTCTTTTTAGATAGAAAAACAAGTAGGTTCAACTATTATATTTCTTTTTAGATGAAAAAACAAGTAGGTTCAACTATTATTTTTCTTTTTAGATAGGAAAAAACAAGTAGGATCGGCTGTTCTAGCTGAAAGTCAGCTTCATAGGTTACATAAACTGTTTTGTCTGGACGTGATCATCAGAAAATAAAAGTAGCGTCCGTTACAATAGGTCAGAGCTTCAAAATGTCAGTTCTTTTCTTTCAAAAAATTCTCCTCTGACATTGTTGTTTATCATAATAGAATAAAATAACAACAAAGCTGAAAATCCAGGTATTATTTAGTTCCAAGTTTCATGCCTTGTAGTGCGTTGACAGTTTCTAGCAATTGCTACTAATTATGTAAAACCTGTTTTAGAATGTAATTGACAGTTGAGGACACGGAGATAGAATAAATATTTGTTTAAAAGCACTTTATCTAAATACGTTCAATACACTATAATCCGCTGCAGGATATCAAGAAAACAATGTAATATGTTTGTACAGAAAGAAAAAATATTTCCATTTCAGGTGTGTTAAAACATAAGTTTTATTTAGTGATATGCATGTGAAGAAAGAAGAATTATTTTAAAGAGGAAAAGGAATGGCATCTCAACGTAACCTGAAAATTACCGTCGTCGTTTTTCTCGTTACTTACACATTGTTACAACTTCAGTTGATGCAAAGTAAAGGTTAGTCTTTTTACTGCTTTGTTCGTATAATTTCAACACTTTATGTTATATCTTCAGTCAATTTACATACCTGGTATTCGGCCTAGATTTCTTAGCACTAAGTAATGATGCAAGAAGTAACTGTTTATTGTCTGGTGATTTTCTCTCTTTTAACTAAGGTTTTACAGTAAGAGAGTCACGGAAACACAACTTGCAAGGAGAAAGAACTCTCAGCGTAGACATCTGTAGTTGTGTATACTGAGTTTACTTTTTAGCATTACAATATATTTCATAACATCTTTTTCCGTGAACTTTTTATAATATAAAGCATAATACAAATACAATCAAGTGAATGAAGAAATTAGCTATTTTTAGCTCACCTGAGCACGAAGTGCTCAAAGGTGAGCTTTAGTGATCACCCTGTGTCCGGCGTCCGTCGTCGTCCGTCCGTCCGTCCGTCGTCAACAATTTGACTGTTAACACTCTAGATGTCACATTTTTGACCCAATCTTAATGAAGCTTCGTCAGAATGTTACCCTCAATAAAATCTTGGACGAGTTCGATATTGGGTCATCTGGGATCAAAAACTAGGTCATCAGGTCAAATCAAAGGAAAAGCTTGTTAACACTCTAGAGGTCACAATTTTGGCCCAATCTTAATGAAACTTGGTCAGGATGTTACCCTCAATAAAATCTTGGGCGAGTTTGATATTGGGTCATCTGGGGTCAATAACTAGGTCACCAGGTTAAATCAAAGAAAAAGCTTGTTAACACTCTATAGGTCACATTTTTGGACCAATCTTAATGAAACTTGGTCAGAATGTTACCCTTTAAAAAATCTTGGACGAGTTTGATTTTTGGTTATCTGGGTTTATAAACTAGGTAACCAGGTCAAATCAAAGGAAAAGCTTGTTAACACTGTAGAAGCCGCATTTATGACTGTATCTTCATGAAACTTGGTCAGATTGTTAATATTGATGATCTTAAGGTCCAGTTTGAATCTGGGTCATGTAGGATAAAAAACTAGGTCAACAAGCCAAATCAAATGAAAAGCTAGAATACACTGTAGAGGCAACATTTATGACCATACCTTAATGAAACTTGGTCAAAATGTTTATCTTGATGATCTACAGCTCAAGTTAAAATCTGGGTTAGGTAGGGACAAAAACTAGGTCACTAGGTCATATCAAAGGAAAAGCTTGTTAACATTCTAGAGGCCACATTTATGACTATATCTTTATGAAACTTAGTCAGAATGTTAAACTTGATGATTTTTAGAGCAATTTTGAATCTGGGTCATGTCGGGTCAAAAACTAGGTCACCAGGTCAAATCAAAGGAAAAGCTAATTAACACTGTAGAGGCCACATTTATGACCATATCTTAATGAAACTTGGTCAGAATGTTAATCTTGATGATTTATAGGTCAAGTTTAAATTTGGGTCAGATGGAGTCAAAAACTAGGTCACTAGGTCATATCAAAGGAAAAGCTTGTTAACACTCTAGAGGCCACATTTATGACTATATCTCCATGAAACTTAGTCAGAATGTTAAACTTGATGGTCTTTAGGTCAAGTTCGAATCTGGATTAGGTCGGGTCAAAAACTAGGTCACAGGGGTCAAATAAAAGGAATAGCTAGTAAACACTTTAGAGGCCACATTTATGATCATATCTTAATGAAACTTGGTCAGAATGTTGATCTTGATGATCTATAGGTCAAGTTTAAATCTGGGTCAGGTGTGTTAAAAAACTAGGTCACTAGGTCAAATCAAAGGAAAAGCTTGTTAAGACTCTAGAGGCCAGATTTATGACTGTATCTTCATGAAACTTAATCAGAATGTTAATCTTGATGATCTTTAGGTCAAGTTTAAATCTGGGTCATGTGGGGGCAAAAACTAGGTCACCGGGTCAAATCAAAGGAAAAGCTAGTTAACACTTTAGAGGCTACATTTATGACCATATCTTAATGAAACTTGGTCAGAATGTTGATCTTGATGATCTTTAGGTCAAGTTTAAATCTGGGTAAGGTGTGTTAAAAAACTAGGTCACTAGGTCAAATCAAAGGAAAAACTTGTTAAGACTCTAGAGGCCAGATTTATGACTGTATCTTCATGAAACGTAATCAGAATGTTAATCTTGATGATCTTTAGGTCAAGTTTAAATCTGGGTCATGTGGGGGCAAAAACTAGGTCACCGGGTCAAATCAAAGGAAAAGCTAGTTAACACTTTAGAGGCTATATTTATGACCATATCTTAATGAAACTTGGTCAGAATGTTGATCTTGATGATCTTTAGGTCAATAGGTCAGGTGAGCGATACAGGGCCTTCATGGCCCTCTTGTTTATGTAAATTATACACCACATTTTATGTAACATGTATAAACTTTGATGTCTGACATTTTCCAATAGTAGAAATATCATTGCACATGATGATTGCATTTCATTTATGTTTGGCTATTATCAATGAAATTGCATAGTGCAAAACACAATTTAACGCTGAACAAGACACTAAAACGCTACGTCATATTATACATTCTAGCATAAAACTGCTATTCTTGTCACTTTTCGGGGGTGTTTTAACAGGAGAGAAAACGTGTGTTAACAGAGAGATTCTCGCGCTCACGTACTGTATAAGAGCTGAAATAAGACTTTCTCGAAACACATCGCAATTAGTCTTAATAGTCATAGATCGGTTGTTTATGATATAAAAGGGTGTTATGCAAAATAATAGTGAAATTTGAAAATTTTTGAATTTTGACCATATTTTGAGAAGATGCGCCTATTCAGCAGCGATTTCTGGGATTAAAAAGCCAGTATTTTGTCTCCAGAATGTCAGAAAATGCACAAAATGCATCCTTTTGGGTCTTATTCATGACGGAATGAATGATATTTCAGAATCCAAGTGAAAAATAATGCAAACGAGTGAAACTTTTACCAAAATATACAATAAAAGGGCCATAGGGCCAAAATTTAGCCCAGTAAATTGGTAGGGGGTGGCTTCTATTAAATGTCTATATTTCTCTAAAATCTCGAAATTTCACAATGAAACTTGGCAGTATGTTTGGTATTACATCTTTCTTGAAAATAGAAATGAAAATTATGTGATATTTGAAAAGAAACATTTCTTATAGGAATAAGGTCGAAAGAAGTCCATAATAAATAGATCCTAATTTTCCCATTTTTTGCGCAAATTCGTGTAGAACGAGTGCTTTAATCACCGTTTCTCACTACTAGAAGACATTCTGCATGAAATGAGACGGTTTTCATGTTCATACACCCCACATGGCAAGTTTTGCAGATCGAAACCGGAAGTAGGTGTTTATTGCGTGGACGAGAGTAAATATGCGCCATTTTTAGGGTAGCAGACCACAACTGACTGGCATTTCACTAGGAACTACATAACCCTCTATTTTCTTTTCATTTTTTCGTTAATTTGTGATAGAACTTTCATGAAAAATAGGTGTAGGAAAAAGTGATGTTCTCTAAAGATACGTAAAGACGATATGAAGTTGTCGTTTTTATAGATAGATAGATAGATAGATAGATTTATTTCAACATAAAATGTACAATTTACATGGCGACTTATAATTAAAACATACAATCAAACAATAAACAAACATGTATGAATTAATATAGCCATGCCAATCAACATTATATGTTAAGGATTACACAAAAAAGAGTTAAAATAAACTCTTATTTCCATTGTGGTCCTTAAGATATAGTATTGTATGACATAGGAAGAATAATTTATCACAGTAAAAAAATAATCACAGAAAAATACCCGAAGATAAGTTTGTATAAAAATCCTATACTTAAAAATGATTGACTAGTATAAAAAATGATTGACTAGTAAAAAAACACAATGCAAAAATCTATCTATAATGCAATCTAACTAAAAGTCATATTAAGCTTAAAAAATGTTCCTTAACCTTACGTTTAAATGAATACATGGTTGTGGCATCCCTAACATTTTGTGGCAGACTGTTCCATAAACAACAACCATTATAAGCAAATGTTTTTTTCCCAAAACCTTTGACCACTGGGAGAGCATATCTCTTACTATCTGACATTGAAAAACCTGTACCATCAAGGGAGGCATTTGCCTTTGCTCTGAACCTTGTGGGATAATCATGAACAGTATTGATAGGGGTAAAGTGTTCACTTAAATATGAAGGAGCAATATTAGAATTTATTTTATAAACATGACAGAGAGTTATTTGATTAACTCTACTTGAAACTGGTAACCAGTTAAGACGTGAAAAATGCTCAATTCCAATGTGTGACATGGGATTTAAATTCAACACAAAACGTATAAGTTTATTTTGTGTGACCTGTAACTTGTGTTTTAATTCCTGTGTTAAACTATTAAACCAAGTAGAAGAGGCATAGTCGAAATGACATTGTACAAGTGATGTAACTAAGAGCTTTTTTGTGTGCAAAGTGAGGAATTCACTTTTACGGTAGAGGAATTTTAACCGAGCGTTGGATTTCTTAATAACAGACCTAGCCACTGACTCAAATGACAAACTTTGATCAATGGTTGCACCAAGATATTTAACTGAAGATTTGGATTCAATAGTTTGACCATTGCAATTTATATCAAGATTACCATGTTTTTTTAACCTTTGTACTGACCCAAATAAAATAGATTTTGTCTTACCAAGGTGAAGAGATAGTTTATTACATACAAGCCATTGACTGACAATATTCAGATCCTGACTTAAGAGATTTTCAATATCACACTTGTTTTTGGCAGACACAAGAATTGCTGAGTCATCAGCATAGAGAAGCAGCTTGTTTTTTACAACAGCTGACATGTCATTCACATAAATAAGAAAAAGCAGAGGCCCTAATATAGATCCCTGGGGCACACCACATGTTATATTGGCAGAAGAAGACAAAGTACATGATATTTCAACCAATTGGCGTCTATCAGACAAATACGAAGAAAACCATCTGACAAATACGAAGAAAACCATCTCTTATATATGAAACAAAGAAGGATTTGAATTACTGACCTTTAACCTTAAAACACTTTTTCATATATGCGCGTTCCGTGGCAAAGCTTAAACGTATTACGGCCCCAAAACGGATAATTCAAAACGAAATGACGTCAACGTGAAAAAACAACGTAGACATTCCCGCATATTTCATGGAAATTGAATGACGTTGAGGGACAATATATTCATTTAGCGCATGTTCTTTTGCAGATGTTTTCTTCAGGGAGATTATTGATTTTGATTTTCAATTTTTTCTAAAATGTTTAAACGTACAGAAATTTAGGATAGCGTTCAACAGGTTAGTTGTTTCCTCTCACAACCTTAAGATTGAGTCTGACAGGTGGCATAGACCAAAACGTATTCCATTAGCAGATAGAAAATGCACAATTTGTGATAAACTTGAAGATGAGTTTCACTTCATTTTAGAATGTTCATCCTTTTACGATTTACGTAAACAATACATCAACAGGTACTTTTGGATTAGACCAAGTATGTTTAAATTGAAACAGTTGTTTTCAGTGTAAAAATGAAAATGTAATTAAGCGTTTAAGTATATACATATTTAAATCGTTTGAAATTAGAAACACTATAAATGGCACATAATATATTTTGTTATTATACCTTGTCTCTACATATGTTGAGTACGATATATATGTAAGATAGCGATGTAGTATTGTATATTCATATGTTGTACAAATATGTAAATTTGTGTTGATATAATCTCATACTCAGCTAGTCAAAACAAAATAAGAAATGACACCTTCTCCGCATACAACAAATTACTTGACGGTCAGTTGAACCCTTAATCTTTCTTACTTTTGCTAGTTAAGAATGTCCCGTTGCTATTTATTTTGAGCAGAACGTTGTGTTTATACATGCACTTTTTAAAGCTGGTTTATATCAACGCAATTTTTGTCACGTGACTTGCTATTGTTATGTAATTGTAATTCATGTATATGTTCACATGGGCCTATGGCCTATTGAATCTGAAATAAAATCTTCTTCTTCTTCTTTGCAGATGTTATAACACGAAAAAGCATGCTCAAGTGCTCAGAATCTGACACTGACTAACTCAGCCACCAATTCAGTTATTTACGCCATTCACTTGCACAGTTGTCAGCCCAATGCCTCACTCACTTATATATTCCTTCATTCAGTGGTACACTCATTTGCTAATTTATAAAACATAATTAACAGAAATTGTGTTATTTGTGTTACAGACAGGATGTCGGCGTCTTCTGTACAACACTTACATGTAAGTTTTTTACAGCGTAGAAACTTATGTATAAAGTTAATGCTTCTGTGAATGATTCTGGTAAACAACACTGTCCTTTTGTGTTATTTCAAACATATCACCTTAAACTCTCCGCTTCAAAGTCAAAAGGTAATATCATTTTATTCTTTATTAATGGTTTACCAAAATTCGTTTACGAACACATATAAAATTACAACCATTTAAGTTGTCCCGGTCAGTAGTTATAACTAAGTGACCGTCTATAAATGAAATACAGGCTGTGAGGTTTTGTGCAGTTGCACTGACCCATCAAAACAAAAAGTCTATGTCTTCACAGTGACACTGGGTTATATCTAGTGTTCAAGTCGGACGTTAAAGACAAACCGTTATATGAGCCGTGCCATGAGAAAACCAACATAGTGGGTATGCGACCAGCAAGGATCCAGACTGCGCAGTCTGGTCAGGATCCATGCTGTTCGCTAACGGTTTCTCTAATTGTAATAGGCTTTGAAAGCGAACAACATGGATCCTGACCAGACTGCGCGGATGCGCAGGCTGGTCTGGATCATTGCTGGTCGCATACCCACTATGTTGGTTTTCTCATGGCACGGCTCAAATGATTTGGATTAAGAGCATTTTTGTATATTTACACTTACTTGTGTGATGTGTTTAATTCTTAACAGTTTTGTGACATATTTTGATTTTGATTCAAAAACACTTTTCCTCTGCTGGTTTGTTGTTCTTGGAAATCGATTACATCAAACCAACACACTGACTGACTTAATTTTATAGCTGAGCAAAGAAGGGAATGTTTAAACAAGTTTATTGTATTTTCTTGGCAGTAAAGAGTTTAATAAACGTTCGAAGAGTCAATGTACTTATATAGTTTAAAATGTAGTAAGAGCGTACACGTCTCTCGTTGTTAAAAGCATGTAATGAGCGCGAAAATGCCATACTTTATAGCTCCTTTTTGTTATAGAACCATGCAATACTGACCGCGGCACCAAGCGTTACCGAGGGTACAAAAGAACAGACACGTTTGTTAGACCATAGTACCCAGCAAATGGACTCCACCACCGCCATGAATGTGCCAATACAGCGAACCCATTGTGGAGGCAATGTCACATTACTTCTGGGACACCAAAGACAAAATCGAGGTATGTAATGTTTGTACTCTTCCTGGTTTTTCATTGAAGAGTGTTTTTATACAAATATCTCTATATTATTTTTGATCTGAGAAGATATCCTTTGTAAAACTGTAGCGTTTTTATATGTGTTTCTATTTTTGAGAATTATACAGAATCCTGTTCGTGCTACTTTAATTCTCGCCTCACCTGCGATATTCCGCTAAACATATATACATGCGAGATTCAAAAATTCTCGCGAGGTTTTTGAGTCGATAATAATTGTCTTAATTTTCGCATGTATTTCTTAATTATCGCACTGGGAATTTTCAAAAGTCCCCGAAAACCAAATTCACAATGCAAGATTTAGTAAAACTTTTCCTCCCGCCAATATTTTTGTCTGGTCTCGTGCATTCGTATCAACGCAGATTTGTGGAATTTTCAAATTTACTCTCCCTTGTCCCCATAATGTCATTTCCCGTTTATAACCGTTCTTTAATTAAGCAAATCACTAAATGAGATATATTATTTCGATTCTAACACCTTACCAAGGATTTTTAAGTACATCCTTGATGACATTCATTAAATATTTGCCCGTTTTCAAACGGTTTCTTTTTCAGCGCGCCGCTATGCCGTTTGACGCTATGACGTAATAATTATGAAGTCATAACAGTGATTTGTTGTATAATAATTCACCGTTTTCTGCCTTCTTTGTTTAACAGGAAAATGAATCGGATCGTGTTAGAATGAGAAATAATTCGTAACACCAGGGTGCGAAGTGTTACTAATTCTTGCAGGTATGGATCATTCTTTAAGCGGAGTTTTAAATTCCCGATTCGAGAATTAAGAAAAGACATGCGATATCATAATTAGAATGATAGTTATCGCCCTATAAACCTCGCGGGAATTGTTAAATCTCGCATTGTTTTGAAACATTGTTTTGACAGCGAGAATTAATGTAGCACGAACAGAATTCAGTAGAATAAGTTTCTTCATAATTTTGTAAGAGAAAATTAATCAAAGTTAAACGTTAATTTACGGAATTTTCATTTTCTTAATCATGTTAAAAAAGATGATCTGTAACTAACATACTTATTCAAAAATGTTATACTACAGTATATTTTTTATTTTACTCCAATTCAAACATACGTACCCCTAAAATCACATCCGTTGCTATGAAAGATAATGACATGCTCTTTATTATAAGTTTACCAAAAAACCATGCCAAAAGTTTACCTGAAAGAAGTTATTAAAGATTTAATAATGTAAACAAACCCCTACACCATTTTACCATCAATATTTTCCACTAACGAATGCACTCAATTCAGGTGATAATTGTTGATATAATTGTAAATGAGAGGCCCTATCAATTTTTTTTTCAAATTGTGTAAACAGTTTAGAGTTGAAAATTAATGTTGATATCTGAAGTAACCCGCTTACTTTGTTTACAACAATAAATAAAACACCTTATCATTTGTTTAAGGTATCCTTTTCCAGCATTTATTCGTTTTTTCCCATGGAAAGCAATGATCGTGATAGTTCCATCCACAGAATGTTGAATTGCTTAAAATGCATTGCAGAGAGTCATTACTTATCAGCTACCTTAAAATGTTGTAATTTCATTTGATGACAATGACTTTTAGTGTTACATTATTTGCAGCAAAGTACTCTTTGAACAGTAAGAAAAATGCTTCAGAATGACTAAAGCATAAGAAACACTCTCAAAATGATTCATTGAAATGATGAATATAACCAGTCTACACAGATGTGATACCAATTTAACTTTTTTTGTAATTTCTCACTTTTGGATATATACATTTTACATTTTAATATATAAATTTTGTGTAAACCAAAGTATCATTATCATGCGCGTAGCGTGGCATACTCAGTTACTCGACTGAGTAACATTTAAAAAAGGCTAAAAACTCCGTAGAAGCAATATAAAACTGATCAGGAGTGGGTATGGGGGTAGGGACAATGTCATAGCATATGAGTATGTTGTTGTCTTGGTCCTTGACTAATAATTTTTGTGACGGCAGATTGCTGTTGTTCTTTTATCAAAATTTATAAATTTTGTTGTTTTTTCTCCACTTGTACTTGTTATTGTAAATACATATTTAAATCTAAATACATTGAAAATTCTAAATATATATATGATTTCAGATGCATATATACTATAGCTGGTATTGGCCATAAGAACGATCTTCCTAATGGCAATTGTCCATCACTAGTAAAATTTGGAAGGATAAGCAACCGTGTTTGTAACAATTATCAATTCCCAAGCATTATTTCCTAAACTAAAGTAAGTTATCTATCCCATAATCAAAGAGAATCAACGAGAGCAAAAAGAACAGATTCATAAATTAACATTTAGACTTTGTTATCCTCATTGCCATAGTATAACACTCAATTTCAGTCATATAAACTATCAATTCATTAATTTCTACTTGAAAAACATACCGTTATGACTATATATTTCCGGGTCATTATACTGCAAAGCACCTACTCAACCCTACATCACTCCGTCGAGGGAGGGGTTAGTATAAAGAAACCAAATTTCAATTCCAGCCGCATTCTTCTTATGCCTTTACACTCATCTCCCAAAATTTATTGCAGAAAAATACATCAATCAAAATTATTTAACGCACGAAATAAGTATACATGCTACACCTTAATACGTTTGAAATACGGTAATACCTCGATTTCTTTAAAATGAAAAAGTGGAAAACCACAGGTCGCCCAACACGACATAAACGAAAATGTTGCATGTTCGGTTTGATTGACGGTAGTGGAAGTGCAAGCCCTCTAGCCCCAAGTTGAGCAGAACTAAACATTTACACATGTTATAAGTACCAGAAAGTAATTTAGAAACCTAGGATATACATATGTGCATATTGCCTTTTTGTTTGAATAAACTATCTATCCATCTATCTATCTATCTGTGTAATAAATACTCAGAACCAGCAAATATTTAATTACTAATATCGTCAGGACAATTCCTTTATTATTGTTTCGTATATAGATTTTATATTTCAGCCTAAACACCTGTCAGAAGACTTTTGTCTGTATCATTATTTACTTGATGGTTTCCAATAATGCAGTGATACATTTCACGGAAATTGTAAATTGTAAACTTGGTCTAGAAATCAATATAATGCTTACAACATTTTCCTATAACTGCAATATTTAAAAGAGAATTTAGCGTAAATTTAGTTGAAGAATGAAATAAGAATCTGTTGAAATAGCTTCATCATTTTGTCTGTTTTGAAATTGTGCATAAGCCAAAGTTTGTCCTCAGCAGTCTGATCAGTTCATAGGCATTTTAGAGTATTTACTGCAAGGTAATTTGCATATATTCTGTTGTAACACGTATGGACACATGCGTACTTTATTTAAGAATTGAATGCTATTTTCTATGCGTTTATACGGGTATAGAGCACATTGGGACTTCCTGCAAATTCATGAATCGCGCAAGCGATTCTTGGTCTTCCAGTGTGGTTCATACCCATATGAACGCACAAAAAACAGCATTCAATTCTTATATTTACATTTTACGATAGCTTGCTACAAAAATAACTGATTTGCTTTCTAGGAGTATCAGAAAATCGAAATAAATGTCAAGATATTGATCTTTCCGTCATCCTATAACACAACAGTCAAAAAGGCCCGCCAACGTCCAACTATAATTCGCCTTCCGATAAAAATACAGTTCCTGGTTTTTGTTTGAAATATTTTAACTCCAGTGAAAATTCATACAGTCGTGTTCTGTGATCTTTGACACCAGAAAAATTAGTTAAAGCTATAATTAAATGTTCTTTTTCAAAGTTTTGGCGTCCAATTTTGAAATAATTTTTGGAACGTGACCATTCTGTTCATTTTTTGGTGAAGGACGTCAGATTACGCGTGCAATCTCGCGGAAAGGGTCGTCATTGATATTATTACTCTAATGTTGTTTTTATTAAAATTAACGCATTTGTCTTTTCGGCCATATAAAATGTATAGTGAATGCAAATTTTGTATACAACAAAAAAGTTTGGAAAAAGAACTCGTGTTGTTAATTTGTGAATAACAAATTTCGTCCTGCCTAGTCCAAGTCCTCCCAAAATGTCAGCCCCACTCCCCTCCCCAACCCCGATTTATAACGTTTATCAACTTATATAGACCTTTCTTTACATTCCGAGCCGTTTGTGAATACTTTGGTCTAAACTAAAGGAGCATAGTTTTGGTTAGAAAAGCACCAAATATTTGCTCTAAAATTTCCGGACCCCACCGGAGGAGGGGATTCCTCCTCCCACACTCTCCCCTTGAGTAACATCTATATGGATCACGCTACGCCCCTGATCATCGAGAACAATAAATAACTTTGGCTAAAATATCAAAACTAAATAACGTTTCTTAATGTCGTAAAATTTCTTTAGGGGCCTAATGGAGTTTATTCATTATTTTACTTTATTTTATGTTTTCCAGTGAATTATACAATTTTCTCAGTGAAATAAAAGTGATAATCCACAGTTTTGAAACAGTAGATTATCATTTTTATTTTTCACTGTTTCTGCCGAACTTGTTCCGGTCCTCCGTCGCAATTGAAGTCAAATTGTATACCGAGCGTTATGAATACCGGGGACCATAATGACGATGACGTCGTTAAAATGACGTCATTTGTGTTATGCTTTCTGCTGACATTTCCCGCGATTTTCGACATTTTATAAATTACGCAACAAAAGTAATGTTTTACACATGAAATAAAAAGAAAATTTGTTTGTGTCAGTGAAATATCAATTTTATTTCACTCATGATCACCAAAAAAGTTATTTTCAGTTTTTGATGCTCACTTGTGAAATAAAATTGATATTTCACTGAAACAAACAAATATCCTCTATTTATTTTCATGCACTAGATTCTACTAAACTTTCTATCAGGGCCTCACTACATTGTCAGTGTAGCCATGAAAAAGTGTGCATGTTGTATATTGAATACAAAGAGATTTAAACAAATATAGGTCATATTTTGCCTGTCAGATCAGTTGTTGCGAAAAGAAACTATTTGATTTTTCTTTCACTTTTGACCAATGTTTTATGTTGGCTTCAGTTTCTTTTGTCAATTCAGAGTTGTTCCCCATAGATTTTCTTGGGTAGGTACCATCTTTAAAATCTATAAGATCATCCTTTGTTACTTTGATGGCGATTTATATTCTGGATGATTTTTATATGCTTAAGGTAGTTCTGCACGTTTGAAAAACCGGAAGTGATGGCGTAACGTCATTTTTCCGGAAAACGTAGAATAAAGCCTGGGTTTGGCGTACGGAAATGAAAATCAATTTATGAATTAATCGAAACCTGTGAGTAAATTTGTTACAATGGCACTGTTGCTATATTTCTAAAGTCAAAATATGATATTAAAACATGTGTCACGTTAAAAAAATCAAAATAATGTCTTAAAATTAACGTGAAATATCCGGTTCTGTTTAATCATGGCCAAATATCTCAAAAATAAGCACACGGACCTATACAATTTATTTCACCAAACTTTAGGCCATGTGCTTATTTACAACTTTGAGAAGTTTCATCAAAATCTACATTGTAGAAAAAATTCTATTCGCGAAAATGTTATGAAAGTTATGATTTTCCCATAGACTCCCATTATGAAATATTGCGTGAGGTCCAAATTTTTCAAATCAGCCTAGCAAAAAATCAAGCACACGACCTTGTGTTTTTTATTTGCTGAATTTTCTAGTTATATTCTGAAGTTTTGAAAAATTGGGGTTTAATCAAATTCTACATTGTAGAAAAAAATTAGATCCAAACGTGCAGAACTACCTTAATGTAATCGAAAATGTAGCGTACGTAGAATAGACAGTTGGCGAACTCAGATAAGAGGCCTGCGTAAGAAATCCGTAGGCATTTTTTAGTACAATATGGTATCATACCTCAAAATGTTCGTTATTGATGCTACAATTCAGCCAGGGTGGATACCAGGCTGAAAAATTCATTTTGAAAAAAATATGAGGCCCCAAAAGGGTCATTTCATTTTACTTTATTTTAGAGAATAAATATAATATTTTTTTATTCTTATTATTTTTAATGAAAAGTTATAGCTAGTTTAGTTAAACTTATTGTGATATGAAATATCTGACACAATATACTAATAATTTAAGAAATTGAGGCCCCAATAAGGGTTTTTTGTTAAATAAATTACACCTTTAAATAAACAATGCTTATGTTATACATACGTTGTTTTTACACTGTTAATGAAAGCTTAATGACAGTAATATGCTACTTATCTTAATGTTAAAATGAGAAACAGGTATTCTAATACATATTCAAATAATTACTGTCTAAAAGAGGCATCAATGTGGGTCCATTTACTGTATAATGACCGATAAGTAAAAAGAAAAAATCGTTGAAAATTAACTTAAATTGTCATTTTTATTTTTTTTTTGTACTAACCCATACAATATTCCATCAAAATGTCTTAAGTTTTTAAACATTTCTGCTTATAAAGTTATTTCTACCAAAGAGAAACTATTATGAGGCCCCAACGGGGTTATTATTCTTCTTATTTCATTGTCATTTAAATTGTCCACCAGCCATTAATTAATAGAAAATTTGCACAAATACATTTATCATTTTATACCAGAAAAATCAAATCTCCTCTAAAGCCATACAAATATATCGCATGATGTATATTGGAACATATTAAAATGTTTCTAAATTGTATTAAGTTTGCACTGTGTTTATAGAAGAAAATATTTCAAGTTCTTTTCTGTATTTCAAGTTAATCAATCAGTAGGGTTATGACATTCCACAGCTGCACAACCACATGCTTCAGTACATATCAGTTTTCTTTGGTAGCATTTGCACTTTCCACTGCTGCATTTTGTTTTACATGCACATGTCACAAGTTCGAGACAAGCTGCTGGGATTGGCTCCAGGCTCATCAATTTTGGTACAAGACATCTGTTTGACAAGTCCTTATACCAGCCCATGGACTCTACTGGGTTGGGAATATTTTGTTTTGTTTCCGTTGCTTGTGTCCATATCTTAACCTGGTACTGCGCACGTTTAATATGAAAATGTAGTGCGTCCTCCGTAGGTGGCAGAGCCCCTGGAGCTTTCTTGGCACGAACAAACATTATTTTTCTTGCTAGATTCACGCTATATGCATCACATCCATACATTTTACAGACAAATGTTTCTATATCTGCTTTGGCCTCATCATTTATGTTATCTGCTGATAAACAATTCAGAAGTTTGGGATATCTAGTAAACATCTTCCAAGCAGACTTATTACCAACACCCATTAGCAAGACGTTGTATGTTAATGCATGGAAGCTTATGATGTTTCTTCTGACTTCAGGATCTAGCTCTATCTCATGGATCGGAATGAGTTTCTTTCCCTTCTTAAACCAAACCTCACCAGAAAGCACATCAATGAAATGCAGCAAAAGAACCAAAACATCGGTATCAGCACATTTTATTGTAGTCCTTTGAAATCCTTGCTTACTGGCATCAGAAGCATGTAACACGAGCCTGGTATCAGCTTCTTCGTGGTTAGCTGCCAAAAGTGATAAGTCACGCTCACTTGATGACATAACATCTGTTTGATCCAGAAACCCACCTGCTGTCACCAGTTCACAATTATCTGGGACAGTCGTAATTCTTTTCATAAGTTCAGACGTTAGAAAGTTTGCTAAATCTGCTTTGTTTTGCGGTAGAGCAATGAAGTTTTTCCATACTTGTGGTAATGGAACGTCAGGACTGTCTACTACTTTACGGATCGGTCTGCGATTTTTTCCACCCCTTTTAGACCTTGTTGCATTTTTTATTGAATAGTCATCATACCTATCAAACAGAACATCAACACGTTTGTAGCCCAACTCATATTTGTTAAAAATACAATCACAGAATATATCTGCCAGATCTCCAAACGTTTTGGATCCTGTTGGTTTTCCTATAGCTTGAATCAATGCGGGTCCATCAATCAGTAAACAAGATGTTTTATCATCTTTGGGTAAAGATACTTTGATATCTATATTTTCTTGCAGAATATCACTAAGATGTGACTTGGTGGTAGGTGTTAGGTTTCCACTTATATCTGCTAGAGCAAGTGGTACACTAGACAATCCATGTTTCAATATTTCCGTTAAATTTATATCACGACCTGCATCAGTAGCAACAAGCAGCCTTTGGAACAAGTGTCGGTCAGCTTTTACAACTTTCTTTTCATTATTTCGTTCTACAGTTACTTCTGTTAGAGATCTAAATGTACGAGTTTTGTTCCGTGGGATCGGGGCTGATAATGGTAAGCTCTTTTTGTTAAATCGCTCGTCCACAAACTGTTTCAGTAGTCTTTGTCCACGTTCTTCAGTCTGCAATAAATTATCTTTGATTTCCTCTGGTACAACATCATTAGTTGTAATACACCGTAGATCTGTTGATTGCTCAAATACTTTGAATCTCTGAAACTGGTGGACAAGTTTTCGTACATCATCTTCATCTCTTGATATTCCTGAAGGAAGGGAGTCTGATCGAGTTGGAACTAACTCATGATGTTCTATACCCACCAATGATTTTGTACATTCAGATACATAAGTTTTTTCATTGTAGGTCAGACACCATTTTTCCCTTGCAGTCTCATTTCGTGTTATTCCTATTAAGCCCCCAGCTACTTTGCAAGAACGATTCAACCACTCTAGAGCTTGATCAGCTGAAACCTGGTTAAATACATCAGCGCTTCGTTTTACTGGAAAATGTCCCGCAACAAACTCCGAAAAAACTTCTGGAGCAGATTCATTCAAGGTGGCCATATCTAACAAATACACCGGTCCCCATCTGGCATAGTTTGTATGGTCATATACAAACAGAAATGTAGCATTCTTGTAAATGAAGATACGTGGAGATTCCAATTTCCATCCCTTTCTGCTCTCAAGAAATCTAGAAGTATGTTTACCATCCTCATGTAGGCTCTCCAAAATACAAATGTATGATTGCTGGCATTTTCTTCTTCAAACTGTCTGATCTGGGGGAATCCGTTAATTTCTTTTAATAAAATCTCTACTTTTTCTAATATTGTATTTTTATCTCCATCATCAAACGCCAATATCACATCCTTTGCTGATTTGGTTACTGACACACTAATCTGTTCTCCTCTGTCATGTAACCACTCTTTGAGCTGTAACCAAAGCACACGCCATAGTGCTTCATATGTAAGTTTGTGAGCTCTTACAGCTCTGTTATAAGCCTTTCCACTCATTATTGTGTGTATAGTGTTTTCACCAAACAGATCCGCTTCTGTCCAAATATCTTCTAATCCTGAGCATTCCATATGCTTTCCAATGCATTGAATAAAATTCATCATCATATGGAGACCCCCCAATCTGATTATAACATTTTGATACTCGTTTGCCTTAAACCAAACAAGTTCCTTCAGCTTGCAGTAAAGTGCCTGATCTGCTGTAATGACTGTGTGTTTTTGTCCTAAAGCTTTCGAAATGTCCATGCAACGGATAATTACAGTATTAAGTGTGTCGTACTCATGCGCAGGTTGCTGAATTATTGGCAATAGCCCAGCTGTTGTGATTTCGGGACACACAGAAGATATCATTTTATTGAATCCTGACCAACCCGGAACATGCTGAGCTCCATCATTTTCAGTTCTAGCCATCAACCAAGCTAAGTCTTTTGAAGAAGGGCTCTCACGATTATTTTTGAAATCAATGATACTTTCATATTGTGGTGCAATGATATTTAAGGATGGTTCTGGTTTCGTTTTTGGCATAATTACTGATTGTATTTTATTCATTTCGTTTAGAGCAGGATGCTTCAAAACCTTCTCCATGCCTATTTGATGCAAGTCACCTTCAGTCACTCGAGGAGGGCCTCTCTGCCAAACAGCCATCTGTGTGGCATGAAATGTGTTCTTGCCATCTAAAGTATCTTCGAGGATGTCTATGTTATCAACAGAAAAATGAGCAAATACATTTGGTTTAATTCCTCTTGGAATAAACACATTTCCATCTTCTAGGAATTTCTCTGCTATGCATTCTGAAATACTAGTGTCTATCCTCCTGACCATTTCGTAACTCACAGAGTGACATGATTCGTGT
The DNA here is from genome assembly GCF_021730395.1 of Mercenaria mercenaria. NCBI lineage: Eukaryota > Metazoa > Mollusca > Bivalvia > Venerida > Veneridae > Mercenaria > Mercenaria mercenaria. The sequence continues at coordinate 65,176,201 of NC_069377.1, read as the reverse complement.
AAAAGGTCCACAAGCAGTTTTGAGCGTGTCGCTTGATGAACTGTCATCCCTATTCCAATATGTTTAGGAGTCAACTTTCTACCTCCTGAAACTCCGTATATTATATCTTGAGCTATGCTGTATACCCATTTCCTAGTCTGTATATGTTTGCTTCCTGTCCTAGTTTCATCAGAGTCTAAAATTGTCTCACCCTCAAAGGAAGTCTCAATAGCAAAAAAAGACTCTCTGGTATTATGTCCTTTACGTGTTTCTCATCAATTCCTACCCAAGACCGATGTTCTGGTGCATCTTTAAGATCGTTCCTAACTTTCATTATCACATGAAACATAGACCTAAAAAAATCGGTTGCTTCATCTTCTGGCACTGAAGATTTATTCAACATGCATCTATTTTCTTCAACGTCCTGTTCATTGCTAAGTTTCAGTATTGCATTTTTTGAATATGCTGTAGGAAATATAATCAAAGGTTTATTTTGCTCTAGAGGCCGCACAAAGTCTGCATCCTTACCTAAAACATCTGCTAAATCTTCCTTAAAGCTTCCTCTCCTTGATGTATATTTTTGTTGAGGCTGGTCACCAAACTGTTTGGTTATATCAACATATCTTTCCCAGACGATGTTCATCTTAAACACGTCTCCTCTTGCTAAAGCGTATCTCAATTCGTGAACAAGTTTTTTAAATGATCTATCTCCTGTAGGCGTTTCTTTATTCAACTGATTCATTTTACGCGTGAAGCTGCTATAGCATTTCAGGTGGTATTTACCCTCCGCGGCTATTAAGTCACTTACACCAGCTAGTTGCAGGGACAAGTCAATGTCATCTTTAGCCATATTCAATATGTTATTTGACATATTAAATGTAGTAACATTTCTTAATTCAACATCTTTACATAAAGTTTGACAAAAAAGGCAAAGTGACCAGTTTACACTTGAACAACTTAATGATCGCCTTAGAACTTTCCTGTCACACGGAATCTCTGCATATTCACTATCTTTACGATGTTTCTTCTGTAACCTTGACAGTTTTTCCTCACTTGTGAACATGCTGTAACAGTTTTTATGCCATATAAAATGTTCATCCCAAGATCTAAGATTGTCTAGTCTGTCTAGTAATTCATCATTCTTATCATCACCATATTGGCGTCTGTGTTTATATGCAATTCGTACTCTTTCTATGCTATCTACTCGCCCTTCTCTAGTCACTTCATTTTTGTTATCTCTCTGACAGAAAAGACATCTTTCAACTACAGTTGTTACAACCGTAGGCTTTCTTTTTAAGCTTGATGTTGCTTCCATAGTTTCAGAAAAAAGTTGCTCCATAACCCTGAAAAAGAAACTCCATTTTGATACTTATATAAGTTGCAAATGATAAGTTTCTGAACAAAATGTGTGAATGTGATCACTCATTTTCTTAGTTAGAAAATTTCAGACCCAACGGTCATAATTTCCATTCAAATTATGATGCAAATTAGTTGTATCCTAAATTTGTGTGCATTTAAAGCTAAAATAATCATGACTGAAGTGGCCTTGTTTGGAATTTTAAAGGTTGAATTATTTTATTCTGGTGTCCTTGCGCAGGGAATAAAATCTATCAGATGCTTCTTTGGAATCATATCCTATAACTCACACATCTAATGTAAGCCTAATATAGTACATGAACTGACCTTCGCAAAATATGAAATTTAGTGGTAGCTGACCTAAATTGATTTTTAAGCCGGACTCGTCTCCTAATATCTATTTTTGTCCAAATATTTTCTATATAGTTCTTGCAAATATATTAAACTTAAAATACTTACGAGAATGGATGTCAGTATTTTCATTTCATAATATATGATGTGAAAAATGGTTTGAATATTTCCCACATTTTTTGTTTCATCTATGTCTTCTGGACGCTTTGTAAATAAATAGAATGTGATACTGTTACAATAATCATAACATGAAAATCGCTTTACACTATAGGTATAAGTACAATAAATGTTTGATCATAAGAGAGAGTGAGTGTACACTTAAGTAACATAGCATGTCCATTTAAGAATATTCATTTTGAGAGTTCACCCCTTTGTGGCCTCGGAAATTATATGTTAAGATACTACTCTATGACAATAAATATATATGTATATGCACTGCATATCATCTATTAGGATATGCACAGATTTGTAGATTTAAAACAGGTGTAAAAAGTGAAAACAATTTAACTATATAAGCATATATATGTCCATGAAATAAAAACCCCATTAAGGGCCTCTAGTTCTTTATTTCTAAAGGGGGAAATTATAACTAATGATAAAAAACACTATATAGTTATTTTTTCCAATTGTATATATATTATACCCAGATTTGATACCTTGACTATATTTTGAGAGACATTTTATTTCAATTATAATTGTTTCATAGATGCCCCCTTTTGGGGCCTCATACCAACTTTAATCAGAATATTTCAGTCTGGTATCCACCCTGACTGATTTCTATTCACTTGTACGAACATTTTGATGTATGATACCATATTGTACTAAAAAATGCCTACGGATTTTTTACTCTGGGCTTTCGCCAACTGTCTAGAAATCATTAACGTCCAGTTAATAGAATAATGGCAATAAACTTGAATTCCGCAAAAAATAGGTCATGGTCTAACAACAGATAAAGAATGTGAATGTAGAACACCCTCTCCCCGCTATCCGCCCCTTCTCTGTACAATTTGACCATTGCGGTCACCACCGCCATTACTTTAATATTGTGAAATAAAAGCTTTAAAATACAAAGAATCAGTAGAAATAAAAAAATAAAAAAATTAAGATGATAATTATTTATTAGAATTAGGAATGAATTTATCCCCATTTGTGTATAATTGGATCCAAAATCAGAGAAGGAATTGTGTCTTTCTTTGTTAAATTTAGCATGGGGGACTTTGGGGGACTTTATAGGTGCATTTTGTTTGACGTATTACAATGTTTTTCTCCTGTTATGACATGACAATAAACATTAAATTCGAGACAAAAGATTTTGTGAACCCTGCTATTTGAAAATTATGAAGACTTCTCATAAGCTATATATTTATTTATTTTTCAAACATACAATTAGGAAAATGTAAAATTGTAATCATACATTTAAGGCAGTGGACCCGTAATGACCAATGATTTCTTGAATTAAATTAAAGTTACCATGGAAACGAATCCTGTTACCAATATATTTAAATGTAAAATTCAAAGGCGTTGGCACTGGTTTATATAAGGAACACAGCTTCAGCTTTTTAACTGTATTTCAACACTAGCCATGAGAATATTAATTGCAAGCGCACTGATTTTTCCATAAAAATGTCAGATGAGGAGTACTACAATAAGCATTTTAAGCTTTGAATTTGTTTAAGGAGGTAGGTTACCTTCATATTTGTATGTGCGCATGTCCAACCGGAAGCTAATGTGACGATTTACGACGACGTTTTCGACAAACTAAATGTGTTTGTATATTCATTCTTCTGAAAACAAATCATGAATTTGTCTACGATCTGATGCTTTATGGTTTAATAATGCAGAAATAATGAATAAATTGCAGCAGAAACGCTTCAAAACAATGTTGCCTTAAAATGACGTCATTGACGTCATGACGTTACGTGTCAGTTACCGCGCAAAATTAATAGCTTTTATCTTGAAAGTACGTAATTCTGTACATTTTCTTTATTTTAACTATTTTCAAATAACCATTATTTGCTGAAATATTTTTTATGAGTCTTTTGCACTGAATAATAATCAATATTTTGCTTCTTTTATGTAGTTATATTGAAATGTTATGCGGAATGTAAGAAAATGGATGATGGCAACCAATGTTATTTGGAATATAGTTGGGTGAAAGGTTACTTGTTACGGCCATTTTCAAATAAAAAGTCTAGCAGTTTGATTTGTAATACCTATTTTTCAGGTTCCATTGATAATTTGTTACTTACATACTAAAACTAAGATCTAAAATTGTTCAAATTTCAGTAGAAAATTGTGGTTTCTTGAATTGAATTGATGTTACCGTGGAAACGAAGCCCGTGACCTATGTATCTAAATGTAAAATTCAAAAGCGTTGACACTGGTCTATTTAAGAAACACAGCTTCGGCTTTTTATTTTCATTTCAACAATATCCATGAGAATAATAGCAGCACGCTGAACGATTTTTCCATGAAAAATGGCAGACGACGGGTACTGCTGCACGTATTCTAAGCTGTGAAATTTGTTTGAATAAATGCAAATAACACGAAAATGTAACCTACGTTAGAAATATGTTTTAAAGCTACATCAGCTAGAAAGATAATCTTATTCAATATTTTTTTTAAAGAAATTACGACAAACAGCAAGATATAAGCTATTTTAAACATCTCTGTTGCCATGGTTACTTTAAAATTTAAGAAAAATAGGGTACCATGTAAAGTGCTTGGTATTTTGCTAATTATATTACCCAAATATTTCATGTTGGTCATTAACAGAATGGCACTGAAGCCGTCGAAAATCCCTATTTTTATACATAGTTGTTTAAAAATCAGAGAAAATGCGTTACCATGGAAACACGAGCCCCGCGACATATACATTTTAAGCTTATATTAGAAAGATAACGTGCATACCAGTAAAATGATCAATTATGCAGACTTCTACGGATATCAATGAAACTAAAATACCCTGAAAAGTGTTAAATATCCGTATTTTCCTTCTTCTTTCAATATGAAATACCTTTGGAGGGTCATGTTCTTCAAACCTGGATAAAAATTGAACTTGAAGGGACAGAGACAAACGAAATTGAGATTGTAGCAGTTAAAACTTCATATTACACGAAATACAAAAACATGCTGCTTTTCAACTAATTTGAATTTACCCTTGTAACAAGGTATCCTACCTCCTTAAATAAATGTAAATAACATAAACATATTTCTTATTTTAGAAATAACATATTTGAAGCTACATTTTGTACATTAAAAGAGAAAGGTAATTTTATTTAATCTCTTTCAAAGAAATTACGATAAAAAGCAAGATATAAGATATTTTAAACATCTCGGTTGCTATGGTTACTTTAAAAGTTCAGATAAAAAGGGTACCATGTAAAGTGTTGAGTATTCTGCTTATAATATTACCCTAATAGTTCATGTTGATTATTAACTGAATGGCACTGAATCTGTAAAAATAATGTTATCATATGCGTTACCATGGAAACACGAGCCCCGCGGCGTATACATTTTAAAAAGCTTATTTCAGAAAGCTAGCGCGCACTCTTATAAAATTATCAACTACGCAGACTTCTACGGATAACAGTGAAATCGAAATACACTGAAAAGTGTTAAAGGGCAAGGAAAGCCTGACAATAAGTTAACTTTATATGAAAGCCATCCTCAAACCTTTCATAATTCTTATAGAAATTTTTAAAATCGGACCACTATTGAAAAAGATATGGCAGTTTGAAATTTTAAACAAGAGCACTGCCTTGTGGGTGCAGACGCGCATCTGATATTTTTTGTCTCTCTATAATAGAAATATTGTCCTACCCATGATGGAGTTATGTTTCTTGCTATACAGAGTTAGCTTTTGATGATGAACACATGTTGCAAGTTTTAAAGCAATAGCTTTGATAGTTTAGGAGAAAGCTGACCTGAAGATAAAACTTTACCAGGCAACGCCGACGTCAACGCCAACGCCAACGCCTATCAAGTGATGACAATAACATCTTCTTTTTAAAAAATCAGATGAGCTAAAAAGACTGATCATGGAAGCTTCCATTTAAGTGTGTTTATGACGTCATTTACACACTGAAGAATTCTTTATTTAGCAAATAACCTTTTGAATAGATAAATTTCATATGATTCTAGAATGTAAGATGTAAAACATGGTAATTTCTTTCGTTATAGCTGGAAAACTAGAGGAATTATTTTACAGAAATAAGTAATACAGTTCTAATATGTGTTTAGAAATTTAATGAATCGGCCATTTTGTATTCTGTTGCCATGGAAACAAAATGGCCGCCATTTTATAAAATATTCAGATGCTCATAACTTTCTCATTCTTAAACCGATTTTGAAAATTCTTTCTCTTCTTTAAATGATTTAAAAATCCTAGCAAATGGATTTAACATGAGAACAACATTTCCTTTCCCTTTAAAAATTCGTTTTTTCCTTCTTTTTTTTCAATATAAAATACATTTGGAGGGTCATGTACTTCAAACCTTGATAAAACTTGGACTCAAAGGGACAAAAATAAACGAACTTGAGATTGTAGCAGCTAAAACATTAACTTACACGAAATACAATAATTTGCTACGGTTTAACAAATTTGAGTTTACCCTGGTAACAAGATAACCTACCACCTTAAAGTCAAGCACTAAGATCCAACAGAAATATATACAGCAGGCTCTGCATGGCTGTGCAAATGACCAACAAACAATACTTTAACAAGTATAATTAATTTAGACTACAAGGACAACACAAACACATAAAGGAACACAGTAAGGCGTCGCCTTAGAGCGGTCAGAGGCAAAACACCACTGGGGGAGGCGTCGCCTTAGAGCGGTCAGGGGCAAAACACCACTGGGGGAGGCGTCGCCTTAGAGCGGTCAGGGGCAAAACACCACTGGGGGAGGCGTCGCCCTAGAGCGGTCAGGGGCAAAACACCACTGGGGGAGGGCGTCGCCTTAGAGCGGTCAGGGGCAAAAATACCACTGGGGGAGGCGTCGCCTTAGAGCGGTCAGGGGCAAAACACCACTGGGGGAGGCGTCACCTTAAAGCGGTCAGGGGCAAAACACAACTGGGGGAGGCGTCACCTTAGAGCGGTCAGGGGCAAAACACTACTGGGGGAGGCGTCGCCTTAGAGCGGTCAGGGGCAAAAACTACACTGGCGATTTTGGACCGTTTAATTGTGCATTCCAAACTTCTATTTAAACAGGAGTTTGTAAAATCGAGTTTAGTTACTACTATTTGCGCTGCATGTTCACAAAAGTTTGTAATTTCTCATATCTTATAAACTATGCGCTGTCAGGATAAATTTATACTGTTCGCTATAATGAAATTGTGAAAGCACTTTAAATCATATGTATCTGTCGCATAACCGAAACAAAACATAAAAAGGTGTATCTAATTACTGAAAGGACGAAATGATCATTTTCGTCGTTTAAAACTCTTATTATGATTATAGAAAAGAATTATTTGTCTTTCTTGGTTTTTTTTCAAAGCTATGATCTGTGTTACTACCTTACTGGTTCATAAAACATTTAAGTTGCGTGCAATATGTAGTTTACACCATATACTTTTGGGCATGCACTTGTCTTATCGCTTTGAAATATGTGTCTCGTTAACAGATTAGTGTTTTCATTTGTAAATAAGCTGTACATGTCTTTCAGGTTTTCTCACCATAGGCCTATGTACAGTACCAAGATCTAAAGCTTCATACCTTAAAGATACACTTCATTCATTAGTAACAAGAATGTCAGAGGCCGACAAGAAAAGAGTAGTAATCGTTGTGTTTATGGGTTATCATAATGAATCAATAGCTGAAGAAACTCTACGAATGATTAAAAGCAACTTCAATCACAGCTTGGTAACGGGAGGGTTACAAGTTGTGCAACCGGATATAGGCATCTATCCGAACTTCAGGTATGATTTGATTTAAAATAGACATATATGCAACATATCTAGCGATAGGGAGTTGAGATTTCATACGTGTACGGGTAGGTGAAGATTTCATTCTTTGTTTTATGACGATCTTGCTCATAAAACGATACAAGTATACATTTGAAGCTTAAAACACGTTTGTCGGACAATTTTCGGCAGGCGCTTATTTCTATGTACAGGTGTTTTGGTTTTCGACACATTGGTTTACATATTACCGTCTTGAAATCTCAACCTGTCTCCTGTCATGATTTTGATGACGATCCAAGCAAGTCAGCTTAAGACACTGGCACCAGACCAGAAAGAAAATGCAGTTGTATATGTATGCCCAACCCAAGGTAAACTATGAGAGGCATTGTACCAAACAGGGAAGGTTATCCAAGCCTTTTTTATAAACGTAAACATTAAATACGCATAAGAAATATTGAGAAAATGTGATTGTTGTTGACTGAAGATGAATTACAAGTCGTTCAATGTGTAGATTTATTATTTTCCGTTTTAGGTGAGGAATGTGTGAAATGAAATTGGATAGTATATTTTCAATTGGTTAGTGTAACTATGTACAACGCCATTTTCTTTCTAGACTTACACCAACGGCTAAGATTATTACTGGACTGTTACAATTTACAAATATTCTTGCCCATACTTAAGCTGTATTTGATGAGCTATCAAACTTAATACAGGTTTATAATCAAAGTCTTCAACTTGGTCAGCTGCATCTTTCCTCAAGTTTATTTCTTGAAACAAAACTTAGATGTAGAAAAAAACATGTTGCCATGTCTAGAGGTAAACGACTTATAACTGTGCTATTAAAATATATCAAATATTGATGTCTGGTAAGCTCATATATTTTGGTATCATTTGAAAGTGTATTGTCTACTGAAAAAGAAAATATAAATTACATAACAAAAATATGTAATAGAATGTTTATCTTTTTACTTTTCAGTTTTCAATGATACTTCAACAGAAATCCAGTTATTACAGTGTAATACTTTCGCAGTCAAAAAACATTACTGTAGTGATTCGTGCATATTATTTATGGTCATCTTATTTTCTAGTTGTTGTTCAGCAGACACAGCTCTTTCAAATGATACAAAAAATACATTGGATCACCAGGTATCGATTTTCTACCTATTTGTTGACCGAATACCTTAAACCTATTTGTGTCCCTGCTCCTACCTTACTGACCGAGGCTTTTCATAAATGAATTATGAATTACACTTAATTCAGAATTCCAAGAGATATCATTTGAAAACTATAACATTATTTCACATTTTATCGTCATCATCATCATTAACGTTATAGTCGTCACCAACATCATCATCTACATCATTATCATTTCAAAGTTTAACAGTTATATAGTTTATCATAATTATTTCAGCAAGATAACAAGAAAAACATTCAATGATACGCTTCAACGTGTCCATCGGAGAACAAAACAAAACATTGACTTCGCCTACTTGTTTGGATATTGTGAGGGGATTTCCGATTATTACCTGCACGTCGAAGATGACGTTGTTGCCGCCACTGGTTACATTTCAGATATTGAGACGTCTCTCTCCACCCAAGAAAGATTACAAAATCAGTGGTTTGTTTTAGAATTCGGTGGTGGCTTCTTTGGAAAACTTTTCAGATCACGTGACTTATGTATGATGAAAACATATCTGTTACTCTTTCAAGTCGAAAAACCTGGTGATTTGCTACTTTCAGATTTAAAACTCATAAAGTTACATGATTCTAAGAAAGTTAAAAATGGAAAGAAACTGTTCAAACATTCAGGAACGTATTCTTCTTTAGAAGGTAAGATTGTTAAAGATAAAACTGCAAAGAAAAAGTTACCGAGGGAAAATCCATTACCGACGACAACTGAAAAGATCTATATTTCGAGGTTAACTTCAAACCCAGATGCAAAAATTGAGACATCAATGAAAACATTCTTAAACTTTACACCAGAATCTGCCTATGAAATAAATAATACTGTCTATTTTTGGGCAGCAGCGCCACATGCTAGTGACTATTACAGAGTAATATTGAAAACACCAGTGCTGTCCTCACGAGTGACAATTCGGACAGGAGCACCGGTTACAGGAAAAGATCGGCTGGATTTCGCTGAAATTTTCATAAACAGAAATTTTACTCGTGGCGGAATGTGTAGAAACCAAATGCCTCTTGGGAAACTATCTTATGGTAAATTTGAACACAAGTTTTTGGTACCAGAGAAAATAAAATGTTTGGAAATCCTCGTGACACATGGACAAAAAAGCTGGGTTATAATATCTCAAATAGAAATTGAAACGTGATTTGACGGCACAAATACTTCAGATAACGCCAGACCAGCAGACGAAAGGAAGTTTACACTTTACAAGTCGTCAATACCTTTCCGTTTTGTGAAGACATAAACTGAAGCATTCAGATAACAAAAGCTCGGGACTTGGGTCATAAAACTCTCACATTGAAAAAAGAAGTTTTCAACGATGGGGTACAAAGACTATAACGATAAATCCAAGAAAAATTGCCAGTTAAAACGTTTGTAAATAAATATTTCTAGGCAAATGCTGTAATGTAAATATGTCCCATCGTCAGACTTTCTGGAGACTCGGCAAAGGGGGTTGTACTTTAACTAAGTCATGCATTGTCTAATAAACAGTTAATTGTGCGACGAAGAGGCGAATATCACATTGGTCAGATCCATAAATTTACATATCATGCAAGATGCCTTGCATGTCTACACTAAAAAGCAATGTAGTATGTATCTAATAAAAACTTTTGCTAGAATTTTTATTCACACAGACAACTTATCTATATTAATTACTCATCTAGTAACTCTTTAGACGAACTAAAACGATAATGTACAGAATATAAAACTTTAGTATTGTATTTAGATAAATAAAATGAAATTTAAAGTAATGATACAGTGTTATATGGATTGAAAACCACTTTATGCGGTGAATGTCAATGTCAATGGACCTCAAATCGATACCGACCAATGTGACAAGTCGAATTTTCACGCAATTGAATAAGAATCACTGTACTGTATGTATTGCGTTTAATTCTATTGCATTTATTCCATTAAATACAAAGAATGTGGGGGTTATATTTAGTATTGCATGTCCATCTGTCCGCCAGTTGTGTCCGCTTCATATTCTCTAATTTACTAGGTTTTCATAAAACTAGTACAAATTGTTACCCTCATCGAGGCAACGTACAGAGTCCACAACCCAGTTCACTATCTCCAAGGTCAGTGTCATACCTGAATATCAAAGGTCAAATAATTTGACTTAGTACGGATCAATATTGTCTAAACCGTTAGGAGATTTTCATTAAATTTGCTATCAACTATTTAGTTTTTACCCCACCAAGGCGATGGACAGAGAGCAAAACCCGTGGTCAAGCAATTGAATAGCTTATATTCGTGCTTGCTGGGTGGGAAGTCTTTCATAAAATTAGCAATGCTTATTTTTCTCATCAAGACAAAGTGCAGGTCGCACAGCTCGTGTCACTAGGTCGAAGGTCATGGTCACACTTGTTCAAATATCAATCACATGAATTTCATGTCCACTGCTTATTGTCTCAACCTTAACCGCTCGAAATATTGTTATAAAGCTAACATAAGTTGTTAACCTCATGAAACGACATGTAGAGCACTCGGCTCGAGTCACTAACTTAAGGTGAAGATCACATTTAAAGGTCAAGATAAAATAGCTCAAATTTCAATGTTCCATAGCTTCTAAACTGCTAGAATGGATTTCATTACATAAATACCACTCGTTATCCTCATCAAAACGAGAAGCAGAGTGCAAAACCCAGGACGTTAGGTCCAATGTCATGGTAATACTTACAGGTCAAATATAAGATAGTTTAGATTCGTGCCCCTGAATGATTCGAATGATGTTTGAAATTTGAACAGCACTGTACTTAATTTCGATAGACATGTATACATAATGATTTTTTCTACTATAAACAGACATTTACAACAAAGTTTTAAGTTATTGTGTACTTAATTTTGATAGACATGTATACATAATGTTTTCTTCTACATTAAACAGGCATTTACAACAACGTTTTAAGTTATTATCTACTTAATTTTGATAGAAGTGTAATTTCAAAACTTTTCACAGTACTCACTATCCATACTGTTCGCATTATTCCAATTCATCAAAAGTGTCCTTATATGTATATAGCGGGAAATTTAAAACATCTTCTTGACACTGAAATTGCTGGCCCTACTTTAAACTGACTTTTACACAAATCCTTTACAAAGTTTGTTCAGATGGATCAGGTATGTTAAAAACCATCTCCTAACAACATCTTCATCTAAACCGTTGATCCGATTGTAAAATGATTCCACAGAAATGTTTCTTGGATAGCCAATTAAAATCTACCTATATTATTCTGAATTGTCAAAATACATGACCGCCGAAGCAGAAAGAAAAAAAGAAAAATCTTCAGATACTGCCTCCTAATCAAGTGGTCAAATTTTGAAATAGTTTCATAAAAATGTTCACTGGGTGACTCTCTACTAAAGTTTTTAAAAACCATCTTGAATTCTCCAAACAGAACATGGTTTCTTGGGATGGATCTTGTTTTCTCTCTAAGGTTCTGTGGGGAAAAATTGATCTCCTTTTGAAGACCAGTATTCAAAGTGAATTAGAAAAGGAGAATATTCTTGCACCTCTTTGAGCTTTCAAGCTTTTTTTTTATATAATTCAGTCAGTTTAAACTGAACAAGAAATGCTAGTAAACTGATTATGTATGGTCTTCCAAGACCCAGGCCGATTTCTATTGTAAATTATTGATATTTATAATCATCCCAATTTTACCTATCCTTTTATAACAAATGATTGTGCTTAAACGTTACAAATAATGTATAGCTCAGTGTCAGAGAAAAACTTTACGAAGTGGATCTATAAATATTTTTATTTGAATAAAATACTATTACATATTTGCATTAAATTACTGTAAACTACTGTACTTCGTCACAAATAGTGGTTCATGTCAAAACAAACAATGAAAATACTCGAAATGCAATAAAATATTTTCAAAAGTAGGTATACTCTACCTTTATAAAAAATCTGAGCATGTAAGTGGTATTTTTTCAGATTCAAGTTCCGATACTAGAAGTCAACAGCTTACAGTACATTTATATGTGCGGAAGATAAAAAAATAATAGCATTTGTTAATTCATAATGCCAATGGATTTTGCGTTTATATGGGTATAAACCACTGTAACACCACACTGGTTGCATAGATTGAGAAAGTCAGCAGTTTTTCACACTCGGTTTTATTTACAAGGTTATACAGAAAAAAAAACTATACTAATAGTCGATCCAGGTATAAATACATCAGCTTTATAAATAGTATTTTCCCGCGTCAAACTTTTAATTAATTCGTATTCTTAAGTCAAAAAGTTCTATGTCATAATAATCAGTTCGAAAACTTCCACATTATTTTTAACCCGCTCTTAAACCCGAGCCCAAAACTGAACTTAACCGAGCTGATCTGAACCGATACGAACTGCTATTATCCGATCCCATTTTTGTAAAACATTTCTAACTTCCTGATTCTGTCTCTCTCTTCTTAACTCAGCCTCTCTTTTCTTGACTAAGTCCTCCTCTCCCCATTCTCCTATCTTCTCTTAATTCTCTGAGTATTTATACCTTTTTCACGAACTACAACGCAATAACATGTTTACAAGTATTTCAAAATATTCGAAGCAATTTCAAAAACATGTCAATCAAAACTTCCATTATGAACTCATATAATAGTAAACAACAGATGTAGAATTAATCACCATTGTGTATTTTCGTAAATAAATAACTGTTACCGAAACAAACAAAATAATTAGGGTCAAATCTAATAGATAAAACATTCAACGGTGATTCATTTGGTATAAATTGTAAGCAACAACAATATGCTGAACAGGTAAACAAAGTAATTAATAGTTCTGGCCAATTAATGAAAATTCCATCGAAAACAAAAATAAAGTAATTAAGGCTGACCAAATCAATTTCTTTTGAGAATTTCGCAATATCTGATCGGTAATAATAGTAAACAAAGTCATTTAGGCCAAAACGTAATGGATAAAACACTCCGATGTTACGAAATTTGCTTGAGTAGTAAATAACAACAATGACCTACGCATGTAAACAGAATGCGTATCATTTGTATGAATTATCAGGATTATCTACCAAAATCAATAACAGATAAAATAAACACAATGATTAATTAACTGAAAACTGACCTGCGAGCTATCATTGTGTTACACCACATTGGACCTTTTGTCAAATCGGGGAATCGCGCTAGCGATTATTAGATGATCCGGTTACAGAGATTTACATCCGTATAAACGCACAAAAACTAACATTCACTCATTATAATAACATTTTAATGTCGCTTGCTATAGAAATAGAAATAAAGGAACACCAGATAATACATCTTCGACTATAGATCTTTACAGTAAAGACATAGAACTGCAAATGATACGCACATATTAAATTTTATTCCGCTCTTTTTAATAACAAGAGGGTCATGATGACCCTGGATCGCTCACCAGAGTAATATGTTTCAAATGTCAAACTGATGATTTTAATAATTTTTTTGGAAAATTTTCCGATGTACAATCAAGTAACCCCTGGGGCGGGGCCAATTTTACCCCAGGGGTCATGATTTGAACAAAGTTTGTAGAAGTCGACTAGGCAATGTTACATATCGAATATCTAAGATCTAGGCCTTCTGGTTTATTTTAAGCAAATTTATGAAGATTTCCCTATGTACAATAAAGTAACCCCTGGGGCTGGGTCAATTTGACCCTGGGGGGGGGGGGGTCAAGATTTGAACAAATTTTGTAGAGGTCCACTAGGCAATGCTACATGTCGAATATCTAAGCTCTAGGCCTTCTGGTTTATTTTTAGAAAATATTGAAGATTTTTCTATGTACAATCAAGTAACCCCATGGGTCGGGGCCAATTTGACCCCGGGGGTCATGATATGAAGAAATTTTGTAGAGGTCCACTTGGCAATGCTACATGTCAAATATCTAAGACCTAGGCCTTCTGGTTTATTTTAAGAAATTTCTTGAAGATTTTCCTATGTAAAATCAAGTGACCCCTGGGGCGGGGTCAATTTTGACCCTGGGGTCACGATTTGAATAAATGTTGTAGAGGTCCTATAGGCAATGCTACAGGTGAAATATCTAAGCTCTAGGCCTTCTGGTTTATTTTAAGAAATTTTTTGAAGATTTTCATATGTAAAATCAAGCGACCCCTAGGGCGGGGTCAATTTTGACCCCGGGGGTCATGATATGAACAACTTTAGTAGAGGTCCACTAGGCAATGCTACACGTGAAATATCTAAGACCTAGGCTTTCTGCTTTATTTTTAGAATTTTTTTGAAGATTTTCCTATGTAAAATCAAGTGACCCCTGGGGCGGGGTCAGTTTGACCCCGGGGTCATGATTTGAATACCTTTAGTAGAGGTCCATTAGGCAATGCTACATGTCAAATATCTAAGGTCTAGGGCTTCTGGTTTTCGAGAAGAAGATTTTTTAAGATTTTTCTATGTAAAATCAAGTGAACCCTGGGGCGGGATCAATTTTGACCCCGGAATAAATTTGGTAGAGGTCCACTAGACAATGCTTCACACCAAATATCTAAGCTCTAGGGCTTCTGGTTTTTGAGAAGAAGATTTTTAAAGTTTTTCCTTTCGGTTGCCATGGCAACAAGAGTTCTGCATGGAATTCAATTCTTTGAACAATTTTTAGAGAAGACCATCCAAGGAACATCCCTGTGAAGTTTCATCAAAATTGGCCTGTTGGTTTAGGAGGAGATGTTGTTTAAAGAAAAGTGTGGACGGACGGACGGACGGACGGACGGACGGACGGACGGACGCCGGACGGTGAGCGATCACAATAGCTCACCCTGAGCACTTTGTGCTCTGGTGAGCTAAAAATGTATCCTTAAATCCAAGGAAAATCATACAACCGCGTCGATTTTATTTTGATCCTTACCTTGAGAAAAATTAGTTTTAGCTGTCACTGAATATTCTATGAAGATTTTTTTGAACGACACCCTTTTTAAACGACGCCAGGTAGCACGTTCAATCTCGCGGAACGGGTCGTTCTGGATATTATTGCACCAATCTTTTATACAAGATGCGCGGGTTTTTTTTTCTTCTATATCATAATGAATGTAAATTTCAGCGGGTTTTTTTTTCTTCTATAGCATAATGAATGTAAATTTCATTTATAAATCGAATGGTTTTTAGCAATCGTTTTTTTTTTTTATTAACGTACGTTTGTAATATATTGTGTCCGGCAACGAGGACCCTTGTAACATAGTGTTTTAACGCATGATTGTTACCAAGCACAAATCTGATCTTATTTAGCTGCTTTGTTTACATTTCTTTAATTTACGTCTTATGTCTCAATTAAAATTCATAGCAAAATTACTTCATTTTGCTTTCGTCGCTACACTTGCTGATATTGTTACATTTGAGAGATTGATCAGTACATACTGGTTCGAGTCGTAAATTCGGCCAGGTCGTAAATATTCGGCCACCCACTTTAAAGCTTTTTTTTCGAGCCAGATGCTCGAGAACGCATCTGTGTCATCACAAGCATTTGCGTTAGCAACAAAGTCGGCAAAAAACAACAAGTTGAGGTGAGCCGAAAAAAAGTTGTCCTTCCCTAAAGTTGCGTACTCTAAATGGCAAATATTTTGTCTCGCGGGTCGCGTGACGTCATAGCACGCGCTCGTTTATGCTGAGGCCCGGCAAGGGTTAATTCAAATCTAAACTTTATAACACGACAAGAACATGCACAAACTAGCATAAAACGCGTTTAAAACAAAGTAAATGAATATATAGTCCCTCAACGACGTTGAATTTCCATGTCTACATTGTTTTTTTCACGTTGACATCATTTCCTTTTGAATAATCCATTTCGGGGCTGTAATACGTTTATGCTTTGCCACGGAACGCGCATATATAAAAAGGTGTTATAACAGCACATGAGCGCGAGAATCTCTTTACTCTCCTAATAAAACACCCCCGAAAAGTTACAAGAACAGCAGTTTTATGCTAGAATTTGTGATAAGCAGTGACGTAAAAATTGAACTACGTCATGCTGCTTGTAAAATAATCAGTTGGGTTAGACAGTACACCAGCTACACACCTGTCAAATTGATATATGATGCATGTTTGTAATTGTTTATTATATCAAACCCACACGTTTTATACGTCAAATTATCAGACAGTACATATGTATGATGTTACAGAACGAATATATAATGAAGGGTCTTGGAGAAGTGGTCAGAAGGGCTTAGAAGTCCGGCTGGACTTAGACCTAGGAATGGGTCTCGTAGATATTAAGTTAGGTTTTAAATATGACACTTGTTAAGACTTAAGAAGTTACGAAATAAATTATGAAAGTATGTACGAAATATTCCATTGTGTAAATAAACATCAAAAATGTATAGACTCGTTTCGTGTTGTGTTGTGTTACACTACACAACGTTATTCAATTTTTGGAGCCGCAGACAGGATGTCGAATTTCAAGATGGGTTGTTGCGACATTACCAAGCGAAGTACTCCTGCGACGACGACACGCTGCCAAGCCGAAAGAATAGAAACTGTGAGTTGCCATTTTACCTATCTTCCAGTGCAATTTTGCAAGCTAGTCTTTTCTTTTATTAAATTTTTGTTTCTATTTTTGAACAAAATTTCAAGTTAAATTTATTTTTGATTAGTTGTTAGACATGAAAAGAAAATACAAAATTATAAAGGATAAAACCTAACTCATTATAAACAAAATTCTAAAAAAAAGAGTAAAATATAGTTAGAAAAAAAAAACGTAAAAAAATAAGGAACAATGCATTGAGGAAAATACTCAAGAGACTGAATTAAGAAATACAAATGTGAAAATATTTGTTTTCGAAAATTTTACTTGTCATATTATGTTTATTTTACTTGTTCCATATGATATTTGTTTCCCTTATGGCCACATTTAAACAGTTTTGAGCATTCTCGCATTGACAAATTGTTTAAATGAAGGAAAATAGATTGTCCTATGAAACTTGTGTATAGTCATAAATATGCGCAAAATGAGTTGTAAATAGTTTCTGTTGAGGTTATGGGTAATATTTCATCACGAATATATGTGAAAATACAAGGAACGGCTGAAAACTAGTTAAATACGTGGAATTCGTGTTTAAGATGTTTTATGCATGATAATGCATTGTTGGGTTAAATTGTCATTGCTGAATAAATGTGTACATGGTTATCTTTCTAACCATATGGTTACTTCAGGTATCAGTGAATAAAAAGGTTGGTCTTGTCTGTTGTGCTGGAAATATTTCGAAGCCTGATATGGCACAAGAATATGTTTATTATGCAAAAATGACTTGATATTGTCGCTGGAACATGTGGATTCCAGTAAGGTCGAATTTATATATATTGTGAGATACTAAGAGTTACTTAATATTGTCTTTGTGAGACTGGAAGTTGTTATCCCAGTTGTTTTGTAAGATGTATACTATTATACAGACACAGATACTGTCTTCCGAAATATTTAATCGGAGTCTTACTGTCATAGCGTGAAATCGATGCATATATTGCATTATGAGGTACGTGTGTTTACCGGGTATTTCAAGTTCAACAGCTTTTGTTTATGAGACCTGATGTAGTATTTTTGTCAAGAGTTGCAAAAACAGTTGAATGTGCTGTTACTTTTAGGTTACCTTTCATGGTTTTTAAGCAGGGTATTTTGCCGGAAAATTTATATTTTTCTCGCGGACGACATAATATTTCTGTTGAATCATCTAGAAAGGTTACATTGTGTAAATATAAGCATGGAAGAAATCATTATCAGTTATTCTGTTTATATATTGGTGTTGGTTTTGTATGTATGTCTGTTTGTATTTGGAAATGACTAAATGCTTTATTTTGTAGAATTTTTATAGCTTTCTTATACATTTTTAAAAAAGTATATTTTTATGTTGAGAACATGTTTTGCTTTTTGTTAGAAACATATTTTGGCTGATATCTTTATTCTTCGAATAATGTAAAACGTAGGACATAGCTTGCTAAAAAGTATAAAGAAGTAAGGTTTTCGGTAACATAACGGTTTATGTGAAGTACAGATCACTTAACAAAGGAGACTACGAACTGACTGGGAAAATACCATTAAACTGTCAAATCAAACCGAAGAAAAAGTGTATTCCAAGTCAACATTATAAGTCTTGTCATATTGTGGACTGTCATTATATAATAGCCAAAGGGAGACTCATTACATGTAACGGTTACATATTGGGAAGTACCTGTCAAAGCAAAATGATGACATTTGCATTGTGTATTATGACAATTTGTAAACATGCAGTTTTGATTTTATCTGTCATTTATGACAAATGGGAAACAACATATTTATCTGCTTTACGACATTATTACATGAAGTGTATTTTTGGTGGTCATCTGAAATATTGGACATTGCGTTAATGAAACAATAATATTATAACTTGGAGAACTCTAGAACATTTCAGAAGTTAGCAAATGAAGTTAGATTGATGAACATCATAAACTTGGAGAGTGCGGTCCAACGTTATGGCCTATGACGTGAGATTCTTAGCTACAGAGATTGTTGGTGATGCGTTACGCTGTAGAAGGATGCCGAAACCAAAAGACAAATGTGTAGAAGGATCGATGGCGAAACCAAGCGACAATGGTGAAGTGGATTGAAAATGCTGGGAAGCCTGTGGAGTTTGGCGAAGAAAATGGTCCAGTTGGGAAATTACAGAGCACTAAAAAAACTAATTATCTTCTCTCTCTTTCTACTTATCAATACATAATTCATACACTTTGGTCATTACATATCGATTTTACTATTTATTTAAGATCTGTTGTCAAATATCAAAATATTTCGAAAGTAAGATTAATATGCTGAATAAAATCTTTGTATAAATAAGTGAAATTTAAATATCATGATAAATATTTTTACACGCGACAATAATTACAGGCAATTTAGCAATGTTATTAAACGAAATTGTTATCTTTTTCCTAACTCTTATATAGCATATATTCTAAAAAGATGCTCACCTGTGTTTTGCTTTATTTTACAGTAATTGGTTTTGTGAAATATGGATGTAACACGGGTTAAAGTCTTGGAGGAAGAAAGGAGAAGTGCCACTACAAAGGCCGATATAAAATGAAAAAAAGACTTTCTATGAAATGTGAAAATTGTTTAGTTCTAAATACTATTCTCCTTTGTTCTTGTTTACATTAATTGCATAAATGACTTAAGATTTTTTCTTTAACACTGTTCTTTAATATCATTCCTTCAGATAGTATTCTAATGTTTTTGATTACATAAAATATTATTCTACATGTCATATTGTAAGGCGAGAGGTAGTACTTCAAGTCTGAAAAATTTAAATTTGCAATTCAAATTTTTTCTTTCGGTGGGTAACGAGTGTAAAATAATCAGTTGGGTTAGACAGTACACCAGCTACACACCTGTCAAATTGATATATGATGCATGTTTGTAATTGTTTATTATATCAAACCCACACGTTTTATACGTCAAATTGTCAGACAGTACATATGTATGATGTTACAGAACGAATATATAATGAAGGGTCTTGGAGAAGTGGTCAGAAGGGCTTAGAAGTCCGGCTGGACTTAGACCTAGGAATGGGTCTCATAGATATTAAGTTAGGTTTTAAATATGACACTTGTTAAGACTTAAGAAGTTACGAAATAAATTATGAAAGTATGTACGAAATATTCCATTGTGTAAATAAACATCAAAAATGTATAGACTCGTTTCGTGTTGTGTTGTGTTACACTACATGCTGTGAGAAGGATGACAGGCGCTTTTTAAATCTCTGATGGCAAATATTTCCCACGAGGTATGCTTTTGAAAATTGATTGCAGTTTGTTGAAAAAAGAACGATTTTGGCAGTAGCATCGATTTATTTCCAAGACAATGTTGAAAATATAACTAACTTTATGTTTAAAAAGTGGCCGAATATTTACAACCTCTAGAAGGTAAAAGGTGGAGGCTAAGCTAGTCCGTTATTTTAAGCGCTATTTTATCGTTTACCATACTTTAAAAGGCCGTTAATGATAACAATCAATGTTGCTTGTATTAAAGCACATGCGGTAGAAATTTTGAACAAATCAATTGTATAAAGAAATGAATATTTATGAAAAACCGCAAAAAGTGGCCGAATTTACGACTCGAACCATTATATATCATTCTAATATGCTTTTCTCTGTTAAAACACTCTTACGCTAGAATGACGTCACGTTAACGTGCGGTGACGTCAAAGTTTTTGTTTCGACAAAGAAAGAGCACTTCTATATTTTATCTATTGATTTAGTTTAAGGGCATATTAGAATCGAAATAATTTCTACCAAAACCGTATTTTAACCCTATTTATACCCTCGGGCGGTAATACGTCGTACAAATAATTTCACTCGGACTGCGCCCTCGTGGAATTGTTACGCCCGACGTATAACCACCCATCGTGCATAAATAAGTGTTAAAACACTCTTTTGCTATAAATTATTTCTTAATGATTGTTCCGTGAATTATAATAATTTCTGTCATTGAATTTTATTTTAATATTGGCTTCATTTATATTCTTGGTGTATTGTTATAGAACTATATCTTTTTAGGATAAAAGCAACATGCAAATTCTAAAATTTTAACATGTAGAAATTGTGATTTTGTCCAGCTTTTACAATACCTTTTGCCATTTGTTATGGATATTGTAAAAATATAAAAGATCCTTGCATATTAATATAACACTTAAGGTATTAGATCACTAATAGAGAACCTCCTTTTTGAAGAGTATTTAATTCCTACCATAAACCTACTTTTACTGCAATTCTTAGGGGTGCGTAGGTTCAAGCCCTACTGGGACCCAATTTTTTTTTCTTTATTTTCCTTTTTTACTAGTAAGTGTTTACTTCTTTCAAGACTTATTATTGATGTTTTGTACAAAAATGGAAAAAGATGAATCTTATAAGCGATTTTTTGGTGTTCAAAGAGAATTTACTACTTAAACAGAAGGGGTAGAGTTACACATCTTTAAAAATATTGAGTTACGCACGGTGAAAGTTCTCTATTTTGCTTTCACTCTTAGATTATATATTGTGGAAGAAATTTAGGTAGGTTTTACGTCTTCTCTAAGGTTATTTTTAAATGGAGTAAGCAAAATTCAAAACAGAAACACATCATTTGACCTTATTTTTTCAATGTTGAAGTATGAATTCTGTCTCATTAAATCTGTTTACTTGAGACACCATAGAAAAATGATATTAACATTTTTATTTTGTGTTTTATAATTGGTTACCAATAGTTTAATGTTTCTTCTATTGATATTAATGGTAAAATGAGTTCTCTGCAAACGTTTTAAATAGTGGCTATCACTTTGAAATTTGTCTCTACTTGAGCTTGAGGAGATACCGTAAGTTATTCAAAATTTATAAAAAACGGCACGGTAAAAGTTGTTTAAAATTTGCAAAATAGTGCAAAACACGGTTACCTTTCAGAATATACCAAGCAAAGGCCATTTTGTAAACATTACTATTAGTGACCTAATACCTTAAAACCTCTTTCGATATTATCAATGCGTAAGTTCTATCGATATATACTTATTACAAAATCTTGCCCATCACCGATGTGGGTTCGAGCCTTACTCGGGGGCGTAGAATTCTTAATGTGTGGAAGCCATTCAGGACTGATTACATCAAACAGGACGTGACTACTCAGTGTTACGTGAAGTAGTCCAAAATGTAGTTCTATGCTGTTAATGAAATCTGGTATAATGAGTCATATAAGGATGTGACCATTATATTTTTGGCTTAATTTTATTGCTTATTGTATTGTGAAAAGATCTAGACCATTTTGGTTGTGAATTTCCAGGGATTAGTTTTATTCTTTGAGAAAATGTCTACATACGCTAAACGGCTATTTTCATTGGAGCATTTTCAGAGGGTGATGTTTTTTTAGAACAGATTATTTTTCTTATATGTAACATAAATATGTCAATATATTTCTATTTTTGATAAGAAGACATGTCATACTAAATGACCATATATGGTTTTGGGGGGCAATGTCCCCAGATTTAACAAACCGTCTTTCAATTTTCTTGTCGAGCCTATGACCAACCTGACAACACAGAAAACAAGTTCCAAAGTATTTACCAGTCATAACTTTCATATTGCATTTTGCAATTATATTTTTGATCCAGATATGATTAAATAGATCTACACCTTTTATATTAACAACAGTATGTGAAGAAAACTAAACTGCATTATAAATATAAATTATAATAGATCTTCTTAAGCGTAAGAATAATAAAGACGCTTGATTTGATCACGTGATCGATTCTGAAACCGACACATGTTTTGATCATGTGACCTATTCTGAAATCCAATAACTAGTTTCAATACGCTAAAAAATGTGTTCATAATTCTGCGTGAAAATAGCAACTACTAAGAAATTGCAACGCCACTGATAAGCCGATAGATTACTGATTTTTTCATGCTGTGCCTCGACACTGTTGTGGATGTGTATTGCCTTATGTAGAAACTTTATATCAATTTGCGGCGATCAGTACCGTTTATCAGTAGGCGAATCAACAAATATGCGGCAACATTCTATAGATCCCGATTCGCAATCTGTTAAAATATCTTTTCTTTGCAGGTGTTATTTCTAAAATATTATTTCAGGAAATAAAGTGCTGAAATGAAATACTTTTCGCATGTCTAAGAAAATATTTTCAAGGGATATGTTATTTATAAGAATTAATACTATACAAAAGAATAATAATAAATTAAATAAAAACAGTGTTTTACTTGAAATAGAATAGGTAGAAAAAATTCATTACTTATTCGTCAGTTTGAATTTATGACTTATTTGGTTCGGGGGTGGGGAGGGGAGGAATTAATTTGACAGTTTGATTTTTAGCTCACCTGAGCAATGCTCAGGTGAGTTTTTCTGATCGCTCGATGCCCGGCGTCTGTCGTCTGTCTGTCTGTCGTCTGTCAACATTTGGCTTGTGTATGCGACAGAGGCTGTAATTTTCAACTGATCTTCATGATATTTGGTCAGAATGATTACCTTGATGAAATCTAGGCCGAGTTCGAAAATGGGTCATCTGGGATCAAAAACTAGGTCACTAGGTCAAATCAAAGAGAAACCTTGTGTATGCAATAGAGGCTGTATTTTTCAATTAATCTTCATGAATTTTGGTCAGAATGTTAACCGTGATAAAATCCAGGTTATGTTCGAAAATGGGTCATCTGGGGTTAAAAACTAGGTCACTAGGTCAAATCAAAGAAAAATCATGTATATGCGATAGAGGCTGTATTTTTCGCTTGATCTTCCCAAAATTAAGTCAAAATAATAACCTTAATGAAATCTAGGCCGAGATTGAAAATGGATCATTTTGGATCAAAAAGTAGGTCACTAGGTCAAATCAAAGAAAATCCTTGTGTATGCGATAGATGCTGTATTTTTCAATTGATCTTCATGAAATTTGGTCAGAATGATTGCATTGATAAAATATTAGTCAAGTTTGAATATGGGTCATCTGGGGTCAAAAATTAGGTCACTAGGTCAAATCAAAGAAAAACTTTGTGTATTCAATAGAAGCTGTATTTTTCAATACATCTTCATGAAATTATGTCTGAATAATAGCCTTGGTGAAATCTAGGTCAAGTTTGAATACGGGTCATCTTGGATCAAAAAGTAGGTCACTAGGTCAAATCAAAGAAAAAACTTGTGTACGCTATAGAGGCTGTATTTTTCAACTGATCTTCATGAAATTTGGTCAAAATGATTGCCTTGATAAAATCTACGTTGAGTTTGATTATGGATTATCTGGGATTAGAAAGTAGGTCACTAGGTCAAATCAAAGAAACACCTTGTGTATGTGATAGAGGCTGTATTTTTCAACTGATCTTCATGGAATTTTGTCAGAATGATAGCATTGATGAAATTTGGGTCAAGTTTGAATATGGATAAGCTGGGTTTAAAAACTAGGTCACTAGGTTAAATAATGGAAAAACCTTGTGTATGCAATAGGGGCTGCATTTTACACTGGATTTCATAATGTTTGTTCAGAATGGTTGCCTTGATGAAATCTAGGTCAAGTTCGAATATGGGTAGTCTGGGGTCAAAAACTAGGTCACTAGTTCAAATCAAATAAAAACCTTCTGTATGCGATAGAGGCTGCATTTTTCAATTGATCTTCTTGAAATTTGGTCAGAATGATAGCCTTGATGAACTCTAGGTTAAGTTTGAATATGGGTCATCTGGGGTCAAAAATTAGGTCACTAGGTCAGATCAAAGAAAATACTTGTTTATACTCAAGATTTTTTGCTCCAGTTTTAATGATAATTGGTCAGAATATTTTTTCCATGAAATCATTAGGTCAAACATGTTTACACTGTTATGGTGTGTTATGGTGTGTTTCTCAGGTGAGCGACCTAGGGCCATCTTGGCCCCTCTTGTTTGTAATTATTATCTAATCTAATAATCGTCAGTAGATGTTTTCTCTTATTATTTTCTGTTTGAATTTACACAAACTATTAAGAACATTTTAAAGCTTAAAGGCATATTTAACTTGGTCGGACCGTCCTTATTCGTGACTGTGTATTATGTATAATTATATATTTTGATCTCGAAATCAGCTGTAAATCGTTAATCAAAATGTCTTGTCCACAGAAGTTGCATAAAAATGAACTGAATTTCAAATAGCTACTAAAATTTAATACGCAATAGCACGATGCAGATCCATATCGGCGGACTCTGCGAAATATGCTTTATCGGCGGTTTCTTGCGTGGGCACCGGCGATTCTTTGCTATAAACAGGTTGGCAGTTATAAAAAAGTAAGATAAACACACCAAATTAATTAAGCTATAATGTTTCCAGATAGTTATTAGCCTAGAGCCTCTCTGTGCGTAATACAGAAGGCCTGCCTGTGCAAAAAAAAAAAAGAAAAAAAAAACACAAAAAAACTGGTATGCAGAGAGACCGCCGGTGCCACGACAAAACCGAAAGTAAGTGGTTTTGAAAAAATCCATTTACATTTCGGCCTATTTATTTTTATTATTTGGAAGAATATTGATAAATGAATACGTATAGTGCGCTTGATATGTATGACATCAAAGCAAAACTGGTTAAAGACAGGAAAAAGTGGAAAAAGTCGGGCTAATGTTCCATTTCAGTACACCATCAACAAATTTCATCGAGTTGCGAGCAAAACCGCTGATAGTTAAAAAGTAAACACTATAAAACATAGAAAAGACAATCTTATGTTCCGTGTTCTACTTATTTTTGAGCAGTATACCTTTGATCGTGGATGGCAGCTCGACTTTCCGCCTCCCATACCAACCTGGGCACTGTTTATAGCAAAGAATAGTCGGTGCCGATATAGCAGATTTCGCAAAGAGTGGATATGTACTGTGAATTGGAGAGAGCATCCTGAATAAACATGTCATCTAGGGAAGACGAGTTGAATCCATGGAAATGTTGTCAAAAGTTATGACATCAGAATCTTCCGGGCATGCAGTAATTTCAATAGCAACCAGCACGACACGGCAAATCAGGGGATTTTTTTTTTACTTTTTCCTGAAATCCGACCTCACTGATGGGCCAATAGAAACGCGCTTATTCTGGGAAAGTACAGCATTTCCCAAATTGAACATGTACCCGATTCTTTAGTCTAAAGATCAGAAAATTGTGTATATGACGTGTTTAAAATATAATGTTCGAGAAATCCTTGAAAAAGGACCGAAGAAAAAATTCATTCCCAGATTTTTATATTAAAAAATAAAAACGCCATATACGCTGATCAAACTGGTATTTATCTGCAGGAAAATTATCGTTTAACGTAAAAAGTGCGCTAAATACTGTTATAACTGCACGTATACACATATACGTGTTTCATCATTTTTCAGACCGAGTAATTTTTGCTATCCACCATTCCGCGATGATAACTTGCCGCAGGTGCCCGTCATATTTTGGCCTCACTTTCTTGGTAGTTATCCCTGCAGATGTACATTTATGTTACCAATATAATGTATTTCATCTATCTGAGGGTGCAAATGGTTTCTGATGGTGATATTCAAAGGCAGAGCCACCAGAAATTTTGTTCTTTTTCCACGGGCGTTTCGTATCCTCATTTTCTCGAACCTAACTGTATACGCCAGTTCGGTAGGTTGATTGAAATGATGAATTACGGTTTTCATAGTGTTTAATGCTTTTCTTATATTATGATCTTGATAGTGTTACAAAGTTTTCCTGTTTCTGTTAGACTGTCAAGAACACATGATGTCAGGACATAGAGTGCAAACAGAAGTATTGAAGAAATTGAAATACATTGTATAGCTTTATCTTTTTCATTTTATCAAATCTGGCAATGAAAGTTTTTTGTTTGTCGATGAACAACTGCTATTGAACAAGACTAGATTTTTTTTATCAAAATATAGAAGTGTATTGAACAAAAAGTTAATAAATTTTATTGTTGTGCACTGTTAAAGATGTGACCACTCCATTTCTTGCCACACACAAGTACATTAGGCCTACATAATGCCTGCTTGTACTTCCCTGACTTGAATGGGTTACATCAAGTCTTGAAACTGCAAAGCATTGCCCCCATCAGTCCTCTCAGTACTTTGATTATATCATTGAAATGGTTTAAAGTATTGAAAATGAGGTCTCAATAGTTCATTGTTTATATGAAATAAAGAAGGAACTAAATTAGTAGTGTGTAGCCTATCCAGCTGGCTAACGGAAGGTCGTTTGTTCTACCCGGGTACCCGCTTGTGATGGAATAATGTCCGGAGGGGCGCCTGCGGGTCCTCCCACCATCAAAGCTGGAAAGTCGCCATATGACCTACAGTTGTATCTGTTTGACGTTACACCCAACCTTATTACAAAGTGTCATCGATCTGTACTTAGTGCATATTTTTTCTTGACGGATCAGGTGTCCGTCCGTGATGAAATAATGCACTGAGGGACATCTAGGGACTTTCTCCACATTCAAAGCTGGAAAGTCGCCATATGACCTATAATTGTGTCTGTGCGACGTTAAACCCAACGAAACAAAAAATCTTAATGCAGTACTTAGACGATATGAGTTTGAAAATTGTATTACGAAAACCATTTTAAGAAAGGTAGTCTCAACCTTTAGAAAAAATATAATGACCAGCTACATGCAAAAAAATAACAACAGCAAAATAGAAATTATATCAATTAAAATATTTCAAAATGCAAACGTAAGTACTGTGCGAAATAGACCCTTGCTCTGTCAAAATTTACAGATTAAGATTAAGTTTCAGTAGAAAAAGTCTTCTGAAGAGAAATATGAAAAGATATTGTTGATTATAAATCGAAATTAAATTGATGAAAAAAAATATCAAGATGATATGATGACCAGATAACCAGCTGTTTTTGATAGTTCGTCAATTTATTAATGGAAAAGATCAAAACACCATAAAGATAAAATATATTAGTTTATTCGCTAGACAATTTTTGAGGAGTAAAATGTTTTTGTCATCAGTCGGATACTTTATTTTTTAAGCATGCGTGTCCGCCAAAAGGAGGGTTAACATAATGTAAGTAATTATCTTTTTTCCCCTTTTTAATCGACATAAATTTTTTCTCTTCTTTTACACTGTAAATTGTCAAAATCCAGTTATAAAAAATCTTCTGATTGAATTTTCAGATATGTCAGATTTTAGAAAGTATAATTATTAACAGATGACAAAAGTACACATGAATATGATTTTATTAAAATAAATCATTTTACTTTACATATACTCCGTGGGAAAGATTGGCATTATTTTCCAAATTGCCTAAATTAATAAAATCTAGGACCGATTGTATGGACTTAAAAGAATTATAAAACACCTCTAGCTAGTT
Source organism: Mercenaria mercenaria (assembly GCF_021730395.1). Classification (NCBI taxonomy): domain Eukaryota; kingdom Metazoa; phylum Mollusca; class Bivalvia; order Venerida; family Veneridae; genus Mercenaria; species Mercenaria mercenaria. Next base: position 65,147,651 of record NC_069377.1, on the reverse strand, counting down.
TTTGTGCTTTTTATCCGGGAACGTTTTTTAAAATGCAGTTTTGTATCTGAAAATATTTCATAAAGTTCGAAGTTCAATTATCACCTAAGTATCATCAAAAAGTCCTTTGACTAAAGTTTAATAACTTACTGAACCAGATGGAACCGTAAGACAATAATAAATGTTGGACGACTCTAAGTGCCATATCAAAGTACTGAGTACAGTACTGATGGAATGTGATTTACGTTAGTACGTGCATGAACAGAATCCATTCCAAAAATGGCACAAGCGCTAACAGCGCTTTGATAGTTAACTATTCATCAATTTGATACTGCCCTTTTGTGATTTGGTGATATATACAGTTATGCATTCAAACCCTCTGTAAAGGAAAAACGATGTTAAGTAAAGGCACGCAGCCGATAGTTATTCCTAGTAAACTACTGCGCCATTGGTATATATTCAAAGTATGTTGAACTATTTTTACTAGGCATGAGTACTTGTAAGTTTGTGATCAAGTCCACGGCTGTCTCAAAGGTGGTGAAAGAGTAGGCCAAATTTTCCAGTCTGTAACGATAATGATGTCAGAGGTGGTAAATTATTCCGCATTGAACTACATTGCACAGCGGATAGATACGACATAGCTGTGAGACAGTCTATTCCTGATTAAATTCTGCGCGGTTACATGGAGAAGGTGATTTTCAATAAAAAATTACATGTTCCTTTTGTCTTCTTTGGTCAAGTGATGATCTTATCGAACATAAATTTCAAATAACAACATCAAAAATATCAAAATACAATTTAAATATTAAAACGGGCAAGTTTGTCAATAGCTTCTGTTCTTTAAACAGAACAAGTCAGTTTTGATATAGAATTAATCAGCTATAGCGAACTTTACATATTAAAACATCTAATATACCGCTCCGGTGTCAAACCCGTCAGAAAAAATACAAATCATAATATGTATAATATATAATATAAAAAGCGGGATTTTACTTTTTAACAGTCCGAAGCAAATATTAAAACAAAAATGAATAACTATAAAAATAAGTGTCAGTCATACAAGGGAAAAATCAAAGACTATTTTGGTAGACGAACTTTGGGCTTTGCTTACGTCTTGATAGCGATTTCGTCGTGGCAATTCCCGCAGAACTGAGCTCCCACTCAGAGAGATAGTGTTATCATTCCGTTGGATACAATGTTGTTTTTTTTAAATCTTACATAAATACTTGAATAAGGACAATTTACCATAAATGTTCAAGGGCGGATCCGGGGGGGGGGGGTGCGCACCCGCACCCCCCCCCCCACCCTCAAAAATAAATCGCTGCAACATAGGTAATTTGTCTTTTTTTCTGGGTGAAAAAATATAAAGTATGCATTTTTTTTCAGCTCTCTACGCTCGCATAGATAATTTCTCTTTTGTTCTGGGTGAAAGATATAAAATATGCAGTTTTTCTCGCTCGCTACACTCGCATAGGTAATTTCTCCTTTGTTCTGGGTGAAAAAAAAATAAAATATACCTTTTTTCTCCCTCGCTACGCTCGCACAGTAAAAATCCGACAAAGTTTGCAGGAGCTCCTATAACGCTCTTTACCATTTCTATGTTAATAGCTCAACCCCTCCCCATAAAAATCCTCAGAAATCGGGCTGAGAAATTCCATTCCGAGATACATATTTGTCTAAAACAAATGTTATATTTTAGTAAAGTACGGTTGTATGCATAAGACGCACACTTATGTTGTTTTTTCACTTATCACTAGCAATCGAAATAAGATGTCATGCGATCGAAATAAGGAGTCGCGAGATCGAGTAAGATGTCGAGCGATCGAGATAAGAAGTCGTGAACACGAGATAAGAAGTCGTGCTCTCGAAAAGAGTTGTCGTGAAATTGAGATTTGATGTCGTGAACTCGTGATTAGATGTCATCTCTCGGAACGAGCCAATACGACATGAAGCAAGACAGTATGACATGTCACACGACAATGCGACACGACGCGCGACATTGATGTCACGATGCCGCGTCGTATTGTCGCCCGTCGTATCGTGTGTCGAGCGTCGCACTGTTGAGAATCATGTTATGTAACAGGCCTTTGTTCTAAACTGGTGCACCCCCCCCCCCCCCCCCCCCCCCCCCCCCCCACACACACACACACCCACCATCAGCTATTTCTGGATCCCGGCCTGTTGTGTAATGAAATTCTTCCAGGCCGACGCAAGACATGCGATACAACGCGCGACAATACGGTCCGCGGTACGACGCTCGATGTTATTGCCTCATGAGCTAAACATAGAATTACGTAGTCCTGAAATAAATTTAGTACTGTGGCATACTCATGCATGCACTCACACAATCTTATCTTTAAGTTTAAAGACTGTTGAACTTACCTTATTTTGCTGTGCGACATTTAGCGTTGGTGTTGCGACATATAACGGTGGGCAAATTTTTGCGACATTTAACGTTAAAGGTGCGACATTTAGCGGCAGATGATTTTGCGACATTTAGCGGTGGTTGCGACATTTAACGTCAACCTTGCGACATTTAACGATGGTTGCGACATTAAGCGGTGTTGCGATATTTAACGGTGCCACACATGTTTCATGATAAACTTTGTTTCGGTTTCTGCATTTACGGTTTCGTCGTCGTCGTCGTCGTCATCATCATCGTCATATCTAACAATAATACTTATGATTATCTCCTTCTTCTCCTCCTCCTGATTATTATTGTTATTATTTGATGCTACATTGTGTACCAGTATAACAGATACATGTTTACATACCTCTTCTTTTGTTAGACAGAGGTCTATATTTTTCTGAAAGACCTGTTTCAACAAAAGAATTCTCGTGCAGAGGTCTAGCTGTTTTGACCCAGACCTGAGCACGTGAAAAGTAAACAAGTGATGATAAAGCATTTATTAAACGCATAAATATGTTTCAATAACATGTTTTTTATGGTGATTTTATCATGACTGATCATGATTTAAGAAATAATAAATCTGTTCCTATATTTTATCAGTTAATAAAATATGGGCAGGAGTTTGGATGCGTAATAATTAAATCACGAGTGCGCAGCACGAGTGATTTAATTATTTGCATCCAAACGACTGCCCATGTTTAATTAATTGATAAAATTATTGGAACATATTTATTATTTCGATTCTAACAACGCAAATAATTCGCATTTTACAGTACTACATGTTCAGCGTAATACGTCATTCGGGTCATATGCTGTTACAATTTACCCCCTATGGTTAGAAAGTGTTGCATAGCCAATGGAACGTATATATATTTGTTTCTTTTTTATCAGAATTTTGAGAAGTATTTATAAATTAGTAATCTAACAGCTCGCAAACTAATTTTGAACAGAATCATCAAAATAGGCGAGTTGACCCTATATTACTAGACTGGTGCCCGTGTTTACTCTCTACGTTCCATAAACTGATATAATACTGATGGACACCTGTAATATTCAGTATTCTGTGGATAAGGATGTGGTACTATGAATGTAATAGGAAAACAGAGGTCTTTGTGAAAGTACATTCAACACAAAATATTAAGCTTTTGTGTAAGGAAAAAACAGGTTTTTTACAATAACAGTGTTCCAAATAATGTTGAAGGGATGAGATTTTCTTTCTAACACACCAGGTTTGCTTAAACATGTAAAAATTTAACGCCACGTCAGTTCATTTCGGGATGGACGCCATATTTCTCATTGATAAAAAATGTAAACAAACAAATCAGAGTGGGATTAGCATTGCAAGTGCATAACATGACATTCTACACAATGAATACCTTAGAACAGATGCTACACAGGTCAAGCGGGTGAAATGCATAATGTCGATCACTTGAAATTCATCTTGAAAAGGTGGTTAATTTTAGTTTATTTACATGGTTTTTAATTTTCCCACGACCTCTCGGCGATTCACTGCAAATGTATTACTGCGCCGGACGAAAGGTAACTCTAATAAACAACGGGAGACAACTTAGGTGTCAGCACGTGTACGATTTTTAAAAAAAACATGTCGATGATTATAAATTCTCATCAAATAATGAATCCTATTTAGATATTCGTCTTTAATATTATAAAATTATTAATTTCTGTGGACATTTGTCAAAAAATATTACTTACAGTGGACTACTTTGCGCATTAAACTGGTTTCCGATTCAGTTGTGCGGCACTTCCGTTATACTTTTTGACAACAATAACAAAACACAAAATGAGTCAATAAAGTCACTTATAAACCGACTGCTACTTAAATCAGTGTAAGTAAAGTTGTTGTTACAACATTATACATGTTCGTTACGTTATGAGATAAAGTTTATCTTGAACTGCATAATCCATTAATTACGTTTAGATGATATTGCATTTACAACTTATTTGACACCGTTTTTTAACGTGAATGACAGCATTCTCGTGCAACTCGTGCAACTCGTGCAAACAGAGTTATGAAAAGTATGGTGGAGAATTCAAGGACACATTATAAATGACATTAAAGTGAGGATAACTGTATATTCGTCCAGTTTTGATCATTGACATTCCTGCTGTGTATTAGTAACTTTTGTGAACAAGATTAGAATGTTACTTTTGCACATATACACATTGACTGGACCCCTCAACCAAATTTCATACCTTATTTTAGGGATTTTTAAGACAATACATTTTCAAAAGTTTGTTGAATGTGTTTTGATATTTAAGTGCATTGTAGTTCATGAATACCAAGTTAAAAATTAATAATGGCATCATTTCTAGGCCTTTATTGTAAGCCACTAGACTTCTGTAACGATAAATGTTTAATGTATTAAGGGGAATATACTCTTTTAGTTTTGGAATGTGGCATTCCTTGACCACCGTATCTTTTCTTATGCACTACTTTGTAAACAAACTAAATAATGTGTTTTAGCTCACATATGCTAAGTGAAAAGCAAGACAGTGAACTTATTTCACTTTCTTTCTTAAAATAAGAATCTGTAGGACACTGATAAATGTTTGTACAAGGTGAAGCACTGTTATTTTCGCACCAAAATGTCTTAATTGTTGACTTTGAATGTACACAAGAAGTCTTATGTAATTCAACAATAACTTTCTTGTTTCAGTTTTTCTCATTTTTATTTTAGTGAACAATCCTTTGTGTACTTATAACAGTTGAAACAGTATTCATTTCATTTACCAAAACCTTGTACTTTTTTGCAGGTAAATTTTATAATACCCCACCCACTTTTTTCTAATTTCAAAGTATGCGTCACCTTAAACAAGGTGTGACGCCGACGAGAGTAGGATAGCTCTACTTATTCTTCGAATAGTCAAGCTAAAAATATATATCTTAATCTTTATCTTAATTCTATTAAAACTAATGGGCGTCAAAACAGATGATATCGAAACGCGAACTGAAATTATAAAGATGGATATTGTGCTGCCTTCTGGACAGCTGAGCTGGCACTGCACATATATACACTGATTTTCAATAAAAAGGAACATTGCATGTCGCCATGGTACAGCTCCAAAAAATATTTGAAATGTAACATGGGTAGTGGGTATTAAGGAGAGACAGTTGATATTTAAAAAATCATAACATATTTTCTTTTGTCCCGATACATTTAGCGTCTAAAATGTTGAATGAACTTTTGTTTTTTAAATATCCGTTACTGTCGCCGTTTTTACGTCATGCATTTAAACTCGTAGTATGTTTAAGGCATGTACATTTTCGCATCGATCTGATCGTCTGAAACTTACACAGTCATTGAATTAAATGTTTAATAAACTTTTCATTTATACACAAGCGTCCAAGGTGCGTAGAGTCTGATTGAAATATGTCGCCAAATATCTGAATTTTTGAAAAATCGGCGTTACTATATATTGCAAGTGCATGGTAAACATTACGAATATGTTTTAGAAACCTATAGACGTCACTGGAAGACAAAACCATGATAGTACAATTGAACCTTATTTCTAAACTCCTTATAATGAGCGTTTTTAGACGCCAGTCGAGTCCTAAAACGTTCCGACTTTTTCTTTAAAGTACAACTAAAAATTGGCGTTACCTCCCATAGTTCATTTTGTATAGTACTTTAATTTATTTTGGCTAACTACACTTTAAAATAAGACCTATATGAACCACTGACGCTTGATGTTTTTTATGGCCTAATCAAAAAATTATGTAAAACCAAGAAATTCTTGAAGGGCCATAAATCTCCGTGATAAAATTTCCGATATGAAATGTCGATAACAATACATCGGGGTAGTAATTTAGTATTATGTCATAAAATACGTCACTAACTATAACGTCACTGTAAATTGTTTTGTCCGCCATTGAATTGATAAGGTTGGATTGCACGCACAGAAGGTTGGACTTGAATAAAAGCAGTTTTTGGTGAGTAGTGATTATTTACCCCATGTTTCAAACTTCGTAACGTAAAAAAAAATATTGTTTTTAGGCATAGAGTTGATACTTTATTTAATCTGTAAATTCAAAGTATAACTTTGTTTGTATCATGCTCTAAGTGCATTCTGTAATGTCTTCAATCCAGCAAAAGCTCCGTTACTAGTTGGTAACGGAGATTTTATTTCAAATACTGGTATTATTATCTGGTAACTCCAAGGTTATGGAACCCTGTATCTTTCCTAGATTATGTTGATTAGCTCATATAAGTATATAAAGTGCAAATAACTCTAGTACGCTATGGTTAAATAATCCTATGAACAAATTATTAATAAGGAATCCTTGTATTCGATTTTGTAAATCAGACACAAATATTATTATTGATGTTTCATTAACAGAACGACAATACCAAAATTCTGTTTTATTTTTTTCATATCTATTACACTTGAATCAATGAAAAAGAAAACAATTTAAAACTTTACAGTTAAGTTCGTAACAGTATGGAGTCTATAATACATAGTAACGGAGATTTAAAATTATGTAACGGATATTTAATATTTTCAGATTCACAATGGGCAAGAGCCGCGCCGAAATTCAACGGGCGTACAGAGAGCGGCAGAAGGAGAAAAGTAAAGACGAATATCTAAGAAAAGAAAGGGAAAGAAAACGGCGGAGCTACGTCCCTTCTGACCAGTTATCCGAGAAAGACAGGGAAGAACGAAATAAGAGAAACAGAGCAAATTTGAGAGAGTTTTATGCGAGAAAGAAGGCAGTGCGTACACGGCATGTGGAAGCTAGAAGTGGAACAAGCGGATATGAAAGCAATGGTTCAAATGGTGATGACAATAGTAATAGAAATGAAGAGGAAAGGACATCAAGTAGTGGAGGTGAAAGGTCAAGAGGTAGATTACTCGTGAGACTGGATTTTAATAACCAAAGTGAAGGCAAGCGAAAGGCGGCAATAAAACGATGGAAGAGAGACCGCTCAGCTGCAAATTCCAGAATACGACTCCTTGAACAAGAAAGAGACAAGTTGAAAACAAAATTAAAAACAACTCAAAGATCACTACAGAGACTGAAAGAAGGAAGAGTAACAAATCAGACAGTAGAGCTGACACCAAGCAAACAAACAGAGCATGACATGAACGAAGCTAATCTGAACAGTGAGCAAAAAAGAAAATTAAGAAGATCTCTGCTACTTAGTAATGTAATTGCCAGTGAAATTAAGGCAACTAAGAACAATACGCCACGCCATAAGATGAAAGCTCTTCACCACATTGTAGCTGGTAGAATAGCAAAGAAGTATAAATGTATACGGTACTTGTCCGCGAAAACAGGACTCGGAACACGTCAGCTTGGCAAAGCAGATTCAAAAGTTCATCAATTGCATCCCAACAAACGTTGTAGCAAACAAGTAAAATACAGAGAAGAAATCATCAGCTTTTTAAAACGTGAAGATAATAGTCGCATGCAACCTGGGAAGAATGATGCTAAAAGATTGAAAAAGGGCGAGAAGGTGCAAGTTCAGATACTTACCGATTATTTAAAAAATCTGTATCTGAAGTTCAAATCAGAAAACCCAGAGATTGATATTTCCTGCTCTACATTTTGCAGAACGAGACCAAGTTATATCTACAAAACGTCAATGACATCACGAATCTCCTGCCTGTGCTTCAAACACCAGAATGCAGCTCTGACCGTAAAAGCTCTGCGTAGATATGTGGATGTACCAGCAAATCCTGAGACTGTTTCGATAGACAAACCAAGCACAGAAACTCTCAATGACAAGATACCTAACGAAATAGCAGTTAGTCAGTGGACAAGGGTCGAAATAGAAGAGAAAGGGAAAAAGAAGTCAGTCACCAGAATTGTTGAGAGTACAATGGCCAAAGATGAATTTATAAAACATTTCGATAAACAGATGAACGATTTCAAGGAGCATGTTGACCGCGTACATATACAATACGAACAGCTGAAGAATCTTAAACTGAAGCTGCCGGCACATCACATGATCGTCCAGTTAGATTTCGCAGAAAATTATTCATGCCGTTCACACGAAGAGGTTCAAAGCGCATATTTCAACCAGTCGTCAGTAACACTGCACCCAATGGTGGCGTACTGGAAAGCAGAAGATGGCAATTTAATGCATAAAAGTTTTATAACAGTTTCTGACGAAATGTCACACAAATCGTCAACAGTGCTTGCTTTTTTAGACGATCTCATACCACAACTGAAAGAAATTGACCCTCAACTGGACACTATTCATTACTGGAGCGACTCTCCGTCCTCCCAGTATAGGAATAAATATATGTTTGATGCCGTCGCAAATCACTACAGTACGTACAGTTGCCATGCTCGCTGGAATTACTTTGAAAGCGGGCATGGCAAAGGCCCATGCGATGGGCTTGGAGGAACAAGCAAGAGGATGGCTGATGAGGCGACCAGGAGTGGAAGACATGTCATAAGCGATGCGAGAGAATTCTATCAATGGGCAAGATCCTCAAACATGAAGAATATCACATTTAGGTTCGTTTCTCAGGATGCATGCTCAGCAAAGGCAGAGGTTGTATCAGAACGGCAAGTAAAGACTGTTAGCGGTACAATGAGATTCCATGCCATTGTTGGAAAAGGAGATTCAAAAATATTGACAAGAAACACTAGCTGTTATTGTGAAGAATGTCTGGTTGGGTCAATGTGTAACACATGGAATGTGGCGAAAACATATGAAAGAGAAAATCGACCAGTTCCAGAAAATAACTCTGCGGAAGCAGGTCCAGAAAATATCTCTGTGGAAGTTACCAAAGAGCAAGGAAATTCTAACAGTATTGAATCAGATGACACCGATCAGGCATCAGTAGAATTTAATGAAAATGATTTCGTAGCTGCTGTCTACCAAGGCAATTGGTATATCGGCACAATTGTTAATAGTGATACGTCGGAGGTCGAAATAAATTTCATGGAAAAGAAGAAGAAACTATATAAGTGGCCTGCCCATAGTGATCAAATTTGGATAGAGAAATCCGAGGTACTCTGCACTATACCATCACCGGTCCCTACAGGAAAATCCAGCAGAATGTATGCATCGAATGAAGAAACTTCATTTACTATCACGAAGTTATTTGAACAATTCATGAAAAAATGAATCCTTTGTCGAAACCAGTTACTTGTTCGTGTGTTAGTTGATACTATTTTGTGCTTTAAAAGTATTCGATTCTTTTCCTAGCAATACAATTATAGTTCTAGTGAGAGACAACTGAGCGAAATTCAGCATCTAACATGATCAGAAAGTGTCGAAACAATGACAATGAATTTTCCGTTACTTGGGAATTTTCCGTTACTCAAATAATTTCTCTGGATATCGGTAATATTTTCTAGATTCTTGCTATGTCCAATGGATTCTTACATCATTAAAAGTGTTTGTCAAAATTATAATACGAAATTAATACTTATTAGGACATATTGTGCTGTAGATAATCAATATTTTAACACTTTTTGTTCGGTTTACGCAGTTATTTAATATTATTTCGATATGAAGACTCGGACGGGTTATGAACATTTTATAGAAAATTTACTACAAACAGTCGAGGGGTAATACTTGTTCAGTTTTGTTAAACTTCGTAATAGTTTTACATTTTTCAAAAGAGTTTCAAATACTACAAAATTAAAGTTCCGTTACCGCACACACTGTTGTTTGTACAGATTATTACATTGTGATATCCGTCATTAACACCCTGAATAAAAGGTGGCATATGTCCACAAAACATCCATGTCTGGAATAACATTCATATACTGCAAATATGATACGTGCTAAGATGATAATAAAATGTCAATGCGAGAGGTCTCAAAATGTATAGAAAAATGACAATAACCATGAAACTCCCTTTTTCTATTTTATTTGACTAATGTCCAAAAAATAAATGGTAAGAGACACATTACACAAAAATCAACAAATAAAGACCCATACTAGATTCTACAGTTGTTGTTGAAGCACTGAATAATCATTTTTGCGAAAGTAATCGCATGCAAACTCATACAGTGACAAGTAACAGAGATTTATTAACGATAAATAATTGATGTTTACTTGTTCCCACATGGCATACAATATCTCGAAATGTACGACAGTTATGCATGTAAAATTTTGCATACATTATCCCAGAATGTGTTGCTCTCTTTCTATGTACCCAAAATTCTCATTACAAATACTTTGTCTTTTGACAAATTTGGTCTGATGATGACCCTATTTATTGAAAATCAGTGATAACAGTTTACAGTAATACATAAATTTTCTTAAAGGTCTGTTTATAAAGAAACAAGTAGTCATATCATGTTATAATCGTTTAAAACACTTTTGACATTTCATTGTTTACATTTTCAGCGGAAGGCTCAGGAACGCTGTCTGTATCCTGGTTTCTACGAAGGCGCTTTAAAAAATTGGGATACAGCAACTTCCGTTTCGTAACTTCCTGTATTAGCGCATACCGGGCTGTTTGAAGAGAATGATACTCGATATACAGTCGGGTACCAGGCTACTGTATTACGAGTGACGAGATTAACTTTTATATGACGTCACATCATTATGACGTCATACTTTATGTCATACATTTATGACGTCACCGCTGAATTATAATTAAGCTAATTGAATTCGCTCGTAGAGATCAGAGCGTGTTTTACGGACCTACACATAGGTCAGTATGACTTTTTATGATATTTATGTTTTTGAAATGTTGTTTTCAACCATTTGGCCCTGAAATAATTCGTATGTAATGGAACTGAAGTAGAATCTCTTATGTTACAATCATAGGGGTTGAAATGTAACAGCCAACCATATTTTATCGTAGATTCATGTATAGGCGATTTCGCTATATGTTTATATAGCAATTGCTGCGGATCGTGTTAGAATACCTAATAAAATAGTCAGTGGTAAAAAAATCAGATTTTCAAGAAAAACGTGCATGTTTTAACATTTCTTCTTACATGTATGCATGATTGAAATTAGGAAAAAAATCATTATTTCCACATAAAGCCGTAAAAGATGAGAGGAATAAATATGTATGTGCAATCAAAATAATAAGTGAAAATAAATAATAACCACTCTATCACTGAGGCAGACAAAAAAGTTTTACAATTCACCATTTCCCAGCATGCTGCACTCATAACAATATTTTCAGTTGAATAAAGTTGAAAAATTGAATACTAAGCAACACAGATTTTAATGGGATGTTTGCAGTTTGTGCCTTTGTCCTCAATGTGTTTTATAATCATGAGCATTTCTTATACTGCACAAGTAATGCGCCATACAATTTTTAAATATCTAGGGATATACCTATTCTTTAAAAAAATGTCTGCTGCATTTATGATACTTTGTCACTGCACATCCTCTCATTTACTTCTTTATATGTGTGAAAAACAAGTCAACCATTTATATAGTTTTCTAGTTATACTCAGGACGATCTTTTATACAAAGAGGATACATTTCAAAGCTGAGAGTCAGGTTCTTTAAAACATCACTTCTTTCAAAATAGGGGGACAATTTTCGAATCGGTACCGGACAAGTTTTCTACAACCTTCTTGCCCGGACATGTAGACAAGCACTTTACGAAAAGAGAATAAAAACGCTTTTCTTTCAATTAGACCATCAACACACTATGTGCATACATTTTCAGGACCTCATAACTATTGACCTATACGTCTGATATTGATCTTTGAACTACGGGCCTGGTTCGTACGCTCGGCACGTCAGATCAATTCAGCCATAAGTGACAAATTTCTGGCAGAGACAGGAAAGAACTACGAAAATGAAACTAATTCTCACTTTCCTGGGGTTTCAAATTGTCTACAGATATCAAAGTTCTGTTTTGGTAGGCAGGCGATTATTATACTGCATAAACCTTTCAGGTAATATTTGATGGTGTAACATACATTCCCGGCCTTACATGTATACTATTATATAAATATTGCATTCCTGAGAGGGTGATATGAAAAATGTTCACCGCGAGATATATGAATACTGACCGAGGCGCCAGCCGAGGTCTATAATTATTCATATTTCGAGAGGTGAACATTTTTCATATCACCCTCTCAGGAATGTAATATTTATTTTATTATACCTAAAGATTATAAGGATCAAAGCATTTATTGGAAAATCAACATAATAATTCATTTAACAGTAAAAAGAAATTACTAACCAAATAATGAAGACAGATTTAAAGAGTGTTTACTTGTTAGCACTTATAAATTGTGGCGACTTTGCCGTGTAATAAGACCTTTTTGATAGATTATATCGAGACGTTTACATATAGCTGGCCCCTATATTTATTCTAATATTTCAACATTGCGTCAGTCAGTTGCATTCGAAAAACGGCGATAAACTTTCTTTTTTCTAAACGAAACATTTAAGTGTGAGCACTCATTTTCTTAGTTAGACCATGTCCAAATTTATTGTGGCAGTTTCGATTCAATATTTGATGAAAAATTGTTTTCGAAATATTTTGCAGAAGCATAAAAAAGAAAATTCGGCCGTGTTTGCACATGCAAGAGCAGCAGAAAAGGGTAATATAATCCTAGTGTAATTATATAAGCGCCTCGTCTGAAAATTTATCGACTCACTCTTTTAATCAATGCGAAAGTATCAATCTCTCAACGGGTGATATGAAATAATAATATCACATGCGCATAAAAACAAAATAACGCTGTTGCACATGTGATATGAAATTATGGATCATATCACCTGCGCAGAAATTGAAAATAACGATTTTGCGCATGTGATATAAAATCACTTGGGAATATGATATATTATTCGAGTTAAACTAATGGGAAATTTGCATTGGCCATTTATGCGAGGTATAATAATACCACTTCCTACACCTATATTAACTACAGTACGAGAACAACTATCACGCCATAACTTCTACGAATAAACGATACACTGTGATGATAAAGATGATGATGATGATGATGATGATGATGAAAATAATTGTGGCGATAAATGATGACGAAGGATGATTAAAGAAATAATTGTGATGGTGATGATGGTGATGATGTCTTTCCTGAGCCCCATTGCTTATATTTTACGTAATTAAAAAAATAACATTAATTCCTTACTTGTATGTTTTCTGTGTCAGGAAAGTATATATAGATCTCTAATTCCTGTGATAAAATTTCATCCGAATCGTTTGAGAAGGAATGACGGTATGTATGTGTGATACCGACATCGTACATCGGTCTTTCTCTGTAGAAACACCGAGAACGTTTTTCCTACAGAGAAAGACCTCGTACTCGGTCAATATCCTATACGTAAAGCTTTGCACACGGTGACAAATATGCTATGTGTACTTCTCCAAGTTTTAGTCTGATTTCAAGTAATGAGCCGTGAATGTACCTCAAGCTTATTGTAGATGAAAATATATTATATATATATAAAGAAATAAAGTATAGATTTGTAAAGGCTACTTGACACAGATATTGTCTAACATGGCATTAAATAAACATTACAGATATTTTCACGTCCTCAGGTATGGTATGATACCTGTGCACGTGGACAGGTATGGTATGTAGGTATTCATTTTGGTTACTAACTCGCGGAGAACAAAGGAAGTTTTGTGTAATGTCCATTCTTTCACATAATGGATAGTTTGAGGCTTTTCTCTGACTTAAAACATGGTCCTCACGAAAAAGTCAAGATGTCGTGATATTGTATAATTTTTCTAATATTGTCCTCGTCAATGCAAATACAATTCATTGATTTGTGTCTCTCTACTAAACTAAAAACAAGTCAAACGGAATTTAAAATTAAATTGCATTTAAAGATTTATTGCAATTAAAAGAGTTTTAAACATTAATGATAGTCAGTGTGCTGATCCATGGAAAAGTTTGAAATAGGTCTCGTTTTGTTATATGTGTATGTTTTGAAATAGATTTACAAAACTAAAATTTAACTTGGCCTTATGATATGTGCATGAATAGTTGTCCACGTCTTTTTCCTGCTGAATTTGCAGTTTTATTTTACATCGAGTATTTTGATTCAAAGACGGGTCCGGGTGAAGATATTCTAAAATGTATGTATATATTTTTCAAATATTACTCAGCATTTTTAATCAAATAGACATGTAAAGAAAATTCCATTTTTACCATAAAATCGTTTTTTATTTTCTCATTAAGTATTCAGTTATGAAAATAAAATTTAATTCAATTTCTTTTCAATTCTGCTTTTGGAACTCTTTTTAGCCCACCTGAGCCAAAGGCTGAAGGTGAGCTTTTGTGACCGCTTGATGTCCGTCGTCCGTCGTGCGTCGTGCATCCGTCAACTTTTTCTAAAAACATCTTCTTCAAATCTACTGGGCAGATTTACACCAAACTTCACAGGAATTTTTTTTTGGATGGTCCCTTTTCAAAACTGATCTCTATGTGGCCCTCTACCAACAGTGACCAAATTGCTTAAGCCGTTCTATTTCGGCAAAAAAACATGGCCGCCAGGGGGCGGGGCTTATTTTCCCTCTATAACTATATTGTAAATTTCAAAAATCCTCTTCAAACCAACGGGGCAGATTTACACCAAACTTCTCAGAAATGATCTCAGGGTAGCCCCCTTTCAAAATTGCCCAAAGAATTAAAATCCAGAACTGTGGTTGCCATGACAACCGAAAGGAAAATCTTCAAAAATCTTCTCAGAAACTGTTCGCCGTATTTCAAAAATATTTTGTAGAAATGATCTCTAGGTGACTTTCTACCAAAATTGCTTAAGCCATTCTATTTGTTAAATAAAATATGGCCGCCAGGGGGCGGGGCTTATTTTCCCTATATGACTATATTGTGAATTTCAAAACTCTTCTTCTCTGAAACCTGAAGACTTGAATCCCGGACGGGTCAAATGCTACTGTGCTTCTGAACAATTTTTTCTTTTCATTCAGGTGGGAAAATTGTCACTAGGAACTACTTAGGTCAAAACGATCCATTTGAAAGTTGACATAAAGAGCAGTAATACAGTAACCACCTATTTTAGAATGTTATTGACAGTTGAGGACATGGAGACAAAATAAATATTTGTTAAAATCATTTCATCTAAATATGAAATAGAACATAACCCGCTGCAGGAAATCACGAAAATAATGTAATATGTTTGTAAAGAAAGAAAGAGTATTTCCGTTTCAGGTGTGTTACAAGTTAAGTTTTATTTAACAGCATGTAAAACATGTATATAACTCTACAAAACAACTGTCAGTTCACTGATATATACATAAAATTCCGGAAAAGGGATGCATGAAGGGGCCACACTTTCAGATAGTGTAGCGCCTTTAAAAGCTCACCATTTTCAAAGAACTGTTACATATCTTCGTTTTGATGCATTTGCAATAATGCCACAGTGCTGAAATATCACATAACTAGGTTGAACATAGTCTTCAGCAATTGTTTATTTTTATTTTTTTACAAATGGTATTCATTTTTAAAGGGGGACAACTTTTTGAGAATATTTAAGTATCCTTCGTACGGGACAGTACGACAGAACATATAATGGTTTTGATTTAATCATATTTTATTGCTTCTGAACACATAATACATAGCACATATACATAATAAGTAACAAAAGCAAATGGGTTGGGCTACAAGTTATTGCAACATTAGAAGTCAGCCCTTCCCAAGTGCGTAACATTAATAGCAAATGAAAAATGAACGAGTGTATTAGTTTAATTAAGCATTCCTTATACAAAGATATATGATAGTGATAATAACTACAAAGATAAAAAGATGAAGGAGAAGAAAAGGAAGAAGAAGAAGAAGGGAAATATTATAATGATGATATCAATGTAGTAACAAAATGATAACCCTAATAGTATTTATGATAATAATTACACGATGATGTAGTAACAAAAAGATAACAATAATAGTATTTATGATAATAATTACACGGTGATGTAGTAACAAAATGATAACAATAATAGTACTTATGATAATAATTACACAATGATAATTAATAAATTTTAGTATTAGTCAAGTTATGGTTGTAATCATTATAGTTGAGCTAGAGAAGAAAAGAAAAAGAAATATATGCTGCTCTATATCCCCGAGTGTCTACCCAGTAATGACAAACATCCTGTCCCAAAGTAATGTAATAATGACAAGAGGACATAAGAAATACATTATGTACTGTCGAAACGTCTTGTATGTTTGATATAGTTTTGAACTTCTGTGAAAAGAGTAGTGTTATCTTCTATAGAAATATTATCATTGCCATATAAAAGCTTATTGACACTTAGTGGGTGAAATAATCTTGTTTTAGTAAAAAGTTCTCTTCTCTGATGTGAAAAACGAGTGCATTTAAAGAAATAGTGTTCTGCGTCTTCCGTTTCGGATCCGCAGTCGCAGTTTGGATTTTCTCTGATGTGATTATTAAACAAGTCGGCGTTTAGATTACTGCACTTGTTTCGTATCCTAGCATGAAACACAGAGTATCGTCTGTCACCAATTAAGTAAAAAGTAGGGAATTGTGGAGGCTTGAAAATTTCTTTAAGTTTACTTTTGAAAGCCGAAAGAGTTGGTAGTTGACGAGTTTCAATGTTCAGATCATTCCATAATTTTATTGCAGAGGGAATAGTAGATTGGGAGTAAATTTCAATACGCCTAGCTAAAGTTTCAAAATCGGCATTGTTTCTTAAATTGTACTGGTTTGAGTCATTCACGATCGATGGAAATAAATCTAGTAAATATGTTGGAAAATCATCATTTTTTCCTTTGTATATTAAAATTAATTTTTGTATTTTTCTGCGGTCAGAAAGAGAAACCCATCCAATTTCGTTAAGAAGTCTTTCTATTGATACTGAACGCGTTAGCCCAGTTACAATACGCGCTGCTTCAAGTTGAATCTTTTCTAATTGATCTTTTTCATAATTCGCACAGTTATCCCAAACAACAGAGGCATATTCTAGAACTGGTCTCAAGTAAGCTATATAGATTTTGTTTAAGGTGTGCCTTCTAAGTTTAAATTTCAGCGCTCTCATAGATCCTAGAATTTTTGCTGCCGACTTTACAATATTAGATATATGTTCGTGCCAAGATCCATCTTTAGAGAGTGTTATGCCAAGATGTTTGTGATAATCGACAAAATTTAACTGAGTATTTTCAAATAAATAGATTAGGACATTGTCTACGCGCGAGGGAAAAGAACATAGCTTCTGTTTTTGTAGGATTAAATGTAACCAGCCATTGTTTTGACCATTCTGATATTTTTATAAGGTCAGAATTTAGAGAAAGTTCAATTTCGTGTATATCGGAAGACGAAGCGGCTAGAGAACTATCATCTGCAAATAATCGTGTCGTACTAATAAGTGAATCTGCGATGTCGTTAACGTATATTAGAAAGAGAAGAGGACCTAACACTGAGCCTTGAGGAACACCAGCTTTATGCTCTTTAGAGTCTGAGAAAGAGGAATTAACGAAAACTTTTTGGCTGCGATTTGAAAGATAGTGAGTAATCCAGTCAATTAGTTTGCCTGAAAAGCCATGTTGTCTAAGTTTAAAAATAAGACCCTTATGCCAAACTCTATCAAATGCTTTTGATATATCACAAAAGACTATAATGTGATATAATGGTCAGGTAGATTATTTATCAAATATTTCAGTGTTTTGAAGATATTCTTCTAAACCTTAAGGAGGAAAAGGGAATGGCATCTCAACGTAACCTGAAAGTTACCGTCGTCGTTCTCGTTACTTACTCATTGTTACAACTTCAGTTGATGCAAAGTAAAGGTTAGTCTTTTTACTGCTTTGTTCGTATAATTTCAACACTTTATGTTATATCTTCAGTCAATTTACATACCTGGTATTCCTAGATTTCTTAGCACTAAGTAATGATGCAAGAAGTAACTGTTTATTGTCTGGTGATTTTCTCTCTTTTAACTAAGGTTTTGCAGTAAGAGAGTCACGGAAACACAACTTGCAAGGAGAAAGAACTCTCAGCGTAGACATCTGTAGTTGCGTATACTGAGTTTACTTGTTTGCATTACAATATAATTCATAACATCTTTTCTTTTTACGGGAACATTTTATATTATAAAGCATAGTACAAATACAGTTAAATGAATGAAGAAATTACTATTTGTTCTTGTAAATTATACACCACATTTTATGTAACGTGTATAAACTTTGATGTGTGTCATTTTCCAATAGTAGAAATATCATTGAACATGATGATTGCATTTCAGACATGCACATTTTTGTTATTTATGTTTGGCTATTATCAATGAAATTTCATAGTGCAAAACACAATTTCACACTTAACAAGACACTAAACCCTACATCATAATAGACATTTGCGAATTAAGAGGAGTGTGAACACTTGGCCGATTTTTCAGAGGTGGGGTGGGGGGGGGGGGGGGGGGGATGGGGTGAGAGGCATCTCAATATGATATGGATATATTATGTGTGGTAGGAAAATCATGCGTATAACGTGATTAGATCTCGTTTATCATGCCACCACTGTGAAGTATAGGTATGTAGAATTTGCTTCATCTGTTCGTCCGTCTGTCTGTCCGTCAGAGAACATTTGTGTTACCCAGATCGCCAAAAGTATTGAACGACCGTTATTTAAATTATAAAAATGTTATTCAACATTACCTATCGGCTAGTTTGTCTGGAAGGGGTCTATTAATATACTTAGAGTTATAGATCGCTTAAGATTTCTATGATAATTACAAGACATGTTCTACTTTCATTGGTTACAATACTATAGAGGCATCAGAGATTCGTAATTAACCAGTGACCAGGTAAATAAGACTATTGGCTGTTTCACAAAAGTCTGCTATAGATAAAGACATTCGTCCAGAATCTCGAAATTTGTTTAAAAACTGCTTTTGCGATAAAATATAAACATTTTCTGATAAATAGGTCCTGGGATTTATTTCAATGTCAAATGTTCAATGCCAATGTCAATGTTTATTTCCTACTCAATTACGTGTGCTTGAGACAACTTCCATCTAAGTATTGGCTTTGTCTCAAAAGACTTAATTCGTGAAATATGAACACTAACAGAAATAAAAATGACAAATTATAAAACTGCAAAATTTACAAATATCAAAAATTTCCCCCGAGTTCATTATTAATCAGTGATGAAAATCTTGATGTTTTGACGTACAATTTACATGAAACATAAATGTTAAACGTGTATTTTAGAAAAAGTTCATGTAACTTTTCAGAATAAATTTCCATAATGTTTCTAGCCTTGTCAGATACTGTTTCAACACGTGTTTAAGACAAAAAGTTCTAAGTAGAGGGGGTTGGAGGCGTTTTGTTTTTTTGACATATTACATCCCTCGTTTTCTAAACAAAAATCTCCATAAATTTGCCGAATAACGTTAAGCCATATCATTTATCCTAGATCCTTCAAACTTCATAGGTGGATAGGGCTTACAGCGTAGATGACCCCTATAGTTTTTGGGGTCATTCCATCAAAAGTCAAGGTCACAAGGGCCTAAAACTGGAAAACCGTTTCTGATCAATAACTTGAGAACCACTTGACACAGAAAGTTAAAACTTCATAGGATGATTTGACATGCAGAATAGATTAATTCTGTTTTTAGTGTCATTCTATCAAAGGTCAAGGTCACAGGGGCCGGAATCCGTCACCCTTCAGTCCAGTCAATAATTGCACAATCATTTGACTTAAAACCTTCACACTTCATAGGTGATAGGGCTTACAGAGTAGATGACCACTATAGTTTTTGGGGTCATTCCATCAAAGATCAAGGTCACAGGAGCCAGAACATGGAAAAAGGTATCCAATCCATAACTTGAAAACCATTTGACCCAGAAAATTGAAACTTCATTGAAACCGAGTAGATGATCTGAATAGCATTTCAGTCATTAAGCCAACCAGTGTCTCTTTGATTTTCGCCCCTGTCTTCTACAGTCACTAAGCCAACCAGTGTCTCTTTGATTTTCGCCCCTATCCCCTATTGACTTCTTGCCTATTACTACTATGCTTTGGGGGAGACATGTGCTATTCTATAAAAGTATCTTCTAGTTATAAATATGTTATATATTTGTTGTACAAAGATGAGACGTAAGTAAACCAAAAAAAATAATACCTTCTGGCAATTGTAAGATATTTCTATGAAAACTGAAAATAACGTTATGATCATTATGTGTAAAACAATATTTCTGCAGTATTATAAATCTCGGGAAAATGTCCTGTTCAAGAGCTTCTTGGCTTGAAGATGCAACTTTGCTGATTTTCTTAACCAATATTTTATCAATGTTGACATTGTATTATAATTGTATTATAGAAATTTGTCTTTAGACGGCGTAGGATTTTTATGTTCACATGTTCAGAATTATTACAAAATAAGCAATTAGATAGTAGGTTAATGAAATAAGTTTTTATAAAACTAAAAAGACAACTGGTGACGTTCAGTGCTTGTTAAATCAACTAATTATATAAATCAGTTTGCTTTACAAAAATGTTTATAAGAAACTAAGAACATAAATAAACGTACTGTTTCTTAAAATATATAAAAACTATTACGCCGTCAAATTTAATCCTGACGAATTGATACTATAAAATAATTTGTTTTAACAATTGAAAAGAAACAAATTACTGATTTAAGAAAAAGATTATAATCAACTCGAACAATAACTATTACTTAGAAGTTCCGCACCAGAGTTTTAAGTACATCTGAGCACGAAGTACTCAACGTGACTAATTGTGATAGCACTGTATCCGTCTTCGTCCGTCCTTCACAATTTTACTGTTATCACCCTAGAGATTACAATTTTAGCCTAATCGTAATCAAATTTAATCAGAATGTTTGCATTAAAAAATTCTCGACAAAGTTTGAAGCTGTGTCATCTTGGATCAAACACAATGTGACCTGGTCAACTCGTAGAAGACCATTTTAACACCCTAAATTCATTTTTGTGCCACCCATGAATGGTGGGGCATATAGGTTTGATCTTGTCCGTCCGTCCGTCCGAAGATTGTGACGCGCCTAGCTCAAAACGTATTTGATATAAATTGATGAAACCTTGCATGTGTCTTTAACATGATATGAACTTGCGCACCTCCTATTTTTCGACTGGCTCCACCCCTATTGCCAGAGTTATGGCCCCTGAAATAGTCAAAAATGCACATTTTCACCTTGTGACGCGCCTAGCTCAAAAAGTATTTCATATAAATTGATGAAACCTTGCGTGAGTCTTTATCGGCATATGAACATTATGCGCCTTCTTTTTTTTCATCTGGCTCCGCCCCCTATTGCCAGAGTTATGGCTCC
This sequence comes from Mercenaria mercenaria, assembly GCF_021730395.1. Taxonomy (NCBI): domain Eukaryota; kingdom Metazoa; phylum Mollusca; class Bivalvia; order Venerida; family Veneridae; genus Mercenaria; species Mercenaria mercenaria. Next base: position 65,126,041 of record NC_069377.1, on the reverse strand, counting down.
TGAAATAGTAAAAATGCACATTTTTACCTTGTGGCGCGCCTAGCTCAAAAGGTATTTGATATAAATTGATGAAAACTTGAATAAATCTTTATCATGATATAAATTTTTGCACCTCTTATTTTTAGCTCGACTGTTCGAAGAATAAGTAGAGCTATCCTACTCACCACGGCGTCTGCAGATAAGAGTACATAACTCTGTCAACTATTTTGGCTGAATTATGGTACTTTTTGGACTTGGAAATTGATACAATTTTTGTACAAGTCCATGTTTTGTCAAAACTATTTGACATGTGGCTTTGAAAGTTTGAACAATTGTTTATCATTATGATTTATATTTGTAGGCAAGAGTACATAACTCTGACAACTATTTTGGCTGAATTATGGCCCTTTTTTGACTAGGAAATTGTTTCAGTTTCCGTACAAGTCCATGTTTTGTCAAAACTATTGGACATATGGCTTTGAAACTTTGAACACTTCTTTATCATCATGATTTCCATCTGTAGGCAAGAGTACATAACTCTGACAACTATTTTGGCTGAAGTATGGCCCTTTTTTGACTTGGAAATGGGTTCAGTTTTCGTACAAATCCATGTTTTGTCAAAACTATTTGACATATGGCTTTGAAACTTTTAACACTTGTTTATCATCATGATTCCAATCTGTAGGCACGAGTACATAACTCTGACAACTATTTTGGCTAAATTATGGCCATTTTTGGACTTGGAAATCAGTTAAGATTTTGTACCAGTCTGTATTTTGCCTTACCTGTTTGTCATATGGCTTTGAAACTTTGACCATTTGTTTACCTTCATAGTCTACTTACCTAGGACAAGGACTTTAGCTCAGTTATGGCCCTTTTTTGGACATAGAAATTAGTTAGGTTTCGATATTTTGTCTATTAACTGTTTGATATATGGCTTTGAAACTTTGAACACTTGCTTACCAACATGGTCATACATTGCCATATAGTGCAAGACTTACCCAATTCCACAAATGCAGGTAAATTGTTTGTCTTACCTGTTCCTTTTCTTTTGTCTGAAAATCTCAGGTAATATTTTGACCCTATACTTCTGTCAATGCTTTGAATAGTCGAGCGCGCTGTCAACAGACAGCTCTTGTTTATCTGGCTCCATCCCATATTTTTAAAGTTATGGCCCCTGAAATAGTCAAAAATGCACATTTTCACCTAATGACGTGCATAGCTCAAAAAGTATTTGATGTAAATTCATGAAACCTTGCATAAGTCTTTATCTTGATGGGACCTTGCACACTTAGCATTCTTCTTGGGAATCTTAGCGCTTACTACAGAGTTATGGCCGTTGGAATAGCCAAAATAGTGTATTTTTTGTTTGTGATGCTCATAGCTTAAAAAGTATATGGCCTAGAATAATGAATCCTTTATATAAAATGTTTGTTGAGGCTATACCCCCTTAAGACTGCAAACATTTGAATTATTGCCACTTATTTGTGACAAATGTACCAGTGGGGGGCACACCCTGTGTCCTACAGACACATTCTAGTTACAAGTTTGTTTTTATTAAATTTACATCAAGTTTGAATCTTGATTATCTAGGGTCGAAAACTAATGTCACCAGGTAAAGTTATAGAAAATCACACCAACATTCTGACAGAGTCGCAATATAATTAGGCCAGAGTTGTGATTGCTAGAGTGTTCAAAGCAAAACAATTTACGTTGGACGACGATGGCGGACAACGGACACAGTGCGATCACACTAGCTCACCCTGACTACTTTGTTTCTCATGCAAAACTTCTAATATTTGAAAAACATTTCAGTAAAGTGTAATGACTGTAAGTCAGATACTTTTGGCGATATGTGTAACAATTTTTCTCTGACGGAAAGACCAACGGACGGAAAGACAAAGCCAAATCTATATCCTTACAACAAAGTGATTGCATAATAAGTCAGACATTATCACCATTATGGACATATTTTCCTACCACACATAATACAATTAAATCATGTTGAGATGGTCCCCTTAAAATATTGATCGTCCTAGATGTCCACAGTCCACTTTGTTCTAATTCGCAAATGTCTACTGGTTAACTCAGCCACCAATTCAGTTATTTACGCCACTTACTCGCACAATTACCAGTCCAGCGCCCCACACGATCATTTATTCCGTCTTTCGGTGGTAAACTCATTGCTAATTCATAAAACATAATTATCATAAAACATAATCAACAGAAGTTTTGTTCTTTGTGTTACAGACAAGATGTCGGCGTCTTCTATACAACACTTACGTGTAAGTTTTAACAGTCTAGAAACTTATGTATTAAGTTATTGCTTCTGTGGTAAACAACTTACAATTTCTAAAGTTATATCATCATTTAGTGTGAAGATTAAAACATCTTTTGCGCCGGAGCAAATTCGATATCTTGAACCGTTCCAATAAAATTGAATTTAACCTTCTTTATTTAATGTATAAAATGCGATTATTGGAAAAACTGAATGTTTGTTGGATATGAGCCGTGCCATGAGAAAACCACCATAGTGGGTTTGCGACCAGCATGGATCCAGACCAGCCTGCGCATCCGCGCAGTCTGGTCAGGCTCCATGCGGTTCGCTAACAGTTTCTCCAATTCCAATAGGCTTTAAAAGCGAACAGCATGGAGCCTGACCAGACTGCGCGGATGCGCAGGCTGGTCTGGATCCATGCTGGTCGCAAACCCACTATGTTGGTTTTCCCATGGCACGGCTCATTTGGGCTTTAAAGGCACTTGAGGTTAAAACAAACAGATCTCTTCCTAGTCACAAAGGTTTAAATTTATTGTACATGTCGGCTGTTAAAGACAAACGGTTACATGTTTTGGTATATGAGTAAAAACTGTAATTATTAGCTGATACTTTATACTTCCCTGTATGATGTGTGATATATTTGAGTTTTACCTTTCTTGCAAAAGTTTTGTAACATATTTTGAATTTGATCCAAAATCAGTTTTCCTCAGCTTTTCAGTTGTTCTTAGGAATCGATTACATCAAATCCACACACTGATTGACTTAATTTTTTACAAGTTTATTGTATTTTCCGGCAGGTTTCATTCTTTCTTTTAATAAACGACCGCCGTGTCGAAGTGCAAACATCGTTGATTTTACACGCTTAAAATGCAGTAAAAATATACGTAGGTTTACTAGTACCTGTCTCCCGTTGACAAAAGCATATAATGAGTGCAAAAATGCCATAATTTATAGCTCCTTTGTGACTTTATGTTTTAGAACCATGAACTACTGACCGCGGCATCAAGCGTTAACAAGGATACCAAAGAACAGCATTTGGACTCTACCACCATGAGTGTGCCAGTACAGAGAAGCCAATGTGGAAGCAATGTCACATTACTTCTAGGACACCAAAGACAAAATCGAGGTATGTAATGTTTGTACTCTACCTGTATTTTCATTGAAAATTGCTTTCATACAAATCTCTGTATTTTAATTTTATAAAAGAAGATATCCGTAATAAAAATTGAGATTGTGTGTGTATGTTTGTCTCTGTCTGTTTAAGAATTAGTTTCTTTATAATTTGATAAGAGAAAATTAATCACAGTTCAGCGTAAATGTACGGAATTTCACTGTATATTTAAGAAATAATTTATAGCAAAAGAGTGTTTTAACACTTATTTATGCACGATGGGCGGTTATACGTCGGGCGTAATTATTTCACGAGGGCCCTCGTGAAATTATTTGTACGACGTATTACCACCCGAGTGTATAAATAGTGTTAAAATACGGTTTTGGTGTAAATTATTTCGATTCTAATATGCCCTTAATCTAAAACAGTAGATAAAATATAGCAGTGCTCTTTCTTGGTCGCACCAAAAACATTGACGTCACCGCACGTTAACGTGACGTCATTCTAGCGATAGAGTGTTTTAACAGAGAAAAGCATATTAGAATTCTTAATCAAGTTGAAAGAGATGGTCATTGATTACATCATATACTGCAGTATTTATTTTTGTCTTTACTCCAGTTCAGGGGCCTCCGTGGCCGAGTGGTTAATGTCGCTGACTTCAAATCACTTGCCCCTCACCAATGTGGGTTCGAGCCTCAATCGGCGCGTTGAATTCTTCATGTGAGGAAGCCATCCAGCTGGTTTACAGAAGGAAGCTGGTTCTACCCAGGTACCCGCCCGTGATGAAATAATGCACGGAGGGACACCTGGGATCTTCCTCCCCCATCAAAGCTGGAAAGTCGCCATATGACCTAGAATTGTGTCGGTGCGACGTTAAACCCCACAAAATAAAACATTTATGACACAATTTATAAGGAACAATTGTATGGTTATAAACTTTTTGATAAGTCATTTCATCAATTTACAGAGCACTCCTGAGTGCTTTTCATAAAGAAATACAGTCTAGAACTCCGAGCTGCGAATCAGCCATTCAGATATTGGCGTATTGAGACTTGTCTATAAACCAAAATTTTGGATACAACATTCTGTATGTATAGCTTACGGGAATTACGGTCCTCGTTTTCCTGGAATTAGAATATTGACGCAGAGTTTGGTCCAGATAATTTCAAAATACCAACCTTTATATAAGCATATTTCTAAACAGCATTTGACTAAAAACTGTTGAAAAATTCTTTAAGTAGCGGGAATTTTTCAAAAATCACCCACTGGCAAACGATAGTTTTTACAATCTCTTTGAATTTGTCTGTCATTTCTCGTGCACTCGATAACCCAACAAAACAAATACTCTCGTTGAGACATACGTAGCACTAAAATCACATCCGTTTGCCTTGGGAATATCAAAAACCGTCCTGTAATAATTCCCTTCCTATATGGAATGAAATATGAAGGGCATTCAAAAAGGAACCGTACAGCTGTCACATCCTCTCACCAAATGATCCAAATAAACTGAAATCAACATCAATAGAGAAACCTTTTTTCTATTAAGCATGCAGTACGATTTGTCGGTGGGGCCTCTGCAGCCGAGTAGATAAGGTCACTGATTTTAGATTACTTGCCCCTCACCGATGTTGGTTTAATCCTCACTTTAGGCGTTGAATTTGTCATGTTAGGAAGACATTCAGCTGGCTTACGCAGGTCGGTGGTTCTATCCTGGTGCCCGCTTGTGAAATAAAGCTCGGAGGGGCAACTGGTGTCTTCCTCCATCATCAAAGCTGGAAAGTCGCCATATGAGCTATAGACGGATTTACAACGCTTTTGGTTGCCCTGATATTTTAGTGCGCATGCGCCCTTTACGTATGGCCAAACGACCGCTCTACAATAAGTAAACCTACATAAAAGCATCATTATATTACGAATTGTTTTGCCACAATAAAGAAGATTTAAATCACACATTTTATTGTACAGAATGCTTTGATACGTAATTAATCATATATTACTGATAAGCCGGCTTAAATTTATTCTTATTTTCATCAGAAAATAACAAGCATTCCCAAATCTAGATCCACTCACAAAACATACATGAAAGTTGTTCCTTACAGGAGTATTTTTCTTCAAATAGCTGTCGTATATATTTTCTTCGACTTGAATGACATCTATTATAAATTCTTAGTGGACACAGCTCTTTGTCACTGAAGTTGCTGTTTTAAGAAATAAATATACGGGAAATTATTACGTAACTATTATGCAACTGACTATAAAACAAAGGTCTCCTTAGTGATCAAGACCATAACATTGGACATACATTGTATTTGTAATTTTGAGGATGTCACCTAATTAGAATAGATTATAAAAGTTACTGAAACGTATAAGATGTTTTTGATGTGACTTACTTACTAATGCCCTTCGGTCATCCATGCCATAATTAGTACGCACTCGGATTAATATATCACGTGGCGGAGTTGTTTTGTAAATCAAACTTTGATGGACATTTCCTTTTAAAACGATGTTTATATAGAAATGTAAAAATCTAATTTCGTAAGATCAAATCAAGGACTTAAATTACAACTGGAATTTATTTACTCACGGAAAATACCTAATAGATTTCTAATGTTTATATTCTGGATCATTTTCATTTTCTTAACATAATCGAAAATGTACCGTGCGCAGAAATCATTAACCTTCAGTTAATAGAATAATTATAATAAACTTGAATTCCGCAAATAAATTGACCTAGATCTAACAACAGATAAAGAATGCGAGTGTATAACACCCTTCCCCGCTATCCGTCCCTTCTCTGTTAAATTTGACCGCTGCTGTCACCCCTCCCCCCCCCCCCCCCCCCCCCCCCATCACTTTGATATTATTAAATAAGATCTTTAAAATTTAAAGAATCAATGGAAATAAAAAAAACAAGAGGACCATGATGGTCCTGAATCGCTCACCTGTCCAAACATGACCCAGTTTTGAACTGAGTATGACGTCGTTTTTTTCTATTATTTGACATAGTGACCTAGTTTTTGAGCTCATGTGACCCAGTTTTGAACCTGACCTAGATATCATCAAGATAAAAATTCTGACCAATTGTCATGAAGATCCATTGAAAAATATAGCCTCTAGAGAGGTCACAAGGTTTTTTTATTATTTGACCTACTGACCTAGTTATTGAGGCACGTGACCCAGTTTCGAACTTGACCTAGATATCATCAAGGTGACCATTCTGACCAATTTTCATGAAGATCCATTCAAAAGTATGGCCTCTAGAGAGGTCACAAGGTTTTTCTATTTTTAGACCTACTGACCTAGTTTTTGATCGCAGTTGACCCAGTTTCAAACTTGACCTAGATATCATCAAGATGAACATTACGACCAACTTTCATACAGATCTCCTGAAAAATGTGGCCGCTAGAGAGGTCACAAGGTTTTTTATATTATTTGACCTGTTGACCTAGTTATTAATGGCACGTGACCCAGTTTCAAACCTAACCTAGATGTCATCAAGATGAACATTCTGACCAATTTTCATGAAGATCCATTCAAAAGTATGGCCTCTAGAGAGGTCACAAGGTTTTTCTATTTTTAGATCTACTGACCTAGTTTTTAACCGCAGTTGATCCAATTTCAAACTTGACCTAGATATCATCAAGGTAAACATTCAGACCAACTTTCATACAGATTCCATGAAAAATGTGGCCTCTAGAGAGGTTAAAACGTTTTTATATTATTTGACCTACTGACCTAGTTATTGATGGCACATGACCCAGTTTTAAACTCGGTCTAGATATCATTAAAGTAAATATTCTGACCAACTTTTATGAAGATCCATTCACAAATATGGCCTCTCAAGAGGTCACAAGATTTTTCTATTTTTAGACCTACTGACCTAGATTTTGGCCGCACATGACCCAGTTTTGAACCTGACCTAAAAATTATTAAGATAAACATTCAGACCAAAATTCATACAGATGCCTTTAAAAATATGGCCTCTAGAGAGGTCACAAAGTTTTTCTATTATTTGACCTACTGACCTAGTTTTTTGACGGGACGTGACCCAGTTTCAAACTTCACCTAGATATCATCAAGGTAAATATTCTGACCAATTTTCATGAAGATCATTTGAAAAATATGGCCTCTAGAGAGGTCATAAGGTTTTTCTATTTTTAGGCCTACTGACCTAGTTTTTGACCGCACGTAACCCAGTTTCGAACTGGACCTAGATATCATCAAGGTAAACATTCTGACCAATTTTCATAAAGACCCCTTGAAAAATGTGACCTCTAGTGTGGTCACAAGCAAAAGTTTACGCACGCACGGACGCACGCACGGACGACGGACGCTGCGCGATCACAAAAGCTCACCTTGTCACTTTGTGACAGGTGAGCTAATAACAACTTTAAGGTTATAATTATCTATTAGAGTGCGAATGAATTGATCCCCATATGGGTATAATTTGATACAAAATAAAAGAAGGGGTTGTGTCCGTCTTTATTAAATTGAACACGAGGGACTGTAGGGGACTTCATAGATGTGGTGTCAGGGTGTGGGGGTGAGGGGTACATCAGTTTGAATAATTCTGTAACCCCGTCGAAAATCTTTACTTTTTGAATTTTTAAAATTCATACTTCAACTATTCTTAATAAAACTTTAATTTTTAAGTTCGACTTTTAATGATATTATCATGTAAGCTAATTGCGACAGGTTGTAAGTTCTTTCAGATTATGTAAAGAAATGTCCATACAAACATAAGCTTTTTAAATTGATGGAAAATATAAATTTCTCATTTTTCTTTAACCTAAATTTGTTGAGGTGAAAGATAAATATTATGTTTATGTCTTTATAAAAGGTAAAAGGTAAGCCAGATGCATTGTCTTTATAAAAGATAAACGGTAAGCCAGATGTATTGTCTTTATAAAAGATAAACGGTAAGCCAGATGCATTGTCTTTATAAAAGATAAAATGTAAGCCAGATGTATTGTCTTTATAAAAGATAAACGGTAAGCCAGATGCATTGTCTTTATAAAAGATAACATGAAAGCCAGATGCATTGTCTTTATAAAAGCGCTCGTCCAGCAGAAAATGATTTGCTCTTTGCTGTAGGAAGACCTAGCGCTCGTCCAGCAGAAAATGCTTTGCTCTTTGCTGTAGGAAGACCCAGCGCTCGTCCAGCAGAAAATGCTTTGCTCTTTGCTGTAGGAAGACCCAGCGCTCGTCCAGCAAAAAATGCTTTGCTCTTTGCTGTAGGAAGACCCAGCGCTCGTCCAGCAGAAAATGCTTTGCTCTTTGCTGTAGGAAGACCGAGCGCTCGTCCAGCAGAAAATGCTTTGCTCTTTGCTGTAGGAAGACCCAGCGCTCGTCCAGCAGATAATGCTTTGCTCTTTGCTGTAGGAAGACCCAGCGCTCGTCCAGCATATAATGCTTTGCTCTTTGCTATAGGAAGACCAAGCGCTCGTCCAGTAGATAATGAAACCGATTTTGTCATTTCACTATAGTCTCAAAATCAGTTTAATACATGTCCGAGATATTTGTAAATATGAACAAGGTTTAATCTAGTGTTACCAAATTTAAAATCAAATTTACTACTGTTTACTCTTCGTTCTCTGAAATTCATTATATTTGACGTATTACAATGTTTTTCTCCTGTTACTAAATAGAAAATTCATTATGACATTAAGCATGCTTTTCGAGACAAAAGATTTTTGTAATAAACTAAATATTTATTTTCAAACATACAATTAGCTATTCACGAATAAGGTTAAATTTTAATCAAGAACTAAGATCCAGTAGCCCCCCATCCTCAAAAAAAGGAAAGAAAAAGAAAAAAAACGAAACTGTACACACAGTGCATAGACTCTCTGTACGCCCAAACGGAAGTCGCCAAAAACTAGGCGTTCACTTTCGTTTTTCAAAGTTTTGGAAGCTGTCGGTAGTAAGTATTTTAATGTTTTTCTCTGGCTATTTGAACTAAATGTTATTGTTGTATATATTTTTCAGTGAATGATAAATGTCTCTGCAATACACAGTCGTTAAATAGACATTAACGCTTGAAATTACAACGTATTTTTACCGAAAACACAGATGCTCAAAGCAAAAGACGAAGCATTCAGGCTAAAAATGCCCATTATTTTGGAATTGCGAAGGACATTCGTTTCAAAACCACTTCTGAATGTTTCATTATCAATTCATGCACATGAGTTTGTACCTACAAATATGTATTTACAATCCTGAATAGTTGAAATATTGTTTAATCCAACATGCATCTGAATTATGCACTGGCCGACTAGTCGCAAAATTTGATATAAAACTGTTCCACTATTCGCCAAAACACTGCACGCCTATTCAGTAAAGAAATGATGAAGTGTTTGGGCTTATAAGCTCCGTACACTATACTCATTGAATTAATAAATATAAGTTTTGTATTGTATTTTACTTGCGACAGTGAAACAGTATTTATTGGTCTATTTCACCATTTGGACAAGAAATAGAATCTGGATGCGTGTTTCCGCGAACATACGAGAAAAATATTTACATGTATTCCGCTCATTTTGATAGGACACTTTGTTTTTCTTTTTTTTTTCTTCATACTTTTAGCTCCACTATTCTATTCGCCCCGGCTTCGGCGTTGGCTTTTTTGGTTAAAGTTTTTCGGCAACCTTTGTTTTTCTGCCGCATCTTTTATCTTACTGTAATTTCACATAAATAGTGTGCAGCATACAAACAAAGCCTTTTTATACAGGGGCTGTGTCCGTTATACCCAGGGGCAAGGTCACCCAAGGTGTTATACTTAGTGTTGTTTACAAAGATAGGCCCCGCGTACAGACACACGCGCTGTCTTCTTGATTACCTGGTAGAGTCAAAGTGTCTAATTAAAACGAGTCCCGCTCCCCTATGTTCCAAGGCGATGGTAGCTTTATTCAAATTAGTTACAAAAATGTATACATGTAAAACAGCTGATGCAATCACTAAGGAGCCTGGTTAATTTCAGTTTGTTCTGTAGCAAATACTGCAATAATAATGAAAGACCTGGATGTAAGCTTCGTTCTGCTTGATTTTGAATGATATTAGCGGTGCTCTAGAGCCGGATATTGAAATAAACTGAAATTACCAGTTACCGCGCCGACGGCAATTGTTTCTACTGTAAATGATGATAAAGTCCCCGTCGTAAAGTCCGAACAAGTCCCTAAGATGCCGGAAATGATCAAACACTGAGTTGTGCTTCGTAACGATTATATGAAAGATTCGTTAGTGATTAATGTTCCTAACTGTGTAAAGAATCTAGTCATTATCAAAAAAAATAATTTCAAACACTATGCAGGTTAGAGTTTATTAGTAAGCATTTATCAAATTAGATTGGTTGCGCGGGCTAGACCAATTTAATTTGATATTTGCTTACTAATAAACACTAACCATACGAAAAGTGGAATCGAAACTGCAGAAATAACACCTAAACTGGTCCATAACCGTTCTGAAAACGAAAGAAATTATAACTATTACTTTTCAACTGTTGGTTATCATAAAACAAAGTCAAAACATTGAAATATAGGAATGAAAAGAAGTTTTGAATAGGCGTACAGTTTTTCGACTAAGCGTACAGTCCTGATTTTAAAAATTGCGATTAGTGGGCCAGTAATGTATCGAATAGTGGGACAGTGTAATAGGCATACATGTCCCAGAAAAGCGCATTTTCCAGAAAATGTATTCGTTACCATAGAGCCATGCTAGTACTTATCGATGCTTAAGATATTTATCTACGAAGTAGCAAAGGTTTCAATTCTTTGCAAAAGCTCAAGATACATATATTTTAAAGAATTGATAGTTTCACAAATATCAACACGTGATTTGACTTGAAATTAAGTATATAATGAGTTTTATCAGGCGTGTTTGGTATCTACGTAAACAGTAGCTCTTAGATAATATGTATATTAAAATACACTTATTTTATGTGATATTAACGAAATAAACAAAGAAAATCCAAGCCATTCGCGACCGCAAAAATTGTGTTTTGATTTTTGAACGCCTAGTTTTTGGCGACTTCCGTTTGGGCGTACAGAGAGTCTATACACTGAGGTACAGCAGGGTCGGCATGGGTGTGCAACACAAACAATATTTTAAAGGCACTGACTTCCAGTTTGGTTATATTATGAACATTAGAATATGATATTTTGTTTCTAAACAATTTTAAAAATACCAAATCAAGAAAAAAGATGACCGCGTCGACAATAAAGAAGTTTTCCGCTGTCGTTATCAATAACGCTATGGAGGATTTAGTGTTCAATGCGCGTTAAATATAGATATTTATAATCGAGGCAATTTACCTCGCGTAAAGCGTTACAAACGCTTTTCAATTTTCATCGTAAAAATAATAGTAAAAACAACTAATTCTCATGTGTTTCCGTAACATATAGTCTGTCAGTAATTAAGTTTCAAAGTATTCTTAAGAAATACAACATTAATTTTCAGATATCAAAAACAATCTGAGCCGCGCCATGATAAAACCAACATATTGCGTTTGCGACCACCATCGATCAAGACCAGCCTGCGCTTCTGCGCAGTCTGGTCAGGATCTGTGCTGTTCGCTAATGGTTTCTCTAATTGCAATAAGCTTTGAAAGCGAACAGCTGCGCGGATGTGCAGGCTGGTCTGGATCCATGCTGGTCGCAAACACACTATGTTGGTTTTCTCATGGCGTTCTGATCACTTGATGTCCGGCGTACGTCGTCTGTCGTCTGTCTATCTGTCGTCTGTCTGTCGTCTGTCAACATTTAGCTTCTGTATGCGATAGAGGCTGTATTTTTCAACTGATCTTCATGAAATTTAGTCAGAATGATAACCTTGATAAAATCTAGGTCGAGTTCGAAAATAGGTTATCTGAGGTCAAAAACTAGGTCACTAGGTCAAATGAAAGAAAAACCTTGTGTATGCGATAGAGGCTGTATTTTTCAATTGATCTTCATGAATTTTGGTCAAAATGATAACCTTGATGAAATCTAGACTGAGATTGAAAATGGGTCATCTGCGGTCAGAAACTAGGACACTAGGTCAAATCAAAGAAAAACCTTGTGTATGCGATAGAGGCTGTATTTTTCAATCGAGGTTCATGAATTTTAGTCAGAATGATTGCCTTGATGAAGTCTAGACCGAGTTCAAAAATGGGTCATCTGGGGTCAAAAAGTAAGTCACTAGGTCAAATCAAAGAAAAACCTTGTGTATGCGATAGAGGCTATATTTTTCAATTAATCTTCGTGAATTTTGGTCAGAATGATTGCCTTGATAAAATCTAGGTCAAATATGAATACGGGTCATCTGGGGTCAAAAAGTAGGTCACTAGGTCAAATCAAAGAAAAACCTTGTGTATGCGATAGAGGCTGTATTTTTCAATTGATCTTCATGAATTTTGGTCAGAATGATTACATTGATGAAATCTAGGCCGAGTTTGAAAATGGGTTATCTGGGATCAGAAACTAGGTCACTAGGTTAAATCAAAGAAAAACCTTGTGTATGCTATAGAGGCTGTTTTTTTTTTCAATTGAGGTTCATGAATTTTGGTCAGAGTGATTACCTTGATGAAATCTAGGCCAAGTTTGAAAATGGGTTATCTGGAATCAAAAACTAGGTCACTAGGTCAAATCAAATAAAAACATAGTGTATGCGATAGAGGCTGTATTTTTCAATTAATCTTCATTAATTTTGGTAAGAATGATTGCTTTGATGAAATCTAATTCAAGTATGAATATGGGTCATCTTGGGTCAAAAACTAGGTCATTAGGTCAAATCAAAAGGAAAGCTTGTATATGCGAAAGAGACAGTTTTTTTTTTCAATTAATCTTCTTGAAATTAAGTCAAAATGATAACCTTAATAAAGTCTAGGTAGAAATTGAAAATGGGTCATCTGGGGTCAAAAAGTAGGTCACTAGGTCAAATCAAAGAAAAACCTTGTGTATGCAATAGAGGCTGTATTTTTCAATTGATCTTCATGAAATTTGGTCAGAATAATTGCATTGATGAAATCTAGGTCAAGTTTGAATATGGGTCATCTAAGATCAAAAATTAGGTCACTAGGTCAAATCAAAGAAAAATTTTGTGTATACGATAGAGGCTATATTTTCAATTGATTTCCTAAAATTAAGTCAGAATGATTGCCTTGATGAAATCTAGGTCAAGTTTGAATATGGGTCATCTTGGGTCAAAAAGTAGATCACTAGGTCAAATCAAAGAAAAACCTTGTGTATGCGATTGAGGCTGTTTTTTTCAATTGATCTTCATGAAATTTGGTCAGAATGATTGCTTTGATAAAATCTACGCAGAATTTGATTATGGGTTATCTGGGGTCAAAAACTAGGTCACTAGGTCAAATCAAAGACAGCCCTTCTGTATGCGATAGAGGCTGTATTTTTCAATTAATCTTCATAAAATTTGGTGAGAATGATTGCCTTGATGAAATCTAGGTCAACTTCAATTATGAGTCATCTGGTATCAAAAACTAGGTCACTAGGTCACATCAAGGAAAAACCTTACGTATGCAATAGGGGCTGAATTTTACACTGGATTTTCATAAAATTTAATCAGAATGGTTGCCTTGATGAAATCCAGGTCAAGTTCGAATATTGGTAGTCTGGGGTCAAAAAGTAGGTCACTAGGTCAAATCAAAGAAAAACCTTGTGTATGCGATGGAGACTGTATTTGTCAATTGATCTTCATGAAATTTGGTCAGAATGGTAGCCTTGATGTTGAATATAGGTCAAGTTCGAATATGGGTCATCTGGGATCAAAAACTGGGTCACTAGGTCAAATCAAAGAAAATATTTATACTCAAGATTTTTTGCTCCAATTTTAATTATAATTGGTCAGAATATTTTTTTTCCATGAAAGAGGGTATCTAGTAGTGAGCTTGTCGGTCGGTCGGTCGATCGGTCTGTCGGTCGGTCCGTTGGTTTTCATGGTTTCCGGACAATAACTCATGAAAGGCTTGACGGATTTAAATAATTTTTGGTACACATGTGAAACATTATAAAATACAGGTCAAGTTCGACTTTGAGGTCAGTAGGTCAAAGGTCAAGGGCACAATGACCTGGAACAGTAAACGGTTTCCGGATGATAACTTGTGAATTATTAGGCCTAGGCTCTTAAATTTTGGTACAAAGGTGTAAAATTTTAAAATGCAGGCAAGTTCGACTTTGAGGTCAGTAGGTCAAAGATCAAGGGCACAATGACCCGGACCAGTTAAACGGTTTCCGGATGATAACTTGAGAACGCTTGGGCCTGGGATCATGAAAGTTAATAGGGAGATTGGTCTCGATATGCAGATGACCCCTAATCAGTTTGAGGTCAGTAGGTCAAAAGTCAAGGTCACAGTGACCTGGAACAGTTACATGGTTTCTGGACAATAACTTGAGAACGCTTGGACCTAGGGTCACGAAACTAAATAGGGAGGTTCATAATGTCTAGCAGATGACTCTTATTGATATTGAGGTTCAACTTTGACATCGGCTTACTTCTGTGACAAGGCCGTATTGTGGGGGTATAATTTGTCACTCCTGTGACAGCTCCAGTTTGTTTTGTATTCGAACGATCTGGAGGCAAGTGCCTTTAACAAATATAATCAGTAATTATAAGGACAATACAAACAAATTAAGGAACACAGTGAGGCATCGCCGCCAAATACAACACTGTCGATTTTGGACCGTTTAATGGTACGTTCCAAACCTGTATTTAAACAGGAGTTTGTAAATTTGGTTTTTAGTTGCTACTACTTACACAGCATGTCCACAAACAAAATGTCATTTCTCATATGTTATAAACTATGCAGCTGTGCGGATAAATTATAAAACTGTGAAAGCATTTTAAATCACATGTCTGTGGCATGACAGAAACAAAATAAAAACCGTTGTATATAATTATTGAGGGATCAGACGATCATTTCCGTCGTTTTAACTTTTTAAATGGTTATCGAAACAGATTATTTGTCTTTCATCTATTCTTTCAAGCCGTGATATGTGTAACCAACGTACTGGTTCATAAAACATTTAAGTTGCATGCAATATGTAGTTTACACCATATACTTTTGGGCATGCACTTGTCTTATCGCTTTGAAATATGTGTCTCGTTAACAGATTAGTGTTTTCATTTGTAAATAAGCTGTACATGTTTTTCAGGTTTTCTCACCATAGGCCTATGTACAGTACCAAGATCTAAAGCTTCATACCTTAAAGATACACTTCATTCATTAGTAACAAGAATGTCAGAGGCCGACAAGAAAAGGGTAGTAATCGTTGTGTTTATGGGTTATCATAATGAATCAATAACTGAAGAAACTCTACGAATGATTAAAAGCAACTTCAATCACACCTTGGAAACGGGAGGGTTACAAGTTGTGCAACCGGATATAAGCATCTATCCGAACTTAAGGTATGATTTGACTTATAATAGACATATATGCAACATATTTAGCGATAGGGAGTTGAGATTTCATACGTGCATGGGTAGGTGAAGATTTCATTCTTTGTTCAATGAGCATCTTGCTCATAAAATAAAACGATTCCAAAATGTAAAGCATACATTTGAAGCTTAAAACACAATTATCGGCAGACGCTTATTACTATGTACAGGTGTTTTGGTTTTCGACACAATCGTTTACACATTACCGTCTTGAAATCTCAACCTGTCTCCTGTCATGATTTTAATGACGATCCAAACAAATCAGCTTAAGACACTGACACCAGACCAGAAAGAAAATGCAGTTTTATCTGTTATGCCCAACCCAAGGTGAACTATGTATCCAACTGGGACGGTTATACATAAAGTACGCAAACTATCTCTGAGATATGAAATATTGAGAAAATGTGATTGTTTTTGATGGAAGATAAATTACCAATTGTTCAATATGTATAGTACCTATTTTCCGTTTAAGGTGAGGAAAATGTGAATTGAAATGGGGTAGTATATTTTCCATTGGTTAGTATAACTAGGGAAAATATTACATGTACAACGCCATTTTCTTTCTAGACCGATACCAGCGACTTAGGTTATTAATGTACAAATATTCTTGCTCATAATAAGCTGTATTTGAGGAGCTATCGAACTTATCATAGGTTTATAATCAAAGTCTTCAACTTGGTCAGCTGCATCTTTGCTCAAGTTGATTTCTTGAAACAAAACTTAGATGTAGAAAAAACATGTTGCCATGTCTAGAGGTAAACGACTTATAACTGTGCTATTAAAATATATCAAATATTGATGTCTGGTAAGCTCATATATTTTGGTATCATTTGAAAGTGTATTGTCTACTGAAAAAGAAAATGTAAATTACATAACAAAAATATGTAATAGAATGTTTATCTTTTTACTTTTCAGTTTTCAATGATACTTCAACAGAAATCCAGTTATTACAGTGTAATACTTTCGCAGTCAAAAAACATTACTGTAGTGATTCGTGCATATTATTTATGGTCATCTTATTTTCTAGTTGTTGTTCAGCAGACACAGCTCTTTCAAATGATACAAAACTTATATGTAGAAAAACCATGTTGCCATGTCGAGAGGTAAACGACTTAAGCCTATTTGTGCCTCTGCTCTTACCTTGCTGACCAAGGCTTTTCCTAAATGAATTACGAATTACACTTAATTTAGTAAATTCAAGAGATATCATTTGAAAACTATAACATTATTTCACGTTTTATCGTCATCATCATCATTAACGTCATAGTAGTCCTTATCATAGCCACCATGATGATGTTGATGATAATCACCATCTTCATCTACATCATTATCATTTCAAAGTCTTACTTTATTGTTAATTATTTCAGCAAAATAACAAGAAGAACATTCAATGATACGCTTCAACGTGTCCATTGGAGAACAAAACAAAACATTGACTTCGCCTACTTGTTTGGATATTGTGAGGGGATTTCCGATTATTACCTGCACGTCGAAGATGACGTTGTTGCCGCCACTGGTTACATTTCAGATATTGAGACGTCACTCTCCAACCAAAAAAGATTACACAATCAGTGGTTTGTTTTAGAATTCGCTGGTGGTTTCTTTGGAAAACTATTCAGATCAAGTGACTTATGTATGATGAAAACATATCTGTTACTCTTTCAAGTCGAAAAACCAGGTGATTGGCTACTTGCAGATTTAAAAAATATTAAATTACATGATTCTAAGAAAGTCAAACATGGAAAGAGACTGTTCAAACATTTAGGAAGGTATTCATCTTTAGAAGGTAAGATTGTTAAGATAGAGAATAAAACTGCGATAAAAGTCATTACCGGGAGATTTTGAGTTTAACATCAAATCCAGATGCAATAATTGAGACATCAATGAAAACATTAAACTTATCTTAAACTTTAAAATGCTAATTAAATCAATAATGCTGTCTTGGGCAACATTGCCACATGTTAGTGACTATTACAGAGTAATATTGAAATCACCAGTGTTGACCTAATGAGTAACAATTCAGTCAGGGGCACCGGTTACAGGAAATTATCGGTTAGAATTCGCTCAAATTTTCATTAATAGAAATTTTACTCGTGGCGGAATGTGTAGAAAACAAATGCCTCTTGGGAAGCTATCATATGGTGTTATTTGAACACAAGTTCTTGGTACCAGAAAAAAATGTTTGGAAATCCTCGTGACACAGAGACAAAACCACCTCAAATAGAAATAGAAACTTGATTTGGTGGTATCAAATATTTAAGATACCGCCGGACGAGCAGACGGAATGATATGAAGTTCGCACTTAAGAAGTCAATGCCTGAAAAATTGATGCATTAATATAACAAAAGCGCGGGACTTTGGACTTTTAAAGTAGTGAACGATCAATCCAAAATAAATTGCAAATGAAAACTTTTATAAATATTTTATGCAAACGCCGTAATATGAATGTGCCTCATCGTAAATCTTTACAGTGCCTGTGCCTTAGCAAAAGTTGTTGCATTGTAACTAGAAAAAAACAGTTGTGCGATGAGAAGGCGAATATCACAGTGGACAGGTCCATAAATTTGGATACTTACTGATATCATCATACAGTATGTTTTTATGGCTACATTAAAAAGCAATGTGTATGTATCTAAAAACATATTATGCCAGAATTTTTATTCTGACAGACGACCTACTTATATTAACTATTATCATACAGTATGTTTTCTATGGCTACACAAAAAGGCAATGTGTATGTATCTAAAAAATAGTATGCCAACTATTCATCTACATTAGACTATCTAAAACGATATAATGTTTAGAGTATGAAACTTAAGTATTGTATGTAGATAAGTAAGTTGAAATCTAAAGTAATGATACAGTGTTATATGGATGGAAAACAAGTTTGTTTATAAGATAAGAGGATCACTTTATGCAGTGAATATTATACAGTTATTGACTTGTGTTTGAGGTCAGTATATGTTTTTCCGGACCTCGGTCAGTATCATTTTACAGGTCCGTAAAAAACACATATATTTAATTTCTACGGACCTCAAATTGACCAGATACCGACCAGGGAGAGAAGTTGAATTTTCACACCATTAATAAGAATCGCTTTACTATATGTATTCAGTTTGATAATGTTGCATTTACTCCCTTAGATACAAAGAATGTGGGGATTATATTTAGTATTGCACGTCCGTCTGTCCGTCAGTTGTGTCCGCTTCTCATTTGCTGAGGTTTTCATAAAATAAGCACAAATTGTTACCCTCACCGTGTCACACCTTAAGATCAAAAATCAAATAGTTTAGCTTAGCACCTCTCCATATTGTCTAAACCGTTGGACGATCTTCAACTAACATCAATTATTTAGATCACCAAGAAGAGTGTACAACTCGGGTCACTTGGTCCAAAGAAAAAGTCAAACTTGGAGGTCTGAATTCAAATATCTGAATAGTGTGTTTGCTGCATTTTAATAATTTTTAAAATTAGCTATCAGTTGTTTACCCCACAAAGGCGATGTGCAGAAAGCACAACACGTGGTCAAGCTCACACTTGAATATCTTATATTCGTGCGAGTACAGTAGTTTTCAACCGGCTGGGAAACTTTTCATAAAATTAGCAATGATAAGTGCACGACGCACAGCTCGGGACACTAGGTCGAAGGCAATGGTTAAACATGAAGTTCACATGTCGGTCAGATTAATTCATGTCCACTCATTATTGTCTAAACTGCTCGAAAGATTTTTATACGCATGTCTCTGAAAGAGCGGGGCGTATTATGTGGACACCCGTAGCGGGCGGGCGGTAGGCATCCAAAGGCATATCCGCTCCCTAAGTCGAACAATTTTCATCCGATTATCACCAAGTTTTCTAACGATGTTTGTGGGCATAATATCTCGGCCAAGTTCGATAACCACTCAAATCGCACTAAGCACTCTTTGAATTTTGCCCTTGAGTTACTCCAAAAACTGCGAATTTAGCCTTGTCCGCTCTCTAAGTCGAAAAGTTTTCATCCGATCTGCACTAAACTTGCTGACAATTTTTGTGGGTATAATATCTCGGCAAAATTTGATAACCACCCAAATCTTTTCAGATACTCTTGGATTATGGCCCTTGAATTACTCAAAAACTGCAAATTTAGCCTTGTCTGCCCTTTGAGTCGAACAGTTTTCATCCGATCTTCACCGAACTTAGTGACAATGTTTTGGAGCACAATATCTCGGCAAAGATCGACAACCATCCAAATCGCCTCATACACTCTTGGATTATGACCCTTGAATTACTCGAACTCTGCGAAATAAGCCTTGTCCGTTCAAACAGTTTTGATCCGATTGTCGATTTCACCCAACATGGAACCTCACAAATACATTGGTTCCTTCTTACTCCTTTTTTGGGTTAACAATGGATAACACATCAACATTATTTCCTTTATGGTACGTAACTAAATATTTAGACGGACGTATTTTGTGACAGACTAGCGATCTTGTTATAAAACTAACATCATTTGTTAACCTCATAAAACAACGTGTAGAGCACTCGGTCCGGCTCACTAAGTCAAGATGAAGGTCATACTTAAAGGTCAAAATCGAATAGCTTAAATTCTTGTTGTACCATAGCTTCTAAACTACTAGAATGCATTTCATAACATTAGCAACACTCGTTATCCTCATCCAGACGATATGCAGACTGCATAACCCAGGGCATTAGGTCCAAGGTCAAGGTAACACTCACAGCTCAAAGGTAAGATTTCCCACTCCATACCTTCTTAAAGAGTTGATTGATGTTTGAAATACTGAACAGCATCAAAAATTTTCGAAAGAAAAAGTTGTTTCACATGAAAATTGAACAGCATATAAAACATCTGTCTCATTAATAAAAAGATTGTAAACTTCTGTTTCTTTCTATAATTTTGTGATGTTCTAATTTCAAAACGTCAACCATCATTCAAGACGTTAACCTCTGGAAGGATTGTCATAAAACTGTCAGCATCTATTAAACTCGTCAAAGCGACATACAAAGTGCGTAGTCTAGGTCATCAAGTCCTGGGTTAAGGTCACACATAAACGTCGAAAATCATGTTCATTTTACTTTCCCAGTCTCAAAACGTAACCGCATTTCGCGATGGCTCTAATTACATCTCGTAAAGCAAAGTAATACACTTCCACTTAATGATACATGTATCAGAAATGACTGCAATTGTTCCACATTAAGTCTGGGTACCGTGTGTCAGCAATGTGCTAAGATGACAGAAAATATAATGTTTGACAAACAAAATAGAACAATTTATTGCATGGCAAACAATTACATTGAGGACTGAGATCGTGCCCAAAAGTAACTATTTATTTAATTTCGATAGACATGTATACATAATGTTTTTTCTACATTCAAAAGACATTAACAACACCATTTTAATATTATAAATCATATGATATAGATTATAAAATGAATATCATTTAAGTGGAATTTTACGGTATGATCAAAGCCTCTTGTAGCATCTTTTTTCTGCCTGGCTTGTATATCTTAAATCCGCCGTATATTTGCAACAGTACTTTATAGATATTGCTACTAACGATAAAATAACTCTCTAAATATCGAAACCTGTAGGTATGCCCATTATCAAATGTGGAGGAAATCGTCAACATATACAATTCAGCAATTCGCAAACACGTACATGGAAATAGATTTTCTATGCATGTCATAACAACTGTAATGCTAGTACTGCATCAATATTATAAATAGATGTGCAAATAAACAAAAAATATACTATTTGATCCGCCTAATCAGTAATAGGTTTTTTCCTGAAATAAACTATATATATTATTTATTTCTTCTACATTAGACAGACATTTACAACAACGTTTTAAGGTACTTCCGCCATCTTGAATTTAGAGTGACCTTCATTTGAAGTGTGAAAATATAGTGAACAAAAGCTTTCAAATGCAGCTGTTCCAGAATACAAAAACAGATCAGTTTGCAAGACCTGAACTAAAAGTAGCTGTATAAAAAGTAAAACAAAAATTTGGAAATAAACAAAGAAGATATTTTACTTGTATTTCTCCAAATTTTTGGTTAGATTTATAAATCCTTTCAAAATACTTTATTAAAAATTCATGAATGGCAAAAGTTAGTTCAAAGTTTCAATTAGTGCATAAGAGAATTGTCTTACTGAATAGAACTAAACTTATTACAAAATCTGTTTTAAAATCTGACCACCTCATGTATTAAAACGAAAATAAATCTGTACATATTGCTATTTTCAGCATACATAAAAGTAGTGCAATGCGCGGACAATGATTTTGTACGTATGGTGTACCAAACTGCCTAAAATTGTAAGACAAGTCTCAGACTTAATGTGAACAAGATTTGGCAACGATCCAAAATTCTTTTCAAGGATTGTGCAAGTATAAGAAAAGTTTAATTTATTATAGTGGAATTTATGTACTTACGCGCTGCTTATCTCACGGAAAATTTGGTGGAAATGGAATGTTCGGCACTTCCTACGGTAACTACGAAATTACTTAGCGTAACTTTCTCACTCATACGTGATTGTATATTTATAAATTATAAAAACAATCGAAATATTTGCTTTATCACGATATAGGCAAATATTTTTAGACAATCTTGAAACATTAGGCCACATATTTCCGCATACTGGTCCGGGACAAGTTCGATGTGTATAGTGATTCCTTATTAGATGTTTCATGCGTCGTAAACTAATCAATATTGATCTGTCGACTTTTTGAACAAAATGAGAATAATGCAGCATGTTTTTGAAAACACAGTGAGAATAAATCGCAGAAAAAATGTACAGCCAAATATGTTAAGAGGTAATACAATTTGTATACAGTTGTAGATAAGTACGAAACATTTTACAAAATGCAATCAGTTGAACTTCTCACGCGAAAACCTGATGGATAAAATCAGCAATATCTCAAAAGTAACTTTTCTGCATCTTGGTTCTTCGTTAAACAATGATATTTTTCACACTTTCATAGATTTAAACTGATAATAAATGTGCATTGAAATTCCGGCATAGAAATGGACATTGACTTTACATTACTGCGGTGTTGACAGCGGAAACAGCGGTCCAGTACTAAGACTGTCTACGAAACCAAAGATAACGAGTTCTTTATCTGAAAATTACGAACATTGTGATCAGTGTTCAGTATACACCTGAAAATGATAGACTTGCTATTTGTCGAGTGCACACTTGTTTTCTATCGTCGTTAATTTAAAGTAGACTAGTAAATATTCATACACATGCATAATCTCATAAACACTTCTTTAATGTATGTTCTCTGAAATGAACAAATAACTGGCTCAACTGAGACACCATACTTTAAAGTAAATTCAGTTTATTCACCACGAGGTTCAAAATGCACGGGATTCTCGTGATAATATATGCCTTTAATTTCACATGGTTGAAGTGTAAACAAATAGTTAAATTTGCTTTGTTTTATTTCTCACGGAAAAGATCGGACGGTTTTTTATATTGGAATAATTATAGAACATCTATGCATTTAAAGCTGAAAGTTGATTGTTTTCTACAGGACGTAAAACTGAAACAAGTAAGCACTTTTACTTTTTCAGCAATGTTCCTCAGGTGAACTTTGACATTGTTTACGAAGAGAAATCAGTTTTGTGTCATCTTGAAATGCGGTGTTCGGCTGAAACGTATAGTTCCCGGAAAAGATCTAAAATGGTTTATTTTGGGGATTTATAAATTCAACACAATGTGCAATATTTCCAGTTTTTGAAAATGATTGAAATTCAACTTTATTTAAAAAAAGTTTCGATCTTTCAGTAATATTTTGTCAGCGGATGCTTACAAATTTTAAGTGAAACGGCTTTCTTGTCCAAGGGAGGTGTGTAAAGCGAAAAACTATCATTACACATTGCGTTTATTCGTTAAATGTGAAGGATCGGTAACAGATTAAGGAGATGGGACAGTGAAAACTATACTTAATGGATATCTCTAGCCATGAATAAGTAGACATACATATTTCAGAAAGGAAATCTCAGGTAGGAGAACAATCATATATTTTATTCCTTGAAATAAACATGGCGGCGAAATATTTTAGAAAAACTGTGAACGTGTTTTGCGCATTAGAATGTTTAACGACATTTTATTGAAAAAGTAACGCTCGTGTGCACTATTTCGGCATTTCTTTGATTTGAAAATAAATATTTTATAGCATTTTAGGTTGCATACGATACCAAAATTTTGCACCAAAAATGTTCACTCATTTTCTTCCAAAGCACCGTGGAGATAGGGTTCAGCGTAGCTTTTATGCTCGCAAGTTTACCTACAGATATAGCTTTTCAACTTTTATCATACATTTTTGTGTCCTTGCATTTCGAAATCTGTTTCGAGGGTTCTGATTTTTCACATGAATTTCTAATTTCAATTTGCAGAAATACCTTAAGTTATTATGTATTTTATTTCGATAGACATGTATACATAATTTTTTCTTCTACTTTAAGCAGACCTTTACAACAACGTTTTAAGTTATTATGTACTTAATTTCGATAGACATCTATACATAATGTTAAACAGACATTTACAACGACGTTTTAAGTTATTATGAATGTACTTAATTTTGATAGACATGTATACATAATGTTTTCTTCTACATTAAACAGACATTTACAACAACGTTATAATATTCCTTTTTTAGCATTTTTTCTCTGCATAAAACCTCCGTACATCTGCAACGGTTCTTTATGGATATTGTCCATAACGATAAAATAACTCTCTAAAAATCGAAACCTGCAGACTTGCCCATTTAAAATTAAAATGTGGAGGACATCATCAGCACCTTGTAGCAACATATACAATTCAGCAACATGGAAATAGATTTTAATGCATGTCATTAAAACGACAATGCTAGTACTGCTTCAATATTATGAATAAATGTGCAATTAAACAAAACATTTTCTGTCTGAACCACTTAATCAGATTAGTAACGGGTTTTTTCATGAAATTCAAGACTCGAAAATAAAATACATAAAATTATACATCATTTTAAACGTCTCCGAGAATGGTATTGGGATGTTTTTAAATTTTCAAGATATCTTCATTGAAGTCAATTTTATAGCCAAAAATGTATTTTTCTGTGGAAACATCTGGCAAAATCACACTTTCTACATGAAAGTGTGTTTAACTTTTATTTACACTGTCCTGTGACTTTGGAACATGGTGGGGTAAGAGTGAGGTTAGGTGCACCATAAACCGGTTTAAGCTTCCCAACTGATCGTTCCAAGGTGATGCCCTACTGTGTTCTTTTATTTGTTCGTTTTGTCCTTGTGTGTTTGCTTCGTGTGAGAGGGTGTGTGTTGGTCGTACGCGCGTCTGCGTACTAGGTTAACGTTTGGGAAGGCGGTGTTTTTGGAAGGTGGCTTTCTCTGTTGGATATTTATCCTCTTTTCTATAGTTGCAAAGATATTTTAAAAGTTTTATAACAGTCTATTTAAAATTAAATTCAAAATTATTTTTTAAATGTTTGGTGTCGAAAATTGCTGAAATCTACAATGGACGATAAGTTCAAAGTTAATCAAGATATTTTGAAAACTTTACTTTAGTTCTTTAGAATGATAAATGATATCAACGGTTTTGTCTTACATTTAAAGAGAAATGAATGAAATCCCTTGTTATGGAAAGAGTGGCTGAAACAGTAAATGGAAAAATAATGTTTAATAGAGCAGATATTCTTAATCATTACATCATTTATACAAAATATATCTGCAATTTCTCTTTACTGGTTCACGTCGTAAATTCGGCCAGGTCGTAAATGTTCGGCCACCCACTTTTTAAAGGTTTTTTGGAGCCAGATGCTTGAGAATACATCTGTGTCATCACAAGCGCTTGCGTTAGCAACAAAGTCGGCAAAAAAACAACAAGTTGAGGTGAGTAGAAAAAAAGTTGTCCTTACCTCAAGTTGCGTACTCTAAATAGCAAATATTTTGTCTCGCGGGTCGCATGACGTCAACGCATGCGCTCGATTATGCTGAGGCCCGGTAAGGGTTAATTCAAATTTATAAACACAAAAAGAACATGCGCTAACTAGCATAAAACACGTAAAAACCAAGTAAATGAATATATTGTCCTTCAACGTCATTGAATTTGAAATGCGCGGTAAAGTCTACGTTGTTTTTTTTCACGTTAACGTCATTTCCATTTGAATTATTCGTTTTGGAGCCGTAATACATTTACGCTTTGCCATGGAATGCGCATATATAAAAAGGTGTTATAACAGCACGTGAAAGCGAGAATTTCTCTGTTAACATATGTTTACTCTTCTGTTAAAACTCCCCCGAAAAGTGACAAGAACAACAGTTTCATGCTAGAATGTGTAATAAACAGTGACGTAAAAATTAAACTACGTCATTCCGATATGAGAAGAATGACAGGCGCATTTTAATTCTCCGTTGGCAAATATTTCCCACGAGATATGCTATTGAAAATTGATTGCAGTTTGTTGGAAAAGGAACGATTTTGGCTGTAGCATCGATTTATTCCCAAGACAACGTTGAAAATATAACCAACTTTATGTTTAAAAAGTGGCCGAATATTTACAACCTCTAGAAGGTAAAATGTGGAGGCTAAACCTGGCCGTTATTTTGAGCGCGGTTTTGTTATTTACCACACTGTAAACGGCCGTTAATGATAACAATCAATGTTGCTTGTATTAAAGCACATATGGTAGAACTTTTGTAAAAATCCGTTGTATAAAGAAAAGAAATATTTATGAAAAACCGCTAAAAGTGGCCGAATTTACGACTCGAACCAGTATATTAAAATTTAACCGCAATATTTGTGGTACTTATTAGAGTTAATATCACCTGTTTCTTTAATGGGAACAAACGGTATCTGACATGAAAGAGACCTTGCTTTGATACTCCGGCATCAATATCCAAATTTTTAAAGACGATGACAATATCAATAAATCAGATAACATGTATTTGTGACAAATATATAAATACACACACTCTGCGATGTACTTTGCAAGTTAAAGTGGTAGCATGTAGCTACGTAAAAGCAGTATCTTTAAAATGCAACAACAATTTTCGGAATAAAACGTAAGCATGTTATGTTATGTTTCACTTCAAATGTCATATTAACTATCATAAGAAAACATGATCCATGTTTCACTAAAATGTCGGAAATAACTCTCATTATAATTATCACAATATCTATGGACCATGTTTCATTAAGGTTGAGAATTAAGCCTTGAGAAACAAAACTCAAACAACACGAAATCATAGAAAGAAAGAGTTGTTTGACCTGAACATTGAACAGCTTGTAAAACATGTATATTACTTTACGAAACAAGTGTCAGTATACTGATATAAACATTGAATTCCGGAAAAGGACTGCCGAAAGGGGCTCCACTTCCGGACAGTTAAACGCCTTTAAAAACTCACCATTTTCAAAGAACAATTACACATGTTCGTTTTGATGCATTTGCAATAGCGTGCGAGTGGTGAAATTTCGCATAACAAGATGGAACACAGTTTTCGGCAAATGTTTATCTTTATTTCTTTACAAATGGTATTCATTTTCAAAGGGAGACAACTTTTTCCGATTATTTTAAGTACAAATGGCATACATTTTCAAAAGGAGACAACCTTTTCCGATTATTTTAAGTAATCGTCGAGAAAAAGTTGTTTCCCTTTGAAAATGAATGCCATTTGTAAAGAAATAAAGATAAACAATTGCTTAAAACTGTGTTCCACCTTGTTATGTGAAATTTCACCACTCGCACGCTATTGCAAATGCATCAAAACAAACATGTGTAACAGTTCTTTGAAAATGGTGAGTTTTTAAAGGCGTTTGACTGTCCGAAAGTGGGGCCCCTATAGGCAGTCATTTTCTGGAATTCAATGTTTATATCAGTATACCGACACTTGTTTCGTAAAATAATATACATGTTTTACATGCTGTTCAATTTTCATGTCAAACAAATCTTTCTTTCTATGACTTGGTGTTGTTTGATTTTTGTTTCTCAAGGCCTACTTCGTAACCTTAAATTTATCTGAAATTTCTCTCATTACAAATATCATAGTAACTATAGAAACAAAACATGAACCCTGTTTTACTAAAAACCGGTATATCTGAAATTAATTTCATTACAAATATCATATTAACTGTAGAAACAAAACATAAACCATGTTTCACTAAATATATTTGAAATTACTTTCATTACAAATATCATAGTAACTGTAGAAACAAAACATGAACCATGTTTCACTGAATATATTTGACATTACTTTCATTACAAATATCATAGTAACTGTAGAAACAAAACATGAACCATGTTTCACTAAATGTCTAAAATTACATCATTACAAATATCATAATAACTGTAGAAACAAAACATGAACCATGTTTCACTAAATATATGTGAAATTATTTTCATTACAAATATCATAGTAACTGTAGAAACAAAACATGAACCATGTTTCAATAAATATATCTGAAAATACTTTCATTACAAATATCATAGTAACTGCAGAAACAAAACATGAACCATGTTTCACTAGATATATCTGAAATTTACCCTAGAACAATTTCATAATAACTATCGAAACAAAACATTAACTATGATTCACCATATAGTAAATAAGATAGTGTTTCTGAACAAAACATGAAGTACTTTCACCAATTACCGAAACAAAACACGAAACATTTTTATTTCATTTTAAATACCATAAAACAACAACCTAAACAAACCACGTGCAATGTTTCACTACAAATAAAAAGGCGTGAGAGTTTGCTAAATTCTAGTCAAAGTGTTGATGTTTTAAAGTAAGAATTACTAGATCTGAATATAATTATATTGACTTTAATTTCCTTTGCAGACTTCAAAACACAACCTTAGTTCCTTCGATAACAGTACGAGGGGTGTTCAATAAATATCCGGAAAAGTGCTCTCATGTCTTTATTTCTGGTCTCATTTTGCTAAAATTTGAAAATATGACGGATATGAACATACTGAATGCAAATACCTAAATTACAGATTTCAGAACATGCACAATATTTATTTGTCGTCTCCTAGACAACGCCATCACCTCAAAAGCGGCCCAACGTCATTATGATGCTGTCATATCACACTTAATTAATCAATGCAACTCGTGATTACCATTGATTCAATGTTTATCACCATTAAATCCATTTTACATCTTCCTAAGAAATAATAAATACTGTTCATATGATGTTGCTGTCGTATTGAAGAAACTGGACACTGAACTGATGCCCTATCAAGGAACTCTTTAATTTATTAAATGTGACTGAGTGTTATTTTTCATGCCTGTAACACAAGTCGTCAGCAATATTCTCCTGACCACTTTTAAACGTTACATCCCACTAATAAAATTTTGTTTTCTCCAGGGCATTGTCCACCTTTTTCAGCATAGCATTTGTCTCTTTCTTTGATTTTGTTATCTCACATCTCCGTTCAACACTGATTTTAAAGCGACGACCAACTCAATATGCCTGCCAAATATTTTAATGATGTCACATTTATAATTTGACGTTATTGACGTAACGCTTACTTTTCATATCAATATTCACACAATTTAAGAAAAGGTAGCTTGAAAAATAGGTAAGTGGCAAGTAATGTTTTAGTGCATGTAAAATAGAAAAAGATACAAAATTGGGCTGGATGACGTCACATGACGTTGCCATGGGGATTCGCATTTACTTATTATTTATCCAAAGACAATCTAATTTTAACAAATCAACTCAGTATTCCCTAGTCTACATTTTATAACATTTTCATTTATTTTTGATGATACATGAAGAATTCAGAGCACTTTTCCGGGTATTTATTGAACGCCCCTCGTATATTCACGTTTTACTCTTTAAAAATGTCCAGATGTGTTTAAATCCCAACTGATGCTGCCTTTAGCAATGCCAAAGTATTTTACATTACCTGTAATTAGGTATTAGACGTAATAGTCAATAACTATACTGTTAAAGTCTGCTGATTACATACCGACCAAAAAAGAAACTGTGCACTTGGGTTTTACTATTTTCTTAAGGCAACTCTTGTAAAAAGATATACTAATTTGGAAACAAGAATAAGGATTTTTATCTGCCTGCATGATGTAGAAAGTTTTGTCATAATCAAAGATAAAAGACGTTAGTACTTACGTAAAATGGTTTAGCGATCAAATGTGAAATTCGAAATTTTAGAATTGCCAATGGTTTGCCTTATTGTCTTGATTTGTTTACTGTTAATGTGTTTGTACTTCTGCAATTTGGTTTATACAGATTGAGTCAACCTCTCGCATGAATCAAAGCAACGGTTTTTAACCGCATCGACTTTACGTAACGTCGAATGACAGAATTTGGAATGACATTCAAATGAATCATATTTATTATATGCCTGAGGAGGTAATTTTGCGTCAACCGAGCAGTCGTATCAGTTCACTAGGATGTTGATGTCACTGAACGGAGAATGTCATCAATATAACGCTGGGCATTTGGATACAAGATATGCTTTTTACCTCTAAGTTCGACCGTAACCCTAGACATTGTGATCTGGCTTCAATCTTCATACTGCGTAAACTAACTTCCACTTTAGTGCAATAGCAAGTATAGAGTGGACAAGAATTTTTATCTATTTGATCTTCGATCTCTATGTGTGACTTTATTGACTCGGATCATGTGCTCTGCACGTCGTCTCCATAGAACAGACAACTGATGCTAGTTTTATGAAAATCTTAAAAGCGGTTTGAACGATATGAAGTGTTACCTTGACCTTGGAACTAGGGACCTGGGGTTTGTGCTATGTCCACCGTCGTGATGAGTTTACCATTTGATGCTGACTTTATGACAATCCTTCCAGTGGTTGAGAACTTATGGAGACGACAAAAATCAAGTTTACTGGCCTGCACTTGTTTTGATGAAGCATATAATTGAAGCTTATTAATGAAAATCTTGCACGCGGTTCAGACAAGTGGAATGGACTCGACGTTTAACTATCTGACCTTTAACGTCCAAGTATGACAAAGATCACCTTAAATGGGTTGTGCACAATGCATGTCATGATGGGGTATACAATGGATGCAGTTGTTTCGAAAAACTACTCAGTGGTTACGAAGATACTGAGCGGAAACGAATGATGGACATGATGGACCATCCGACCGGCTGACAAACATTGAACGAAGATATAGAACAAGCTTAGCTTTGTAAAAGAAGCTAGTATGCGGCCCGTTGTCGATTTAATTTCGTGAAAAATAGTTACTTCAACATGTTTTAAACTTTATGATATGAGGGGATTTGCTTGATTTTACCTGAAATATTTATCAACGTTCATCTATTACAACATATCAGACGGTTGCTCCCCTTTACATGTATAATCAGCACGAAAATAGTATATCGGATCCTATATCTGATATAAAATTACTATTCTTTTACACTAATTAATTTAAGCTGAATCCTGAAACAAATTCTACCAATTTAGACATCAGTCTCCACATCCCATTTATGCGATATTACGAGTTTGAGAGAAGTGCATGTTCTATCCGCATAATGCCGAGCATATCAAGGGAGCAACAGGTACCATTTTTCACATCCTTTGTACGCGACCGGAGATCGATTCCGCGACCTTCCGCTCCGGAGGCGGACGCTCTACCATTAGACAAAATTAATTCACTGGAAGTGTGCCAGAGCGTTCGCCTCCGGATCGAGAGCTCCGGAGTTTGAGCTCCACCGGAGAGAGAGACAAAGGGACAGAGACAGAGAGATCAAAGATAGGCAGAGCAGCTACTTCAGCGAAGAGACTTTATACCTGAAAATAGATCTTCAGATGACGATAAAGCATGGCAGCTGGTCCGACGCAAAGACTTTATTCTTGAGAGAGAGTG
Organism: Mercenaria mercenaria; assembly: GCF_021730395.1. NCBI lineage: Eukaryota > Metazoa > Mollusca > Bivalvia > Venerida > Veneridae > Mercenaria > Mercenaria mercenaria. Next base: position 65,094,386 of record NC_069377.1, on the reverse strand, counting down.
TCTTCTTACAATTAAGCACATCTGCTGGTCCGATGCAAAGAATTTATTCCTTGGCGGGAATCTTTTAATCAAGTTTCTTTTCTCCACAAGCGAGATTATTGGACTTTCTCATAGACTTTCATATAAAATTCCTATCGTAATATCGTACCGAAACTGGATATCAATCAATGGCACAAATATTAATCCTACCTTGAAGGTACCTATACACCTTTATTACACAAGTTAAAAGGAACAAAACGAAGTAACTGTATGGTTATAAATAATATAAACATTGCGGTAAGTCATTTCATTGTTATGTCAATTTTCATGGTAAATATTCAAGAGCTTTTTCTTGTTTTTTATATATGATGTGTGATACGGTACAAATAACATTATATCTAAGTTTCAGCTTCAGCTTGAATAGTGCATCTGAATTTATTTCATTAAACTTGAGTCATTTTCTAATTTCAAACAATACATATGTACTTGATAACATTTTTGCATTGAAGTATGTTCTTCCCGCAATACTGGGGATTAAATATTCATAAATGCCTTGATGGGTAGGACTACCTACAAGAGCGGCTACATGAAAATTAAAAAGGAAGTTTCAGACAATCTGAAATAACATGCCTCAAAATGATCAAATCAAGACATGAGTATTATGCACATTCTCAAATGTTATATATAAGCAATTTTAACAGTTTTTCTTAATATAAACTTTTAGGTACTATCTCTAAACATTGCGTGACTCCGATGATACTTGATATAACTCTCATATATTAGTATCTAGGGGTAAACTAACCAAAAACTCCCATAATGCAAAGAATATGCTTATTTTACCTATACACAACAGAATGCCATTTTATGCAAATGATTATTCATGAATATAAGTATGCAAGTAAGCATTTTAGGGCAAATTTAATTTTTATAAGAATTTATTTAACACCAGATCATTCACGTTACGGTCTTCGTTTTATATTCTCAAGCAATTAAAGTCTTCGGCTTGCCTAAAAATCTAAATTGATAGCACAGTAACCTAATACTTCTGTATTATTTACCTCAGTATTTTATCCTTCTGTTACAAAAAAAATGGACGTTCTCAAGAAGCGGAATATAAAGTTTCGGATATATCTATATTTTATCTGCAGGTATATATCGCTTACGGGAATAACAGTCGATTGAAAGTCTTAGTTTTCCTGGATTAAGAATATTTGCACAGAGTTTGGTCCACATAATTTCAAAATACCAACCTCTACATGAGCATATTTCTAAACAGCATTTGACTAAAAACTGTTGAAAAATTCTTTAAGTAGCGGAAATTTTTCAAAAATCACCCACTGGCAAACGATAGTTTTTACAATCTCCTTGAATTTGTCTGTCATTTCTCGTGCACCCGATAACCCGTCTGTGATTTTTGCAAACCTTTTGTTGAATGAAATACCATTCTTTCTACAAAGATATTGAAAGCACTCCATCATCCGCCACTGAACTTTCTCTACTGAATCCCGTCTCACCATAGGGCAGCGGTCTGTAATTAAATATAAAAAGACATGAATAAATATGATTTCAAATATACATTGCTTTGTTTTGTTACAGTGTGCTTGGGTTCAGTGTCCTTCTCAACAGACTTTGTGACAGTGAACGTAATGCCTAACTTTATTGCATAGTGATGCCTCAATGGAAAATCACGCCGTAGACACGTGACATGATATCCAGCTCAGTCACGTTATACTGAGCCCAGTCCTAGAACTATCCTCTTATTGTTGAGCGCCAAGCGAGGGTGTGTGTGTGTGTTCGGGTTTAACGTCTTTCTCCACAATTTTTCAGTCATATAAACGACGGTGTCTACTTGTAGCAGTGAGCACAATGTCCAACTTTATAGTGCTGCCTCACTGGAATATCACGCCGTAGACACGTGACATGGTACCCAACCCAGTCACATTATACTGACACCAGGCTGACCAGTCCTAGCACTACCCTCTTAATGCTGAGCGCCAAGCGAGGAAGTTACTAGTACCAGCCAAGCGAGGGAGCTACTAGTATCATTTCCTCGTACTTTTTGTATAACGCGGCTAAGGAACCAACCCACGACCTCCCGCATTCGAATCTCGCGCTCTACAACACATGATTTTAATTACATATTTTATTTCCAAATACCATAATATCTAAACTTTTTTACCCCCAAAGTAAACACCATAACGAAAAGAGCTAATAAAAAGTATGTATTCATATTATTAAAGGTGGCTTTTCAAACTGGGCTACATATTTCTAGAATTCTCGATATAGCTTTTAAAAAGTAGTAGCAAGAACAGCTTTCAAGTACTGGAATTCTCAATTACTTTATTTCAGGATTTAACACGTAAAAGTAGGTTTGGTTTTATAAAGTTTATTCATGACAGTGTCGTCGGGCCGAATATCCATCATCCATTTCACGTAGAAAATTCATTTACTGACTAAGGGAGATATCTCAATTATTATATCAATTCCTGCAACAAAACTCCTGGCCCTGCCTCCTATATTTAGATCGCTTATATTGACCAATACATCATTCCAATTATTTTACTAAGGCTATAGAATTATGCAATGAAAAGTCATCTTTGCACTGGAGGATGACGTATTTTGTCATTTGCTGTTGTTTTGTTTTTTTTGGCGCGAGAAATGTTAGTTGCAGTTAAAAATGGCGATATTTGTTGACTTTTTGATATACCAGAGGACACATTTTCAGTGATAAGCTTCTTTATTGTCTACGAATTTTTAAACGAAAGAGCCCAGTTTGTAGCCATATAAATTATATGTACTCGGATTTTGTTTAGTCTGACACGTTTATCTTTGTTTTTAAAAAGGTACAGTGCCAGTTCAGTCTGACGTAAAAATCGTATCGTTTGTAACATTCGTGTACTACGCAAGTAGATATTTTCTTCTTATGAGTATCGGAAAGTATCATAATAGATATAATGTCTTTACAATACTGAGACAGAACAGCCAAAAAAGAGCCTGACACGACCATGTCGATTAAATTAAAAAAACGGTTTTAGCTGTTACTGAATGTTCTTTTTATGAAATTTTGCTCGCAGATTTGTTAGGATTATTTCCAAAGACGCCATTTTGTTGAATTGTACAGTCTCGCGGAAAGGGGTCCCTAAATGACGTTTATAAAAATGACATCGAGAATTCTACATACTTCTAATTCTGTTAAGCGATAATATTGGTGATGTTCCGATTAATCACGTCGTCGACGAATCATGAATAAATGATCCACGGAATGTTTTCATCGTTGAAGAATTTTGACGTCTTCATATTGTCCACATAGTAAAATTGCCAATCCTAATTATTAATATTATGTTTCAACTATATGTATAGGTATATATGAGTTCAAAATAACTACAATTTCTTGAAATACGTCTTTGCCCAAAAATCGGTAAATGTAGATTTTTTATCTTATTTTGGGCAGAATCTATACATCTGATTCTCGTCATGTTTAACCGACAGTCTGGCATTTTTTTCTTTTGCTTTTGTTTTTGTTTTACCGATTAATCAACGTGAAAAGATAATACGCCTTCACATGCATTGATGTAACCGTTAACTCGCACGTCAATTTAATATATTTTGCAGTTAGTGACTAAATGTCTATTTAAATGCGGCTAATTTTTAGCTCACCACAGCACAACGTGCTCAATGTAAGCCCCGTCGTAGATCCGTCGGTCCGTCCGTCTACATTTTCTTCTAACAACATCTGCATTGAAAATATTTCATTTAGAGGAAGTTCATGAAACTTGATATTGATGTCCCCATGTAAGTCATCTTCAAAACTTCTCCAAACCGTTCAGAGTTGCCGCAAATGACACCTCCTTCTAAACAGCTTATTTGCTCAGATTTTAAAAATGTTCTTAAGGTAACCGTATTATCTTTTCCCAAATTATTCCGTTTTGTCAAAAAAAAAACAATACCACCGGGAGGGGGAGGGGCGTGGTCATTTTTTCCTGTAGGAAAATAGCGAAAAATATAAATATGTTCTTGTCAGAAACTGAAATAAATTCACAAAAATGGCCCTTGGATGACTTTTTAGAAAGATAATGCAAAACATTCTCATTCGTCGAGAACATGACCGCAACAGCTAAAAACAGAAAGCTGTTCAAACAGCATTTCTTCTTAAACCGTTGGTCTAATTTTCAGGTAATTTGAAAGAAATGTTCCACGACTGACACTTTCTTTAGTATGTTCAAATAATACCGCGTCCTTGAAAACTTGCCACTAGTTGGCATGGTAATTTTTCCCTGTATATATACAGCGGAATAAGTTGCTGGTATAATTTCGAAATTTTCACAGGACCCACTATCCAGACTATTCACACTATGGTGGTGAGTTTCTCATGCATGAGATATACAATTTGTGTGCGGAATTATTACAAGCATAGTGAATTGCTTAACAATGCCTACTTGGAAGCTACACCTCCAGTACATTTCACTTTAGGCGTTCATTTTATAAGCGGTATCCGATTGATTAGTATTGCTCCTTTTGAAAATTAGTTTGTTCTGTTAAGAAATGTGCAATATTACAAAAATCATTATCAGGCATTTAAAAATATCACATTTAGACTTTATGTCGTGTGCGTCTTTCTAACCTCACAACACGTCTGACGTCATGTTCATTTACGCGCGTCTGTTTCCCGCGCTGAGATTAAAAGTGGTTGCAAAATGCATATCTCAACGTAATTAAGCAAAAAATAAAAAGAAAATGTGTTTGTTTTTCTTGAATATAGAATATCACACCTCAAAGTGAAAAAATTTTCACATTTTCACTCGCGCTACGCGCTCATGAAAATATTTGAAATTTTCTCACTTCCAAGTGAGATATAACGTTATTCCATATTCATTCAAAACAAACAAATATCCTCTATATATTTCACCGAGTGAACATAATGCAGTATTTTTACGAGTGGCGCAGCCATGAGTGAAAATGTAAATAATGGTGTTCACGAGTGAAATATATTTCGATCTAACAATGAAAAAAATTTCCATTTATTTTATGCATTTTTAATGGTTTTGACCAAATTATATCCAGTTTGTCCACGCAACGTCACGTGCATCACATCTTGACGTCATAATGTAGTGACGTCAGGATATCTTTGCAGAAAAACTGTAAATTAAAATAGTTCTATTAGAGTCAGTGTACCCGGTTTTGCACTGTACGCGGTTTCGCACACCCAGCAAATGCATGTACTTTGTGAGAATAAAGTAGAAAATTTAACATTTTTTTATATTGTTTCACGAAACTGAGTTATTCCCTACATAATTTGACTCAAGGAGTCGTTCCCCACTGGAGCCTCGTTCTGGTAAGTGCAGACGAAAAGGTCAGCTGAAAAATATTAAACTTCATGAAAATAATGACTATGCAAATAACAACAATGTGCAAAATAAATTGAAAAATCACTATTCCATCATACATGTAAGTATTTACCTATCACTTTACCCAAATAAAAATATTTCAACAGTTATTGAAGTTTTCCCAACCTGCAAAATGACTTCAACTTGATTGTTTGCTTTAAGTTTTTATTAAAATAGAGAACATAATCGAATAATTAGACTTGTGGGGGTCACTGGTGATTCAACAGCTACTATGGTTTTATTTTTGTTTCAGGTATTCAGTTGCTTTAGCCTTTTCTGATTTTAGAAGTAAAACATGGTTTTGGTACCTGGCTTTCACTTTCATAACTGCTTTTAAATTTCGCTTTCAGATGTTTTATTGGAAAAACATGTTTAAATTGAATTAGATAAATGGTTAAAAAGTAAATTATTTTTTCTGTTGGGTAACTGCATTATTATCATTGAATTCCATAAATAGCAAGGTGTGCGAAACCGGGTACACTTAATCAGACCAAGAGGTATGACATCATTGTAGTGGGAAGTGAAAGTAGCGGTTTTAAAACAAAATAAGCGTGTTTATTTAAACATGTAGAGGTAAATTGAAATTTTAGTCATTTTTAGCTAAATAGGAAGGTAACCTAGGAAATGTGTGCGAAACCGGGTATACTGACTCTACGTTTCCTGATTTCTTTCACATTTTATTATGATAGAATGTATATGTTTATGATCCTGTTAGTATTTCTATACATCTACATCTTTATTGAAGTCCAAGGAATTTTCAATTATTCATAATGCATATTCTTTCACATTCAAGTGTAGATCAGTGAAAATTAAAAATGATATTTTCGCTGTTTGAAAAGTGAAAATATCAATTTTATTTCACTGATAAATTTCAGTATTTCACAGAAGAGCATAAAATAAATCTTGGTTATTACTATTGCAATATCTTAATACTTACTTCAATCTGTTCGCAACAAGACTTGCTTAAATCAAGATTTAATTACTTTTCACTTCCAGAAATTTGGAAAGGTATATTATATGAACGGAATCAAGAAGCCGCAGCGACTGAACGACAATTCTGCCTGAGAAGTTACATTTCAGCATTAGTTATGTAAATATTTACCTGGAAATGTAAGTCCTGCATGAGCAGTTATATATAGGCCTAAGCAACTGTTATGTAAGTTATGTAGACATGTACCTCGAAATGTAAGGTTATTTTTTGTAATTTATATGTAAAAAAAATCTACCTGGAAAAATTAAGTCCTCAATGAGGAATCTGTCCTAAGTGAGAAGTTACATTTCAGTATTATGAAAACCTCTACCTGGAAATGTAAGTCCTGCATGAAAAGTAACATCTTAGCATTTGTTATGTATTTACCTGGAAAAGTAAGGACAATCGTCTTAAGAACAACCAGTTCTTCCTTCGACAGTTTCAGCTTATTAAACTTCTGACTCGTCTTATAGACGCTCTCCACGTATATGTCAGTCCACATGCTAGCGGCGTCCTGAAATGTCATGTCGTACTCGCCTGTAAACACCCCTAGTTCAGAATCTAAACAATGACAATGACCCAAGATCCACAACTCTGCTGCTCCTTCTGAAAGTTGAGAAAAGCTTTACAATAAGCTAACTTTCATACTATTTCATTTTAGACAGACTGAGAAAAAGATGAAAAAAGTATTTGAGTCAACTTGGAGTCCGCTTCTTTGAAAAAACAACAGAACAGCACAAAAAGCTATATAACTGAATTTAAAGATCCATCTCAGGAGCACTACAATATCTGTCTGGTTAAGTCTGGGTTCAGTTTTGAAACTGACCTGTTATACAATGCTTCTCCCAGTGTCTTGTGTTGATGCTCTGTTGACCTGGACGATCTAAATATTTACTTTGTTTTATTTTGTTGAAAATGACACCGACTTCTAGTCAAAAGTCAAAGCTTTAACTATCATTGATAAATAATAATAAATATTGCAGTTACAACTTGGATAGTAAGAAAATAAAAACTACACAATGTACAGTCTTTCTACCCTTCAATTTGTTTGGTATAACGTTTCGCTCTTTTCTAAAACACCCCCAACTTAACCTTTTTACAAGTTTTTGGACCTGAATTTCAAACACCTCTCTAATAAATAGTATCGTCTATAACCAAAGTAGAATTGTTCAAAGATTTACCTTTAATGAGATTTATTTGATCTTCCATATCTAACGTTTTCCATCCAGGTATAGCCTTGATGAAAGAAATGGTGTTTCTAAACTCACTGTCCATAAGTTCGGCTACCTTGTCCATCTGTTCATCCCTGGTGAGAAAAGGTAGAGAATATTTCGTGCATGTACTTTATTTTGTTGTAAAAGGTCGGACTGTACTATTATTTCATGTAAACAATCATTTTTTAAACATCATTTTCAAAACATAAGACAATGACATGAGACCATTTACAGCCAGTTGTTGTAACATGTACTTGTACCAAAATATTATGTTATATGTAAGGAAATATTTTGTTTTGAAGGAAACCTCTACACGTTTTGAACTACTTCACAATTTAACGCGTAGTCACATCCTATTAAAGGATTCCTTTATGGAAATAATTGTCTGATAACAAGACTTTTGTCTAGCCATTGAAGTCCTGCTATCTGTCTGTGTCCCAGGTTTCATGAAAACTTCTTGAACGTCTTAGTTATGTCAGAATACACAATTTGTGCCTGACGGAAAGACAGAAAGATGGACTAACAGACGAGCAAACAGAAAATAAAATCATGTGCATGTTCTCCACATTGTCTTCTAGATTATCTATCATTTTACCAAATTTCATGGAAAAAAAATCTCCTATACTTTCTATTTCAAAATCAGTTTCGTCATAGTTTTTGTTTATTTGTTGCCGTAGTATCCTATTTATGACAGAAACAAAATAAAAGAATGTGCGTATTCTGCATATTGTCATCTATAGATGTAACAAGTTTAATGAAAGAATATTTTACGCTTCTAGTTACCACAAAAAATATCCCACTTTGTGTGTCTGACTGATGGACAGACGGCGGATATACCGGCGGAAGTCTCCTCAAGAGAATTACCGGAAGAGGACTAATATACCAGCATGTGTATAGAGACGCAAAATGTCCAGAATATAGTTCGTGTAAAGCACCCTTTCAAGGAAGTTCGAATTGATTAATAGTTAATACATTAGATGAATAGTTCAACTTGCAACCCCTAGAGAAATAAAATCTCTATATCGGACATGACCTCTAGTTGTGCGGGGTTTCTAATCTCACCATCTGTTGAATGTAGGTAGCCCACGCAGACGCAACGTTTTTCAACGGACTACAGGTTGATGTATTACAATTTATTTTATTAAGGTGTCGCACTTTAAAGATTTTAAACATTTATATTGTACTCTCGCCAAGTACTAATAACTAAATACCTTTTGATTTCTAAATCACTCTTCGGGGTGTCTGAACACTTGACAACAGATTTTACCATTTGGTCCTGGACACGGCACTGAAGAATAACATTTTTACAAATGAGGTGACTCCCGTAAAAGAAACATGAAACTGCTGGAACAGAAGTATGTCCTTAGTAACGAAAGCCGTCAATGCTTATACGACATGTTTCAGAATACACTTTAATCATGCAATAGATATAAAGTTAGCTTATATGTTAAACCAAAGTTTGAAATTACATATTTGTATGCATAAGCATTGGACTAAGAGAGTTTTTGAGAATCATTAAGTATGTTTGATAATTAAATGAATTTTTCTGAGGATCATTTACTTTCTAAGCCATCAATCTGAAAATAAGAGTCAAATCAAATTGAACCAGATGGTCATGATGCCCCTCTATTGCTCACAAGGTTGTCACAGCTGAGGCCTTGTCACAAAGTTTCGTTGCATCAAAATTAAAAATGCATTAGTTTCATTGAAGAAATTTTACGACTTACGAGAATCGTTATTGCAAACATTTAAGTTTGGGCTATCATCTTGCTGCAAATAGGGCAACACAAAGTGCCCCTGTCATTAAATGTAATTTTAATACTAGTAAGTTAAAAAAAAACCTGTAAGATCCCGCTATTGTTGCAAACAATATGTATAGGATAGACAACGTGTCTATTCGATAAATAGCCGAGCACAGCATGTAGCCAGTAGCCCGTATGGAAATATGCATCATAGTTTGCATGAAGCATGTTTTTTCCAAATAGGGATATACTAAGATTTGACGTTCATTAACTCTTTCAAGTCAGTTGCTGATGTCAGTGATGAGCAGTTAAAACATGGAATTCCGTAAACTACTCAAAAGTAAAACAACCGGACAATAAATTTTTGTGTGAAGTAGACATATTGGCGAAACACCATGGCAGAAACTTTGATTCAAAACCATAGACTAGTTCCAAAACCATAAAAAAGCTAACAGCAGATCAGGCGTTAACTTGTTAGATAGAAGAATTTACAGGTGGTAAAGCCAGCTGGTAATTAAGTATATTGTTTACTCGTAATTAGAGCATCTTATCAAATATAAATTATCAGCTTGAATTAGAAATCACCTTTAATTGGCATCTTTGAATACTAAAATCCTGCTTTTCAGTGATAAGCATAAAATGAGAAAATAGTTCTGGTTCAACCGATGATTGTTCTTGAACGTTGGAGCTATTCAAATAGATCTATTACCCAGTGTTGATGTTTCTTTTTTAATTTATTGTATTTATTTTTCATTTTTCATTTTTCATTTTTGGGGGTTTATTATGATATATCTAACGCATAGGCACTCGCAGTAAAAGGCAGGGAGTTTCTAACTATACGATACGGAAAAGTTACCACGTAATATGGCACACATGCTTTTTGTTTGAACATAATTCAAATGTTACAAAAGGAACATTCGCTTGACATTATTTTAAAATCGGAATCAGAAGATTCTTACAGGTCTCACTATACATACACATGGAAACTGATGGTTTTGTGTTGAACGAATTGGGATAATTTAGAGGATCACTCTTAGAACATTCCAGTGAACTTATTCGGAATTAAGGCAGACCCTTCGTACATATACGAGGTATTCGAAAAATGAAAGTTACCTGAATTTTGCAAACTATAAAAAATTTCTCATCTTCTTGTTAGCAACTACCCAGTTACAGTTACATTACTTCAGCTAAAAAGGGACATTTTGACATATATGTTCGGGTATATATTAAATTCAGAAAAGATCAAAAAAGTTCGGTTTAAAACTTCTAAAATGTTGTATAATTCCATATTTTTTATCAAGTTCCTATGAAAACATGTTTCTTCTTTTGACAATTTTAATTTTCGGGTGTGTGTGTTTTTTGTTTGTTTTTTTTGCATTATTACCTGCATTAACTTGCATTTGATCTTTGTCAGTCTACGTATTTTAAGTTTTTACCACTGCCTACAAACTTCAGTCTTTAAAAATGTCTTAAAATCTAAATTTCTTTTTAACTCATGTAATTATGACTGTTTTTGAATTCCAGAGCTGTCGTGTTTTGGGTTATCAAATCTTTCTATGTTACGACACACCTACGTTTAGAGTCAAGTAAGCTTTGACTGGGCTATTTCTTCACGAACATACAGACACTGCAAAAGCAATAGAGCAAATTTGGTAAAATTATATTCAAAGCCGTAAAGGTTGTTTTGTGAATGAGGGGATTATATATCAAAAGATATTTAATTTCCAGATATCCACAAGTTATGTACAAAAGGACCGTGAACCGCTTTGCTGGTTTCTATGTTTTACAAAATCAAGTAGAAAAACTCTGCCCTATATTACCTATATTTGTGTTTAGTGTCATGAATGGATTACTTAGATTTTGGGGAATTTGTGAATTTTAGAACAATTAAAGGACAATAACTCTGATTTTTACTGAAGAGACCCTGATGAAAGATGTGCGTGCATCACTGCCTGACAGTGATTTATATTTGTGTTCAGTTTTCTGAAGATCAATCAATGGGTCATTTTATTATGTAGGAATTTATGGATTGTTAAATATTAAACGGCAATAACTCTACAATTAAAGGAGAGATCCTGACGAAACTGTGCACCACTGGCCAATAGTGATCTACATTTTGTAAAATGTCCTGAAGTTCCATCACTAGGTTAATCATGAAGAGCCATCACTGAGTTACATGGATCAGTCAAAATTAATATAAAATCTGAACAGTGATTTAGGAGCAGATGTTCTTTGAGGTTTGTTTTCTATTTTTGCCTTTGGTGGCCATGTTTTTAGACAAATCGGAATTATTTATAAAATCTTGATAGATGGCTATACAAGGAATGTTGTAATTTGAAAATAGCGTCAGCTTTTAGAGAAAAGTGACTACACTCTCTGGTAGCCATTATTATACGAACTGATTTTACCTGAACAGTCTTAGTAAAAGGACAACTAAAAACAGTTACATGAAAATCAGCAGTTTCTGACAAGAAGAGATTTTTAAAACTCCCACTTTGTGGCGAAGTGATTACAACCCTCACCAAAGCAACACTTCTGCAATATTGGTTTGGAATCTAGTGAGTCGATTAGGAACAGATGTTGTTTTTAGATTTTTTGTATTTTCTTCATTGTCGATCATATTTTTTAACAAACTTTAATGATTCAAAAAATCTTGGTAGAGATTACCAAAGTAAATTTTATATAGAATTATTTTAAAATTGTGACAACGATCTGAAAAGAATTTTTAAACAATTTCATAATTTTGTGTGAGAAGCAAACAGTTCCTAACAAGAAGATTCTTATAATATACATAATTTTCTGAAAGGAGCTAGCAGTATCTGACAAGAAGTTCCCGTTATGCAAATATGGAGGAAAATATGACCACACTTACCGACGACCCTTTATTTTCACAAATCAAACTAATCTGAACAATCTTGGTAGAGGGATCATCCAATGAACATATTTGTAAAATTATTTAAAAATCTAGCCAATGGTTTCAGACAAAAAAGATTTTAGAGATTTTAGTTACCATTTCCGTGACAACAAAACTTCATGGAATGGATTTCGTTTAACAGCTATGCAAGAGGATTATCCTATGAACATACCTGTAATAGTTGGTTAAAGCTGGAAGACATGTACGCTGAGTGTCCACAATAGCTCACCCGACTATTTTAAGACCAGATGAGCTACATTTAACTAAAACTGAGGTATTTATAGCAAAGATACAATTAAGGGAAACGAAACAGCTATAAAAACGACAATTAACGCTCCCACAGGCATAACGGTTCAAGATCAAAGTCGGATATGCGCTTACATGGAATTCCTTCTGACGTTTCTTCATATGGATTTCGTCCAGAAAAGCGTCGAGATCCTCAAGCAACTGATCTTGAGACGTAAGCAAGTCGTTTATTATTTTCTCATTTTCTTCGTCGGATGGATGCCGCTCGAATAAACTCTGGTGTGGCAGTATAGGATGGTCTTTGCTTGAATACTGACTAAATTGAATTTCTTCTTTCTTGAGCATAGTACCCTGAAGATTACACATAGATGAGGAGCGCACGGACTTTCTTTCAGCAGCATTCGTTGTGTCTGTATCTAAATGCATGGTCCCACAAGACAGCTGTCTCCAGCCTGATACACTGTGTTTATTTTGGCGGCTGCAAGCGGGCTCAAAAGTCTTAGGACTTTCATGCATCGAGGTTGTCGAGTCTGCTTGTTGTGTCATTGTATCTGAGCATCGACATCTAATATTTTCTGAAGTCTTCACTTCTTCTATGTACTGTGTCTTTTTCTCATAAGAATAACGCCCAGTTTTGATCGCTGGAAGTATACATTTATGCAAAAGGCACTATAAAGACACGTTGGCATATAAATCTGATAATTTAGGAATTGTCCATGAATTTTGCTAACACAAATTGACTGTAACGATTTTATATTATATTGATTTTGCAATATAAATACATGTATGTATAACTTGAATTTACAAAAATGTGAAAGGTTTCATGGGTTTGAGCTCTAAAATGTTGTGACATGAAAGGAAATTATACTTGAAGACATGCCTAATTAACAATAATTAATACATCAGTCGGGCATGCCAGGTCATCTACATCCAGAGTGAAAATCATAATGTCCAACCTCCAAGTGCCAGTTCCAAAAATGCATTGAACCGCATTGGATATTTCTGAATTTGTTGATTCTGTGTTAAACAGTGTTGTTCGAAAATTGTCTTTTAGTCCTTTTTAAATTGCAACAGGGTTACGGTTTTAGGCGGGGATTACTGACGATCAGTCCACTGCCGACGGCAATTATAATAACTGTATAAGTCCACTCATTAATCGTAAGGTTATTTGACAGAGAAAAATGTAAGGAATTAAATATACGAAAGGGCATGCACTAAAAACTGTAACTGACAAAATTATGATTCATTAGCTGTTTAGTAGCCTACTCTTACTAATTTTAATGTTTCTTCCGATTCCATTGATAGATGCAACTGTGTTTCCCCGAGAAACTTTACGTATGAAAAGTGCGTTTTAACCTGATTTTATTTGTTTGTAGAGGGACTCCAAAAGTCTTTAGATATTTTACATAATTATTGCAGCAAATGGAAACTAACGGTAAATATACAAAAAAAAACAAAAGTCGTTGTTTTTAGAAGAGGTGGTAGACCTCCAGAGAATATAAATTTTTATTATAACGGTTTGCGTTTGGAAATAGTCAGCAAGTTTAAATACTTACGGGTTATTTTTACTCCTGGTGGAGCATATTATGAAACAGATAAAATGTTATCTGGTCAAGCACTGAAAGCTATTTTTATGTTGAATAAGTATATATATAAGTTTACTAAAATACCGTTAATTCATATTTTTGACTTATTTGATAAACTTATTATGCCAATACTTAATTATTCGTCTGAGGTATGGAGTTTTAATAAGGGTACTGCTGTTGAGAGAATTCATTTAAATTTTTGCATAAAATTAGCACACAAAACAGTTTTGTGAATGGTGGCTTAGGTAGATTACCCTTACCTGTTAAAAGACAAATAGATATAGTAAAATATTGGATAAAGATATGCAATACTTCTCATAACAAATATGTTAAGGTTATTTATAAATTACTGAAAAGAGAGTCAGATTTAGAAAAAGCAAACTGGGTTTCCAATGTAAAGACACCATTGTCTACTTCTGGGTTTTATGATATATGGCTAAGTCAAGGTGATTGTAATCAAAAGCTGTTCTTATATAATTTCGAGCAAAGAATATAGGACATATACATGCAGAATTGGAAGACAAAATCAGAGGAGTCCTCAATGGCATTGTTTTATCGCAATATTGCTAGTTTTGAGTTCAAATCTTACCTAAATATTGTCAATATTTATAAATACAGAGTTGCTTTAACCAACGTTGGACGTTGGAAAGACCTAGTACAATTTTCAATGAACGTAAATGCAATATATGTAATGCTCTTTAAGATGAATATCATTTCGTATGTGAGTGTGTACTTTACAATGATCTTAGAAAACAATACATTAAACCTTATTTTAGAATTCATCCAAATTTTGTTAAATTCATAGAACTAATAACAAGTGAAAACACAGCATATCTAAGATCGTTAGCTGCTTATGTATACAAAGCATTTGAAAGAAGAAGACAATTATTTAATAATTTTATATAATATTAAATAGCTCACTATCGTCTCTCCCTGTAAATGTTGTATATAATGTTCTGATGCTTAGTAGTATTTTGTATGTGTTTCTGTTCGCCATCTGACCTGCATGTCATATTACACATATTATACATGTTAACATGTTTTGTAAATGTTCAAGGGCCAGAAATGGCTTATTACGGAAATAAAAGTTCAAAGCTATATTTAACACTTTTAACTGATTTCAGTTTCATTTTCTTACTTTGACATCTCACTGTTAATACTTTTGTACTAATAATACCCGAAAGTGGAGTTAAGCTGATAGATAGATAGACAGATATAGCTAGCTGGCTAGCTAGATAGATAGATTTAAAAGTGTCTTTAAATTTCGTTAAGTAGTTGGAACGAACGAGTTTTATAGCTAGATATGCTCTGCACTATTTATCAGCAGGTCAAGTTTCTCAGTAGTTGCACAGTATTTGTCTGGACAATTTAGGGGGAAAATAATAATTAATTAACTAAATTCAAGATAGAGAAATGCTTCTTACACTTTGTATTTCCTCTCAGTATTACATATCATTATTATATAAGGTTTTATCACATTCCGTTTTGCGCTATTGACAAAACATGTGAAAATTATAAGAACACGGTGGGAAAATATTGAAAAGAATAAGTGTTTGTAGGCTCTACTCTTCCTAACTTAAAGTAAGTTTCATTAATTCCTGTCAGTGATTTAAAAGCTGTCTTCACCACCGATAACGTGGGTAAACAAGTACAAAAAGGAGTAGAGGTAAGGTTATTGTGCTCTCTGAACATATACCACTATAACAAGTTTCATAGCACAGCATGGACATAGGACGGACAGACGGACTGCATTTCTATATATACTGCTACCTCTTTCATTGAAAAGGATCAATCCAGTGTGTTCCCGAAATTCTAAAATGACTTTGACAAAAGAGGTTCGGTTATTAAAGAAATCTAATGTCTGTCTTTCATTATTTTTTTTTATATTTAGATATTTATTTCAAATGCAGAAGACCCTCATCAAAAATGTTTAACTTTACTTAACCCTTACCCTGCTAAATTTCTATAATGGACTGGTCCATGATTCAATTTTGGCAATATCATTTAATATTCGAAGGGGTGTTTACTGAATGAATAGCGAACAGTGCAGACCTTGATCAGACTGCACGGTCGTATCACTTGCCGCGGTTTATATGTTAATTAAGAACTTGTGTAAGTAGAGCTACATTTATAATAAATTACATACAGAAACAGTCGATTGATTAAAAAAACTTCCGATATCTTTTAGAGGAAGAACACATTTATATTGAGTTCAGCTGTACATGTATACAGCGTCAAATGCTAAGTATTGTTAATAAACATTTGTAAACTTCATATTTACATAAACTGCATGTAGTATCTGTTCATGTTTTCAAATATGAAACATGGATCTGGTCTACCTTTAAAAGTTTAAATGGCAAGCTCGAAATTACTACAAACGAATTACATTCAACATTCGGTTTGAAATCATGGTGTTCTTAGTGGTTCACGTTGCAAAAAAAAAATATAAGTTGAAAAAAGAATACCTTGCTTTGACATCCCAACTTCCTGACATTTTCGTAATCGGCAAGCGGGACAGTTGTTTCTCCTCCAAAACTGTATAAGACAATCGCTGTTTCCCGCACAAACATACTCGGGCCGAGAGAATGAACGCCGAAAGAATCCCTGGAATATAAATATGCCTTATGACAGACCATGCTTATTCGCGCCAAAATTTATATCGCCATGTTGCTAGATTCTTAATTTGTTTTATCTGCGCACTTATTATTTTTATGATGGTATACATTTTTATTAGGACATGTGTGCATGTTTAAGAACTAATATAATTTGTCGCTGAATAAATCATTGTTTGGATTTCAGATGCGAAGGAATTATATCACGAGGGCGCAGCCCGAGTGATATAATAGCCTAATACGCATCTGAACGACAAACAATGATTTTATTCAAGAGCAAATCACTAAATGAGATATATTATTTCGATTCTAACACGTTACCAAGGACTTTAAAGTACATCCTTGACGACATTCATTAAATATTTGCCCGTTTTCAATCGGTTTCTT
Source organism: Mercenaria mercenaria (assembly GCF_021730395.1). Lineage (NCBI taxonomy): Eukaryota > Metazoa > Mollusca > Bivalvia > Venerida > Veneridae > Mercenaria > Mercenaria mercenaria. The sequence goes on along the minus strand of NC_069377.1, from coordinate 65,077,352 downwards.
TTCCAGCGCGCCGCTATTCCGTTTGTCACTATGACGTAATAATTGTGACGTCAGAACAGTGAATTGTTGTATAATAATTCACTATTTCAGCCTTCTTTGTTTAATAGAAAAATGATTCGGATCGTGTTAGAATACGATATAATGTGCATTTTTGATTGTTTTACATGTATAACAGACCTAATACATGCAATTTAGTGTTTGTTCTTGATTTAATATTCATGACGATAATTTGATAGGGCTATTAAAAGCCAATCTAAAGTCGCTATCTGTAACTCTCTGGCATTCCATGTTATTTATAATTTAACGCCAATCATTAACCCTCTGAACAGAAATTGTGAGAGAAATTGAAATATTCAGACATTTAAGTAGGAGTGATATTAGTTATTGTTAATTTCTTTGTTACTTATTCGCTTTTGAATAAGGAATAAGTAACAAAATGAAACCAGATACTTATTCCTTATTCGAGTTTTTTCATTTCTCGGAGAAAACAATATGACATGACTTCAGAACACGTTTAGTAGGTCTTAAAGTGAATAATTAAATCATGCTGAAGAAATAGTGAAAGCGATGACACTTTATTTTGTTGTAAATTTGTCTGTTACTTATTCGCGTTTGAATAAGGAATAAGTAACAAAATGAATCCAGTTACTTATTCCTTATTTGAAATATATCAGTCCTCGGCGGAAACGATATGACATGTGTTCAGAACACGTTTTGTAGGTGTTATAGTGAGTAATAGAATTAAGTTGAAGAAATGATGAACGAGCTGAGATTTTATATGGTATTCATTAGTCTGTTCTAATTATTTGACTTCTGCAATTTTCTGATGAAAGAAAAATGTCATGTGTTCGGAACACGTTTTGTAGGTTGAAAAGTGTGTTACTAAAACATATTGAAAAAATGGTGAACGAGATGAGACTTAATCTGGTATTTATTTCTCTGTTACTTATTCGCGTTTGAATAAGGAATAAGGAACAAGTAACAAAATGAATTCAGTTACTTATTCCTTATTCGACTTTTATCATTTCTCGGAGAAAACGATATGACATGTGTTCAGAACACGTTTTGTAGGTTTAACAGTGAGTATTTAAATCATGTTGAAGAAATGGTGAACGAGGTGAGACTTTATATGGTATTCATTAGTCTGTTACTTATTCGCTTTTGAATAAGGAATAAGTAACAAAATGAATCCAGTTACTTATTCCTTATTCGACGTATATCAGTTATCGGCAAAAACGATATGACATGTGTTCAGAACACGTTTCGTAGGTGTTATAGTGAGTAATAAAATCAAATTGAAGAAATGATGAACGAGATGAGGTGTTATCTTAAGTTCATTCATCTTTTACTTTTTCCAGTTCTAATTATTCGACTTCTGCAATTTTCTGATGAAAGAAAAATGTCAAGTGTTCGGAACACGTTTTGTAGGTTGGAAAATGTGTTACTAAATCATGTTGAAAAAAATGGTGAACGTGATGAGACTTAATCTGGTGTTTATTTCTCTGTTACTTATTCGCGTTTGAATAAGGAATAAGGAATAAGTAACAAAATGAATTCAGTTACTTATTCCTTATTCGACTTATAATATTTCTGGGTGAAGAAAGACATGGCATGTGTTCAAAACACGTTTTGTATGTCTTACAGTGAGTAATTAATTCATGTTGAAGAAATAGTGAACACGATGAGACTTTATTTTGTTGTTAATTTGTCTGTTACTTATTCGCGTTTGAATAAGGAATAAGTAACAAAATGAATCCAGTTACTTATTCCTTATTCGAGTTTTATCATTTCTCGGCGAAAACAATATGACATGTGTTCACAACACGTTTTGTACGTCTAATAGTGAGTAATTAAATCATATTGAAGAAATGGTGAACGAGGTGAGACTTTATATGGTATTAATTTGCCTGTTACTTATTCGCATTTGAATTAGGAATAAGTAACAAAATAACGCCAGTTACTTATTCCTTATTCGAGTTTTTTCATTTCTCGGAGAAAACAATATGACATGTATTCAGAACACGTTTAGTAGGTCTTAAAGTGAAAAATTAAATCATGCTGGAGAAATAGTGAAAGCGATGACACTTTATTTTGTTGTAAATTTGTCTGTTACTTATTCGCGTTTGAATAAGGAATAAGTAACTAAATGAATCCAGTTACTTATTCCTTATTCGACTTTTATCATTGCTTGGCGAAATAGATATGAGATGTGTTCAGAACACGTTTTTGTAGGAGATTAGACTTTATCTGGTGTTAATGTGTCTGTTACTTATTCGCATTTGAATAAGGAATAAGTAACAAAAAGTGCCTAGTTACTTATTCCTTATTCGAAAAAGGAATAAGGAATAAGGAATAAGGAATAAGTAACCAACTTTCTCATCATCTATTATTCTCATTGTATTTATGTCTGCGTGATATCGTTTAAACATATTTTAATTACCAACATTGTGATTAGCTCTGTTAAGATAAGATAAGATAAGATAACAATTTTATTTTCTGACGGTTACATACTAAGTGTACAAATACAAATATCATACAATTTATTTCCAGAATGGCATTCAGTTTGAGTTCATATACATTCATAAATTTACACAATCATACATTCAATTTATAATCAAACATTTATACAAAAATACACATATCAGAGTTACTTAAATGTTTCTTCGACAAACACGTCTCAAATTATAGAAGTCTTAAAAAGCATAAATATACAAAAACTATAAGTAGATCTATATCAGTAACCATGTTTTAAAAGAAGTCTAGAATTTGATTGTCAAAATCCCCGCATACAGGAATTTGATGCCACCAGGTTTTACATTAAAAATACATATGTAACAATACCTGCATGTATATAACAGGAAAGTTTCCATAAATTGTACCGCATAAGTTGGATTATAAGGATCTTACATGCCTGCCTGTGTAAGACGGGTTTTTCCCTACCTGAGGGACAGTGCGGAATGGAAAACCGAGCGTTAGCGAAGTTTTTTATCCAAGCTTGGCCGAGGGTTGGGAAAACAGCCGTCTTACATAGGCAGACATGTTAGATCATTTTTCTTGCTTATCACGTTCAAAACAGATCATGGATACAAATAAATTTGAGTATTTCCTGACATTATTTATATGTTTATGACGTCATAATAGTGCCAGTACTATGTGACGTCACCAAGGTTTTTCCCTAGGGAAAGACAGGAATATCTATTCATAGCGCGTGCACGGACAAATGTATAAAAAAGAAATACTTATGTAAATACAAAGAAAGTACACATTTAAGCTTGTAAAGAATATTATCTATTTAGTAGAAATAATTTTAGAAAAAAAAATCTAAAGAGAGTCAAGAAAATATTTTTATTTAAGGAGGTAGGTTACCTTGATATTTGTAAGTGCGCATGTCCAACCGGAAGCTAACGTGACGATTTACGGCGACGTTTACGACAAACTAAATGTGTTTGTATATCCATTCATCTGGAAATAAAACTTCAACCTGCCTCCGATCTCATGTTTAATGGTTTAATAATGCAGATATAATGAATGAATTGCCGCAGAAACGCTTCAAAACATTGTTGCCTTAAAATGACGTCATTGACGTCATGACGTTACGTGTCAGTTACCGCGCAAAATTAATAACTTTCATTTTGAAAGTACGTTATTCTGTGCTTTTTCTTTATTTGAACTATTTTTAAACAGCCATTATTTGCTGAAATACTTTTTATTAATCTTTTGCTCTGAAAAATGATCAATATTTTGCTTCTTTTATGTAATTATATTGAAATGTTATGCGGAATGTAAGAAAATGGATGATGGTAACTGATGTGATTGGGAATATAGTTGGCTGAAAGTTAACTTATTACGGTCATTTACAAATAAAAATTGGGCAGTTTGATTTGTTATACCTGTTTCCCAGTTTCCGTTGATAATTTGTTACTTAAATACTAAAACTAAGCTCTAAAATTGTTCAAATTTCAGTAAAAAATTGTGGTGTCTTGAATTAAATTGATGTTACCATGGAAACGAGGCCCGTGACCTATATGTCTAATTGTAAAATTCAAAAGCGTTGACACTGGTTTATTTAAGGAACACAGCTTCGGCTTTTTATTTTCATTTCAACAATATCCATGAGAATAATAGCAGCATGCAGAACGGTTTTTCAATAAAAATGTCAAACGACGGGCACTGCTGTAAGTATTTTAAGCTGTGAAATTTGTTAAATTAACTGCAATTCATACGAAAATATTACTAACGTTAGAAATAAGATGTTTTAAAGCTACATTAAGAAGAAAGATAATTTTATATAATATTTTTTTATAAGAAATTACGACAAAAAGCAACATACAAGCTATTTTAAACATCTCTGTTGCCATGGTTACTCTAAACTTTAAGAAAGACATAGTACTATGTAAAGTTCTTGGTATTTTGCTAATCATATTACCCAAATATTCCATGTTGGTCAATAACAGAATGGCACTGAAGCCGTCGAAAAACCCGTTTTCATACATAATTGTTGAAAAATGAGAGAAAATGCGTTACCATGGAAACACGAGCCCCGCGACATATACATTTTAAGCTTTTATTAGAAAGCTAATGCGCATACTAGTAAAACTATTAATTATGCAGACTTCTACGGATAACAAAGAAACCAAAATACACTGAAAAGTGTTAAATATCCGTATTTTCCTTCTTCTTTCTATATAAAATACCTTAAGAGGGTCATGTACTTCAAACCTGGATAAAAATTGTACTTGAAGGGACAGAGATAAATGGAACTGAGATTGTAGCAGTTAAAACATTAAATTACACGAAATACAAAAAATCACTGCGGTTCAACTAATTTGAATTTACCCTGGTAACAAGGTAACCTACCTCCTTAATTTGATTTATTCGTGATAATACATGTCATACTTCAGTATCACAAAACTAAGATCATAGAGTATCACAGAACAAACAAACAGAACAAATATTTAAGTGGAAATACAGAAGTCCCTACCGGTGGAAAACTTTGTTAGTGATCGTCCCTTGTAGTTTTTGGCAACAGAAACTGTTTGAGTAATGCAGGATCCAGATAGGTGGACGAATGAAAAGACGGAGGGCATTCCTATAATCCCCTCCGGTGTTCAATCGGTAAGGGACTAAAAATGCTTCAAGGCATAAGAGCTAAGAAACAAAAACTATTTTGCTTAAATTTCAAGGGGAACATTAGTGAGCAGGTCATGGTTAATTTCCTGGAAGCACAGAGCACCCTAAAACAGCCATAGAACCATGCATAATGTAGTGTTTAAAACTTTGATAAAATATGAAATCTGCTTTTTCCTTCTGTTTAGTATTTATCAAATAAGATTGTGTTCCCTTTTTAAAACATACATTTTGCTAACGTTTCCAATTCTTTGCTCTCTCTTAAAAATGGGGGACCTTTATTGTCAAACATTTTGTACACATGATCAAGCTTTGACTGTCTAAAACTATTTTCAATATTCAATTTACCAATGTCAAAGAAGTCATATTTTTAAAAATATTCTACAATTATAACCATGAATTAATCTCACAACTTTATTCAGAGCTACTTGCAATCTGTTTTTAACTGTCTTGCAAGGACACTGTTCCAAGAGAGACTAACTTAGTCAAAATGACACTGTATGAAAGCATTTACACACAGTTTTAAGACTCATATCCAAATGTTGTTTCTGTCTATACAAAACTTTAATTCTAGAGGTTACCTTTTTGACGATGGTACTTACTATGGATGTACCAGATAAATCGTAACTCCTAGATATGTAGCAGAATATTGGGAGTGCATTGCATGACCATTACAATTAATTGAAAAACTTTTAACTTTTTAATCCAAGGAAAATACATTTGGTTTTACCGGGATGTAAAGACACTTATTATCAGCTAACCGTTCACTACAACTTTAAAGTCCCTTACCTAAAACATCACTTATAATATCTGGGTTATTCAGAGAGAACAGGATGGCACTATCCTCTGCATACAAAATGAGTTTGCATTTTTACTACTGATGCTCATATCATTTATAAAACACAGAAACAGACGAGGACCTAGGACACTCCCTTGCGGTATACCACAGGTGATTGTTTTTAATTATATGAGTTTACATCAAATAGTTTAGACGGTAAAGGAGGCTTTTATTCATGATTCAAAAGTAAAAACTTGAACGGGCAATTCTGTACCGGACTGATTATACAAAACAAGCATGTTTATTTTATCTTTCGAATAATTAATATTATTGTTATTACATTATGTAATTCCAAAACCGTTTATAATTGTTAAAAAGTGTAAATAAAATGAAAGAATAGATGCGAGTGAAGACATACGTAATCAGTTGCTATAAATATAACGGCCTTTTTATGTGGCGTACTTCTGTAGACGCGCCGTTTTATGGGGCGTACATCGCTAATTTTGGCATAAAGCTCCCCTAAAACATGAATTAACGCCATGATATATATTTTTATTTGTAACTTGTTATACTATTCTCGCGTTAAACAGATGAAAAATCAACAGAATGATTTTAAGAGACAGAAAATGAACCTGAAAGTGAACGTCCGAGTTCAAAACCGACTTCACGCGTCAGTTTACTCGAATGTTTGAAGAAACTAGAGAATTACTGACCAAAATCACATTACCATGGGGAGCTTGAATGATCTGCAGCTCGTACTGAATATATCGCTTCTTTGAACACGTTGAACTTCGATGAAAATGAGTAGTTTTTCTTACCGCACCACATAGGATGTTGACAAAATCAACAGGAAATGCCGGTAATGGAACGTACAATATAGCATGTATGTAGCGTACTCGCCGTAAATGCAACTTATACGTTGGACACGGTGTAGCTTAGAATCTAATTCTACTTCGTAATTAGCGTCGATAAGTTGGCACTGATATCGGAGATCGAAAATCGATTTTAAGCAAGCTTCACAATTCATCATCAAACATGTATTGTGAATTTCGAGCCAGCTTAAAGATCGAAATTCCAATTTGCAAATAGTTGAATTTCGAGCTAAGATTGAATTTCGAGACAGCTCGAAGATCAAAATTCAAATTTTCAAAAAGTTGAATTTCGAGCTGGGATTTAGTTTCGAGCCAGCTCGAACGGATCGAAATTCAATCTTTCAATCTCCAGCTCGAAATTCAACTTTTTTTTCGATCTTCGAGCTGGCTCGATATTCAAAGCTAGCACGAAATCATAGGTGTTTAATGTTGAATTTCGATACCCCTGAAGATCGAAATTTAAATTTTCAAAAAGTCTACTTTCAAAATAGCATTTATTTTCGAGCCAGCTCAATGATTATTAATATTCCAAAATCCGAATTTCGACCTTGTGTTAAATTAACAGCCTGTTTAGAGATTGATACTGAATTTCGAATATCGAGCTAGCATTGAGTGTCGAGCCAGCTCAAAAATCGTTCTTCAATTTTGAAAAGCTGAATTTTAATGGAATTCTGACTCTGGGATCTGCTAAAATTTTCATAATGCCGACTGTCTAGAAATTCATGCTAGTTCGAAATATTTGAATTTCGATCTTCCAGATGGCTCTAATTTCAATTCTACCTCGAAATTCGGTGCTTTCTATTGTTTCAATTTCAATCTCCGAGTTTGTTCGAAATTTCAATGTCAGCAAAATGCAACGTCATCCTTTCGAAAATTAGGAATTCGATCTTCTAACTTGCCCAAAATACGCCGCCTCAAATTTCGACGTTATGAAATTTTTAATTTTTTTCTTCTATAACACACTCGAAATTTAATTCAAGCTGTTTCTTAGATTTCCATTTTCGATAGACTCGAAGTTCAATGCTGGCTCGAATTTAACATTTGATCTTCGAGCTAGATCCAAATTCGATGCGAACTCGAAATTTCTTTTTTCTGAAATTTTGAATTTCGATCCTAAGCTGTTTACAATTGACTATTAACTGTAAACAAAATCAGATTATGCAGCGAACACTTATTTCTAAATCCGTACATGTGTGCAGTTTAGCGGGTGAGAAGAAATCAGTCTTTACTGTTAGGGAACTTATTCCGTAAGAAATGCGGAAATATACGAGAATGTTCGATTCTTTCCGATAACGATAAAAAAAAGCATATACTTATATACAAAACGCTTAAAAAGACCATTTTCTTTTTCACCTAGAAAACTGAAGTTAATATGAAACAATAGCTGAACGAATAAAGATTACTAAGCCGTTTGCAATGTTCTTATAGGGCAAATCAAAAACTATTTATTCTTTTGACAAACAGAAGTAATGTCAGCAAATTATCAGTATTTTACTATGTATCTAATTGTAGCTGGACACACATAAAGTATACGCAAAAAGACCATTTTCTTTTAAATTCATTTCAAAAATTAAATATCCATAAGAAAGACAATATATTGAATATTATCACGTCGTTTGCAAAGCTAGAATACCTATAATATTTTTTTCCATAAATTTAAGTAAAGTAAAGGATTCATTCTTTGCGCTATATAAAATATGTTCACTAGTGCGAAAAATCGATGGGTCTTATTCTTCCATATGGCTTGATTAAACAAATAGTAATAAATTCAAGTGTTTAATACGGCTTTGAATCACAAAATGCTGTTTATGAAAAGTGTCAGACGTGTATTATTAATTTAAAATTGAACAAAAATATTCAAACTCTTTAAAGTGTCATAATTTTGCCAATACGTAATGCATTCCTTATGTAAAAAACGCTTTGTTTATTCTGCAATCCAATATTTTCAATACATTAAATCCCCATTAACGCCGAATATCTTTTTTAAAGATATTTCTGGCTTGAAATAAATCTATTTTCTTCTGAATTTGTATGATAAAGATTCTTTGAACTTATAAGTTATTCGCATCTTAGAACTTGTAATCTATGCAATCAAATGACTTTAGATTGCGAATTATATCATCTATTTAAGTGTGATTACCTTGCAGTTGAAAGAAGAAAATATAAATCGGAGTACTGTAATAAATACAAATGCTGTTAACGAATAGTAACGACAAAGCTGTTTTGATAAAATTGTTAATTTTCTATAAACATGTCATGTCAGTATGCAAATAACGGGAATATTCTCATTCTCAATTTGAGCCGCACCATGGGAAAACCAACACAGTGCGTTTGCGACCAGCATGGATCCAGACCAGGCTGCGCATCCGCGCAGTCTGGTCAGGATCCATGCTGATCGCTAACGGTTTCTCTAAGTCAATTGCAATAGGTTTTAAAACGAACAGCATGAATCATGGCCAGACTGCACGGATGCGCAGCCTGGTCTGGATCCATGCTGGTCGCAAACGCACTATGTTGGTTTTCTCATGGTGCGGCTCATTTATAATAAATGTTATTTTTGTACCATTATATTTAAATATCATTTCATTCCATTACTCGTATTTATTTATGTCATTTTGTTATTCTTATTATTTTGTTGCTGTTTATTTTGTTGTCAGATGCCCTTAATGGGAATTGACTTCATCAATAGTAATAAACATGAAACTTGCATGTAATAAACGTATAATTTAAATTAATTACAGTACAAGTTTACCAAACCAGTTAAATAATTTTATTACAACAGGATCGGACCTGGCAACAAATTATAACCTATATCTGAAGATAAATTTTGGGCATTATTTACGACTTTTACCAGTTTACCAGCAAGAGGGCCGATCAGCTAGAAGTCCGTTAACGGCACTTTAAATATATTGGCGTTTCGTAGTGGCACGTTTCACATCTGGCGCTCCCCAAAACGCTAAGCGCAAAAAACGAGAACTCTGGCGACCGCACCATATTTTGGCATCCTGGCGCCGAAGCGAAAAGACAGGTTATTTGCGTTTTGGCGCGTTGGTATTGGCGTCAATACGAAAAATCGAAATTTGAACCGCTGTTTTTTGTTGTTGTTATTTATCCCACAGACAAGCATACTATTTATCATAGAAGTGCTCATATAAGCCGTGCCATGAGAAAACTAACATAGTGGGTTTGCGACCAGCATGGATCCAGACCAGCCTGCGCATCCGCGCAGTCTGGTCAGGCTCCATGCTGTTCGCTTTTAAAGCCTATTGGAATTGGAGAAACTGTTAGCGAACAGCATGGATCCTGACCAGACTGCGCGGATGCGCAGGCTGGTCTGGATCCATGCTGGTCGCATACCCACTATGTTGGTTTTCCCATGGCACGGCTCATATTAATATTTTGTCATGTAGACGTAGTCTACTGAGTATGCATTTTTTACTAGAAACCACCTGTGGAAATACGAAGATGGCAGGGAATACATCTTCTGAAAAAAATGCACTTTTTGTAATAAGGATGTAGGTGATGAATTTCACTTTCTTTTTATATGCCACAAATTTGTTAATGAAAGAAAAAAAGTATTTGAAACGCTATTACTATTTTTCAAATTGGAGAATTGTTTTCTAGCACAAATATAACTGTACTGAACAAACTTAATATATTTGTCGACGTAATTATTAAGAACTTTTTAAGTTAATATATATTTATTGGAAAATTGGTAGAATATACTTTTATAATTATTAAGAAGTTTTAAGTTAAAGGCACTGACCTTCAGATTTGGATAAAATAATCTTTCTCTCAAATTGAAGTTTGGTAATAGAATTATGAACATTAGAATAAGAGTTTTAGTTTCTAAAATATTATAAAAATTCCAAATCAAGAAAAAAAGATGACCTCGTCAGGAATCGAACCCCGGACCACCGCGACAATAAACAAAAATCAAAGCATTGTAAATACTGTAGGACGGATTGTCTTGAAATGTATTTATTCTGTCAGGTCCGAGATCAGCAATGTCCCTTTTCTGTTTGGACTGTTAAACTAGTAAATGTCTTTTTAAATGTAAGTGTAACCATAGACACATACACACAATTACAAAACAATCATACATTTTGTAATAACTATTGGGCAAATATACAACAAACTATAATAACATAGGGAACAGAACTGGAACACATTTTTAAGGTCACTAATTATAGCAGGGACGATCAGATTTTTAAGGAATACACGTATAACTGATTACCGTGTTGCAAATTAAAATAGACTATAATAGCCAAATTATTTGAGCATGAAATATTTTGATTTTGCTCTAGAATAGTAATAACTTTTACAGATTTACCGAGAGCTAAGTAATATTGTATTCGGCAATATAACAGATTCCTTTCTCAATAAATTTCCAAGTATCATAAATCATTGGAAAAGTCTTTTACTTCTTTTGATTATCAAAAGCATCTATCAAAGTTCTATTATTCTATTTCACTTCTTTGTGGTGATTAAAGATAACAATTATCCGAGCTTTTACTTCCCCTAAATTCTGAACTTTTTAGTAGAGATAATTTATTTGTGAATTTCATTGATGTAAAATCTTCGATGTAAAATCTTCAATGAAAAATCCGTCATCCAGCGATAAGAACACTGTCTCGTATATAAAGCGTGCTTAGTTTATTGGTCAGTGGGCACATCGTCTGCTCGAGTTATACTGCACTAATCATCAGCATTCAATTAAAGCGCGCAGTGAAACATGGTAATTTCAGTTGTTCTATGTGCTGCCATTTGAGAACTATTTTCTTTCGGCGGAGTGTGAAATCTATGGTGGTTATCAAAAATCGATTAAGCCGAAATTCGTATATGTATTATTGTGGTTCCACAGCTATTCTACAAGATGACAGGTGGACAATTTAGGCAATCCATCCAAAAATCAAAGTACTGAAAGTACAGAAAGGCTGGCTACCACAAAACACTGAATGAAAACTGTGCGGGAAAGATGCTTGCAAAATCTTAGAAACTATAGGGTTTCTGTATTAAACTAAAGCGAGCATAGGGCATTGTTGTGATGAACCATCTTGATTAACATGTGCATCCAAGTTAAAGTTCAATCGAGAAACCTAGCCCGCCCGCTTAGCTCAGTAGGTAAGAGCGTTGGTCTACGGATCGCGGGTCGCGAGTTCATCCTCGGCGGCGCATGTTCTCCGTGACTATTGATAAACGACATTGGTCTGAATCATTAGTCCTCACCTCTGATAATTCATGTGGGGAAGTTGGCAGTTACTTGCGGAGAACAGGTTTGTACTGGTACAGAATCCAGGAACACTGGTTAGGTTAACTGCCCGCCGTTACATGACTGAAATACTGTTGAAAAACGGCGTTAAACCCAAAACAAACAAACAAACAATCGAGAAACCTAGTTTATCGGACGTAAACATGGGTCTAAGAGAGTAAACTATAGTTTAAGCCCGTTATACCGTGTGTTCGCTCGCAAATTTATGTTAGTATTCGATAATCCTAGTTTTTTTGACAAAAATTTAATATTGGAAATTTGATTGCCGAGAACCATTGTTTACGGACGTGAACCTATGTTTACGACCATGAACTTGTTTCTCGAACAAAACTATGATTTTCGGTCATTATCTTATGTTCACCAGCGTGAACCTATGTTTACGGTCGTAAACCTAAGTTCTCGATCGTTAACATATGTTCACGTTCGTAAGATATGGTTTACACTCGTGAACCCTGGTTTACTCCCGTAAACATAGGTTCACGCTCGTGAACTTAGATTCTAACATGACTGGGTTTGATTTCCAGTTGAACAAAGAAGGAAATCAACCTTTGTATGTTCTGCGATAAACAACAGTTGACGCACAGACCGGTAAGAGAGCATAATGACGTCAATGATGACGTCAAATTGCCACATGACGTCCGATACATTACTCCTCGGGTAAATAAAGTCCAGCATAATATTTCTTAAAATATGTAAATGAGCATGTCAGAATGAAAACAATCAAGGCCTTCTTGTGGTTTACCGTCTAATTTACCACGGTTAATCGTTCAAATGCTTCAGTATTTAACCACTCGGGCTAACGCCCTTGTGGTTCAATTCCTACACATCTGAACTCTGAACCGTGGTAAATCAGATGATAAACCGCTTGAAGACCTTGATTATTTCTTAAATAACGGCCGAAATTCAAAGTTCAATTGAAAAACCTAGTTGAAACCTTGGTTTACGGGGGTGTTTTCGCTCGAAAATATGGATAAGTATTAGAAAAACCTGGTTTTACGTTCGTTTGTTTATCTGTAATTGCTAATTTTAGTTTTTTTTTACCGTAAACCTGGGTTCACGTTATTATTGGACAATTGGCGTGCCATAACCGTTTATATGTTTCTTAAGAAGCGATAATAAACATTGAGGGACATAATATCAGATAAAATATAAAGGTAACAAGCACAACATCTATATTTCGATATGCAACCCCCCCCCCCCCCCCCCCCACCCTCCGATTAAATCCTTTTACTCGAGGTTCCCCAGAAAAATTGTTATCGACAATTTTATTTTGTGTTTTATAATTGTTACGCAATATTTTGAGGTTTCATTTAGAAAAATATTTGGTAAAATGAATTCTCTGCGATCGTTTTGCGCAATGGCTATCACTTTGAAATTTGTCTCTGTTTCAGCTGGAGAAAAAAAAGACGACATAATTTATACAAAATTAACAAATAAAGAAAACGAACAAACAAACAACAACGACACGGTAAAAGTCGTTTAAAGATGAATCACAGTGCGAAAATATGTTACTTCAGGACTGTATCAAGTTAGTGCAATTGTTAAACATTACCAATACGGGTCCACTGTCTTAATATAACCTGAAAAAAAAATTGAAAACGTGTGTTTAAACAAAACTCGCTGACATCTACATCCCACCCTTAAAGCAAATTGGTGACAAAGCGCTTTTTACATTATATCTTTCAGTATTCGTCAAAAGGTTTAAAACAAATTTACTAGTATAAAAATAGCCTAAAAGTAAAAAAAACAGGTATAATGTGGTAATTTGTTTCTTCTCACGTTACTGTGGCACTTCCACGCAGCGATTACGTCCCTTAGTCGCTATCACAAATGATCTGAAAGAATTGATTCTTAAAGCTTAAGCCCTAAATATAAGACCTGATATAACTCATATCACTGTAAGTTCATTTTAATTGATATTTGATATTTCTTATTTTCTACGTTATGTCAGGTCGTTGAATAATGCGCAGTATAATTCATCACGGAACCAGCGTTTGTTTCCTTAGCTGCTTACAGACCGTGGTCATAATTAATCTATAACGAAGCGGTCAACACTGAGTTACGAAAAAGTTCCATTCATACGGACATTTCATTCATAGAGGCGAATTAATTTACCATCATTATGTAATATTTTCTAATGTTATCTTTCAAGTATTTACCGTTAGAAAAATAAAACATTATTATAACATGTTTGAGCAAATAGATCTATTGAAACAGGTAAGTTTAACAATCTTTATACAACTCTATGGCAAAACTGATAAACGTGGCGGACTATTTGAATTGCGCATGAAATTATATTTTGTGTTGTCAGTCTCAGCACCTGTTGAACTTTACAGAAACTCGATACATGGTTATAATAGTCTGGCGAATATCGCCAGCCTAAAAACCGTCGTCGTAACCAATAGAGCTATAGCGGAATTAGTGAATATAGATATTTATAATCGAGACAGTTTATCTGAAGTAAAAGCACGCTTTTCAACTTTCATCGTAAAAAGTAGTAAAAGCAGCAAATTCTCATGTGTTTCCGTAACATACAGTTTGTCAGTAATTAAGTTTTAAAGCCTTTTTAACAAATATAGCATTTATTTCAAGATATCTAAAAAATATTTTTTGTGTGTTGTCGAATGATCTGGAGGCCAATCTCTTTAATATATATTTTTTGGAAAATTGGTAGAATATACTTTACAAAAAATCTACATTATCACCATTTGATTTGCTTTGTAGTATTAAATACATGAAGCAGACTGATATACGTATATATTATGTTTGTCGTTCTCCATTGACTTGCAGTTTGTTAATATGATATGCCGCTATAACTACAAAACTGATGCTTATGTTGCTTACTTGATGTAAACCCAAGTTGAAAGTTTGAAAGTTCATTGTCGCTTTTAGTCCTGAAACTCTTGATAAAACGAGAAGCAGCACTCCTTGGACAAACCCAGAATAAAATGGTATGTGCACGACGACAAGACAAAAGATAATTGCCACTAATTTGTGTTTTCTTTGGGGGTTTTTTCCTGCGACAGAAAGACAAATGCAATAGTAACAAGATACGTTTATAATTGTCCTGTTAAAGTAGGAGAGGCGTAGTTATTATATCATTTTGTGGCATTAATGTGCAAGGACGTGCATAGCTTCCTACATCACATGCCATGAATATACTACCACTTTAGACTCCCTACAGTTTGTTAACTCAGCGCCGGATTATAGTGATGAGTACAGCCAGTATCACCGAGTCTCAACGTAAGCGTTGACCGGTGGTATAATTACGTGCGAGCAGGTCGCTTTTTGCGGTTGTTTTCACCAGTCAAGGTAATATTTTCCTTCGTAGTTTTTTTCATTTTTAAAGCTTTGTTATTAAGAATTGGCCGAGGATGACCTACAATGGACGCGCTTTGAAGGTGATGTATTGAATTTTTCATGTCATTTGTATTTTTTTCTAACATTCAGGAAATATTCACTAAAAAACACGTATTTGGATACCATATCGTAGTTTTCTCGCTTTAAATGGATAAATTACTGTTAAAATGTCCTTTGATTTAGTTATACATGTACGATATACCCACTTTAACAGATCGGTCACCGTTATATGCAATTTCAAAAATCACATAGCCCGGCAAAACCCGGCCGTCGGCGAAGGTGCTGTCTTACGTCCGAGTCGGCGGTACACAAAAATAAAAATGCATACGTACGAGCTGGTGGAATTTATGAAAAACGATATTTTCAAGACTTTTCAGGATCCGACAGTGGACAAAATGTATTTTTATCGATATATAGACTACCATTTCATGTTTCTTCGTTGTGCACAGTCATTTTAACATATGTCGGTTTCATACTCGAAGCCTCTACTAAATTTATAATGAATTAAAGGGTGGCGGGGGACACAGGCCCCATCTAACGATCCTTATGGTATAGTATTTATATAGTAATTATATAATGCTATACCATAAGGATACCGTTAGATGGGGCATATGGCGGGGGACAGTAACTGTGTGCACAATAAATAAATCGTATGCTTTTAGGTATAAATTATGACATTGTCAATGACGCGATCAATTTAAAACCAGATAGAGATATTTTAAATTCTGAATAAAATTGATAGATACATTTGATATTTGTATTTCAGTCATCTACCATGGATGAAAATGTAAGCCTAAACATGAAAGTGAACGCGGCTGTGTCATCAATATTGGATGACATGAAGGGTGTGATCGCTAGGATGTATAGAGTATAGGATTTTTTTGATTTTTTTTTAAATTGTCCCATTGAACGTTCGTACCAGCACGGATACCTCCCACTTGAATCTGGCAGACCAGAGTCCTTCTAGAAAATTGATCTGAGTATAGAATTTTCCAGATATAAAGTAGGCCCGAGTGGTTTATATGTTAGTATTTTTTATTCTAAGGATGTACTTCTAATGTTCAGAATGTTGGTGGCAATTTCCCGTGCAATAAAGGTAGGTATTGCCTTATATATTAATAGTAAATGATCAATGGAATGTTTGATGTTACTCAATAGTTTTTATTCGATAGCTATTGGGTAAAATGTATCTAGATCAAAGAAATAAATTTTCTTAATTATAGAAAAAGAAAATTGATTTACTTTCAGTGTTGGTATGACCTAATTATGAACCTGTATCCAATATCACCAAAATCAAGCGTTTGGTTAATAAAACATTTGAGATTTTTCGTGCCATTGAATCGCAAAACATCTAAAAGTATACTTTTATATATATTATATAAAACAAGTGAGTACAACTGGGAACAAAAGCTGCCACTCGACTAATGTCAGTGCTTAATAGTTAACTATTAACTATCTTCACTGAAAGGTTTTGGTCGAAACAAAGTCATTTAAATTAAGTGATTTCTTTAAATCGGTAAAGTACCATAATTCTATGAGCACCGCATGAAACAGTAACTGAAATTTAAATTGCACAATCAAATATTAGTCAGGATGGTTCACAGAGTCTGTAAACTAGACTGCATATGTGCATTATTAAACTGCACACATTTCTCCATTTAGGAATTCAGTGTATTCATTTAATTTTGGGTTGTATATAGTATAGTAGTCGCAACTTGACCGCAATGGTTGAACTTAGGCTGATTATTCATATCGATTATTAAGGGGTGCTTTGGGTAGCCGTGTGTATTTATATGGAATTAGCTTGTATACAGTGCTGTGTCAAAGTATATACTTACATTTGATCGTTAAAACTTTCCAATACATTAATTTATATTTCCATTTCTCGTCCAGCTCGTGTTTTACGTACACTCCTTTTCAATAATAGGTTGTGTCTTATTATGTATTATAATACAAAGGTCAACCACCGGGGTCAAGTTGCTTCCACTATACTTCTATTACTTTTCTCCCAAACGTTACTAGCAATAGTTACACATATTAATATACAAAGCACATCTAGAAACGCAACATTTTTCAACATATATATACATGTAAAAGGAAAGTGTGAAAGAAAAACGAGGGATAAAAACGTTGCGTATCTAGATGTACTTAGCTTTTAATAGGGCCAACTGTGGTTTAACTGTACTGTAAGCGTAGACACATGGGCAAATACTAGTCTGGCGATCGCGAAGGACACATTACTATTCGGTCACAAAATCCTGCTAAATGCGCTAAATGACTGTGTACAATGATGCGTTAAATGACTGTGCATAACGAAGAAACATGAAATAGTAGTCTATATATCGATAAAAATGCATTTTGTCCACTGTCAGATCCTAAAAAGTCTTGAAAATATCGTTTTTCATAAATTCCACCAGCTCGTACGTATGCATTTTTATTTTGGTGTACCACCGACTCGGACGTAAGACAGCACCTTCGCCGACGGCCGGGTTTTGCCGGGCTATGTGATTTTTGAAATTGCATATAACGGTGACCGATCTGTTAAAGTGGGTATATCGTACATGTATAACTAAATCAAAGGACATTTTAACAGTAATGTATCCATTCAAAGCGAGAAAACTACGATATGGTATCCAAATACGTGTTTTTTAGTGAATATTTCCTGAATGTTAGAAAAAAATACAAATGACATGAAAAATTCAATACATCACCTTCAAAGCGCGTCCATTGTAGGTCATCCTCGGCCAATTCTTAATAACAAAAGATTAAAAATGAAAAAAACTACGAAGGAAAATATTACCTTGACTGGTGAAAACAATCGCAAAAAGCGACCTGCTCGCACGTAATTATACCACCGGTCAACGCTTACGTTGAAACTCGGTGAGTATACCTACCCCTCTGACCAGTGACATTCCGTGCAAAGCATAGTTGTAAATACATGTGCACTACTGACTAGTGCGCAAAAACCCACTAGAGCTAATGTGGCTTAATATATTATGTTATCATTAAGTTATTAAGCATATATCTATTTCGTGAACTTTAACAAAAACATTTGATAATTTTAGGTTTTTATTTATTTATTAATAACTCCCTTACATCTTTAAACGATGTTTCAGCAAATAACTTTTTATTTACACTACAGTAAGTTCTTTGATTTTTATGCTCCCGAAGGTGGGCATATTGAAATCGCACTGTCCGTCCGTCCGACCATAACTTTGTAAATTCTTGTCCGGGTTGTTACTCTGCCATCCATGAAGGGATTTTGAAATAGCTTGGCATAAATATAAACCTTAATGAGACGACGTTTCATGCGTAAGACCCAGACCCCTAGCTCCAAGGTCAAGGCCACACTTAGAAGTCAAAAGTTAATATGGTCTGTTTCGTGTCCGGTTCGTAACTTTGCCATTCATCAAGGGATTTTGAAAGAACTTAGCCTAAATGTTTATCATAATG
The DNA here is from genome assembly GCF_021730395.1 of Mercenaria mercenaria. Classification (NCBI taxonomy): domain Eukaryota; kingdom Metazoa; phylum Mollusca; class Bivalvia; order Venerida; family Veneridae; genus Mercenaria; species Mercenaria mercenaria. Next base: position 65,058,490 of record NC_069377.1, on the reverse strand, counting down.
AGACGACGTGTCATGCGCCAGACCCTGACCCCTAGCTCCAAGGTCACACTTAGAGGTCAAATGTTAACAGGGTCTGTTTTTGTGTCCGGCCCATAATTCTGACATTCATGAAAGGATTTTGAAATATCTTGGCATAAATGTTATAACCATAATCAGACAATGTGTCATGCACAAGACCCAGATCCCTAGCTCAAATGTCAAGGTCATAGTTAGAAGTCAAAAGTTAATAGGATCTTTTCCGTGACCGGTATATAACTCTGCCATCCATGAAGGGATTTAAAACAACTTGGCATAAACGTTTAACATAATGAGACAATGCGTCACGCGCAAGACCCAGACCCCCAGCTCCAAGATCAAGGTTACACTTAGAAGTCAAGTCAAAGGTTAATAGGGTCTGTTTCATGTCCGGTGCGTAACTCAGTCATTCATCAAGGGATTTCGAAATTACTTGGCATAAATATTCCCCATAAAGAGAAAACGTGTCATGCACAACAACCAGATCCCTAACTCTAAGGTCAAGGTCACATTTAGAGGTTAAAGGTTAAAACAACTTGGCATAAACGTTTAACATAATGAGACAATGCGTCACGCGCAAGACCCAGACCCCCAGCTCCAAGATCAAGGTTACACTTAGAAGTCATGTCAAAGGTTAACATGGCCTGTTTCTTGCCCGTTCCGTACCTCTTCCATCGATGAAGAGATTTTAAAATTACTTGGCATAAACGTTTCCTGTATTGAGATGACGTGTCAGACGCAAGACCAAGACCCTAGCTTCAAGGTCAATGTCACACTTAGAAGTCAAATGGTAACATTGTATGTTTCTTGTCCGGTCAATAACTCCATTCATCAAGGGATGCTAAATTAAAATTACTTGTCACAATTGTTCCCTATAATGAATTGGTGCGTCATGCTCAAGACCCAGACTCCTAGCTCCAAGGTCAAGGTTACCATTGGAGAACTTTTTTTATCTGGTTACAAAATGATTCATACCTAAACTATTCTGGCATATTTTGCGCAAACAACTATAGGATTCTAGGACACACTTCGGGGACGTTTGTCGCTAATAGTGACAGCTCTTGTTTGAGGTTCAATTTTAAGGTATGACCCACGTAATGGTGAATATTTCAAATCTTCAAAACAATGTTACAGCAATATACTGTATCCAGTGAGAGACTTGTATGCAAAATTTAAACAACTTTTACCGTGCTGTTTTTTTTATAAATTTTGTACAATTAAGGATATTTCCTCAAGCTCAAGTGGAGACAAATTTCAAAGTGATGGCCGCTGTCCAAAACGTTTGCAGAGAATCCATTTTACCATTGATTTTGATAAAAGGAAATCAAACTATTGGTAAACAATTATAAAACACAAAATAAAACTGTGAATATCTTTTTTTTTCAAGGGTGCCTCAAGTAAAAGATTTAATGAGACAGAATTCTAATTCCAACATTGAAAACTTATGGTTGAGTCATGTGGGACTGTTTTAAATTTTGCTAACTTCATTCAAAAATAGCCTTTGAGCAGAAGTAAAACCTACCTACATTTCTTCCAAAATATGTAATCTAAAGAGTAAAGGCAAAATAGAGAACTTTTACCGCATGTAACTCAGTATTTTTAAAGATGTGGGACATAACCCTACAAATAAACTAGACTAGATATCTTTAGTGCACACCATTTCTGACAGTCTTGAGACGAAATTATGTCACTTTGATTTTTCTTGGTAGAAATTTTGCTCGATCGAGGTAAGAAATTCATTCGTTAGATTTTTGTATAATTTTTGAATTACGATTTTTATTTAGTAAATTTTTGTTCATTCTACAGAATTTTGTAAATACGTTTACTTTTCGGCAAGAGATTAGCCAGTTTCGGTATGTCAGGCTAATTTATTAATTTTTTCAGACTTTTGTAAATTATTTCGAAAGAGGAATCTAAAGTGTTTCGTTTGTATCAGCTGTAAAATTTATATTTGAAATTGGGTAACATAATTATTAGAAAATTATCTTTGTCATAAATCGTGTATGTCAAACATTTCGTTGTAAATTATGGAACGCCGCTACTGCATTGAATTGTAATGTATAAATGTATATGTTTGCAAGTATACTACCATGTATTTAATACGTGATTGTAATTTGAAATTATTGTGTGCCAGTCTATAGCATATTTATACAATGTCCGTTTTGTTGTATGGTAGTTGATATTACATTCATACCAGCTATTGTATAACGTTTAATTTGCATTGCATTGTGTTATTTTGTGGTTGTATCTATATGTATCCTTATCTTTAATTTTTCATCATAATCTTTTCATATCTTTTCCATACTTTAATTTTAGACTTGTAAGTAATTAATTTGAGAAATAATGGAAGTAATAAGTGACGTATTGTAATCACGTGACGTATGAACTTAGTAGCACTCATATTTTGTATAAGTAGCACGTATTATTTATGGGAGCCTACGGAGGTATGGTGTACCCAAAGGAGCAGTTTTATGCCCTTACTTGTATTTGCTATGGTGCTTACCTGGTGATGATGTCACGACCCGGAAGTTCAATATCCGAGGTTCGCTTTAGTGTACTCGCCTGGATGTGATTTCCCAGCGGAAAAAGTTTAGTCCCATGGTTGTGCCTTAACCGCAAAGACGCTGATTTTTGTAGTCAACTGAGACAGCTCAGGGATACAAACACCTACCAACATATGGGGAGCCAAAAAGGAGTCAACGTTTTCACGGTTTAACCTGACTTTATTTTAAGATATGTTATTAGTGCTACATAAAATTTGAAGTAAAAGGAAACACCTGTAAAACGTCACAATGGAAATGAACTGTACAGATACTGAGCTCGGAGTTTTTTGTTGTTGTTTTTTTTTTTTTTTTTTTTTTGTTTCCTTTTCATTCTTTTCTTCTAAGATTTTTGTTTTCATTCATTGTAAATAATCATTTTCCGCAAATAAACTTGTAAATATTGTAATGAGTGTTAAGTTGTTCCGATAGTTGCTGTCCCCGGTTCGTCCATCCTGTCAAATATATTGTCAAGATCATTTCTCAACTTGATTATTTTATCAGCAAAGTATCGTAGAAAGTCATTTGCCAAACACCTTATAGACCACTTTAGAGGTCTAAAACAATTACCAGACCTGTTCTACTTCTACTGTTTATACGAAAAATTTTACGATGAAAAATCCCATGGGCCTGTAGTGTGATTCGAACCCGGGTCGCTTGGGTGCTAGTCAAATGCTCTAACCACTGAGCCAAAGAGGCCACACACTTACGCAGTTGTCAGAGATTAAATTTAAACTTACAGGTTGTGCGTTAGCGACCGTAACAATGCAGCAGAAGCATGAGAAGTCCGTGCATGTCATTTATGGTGCACGCGTGATATACTCCGAAATAATATTTATCATATTATCATTTGTTTAAAAAATGCGTTTTTAGTAAAATGTTTCGACCAGTTTTACACATCCTCAAAGCTGATATAAACCTGACTTTGCTGTAAAATTTCAACATTCAATTTTACACAGCTGAAATTTAAAACGGGCATACCCCTCTGTTTAAGTTAAGAATGCTTCATGAAACAGGCTATTTTATTCAAAAAATAAATAATGATAACTGCAAAAGAAAACAAACACCACATATCTCCTCCAAGTTAATTAATAATCTGCTAGTGACAATTTCCATACAATTAGCATGGAACATAAATGACAAAGTTGTATTTTAGAAAATAACCCAGGTAAATTTCGGACGTGTCTGAAATAAGATTAACAGTTCAAACGTAGTTTTAAGGCAGTTTTTGAGTAGTAGCACACTTCTCGTCTTCTGAAAAATCTTTTAATATTACCGAATATCGTTAATCCATTTCAAATTTTTATTCCTTTAAATATCATTATATATTTTGCACTTCGCAAAGTTTTGTCGGTCTTATGCCATTTCCTTGACAGTCTTTCATTTATGTAAAACAGTCAGTTACCTGGATTCTATACTTGTAATGACTTTACACACACAAGTAACTAACAACTTCTTTATATGAACAGGGCCGTTTGTTCGAAAACTTTTAAACCGTGTAACTAACTGCTGTTAATTTGATTAAAATTTATTTCTTGAAAACTTGCGTGATTTTGCTATTACGCAAAGCTTTTAGTGTTCGCTTATCCTCACTATACATTCTTTTCTGAGTCTTCTAAAATGTCGAACATAATTCTAAATATTTATCCAACTGTTAGCTTAATCGCTTTAAGTTTCGAACACGCCAGATGTGGAGGACGAGAGCGACTTTACAAGAAATAATATTTAATCAAATCCTTGCCATGTCACAGAGAACAAAAGCCTCGATCTACAAACATCTTAATTAGTAGTACTCGTTGCTTTCATTGTCAAGAAGATAGAAGGTTTTCATATCTTCTCGATGGTGTGCGCAGATCTTTTAGCACATTTCGTTGTGTCGTCTTGGCGCGCCAGATCAGGGTATATCACCTTGCCCGGATCGGGGAAATACAAGAATAACAGCAAGAGCACAATAGTTTCAGTTGACGGACAGTCAGGGGAGGTAACTAGAGTCACGGATTGGGACTATTACAAATGTAGCTCTATCAACATTTGTCCACTGAATAAAGGGAATTCGTTTGGTAAGGTAGGGATTTGCATGATACAAAATCTCACTGAAATTATTTAAACCAAACTAAATCTTATACATCTCACCTTGCACGCTTCACATGTATTAACACCGTAATGGAACCCTGAAGCTTTTCCTCCGCAAACACGACAAGGGGGAAGAAGGGGCGGTCTTGACCCTTTATTCCCGGGCTGCTCGCTTTCATTTGCACGAGTTAGGTTGGTACGCTCCATTAAACACAGTTCTGAAATCAAGACAATACCTTCGATATCTGTTTATTGGATTTACATGTCTATATGACTAAAACGGTGCGAAATACAATTACGGTGAATATTAACAGCTTTTATGGTAATTGTTAAAAGTATTTTTACCCTGGCAGTCAATCTCTAAGAAACCAAGACAATACCTTCGATATTTACATGTCTATATGACTAAAACGGTGCGAAACAGGAGTGTAGGACAAATTCCCCTGCGGACAAAAAACCATTTGGCTCATTTTTTGCATAGGTGGACAAAACCCCCTTCGTCGTTTTCAAAAGGAAGACAAAAAACCTTTCATTTTTTTTTTTTACAATGACAAAACGCCCTTCGTTTTTTTCACAAGGGGGACATAAAAAAGGGAAGGGGGTTTTGTCCTCCTTGTAAAATTCAGCGAAGGGGTTTTTTTCCTCCTTGTAAAATTCAGCGAAGGGGGTTTTGTCCTCCTTGTGAAAAGGATGAAGGGGGTTTTGTCCGCCTATGCAAAAATGAGTGAAGGGGGTTTTGTCCGCAGGGGATTTTGTCCGGACCCCGCGAAGCACAATTACGGTAAATATTAACAGCTTTTATGGTAGTTGTTAAAAGTATTTTTACCCTGGCAGTCAATCTCTTAATCCTGAAATATTCTATTTATTCATGCAGTTGCTTGGTATCTGAAAAATAAAAAGGTTTACAAGAATGAAATGACCATTTTAAACTGAAAACTATGGAAGTTTTCGTGAACATTTAAAATGTAAAAAAAATAACTTGTTAGAGCTTGTTTTACAATATATTTCAGAAATGTCTTCTGACAAAACTGTAAATATTAAAGTACGCCGTGTATTTGAGTATATAAAATCCTTTGCTTGAATCATTCTGTTGTATGTCTGCAGGTGAACATAAAATCTCATCTAAAATCTTGAAGAGAAAGTAACTTCTGATCGATATCTACAATAATAGCCAACGTTATTTAATGATATATGCAGCTGCACTTCCCTGTATTTCTTGACGAGCATTTATACTTATTATAAACAAGAGAGTTTTATAAAGAAGTAATGAATAGAACCCAATTTTAGAAGCGCATGAAAAACAATCTTCTTATACATGAAATATAAACGAAGTTCGTCCTCTTTAATTAACAGTGCTGAACAAGTGTACTTACCTGTCACATGCAGCTTACTCCAGTCACGTCTACAGTTACACTGACTTGCGTATAGTACAGTGTTAATATGGTGCTGTTGTAGCCATAGTGTTCATCGATTTATTTGTAATGTTAGTAATGTGTAAAACAAACGATGCATTGAACTGATTCCATAGTCCATTTTCTACCAAATATCTAACTTTTATATGAAAGTTCTAATGAATACCATTTTACATATAATATATTTTTTGTTTCAAAGTTCCAGAACAATTCATTAAAAAAATACATCTTTTGATTTATTTCCCTTTTTAAAATTCCTTTAAAATATAAATAGTTGACTGTTTGATTAAATAATGAAGGTCTTCGAGTGGTCTGACGTCTGATTGATCATGGTTCAGAGTTCAGAGTTCAGAATGATGCGCGTGTGGTTAAATACTTAAGCATCTGAAAGAAGAACCGTGGTGAATTAAACGATAAACCACGAGAAGGCCTTGATAGTATTTATTTTTAACAACCGGTATTCAAGAAAATACTAGAAGTGTTAAAGACCCACCACGACCTAGTGGTCTACTTTTTCCTCCCACATGAACTTGATGCAAATAATTCTGGTAATACTGGTATAATACAGCTATTCTACAAGATGACAGGTGGACAATTTAGATCCTGTTTTCACAACTTCATCTGCAAAACTTATTCAGTCATTCTATTCTCAGTATAGTTTTATAAACATAGAATAATAACTATCTTACACTGTAGAAACAAAGTGTGGTCTAAACTCACCTTAATACAGAACAGAACAGAACAGTTCTGTTCTGTTCTGTTCTGTTCTGTTCTGTTCTTAATACATGAAGTACCGTGCATACTACTACATTAATTTATATATTTAGACATTAAACACATTATTATTATTATTATTATTATTATTATTATTATTATACCAGATTTATATAGCGCCCTTTTCATGATCAATTTCACGTTCAAAGGCGCTTTACATAGTTCAAATGCAGCCATACAGGGCGCATAATTCATCCTCTACTAGTACAGACACAGAGCGATCTGACCAGAGGGACAGAGTGACACAAAGCCCCCACGACAGAGAGATCAGAAATCAGATACAGGCTTGTCCGGCTAACTTAGCCTAGCTCGTTGCGAATAGACAGCCTGGTTCTTTAACGTGCCCAGTGTATAGCACTGATACACACAAGGATTGCCTGGGTTCCTGACCAGTACACCTCTAGTTGGGTGGGAAACACTGAAAAGCGTTTCTGAAAATTCCCAAGTAGCTGCCGGGGATCGAACCCCACGACCACCTCAGGATTGGAAGGCCAGTGTGCAAACCACTGAGCTATCCGTCCACCTTGTCTTGGCCTTATATATGTCACTGTCAATTTGTAACTAAATACTTGTTATTTCTCATTTTCTCCACGAAAAAAATGTATAATTACCATCATGGAAATACAAAAGATTACAGATATTTTATTTTGTGGTGCGTCTTTAAGGTAACTTGACAAACAGCCACTACTGACCTTGACATTTTATAGCGTAAAAATACCAGTATATTTTGAGTAGAAACAACTTCGATTTTTAAAATACCTGATAGATTGAAATATTGATAGTGGACACAAAATTCTCCTTATCATTACACAGTACCTACTGTAACATCGGCAATGTTCCAGTACTAGCTTGCCTTTTCTACCTTTTCGACATTTCATTTTTAAGGTTCCTTACAACTTAAAACACCAAATGAGATCAAACATTGACCTTTACTTGAAAACAAGTGTTTGTCCTAACAAGAACGGGACCATTATAGGCGGACATGCGGTTCAAATCTAAATTCCACCAAGACTTTACGCCGAAGAGTTTTTCCATGATGTGTGTTTTTTCTAAACAGACACAAAAACGGAAATGGAGTACTCTGAATTCTAATGTGCGAACTGATTCTGATAGAGTTACTACTGAATGCGCAGGCTTTACTGACATGATCATTCAAATAAATGAATAAATACAGTGGATTTCTTGAAGAAAAATTAATATGTTCAGAGAATTATTTTTAAATGTAGATTCTTACACATGCCCTTATAACGGTGAGGAAGTCATTCACGTGACTTATAGAAGGTCGGCTGTGCTATCAAGGAGCACACAATAATCTCAGAAGATACACCTATGGTCATCTTCACTATAAAAGCTGAATGTCAGATGAAGTACCGATAAAGCTGAATGTCAGGAGGAGCACTTGATCATAATTCACGCTCTAAAGCGCTGAATTTGAAGAAAAGCAGCCAGGATAATCTTCCACGATCTAAAGCGCTGAATATCAGGAGAGGCACCTAAGGTCATATTCCACCATCTAAAGTATTGAATGTCGGGAGAAGCACCCAGCGTCACCTTCCACCATCTAAAGCCTGAATGTCGGGATGAGCACCTAGGATTACCTTCCGCTATCAAAAGCCCTGGATGTCGGGATGAGCACCTAGGGTCATGTTCCACCATCTAAAGCCCTGAATGTCGGGATGAGCACCCAGCGTCACCTTCCACCATCTAAAGCCCTGAATGTCGGGATGAGCACCTAGGATTACCTTCCACTATCTAAAGCCCTGAGTGTCGGGAGAAGCACTCAGGGTCACGTTCCACCATCTAATGCCCTGAATGTCGGGATGAGCACCCAGCGTAACCTTCCACCATCTTAAACCCGGAATGTCGGGATGAGCACGTAGGGTCACGTTCCACCATCTAAAGCCCTGAATGTCGGGATGAGCACCTTGGATTACCTTCCATTATCTAAAGCCCTGAATGTCGGGATGAGCACCCAGCGTCACCATCCACCATCTTAAGCCCTGAATGTCGGGAGAAGCACCCAGGGTCACCTTCCACAAACTTAAGCTCTGAATGTCGGGATGAGCATCTAGGGTCACCTTCCACCATCTTAAGCCCTGAATGTAGGAAGAAGCACCCAAGACCACCTCAGGATTGGAAGGCCAGTGTGCAAACCACTGAGCTATCCGTCCACCTTGTCTTGGCCTTATATATGTCACTGTCAATTTGTAACTAAATACTTGTTATTTCTCATTTTCTCCACGAAAAAAAATGTATAATTACCATCATGGAAATACAAAAGATTACAGATATTTTATTTTGTGGTGCGTCTTTAAGGTAACTTGACAAACAGCCACTACTGACCTTGACATTTTATAGCGTAAAAATACCAGTATATTTTGAGTAGAAACATCTTCGATTTTTAGAATACCTGATAGATTTAAATATTGATGGTGGACACAAAATTCTCCTTATCATTACACAGTACCTACTGTAACATCGGCAATGTTCCAGTACTAGCTTGCCTTTTCTACCTTTTCGACATTTCATTTTTAAGGTTCCTTACAACTTAAAACACCAAATGAGATCAAACATTGACCTTTACTTGAAAACAAGTGTTTGTCCTAACAAGAACGGGACCATTATAGGCGGACATGCGGTTCAAATCTAAATTCAACCAAGACTTTACGCCGAAGAGTTTTTCCATGATGTGTGTTTTTTCTAAACAGACACAAAAACGGAAATGGAGTACTCTGAATTCTAATGTGCGAACTGATTCTGATAGTGTTACTACTGAATGCGCAGGCTTCACTGACATGATCATTCAAATAAATGAATAGATACAGTGGATTTCTTGAAGAAAAATTAATATGTTCAGAGAATTATTTTTAAATGTAGATTCTTACACATGCCCTTATAACGGTGAGGAAGTCATTCACGTGACTTATAGAAGGTCGGCTGTGCTATCAAGGAGCACACAATAATCTCAGAAGATACACCTATGGTCATCTTCACTATAAATGCTGAATGTCAGATGAAGTACCGATAAAGCTGAATGTCAGGAGGAGCACTTGATCATAACTCACGCTCTAAAGCGCTGAATGTGAAGAAAAGCAACCAGGATAATCTTCCACGATCTAAAGCGCTGAATATCAGGAGAGGCACCTAAGGTCATATTCCACCATCTAAAGTATTGAATGTCGGGAGAAGCACCCAGCGTCACCTTCCACCATCTAAAGCCTGAATGTCGGGATGAGCACCTAGGATTACCTTCCGCTATCAAAAGCCCTGAATGTCGGGATGAGCACCTAGGGTCATGTTCCACCATCTAAAGCCCTGAATGTCGGGATGAGCACCCAGCGTCACCTTCCACCATCTAAAGCCCTGAATGTCGGAATGAGCACCTAGGATTACCTTCCACTATCTAAAGCCCTGAGTGTCGGGAGAAGCACCCAGGGTCACGTTCCACCATCTAATGCCCTGAATGTCGGGATGAGCACCCAGCGTCACCTTCCACCATCTTAAACCCGGAATGTCGGGATGAGCACGTAGGGTCACGTTCCACCATCTAAAGCCCTGAATGTCGGGATGAGCACCTTGGATTACCTTCCATTATCTAAAGCCCTGAATGTCGGGATGAGCACCCAGCGTCACCATCCACCATCTTAAGACCTGAATGTCGGGAGAAGCACCCAGGGTCACCTTCCACAAACTTAAGCTCTGAATGTCGGGATGAGCACCTAGGGTCACCTTCCACCATCTTAAGCCCTGAATGTCGGAAGAAGCACCCAGGATCACCTTCCACCAAATTAAGCCCTGAATGTCTGGATGAGCGCCTAGGGTCACGTTCCACCATCTTAAGCACCTGAGTGTCGGGAGAAGCACCCAGGGTCACCTTCCACTAACTTAAGCCCTGAATGTCGGGATGAGCACCTAGGGTCACCTTCCACCATCTAAAGCCCTGAATGTCGGGATGAGCACCAAGGGTCACGTTCCTTCATCTAACGCCCTGAATGTCGGGATGAGCACCTAGCGTCACCTTCCACCATTTTAAGTCCTGAATGTCGGGATGAGCACCTAGGGTCACCTTCCACCAACTTAAGCCCTGAATGTCGGGACGAGCACCTAGGGTAACCTTCCACCATCTAAAGCCCTGAATGTCGGGATGAGCACCCAGGGTCACCTTCCACCAACTTAAGCCCTGAATGTCGGGATGAGCACCTAGGGTCACCTTCCACCATCTTAAGTCCTGAATGTCGGGAGAAGCACACAGGGTCACCTTCCACCATCTTAAGTCCTGAATGTCGGGAGAAGCACCCAGGGTCACCTTCCACCAACTTAAGCCCTGAATGTCGGGATGAGCACCTAGGGTCACCATCCACCATCTCAAATCCTGAATGTCGGGAGAAGCACCCAGGGTCACCTTCCACCATCTTAAGCCCTGAATGTCGGGATGGGCACCTAGGGTTACCTTCCACTATCTTAAGCCCTGAATGTTGGGATGAGCACCCAGGGTCACCTTCCCCCATCTTAAACCCTGAATGTCGGGAGAAGCACCCAGGGTCACCTTCCACCAACTTAAGCCCTGAATGTCTGGATGAGTACCTAGGGTCACCTTCCACCATCTAAAGCCCTGAATGTCGGGAGAAGCACCCAGGGTCACTTTCCACCAACTTAAGCCCTGAATGTCGGGATGAGCACTTAGGGTCACCTTCCACCATCTTAAGCCCTGAATGTCGGGAGAAGCACCCAGGGTCACCTTCCACCATCTTAAGTCCTGAATGTCAGGATGAGCATATAGGGTCACCTTCCACCATCTTAAGCCCTGAATGTCGGGATGAGCACATAGGGTCACCTTCCACCAACTTAAGCCCTGAATGTCGGGATGAGCACCCAGGGTCACCTTCCACCATCTTAAGCCCTGAATGTCGGGAGAAGCACCCAGGGTCACCTTCCACCATCTTAAGTCCTGAATGTCGGGATGAACACATAGGGTCACCTTCCACCATCTTAAGCCCTGAATGTCGGGATGAGCACATAGGGCCACTTTTCCACCAACTTAAGCCCTGAATGTCGGGAGAAGCACCCAGGGTTACCTTCCACCATCTTAAGTCCTGAATGTCGGGATGAGCACATAGGGTCACCTTCCACCATCTTAAGCCCTGAATGTCGGGATGAGCACATAGGGTCACCTTCCACCAACTTAAACCCTGAATGTCGGGAGAAGCACCCAGGGTCACGTTCCTCCATCTAAAGCCCTGAATGTCGGGATGAGCACCTAGGGTCACCTTGTACCAACTTAAGCCCTGAATGTCAGGATGGGCACATCCACTTTCTAAATTTGCAATTTCAGCTACACAAGGGATAGCAAAAATAATGGCATGGGTGATGGTCTCTTAGTTGAGCAAACCATTATAAATAGAAGATTTGTTTGTTTGGTTTGGGCTTAAGGCCGTTTTCAACAATATTTCAGTTTTGTAACGGCATGCAGCCTTACCAGTGCTTCTGGATTCTGTACCAGTACAAACCTGTTCTCCGCAAGTAATGCCAACTTCCCCATGTGAATCAGATGTGGAGGACAAACGATTTCAGACACAATGTCTTTCATCAAATCGTAATGGAGAACATACGCCCGGCCCGGTAATCAAATTCACGACCCTGCGATCCGTAGATTATGCTCTCTCTACAAAGCTAAGCGGGCAAGCTATATAAATAGAAGAAGAAGAATCTTTTGAAATTTGATAAATTCTGGCAAGACCTAGAAACTACTTGATTTTAAGCTGGAGATACAAGATACACGTCTAAGTTTATTTCATGAACTTCGTATGAACGAATAAGCATATCTATAGCATGTTTAGTGAACTGTAAAATACATCTGGTAATTTGACATTAAACATTTTTACTTGCACTAAACTGTAAACTGAGCAAAATTTGATTAAAAACATCGAAAATACATAAAATGGAAACAAAATGTTTTTGTTTTTTGTTGTTGTTTTTTTTTCGATCTGCATGAAAGTACATTCAGTTGAAATAAAATATACTGTAGTGAGTTACGTTTCTTTAGAGCTGAAATGGTTTTAATTCAAATGTCATGTAGTGTTAAAACTACTTCTAAGGTCAGAAGACAACAAAAATCTTAATTTTGTATTTTCGAGTCGATCCAGTCCCTGAAGCTCGATATTCTCGTGTAGACGTTTGGCAAAGTCACGTGGCACACACTGCTTCCCCATGACGTCAGACCCGCTAGAGTGTGACCTCCATCATTTGCACACACAAAAGGTCCACCAGAATCACCCTGTGAATATTTTATTCATATAAAACATTTGAAAAAGTAAACAAAGTTAATATTTGTAAAACAGACTTCTTATTGCATTGTTATACACTTAAAAATGGACTATTCTAACACTTTCTTTTCAAGATATAAACAAAGAAGGATTTTACCGTGTATTGTCTTGTCGATTAAAACACGTTTCCCAAAATAACCTACTTTTGGCTATTCCGACTAAAATAGGATTCCAGATTAGTATCCCTCCCTGGTGTAATTCGAGCGTGTTAGAATGGAAATATATTTTAGGTTTGCATGCTTTGTTGGCAAATAAAAACACAATTTTTCGTTCAGACGCGTCGTAATTAATCACTCAATTTCGGCCTTCGCGATAAGATTACTACGCATCTGAACTCAAAACTGTGTTTTATTTGCCAACATAGCACGCAAAACTAAAATCTATTTTCCAAACAAAAAAGAATCAGATACGCGTGGTATTCCGAATCGTGCGAATTAAAACCTACAAACACATAATTATCTAGAAATGTTGTCTTGGATACTGTTGGAATACATCAGACTAATCCAGCGATAAGGTTACATTTAAATGTTATAATTATATTATAATGCTTGCATGTAAAACGAATAATTATGAGCAATCGATTAAACATAGGATCCGCGTGTAAAACTTTTATGTTGTCGAGGTAACTTTATGATTTTTAGAAAAAAAAAATTAAACTCGCACTAACTAAACAAACGGGAAATTCTAAGTGTATTTTCTTCACGAGTCTTAAGGTGAAAAAAAAAATGATATCTCTGATCAACTTCTCTCTTTGGAGGCTATAAAGACCAAACACATAATTTATTGGAAGATTCTCTGTCACCGCAATGTGTTTAAACATACATATTTAAATGTACTTCAAAAGTAGGTTAACTAAGAAGGAGAATTCTTGCATACCAGACTGGGATTTCTGGTGATTTCACCGGTGCTGGAAAACTCCATCTTATACCCCAGAGTGTAAGATGTCTCTCGTGCTGTAAATGACGTATAACGAACTACATCTGTACAGTAGATTTGTGTAGTAATAATAACGATTTACATAAAACAGAATAAAAATCATATACCTTGATAGTTTCTCTTTGTTCTTTTTCTAGATTCCAAAAACGTCATTTTACGGAAAAACATAACGTTTCACTGCAAATGATAAAACAAAACCGGAACTATTTCCTTGTTTCCGGCTTTGTAACGTCATGACATACTTCCTGTTTACGGCGCTTTGTTAATATACGCTACTTTAAGAAAAAAGTGCTATAAGAACTATTATTTGTTGAATATGGCATGCAAGAAAAAGATTCAATCACTGGTGGTAGGTGCAGATGGAAATATCCAGCTCTCTGGTAACTGTTTAAGCGATAACTCGACAAGACCCTCGCCATAAACAGTTACCCTCGAGCCGGATATTTCCACCTGCACCTACCACCAGTAAAAGAATCTTATAAGATATGCACGAAATTCTCGTATAAACTCACAGCCTTCGCAACAGCTACAAACCATGCAAACGGAGCTGTCATTGAAATGACTGTTGTCGTCATTGAAACAGATGTGATAGGTGTGGTTCCTCTGACGGCCCCAGATCCTCTCACACTGTCTCCCTGTCACCACAGTCATGTCCGACTGTTTCAAAATGTCCGAAGTGCTATTTGTAACTGTCAGAAAAGTCACATCAGACAAGATAAATAATAGAAAAGGTATGTTGATTTTTTTTAAATGTACGGAAGATAGTATTTTTGTCATCAATCTTCATTAAAAACCTTATCAACCATAAAAGCACTAATTTATAACACGACATACGAGAATCTTTTTTAAAGTATCTGGCCACCTAAAATTGTGCGTGTAATTTAAGAAATGAACTATTTTTTTCGGAGTTTATGCGAAATAAACGACAGAATAGGATCGGCAAATCTATCGGCTAGCGATTTATGTTTAATTTCCCGTTCCTATTCTGTCGTTTATTTACAGTATATTTTCTTTCAATTTGTAAACAAGGTTATATTATAAATTGCACATATCGTTTGTTGTATTTAACATTTAAATCAGCTTCCGCCACACGGAACAAATGCGCCGTTCTCCTTGACTATACGTGGATGTCGTCCAAACAGTGGCCCGTTATCACCAAGCAGCGTTGTCGAAAACTTTGGCGTCTTTCCTTTTGCTATTTATACAAAATGAACGTCACGATTTTCAATGAAAACGAACAGGGCGAATAGTAAACTAGTATGTTATCAAATAAGGAAATAATGTATGCTGTTGAAAATTCAATGAAAATATTTAGCTCTGACTTACCAGAAGCCATCACAAACAAACCGAAGAAAACCAGCCAGATCATTATGAAAGTAAAGATTTTTGTGGATTCTTGACTGCCATGGGCGTTTTACATTGTCCTCTCTCTTTGCCCGAACAACAAATAAATAAAATCATATTGGCGGTGCAATTCAATTCTTGAGATGATAACCGAATTTTGGACCCAATTTTCACCAGTGGTGTAGCTGTCTGGGCAGAGTAATACGTGTTGAACTTCAGAAATAGTCCATTGTTTCCGTTTTGCAAAAAAGTTTTCTATTTGCATGGATACCCTCCAGAAGCATAAATAAATATTGTGTATCTAGACTGGGTCTAAATATAACTCAGACCCGACCTTCAGGTAGTGAACCCATAAAAACAATTGGAAAGTTACGTTTGTTGAAACGTATAATCCGTATGTAATTTCGGCATTATTCGTTATGAACGGAAAGCCAGGTGCTCTTGCGAGCTACATTAAGTCAGAAGAAAGCCGAAACCGCCACATAAAATATTGCCCGCCACTACGGGTCCATTACCTAACTCAGAGCTTTTTGCAGTTCAAAATCATAAGCATATTGAATGCGTTTTCAGCTCTGAGACTTTTGTGACGACGTGAAAACAAGTTGTTGAAAAAATCTTGAAACTACAAGCGTTTAATATGTTAGTTATTGACCACTGGCAGAAAGATCTGTGACGAAATATTGAAGGAACTGCAGACAGTTATTTGGAAAAATAAAGCGGAAAGATCTTAAAGTGGTGTATGGAGAGGTAGTAAATAAACCGTCAATGTACATTTCTTTTCTATAACAAGATAGAGCGGTTGCACCTCAAAATGGTAGCAACGCATTTGGTAGTCACTACCAAAATTCGACCGAGTTTTGTTAGTCACTACCAAAATGCGTTACACTCAACGCAATTTGGTAGTTTACAAAAATGTAGTACCAAAATGCGTTAGATATGTACACATCCAACGCGTGAAGTTTCAACAATAAAATTGGGTCATAAGTAATTCAAATAAAGGGAGATAATTTTAAAAAGTATGCAAGACAGAGTTATAGCTCTCATTAGTGTTCTCTGTCACTGTGTATAGCTTTTACAAAGTCCGGTAATACTTTTGGAGTTTATGCTTCTGACGAGTGTTTTTGACGGACCGGTAGACGGGCGCATACACGCACAGACGGAGGCCTTTATCACATCCCCCGAAGCCCTTCTGCGGAAGAATATTGATGAAATTCAACTTTTTCCTGAAAGCAACGGTATATTTCTGAGTCAGAATTTCGAGATACGTAACCAGGAAGTTCAAGTGACTTACTCTAAACTTCTAGTCACTAGCAACTTAGTTAAAATTTCGGATCGCTAGCATTAGACAGAAATTTCGAGATACTTTGTTGAAATGTCGAGTTATTAAGACGGAAGTTCCGTTACGTATCTCGAAATAAACGAAATTTCGCGTCATTATGTCAAAATTTCGAGTTATGTATCTTGAAACTTCGACTTAGTTACGAGCTACTATTATACGTAGACCTACATTTGTGTATAGATGCTGACCAAGATTAGATACCTTGTGTAACCACCAGGTAGCCCTAGAATGCCATATATGATGAGGAGAAAGCGTTCGCTCATAAACTGTCACTGTTTCAGGAAGGTTTTCGACCAAGTACGAGCCCATACCACAGGAACATACTATACATGTACATGTAGGTATATATCCTGTATATGCTATTAAATCTGGAGTAGTTCCAGCGACTAGGATAGGTCATACATCGATGTATGGTAGTATATCTTCAAGTCCCTACATACTGTTTACAATATAACTACTATTATGGATGTGTAGATAGATGTATCCACGGTTCAATTTTACTCTCTTAGAGTCAAAACCATGATGGTGAAAGAGCGAAACCAAAATGGTGAAAATCGAAATCGCAACGATAAAAGTCGAAACCATGATGATGAAAGTCAAAAGTCGACACCATGGTGGTGAAAACGAGAAAATGCACCTGGCACCAATACAGTTGCATAGCAAAGTATTAGTGCATGGCTTATGTTATACACTGTGTCACATAGGTGCACGAGGGAAGGATAAGTTAACATTCGTTCAGTATGTACAGTACCCATTTGAAATGAAATTCCCGTTCATGACCATGTGATCAAAGTAAACACAAGGACAGAGTATACACTATCGTTTCCTTTCTGCTCTGGTGCTAGTGGTGTGAATTGTATTTTAAAGAAATGGTAATTAAATACTGTGTCCTGTTTTCACTGAAATACATTTTTGTCAGCATTTGACAGAGATAACAGCAGCAAAAAAACTAGTATGGAGTTAGAGCTTAAAACAGTCCAATGTCCGTTTACGTGTATGGCCAGATGCGCTTCCTTCACGGAATATCAAATATTACAGCGAAACAAACTCTGGGCTCATTTTTGTCCATAACTTATCAAAAAGATATAAATCCTGAAATTATCCTACCAATAATGTTTTTGTTGTTGTTTATATTTTTGTAGTCTAAGATAACTCGTCCCTACCCCTAATGTGTTGTGATTTATTTTCTGTTAAAAAAAACACCAGTTATACACTTAACCCGAGATAGGAACACTCGTCAACGCGGTAGTATTATCTTTTCACCACCGTGTGCACGCAGGATTATTATTTCACTCTTTAAAGCCTCACATTCAATCCGTGCGGATCACGTGATTACCGTAAATATACTCCCAACCTAGTTTTGACTGATGCTACTTTTATTTTATGATGGTCGCGTCCATTAAATCCGTAACAGCATATAAACATGCCTGAAGCTGACTTTTTTTAGCTACTCCCAACGTAATGTTGTGTTACCTCTCGTGCAACGAAACCCTCCTATTTTTTTTTTTTTTTTTTTTTGCTTGACAGCATTATGTTCTGGCTGCTACGCTAGTTTTATTTTCTGATGGTCGCGTCAATTAACAGTCTCTGAAGCTGATTTTTTTTAGCTAGGTTGATTCTCTGTATTTGTATCTGTAGTGTTACGAGGTAATT
Source organism: Mercenaria mercenaria (assembly GCF_021730395.1). Taxonomy (NCBI): domain Eukaryota; kingdom Metazoa; phylum Mollusca; class Bivalvia; order Venerida; family Veneridae; genus Mercenaria; species Mercenaria mercenaria. The sequence continues at coordinate 65,040,081 of NC_069377.1, read as the reverse complement.
AACCAACGGACGGACGTGTCGAATGATTCCACTGTTTCTTTGTCAAAACTGTTCAACTTAATGATTGTTTTCACAAAATAAGAGTTTTTGTTGAAATAACGAAACACTTTGTATCGTTTGTGACCTGGTTTTTTATTCGAAGTCTATATTTGTTTAGCTTGTTTTAGCTTTCATTTGTCTCTTTGGTCTAAGTCTGACGAAATAGTTGATGTCTGTTTATTTCGCGATATTGTTGGAGGCTTGGTATAGTTCCCGCTTCTCTAGCATTTTGTTGACACACCCTTGATCACGGGTCCTGTAGTCCTTCCTAATGAATCGTGTTGCCTAGCTGGCGTTGTACCTTTTTCAGGGAAAAGTCTTTTGTAAGGAATGGGTCCCAAATACTAGTACAGGATCCATACTCGAGTGAAATATATGCTAGCTTTCTATTTTCTAATGGGCAATTCTTACAATATCTACGTAAAAAGCCAAGTGTTGAATTTGCAATTTTACAGATGTTAGTTATGTGTGTTGACCATTGGATATCTTCTGAGATAGTTACTCCTAAGCATGGGCTAGTGGAGACTTGTTTCAAGATTGTGTTGTCTAGTTGGTAGAAATTTGACGAAGCATGCCAAACACTGAGATGGTAATATTTTTAATATTTTAGCATTAAATCGCAAGCACAATGTTGAAGCTCACTCTACCAATGAATTAATGGCTTTCTGTAGTTGGACATGGTCTGTCGCTGCGTTTATTGTACGATAAAGAAGGCAATCGTCTGCAAATAGTAGAATCTGAGATGAAACACATTCTGACATATCATTTATATGGCACAAGAACATAAAAGATCCAAATACTGTACCCTGTGGGACTCCGGCAAAAACCAGTGCGCTTTTTGAGTGTTCTCCTTCACAGACTACGTCCATCACTCCATCCGTAAGAAATGTAGACAACCACTTGTTTAGCAGTCCCTTTATTCAGTAACAATCTGGCTTGTGTAATACTCTTTCATGGGGCACGGTGTCAAATGCCGTCCAAAATGGCAATATTAATTAACTTGTTGCTTCTTGTGAAATGATTGTTAAAGATCGTGTAGAGCGACCAATAGTTGTGATTCAGTTGAAAAAGCTGATCGAAAACCGCGATTTAGCTTGACCAGAATTGTATATTGGTTGGAATGTTCATCATGTGATTACATTTGATATTTTCTGGTATTTTACATGGTACAAAGACTGGTCTGTATCTGTCTCCTTTCTAAACAAAAGGGCCCTGAAGGCCCTGTATCGCTCACCTGACATATTGACCTAAAGATCATCAAGATTAACATTCTGACCAAGTTTCATTAAGACATGGTCATAAATGTGGCCTCTAAAGTGTTAACTAGCTTTTCCTTTGATTTAACCCGGTGACCTAGGTTTTAACCTAACATGACCCAGATTCGAACTTGACCTAAAGATTATCAAGATTAACATTCTAACCAAGTTTCATGAAGATACAGTCATAAATATGGCATCTAGACTGTTAACAAGCTTTTCCTTTGATTTGACCTAGTGACCTAGTTTTTTACTCCACCTGACCTAGATTTGAACATGAACTATAGATCATCAAGATTAACATTCTGACGTAGTTTCATTAAGATAAAGTCATACATGTGGCCACTACAGAGTCAACTAGCTTTTCTTTTGATTTGACCTGGTGACCTAGTTTTTCACCCTACATGACCCAGATTCAAACTGGACCTTGAGATCATCAGGATTAACATTCTGACCAAGTTTCATTAAGATATGGTCATAAATATGGCTCTAAAGTGTTAATTAGCTTTTCCTTTGATTTGACCTGGTGACCTAGTTTTTTACCCCACATAACACAGATTCAAACTTGACCTAAATATCGTCAAGATTAACATTCTGACTAAGTTTCATGAAGATACAGTCATAAATATGGCCTCTAGACAGTAAACAAGCTTTCCCTTTGATTTGACCCGGTGACCTAGATTTTTGACCCCGCATGACCCAGATTCGAACTTGACCTAAAGATCATCAAGATTAACATTCTGACCAAGTTTCATGAAGATACAGTCATAAATGTGGCCTCTAGGATGTTAACAAGCTTTTCCTTTGATTTGACCTAGTGATCTAGTTTTTTACCCCACCTAACCTAGATTTGAACTTGAACTATAGATCATCAAGATTAACATTCTGACTTAGTTTCATTAAGATAAGGTCATAAATGTGGCCTCTACAGTGTTAACTAGCTTTCCTTTGATTTGACTGGTGACCTAGTTTTTGACCCTACATGACCCAGATTCAAACTGGACCTTGAGACCATCAAGATAAACATTCTGACCAGGTTTCATGAAGATAAGTCATAAATGTGGCCTCTACAGTGTTAACAAGCTTTTCCTTTGATTTGACCTGGTGACCTAGGTTTTGACCCCAGATGACCCAATATCAAACTCATCCAAGATTTTATTGAGGGTAACATTCTGACCAAGTTTCATAAAAATTGGGCGAAATTTGTGACCTCTAGAGTGTTAACAAGTTTTTCCTTTTATTTGACCTGGTGACCTAGTTTTTGACCTCAGATAATCCAATATCAAATTCATCTAAGATTTTATTGCGGGTAATATTCTGACCAAGGTTCATTAAGATTGGGCCAAAATTGTGACCTCTAGATTGTTAACAAGCTTTTCCTTTGATTTGACCTGATGACCTAGTTTTTGACCCCAGATGACCCAATATCGAACTCATCCAAGATTTAATTGAGAGTAACATTCTTACCAAGTTTCATTAAGTTTGGGCCAAAATTGTGACCTCTACACCGTTAACAGTCAAATTGTTGACGACGACGGACGGACGGACGACGGACAAAGGGCGATCACAAAAGCTCACCTTTGAGCACTTCGTGCTTAGGTGAGCTAAAAACAGGAGTGACGAAGGCATTCCTCTAATCCGATGGTAAGTTGCAAGTGTCCAGTGATGACTGAAATAATATATCGCAGAGTCCTTGTGAGAGTTCATGTGCGCATGTTTTGAGAATTACTCTTGGGATACCATCTGGACCAATAGCATTCGAGAAGTAGGCTATGGATGCTGCGTTGGATGTAATATTCAAATGTGGAATTTCCTGGAGTTTTTTTCTTCTTCTTTATTTTGGTAGATCTATGCTCACATTTGATATGATGATTTTGTGGGTTTTGGTAAAAACCGGCTGAAATTGTTCCACCATTATATTTGCTTTAAATTTCGCATCTGTTATGAGGTTCTCCTTTTGTTTTGGTGATGCTATACCACTTTTAGGGAGTCAGTGGCACAGTGGTTAGCAGGTTGGACTACAACGCCAGCGGTCCGGATTCGATTCCCTAACACTTCCAAAACCAAGCATTCTATGCTTTAAAAGGATCTCTCATAGATTTTATTGTGATACAGGTGACTAAGGTCTGGTGGAGCAAGAAGCAGGAATATAAAAAGTAATATTTTTGTTACTTTCAGTTCTTCCACTTTGGGATCATTAATTGACAGATCACGGGAAGCACGTGAAACTTACAGGAAGTAAACAGGTGATAGATTTTGTCAGTTAGAACAATGAAAAGAACATTATTGCAGATGCACTTCGGAAGCTAAATTGTATGTCATGATTTCTTTTAAAACTTAAGTGTCGTCACAGTTTGAATTTTCATACGAAACATCTAAACAGGCTGGTAACATTGCCCGATCGGGCTTACGACACAAAAAGTAGTATTTCTTGAAAAATAATGAAGATATTTCTTTCAAACTTGGTCCATTTATTAAGCATAACAAATAATACAACTTAGAATAAAAATAACTTGGTTGCTTTCAGGTTTGGTAGAATTATTTCCCCTTTTCAGATTTTTATGACGCATAATCTTTGAAGTCCAAAAAAAAATGTTCTAATCCTAAGTTTAAAACAAAAAAGGGTTCAATGGCTTTCTAATGTTCTAAATTATTGCGCTAGTAAATGAATGTATACATTCTACTCTGCTTTCACTTACAACATTATTGAGAAATGTTAGTTCTAAAAACATTGCTCATACATCTGCACTAGAAACAAAGTATTTACTCTAAATACATAGAATAAAGGTATTGGCGCACAAGTTTGGAGCAATAGAAAACCACTGAACCTTTTCTGTTTTAAACATTGCATTAAAACATATATTGTTTGGACTTCAAAAATTATGCATCATAAAATACTGAAAAAGGGAAGTAATTCTAACAAAACTGAAGGCAACAAAGCTATTTCTATCTTGTTAAGCATTACATGGTATGCTTAATAAATGGACCTAGTTTGAAAGAAATAGCTTCATTATTTTTCAAGAAATACTACTTTTTGTGTCATAAGCCCGATCGGGCAATGTTACCAGCCTGCTAAAATTAGGGCATTGGCACTGTTGTGAGTATTCTACTAAAAGTAAAAATGTCCGGAATGAAGAAAGATTGGAAAACAGTCATTACTGTTTACAGGTGGACACTTTTGAAATAAATTGTAATTTATAACAGGAATAAGCTGTTAACTGTCGCAGGTTGTAAACATTCAAATTGCGAAGCAAGCCAGAACAGCAAAAGTAGGCACAATTAACATTAACTGTTTTGCAAAATGATGTCGTGTAGAGCAGGTCTAGGAAAGTGGTATATTTACAGATTATCTGTAAATTTACAGATAATCTATAATTTTACAGATTTTTCGATCTGTAAATTTACACATCAAATGTTTGAAAACTGCTAAAATCTTACTTGGACTCAAAATTGCAGCTTGAAATTAATCGATTTATTTATGGTACGCATAAATAAAGGTCAATTGTAACTTTCAGTCATTTCTGTTGACTTTGATTTTTTTGAAAATGCCAAAAATTCAAAGTCAATAAAAATGGCTGAAACTCACAAATGATGTTAATTTGTGCATACTGTAAATAAACCAATTAATTTTAAACTGCGGTTCTGGGAATAAATGTAATTTTATCAATTTTCATACACACAATCTGTAAATTTATAGATTATCTGTAAATTTACAGATAATCTGTAAATATACCACTTTCCTAGACCTGTAGAGCTCACAGGTGTTTGGCTTATGCCTAGTGCCAGGCTACCCTATAAAAAATCATTTTTTGTGGAGCCCGCTTTGAGAAGGGAAGACATAGTCGTCCAAATGGCTGTTTGGTGTATGTACGTCCGTCCATGCGTCCACCCAGATTTGTTTGCCCGAACCATAACTTTGACATGCATGGAGCAGTCTTGTTTATATTCGGCATGAATGTTATCCTCAGTGAGACAGAGTGGCTCTTGCGCAAACCCCAGGTTCCTATCTCGAAGGTTAAGGTCACAGTTGGAGGTCAAAGGTCATGTCAGATCTTGTCTGGCCCTGGTAACTTTGACATGCATTGAGGAAGCTTGTATATATTTGGCATGAATGTTTAACTCAATGAGATGGAGTGTCGTGTGCAAACCCCAGGTTCCTATCTCAAAGGTCAAGGTCACAGGGGTCAAAGGTCATTTTAGAGCTTATCCAGGCCATAACTTTGATAAGTATGGAGTCTGTCAGGCGTAAGTACATGAAAGGTCAAAGGTCAAAAGGTGATGCAGTTTCTCTTGTCTGGGCTTACTAACTTAACCATGAATGGAGATGTTCTTAAATAACTTGGCAGAAATGTTTTCCGCAATCTCTTTTAATAGTATCATAAATATTAGTACTTTTGACAGCTGGCGGGCTTGACATGTTGCCCGTGGGCATCTAGTTATAGGGTAGGGCCTGGACCTAGGCCTGAGATGAACCCAATTGGTAGAGCTATAACACTATCAGTATAATAGATGGTGACCAAGTTGCTGCTCAGTATAAAGTATTGGTATCTGATGCTTTTTAAATGACAAAGTTTAACAAGAGCACCGCCTTGCGGGTGCTGACGCTCATCTGATTTTTTTTTGTGTAATAGAAATATTGTCCTACCCATGATTTTCTAAGTCTAAAAAGGGCCATCATTCTTGCAAAAAGCAGGATAGAGTTATGTTTCTTGATGTACAGTGTCCACTTATGATGGTGAAAAACTGTTGCAAGTTTTAAAGCAATAGCTTTGATAGTTTATGAGAAAAGTTGACTTAAACATAATACTCAACCAAGAAAATGATTTTCTAAGTCCAAAAGGGGCAATAATTATTGCAAAAAGCAGGATGGAGTTATGTTGCTTGCTGTACAGGGTCAGCTTATGATGGTGAACAAGTGTTGCAAGTTTCAAAGCAATAGCTTTGATAGTTTAAGAGAAAAAGTTGACCTAAACATAAAACTTAACCAAGAAATCTGATATTTTCTAAGTCCAAAAGGGGCCATAAATCTTGCAAAAAGCAGGACGGAGTTATGTTTCTTGCTGTTCAGGGTCAACTTATGATGGTGAACAAGTGCTGCAAGTTTTAAAGCAGTAGCTTTGATAGTTTAGGATAAAAGCTGACCTAAACATAAAACTTAACCAAGAAAACTGATTTTCTAAGTCCAAAAGGGGCAATAAATCCTGCAAAAAGCAAGATGGAGTTATGTTTCTTGATGTACAGGGTCAGCTTATGATGGTGAACAAGTATTCCAAGTTTCAAAGCAATAGCTTTGATAGTTTAGGAGAAAAGTTGACCTAAACATAAAACTTAACCAAGAAATCTGATATTTTCTAAGTACAAAAGGGGCCATAAATCTTGCAAAAAGCAAGATGGAGTTATGTTTCTTGCTATACAGGGTCAGCTTATGATGGTGAACAAGTATTCCAAGTTTCAAAGCAATAGCTTTGATAGTTTAGGAGAAAAGCTGACCTAAACATAAAACTTAACCAGGCAACGCCGACGCAGACGCCGACGCCGACGCCGACAACCGCTCAAGTGATGACAATAACTCATCATTTTTTTTCAAAAAATCAGATGAGCTAATAAAAAGAGTTGGTTTCATTGCTTGATCCAAAAATTTGATGTAAGATGGTTGACTGTATCTCTTGCGCTATACAAGTGCATTTAGGTATCAGTAACGACAGGAAAGATAACTCTTGCAAACCTCCACAAAAAATTGAAAAAAATGCTTGCATTCGCTTTTCAAACCAAACTAACTGTGTTAGTAGAGTGTATTTTAAATACTATTATGATTTTTAAGATATAAAAGTGTGAGATTGGAAATTATACACTGCAGTTTTCCAAAGTGAAATTACCATGTATTTGAATGGGGCTAAAATTTTGTTATCATTTTTGTGGAGCCCGCTTGCGGTGAGCTGGACTTAGTCGCCACTTTTGGCGGTTCTGTGTATGTCCGTCTGTTCGGCCGATTTTTTCCGGACCATAACTTTGACATGCATGGAGCAATCTTGTTTATAACTGGCATGAATGTTAACCTCAGTGAGAAGGAGTGTCATGCGTAAACACCATGTTCCTATCTCAAAGGTCAAGGTCACAGTTGGAGGTCAAAGGACAAATTGAAGAATGAGTTTGTCCGGAGCATTTCTTCTAAATGCGTGGTGGGATTTTGATGTAACTTGGCATGAATGTTCACCATTGAGACGGAGTGTCATGCGCAAGAACCAGGTCCCTAGGTCTAAGATCAAGGTCACACTTAGAGGTCAAAGGTCAGATACAAGAATGACTTTGTCCGGAGCATTTCTTTTTCATGCATAGAGGGATTTTGATGTAACTTGGCACAATTGTTCACCATCATGTGAGGGAGCGTCATGGGCAAGAATTAAGACCACTTTTCTGTGGTACAAGTTACAACATGCATGTTACATCCAAGGTGAGGTGTATTATGACCTATCTCTACTGGTAAGGATTTTTGTGTGGACTTAGATTATTTTTTTTGCACTCCATGCAGTCCTTTTTGCAGCTGACGGGCTCGACATGTTGCCCATGGGCATCTTGTTTTTATTGAATGGCGTTGTAATCTCTTTAAAGAAATGAGTGAAATGTTCCTTTGTATTGGATGAATAAGTCATATTAAAACAAGAGCTCGTCGAACACGAAATGCCCCCCTTGATGCATTCATTAATTGCACAAGGAACAGAAATTATTTGCTCACTGTAAACAAAAGTTCTACTGTTCTGGTTCAGTGTGACATTGACCTTTGACCTATTGACCTCAAAATCAACAGGTGTCATCTGCTGGTCATGATCAACCTCCCTATTAAGTTTCATGATCCTAGGCCCAAGCATTCTCAAGGTATCCTCCGGAAAGGGTTTAACTGTTTCGGGTCAATGTGACCTTGACCTTTAGCCTACTGACCTCAAAATATAGGGGTCATCTACAGGTCATGACCAACCTCCCTATCAAGTTTCATAATCGTAGGCCCAAGCGTTCTCAAGTTATTGTCTGGAAACGGTTTAAATGTTCCGGGCCACTGTAACCTTGCCCTTTAACCTACTGACCTCAAAATCAATAGAGGTCATCTGCTGGTCATGATGAACCTCTCTATTATCTTTCATGACCCTTAGCTCAAGCGTTCTCAAGTTATCATCCAGAAACCGTTTTAACTGTTCCTGGCCAATGTGACCTTGAACTTTGACCTAATGACGTCAGAATTGATAGGGGTCATCTGCTGGTAATGATCAATCTCCCTATCAATTTTCCTTATCCTAGGCCCAAGGGTTCTTGAGTTATCGCCCAGAAACCATTTTACTGTTCCTGGTCACTGTGACCTTGACCTTTGACCAACTGATCTCAAAATCTATAGGGATCATCTGCTGGTCATGACCAACCTCTCTATCAACTTTCATGATCCTAGGCCTGAGTGTTCTTGAGTTATCATCTGGAAACGGATTGGTCTACCGACATACCGACATTGGTAAAACAATATACCCCTCCTTCTTCGAAGGGGGGCATAATAAATAAATCAAATACATGTAGCAGAAAAAATGGATACAGCTGCTGACAGTTCAGCAAAAAAAAAAACAAACCTGAAAATGTTGTTACATAGTCAAAATCAAGGACAATTTGACTTTAACACCCCATAAAACTTCATCAGTAAATTTTATGTTCAAAAATACAATTGGTTTGACATTCATACATTTACAAGAGTTCAAAAACATAATTTTCATCTTGTAATCAAAATTAACAGAAGTGGTGATTGTTGCTACAGTAGGACTGGTTGTTTTAAAGATAAATTTATGGCTTTGACTGTAGAATGGAATGGATGATGAAAATAACGAAATTGCCTGGGCATTGATGTCAGTGTTGCTGTTTCTTTCAGTGCTTTCAGGTTAAACTTTCAAGCTTGCCACTCACGCCCTACCCCTACTACCACCCCTGGAAATAAAATCTGAAAGTTGAGCCCTAACTCAAAGGTCAATGTCTGTTTCAAAGATAAAGTATTAGGTCATTTTTCTTGTCTGACCAATATATTTGCAATGATCAAGTAACTTATCATGAATATTTGCAATTATAAATTACTAGATAATGTGTTATGTAAAAATTCAGAACCTTAGCTCAAAGGTCAAAGTCAAACAAAAAGGTCAGATATTTGTCTAATTCTGCCTTTTTGACTATCTATATAATGAAATATAGACCACCTACTGACTTAGGCTTTTGAATAAAAGATTTTACTTCATTTTTCTCAATTGGTTAATACCTTTTTATGTGCATGGAAGAATATTCAAGTAACTTGGCACTAACATGTTGAATGAAGTCCCATGCACGCAACATGTTAAAGTGCAAAAATCATTCCTTGATATGTTGGCCCCGGCTCATTCCAGGGAGACTACTCTTACATTTTTTTTTTGTATTCTGTACAAATACTTATTTCTCTTGTTCAAGAATTACTAAAATTTAGTCAAGTAATTTTATTTCAAATGTAAGATAAAGTGTAAGTTGAGGAAATGAATGACATTACCTGTTAACATGAGGAAGTTTACAAAATAACAATCTCTCATGACATCAGTTTGAAAGTATGTGTGAAATTTCAATTTCTTCAAAGTTCCTGTTGTATTTTTAGTTGTATTTTTATTAAGTTGTATGGTACTTTTAATATTAAACTAGCTTAATGATTTGACATTGACAGTCCCTCAAGTATAAAAGACACTGTCGAATTGAATTTGTCTATAAAAGGTACAGAAAGACAAAAAGTTCAATGTTTCGGTGGAAAAAAGCTAACATGTGATAAAAGAATATTACATGTGTGTTTTCCGGTAGTGAATCCAAGTCCTTGAATAAAAATGATAAAATTCTTGACAGAGCCTCCCATTTTATTATTTTATTCAACTTCATAAATCCAAAATGAAAATGGACTCCTTTAAGATCCTTTATAGCTGAATGCAAGATACAATAAAGTACTTTAAAAATCGGTATTATAGTGAAATCAAAGTAGACAATAATTTTATTCTATTCAGAAGCATTTGAGATGACTCAGTAATAAGAAAGAAACAACATTTTTAACAAAGTGTATGTGCCTCACTACTAACAAACAGTCATTACAATAAGTCATGACAAAACACTGACATACAAAGTAAAAAATATTGCACTGTATTTAAAATTGCTAAGGCAGGTATAATTAAATTCTTGGTTATTCATTTCCCTTGAATTGTAATGATAATAAGTTAAAAGATAAAACTGCCTTAATTAAATACCAGGGAGTTCAATGTCCGTAGAACTTCAAAAATGGTTTGTTTATGGGTAGTATTCTTGTGGCCTTAAGTAATAAAACAATTAAGTTACCGTGGCCTGTAACTATTTGAACAAATACATCAGTTAAAGCAAACAAAATTTAAATGACATAAATACTGAGATGTCCAAAAGAAACTGATTAATTCCACTCATTTCAGAATTATAATGCAGTGCTGAAAGTGTCAGTACAAATAAGCACCCACTCACTATTTCCCAACAAAAAAACTGTTTGGCTTTATAAACAGTTTTAAACTTAAAATATTTTACTTAGTGTCAAAATTCTTAAAACAGCGTAAATGAAAATAAAAAAAATATTAAAGCTGTTATTCTAAAAAATGATTTAGATATCAAGTAGATTTTCAGCCAGATGTTAAAATATGACCATACTGAGAATAGAAAATACACTCATAAATGGAAATATTACCATTTTTGTTATTAAAGAAATCACGGCAATCCCTTCACTAAGGATGCTTTGAAGGGCAGATTTTCAAGCAGGGAAGTTGTCATGTCTAAGAACATTTTATAATGATCAAAGCAAATCTGAGATTCTGAAATGTTGACTATAAGTACTTATTCAGTAATCTGTTTATAATCAAATAACATCTTCTGACAGCAAAATTTAATTCATTTCTGTATCCACACAGGATTTTTATTTTGTGATCCTTGAGAAGTGAATTTTAATACATTTAGTGGGGAAACATGTTTTCTCTTGTGGGATGAATTAGGGGTGCCTGGAGGATATGAGACTTGTCATTTTAATGGAGAGAAAAGTTTAGAATTAGTCAGTTTCTTTTGATATACCCTATACAAAGGAAAGACTTTTGGCATCTTTACAATTTGGTATGAAATATTGTTAAATACTGATAATTGACACATGTTGGAGAAGATGACAATCTTCATCATTAATTCTTTGTTTACTCCCTACTTGTGTTCAAGCTTTGTACTAAATGTATGTAAATGTTAGTGTACTTTTTATGCCAAAAGATTGAAACAAATGTTTTATATGATATGCAAATTACTTCACAATATGGAAACAAATTATTAAACAGCTTTTGATAATTATTGCAGTAAATTTTCTGTTTCACTCTTAACCAAGTCTTTCAAAGCTGTTGAGTGGGATGGAAGCTGGATGTAGCCAGTTTTTCATTTCTGCTCAGTAACTTAAGTTTAGATGGAGATCAGATATTGAAATGAAAATTGGCCTATAGATAGCTTATAGGTAGATTGCATTACAGGCAAATGGAGCCAAGGTCAAGGACACAAATGGAAACACTGTAGGTTCTGCTCAATAACTTTTGTTTAGATTGATGTACAGTCTAACCTGTGTTAAGCAGCCAGCCAGGGGAAGCAGACAATTTGGCCGCTGAAGCCAGGTGACCGCTGATTGGAGATGCAGCCAGTATATGTATTTTTTTAGACTTTCGACCAGTTTAGCCTTTAGGCCCATTTCTTTTTCAGTTTCTATTATTATTTTACCAAGATACCTTGACGTGCATTTGCCTTTGCAATTTCTTCTAAGCAATCTAAAACTCCAGCGTGATTTTTTAACAACAAGAATTGTTACAGACAATTTTCCAACTTCAAAACAAGTTTGTTTACAATTTTCGCCATTTTGGTAAGGGAAGCTACTCTCCGCGCTTACTGTCTACGCTAAAATCTAAGATTGCCGTTTTGTTCCGTAAAAGATCGAGTGGTTTATATTTCTTTCAAACACAATAAATTTCGTATAAATTTAATAGCGTTTTGATGAAAGAAATATAAAGAATCACAAATAGTATGCTACTAATTAGATATCCAGTATTATCTTTAACCGAGATCAAACTGTGAACAACACAATTGACACGAGGTGACGCGCTAATTGCTGAAAATTACTGGCCATTTGATCGGAACAAAAAGTGGATCACACCTTTGATTATCAGTTTTAATTGATAAGCTCATGTCATTTTGGCTTCTTTGTGGTGAAGTCACCCGAGACTAAGCAATGACGTGTTTCTCAAAAATCGGGTATCGTCGGCGATCATCGCCTAAAAATAATTTGTTTTGGAAGAAACATGGCCGCTGAAAGGGGTCAAATACGGCGGTTGGGAGGCAATTTTGGTGGCCGCTGGCCGCGGACGAGAGGTAACCGCTGAATAAAGTGATAAAATAGAGGAAAATCCGTCGTGGGCGTCATAAAATGACCGCTAAACGGAGGTGACCGCTGATCGGAGGTGACCGTTAGTACAGGTTAGACTGTATTAAGTTAAACTTCGCCTGTAGGTAGCTTGCAGAAATATCAATGCTGGGATTGTACATAGGGTCAGTGGGGTAAAGTTCAACCTAATTACATTAGTCTATTGTACCTTTTGCAATGTAAGAGTTTTAGAAGGCAGCGGACAGGTAGTGATTCTAATCTTGGTACTGCATGGCATTCAGTCTTTTGTTGTTGCTATTTTTTGGTAAAAAGAATGCATCATTTAGATGCAAGTTTTGCTCAAGGTCACAGTAACTTGAAGTAGAATATATTTTGTATGCTGGAATCTTCATAAAGGTGGTTTCTGGTTTACTCAGTTAAGATAATGACATGCTGTCACCAAACTTGGTGTATAGCAAGCTTATATGAAGAACTAGCTTTGGACAGTATTTGGGGCTGCTGTACAATATTAATTACTTAAGAGAAATATGATTTCAGCTAGGAGTGAGATGATATTTTGATGGAATTTGGTAGCTTTATAGGATAGAGAGGTTGGAAGATTGTTTTGTCAAAGGCACTGTTAGGTCAAGGTAACTGTTACTAAAAAATAGTAAATGTTTGAAAAACCAGGTTTCAGATGAATTTCCACATCCCTTTTCAATAACTTACTAATTGTTATGCTTTCGTACTTTTATCATTCAATTTGAAATATTTTATTTCTAATATTTATTGCACAAATTTATTTGTTTTTTGTTTTTTTTTTGCTTTCCATGGCACTTAAATCATGGATTTTTTCCTGGAAGACACAAAAAAATGTCATGTTAATGAGAATCAGATTGTCACCTTCTGTTTGACAGCACAGGAGTTGTGTACACACACATTTTCTCCACATTTACTAACCAACATCAATTATTTTACAATGCTGTACCCACTCCATCACTTGAGCCAGTCTTTTATCAAATGTTTCTGCAAACAGCTTGTAAAGATTATCTTTTGGTAGCTCATCTATCAATGGCTCAAAAGAGCGGGAAAAATTTAAAAGTCTTTTATGTGGTGAGGGCTGTTCAGAAAGTTTCTGCAATGCTTTGACTAGAGATGACTGAAAGACACACATTGTTTTCAGCATTTTGTTATGGAATGTTGTAAAACGGGAACTTTTATGGTATGGCTTAAGAAGTTCATATGCATCAAAAAGGCCACTTTCATTGTCTATAAGCCAAAGTTTGCCATTTTGAGATGCTTTCCGAAGATTACGTATAGGTTCTTCAATAATTTTGGGATCATTTTCTCGTTCTTCTGCATCTTGCATACTGGCAACCCTGTAATAAAGGGAGAGAAGCATTGTATGACTTAAATACTAAAAGATTTTACTTCTAGTTTCCCATCAGTATTGAGGTAAATCTCAGTATAGGTATGAAATACGATGTAAGCTAATAATTTGAATAGTTTCTAGTTGTTACATAAAACACCTCTATAATGTAGAATTGCAAGGAAGAGATTTGTTTGTTTTTTTTTGCATTAATAGAAATAATATAGTAGTAAATAGGATGCTACATTTTCAGCTTAAAAGATGGTGAAAGGTCCAAGATGCCACTGCTAGCATATTTTAAGGTCAACCAAGAAAAACCACTAAGCTCCTACAAATAAGCTGGATGGAATTTAATCTATTTTGCATCAAGAGTGGCAAAATAGAATGATTTAAAGTGAGCAACTGTATCCTTGGTTACACTTAAGTGGCAAAATTATAAACATTTTGAAAATTAAGTTTTAAAATGTGTAAGAAGTAGAGATAGAGAATACCGGTCATAATTTCCTGTTAGAAAATCAAATACAATCATTGTCCCCCATTGGACAACCTCGGCAATTTGGGCAGGACTTCTGCTGAGGAGGCTGGATGTATGGATCACATGACTAGTGACAGGTGTGCCCTTTCTGTAGGCTTCTAAGATGATTGGCGGAATGTATGCTCTGGAACTGAAATAAATATATATGGTTTTAATTATACATTTAAGAAGCAAATGAACCTAAAGAAGGCACAGTTTAAAGTGTAAAGCCATACATCTCTGGCTGGTATGATTTGTGTAATTTTAAATTATCAATATCTAAAGATCAGAAGAGGAAATGGTAAAGTGTCAGACACTAGATCATGATACTAAAGCATTTGAAATACTGAAGCAGAACCAAATGAGTTTCTTTTTTCCTTTGATCTAAAACTTAGAAACTAAGCTCTTTGGTCATAAATTACTGCAAAAAAATTAGTCCACAATGTATGTTTATGTCTATAATACCTTATATCAGTTATATAAGATCTCATTTAATGATAGTTTTGATATATTATTACCTTGATCCTGAATTAATGTTGTCAATCCATTGTATTAGTGCAGCCACCTTATCTTCCTTCCAGGATAGAGAGCTGATATTGACATCTCTCCACATAGAGGAGGTAGCATTAGTCCTGGAGAGTATTACAGCTGGAACATTGTCCATCCGCAGAAGACGTGACAGGTAGAAAGACAGGGCTTCACCTGGTAAGAATTTATAATAATATTTATTAGTGTTCAGTCTTTTTTCAGTTTATGCAAACATTCATGTGGCAACTTTTAAAGTTGAATGGTGAAGGAAGACAGTAAGTTATCCTCCATTTAGACACAGGCCAGAACATTGACTGTAAGCAAGCTGATTAACAAATGAAAGAAGCAGACCTCTGGTATTATGCTAAAGCCCACAACAGTGAGGGTCAGGTTGAAACAACTTTAACTATTCTACCACAGATCCTCCATCAATATTTTGAAAATACATAGTGTAGAAATATCAGGCTAAAATCATTTGTAAATTTTAGAAATAATATATTCCAAACAGTGATTTGTCATTGAATAAAATCAATGTTTGGAGTTCATGTGCGAAGGAATTATATCATGAGGATGCACCCTAAGTGATAATAATAGCACGCATTTGAACGATTAACAATGATTTTATTCGAGAGCAGATTGCTAAATGAGATATATTATTTCTATTTTAACTTGTTATCAAGGTATATTACCTACATCTTTGAAAATAGTCACAAAATATTTGCCGTTTTGTATGGTTTTCTTTTCTGATGCACTGCTATGTTTGACACTATGACTTAATAATTGTGATGTACAAATAACACACAGTTTCAGTCTTCCTTGTTTGATAATTATAAGTAAATCAGGTAGTGTTAGAATTATTAAATAATCAGTGCCTTTATGTTGTTTATCATCATATGCACTAGAGTTGAACCAGAAGGTTGTTAATCTGAGTGGTTAAATATCACGTAGTATCTGAGCAATAAAACATGGTATATGGAACAATTATACACAAGAGGGCATTGTTTATTTTCATTTTAACACATTCATTAAAACATGATGATAAAAGTTATGCTTAACTGTATACATTTCAGTAGTAATACAGCTATTTCACATCAAACCCTTGCTTATTTGAGAATTAACAGCAACTAACTTCCATCTTCTTTATTATAATAGAATTAAGAACTGACAGATAAATTCAGGCTGTTATTTGGTGGATGGTGAAACTGTATTTCTTTAGTTCAGCGAATTGAAGAAATAAAGTTTCAGAAGTTGTACACAAACTTTTTTTTCAGACAATACATAAAATACCCCGAAAAATCAGAAACAGTAGCCGGTTTATATGAATGGATTGTGGAGTCTGCTATCAAACTGTGTTACTGATATACTCTAGAGTAGAGTACCAAAAGCTGTACCTCTCCGCCATATTTATCATGTCTTACCATACACAAAGGAGGAATGTGATTGTCTATATCTTGCACACATCCTTATACCACCGCTGAGTACAGCATACCCGTTCAGTGGACGACCACACTTGTCCCAGCTTGGTCTGTCCAGAGTCTGTACAACTTGACTTCTTAACCTCTGTAGCAGTCTGGTAACATTTGTGTAGGATAAACCTGAAACAGAGACATTCAGAATACAGGACTGGTGAATTCAGCTAGAATGGTGAAAACTGATAAAGGACCTTTTACAGGTATGATATGTTTTACAAAATAAGCATTAAAACATGTTTATACCGAGGACACTGTCAAAATGTCATGTCCTTTGATGTGTATAAAAGTAGCTATTTGGTCAATGCAGGTATATTTTGAAATCCGGACTTTGAAATTACTTCATTTTTTGTTTCAAAGACACTCGGATGCATTGACAGACTGGTTGTATTTTGTAACACTAGATTCTGCAGAGCATTGTTAGACATCTGGATTCATCTTAAATCACAATAGAAAAGAACATTATAAGATTTAATAAAGTAGATTTTCAGATATATGTATCAGTGTTTTAAGGATGATGTTAAACATAGAAAAAACACATAACACTGCCCTAATAAATTGTTAAGAAGTAAAAGGGAGAAAACTAAAGCAATGCTTGTTAATATGAAATCAAGGGAAGTAATTAATTCAGGGAGTATTTTAAAATACTTAACTTAATTTTAACGTATTCAGCAAACATTTTAAGTTAAAACTGTAATGCAAAATACATGTTTATAAGGAACACAAGCTTGAAAAATGAGCATTATTTCTACATGCACAGACTTGCTTGATTGATAGATGTTTGTTTGTGTTTTTCCACTTGTTTATTTCTGGCTCATTTTCTAAATGCATTGCCTTACAAAGTGTTAAGTGTTTTCAATTAAAATGCACTTGATAAAAATATGTTTCTGCAGGTTTCACCCCTTTACGATGCACTTGTTTGCATTTCTTCTAGGTTTATGTTTGATAAATGGATCGGTTTTTGAAGTATTTGTGCTTTTGTCACCTCCATGCGGTATTCATTCCTAATCAAGACACATACAACGGTCTTTCCTGCGATGAAATATTTTATCTACCAAGTAGCAAGATTATTTTGTCTACCCTATTAAGATTTTAAAGCTACAAGTTCACAGTTTGGTTAAAAATTTTGAATATTTCCATTCACAAAGAGTTTGATATATGTATATACTATATGGGACAGAAGAGAGGGTACTTGAATATGGGACATCTAGACATAATGAAAAGAAGTGAAAAACAATGAGAAAAAAGTATATTATACTGAATAAAACACCCTGTTTTTATACTTATAGGATATTTTTCATAATCATGTCAGTGATCAATTTTAAGAATATATTAATTTTTAAACAAATTTCGCTTCTTTTTCTTTATTTAAGCTACAATTCCTGATAAAAATCATTCTGAACAATCGTGAGGGTGGTGAATGGAACTTTTTAAATTTTTAAAATATCTTGAGTAAAAACACGATTTTGATACGGTCATATATGTTGTAAATTTCAGATATTTTTGTGACACCAAAATTTTCTGAAATTCAAATTATACTTCATTTGTCATGTTTGTGGACTAATTGTTTTAAAACATTCAGAATATCATAGTTAGCAAAAAAGCACAATATCTCTAAGTAAAAAAAATATCATTTTTCAAGTTTCATGGGCAAATACCTAACACAGTCAATTATACATTTTTAAGTCAACATTTTTAAAGGTACAGACAACTACTCCAAGAGGCTTTTAAAATGATGAACAATTATTTCTGGATCATGCCAAATAAAGCTGCAATTTATGAAAAACCATGTTTTACTGATCAAACAATGAGTGTATAATATCATGCATAGTGAAGTAACAGAAAAAATAATCAACTGCTGATCTTGTTCAATGTTTCTCTAAACTAACAGTGGGTGGGTTTGGAAAATAAATCTTTGTGACTTTTTTGGCATACTGTGAAATTATTAGTATGACAGGTAGACTAATTTTCATTGAAAATCATTCCACAGAGTCACTTTCACAATACATACAATGTTTGGAAGGTTTTGACATAATTTCATTTTTACCAGGAATATGTGAGCCAGACACTTTAATGTGATTTCATGGGGAGCATTATTTTATGTCAAAATTTTGTTTGAAAGGACTTTTATATATTTTTCAAGGGAGTTTTTAATTGCGTTGTTTGAACCAGAGCTGACAATTTTAGTGGGTGTATGAGAAGTTAAAGAACCCCCCAAACAGAAAAGAAGTAGCTTTATTCTACTATTAAAGTGAGATAGGAAATGTATAGATAGTGCATCAGACTATCTGTCAATACCAGCAATTATTTTCTGCCATACAGAAGACAAAATGTCCAGGACATCAGAATCATGTGAGGATGTTGTCAGTAAAACATAGAATATGGAGGATCATGGAACAATTTGAGCCCGACTGACTTCCATTACTTAGCTGAAAAATGTTGCAAGAATTGCTAAAAGTTTTTCTAAGTAGCTTTAAATCAAGGTCCCTTGTAGGTTCAGCTTCAGTGTGCCTTGCCTGGAGAATTGGTACATATTTTTTCCCACTGCCATTCTTCTGTATGCTTGACAAGTTTCAGGCTTTTGATGCAAGTCACATTCATTTTACAATGAAATCATGGTCTCTTGCTATGTGATTTCTAAGACAAAATGCACAAAAATAAATATCATGGCTGTGGTTATTTTTATTATTGGTTTGAAAATTAGTTGTGTCTTGCCCAACGTTAGTTACATCAGAGACCAATGATTGATGGAAATTGTTACCCAATGTCTGTGTATGCTTAAGTGGCTCACATTTCTTCGTAAAAATATATCCTTACACCCTGTGTTGTAGCTGAATAACTGTAAATTTATTAACACCAAACAAACTCGTACACCATACAAATTCATGCCCCCGCCTCGCCTCTAACTCCACCAGCCCCAGAATCCGCTACCCCCTTACTGAACACAGGTTATCACTATCAAAGCTATCAGACCCATGACAGAATGATGTGCTTCTGTAGCAATGTATAGGCAAATGGTGGAGGCTATAAAAAACTTGGGTACACAAAATGGTGATAATATCCTTACAGAGATAGAATAATCTGAATATTAAAATACTGCATTTGCATAAATGGAACATAATGCTGCATACAAGTCTTATTATGATTGTTTCTAATGACATCGGATTACACTAGCTCGATTACCAAAGCATCTTGTTTCAATGCTTTTACATAAAACTCAATAATGGTTTCTATGAAAATGACATTATTAAGGCTTTATCGGATTGGTAACAGGTTTTTGCATAATTCCTTGTTTTATCCTTGTAAAATTGTTAAGTTTGCAATACATCAGACCAGAATTATAAAGGTTTGTTACCATGGAAACAAGACAATTTTTTTTGCTTCTTTCAGTATATTAAACTGCAATAAAGTACAACTGAAATTTCACTCTGGTCACATGACTGACTTGAATGTCAAAAATGTTAACTGAAATTGAATGAACATTTAATTAGAGGAAGATTACATTTAACAAAGATTTAAAAAACAGCAACAAAAAGCTGACAGTGTCCCCAAGAAAGTACCAAAAACAGAGTTGTAGCATAAAGAGCTATAGCAAACTAAGAAAATTCAAGACTGGCGTTCAGGTTTTGGAAGTAACAATAATTGTGGAGTTTAATGCTTCACCATGGCATCTTGGAATGTTGTTTTGGGTGTTTGATGTTGTTTGGCTAGACATTGATAGGAATTCCTTTCTCATTTAACAGTAGCCAAAATCTGAAGAGAATGCAAGAATTTTTACAAAATGTGTGGTCTTCATTAAGCAAGAATTTATTATGTTTTGCCTGGTAATGGCTTCTTACACAGCTGTTCAGTTTTCTTTGGAGAATAATAACAAATTCACTATTTTAAGTTTTTCTTGGTAAGTGAATTTTCAAGCAAGTTGTGTAAGACTGCAAAAAAGCACACAAGAAAAAAACAGTCACATCAACAAAAATGAGCAGAAATCCATATTTCAGTTGTGAGAATAACTTGTGGTAAAAGTAATTAACTTGTTGTTCAAAGGGAGGTCAATGGGCCTAACTTTACCTTTCTCAGTGCCCTTGTAAATGGTAAAGGGGGATTTCACATTCCTCTTAATGCATTTCCTACACTGGTGAACCCAACCAGAACTTAGATTTCTATGATATTTTCAGCAAATGATTTACAAGCACTTTGTTCTCAATTTTGATGTCAGCTCTCATTAAATCAGTAAATCAAAATCATTTATTTGCATCATGGTCAAAATCTTAGGACACTGTTTGTTTTGAAAGTTTTCCTCTGTAAAATAATAGTAAGTTACTTTGTCAAAACATTTCTAAAAATTAACATGAAGTAATCAACATTATCCACAAAACATCAAAAACAGACAAAATCACAAAAAAACTTTGCTTTCCAATTACTTATATGGTTTTCTCAGACAAATGTTCATTGATTCATTGATTGTTGACTAGAAGAAAAACACTTAGGCTTTGATAAAGCTTCAATTTTTCCACTAACACTTTTAAAAGGATTAAGTAGAATAGTAGTCCTAAGTGGTGGACATCATAAGGTAAATTAAAACGTTTTACTGTTTTTTCTTTAATCTGATTAAAAAATATTGTTGATCGATGTCTTAGTCACAGACAAAAGTTGGAAGACGCACCACACTTTTGAGATGGCAAAAAGACAACATTAGTGATGATGTGACCCTGCTATAAGATTTATCAGCAGCAGAAACATGAGGCAGTTTTAAGTTTAACTAAAATCTGTATTTTTAAAGATGTGTGAGTTGTGCGCAGCCTATGTCTCCACCACTGATCACAAATTGTGCACATTCTATGTAGAATATGCAACAGGGCCATAAGTCTTTTGTTGACCTTAAATAATATGACAATACTGAGTCGTGAATGGTAACAACTGTGTATGTATAGAAACTCTTAGAACAGATCAAGTCCCCTATTTAAACAAATATGAGAGAGGACCCAAAAAGGATGCTTCAGATCTCATTAAATGGAGTGCAACCAAGCTTTTCAAGGGGAAAAAGTAATTGAAAGGTGTAACTACTTTAAACCCTAAGTGTTCCCTTAAGGTGTTTGTTTGAAGAAACTTAAGTGATGACTTTGTTTGAATGCTTCGGACCAAGTTTGATGAAGATCCATCTAGCATTTTCTTGAGCAGAAGGGGGTCAAGTGCTTCCACTTAGACGATTTAAGAGAGAACCTAATAATGATTCTTAGTAACAGATAAGTTTGATATAGTTCTATCAAGCAGTTAATGAGAAAAAGTCATATAAATGTATGTCTGTTTTTAGCTTCAAGCAACCCTATTAAAAGAAGCCGAGTACCCCAATTTGACTGTCTTTGGAAGAGGATCTTATAATGATGCTACAGACCAAGTTTGATGAAGATCATTCAAGGGATTCATGAGGAGTTTTTCTATTTTTAGCTCTAGAAGGCCTTAAAAGGGGTCAACTAGAACAATTTGAACCAAGTTGAGAGATGACCTTGCCAGGGTGCTATAAGCTACGTTTTGGATAATTTACACCAGTAGTTTCAGAGAAGGAGATGTTAATGTAAATTGTGGAGGACTGAGGATTGATGCCATATAATATTATACTAATAGCTTACTCAGAACCTTCAGTTTAGGGGAGCCAAAAGGTTTAATGATATATGGTCCTCCATTTTGCACAGGTTGGATACTGTTCAGCAATAAAACTCCATTTTAACTGCATTGGCTGAATAGCCGTTTGCAATAAAACAGTTTGATATCATTCAAACTATTTCTGTATTTAATCTGGTTCCTTTGTATGCTGAAGCCCAGAATTTCCAAAACAATTTTCTATAAACATTAGGGATATCATTATTGTCCATAAATAAAAATCTGTTGTCAGATTTAATGCTTAGATTGAGACAAATGGGAATATGTGTTTTTTAGTGAGCAGTCTTCATGGATTTATGTTCTTCTGTCAGTAGGGTTATCATACTTAATCTAACTGAGCCATGATAAATGAATTTTCCAAGCTGTGTTTGTGATTGTGGATCGAGATATGGTCCTTTTGCTACAGAAAGAAACAGAAAGTGCATTTTTTTTACATGTGTGGTTAACTTTTAAAGAATAGTGAAGTAAAGAAATTTAGAGCCTTCTTCTGAATAATAAATCATTTCAACCTCCTGAATGAATGCGAGACTGATTCAGTAACCTATTTTGTCAATGTTCCTGAATTTAATACTATAGTGTTATTCAAATATTCTCCAAATTGCCCTACCATGAATCAGTTTTTTTTCTATAAAATGTATTTCCATAAAAGAACATATTTCTTGCGCTACAAAGATATCGGTACAAAAATGTAGTAATATTTCCATTTTGATATATTTAATATACACCTTTTAACAAAAATCAAGTGCAACAAGTGTATTTATTGTTAACAAATCACTGTCAGCATTTATTAATGTTCCTTTGGCATGACAACAAGACAGTGCATTTATTGTTAACAAATCACTGTCAGCAATATTCCTATGGCAGGACAACAAGACAGTGTATTTATTGTTAACAAATCACTGTCAGCAGTGTTCCTCTTGCAGGACAAGACTGTATTTATTGTAAACAAATCACTGTCAGCAGTGTTTCTCTTGCAGGACAAGAAGACAGTGTATTTATTGTTAACAAATCACTGTCAGCAATGTTCCTCTGGCAGGACAACAAGACAGTGTATTTATTGTAAACAAATCACTGTCAGCAATGTTCCTCTTGCAGGACAACAAGACAAGAGTATTTATTGTAAACAAATCACTGTCAGCAAGGCATGACAAGAAGACAGTGTATTTATTGTTAACAAATCACTGTCAGCAATTTTCCTCTTGCAGGACAACAAGACAGTGTTTTTATTGTAAACAAATCACTGTCAGCAATGTTCCTCTTGCAGGACAACAAGACCGTGTATTTATTGTAAACAAATCACTGTCAGCAATTTTCCTCTTGCAGGACAACACCATTTGGAAAAAATATGTCTTTAAATAAATACAGAAGTTGTTGCACTGGAGAGAATACAATAATCTGCAATTTTACTGTCAAGAAGTGTGTGTGCTTTAGAGGGGTTGTTTAGAGAAGTAATATTGTAGAATATATACTTCAGCTGTAACTTGGTATTAATTAGTGCAATAATTGTTACAAATATTTTGTTTGATCTGTATCATATTTGTTAATTAGGTTCTTAATTGATAGTCTATTGCTCTGGCAATTAATAGCTTCATAGTACTTATACTAGATCATGTAGTGTTTGTTACATGTTTAGGCTGCCAGTGGTATATGTGGTATAATTCCAGTTTTCTTGTAGTTTTAAGGTTGCAATCTATGTTGTTATATTTGCATTTTACCTAATAAAACTTTCTTTGCAACAAAACTGGGAAAACTGTTTTATATGGATGTGTGGATATCTTCTTGGAGGAACTGTATAGCTTTCAGATTTCAAGAGGCTATATTATCTTTGACAGGTGCCAAAATACTCATTAGTGCCTTCTTCAAAATTTGCTTAAAAACAAAGCAAAAATTCACATAGAGTAATATATCAATGTACAAATCTTTTGTTAACTTGTGTATAAATGGTAAAATGAAACAGAACAGTTCTGTTCTAAGGGGAATCTCAAATTGTGGGTTTAAATTACATGCCTGGACATCAGTTGGACGGCACTAATTTCTAAGTTTTTTTTTCCAGTTAAGTTAGTGTTTTCTTTCAACCCTTACTGACTGACTGCAAGTTGTCATATCAATATACCATTAGCATATTTGTTTATAAATAAGTCTACTGATATTACTTACCTTTTGGTATGAGAGATTCCACATATTCCGACCAAAACATTCCATTTTCAATTAGTTCTTTTTCTGGTTCTTTGTCTTTTACATATGTGACAGTGTGGCTATCCAAATGTTTAGAACCATCTTTCACTACAGGAAAATTATCAGGTTTATTTTTCTTTACATTAATGGTGTCTACTTCTGCATACTTCAGTTTTGGTTTTCTGTAATATTCCAGTCCCCTTATATCTCCAAAGTCACCAGGTTTGAATGGGGCATTAGTAGCGTCATCATACTGATATTCATCATCTTCATCATTATTATCATCATCATCATACTCATCATCAGCATCTTCTTCATAGTCATCCTCACTTTTATCATAATCATCCTCATTTTCATAATCATCACCTTGTTCATACTTTTCATCATCAGTGTTTTCACCACCATTATTATCGTTGTTTAGCACATTTTCAAATTTGTTGCTTTCAATTATGTTTCCTTGTCTGTAATGCTTCTGAAGAAATTTAACTGTGTCTCGATCAGACTTTATAGAATGACGTTTAGGTTGGTTGTGCATTTCATTATTATAATTTTCATCAGTAATTTTGTTATTTCTATCATACACAATGCTGTCTTCAGTGTGGTCATCACCTCCCAAGTTCATTGTCTTTGGCTTTCTTTGACCTTGAGCTACAAAATTAGCCTGGAACTCATTTGGAAATTTGGATTTTGCTCTTGGCATTGATAAGTCTCTTGGGTGTTTCGGCAGGGAACCAGCATTTTCTGCTGAAAATTCTATGGCTAATGTGTTGAGTACCAGGTACAAGCCTAGTGAGAACAACCCAAATGTAAGGAGCAGGGTCTTTGTCCGTCGTAATATTCGGAAACCCATTCTTCTTGTTTGACTGCCTACCTTTCAACCATAGACAAATTGCAACATTTTAATCCTTCAGAAGTGTGTGTATTACATCTTCTCACTGTGGATATAATTTCCTTTCAAGACTTACAAAGGTTGTAATGAAGTAGATGTAGCTTTTAATTTGGTTAATTCTCATTTTTCACACAGGTAAACACAGTTTCATTCTGAGAACATTTAATCCATTTCTAAATGAAGTACTAAAATACCCTGTGCCTTGTTTTATCCCAATTGCATCTCTCTTCACACTAAATGTGCTAAAATCCATTGCTGTGTGTGTTAGGTTCACATCTTGCAGAGATTAGAACAAGCGCAGAGAAACCTTGTATACTCTTGTAACTCAGTACTGTTTATACTGGGAAAACCTCTCAACCAATCAGATTGGGAGATGGAAGCCTTGATTTGGTGCTTTCCAACACCCTGTAATCTGCTGGAATATCTAATTAAATGTAAATTAGATCTTGGAACCACCTGTTTATCCTGTAGTGAAAGCAATTTCAGCTCCAGTTTTCTCACCAATCTTCGCCAATTATCTCTTTACCTGAAAATAAAATATTAAAAACTTGTGATGTCTGTAACAGCTTTCTGATCTTTTAATTTTGTTAAGAATTTTCTAATTCTGTCCAGATATGATATGTCTGGAATTTAGAGATAGAAACTGTTAGTTATGAAATTTTTCTATTTGATGATCTAAACTCCAGTAAAAATTGCACTTTTCATAAACAGGAGTTTGAATTAACAGCGTAACATCTGACTTTTTAGCCACTTTAACCAGTGTTTCTGGAATTTCAGAGAATACGGTTTGAAACTCTGATACTTGTGAAATAAACCTTCACTGAAGTCTGAAATTCTTTCCTGTATTTGATATACTTTTAATTAAAATAAATGCAGTAAAAGAAGTCTAGAATGATAATAAAACAAAATGAAACCATACTTCATGTATTTCACTAGCATCTCACTACTTCCAACAATCTTTTGAATAATCCATCATCATCAGTCATTAAATGAAACATTCTCCCAAAAGCCTTCCATGTATTTGAGACATTTAGAACTGCGTTTGCAGCAATTTCAGTAAATTAGCTTCAAGCAACAAAGACAGGGAAGGAAAATTTCCTGCTATTCTCTACATTTTCCTCTCCAAAATCAATAATCTCTCTCTTATAAAAGGAATCTAAAGTATCCAGTTAAATTATTCTAATTATTGAATTGTTAGTCACAAAAGATCAGGGTTCCCTGTTGGTTTTATTGACCAGAGGCTAGCAAGGGTTCAGTTGCTTTCAAACATGCAATTCCCCCAATAGTTGCATAGTGTTTTTGATATTGAATTTTTCTTTCATGTTTAATCCAAATATGTTTTTTTTTTCACTTGATAATGCTGTGCTTTTCATCAGTTTTGTATTTCAATGTGGTTTTAGATATCAAAAAAAAATCTACATTATTGTATGTAAATCAATACATTTTACATAGATTTTTTTTTACATGAAATATTGAATTTTAATTGGTCAAGAACTTTTAGGTCAGTTAAACAACACATTATTTTATGATTTTATACATAATGTTACATCTGTCACAGATTTAAGTAATAAAGTTGTAACAATTTGTATTAATAAAATCATAAGTGTATTTCTAGAAATAAACTCAAAGAAGAATAATATGTTAATATAAAAAAAGCTGATTCCAGAACAAAATTCATCATCGAAAGTATCATTAGATTAATAATAACTTATCAATAGAATATGTGAGATATCCACTTCAAGTTCCAGTTCATTCACCTGATTATCCTAAAAAATTTCCAAGTTTATAGAAAAGTGAATTGTCTCTGATCTCTGAATCTTGAATTGTCCAGACAGAGCTATTTTGCTGCACAAAATTTATTTATCTATTGCAAGGATTTATAGGATAGTATAGGTTCACTGTAATGTTGTTCGATAAAATGTTGCTGATCAAATTTCTACAACCATATAATCCTAAGTAAGAAGGAAAAGAAAAAAAAAAGATCTGTTTCTTAGGCATTTTTATATTGTACTTTTTATAAAAGTTTTGCTTGACTATAGAGACCAAGCTTATAACTATAACCAAACAAAGAATTCTGATACTGGAAAAGGTCCCATCACTTTTCCTGTTAAACAAGGAAGGGTAAACATGTGATAATGTCACTGTTTGTCATTATACATTAACTATGTCAAAATATTAATGTCATAGCGACAAGCTGAAAATGAAATACAATAAGGAACAGGCAGAATGTTGGTGAACATCATATAAAAGCAGAAGAAAGCATTTTTTTTTTATAATTAACACTCATTGATTGATTATTTGATTATGTTCAGATGAGTATTATTTTACCATTTTCATTGTGCCATGATGATTATACTTTATTTACATCTGAACTCCCAAACAATGAATTTATTAGACAATAAAATCTGTTTTGGATATATTATTATTTCTTAAACACAAATAAGACATAAAAAGTGAAGTAATTAGTGATATTCTATTTGATATTTTTAAGTACAAAAGAAATGTCTGATTTAAAGTACAGAGGGAGAGCTAACTTTGATATGTGGTGATGTCAGAGACACAAATTTTTATTCATTATAGCCTTAAAGTGTGATTAAGATAGTACCTTGCATAACAATCACACTTGGCAGTTACATATTTTACAGCTTGTTATGTAAGATTGTCTAACCTGGGACACAGTCTTATCATAAACCCTGGCTATAATGGCAAACAAGGGGATTGTCTATGTGCAAATAGTCCCAGGTAACGGCTGGATGGCATATTAGTTTCATGGGGTGTGCATATACATAAACTTTGTATTAGGGCAAAGAATTTCTGAAATAAAAACATAAAAATGAACATTGAGACAACATTCAGTTAAGATTTTTTAATGATAATTTTGAACTGGGGTGAGGGAGGGCCTGGGGATGGGTGCAAATACTTTTCTTTTCAAAGTGTAGATGCTAAAAACATACAAAATAAAACCTGATTCTCTGATTGATAACTGCAGTAGTATTTGACATGACTTGAAACACCACAAAAATTTAGTACTTGTCATATATTATATTACCGACCCTTAATATGACACACTTCAAACCAGGTGTTAATACTCGTGCTATAAATTGAGCTTTTGGATTGTTTTACCTTAATTACATGTAAGTTTTCAACAGTTTCAAGGGTTTATTTAACACTTAAGATAAGCATTTAGATTTATTTCGTTTTGGCATCCCACATGTTTAATGGTACCACTTAGATATTTATTTACAATGCTTAAAGCCTCTGAGAGGTTATTGGTGTAATTCATCATTCCAGTACATAATTAATGTAACTGTATATAAGTAAAGAAGTGGATACACTACTTTTGTGGTAATGCTGAGATTTAGAAACTTCTCCAAAGTATTTCTCACAATATGATCATGTTAATGCAGAAGATTCACAACTGACTGTATTTCAGGCCCGTGTGCAGGATTTGTTTGCTGGGGGGGGCCCAACCTGGGGTGGGTTCGGGAGGGGTATCCCCTCGCGACTGCGAATTTTTTTTAATATGGCACATGAATAGATGCATTTTCCTGCTACCTGAAACACCTTTAAGGATGCATGAATGTATTATATATTTAGGGAAAAGTCTACTTTTTAATCATTTCATCAAGCTTTTTCAATGTATGTATGATTGTACAGTCACAGTGTATGGACATACATGTATTTTTCTGTATGATACCCAGTTGAAAAAAATGTTGAAGTTTTAAGATGATTATTAAGTAGACTAGCTCCTAGACTATGATAATTTTTTTCACATTTTTATGATTTCATGTAGTGAACTGAGCCAGTCTATATACTATGTCCAATATTACAATTTTAACATCAGTCCTCTTAGAAAATCTCTAGAATAGACTGGCTTTTGTCTCTATGAACATAAAAAAGAAAAAAAAAATCATAGAAATATCGTAATTATCAGTCTAGTAGCTAGTCTAATTATTAAGGGTATCCTATTTGCAAAACGGCCAAATGTTTTTAGATTTCCAACAAAACAAACGAAGTATTATGACAATTACTTTTTACATCACAGATTTCAAATGACAATGAACTCTTAGCTGTACCAAAGATCTATAAAAATAAATAGATGTGTATTTTATACTTCTTTGACTGTACAAACTGTAACATCACAGCACATATTAAATGATATTTTTATGTATAAAACCCCTCATAAGTAACGAGTTTTAGATGCGTTTTGTAAGATTTACTGAGAAACGACTTTTAAAACTACGAGAGTTTTTAAGTAATGTTATTGGACCCAAAAGAGTAAAATTGATACAGTAGTTTCAAATTCATAATTGTTGTAAAATAAAAAGATAGGATAAATATCTATCAATTTAATAAATTTGGGGAATGTGCCTTAATGTGAAAACAAAATACAACCATCATAATGTTTCATTTTACATATTCATTTTAAGATTTACTTAACAAAACCAACGATGTTCTGATCATTTTATAACACTTCCAAAGAGTAAAAAACATAATAGTTTCTCCACTACCCAATCAAGCGGTCAATGAAGCATGCACAGATAAACTTTTACCTGTGACATGCCTGGGGCTAATTTCCACTACCGGACACGGTTTTATGGCTCTTTAGCCTGTGTATTGCTGTCAAATCAAGCCAGTTGCGCTGGTGTATAAATTTGGGACACGGTTTTATGGCTCTTTAGCCTGTGTATTGCTGTCAAATCAAGCCAGTTGCGCTGGTGTATAAATTTGTTAATTGAGGGGCCCATAGTAATAAAAATCGTAACTAGCAAGCCAGCTGGGGGGGGGGCCCCGGGCCCCCTGGCCCCCCACCTGGACACGTGCCTGTATTTAATGCATTCTTGATTTCCATGATAAATTTATGTTCATAAAATTGGGCATCAAAAAACAAGAACACGGGTGTTATTGCGTGCTGCACAATATGCAAAAAAAGAGTTATGGTTCTTGGCCTTCTTACTTATCTTAATTGATGATATTTCAAAGCTAAAGTAAGTATTCAAGAATAGTGAAAAAGAACAAAAAACAAGCAAGAAATACTGATTTTTCTAAATTAAAAAGGCCCATAATTCTGACAAAATGCAAGAAATAGTAGTGGTTTTTGAAAACGTGGACTTAAACAAACATTTTAACCAACGCCGATGCCTACGATCAAGTGATGACAATACCTCGTAGATTTTTTTAAAAAATCAGTCGAGCTAATGATTTATTTTTTACATCAAAGTGTGATCTTTAAAAAGTTTATATATAATTTCTTTTTAACTGTCAACATATATATTTCAGTGAAGGGGCTTCTGTAGCCGAGTGGTAGCACTTGCCCCTTACTGATGTGGGTTCAAGCCTTACTCAGGATGTTGAATTCTTCATGTGAGGAAGCCATCCAACTTGCTTACGGAAGGTTGGTTGTTCTACCCATGTGCTTTCCCGTGATGAAATGACGCATTGAGGGGCATCTAGGGTTTTCCTCAACCATGAAAAGCTGGAAAGCTGCCATATGACTTATAACTGTGTCAGTGTGATGTTTAAAACCCCAAAAAACAAAACAAATACAGTGATTAATAATTATTTGTTTACAGTACCATACCACTATTAAAAAGAGACCTAAGATATCAAGTCTTTACTTTAATTGTTCACAGCAGATAACTCTTGAAGCCAATGAAGTTTTATAGAATTATGTCCCTTTTCTTCTCAAAACATTGAATTGAATTGTGCTGATAGAGTAATAAATAGCACATTTAGTAGACTTGACTACATTAAAGTCTGATGTAGAGTAAATCTCCCTCTGAACCTAGGATGAATGTGGAACTTGTGAGCAATTTTTTTTTTTACCTGGGAAGAGAAAAAAAGAATCTTCCTGAATACAAATCAAAGGTCACCTACAGAATACAGCAAGATCATTTTGGTGCAAAAACATCATTAGATATAGATTACAGCATGTGCAGAGATTGTAGGATTTTCTCCCATGTGTTCCATGTAAACTCTCTTTCATCTGTCTTGAATGTTTGATGGTTTGGTAATGACAGATACAAGTGATAAAAGATGCCTAATTGGAATAGCAGATGGAAATTAACACCTCAGATAGTTTCTACAGGTCTTGACATGATTGAAGACATTTACTCTAAGGGTTAGGGTTAGGGTTAGGGTTGACTACATTAATACAAGGTGTACAATTTAGCCCAGTTGAATGAATAGTGTATAATGCAGTGCATTAAAAAAACGGTCATTTCATTCATATACATTTTTTTGCACAAAATAATAGCAGCATTCTGATTTTTTTTTTGAAGCCTTAAAGGCCAGCTGACTTGTCTAAGATTGGTGGTACTACCCAGGGTGCATGTGCTGTAATAATGAAGAGGCATCTAGAGTCTTCCTCCATCTTTAAACCTTTAAAGTCGCTATATGACCTTGAATTGTGTTGGTGTGGCCTATATTATAACCACAGCAGACTGAAAAAACCTTTAAAGCCGTTTTATTTTGTATCATTTAATATAATGACCTTTGGTCACATACTGTTATTCCCCTTTACCCAGAACAAGCAGAGTTTTCCCCTTGGCCTGGTGAAAATAGGGATTTTTGACTGTATCTATTAAGTAACCTTTTGATGGAGCTTCATGAAACTTTACACAAATATTGATCACTAGAGATATTGCTCTGTAATTATTTTACAATCCATAAATTCCCACATAACAAAGTAATCCATTGATGTATCTTCATGAAATTTAACACAAAAATAGATTACTATAGAGTGATGATGCATGCATATCTTTTATAAGAACCTCTTCAGTAACTGCAGAGTTATTGCCCTTTGTTTTAAAATACTAAATTCCTGCAAAAGAAAGTAATCCATTGATTGATCGTCATGAAACTTATAGATCACTATCGAGCAGAGTTTTTCCCCTTTATTTGTAAAACATAGGAACCAGCAATCTATTGCACAGTCCATTTGTATGTTGTAAAGTTGGATTTTTACAACATAATGTTACATAATACATAGTTTCAGTATTGCATAATATTATCTAACAATCTAATATTTTATCATAAATGTTTGTATTTACAAATAGTATGGTATTTTAAGATTTGAAAGCATAGACATTTAGCTAGTCTATCAAGGGCATTCAGCTAGTCTATTAAAGACTGCTGATTTATCTATGTAGATCATTCTTCATGCACATTCACACTGAGTTCAGTATATTCATTGATACTTTATTATTGCTTATTTACTTCATAGTCTTTATCACTTCATTATCTTTACTGCGACAAACTGCATTTGATATCATTACATACATGTATTTTCATTTTGTATTTACATCAGCTATTTTTAGTAAGACCAGTTATGAAAGAACTTTGAGCTATTTTTAGATTAAAGACAAAGAGCTTACATAAACACTGTCAAGGTCATAGCTGATATGTAAGATAAATGTTGAATGGCTTATCAGAAAGATGCTGACCAATCAGAATGTACTTTACATCCTTCATGGTTGACTGCATTCTGGAAGAGTTTACCTCAGTAGAATTTCAGGGCCAATTCTTCACTCTGTAAGGAACTTTTGGACAGACAACATCTAAAAAACTCTCTTAGGGTTTAGTAATTAATAATTAATTAATTTTGTATTTATTTTTGGCTA
This sequence comes from Mercenaria mercenaria, assembly GCF_021730395.1. Taxonomy (NCBI): domain Eukaryota; kingdom Metazoa; phylum Mollusca; class Bivalvia; order Venerida; family Veneridae; genus Mercenaria; species Mercenaria mercenaria. Next base: position 65,007,143 of record NC_069377.1, on the reverse strand, counting down.
TTTATTTAACCTAAGAGTTTTACTAAATTCATTGTAACTTTTCTCTAAATTAGTAAGTAATTTCCTTTAACTGAGTAACTTAAATTCTTTTGTTTTAACAGCAATTGTTTTAGATTTTCATCTTTTAATACTTAAGTAATTATCGGTAATTAATTTACATTGCTGTTATTTTTAGGCACAGAGTCACATAAGTACAGTGTCACAAAATACATTTAGATACTTTAATAATACCATTTATTGAGATAATTATTTACTTTCTGACAGAACTTTAAAAACTTTATTCTTTTTATTCAATAAGCTGATTTGTCATCTTTATCAGTATTTTTGGCATTTTTCTAACTTGTATATTTAGAGCGTTTTGTAAAATGTTAGTTTAGAAAGATAAGTAAAAATTTGGTTGGTTTTCAAATTCATTCAGTATTTGTGTTTTTATTTTCCCTTTCTAAGTAAAGGGTGGTGTCATCCTGACGTGTCAGTAATTCTGACGTAATGATTTACTACTAGCAAACCGCTAGTATAGATCACTGCTTCCAAGCAAACTATTAAATGAACATATAGATATGAACAGGCTGTTAAAAGAAGACAGCTTTAAACAAAAATTTTATTCCCCACAACAATGGCGTCAGAATCGGGATAGTTTTGAAAATTGTTAATTTTCTCAACTTGGAAGCAGCTTATTTTAGGAAACAGTAAATTTTTGTATTTTTGAAACAGTAGATTTTTCAGAATTATTTTTGAAGGCAAATTCAGCAACTAAGTATCTAAGTGAACTGCCACACAACAGTATTATCTTGTCCTATCTATTCTTTCTTCAACTGTGCTAAGCAATTTGTTCTATTTCAACTGACAAGGATTGCCGTAAGGTTGAAGCTCAGAGCGAGTTTGATCAGAAAGCTTAGTTTCAGTTTATTAGCATATAAGATAGAACGGTAAATGCATTGACAACCTTCCGACTATACGGTGTGGAAGTCGGGTAAAACTGGGCGTTACATGACTTTATCGTTTTGTTATCATATCAGTACAGCGGTAAAAGCATATCTCTGGCTATACGTTGAGGAAGCTGGAGCACGCAAGTGTTATATATGACTTTTATGGTTGTACACCTCTTTTCTTTCTTCTGCCCTGGCCTATTGTTCTCTTTTAAATTATAAAGGCCAATTCCTTTAGAGACCTTGACCCTCAAGCAGTACAAGCCAATTGCAAGTACTCCAATATTACACTGAGATCTGCAGCAGACCCAGTTTCAGATCTATGAAGTGAAGTCTTAGCCAACTAATAACTCATTCATTTCAGCGTCCATAAGTGCTCTTAAGTATCCATAATTTACTTTTGGCTTTATTGTGTGGATGATTTCACTATTTTGTCCAAAAAGGCTACCCTCTCAAAATTTTCAACTTCAGAGCACTCCACAGGCATTTTACAAAATTAACCTCAAAATTCTGTCCGTATATTGGCTTCCACCAAATAGAGAAAGAATATTTCTCTCAGTAATTGTCACAGCAAGATATTGTCAGCTGTCAAGAAGCACAACACAGCCATACGTTTCACCAATCATAACTACAGAGGATGGCACCAGAAACAAGCACTCTACCAGTCCTGCCACTCTACACCAACTACAAACTGAACCATCACATCATGTCTATATGTGATGACTTCTTATCTTCCGGCAACCAAATCAGAAGTCAAACCTTAATTTCTGATGACGACCAGGCATCTATGAGAACAAACAAAACACCACTACTGCAAGATGCTTCAACAACTACAAACTGGAATAGACCTGTACTGGAAGCAGGTAGAGGAAACACCGCCACCGGAGTAACGAAACAAATCCAACCTCTGCATGATCCATTACCTGCTCATCCATCTTCTACAAGCAGTCAGCCAGATGAAAACATAAACCATCAGCCAACCTTTGAAGCTTTATACAGTCACAGAGGAAAGCTTCAAGCAAGCCAGCATAGAACGCCTCAAACCACTGCTCTCGCCAACATCAAATTCAACTATCTTCAAGACGGTCTACCACCACTACCACAATTGTATCCTGTTCCTGTAGTGGGACACAACCTACCAACCAGGCTCCACAACAAGACCAGACTGCAGTGCCTCGTCTGTCCTCCACTGCAAAACTACAACATTGTACCTTCTTTGGCAATCCAGAAACACCAGAGGACTGTAATACCAAAGCCATACTTCAAAGAAGAAACAAGAAACACCAAATCACCTAGAGGCAATTATCCAGAAGACCACCCCTGTACAGACCATAACCATCTTCCTACATGGTTTACTCCAGGTTTTCTACCGAAGCACACTACCAAAGAAAACCATGAAGCAGTTGTAACCAACTATCAAAGTATCAACAAGGAGTCCTTGAAGAATAACCAGATGTTATACTGGTATACCATTAATGATGTCATTCCAAGATGTCCAGATAACCCAGAGAAGATGACATCTACAGATTTGCAACCAGCATTCGTATATGACCCGGTCCAGATGATGAAAGATATTCCACTTGATCGCGGTAAAGACCAGTGTTAAGTATTAGTGTTACTAAGTATTCGCGTAAGAAACATCACGCTCTTTCCGCTCAATTTATGATTTCGGTGATCTAAGATTTTAAGTATCATACATTTAAAATGTTACAACTCCATGCCATGCCATTTTAAAGTGTAAAATAATTTTGTGTAAATCATTGTATATCATTTGATTTTCTGTTTGTTCATGTTAAGATTTTTGTTTTTACCTATTAATTGATGTTCACCATACATTTTTCATGCTAAGAATTCAGGCTGATATATTTCAGTAATTTTAACAATTTTTACATACGATAAGTAAAAAGTTTTACTTAAGAATGTCTTGTATATGTGAAAATGTTTATTAGCTGTCATATTAAGAGAAGTTCTTCAGAATGAGTCTCTGTAAGGCTTCCTTAGGGTTCTTAGTGATTTTTAGTTCATTTACATAGAATCTAAGTTTCTATGGGCTTGATATCATTATATAGGTATAATAGGTATCAAATTTTTGTGTTTTCTATAGGATCTAATTTCTATAGGCGTCTGTTGGATGTTTATCACAGACATATTTTTGTTGCTATTGTAACCCTGGGATATAAGCGATCGTGTCATATTGGTGCGTATAGCCCCACTCGCGGCTAAGTCTAACGCACAGCATTTTTGTGAGTTTTCACAATGGTGTGAACTTTAATTTTGTTGATTAGTTGATATATATATTTACATACAGAGTATATTTCTTTATAGAACTGTTAATCAGACAATGAAAACATAGGAACATTCTCTTGCATATAATTTTACAGACTGACAATGAGTTTTGCTTTAATAATTTCATTTAAACATGATGCATAGGTGAAAGATATAAATATCTTAGTCCGAACTTGTAAGTTTTAAGTATGTGCACTACTTAATGCTTGAGTTTTCATAGTTTTATTGTTATTATTGTATTGTATTTTTAATGGAGATGTAACAGAGTAAAATGTTTTCGTTATTCGATAGAACAAAAACTTATTTAAAAGTAATGCATTTGCATAGTATATAGTGATGTTTCCTTTCCTTTCTTCAAGTGCTATTCTGACGAATAAATGTTAAAGAGAAAAAGTGTATATATAAGTGAAAAAGTGTTTCGATCAGAATAGCACCGCGCAACATCTACAAGACTATTTAAGTTAAGTTTACATTTGCTATTTAGAGAAATCAGTTTGTGCAGAGACATTAGGTACAATGAACATTTAAGGTGATTGTACCTGCACACACAAACACGCGTACTGAATGTAAGTTAACAACAGTGGGCACGATATCAACATTTAAGGTGATTGTGTCCACACACACAAATATATTCTCAAATAGACGCGCATCCTAGGACATCAGTAATCCTGAAACTAATGTGACAAAATCTAGTGCAAAGACATTGGGCACAATGAACATTTAAAGTGATTGTGTCAGCACACTAGTATGATAAATCCCGAACGTGACATAAAATTACCCAAAACTAATGCGATAAAATCTAGTGCAAAGACATTGGGCGCAATGAACATTTAAGGTGATTGTGTCAGCACACTAGTACGATAAATCCTGAACGCGACATAAATTTACACAAAACTAATGTGTCAAAATCTAGTGCAAAGACATTGGGCGCAATGAACATTTAAGGTGATTGTGTCAGCACACTAGTACGATAAATCCCGAACGCGACATAAATTTACACAAAACTAATGTGTCAAAATCTAGTGCAAAGACATTGGGCGCAATGAACATTTAAGGTGATTGTGTCAGCACACTAGTACGATAAATCCCGAACGCGACATAAATTACACAAAACTAATGTGTCAAAATCTAGTGTAAAGACATTGGGTGCAATGAACATTTAAGGTGATTGTGACAGCACACTAGTACGATAAACCCCGAACATGACGTAAAAGAAGATGATGTGAAGAGACAACAAGAAGACAATAATTGTTATTTGTATTCTCACATTATATCAAACAGGTACTTCTTTTCATATTCCAGGACATGACCATTACATTAATAACTTGTGAATACATATGTCTCTCAAGATAGATTGTTTCATTCAGCAAAAATGTCATATTTTAGTATGGTGCGACATTTAGTTGTAGCATCCTTTGAATTTCCACAAAAGCTTTCGTTTTTCGAATTTTCAAGTTTCATCTTGAAAAAATTTATTACTTTTCTTAAAGTAATAAATTTTTTCTTTTCCCAAAACCAGTGTGTTGTTGTAAAGTTGGATTTTTACAACATAATGTTACATAATACATAGTTTCAGTATTGCATAATATTATCTAACAATCTAATATTTTATCATAAATGTTTGTATTTACAAATAGTATGGTATTTTAAGATTTGAAAGCATAGACATTTAGCTAGTCTATCAAGGGCATTCAGCTAGTCTATTAAAGACTGCTGATTTATCTATGTAGATCATTCTTCATGCACATTCACACTGAGTTCAGTATATTCATTGATACTTTATTATTGCTTATTTACTTCATAGTCTTTATCACTTCATTATCTTTACTGCGACAAACTGCATTTGATATCATTACATACATGTATTTTCATTTTGTATTTACATCAGCTATTTTTAGTAAGACCAGTTATGAAAGAACTTTGAGCTATTTTTAGATTAAAGACAAAGAGCTTACATAAACACTGTCAAGGTCATAGCTGATATGTAAGATAAATGTTGAATGGCTTATCAGAAAGATGCTGACCAATCAGAATGTACTTTACATCCTTCATGGTTGACTGCATTCTGGAAGAGTTTACCTCAGTAGAATTTCAGGGCCAATTCTTCACTCTGTAAGGAACTTTTGGACAGACAACATCTAAAAAACTCTCTTAGGGTTTAGTAATTAATAATTAATTAATTTTGTATTTATTTTTGGCTATTTATTTAACCTAAGAGTTTTACTAAATTCATTGTAACTTTTCTCTAAATTAGTAAGTAATTTCCTTTAACTGAGTAACTTAAATTCTTTTGTTTTAACAGCAATTGTTTTAGATTTTCATCTTTTAATACTTAAGTAATTATCGGTAATTAATTTACATTGCTGTTATTTTTAGGCACAGAGTCACATAAGTACAGTGTCACAAAATACATTTAGATACTTTAATAATACCATTTATTGAGATAATTATTTACTTTCTGACAGAACTTTAAAAACTTTATTCTTTTTATTCAATAAGCTGATTTGTCATCTTTATCAGTATTTTTGGCATTTTTCTAACTTGTATATTTAGAGCGTTTTGTAAAATGTTAGTTTAGAAAGATAAGTAAAAATTTGGTTGGTTTTCAAATTCATTCAGTATTTGTGTTTTTATTTTCCCTTTCTAAGTAAAGGGTGGTGTCATCCTGACGTGTCAGTAATTCTGACGTAATGATTTACTACTAGCAAACCGCTAGTATAGATCACTGCTTCCAAGCAAACTATTAAATGAACATATAGATATGAACAGGCTGTTAAAAGAAGACAGCTTTAAACAAAAATTTTATTCCCCACAACATGTACATAACTTGTGTATATCTGGAAATAAAATAAATTTCAAAATATATTCCCTCATTTGCAAAACTTGTTCAGCGGTGGATATAAATTGACTGAATTTGCTTAACAGAGGAGGCCCTGAAATGACATGTTCTTGTGCAGTTCATTTAAATTTTTGATATGCCACCCAAACAAATTAACATTCATACTAAATAATTGAAGTTTTGCAAAGTTACATCAGATTCTACAATTGTGTCAGTGTGACGTTAAAACCCAACCAAAGACATCAAATTCTATTAATTTAGATAGCAAATGTAGCCAAAACAGACCCAGTAACAGTTGCCTTATTCATACATCTGCAGGCAAATTATTAAAATTACTTCATGCTGAATTGACTGCAAGATTCAAATTTTGTCTGCTCAAATGAGTTGTTCCTGCTTTAAATTAATTTTTCCTCTGCTTATCAAAGTGTAAAGCAATAAAAACACAACTTTATTATCATAACAACTACAAGTAGAATGCAATCTAAAATAATCTAAATACACATTACTGGGGAGCTTTCACAAATTTGTGATAGAATATTTTTATCATCTTCATTTAATTACATATCAAAGAAAATTCTAAAGAAATGAGTTAATATTTTGCATGTATTTGCATATCATTGAATGAGAGATACTGCAAAAAAAAAAACTCCTGTTGAAATATTTTAGAATATTTAATTATGATGTAATTATGATACCCAAGTTGTTGAACATTATAACTGCTGTGCAGTTTGATGATAGATCATAAAACACATTGTGGTGTCTTTGTGGGTAGAACCTAAACTACTGCATCCTTTAATGTTCATCTTTTAACTGATATATCTCTCAGAGATGATCATAAAACTTGGTATGTAGGTTTAAATATAGAGAATCTTTATTAAATAACATAAACTTTGAAGTATGATCATTAAACAACTATACTTTGTTTAAAAATTTCATGAGCTATTCATTAACTGCTCATAAATTAATTCATTTATACCTTCATGAACTGCTCATGGATTCATTCATTTGTAAGTTCATTAACTGCTGATGAATCAGTTCATTTTGAAGTTCACAAACTGAACATGAATTAATTCATTTATAATATAGACAGATAATTCATAAATTTAAAGACTGGGGGTATTAAATCTGATGAAATCACAATTCAACTAAAAACTGCAGGTAAAAATAAAATGTTTGGATCACTTACTGAATGCATTGATAAAACTAATACAAGAATTTCAGACAGTTACGATAATTTTAATTTTTTCACATTGTTGAAAAATTCAGAGTCATCTGATGATACATATTGACTGAAAATTAAAAATCACCTTCATTTATTCATGCAGTATATATATCATATAATTTTGTTTGTTGTTGGATTTAACGTCGCACCGACACATGATAGGTCATATGGCGACTTTCCAGCTTTAATGGTGGAGGAAGACCCCAGGTGCCCCTCCGTGCATCATTTCATCACGAGCGGGCACCTGGGTAGAACCACCGACCCATATAATTTTAAACTGTATTTTAGATATATATATATAGTAATTTTAACATATTTCATATACACATTCTGTAAATTTACAGACTGAAAAACCTTTAAATTTATGGATTTTTATGCCCCCGAAGGGAGGCATATAGTTTTTGAACCGTCGGTCTGTCGGTCTGTCAGTCTGTCAGTCTGTCGGTCTGTCCGCATTTTTCGTGTCCGGTCCATATCTTTGTCATCGATGGATGGATTTTCAAATAACTTGGCATGAATGTGTACCACAGTAAGACGACCTGTCGCGCGCAAGACCCAGGTCCGTAGCTCAAAGGTCAAGGTCACACTTAGACATTAAGGGATAGTGCATTGATGGGCGTGTCCGGTCCATATCTTTGTCATCGATGGATGGATTTTCAAATAACTTGGCATGAAGGTGTACCACAGTAAGACGACGTGTCGCGCGCAAGACCCAGGTCCGTATCTCAAAGGTCAAGTCCACACTTAGAAATTAAGGGATAGTGCATTGATGGGCGTGTCCGGTCCATATCTTTGTCATCGATGGATGGATTTTCAAATAACTTGGCATGAATGTGTACCACAGTAAGACGACGTGTCATGCGCAAGACCCAGGTCCGTAGCTCAAAGGTCAAGGTCACACTTAGATGTTAAAGGTCTTTTTTCATGATAGTGCATTGATGGGCGTGTCCGGTCCATATCTTTGTCATTCATGCATGGATTTTAAAATAACTACGCATAAATGTGTGACACAGTAAGACGACGTGTCGCGCGCAAGACCCAGCTCCGTAGGTCAAAGGTCCTAAACTCGAACATCGGCCATAACTATTCATTTAAAGTGCCATCGGGGGCATGTGTCATCCTATGGAGACAGCTCTTGTTTTGTATATTTACAGAACAACTGTGTAATAACGTTGAAATCATAGACCTGTTCATTGTCATCATTTTACAGTACCTTTAAGTTTTATAACATTTGTTGACTGGAATGTATTTTACAGTACGACTTAAGTTTTACAATATTTGTTTGATAGAAGCAGAAATTCGGTGTGTACAGATTGGAATGTATTTTACAGTACGACTTAAGTTTTACAATATTTGTTTGATAGAAGACAAATACAGTGGCAGGTTTTATCCCTATCAAGTGACAATGATATAACACAAGGGTTAGAAAATCTCATTAAGATTCTTTCGATATCCTAATGTTTGCCTAGATACCCTGAGATACCCCGATATCTCCGCTTTAATGAATCCCCGTATCAAACATGCCCGCTGTACTGTATGACATCTTCAGAATGGTTACTTTATCAAAACTACTTTTATTAAATCATTTACCAGTAAATTTCTCATCTTTGAAATCAAGTTTAAAACTTACCTTATCAGCGAACAGGGTTTAAGGTAATGTCGAAATCAAAAGTAAATCTTGATTTTCCTTTGCATCTGACTTCCTTTGAATAATTACACAGATACAAGAAATGTCTTATAAATTATTGCAGACAAATAACTGAAATGCATTAGTTCTTTTATATCTTAATTAATATCTGAATTTATTTATACATATTTGTATGTATGCTGATATCTATAATCCAGGTTTATTTTGTTAGATACTAGAGTAAGTAACTGTTTTTGTGAAGTACAAGTATTTTCTATTAATCTTGTGACTGCCTCAGGGAGAACAGCAGGGATATCTTCATTAAAGGTGTGATACTAACACCTGATCAACATGATTAAATGGTGAAAGTGACCTCTCTCTAAACACACCCCAGGGATGTCTAACAGTTATTTATGTTAGACAACAAATGAAGAATGCAATTACAGTCCTATGCATATGATTATCTGTAATTGTACATAGGCCATACATTATATAATACCTGTCACAGATTTGGTTCATGTGGATGATTTCCCTTAAATGCATACACAGCTGCTGAATGATTTTCCTAAAATGCATACACAGCTGTAGAATGATTTTAATTAAAATGCATACACAGCTGTAGAATGTTTTCCCTTAAATGCATACACAGCTGCTGAATGATTTCCCTAAAATGCATACACAGCTGCAGAATGATTTCATTAAAATACATACAAAGCTGTAGAATGATTTCATTAAAATGCATACAAAGCTGCTGAATGATTTCCCTAAAATGCATACATAGCTGTAGAATGATTTCATTAAAATACATACACAGCTGCTGAATGATTTCTCTTAAATGCATACACAGCTGCTGAATGATTTCCCTAAAATGCATACACAGCTGCTGAATGATTTCCCTAAAATAAATACACAGCTGCAGAATGATTTCATTAAAATACATACACAGCTGTAGAATGATTTCATTAAAATGCATACAAAGCTGCTGAATGATTTCCCTAAAATGCATACACAGCTGCTGAATGATTTCCCTAAAATGCATATACAGCTGTAGAATGATTTTAATTAAAATGCATACACAGCTGTAGAATGTTTTCCATTAAATGCATACACAGCTGTAGAATGTTTTCCCTTAAATGCATACACAGCTGCTGAATGATTTCCCTAAAATGCATACACAGCTGCAGAATGATTTCATTAAAATACATACAAAGCTGTAGAATGATTTCATTAAAATGCATACAAAGCTGCTGAATGATTTCCCTAAAATGCATACATAGCTGTAGAATGATTTCATTAAAATACATACACAGCTGCTGAATGATTTCTCTTAAATGCATACACAGCTGCTGAATGATTTCCCTAAAATGCATACACAGCTGCTGAATGATTTCCCTAAAATGAATACACAGCTGCAGAATGATTTCATTAAAATACATACACAGCTGTAGAATGATTTCATTAAAATGCATACAAAGCTGCTGAATGATTTCCCTAAAATGCATACACAGCTGCTGAATGATTTCCCTAAAATGCATATACAGCTGTAGAATGATTTTAATTAAAATGCATACACAGCTGTAGAATGTTTTCCATTAAATGCATACGCAGCTGCTGAATGATTTCCCTAAAATGCATACACAGCTGCAGAATGATTTCATTAAAATACATACAAAGCTGTAGAATGATTTCATTAAAATGCATACAAAGCTGCTGAATGATTTTCCTAAAATGCATACATAGCTGTAGAATGATTTCATTAAAATACATACACAGCTGCTGAATGATTTCATTAAAATGCATACATAGCTGCTGAATGATTTCCTTAAAATGCATACACAGCTGTAGAATGATTTCATTAAAATACATACACAGCTGCTGAATGATGTCCCTACAATGCATACACAGCTGTAGAACGATTTCCCTAAAATACATACACAGCTGCAAAATGATTTCCCTAAAATGCATACACAGCTGTACAATGATTTCCTTAAAATACACACACAGCTGTAGAATGATTTCCCTAAAATGCACACACAGCTGCTGAATGATTTCCTTATATAATGTAGGATGATTTTGAGATTTATACTGCACTTGCACAGGCTGTAAGAAACAACCCTGTATATCTACATGTACAACTGCTGGGGAATCAATAGATTTGACAGAACCAGGATGTAACTGCATACACAACTGCAGAATGAGTTATAGAAATCATCTGGGGATAGATGCAGAATGTAACTGCATACACAACTAATGAGTTATAGAAATTATCTTGGGTTAGATGCAGAATGTAACTGCATACACAACTATAGAATGAGTTACAGAAATCATCTTGGGATAGATGCAGAATGTAACTGCACACACAACTATAGAATGAGTTACAGAAATCATCTTGGGATAGATGCAAAATGTAACTGCACACACAAGTATAGAATGAGTTATAGAAATCATCTTGGGATAGATGCAGAATGTAACTGCACACACAGCTATAGAATGAGTTATAGAAATTATCTTGGGATAGATGCAGAATGTAACTGCACACACAACTATAGAATGAGTTATAGAAATCATCTTGGGATAGATGCAGAATGTAACTGCACACACAACTATAGAATGAGTTATAGAAATCATCTTGGGTTAGATGCAGAATGTTACTGCACTCACAACTATAGAATTAGTTATTATAAATCATCTTAGGATAGATGCAGAATGTAACTGCATACACAACTATAGAATTAGTTATTATAAAGCATCTTAGGATAGATGCAGAATGTAACTGCATACACAGCTATAGAATGAGTTATAGAAATTATCTTGGGATAGATGCAGAATGTAACTGCACACACAACTATAGAATGAGTTATAGAAATCATCTTGGGATAGATGCAGAATGTAACTGCATACACAACTATAGAATGAGTTATTACAAATCATCTTAGGATAGATGCAGAATGTAACTGCATACAAAACTATAGAATGAGTTATAGAAATCATCTTGGGATAGATGAAGAATGTAACTGCATACACAACTATAGAATAAGTTATAGAAATCATCTTGGGATAGATGCAAAATGTAACTGCATACACAACTATACAATGAGTTATTATGTCTCCCACCACACAGTGGTGTGGGAGACATATTGATTTACTCCAGTCTGTGTGTGTGTGTGTGTCTGTCTGTGTGTCTGTCACAAAGCTTGTCCGCACTCTAAGTCGAACATTTCTCATCCGATTTTCACCAAACTTGAACAAAATGTGTTTGACCATGAGACCTCGGCCAAGTTCGATAACTAGCCAAATCGGTCCAGGCTTCTTGAAGTTATGGGCCTTGAACTACCAAAAATCGGCCTTTTTACTCTTGTCTGCACTATAATTCAAACATTTCTCATCCAATCCTCACCAAACTTGAACAAAATGTGTTTGACCATGAGACCTCAGCCAAGTTCGATAACTAGCCAAATCGGTCCAGGCATTTTGGAGTTACAGCCCTTGAATTATTGAAAAATCTGCCTTTTTACTCTTGTCTGCACTCTAAGTCGAACATTTCTCATCCGAACTTCACCAAACTTGAACAAAATGTGTTTGGCCATAAGACCTTAGCCAAGTTCGATAACTAGCCAAATCTGCCCAGGCTTTTTTGATTTATGGCCCTTGAATTACTGATTGGATCCACTCGTCCAGACCATCTAATTGGATCCACTCATCTAAGCCATCCAGAGACACTAGACATTTTTCATAGGGGCAGTTGTGGGAGACATGCGCTTTTCTCAAAAGCATCTCTAGTTATAAATCATCTTGGGATAAATGCAGAATGTAACTGCATACACAACTATAAAATGAGTTATAGAAATCATCTTTGGATAGATGCAGAATGTAAATGTATACACAACTATAGAATGAGTTATAGAAATCATCTTGGGATAGATGCAGAATGTAAATGTATACACAACTATAGAATGAGTTATAGAAATTACCCGAGGTAGCCAAATGACTGTAGGTTTCTATACAACTGCACAACGAGTTATAGAAATCACCCAAGATAGCCAAATGATTGTAGGAGTTATAGAAATCACGCGAGATAGCCACATGACTGTAGGTTCCTATACAACAGTTAATTTCTGCAGAATGAGTTATAGAAATAACCCAAGATAGCATAGAAGCCATTCCGGAATAGCTGCATACTGTAGGTCTCTATAGAATTGCAGAATGAGTTAAAGAAATCATTACGGGATAGATGCATGACTCTATGTTTCTATACACCTGCAGAATGAGTTAATATTTAAATAGAAAAAGTGGAAACTCCACAGGTTGCTCAAGATAGCCACATAACTGTAGGCTCCTATACAATTGCAGAATGAGTTATAGAAGCCTTTCTGTGATAGCCACACACTATAGGTTCCTGTTCAACACAGAAGACATCCTGGGATAGTCACATGCTCAGTAGGTTCCTATGAATATGCTACAGACAGCAACTAAAAAAACATCATCAGGGATTCCTTAAAAGACTGACTGTGAGTATTATATCAAGTAAAGTCAAGATATGTCAAAAACCTTTTATTTCACTCATTTCAAGAATAGTATGCACAATATGAGAATTATTTAACAATTTTACACATGGACAGTATCATTCTTAGACAGGCACAGTAGCAGCTTGCCAAACATCCTCTCAGATAACTGTCAGAAATATCAGATATTTATGTTTGCCAGACACCCTATTTAATGATTTGTATCATTTATTTTGAAAGGTAACTGCAATTTTCTAATTAAGCTTGAAAGCAGAACCTCTGCTACTTCCTAGAAATATCTACTGTACTGTAAATGATTTTTATGAACAGCTGTTTACAGTTTCAAAGATTAGTTTAGTTTGTACTTGAGACCTATAAGACTGAGCGGTTTGGGTCACTGATTTCAGTCACCTGCCCCAAACTGATGTGGCTTCTAAGTCTTGCTTGAGGTTAAGATTGTCATGTAAAGAAACCTTCAAGCTGGCTTATAGAAGGTCAGTGATTCTACCTAGGTGCCTGCCAGTGATGAAATAATGCCTTGGGCACATGGGATCTTGCTGGACCACCATGAAAAGTTGAAAAAGTTGCCTATGTCCTACATTGTGTTGGTGTGACTACATAAAAAGTTTGCAATTCATTTTAGCTGCTCAGGCTTATTTGAATCACTTTTTATGCCCCCGAAGGGAGGCATATAGTTTTTGAACAGTCTGCCAGTCTGTCCGCAATTTTCGTGTCTGGTCCATATCTTTGTCATCCATGGATGGATTTTCAAATAACTTGGCATGAATGTGTACCACAGTAAGATGACATGTTGCGCGCAAGACCCAGGTCCGTAGCTCAAAGGTCAAGGTCACAGACGTTAAAGGTCGTTTTTCATGATAGTGCATTGATGGGCTTGCCCGGTCCATATCTTTGTCATCCATGGATGGATTTTCAAATAACTTGGCATGAATGTGTACCACAGTAAGACGACGTGTCGCGTGCAAGACCCAGGTCCGTAGCTCAGAGGTCAAGGTCACACTTAGACATTAAAGGTCATATTTCATGATAGTGCATTGATGGGCATGTCCGGTCCATATCTTTGTCATTCATGCATGGATTTTAAAATAACTAAGCATGAATATGTGGCACAGTAAGACGACGTGTCGCACGCAAGACCCAGGTCCGTAGTTCAAAGGTCAAGGAGGCACTTGGACTTTAAAGGTCATATTTCATTAAAGTGCATTGATGGGGGTGACCTGTCCATATGTTTGTCATTCATTCACAATCACTCTAACATCGGCCATAACTATTCATTCAAAGTGCCATCGGGGGCATGTGTCATCCTATGGAGACAGTTCTTGTTCATTCTTTTTATGTCAAATGAGAAAATATGGTTGTGACCCCAGTTGGGCTTAGACCCATGAATGAGTGGCAAACACGTTAACCACTAGACCACTTCACCCATTAAAAATTGCAGTATGGTGAAAAAAATGACTTTTTCTGTCACACCTATGATAACAGCATCAGGGGAAATTTTAAAATAAGCAGTGTATAATACAGTCAGAGTTAACTTGTCTATGATCAAACAAGATTTTTCATTTATTTTTTAGGTGTTGAGGTGAAGTAAAGAGGAGCAGTGGTTCAGTGGATAAGGTGTTGGCCGCTCAAATCAGGGATCGTGGGTTCAAGCCCCACTGGGGTACGGTCATGACCTTTCATATAACACTTGTACTAGTTTTTCCAGGAAGCAGACTCGAGAGTGGTTCCAGTAAGCTTGAAGCTTTCATCACAATCAAGCTAAAACAAATTAGCACATGTATAAACTAAGTGAAGTATATAATGATTATTCTGTCTTTGGTACTGAAAAGTTTCAAAAGTCAAACTTCTTAAATATCATAGTGTTTTATAAAATCATACAGTTCTCATATAAAATAGTTGTAATTACTGAGAAACACTGTAATGTGATCAAAGCATCACACAAATGTCTTTTAAAGATAACAGTTTTCTTATGGTGTAATTAAGACATATTTAATTTATGCAACATAAGCCCTTAATGGAATTTTCATCCGTCTGTGATTTATATTTACTTTTTATATCCTTTAGATTTCAGTGTTCTTTTCTTTAATGATAAAAGTCTGTACAAAACATGCTTAACCTACAATAAAACCTTAATTCCAATAGAATTGGGAACAAATTGCTCTCAGCTGGCTTAATTTATAGTCATTACAAGAAACAAAGGAGTTGAACAAATCTAATTTCATACCCTAGGTCTCTTGAATTGCAAGGTAAAAGCACAGTAAAATTGTACCAAATATTTTCAAGTGGAAAAGATACAAGATAATTACGGTTTTAATTGTTTAACAACAAATCTTTATACCTTGCTCAAATAATTAAAAAAGAATCAGATGCAGATCTGCCCGACACCATACATTTTTAAAATAGGGCAAAATTTTAAATGATTTGGGGGAAAAAATAATTAATTTGATTAATATATATATTTTTCGTACATAAGTTTATCAAATAATTACATTTTTTTGTATAATGTTTTTACATAAATGTATTAGACATTTTTGCTAGATTTTATTAGATCGAAGGTTACACAATGGTAAAATATGAATTATACATACCAGCTAGTGAGTTTTATCCAGCGAAAATTATTCCTTCGGATCCACACCTTGTAATTCTTGTATTAACTGTACAGATATCTGAAATACACATTTAATCTGGTTTCTTTTGAAGTACTGCATCTATGGTTTCATTATTGAATCAGGCTCAGGTGTGCTAAACTAATAAATGAATACAATTGGGGTACTTGTGTACATAAACATTTGGTCCGTTTTCTTTATTGTAGGATAATACAGGTGTGATTTTTCGAGTGTTCCAAACAAATGTTTTTAGTGACTATGTTCGCTAACAAAATATTTCGAAGGACCATGCTAACTGTTTTCATTTTTTCTTTGCCATCATTTTAAACATATTTTCATTTGATGAAGATTTTCTAGTTTTAACATTCTCTGAGCTTTAACTGTGTGTAATTATTATGAATCAATATTTATTATGTTTTTGTTGAGCTGGAACTGAAAGTGTGTGCCTGATAGGGTTTGAGCCCACAACTTTTAAGATCTAGAGCTGTATGTAATTGATTTGGCTTCATCAGTTTTACTTTGTTTTCATTTCTCATCAAACTTAAAGCAAGGTTTAAGTCAGTACTTGATATGATGGCAAGGATACATGATTATAACTGATTTAATAGATACTTTAGAAGAGTCCTTGTCATTCTTCTTTTGGATTGGTTTAGAAAACTCAGCTGTAGATTTTGGGCATCATATTTATTTGAGTGTTAGGTTTCTTATGGTTATAAGTTAGTCCAAAGCTTTGTTGTTGTTGTTTCAGTTCACATTACAGAACTCAGCTGTAGATTTTGGGCATCATATGTATTTGGGTGTTTGGTTTCACACTAACTTATAATATGGTAATACATTACCAGTGACAGGGGTACAAAGCAAGCTGTTGGCCTGAGGTGTGCATTACAATCTGTGGATGTTGAAAATGATATATACCTGCCAGACTATAGCTTCTTCACAGAATTTTAGTGGGGCTGCATATATTATCAGATCAATGATATTTAAAATATTGATCAATCAAAAATGAAAAAAAAAAAAACAGTGATGAAAACTAGCTTAGACAAAAACTTAATACTTTTAGGTTTCAAAAAGGAAATGAATATTACTTCAAAGATTTATCTACAGTGAAACAATACTGCTTTCCTTGCCAGGGCTGACTCAAGAAGTTTGTTTCACTCGGCCATTCTACTTTTATGTCTACTTTCACTTGAAACCCTGGGTTACACTGCAGTGTTTTGCTCCTCCCTGTGTGACTTTGAACAGTTGGTGGTTTACTGTTTAGACTTTTATCATTAGTATATTTCAGTATGCTTGCTTTTTGTATTGAATCTTCTAAGATTTCATTGGCAAACATGTTATCTTATCTTGAAATTAACTTGGATGGATTTATGTCTTCCTGCTATAAGTTTGCATATGAGTTTTATGGATATGTTAGTGCATGAAAATTTGAAGTCCAAACTTGAGGGGCCTTCTTTTTTGTATGAAATTATTTTTTTACCTCAGAGATGTGCCTTGTCTAGCATGAGAAAAGAATTTCAATTCTGATTTGACCTGAAGCAGTTCCTCCAACTCCTATTTATATTGATAATAGAGAATTGCCAGCAGATGTGCCATATCATAAAAATGTATTTACATATAGTCATGTTTTTGGACTGTATTTTCATGTCTTCGAAAACATGTATTTCGTATCTTCAAAAGCATGTATCGCTTATTCTAGTCAGTTAATATTGTCTGTTGACAAATGAGTCAGATTGTTGTCTTGGTAACAGAAAAAAAACGATATTTAATTAAATTCTATAATTACAAATACACAGTCAATATTAAGGCCAATGTATATACATGTTTGGGTTCTATTCTTGTGTCTGTATTAAGTTAAGTTAAAGTTGTGCTTTAGAGAAGATATTTGTAACAATAGAAATAATGGACAATAAATGGAAATGAAAGAATTTTACAAAATCACCTAGTTGCATGTCATGAAAAGTATTTTCTCTGTGTGTACTTTTTATCACATTTGCGATCTTATCGAACATCCCAGTATCATGTTTTGGGTGGATGCATCTCGCAAGTTTTATATGTTTTCAAACAAAACTTGTATGTGAATTGTTAAATTGAGCTTACAGAATGTTTAAATGGTAACTGATCTGGGTACTCGTGCATGAAAAAAGTTTATCAGAGTTAAAGTAATGTCAGAATTTAGATATCAGATGAGATACGAGATGATATATTGATTTGATTAAACGATTTTTAAACAAATCCTAATAAATTACAAAGGAACAGTATCATTAGTATAATGTATGGTGGAGGATGATATATAGATGTGTTTAGGCCATAATGAATGAAAGTTGATAGCAATTTTGTTTGGTCCTTAGCCCTGAATTGTTCTAAAACTTATCACGTAATGATGCTAATGTTTGATTATTTGATAACACCTATTTTCTTGATAAATTCTAATAATATCTTAAAGTTCATGTTGGTGGTAGTTTATGGCTCTATAGTTATTATGAATGGGATTGATCATGAACTTGAAATAATTTATTGAATGAATGTTACGCACAGATGGGGGAGGGTAAGGGAGGGGAAAAAATGGAAAACAGAACTAAAATGGTGAGCTCTGAGGTGTATTTGGAGGGATTGGAGGCTCTGAATACGATTTATTTGAACCATTCACTTTATTTCAAATGTTTATTAGAAATAACTTTATTATGTGTCTAAACTTTATTTTTGCTATTCAACTTGAGATGCAAAATAGATAGGTTTGAGGCCGCCAACTTTGTAGTTACCAAGTGCCTGGTTTTGCTATCTAGTAGCACAGGGACCTTAAATGTTTGTAAAAGCAATTTCTAACTTAAGCTGTCCATCCTTTTATCTTGATATCATTTTCATACGCCTGTTTGAAAAACGGGACATATTATGGGAATGCCCTGGCGGTCAGATGGGCGGGCGGGCGGCATCCACAGACTTTGTCCGGAGCATATCTTCTTCATGCATGGAGGGGTTTTGATGTAACTTGGCACAATTGTTCACAATCATGAGACGAAGTGTCATGCGTAAGAACCAGGTCCCTAGGTCTAAGGTCAAGGTCACACTTAGAGGTCAAAGGATACAAGAATGAAATCTTTGTCCGGAGCATTTCTTCATGCATGGAGGGATTTTGATATAACTTGGCACAAATGTTCACCACCATGAGACGG
Organism: Mercenaria mercenaria; assembly: GCF_021730395.1. Taxonomy (NCBI): domain Eukaryota; kingdom Metazoa; phylum Mollusca; class Bivalvia; order Venerida; family Veneridae; genus Mercenaria; species Mercenaria mercenaria. The sequence goes on along the minus strand of NC_069377.1, from coordinate 64,987,941 downwards.
AGTGTCATGCACAAGAACCAGGTCCCTAGGTCTAAGGTCAAGGTCACACTTAGAGGCCAAAGGTCAGATGCAAGAATGACTTTGTCTGGAGCATTTCTTCTTCATGCATGGAGGGATTTTGATGTAACTTGGCACAATTATACACCATTATGAGACGGAGTGTCATAGGCAGGTCCCTTCTTTAGAATTACTTCGCTTTGTTGTTACTATAAATAGCTTATATTTTAACTTTTTCATTACTAGTCGTAGGGAAAAGTCGAGACCACTTTTCTGTAGTACAACATGCATGTTACAACCAATATTGAGGTATATTTTGACCTATCTCTACCTGGTAAGGATTTTTGTGTGGACTTAGAATTTTTTGGGGGATTTTTAGCTCACCTGAGCACAAAGTGCACTTTCCTTTAACCAACATCTCCTAAACCACCAGGCCAATTTTGATGAAACTTCACAGGGATGTTCCATGGATGGTCCTCTTTAAAAATTGTTCAAAGAATTGAATTCCATACTGAACTCTGGTTGCCATGGCAACCGAAAGGAAAAACTTTAAAAATCTTCTTCTCAAAAACCAGAAGTCCTAGAGCTTAGATATTTGGTGTGAAGCCTTGCCTAGTAGACCTCTACCAGATATGTTCAGATCATGACCCTGGGGTCAAAATTGACTCCGCCCCAGGGGTCACTTGATTTTCAATAGGAAAATCTTAAAAAATCTTCTTCTCAAAAACCAGACGCAGCCCGCCCGCTTAGCTCAGTAGGGAGAGCGTTGGTCTACGGATCGCGGGGTCACGAGTTCGATCCTTGGGCGGGGCGTATGTTCTCCATGACGATTTGATAAAAGACATTGTGTCTGAAATCATTCGTCCTCCACCTCTGATAATTTATGTGGGAAAGTTGGCAGTTACTTGTGGAGAACAGGTTTGTACTGGTACAGAATCCAGGAACACTGGTTAGGTTAACTGCCCGCTGTTACATGACTGAAATACTGTTGAAAAACGGCGTTAAACCCAAAACAAACAAACAAACAAACAAAAACCAGACGCCCTAGAGCCTAGATATTTGACATGTAGCATTGCCTAGTGGACCTCTACTAAAGTGGTTCAAATCATGACCCCGGGATCAAAATTGACCCCGCCCCAGGGGTCACTTGATTTTACATAAGAAAATCTTCAAAAATTTTCTTAAAATAAACCAGAAGGCCTAGAGCTTAGATATTTCACATGTAGCAATGCCTAGTGGACCTCTACAAAATTTGTTCAAATCATGACCCCCGGGGTCAATATTGACCCCGCCCCAGGGGTCACTTGATTTTACATAGGAAAATCTTAAAAAATATTCTTCTCAAAAACCAGACGCAGCCCGCCCGCTTAGCTCAGTAGGGAGAGCGTTGGTCTACGGATCGCAGGGTCACGAGTTCGATCCTTGGGCGGGGCGTATGTTCTCCATGACGATTTGATAAAAGACATTGTGTCTGAAATCATTCGTCCTCCACCTCTGATAATTTATGTGGGAAAGTTGGCAGTTACTTGCGGAGAACAGGTTTGTACTGGTACAGAATCCAGGAACACTGGTTAGGTTAACTGCCGCCGTTACATGACTGAAATACTGTTGAAAAACAGTGTTAAACCCAAAACAAACAAACAAAAACAGATGCCTTAGAGCCTAGATTTTGACACGTAGCATTGCCTAGTGGACCTCTACTAAAGTGGTTCAAATCATGACCCCGGGATCAAAATTGACCCCGCCTCAGGGGTCACTTGATTTTACATAAGAAAATCTTCAAAAATGTTCTTAAAATAAACCAGAAGGCCTAGAGCTTAGATATTTCACATGTAGCAATGCCTAGTGGACCTCTACAAAATTTGTTCAAATCATGACCCCCGGGGTCAATATTGACCCCGCCCCAGGGGTCACTTGATTTTACATAGGAAAATCTTAAAAAATATTCTTCTCAAAAACCAGACGCAGCCTGCCCGCTTAGCTCAGTAGGGAGACATTGGTCTACGGATCGCGGGGTCATGAGTTCAATCCTTGGGCGGGGCGTATGTTCTCCATGACGATTTGATAAAAGATATTGTGTCTGAAATCATTTGTCCTCCACCTCTGATAATTTATGTGGGAAAGTTGGCAGTTACTTGCGGAGAACAGGTTTGTACTGTACAGAATCCAGGAACACTGGTAAGGTTAACTGCCCGCCGTTACATGACTGAAATACTGTTGAAAAACGGCGTTTAACCCAAAACAAACAAACAAACAAAAACCAGACGCCCTAGAGCCTAGATATTTGACTTGTAGCATTGCCTAGTGGACCTCTACTAAAGTGGTTCAAATCATGACCCCGGGATCAAAATTGACCCCGCCCCAGGGGTCACTTGAGTTTACATAAGAAAATCTTCAAAAATTTTCTTAAAATAAACCAGAAGGCCTAGAGCTTAGATATTTCACATGTAGCAATGCCTAGTGGACCTCTACAAAATTTGTTCAAATCATGACCCCCGGGGTCAATATTGACCCCGCCCCAGGGGTCACTTGATTTTACATAGGAAAATCTTAAAAAATATTCTTCTCAAAAACCAGAAGCCCTAGAGTTTAGATATTTGACATATAGCATTGCCTATTGGACCTCTACTAAAGTTTTCAAATCATGACCCGCGCCAGGGGTCACTTGATTTTACATAGGAAAATCTTCCAAAAAAATTCAAAAATAAACCAGAAGGCCTAGATCTTAGATATTTGACATGTAGCATTGCCTAGTAGACTTCTACAAAATTTATTCAAATCATGACCCCCGGGGTTAAATTGACACCTGCCTAATGGGGTTACTTGATTGTACATAGAAAAATCTTCAAAATTTTCAAAAAATAAACCAGAAGGCCTAGAGCTTAGATATTTGATATGAAGCATTGCCTAGTGGACCTCTACAAAATTTGTTCAAATCTTGACTCCCCAGTAGATGGCACAATTATTTCTGCTGACTCTTCATAGAATGTTTTTGTATTTGGTTCCATAGATGGCACAGATTTCTGCTTACTCTTCATAGCATGTATTTAGTTCAGTAGATGGCACATATTTCTACTGACTCTTCATAGAACGTATTTGTATTTGGTTCAGTAGACGGCACAGATTTCTGCTGACTCCTCATAGCATGTATTTGTATTTGGTCAGTAGATGGCACAGCTTTCTGCTGACTCTTCATAGGATGTATTTGGTCAGTAGATGGCACATATTTGTACTGACTCCTCATAGCATGTATTTGGTCAGTAAATGGCACATATTTCTGCTGACTCTTCATACAATGTATTTAGTTCAGTAGATGGCACATATTTCTACTGACTCTTCATAGAATGTCTTTGTATTTGGTTCAGTAAATGGCACAGAGTTCTGCTGACTCTTCAAAGCATGTATTTAGTTCAGTAGATGGCACAGATTTCTACTGACTCTTCATAGAATGTATTTATATTTGGTTCAGTAAATGGCACAGATTTCTGCTGACTCTTCATAGAATGTATTTGTATTTGGTTCAGTAGATGGCACAGATTTTTGCTGACTCTTCATAGAATGTATTTGTATTTGGTCATTAGATGGCACAGATTTCTGCTGACTCTTCATAGAATGTATTTGTATTTGGTCATTAGATGGCACATATTTTTGCTGACTCTTCATAGAATGTATTTGTATTTGGTTCATTAGATGGCACAGATTTTTGCTGACTCTTCATAGCATGTATTTGTATTTGGTCATTAGATGGCACATATTTGTGCTGACTCTTCATAGAATGTATTTGTATTTGGTCAGTAGATGGCACAGATTTCTGCTGACTCTTCATAGCATATATTTAGTTCAGTAGATGGTACAGATTTCTACTGACTCTTCATAGAATGTATTTGTATTTGGTTCATTAGATGGCACAAATTTCTGCTGACTCTTCATAGCATGTATTTAGTTAGTAGATGGTACAGATTTCTACTGACTCTTCATAGAATGTATTTGTATTTGGTCATTAGATGGCACAGATTTCTGCTGACTCTTCATAGAATGTATTTAGTTCAGTAGATGGTACAGATTTCTACTGACTCTTCATAGAATGTATTTGTATTTGGTTCAGTAGATGGCACAGCTTTTTGCTGACTCTTCATAGAATGTATTTGTATTTGGTCAGTAGATGGCACAGATTTGTGCTGACTCTTCATAGAATGTATTTGTATTTGGTTCAGTAGATGGCACATATTTGTGCTGACTCTTCATAGAATGTATTTGTATTTGGTTCAGTAGATGGCACATATTTGTGCTGACTCTTCATAGAATGTATTTGTATTTGGTTCAGTAGATGGCACATATTTGTGCTGACTCTTCATAGCATGTATTTGTATTTGGTCAGTAGATGGCACAGATTTCTGCTGACTCTTCATTGAATGTATTTGGTCAGGAGCTGGCACAGATTTCTGCTGACTCTTCATGTATTGTATTTGGTCAGTAGATGACACATATTTGTGCTGTCATTTCATAGAACTTATTTGGTTAGTAAATGGCACAGATTTGTGTTGACTCTTCATAGAATGTATTTGGTCATTAGGTGGCACATATTTGTGCTGACTCTTCATAGAATTATTTGGTTCAGTAAATGGTACATATTCGTGCTGACTCTTCATAGAATGTATTTGGTTCAGTAAATGGCACAGATTTGTGCTGACTCTTGATAGAATGTATTTGGTTCAGTAAATGGCACATATTTGTGCTGACTCTCCATAGAATGTATTTGGTCAGTAAATGGCACATATTTATGATGACTCTTCATAGCATGTATTTGGTTCAGTAGATGGCACAACTCTTCATAGAATGTAGTTGTATTTGGTTAGTAGATTGCACATATTTGTGCTGACTCATCATAGAATGTATTTGTATTTGGTCAGTAGATGGCACATATTTGTGCTGACTCTTCATAGCATGTATTTGGTTCAGTAGATGGCATATATTTCTGATGACTCTTCATAGAATGTATTTGTATTTGGTCTTATAGATGGCACAGATTTCTGCTGACTGTTATAGTATGTATTTGGTTCAGTAGATCGCACATATTTCTACTGACTCTTCATAGAATGTATTTGTATTTGGTCAGTAGGTGGCACCAATTTCTGCTGACTCTTCATAGCACGTATTTGGATCTGTAGATGGCACAGATTTCTGCTGACTCTTCATAGCATGTATTTGGTCAGTAGATGGCAAGATTTCTGCTGAGTCTTCATAGCATGTATTTGGTTCATTAGATGGCACACATTTCTGCTGACTCTTTATAGCATGTGTTTGGTCAGTAGATGGCAAGATTTCTGCTGAGTCTTCATAGAATATATTTGTATTTGGCCAGTAGATGGCACAGATTTCTGCTGACTCTTCATAGAATGTATTTGGTCAGTAGATGGCATATATTTGTGCTGTCATTTCATAGAATGTATTTGGTCAGTAAATGGCACAGATTTGTGCTGAATCTTCATAGAATGTATTTGGTCAGTAGGTGGCACAGATTTGTGCTGACTCTTCATAGAATGCATTTGGTCAGTAAATGGCACAGATTTGTGCTGACTCTTCATAGAATGTATTTTGGTTCAGTAAATGGCACATATTTGTGCTGACTCTTCATAGAATGTATTTGTATTTGGTCAGTAGATGGCACAGATTTGTGCTGACTCTTCATAGAATGTATTTGGTTCAGTAGATGGCACATATTTCTACTGACTCTTCATAGCATATATTTGGTTCCGTAGATGGCACAGATTTCTGCTGACTCTTCATAGAATGTATTTGGGTCAGTAGATGGCACATATTTTTACTGACTCTTCATAGCATGTATTTGGTCAGTAGGTGGCACATATTTGTGCTGACACTTCATAGAATGTATTTGGTTCAGTAAATGGCACAGATTTATTCTGACTCTTGATAGAATGTATTTGGTTCAGTAAATGGCACAGATTTCTGCTGACTCTTCATAGCATTTATTTGGCTCAGGAGATGGCACAGATTTCTGCTGACTCTTCATAGAATGTATTTGTATTTGGTCAGTAGATTAGATGGCACATATTTGTGCTGACTCTTCATAGAATATATTTGTTTTTGGTCAGTAAATGGCACAGATTTCTGCTGACTATTCATAGCATGTGTTTGGTTCCGTAGATGGCACATATTTCTGCTGACTCTTCATAGAATGTATTTGTATTTGGTCATTAGATGGCACATATTTGTGCTGACTCTTCATAGCATGTATTTGGTCAGTAGATGGCACAGATTTTTGCTGACTCTTCATAGCATGTATTTGTATTTGGTCAGTAGATGGCACAGAATTGTGCTGACTCTTCATAGAATGTATTTGGTCAGTAGATGGCACAGATTTCTGCTGACTATTCATAGAATGTATTTGGTCATTAGATGGCACAGATTTCTGCTGACTATTCATAGCATGTATTTGTATTTGGTCAGTAGATGGCACAGAATTGTGCTGACTCTTCATAGCATGTATTTGTATTTGGTTCAGTAGATGGCACATATTTGTGCTGACTCTTCATAGCATGTATTTGTATTTGGTCAGTAGATGGCACAGATTTCTGCTGACTCTTCATAGAATGTATTTGGTTCAGTAGATGGCACATATTTCTGCTGACTCTTCATAGAATGTATTTGTATTTGGTCATTAGATGGCACATATTTGTGCTGACTCTTCATAGTATGTATTTGTATTTGGTCAGTAGATGGCACAGATTTCTGATGACTCTTCATAGAATGTATTTGGTTCAGTAGATGGCACATATTTGTGCTGACTCTTCATAGAATGTATTTGTATTTGGTCAGTAGATGGCACAGATTTCTGCTGACTCTTCATAGAATGTATTTGGTTCAGTAGATGGCACATATTTCTGCTGACTCTTCATAGAATGTATTTGTATTTGGTCATTAGATGGCACATATTTGTGCTGACTCTTCATAGCATGTATTTGTATTTGGTCAGTAGATGGCACAGATTTCTGCTGACTCTTCATAGAATGTATTTGTATTTGGTCATTAGATGGCACATATTTGTGCTGACTCTTCATAGCATGTATTTGTATTTGGTCATTAGATGGCACAGACTTCTGCTGACTCTTCATAGAATGTATTTGGTTCAGTAGATGGCACATATTTCTGCTGACTCTTCATAGAATGTATTTGTATTTGGTCATTAGATGGCACATATTTGTGCTGACTCTTCATAGCATGTATTTGTATTTGGTCAGTAGATGGCACAGATTTCTGCTGACTCTTCATAGCATGTATTTGTATTTGGTCAGTAGATGGCACAGAATTGTGCTGACTCTTCATAGAATGTATTTGGTCATTAGATGGCACATATTTGTGCTGACTCTTCATAGCATGTATTTGTATTTGGTCATTAGATGGCACAGATTTCTGCTGACTCTTCATAGCATGTATTTGTATTTGGTCATTAGATGGCACAGAATTGTGCTGACTCTTCATAGCATGTATTTGTATTTGGTCAGTAGATGGCACAGAATTGTGCTGACTCTTCATAGAATGTATTTGGTCATTAGATGGCACATATTTGTGCTGACTCTTCATAGCATGTATTTGTATTTGGTCAGTAAATGGCACAGATTTCTGCTGACTCTTCATAGAATGTATTTGTATTTGGTCATTAGATGGCACATATTTGTGCTGACTCTTCATAGCATGTATTTGTATTTGGTCATTAGATGGCACAGAATTGTGCTGACCCTTCATAGCATGTATTTGTATTTGGTCAGTAGATGGCACAGAATTGTGCTGACTCTTCATAGCATGTTTTTGTATTTGGTCATTAGATGGCACAGAATTGTGCTGACTCTTCATAGCATGTATTTGTATTTGGTCAGTAAATGGCACAGAATTGTGCTGACTCTTCATAGAATGTATTTGGTTATTAGATGGCACATATTTGTGCTGACTCTTCATAGCATGTATTTGGTTCAGTAAATGGCACAGATTTCTGCTGACTCTTCATATCATGTATTTGTATTTGGTTCAGTAAATGGCACAGATTTCTACTGACTCTTCATAGCATGTATTTGGTTCAGTAAATGGCACAGATTTCTGCTGACTCTTCATAGAATGTATTTGTATTTGGTCATTAGATGGCACATATTTTTGCTGACTCTTCATAGCATGTATTTGTATTTGGTCAGTAGATGGCACAGATTTCTGCTGACTCTTCATAGAATGTATTTGTATTTGGTCATTAGATGGCACATATTTGTGCTGACTCTTCATAGCATTTATTTGTATTTGATCAGTAGATGGCACAGAATTGTGCTGACTCTTCATAGCATTTATTTGTATTTGGTCAGTAGATGGCACAGAATTGTGCTGACTCTTCATAGCATGTATTTGTATTTGGTTCAGTAGATGGCACATATTTGTGCTGACTCTTCATAGCATGTATTTGTATTTGGTCATTAGATGGCACATATTTGTGCTGACTCTTCATAGCATGTATTTGTATTTGGTCAGTAGATGGCACAGATTTCTGCTGACTCTTCATAGAATGTATTTGTATTTGGTCATTAGATGGCACAGATTTGTGCTGACTCTTCATAGCATGTATTTGTATTTGGTCAGTAGATGGCACAGATTTCTGCTGACTCTTCATAGAATGTATTTGTATTTGGTCAGTAGGTGGCACCAATTTCTGCTGACTCTTCATAGCATGTATTTGGATCCGTAGATGACACAGATTTCTGCTGACTCTTCATAGAATGTATTTGGTTCAGTAGATGGCACATATTTGTGCTGACTCTTCATAGCATGTATTTGTATTTGGTCAGTTGGTGGCACATATTTGTGCTGACTCTTCATAGAATGTATTTGGTTCAGTAGATGGCAGAGATTTCTGCTGACTCTTCATAGAATGTATTTGTATTTGGTCATTAGATGGCACATATTTGTGCTGACTCTTCATAGCATGTATTTGTATTTGGTCAGTAGATGGCACAGATTTCTGCTGACTCTTCATAGCATTTTTTTGTATTTGGTCATTGGATGGCACAGATTTCTGCTGACTCTTCATAGAATGTATTTGGTTTAGTAGATGGCACATATTTGTGCTGACTCTTCATAGCATGTATTTGTATTTGGTCAGTAGATGGCACAGATTTCTGCTGACTCTTCATAGAATGTATTTGGTTCAGTAGATGGCACATATTTCTGCTGACTCTTCATAGAATGTATTTGTATTTGGTCAGTTGATGGCACATATTTGTGCTGACTCTTCATAGAATGTATTTGGTTCAGTAGATGGCACAGATTTCTGCTGACTCTTCATAGAATGTATTTGGTTCAGTAGATGGCACATATTTCTGCTGACTCTTCATAGCATGTATTTGTATTTGGTCAGTTGGTGGCACATATTTGTGCTGACTCTTCATAGAATGTATTTGGTTCAGTAAATGGCACAGATTTCTGCTGACTCTTCATAGAATGTATTTGGTTCAGTAGATGGCACATATTTCTGCTGACTCTTCATAGAATGTATTTAGTTCAGTAGATGGCACATATTTGTGCTGTCATTTCATAGAATATATTTGGTTAGTATATGGCACAGATTTGTGCTGACTCTTCATTATAAGAATGTATTTGTACCCCACAACAACAAAGTTGTAAGGGGGTGGGGATATACTGGTTTCAGGTTGTCTGTCTGTCAGTCCGTCTGTCTGTCTGTCCATCTGTCCGTAGACACAATCTTGTGCACACCATCTCTCCTTATCCCCTTGACACAATTTAATGAAACTTCACAAAAGTGATAAGTAACAACAGTAGTTGTGCATGGGGCATGTTGGGTTCTTTCAAAAAAAATGCAGAGTCACGGGACTTTGTTTTTTGTTACTATACTATATACATAGACACAATCTTGTGCGCACCATCTCTCCTGATCCCCTTGACACAATTTAATGAAACTTCACACAAGTGATCAGTAACAACAGTAATTGTGCATGGGTCATGTTAGGTTCTTTCAGAATTTTTTTTGCAGAGTTATGGGACTTTGTTTTTTGTTACTTTACTATATACATAGACACAATCTTGTGCACACCATCTCTCCTCATCCCCTTGACACAGTTCAGTGAAACTTCACACAAGTGATCAGTAACAACAGTAGTTGTGCATGGGGCATGTTAGGTTCTTTCAACAACAAAAATTGCAGAGTTATGGGACTTTGTTTCCTGTTAACATACTATGTACATACAGTCTGCATATGTAATCTTGTGCACGCCTAATATTTCAAACCCTTGCACACAATTTAATGAAACTTCACACAAGTGATCAGTACCAACCCTAGTTGTGCATGGTGCATGTTATGCTCTTTTAGATAAATATTCTGCATAGATATGGGACTTTGTTTTTTGTTACTATACTGTATACATACAGTCCACATAATCATGCAATCTTGTGTATGTCAAATTGCAATGTACAGTGTCAGTGCATTTTCAGATAAGCATTATTTAATCTGGACTTGACATTTCTGCTTTTCTTACAAGAATCCTGGGTGAAATGATAATTTTGTTTTGTATTTCTGTCAGTTACCTATATCAGACAGGTTTATTGGAGAAAATTCATTAAGGTGTCCATTAATACTTTACATTTTCATCCTAAAAGAATGTGTTTTTTTTTGTTGTTTCTTATGGAAGTTTTGATATTTACAGACAAACCATGAGCCTTAGCTAATGTTACAGTAAGGTCAGTAGAAATATATTTCTATTTTTGTACAGTTGTGAAAGTTCTTTTCCTTAACTCTGATTAAAATGGTTTTTCTTGTTTTCATATCCTGGCACCAGTTGTTTCTAGTCAAAATAAAAAGTATATCTGTGTAGTTGTGTAGGATTTTCAGAAACAACTCCAGTATACATTAATTAACCTGGAATTACCATTCCTGTTTTTTTCTTGGAGAGCAGATAAAATAGATGTATTTCTGTCAGTCTGGGTAAACTCTGACAGATTTATTGGACAAAAGTCATTTAGGCATCCATTAATACTTTAACTTATTGCTATCATAGATAGTTTTGCTACATAAAAACCAAAATGAATGCTTTATATACAGGTTCCTCTGATATTTTGCAAGAATATATAGAAGAAATTCATGTGTTTTGATATTCCTTGGCATTGCAGTTCAGATTTTTTTCCAGCCTTTTTACAGGTACATAATCATTATTATTCTTACCAGTCAAAAAAAATGTTTACTTAATTTTGCAATGATGGAGAAGCATATTTTACTGTTCATTTGCATAAGGTTGTGTGGTTAAAGATCACTGACATTGGTCACTCAACCTGGATCACTGGTAGGTTGAATCTTGATAGATGCCAGAAAATCATTCATTCGGCTTAAATTATGGTCATGGTTTTTACTTGGATGTCTACCAATCCTTGCTCTAATGATATAAACTTGAGTTTGGAACTCCATCATTTTATTGGTCATTTCTGAGCTCAGTCTTGAAATTGAAGACAGGTGATACCTTGGAGGTCACTGCTGCAGTCTGGTAATGTTATATTACAGTTCTTGCTATATTTTCATTGCAGAAAAAAGACAGTATTGTTGTAGGCATTCCATGGTTTTGTTTAAATTATCAAGGGCATAACCCTTCCAGTGCTGAAGGGAATTCATTCAAACTGTGTACAAAGATGAAGGACATTAACTGGAAATGCAGTGTATATAAAACAGTGATAACTTTTCTTTATCTACATTTTGAATTATTTCCCTTTATTTAATTTCAACTGTAACACTTTGCCCATTAACTTACATCATACTCCACCCAGAGCATTAACTCAAAACTATTGAAATGATTTTTCTAAATAGAGAACACAGAGAGGAGTTGCAGTGAAGAAGAACCAAAACTCTACTTTTCTTAATGTTTAAATTAACTTCATATATATAGTACATAATTTACTTGAAATTTTTTAAAGGGATTCATTCAAAGTGAAGAACAGGTAAGGAACTGCATAGACTAGCCACTAGACTGATAATAAAGTCTTTGTCACAAAATTTCAGCTTTTGTATTTTTCCTTTTATTTTATGAAATAGTGACAAATGCCAGTCTATTTAGAGATCTGATTGTAATATTATCATATGATATTGGACATAGGATCTAGACTGATTGTATTTACAATTGATATTAATTAAACATTAAAAAAATCATATATCATAGTCTAGGAGCTAGTCTAGGAACTGCAGTGAAAATGATACTAGTGCAGAACCATTCATGACAATTGTTCATTTTCTTGATAACTGCAGTAACTAATTAAAGAACATTCTATGCTCACCCTCTGAAGGTCTATAGATAATTTATAATAATTGTCTACTTGTGTGGAATAATGAAATATTCACTAGAATAGCTGTTTCTTTAACTGTTTCACAGTGTTTTACATTGGTACACTTACACATTCATTATTACAATAATTGTTTCACACCTCCATGTAGACTTGCCGACTCCAGTTTCTCCTCATGCATTCTGCAGATTGAATTGTCATAACCTGTTCTTCATGTTCAATGTGTTACACCAGTTTTCTTCACAGGCAGTGAAATGGAATACTGTAACAGAGGTAGCACTTGAATAGTAAGATATTCTAATTAATATATAAGTCATTCTTACTGAAAGTGGGTAATTAATTAGAGAGTTGACATTTCATCAAACAGACCACCATTATTATTTCATGATTTCTAGAATTGTGTTTTTATATGCCCGAAGGGACATATTATGTTATGATGCAGGTATCTGTCTGTCCATCCGTCCATTAGCAATTTCATGTCCACTCTGTAACTCTTGAACCCCTTGAAGGATTTCGAAGAAACTTGACACAAATGTTCACAACATCGAGACAACTTGCAGAGAGCATGTACTGGATGGCTCACTTCAAGGTCAAGGTCACACTTAGGGGTCAAAGGTCATATGACTTGTTTTGTGTCAGCTCTGTTACTCTTGAACTGCGTGAAGGATTTTAATGAAATTTGGCACAAATGTTCACCACATCAAGACGAAATGCTGAGCATATGTTTCGGATGGCTCACTTCAAGGTCAAGGTCACACTTAGGGATCAAAGGTCATTACTGAACCCCTTTAAGGATTTCTAAGAAACTTGGCATAAATGTTCACCACATCAAGGCGATGTGCAGAGTGCATGTTCTGGATGGCTCGCTTCAAGGTCAAGGTCACAATTAGGGGTCAAAGGTCATATGACTTTGTTTCATGTCTGCTCTGTAACTCTTGAACTGCTTGAAGGATTTTAAAGAAACTTAGCACAGATGTTCACCACATCAAGAGGACGTGTAGAGTGCATTATTCAGATGGCTTGCGTCAAGGTCAAGGTCACACTTAGGGGTCAAATGTCATACCTGAACCGCTTGAAGGATTTCAATGAAACTTGACACAAATGTTCACCACATTGAGACGACATGCAGAGCGCATGTTCTAAATGGCTGGCTTCAAGGTCAAGGTCACTTTTAGGGGTCAAAGGCCATATGACTTTGTTTTGTATTCGCTCTGTAACTCTTGAATTGCTTGAAGGATTTTAAAGAAACTTGGCACAAATGTTCACCACGAGACAACGCATGTTTAGGATGGCTTGCTTCAAGGTCAAGGTCACACTTAGGGGTCAAAGGTCATACCTTCGGGCATATGTTGCTCCGCATTGCGGTGCTCTTGTTTTAATTAACTTGCTGGTAGGTATCTGCACTTTACCTGAATAAAACAGCTTTTGAGATGTTGTTTCTCACACTATGACTCAGAAGTAAATAGTATACATTTATTTCATACCTATATTTTTAACCATTTGAAAGCTTTTCTTTCTGTCATGTGATGATACAATAGAAAACAATATTGTACTGTTTGATTAGAAATGCACAGTTTCTTAGGTATATATAGCAACAACTGAGACCTATGGTTCAAAAATTCCTTATTTTTTTCAAATTGGACTTACTTGGAATAACTTCCCTGCCATATAGCACTCAATAAAATTACTTCCCTTGTATATAGCATCCAGTAAATTTGTGGCAAAAACTGCAATAACTTTCTTATTTTTGAATGAAATATATAAGTATGAGCACTCAATTTTTTAAATAAAATATTTCCTATCTGATGACTATGGTTTCGTCAAAATTTGTTGAAAGTTGTTTTCGATTTTATTAGCACTGGTAGATTTTGATATGTGATATGCTGTTTGTTTGTTTTTTCTCTTGAAATAAAGAGGTAATTTAACATGTTGAATTCAATAGCCCATTTCACAGGAACTTCGGAATCTATCGGAAATTTTCATAAAATCATATCACGTGGAGGCTTATCAGCTGATCGGCTTGACCAATGAAATATTGGTTCTTAATTGTACATGACTGTCTTGTAATGGCGAGTGCTTCAGCAGCAGACGAGCGTCCTTTTATTGAATTAAAAGACGTTTATTCTACTGAAAAACTGCCACAGACTCAGAAAATTCAATATTTCTACTACCATTACGTATTTCCTTCACACGCATTCAGATTTTCACTCTTATCAGGGAAGTTTCTTTCGAGCTGTACACGAATTGACATGTCCGAGTAAGTATATACATGTATATTGGTATTGTAGCGTATGTAGGTCAAGTTCCGAGACAAAGAAAAAGTAGAAATCTTATCAACCATTCCCTACAGTTCTTCACATTGTTGACTGGTAACTGATGGAATTTTACATTGTTTCCTCTACCTGACATGTTTTTGCATCCCTTTACTATTCCATACAGCAGCATTTTTACGGCGGTGTCAATACTTCTGCAAAGAATCCGCCATTTTCCTTCCCTTTGTTTTGATTTATGTTACTATTTAAAGCGTATTACGACTGTATTTTGTACATGTATCCTCCAGCATTTGTTTGGTCAGACGATTAGATGTTCGGATCATAATCGCAGATTTCCGTGGATCCTTGTTAAAAAACATACGTGAAATGGGCTACATGACTTGTACACAGCGCAGTTATAACCAAACTATGGGTTATAACTGCTGTGTACTTGTCCAGAAGAACTCAGTTATTGTACTCATTACACTGTTAAATAACCTATACATATTATATTTCTGCAGTTATTTGTTAATTACTCCTGTATTCAAGTTGATATTGTAAGAATAGATAGGACATAACCTTGCACTTACTGCTAAGGGAAGCTACTACTGTAAATTGTTGTTGGAAATTTGTGTATGCATTACTCCCCTTGCTAACAAATTAGCAGTCAGATCAGTTAATATGAAGGATAGCAGTGGCAGTGAACAATTTTTCATGATTGCTTTGTATGGAAGAACTGCAGTCGGGATAAATTACTTTTATCTGATGATTTAACATTGATTTATTCATGATTGTGTACAAGTTTAATTATAAATGTTACTGATTTGTTAAGTTTATAACATGTATACATGAGTTCAGTCACCATGTGCAGTTTTGTACCTGGGGTTTCGCATCCGGATTCATTCAGTCATATAGGAGTTATGGCCCCTAACCTAGTTAAAAATTGGTCATTTTAATGTTGTATCGTGCGGAGCTCCAGAAGTATTTGACCTAGAGTCAGCAAAGTTTACAGGAATGTTGGTCAGCATGTGTCCTTTGTCATGTAGTGGGGGCATCTGTGTCCCATGGATGCATTTCTAGTTCAAATAAAAAAAATCTAACTGTCAGCCAAGATGAGTGGCTGACATTGTTCACCTGAAATTACTTGCTGCTCTCCTCAGGGTTTGAGCATTTCTTGGGTTAGCTTGTATGAAAGCAATCCAGCTTATAAATTGTCAGTAGATCTAGAAAGATGCCTGTAAGTGTGAACCAAAAGTTTTCCTGGAAAGTCACCATATGACCTGAATTGTGTTTGTAAGAGTTAGCTTAGTGAAAAATCATGTTATTATGCTACATACCTGTAACAAGCATCTGAATGCTAAACATTATATTATATTCATGATCTAAACTAATCATGACTTCAAAACTGTCATAAATACAATAGTCTGAACCCCTGAAGTCCATGGCTGATCAGACCCTAGTTCGACCACAACTGGAATATACACTTAACAAAATTCCTTATCGGTCAGTTTATATTGTATTACTTTTTTATTAATATTACTTGTATTCACTGGAAATTTCACATACCAACATTTGAATAGGTATTGTAGCTAATATCTCATATCATGGTGAAATTGACACAAGAGCGACACGATCGAGCTGTCGGAACGTTGCTAGCCGGGACACATTTACAACATGTGGGTAATTTATTTTTGCAATTTCAAAAGAATTTTGATATAATTTGTTTGCATCTGTTACTTTGATGGTTATTTCCAGTTTTAACCTTATTTCTGTTTACAAGAAGCTTCAGTTGGTGGGTATCTACAATCCAAGCTCTTTTGGAGAAATTTATCATTTAAGTACAATTCATTGAAGTGCCCGATTCGGAATTTTGTTGTAAAATTCCGACAGCTCGGGGACGTTGCTCTTGTGTCAATTTCACCATAATACAGGTTTTTCTAGCAAGGCATTCGTCAGTAATGCCGAAAGTGTTCATGAACACGTGTGTATTGGTGCACATTCCCTGGACGTGCAAAATATGCTATACTGGTCAAAATGCCTAATACGTTGGCTGAGTCGGCCAAAAATAAATCAATAATTAGCTGCAGTACCTGTTCAAATGTCGGTATGTGAAATTTCTGGTAAATACATGCATTATTAACAAAATAGTAATACAATATAAACTGACCAATTATGAATTTTGTTAAGTGTACATCTGAAGTCTGGTCTCCCCACACCCAAACTCAAATTTAACAATTAGCATCTGTCCGAAGAAGATCTGCGCACTGAGTCAAGTCTGACTTCAGATACACATCCAGTGCCACACAGATTTTACAGTCACTCAATTGACACAAACTGGATCTTCTTCGTATTGACTGAAGGCACTCCGGGTGATTTATAAAATAACCCATGAAGTAGTCTTCATACCCATAGAAGGTTACCTCACCCCATTAGAGAGAGCCTCCCGACATGCCCATCTGCTAAGTTACAGGTGAAAGTCAGCCTCAACAGATTACTACAAATTCTCTTTATTTCCATGGACTGTTTTGGCACTGGAATAGCCTCCAACCTGATACCCGGTCCTTTACCTACACTTGAAAAAGCTCAGTATGGCTGTTTACACTCTAGAGGCCAGATTCATAACAAATTGTCAGAATAGTTATGTTTCAAACATGTAGTGGGGGAGACATATTGATATAGTGCTGTCCGTGTCTGTCTGTCCATGCGTTCGTCTGTCCTGTCACAATGTTTGTCCACGCAGTTCCTCCGACACCACTGAAGGGATTTACACCAAACTTCACAGGATTATTGCCAAGCCTATATAGTTGTGCATATTATTGGCATTTTCTGGTTTGATGATTTTCATTGGAGTTATTGCCCTTGATTCATCAAATTTTATGTTTTGGCCACTTCCCTTATATAACTAGGTTGATTTCCAACAAACTTTACATGAGTTATCTGCACCAAGCCTAGTTATACATATCATCAAAATGTTCTGGTTCAGTGACTTTCAGCTGTGTTATCCCCTGCGAAATTATAAAGAGCAGTTCTTGAACAATTCTTGCAGTTTTCATGAACAAAGTTCTAGAACTGTGTCTAAAGTGTTCTTGTACACTTCAAACACTATTTTTTAAGAAATGTTAAATGAGACAAATTTCTAGATTTTTTTGTTTTTAAAATGTTCCTTACAGAAGTTCTTGAACTGTCCAAGAACTTCTGTTCTTGAAACTATTATTGACAGGTTCTTGAACACATGATGAACAGAAGAAGAACAGTAACTGTTGTTAAAACCCAGTTCTGGTGAAGTTCTTAAAACAATTCTTGAAACATTCCTGAATAGTGATTAATACGCCCCGAACAGTTCTTGAATAGTTCATAGCCAGCTAAAGAACAATTTAGGAAGTGGTCAGAATTTTTGAACAGTTCATGGCACTCAGTACAAGTACAATTCATGAACTGTTCATAAAGTTCTTAACCTGTTCCTGAAAGTGTTCCATTTAACATTTCTTAAACTGTTACTGATAGGTTCTTGAACATAAGATGAAGAGTGAGGAACAGTTGTTCTAACCCAGTTCTGGTGAAGTTCTTAAAACAATGCATGAAACATTCCTGAGTAGTGATTGGCCCCTGCAAAATTTTCATGAACAGTTCAAGAAATATTCTTGGATTGTTCAAGTAGAAAGTTACATGAAATGTTCCTGAACACTACCAGAACAGTTCAGGTACAATTTAACAAATGTTAAATGAAACAAATCTTTAAGAACATAATGTTATTCAACTCTTCTTGATGAAAGTTCTGGAAACGTTCTTGATCTTTATTTCAAGAACAGTTCTAGAACAATTATTCTTAAAATTTTCATTTAACAGCTCTTAAAATGTTCTTGACATGTTCTTGAACAATTTAAGAATATGTGACAGGGCATGAGATTTTGGGTCCAAATGCAGTTTTTGTCAAAAATGGGGTTTTGGGCTAATCTGACAGACTGACCCGTTCTAAGTAAAAATCTTCAATTTGACAACAAAAATCAGTCGTTGTCATGGAGATATTACCACTTTTCGGACACCATGTTTTTGTCTAACTGTATCAAAATTGAGGCAGTATATCTTAAATAATGACACCATATTTAAATAATATCAAGATAAAATACATTATAAAATAGCAAAAGCAACATGCAATTAATGGAATGTATTTCTTTTTGTCTCTTTCTTTCATGTAGTATAAAAAAATTTTTGTTCTAAAAATCGTTTCTATAGCAGCACTGTTGTTTAACCTCTTTTTTAACAGTTTTTTGATGAATCTGGCAATAAATTACATAGAATGTGAAATAAATACACAATTAACTTTTTCTAGTGTGCTAACAGTTTACAGACAACTGTATGACATTCTTTTGAACAAGATACAGAAATTATTTGATATCAAATTAGACAACATCCCAAAAACTAGGACATTAATCTTATTATTATAGACACTTTATCTTTAATTAAGCAGTAAGAAAGAATATCAGGCAAGAAAATATAATTATTAGACTGTTATTATCAACTGTGAGTTTGCTAAAATTTCAAAAGACTTAGATTACTGATCAGTGAATCATTACCATGGCAACGATGTGGTATTTTCTTACAAAAATACTAACATTACCATGGCAACAATGTGGTATTTTCTTACAAAAATACTAACATTTTTGGCAATTTGTTTGTAATAAATTGAATATTGGAAGTGTTTTTCCATATATTTACACCAAAAGCTGTCTGTTTTCTTATTTAAAAGTAAGAGAGTAGACATCATTCCATGAAAATTAATGTAATATGGTTTGAGAAATACATAATTTTCAGATACACCTCTCTCAGTCACAACTATTGCCATTTTAAGGCAGGCTTGTGTAATAACATAGTGCTTTGTTGATGCAATTATTACATATGAAAATATATTCACTAACATAATACAGCTTAACATATATAACATATAAACAAGGAAGATGTTGTTTACATATGATGATATCCAAAATAATTTAAAAGTTAAATTAATGTTACCATGGCAACAATACACTATTTTCTTAAAATAGTAGTTTTTTTGTAAATTTTCCAGAAAGAATCAGAACATTCATTTAGCATCTGTTCAGTATACATTTTTTTCACACCACAAATGGTCAATTATGATCATTTATAAAAAACAAACATCATTTTATGTAATATAACTTGTCTTTCAGAACTACATATTTTCCTGATATGCCTACCTGCATTACAGCTCTGCCATTTTATGACAGATTTGTGTTATGACATGTTTTGTTGATGGTTACACATAAAATATATTTTCTTGCAGAACATAGTCTGATTAGTAGAATATAAAGAAGACACATGCTGTCTACATAATCAAACAAATCTAAATTTAAGTCAAATTTGTGTTACCATGGCAACTCACAATGTTTTGCAAAAACATAACTATTTCTGCAAAGGTCATGTCATGTAAAAATATCTTTTAACACAATTATAACCATGGATTAACATGATTAATTCTTGAAATAAAATATATTATATTCAGCCAGTAACAAATATTTTCTGCTATATTGGTAGTTTTCTGCCATTTCTGGAAAAATCCTTCCTACACTCACACTGGCAAGGCAGTTTTTATTGTAAAAATGTTTCCTCCAAAGGTTGTGCTTTAATGTCACACATGTTGTAGTTTTGAAACAACTAGGATTCATTCAACAGACATGTCTTAGTATTTCATGCATGCAGTTTTGGAAAATTTATGTCAAATTCTGTATTGTTAGAACAATTAAGATAGTGCTTCTCAAACAACTTCACAGCTGTCATGACATCAAAACACTACTTTTACCCAATATTTCTCACAGTTGACTAAGTTTTACTTTTTCTTGAAACACAGTTGTAATTTGAACTAGAAAATTTAACTTTTTCAGATCATGAGGGCAGGAAACATGACATTATTTGTGCAGTATGGAGTTATTTGCTCATATCAGTATTTGTGACATGCTCTCTATTCCACAGGCATGATTTCAGCTGGATGATCAGTAGAACATATTAATTCCTTCTGTTTCATTCCCATTAACATATTCATAGTTCTTTCATCTCTGCAAAACAAAAATTCATCAACATTAGAACTTCATTTTAATAAGATTAGTATAAGGTTACAGAATATAAGACTGTAAAGCATCTTTTTAAGCTTAAGAGAGCCTTTTTGTTTAAAGCTGACTGAAAGCAGATTTGATAAGCATAAACTCATCCAAGAATCTTACAGTATTCATGCAGAAAAAGTAGCTTTTCAAGAATACATAAACTAGCTAAGATTCCTACAGACTAGACATACAATTCATGCAATCAAACTTAATGTAAACACAAATACTGTAAAAATAATTTTGAAAATATGAAAAAATACATACATGATATATTCAATTACTGTATGTCATTACTTATTCACTTCTTAATATAATTTACACATATTTGTTGAATGGGTCTATAATCAAAATCATTTCTCTTAAAATGTTATGAATGAAATAGATCATTTATGTTTATGCTACTTTAATGTCTTTATCTTTCTTAGAATAGCAGTAAAGTAAGTGTAAAAATGTATGAAGAAATTTACAAAACCCCATAAAATCCAGCTTGTTGTGTATAGACCTTCCTGGAAAATCATTTCACTGTTTAAGGTCATTGCATCAAGCCAAACAATCCTCAGTGGTTGATCTGTAAAATGAAAAAAAATACTGAAAAAGGCTGAAATGTGAGATAAAAATGCCCTGGGCAGTTAGCTCAGTACTTACTTAGCACAAAGACTTCTATAAAAAGAGTAATAGGTTTGAATTCCTGGCAAGGCTTTCAAAACAGAATGTATCTAAGTTAATTTATTTTACTAAGTGGTTTTTAGTCACTTGCCAAGAACAGTACAAAATGGTGAGGAATCCAGAAATAATGGCCAAGTGAACAGTATGCATTTAACATGAAAAGCTTTGGAAAAAACTGTCTCTTTCCAAGTAAAAACAATATTTATGCCTTGTAGAAGTTTTATGTATGGACTGATTTGACATTACATGTAAGAAATTAGTGATTGAAGCTGATAATAGATGTGTTTCAACTATTCTTAATCAGTCACTTTCATGGAATGGCTATATTTATAAAATGATCAGGGCTTTAACTTTAATATGTAACTAAACATTATGACTGACTGTTGTAATTTTGTCTGGCACCAGAGTCACAAGGTCTTCTTGTAATTGTCATACAGATTCTACTGAGTAAGAGTCAAAACCGATTTAAAAAAAGTTGAATTCATGGCAGATTCAGTAAATAAAATATAGTCTACAATATATTGACACTTGTAAATAAAATGTGAACTGCGCTAAATCTACCTGGAATTTGCCATTAGTGTCAAATCCGGGCTGTTTTTGGAAAAGATATCGTACAAAACTGTCGATATGAACTCAAATAATATTTTTAACACTACATATCGCTTAAATACTTACTTACCTTGAGATTCGCTAACTGTCATTCTTTATACAATCGAAATAAATCATCAAATAATTGTTTTTGGTAGTTTCATTTTCCCCGCGACCTTCGATGTTTACAAATGGCGTATCGATTCAAAGGGCGATAAATTATCAATCATTTAAATTTTTTAAAGAAACAGAATTGCAAAACACTGAAATGTTTATAAATGTCACTTCATTTTTTTCTTGTGGCAAGGTAGAGTATTATTGAAAACAAGAAATGCATTAATTGCCGCGAACACGTGGTAACCTCCACCATTTTTTTTATGACGTGACTTTAATCGATGTTTTCTCAAATGACGTAACGACGAATTTGGACCCAAAATGTCATGGTGCATCACATATGTCTTGAACAGAAGTTCAAGAACTAGTTAGGAACTGTTCCAGAACAGTAGTTCTTAAACAGTTCAAGACAGGTTCTGTTTCGTTTAACATTTCTTAAAATGCACTCCCCCTAACAAATGACATATTAAGTAAAACAGTTAACACGGAGTGGGGTGAGGGCATAATAAGAAGTAAACAATTGCTGCATAAAATACAAAACATTAAGTTAATATATAAATTACTTTTATCTCATGATTTAAATTCAGATACTAACCTTTCTTCAGGGTCGTGAAAACTTGTGACATTTGAAAAGGATTCTGTATTTTTAGCTCACCTGAGCACTTTGTGCTCAAGGTGAGCATTTGTGATTGCCCTGTGTCCGTCGTCCGTCGTCGTCCATCCGTCCGTCATCGTCAACAATTTGACTGTTAACACTCTAGAGGTCACAATTTTGGCCCAATCTTAATGAAACTTTGTCAGGATGTTACCCTTAATAAAATCTTGGACGAGTTCGATATTGGGTCATCTAGGGTCAAAAAACTAGGTCACCAGGTCAAATCAGAGTTAAAGCTTGTTAACATTCTAGAAGCCACATTTGTGACTGTATCTTCATGAAATTTGTTCAGAATGTTAATCTTGATGATCTCAAGGTCCAGTTTGAATCTGGGTCATCTAGGGTCAAAAACTAGGTCACCAGGTCAAATCAAAGGAAAAGCTAGTTAACACTGTAGAGGCCACATTTATGACCATATCTTAATGAAACTAGGTCAGAAGGTTAATCTTGATGATATATAGATCAGTTTCAAATCTGGGTCAGATTGGGTCAAAAACTAGGTCACTAGGTCAAATCAAAAGAAAAGCTAGTTAATACTGTAGAAGTCACAATTTTAGCCCAATCTTAATGAAACTTGGTCAGAATGTTAACCTCAATAAAATCTTGGACGAAGTTGATATTGGGTCATCTGGGGTCAAAAACTAGGTCACCAGGTC
Source organism: Mercenaria mercenaria (assembly GCF_021730395.1). Classification (NCBI taxonomy): domain Eukaryota; kingdom Metazoa; phylum Mollusca; class Bivalvia; order Venerida; family Veneridae; genus Mercenaria; species Mercenaria mercenaria. The sequence continues at coordinate 64,964,567 of NC_069377.1, read as the reverse complement.
AAATCAAAGGAAAAGCTTGTTAACACTGTAGAGGCCACATTTAAGACTATATCTTCATGAAACTTGGTCAGAATTTTAATCTTGTTGATCTCAAGGTCCAGTTTGAATCTGTGTCATGTAGGGTCAAAAACTAGGTCACCAGGTCAAGTCAAAGAAAAAGCTATTTAACATGTAGAGGCCACATTTATGACCATATCTTAATGAAACTAGGTCAGAAGGTTAATCTTGATGATATATAGGTCATTTTCAGATCTGGGTCAGATTGGGTCAAAAACTAGGTCACTAGGTCAAATCAAAAAAAAAGCTTGTTAACACTGTAGAGGCCACATTTATGACTCTATCTTCATGAAACTTTGTCAGAATGTTAATCTTGATGATCTTTTGGTAAAGTTCGAATCTGAGACTGATGGGATCATAAACTAGGTCACCGGGTCAAATCAAAGGAAAAGCTAGTTAATACTGTAGAAGTCACAATTTTAGCCCAATCTTAATGAAACTTGGTCAGAATGTTAACCTCAATAAAATCTTGGACGAATTCGATATTGGGTCATCTGGGATCAAAAACTAGGTCACCAGGTCAAATCAAAGGAAAAGCTTGTTAACACTGTAGAGGCCACATTTAAGACTATATCTTCATGAAACTTGGTCAGAATTTTAATCTTGATAATCTCAAGGTCCAGTTTGAATCTGTGTCATGTAGGGTCAAAAACTAGGTCACCAGGTCAAATCAAAGAAAAAGCTATTTAACATGTAGAGGCCACATTTATGACCATATCTTAATGAAATTTGTTCAGAATGTTAATCTTGATGATTCCTAGGTCAGGTGAGCGATACATGGCCTTCATGGCCTTCTTGTTTAAAATGAATGATAATGACAACACCATAATTAGTTATTTAATATTCAGTGTACCTCATGTTCCTTTTAATCCATTCCTTGCTGTAGTATGATAAATGTTTCCTTCTTATTTGCTACACAGACTTCTCAAAAATTGATGAATAACATGTGCAAAAAAATTCCCAGCATGCAACAAAATGGTGGAAACTGATCATGTGACACTATGAATTTGACATTCTTTAATAAAGGTAATAAACCTAAGTTTTATGTATAATAAATGAATATTTTAGTGTTCATGAAAGTTCATGAATTGTTCATGAATTAAGTTGTTAAAGATGTTTTGTTCATTAACGACCTCAAAATAGAGTAAATTTCAAAGTTGGGGATTGATTTTAGTCAAAATATCGAAAAAAAAAAAAAAAAAAAAAAAAAAAAAAAAAGTATCGAGATATCCATAGTTGATTTTTACAAAATAAGGAGGAAAAAAATCGGGACCAGGAAAATCCACACGAGATATCAAAATTTTGGAATAACCAAGTAAATAAGTCAAGATAACTGTTTTGAACGGTATTGTTCAAAGTAACATTAGAAACACAAAATGGATAAGGCTTTTTTTATTTGAAGTTTCAAAATCCAACTGCTACTTTATATTTTAAATAAACAGTCTGAATGTCATTCAACTCATAACTGGTTGACAGTTACCAGTACATGTACCATCACTTTAACTGGATGTATTTTCTAATTTGACACAAATAATTGTCAGAAAAATCATTTTCATAGCATAGCATTAGAACATTTAAAGAACGCAGAGTCTTTTTTACAAAATGTCAGATTTTAGTAATATTGTTCTTAGTATCATTTTGAGAAAAGAAGCAGAAGAACATTGCAATTCTAAATCTTTACTCAAATTGTTCTTGTAATTACTAAGCTATTGTTCTAAAACTATTCTTAATTTCTTCTTGTTTTTCATCAAGAAAACAAGACGAACATTTTGAGAACAGTACAGTTCTATAACTACTCTCGAACTGGTTGTGACAACATGTCAGAAAACTTAGTTATCATTAATAAAAAATGTCCAGAATGACATTTGAACATTTTAAGAACACACAGTATACAAGAATAGTCCTTAAAACATTCAAGAACAGTTTAAAGTAGGACTGGGACGATTTCTCGGATCCTACTCGATTACTAGGTGAAACCGGTTTCAATTTTGCAAAACCGCTAATCGCTCTCAAACAATAAACATAACAAATTGTACTTAATCTTTATACATTTCTTTGACTAGCACATAGAGGTTACATTCTACCAATTCAGTCCCTTATTTATTTCATATTAACAATAAAATATTAATATATGACATGTCTTCTTATCAAAAATTGAAAAATATTGACATGTTATGTTGTATATAAGAAAAATAATCTGTTCTGAGAAACATCACCCTCTAAAAATGCCCCCTTGAAAACAGCCATTTAGCAATCACATGTAGGTAGACAGTTTTTCACAAAGAAGAAAACTTATTCCGGGAAATTCACAATGAAAATGGTCTAGATCTTTTCTCAATACAATAAGCAACAAAACTAAGCCAAAAATGTAACTGTCACCTCCTCATGTCACTCATTATACCAGATTTCGTCCATAGCATGGAACTACATTTTGGACTACTTCACATGTAACTCTGGGTAGTCACTTCCAGTTTGGTGTAATCGGTCCTAGACCCGCAGTATATTTCTGCTAAAACACATCGAACATAGCCAATAGTCTCAGATTTGCCTGTTGTGATAAAATAAAAATGAAAAAAAAAATACACCAAAATATGACTTATTAATTATCACATTGTTTGCAAAGGATAAAGTTTGTAAGTTCCTAATGTAATCAGCTGCTGGAAGTACCTTGATACCGTCGTCAGGAACAAAAACAGCATTTTCAATATGGCGGACGATTAACGGGTTCGGTTCGATTTCATACATAAGATTAACCGGTTTGAAAATTGTGAAATCGTCCCAGCCCTAGTTTAAAGAACAATTTAAGAATTCGATAAATTCTTAAAAGTTTCTTGAACTCCTCTTAAACAGTGTTCTTGCACAGTTCAAGTACATGTGTTCATGAACAGGCATCTTGAACAGATCAAGAACAGTTCTTGATGTTGTAGAACAGTTCATGAACAGTTCAAAGCCTTAAGAACCCATTTTCACAGGGGATTGCCCTTCATTTGTCATATTTTAACTTGCCCGGGCAACTGCTCCAATATAACCTGGAGGAATTAAACCAAACATTATAAAAGTGATCAGTGCTAAGCCTAGGGAATATTCTGGTTCAGTGTTTTAAAGCAGAATTATGGCCCTTGATTCATGAAATTTTATACATTTTAGTCACTTCTCTTATATAAGTGTAGAACAGTTCATGAACAGTTCAAAGCCTTAAGAACCCATTTTCACAGGGGATTGCCCTTCATTTGTCATATTTTAACTTGCCCGGGCAACTGCTCCAATATAACCTGGAGGAATTAAACCAAACATTATAAAAGTGATCAGTGCTAAGCCTAGGGAATATTCTGGTTTAGTGTTCAGCAAAGTTATGCCCCTTGATTTAGTATATTTTACAGTGTTTACACTACTTGCTGCATACAGTTAGAATGAATTTCACCAAACCTCAAGAGTGATTAGTGTGAAGCATAGTTGTGCACATTATGGTCATGTTCTGATCAAATGATTTTCAGCGTAGTCATGACTCTCGATTTGTCAAATTCTCCTATACCACTTGTTTGAATTCCATCAAACTTCAGAGGAGTTACCACTGCCAAACTTAGTTGTGTACATCATTGCATGGAATGTTATGGCTCAGTGATTTTACCTTGAGTTATGGCCTTTATTTTGTGGCATATGGGTAAGTGATGGCGGACATACGTTTTTGGCAGAAAAAAACAATTTCTAGTTGTGTCTATGAAATCTAGGTCAAGATAAAAACTGGATTACCTGAGGTCTTAAATTAGGTCACTAGGTCAAATCATTGAAAAATTTGATAAGGGCACTATAGAGAGCACATTTTTTACTTGATAAGCGTGATGGGGAATGACATGTACATAATATATGTTAAACATAGATATAACCATTCATGATTAAGTGTGTCATACATATCTTCAAGGTCAAATAGACAAGGTCAGGTGAGCAACTTAAGGTCACTTTGGCCTTCTTGTTTACACTTATAAACCTTTAATTTTGCTACACCAATCTCTTTGTTTGAATATTGAGAAACATATAGATTATCAGAGCTTAGTCTGAATTTGCTGAGATAGTTAAATTATAAATAAATAAATGAAAAAAAGAAATTATCCATTGGGTTTATGGACTAATCGATTCTCCCACATTTACTGTCAGTAATGTCTTATCTAGGAAATCATCAAATGAATTGATATGAACTTTGTATTTGTTCATAATCAACATTCCAATTGAATTCTAGGTAGGAGTTTTGATTGTAATATATAATTTGCCATCGGGATGCTATCTGCTTAATAATTGATGAGAATTATTACGATTTCCACACGATTATTTATTTTAGCATTTATTTCAGATAGCAGTTTTGCAGAGACAAACATTAAGTGTCAGTGGGCAGAAATGTTTCAAGTATTTTGTAGATTGGATTTCTAAACTTAGACTGGTTTCTAGTTAATCATATAGATCATATACCACGTGACAATATGGCGGACGCGCTTTTTTCAAATCGATGAAAATATCAGAAAAAATGGATAAACTATCACATAAACCTTGAAAATATAACTGTTGTGGTCTTTATATATTCTAACTAGTATACAGGATTGTTTTATCTGACTTTTACTCGGATGTTTCCATGAATGGCTTTGACTTTGGACGTGACTTTGGTGCTTTGTTTGCACTGAGGTTACGATCAGTGATCAGTATTTATTCACATGAACGTGCTTGTTACCAGTGATTATATGTGACTATTTGTGTTTATTTGTGGATATTTTGTGGATTGGTGGATTTTGTATCTGGACTAATTCAAATTTCAAAATTTAGCAAGGTATTGAATTGACTAACTTTATTTTGTATAAATCGTCATGACTTTATAATACCGAATATCGAATGGGAAAAAGTAATAAGAAGCGGACAAAATCACAGGCCTCCCCAGAGTCAGTGAGTAGTATTCCTGACAAACGCCCGGTACGCACGGATAAAACGACTGAAATGTCACAGATGTCTCAAATGTCTCAAATGTCCTCGGTTATGTCATCGCCTCAGGCATCAGCGGCCGGCATGTTTCCTCAGCCTCCAACATATCCAGGAAACATTGGTCAGTTTATGCGACACCTCAACCATATATCAATCCGGCTATGACACCTCAATCTCCCCAGAATACAAATTTAACTTTCCAACAAACAGTACTGGAAAAGTTGGAGCAAATGAATAAAAAGGTCGAAAAAGTGGATGCTCGTTTACAAAAGCTAGATTCTATTGAGAAGCAAATTTCTAGTATGTCACAGAAAATGACCGCTATTGACAGTCGTGTATTGTCCCTTGAATCAAAATGAACGAAAATTCACGAATTATAACGAGAGTTAGAAACGAGTCGAACAATGGATTCACATATTTGCGATGAGCTCCAGGCACGTCAAAACCAGATCAATAAAGAGATTAAAACCGAGCGAGACCGAGTGACCCAGTGTTCGAAGGATTACGGTGAACTTAAAACAGCGAAGGAGGCCCTCAAGAGGGCAAACGATTCAATGGCAGAGCAGCTGCTTGACCTGCAATCTCGTTCAATGCGCGAAAATCTGTTATTCTATGGCTTTGACGAGTGCGCAAATTCTGCAGACAGAAAATCTGAGGACTGTGCCGAAAAAATCATGACTTTTTGTGTTGATACACTGAATATTATGGATGCGCGCAGTCAGATTAAAATTGAACGCGCCCACAGGGTTGGGCAATATAGAAGTGACAGAAAGCGTCCTATTGTCGCGAAATTCCACTCTTATTCTGATAAAGTTTCTGTTAAGCAACGCGCCATGGAGAAATCGCGTGGCAGCAACGATGAATCACTTGTACGTGTTAGCGACCAGTTTCCAAAGGAAATTCAGGCCAGGAGGAAACAACTGATTCCAGCCCTAGCAAAAGCCAAAGAGGCTGGAAAACCGGCTTATTTATCCTATGACAAGCTTTTCATTGATAACCGCAGATACACTGTTGAAACCGTGTCACAATCTGGTTTTTCTGATGCATAGGGGGCGGACGAGAAACAGTTAACATTTCTGTTATGGAATGTAAGGGGTATTGTGAATAAATTAAATGACTGCGACTTTTTGAATTTTATTTCAGATTTTGATGTACTGTTATTTGTTGAAACTTGGAACTCAAAAAATTCTAATGTTCAGATAGAAGGGTATGACTATTTCGCGTGTCCACGACCAAAATTTAATAGACGAGCGAAACGGGACAGCGGCGGTGTTATTGTCTATTATAAACATTATTTACGCAATCAGCTGGAGCTGATAAGTGTAAACCAAAATGGTGTGATTTGGTTCAAGATTAAAAAACAGTTTAGCTTTGCTAATGAAGATATTTATTTTTGTGCGTGCTATATCCCTCCAGAAGACTCTCAGGTGTACCGTAATGAATATTCCACATTATACCAGTTTGACTTTTTTGAACATTTAAGCACTGAAATAAGACGTTACAGTGACCTCGGAAGCGTGTATTTAGCGGGCGACCTGAATTCTCGCACTGGTGAACACACCGATTATATAACGGACATTAACCTTAATAGATTTGTTGATTTGCCCGAAGATAGAGATCGTTTGCCTATCACGGTAAAGCGCAAAAATCACGATAAGTTCGTGAATCATTTTGGAACAAAATTGTTGACACTTTGTAAAGAAAACAGTCTTATTATTGTTAACGGTCGCCTCGAGGACGGAAATTATACGTATCACTCAGTGCATAGAAATAAAACTACCGCTAGCACAGTAGACTATTTAATTACATCAAACACCAATTTGTCATCTGTATTTGGTATGGGTGTGCTTGATATGTCGGAATTTTCCGATCATTGCCCTATTACTTTTTCTTTAAATTGTAAGGTACAGGCCTCGGTGCCTGAAGGAGTCAATTCATATGAAAAAATTGTATGGGATTCTTCAAACACAGAAGTCTTTTTAAATACACTTGACAGCAGCAAGCATTTGTTTGATGACATAACAAATAAGCTGGTATCTGGTGAAACTGATATAAATCAATGTATTAACACATTCTCTGATATGGTGCATGATATCTCTTTTAAATGTTTCGGTCGATCTTGTAATCACCATAGCAAGGGTACAAAAAGAAAGAAAACAGAATGGTTTGACGACAGATGCCGGAAAGCAAAAGCAGATTTTTTAAAGGCAAAACGAATATTTATGAACAATAAAACTGAGCAAAATAAGCTTAATTTTTTGACGAGCAGGTCCATTTTTGTTAAAGTTAAGAGATTAGCTAAAAGCAAGTATTTTTGTAATGAAAGAATAAAACTGTCAGAATTAAGTCAAAAGTCTCCCAGGAAATTCTGGAAATATTTAAACAAATTTAAGCGTAAAGGGAATTTTTCAAATAATGATGTCAGTTTAAATGATTTTACGCAACATTTTGCAAATTTATCCACTGTGCCTGAGGATCGAATGAACAGCGGTCTTTTCAATACACAATCACGTGATAGTGAGGTGAATATTGATCAATTAGATAAGCCATTTTCTGTATTAGAATTGGAAAAAACCATATCTTCCTTGAATCGCCATAAAAGTAGTGACTACGAAAATAATGTAGCTGATTTTTTCATAGATGCTAAGCAATTTATTTCTCCTTATCTTTGTACCATTTTTAATTATATTTTTGACACAGGAGTTTATCCGGAGGCATGGTCAATAGGTGTTATTGTGCCAATTTTTAAGAAGGGCGATCCTTGTGATCCGTCGAATTATAGAGGTATCACCTTAGTAAATATTATAGGTAAAATATTTTCTCTGCTTTTGAGAAATAGAATTAACAAATGGTGTGAAGATGGTAATTTATTCAATGATTCACAATTTGGGTTTCGTGATAATCGTTCAACAGCTGATGCAATTTTCCTGTTGCACACTATTATTCAAAAGGTCTTGTCAAAAAATTCAAAACTATGGTGTATTTTTATTGATTACGAGAAGGCTTTCGATACGGTAAACAGAGATGCCCTATGGGTAAAACTTATTAATACTGGTATCAGCTGTAAAATGATTACCATGATAAAATCTATTTATAACACTGTTAAATCTTGTGTAAGATTATCAGCGTCAATGCCCTTGTCTGATTTTTTCGATGTTACGCTTGGATTGAAACAGGGCGAACCATTATCTCCCTTATTGTTCATTTTATTTATAAATGATATCAACGAATCTATTGACTTTAATACACTGACTAACAATGACCTAGATCTGCTATCTATGTATTTAATTCTGTTTGCAGATGACATTGTTATGTTCACTACAAACCCAAATAGTTTACAAGCACAAATTGATAATATTTATCTATATTCTAGGAAGTGGGGTCTTAATATTAACGTAAAAAAGACAAAAATTTGTGTATTTGAAAAACGCAAACAAACACATGAACTGGATTTTTATATCAATAATGAAAAAATCGAAATAGTGGACTATTTTATTTATTTGGGTGTTAAATTCACACACACTGGTAAATTGTTAGAAGCTGTGAAAGCGTTATCTGACCAAGCCTTAAGGGCATATCACAATTTATTATATTTGTTTGACAGAGTAAAAACGGATGTTAAAACAAAGTTAAAACTATTTGATACTATGGTTGTACCAATATTATTATATGGCTCTGAAGTCTGGGGTGTATACAATTTCAAGGAAATTGAAAAACTTGATATCAGATTTTGTAAATATGTGTTAGGAGTCAGGGCTCAAACTCCAAATAATGCCGTATATGGCGAACTGGGTAGATACCCATTAGCAGTTATTGCCAAAGAGAGATCACTAAAGTTTTGGTTGAAGATCATGAAACGCCCTGACTCACTTATGTATACTATGTATTTAGATCAATATAACAATGTTCATAATAGCTGTTGGTCAAATAAGTTGAAAAGTATTCTTGACCATCTTGGTTTTAGTGATATATATGATAACTTCAATTGTAATGTTAACTATTGGCCAATGTTACAAAGAAGAATCCGAGATCAGTTTATCCAACAATGGAATGAGTCTTTGAATAATATGTCTAAACTAGAATATTATAGAAATTTCAAGCGTTCATTTTGTTATGAGAAATATATTGATATAATTACTAACGATGTATTACGTAAACATTTTACAACATTAAGAGTTTCTTCTCACCCATTAGAAATAGAATTTGGTAGATATCGTGATATTCCTAGAGAAAATCGATTATGTAAACTTTGTAATCAACAGGTTGTTGAAAGCGAATACCACTTCTTGATGTGTTGTAGTAGGTACACAGAAATTCGTACTAAATATTTAGGTCATATGTCATGGCCTTCACTGCAAAAATTTAATAGGTTCTTGTCAACTGAAAACAGAAAATTGGTGATTAATGTTGCAAAATTTATCAAAGAAGCATTGTTTATTAGAAAAAATACCCTCGATAACTTAACTGTTTCGTAGAAACTTATGCCATAGTCAGGCTGATTATGCATTGTGTATGTGACTTATATTTGTTTGTATAATATTTGTTTATATGTCATTTGTTTATGCCACGTCTTTGCCATATTGTTTGCTATATTGTAAATGGCCAAAGGCAATTATTTGTCGATTTTGCCAATAAACTTGAAACTTGTTAATTAACTGGATTATAGTTGTTCTCCATTGGTTTGTAATTTTTTTTAATTGTTATTGATAGGGCATTTTAAATGTGAGAAACCATTGCCATTAGTTTTGATGGATGAGCCAACTTGTTAAAACAGAACAAATTGCCTCTAATATCAACACAGAGCAATTTTAGGCAGATCATTAAAAGGCTATATAACAAAAAATAATTTATTGTTCTGTGAAATTAAAACTGTTCACAAACAAGTTATAGCAAATTAGCAAAAAATCTTAATTTGATCATAGAAAAAGTTGAGAAAAATTGTTTTTTTTTATGTTATATAAACTGGACAAACTTCTTTGGGCCACACCAGGACGGCTTTGTGCTTCTAAAATGTATGCTCTTTGTTTTCAGCAAAATAGACAAAAACATAAGAACTTCTTTTTGGCACTATTTAATGAGTAAAGTTTCCATGAATTAAATCCCTGCCTTAATATCAGGAAAAAAGAATCTTTTGCAAAATAGTTTCTTGTCAGGCTGAGGTAATAACTGAACCTTTTGATTAAGCTGACACAATTTTTACCCCTAAATTTGTTTTAGACCAGAGTATCATAATTATTAATCCTGCAAGTAGCTGAAATAAATGAATGCCCGAATAGTGTAAAAAATATAATTATATGAATACTGGCTTCCAGCTCTTTATCCTAAGTAAAGAATGTTATACACAAAAAAAACACACTTTCTAAGTGGTGACTGGTTCCCTGAGGTTTCCATGGGGATGGTCTCAAACTCTAGCTAGCAACTGACTGGTTCATTCTATGTTAAATCTTCAAACTGACCAATTGCAAGGCTGCATACTGAAACTGGTCTCTTAACTTAAGCTTCTTTGATCACATTTCTTCTTTCTATTGTAGATCCAGAATAAAAGTAAAATGGACAAGTTGGAAGAGACAGACCTATTATATAGAGAGAACAGGAACTATAGCAATAATAATAGTGTGTTTGAAAGTCCTGATGTTGAAGACAAGGGTAGAAAAAGTGATGTTGCAAAAGTTGTGGACAGTAAACTGGTATTTGAAATGAGAAACTTTGCTGGTGGCAGTCATACAAGTGTTGGTTCAGACGGAAGGAGGCTGGAGTCAGAAGAATTTGAAAATATTTCCATTTCTGCTGTTGAAAACATTCCAGTTTGTGCTATGAAGAAAACTCCTAAAGATGCCCTTGAAGAGCTAAATAGAGAGAATATAAATGCTGGTGGTACTGAAAGTGAAAAGACTAAAGATTTAAAAGCTGTAGGAGATATATATAAGAAAAGAGGCAGTAGCTTTGATAGTCTCAAGTTTGAAAATGTTTGTGAGGTAATAGCAGAGGAAGATGTTATTGATGGTATGAATGGTGAATGCATTGTAACAGAAAATGGACATGTCGCAGATACAAATGAAGAAACATTTGAATACGGCCCGGATTTGGCAGAAGATGAGGGTTTAAAAGACATTTATTTTGAAGAGCCAGTGGTAAACAAAAGGTTTGGCAGTGAATATGATTCAGAGAAAAATGAAAGAACAAGAAATATAAAAGGGATAGAGAAGAATAAAAGTTTGGAAGAAACCAGTATATCAAAGGTAACATTTTTTGCTTGTCTGTTTAAAGAATAATGAGGGCTCTTCTCACCCAGGTTTTGGCATCTGCATCCCTCTTTGATGCAAGATCATTATATATAAAATAATCTCAGTAAATGCTTGTTGCATTGGACTGAAACTTCACACAAGGCCACCTAATTGTCAAACCTACTGAAATACAAAGTTAGATAGCCTTTCTTTGACTTAAAAAAAATATGCTTTTAATGCTTTTATCCAAAGGTATATCAAATTTCTCTCTGTTTTATTTCATTAACATTTCAGCCTCGTGACCTTTATCAAAATCATACAGGCCATGAGGGCGAAATGTTAGTTAAATAAAACAGAGTCATAAAAAGAAAAAAACATATGGCAATGACTTTCAGAATTTTTGGTACCATATATATATATAATAATGATAAAATGAATTTGATTCAAACTTCCACATAATCATCCAAGTAGACACCTTGTGCTCTACTCTGGCAATTATGTCCTTTTAAGGCTTTCACTCTATCTCTGTTATTACTAAAGGATTTGTCTCACGGTTGTTCCATATTATCATCTACAGCAGGGTGATAGCTTTAGTTTCCTTAGATATGCCCTATTTCAATTTGTTGCGTGTGTTATCTCCTGACAGCTTTTGGCATCACTCCTCTATATTTCAGTGAATCACTTGCCCCTAACTGCAGAATTCTTTCATGTGAGGGATCTTTTCAGAATATTTTTATCCTAACCAGGCGGCCATTTATATCTAAAACTGTCTGGAGGATCTTCAGATATTCATGACATATTGTATCAGTGTGAGCTAGAGTGACTGTCCCATGGTGAGCTAGTGTGACTGTCCCATTGTGAGCTAGCATGACTGTCCCATTGTGAGCTAGTTTTACTGTCCCATTGTGTGCTAGCGTGACTGTCCCATTGTGAGCTAGCGTGACTGTCCCATTGTGAGCTAGCGTGACTGTCCCATTGTGTGTGTGTGTTTGTGTTCAGGTTCAACCTCTTTTTCAACAATTTTTCAGTCATATAAACGACGGTGTCTACTTGTAGCAGTCAGCACAATGCCCAACTTTATAGTGCTGCCTCACTGGAATATCACGCCGTAGACACGTGACATGATACCCCACCCAGTCACATTATACTGACACCAGAGCTGACCAGTCCTAGCACTACCCTCTTAATGCTGAGCGCCAAGTGAGGAAGCTGCTAGTACCATTTTTTACGTCTTTGGTATGACGTGGCCGGGGATCGAACCCATGACCTCCCGCACTCGAAGTGGACGCTCTACCACTAGGCTACCGAGGCGGTTGTCCCATGATCAGCTAGTTTGACTGTCCCATTGTGAGCTAGGGTGACTGTCCCATTGTGAGCTAGCATGACTGTCCCATTGTGTGCTAACGTGACTACCCCATTGTGAGCTAGCTTGACTGTCCCGTTGTGAGCTAGCATGACTGTCCCATGGTGAGCTAGGGTGACTGTCCTATTGTGAGCTAGGGTGACTGTCACATGGTACACTGGGACCCCGTTATAACGCAGTCATCGGGGTCCAAGGTTCAAGACCCGCGGATCTAGCGGGGTTAAATTTATAACTTGGGTTGATTATATCAGCGGTATATGCAATACCCCACCCACCGGTAATGTATTAGACGTATTTTGGAAGCTGTTAATATTATTAAGAAAATAAGAATCGTATAAACGGGACATTTATTTACCTTTAATGCTACTGAAAAATGCATTAAAAGAATTATAATGCTGTCTCATCTTCTCATTTTGTCGTGATTCTAAAAGAAAGTTGGAATTGTGTATTCCGGAAGTAAACAAATATAACGTTGTGTGCGGAGTGCGCGGTCATGAGAATTACATATGCAATGCAACTGCACTGGGGGTTTATGTAACTAAAAGAGAAAAAACGCTGACAGTCTTAAATTTTTTTTATTATGATTACATTAAGAAAATCGCTAAATAAGGTAATAAATTGTTAAATCACCGTCGTTAATATACGATATTAAAAAGGAAGAACATTCTCAGTATGGCTTTCAGTGCGTTGAATCTTCGTTAATTCCGATGAACTTAGTGTGATGATTACGAAAAACGGCTGCATTTTATTACCAAACTGGGCCTGTTGTTCGATTTTTTATTCACTCAAGTGATCATGTCATCCGCTTAACCCTTACCATGCTAAATTTCTATAATGGACTGGTCCATCTTCCAATTTGGGCAGTACCATTTATCATTTGAAGGGGTGTTTACTAAAAATTTACTGACTGAATAGCGAACAGTGCAGACCATGATCAGACTGCACGAATGTGCAGGCTGATCTTGGTCTGCACTGGTCGCAAAGGCAGAATCACTTACCGCCAGCAAGCTAAGAGTTAATTGGTGCAAACTTAAACGGTTTGATACTTGACTGACCAATGTTACAGGCTTGTTATGCAAACAATCTAATTTTGACACGGTACTGATTGCCTAATTGTCACATGTCTACATGTATTCAAACTTTAACAAAGACGATAGGCAAACAAGTAACCTAGCAGACAATTATTGATTTTTGTCACAGATGTCATGGCAAAGGTGTTAAAGTACAAAGTATACAGGTGCATGTAGGTTTTAACGCTGGTTATGATCAAATTAAATAACATCCGCGGACTCGTTTTTTGTTGTTGTTTTTTTTACCCCAGAAAATTCCGGAAAATTCTGTAGCCAAGAGCCTGCCGCGTTATAACGAATACCATGGTATATCGAGTAGCGTTATAACAGGTTTCGAGTGTAGCTAGTTTGACTCTCACATGCTTAACTAAAGTGACTGGTCTCATTGCAAGCAAGCGTGACTGTCACATGATGAGCTAGTTTGACTGTCAAATGGTGAACTAGAGTAATTGTCATATGGTGAGCTAGGGTGTCTTTCACAGAGTGAGCTAGTTTGACTATTGAATGGTGAACTGGAAAGACTGTTACATGGTGAGCTAGTATGAGCTAGACCGACTGTCAGTAACTGTCACATAGTGAGCTGGGTTGGCTGTCGTATAGTGAACTAGAGTGACTGTCAAAAAGTGAGCTAGAGTAACTGTCACCTGGTGAGGTTGTATGACTATCACATGGTGAATTACTGTGACTGTTACACAGTGAGCTAGAATAGCTGTCCTACAGTGACTCAGAGTTACTGCCACACAGTGAGCTAGAGTGACTGTTGCATTGTTTGCTAAATGACTGTCATATTGTGAGTTAGAGTAACTTTTATACAGTGAGCTTGTTTTCTAAATAGTGAGCCAGAGTGACTTTTACACAGCTAGATTTACTGTCACACAGTGAGCTAGAGTTACTGTCACACAGTTTGTCAGAATAACTGTCACACAGTGAGTTAGACAGACAGTCACATGCTGAACTAGAGTGACTCACATGTAGTGAGCTAGACTGACTGTCACACAGTGAGCAAGAGTAAAAGCCACAAGGTTGGCTAGAGTGACTGTCACACAGTGAGATTGTTGACCGCTATTTGGAGTAAGAGTTACTGTCACATAGTGAGCCAGAGTGAATGTCACTTGTTGAGCTAGAGTAACTGTCACACAGTGCGCTAAAGTGACTGTCACATGTTTAGCTGGAATGACTGCTGTAAACCTAGAAACATTCGCGAACACTATATTTCGTGTTTTTATGATGACAAATGATTTAGTGGCTACAAAGATTCGTGGAAATACCGAATACGCCAGTTGCAAAACACAATAAAACTTAATAGATTAAGCACATAAACAGTCGCAGGTAAAATTACAGGTACTTAGGCTGCACATATATTGGGCAAATACTAGTAATTGGTCACTTATCCATAACACATTTTCAATCTACCCTACTTTGTGATTGTGAGTGAAATTCACGTTTCACAATATACCGTTTGTAATCACAAACCACTGTATAGTAGTATAAGAAAGGAGGATCCTGTAGATAATATATTACTGTCGACAAGTGACAATGACTCTTTGATACATTCTGCAAATGAAGCAGTGAAAGAGATAATTAAATCAGGAGTTAAACGGAAAAGGGATTCTGTACATTATGATGACGAGACCAGAGCCAATGTTGCAAAATATGCATGCCTGCATGGAAATACTAGTGCTGCTCGGCATTTTACAAAGAAACTGTCTCTAGAAAAACCTATGAATGAGGGTATGGTTCGATCCTTGAAAGCAGCTTACAAAAGAGAACAATCTAAAACACTGGAAAAGAAAATAGAAACTCTTCCGAGAAGTGGAAGCTGTGGTCGCCCTAAACTTCTAGGGAAATGTGACGATGACGTGACTAATTACATAAAAAACTCTACGAGAGTCTGGATCATTTGTTAACAGGCATATATTAATTGGCGGTGCATGTGGCATCATAGTTGCTAAAAACAAATACATTCTGCAGGAGGTTGGTGGACATGTAAACCTGTCCAGAACATGGGCTGAGTCGTTTTTATGGCACATAGGATATGTTCGTAGGAAAGGCACAAAAGCTGTCCGAAAGCTACCGTTTGACTGAGAAGCAGAAACTAGAGTTCATATCCACCGGGTCCATGATGTAAAACAGAAGTTTTCCATCCTAGATGAGCTTGTGATCAGTTTTGATCAAACAAATATAAGCATTATTCCATGTGGTAACTGGACTGTTGCTGAGCAAGGTAACAGTGTTTTAACAATAAAATTTATTTTTTGATATGGTAACATAGCCAAGGTGATTAAAATAACAGGATCAAACAAATATGTTACTATTGTCAGTGTTTCACATAATTATCTATTTTCGCTTAAATAAAATGTTTGCATATTGTCCCATAGACAATGTATTTGTTTGTATCACATTTTTGCTTAAATTACTTGATCCGTGATATAAGTATATACAGTAATAAGAAATTTCTACATTATTAAAAAATCTCAATTAATAAAACAACCATGTTTAACTTTTCAGGAGCCAAGCAGGTTTCTATTACCGGCTTAGCAGATAAACGGCAAATCACAGCATTGTTGTCATGTACAGTGATCAGCAATCTATTGCCACTGCAAATCCTTTATCAGGGCAAAACAAACCAATGTCATCCAACTACAAAATTCCCGAATCCATAGCGAGAATCACTGGTCGAACGAGGAAACGATGGCACGCTTTGTCAACAATATTTAAACGTCATATAAAAATGATATGCCTGATAATTTTGATTTACCCCTAAGGCATCTCACCGTATCGACACATTCTTATCTAAACTTGCGCATTGCAATTACAAGGTTGTTTTCATACCTGGAGGCTGCAAGAATTGTAACCTTTAGATTTATCCGGTAATGCCCCGCTTAAAAAGGAGGTAAAAAATCAGTTTACGCATTGGTATGCTGACTGTGTCTAGAAACAACTAGCCAAAGGTGTGTCAGTTGATGAAGTTGACATAAATTTGAAATTGTCTTACATTAAACCTGTTCATGCAACATGGCAGATGCTTGAAGTGTTAAAAGTTGAAACTGTGTGTGATTGTCATATTGAGAATACTAGTACAGTGGAGTCCGCTTATTTGCATACCCAGTTTGTCAAAGCAAAATATGCGAATAACCGGGCTATTCGTTTATCCAAATATACGTATATGGCATCTGTTTCAGTATGCTTCGGCTGTTCTAGGAGCAATGGTTATTACTTTGAATCAATACGGCAACATTAATTAGAAAATGTGTCACTAATGGAGTGATTAATCATACCTGTATATGTTTTAAACAAATAAAGCTGTAAACGACAATATTTTTTATTTACCACTGACTGGAATTTACCCGCGAATCGTACAGATATCAAAACGCCATGCCGGTAATTTTCCATTCCACGAGCACGTGCGACCTATCGTAATGCCTAACTTACAACGCCGTTACTTTTGTTCATCGACACGTATACAAAAAAGGCGCATCACGCATTCATTTTTTTATTTTATCGCTTCAGATTTTCAACACCGATTGAGAAGTAATATAGTTTGAATTTTATAACGATTTAAAAAAGGTTTTAAAAGAAATGTTGGCTTGAGTGACTGTCTCACAGGGAGCTAGAGTGACTGTCTCAAAGGGAGCTTGAGTGACTGTCTCACAGGGAGGCCAAGCAACTGTTAAACAGGAAGTTCGAATGACTATCACATAGTTAGCTTGTGTGACTGTAACACAATGAGTCTGAATGACTGTCACACAGTGTGCTAGAAAGACTGTCACACAGGGAGCTCAATGTGGTCATGCAGGGAGCTAGAGTTACTGTCACACAGGAAGCTTGAGTGACTGTCTAATAGGGAGCTTGTGACTGTCAAACAGGGAGCTAAAGTGACTGTCACACAGGGAGCTCAATGGTGGTCATGCAGGGAGCTAGAGTGACTGCCACACAGGAAGCTTGAGTGACTGCCACACAGGAAGCTTGAGTGACTGTCTAATAGGGAGCTTGAGTGACTGTTACACATGAAGTTCAATGGTGGTATGCAAGGAGCCAGAGTGACTGTCAAACAGGAATTAAGCTTGAGTGACTGTCTAATAGGGAGCTTGAGTGACTGTCAAACAGGGAGCTAGAGTGACTGTCACATAGGGAGCTAGACTGACTGTGTCACAGGGAGCTTGAGTGACTGTCCTACAGGGAGCTAGAGTGACTGTCAAACAGGAAGCTTGAATGACTGTCTAATAGGGAGCTTGAGTGACTGTCAAACTGGGAGCTAGAGTGACTGTCACATAGGGAGCTAGACTGACAGTGTCACAGGGAGCTTGAGTGACTGTCCTACAGGGAGCTAGAGTGACTGTCACACAGGGAGCTAGAGTGACTGTCTCACAGGGAGCTAGAGTGGTGATGTCGCAGGGAGCTTGAGTGACTGTCTTACAGGGAGCTAGAGTGGCCATCTCACAGGGAGCTAGAGTGGCCGTCTCACTGGGAGCTAGAGTGGCCGTCTCACAGGGAGCTAGAGTGGCCATGTCACAGGGAGCTCGAGTGACTGTCACACAGGGAGCTAGAGTGGTGATGTCACAGGGAGCTTGAGTGACTGTCTTACAGGGAGCTAGAGTGGCCATCTCACAGGGAGCTAGAGTGACTGTCTCACTGGGAGCTAGAGTGGCCGTCTCACAGGGAGCTAGAGTGGCCATGTCACAGCGAGCTTGAGTGACTATCTAACTGGGAGTTATTGACTGTCTCACAGTCAGCTAGAGTGGTGGTCTCCCAGGGAGCCTGAGTCACTGTCTCACAGGGAACTAGAGTGGTGGTCTCACAGGGAACTACAGTGACTGTCTCACAGGAGGCTAAAGTGGTGGTCTCACAGGGAGCTTATGTGACTGTCTCACAGGGAGCTTAAATGGCGGTCACACAGAGCTAGAGTGGCGGTCACACAGGGAGCTAGAGTGGTGGTCTCACAGGGAGCTAAAGTAGCGGTCTCACAGGGAGCTTGAGTGACTGTCTCACAGGGAGCTAGAGTGGCGGTCTCACAGGGAGCTTGAGTGACTGTCTCACAGGGAGCTAAAGTGGTGGTCTCACAGGGAGCTAGAGTGGCAGTCTCACAGGGAGCTTGGGTGACTGTCTCACAGGGAGCTAAAGTGGTGGTCTCACAGGGAGCTAGAGTGGCAGTCTCACAGGGAGCTTGGGTGATTGTCTCACAGGGAGCTAAAGTGGCGGTCTCACAGGGAGCTTGAGTGACTGTCTCACAGGGAGCTAAGGTGGTGGTCTCACAGGGAGCTTGTGTGACTGTCTGACAGGGAGCTAAAGTGGCGGTCTCACAGGGAGCTAGAGCGGCGGTCTCACAGGGAGCGTGAGTGACTGTCTCACAGGGAGCTAAAGTGGCAGTCTCACAGGGAGCTAGAGTGGCGGTCTCACAGGGAGCTTGAGTGACTGTCTCACAGGGAGCTAAAATAGTGGTCTCACAGGGAGCTAGAGTGGCGGTCTCACAGGGAGCTTGTGTGACTGTCTCACAGGGAGCTCATGTGACAGTCTCACAGGGAGCTTAGGTGGTGGTCTCACAGGGAGTGAGAGGTTGTTTCACAGGGAGCTGGAGAGACTAAAGTAAACATGGTAATTCCTTGATATCACATGTTTGGTGTCACCGGAGTGAAATAAAGCCATTATATAATTTTTATGATACACTAGTGTAATAAAGCTTTGACATTGACATCGTTTTATGTGTAGGAGACTTTGGTCGAATTGACTTTGTCATTAATAAGTAAAGAAAGAAGAAATTTTGAAGTTTCAGCAGGAAAAGCTTAAAATGTGATAAAAAGAATATTACATTTGCATCCTTCCACATTGAATTTGCACAGCCTCGCATTTTATCATTTTATTCAACTCATTTAATTAATCGAATACTCACCTAATATCCTCTATTTATTATGGTTTAACTGTATTATGAACTAGTATTCATTTACATTTTCCTCCTTTCCTAGAGAGGAAATATTGATGAAAACTGGAAAATAGAAAGTCCAAAGAACTCGAATAATGGAAAGCTTTCAAGAAACAAAGATTGTTTACTTTAATGCTGACACTGTTTAATAAGAAGTGTTAAATTACTCTTGGAAAAAATGAGAAGCTGAATATTTATCGAGGAACGGCAGAAACTGCAGACATTCCTTTTATCTGTTCTGTATTTTCATGTGGTATTTTTGATTTACTGTGCATCTAAGATAATAGATGATAAGTCTTTATGTTACTTATGATATTTACATGTGCAGTTTGTAGCTGTAATTTTTAGAAATATATCAAAAACAGAATTTATTTAAAGCAGTCTCTTTTTGTTTGAAGGGGGATCCGGACACAAAATTCACCCTGAAAAGAAATAATTTTCTGGGTTTTTTTAAGGGTAGCAAAAGAATTTCTAGAAAATACTTTTCTCTTGTCTTTAAACAAATAAAAAAAATTATATATTCTAGGAAATTTGTGATTTTAGAAAAATAACTGAATGCACTTTGTAGGGAAGTGGCCTGAATTTGGAAGAGGGATTTAAGTACAACGGCCGGGTGATCAGTATAAAGGAGCATTACGGCCACATGATGGAGTTGAGAAGAAGATCAGAGAGCGGGATCAGCGGCTCATGTGACAAACCTCCAGATAACTACAGGTAAGAGTTGTAGTATATGTTACATGTTTTTTCAGTGTAGTAGCAAAATATTAGAGCAAAATATCTAATAATTTCACAAAAGTATTAAATATACAAAGTTGGATAAAACCATTGAAAAATACAGAAAAGAAATGTCTTTGTTGTAACATTCAATGGCTTTCAATAGTAAACACTGGATATCACTTTTTTTTTTTGTGACATGGTGAAAGATATTTTGATCTTCAACCCTTACCATGCTGGACAAATTGATTTGCCTTTGCGAACAGTGCAGATCATGATCTGCACTGTTTGCTATTCAGCCAGTATCATTTTGGTAAGCACCCCTTTACAGTTAATGGTTACCTATCAAAATTGGAAGATGGACAAGTTCATTATAGAAATTTAGCATGGTAAGAGTTAATACACTGAACATCTCCTATTGCTACTATGCTAACATGAAGATTCTATAAATCTTCATAAATAGAATCTTCACAAATTCCGTAAAAATTTTGTATGCTAGGTTATTGTTTGGATGATTTCAAAATTGTGAATAATATGTCCTTGCATAAGTGTATATCTCTTCTCATTAAAAAGAGAATGGCAGACATCCAGTTGTTCCAGGTTTCAGATTTTTCCTGGAAGTTTGGCCCCTGCAAGAAGCTTGTTTGAACATTGTCGACAATGGGCAAAAAGGACTTCAGTAGTTCCAACCTTTATATATGTTTGTTGTGCCTTCTTAGTAACCTTCTTTGCAAAATTCTGTTAGTCAGTAAATATCTATATTATATACATCATATCCATCTAACATTATATTTGTTTAGCCAAATAAGTAATACACAGTTTTCCTGTTCAATACCCAAACCAAAATGACAAACTTAATTAAGCTTGCATTAAGGTCTCAGCAAGATTGCAGTTGCAATCTTAACAAGTGTGCAACAAACTTGTTTCAGCGTGCAGCAAGGTTGCGATTGGAACCATCGCAACCATTATTTAAGCTTGCGCAAACTAATTCTGAGCTTACTGTAACCTATTTAAAATCTTGCAAGCTTGTAAGGTTGTGCATGCTTGCAAATGGAACCCTAGGGATCTTAATTGCGACCTTGCAAGTTTAACTGATTATAACAAGATTGCAAGCTTGCGCAATCTTGCAAGCTTACACAATCATAACAAGATTGCTTGCAAGCTTACGCACACTTATATGGGTGTGGACAAAAACACTTGCGAGTCTCTCGCAACCTTGTTATGATTGCGCAAGCTTGCAACACTATCTTCCTCGTAGCCTAGTGGTAGAGCGTCCGCTTCGAGTGCGGGAGGTCGTGGGTTCGATCCCCGGCCGTGTCATACCAAAGACGTAAAAAATGGTACTAAAAGCTTCCTCGCTTGGCGCTCAGCATTAGAGGATAGTGCTAGGACTGGTCAGCCCGGTGTCAGTATGATGTGACTGGTTGGGTTGTCATGCCACATGTCTACGGCGTGACATTCCAGTGAGGCAGCACTATAAAGTTGTGCATTGTGCTCACTGCTACAAGTAGACACCGTCGTTTATATGTCTGAAAAATTGTTGAAAAAGACGTTAAACCCAAACACACACTCAACCTTATTTAGGTTTGTGAGACAGTTTAAATAACATGAGAGTCTAAAAATTCAATTATATATGTACTTCTTTAATTTGACAAACTGCACAGTTTATAAAACTTCCGCACTTTCATGAAACAATATTTGTAGTCATCAGTAGATAAAGAGTTAAAAATCAGGGACAATATTTTTTAAAACAACCTGTTTTGACATAAGAAATTTAATATTTGGTTAAATACATTACCTCCCTTTTACACATATCAGTGAACTAAAAGTTTTAAAAAGGTTACAGGATCGCAAGCTAGTGGCAGTCTTAAATAGTATTTAAGATAGCAGGATGCCCGCTGCAAGCTCGCGAAGCAAGACTTATCCGCAAACTTAATTTCTATGCGAGCCTCTGCAAGCATTATATTACATTGCTGCAATCTTTTTAAGATTACAGTTAGCTTGCGCAAGCTTATGGCAAACTTCTCACAAGCTTGCTGCATGCTTGTATTTTGGTTTGGGTAGAATGCTTTATGTGTTTGCAAACATTTTGCCTAAGTACATGCAAGTTCTGTGAAATCCTTTGTATGAAATATAATGTATATTACTAGTCCAAATAATTTTTCTTATTGCACAGGATGATATAATATTTGTAGAAGGTAGACAGCAGTTATTGGTCCCCTACTGTTTGAAAACCAGATTCGAGGACTATAGGTTTGAACCTTGTCCAGCTGCCATTCCATCACTCTATCTTTCTGTCGGCCACTCCTATTATTGTCTGGTGCATTACTACCATCAATCTAGGGATTTTACTGAATTCACATATAACAGAAAGTTGTTTATATCCAATGTGCCAGTTATGGTTGTTGTATGGTCAGACATACCATTACATTAATTGTATAAAACAATAAAAACTACAGTACCCTGACTGGTAGGGGCAAATATATCCTTTCACTTGTTTGTTATATTGTTCAAACAAATACAGCTATGTAATGTAATGAAATACATGTTACTGTGAGATGTAGAACCATTTTCTAAGCAACAGATGTGTTCAACCCCATAGGCAGAATTTTGCTTGCCTGATCACAACTTGAACTTACAAGGTGAAATAGTGCAGTTGTTTTTGTGGGGCTGTGTAACATTCTGAATCCATAGCAGCACTATGCTACTTAAATTTCATCTAGTCAGTTGATTTTTTTTGTATCTTTTAAATTTAATAAAGTAAAACTCAGATGTTCATTGTGAATTATGTGGAACAAAACAGTATGAAACAAAGGATCTCTTAAGGCAGTAATAGGTTATTTTTGTGTGTAGAATATTCTCTTAAGTGTTTTTTTCCCTATATTTATACAGAAGATAATATGCTAGAGTTGTACTAATAGAGATTTTATGATGCTCCTTCAGGATTTTGTTTTTTGCCATTTAACATTGATGGTGCTATTAATACCCCATTATATGAACACATGAAAATGAACTGTTAACTTGTTAACTAAAAGACAAAGTAATGTATAGACCATTAAGGCTTTTCCCTGGTGAGTTAAGCAATTATCCCCCATCAGTTTCCATGTTGTCCTTCTGTCAAACAGTCTGTCTGAATTTTTGCTCCATATATGTCTTCTACACCTCTTTGAATTCTTGCAATTTTTAAAGAAGACAATCATGCAGAATTCATGTTCCCTTTGTTTTTGCCATAGGTCAAGGCCACAACTGAAGGTCAAACATTTGAGTCTTGCGTTCCTGTCCAGTCTCCTTGAGTTATAGGAGAATATTCTATCCATCAAGAGGACAAATAGAACATGTTTTCCAGTTTCTTTGACCCAAGGTCAAGGTTATAACTGAAGGTCAGATTTTTAGCCTTTCAATCCATATTTCTAAACCCTTCAAAGTTTATTTATGAAATTCGTTTGAATGTTTCATTCATTAAAATGACATGCAAAGCCCATATTACAATTATATGGGCATAAGGACAAGGGCTTAGCTAAAGGTCAAACCTGAATGAAATCTCTGCTTGATACTTCGTACTATTAAACACAAATCCTGTTTTCACATTTTTCACACATTTTTCCCCCTGTCCAGGACACACAATTTTACAGAAAGGAAGACCAGCAACAGAAGTGTTTTTCATATGTAAGGAAATTATCAAAATATTTATTACATAATGTGCACCGTACACAGAATCGGACGAAATGGGGCACAAAAGACCTAGAGAACAATCTCTTCGAATTTGCTTAATAGTAATTTCAAGGAAGAAAATCTCTTGAAAAGTAATGCCCTGATCTTTCCATTACTTTCATAAATTGAAGTAATAAATTTACCACAAAGTAGAAATTAGTTAGATATCTTAGTACAGAAATGGTAATTGTCATCTGTCTTAAACATTAAACAAATGAGAATGTTGTAAAAAAAATAATGTGCTTATTATACTCCCAGATGCAATGTATATGGGGGCTGATTTGGAGCCACCCATCTCTTCTATCCATAAGGAAGAATATACAGAGCACTTGCCAAAGGTCACACTTATAGGTGAAAAATCCAATAGCTTAAGCTTGTATCTGCTCCATATCTTTTTAACCGCTTGGACAGATTTTATTAGCTCGCCTTGAGCTATTGTGATTGCTCACCGTCTGGCGTCCGGCAGTCCACACTGTCCTTCAAACAACATCTCCTCCTAAACCACCAGGCCAATTTTGATGAAACTTCACAGGGATGTTCCTTGGATGGTCTTCTTTAAAAATTGTTCAAACAATTGAATTCCATACAGAACTCTGGTTGCCATGGCAACCGAAAGGAAAACCTTTAAAAATCTTCTTGTCCAAACCCACAGGTCATATGGCTTTAATATTTGGCATGTAGCATCATGTAGTGGTCCTCTACCAAGATTGTTCAAATTACCCCCTAGGGTCAAATATGGCCCCTGCCCTGGGGGTCACATGGTTTACATTGACTTATATAGGGAAAACTTTGAAACTCTTCTTGTCCATAACCACAAAGAGTAGAGCCTCAATATTTGGCATGTGACATCATCTAATGGTCCTTTATAAAGATTTTCAAATTATGCCCCTGGGATGAAAAGAGGCCCTGCCCCAGGGGTCCCAAGTTTTACATAGATTTATATAATAAAAAACTTTAAAAATCTTCTTGTCTGAAACCACAAGACCAAAGCCTTTGACTTTTGCATAGACTTAATTATATTGGAAAAAACTTTTTAAAATCTTCTTGACTGTAAGTTCAAGGCATAGGCTTTTGATATTTGGTATGTAGCATTGCCTAGTGGTTCTCAAACAAGATTGTTCAAACTATGCCCAAGGGATGAAAAAAGGCCCTGCCCCGAGGGTCACTTAGTTTTTATATGAGTTATATAGGAAAAAATACTTTAAAAATTATCTGATCATATTTCCTAGACTGTTTAATTATAATTACCTGATGACCCCAAGTAATTAGGGGTCACTTGACTGTGACCTTGACCTACTTTCTTGTTTTTAGCTCACCTGTCACAAAGTGACAAGGTGAGCTTTTGTGATGGCGCGGTGTCCGTCGTCCGTCGTGCGTCCGTCCGTGCGTGCGTCCGTCTGTAAACTTTTGCTTGTGACCACTCTAGAGGTCACATTTTTCATGGGATCTTTATGAAAGTTGGTCAGAATGTTCATCTTGATGATATCTAGGTCAAGTTTGAAACTGGGTCACGTGCCTTCAAAAACTAGGTCAGTATGTCTAAAAATAGAAAAACCTTGTGACCCATCTAAAGGCCATATATTTCACAAGATCTTCATGAAAATTGGTCAGAATGTTCACCTTGATGATATCTAGTCAAGTTCGAAACTGGGTCACGTGCGGTCAAAAACTAGGTCAGTAGTTCTAAAAATAGAAAAACCTTGTGACCTCTCTAGAGGCCATATATTTCAAAAGATCTTCATGAAAATTGGTCAGAATGTTCACCTTGATGATATCTAGGTCAAGTTCGAAACTGGGTCACGTGCCTTCAAAAACTAGGTCAGTAGGTCTAAAAATAGAAAAACCTTGTGACCTCTCTAGAGGCCATATATTTCAAAAGATCTTCATGAAAATTGGTCAGAATGTTCACCTTGATGATATCTAGGTCAAGTTCGAAACTGGGTCACGTGCCTTTCAAAACTAGGTCAGTAGGTCTAAAAATAGAAAAACCTTGTCACCTCTCTAGAGGCCATATATTTCATGAGATCTTCATGGAAATTGGTAAGAACGTTCACCTTGATGATATCTAGGTCAAGTTTGAAACTGGGTCATGTGCCATCAAAAACTAGGTCAGTAGGTCAAATAATAGAAAAACCTTGTGACCTCTCTAAAGGCCATTTTTTTCATGGGATCTGTATGAAAGTTGGTCTAAATTTTCATCTTTATGATATCTAGGTCAGGTTCGAAACTGGGTCACGTGCCATTAAAAACTAGGTCAGTAGGTCTAAAATTAGAAAAACCTTGTGACCACTCTAGAGGCCATATATTTCATGAGATCTTCATGAAAATTGGTCAGAATGTTCACCTTGATGATATCTAGATCAAGTTCGAAAGTGGGTCACGTGCTTTCAAAAACTAGGTCAGTAGGTCAAATAATAGAAAAACCTTTAGACCTTTCTAGAGGCCATATTTTTCATGGGATCTGTATGAAAGTTAATCTGAATGTTCACCTTGATGATATCTAGGTCAAGTTCGAAAGTGGGTCACGTGCTGACGATAACTAGGTCAGTAGGTCAAATAATAGAAAAACCTTGTGACCTCTCTAAAGGCCATATTTTTCATGGGATCTGTATGAAAATTGGTCTGAATGTTCATCTTGATGATATCTAGGTCAAGTTCGAAACAGGGTCATATGCGGTCAAAAACTAGGTCAGTAGGTCTAAAAATAGAAAAACCTTGTGACCTCTCTAGAGGCCATACTTTTGAATGGATCTCTATAAAAATTGGTCAGAATGTTCACCTTGATAATAGCTAGGTCAAGGTTGAAACTGGGTCATGTGCCTTTAAAAACTAGGTCAGTAGGTCAAATAATGAAAAACCTTGTGACATCTCTAGAGGCCATACTTTTCATGGGATCTGTATGAAAGTTGGTCTGAATGTTCATCTTGATGATATCTAGGTCAAGTTTGAAACTGGGTCAACTGCGGTCAAAAACTAGGTCAGTAGGTCTAAAATTATAGAAGAAACTTGTGACCTCTCTAAAGGCCATATTTTTCAATGGATCTTCATGAAAATTGATCTGAATGTTCACCTTGATGATATCTAGGTCATTTTCGAAACTGGGTCACGTGTGGTCAAAAACTAGGCCAGTAGATATAAAAATAGAAAAACCTTGTGACCTCTCTAGAGGCCATATTTTTCATGAGATCTTCATGAAAATTAGTGAGAATGTTCACCTTGATGATATTGATATGTAAAATTCAAAACAGGGTCACATACCTTCGAAAACTAGGTCAATAGGTCAAATAATAGAGGAACCTTGTGATCTCTCTAGAGACCATATTTTTCAATGGATCTTCATGAAAATTGGTCAGAATTTTTATCTTGATAATATCTAGGTCAAGTTCAAAACTGGGTCACATGAGCTCAAAAACTAGGTCACTATGTCAAATAATAGAAAAAACGAAGTCATACTCAAAACTGGGTCATGTGGGAAGAGGTGAGCGATTCAGGACCATCATGGTCCTCTTGTTTAAAGGTCACACTACTTTCTTATATTATTGTTGTACTTTGCTTGCATCATTGATGTACTTGACTTGCATCATTGATGTACTTTTCTAACATCATTGATGTATTTTGCTTACATCATTGATATATGTTGCTTGCAACATTGATGTACCTGGCTTGCATCATCGATATACTTTGTCAGCATCATTGATGTACTTAGCTTGCAAAGTACATCAATGATGTAAGCAAAGTACTTCAATGATGCCAGCAATGTAGATCACTTATGCCAGCAAAGTATACCAATGATGCCAGCAAAGTAAATCAGTTTAAATCATTGATGTACTTGGCTTGCATCATTGATATACTTAGCTTACATCATTGATGTACTTGGCTTACAACATTGATGTACTTTGCTGGCATCATTGATGTACTTGGCTTACAACATTGATGTACTTTGCTGGCATTATTACTGTACTTGGCTACAACATTGATGTACTTTGCTGGCATCATTACTGTACTTGGCTTAAAACATTGATGTGCTTTGCTTGCATTATTGATGTTCTTTGCTGGCAACATTGATGTACTTTGCTGGCATCATTACTATACTTGGCATACAACATTGATGTACTTTGCTGGATCATTGATGTATTTGGCTTGCATCATTGGTATACTTGACTTGCATCACAAAGTTCTTATGACTCTTCATTCTGTAGGATAAAATGGTGTATTTGTATTATTTGTCAGCATGTACATCATTGTGCAAGTTTAACCTTGTCTTTAGTTATTCATTTTAGGTATGTTTCTATAACATATTTCTTACGGTCTCTCACTTTGCAGTGTCAAAGATCAGACTGTTTTATAAAATGTCCTTTTTTGTTTATTTGGTATCAGTAGCTTTTTAATTATCTGATGACAAAGAACTTTGAAATATAGATATACTCTCTAGCAAGAAAAGTATACTCTCTAGCAAGAAAAGTAACCATGTCTTTGATATCAGAAATTGCTGGAGAGATTTGTCTTGCCTCCATCGAAGAAATGTCTGTTGTTTATAGCTAGGCAGTTCATGAGTTTATTTTGAACCTCCTTCAAATGAGCCAAGGAATATTTTTTTGCTCAGTATCAGCCTGTCTGTTGGTTGGTTGGTAGATCTAGACCATTATTTTGCTCAGTATCAGCCTGTCTGTTGGTTGGTTCGTAGATCTAGACCATTATTTTGCTCAGTACCAGCCTGTCTGTTGGTTGTTTGGTAGATCTAGACCATTATTTTGCTCAGTACCAGCCTGTCTGTTGGTTGTTTGGTAGATCTAGACAATTATTTTGCTCAGTATCAGCCTGTCTGTTGGTTGTTTGGTAGATCTAGACCATTATTTTGCTCAGTACCAGCCTGTCTGTTGGTTGGTAGATCTAGACCATTGTTTTGCTCAGTATCAGCCTGTGGGTTGGTTGGTTGGTTGATCTAGACCATTGTTTTGCTCAGTATCAGCCTGTCTGTTGGTTGGTTGGTAGATCTAGACCATTATTTTGCTCAGTATCAGCCTGTCTGTTGGTTGGTTGGTAGATCTAGACCATTATTTTGCTCAGTATCAGCCTGTCTGTTGGTTGGTTGGTAGATCTAGACCATTATTTTGGTTTCTGATCAGTAATTACTCTACTTACAATAGTCAAACTTTATAAGGTGATTGTCTGTGGTCATTTAGCCTGCTGCCTTCAAACCTCATTCTCTACTGATTTTGGGGGACAGTACATCAAACGTCAAGATTAGAGTGACCTTAAGACTGGAAATAGTTCCAGCTCAAGGACTAAAGAACGCTTTGACCTACAGTCCACAAACGTCATAGGATAATTGCCTGTAGCCAGTAGATAACCCCATTTGTTTTCAGGGCAAGTAGGTCAAAGGTCAAGGTCATAGTGATATAGGGATTGAAAATGGAATAGGCTTTCATGGGCGGTATACATGTTTTACAAACAGAACATTGACATTGATACAACTTACCCATAGCAAAGTTTTAACTTTGGAAGGAAAAATATTTTATATTAGAAATAGAATCCAATGGGACTCCATGATGGTACAAATAAGTGTGTAACAGTTCAGCAAGATAATTTGCGAATTACAATGTATATACTGATACCGTATAAGATTTCCCTTCTTTTGTCTTGGATATTGCCTTGTTTAATTCCTGCATTTTATTTTGTTTGCTACAGTTTTATGAGTGGATTTTGTTCATCTCATCAATATACTGCGACATCGTTTAATTTTGTGGGCGTGGAATTTCAGTTTTATCAAAAACAGCTGGTTCATGGAGATGCCCCTGGCAATTCCTGAACATGTCTAAAGGTAACACTGTCACAGATTGTCTTTTGTTTCTTACTGTAGCCTTAAACTCACAGAATACAACTTAAAGTTAATCTCAGATTTTCTCTGAATGACAAAACTGTCACTGATACAGACAATCTGCCTCATCTCATTTAACATTTGGAGAAATAATGAACTTTTCTCACTCCCAACTGATTCTGTGTCAAACCAAAAATGCATTCTAATAGCTCAAAATTTTGTCACATGGGAAATAAACTTCATCTATTTAGTAAGGTGGTGAAAATTTATTATGCCCCCCTTCGAAGAAGGAGGGGTATATTGTTTTGCAGATGTCGGTCTGTCGGTCGGAATGTAGACCAGTCCGTTTCTGGATGATAACTCAAGAACACTTGGGCCTAGGATCATGAAAGTTGATAGGAAGGTTGTTCATCACCAGCAGATGACCCCTGTTAATTTTGAGATCTGTATGTCAAAGATCAAGGTCACAGTGACCCGGAACAGTTAAACAGTTTCCGGATGATAACTCAAGATTGCTTGGGCCTAGGATCATAAAAGATCGTAGGAGGTTGGTCATCACCAGCAGATGACTCCT
This sequence comes from Mercenaria mercenaria, assembly GCF_021730395.1. NCBI lineage: Eukaryota > Metazoa > Mollusca > Bivalvia > Venerida > Veneridae > Mercenaria > Mercenaria mercenaria. Next base: position 64,934,157 of record NC_069377.1, on the reverse strand, counting down.
ATTAATTTTGAGATCAGTAGGTCAAAGGTCAAGGTCACAGTAACCAGGAACAGTAAAATGGTTTCTGGGCGATAAGAGGGCTTGGGCCTAGGATCAGGAAAATTGATAGGAGATTGATCATGACAAGCAGATGACCCCTATTGATTTTGAGGTTATTAGGTCAAAGTTCAAGGTCACATTGGCCAGAAACAGTTAAATAGTTTCTGGACGATAACTTCAGAATGCTTGGGTCAAGGGTCATGAAAGATGATAGAGAGGTTCATCATGATCAGCAGATGACCCCTTTTGATTTTGAGGTCAGTAGGTCAGAGGTCAAGGTTACAGTGACCCGGAACATTTAAACTGTTTCCAGACAATTACTTGAGAACGCTTGGGGCTAGGATCATGAAACTTGATAGGGAGGTTGGTCATGACCAGTAGATGACCCCTATAGATTTTGAGGTCAGTAGGCCAAAGGTCAAGGTCACATTGACCCGGAACAGTTAAACTCTTTCCGGACGATACCTTGAGAACTCTTGGGCCTAGGATCACGAAACTTAACAGGGAGGTTGATCATGACCAGCAGATGACCTCTGTTGATTTTGAGGTAAGTAGGTATAAGGTCAAGGTCACATTGAACCAGAACAGTAGAACTTTTGTTTACAGTGAGCATATAATTTCTGTTCCTTGTGCAATTACTGAATGCATCAAGGGGGGCAATTCGTGTTTGACAAGCTCTTTTTTATTCTCAAACTGGTGAATGTTTTAAGGTTGTTTTTATTGTGGATTTAGGGCCTTCAGACTCCCAGGTTATGATTTTTTTCCCAAATTCATTAAATTTTCATTTGTGTGATCAATTTATATTTGATGACACATGAAAAATTGACTGGTTTAAAGGGTAATAGATTTTCCCGTCAACTTTCAACCAAGTTTGTGTTTGGCACCTGTTACTGAGGCTGTTTGTTTACATTTTGATTTCTGCTGAAAATCTAATTTAATGGCTAAAATAGCTTGAAGTAGTGGAGTTCATATTTTGCCTGCCCACTTATTGTACCCCCTGACAACAAAGTTGTAAGGGGGGGGGGTATACTGGTTTCAGGTTGTCTGTCTGTCTGTAGACACAATCTTGTGCGCACCAACTCTCATCCCCATGACACAATTTAATGAAACTTCACAAAAGTGATCAGTAACAACAGTAGTTGTGCATGATGCATGTTAGGTTCTTTCAGAATTTTTTTTGCAGAGTTATGGGACTTTGTTTTTTGTTACTATACTATATACATAGACACAGTCTTGAGCGCACCAACTCTCCTCATCCCTATGACACAATTTAATGAAACTTCACAAAAATGATCAGTAACAACAGTAGTTGTGCATGATGCACATTAGGTTCTTTCAGAAAAAAAATTTGCAGAGTTATGGGACTTTGTTTTTTGTTACTATACTATATACATAGACACAATCTTGTGCGCACCAACTCTCCTCATCCCCTTGACACAATTTAATGAAACTTCACACAAGTGATCAGTAACAACAGTAGTTGTGCATGGTGCACATTAGGTTCTTTCAGAAATTTTTTTTGCAGAATTACGGGACTTTGATTTTGTTACTATACTATATACATACAGTCTGCATATGCAATCTTGTGCGCGCATAATCTCCTGAACCCATGCACACAATTTAATTAAACTTAACACAAGTGATCAGTAGTAACCCTAGTTGTGCATGGTGCATGTTAGATTCTTTCAGAAAAAAATTCTGCACAGTTATGGGACTTTGTTTTTTGTGCCCCCCCCCCCCCCCCCCCCCCCCATGAGTGGTGGGGGCATATAGATTTGGTCTTGTCCGTGCATCCGTGCGTCCATCCGTCTGTCCGTGCGTCCGTCCGTTCGAAGTTCGTGACACGCCAAGCTCAAAAAGTATTTGATATAAATTCATGAAACCTTGCATGAGTCTTTATCATGATATGAACTTGCGCACCTCCTATTTTTCGTCTGGCTCCGCCCCCTATTTTTAGAGTTATGGCCCCTGAAAAAGTCAAAAATGCACATTATCACCTTGTGACGCGCCTAGCTCAAAAACTATTTGATATAGATTCATGAAACCTTGCATGTATATTAATCATGATATGAACTTGTGCACCTCCTGTTTTTCATTTAGGTCCGCCCCCTATTTTCAGAGTTATGGCCCCTGAAATAGTCAAAAATACACATTTTCACCTTGAGACACGCCTAGATCAAAAAGTATTTCATATAAATTCATGAAACCTTGCATGAGTCTTTATCATGATATGAACTTGCGCACCTCCTATTTTTCATCTGGCTCCGCCCACTATTTTCAGAGTTATGGCCCCTGAAATAGTCAAAAATGCACATTTTCACCTTGTGACACGCCTAGCTCAAAAACTATTTGATATAGATTCATGAAACCTTGCATGTGTATTAATCATGATATGAACTTGCGCACCTCCTGTTTTTCATTTAGGTCCACCCCCTATTTTCAGAGTTATGGCCCCTGAAATAGTCAAAAATGCACATTTTCACCTTGTGACACGCCTAGCTCAAAAAGTATTTCATATAAATTGATGAAACCTTGCATGATTCTTTATCATGATATGAACTTGCACACCTCTTATTATTCATCTGGTTCTGACCTCTATTTTTTGAGTTATGGCCTCTGAAATAGTCAAAAATGCACATTTTCACCTTGTGACGCGCCTAGCTCAAAAAGTATTTGATATAGATTCATGAAACCTTGCATGTGTATTAATCATGATAAGAACTTGCGCACCTCCTATTTTTCTTTGCTTCTGCCCCCTATTTTCAGAGTTATGGCCCCTGAAATAGTCAAAAATGCACATTTTCACCTTGTGACACCCCTAGCTAAAAAGTATTTCATATAAATTGATGAAACCTTGCATGAGTCTATATCAAGATATGAACTTGCGTACCTCCTATTTTTCGTCTGGCTATGCCCCCTATTTTTAGAGTTATGGCCCCTTAAATAGTCAAAAAAGCACATTTTCACCTTGTGACGCGCCTAGCTCAAAAAGTATTTAATATAAATGGTTGAAAACTTGCATAAGTCTTTATCGTGATATAAACTTGCACACCTCTAATGTTTTGGCTGGTTCCACCCCTATTTTTAAAGTTATGGCCCCTGAAATAGTAAAAAAATGCACTTTTTGACCTAATTATGTGCCTAGCTCAAAAAGTATTAGATGTAAATTCAGGAAACCTTGCAGGAGTCTTTATCATGATGTGGCCTTGCATTCTTGGCATTCTTCTTGAGAATCTTACTCTTATTACAGAGTTATGGCCCTTGAAATAGCCAGAATAATGGATTTTTTGTTTGTGATGCTCATAGCTCAAAAAGTATAGGGCCTAGAATAATGAACCCTTTTCATAAAATGTTTGTTGAGGCCATTAAGACTGCAAACATTTGAATTATTGCCCCTTATTTGTGACTAATGTACCAGTGGGTGGCACACCCTGTGTCCTACAGACACATTCTAGTTGTTAATATACTATATACATACAGTCTGCATATGCAATCTTGTGCACACCTTATCTCCCGAACCCTTGCACACAATTTAATGAAACTTCACACAAGTGATCAGTACCAACCCTACTTGTGCATGGTGCATGTTACGTTCTTTTAGATAAATATTCTGCAGAGTTGTGGGACTTTGTTTTTTGTTACTATACTATATACATAGAGTCTTTATACTTACATTCCACATAATTATGCAGTCTTGTGTGCATCAAATTGCAATGTACTGTGTCAGTGCATGTGGGGGGTACATTCATCACCTTCAGTGATAGCTCTAGTTTAATTCAATAGCAAGCCTGCAGATCTAATGACTTCAAAGTTAACATGAGTTCTATCACAAGGTGAGGTGTATGTTCTCCCTGACAACTGATAAAAGACATTATCTGAAATCATTCGTCCTCCACCTCTGATTCATGTGCTCCACCTCTGATTCATGCTGGGAAGTTGGCATGCTACTTGCGGAGAACAGGGTAGTACTGGTACAGAATCCAGGAAACTTAATTAAGTTAAATTAACTGCTCCATTACATAACTGAAATACTGTTGAAGAAAGACATAAAACCCAAAGAAAACAAAAGCAAAGTTCATATTTTAAAGATAGAATAAATTGTGGAAATTTTAATATTTCATGGAGAATCAGAATAAACGAAAAGAAAGAAGTGCCTAATGAAATGATGAAGATGGCACAACTAAAAGCTGTAGTCAGACAGATGATATAAATACTTCCATTTTTCAGCATTACAGAATGATCTGTGCTACTTATGCACAAATCCTGAAAGAATGATTACTCATTTACTTCTTTAGAAAGGAAATGTTATCTAGAGATCATTAGCCAATAGATTAATCAAGGTTTGAGTAGTTCAAGTGCTGGTCAGGGTTTTAGGGAACTCTAATTTGCATTAATGAATATTTGCAGGGCTGTTACATCTTTCTGTTCTAATTCTGTGCCAAAATGATCTGTGGTGTTACTGTTCAGGAACAATTTTTGAATAATTCATGCTTTGTTCATGAATGTTATTTATGAATGGCTTTTATTCTTAGTTCATGACATACTGAACACAAATAAAAACATATCATGAACTATTTAGGAATAAACTTCATGCAGTGTTCATGAAAAGTTTTAACATGAACAAGAACTTTTTCATATTTCATAAATATTCTATCCTAATTTCAGAAATAAGTACCCAGAAGTTGCTTTAAAATGTATATTGTGTTCAGAAAATGTTTGTAAAATAATCAAATTTCATAACAAAAAATAGTTTAATGATACCTTAAGAAATTTTTATAGGAGCAACTTAATTTTGAGTTTCCAGATGAAAGGAAACTGGCTGTCTTTAAAAGAAAAAATACCAAATAAATTGTGAAAATGTCCTTGATCTTATGTTAGAAAGGGATAAACTGTGATTTACAAATGATTGTTTTTTCAAGATCGGTCTCACAGATCACACCTACACATAACTTGCAGTATACATAACTTTTAATGTTACAATTTGTGCCCACCATGTTTTGGTGCATATGTTTTGTTCTTATTTGAGAAGTTTTCCTGGAAATCATTTTCTGTAACATAACCTCAGGAGAAAAAAGGTCTAAGTAGAACAATTACCAGTCATTTTCTTGCAGCAATTTGATATTCAGTGATTGTGTGGGAATTAAATGTTCAGTGAAGATGATCATCATGTTGCAGCAGCATTATTTTGTCATATTTTAGAGTCTGTATGTCTTTGGTTGTAATGTGGCTGCTACATGTTTTGTTTTGAACATAAAATATATTAGTTTCTTGCTATTTTGTATTTTTAATTATGTCTCCCCCAGGAGACATTGTTTTTGCCCTGTCCCTCCGTACGTCACACTTCATTTCCAAGCAATAACTGGAGAACCATTTGACCTAGAACCTTCAAACTTCATAGGGTTGTAGGGCTGCTGAAGTAGACGACCCCTATTGTTTTTGGGGTCACTCCATCAAAGGTCAAGGTCACAGGGGCCTGAACATTGAAAACCATTTCCGATCAATAACTAGAGAACCACCTGACCCAGAATGTTGAAACTTGATAGGATGATTGGTCATGAAGTTTAGATGACCCCTATTGGTTTTGGGGTCACTCTGTCAAAGGTCAAGGTCACAGGGGCCTGAACATTGAAAACCATTTCCGATCAATAACTAGAGAACCACTTGACCCAGAATGTTGAAACTTGATAGGATGATTGGTCATAAAGAGTAGACGACCCCTATTGTTTTTGGGGTCACTCCGTCAAAGGTCAAGGTCACAGGGGCCTGAACATTGAAAACCATTTCTGATCAATAACTAGAGAACCACTTGACCCAGAATGTTGAAACTTCATAGGATGATTGTACATGCAAAGTAGATGACCCCTATCGATTTTCGGGTCACTCCATTAAAGGTCAAGGTCACAGGGGCCTGAACATTGAAAACCATTTCTGGTCAGTAACTTGAGAACCACTTGACCCAGAATGTTGAAACTTAATAGGATGATTGGTCATAAAGAGTAGATGACCCCTAATGATTTTGGGGTCACTTTTTGAAAGGTCAAGGTCACAGGGGCCGAACATTGAAAACCATTTCCGGTCAGTAACTTGAGAACCACTTGACCCAGAATGATGAAACTTCGTAGGATGATTGGTCATGCAGAGTAGATGAACCTAACGATTTTAGGGTCACTCTGTTAAAGGTCAAGGTCACAGGGGCCTGAACATGGAAAACCATTTCCAATCAATAACTTGAGAACCTCTCGACCCAGAATGTTGAAACTTCATAGGATGATTGTTCATGCAGAGTAAATGACCCTTATTGTTTTTGGGGTCACTCCGTTAAAGGTCAAGGTCACAGGGGCCTGAACATTGATAACCAGTTCCATCAATAACTTGAGAACCACTTGACCCAGAATGTTGAAACTTCATATGTTGATTGAACATGCAGAATAGATGACCCCTATTGATTTTGGGGTCAGTCTAATAAAGGTCAAGGTCACAGTGGCCTGTTCATGTAAAATCATTTTTTGGAAATAACTTGAGAACCACTTGACCTACAATGTTGAAACTTAATAGGATGATTGGAGATGCAGAGTAGATGACCCCTATTTATTTTGAGGTCACTTGATCAAACGTCAAGGTCACAGGAGCCTGAACAGTGACTTCAGAACCACTAGGCCACTAGTGTTGAAATTTAGCGGGATGACTGGACATGCCAAGTAGATGATCCCTATTGCAGCCAACCATCAGTGTCTCTTTGACTTTCGCTCCTGGCCCCTATTGACTTCCTGCCTATAGAACTTTGCATTGGGGGAGACATGCGCTTTTTTACAAAAGCATTTTCTAGTATTTGTCTTAGATTTGAATATTTGATTGATAGAAGAAAGTATCACTGTAAAATTCAACTTTGTGAACATGATATTTTGGCCAAATATTTCATGGGAATATAAATGTGCAGATTTCAGATTTTGATTTAACTTGAAGTGGAATTTTACGAGGGGCGTTCAATAAATACCCGGAAAAGTGCTCTCAATTCTTCATGTATCATCAAAAATAAATGAAAATGCTACAAAATGTAGACTAGGGAATACTGAGTTGATATGTCAAAATTAGATTATCTTTGGATAAATAATAAGTAAATGCGAGTCCCCATGGCAACGTCATGTGATGTCATCCGGCCCAATTTTGTCTCTTTTTCTATTTTACATGCGCTAAAACATTACTTGCCACTTACCTATTTTTCAAGCTACCTTTTCTTAAATTGGGTGAATATTGATATAAAAAGTAAGCGTTACGCCAATAACGTCAAATTATAAATATGACATCATTAAAATATTTGGCAGGCATATTGAGTTGCTCGTCGCTTGAAAATCAGTGTTGAACGGAGATGTGAGATAACATTTTGTGTTTTGAATCGAAAATCAAGGAAAGAGACAAATGTTATGCTGAAAAAGGTTTAAGGGACAATGCCCTGAAGAAAACAAAATTTTATTAGTGGGACGTGACGTTTAAAAGTGGTCAGGAGAATATTGCTGACGACTTGTGTTACAGACATGAAAAATAACGTTCAGTCACATTTAATAAATTAAAGAGCTCCTTGATAGGGCATCAGTTCGGTGTCCAATTTCTTCAATATGACAGGAACATCATATGAACAGTATTTATTTATTCTTAGGAAGGTGTAAAAAGCATTTAATGGTGATAACCATTGAATCAATGGTAATCACGAGTAGTATTGATTAAATGAGTGTGATATGACAGCATCATAATGACGTTGGGCCGCTTTTGAGGTGATGGCGTTGCCTAGGAGACGACAAATAAATATTGTGCATGTTCTGAAATCTGTAATTTAGGTATTTGCATTCAGTATGTTCATATCCGTCATATTTTCAAATTTTAGCAAAATGAGACTAGAAATAAAGAAATGAGAGCACTTTTCCGGGTATTTATTGAACACCCCTCGTACTTGCTTGTTGTGATTTAATAGAGATGGTACCTAAAAAATTCAAATACATCTTTACATATTTTTTTCAGAGTGAAATGATAGCTAAGTGCACCAATTTTCTAAATATATTTATGGTTTCCTCCTCTCCATGAACCTATTTCACAGGGGTTATAAAATATTGGTGGTTCTACCAAGGTACTTGCCCCTACCTGGAACAATGCTAGATGGATACTTGGGGTCTTCCTCGATCCACCATTAAAACCTGGAAAGTTGCTGTATGACCTATCAATGTGTTGGTGCGATGGTAAACCAAACAAAAACCGGCAACAGAAAACAACATTGTTGGGCCATATTAAATAGAAAACAACATTGTTGGGCCATATTAAACAGAAAACAACATTGTTGGGCCATATTAAACAGTCTTTATTGAATCGTTTAGAATTGTTTTGTTTACAAGAGGTACATTATTTGTTGACCAATCTCAAAACCAAGGATATATATCAAACAGGAAAAGCCACATTCCAGTAAGCCATACCTTACAACAGTAAAAAGATATATAGACTAAGTAAAATATGTAGATAATACAGTCAAATGTGACAAGTACAGGAATAGAGGGAATACAGTTAGGCACCACCTTAGAACAGTCAGTGGCAAAAACAACACTGTAAAGTTTGTATCAGATTATTTGGCACATACCCTCACACTTATAAACCCAGTATAGACTCAGAGTTGTTATACTTTCTGATCCTTTGGGATCATGGAGTCTTTTCAGCATCTGTGTAAAAAGAATTCTTCGTAAGCTGGTGCTAGTGGGTGTGAGAGGTGTTCCACTTTTCATCATCTCTACATCATCTTTTATAAAGAGACTAGATCAAACTGAGTCTGCTTAATTGTTGCGCTTAGTTGCAACTGATCATCTTATACATTTTGTTAACAGTGTTCATTTACCTAACTTTGTTTAGTTGCAATAAATTGCAATCATGACTTGTCAAATGTTGATGATCTAAACAATTTCTAGTGGTTTAGTCTTTTCTTCCTGTATTTTTTTCGGGGGATATCTTCTACTTACCAAACTTTATTTTTTAGTTTCTATAAACATATCTATGCCAACAAACTGCTTGATACCTGAATATTTGCTTACGTGAAAACAAAATGCTCTTGACGGGTTCAGAAATTAAAGAAGTCAAAGATAGAAAGAAATGAAATACAGTTTTTGAACTGAGGCTAAATTAGTACCTTAAAGTCATAGACCTCTTATATTCAGTAGACTTTTGGAAGGTTCTGTAATGGTTAAAGTACATCAGTAGACTTTTGGAACATTCTGTAATGGTTAAAGTACATCAGTAGACTTTTGGAACGTTCTGTAATGGTTAAAGTACATCAGTAGGCTTTTGGAACGTTCTGTAATGGTTAAAGTACATCAACTCCTGGCTTGCAAGATAAAGGTCACAATGTACTCCAGCTTAAAGATCAAGAAAACACAGATTCTTGTTTGCAATGTCAGTGTCAAATGAGATCTTGGTTTGCAAACTCAAGGTCACATTGTATCATAGATTCCAAGGTCAAGGTTACTTTAAGCATTGATGATCTTCTCAAAGTGTGTCTGTTCTGTAGGAAGTTTGAAGTAACTACACAGACTTTCGCCAAATTCTTATCTTGACCAGTACGCCAATACTGGAGATGAAGCAAACATAAAATAACAATCAATTGAAAAAGTGACACCTCGGCAGAATTCATATGGGTTCCATCCTGTTATGGTTTACAGAACAAAAGTTAAAAAATTGCCTGGAGAAAATCCTCTTTTATGTCATACAAAATGTTGCTTCAAAGATGAAGAAATATTTGTTATGTATGATGCCTTCCATTGCCTTGAGAAACATCATTAACGCATACATAAAAAGTTACAGTTATAATTTCCAGGGTTTTCGTACTGTTTATTTTCACTTTAAATTATTATCAGCAAGAAACTGAGAATCTTCAAAGGAAACATTGTGTTGTAGTGTTTAAACACATGAACACATGAGTTTTCTCATCTTTAATTGGATAAACAAACTAACTTATTAAAGGCCTTATTGAAATTTCTGGAGGCTGTTATTGAATTTTTTCCATAGCCAATATAATACCTTGATTTTATACATGTTATATAAAATTGAATTGGGCATTTCTTACTTTTAAGAAATTGAAATGTCTCCAAGGTGATGATGTTGCATTTCTGTCATGTCATGACAGTGTCCACTATGGTTTGACTATAGCCGGCAGTGCTGTGTCCACTATGGTTTGACTATAGCCGGCAGTGCTGTGTCCACTATGGTATGACTGTAGCCGGCAGTGCTGTGTCCACTATGGTTGGACTGTAGCCGGCAGTGCTGTGTCCACTATGGTTTGACTATTGCCAGCAGTGCTGTGTCCACTATGGTTTGACTATTGCCGGCAGTGCTGTGTCCACTATGGTTTGACTGTAGCCGGCAGTGCTCTGTCCACTATGGTTTGACTGTAGCCGGCAGTGCTCTGTCCACTATGGTTTGACTATAGCCGGCAGTGCTGTGTCCACTATGGTTTGACTGTAGCTGGCAGTGCTGTGTCCACTATGGTTTGACTATAGCGGGCAGTGCTGTGTCCACTATAATTTGACTATAGCCAGCAATGCTGTGTCCACTATAGTTTGACTATAGCCAGCAATGCTGTGTCCACTATGGTTTGACTATAGCCAGCAGTGATGTGACAATGATATCACAGAATAGGATGACAATGAAATGGTCACAGTTGCTGTGACTACCTTTTGGTCTTGTCTATATCAGTGATAAGTCACAATCATATAGGTAGAGCTAATGGCAGTATTTAAGCAATTTTTAAAATTCAGGGTCAGATCTTTTCCACTTCAAGCCTTTATATAGCATCAGACTTGTTGTATATATTTTTTTGCCATTCAGCTGGCTTATACCCCCATCACGTTCAGCCACGTTCCAACTATGTCCTCAAAAAACTGGCAGGACGCAGTAAGTACTTGTACAATGTAGAAGGAATGTCATAGACACCGATAAGGATATGGTCTCCATGGACGTGGAGGACAGGGTCGAACTTTGGACATGGTCAAAACAAATGTAGTAAGGACGTGGTCGAATCAGGATGCAGTAAATACTTAATAAGGACTTAGTTATGACGGCATTGACGTAGTAACTATGTAATTAAAATCTAGTAGGAACTTAACTGATGTAGTACAAGCATGGTGCGGATGAGAAAGATGTATGGCATTCTCATTGCGTTGTCACTGGGTTGTCACTGCATTCTTGCTACTTCAATGGAGTTCTCACTATGATCCTTCCACGCTTGCGCTATGTCAATGGTACGTCCGTGCCACGTTGTAGAAGACTGCATTAGGGTTTCAATACGTTCTTTCAGTGCTTAACACGTCTATGGCACGTTTGCAGCAGGTTCTCACTGCATCTATGTCAGGTTCTGAGAATCGAGTATAAATACTGGATTCAATTCCCCGATCACTTCATTTTCAACCAGCAATGGATATGAACCCACAAAATCAGGAACTTCTTCAGCAGCTTGCTCTGCCTTCACCCTGCCTTTGCTTTTTCCACCATGGCCTTACTGCTCTGATTTCTTTGGCAGCATTATAGTTGTATATTGTATTTGATTGTTGTTGAGTGTAGATGTGGACACAATAAAACTTGTATAACGAAAGAAAAAGCGTGGTGCATGGCACAGTATTTATAAGGAGCCGACAAACACAGTGAGAACGTGATAAGCGCGTGGCAAGTGCATGGTGCAATCTGATTGGTTGTAGTAAGAGCGTAGTAAGAAAGGACTGGCTGTGGTGCACATGGAAGAAATTAGTGGGAATGTCTTAGACGCAGTGAGAACCTGGCAGGGATATTATAAGGGCATAGTATGAACTTGAGAACTGCACTCGAGTTTGACCCCGTCCCTGCAGCGCTCATCAAAATTTTCAGGACACAGTTCGGTCTTCATGGTCTTCGTTTAGAAGTGTGATGGGACATTACGGAAGGTCGGTGGTTCTACCCGGGTGCCTGTGAAATACTGCATGCAGAGGGACCTGGGGTCTTCATCCACCATCAAAGGTCAAAAGTTGCCATATGATCAATAATTGTGTCAGTGTGACCTTAAACTCCCTAATAAAAAAAGAAAAAAAAACATTTTTTTTTTATAACCATTGGAAATATGAAAGTCAGAACAATACCAATTCATTGTTACTCATCAAATTCATGGGTATTATAAGTTTGGCCGAATGGCAATATTTTGGCAGTGTTATGAACATTAAATTAGCTATGTCACAAGAAGAAAACATTATCATTACAGCAATGGATAGTTTAAAAGGTACATCTAGGAAACCAGTATATTTATCAAGTTAAAACAGACAATATATTTGTAGGATCATAAAACAAGTACATACATTATATTTGTAGGATCCTACAAATATATTGTGTTTATGCATACCAGGTCCCATTACTCTTACCTTTGTTTTGATGAAATTACCTGCTCTTTTCACTTGGAAAATTTTCCAAAATTGACATTTCTATCAATATTTCTGAAGACTTCGCATGCATTTGATTGTAAACATTTGAGATCATAATGTAAGTTTACACACTTAAGTTCTATAACTGTTATTTTGACAAAATCATTCCTCTTTTTAATTCAGAAAAGTTGACAAAAATCATGTTTTCTTTGAAAATCTCTGACATAAATTGGAACTAGGTTATCTTTCATGGGTACCGTATAGTGGGTTATTTCTGCGGTCAAAATATTCTGTGTTTTGGCCCCAAATATTGTGAAACAAATTTCTGCGTGTATAATTTCTGCGTTTTCACATAATAGGAAGAGGAATTTCTGCGTTTTCGATGCCAAGGAGGAGATAATTCCTCACATGATCGGGCGTTTTGAGAATGATAGCGTATGAAAACAATACACTAGATTACCGGTAACTGCTGTAAAATAACTTTGCATTTAATGAATACATTATAGGATATAATAACATGTGAATTGAAAAAAATATAAGTCTAACAACAATTGCACAAACAACAACTGCAAACTACGGTATATCTGCATAACGGTTACAATTATATAAAGGTTACTAAAGTTTAGTTCGGAAGATCTTCACAAGCGATTAATAAGAACAACACAAATGAAATTCACTCAGTTTATTTCATTCACTGACAGAAGAAAAACGTTTTCTGAGGGATTAACAATTAGGACTTTAATTGACCATCACACCTAATTATACCATTATCGGTAATTGTTAGTTCAAATAATTAGACCATGCCATTGTGAACTTAAGATTACTAGGGAAACACAGCGTGAAACAACGTTGGCAGATTTTTTGCGTTTTAAATTTTTGCTGGATGAATATTCTGCTGGAAATATTTTTGCGATTCCACCGAGAGACCGTAGAAACGCAGAAATATTTCCTCCGTAGAAATAACCCGCTATACGGTATTGTTGGAGAGATTAATGATAAAGAAATGTGTACAAATAGTTCAATTACTTATTTCTATATCAAAATAATAGCAAACCATCGTCAAAATATTTTTAAGTATATGCTAGAGGGGAAAGAACCGACCGATCAATTTCTTCCCCCACCTGATAGGTCTAATATATGCTAGGGGGGAATGAACTGACTCGGGTCAATTTCTTCTCCCCATCCGACAGGTCAAGTACTGGCTAGGGGGGAAAGAACTGACCGGCCAATTTGTTCCCCCACCTGACAGGTCAAGTACTGGGGTGGGGGGGGGGGGGGGGGGGGAAGAACTGACTAATCAATTTCTTCCCCCACCTGACAGTGCAAGTATAATGCAAGGGGGGAAAGAACTGACCGGTCAATTTCTTCTCCCCACCCAACAGGTCAAGTTCTGGCTAGGGGGGAAAGAACTAACCAGTCAATTTCTTCTCCCCACACCACAGGTCAAGTACTAATCTATATATAGGGGGGGAAACTGACTAGTCAATTTCTTCCCCCACCTGACAGGTCAAGTACTGGCTAGGGGGGAAAGAACTGACTAGTCAATTTCTTCCCCCACCTGACAGTTCAAGTATAATGCTAGGGGGTAAAGAACTGACTGGTCAATTTTTTCCCCCACCTGATAGGTCAAGTATATGCTAGGAGGGAAAGAACTGACTGGTCAATTTCTTACCAAACCGCATAGGTCAAGTATAATGCTAGGGGGGAAAGAACTGACCGGTCAGTTTTTTCCCCCACCTGATAGGTCAAATATATGCAAGGGGGGAAAGAACTGACTAGTCAATTTCTTCCCCCACCTAATAGGTCAAGTATATGCTAGTGGGGAAAGAACTGACTGGTCAATTTCTTCCCCCACCTGATAGGTCAAGTATAGGCAAGGGGGGAAAGAACTGACCGGTCAATTTCTTCTCCCCACCTGACAGGACAGGTACTGGCTAGTGGGGAAAGAACTGACTGGTCAATTTCTTCCCCCACCTGATGCTAGGGGGGAAAGAACTGACTAGTCAATTTCTTACCCCCCCTATATGCTAGGGGGGAAAGAATTGACTGGTCAATTTCTTCCCCCACCTGATAGGTGAAATATATGCTAGGGGGGAAAGACTGACTGGTCAATTTCTTCCTCCACTTGATAGGTCAAGTATATGCTAGGAGGGAAAGAACTGACTGGTCAATTTCTTCTCCCCACCCGACAGGTCAAGTACTGGCTAGGGGGGGAAGAACCGTCCGGCCAATTTCTACCCCCACCTGACAGGTCAAGTACTGGCTTGGGGGGAAAGAACTGACTAGTCAATTTTTTCCCCCACCTGATAGGTCAAGTATATGCAAGGGGGAAAGAACTGAGCAGTCAATTTCTTCCCCGCACCTGACAGATATTAAATAGTAATGGCAATCAAACAGAAGTTAAAAAATTTGATTTGACAAAAAAAAACATAGAATTATTCAAATGGGGAAAAATCTGACTAACTAGTCAGTTTCTTTCCCTATCAGAAAACTTATTCCAAGGGGAATTTTTCCCTGGGGAAAAGAATTGACTAGTCAGTTTTTTCCCCGGGGAAAGAACTGACTGGGGGAAAAACTGGGCTGTTACACCGGCTACTGGTTTACCTCACAGGGAAAATAACTTCATTTATTTCAAATACTTTTTGAGAAAATTATGGAACTGAAATATGAAAATTTTGCCCCGCTACTGGTTCCCAGCTAATTACTGTTATCAGTTTTGGTATTGACACAACAGTGAAATAATCATATGAATACAAAATTGATAAACAAGGAGTTCATCCAGTTAAACCAGTCAAATAACATAAATTAATAGATATTGGAATTACAACTTCCTCCCACCAACTAAGTGAAATGTGATAAAGATTTCCTATTTTGAGATCAGCCTGCAGTTCTGGTTGGCTTTTTTTGTCACAATACATTCAAGTTATATCCACAGTGTTTTAGCAGATAATTTCCGTTCTCACAAATTTGTAATTGAATTTTTTATGCAAACCATTTTCTGTTAACGGCTGTAGGGGAAAAAGAAAGGTTATTACTAAAACAATTACCGGTTATTCTCCTCTGGCCATTTGAACTGGAATTGTTGTGTAAGGATACAATTTCCAATCCCTGGAAAATGGTGTGACAGTGTTTTGTCATTTTGAATCGTTTCAAGTACGTATCATTCTTTTCGAGTCATTTTTCTTAGAAAAGGTATGAAAGACAAGTCCTTTAGAAGGCACAAGTGGGTGACTGTAAAAAACCATGCCGTCTTGATCCAAGACCTGCATTTTGCCATTATATAAGGCACCTTTATATGCCTTGATTGAAATAATATACTAGCTACATTTGTATTGTGATTTCTGTGTATTTCTTGCAGTGTTCTTCTCCTCCAGGGCTGCCTGTCTCATATTTCTAAAAGGAATCGGAATTTTAATTTTGCATAAACACATTTCGATAGTGTTTCTAAATAAAACCTTTAGAGAAATTATTGCATATCATCTATCTTACAATGTGAATTCAGCAACAGCTGTTATTACAGTAATTATTGTTTTACCTCCCACCAGATTCTAGCCCTTTCATTGGTTGAGTAGTGTCACATGGTTGCTCTCTATATTTCTATAGAGGGTCAGTGGGTGGCCCCAACATGAGAATTGCAATTCAAATTGGTGGAAATTTGCATTTTCAATGTAAAAATGACGAAAAGGAAAAGTAATTACAAGAAATTTTGTAAATTTCATATCGATTACTGCTGAGAAGTAATTAAGTGGTCGATAAAACAAACCAATTATTGCCTCGCCCTCTATAAAGCATACTGACCCTACATATTTCCGTAGAGGGTCAGTAACAAACCCAATAATTAATAATATGCTGCCTTTCAAGAGCAATATGTAACACAAAAGTAATGTTTTACTTAAAGGCCATTATATATCAGTTTAATACTTTTAATACAACAGAAATCTTTATTGAAATTTAAAGATTAATATAGTTATCTGCAAAAAATATGCAAAAATATCTGTTCTAAAAAATATAAGGTTTGGGGCAACATGAAAAATCATTTGATTAAAACATGTCATAAAATCTTAGATTAGAATAAAATGTTTTATTATAGAAATAATACTTCCAAAGGGAATATCAAGTCACGATTTACATGGCATATTAGCATTATTGAAGGTCTTTAATAGAAACAGCTCTCCAGTTGTAGTAAATAAAGTTTTGATTTAGAAACACTGTAACTACAAAAAGGTTGCAGAAAAAGCTGTATGAAACTCTGGTTATAGCCTTAAAACACTCAAACAAACTACTAATCACAGAGGTCTTTCAACTGAAAGTTTACATGAGCAGTAGAATGTGATAAATACTGGCCATTTCAAGAACTGCATGCTGTCTTGGCTGATGATTTTGTCATATACATTCAATTTGTACCTACCACTGTTGGTCATTTCCCTTGTTTTTCGTAGGAATTCCGTAATTTATTTTTAGCTCACCTGTCACAAAGTGACAAGGTGAGCTTATATGATCGCGCAGTGTCCGTGCGTCCGTAAACTTTTGCTTGTGACCACTCTAGAGGTCACATTTTTCTTGGGATCTTTATGAAAGTTGATCAGAATGTTCATCTTGATGATATCTAGGTCAAGTTCGAAACTGAATCACGTGCCATCAAAAAATAGGTCAGTAGGTCTAAAAATAGAAAAACCTTGTGACCTCTCTAGAGGCCATAATATATTTCACAAGATCTTCATGAAAATTGGTCAGAATGTTCAACTTGATGATATCTAGGTCAAGTTTGAAAGTGGGTCACATGCCGTCAAAAACTAGGTCAGTAGGTCTAAAAATAGAAAAACCTTGTGACCTCTCTAGAGGCCATATATTTCACAAGATCTTCATGAAAATTGGTCAGAACGTTCACCTTGATAATATCTAAGTCAAGTTTGAAACTGGGTCACGTGCCTTCAAAAACTAGGTCAGTAGGTCAAATAATAGAAAAACCTTACGACCTCTCTAAAGGCCATATTTTTCATGGGATCTGTATGAAAGTTGGTCTGAATGTTCATCTTGATGATATCTAGGTCAGTTTCGAAACTGGGTCACGTGAGGTCAAAAACTAGGTCAGTAGGTCTAAAAATAGAAAAACCTTGTGACCTCTCTAGAGGCCATATATTTCATGAGATCTTCATGAAAATTGGTCAGAATGTTCACCTTGATGATATCTAGGTCAAGTTTGAAAGTGAGTCACATGCCATCAAAAACTAGGTCAGTAGGTCAAATAATAGAAAAACCTTGTGACCTCTCTAGAGGCCATATTTTTCATGGGATCTGTATGAAAGTTGGTCTGAATGTTCATCTTGATGATATCTAGGTCAAGTTCGAAAGTTGGTCATGTGCCTTCAAAAACTAGGTCAGTAGGTCAAATAATGCAAAAACCTTGTGACCTCTTTAAAGGCCATATTTTTCATGGGATCTGTATGAAAATTGGTGTAAATGTTCATCTTGATGATATCTAGGTCTAGTTTAAAACTGGGTCAAGTGCCGTCAAAAACTAGGTCAGTAGGTCTAAAAATAGAAAAACCTTGTGACCTCTCTAAAGGCCATATTTTTCATGGGATCTGTATGAAAATTGATCTGAATGTTCATCTTGATGATATCTAGGCCTAGTTTAAAACTGGGTCATGTGCCTTTAAAAACTAGGTCAGTAGGTCAAATAATAGAAAAACCTTTTGACCTCTCTAAAGGCCATATTTTTCATGGGATCTGTATGAAAATTGGTCTGACTGTTCATCTTGATATCTAGGTCTAGTTCAAAACTGGGTCACGTGCCATCAAAAACTAGGTCAGTAGGTCTAAAAATAGAAAAACCTTCTGACCTCTCTAGAGGCCATATATTTCACAATATCTTCATGAAAATTGGTCAGAATGTTCACCTTGATGATATCTAGGTCAAGTTCGAAAGTGGGTCAGGTGCCATCAAAAACTAGGTCAGTAGATCAAATAATAGAAAAACCTTGTGACCTCTCTAAAGGCCATATTTTTCATGGGATCTGTATGAAAATTGGTCTGAATGTTCATCTTGATGATATCTAGGTCAAGTTCAAAACAGGGTCATGTGCCTTCAAAAACTAGGTCAGTAGGTCTAAAAAAAGAAAAACCTTGTGACCTCTCTAGAGGCCGTACTTATGAATGGATCTCCATAAAAATTGGTCTGAATATTCATCTTGATGATATCTAGGTCAAGTTTGAAACTGGTTCTCGTGCCTTAAAAAACTAGGTCAGTAGGTCAAATAATAAAAAAACCTTGTGACCGCTCTAGAGCCATACTTCCCATGGAATCTGTATGAAAGTTGGTCTGAATGTTCATCTTGATGATATCTAGGTCAAGTTTGAAACTGGGTCATGTTGGGTCAAAAACTAGGTCACTGGGTCAGTTCAAAGGAAAAGCTAGTTAACACTTTAAAGACCACATTTATGACCATATCTTAATGAAACTTGGTCAAAATTACTCTTGATGATCTTTAGGTCAATAGGTCAGGTGAGCGATACAGGGCCTTCATGGCCCTCGTGTTTCGTTAACACACCAAGGGAGAAAAATGGTTGTTACTACAACAGTTTCCAGCCATATTCTTGCAGCCATTTGAGAATTTTCTTTGTACAGTTATTGAAAAGTCTGAAAATATTACAAGATTATTTAGTGATTTGAAAGGCTGATGAAGTAAACAGGAAAAGTAACATGTTTGAGTGTACAAACAGTACTGAGTGTTAGGGTTAAAACAGCACACAAATTATTCATATGTAACTCAATACAGTATAAATGTAATAAATATAAATACTATTACTAAAAGAACTGGAAGTTTTTAAGAAATAACTGATATACATGACATTTCATTTCAAATGTAGCTCTACAGAAATTTAGTTTAGTATATTATTTACTGTGGTTGAGTTAAATTCATTTTTTGAGGATTTTCTACATTTAGAGTTAGTATTGAAAAATAAACTATTGAGTGAAAGATGTGCATTGAATATCTTTAAGAATCTTAAAATAAACTGAAATAATCACATGTTTATCTCCTAGATAATTGAGAAATGGTGGTAATTAGATAATATCCATTATGGTTCAGTTGAAACTATTATTTCCAGTTTTAAGGGACATCTTCTATTTACCAGAACTTATTGTACACACCTGCTTAATAGCAATATTCAACAAATGCTAAAATCAACTGCCATGTTCCTGAATACTTGATCTAAAAACCTGAAAGACAGAGGATCCAAGCCATTGGAAAATATCAGAAAGTATAAGTTAAAGTTCCAAAAGCCATAATTTGTCCTAAATGATGTAGGTTTGAGCTTCACTTGCGGCACTGAATTCTTCTTGGGAGAAAACTATCCAACTGGCTGAAGGAAGGTTGGTGGTTCCGTCCAGGTGCCCGCCTGTCAAAGCTGGAAAGTCACCATATGACCTACAATTGTGTCAGTGCAACATAAAAACCCAAGAACAAAAAGTACCAAAACAGCAAGAACATAGATCTGATGGAATCAAATACACATTTGTATTTCCAGTGTTTGTAGGAGCTGATTTTTTGAAGGGATGATATGCTGCAGATCCTGAGTCTCAAGGTCAAGGCCACAATTAATATCTAGATCTACTGGGAACTGGTAAATGATCCATTGCATGACAAAAAGATGAAGACTAGTTATAAATGTAAGCCAATAGGAAAGGATCACAAATGAGATTCTTAAAGCTGCTTTCTACACTCTAATTGAATTTCGTTATAGAAAAAAAATAATTATTTGTACGTGGTCAAATAATTCTGGTTTCAGTAGTGAAACATTGATAATTGTTAAATTCAGCATACTTTCAAAGATTTCAATGGTAAACTACTAACTGTCATCGACGACACTTAGCAGTTTATTGGTCGACGGAGCTTAAAAATGTGCGGCACAAGTTCCTTTTCAGGGAATATATAATACAATTCCTCATACATCATTTTACAGATATTTAAAGATATTTACTGGCTTTCAAATTCATTATGGTCCAAGTTTTTATTAGCTCACCTGAGCACAAAGTGCTCAAAGGTGAGATTTTGTGATCGCCCTGTGTCCGTCGTCCGTTGTCGTCTGTCGTCCGTCCGTCGTCGTCAACAATTTGACTGTTAACACTCTAGAGGTCACAATTTTAGCCCAATCTTAATGAAACTTGGTCAGAATGTTACTCTGAATTAATCTTGGATGAGTTTGATATTGGGTCATCTGGGATCAAAAACTAGGTCACCAGATCAAATCAAAGGAAAAGCTTGTTAACACTCTAGAGGTCACAATTTTGCCCAATCTTAATGAAACTTGGTCAGAATGTTACCCTCAATAAAATCTTGGATGAATTTGATATTGGTCCATCTGAGGTCAAAACTAGGTCACCAGGTCAAACCAAAGGAAAAGCTTGTTAACACTCTAGAGGTCACAATTTTGGCCCAATCTTAATGAAACTTGGTCAGAATGTTAACCTCAATAAAATCTTGGAGGAGTTTGATATTGGGTCATCTGGGGTCAAAAACTAGGTCACCAGGTCAAATCAAAGGAAAAGCTTGTTAACACCGAGGCCACATAGAGGCCACATTTATGACTGTATCTTCATGAAACCTGGTCAAAATGTTAAACTTGATGATCTCAAGGTCCAGTTTGAATCTGGGTCATGTAGGTTCAAAAACAAGGTCACCAGGTCAAATCAAAGGAAAAGCTAGTTAACACTGTAGAGGCCACATGTATGACCTTATCTTAATGAAACTAAATCTGAATGTTAATATTGATGATCTATAGTTCATGTTCAAATCTAGGTCAGGTGAGGTAAAAAACCAGGTCACTAGGTCAAATCAAAGGAAAAGCTTATTAACACTCTAGACTTAGTCAGAATGTTAATCTTGATGATCTGTAGGTCAAGGTCGAATCTGGGTCATGTGGGATAAAAACTAGGTCACCAGGTCAAATCAAAGGAAAAGCTAGTTAACACTTTAGAGGCCACATTTATGACCATATCTTAATGAAACTTGGTCAGAATGTTAATCTTGATGATCTCAAGGTCCAGTTTGAATCTGGGTCATGTAAACTTGGTCAGAATGTTACCCTCAATAAAATCTTGGACGAGTTCGATATTGGGTCATCTGGGGCCAAAAACTAGGTCACCAGGTCAAATCAAAGGAAAAGCTTGTTAACACTGTAGAGGCCACAATTTTGGCCCAATCTTAATGAAACTTGGTCAGAATGTTAATCTTGATGGTCTCAAGGTCCATTTTGAATATGGGTCATGTAGGATTAAAAACTAGGTCACGTGGTCAAATCAAAGGAAAAGCTAGTTAACACTGTAGAGGCCACATTTATGACCATATCTTAATGAAACTAAGTCAGAATGTTAATCTTGATGATCTATAGTTCATGTTCAAATCTAGGTCAGGTGGGTTAAAATACTAGGTCACTAGGTCAAATCAAAAGAAAAAAAGCTTGTTAACACTCTAGAGGCCATATTTATGACTGTATCTTCATTAAACTTAGTCAGAATGTTAATCTTGATGATCTTTAGGTCAGTTTCGAATCTGGGTCATGCGGGTTCATAATCTAGGTCACCGGGTCAAATCAAAGGAAAAGCTTGTTAACAGTCTAGAGGCCATATTAATGACTGTATCTTCATGAAACTTAGTCTGAATGTTAATCTTGATGATCTTTAGGTCAAGTTTGAATCTGGGTCATTTGGGGTAAAAAACTAGGTCACCGGGTCAAATCAAAGGAAAAGCTAGTTAACACTTTAGAGGCCACATTTATGACCATATCTTAATGAAACTTGGTCAGAATGTTAATCTTGATGATCTTTAGGTCTCTGGGTCAGGTGAGCGATACAGGGCCTTCATGGCCCTCTTGTCTCTTGTATGATTTAGGTAGTTCATTGAATCTTCTACCTTATGTCTTCTATGAGAATGCCGTTAGAAGTACTTTCCTTGCATGTTCAAGCATTTGAAAGACATTATAAATACCTTTAAAAAATACAGTAAGTGTACAATAAATGGTGTCATATTCCCTGGCATAGTAATTCCTTGCTCTTCATTATGTTCACTAACAGTGTTTCTCCCTTGACAGCTACATACAAAATTGATTAATACACCCTATACATTCTCAAAGTATGCGCGTTGCCCTACATGCATTTAAAAGAAATTAACATCACGTTTAAATTCATGTATAATAAATTGTGTCACATTCCCAGACAGTTTGACTTTAAGCTGTTGAATATACCCCCAATGAACATTTACATTGCATATAAGGCCGTATATTAGAATATTCACCGTTAAGTACCGAATTTCTTTACCCAGAAGCCTTACTGTGCGCTAGGGCAGCCATTTTGTTACTGTTTGCCAGCTAAGTGTGCGCTCTTTTGATTATCATAGTCTACTTTCAATTTCACATTTTAAAAATAGTTTTCGGTACTCCGAGGAAAATAAGCAATTACAAAGTAACAAAATGGAATTTAGATAAAATAATTGCCATTTGCATAGTCTGAAACCATAAAGAAAATATAGACAAATGATAAGATTGCTTGCGATTCTAAGGAAAGTAGCTTTAAATTAAGTCAGAAAAAAATAAAAGAAAATAAGAAAACCTCCCCAGTAAATACCCTTTAAGGGTAAAATAAATATAACAGTATGTGACTTTTTTGCATAAAAATATTGTTTCCACCATTAGTCTAAAGAGGATCATGATGGAAATTGCCAGGGTATATATAGTAATAATTAATAGTCTCTGGAGTAATTTCCTTTAAAAGCTATTGTACATTTCTTATAGATGAATATTCTGTGATTTGATTTGTTTAATACATGGTTCTATTTAAAAGAAAAATGAAAATTGTGTAAGTGAATTTGTTGCCTTTGATTACATTATCTCCCTATGTTATAACGGCTTCCTTGATTAGGAAAGTTTGTGAATAGCATTGTGGGAGTCAAGTTGCTGTTAGTTTGTAGTATCCAGTTTCAGAATTGGTATCCTACTTGGCCAAGTGCCCCTGAATTTAAGTTATCACTTGATGCATTTGAGTCATTCAGTTTGGTCAGTTGTTTGTATCTGATGTAACCTTACTGACTTGTTTCACTTGATTCTGATGGATCACCCATTCCTCTTTCCCGAAACCTTACCTGTTGACTTTACTAACATGTCGCTTTTGATTGTATGCTTTACAGACTTGTTGCATCTAATTGTATCTCCCTACTTAATTGCACTTGATTGTAACTTCCTGCTTTACTGACTTGTTGCACTTGATATTATCTCCCTGCTTTACTGAGTTGTTGCACTTGATGTTATCTCCCTGCTTTACCCACTTGTTGCACTTGATTGTATCTCCCTGCTTTACTGAGTTGTTGCACTTGATTGTATCTCTCTGCTTTACTGACTTGTTGCACTTGATTGTATCTCTCTGCTTTACTGACTTGTTGCACTTGATTGTAACTTCCTGCTTTACTGACTTGTTGCACTTGATATTATCTCCCTGCTTTACTGAGTTGTTGCACTTGATGTTATCTCCCTGCTTTACCGACTTGTTGCACTTGATTGTATCTCCCTGCTTTACTGAGTTGTTGCACTTGATTGTATCTCTCTGCTTTACCAACTTGTTGCACTTGATTGTATCTCCCTGCTTTACCAACTAGTTGCACTTGATTGTATCTCCCTGCTTTACTGACTTGTTGCACTTGATTGTATCTCTTTGTTGCACTTGATTGTATCTCCCTGCTTTACTGACTTGTTGCCCTTGATTGTATCTCTCTGCTTTACTGACTTGTTGCACTTGATTGTATCTCTCTGCTTTACTGACTCGTTGCACTTGATTGTATCTCTCTGCTTTACTGACTTGATGCACTTGATTGTATCTCTCTGCTTTACTGACTCGTTGCACTTGATTGTATCTCTCTGCTTTACTGACTCGTTGCACTTGATTGTATCTCTCTGCTTTACTGACTCGTTGCACTTGATTGTATCTCCCTGCTTTACTGACTTGATGCACTTGATTGTATCTCTCTGCTTTACTGACTTGTTGCACTTGATTGTATCTCCTCTGCTTTACTGACTTGATGCACTTGATTGTATCTCTGCTTTACTGACTTGTTGCACTTGATTGTATCTCCCTGCTTTACTGACTTGTTGCACTTGATTGTATCTCTTTGTTGCACTTGATTGTATCTCCCTGCTTTACTGACTTGTTGCACTTGATTGTATCTCTCTGCTTTACTGACTTGATGCACTTGATTGTATCTCTCTGCTTTACTGACTTGTTGCACTTGATTGTATCTCTCCGCTTTACTGACTTGTTGCACCTGATTGTATCTCTTTGTTGCACTTGATTGTATCTCCCTGCTTTACTGACTTGATGCACTTGATTGTACCTCCCTGCTTTACTGATTTGATGCACTTGATTGTATCTCTCTGCTTTACTGACTTGATGCACTTGATTGTATCTCCCTGCTTTACTGACTTGATGCACTTGATTGTATCTCTCTGCTTTACTGACTAGTTGCACTTGATTGTATCTCTCTGCTTTACTGACTCGTTACACCTGATTGTATCTCCCTGCTTTACTGACTCGTTGCACTTGATTGTATCTCTCTGCTTTACTGGCTTGTTGCACCTGATTGTATCTCTTTGTTGCACTTGATTGTATCTCCCTGCTTTACTGACTTGTTGTACTTGATTGTATCTCTCTGCTTTACTGACTTGATGCACTTGATTGTATCTCCCTGCTTTACTAACTTGATGCACTTGATTATATCTCTCTGCTTTACTGACTTGTTGCACTTGATTGTATCTCTCTGCTTTACTGACTTGATGCACTTGATTGTATCTCTCTGCTTTACTGACTTGACGCACTTGATTGTATCTCCCTGCTTTACTGACTTGATGCACTTGATTGTATCTCTCTGCTTTACTGACTTGTTGCACTTGATTGTATCTCCCTGCTTTACTGACTTGATGCACTTGATTGTACCTCCCTGCTTTACTGACTTGTTGCACTTGACTGTATCTCTCTGCTTTACTGACTTGATGCACCTGATTGTATCTCTCTGCTTTACTGACTTGATGCACTTGATTGTACCTCCCTGCTTTACTGACTTGATGCACTTGATTGTATCGCTCTGCTTTACTGACGTGATGCACCTGATTGTATCTCCCTGCTTTACTGACTTGATGCACTTGATTGTATCTCTCTGCTTTACTGACGTGATGCACCTGATTGTATCTCCCTGCTTTACTGACTTGTTGCACTTGATTGTATCTCCCTGCTTTACTGACTTGATGCACTTGATTGTATCTCTCTGCTTTACTGACGTGATGCACCTGATTGTATCTCCCTGCTTTACTGACTTGTTGCAATTGATTGTATGTCTTTGCTTTACTGAATTGATGCACCTGATTGTATGTCCCTGCTTTACTGACTTGTTGCATTTGATTGTATGTCCCTGCTTTACTGACTTGATGCACCTGATTGTATCTCCCTGCTTTACTGACTTGTTGCACTTGATTGTATCTCCCTGCTTTACTGACTTGATGCACTTGATTGTATCTCCCTGCTTTACTGACTTGATGCACCTGATTGTATCTCCCTGCTTTACTGACTTGTTGCACTTGATTGTATCTCCCTGCTTTACTGACTTGATGCACCTGATTGTATCTCCCTGCTTTAATGACTTGTTGCACTTGATTGTATCTCCCTGCTTTAATGACTTGTTGCACTTGATTGTATCTCTCTGCTTTACTGACTTGTTGCACTTGATTGTATCTCCCTGCTTTAATGACTTGTTGCACCTGATTGTATCTTCCTGCTTTACTGACTTGATGCACTTGATTGTATCTCCCTGCTTTACTGACTTGATGCACCTGATTGTATCTCCCTGCTTTACTGACTTGATGCACTTGATTGTATCTCCCTGCTTTACTGACTTGATGCACCTGATTGTATCTCCCTGCTTTACTGACTTGATGCACCTGATTGTATCTTCCTGCTTTACTGACTTGATGCACTTGATTGTATCTCCCTGCTTTACTGACTTGATGCACCTGATTGTATCTTCCTGCTTTACTGACTTGATGCACTTGATTGTATCTCCCTGCTTTACTGACTTGATGCACCTGATTGTATCTCCCTGCTTTACTGACTTGATGCACTTGATTGTATCTCCCTGCTTTACTGACTTGATGCACCTGATTGTATCTCCCTGCTTTACTGACTTGATGCACCTGATTGTATCTCTCTGCTTTACTGACTTGTTACACTTGATTGTATCTCCCTGCTTTACTGACTTGTTGCACTTGATTGTATCTCCCTGTTTTACTGACTTGATGCACCTGATTGTATCTCCCTGCTTTAATGACTTGTTGCACTTGATTTTATCTCTCTGCTTTACTGACTTGTAGCTTTTGATTGTATCTCCCTACTTTAATGACTTGTTGCACTTGATTGTATCTCCCTGCTTTACTGAGTTGTTGCGCTGGATGGCTTCCTCACATGAAGAATTCAGTGCCCAGTGTAAGGCTTGAACTAACATCGGTGAGGGGCAAGTGATTTGAAGTCAGTGACCTTAACCACTGAGGCCTTTGTAGAGTTAAAAGACTAATGCAGTTTATGTTCTCTTGTTATTTGATTAATAGATAATTGTGTGTTCAAATGGGAAGAATGTTTTGGTATCAGGGCAGCTGATTACAAAAATAGTTACCAGTTATATACTCTCCTCTGGCCATTTGAAATGGAATTGTTGTATAAGGATAGAATTTCCAATCTGTCTGAAATAATACCTGGAGGGTTACCTGGGGTCTTCATTCATCCTAATTTATTAAAAGCTGAATATCAGCATAATATGCATGAATACATGAATCCTTGTTTTCCACAATAAAATATATTACAACATAATGAATAAAATTAATTAATTACTGTTTTTCTTAGTCAGTGTTTATGTTGTTAATAGTTTATGAGATATGAGGTTTTAATTTTACAAATTTTCAGCCAATAGGAGAGATCGCCATGATGTCACGCATAAATACCTGTTTATCTGGTGGTGGGTAAAACAAATTTTTTTACATCGTTTGTGTATGGGATCTGAATTTTTAATTTTTAATAACTTTTTCAGTCATTTATGGATTTTAAAAATTCAAAAAGTTTTGAAATGCTTACGATTTTCAAATTTTCCCATTTAAATATCTTTTTAAAATGAATAACCGTTTTAAATGACATAAGATTTTAATAGCGGCGTAGCGATCCTCCAAACTTTTTGAAAAAACACTGTAAGTTAAGCGTTCATAATTAACCCATTTAATTTCGAAATTATAATCAAAAGTAATCAATAAATTGCTTGTTTTATACACTTTCCATTGATCAAAAAATTATTGATATTATTTGTATTTTAAGAAAGTTTAAGCTGTTAGAAAAACATCACTGTTTACAAAAACATGGACGCTCGGCGTCTGCCCACCCGGTCTTTGTCTGTCAGTTCTAAAAATAGAAAATACAATGGATTTGTTTACAAACACGATCTCTCCTATTAGAATACCATGTTACATCATGACATTATTGGCGAAAACAATTAGGGTAGAGGTAAGATGTTTGGACATAAAGCACGCTTTATCTTTCAATCAAAAAGTCATTTTTTCATGTGGTGGACGGATAGCTCAGTAGTTTGCACACTGGCCTTCCAATCCTGAGGTCGGGGGTTCGATCCCCGGCAGCTACTCGGGAATTTTCAGAAACACTTTTCAGTGATTCCCACCCAACTAGAGGTGTACTGGTCAGGAACCCAGGCAATCCTTGTGTGTATCAGTGCTATACACTGGGCACGTTAAAGAACCAGGCTGTCTATTCGCAACGAGCTAGGCTAAGTTAGCCGGACAAGCCTGTATCTGATTTCTGATCTCTCTGTTGTGGGGGCTTTGTCTCACTCTGTCCCTCTGGTCAGATCGCTGTGTGTCTGTACTAGTAGAGGATGAATTATGCGCCCTGTGTGGCTGCATTTGAACTATGTAAAGCGCCTTTGAACGTGAAATTGATCATGAAAAGGGCGCTATATAAATCTGGTATAATAATAATAATAATAACAATTTTTTGAAATATCCGAGATACAAAGTTTTAATCCCCAACCAACGATATGGCTCATAATTGTGTTGGTGTAATGACTCAAACCCAGAAAGAAAAAAAAGAGAAATGATTACTTTTTCTAGATGTGTCTAGAGTATGATTGATGCATGATAGAAATTGACAGGGAATGATGTGACAGTTAGGTCTGTGAACTCTTCTGAATGAAAGCAGCTCTTAAACTTTTGCCAGATTGTGAAACTGGAAAAACAAGAGATGGTGAGGGAAAATGTGTTTTTCACCTTTGACACCAGGGTATAGTCTTATAAATAGTACTTGAAAAAAAGTTAAATGGATTAAAGAAATAATAAAATAAGTTGTAAAATATAATTTTTAAATGGCCAGTAAGTATAGGTTATGGCTCATTTATTGACATTCTAATAAAAATGGAGCCAGCATAGTGAAGGCAAAATATAATTCATTAGCATATCAATAAGTGATCTATAACCAGCTTATAGTTAAAATGCCCCATTTCATTACACTGACAGGTTCAATCAACAACATCTCCATCTTAAAAACTATAGTTTGATGTTGATGTTGGAGAGTTCAATTTATAGATTCGTCTGCCAATAAGGTAAATCAGGATGATTTACTTTGCCTTATTTGGGTAAGAACCACTATCATACTGAATAACATTACCTAAATAATGGACCGTTCAGACTACTAAAAGTACAAAAACATCGCTGACCTCAAAACCGAACTATAAACCACACTTTCTTTAATTTCTTGGATAGTGTTAACCATTTGATTGGCTAGTATTATCTGCCTTCTGACATGTTTTTTATGTGCACATGTATCATCAATGCTACAAGGTCATTACAGAGCAAAATGGCGGTTGATGCCCTTCTTCAGTATTTTGATGAACTTTATCAGAACTGTTAACTTTAATGAATATGAAAGTGAGGAAAATATAAATAGCAACAATTAACAAAATGTTTTTAGTGCACTTCTCAAATTTCTTGTACCGGTCAATGCTGTATTAAAATCGTGGAGATGATACAAAGAGTGAAAGGAGCAGAAAGGTAAAACTTGAACTATGAAAGTAAGCTTGCATTAAAAAGAAGAAAAAACACAATTTGTTATTTATATCTTTCTTTGCTATTAACTTGGTATGTACATTACATCGACACATTATTTGCTGTGTTTTGCAGTTATTCCACCAGATCCATAGTAGGCGGACCTATGAATATTCTGTAATAGGAGCGGAAAAATGTGCAGCCTGATACAGGACTCGAACCTGCGACCTTCTGCTTGCAAGTCAGATGCTCTACCAACTGAGCTAATCGGACAATCGATATCATAGATTAATTATATACCTTATATACACACTGCTACATTCCTCTCTCCTTTTTTTCAAAGACAAACTCAGATTCTTTTGACTAACCCAGCCATTGCTTCACCCTAGCTCTAGGATTCCAAGGCTAGCCACCACACTCACGGCACCAATGTAATAGGAGCGGAAAAATGTGCAGTCCGATACAGGACTCGAACCTGCAACCTTCTGCTTGCAAGTCCGATTAGCTCAGTTGGTAGAGCATCTGACTTGCAAGCAGAAGGTCGCAGGTTCGAGTCCTGTATCGGGCTGCACATTTTTACACTCCTATTACAATTCATTAATCAACACTTTATGATTAAGTGGACCAATTTTTTCAGTTATGAAATAATATGAAAAAAAGTTGGTTACTTTTTATGCCCCCGAAGGGAGGCATATAGTTTTTGAACCGTCTGTCGGTCTGTCAGTCTGTCCGCAATTTTCGTGTCCGGTCCATATCTTTGTCATCGATGGATGGATTTTCAAATAACTTGGCATGAATGTGTACCACAGTAAGACGACGTGCAGTGCGCAAGACCCAGGTCCGTAGCTCAAAGGTCAAGGTCACACTTAGACGTTAAAGGATAGTGCATTGATGGGCGTGTCCGGTCCATATCTTTGTCATCGATGGATGGATTTTCAAATAACTTGGCATGAATGTGTACCACAGTAAGACGACGTGCAGTGCGCAAGACCCAGGTCCGTAGCTCAAAGGTCAAGGTCACACTTCGACGTTAAAGATCATTTTTCATGATAGTGCATTGATGTGCATGTCCGGTCCTTCTCTTTGTCATTCATGCATGGATTTTAAAATAACTATGCATGAATGTGTGACACAGTAAGATGATGTGTCGCGCGCAAGACCCAGCTCCTTAGGTCAAAGGTCCTAAACTCTAACATTGGCCATAACTATTCATTCAAAGTGCCATCGGGGGCATGTGTCATCCTACGGAGACAGCTCTTGTTTGAAAATCATTTGCTTGTCATTGGATAAAAGTCTTGTTTGAACTATAAGATAAGACAAGAGTTTTTTAATCAACAAGACAGCAAAGAAGTACACAACTCCTCATAGCCTGTTTGTTGCAGATCTCATGGATTTTCTGTAGGGAAAATAGGTGATAAAGGCTAATTACAGGCTATTCTCATGTCACCATTTGAAATTGATTTTCTTTCACAATTTAATAAATGAGCCTTCAGAAGTAAATTTAGACAAATCTTCAATATTAGATAGTTTGTCAGTGTAAAATAGTGTGATTCTGTATCCCTATGAACAATTTAAAACACAAATTCTCTTCAGATTATCCCAAGAACTGAGTATGTCTGTTATATGTGAAAACTACAAGAAGCCTAGTTGAAACAGTAATTAATGGAGGCTGGGCAGTGTTTATTTTCAACCCAAATGAGAAATCAGCAGCCTTGTGTCCTGCTGACAATTTCCAGTAGGTTGTGAGAAAGTACAATTTTTTGTTAGAATATTCTCTGTTTAGATTTATATAACACATGTTAGACTGCCTACTGCCAAAGCCAACAAGCAGGGCTTGTACGTAAGACTTCTAATCCAACAGTTGCTGGTTGGACTCTCGGTAAGTGTGTAATTTGACCATGCTCTCAATACAGAATCAAGGTGTGAGTACTGGTCTGAAAAATAAAATAATTCGAGATAGTAAACCTAAATTTAGAGAACTTTCTTTAATCTTTACAATCCAGGTAAAGTGAAGGACAGTATAGTTTCACTGCAAGGGACCTATAGTTTGCCTCTATGTCCCATCTGTTCACTGGTAAGTTTGTCTGTCCCTTAACTTAGGATCTTACAATTGGTACATTGATAGATGGCAATATGGAGAATGTGCAAGACTTCTTTTGTTTTTGATATTACAACAAATAGTCCAAAACTAGAGCAAAAATGGATCCTGCAATAACTTGAAAGTACAAGAGATTTTTTTTCATTAAAATTAGTACATAGATAATTTTTATACGCCCAAAGGGACGTATTATGTTATATCCCCGGTGTCCGTCAGTCCGGAAATCCGTGAGTCCGTTAACAATTTCGTGTCCGCTCTGTAACTCTTGAACCCCTTGAAGGATTTCAAAGAAACATGACACAAATGTTCACCATACCAAGACGACATGCAGAGCGCATGGTTTGGATGTCTCACTTCAAGGTCAAGGTCACACTTAGGGGTTAAAGGTCATATCAGTTTGTTTCGTGTCCACTCTGTAACTCTTGAACTGCTGGAAGGATTTCAAAGAAACTTGGCACAAATGTTCACCACACTGAGACGACATGCATGTTTTGGATGACTCGCTTCAAGGTCAAGGTCACACTTAGGGGTCAATTGTGTTTATTGCTCTGCATTGCTGTTGTTTTTATTTGGCAGATCCCTGTTTTGTTCTCTTACAATAAATATTTTTTTAATAACTTCCCTTTTATGTTACTATAAATAGCTTATTTTGAAACTTTTTTATTGGCCGTAGGGAAAAACTGAGACCACTTTTCTGTGGTTCAACATGGATGGTACTTTGACATACCTGTACCTGGTAAGGATTTTTAGCTTTTGTGATCGCCCTGTGTCCGTCATCGTCCGTCCGTCATCCATCCGTCATCCGTCGTCAACAATTGAACAGTCTAGAGGTCACAATTTTAGCCCAGTCTTAATAAAACTTGGTCAGAATGTTACTCTCAATAAAATCTTGGATGAGTTTGTTATTGGGTCATCTGGAATCAAAAACTAGGTCACCAGGTCAAATCAGAGGAAAAGCTTGTTAACACTCCAGAGGTCACAATTTTGGCCCAATATTAATGAAACTTAGTCAGAATGTTACCCTTAATAAAATCTTGGATGAATTTGATATTGGGTCATGTGGGGTCAAAAACTAGGTCACCAGATCAAATCAAAGGAAAAGCTTGTTAACACTCTAGAGGTCACAATTTTGGCCCAATCTTAATGAAACTTGGTCAGAATGTAAGCCTCTATAGAAGCTTGGACGAGTTCGAAATTGGGTCATCTGGGATCAAAAACTAGGTCACCAGGTCAAATCAAAGGAAAAGCTTTTTAACACTCTAGAGGTCACAATTTTGGCCCAATCTTAATGAAGCTTAGTCAGAATGTTAGCCTCTATATAATTTTGGATGAGTTTGAAATTGGGTCATCTGAGGTCAAAAACTAGGTCACTAGGTCAAATCAAAGGAAAAGCTTGTTAACACTCTAGAGGTTCTCAATTTTGGCCCAATCTTAATGAAACTTAGTCAGAATGTTACCGTCAATAAAATCTTAAACAAGTTCAAAATTGGGTCATCTGGGGTCAAAAACTAGGTCATCAGGTCAAATCAAAGGAAAAGCTTGTTAACACTCTAGAGGTCACAATTTTGGCCCAATCTTAATGAAACTTGGTCAGAATGTTAGCCTCAATAAAATCTTGGACGAGTTTATTGGGTCATCTTGGGTCAAAAACTAGGTCACCAGGTCAAATCAAAGGAAAAGCTTGTTAACACTCTAGAGGTTCTCAATTTTGGCCCAATCTTAATGAAACTTAGTCAGAATGTTACCGTCACTAAAATCTTAAACAAGTTCAAAATTGGGTCATCTGGGGTCAAAAACTAGGTCACCAGGTCAAATCAAAGGAAAGGCTTGTTAACACTTTAGAGGTCACAATTTTGGCCCAATCTTAATGAAACATAGTCAGAATGTTAGCCTCAATAAAATCTTGGATGAATTCGAAATTGGGTCATCTTGGGTCAAAAATTAGGTCAACAGGGCAAATGAAAGGTAAAGCTTGTTACACAGTAGAGGCCACATTTATGACTGTATCTTCATGAAACTTAGTCAGAATGTTAATCTTGATGATCTCAAGGTCCAGTTTGAATCTGGGTCATGTAGGATCAAAAACTAGGTTACCAGGTCAAATCAAAGGAAAAGCTACTTAACACTGTAGAGGCCACATTTATGACCGTATCTTAATGAATCTAAGTCAGAATGTTAATCTTGATGATCTATAGGTTACATTTAAATCTGGGTCAAGTGGGGTCAAAAACTAGTTCACTAGGTCAAATCAAATGAAAAGCTTGTTAACACTCTATCGGCCACATTTATGACTGTATCTTCATGAAACTTAGTCAAAATGTTAATCTTGATGATCTTTAGGTCAAGTTCAAAATCTGGGTCATGTGGGGTCAAAAACTAGGTCACCAGGTCAAATCAAAGGAAAAGCTAGTTAACACTTTAGAGGCCACATTTATGGCCATATCTTAATGAAAATTGGTCAGAATGTTAATCTTGATGATCTTTAGTTCAATAGGTCAGGTGAGCGATACAGGGCCTTCATGGCCCTCTTGTTTTGTGGACTTAGAATATTTTTTTGTGGACTTAGAATTTTTTTTTGAGTTTCTTCCCTTTGTTGTTCCTGTCCTTTGGGCTTCGACAGTCAAGTTCTTTAAATTTTGCTGCCATCCTCTGATGTAACCCTTTGGGCATATATTGCCCCGCTTGGCAGAGCTCTTGTTAAGACAGTATGGTGACCATGCAGAACATGCTCATTATTTTGCTTTCTCTGTATGTTCATCTGTCTGTCTGCTAATCCATCTGTCAGTCACAAATGGTGTATTCCTTCATAACATTTCAAGATATTGTTTTCATGAAATCTAGGATACAGATAGAAGGCAGTATGGAAAATATGCAGATAATTCTTACAAAGACTATTCAAAGAATAATGAGATAATTCTATTCTATTCACCTGCGTATTGACATTGCTGTCTCTGTTGGCATCACACCTTGGTTAAAGTTTTAGATGCATGTTCATATCTCTGTGACCATTGCATGTATTGGTTTGAAACTTCACACAAGATTTCCTAGCAACACAATCTACTGAAATAACTAAGTTAGATAACTTTTGGTGAATTATTAGAAATTATGGCCCTTTTTCTTCTAAGAAAATTTGGTTAAAGATTCGCAAGCAACTGTCAATCTGTCGCTCAGTAACAACTATATGTATTCGATTGAACCTACTGAAATAACATTCAAGTATCATGAAATACTGGGTTATTTACAGACATGCAGGTCCTTTTATTTAGGTATAGTATAAAAAGAGTTTTGCCAGCAAATGTGATAAAACATCCCTTAATGCACAGGAATTTTATTGCTGGGCAAGAGTCTTGTTATTTCAAAATGTTAAAAATATTTCTGAAGCTATGACCTAAAAACAGTGGTTGCTTTGGCTGATCTTAAGCAAGTATATCAATTCTGCACTTTTGATAGGGCATAATTATATATTGGCAATATCAGGCTGTCTAGCGTCCCTAAAATTCCTACTTTTTCCTATTTTTTTTCAATTTGGCTAAAATTCCTATTTTTCTAAAAAAATCAAAGGAAATTCCTAAAAAGGCCCTATTTTTTCACAAAGATTCCTAATTTTTTTAACTTTTTTGCAATGATCAAAAAGAGAAAATGTTTTAAATGTTGTTTAAAAGTTCTTCTAATTCAGAAAAAAACAATTTAGCACAGTTCAAAACAGTGGAAAGCTAGGAGACGTCTTTTCTGTAAATAAAGCACTATTTCTGAGTTACTTTTATGTCAGTCACATAAAGGTAAGCACATTACATGGTCTTTAAAGTCCATATTTTGATTTGAAAATTCCTAAATTTAGCCCTAAAATTTCCTTAAAATTGTACCAAATTCCTAATTTTAGCCCTATTTTTTTGTACAAATTGCCCTAAAATTAGCCCTAATTTTTTGTCGGGGTATGCTAGACAGCCTGCAATATTTGAAGTGTTAAGAATCAATTTCCACAAAGAAAAAAATTGTCTGTTTTCTTCTTTCTTCAAACAACTTTTCTGTGATTGGATTTTCTTGATGGTTCTATTTCTATAGAAATATATAAGTGGATTATCTTTGATTACATTATCTCCCTAGGTAATAATGACTTCTTTGGTAGTGAAATTGTGTCAATAGAATTACTGGCAGTAAGCTTCCTTAATGTATCCAAGTGTGTCATGTAGAGAAATTGGAATATAGGAATCTTGCTGGCTTTGATGTAAAGTTTTTAAAGGTGGTTAATCAGATTTTGGTCAACTAATGGAGTTGTTCAAAACTTAATCAATTGATTATTTGCACTTGTTTATATTCATCAAGTTTTTAATACACAACATTTTAAGTTCATTTTTAAATACTTTTATAATAAAGGGAGTTAATTACAAAATTTCATGAAACGTAATACACATTTCCAATAGGAATCCAACTCTATGTAAGGGGTCTTTTTGTTCCTTAAATAGATCTCTGACCTGAGAAATGTCATAATATATTGCTCAAAATGTGACTGACCACCTTTAATGTTCTACTGGAAATTGTCTGCCTGTCTCTGTCTTGGGTTCTTTACATTGAAGGATTTGAAATTACTGTACATTGATAGGCACTCCCCCAAGACACTGAAGTAAAGAATTGAATACTTCACATACAACTGTGCATGCATTTGGAACCGTGGACATGTATATCCTTTACATCCAATGTGATGGCATTGTATTTAAGGCACAGATTTCTGTGTCTTAGACAATCCTGTTTGGTTCCATGTCATTTCTTTGATTTCATGTCATTTCATTGATTGATATAGTGTCACACTATATATTACATGATGTTTTTTCCTGAGGTAACTATAATTTAGTTTGTAAGCATCAATATTTTCTCTAATTGATACATATAGCAACTTATCTTTAATTCATTTGTCTTTTTGGAGCTAGAGTAATTGCTAGTTGAGTTATCTGAATACCTTATGAATAAAGATGAGCAAGACGCATTATGGTTTTCTATATTTTTATAGATTTATTTTTTTAACCATCTTAAACCATTAAGAACAAACCATTATAATATTTATTAATTATACCCTGTTGAGAAATTCATGAACAGTTCATGAATAATCCTTGAACTATTCCAGAACTTTGTTCATGAACAGTTCACAAATAGTTCATGAAAGTTCACGAACTACAAATGGGACTTTTTATGGCATCAAAAATTCATGAACTGGGCATGGTTCATCAAGTTCATGAACTGGACTGGTTCATCAAATTCATGAACTGGATGTGTTCATCAAAGTTCATGAATTGATAGGTTCAGGAATTTGATGAACCAGAAATTCGCGAACTTGATGAACAGTTCATGAATAATTCTTGAACTATTCATGAACAGTTCATCAGCTACAAATGGGACTTTTTGCAGCATCAACTATTCATCAAGTTGATGAAACATAGTTCATGAACCAGGGTTCATAAACTGAAAGTAACAAGATAAATGGAAAGTTGATGAACCCAGCTGAATTAGAAACAGTGATTTTGACAATAGTGACATTACTATAGCAACTGCCTGATAAAGCCTGTCTGAGAAAAGCAGGCTTTCTCAGGTCAGTGACTTGAGAACACTTTACACTGTGTAAACCTGTTATTAAATCCAAAGGACATCCGATTGTGTCCATTTTGCATTTAAAAATTATTACGCCCTCATACAACACTGAAAAAGGTCTTTGAATTCCAAAATATAAAAAAGCGGAAAAAACAACAAAATCCCATGTGAAATTTTATCCAAAATTCAGTTGCTAGACGGTCTAATTTACTTTAATCTCAAGATTGACATTCAGATTAGATACTAGCTTTGTTTCAGGGTCGTGAAATCATGTGACATTTTAAAATGATTTTATATTTTTAAAATGAACAATTTATGACAACACCATAATTACTTATTTGATATTCAGTATACTCATGTTCCTTTTAAACCATTTCTTACTGTAGTATGATAAATATTTCCTTCTCATTTGCTGCACAAACTTCTAAAAAATTGCTGAATCACATGTGCAAAAAATTTCCCAGCATGCAACAAAATAATGGAAACTGATCATGTGACATAAATTTAATGTTCATGAACATTCATGAACAGTTCATGAACTTATTCATTTATTGTAAAAGGAAAACCTAAGTTTTATGTTTAATGAGTGAACAGTTCAGAAACTCCTTATTGGGTTCAAGAACTGGTACTGAACTAGAAAGAGGTTTTGAAGTTTTAGTACTTTTATTGAATCTTAGATGACTTTTTCTTAAGAACATATCAAGAATGTTTTAAGAATTTAATATTCTTAAACTGCTCATAAAATGTTCATCATTTTTTTTCAAGAATTTTTCTTGAATTCTATAGGTATATTGACATTCATGAAAAAATCTTGATTCATTCTTAAACAAGTTCATGAATATTTCAAGGATATCTGGTATGAAATGAAAGACATCAATAAATTCACCAACCAAGTATCGGTGTACACCATTATTCTTTTCCAGTGACATTTTCTAAATTGCCAAATAATGATGAAACTTCTGTTAGCTATCCCCAATGTTTAATCAAAATACAAAATACATGTAGTAACATTCCTAGTCATAATGTATGTTATCAGTAACTCTGGTATTAGCCTTCAGCTGTAAATACTAAAAGGAGGCAGTAAACAGTTTTGAGCTGTTAGTGTCGAATTGGCCGGGGTGAAATTTACAAATAAGAGGCAATTTACGGAATGAAGTGCATATTTGAACTTCTAAATAATAATAATTGCTAGAATTGAAGTTTCAGCGGCTAGAATTGAGTTTCACTTATTTAAAGAAAATCAGTTGAGTAGCCTTGATCTTGATAGTATGACGTAATGACTTGCAGGAGCGTATACATGCTTCCTCTGAGCTAGCTGAAAGTGGGGTTGTCATTTTAGCAGGTGCCTCAGGAAAAGTGGAATAGTGAAAAAACGGTACGGAGGGCCCATATATTTCAGCTTATTTTCAGATTTTACAGTGTTACTGGAGTACGGAACAGTGTAGCAATTGTGGCTATCATTTTCAGGGAATTTTCTGCAGCGATTGAAAAATTGGCAAATTTAGCTTTTTTCGTCATCAGTTTCCGCGACCGGGAGAGCACAAAATTCAGGTCTTGTAAACAGAAAACTAGATATTAGAGATGTATTGCAGATGGTTTGTAACGATAGACATACAGTGATGTTAATGTTGCAATATCTTTATTTCAGGTGTGTGGTTACAGACTTTTGTGTGAGGTTTTGAAAGTTAGGTTGGCGACTCTAGGCCGAGAAGCTCAGAAAACTGTTTACTGCCTCCTTAAGAGCAAATCTTGAAAATTTGTAAGTTCTTCCATGTGCATTTATTTGATGTCTTAGAGGTTTTTCAGTATGATTTGTGAAGGAATATGAGTTTTAAAGTTAATTTTGAAGCAAAATGAGAGTTTTTAAGAGCAATAACTAAGGGGAGATAACCGCGATTCAGACATGAAAGTCAGTTTTACAGTGTTTTCCGAGCCGATATAATGAAAGATATATCTGTTATGACACCATCTTACTTAGACATATGCTTACTGTGACATTAAAGTCGTCAAATAAGGCATTTAAATGCAAATTCATTGATTTCTATTAATTCAGTAAGCTTTTTAACGGCAAAATAGCGGCTCGGACTGTGGAACAGACCTCGGGGGTACTTTCGGCAGTATGTCCTCTGAATCAGTATTTCGTTGTTCGTTTCAGTTTAGAATTTATGTACATATTGCATATAACATAGATTCCAGTCACAGCACACAAAGTTTAGAGAATAGACGTCTTTTCCCCTGAAATAGATGGATTTTGAAAGGCTTGTCTCAAAAGTAACGTTTTTCTCATATTTCATCACTCGCGGAAAGTGATCATTATCAAATTGAGGTCTTAACATGGACTCGTGGTCTGATGCAGTCAGTTCTATGGGTTGAAAGTCATGTACATCATAGCTAAATATCACAGTGCAGATAATTATCTTCAAATAGACACCATTTACTGTCTTGGAATAGACAAATTAGCATGTAGTGGTATTTTGTGAAACGTTAAGACGGTGACATATGGTGCTCATGCATGTGCTTGTAGCTTCCTGGAGCAGGTCCAGCACAGTACCAGTGACTTAAAATTGCTATAGTATTCAGCCAGCTTGGCAGCTGAACATATTTAGATACTAAACACATGGCTGAGACCTCATTTCTGTATGCAGTGGGCCTTAAATGAAACTATAATGTTACTAGTTAATTTCGGTACGCGTTCCCGGTAGATGTTTGCATACATGATGTACTCCAGTTGTCAAAATTTTCAACAGCATATGTTGGATATGTATGAAATTGGGTTTCTTTTGGTCAGAATTGATTAAATTACAAAATAAACAACAAATGTCATACTATTGGGATCACTTTTGTCTCCCTTAAGGAGGCAGTAAACAGTTTTGAGCTGTTAGTGTCGAATTGGCCGGGGTGAAATTTACAAATAAGAGGCAATTTACGGAATGAAGTGCATATTTGAACTTCTAAATAATAATAATTGCTAGAATTGAAGTTTCAGCGGCTAGAATTGAGTTTCACTTATTTAAAGAAAATCAGTTGAGTAGCCTTGATCTTGATAGTATGACGTAATGACTTGCAGGAGCGTATACATGCTTCCTCTGAGCTAGCTGAAAGTGGGTTGTCATTTTAGCAGGTGCCTCAGGAAAAGTGGAATAGTGAAAAAACGGTACGGAGGGCCCATATATTTCAGCTTATTTTCAGATTTTACAGTGTTACTGGAGTACGGAACAGTGTAGCAATTGTGGCTATCATTTTCAGGGAATTTTCTGCAGCGATTGAAAAATTGGCAAATTTAGCTTTTTTCGTCATCAGTTTCCGCGACCGGGAGAGCACAAAATTCAGGTCTTGTAAACAGAAAACTAGATATTAGAGATGTATTGCAGATGGTTTGTAACGATAGACATACAGTGATGTTAATGTTGCAATATCTTTATTTCAGGTGTGTGGTTACAGACTTTTGTGTGAGGTTTTGAAAGTTAGGTTGGCGACTCTAGGCCGAGAAGCTCAGAAAACTGTTTACTGCCTCCAAAGCTTTTACAAGTAAACGGATCCTGTTTTATGAATTTTATGAATTTCAGACTTGATTGATCAATTCATTAATTTGAAGTTCATGAACAGTGTATGAACTTCAGGTTCATGAACCATCAGCATAATTGAAATAAAATCAAATACTGCACTGGAGTTCTGAGTGAAGTCACTTGTTTGATTACTGAACTTATAATTCATGAACTTAAAATCATGCACCAAAGGTGAAATTTTTGAAGAACCAGTTCATGAATAATTCTTGAACTTTAGGTTCACAGACAGTTGGTGAACTTTTTCAGGAATAGTTTCATGAACAATTCATGAACTTTTGGTTCGTGAACAGTTCACAAACTTTTTGAGGAACATTCATCGCATTGTTCACGAATGGTTCAGGAATGTTCATGAACAGTTCGTGGACAGTTCATGAATGCTCATCAGTTCATGAACTA
The DNA here is from genome assembly GCF_021730395.1 of Mercenaria mercenaria. Taxonomy (NCBI): domain Eukaryota; kingdom Metazoa; phylum Mollusca; class Bivalvia; order Venerida; family Veneridae; genus Mercenaria; species Mercenaria mercenaria. The sequence continues at coordinate 64,892,938 of NC_069377.1, read as the reverse complement.
CAGCTCAACAGGGTATATTGTAATGATGTTCCACAGCACTTCTTTTTTTAGTCCTGCTTAATGTAATACTGTGTATTCTGTTAAGCTGGATGTTGGTGCCATATGGATGAATAAAAACTGTTTATTGTAGATCAACCTATTAAATTCAATGACACATAATTACATTGTTAAAAGAGGCAGTGTCCTGACAAGCAATCAGATAGGTATGAAGGCAGCTTTTCCTCTATGATGACTTGTTAAAGATGATTGTTTCCCTGCAGTTCTGGAGGCAATGTCCGTCTAAGACAGTGTTATGATAGAAGTTATTGGAAAATTTCATATCTGCACCTAACTGCTCTATAAAATGCATTTGCATTCTGAATAATATCCAATATAATTTTTCAGCATTGTAACTGGAAACATTTGTAATGATAAAAAATGTTTTAATTGAATGGAAATAATTGGAGAATTGATGAAAAATATTTTGAGAGATGTTTAGTTGATATTTAACTGATTGAAAATGGAAGAGGAAAACAAAGCGGAAATTAAGAAAAATGTTAACGAAGGAAGTATAACAAATAATTTTGATGAAAATAAATCTAATAAAGCAGATAGCATAGTAAATAGTGAAAAAAATTCTGCTGGTGGATTAAGTTCACTTGCAGAGGTTCAAGAAAATGAAGAGAAACCAACTGCACAATGTAAACCTGATACAGGCTTTAAGTCACTTGCAGAGGTTCAAGAAAATAAAGAAAAGTCAGCATCACCATACATGTCATCTGTTGGTTCCACTATGAACAGACGTATGCCGCATCTACACAAACTTGAGAAGTAAGTAATTGTGTCTTAACAAAATTCAAAATTTTGGTTTGAATGAGTTTCAAAATAAACGATATAAATATAATTATGTAAATGTTGTTTTTTATTATTATTTTACTCTTGTTGGATAAGAACATAATTTCAGTTTCTTCATTTACATGTAAGAAGAAAACATGCTCCTAAGGTCTTTTATTACCTCCCTTTATGGAGAAAAGCAGTTGTAGTAGAGGTTTTTAAGTTGATATTTAAGTTTGAGTTCATAATGAACTTAGCACATTATTGAAATGATGTTTATATAGTGTGAAAGAAAAAGGTTCAAAGATAATCTAAACTCAACCTGATTTAACAGTTTTATACCATGAGTATGAACTTCCTTTAATTAAGAGACAAACTTTCATTAAACTAGTAAAAGCAATTAAATTTTGAAACACTTTTGACCATAGAAATTTTCTGTATGTGTTGATAACTTTTTCTAAGTATAGATCAGCTATAAATTTACCTTTCACTGGTTTGTCAGTTAACTTGCTTTTGTAAGAACAAAACAGTATTTTTGTCTATAATATTCGTGACATTGGTGTCAAATAATTCCCTATGCTATGGTGACTGATTTATGCCATTTTGTTATTTCGTTCTGTCACCCCTCCAAACATCGCCGTGCTGAATGTCTCCCCGCCGTATGTTGTTATGTTGGCCTGCCAAATGTCGCCATAACGACGTTCTATGGGGCGCCACGAGGACTTTTGCAGCAACAGAACGAAGTAATGAAATGGCACAAGTCAGCCAGCATGCTGTGCAATTTATTTTCTGAATATTGTCCTAGAGCTTCTAAAACATATCTTAATATTTGCAGAAACAGTAGATTGTTGTCTAAATAATAACTGAGCATGAATGCATAGTCTGAATGTTTTTTTATTATTTCTGACTTATATCTGAATATTTAAGTAGTCCTGAGAATTGTCTGAATATTTTCTGTTTATTTTAATTAATATCTGAATATTTCAGTGTTCTGAAAAGTATCTGAATACTTCCTGATTATTTCTGTATAATAGCTGAACATGTAAGATAATAGTTTAAAATGAACTGAAGAATTTTTTTTTTTTTTTATACGTCCAAAGGGACGTATTATGTTATATCCCTGGCATCCGTCCGTCCGTTAGCAATTTCGTGTCCGCTCTGTAACTCTTGAACCTCTTGAAGGATTTCAAAGAGAAACTTGACACAAATGTTCACCACACCGAGACGACATGCAGAGCGCATGTTTTAGATGTCTCGTTTCAAGGTCAAGGTCACACTTAGGGGTCAAAGGTCATATCATTTTGTTTCATATCTGCTCTATAACTCTTGAACTGCATGAAGGATTTCAAAGAAACTTGGCACAAATGTTCACCACACCGAGACGGCGTGCAGAGTGCATGTTTCGTATGACTCGCGTCAAGGTCACACTTAGGAGTCAAAGGTCATATATGGCTTTGCTTTGTGTATATTGCGCTGCATTGCAGTGCTCTTGTTTTTATTTGGCAGATCCTTTTTTTTGTTCACGTACAATATTTTTTTAATCCCACGCCGTGGCAGAGGGATTATAGGAATGGTCTGCGTCCGTCCTTCCGTCCGTCTGTCCGTTCTTCTGTCCGTCTTTCCGTCCTTCCGTCCGTAACAAAATCGTGTCCGGTCCATATCTCCTAAACCCCTCGAAGGATTTTCATGAAACTTGGGTCAAATGTTCACCTCATCAGGACGATGTGCAGAACCCATGAGTCAGCCTTGTCGGTTCAAGGTCAAGGTCACAACTAGAGGTCAAAGGTTTGAGCCTGCCATTTTGTGTCCGCTCTATATCTCTTAAACCCCTTGAAGGAATTTTATAAAACTTTGGTCAAATGATCACCTCATCAAGACGATGTGCAGAACCCATGAGACAGCCTTGTCGGTTCAAGGTCAAGGTCACAACTCGAGGTCAAAGGTTTGAGCCTCTCTGTATCTCCTAAACCCCTTGAAGGAATTTTATAAAACTTGAGTCAAATGATTACCTCATCAGAACGATGTGCAGAAATTATGAGTCAGCCATGCCAGCTCAAGGTCAAGGTCACAACTAAGGGTTGAAGGTTTGAGCCTTCCATTTGGTGTCCACTCTGTATCTCCTTAACCCCTTGAAGGATTTTCATCAAACTTGGGTCAAATGATCACCTCATCAACAACTCATGAGTCAGCCATGTCAACTCAAGGTCAAGGTCACAACTGAAGATCAAAGGTTTCAGCTCTGTATCTCCTAAACCCCTTGAAGGATTTTCATGAAACTTTGGTCAAATGATCACCTCATCAAGACGTTGTGCAGAATTCATGAGTCAGCCATGTCAGTTCAAGGTCAAGGTCACAGCTAAAATCAAAGGTTTTACCCTTTCACTATCCATAGCAGTGGCGGGGGATTTAGCTGTCTTTCAGACTGCCTTGTTTTAATTACTTCCCTTTTATGTTACTATAAATACCTTATTTTGAAACTTTTATTATTGGCCGTAGGGAAAAACCGAGACCACTTTTCTGTGGTACAACATGGATGGTACCTCCAAATTTTAAGTGTATTTTGACATATCTGTACCTGCTAAGGATTTTTTTGGAATTTCTTCCCTTTGTTGTTCCTGTCCTTTGGGCTTCAGCAGTCAAGTTCTTTAAATTTTGCTCCCATCCTCTGATGTAACCCTTCGGGCGTATATTGCCCCGCTTGATGGAGCTCTTGTTACTATTACTGATACAAGGCTTATTGTTCAGATCTATTGCTTTGATATAACTCAGAAAGCGGTAATTTCTGAATATATCTGAAAACAGAGGATAACTATGACATTACATTTTTTTAATTGTCACAGGGTGAGAAAAATGTGCAGCCAGACAGGGACTCGAACCCGGGGCCTCGGAATACCGTTCCGATGCTCTACTGACTGAACTACCCAGCCACCTACACATTTTCTCCCCATTTCAGTATTCAAGTCCTCTACCGTGAAATACTCCCCCGCTTTATGAAATTCGTCATCGAATTTCTAATGGGATAGAGAACAGGGTAAACATGATCTCGGAGTATATTCAGTCACGGTCCCATGTTGGGTGCCAAATGTCACAGGGTGAGAAAAATGTGCTGCCAGACCGGGACTCATACCCGGGGCCTCAGAATACCGTTCCGATGCTCTACCGACTGAGCTACCCAGCCACCTACACATTTTCTCCCCGTTTTAATATTCAAGTCCTATACAGTGACATAATTATGTTAATTATAACTACATTCATCCAGTGTTATCATTTAAATCAGAAATATATACTATATTTAAACATGTCTCAGAAGTTTTCAGTCAATATTTAGAACATATATTTTATAAGGGAATTCTACAATATGAAATTTTGATATTTCTTTACAATTGACCTGTATCCTGTGCTTTATATATTTGAATTAATTTTGGCTAATGCTAAGAAATGTAGAACATTTAAGAGTACTATTCTTCAACCAAGTCACTATTCTTTCTGATCACTAGAGGTGTAATCTGATATGGATAATAAAGAATGTCTGTCTGTCTGTCTGGCAAAGGTGCTTGAGTTATGTGGGCTTTGGAGCAGTCTAAAGATGATTATAATGAAAGGGGCTAGGGACCACATCCTCTGTAAAATTTGCAAGAAATTACTTTGAGAAATTTTCTGGAATTATTCCAGACTGTTCCTGAGCTGCTAAATGTTAAATGAGACTAGTTTTACGAAAAAATAATGAAGTATAGTTTGTTAAATATTCTTTACCTCAGTTCTTGTACACTTAAAGAATTATAATGTTCCTAAGATGTTCATGAACTTTTCTTGAACATTTCTTTCAAGAATTGTTCTTGGACTGAAGGTGTTAACCCTTTACCACACCAATATGTTTATCCCCGCATCTATCGATTACCAAACAGATATGTATTGATCCGTGTCTATCGATTACCTGATAGAAACGTATATTATCGAGAATCGGCCATTTGAACAAAAATGTCTATCCCCGTATCTCATAATCAATCGCTTTATTTTAGGGATGGGAACAAATACTGAAATCAATATTCGAATATTTGGTTTGCCATATTCGAATATATTTGAATATTCGGTTTGTTTAAATGGAAGCTTTAAATTCTTATTAAGTGACTGGCAATGCACAATGTATTCCTTTGTTTAAAGCGTGAATCATCGTATGTAATAAGGCCTAAAAAATGTTTGTTTCGGGTAACCCGACCCTACCTAATTAAACCCACCGACACTAGAGTTTTATTTCACGATTCTATCATGATAATCATAAACATATTTAACTAATTCAGTGTTTTAGCTTCAAAATAATACAAAAAAGTCAAATCGATTATAATATCGACCGTTGCAACTTTATCTAAAAATAGCAGTCGTCCCATTTAAGCACATGTCGCGCTGTTGTATTACCGCCACCATCTTGAAAATTTTCAATCGGTGTGTAAAAAGCAAGTAAGGCAGACTTTAACCTCCTTCAACATGATCTTATACATCTATCATATGTTATTTTTTGATTTTATTATAAACTACTTCAAAATTTATTCCAAATACGGCCGATTGCGGATGAAAACCCATTCTGTGGACGGTCTGAAATGTCGTTCAAAATATTGTAAAAAGATTGACAATATTTGTTTGAAAAGTTTGATACTGTTTTCGAAAGAAAAAAATCTATATTAACTTGTTACATAAAAAGGCGCCAATAACCAAAGCTAAAAAGGTATCACATTTACACCTATTGCAAACTGTTAATCCGTAATGATGACCCCAGCTAATAATGCATTGCATTTGTCTCTTTTGACATGCATCTGACACATTTGTTGAATAAACTTGAAACATTTACACCTGTTGCAAACTGTTAATCTGTAACGGTGGCCCCTGCCAATTATGCATTGCTATTTTCTTGTTAATTGGACATGTTTTGATACGCGATTACAAACACGACAGAACAAACAGTTTTATTCTGTAGAATTAGCATGCTTATATTGCCCAAAATCAATGATACTTTTTTTGAAAAGAAAATTACAATAATTTATGAATATTTGAATTTGATTTTCATATTCGAATATTCGACCGATTTTCGAATATTCGTTCCCATCCCTACTTTATTTTCATTCTTTTCCTGAATAAATGAATTCCGGATTTTTACTATTTTCAAAGTATGGGATTTTGTCATCATTATTTACGTAAAAGATCATGTGGTTACTATTTAAATTTATCAAGTACTTTGCAACTAAAGACACCGGGGTTTTTTCCTACATGTACACGTCATGGAAAATTACTACGAAAACTACTTGCAACTTGCCGGTTCGCGGGACTTTCCTCCTTCTAAAAATAACAACCATTTAACACCTAAGTATTTTTAAATGTGTAAGGTCATGAAGGTCATGTGTGATATATGTGGAGTTCCCATAAACAACAATTTGTGTTTACGATGGCTTGGAATTTATGGCCTTATATAACAGGAAGTGTTAATCAAAACAGAAAGACCGCGACTTCCAAATATTTTATGACACCCCAAGAGTTAATTGCAGCGGAAGTCACTCGTAGTTTACTGGCGATTGATCATCAAAAAATTACCTAAAAATATTTCTATCTTTTGCCCAAGTATTTTTCGGTTACGAGACTCTAGATCAGCGATCTTTTTGACAGAAATTTTATACTTTCAATGATGTAACGATCCGTTATTTATGTAGTGTTATTCAGTATGAAAGTCGTTTTTTATGTAAAAACATACCGATTCCAATTCAGCACGAGTCTAGAGACTATAAATTGAACTCTAAAAAATTAAATTATATAAATTTCAATTTGAAACCAATCCAAAACAGCAAGTTATGCCTAGAAATATATTTCCCCTTACTTAAACACTTTTTATCTTCGAAGCACAAAGAGAAACTACAATGAATTTTGTATCAACGGAAAGAGAATTTAAATTACTATGATTTTTATATTGACAAAAATAATGTCAAACTTACAGAAAATATTAAAATGATGATATTATTAACATAAGTGTGTATAATCACAAAGTAATGCCAACACCTCTGTTCATATAAGACAGTCAGGCTTATCAGCCTTATACCGATTATTGATTATTGATTATCACTTATCAGTGTTATGTAAAGGAGGTTACTTTGGCTTCTGCTCTGTGTGGTAAAGGGTTAAAATGTCCAACAAATTTAACCCCTGCAAAATTAACAAAAGGAACAATTCTAGAAATGTTCATGGATAGTTATGAACATGCAGTTAAAGATTTGTTCTTGTCTCTAAATTTCAAGAGAGTAACACAGCAATTAGTTACATACTTTATTTATGTGTAATACCCCAGTCACACATACGGCAGGGATAGCTACGTCTAGCCATGGATAGAAATGTAGTAATCCGTATCGATCCGTACCTGAGCCGTACCTTAAAGTAGTAATGTGTATCAGTCCGTACCAACCTGTACAGCTCAGGTACGGATCGATACGGATAACTATGTTTCTATCCGTAGCTAGACATAGTTATCCGGGCCGTATGTGTGACTGGGGTATAAAACTTTTACAAAAACAATATAATAAAAGGAAAGACTGAAATATCCTGATTTAGAATACTCCAAATGATGTTTTCAGTCTTTCTAGATAACTTATATATTATAATCAAATGCTCATAAATCTGTTTGTTTTACATAATTACAAAACACAAAGCTCAATTGTACAGGTTTTGAAACAGTGCTCTTAAATCTCTAGTAGACCATTAGATTTCAGGATGTCAGAATAAATTCAGCAGTACTGTTATCTTTATCCTAGGCGTCAGTTCTTTCTATTACCTGTAGATTTTTCAGTCCAGATAATTCATCTGTTATTTTTTGTTTTATCTTACTTATTTAGCTTTTAAATCTAGTAAACAATATTACAAACATGTGAAAATTGTGCAGGAAAAGATACATTTTGGAATATTACCATTCAAGAACATTTCATGAAATGTCCTTTTGAAAGTCAAAGCGAATGTTGTATCATTTTCAAATATTGCATCTGTTCCTGACCAACTTGTGTAAATTTTAAAGTACCCCTTTTTTAGCTAGTTCAGGGTGAACTATTAGTATAGGGTGGATGGTCCGTCATCCGTTGTCTGTTGTCCGTCTTAAACATCTTCTCCTCTAAAACTACTGGTCAGAATAACACCAAATTTGGTGTGTAGCATCCTGGGGAGGTCCCCTATCAAGTTTTTACAAATGGGGCATTTGGCCCCTTTTAGGGGCCGCTAGAGCTAAAAATAGAAAAACATTTAAACAACTTCCTCTCATGAACCGCTTTATGGATCTTCATCAAACTTAGTCTGTAGCATTATTATAAGGGCCTCTTTCAAATTTGTTCAAATGGGGGCATGTGGCCCCATTTAGGGGCTGCTAGAGCTAAAAATAGAAAAACCTTTAAACAACTTCTTCTCATGAACCACTTAATGGATCATCATCAAACTTGGTCTGTAGCATCATTATAAGGTCCTCTCCCAAATTTGTTCAAATGGGAGCACTTGGCCCCTTTAAGGGGTCGCTAGAGCTAAAAATAGAAATACCTTTAAACGACTTCTCATGAATCGCTTGATGGATCTTCTTCAAACTTGGTCTGTAGCATTGTTATATGGTCCTCTCCCAAATTTGTTCAAATGGGGGCACTTGGCTCCTTTTAGGGGCCGCTAGAGCTAAAAATAGAGAAACATTTAAACGACTTCTTCTCATGAACCGCTTAATGGATCTTCATCAGACTTGGTCTGTAGCATCATTATAAGGTCCTCTTACAATTTGGCACACTTGGCCCCTTTTAGGGGCCGCTAGAGCTAAAAATAGAAAAACCTTTAAACGACTTCTTCTCATGAACCGCTTGACTGATCTTCATCAAACTTGGTTTGTAGCATCATTATATGTTCAGCTCCAAAATTTATTCAAATGGGGGCATTTGGCCCCTTTTAGGAACCACTAGAGATAAAAATAGGAATACTTTAAACAACTTCTTCTCATGAACCGTTTGATAGATTTTCATCAAACTTAGTCTGTAGCATTATTTTAAGGTCCTTCCTCAGATTTGTTCAGATGGGGGCACTTGGTCCCTTTTAGGGGCTGTTAGGGCTAAAAATAGAAATACCTTGAAACAACTTCTTCTCATGAACCGCTTGATGGACCTTCATCAAACTTGGTCTGTAGCATCATTATATGGTCCTCTCCCAAATTTGTTCAAATGGGGGCACTTGGCCCTTTTATGGAGCCACTAGAAATATTTTTTTAATTTAAATTTTTAAAAACAATTTTTTATTTCTTTTTAGCTCACATGTCACAAAGTGACAGTGTGAGCTTTTGTGATCGTGCAGCGTCCGTCGTGCATCCGTCCGTGCGTAAACTTTTGCTTGTGACCTCTCTAGAGGTCACATTTTTCATGGGATCTTTATGAAAGTTGGTCAGAATGTTCATCTTGATGATATCTAGGTCAAGTGCGAAACTGGGTCACGTGCGGTCAAAAACTAGGTCAGTAGGTCTAAAAATAGAAAAACCTTGTGACCTCTCTAGAGGCCACATTTTTCACAAGATCTTCATGAAAATTGGTCAGAATGTTCATCTTGATGATATCTAGGTCATGTTTGAAACTGGGTCACGTGCCTTCAAAAACTAGCTCAGTAGGTCAAATAATAGAAAAACCTTGTGACCTCTCTAGAGGCCATATTTTTCATGGGATCTGTATGAAAGTTGGTGTGAATGTTCATCTTGATGATATCTAGGTCAAGTTCAAAACTGGGTCAGCTGCGGTCAAAAACTAGGTCATTAAGTCTAAAAATAGAAAAACCTTGTGACCTCTCTAGAGGTCATACTTTTGAATGGATCTTCATGAAAATTGGTCAGAATGTTCACCTTGATGATATCTAGGTCAAGTTTGAAACTGGGTCACATGCCATCAATAACTAGGTCAGTAGGTCAAATAATAAAAAAACCTTGTGACCTCTAGAAGCCATATTTTTCATGGGAACTGTATGAAGGTTGGTCTGAATGTTCATCTTGATGATATCTAGGCCAAGTTCGAAACTGGGTCAACTGTTATTAAAAACTAGGTCAGTAGGTCTAAAAATAGAAAAACCTTGTGACCTCTGTAGAGGCCATATTTTTCACAAGATCTTCATGAAAATTGGTCAGAATGTTCACCTTGATGATATCTAGGTCAAGTTTGAAACTGGGTCATGTGCCCTCAAAAACTAGGTCAGTAGGTCAAATAATAGAAAAACCTTGTGACCTCTCTAGAGGCCATATTTTTCATGGATCTGTATGAAAGTTGGTCTGAATGTTCATCTTGATGATACTAGATCAGTTTCGAATCTGGGTCAGCTGCGGTCAAAAACTAGGTCATTAGGTCTAAAAATAGAAAAAGCTTGTGACCTCTCTAGAGGCCATACTTTTGAATGGATCTTCATGAAAATTGGTCAGAATGTTCATCTTGATGATATCTAGGTCAAATTTGAAACTGGGTCACGTGCCATCAATAACTAGGTCAGTAAGTCAAATAATGAAAATACCTTGTGACCTCTCTAGAGGCCATATTTTTCATGGGATCTGTATGGAAGTTGGTCTGAATGTTCATCTTGATGATATCTAGGTCAGGTTCAAATCTGGGTCACATGAGCTCAAAAACTAGGTCAAATAATAGAAAAAAAACGACATCATACTCAGTTCAAAACTGGGTCATGTTGGGACAGGTGAGCGATTCAGGACCATCATGGTCCTCTTGTTTAAATTTAATACTTTGTCACAGTCAAGATCTAATTAGGTCAAAGTCAGCCTCAGGTGAGCGACTTAGGCCCACTCGGGCCTCTTGTTAATTTTTATTATTATTATACCAGATTTATATAGCGCCCTTTTCATGATAAACACGTTCAAAGGCGCTTTACATATTAATGATATTTTTCAGTTTCTCTTCTCAGATATCAAAAAGTAAATTTTACTATTTCTTTGTATAATGTCAAAAAAATCTTTTTTTTTGACATACTGAATGAAATTTTACCAGAGATGTGAAATGGTCAGACTTATTAATTGAACTCAGGTTTTGGTTGGTCTTTGTGGTTTGTACTGACCATCTGATCATTTCTGTTAGAAGTGATAGTGGTTGGCCAATTTTTCACCTTCTCCATAAGAAAGGCTTTACCCCACACCCCACCCCTACAGAAAAAAAGAGAGATTGTCTTTGGCTGTCTTATTAGCAAAGACAATTGGTTGTTATGTGACATGCATTAGTACTTGTTTTTGTGGCTGGGAAAATAAAATTTTACAGTCATTGAAAATAATGTTTTAATTCTTTCACTGAATAATTATAGAACACAAAATACTTCTTCTATAGTTCATGTTAGGTTCATCATATATGGTCAAAAATAGAAACTGGACATTTTGAGGATATAGAAATTCATAAACTGTTGTTTTGTTGTTCTGGAAAAATAAAAGTAGATTATTGTAACTATGAACTTTCATCATTGATGAAAATGCTTCAAAATGTTAAAGAACAATACAAGAGCTATTTAAGAACTGAATGAATTTTTAAACTGTTCTTAGTTGTACAAAGAACAAAAGTAGAACCAGTTATTAAAATAATTTGAAAGCAACATGCATATTAAAGCATAAATTTTAAGAAATTGTTAAAACATCATGAAAGGGTTTTTATTTTTTAAATTGTTCGGTAACATTTCAAGTACAAATGTTCATGAACAGCCATAAAGCACAGTTCAAGAAATGTTCTTAATGTTATGATCAGCATTAATTGTGGAAAAGAGTTTGATTGGAAATGAGTGTATGATACAGCAGACTTCTCTTATACCTTTTTCTTCATACTCCACACTGCACTGAGTGCTTGTAATAGCTGTGATGGTACTTAAATGACAGTTTCAGAACAGATGTATTGTCCAGGATCGATTTGTGCTTGTTTATTTGACAGAGAGTCTGAATGCTGGATTCCATGGTTAGATAACATACTGTTTATTACAACTTTATATAGTCTGTGTTCATTCATTTTGGCATCTTTAGCAGACCAGTTATTATACTAAACACTGCAACAGCTAAAAGAAATTGAAACATTGATAAGTTAGAGCTGAATTTAGCTGTAAGTTGACAGCCTTTCATGCATTCAACAGTGCCTTCTGATCCCCTGTGAAATAGGTTCATGAGCTTCATGAATTTGTAAGAATTCATGAATTATTTCATGAATTATCACAAAAGTTCATGAGCTACAAGGAAAAATTCACTAACTTAAATTCATGAACTCTTTAGTTCAAGAATATTACTTTCATTTCATGAACTTGTAAATGTAGTTCATGAAATTTCAGAAAATCCATTAAATAATTTAAGAAGTTCATGAACTTGAAAATGAAATTCAGATAATGATTAAAATTGTGATTCAGGAACTACAGGGTTATGCCCTGTAAAAAATGTTCTAGAACTTAAGTATTAAGTTCTTGAACATTCAAGAACTTCTGAAGAACTGCTCTTGAACCAGCATAACAGTTCTTAGACTGTGATTCTAGAACAATGATGGTTCTTGAACATTGGTTCAAAAACTGCAAAAGTTCAAGAACTTATAGAACTTTACCAGTTCCTGAACAGTTACTGTTGTCTAGACTAAGAACCAAAATTGTTCATGAACACAGATTCATTAAAAGTACTAAAATTCAAAACCTTTTTCTAGTTCAGTACCAGTTCTTGAACCCAATTGTGAGTTTTGGAACTGTTCATTCATTAAACATAAAACTTAGGTTTATTACCTTTTACAATAATTGAATAAGTTCATGAACTGTTCATGAATGTTCATGAACATTAAATTCATAGTGTCACATGATCAGTTTCCATTATTTTGTTGCATGCTGGGAAATTTTTTGCACATGTGATTCATCAATTTTTGAGAAGTTTGTGCAGCAAATAAGAAAGAAATATTTATCATACTTCAGTTAGGAATGGTTTAAAAGGAACATGAGTATACTGAATATCAATTAAGTAATTATGGTGTTGTCATAAATCGTTCATTTTAAAAAATATAATATCCTTTTAAAATGTCACAAGTTTTCACAACCTTGAAGCAAAGCTAGTATCTGAATTTCAATCTTGAGATTATTAAGTAAATTAAACATTGTTTAACTTAATGTTTTGTATTTTATACAGCAATTGTTTACTTTTTTAGCTCACCTGTCACAAAGTGACAAGGTGAGCTTTTGTGATCGCGCGGTGTCCGTCGTCCGTTGTCCGTGCGTCCGTCCGTGCGTCCGTCCGTAAACTTTTGCTTGTGACCACTCTAGAGGTCACATTTTTCATGGGATCTTTATGAAAGTTGGTCAGAATGTTCATCTTGATGATATCTAGGTCAAGTTCGAAACTGGGTCACGTGCCATCAAAAACTAGGTCAGTAGGTCTAAAAATAGAAAAACCTTGTGACCTCTCTAGAGGCCATATATTTCACAAGATCTTCATGAAAATTGGTCAGAATGTTCACCTTGATGATATCTAGGTCAAGTTCGAAACTGGGTCACGTGGGGTCAAAAACTAGGTCAGTAGGTCTAAAAATAGAAAAACCTTGTGACCTCTCTAGAGGCCATATTTTTCATGAGATCTTCATGAATATTGGTCAGAATGTTTACCTTGATGATATCTAGGTCAAGTTCGAAACTGGGTCACGTAGGGTCAAAAACTAGGTCATTAGGTCTAAAAATAGAAAAACCTTGTGACCTCTCTAGAGGCCATATTTCTCAATGCATCTTCATGAAAATTGGTCAGAATGTTCATCTTGATGATATCTAGGTCAAGTTCGAAACTGGGTCACGTGGGGTTAAAAACTAGGTCAGTAGATCTAAAAAAAGAAAAACCTTGTGACCTCTCTAGAGGCCATATTTTTCATGAGATCTTCATGAATATTGGTCAGAATGTTCACCTTGATGATATCTAGGTCAAGTTTGAAACTGGGTCATGTGGGGTCAAAAACTAGGTCAGTAGATCTAAAAATAGAAAAACCTTGTGACCTCTCTAGTGGCCATATTTCTCAATGGATTTTCATGAAAATTGGTCAGAATGTTCACCTTGATGATATCTAGGTCAAGTTCGAAACTGGGTCTTGTGCGGTCAAAAACTAGGTCAGTAGGTCTAAAAAAAGAAAAACCTTGTGACCTCTCTAGAGGCGATATTTTTCAATGGATCTTCATGAAAATTGGTCAGAATGTTTACCTTGAAGATATCTAGGTCAAGTTTGAAACTGGGTCACGTGGGGTTAAAAACTAGGTCAGTAGATCTAAAAATAGAAAAACCTTGTGACCTCTCTAGAGGCCATATTTTTCATGAGATCTTCATGAATATTGGTCAGAATGTTTATCTTGATGATATCTAGGTCAAGTTCGAAACTGGGTCCTGTGGGGTCAAAAACTAGGTCAGTAGGTCTAAAAATAGAAAAAACCTTGTGACCTCTCTAGAGGCCATATTTCTCAATGGATCTTCATGAAGATTGGTGAGAATGTTCAGCTTGATAATATCTAGGTCAGGTTCGTAACTGGGTCATGTGCGGTCAAAAACTAGGTCAGTAGGTCGAAAAATAGAAAAACCTTGTGACCTCTCTAGAGGCGGTATTTTTCATGAGATCTTCATGAAAATTGGTCAGAATGTGCACCTTGATGATATCTAGGTCAAGTTTAAAAGTGGGTCACGTGCCTTCAAAAACTAGGTCATTAGGTTAAATAAAAGAAAAACCTTGTGACCTCTCTAGAGGCCATATTTTTCAATGGATCTTCATGAAAATTGGTCAGAATTTTTTATCTTGATGATATCTAGGTCACATGTGCTCAAAAACTAGGTCACTATGTCAAATAATAGAAATAACGATGTCATACTCAGTTGAACACTGGGTCATGTGGAGATAGGTGAGCGATTCAGGACCATCATGGTCCTCTTGTATTATGCTCCCAATCCCACTCTAGTTTACTGTTTTACTCAACATGTCATTTGTTGAGGGTGGAAAATGTCATTGTCACAGTGACTCAGCAGAGACTAAAAAAACAGTCTCTAGCCACTTACGGAACAACACTTTGACCTATAGGAATTTTTTTTGTATCAAGCTCTACCGAAATTTTTCAGAGAATTCCATTTAAAGGTGGATAATCAGATTTTGGCCATGTAACGGATTTGTTCGAAACTTTAGCATCTGATCATTTACACTCATTTATGTTCACTTAACACTTAATACAAATTAGATTTTCACTGGAGGTATCTTTAAAATTTCATTTTCCTATCCTGGTTGCCCAACCAAGATAGAGTTATTTTATCATAAGTATAAATTTGATAAACATACTTTGCCTAAGGAAATGTATAAATATTAGACATATTGTAATATATTTGTAAAATATTTGCATTAAAAATTATGTATTTAGATGGAATTCATTAGAAACGCAAGTTTGAAAAATTATTATTACCTCCCTTTGCCTATCTTGGTTGCGCAACCAAGATAGATTGGAAATAAATGAATTCAGAAGCTACACACAGCTTTAAAACTTGCATTCTGGTTCAGATTGTTCAATAGTTGATATGTCTATCAAATGCAAATGTAAAACAACTAGACATTGTATCGAAATAAAAAGAAATACCCAGCTTTTTATATACTTTCATATTAAAGGGGAGTAGTTACAAAATTTTATAAAAATAATAAAATATACATTTCAAATAGGAATCTAACTCAATGTAATCGGTCTTTTTGTTCCTTAAATAATTCTCTACCAGAATATACAAAAAGTAAAAAATGTCATTAAATGTTTAAATGTGATTGACCACCTTTAATACATGCAGATCTCTCAGGTTTCATAGTGTTACACTCCTACCAGGTTACCTTGACTAGTTCATGAAACTTGTGTCTTTTTCTTCTTCTTTTTTTTACAAAAATAGTTCATGAATAAATGTTCATGAAAATCAAAATTTATGTTTCATGAATTTCAATATTCATGAACTAGTTTATGAATTAAAATTCATTTATGATTTTTAATTCATGAACAAGTTCATAAATATCGAAATTCATGAAACATAAATTTTAAATATTCATGAACTATTTAATGAATTTGTTCATGAATAAATTCATGAAGTTCATTAACCTTTTTCACAGGGGATATGTTAGATACATTTGATTTATCAGACTGTAGCTTTGTAGTTGATGTTGAAATGACTTGTTTCAGATTAACAAAGCTTAGTCTTAATATTGCTAGAAAATGAAAAACAAGCTGGCTCATTAAAATAATTGAAAAGAAATTAAATTGTTATCCAGAGGGTCTCTGAGAGAAATCAACAGATTAATTTTAAATGTCTTTAGATTGGATTTTGTAAATGGTTCCATTTTTTAAAAGATCCAAAAGGAATAATACTGTTCCGATTACATCATCACTCTTGACTTCAGTCAGGGAATTGTGTCAGCAGCGCATGTTCAATAAGCATCTTTTCCTTCATTTTCTGTGAAATTGGAAAGGAATTTAGGGGAAAAATCTGTGCATCAATCTGTCTCTCCAGATTTGTTTTTCATCTTTAAGGAGATCATTTAGAAGCATACAATGCAAACAAGAAAATAAAAAGCAGGCTTTGTTTAATTAAGGTGTAATGAATTGTGACCCTAGTGTGCCCTCAGTTTGATAGGGTATATGTAAATGTACATAATTATGTAACACCAATACAATTTAATTGTCATGCAGCAACTTTCCAGAGAAAGACCCATTAGTGCATCTCTGTGGGCTAAATATTTTAACCTCTGGGTAGCATCTTTGACCTTCTGCAAGCCAGCCAGATGACTTCCTCAGATGACTATTGGGAGTGGGGCATGAACTGCAGAGGTAAGAGGCCACAGAGACATATATAAAGATCAACATGCCTCCATAATTTCCTCTGCTATTGAATTAAGTGTATGTGTTTTATCAGTCTGTCAAACTTTTGCACATAACCATCTGTTTAATATACACTGTCATACCTGTATCTCCAGAACCTATGAAGGAATTTGTCTCCTATGGTAACACACTGAATGAAAACTTTTACAGCTCTTTAACTCTGCTGTTGATGAAAATTGCGGTCACCTTGACAGGAAAATTACTGTGAAGTTACAGGATATATTTTATTTAAGACCTTTGAAAAACATGTGTATATAAAGCTTGTAATAACAGCTGTATTGAATTGAAAGGAAATAGGATTTTTTTCCATTCTTATTTCTAGATTGGATGTCCGGTGAATTTATATGTATTTTTCCTGGAAATGACTTTTCTGCAGTTCAGCAAGTTTCCAGTATGTGACATTGACAAGTTGATTAATTGTGGCTACCCATTTAAGGGGCATAACATGTGCTTAAAGATTTTTTTCCTCACCAGATTCTAATGAAACATATATTTTAATGGATCAGCTTCATTACAGGAAGCTGCATTTCCTCTTAATAGAAGTATACTATGTCCTGTTCTTTTGTATGTAACATGTATTTTCTTGAGATCTAATATTGATTGAATTGCAATCAAGTAACTAGGTTATTCATTTGAAATGATGTCTCATTCCTTCAGAAAGGGCAATTAGGTGTGACATACATCATTAAAAGCTACATGCTAGACACAGTTTTTCTGACTTGCATGTTCATGTGATTATGAAACAGTTGTCTTGATGTTAAAAAAAAGGTAAAGTTTCTTGTTTAACATGGGTAGTCGACGAAAGTCCACACCAGGAATGGATGGAACAACTTATTTCCAGCCGAGCCCACGGCAGATATCGTATTTACCTCCCCAGCATCCAGTCTAGGCCAATACTGCTGGAAACAGAACCAGTTTAAGTAAATCACCCAGCAGTGAACACTAGTCAGGATATCAGCCGCAACCGGGATGTTCCTATAAAAATAAATACCATGAGTTTAGATAGCCAACCCGGATGTTCTTATCAAATAAATGATGCAAAATATGGCTCAATCAAGCAGATATGGAGAGGGAAGACTTGACAATCAAATACTGATGGCTTCAGTTTGTAGCTGTCACAGAATTTATGTTGCCCAGCAATTCTGGTGGCAATGTCCCATTGATGGTAGATTCTAAGACAAGTTATTGGAAAATGCTCTCATATCTACACTGCTCTGTGATTTGCAGATGCATCTGATTAGAAATTTGTATGATTTTTTTCATTATAATAACTAGCAATCTTTTCTAAACTGACTGAGGAATTACTTAATTGAGATATTATTGAAACCAATAACGCCATCAAAGTTACTATATGACTGAATGAAACAATTCGACACTTAGGCCTAAAGGTCCGGTATCCTGACCTACCCTAAATGTTTTTATGGCCTTTGAGATTTTTTTTTCAACTTTTTAGGCCTTAATGAAAAATATTTAACGTGACTGAAGTTGTTGTTGATTAATTGAAAATGGAAGTAGAAAACACAACAGAAATTAAGAAAATTGAAAACTTAAGACAAAAATAATTCTAATAGAATGATAACAAAAGCCATTTTGAAGAAAACATTTTTAATAAAGAAGATAGTATGATAAATAAAGGACAAAAGCTTGCTGGTGGATTAAATTCTGTTGTGGAGTACCAAGAAAATGAAGAAAAACCAGTTTTACCAGGTGCAGTCTCTAATTCTGAAGTGGAGGTTCAAAATAATGACAAACCAGCACCACCATACATTCCATCTGTTGGTTCCTCTGTGAATAGACGTATACAACATCTACACAAACTTGAAAAGTAGGTAGTTGTTTGCAAAAACTGTATATTCAAATGTTTGTTGATAAGATAACTAGACTATTTTTATACCCCTAAAGTTTTAGGGGGGGGCACTTAGAGATGGCCTTGTCCATTTTTCCATCCTACCATCACTGTTGGATTTTATGTCATGCATATCTCGAAGTATTTGACCAGGTGTCATCAAACCTTACAGGATTGTTAATCAGCATGAGAAGTTGTGCACTTGACATTTTAATTGGGATCCCACAGAGCCAGAGTTATGGTCCTTGACTTATTCAAAAATATGCATAAAAAGGCAGAAAAAAATTGTTTGGCATGTATCTCAAAAAGTATTAACCTAGGATTATGAAACATTTCAGGAATATTATTCAATATGACTGTGAAGTTTTGCACCTTGGGTTTTGTTAGAGATTTTATTGAGCCAGACCAGAGTTATGGCCCTTGACTTGGTAAAAAGATAAGCGCAAAAGGTTATTTCTTCTAGACCTATTCATATTCTCAGCTACATGCTTAACACTGCAAGGCATGTACAAGACTTCCATGAGGTGGTAAATAACAATTACAATATGCTTTTAGTGTTCAAGACAGGTTGCCATATATTTCGGATAAGAAGTTAGTTCCTTTGCACATAATAACTTGATTTGTGCTACATAATATGCATACACACTGGAGTTTCCAAATGCCTTGTGGTATATATGCATGGAACAGCCCTGATGGGGCTAAAATGATAGTGACACCCCTTATTTAATCTGACACATTACATAAGTGCAAGTGATGTTCCAAGTATAGTGGTATTTATCAGGCCCTTCCCCAGAAATTTTTTAAGGCGCTGGGGTAAAGTTTGCGTGGTGGGATAAGGGGTGGGTGCGGGAGGGGTTTCCCCTCCCGTGTTCGATTTTTTTTTAAAAAATCAAACCCAAATGGTGCTTTTTTAAGTATACCATATGCAAAAAAACACAACAACATGTATTTCATTACTTCTACATTTTTACATAATCATATAACCATCAATATATCATATACACTAAACAGATGTCCACTTCTTTTATATGTATTTTCAAACAACACATATGTCCTTCCACTTCTTTTGTACTAACACCAACAGCACATAGGCATTTTTGTTTTCATATACCGGTAAGTGTCTGCCATTCCTTTACTGCACCACTGAAATTAAAGTCATTCAATTTTTGTCCCTGCATGGACACCATGAGTAAGGCATTAAGCACTTTCATGCTCACTGGTGAATGGTGGGTGGTCTTCACATTCAACTGCTGAAACCTCTCTCACAATCTGAAAGTACGAAAAAAAAGTATTTGTTATTTTCCCAGAGCAAGGATAACCAAGGATGGATTTATATTGTAAAAGTTCCTAAGATTTGACTTTTATCTTGTGTTCTTCTGCACAATGAATTGCAACAGTATTTCTGTTAAATATTTGTGGGTGTTAACAACACCATTGCAGCTTTTTTACACACAGAAGCAGGTTCTGTATTTCAAGTTTAACTACTGTATTGTACTGCAAGCAGCAAGTTTCAGAAAGAACATGTATACACACCAGCTGTGGAGGTTAGTAGAAGCAGTCCCACTGTAGCGACTTTGCTCAGGTTTGGGTGAGACTTGAACAGATTACCAACAATCCACTCCATGGTGCGCAAAGTGTTCATCTGTGGTAAGGGTGGCTTTCGCCTGTGCCCATTCAATAACCGCCCGGTCTTCTTCAAGGGAGAAGAGTGATGAAAGAGCCTGAAATGAAACATAAGTTACAATGACATGTTTCAATGACTTGACAAAATGAATCATAACTTTTTTGTAGTTGATAAGTTTCTTGTTTTTTTTTTTCTTCTAAAATTCTTTGGACCATACATGATGCTGTAAATATAGTCAGTAAATAATTAAATCAATGTTTATTTAGCATAGAAATATTGACTTCCTTGAAATACAGCAGAAGAGAATTCATTCATCCCTTTTACCGACTAGCCCAGTTCTTTACGTGAGAAAGTAGGCAGTTGCTTATTTGGAACTGGTCTTTCCCAGGAACGATGGTTAGGTAACCTGCCCTAAATTTTGTTATTCCACTGAAATTTGCATCATTTGGTCTTTGCATGTTTACTTTGAGAGATACAAAAGCAAAGTGAAACACAAAATATCATAGTAGATAAAGTTTAATATTTAGAAATTAATAGCATCTTAAACAATTGTAATTAAACATCCTCGAAAAAGTTTGCTTCAGTTCATCCGGAACAATGATTTCAAACTTCAGTCAAAGAATCACAGGTCATTTTAATACAGTTGCCTTTCTCTGCTAATTATTACTCGATAACAATTAACTTACCCCTGCATTCCGTCACCAACTGTTATCCCATTTCGTTGCAGAGACTAATTATAATCTTTAACTAATTATAATCCAATCACTCCTGCTCCAATTAACCGCAAGCAAACTTGTGAAAACACAGACTTTCACCAACACGTGTCCTCTTTAAACCCTTATCAGTACACGGTAAACAGCTAGCTACACTGTGTATTCATAAACTTCCCCGATCGATATTTACCTGAGGTATCTCACAGGGATGAAATCGCTTACTGATTTAAGACGCTGCGCTAATAATTGAGGCACCTCGCGGGATAATTAAGCGCTGCGGGAAGCTGTATTTCGTGTTTTAAGCGCCGCGGTAGCGCGGCGCCTTATGCGGCTGGGGAAGGGCCTGTTTATGCTTAACAAAAATTCACTATCACTTTGTGTTGTTATATACTTGTTTTTACCACTTACATCTTCATCTGTAACATTTGTAACTTTGCCTGTATTTTCTATTTTCCATAGTACAGCAACAACATAAATTACAAGACCATCTTTAAATGTTCAAGATGACCATTTTATGTATAATACAACCAAAGTGTCTTTTACACCATTGCAACTTGCAAGATGTTCATAATATCTTTAGCTCTGTATTTGTTACTGCAGTTCCTTTATTATATTGTACTCAAATACCTATTATAGTGCAAACCTGAATAGCTTGGCAATTTTTATTATACTAAATGCCTTTATGCTCCATAGATGACAGGGACACACACACCATTTGCTGCAAAGCCATGAATGCATTACATGACAGTTACAACCTGCTTTTATTTTTCATGACAAATTAGTGTTCATTTCTATTTGAGTCTTTAATGTTTTATAGCAGTTTTTGCAGAATTAGAATTTTGGTTAGAGATTCAGTCACAGCAGTTGCTTTTGAACAAAATCAATATTGTGCAATGATATTTATTAATATGTTGATCTTACGGCTTTAGCTTCTTTGCTATTCTCAATGTTTTATGTAGAATTTATGTAAATTAAAGCGGAAGTTTATCTATAGCTTTCTGTGAAAAAAGTATTTGTTAAAGGCTCCTCTGGTCGCCATATGACCTATCATGTGTCGGTGCCAAGTTAAGTCAAAATAAATAAATAAATAAAGGCTCCTGTATAACAACAAAAAATATAGAAATGAGAGATAATCCAGTTTATCATATTAAAATTAAAGTAAATTACAAAAGGTCAGTAGTTTTATGACATTTAAAGGAATAATAATAAAATAAAATATTTCCCTAGAGTATCTCTTGGATAGAAATTGAGAAGATATTAATAACAATATCAAAAGTGTAGGCAGTCATATTTCAATAATCAGCTCTCTACTTTCTTCCAATGAATTTTTCTCTTGATTGTATGGGGAAAGTGGATTTTCTGGAATTGCTTCATCTTTTTATTTGAAATTGGTTTCAAGGAATTCTATTACTTCTGGATAATCTTTTGTGATGGAGCAGGTTAATGAAGTCTTTCTAAGTTGATAGATCTTTTTATCCCATCAGTGACTTTTAGCTACCTATCACCTCCTATGCAAATGAAAGTTCAAGGTCATTTCAGATAAACTTGAGAGGTTTACAATAGAAATCAGTTTAAACTAGAAACTCCAGAAATGCATGATGCATTTTAGCCATACAAACTAGGAGTTCATGGTCATACTTTAATAATCTCAGTGGTCAGTGGTCACAGAAAGTTAAATAGCCCTGCAAATGAAAATGCCATGGACACATTGGTTGAGAGGGCTAAGACGCTTTCCTAAGGAGGTGATGAAGGCCTAGTGTTCGATTCCTAGCTATTCCCATTGCGGCATGTTCTTGGACAGACCACTTTATCACGATTGCTTCAGTTGACCCAGCTGTAAATGGGTACAAGCAAATGGCTTGGGGTAAGTTATGATTGGTTTAAACTGTTCTTAAAATAGGGTTGCTCAAAAGCTGCACAGAGCTTACTTCATTGTTTCACAAAGCAACTGTAAATAAAATTTACCTTTTAACCTTTAAAGCTTATAGTCTGATTTACACAAGTAGTAATATACAGTAATGTAACAGTATTTGTCACACAATGTTTGTTACATGAGCATTGATTTGTACCTATTTTAAGACATACAGAAAACAAATTGTTGGCAATTAACACTTAATCTAAACAAAGCTGTTGGCAAATTAATTAATATCTGTGAGGGTTTTATACAATAGTTTCCAGAATAATTGCTTTTACCTTCTTCAACATGATAACATAAGCATAGGAGAATCAGAGAGGAATGGGGGGGGGGGGCAAAAACAAGTCTGGTCTGTACATTTTTATTAACAGACATGCATTATTAGGCCTATATAGATGTTATTAGGCCAATATACCATTTTCCTGTGTTATTGCTGTGTGATCTAGTACCAATATAATATCTCCCTGTATAATTGCTTTGTGATTTTTCACTATGTTCTGCTAGACATTTCAGTGGCATCATTGCAACATTTGGAGATAATATAACTATGATGTTCTGAAGAAAATTAAATTGATCATTTTCATTACAACTGATAACAAACCACATCCTGTTCTTTTATTTTTAACATGTATTTTCTGATGATGTTATTGATTATATGGCCATATTTTGTCTGTCATCAGCAGGGTTTCATTATCATCATAATGATTTTTAGTCTTATGAAACCAGGGAAATCAAAGTCTTACTGAGATAGCAACTGTTGCTGGTAACTAAAATAGTAGAGTATCTTACAAGCAGAGTGAGGAGGTCAGGGTTTGATCTCTAGCTGGGTCATACTTATCTCTACCTATCTTACCTATCTCTAGCTGGGTCATACTTATCTCTACCTATCTTACCTATTTCTAGCTGGGTCATACTTATCTCTACCTATCTTACCTATCTCTAGCTGGGTCATACTTATCTCTACCTATCTTACCTATCTCTAGCTGATTCATACTTTCAAAGACTTTTTTTAAAAGTAATACTTGTAACTTTCTTGTTTATTGCAAAGTGTAAGCAGGATAGTGCTAGGAATAGTTAGCTGGGTGTCAGTATAATGTGCATATAATGTATGTGTACCATGAGATATTTCAATGAGGCAGTAATGTAAAGGTGTGCATTGTATACTTACTGCTACAAGCATTATAAAATAGCTACCTTTTTAGCTCACTTGTGCTCGGGGTGAGCTATTGTGATTGCTCACCGTCCGGCGTCCATCCACACTTTCCTTCAACCAGCATCTTCTCAGAAACAATTTGGTGTAGTTGATGAAACAAATGGCCTGAATGTTCCTTGGGTGATCCTCTTTCAAAGTTGTTCAAATGGTTTTGCTTGGTTCCACATAGGGGCCGCCAGAGCTAAAAATAGAAAAATCTTCTAACGACATCTCTTCTTTAAACCTCTAGTCCAATTTCAAAATAATTTCACGCAAATGGTCCTTATGTAATGTGTTCAAATTATTATTATTATTATTATTATACCAGATTTGTTGAGCGCCCTTTTCATATGGAATATACGTTCAAAGGCACTTTACAATTAAACATGTGACACATCGCAGATATGTAGGAAAATAACAAAACATGACATATGCAATCACAAAACTGAAACTGAACAATTTGATTTAAACGCCATTTTTAACTCATCTGATTTTTTGAAAAAAAATGAGAGTTATTGTCATCACTTGAGCGGTTGTCGGCGTCGGCGTCTGCGTCGGCGTTGCCTGGTTAAGTTTTATGTTTAGGTCAGCTTTTCTCCTAAACTATCAAAGCTATTGCTTTGAAACTTGGAATACTTGTTCACCATCATAAGCTGACCCTGTATAGCAAGAAACATAACTCCATCTTGCTTTTTGCAAGATTTATGGCCCCTTTTGTACTTAGAAAATATCAGATTTCTTGGTTAAGTTTTATGTTTAGATCAACTTTTCTCCTAAACTATCAAAGCTATTGCTTTGAAACTTGGAATACTTGTTCGCCATCATAAGCAGACCCTGTACATCAAGAAACATAACTCCATCTTGCTTTTTGCAAGATTTATTGCCCCTTTTGGACTTAGAAAATCAGTTTTCTTGGTTAAGTTTTATGTTTAGGTCAGCTTTTATCCTAAACTATCAAAGCTATTGCTTTAAAACTTGCAACACTTGTTCACCATCATAAGTTGACCCTGTACAGCAAGAAACATAACTCCGTCCTGCTTTTTGCAAGATTTATGGCCCCTTTTGGACTTAGAAAATATCAGATTTCTTGGTTAAGTTTTATGTTTAGGTCAACTTTTTCTCTTAAACTATCAAAGCTATTGCTTTGAAACTTGCAACACTTGTTCACCATCATAAGCTGACCCTGTACAGCAAGAAACATAACTCCATCCTGCTTTTTGCAATAATTATTGCCCCTTTTGGACTTAGAAAATCATTTTCTTGGTTGAGTATTATGTTTAAGTCAACTCTTCTCATAAACTATCAAAGCTTTTGCTTTAAAACTTGCAACAGTTTTTCACCATCATAAGTGGACACTGTACATCAAGAAACATAACTCTATCCTGCTTTTTTTTGTAAGAATGATGGCCCTTTTTAGACTTAGAAAATCATGGGTAGGACAATATTTCTATTAAATAAAAAAAATCAGATGAGCGTCAGCATCCGCAAGGCGGTGCTCTTGTTTATAAATGATACATTCAATGGGGTTGTACATAATAATAAAAAATAATAGTTATTACAACAATATCATAAATGAACAATGATAATATTTACAGCCTTATTGTAACAAACAGCCATGACTGCACCCCTCCCCTTGAGGTCGTTTTACCCCTATTGCCAATACCAGTGCTTTAAACATCTGGTATGCCCAGACGGGCTGCATATAGTGGTACAACCTCCCAGTAAATGGTACCATCATATACTGTATTAGATAGAAATACCACACACTTCAAGTGAAACTCAAGTCCTGCAAAAAAAAAACACACACATAGAACGTCATAACCATGATGAAATAAAAGATGAATTGTCAATTTAGTTAATTACATGATGAATTGTACAGTTAAGAGATCTTCATCAGCGACGAATGACTTGCCTAGTTCTGTATTACAAAAATAATAATGGCATATTTATTATGGGTAGAAACAGTCACAGTTGATATCTGTGTGTTGTAGAAAATTTTGAAAAGGAGTGTTCGTCAAAAAACATGGCTACCAGAGGACATGGTCACTTTTCTCTATATGTATATAGTGGAAACTACAAAAATCTCTTGTATGAAATTTTAAAATAATTTCACACAAATGGTTCGTGTGTGACCCTCTACCAGGATTTTTCAAATTATTTTGATCCATCAAAAAACGTGGCCGCCAGGGGCTGTGGCCATTTTTCCCCTATTATATATTTATATAGTAGAAACTTAAAAAATATTATTGTCAGAAACAGCAGGTCCAGTTTTAAAATAATTTTACACAATTGTTTCTTTGGTGTGACCCTTTACGAAGATTATACAAATCATTCTGTTATATCAAAAAGCATTCCCACTAGAAGGTGTGGTTACTTTACCCCTTATTAATATAGTGGAAACTTTAAAAAAATCTTCAGGTTGATATATTGTCATATCACATCATTTCCCAAATGTCATACCCCATCTCTACTCCCCCCCCCCCCCCCCCCCCCCCCCCCACCCCCACCACACCTCATTTCACACACATTTCCTGCCTCTACTTATTCTGTAGAAACTTTTAAATGTTTAAGCAAGCAACTAAATTCATTATGCTTAGTTAGATTATTTATAATCTTGCTTGTATGTCTGTTCAGGATTCAGCATAAGGTTTGATCCTCTCTAGCTAACCTTAAAGCAGATGTAATATTAAATGCACCATACTAAAGCTATGGTCGGGAATACTGCTATCAAATTAAAGGCATACTAAAGCAGAACAAACAAAATCAATTCTTCATGGAACACTGTTACATCTAAGTTTATCAGATAAATTCTGTGACAGTGAGATTTCCTGTCAAAAATGACTTTTTGCTACAGCCATAAATGATTTTTCCACTTAGATTCAGCAGATCACCATTGAAAAGTTTGGTGGATTGGCAAGTCTAACAACCAGAATTTGTTTTTAAAAAAAAGAAACAACAGTTACTCTTCACAATTCATAAACAGCTTCAAAACATAATACTGCTCATCTTTCATCTAGCTTTCATAACTTGTTAACCAGGGAGAAACCAGCCAGGAGTGTGTTGAAGGCCCTGATGGATTTCAAATTGCTACCTCTCTGTTTACCAGTCAGTACCTTATCTACTGCTGGACCGCTCCCAATCAGTGCAACTTCAGGCACATTTTCCAAATTTTTTGCAATAGGAGGATATCATTTTAAGGCTATCAGTGAGGATACACAAAAATCTTACTGTAATTTTGGACAACAACTTAAGCAATTTTCAGTCAACCCATTAGTTTGTATCTTTTCAAAGTGCACAGTTAAATGATTATTGTTTTCTCCTGTCATCAAATTTGAAATCATTGAATTAATCTTGAACTGGTGTTAGAAAAAAAAAACATATAATAGTTCACACCAATAAACTTACACAAAACAGGCGTGTTCTCACAAGCAACCAAACAGTTGGAATTAATGGTGTTATAAATTTTCATGTTACACTGATGGTTAAGTCTGCAGCACTGAGCTTTGATGGTAATGCCCGCTGCATTGAGTTCTGATGGCAGTGTCGAACTGCACTAAGTTTTGATGGCAATGCCCACTGCATTGAGCTTTGATGGCAATGTCTGCTGCATTGAGTTTTGATGGCAATGCCCGCTGCATTGAGCTTTGATGGCAATGCCCGCTGCATTGAGTTTTGATGGCAGTGTCCGCTGCACTAAGTTTTGATGGCAATGCCCGCTGCATTGAGTTTTGATGGCAATGCCCGCTGCATTGAGCTTTGATGGCAATGCCCGCTGCATTGAGTTTTGATGGCAGTGTCCGCTGCACTAAGTTTTGATGGCAATGCCCGCTGCATTGAGCTTTGATGGCAATGTCTGCTGCACTGAGCTTTGTTGGCAGTCCGCTGCACTGAGCTTTGATGGCAGTGTCCGCTGCACTAAGTTTTGATGGCCCTGTCTGCAGCACTGAGCTTTGATGGCAATGTCTGCAACACGGAGCTTTGATGGCAGTGTCTGCTGTACTCAGCTTTGGTGGCAGTGTATGCAGCACTGAGCTTTGATGGCAATGTCTGCAGCACTGAGCTTTGATGGCAGTGTCTGCTGCACTGAGCTTTGATGGCAATGTCTGCTGCTTTGAGCTTTGATGGCAGTGTCTGCTGTACTCAGCTTTGAAGGCAATATATGCTGTACTCAGCTTTGATGGCAATGTCTGCAGCACTGAGCTTTGATGGCAATGTCTGCAGCACTGAGGTTTGATGGCAGTGTCTGCTGTACTCAGCTTTGATGGCAATGTATGCAGCACTGAGCTTTGATGGCCACCTGAGTAAGAGGCCTGTACTCGTTCTTCCCAGGAAAGACGGCTTCGCGTGTATCGGTGCTATACACCGGGCACGTTTAAGAACCAGACTGTCTATTCGCAAAGACCTAGGCTAGGTTAGCCGGACAGGCCTGTATCTCTCTCTGTTCACTCTGTCTGTTCTGGGGGCTTTATCTCACTCTGTCCCTCTAGTCAGATTGCTCTGTCTCTGTACTAGTAGAGGATGAATTTCGCGCCCTGTATGGCTGCGTTTGCTATATGTAAAGTGCCTTTGAACGTGTTTATCATAAAAAGGGCGCTATATAAATCAGGTATAATAATAATAATAATGGCAATGTCTGCTGCACTGAGCTTTGATGACAGTGTCTGCTGTACTCAGCTTTGATGGCAATGTATGCTGTACTCAGCTTTGATGGCAATGTCTGCAGCACTGAGCTTTGATGGCAGTGTCTGCTGTACTCAGCTTTGATGGCAGTGTCTGCAGCACTGAGCTTTGATGGCAGTGTATGCAGCACTGAGCTGTGATGGCAGTGTCTGCTGTACTGAACTTTGATGACAGTGTCTGCAGTAGGGGTGTAACGATACATCGAAATATCGATGCATTGCGATACTGAGTGTCCCGATCGTATGCATCGATAGAAAAATCACGAACCAATAACAATCGCCGATAGTTCCTTCAACAATCGATAGTTTCGATAGTATTGAAATTTTTGTAAATACAGAAATAATTTATATTTTATAAACCAAGAAACAGAGCCAGCTTTCATTTGCGCCTCGGAAAATGTTTACGTCTCCATTACAATAATTACCCTCATGGAATTAAACTACCACAAAGGGCTGGGAAGTCTGGGAGATAATTAACAACTTTAGTTTCTTAGAAACTTTGATTAAATATATTTAAATAACCTGTTAATCTTAAATGAGAAAATGTACCATGGACATGGAGAAAGTAGGCTACTTGTATGATATAGCAAACTGTTGGGTAGGGCCCTTCATTTAGTGCTGGTACACCTTAGTCCGATCCGTCAATTTTCGTCTTTTTCGATGCTTTGGGTTATTAAACATTAGACATTCGCAGCAAAATGGCCGATTCGTTTGAGTATACTTTGCATAGGTTTATTGTTTTACTTACTGTTTCAAAGCCAAGGAAGGCAAGAAATAGAAAAAAATGTTAAAAATATTTAATGTTAGAGCCTTTATTTCTATCCATTTCAGTTACACAATCATCTCAATGTGTATTAACAGCAACTATAAACAGTGCCGTGTCTTACACACTGTAACAAATTATGTCAGTTGGTAGTTTTACTGTATAAAACATGGTGGACGATAACTATTGCAATAGTATCTCAATAGTAACCTGCAATAGAATAGTATCGCAATAGTTTTTCAGCAATATCAATAGTATTGCAATAGTCAAAATTGGCCTCAATAGTCACCCCTAGTCTGCAGCACTGACCTTTGATGGCAGTGTCTGCAGCACTGACCTTTGATGGCAATGTCTGCTGTACTGAACTTTGATGGCAGTGTCTGCTGTACTGAGCTTTGATGACAGTGTCCGCAGCACTGACCTTTGATGGCAGTGTCTGCTGCACTGAACTTAGATGGCAATGTCTGCAGCACTGAGCTTTGATGGCAATGTTTGCAGCACTGAGCTTTGATGGCAGTGTCTGCTGTACTGAACTTTGATGGCAATGTCTGCAGCACTGAGCTTTGATGGCAATGTCTGCAGCACTGAGCTTTGATGGCAATGTCCGCAGCAATAGTATTACAATAGTCAAAATTAGCCTCAATAGTCACCCCTAGTCTGCAGCACTGACCTTTGATGGCAGTGTCTGCAGCACTGACCTTTGATGGCAATGTCTGCTGTACTGAACTTTGATGGCAGTGTCTGCTGTACTGAGCTTTGATGACAGTGTCCACAGCACTGATCTTTGATGGCTGTGTCTGCTGCACTGAACTTAGATGGCAATGTCTGCAGCACTGAGCTTTGATGGCAATGTTTGCAGCACTGAGCTTTGATGGCAGTGTCTGCTGTACTGAACTTTGATGGCAATGTCTGCAGCACTGAGCTTTGATGGCAATGTTTGCAGCACTGAGCTTTGATGGCAGTGTCTGCAGCACTGACCTTTGATGGCAGTGTCCACAGCACTGGGCTTAGATGGCAGTGTCTGCTGCACTGAACTTAGATGGCAGTGTCTGCAGCACTGAGCTTTGATGGCAATGTCCACAGCACTGACCTTTGATGGCAGTGTCTGCAGCACAGCTTTGATGGCAATGTCCACAGCACTGACCTTTGATGGCAGTGTCCACAGCACTGGGCTTA
This sequence comes from Mercenaria mercenaria, assembly GCF_021730395.1. Taxonomy (NCBI): domain Eukaryota; kingdom Metazoa; phylum Mollusca; class Bivalvia; order Venerida; family Veneridae; genus Mercenaria; species Mercenaria mercenaria. The sequence goes on along the minus strand of NC_069377.1, from coordinate 64,862,329 downwards.
GATGGCAGTGTCTGCTGCACTGACCTTTGATGGCAGTGTCTGCTGTACTGAACTTTGATGACAGTGTTTGCTGTACTGACCTTTGATGGCAGTGTCTGCAGCACTGACCTTTGATGGCAATGTCTGCAGCACTGACCTTTGATGGCAGTGTCTGCTGTACTGAGCTTTGATGGCAGTGTCTGCAGCACTGACCTTTGATGGCAGTGTCCACAGCACTGGGCTTAGATGGCAGTGTCTGCTGCACTGACCTTTGATGGCAGTGTCTGCAGCACTGACCTTTGATGGCAGTGTCCACAGCACTGGGCTTAGATGGCAGTGTTAGCAGCTCTGGGCTTTGATGGAAATGTCCACAGCACTGAGCTTTGGTGAAAATATTAGCTTCACCAAGAATTCTTGAAAGTATTCATTAAATTATAAGAAACATGTATTTAATGAAATCATAATTATGATTGAAATGTTAAATTTAAATTATGTAGTATTTGAATGGAAATGACTTTAACCCTTCCTGCAAGTTGTGCTGAACATATTGAAATTTGACATTTTTTGCTATGAGGAAATAGCATTTTAATTACAGCAGTGCACTTTATTCATAAAATCCATATTCTATAAACGGAAGACTATTAGAGGCAATTATTCTTTCTTAAATACAATTAGGTGGTTCTTAAACAGCAAAACATGAAGATGGTGCTGAAACTACAATAATTTTTCTTCTCCCTGCATAACTCTGCAAGGTTGATGTTAACACATAAATTACTGTTAGGCTTTAGTGCCTTACTGCGTTGTAGCTCATAGCTTCAAAGGTATTAATGCAGATTGTGATTCAGATTACCAGGAGGATACTAAATCCTGTTTTTATTTTCATTTTAGTGCATGGCTCAAATTTATATCTTTGCAGCAGTTTCATTTACAAAGCTGTCTGATCACAAGGTTTGTTATAGGCAATATCAACATATTGCTGTCATATTTACATGTAATTATCCCCTGCAGTGCACTTTATTCATAAAATCCATATTCTATAAAGGGAAGAATATTAGAGGCAATTATTGTTTCTTCATAACTTTAATGGATGCCATTGAACCAATTAAGAAACCATTAAGATCTGTTTTACTTGATTTAGATGTCTCATTTTGTTTGAAGAGTTACATCTTCAGAATATAAATATTGTTTTAAAGAAAATTGAAGTTATTAGAGAATATATTTGTCTTTATCAAACCTCTAAGAGTGTCATTCTGTGAAATTTGACCTATTTGTCGTGATCTTTGTTTTGTTTATAAGTCTGTCTGTCGTTCTGATTTTTACCTCACCTGTCACATAGTGACAAGGTGAGCTTTTGCGATCACCCTTCGTCCGTCGTCAGTCCGTGCGTGTGTCCGTCCGTCCGTCAACAATTTCTTGTCTGCACGATAGTGGTTTCATTTATGATTTTATATTAACCAAACTTGCACACAACTTGTATCACCATAAGATCACGGTTCATTTCTTGAACTGGCCAGATCCCTTATGGGTTCCAGAGTTATGGCCCCTGAAAGGGCAAAAATTAGCTCTTTTGATCTTGTCTGCAAAATAGCAGCTTTATTTATGATTTGATTTTTACCAAACTTGCACACAACTTGTATCACCATAAGATCTTGGTTCCTTTCTTGAACTGGCCAGATTCCTTTATGGGTTCCAGAGTTATGGCCCCTGAAAGGGCCAGAATTAGCTATTTTGACCTTGTCTGCACAATAACAGCTTCATTTATGATTTTATTTTAACCATACTTGCAAACAACTTGTATCACCATAAGATCTCGGTTCCTTTCATGAACTGGCCAGATCCCATTATGGGTTCCAGAGTTATGGCCCCTGAAAGGGCCAAAATTAGCTATTTTGACCTTGTCTGCACAATGGCAGCTTCATTTATGATTTGAATTTAATCAAACTTGCACAAAACTTGTGTCACCATAAGATCTCGATTTCTTTCTTGAACCAGCCAGATCCGATTATGGGTTCCAGAGTTATGGCTCCTGAAAGGGCCAAAATCAGCTATTTTGACCTTGTCTGCACAATAGCAGCTTCATTTATGATTTGATTTTAACCAAACACAACAACTTGTATCACCACAAGATCTTGCTTCCTTTCTTCAACTGGCCAGATTCCATCATGGGTTCCAGAGTTATGGCCCCTTAAAGGTCCAAAATTGGCTATTTTGGCTTTTGCAGCTATATAGAGTCGTCATTTATGGTTTTATTTGATACACACTTCCAAAATATCTTCAACAACAATAAATCTTGGATTCCATGACAAATCAGATCCAATCATAGGTTCCAGAGTTATTTTATATCTGATTACCTCCCCTGATTGTAATCAAAATGGACTTATATCAGTAAGTACTTACAGGACTTATCTGAAATTTCATTATTGTTATTAGTTGGACCTTCTTGTCCTCAAGTGCAATGATAACAGGTGAGCGATAGAGGCCCATCATGGCCCTCTTGTCTATAGCTAGCTGCCTTTCAAGCTTGTGTGACAGAATCCCATCAATAAAGAAAGCAATAAATAAGAACATCCCTTATATAATTGAAGTGACAAGAAATAAGTGACAGTCTGTGTCCCAGTAGCCTTCCTTTGTAATGCTGTTCTGTCATCCTTAGCAACAGTTAGACATGTAGTCTGTTTTTTTTTCTCAACAACAGGTGGTTGCTAGGGATTGACACCTAATGCTGATTACGCTGATGATTTGAATTCACAAGTTTCAATGCTTGTGAATATTAGCACAAAACAGAACTATTACAAAAATATTATAAGCTTGAGGAGGAACTGTTTAGGCAGTAACGAGGCTTTGCAGAGTTGCCACCTAAGACAGTTACCAAATGCTGAATATTCCCATCTGCACCTACAACCAGTCATAAAATCCTTTTTTTGCATGCCATATTCAACAAACAGTAGTGAAAGAATCAAACAAACAAACCACCCATCATGTATAAATAGTGTGAAAACACAGTTTTGCTACAAATTCTTTCTTAAATACAATTAGGTGGTTCTTAAACAGCAAGAACATGAAGATGGTGCTGAAACTACAATAAGTAGAAGAGGTTACTAAAAACTAGTACAAGAAGATGGTTTTTAAACAAGTAGTACAAGAAGATGATGCTACAACAGCACAGGAAGATGGTGCTGAAACTATATTTTTAAATGATAGTGCTGAAACTACATTTATAAAAAGATAGTGCTGAAACTACATTTATAAAAAGATAGTGTTGAAACTACATTTATAAAATGATAATGCTGAAACTACATTTATAAAATGATAGTGCTGAAACAACAAGTACAAGAAGAGACTGCTGAACCTACATTTATAAAATGATGGTTCTAAAACAATATAATAGAAAATGGAAGAAACGAAGATGGTGCTGAAACTATATTTACAAGATGGTGCTAAAACAACAAATACAAGAAGATGGTGCTAAAACTATATTAGTAGTAACTACTTATATTTACAAATTGGTGCTAAAACAACAAGTACATGAAGATGGTGTTGAAACTATACATTTGTATTTACAAGAATGGTGCTAAAACATCAAGTACAAGAAAATGGTGCTGAAACTGTATTTACAAGATGGTGCTAAAACAACAAGTACAAGAAGATGGTGCTGAAACTGTATTTACAAGATGGTGCTAAAACAACAAATACAAGAAGATAGTGCTGAAACTGTATTTACAAGAATGGTGCTAAAACAACAAATACAAGAAGATGGTGCTGAAACTATATTTACAAGAAGATGGTGCTAAAACAACAAATACAAGAAGATGGTGCTAAAACTATATTAGTAGTAACTACTTATATTTACAAATTGGTGCTAAAACAACAAGTACATGAAGATGGTGCTGAAACTATACATTTGTATTTACAAGAATGGTGCTAAAACAACAAGTACAAGAAGATAGTGCTGAAACTGTATTTACAAGATGGTGCTAAAACAACAAGTACAAGAAGATGGTGCTAAAACTATTTTTACAAGAAGATGCTGCTGAAACAACAAGTGCAAGAAGATGGTGCTAAAACTATATTAGTAGTAACTACTTATATTTACAAATTGGTGCTAAAACAACAAGTACATGAAGATGGTGCTGAAACTATACATTTGTATTTACAAGAATGGTGCTAAAACATCAAGTACAAGAAGATAGTGCTGAAACTGTATTTACAAGATGGTGCTAAAACAACAAGTACAAGAAGATGGTGCTGAAACTATATTTACAAGAAGATGGTGCTGAAACTATATTTACAAGAAGATGGTGCTAAAACAACAAGTACAAGAAGATGGTGCTGAAACTGTATTTACAAGATGGTGCTAAAACAACAAGTACAAGAAGATGGTGCTGAAACTGTATTTACAAGATGGTGCTAAAACAACGAGTACAAGAAGATGGTGCTGAAACTTATTAACAAGATGGTTGTAAAACAACAAGTACAAGAAGATGGTGCTGAAACTATATTTACAAGAAGATGGTGCTTTAACAACAATTACAAACTGCTTTTATTGCTCATGGACATGTTCCCATCAAAGTAATTTTATCCTTTGTAAATTGTAAGATGGAATTTTACATAACAGATTCAAAACGTCAAACATCATCAAAACTTATCACATCTAGGGTAATTTCATTTGGCATATCTACTAAAATAATGCCTGAAAATAGTTTTTTGTCCTTGAAGACTTCAGTGATATTTTTCTTCTCCCTGCTTAACTCTGCAAGGTTGATGCTAACACATAAATTACTGTTAGGCTTTAGTGCCTTACTGCTTTGTAGCTCATAGCTTCAAAGCTATTAATGCAGATTTTGATTCAGATTACCAGGAGGATACTAAATCCTGTTTTTATTTTCATTTTAGTGCATGGCTCAAATTTATCTCTTTGCAGCAATTTCATTTACAAAGCCAACTGATCACAAGGTTTTTTATAGGCAATATCAACATATTGCTGTCATATTTACATGTAATTATCCCCCGTCGATGAAATCAGGAGGGAGGGTATTGAAATGGCGTCCGTCCGTCCGTGCGTCCGTCCGCAGCCATTTCTCAGTAACTAGCAGGTAGAATTTCATGAAACTTGAAATAAACATGAACCAACATACTGCGATGATGCCCGTCAAGTTCTTTTTTGGATTGTTCAATTTCCCTTAGAGTTATTGCCCTTGATTTAATGAAAAATCCACGTCTGCAGCCGTTTCTCAGTAACAAGCTGGTAGAATTTCATGAAACTAAAAATAAATATGAACCAACATACTTCGATGATGTCTGTCATTTTTTTTTCAATTGGTCAATTTTCCTTAAAGTTATTGCCCTTTAATTGTTTAAAAATCTACAGATTTGTACATAACAGACCAACCAATTGGTAGAATTTCATAAAACTTCTTTCATTCTGTTCCATGAACATTTATTATAAACATGTGAAGTTACACAACCCATACCTGGTCACCACCTTGCCTTGGTCACACCCCCTCCTCCCCTCCCCCCCCCTTTCCCCCCCCCCCCCCCCCCCCCCCCCCGAAAAAAAAAAAAATCTTTCCTTTTTATTTTTATTTTTTTTTTCAAACCTTCCATGAATATTTATCAACATGCAAAGTTGTACTGTTCCCAAACCTCACTCCTCCACCCAGTCATGCCCATCAGCCCGATCATGCATCCCCCCCCCCCCCCAAATAGTGACAAGGTGAGCTTTTGTGATCGCGCGGCGTCCGTCCGTCCGTAAACTTTTGCTTGTGACCACTCTAGAGGTCACATTTTTCATGGGATCTTTATGAAAGTTGGTCAGAATGTTCACCTTGATGAAATCTAGGTCAAGTTCGAAATTGGGTCATGTGCGGTCAAAAACTAGGTCAGTAGGTATGAAAATAGAGAAACCTTGTGACCTCTCTAGAGGCCATATTTTTCATAAGATCTTCATGAAAATTGGTCAGAACATTCTCCTTGATGATATCAAGGTCAAGTTTGAAACTGGGTCATATGCCGTCAAAAACTAGGTCAGTAGGTCAAATAATAGAAAAACCTTGTGACCTCTCTAGAGGCCATATTTTTCATGGGATCTGTATGAAAGTTGGTCTGAATGTTTATCTTGATGATATCTAGGTCAAGTTTGAAACTGGGTCAACTGCGATCAAAAACTAGGTCAGTAGGTCTAAAAATAGAAAAACCTTGTGACCTCTCTAGAGGCCATTCTTTTGAATGGATCTTCATCAAAATTGGTCTGAATGTTCACCTTGATAATATCTAGGTCAAGTTTGAAAGTGGGTCACGTGCCATCAATAACTAGGTCAGTAGGTTAAATAATAGAAAAACCTTGTGACCTCTCTAGAGGCCATATTTTTCATGGGATCTGTATGAAACTTCGTCCGAATGTTCATCTTGATGATATCTAGGTCAAGTTTGAAACCGGGTCAACTGCGGTCAAAAACTAGGTCAACAGGTCTAAAAATAGAAAAACCTTGTGACCACTCTAGAGGACATACTTTTCAATGGATCTTCATGAAAATTGGTCAGAATGTTTACCTTGATGATATCTAGGTGATGTTCAAAACTGAGTCACGTGCCTTCAATAACTAGGTAAGTAGGTCAAATAATAGAAAAACCTTGTGACCTCTCTAGAGGCCACATTTTTCAAGGAATCTGTATGAAAGTTGGTCTGAATGTTCATCTTGATGATATCTAGGTCAAGTTCGAAACTGGGTCAACTGTGATCAAAAACTAGGTCAGTAGGTCTAAAAATAGAAAAACCTTGTGACCTCTCTAGAGGCCATACTTTTGAATGGATCTTCATGAAAATTGGTCAGAATGTTCACCTTGATGATATCTAGGTCAAGTTTGAAACTGGGTCACGTGCCATTAATAACTAGGTCGGTAGATCAAATAATAGAAAAACCTTGTGACCTCTCTAGAGGCCATATTTTTCATGGGATCTGTATGAAAGTTGGTCTGAATGTTCATCTTGATGATATCTAGGTCAAGCTTGAAACTAGGTCAACTGCAGTCAAAACTAGGTCAGAAGGTCTAATAATAGAAAAACCTTGAGACCTCTCTAGAGGCCATACTTTGGAATGGATCTTCATGAAAATTGGTCAGAATGTTCACCTTGATGATATCTAGGTCAAGTTCGAAACTGGGTCACATGCCATTAATAACTAGGTCAGTAGATCAAATAATAGAAAAGCCTTGTGACCTCTCTAGAGGCCATATTTTTCATGGGATCTGTATGAAAGTTGGTCTGAATGTTCATCTTGATGATATCTAGGTCAAGCTTGAAACTAGATCAACTGCGGTCTAAACTAGGTCAGTAGGTCTAAAAATAGAAAAACCTTGTGACCTCTCTAGAGGCCATACTTTTCAATGGATCTTCATGAAAATTGGTCAGAATCTTCATCTTGATGATATCTAGGTCAGGTTCAAAACTGGGTCACATGAGCTCAAAAACTAGGTCACTATGTCAAATAATAGAAAAAAAACGTCAGGTGAGCGATTTAGGACCATCATGGTCCTCTTGTTTTTTTTTCATTTTTAATTTTCCATCAGTATTTCAATATTTATAATCAACATCAATGATCAATGACATTAATCGATGTTTTGTACCCTCACCCGGTCAGCCCCGCTGTCCCCCATCCCCCAACCAAAAAATAGCGTTCATTCATTTTCTGTTAAATTGATTTTGACTAATGAAATTATTTGCTTCTTAGTAACATCCTTAACTTTTTGCCGGATATATTTTTTTGCCATTCCTGACCACAAACCCTTTCGGCGGGGTATACCAATTCATCGAATTTGCTTGTTAATCCCCCGCCGTGGTGGAGGGATTATAGGAATGGTCTGCGTCCGTCCGTCCTTTCGTCCGTAACAAAATCGTGTCCGGTCCATATCTCCTAAACCCCTTGAAGGATTTTCATGAAACTTGGGTCAAATGATCACCTCATCAAGACGATGTGCAGAACCCATGAGTCAGCCTTGTTGGTTCAAGGTCAAGGTCACAACTCAAGGTCAAAGGTTTGAGCCTGCCATTTTGTGTTGCTCTATATCTCATAAACCCCTTGAAGGAATTTTGTAAAACTTGGGACAAATGATCACCTCATCAAGATGATGTGCAGAACCCATGAGTCAGCCATGCCAGCTAAAAGTCAAGGTCACAACTTAGGGTCAAAGGTTTTGAACCTTCCATTTTGTGTCCGCTCTATATCTTCTAAACTCCTTGAAGGATTTTCATGAAACTTGGGTCAAATGATCACCTCATCAAACCGATGTGCAGAACCCATGGGTCAGCCTTGTCAGCTCAAGGTCAAGGTCACAACTCAAAGGTTTGAGCCTTCCATTTTGTGTCCGCTCTATATCTCCTAAACCCCTTGAAGGAATTTTATCAAACTTGGGTCAAATGATCACCTCATCAAGACTATGTGCAGAACCCATGATTCAGTCATGCCGGCTCAAGGTCAAGGTCACAACTTAGGGTCAAAGGTTTGAGCCTTCCATTTTGTGTCCGCTCTATATCTCCTAAACTCCTTGAAGGATTTTCATCAAATTTGGGTCAAACGATCACCTCATCAAGGCGATGTGCAGAACTTATGAGTCAGCCATGTCGGCTCAAGGTCAAGGTCACAACTGAAGGTCAAAGGTTTGAGCCTTCCATTTTGTGTCCGCTCTATATCTCCTAAATCCCTTGAAGGAATTTTATAAAACTTGGGTAAAATGATTACCTCATCAAAATGATATGCAGAAATTATGAGTCAACCATGCCAGCTCAAGGTCAAGGTCACAACTAAGGGTCGAAGGTTTGAGCCTTCCATTTTGTGTCCACTCTGTATCACCTAAACCCCTTGAAGGATTTTCATCAAACTTTGGTCAAATGATCACCTCATCAAGAACTCATGAGTCAGCTATGTCAACTCAAGGTCAAGGTCACAACTGAAGGTCAAAGGTTTCAGCTCTGTATCTCCTAAACCCCTTGAAGGATTTTCATGAAACTTGAGTCAAATGATCACCTCATCAAGACGTTGTGCAGAATTCATGAGTCAGCCATGTCAGTTCAAGGTCAAGGTCACAGCTAAAATCAAAGGTTTACCCTTTCACTATCCATAGCAGTGGCGGGGGATTTAGCTGTCTTTCAGACTGCCTTGTTTGATATGGTTTCTCTATGTAAATCAAGATTTTAAAGAGAACATTGAAAAAGACTTGCTGAGCTCTCAACCTGTTTACATATTAATACTCATACACATTTTCTTTAAATACTTATTTAAAGTAGGTAAAAAGAAACTGAGAATCAATAAAATTTTACGTTTTAGGTAAAGAAAATAAGAAAAGCTCATACTCTTTATGACCTTCATTGTAAATACAGTATTTCCCAAGAGGATATGACAAGACATGAAAAGCTACAGCAACCAGCTCTCTATTTTCATTAAATGAATTTTCTCTGATTGTCAACTTTCCTTTCTGGCTCTATAAAGAAAAAAAAAGAAATATAGATGTCTCCACGTCTCCAAGGAACAGTTGATGTAGAAACATTTTTATCCATTGCTTCTTCAACAGTTTTTGTGATGGAAATGGCCAGTAGATAAGGAATAGTCATTCTTAGCTGGTATTAATTCTTTCTAAGAAGAATGGACTGCTTTCTTTTAATATTAATTAGTTGCCAATAAGACCAGCTTTAAATGTATATTTTGACAAAACTTATTCTGATTTGCACAAGCCAACAGCGGATCTTTTCATGTTAAGGTCAAGGGCACACTGAAATGTCAGTCCTAACATAGACAGTGGTTACCTTACACACTGACATGTCAGTCCTAACATAGACAATGGTTACCTTACTCCAAAGGGAATTTCTTATCTCTTGTGCAGTATTATTTCAGTCTCAGTACTGCTTTCAGAAGTACCTAATACAATCTGTAACTGATATTCTCTGGAATATTTGTTTTGTAGTATATATTATTGGTACCATCTTCTGGTCCAAACAATCATTTTCATAGAAAAAAGAAATAAGTAAAAAAATAATTCTGTTTGAAAGAGAAGATAGTTGTTTAGTCAATTAATTTATTTAAAGCAGTAAAGCATGATATTTTGTTGATAAAAGTTACTGTTGCCATGGCTATGAAGGGAGAAATCATTATTACAGCCATCAATATACATGTATTTATAAAGCCAGTAATTCTATAGATGACAACATTATTGAACTGGAAGGTAAATTGGATTTGTTGTTATTATGCCAATATACCATTTCTTTACATTATAGCTCTGTGATCCCTTACACATATTTCAGTGGTGTGATTGTAGTATTCAGAGATGTTTTCCTCACCAGATTCTAAGGAAAATTAAATCAGTCATTTGCATTACATGATATTGTAGAACCAAATTGCAGCTTGTTATTTCTTGCCATATTGTCAACTACCATATTCTTAATTTCTACTTGGTTTGTCTATCATTAGCAGTTAAATGATTCATTATGTTTTTTAAAAAAAAAAAAAAGAGAAAACTGAAAAATGCACTGAGATATCATAGCAGCACTTAAATATATTTAAGAAATGACTCGCAGTTCTGTAGGTTTAAGTAGGTACCACTACTAATATATCTAAATTGTTAACATCATGTCTAACTGCTATAGAAGCCCATGTGATACTGTTGACAAATTTTACGAAAACTCTGGGAAACACATTGTGACAAAATTTATAAAGCACAGTTCTTTTAGCTCACCTGAGCACAAAGTGCTCAAGGTGAGCTTTTGTGATCGCCCTGTGTCCGTCGTCGTCCGTCTGTCGTCAACAATTTGACTGTTAACACACTAGAGGTCACAATTTTGGCCCAATCATAATGAAACTTGGTCAGAATGTAACCCTCAATAAAATCTTGGACAAGTTTGATAATTGGTCCTCTGGGGTCAAAAACTAGGTCACCAGGTCAAATAAAAGGAAAAGCTTTTTAACACTCTAGAGGTCACAATTTTGGTCCAATCTTATTTAAACTTGGTCAGAATGTTACCTCAATAAAATCTTGGACGATTTGACATTAGGTCATCTGGGGTCGAAAACTAGGTCACCAGGTCAAATGTAAGGAAAAGCTTGTTAACACACTAGAGGCCACATTTTTGTCTATATCTTAATGGAACTTGTTCAGAATGTTAAACTTGATGATCTTTAGGTCAAGTTCGAATCTGGGTCATGTGGGGTCAAAAACTAGGTCACCAGGTCAAATTAAAGAAAAAGCTTGTTAACACTCTAGAAGCCACATATATGACTGTATCTTCATGAAGCTTGGTCAGAATGTTAATCTTGATATCTTTAGGTCAATATTGAACCTTGGTTATGTGGGGTCAAACACTAGGTCACCAGGTCAGATCAAAGGAAAAGCTAGTTAACATTCTAGAGGCCACATTCATGGCCATATCTTAATGAAACTTGGTCAGAATGTTAATCTTGATGGTCTTTAGGTCAAATTCAAATCTGGGTCAGATGGGGTCAAACACTAGGTCACCAGGTCAAGTCAAAGGAAAAGCTACTTAACACTCTAGAGACCACATTCATGGCCATAGCTTAATAAAACGTGGTCAGAATGTTAATCTTGATGATCTTTAGGTGATTTCAAATCTAGGTCAAGTGGATTCAGAAACTAGGTCACCAGGTCAAATCAAAGGTAAAGTTTGTTAACACTCTAGAGGCCACATTTAAGACTATATCTTAATGAAACTTGGTCAGAATATTAACCTTGATGATCTTTAGGCCAAGGTCAAATCTTGGTTAGGTGGGGTCAAAAACTAGGTCGCCAGGTCAAATCAAAGGAAAAGCTTGTCAACACTCTATAAGCCACATTTGTGATCATCTCTTAATGAACTTTGTCAGAATGTTAAACTTGATGATCTTTAGGTCAAGTTTGAATCTGGGTCATGTGGGGTCAAAAACTAGGTCACCAGGTCAAATCAAAGGAAAAGCTAATTAACACTCTAGAGGCCACATTTATGACCATATCTTAATGAAACGTGGACAGAATGTTAATCTTGAAGATCTTTAGGTCAAGTTTTAATCTGGGTCAGGTGGGATCAAAAACTAGGTCACCAGGTCAAATCAAAGGTAAAGCTTGTTAACACTAGAGACCTTATTTTAAGTTTGAAACTCATGGGAATCGATCAGAATGTTTGTCTTCATGACCTCTAGGTCAGGTTTGAATCTGGGTCATTTGGGGGGGAAAACTAGGTCACCAGTTCAAATCAAAGGTAAAGCTTGTTAACAATTTAGAGGTCAAAATTTTTACTGTATCTTCATGAAACTTAATGAAACGTGGACAGAATGTTAATCTTTAGGCCAAGTTGGCATCTGGGTCATGTGGGGTCAAAAACTAGGTCACCAGGTCAGATCAAAGGAAAAGCAAGTGAACACTCTAGAGACCACATTTATGACCTTATCTTTATGAAACTTGGTCAGAATGTTAATCTTAATGATCTTAAGTTTAAGTTCCAATCTGGGTCAGATGGGATCAAAAACTAGGTCACCAGGTCAAATCAAACAGATTGTTAACAATCTAGAAGCCATATTTATGACTGTATCTTCATTAAACTTGGTCAGAATGTTAATCTTGATGATCTTTAGGTCAAGTTCGAGTCTGGGTCATGTGGGGTCAAAAACTAAGTCACTAGGTCAAATTAAAGGAAATACTAGTTAACACTCTAGAGGCCACATTTATGACCATATCTTAATGAAACTTGGTCAGAATGTTAACCTTGATGATCTTTAGGTCAGTAGGTCAGGTGAGCGATACAGGGCCTTCATGGCCCTCTTGTTTATGTCAGAGTTGGTAATGCATCTACTATTAACTGTTGAGGAAATTGGTATTCCCATAGGAACCAATTGTGCACAACTAGTAGCAGATGTTTTATATATTGTTACGAAATAGTATAAAAAATTTATTTTTTTTTGAACAGAACATTTATTTATTAGTCTTAAGCATATAACAGCTTATTGATATATAAAAGAATTAAAAATTTTCTCCAGAAACCAAGTCAGATGCAGTGACTACATGTATTAATATGATCATTCTATCACTCACCGCCAGCAGGCTAAAGTTTAACTAGATTTATTCTGTAACTTTGGGACATGATGGTCATAAAGTGTGGGGGTTTGTATGCATTTAACTCAGACCATTCCAAGACAATCCCCCACTGTTTTTCTGTTTTTTTTGTCCTTATTCTCAGTTTGTTTTGCTGTTTCTATGTTTTTATATGTGTATATCAACCATTTACATATTAATATATATATATGTGTGTGGGATTTTGTTTTGGGAGACCTCATTCAAGAACTTGGCTCTTGTCCTTGTTCTAAAAGCAACGATCAGTAATTTAAACACAACTGATGTAATATCAGGAAAATGAAAACTGTGGTGTTGAAATGACCAGTTTCTTAGCAGTTCTTCTCTACAGTAACACTTTTAATTGATATGCTATCTTTGGCAAACATGTCTGTCAAACACTTCTCTTATAGTTCCATAAATTGATATACAGCTGTCATGTTTTTTATTCATTGATGTTTTTTTCTTTAAAACAAAGGAAATGATAGACATCTTGTTATTTCATACAATCAGACAGCTATGATATTTCTTCTAATCAGCAATTATAGCAAACTTCTTATCTGAGTAATTATGTCTATGAAAGCAATGGTCTAGCTGCTTAGCTATCTCATTATAGAGAGCTTTGGCATTTATTGCCTTAATACGCTGTTTTAGCCTTACTTTCACTGAAATCTTGCATCTCGCATGGATCATTCTTTAGTTTGACTTCACTAAAAGTTTGGGTTTGACTTAAATCATTCTTTAGCCTGACTTTACTTTAATGCAGTCTTGGGTCTCACTTGAATCATTCTTTGACTTGACTTCACTGAAATTTGGAATTCACTTGGACCATTCTTTAGCCTGATTTCAGTGAAATCTTGGATCTCACTTGGATCATTCTTTGATTTGACTTCACTGAAATTTTGGAATTCACTTGGATCATTCTTTAGCCTGACTTCAGTGAAATCTTGGATCTCATTTGGATCATTCTTTGACTTGACTTCACTGAAATCTTGGATCTCACTTGGATCATTCTTTAGCCTGACTTTAGTGAAATTAGGATCACTTATTATGTGTTGGAGAAACCAGTTTATTTTATTAATTGTGACTGTGGGAGAATTCAAATCCTGACCTTTCTAGGTAGCAACAAGCACCCTATCTACTGCCTGACCGCCACAATTTACATAAAGTATATTTCCAACCAGATGCTTTCATTTATTTGCAGAAGTATTGTTTTTCTCCCCATTTCTGTTAATATGAAGTGTTGTACATAATGACACAAATGTCTGCAGTTTTGGCAGTAGGTGGAAATCTAATTGCTACTTATATGCATACAGTTTAAGGAAAAACATATTTAATTTTCTAGAAAGTCATTGGTCATTGGTTTATGTTCTTTCCAGAACAAAACTTCCATACCTCATGTTTTTATTTCGATGTTAATGAGATGTGGAACCAAAATTTGTAGTCCTGTTTGGCACCATATAACCTATACTGTGTTGGTGCGCCGTAAAACCCAAATAAATAAATAAATTTCAGAACAAAACAGTTTATTGATACAGTTTTAACATATCTATAATCTAATTTGATACCATTAAACAAGTCCTCCATTTAATTTTAAATAGTCATGGCCAGAGTGATGTGTTAGGACATGATGAAAAGAAAAAAACTTTTGTATCAGTATTCCACATTAAATTTGCTGTCACAAGATAATTGCTTAAATGTTAAGGCAGGCATGTCCTGACAACAACAAAATCAAACAGATATGGAGATGGCCTTTTCTAGTTTCTCTCCAATAACATTCGGATATTGATGGCTTTATCTCATGAATGTTACAGAAATTTTTGTCACACTGCAAATCTAATGGCAATGTCCGCGTTTATAGGAGTCTGGGACAATATATTGTTCAAGTTATTGGAAAAGTTCCCGCTGTTCATACTTACTCAGGTTTTGGAGCATTCTTGGTAGAAAATTCTTGAAAATATCTTGTGTGATTTTTCAAATGAATGATTAAGAAACATTCATTAACTCATTTAGAAAGATTGATTAATTAAAAAGATTAAATTTTTTTACTGACTTTACAGAGTGATTACATCGAAATGATGTTAAAGTGAAACATTTCATGGAATTTTACTAATTAAATGGATGACTAAATTAGTGCAAAATTTGATTGCAATTTTCTGAGTAAATAAATGGAAATGTTACAGAAATAAGATATTTTTAGGTACTCTTACTGCAAAATAACAAATATTTAATTTAAAAATGGAAAAAGAAAATAAATCAGAAGAAAAGAACAGTACAAATGAGACAAAAGGTGAAGAAAATGTTAAAGAAGTGTCAAAAAATAGTTTGGGCAGTATTACTTCAAAGAAAGAAGAGAATGTGTTGAATAAAAGTAGAAATTCTATAGGTGGATTAAATTCAGTTGCCGAGGTTCATGAAAATGATGAGAAACAAGTGTTGTCCTGCATGCCAGCTGAGGATGCTAATTCTGTCACTAAAGTTCAAGAAGAAAGAAGCAAATCAGTGTCCCCATGCATGCCAGTTGCAGGTTCCACTGTGAATAGACGTATGCCACATCTGCACAAACTAGAGAAGTAAGTAGGTAAAATAAATATTGGCTATGAGCACATATTAACAATGTTGTCAACCAATTGTATAAGATAGTTGAATGCAAAAATTCAAAATTGTTATGAAATTCAAAGGCTTCTAGACCGCCACTTTGTATTCTGTATATAAAAATGTAGTAAATTTTTTTTAATCTCCCAGGTGCTGAATTTATCATTTACCCTAATGTAACAATGATTATTTGCTTTGATGGTTGATGTGATTATTATAGTAATTACTATTTGAAATTATATACAGGCCTGATAGTAGACTTTGCAACTGCAATGGTGAATATCATTATCTTTATTATTATACACTGATCAGTTCCTGGTAATGTGTAGCCAGATCTATGTAATTTTATAAGATTCTAAACATTTATAATAATATATTATTGAGTTGCTGCTGTGGTGAAGTATCATTAGGCTTATATTCATATCCTTAGGACGTACGGCCAGCACATTTTTATACAATCTGGCCAGGCATACGTATGTTTTTGACAACACAGAAAATAATGCCAGATGACCTTCAGCTTTTTCCGGAAGTAAAGAAAATGAAAGTACATAGGCTAAACTTGAAAACGAAAGTCGCATTTGCATTGGTCAATAGCCAGGGTTCACGTGCAGGGGTCACCCCTGTCTAAATGTTTTTTGTTTGTTTTTATTTGCTAATGAGGAGTCAATTTACAACACTAATAATGATTTGAAAATGCCTAGGCTTTAGCGCGACACGTTAGCTTTTCATCTGTGAAAAAATATTTGCACTTGGCAAAACACAAATCCTACAGGGGTTCGTAGTGGAGCAAGGGAAGTGGTAATTTCAGGCTGCTTGTATTGTGTGTGTCTTTTCTTCAACCTTCAGAAATTTGCAATTTAAGCTAAATCAAAGATGTACTGACTTGTAGTGCAGTTGAATGAAAAAATAAAAGGTAATGTCAGATAGATTTCCTGGAAGCACAAAGCACCAACTTTATTGCTACTTGTAACTAGTACATGCATTTAATAGTTTTGCCTCTTGGATAGACCAGTAATCTACATACTCAGTTTGCTGCAATTAGGTCTTCAGACTGCCATGATGTTGCTAAAGTTGACACTTTCAAGCTGTTTGATACCAGAGTGTCTCAGACTAGACTTAAATTGGAAATTGTGTAACAGACTGTGATTGTATTTTTGACATTACCTTCTCACATATTTTGGAACTATATATTTCATAGAACAAGACGAGTTATTAATTATAGAGATTATGCTTTTGGAAATGTATATTGTGCCATGTATATATAACATATATTTATACTGTCAGTAGAACTTTTTTTCATGCAATTGGTAATAATTGTGTGCCTGACATATTTCTCCAGGTAGTTCTCACTGAGAATAATTTCTTATAAATTTGAAATGAGACAGTAGAAATGAATGTTGCTATATTCCAATAATGTTTTATCATTCCTTGATAAAAATTTTAGACACATGGTTAACAAAACTTCTAAAAAATATTTTTGAAACATAAATTGCTTTACCAAACAGACCAAGGACAGTCAATATATATGTCACAGAAGGCAAAATTTCCAAGAACAGCAGCCTGCCTAGAAAGCCTTTCCTCAGAGTTTACAATAATTTGGTGTAGGTACAATATGAACTGATTTTACGGGAGTAAACGATCCTTAAGGCCATACCAAATTGATTCATAGTTCTTCGGAAAATTTTCAAAAAAAATGGGTGCGAGCAAGCGAAATTTTTTTTTTTTTTTTTTTTCTCAATTTTGATTTTTTCAGAGGCGGGTAGCTTTTACATGGAGCGAGCGGGTATTTTTTTTTTTTTTTGCAGTTATGATTATACATAAAGTTAATATTTCTTTAAGAATAACACAGAACTTAAACATTTATAGTGTGACTAAGACAGTAGATAGCTTTTCTGTATGTTTTAAAGACTACATGAATGGTTTTGCAAATAAATTCTTGCTAAAACTCACTGAATCACTTTGTTTTTATTTTGTATTTATAATTACTGAGGGATGAGTGTCTTATTTTTAATTTTGATTGTTCTACATTAATCTGAAGGCGTGCCCATTTAACGGCAGAGGATGAGGAATATTTAAGACAAAACAGGCACCCAAGTGGAATAATATATCTTCTGAAACCCAGTTAGATGGCTTTGACACATGAGCAACTTTGTGCCCCTAGTGAAACTCCAAACGGTAGAGGTGAGGGAAAAGTAATAAATCACTTGACCAATGAGACCAAACGGAGTTGGGCACACAAATGCTTCGACACTGCTCGAATCCATTGGAATAATTTCTTAACAGATAAGCTTAGCTTAAGTTTTTGTGGTAGAGGTTCATTTCAGTCAAAAATGATAACAGACGGACAAAAAATGATCCCAATATGGCTACTCTTTAAAAGTGTTATTTGTTGTGCTTTGATTGACCAAGAAATTTTGAGTTGGGAAAGTCTGTTTTTTCAGATTCTTTCTTTCAATCAATTCACAGCCAATTAATATACAAACAGGGAAAATTGGGGTTACAATACGACAGAAATTATTTTTTATATCTACACAACTTATTTGAAAAGCTGAACATTTTTTAAAAATGAATATATGCATTTTGATAGAATATCTGACTGCCGTACTAAAGAAGTTACGTTCAAAACGATTTGGGCCCGAGACAATTAATGTGATGGATCCATCAGTCAGGATCTGTGAACAAACTTTTTTTTCAAGAAAGCACTGGCTTTGGCTCTAGATCTTAAATATTTAACTAAACACACTGATAACAAATGGTTTGAAAACTTTATCTGAACAATATTTCTATGTTTTTCAATTTGAATCCCCGTGGCCGTGCACGTCTTACAAGTCAGGCTTTGTTCTTTTCACCGTATAATTTGAACGGATGTTAGTCAAAACGTCCCCTAGTCAAAATGTCCCCAAGTCAAAACACCCCCCATTTTGGTCAAAACGTCCCCCTTTTCTGGTCAAAACACCCCCCTTCCAAAAATTACCAGGTCAAAACACACCCCCCCTTAAAAATTTCATATGTAAATACATATTAATTAAGTTAATTTGGTAAATATTAAATGTTCATTATACTGTTTTACATGCATAGTTTTTAATTAGAATGTTGTAAACCATTAGTTTTAGAATGTTATAGCATTGTTGTGAAATTATATCTGATGTTTATATAGTGAAAAAGTGATGTTTCTGTTATTTAATAATAAAATTAAATTAAATTATAATGTTGTTATGTTATAAATGAAATTGTTACAACTGCATGAGGACAAAGGGATAATGGATCATAAAACAAGATGTTTGTAAACAATTATTTTTTAAGTATCTAAAGTTTAATTGCACAGTAATTAAATAATGTGGAAAAAGTTATAACAATTATATTCAACCACTTATTTTCTTAGTATCCTAGTGCAAAGAAGTATAAAATACACAGAATGGCAACTGGCTGTAATCTCGCATGAGCTCGTGTCAGAGCATGATTCGGCGTTATCTTACTAAAAACAAACATCGGCGAGCATGGAGTTACCATTTGTACCTTTAAAACTACATTTAAAATACATGTTAGCTTCTAAAACAAAATTAGTTTAATTTGAAATGGTCTTAAGACACGAAGTACACGTTTTTTTTTGCCACTGAAAGAAGCGTGGTCATACGGTTATAATTAATTTACAGATGAATAATTGCTTTTGCATACAAAATGGCGCGTGGAGAAAGCGCCACTTCCGGTAAACCAGATCTCGTTTTTTTGTCACGGGAGGTTGACGAGATTTGCTCTATATGCCTTTCAAGTTGCCAATCTATTTATTTTTATAGCTCTTTGCCTAGTGTATGTATACTGTCTGTCTCTGTGAATAGTGTGCTGGATTGTTATTTGTTTAAATATCGGTGCTTTTATAAGATAACGTATTTATGGAGTATCCTTGCATTAATAACTTTTAAGTGTAGAAACGAAGTCAGACCGCGTCAACATGCCATTGCCTGCGAGTCGTATGGCAGCTGGCAACACAGAACCTGTGACACAGGTAAGTTATATATTCATGTTATTATTATTATTATTATTATTGATTTCTTGAATAACTAGACTTCAGTAAACAATATCTTTTGCGGAATACTTATCATATTCCGAATTGTCTAACTACTTTTTTGGCAAATATGTAATTTTCTGGCTGAACTATACATCATATAAAATTATAGATATATACATTATTTAAGGAACAAAAAGGCCCATTACATAGAGTTATACAGTTTGTATGTTTACATTTTATGAGCTGACCAAAATCTGATTAACTACTTTTTACCATTTAATAATATTTTTATTTTATTTTATAAAATATTTTATAAAATATTGTAAAATCTGGTCAGAAAGAAATAAACAATATACAGATCATAATCACATTATGAAAGCAAACAAATTCAACTATACAAGTAATCAATGCATTGTCAAGTTAATCCAATCAGAGGAGATAATGTGTTATCAGTAGGTGTTAATTCAATCAAGAGATTCTGTATATTGAATGGAATGAGAAATAAATAAAAAATATTTATTTTAAAGTACCAGAACTAAAAAGAAATAATGGGTCGTTCCATGAGGAAACCAGTATTAGTTACCAAAAAAAAATCAAAATTAAGATAACAAAATATTCATTAAGAACATTCTTTTATCTTTAAAATCTTAAAATTTGAAGTAATTATCTTAAAGTATAGGTCCATGCACTGGCCAGAGTATTCGCAACTTTGGACAGGTGATTATGTTCATGCTATTAGTATTTCACTGCCTTGATAAAAAATTTTATGAATTTTATAAGACTATTCTCTTCCAGCAACAGCATGATAAGAGATTTTTTTCGGAAAATTATATATAGTTTGTGTAAAAAGGTATTATTATTTATAGTTTGTGTAAAAATGTATTAACATTCTTTTCAGTAATATCATTCTCTTACTATATTTTTTCAGTTACTTATGCATAATTTGTCATTTCTATCTCCTATAAATGTTTCTTTATGTCTTTACAGCTACCGTGCAGGGGGTATGTCTGCAAGTTCCTTGCTAAAAAAGATGAGCACCATTTACAAACCCAGGCTCACTACAACATTTCACGAGGAGGAATAATTCTGATAAAAACATTAACTAGCATAGGAGTGGATTTGACTTCTTGATATTGTGTAGCTGGAACACTTTGAATTATTATATTGTGAATTTGACTTCTTGGTGTAGAACAGTGAATGAATAGTGCGATATGTGATTTTTACTTAATAACTATGCAGTTGTGACTATTCTGATGTTTTATTAGTGTTTTATAAATAAAGTTATAACTCTGATCAGGATTTTTGTTCATTCTACACAAATTTAGATTGTATAGAAGAAAAGATTTTCCCTTCATAAATGTTCGCACCTTATTACTGGTGATTAATGGGTTAATGCACAACCATGTATAGTTGATAGGTGTTGATCGCATTAATTTAGGTGCTAATAAATCATAAAATTTTGTGTATTATCAAAACATAATCCATAAGTTTCAAACCCTTTAAAAGATATGAATTAATTAAAAAGAATTAATAGATCTAATACAAAAAAAATTAGGGGGACGTTTTGACCAAATTCTAAACTGGATGGCGGACGTTTTGACCAAAATGGGGGGTGTTTTGACCAGGGGACGTTTTGACTAGGGGACGTTTTGACTTGAACAAGCGTAGAACGTGCCTACTTCATCCCCTACCGGCACATCGAAGGCCATGTGTGGCACTAGCACAGACACTCCAGATTTAAAACAAATGATGAACAACACCATAATTCCTGACTTTTTGAGTTTGTGTCATCAGCTAGATGTATTACGAACGCATGGATTCCGATCAATATCACTTTGACGCATTAAAACAGCGATAAAACCTGTTTACCGTTATCATTCCGGACCGCGTAATCAGAAAAAAAAAAATTTTCAGCGATTTTTATGTACGTGCGGGCGGGTGATTTTTTTTTCTTTTTCTCGGGAATGAAATCATTGATGCGGTAGTTCCGACGAACGACAAAACAGTTTGGTGTGGCCTAATTAGAGTTCATAGCAGTTTGAAGTCATGATATAGAAAACACATTCACATGCCCAATGGCAGTCTTACATCCTTAACAGCAAGAAAAACTTGAAATAGCCATAATGGAGATCAAAATGAGAATTTGAAGCTTCCTTTATTGTTCAGACCAATTAGTGTTGATGTCAGCATTTGCTGGAAGGTTCTTTGATACATTGCTGCAAACTGTGCTTGAATGAAACAGCAGAGATGGTGCTAAAATGACAAAACATGAATAATATGGTGCTTTTATTGTTCAAGACCAATTAATCACTGCTTAGAGTCTTAGAGTGTCTACTGGAAATATTGCTGATTGAATGTGAAAGAACTCACTTTATTACCAGTTATAAGGTCAAATGATCCCTATTTATATCTGTTAAAGCCAACATAGCTAAAGAACAAGAAAATACATCTAGCTGACAATTGTTTGCCATAAGGCCACTATTTCATTATTTTTATGCCCCCGAAGGGAGGCATATTAGTTTTCAACTGTCCGTCCGTTCGTTAGTTCGTTCGTTCATCACGTTAACTTTTTGCATGAAGGCACTTTACTCGCGAACCACTGCATCCAGGACCTTCAAACTTCACATGCTGATAGTACTTATTGAGTACACGATCCCTACTGACTTTGGGGTCACCAGGTCAGAGGTCAAGGTCACCAGTTCAAAGGTCAAGGCGCTGCGGGGGGGCATTTGTCACCATTAGTGACAGCTCTTATTTGTTTCTTTGATTTAAAAAAAAACCAACAGAGTAGGAGGAGGGAATAACTAAAAACGAAATTGATTATCAACATTTCATTTTTTTTTTTCAACTTTGGTGGAAATTAGGGCTATTAGGGTTGGCAGATCTGAGAAATGAAACATCAAAAAACAGTGGCCCCGTTGAAGGAACTTTTTTTCTTAAGATCAATATTCTATATAGTGGGAGGAAAGGAATACTAATATATAATGCCAATTATTGTTTCTTCATAACTTTAATGGGTGCCATTAAATCAAGAATGAAACCATTAAGGTCTGTTTTGTCTTGATTTAGATGTCTGATTTTGTTGGAAAAGTAACATTATCAGATTATTACGAACGCTCTGGAAGGACATTATTTATAGTTGATACTTACTTCTTTTCTTTTAAGATATTACATATCCAGCACATTAACATTACAAAATGCCCTTTGTTATTTCTGTAGATTGAGCAGTAGTTCATAGCATCTTCTGGGCATAATTTCAATCAAAAGTAACTTGTAAACATTTGTTTTGGGAGGCCTTATACTAATTTATTTGTTTGTTAAACAGTTTGCTTGGAAACAGTACCCAGTCGAAATTCACAGTTTATTACCATGGTAATTCATGGAGTACCATGGTAGTTCATGGTCATGGGACAATGGTTTATGGCTGTGGTAATTGGCACCACAGTCATAAAACATGGTATCAGACAATGGTCAAAAACTATGGTCGACCATGGTTGTGGACCACAGTCGACCAAGGTCCACGACCATGGATGACCATGGCGATTATTGACTTTAAAAAAACTGTATAAATATGAATTTGAAAGGGTCATGAAAATACATGACAATTGCAGTCTATAGCTATTTTTGCAAGTCAGTCATTTATTTGTCATACAATTGCTAAGATGACAACAAATTATAGTCAGACTATGAAAGTTTACCTTTGAATCTGTCTATAAATGCAGGAAAACTATTCTATAACTAGGAAAACTTTTGAAGCCAAATGCAGTCAGGCATCTTTGGTGTATTGTAAGACTCGATAAGTGTGAAAATTACTAACATGACCATGGTAGTCCATAGTAAACCATGGTTGAAAAAAGTTGACCATGGTCTTCCATGGTCAAACTGTTGATCGTCTTTTCTGACCACGGCCAATCTTATCTCACCATGGTTGACCATGGCTGACCGTGCTCCTGACCATGTTTTCACCATGGTATTTGATGGTTGACGTTAAAACATGGTCAGTCATCAAAAACCGTGGTGACCATGGTCAACCATTTCACCTGGGCTATTACTGGTGATGAGAATGGATGGCTGAAGACTATAATTATTGTAATGTAGCATTATGGGTAGTAACAGCAAACCTTTCTCAAGACTCATATCATTATATGACTACTTCTATTACTTTGATGAAGAATTTTATGAAACAGCCGCTGTAGTGAGCAGGGCAATCAGACTGGCACTCCAGGAGGAGCTGTTGGACCAAATGGAAAACTAACTAAATCATTTGTTCTCCAAGGCCAAGGATCTGTGATTCAAGTCATGCTTAAGATGCACTGCTTAATTTCACATGGTAAATATGTTGGCTGGTCTGGAGTTAGTTCTATCATCTTTTTTTAATTGAATCCCCTATTTTGTATTGTAGGAATAATAGCTTGTCAAATAAAATCTGACAATTGTTTACAATTTTAAAAAAGTGGGTGGGGTATCTTTGTTACTGTACATTTTAAGTAGATTTTGCAAATAACCCTAGTAGTGTCAAGATTTTCCTTAACAGGACCCACCCCCCGGCTTTCAGACTTCATGTAGAACCCAAAATATTTCCAGTACTGCCAAGAGGATGAAAATTTAATTATTGTTGAGAAACTTAAGTTCTATAATCTCTCATGAAACCTCTGACTTTTTGTCATTGATCCCTGTTCTGTTTATATGTCTGTGTGTCATTTATATTTCTGTAGCTGGTTGTCCTTCAGTCTTGTGCAACAGAAATCTATCAGTATAAATAGAGAAATAACATCTTACATGATTAAAGTGACAAGAAATAAGTGACAGTCTGTGTCCTGGTTGGGTGTCTTTGTAATCTAGACAACAACAAAATTGCATGCAACAGTTACTGTATTTTGCCTCTTTATTTGACAATTTGATAAACAGTTCTTATTATGTGTTACATACTTAGATAGTTGCATTATATATACTTAGACTTTGACTGAGCTCAGTAGCTACAATACAATACAATACAATAAGTTTTATTTCAAGTCGGCAAGACACAAACATATGAAACATAAGCTCTGATGAGCTTTTTAACCGACCATTAACAAATATATATATGAGGTCAACAAGAGTATAAGTAGCTGTAAAAGAAAATGTTATATATCTAAAAAGCACACAAATTAAGCACATCTAAAGCTGTGGAAAAGCTGCTGATCCTGACCATAGGCCTAAAAACTTCTATAAGAACTTCGTGTAAATAAAAAACTGAATTAGCAAAACCAGCACAAAAGTGCGACAGAAAAGAAAAATGGTTTTAAAAAATCAGTTATCCCTTCAAATCAGATTTGAAAGGAACTGATCAGCAACTTTCTCACAGAGAGCAAACACATTGAATATAATATTAAGGAACATGGTTAAACAATCAGTGAAATCATATAAAACAATGCGACACATATAAAAACAGAAAGGATATTAAGAGGACATGCAATAAGTTACCATGCATAAAATAGGTGTAATTGCTGACCGCAAAGTTGCACTAACTATCACAAAAGCAAGCACAATACAAAAATAATAAGCACAAAATGATATGCAAAACTATTACAAAAAGCAAACACTAAGCTCAGAGTAATAAACACAAATCATATGCAAATGAAACAAGCAAAAGGAGAAGCAAACTAAAAATAAAGCATACTAAGGCACAGGGCAACACTTAATATTATTTAGGTATACGCACCTGTGCTGTGATTAAATTAGAAAAGGAAAAAAAAGAATTTAGTTTGATGAGGAGTTACAGGCAATACATCTGCAGTTTTGACCATTCCAACAAGACATAAGAGATTTAAATTAATTAAAGTTTGAACAAGTTCTGTAGCTTTCCGGTAGTGAGTTCCACAGCACAGGGGCAGCATACCTAAATGAATTCTTACCAAATTTAGTTGTTTTCTCTCTAGGGATTTCTAAAATGTTGGTGTATCTGAAATTATATTTGGATTTTCTTTTTTGTACTAATTCTGATAAAACAGGAGGTGCCAAGTTATTTAATATTCTGATATTTCAATTGCCATGGTTTTCATTCTTCTGATGTGTAAGCTTGGTAAATTAACTTTAGCAAGTAGGTCATTATATGAGGAGGCGTAGTCGTTATAGACAAATCTTAGCGCTCTTTCTTGAATTTTTTCCATTTTTTTGGTATTATTTTCTGAACAAAAATGCCAGGACATTGGACAAAAGTTAAAATTTGAAAGTATAAAAGTATGGAAGATAGTAAGCTTATTTAATTTACTTAAGTTACAGCCAATTCTTTTTAGAACATTTAGTTGTCTTGCTGCCTTTTTCAGATGTTGCTTATATGAAAATCAAAATTTAACTGGTAGTCTATATCTACACCCAGCAGTCTAACAACCTCCTCACAGGTAATATCAGCTGGACCTATGTTAAAAATTGTTTTTTTTTCGAAAGTTCTTTTTCCAACGGCTATAGCCTGAAATTTATCCGGGTTTGCTTGCATGCAATTAAAATTAAACCATTCAATAAGAATTTGACTTTCTTGTTCTAATACATTTTTAACTTCAGTAAAATCAGGTGAACTAAAAGATAATGTATTATCATCTGCATAATTGTAAAGTGTTCCTTTCTGTATAAAATAGAAAATGTCATTAATAAAAACATTAAAAAGTAGGGGGCCTAAAATAGAACCTTAAGGGACACCTTTTTAGCTCACCTGTCACAAAGTGACAAGGTGAGCTTTTGTGATCGCGCAGTGTCCGTCGTCCGTCCGTCCGCAAACTTTTGCTTGTGACCACTCTAGAGGTCACATTTTTCATGGGATCTTTATGAAAGTTGGTCAGAATGTTCATCTTGATGATATCTAGGTCAAGTTTGAAACTGGGTCACGTGCCATCAAAAACTAGGTCAGTAGGTCTAAAAATAGAAAAGCTTGTGACCTCTCTAGAGGCCATATATTTTACAAGATCTTCATGAAAATTGGTCAGATTGCTCAACTTGATGATATGTAGGTCAAGTTCGAAACTGGGTCACGTGCCATCAAAAACTAGGTCAGTAGGTCTAAAAATAGAAAAACCTTGTGACATCTCTAGAGGCCATATATTTCACAAGATCTTCATGAAAATTGGTCAGATTGTTCAACTTGATGATATCTAGGTCAAGTTCGAAACTGGGTCACGTGCCATCAAAAACTAGGTCAGTAGGTCTAAAAATAGAAAAACCTTGTGACCTCTCTAGAGGCCATATATTTCACAAGATCTTCATGAAAATTGGTCAGATTGTTCAACTTGATGATATCTAGGTCAAGTTCGAAACTGGGTCACGTGCCATCAAAAACTAGGTCAGTAGGTCTAAAAATAGAAAAACCTTGTGACCTCTCTAGAGGCCATATATTTCACAAGATCTTCATGAAAGTTGGTCTGAATGTTCATCTTGATGATATCTAGGTCAAGTTTGAAACTGGATCACGTGCCGTCAAAAACTAGGTCAGTAGGTCAAATAATAGAAAAACCTTTTGACCTCTCTAAAGGCCATATTTTTCATGGGATCTGTATGAAAGTTGGTCTGAATGTTCATCTTGATGATATCTAAGTCAAGATTGAAACTGGGTCAACTGCGGTCAAAAACTAGGTCAGTAGGTCTAAATATAGAAAAACCTTGTGACCTCTCTAGAGGCCATATATTTCATGAGATCTTCATGAAAATTGGTCAGAATGTTCACCTTGATGATATCTAGGTCAAGTTTGAAAGTGGGTCACGTGCCATCAAAAACTAGGTCAGTAGGTCAAATAATAGAAAAACCTTGTGACCTCTCTAGAGGCCATATTTTTCATGGGATCTGTATGAAAGTTGGTCTGAATGTTCATCTTGATGATATCTAGGTCAAGTTCGAGAGTGGGTCACGTGCCTTCAAAAACTAGGTCAGTAGGTGAAATAATAGAAAAACCTTGTGACCTCTCTAAAGGCCATATTTTTCATGGGATCTGTATGAAAATTGGTCTGAATGTTCACCTTGATGATATCTAGGTCAAGTTCGAAACAGGGTCATGTGCGGTCAAAAACTAGGCCAGTAGGTCTAAAAATAGAAAAACCTTGTGACCTCTCTACAGGCCATACTTTTCATGGGATCTGTATGAAAGTTGGTCTGAATGTTCATCCTGATGATATCTAGGTCAAGCTTGAAACTGGGTCACGTGCCTTAAAAACTAGGTCAGTAGGTCAAATAATAAAAAAACCTTGTGATCTCTCTAGAGGCCATACTTTTCATGGGATCTGTATGAAAGTTGGTCTGAATGTTCATCTTGATGATATCTAGGTCAAGTTTGAAACTGGGTCAACTGAGGTCAAAAACTAGGTCAGTAGGTCTAAAATTATTAAAATCTTTTGACCTCTCTAGAGGCCATGTTTTTCAATGGATCTTCATGAAAATTGATCCAAATGTTCAACTTGATGATATCTTCATTTTCGAAACTGGGTCACGTGCAGTCAAAAACTAGGCCAGTAGGTATAAAAATAGAAAAACCTTGTGACCTCTTTAGAGGCCATATTTTTCATGAGATCTTCATGAAAATTAGTGAGAATGTTCAACTTGATGATATCTAGGTCAAGTTCAAAACAGGGTCACGTACCTTCGAAAACTAGGTCAATAGGTCAAATAATAGAAAAGCCTTTTGACCTCTCTAGGGACCATATTTTTCGATGGATCTTCATGAAAATTGGTCAGAATGTTTATCTTGATAATATCTAGGTCAAGTTCAAAACTGGGTCACATGAGCTCAAAAACTAGGTCACTATGTCAAATAATAGAAAAAACGATGTCATACTCAAAACTGGGTCATGTGGAAAGAGGTGAGCGATTCAGGACCATCATGGTCCTCTTGTTTTATGTTTTTCCATGTACTGACCACATTACCAATTTTGATTTGTTGTTTATGTCCAGTAAGATATGACTGGAGGAGAGTTGTTGCTGATTCGGATAAGCCATAAGCGGATAATTTACTTAATAAAAAGTTATGGGGTAGGCAATCAAATGCTTTTGATAAGTCCATTAGGATAGCAGCTGAATACAAATTTTGGTCTAAAGTGTGTTTCCAATCTTCTAGTAATTTTAAAAGAGTAGTTTGGCATCCATGGCCTTTCCTAAATGCACATAAAAAATTATCAAAGATTTTGTCAAAATAATTTGATAACTGTACAGACATAACTTTCTCAGATATTTTAGATGGAATTGGTAAGATGCTTACTGGTCTATAATTTGATTTTGTCATTGTATCATTTTTCTTATGTAGGGGAGTAACCTGGGCTTGCTTAAGTTTATCTGGAAATCTCTGTGTTGAGATTGAAAGAT
The DNA here is from genome assembly GCF_021730395.1 of Mercenaria mercenaria. NCBI lineage: Eukaryota > Metazoa > Mollusca > Bivalvia > Venerida > Veneridae > Mercenaria > Mercenaria mercenaria. Next base: position 64,833,347 of record NC_069377.1, on the reverse strand, counting down.
TGACCAGGCTAGTTATTGGTTCAACAAGTGATTGCTTACCTAATTTTAATAGTTTGACTGATATTTTGTCTGCTCCTGTGGCTTTTTAGCTCACCTGTCACAAAGTGACAAGGTGAGCTTTTGTGATCACGCAGCGTCCGTCGTCCGTCATCTGTCCGTCAGTCCGTCCGTGCGTGCGTAAACTTTTGCTTGTGACCACTCTAGAGGTCACATTTTTCATGGGATCTTTATGAATATTGGTCAGAATGTTCATCTTGATAATATCTAGGTCAAGTTCGAAACTGGGTCATGTGCAGTCCAAAACTAGGTCAGTAGGTCTAAAAATAGAAAATCCTTTTGACCTCCCTAGAGGCCATATTTTTCAATGGATCTTCATAAAAATTGGTCAGAATGTTTATCTTGATGATATCTAGGTAAAGTTCAAAACTGGGTTACGTACCTTCAAAAACTAGGTCAGTAGGTCAAATAATAGAAAATCCTTGTGACCTCTCTGGTGGTCATATTTTTCATGGGATCTGCATGAAAATTGGTCAGAATGTTCATCTTGATGAAATCTAGGTCAAGTTCGAAACTGGGTCACGTCCGGTCCAAAACTAGGTCAGTAGGTCAAATAATAGAAAAACCTTGTGACCTCTGTAGAGGCCATATTTTTCATGGGATCTGTATGAAAATTGATCAGAATGTTTATCTTGATGATATCTAGGTCAAGTTAGAAACCGGGTCAACTGCGGTCAAAAACTAGGTCAGTGGGTCAAATAATAGAAAATCCTTGTGACCTCTCTAGAGGTCATATTTTTCATGGGATCTGCATGAAAATTGGTCAGAATGTTCATCTTGATGATATTTAGATCAGGTTCGAAACTGGGTCACGTCCGATCCAAAACTAGGTCAGTAGGTCAAATAATAGAAAAACCTTGTGACCTCTGTAGAGGCCAAATTTTTCATTGGATCTGCATGAAAATTGGTCAGAATGTTCATCTTGATGATTTCTAGCTCAAGTTCGAATTGGGTCAACTGCGGTCCAAAACTAGCTCAGTACGTCTAAAAATAGAAAATTCTTGTGACCTCCCTAGAGGCCATATTTTTCATGGGATCTTCATAAAAATTGGTCAGAATGTTCATCTTGATGATATCTAGGTCAAGTTCGAAACTGGGTCACGTGCCGTCAAAAACTAGGTCAGTAGGTCAAATAATAGAAAATCCTTGTGATCTCTCTGGAGGTCATATTTTTCATGGGATCTGCATGAAAATTGGTCAGAATGTTCATCTTGATGATATCTAGGTCAAGTTCGAAACTGGGTCACGTGCAGTCAAAAACTAGGTCAGTAAGTCAAATAATAGAAAAACCCTGTGACCTTTGTAGAGGCCATATTTTTCATGGGATCTGCATGAAAATTGGTCAGAATGTTCATCTTGATGATATCTAGGTCAGGTTTGAAACTGGGTCACATGCGGACAAAAATAAGGTCAGTAGGTCAAATAATAGAAAAAACCTTGTGACCACTCTAGAGGCCATAGTTTTCATGGGATCTGTATGAAAGTTGGTCTGAATGTTCATCTTGATGATGTCTAGGTCAAGTTTGAAACTGGGTTACATGCGGTCAAAACTAGGTCAGTACGTCTAAAAATAGAAAAACCTTGTGACCTCTCTGGAGGCCATATTTTTCATGAGGTCTGTATGAAAATTGGTGAGAATGTTCACCTTGATTATATCTAGGTCAAGTACAAAACTGGGTCACATGCCTTCAAAATCTAGGTTATTATATCAAATAATAAAAAAACCTTGTGACCTCTCTAGAGGCCATATTTTTCAATGGATCTTCATGAAAATTGGTCAGAATTTTTATCTTGATGATATCTAGGTCAAGTTCAGAAGTAGGTCACATGAGCTCAAAAACTAGGTCACTGTGTCAAATAATAGAAAAAACGACGTTATACTCAGTTCATGTGGGGGCAGGTGAGCGATTCAGGACCATCATGGTCCTCTTGTTTAACATTAAACTTGTCAATAATTTTAGAAACTGTCGCAGAGTCAGTACTCTTAAAACTAAAATTAGTATCAATGTTTTGTTGTTTTATTTTGTTTAAACTTGGATGGTTATTCTTATCAAAAATATATTCCTTCCCTATACTATCTGCTACATTTACAAAAAGTCATTAAAAATTTCTGCAACTTCACTATTTTCGGACACTATTTTTTCATTTTCAGTTAAAATCATTTTCGACTGCGAAGTACTTGATTTATTTGACAAATAAGGTTTAATTGTATCCCAAAAATCATTTTCCTTACAACCACCTATACAACGTTCTTGAAAATAATTATTTAAGCTGATCATACCTTTCATAAGGAACTGCTTTAAATTTATGTGTTTTAGCAAAAAATATATAGAACAATTGCAAAAATATGAACTAATTTGTAGAAGATAAATATGAAGTGTTAATCTTCTTGTGATAATAGTGCTTTATGCTTTACAAAAGATTATAACATACTAAGATATTTTTTTCATTATATGTTTAAAGCTACTCCTGCAGATTGTATTCATGCCATTAATGTCTTGTGCTGCAGTCAGTCACACAAGAAAAAGACTATAACCTGAATGATGCATGGTATTAACAAAATTTTGAATTTAGTGATGGATGGTAGCAAACTTGATTAGATCAAAATTATATAACATCTTTTATTTATTTTTTCATATGTATTAGAGGCTTTAATTACATCTGTAATATCCATACATACTGTGCTTAATTGGTTTTCATTTTAGAATGCATTATTATAGTTGGCAATGGTATCTTCTGCTTTATAGCTTACACTACAGGTTGCGTTCCAAACAGCAATGATTATTAAAAGCTACTTTATTTAAGACTTTGATGCAACTTGAGTCTCTGTTATGCTTTGCAACAGTGCTGTAGAAGTTAGAAATTGTATGAATCAACATTATATTCATCAATATTGTAATAGCACTTCACATCTTCTATTCTTATTTTGATAACTGCTGCTACAGTTGCTAAGGGATTCGGCCTAAACTTACAGAATACTATCACTATGAAGTGAACTTGTACATATTGCCAGTACATGAATATTCCTTGCATAATTTAGGAGTTATGGCCCTTTGAAAGTTTAAAGAATGCTTCTATATTGAGAATCCTTGTACAGTTTTCAAGAGATCTAGTCCAAATATACAGAAATATATATCATACTGAAATGATCTTGCACTTGTTGGCAGGGCATGAATGTAGTTTTTCAGGATTGAAGTTATTGCCCATTGAAATTTTGCAGATTGTGGTGTATTGTCCACTACTACATATGACTTGTTCAAATAACTCCTTTTGCAGTCTTCAAATGATTTGGCTTCAACTTACAGAAAAGTATCAATATTGAACTAATGCCCATGTTGTTAGAACATACAAGATCTTGCCTGTTTAGGAGTTATAATGGCCCTTTGAAATTTAACAAAATGCAAAAATTATAGTAACTGCTAAAGGCTTCTTGTAGTTTTAGTGTTTGGCCGAAACTTATAGAAATGTATAAATATGAAGTCAATCTGCGCATTTTATCAGGGCATTTGTGAATCGTGCTCAGGTCAAGAGTTATGGCTCTTTAGAATTTTTGTATTTTGCTAAAGAGATAACTTCTAGACTTACACATATTGTCAGGATAAACATGATCTTCCATATACCCCAGTATGAACACTTTCCCAACCTTCCATTTGCCATCATTTTTTTTAAAGTTTCATACAATTTGTATTGTCAATATATACATGTGCTACTGTATTCCACGGTACAAATTGTCTGGAATTTTGAATACATGTATTACCAAAACCCAGTAATACCCAGTATAATTACTCCCCCTACCCCCCCAAATAAATGCAAACCCTCCTGTTTACAAAAAAAATGTTTCTGTTTGTATTGACAAGGCTTAAAATAAAATTAAGTTTGTTTGTTGTTTATTTTCTTATCAGAGGGAAAAAACTTATTTTACTGCTTGAAACTGGCGATTATTTTATTTAACATGTGCATAAATAATTATGGCAAGTGAGAAAGTAACCCGCGGTCAGCTAGCAGAAAATCGATAATGCGGATTGTTTATTATCTTGTGTATTCCGAACACGTGTCAACTATGCCATAACGTTGCCTAAGGCCATAGGATGCAGACGACAATCAAACCTCTTGTAACCGGAAAGCAATCTGACAAAAGGACATAATCTTACAAATCTAGTATCTAATTTACCCGCGAAATGTGAAGATACCAAACGTCATGCCGGTAATTTTCCATTCCACGAGCACGTGCGACCTATCGTAATATCTAATTTACTTCACTCGACGTTACTTTTGTTTACACATACACAAAAAACGCGCGTAGTGCATTCATTTTTTGTTATTACCGCTTCCAATATATTTAGCACCACTTAAGAAGTTACTATAGTTTGAATTCTATAACGATTTTAATAAGATATCGACAGGAATGTAGGCAAAATTCTATAAAAACGGTCAAATTTAAATTTAGTTCTTTGTAAAATTTCAAACAGTGCGATCTTAATTACTTATCTCTTTCTAAGAGTAAATAAATGATACATTCTATAGGCATAAAGTTCAGACTTTTGACCAGAAAGTACAAAAAAAAAACAGAATAAAAAAATCTTAAATGATGAAAAAGCATCAGCAATTTAAATACATGGCATAAAACGATTTTTGGCAAACAGATTTATGATAGTGCGGCAAAATAGCTCACAGAGATAGGATATCCACAATTATCGTTTGACACATTTACCTGTCAGTTTATACAGGATATTGAATTCGCTTTAAAAAATTGAATTTGGTTTAACAAATTAGAGAAGAAACTTTTTTATTGATTAATTTAAAAAACCGAGGCGGTACGATCAAACAGTGATGTGTCACATGGCGCGAAAACATGACGTAATTCCATGACAATCTCAGGCAACTATACCGCTTTGATCTCCACTTCAGATGCCAATGATACCGACACACTTCTTTTAGCTCTTTGAGGTGGGTGTTAATTGATGATGAAAACAAGGACAATGGCTAAGTTTATCAACAGAATAATTACCGATAATCGTATACGCTTTTTATCATAGGCATCTGATTTTTTGGGCTACGCTCCTGCACCGCAGAGCGCTCGCGCGCCGACATACTAGTATATCGTACCATGTCATGCTCTGTAATTCAACCTACCTATATAAGAGGTGAAAAGTCCACAAATCTCCCATTTAAGAAATGGCATATTTTCTCTTGTTACTTCAAAAAACTAGTTTTTAGTTTTTTTAGGTTGAATTACAGTGCATGACATGGTATGATATATGTTGGCGCGCGCGCGCTCTGCGGTGCAGGAGCGTAGCCCAAAAAATCGGGTGCCTATGATCTTGTTTTTGTTTTAGTAACATATGACCAATACGTGTAAGTAGCTTGAAACTGAAAAATCATCACTTTTGCTTGCACACTGCCATTTCCGTTGTAGAAACCTTCTAAAACTCATAAAAAGTTATTATCTATTGAATTAAGCATCAAACACTTGTTGAAAATATTTAAAGCTGTAATTCAATAGTGTGTTTAGATGCCAAATATCGCGTATTTTCACGCTATATTTTTTTGTGCTTTTAAGCGCAGATGTAGTGAAAACAATCATGAAACGACTTTTGATATATATATAAAGAAACAGTATAGACATGAAAGATACTCAAAACTTTGGTGGTTTGCCTTATGTGCTAGTTAGGTCTGTGCCCATATTGTGTGTGCAAAGGCTAAGGGTTTATATATTACAAGCATACATTTAACAGAGCATCTTCAGAGACTATCTACAAGCAATAGGTATTAATAATAGACTTTATTACTGAGACAACAAACATTAAAAAAACTAAAGTATAATAAAATTATTTACCTACCTACCTACCCACTGTAAAAATACACAAACATAATTTTAATTTAGGCCCAATACATAATACAGTTAACTCATATATGCCCAAAAATATACCAAAGATGAAAATTTGCTACGAGGATGGGATCAAAAATAATGCAACCAATGGTGTTAAATGACAACTAAAGGTTGGATTAAGAAAATCTTTATTTCAAACCTTCAAAGTAATCTCCTTTGACAGATACACAACGTCTCAACCTTTTAATCCAATCCTTAAAAGCTTTCTGATAGTCTTTTTCAGGTATATCACTAAGGAGGTTAAATATGACGGCCCCCAACTTTTGGCGGGATGTATATTTTCTGCCTAGAAGCTTTTTCTTGAGACGAGGGAAAAGGAAAAAGTCATAGGGGGCTAGATCCGGAGAATAGGGTGGGTGTTCTAGAACATATACTCCCTGTTCATTCAAAAACGACGTCACAATCCCAGCCTTGTGACTAGAGGCGTTGTCATGTAACAAATGGATGCCTTGGAAACCCGTCTTTGGTCGACGTTTCTGGAAATACTTGAGAAGCTTTTTAAGAACTTTTTTCTTATAAAACTTGGCATTCATTGACTTGCCTTTAGGTACAGGAACCTGGATGGCAAGACCTTTAGTAGTGAAAAATATGGCAAACATAACCTTTTTCACACTTGCAATCCTTTTGGCAATGCAAGGCCTTCTGGCATTTTTGGTGAGCCATACTCGGTTACTAATTTTTCGATGCAGTTCGAAGAAATGTAACCAAGACTCATCACCTGTTACTACATTCATAAATGTTTTTTTTATCATATCTTGGAAACCTTTTCAAAAGCTTGCATGCCATCTTAGGCGCTGCATTTTTGCTCATCAGTGAGCAAATATGGGACCCACCTAACACTTTCCTTCTTCAGTTTCAAAAAATTTCGCAGAATGCGCAGCACAGATGCTTTTGAAATGCAAACCATGTCCGCAATCAGAAAGTACTATTTGTTTGATTTTTTCAACAATGCTTGGACTACTCGCAGACTAAGGTCGACTAGTTTTAGGCGCATTTTTGACAGATTCCACGCCTGCACAAAATTTCCTAACCCATCCGCAAACTGTGAAAAAGGACATTTCATTACTACCATAAACAGCACATTATGTCAGCATAAATGTCCTTTGAACCTCTTCGCAAGTCTTAATGTAAGACCTAATTTCGTTCGCATTTTTTTTACACTTTTACCAACTATTTTGCCTAACTGCCTACAAGTAGGGTTTGTGCAAATGTGAATTGTGAGCGAGATATTGTGTGTACATGTATAGTTTATACGTCCATTGAAAGCTATTACAACGGGGAAAAGGCGTTAATTTTGTACTTGCGCTAAAAATAGCGCTTATCAATAGCCAGTGGCATTACTTTTGATCCCATCCTCATAAGTAAAATAGAAAAGGTATATTTGTGAATAATATTCCATAAAACCTCTCTGGCAATTTTGATGCCTATTTCTTATTTACTTCAGAATGATTTCTTATTCTACTTTACTCTGTCTTAATGTCATCATGGTATACAGAAAACAAAGTTTTAGAAGTACTTCGTGTAAACAGTGTTGTTAGAAAAAATATAAATTGTCTAGAACATTTGCCTTGAGAAGAGAACCATTATAGGTGTTGACCTCTGAAGGTATTATTTTCAAAGAAAAAGAAGTATTTATAATGCAAACTTCAAAGGTTTTATAAACTTTTTGTGACAACGATGGATGTACCAGCGACAATAACTATCAGAACAAATCAACACCCTTTACAATATTTACAAATTTATTTACATAAAATGATTATTAACAATGAATAAATGATAAGTAGAGAAAAAAAAAACTGATTATAAGAAAGAAAGAAAAATCAGAGTCCAGTATCTCTAGATACAAAGTTCTATCACTGACAGTTTCGTGGTAATGTGACGTGGCACAGATGTTTCAGATAATTTCGAACTTTAAGTAGCACAAAAAAAACAAAAAAACATATCTTCAGAAGTCCCTTTAAACCATGAATACGTTGACTCCGTTTTGGCTCCCTGTGATGGTAGGTGATTGCATCCCTGAGCTGACTTCAGAGGATAACAAAAATCAGCGTCTTTGCGGTTAACGGCACAACCATGGGAACTATTCCAGAGCTTTGTTCATGAACAGTTCACAAATAGTTCATGAAAGTTCGTGAACTACAAATGGGACTTTTTACGGCATCAAAAATTCATGAACTGGGCGTGGTTCATCAAGTTCATGAACTGGACTGGTTCATCAAATTCATGAACTGGATGTGTTCATCAAAGTTCATGAATTGATAGGTTCATGAATTTGATGAACCAGAAATTCGCGAACTTGATGAACAGTTCATGAATAATTCTTGAACTATTTGTGAACTATTCATGAACAGTTCATCAACTACAAATGGGACTTTTTGCGGAATCAACTATTCATCAAGTTGATGAACCATAGTTCATGAACCAGGGGTTCATGAACTGAAAGTAACAAGATAAATGGAAAGTTGATGAACCCAGCTGAATTAGAAACAGTGATTTTGACAATAGTGACGTTTTTATTTATTTATTTATTTTTATTTTGTTGGGTTTAACGTCGCACCTACACAATTTTAGGTCATATGGCGACTTTCCAGCTTTAATGGTGGAGGAAGACCCCAGATGCCCCTCCGTTTACTATTTCATCACGAGTGGGCACCTGGGTAGAACCACCGACCTTTTACGTTTTTATAGCAACTGACTGACAAAGCCTGTCTGAGAAAAGCAGGCTTTCTCAGGTCAATGACTTGAGAACACTTTGCACTGTTTAAACCTGTGATTAAATCCCAAGGACATCCGATTGTGTCCATTTTGCATTTAAAAATTATTACGCCCTCATACGACACAGAAAAAGGTCTTTAAATTCCAAAATATAAAAAAGCAGAAATAACAACAAAATCCCAAGTGAAATTTTATCCAAAATTCAGTTGCTAGATGGTCTAATTTACTTTAATCTCAAGATTGACATTCAGATTAGATACTAGCTTTGTTTCAGGGTCGTGAAAACATGTGACATTTTAAAAGGATTTTATATTTTCAAAATGAACAATTTATGACAACACCATAATTACTTATTTGATATTCAGTATACTCATGTTCCTTTTAAACCATTCCTTACTGTAGTATGATAAATATTTCCTTCTCATTTGCTGCACAAACTTCTAAAAAATTGCTGAATCACATGTGCAAAAAATTTCCCAGCATGCAACAAAATAATGGAAACTGATCATGTGACATAAATTTAATGTTCATGAACATTCATGAACAGTTCATGAACTTATTCATTTATTGTAAAAGGAAATCCTAAGTTATATGTTTAATGAGTGAACAGTTCAGAAACTCCTAATTGGGTTCAAGAACTGGTACTGAACTAGAAAAAGGTTTTGAATTTTTAGTACTTTTATTGAATCTTAGATGACTTTTTCTTAAGAACACATCAAGAATGTTTTAAGAATTTAATATTCTTAAACTGCTCATAAAATGTACATTTTTTTTCAAGAATTTTTCATGAATTCTATAGGTATATTGACATTCATGAAAAAATCTTGATTCATTCTTAAACAAGTTCATGAATGTTTCAAGGATTTCTTGTATGAAATGAAAGACATCAATAAATTCACCAACCAAGTATCAGTGTACACCATTATTCTTTTCCAGTGACATTTTCTAAATTTCCAAGTAATGATGAAACTTCTGTTAGCTATCCCCAATGTTTAATCAAAATTTTGTACAAATTGCAGACAACGTAAAATACAAAATACATGTAGTAACATTCCTAGTCATATGTATGTTATCAGTAACTCTGATATTAGCCTTCAGCTGTAAATACTAGAAGCTTTTACAAGTAAACGGATCCTGTTTTATGAATTTTAGACTTGATTGATCAGTTCATTAATTTGAAGTTCATGAACAGTGTATGAACTTCAGGTTCATGAACCATCAGCATTATTGAAATAAAATCAAATACTGCACTGGAGTTCTGAATGAAGTCACTTGTTTGATTACTGAACTTATAATTCGTGAACTTAAAATCATGCACCAAAGGTGAAATTTTTGAAGAACCAGTTCATGAATAATTCTTGAACTTTAGGTTCACAGACAGTTGGTGAACTTTTTAAGGAATAGTTTCATGAACAATTCATGAACTTTTGGTTCATGAACAGTTCACAAACTTTTTGAGGAACATTCATCGCAATGTTCACGAATGGTTCAGGAATGTTCATGAACAGTTCGTGAACAGTTCATGAATGCTCATCAGTTCATGAACTACAGCTCAACAGGGTGGCACACAATAATTTCCATTTACAATAATATAAATTACATACATGGTACACTCGAAACCCGTTATAATGCTACTCGATATACCGCGGTCCTGGGTATAACGCTGTATGGCCTTGGCGCCTGAATTTTAGAGGGTAAAAAAAAAAAAAAAATCAGCGGATGTTACTTAATTTGATCATAACCAGCGTTAAAACTACAAGTACCTGTACTTTAACACCTTTCCATGACAACTGTCACAAAAATCAATAATCGTCTGCTAGCTTACCTGTTTGCCTATCGCCTTTGTTAGAGTTTCAATACATGTAGACATGTGACAATTAGGCAATCAGTACCATGTCAAAATTAGATTGTTTGCATAACAAGCGTGTAACATTGGTCAGTCAACTATCAAACCGTTTAAGTTTGCACCAATTAAGCAGATGACATGATCACTTGAGTGAATAAAAAATTGAATTTTGTAATAAACTGCAGCCGTTTTTCATAATCATCACACTCAATTCATCGGAAATAATGAAGATTCGGCGCACTGAAAGCCTTACTGAGAATGTGTTCCCTTTTTAATATCGTATATCAACGACGGTGATTTAAAAATTTTCTATCTTATTTATCGATTTCCTTCATGTAAATCTATTCAAAATTATTTTTTTTAAGACTGTTCGCGTTTTTTCTCTTTTAGTTACATACCCCCAGTGCAATTGCAGTGCATATGATGTAATTCTCACGACTGGCACTCCTCACACAGCGTTGTATATGTTTACTTCCGGGATACACAAATCCAATTTTCTTTTATAATCACGACAAAATGAGAAGATGACACAGCGTTATAATTCTTTTAATGTATTTTTCAGTAGCATTTAAGGTAAATAAATGTCCCGTTTATACGATTCTTATTTCTTATTAACATAAAACAGCGTCCAAAATACGTTATCGGTGGGTGGGGTATTGCGTATACCGCTGATACGATCAACCCGCATTATAAATTTAACCCCACTAGATCCACGGGTCTCGAACCTTGGACCCCGACGACAGCGTTATAACGGGGTCCCAGTGTACTAGACTTGCCATATAGATTTATACCTTACAGTGCAATGCAGTATCGACGTTCCATAACAACGAAATGTTTGACATATGTTTTTGAAAAAGAGTACGTTACAATTATCATGTTACAAATTTCAGTACAAATCTTACATCTGATATAAACAGAACATTTTAGACTCCTCTTTCGAAACAATTTACAAAAGTCTGAAAAATTTAATAAATTATCCTGACATACCAAAACTAGCCAAAATCACATGCCGAAAAGTAAATGTTACAGAATTCTTTAGAATGAACAAAAATTTACGAAATAAAAATCGTAATGCAAAAATCATACAAAAATCTAACAAATAAATTTCTTACCTCGATCGAGCATAAATTTCTAGCAAGAAAATTCAATCTGACATAGATTCGTCTAATGTCGGAATGTGGTGTGCGCTAGGCATATCTAGTCCAGTCTATTTGTAGGGTAAAGTCCCACCAAATACTAAATTTCATGGGACTCACGGCTTATGCATGAATTCTGACTATTTTTATTTTCACGGGATTCACGATATAGCCGGGAAATCTGACTACTTTGGCGCGGATTGAAATTGACAATTTGAGGCCCGTTATAGTGGTTCTGGGGATAAAAACATGAATTACTGAAGTTTATAAAATATCAACTTTCTTATTACTGAACTGAATTGAATGAAATTTACATGGAAATTTAAGTTATGAAATACCAAAAAACATGTCTCGGCAATATATGACCTTTTTGTGTCGATTCGCCGTAAAACCCAACTCATTAATTCCAAAAAACATGAGAGGTATTTTATGCGTGAAATCTGACATTTACCTCAATATCTCAAAAATTTACAAAAAGATGATGCAATACCTGCATTTACACTACAGATACAATAAGGCCCGTATGTCAGTTTGTGACACTTTGAATGTATTGCAATACATCAATGGAAAGAAGTTTAGGTGTTTTTTGTAGATTCATTGGGTTTAAAGAGTCGCACCACTCGATTGAGGTTACACTGTGACTTCAACAGCTTTAGATTGTGGAGGAAGAACCCAGGTTCTTCTTTGGGTATTGTTTCAGGCATCGACATACACCGGGATATACAGTCCTTTGATAAGCCAGTCTCATGGCTGGTTTCTGCTGATTTCCATACATGAAGCATTCTTAGTAACCACTTCATCAATCTTGAACTTTCTACCTTAGAATCTTCTTTCAAAGGTAATTAATAATTATAAAGACCATAGCATGATTGAACTGGTAGGTAGTGGTTATTAATTGATACTGAGTCATTCAAATCTGATATAATGGCATCTGAAACCCTTTGCAATAGTGTACAATGTACCGAAACTGAAGAGATAGTAGAGGCATATACAACTGGACTCTCAGTGCTGATTGATAAGCATGCACCATTACGAACAAAAACAATAACACAAAGACCTACATGCCCGTGGTACACGGAAGAACTTCACGACGCCAAACACACCAGACGAAAACTTGAATGGAAATGGCGTACTAGCAGACTTGAAATTGATCATGAAACATACAGAAACCAATGTGCTGTTATGAACAAAATGATACAAAAAGCTAGAATTGATTACTTCTCGGACAAAATTTCATCCTGTGGACGGGACAAAAACAATTTGTTTAAGATCACTAAACATTTATTGGATGGACCTAGCGGGGTTTCTCTGCCCACGGGTAAAACATTGCATGCCCTTGCACAGGAATTTAGTGATTTCTTTATTGAAATTCGGAACAAAATAACATCACAAATTCAATCAAATTCAAACACAGACTATATAGAAATGGAAATGCAATCGAACACTGATATTAGCTGCTTAATGAGTTTCAGTCCGGCATCAGAAGAAGAAGTCAAAAAGCTTATTAACAGTTCACTGAATAAATCATGTGAGCTCGACCCAATTCCTACTTGGCTTTTAAAATCATGCACAGACAAACTTTTACCAATTCTAACAAAAATAGTGAACTTATCATTGGAAACTTCAGCCGTACCAAAATCTTTCAAAAGCTCTCGTATACGACCTCTCTTGAAGAAACAAAATCTTGATGAAAATATCTTGAAGAACTACAGACCAGTGTCAAATTTACCATATGTTTCCAGAATTGTAGAAAAAGTGGTCAACTCTCGTATTGAAGAACATTTAACACAAAATAATCTGCACGAAGATCATAAGTCAGCATACAGGAAATTCCATTCAACCAAGACGGCCTTAGTGAAAGTACAAAATGATATCCTCGAATCCCTTGACCAAGGCGAGGTCTCAGTATTAGTGCTACTTGATTTGTCAGCAGCTTTTGATACAGTAGACCACGCAACATTGTTACACTGTCTTAACATCATTTCGGAATTGCTGATAAACCTCTCTCTCGGATGAAATCATATCTCACTGATCATTATCAAACGGTGTGTATAAATGGGAAACTATCAAAACCAGTCCACATGCGTTTCAGTGTTCCCCAGGGTTCAGTACTAGGACCCAAATTTTACAACATGTACACGAAGCCTGTTGGTTCCATCTGCAAAAGACATGGACTTAAACATCATTTTTATGCTGACGATTCGCAATTATTCCTATCGTTCAAACCATCAAATAAGCAATCCCAAACAGACACAATATATCGTGTTGAAGTGTGTCTTCAGGATATTGTGTCATGGATGCACAGCAACATGCTCAAGCTAAATACAGATAAGATGGAAGTTATAGTTTTCGCATGAAACAAAACTGCTCATCTAGTTGAAAATGTCACAATTACTGTCGGCGACTCTGAAATAAAACCATCGTCCTGTGTTAGGAACCTTGGGGCAATGCTTGATGTGAGATTAGACATGGAACAGCACATAATCTCTGTATCCAGATCGTGTTATTGTCAAATCAGACAAATTGGTCACATAAGAAAATATCTAACAACTGACGCAACTAAATCTCTAGTAAACTCCCTGGTAGCATCACGGATGGACTATTGTAACATGTAACAAGTCTTAAAAGACTGCAGAATGTTCAAACCACAGCAGCCCGCCTCATCACAAAATCGTCCCGCTATGACAATGTTACTCCTATCCTTAAAGATCTCCACTGGCTACCTGTAGAGTACAGAATCAAATTCAAAATCCTAACACTTACTATAAAACACTACATAAAAAAGGTCCAGTATATATAAAGAAAATGCTGAATGTGTACCAACCAAAACAAGACTTATGATCCCAGAATAGTTCACTAAGACTGGAGTTACCTACGAACATTCAAACAGCAACTTATGGTGACAGACGTTTTGAAACAGCCGCTGCAAAGCTTTGGAAGGCACTCCCTCCAGGAATAAGGGATTCAACATCATTGTGTTCATTTAAAACATCCCTGAAAACACACTTTTTCATTCAAGAATATGGGAGATAATTTTTTCAGATGACTGGACAAAGTCTCACACTTGTTAAATGGAACTCTGATGTTGAAGTGTGTGGTATTTCTTTCTAATAAAGTATATGATGGTACCATTAACCGGGGGGTTTGAACCTCTATGTGCAGCTCGTCTTTAAGCACTGGTATTGGCAATAGGGGTAAAATGACCTCAAGGGGAGGGGTGCAGTCATGACTGTAAGTTACAAAAGGGCTGTAATTGTTATCATTGTCATCATTAATATTTTTATAATAACTATTTTTGTAATATGTACAACGCCTTCGAATAAATCATTTATATAATTAGGTATTTAATCAAGTTATTCAGTTTCCGTTTTAGTCTTAATATTGCATATGCCATGTTTTTGTGATTTTCCTACACATGTTTAATTGTAAAGCGCTCTTGAATGTATATTTCATATGAATAGGGCGCTCAGCAAATCTGGTATAATAATAATGATAATAATAATAATAATTAATTGTCAATTTTCCAATTTCCTATATAACTGCTTTGTGATACTTCAGTATCATAATAAGCATTTCAGTGGCATGATTGTTGTATTCAAAGATGTTTTGCTCATCAGATTCTAAGGAATATTAAAATGAATTTCATTGCATCTGATAGCAGAAGCAAACTGCATGCAGCTCTTTTGAATCAAATATACAAATTCTGGTGATAATGTTGATTAAATTGCATTCAGGCAGGTAACATTTGCTAAGTTTTTTGTCTATCATTTATTATGGCAGTGATTCATAGTCATACAAAACTTGAAATAAATTGCAAATTTATAGTCTCTCCCTTAGCTTCTGTCTTTGTGTCTCCTTTACCTTAAAGTGAAACTCGACAGCTGTATAATCATATATTAGGCTTAAATCTTGCTATACCTGTATATTTATGTAGTATTAAAGCAACATTTGTGAATGTAAGTTAATTGATTTAAGAAATGATATGTACATTTTAAGCTCAACTGAACTTTGTTCAAGATGATTTATTAGTATAAGTTGATGATCTGTTGTCCATTGCAGATATTTTTCATTGTGTGTTTGCACTGATCAACATTTTTACTGAAACATCTTCTCTAAAACTACTGGTCAGAATCTGTAGCAGCCTGTCACAGACATGTCAGCTTCTCCCCATTAAGGAGCTGCCAGAGCTAAAAATATAAAACATTTAAACAACTTTTTCTCTTAACCATGCGATGAATCTTCCCCAAACTTGGTCTATAACATCCTTATAAGGTCTTCACTCAAATCTGTTCAAATGGTTTTGTGGAATCAATTTTAGGGGCCACTAAAGATAAAATAGAAAATCATTTAGACACTCCCTCACTATTCACTGAATAGGTCTCAACCAGACTGTAGCATCCTTGTTTGATTCTCTCTCAGATTTGTTCAAAATATTCCGCTTGGCCCCTTTTAGGTCCAGACAGCGCTAAAATAGGAAAATATCAAGGTCTTGATATATATCAAACTTGGTCTGTTGCAGCCGTGTATTATCATCTCTCAAGTTTGTTCAAAAGGTTCAGCTTTGCCCCTTTTAGGGGACATCAGAGTTAAAAACAGAAAGCAACTTTAACTCAACTTCTGCACCTCTGGATATTCACCAAACTTGTTCCATGGCATCCTAGCATTGACCTCTCTCAACTTAGTTCAAATGGTTCCCCACATTAGGGAACACAATTAAGAGCTAAAATAAAAAACAAAACATTAAACAATGTCTCATGAACTGTTTGAAAGATATTTGCTTAGCTTGCACTTTAGCATCCAATGAATGGGCCTTTCTCAATTTTATATTTAAAATGGTTTTTGCTTGACCTTGATTGCAGGTAGGCACTGCCAGAACTGATTTAATTAAGAGAAAATCTTTGAATAACTTTTTTCTCATGTACTTGATCAACCAAACTTGATCTGTATAGACCTCTTAAGTTTTGTTCAGATGGTTATGTGTCTTTTTGGCTGGTTACAGTTAAAAATCAGAAAATCTTAAAATTGTTTTAAATAAACTGCTTTATGGAGTTTCACAAAACTTGGTCAGATGCAAGATCAGAAGTTAGCCCTCCTCAGATGAGCAACATAAGTTCATTTGGGCCTCTTGTTTTGTTTGTTTCCAAATTTTAAATTGTAGACAGTTCCTCAGCAATGACATTAAATTCAACTACTGCATTAAATTAAGATGGAGCTTTTACCAAGCAGTTTCCTATCTCAATGTTTTTATCCATGGATTGATAGTGTATATTTATTGATGTGCTTTTCCTTAAAAGAAAATACAGAAAAAAACACTTGCAATTTGATTTGTTGCATCAGTTTCAAATTTATGCTTTTATTTCATTTGGTTTGAAGCAAAAATTTGCATTAACCCTTACCCTGCTATATTTCTTTAATGGACTGGTCCATCTTCCAATTTAGGCAGTACCATTTATCATTTGAAGGGGTGTTTACTAAAAATTTACTGACTGAATAGCGAACAATGCAGACCATGATCAGAGATCAGACTGCACAGATGTGCAGGCTGATCTTGGTCTGCACTGGTCGCAAAGGCAGAATCACTTGCCACCAGCAGGCTAAGAGTTAATGATGGGTATGACTCGTTCAGTTTCAACAGCAACTTAATAAGTTTTCTCTGCATCCATTAGTTTAGAGTGAAATTAAACAATGTTGTTTTGATGTTTCCTCAAATTTTATACTATTTATGAATTCTCCATTGAATTTGCAATGCCATAGATAGAAAGAAAAGTATGTTATCCATTAAACTGGCTGAGACAAAATGGCAAACAAAACACACAGACAGATATGGCCTTTATTCATTTCTCTCCAATAACACCCCGAAATTGATGGCTTGGTCTTATGAATGTTACAGAAGTTTTTGTCACACTGCAACTCTGATAGCAGTCTCTGTGTAGCATTTATAGAAGTAGTCATACTTACTCTGTTTTTAGAGTATTCTGAGTATGAAATTCTTCAAAATATCCAGTATGATTTGCGATTGAATTATTAGAAACATGCATTAGACTTACTTGCATTGTTTGATTGGGACAATTAGAATGTGATGAAGATGGAATCACTATTATGATTAAATATTTAATTAAAATTACAGAGTAGTTGAATTGATACTGAAGTGAAACAATTTCAAAGGAACCTGAAATGGATGACTAAATTTGTTGACAATTTATTGGCAATTTTCTAAGTAATCAAATGGAATTACAATAGAAGCAAAATATTTTTTTTTATTCTTACTGCAAAATAACAAATATTTGTTTGAAAATGGAAAAAGGAAATAAATCAGAAGAAAAGGACACTACAAATGAGACAAAAGTTGAAGAAAATGTGGAAGAATTGGATGAAATTACAAAAGGTAGTTCTGGTGGCTTCGCTTTAAAGAAAAAAGACGGTATTTTTAATAAAAGTAGAAATTCTGTTGGTGGACTAGATTCTGTTGCAGAAGGTCAAGAAAATAATGTGAAACCAGCATCATCATATATGTCAGCTGGGGATGCTAATTCTGTCACTAAGGTTCAAGAAGAAAAACGCAAATCAGTGTCCCCATGCATGCCAGTTGCTGGTTCCGCTGTGAATAGACATATGCCACATCTGCACAAACTAGAGAAGTAAGTTGGTACAATATAGATATTATCTGTTTAGCTGTCTATATATTTAAAACAGACATGTAAAACCTTAATTCTAAAGTGTAGATGTACAGATCTAGTTGTTGAGGAACCAGACAGAATGCTTGATTATATTATCTAAAAAGATTAACCCTCTCATGTACACACTGGTCATAGCTTTATCAGATCAAGTGGTTCCAACGTTGTTTGAGCGGTGAATTTTACGCCGATCAGATGGAGAAATATGGCCGATACTACAAATTTCCGGTATTGTAAGTATGATTTAAAGGAATTTCTACCCGTTAAATAACGAATCAAATGAAACCGATGGGTGCACCTGGAGCGCAAATGTGTCTATATTTTAGCACGTGTCTATTTAGCTGAGGTCTGTGCCGTTTATTCAAACACTTCTGTACAGTCCGGCGGGGAAGGAGATTTTTGACAGTTTTTGACAATATCGCCTCGAATATAGTGTTTATCGGGAGCAAGTAACTGTTAAAACACTTTTAATGTAAAGGACTACCTCTTAAAACAAAGCGTGTGTATTTTCATAGAATTATTCAGGGTTGTTTCTGAACAATCGGCCGAAAACCTAATGCAACGCCGTTTAGAGTGGGTCCCTATGCAATGCAATCAAGTGGATACCGTTCTGTGTCTTACTTGTGAAGTCTTATCCGTCTTAAAACAGTCATTAAAGCCTAACAATGAATAAATTTAGTGACTTTTATGTCATTATAATGATCCCACCGTTTCTAATATCTTGTACTAAATATATATAATACATTTTTATGCTCGCTTCACATTTAACATATTTTTGCGGACTTGTCAAAAACATTAACACAAAAACATAAAGCAAAGGTGAACATCGAACAATATCATTAAGTAAGTAATAGTAATAGTTCGTAAAAACAAGAACCAGTTCACGGACATTTATCTCATCCACGAATGGTACTGAACAACATGCCAAAACGGGTTGACACTTTATGAGGATTGTTCAAATATGAATGCATCTGAGCACATAAAAATGTATCCTTGATAGATTTCAATGAA
This sequence comes from Mercenaria mercenaria, assembly GCF_021730395.1. Lineage (NCBI taxonomy): Eukaryota > Metazoa > Mollusca > Bivalvia > Venerida > Veneridae > Mercenaria > Mercenaria mercenaria. Next base: position 64,814,018 of record NC_069377.1, on the reverse strand, counting down.
AATTTTATTTGGTCCCCTGGAAGTATTCACCTTCAACAGATTTGCAAAATTTCAGTCTTCTAATGCAATCCTTGAAGCCTTTTTCGTAGTATTTTCTAGGTATACTACGAAGACACTGGAATATTGCAGAACCGAGGTGTTTGCGCTGCACAAAGTTTCGACCAGAAAGGTATTTTTTCACCTTAGGAACAAAAAGAAGTCACACAGGGCAAGGTCAGATGAATAAGGAGGGTGACGAAGGGAGCACAACAACCTTTTCCTGCTTCAGAAAGTCTTGTACAATAGACGCCTTGTGCGATGACGCGTTTTCATGTAGTCTGACATTGGCCAAACCAGATGCGGGTCTTCGAGTTTTGAAATATTTCTTTAGTTTTCGAAGAACTTTAGTGCAATGCATGGTCTTTTGCCAGACTTTGTTGCCCATATTTTGTTCTGAATCTTTTGTTTGAGCTCAAAAAAAGTGAACCAATGTCTCGTCACCAGTGACGACATTTGCGAAAGATCGTGCATTGTAATTTGGAAACTGTTTAAGCAACAAGTTTGCGCATTGCACGCGTGCCCTTTTCTGCTCATCTGTCAACAGATGGGGAATCCATCTAGCACAGATCTTTCTCATTTTCAAATTACGTTTCAGAATTGTATGAGCTGCTCTTATGAGATGCCAACCATACTAGCTATTTGTCTAGCGGTGTATCTTGCATCAGTAGCAACTATTTCTTTCACTCTAGCAACCATCTTGGCAGACGTTGCTGTTTTCGGCCGACGGCCATGTGGTTCATCTTCTGTTGAAACTAACCAACATTTGAATTTCTTAAACCAACGAATAACTGTCGAAAAAGATATTTCATTATGCCCATAAACAGAACATATATCATTAAAAATGTCTTTACACCCTATGCCAAGAACACAACGATTCTTAATACAGGACGGTACGGTGTACGCTGACCTTCTTCCAATCATTTTTGTATTAGTATACACGAGTAGGCAATGTTAGCGAGCGATAGACACAGCTAAAGTGAACGAATTTTAATGGGTGTGATATCAATGTTTAAATGAACAAATAAAATACAGACACCAATGAAAGAAAATAGACGGACTAGCAATACTAAGAGAGACGTGTTACAGTTGTATTATTTAACTGTCTCCAACAAAACTTTTTTTCATTGGTGTCTGTATTTCATTTGTATTTTAATTTTTAAACGGCGACTGTAGAGTTTTATTACATCGTTTCTGTTTTATGGAGGACCAATAAAATCTTGCCTTTTCCCTTGCCAATTTTAACGGTCTCTTTGATTTATCTCTCTGAAAATAAATGAACGTTTCACCAGGAATATGAATGAAAATATATACAAACAACTGATCAATACTTTTATCATGGACCAAACTTTATTTAAGTTTTGTAGGAACAGCTTAAATGCACAACAAATCAGTAATGAAATCGCAATGTATTGGTTTTAAGGGACTGAAAGTAACCAACTGTAACTATACTGATTTAAAGAGTCAACCCGATTTTGGCATGCTGTTAGTACCATTCGTGGAGGAGAATAATATCCATGAACTGGTTCTTATTTGAACGAACTAATACTATTATTTACTTAATGATATTGTTCGATGTTCATCCTTGCTTTATGTTTATGTGTTAATGTTTTTTGACAATGTTCGCAAAAATGTGTTAAATGTTAAGCGAGCATAAAAATGTAAAAGTACAATATATTAGAAATGGCGGGATCAATATGATGATATGAAACTATCCAAATTAATTTATTCATTGTTAGGCTTTGAAAATAATGACTGTTTTTAAGACGGATAAGACTTCCCAAGTAAGACACAGAACAGTATCCACTTGATTGCGTTGCATAGCGACCCACTCGAAACGGCGTTGCATTAGGTTTTCGACTGATTGTTCAGAAACAACCCTGAATAATTCTATTAAAGTACACACACTTTGTTTTAAGAGGTAGCCCTTTACATAAAAAGGGTTTTAACAGTTACTTGCTCCCGAAAAACACTAAATTTGAGGCGATATTGTCAAAAACTGTCAAAAATCTCCTTCCCCTGCCGGACTGTACAGAAGTGTTTGAATAAACGGCACAAATCTCAGCTAAATAGACACATGTGCTAAAATATAGACACATTTGCGCTCCAGGTGCACACATCGTTTTCATTTGATTCGTTATTTAACGGGTAGAAATTCCTTTAAATCATACTTACAATTCCAGAAATTTGTAGTATCGGCCATATTTCTCCATCTGATCGGCGTAAAATTCACCGCTCAAACAACGTTGGAACCAATTGATCTGATAAAGCTATGGCCAGTGTGATGTACAAGCTTTCAAATAATCAGTAATCTTAAATGATTTGAAAATTACGTTCTGGAATTGCTTTCCAGTATGCATATCATAGGTGAAGCTACATAGAGATTGTAGCAATGGAAATACAGTCAGACTGCATTCACTTGATAATTTGGGCACTGCCTATCGCTCAAACTAATCAGTCCCAGCAAACCTCTTTATAGTGTATATTGTTCAATGGCTCAAACCACTGATAACTGGATTTAATTTTTTCCGGTCCCGTCGAGGTCGAGCGAATGAAGTTTGACTATAGAAAGTATAATAGCATACATGTTGGTCATAATTGTGTAACAAGACCTTATTAGCACCGGTGCGATTCATGTCACCTTGCCTTGCACAGTCAAAGTCCAGCAGTCTCTTTTCATGTGCACATTAATACTTCCTTACGAAGGCATTCATTCTCTTTCCCATTAAATGAATTTTTCTTTCCCATTAAATATTTTATGTTTTTTTTTCCCATTAAATGAATTTTTCTTTCCCATTAAATGAACTTATTAATAATGCAGTTAAAGTTGCAAGAAGTAACATTTCAGTATTTCAAGAGTGAGATTGAATTTGACAGAAACGGTTAGAACAACATATCCTAAATGGTTGAGGGTCACTTAAGACTTGCCTCCATCTATCTATCGGTCAAAATGCTGAGCATCAAACATTATATTCAGCATGTAAAGTTTTGCACTTGCAGTTTTGTTTGGTATTTCACACAGTAAGAGTTATTGCTCTTAACTTAGGACATAACAGTTTGTGTCACATGTATATAAAAAGTTATTTGACATAGAGTCATGAAACTATACTAGTGTTAATCAGTATGTGAGGTTGTGCATCTGGGGTTGTATAGGATGTACCTTCCAGCTCCTCCCCACACCACCACAAAATTTTCAAAGATTAAGAGTTTCTTGCATTTTGTCTTTCTTGATAATATTGTAACTTAATCTCCTGCCCCCAGCCCCCAAACACACAAGTTTTTAACTTGTGTTTCTTGCTCTTTTCTCACTGGTTATATCATCTAGAATCTAGAGACAACTTTTTTAGTCTAGATGTGATAAAAATGAATATAAAATAAAAGTTTACTAATCATGCATTGCCAAGAATTCAGTGGCAGTAAGTAGTCTGTGTACAGACATCTAGTTGACATCTCTTTACAACTGCATGCAACTGTTGAGTCAGTTTCAAGTTATTTCTTCTACTGCATACTTAATTGGCTGCAAGTCATGCTTGAAATTGCTATGATGCTGTTAAAATTGAAAATTCAGGCTGCTTTTATTGTTCAACATCAATTAGAGTTCACTTTAAACACCAGAGTGTCTCCTAGGCTTTATAACAATTTCTGTGGAATGATGGACAGTTTCAGACTGAAGGGTCATGTTATATGTGTAGGTAATTAACTGATTAGGAGGAGTTCATGAATTGAAAATAGCCGCACTCATGCGAATTGTGACACCGAGAGCGTGAAGCGTGAGGTGTTACTGCACGATCGCGGGTATTTTCAATTCATGAACACCGATCTAAGAGGTAAGTAACTGACTTACACAACGTCATATTAATTTCTTAGTTTTTATAATTCATTTATTAGTTAGTCTTTCCTTCCCACTGTCAGACAAAAATGATTGTGGGAATTTCTTTAACTTCAGTCGTTAAATTGTTATACGTAAATCTTGTAAAATACATTTTACCATGGCAACTTTAATTCTGCACTGACATGTATTCTTTCAATAATTCTCACAATAGGTCTCTTGCTGATTGTAGGTACCAAATTATTTTGAAATATGATGGGTTTTTGATATTTTATAATTTTATTTCCAATCTGTTATCATGGCAACCAGAATTTTGTATGGATATATTCTTTTAGCACTTTTCACAGAAGGTCTCTAGCTGATCCTTTGTGCTACATTTCTTTGAAATCTGGTAAGTGGTAGAATTTTTAATGAATTATTAAAGTATTGTTCAAGTTGGTAACCATGGCAACCAGAATTCTGCATGGACTTGCATTTTTTCACAATATTTGATAATGATTATGGAAGTACTAATCTGATCAGAGTCACAATCGCAGCTGATCAAGGTTTTATGGCCAAACACATTATGTTAAAATTCAGTTAGGATTGCTTTCGAAAAATAAGGACTAGAGTGTAAACAAAGGTAAAATGTTGACGAACAATGAAACGGACATGTACACTATGCGATCACAAAAGCTAAAAATGCATATAATGATTATAATGATTATCTTCTTCTCCTCCTAATTATTATCATAATTATCATTATTATTATTACTAATAATACTTGATGCCACATTGTATTTTGTAACAGTATAATAGATACATGTGTGAAGATTTGCACACAAGGAGTGAGTGAGTGAGTTAGTGAGAGTGTGAGTTAGGTTTTACGGCGAATCAACACAAAAAGGTCATATATTGCACACGGTGACAATGTTTGTAAGCCTAAAGTGAGGTATATGTAAGCTCCTGTATTGTCTGATTTCGCCGAGTGCTGAGCCGTGAATTTACCTCAAGCTTATTGTAGAGGAAAACATACCGATCGTAACTCAAAGGTAAAAATATACAATATATAAAAAGAATTTATAAGTATACATTTGTGAATGCTATTTGACACAGATACTGTCTAAAATGGAATTAACTAAACATTACAGTTTAAACTCATCTAATATGTTTTTCACGTATGTATTCATTTTGGTTACTAACCCGCGGAGAACAAAAGAGCAGTTGTGTAATATGTGTTTGACTACTTCCCCTCAGGTAAATTTTCATTATGAAATTATATGTGGGTTTTATAGATGATTGCTCAGAAATTGTTCCAAATAAGTAAGAAAGACTTCTGTATTTCTTTTTGTTCTTGTTGTCGTTATGTTTTACATTTTGAAGAATAGGTAGAGCTATTGTGAAGAATTTATGGTTGTTTGGTTGTATTTTAGAACGTGGCTTTACTTATTAGACATTCATTTTTTTTCTGCAGAAGTTACTGTTTTTGGAAATATGTATTTTTACCTGTATAACATACCAAAATTAGTTTTCATTATGTTCATCAATATAAATTGTATGTCCAGCATTTCTTCAGGAAGTCCCAATGGTGAAAATCTTACAAAATTATGCATTTGAAATATTTTTAGCTCACTTGAGCACGTGATCGCCCTGTGTCCATCGTCCTTCTTCGTCTGTTGTCCGTTGTCACCAATTTGACTGTAAACACTCTACAGGTCACAATTTTCGCCCAGTCTTAATGAAACTTGGTCAGAATGTTACCCTTAATAAAATATTGGATGAGTTTGATATTGGGTCATCTGGGATCAAAAACTAAGTCACCAGGCCAATTCAAAGGAAAAGCTTGTTAACACTCAAGAGGCCACATTTATTAAAATATTTCTATGAAACTTAGTCAGAATGTTAATCTTGATGATCTTTAGGTCAGGTTCAAATCTGGGTCAGGTGGGGTTAAAAAGTAGGTCACCAGGTCAAAACAATGGAAAAGCTTGTTAACACTCTAGAGGCCCCATTTATGACTGTATCTTCATTAAACTTGGTCAGAATGCTACCCTTAATAAAATCTTGGACGATTCGATATTGGGTCATCTGGGGTTGAAAACTAGGTCACCAGGTCAGATCAAAGGAAAATCTTGTTAACACTCTAGAGGCCACATTTATCACTGTATCTACATAAAATTTGGTCAGAATGTTAACCTTGATGATCTTTAAATCAAGTTCAAATCTAGGTCATGTGGGGATCAAAAACTAGGTCACCAGGTCAAATCAAAGGAAACGCTTGTTTACAACCTAGAGGCCACATTTTTATGCCCCCGAAGGGAGGCATATAGTTTTTGAACCGTCTGTCGGTCTGTCAGTCTGTCGGTCTGTCCGCAATTTTCGTGTCCGGTCCATATCTTTGTCATCGATGGATGGATTTTCAAATAACTTGGCATGAATGTGTACCACAGTAAGACGACGTGCAGTGCGCAAGACCCAGGTCCGTAGCTCAAAGGTCAAGGTCACACTTAGACGTTAAAGGATAGTGCATTGATGGGCGTGTCCGGTCCATATCTTTGTCATCGATGGATGGATTTTCAAATAACTTGGCATGAATGTGTACCACAGTAAGACGACGTGCAGTGCGCAAGACCCAGGTCCGTAGCTCAAAGGTCAAGGTCACACTTAGACGTTAAAGGATAGTGCATTGATGGGCGTGTCCGGTCCATATCTTTGTCATCGATGGATGGATTTTCAAATAACTTGGCATGAATGTGTACCACAGTAAGACGACATGCAGTGCACAAGACCCAGGTCCGTAGCTCAAAGGTCAAGGTCACACTTAGACATTAAAGGATAGTGCATTGATGGGCGTGTCCGGTCCATATCTTTGTCATCGATGGATGGATTTTCAAATAACTTGGCATGAATGTGTACCACAATAAGACGACGTGTCACACGCAAGACCCAGGTCCGTAGCTCAAAGGTCAAGGTCACACTTAGACGTTAAAGATCATTTTTCATGATAGTGCATTGATGGGCATGTCCGGTCCATATCTTTGTCATTCATGCATGGATTTTAAAATAACTATGCATGAATGTGTGACACAGTAAGACGATGTGTCGCGCGCAAGACCCAGCTCCGTAGGTCAAAGGTCCTAAACTCTAACATCGGCCAAAACTATTCATTCAAAGTGCCATCGGGGGCATGTGTCATCCTACGGAGACAGCTCTTGTTGTCAATATCTCTGTGAAACTTGGTCAGAATGTTAGTCTTGATGATCTTTAGGCCAAGTTTAAATCTGAGTCAGGTGGGGTCAAAAACTAGGTCACCAGGTCAAATCAAAGGAAAAGCTTGTTAACACTCTAGAGGCCACATTTATGACTATATCTTCATGAAACTTGGTCAGAATGTTAATCTTGATGATTTTTAAGTCAAAATTGAATCTGGGTCATGTGGGGTCAAAAACTAAGTTACCAGGTCAAATCAAAGGAAAAGCTAGTTAACACTCTACAGGTCACATTTATGACTATGTCTGAATGAAGCTTAGTCAGAATGTTAAGTTTGATGATCTCTAGGTCAAGTTCAAATCTGGGTCTGGTGGGATCAAAAACTAGGTCACCAGGTCAAATCAAAGGAAAAGCTTGTTAACATAAACGACAGTCCGTGTCCCTGTGGCCTCTCTGTGTAATACTGTTCTGCTATGCTAGACTTAGTTTTAGTATTTTTTCATAATTTTCATTTCATGACTTGATAGATATAAACAAAATTTGCATTGCTATTGTTAAGATATGTAATGTTAGCAAGAGCTGTCACAGAAATACAACTAAGTTTATTACAGTTTGTTTTCTGATATGAACAGTCTAAAGCTGACTTCCTTCAGAATAAACCAAAGTTGTTGGATGCAAAGCATAATTCTAAGGTTTCTATTGCCTGCAACCAGATTCGTGTGTTTGTGTTGGCAGATTGATGATTTCCAAATTCTTCTGTAGGGAATATCATTCTGCTTTAAGTATCAATCACAGTGAGCAGTCCCTCTCCCAATCAATATATCTCCAGTATTAATGAAAACATTTATTGTTAATTCCTTGGAAACAAAATTTTTCAAAGTGATAAAACTGCATTAATTCTAGTTTTTAATTAAGGAAAACCAATTTATTCTTCACCTACTGGCCTTAAGTTTGGTTTTGGAGACTTGAGGATTGCACTTTTTTGTCCATCCTTTCGTCATTTGATCATATTGTAAGCCAACACATTCATGTTGTTATTTTCAGCAAGGCATTTCAATATTATTAAGAGTTCCCCATAATGCATCATTCACAATACCAGCACCACTGGCTCAAAGGTCAAGGTGACATTTGGAGGTCAAAGGTCAACTTTTCCTGTTTGCCCCATAATTCAACCATTAATCAAGGGATTTTAATCTTACTTAGCAGAAATGTTTCCCATAATTAAATGATGGGTCATGCACAATACCCAGATCCCTTGGTCAAAGGCCAAGGTCATTTTCTTTAGGTAAAATGTTAACAGATTCTGTTTGATGTCTGCTTCATAACTTTACCATCTGTTTAGGGCCCTTGATATAAGCGGGCATAATTCTTTCTCAAAATGAGATGATGTGACATTTGCAATTCTCGGAACTTTGGTCAAAAGTCAAGGTCATGTTTGGAGGTCAAATGTTCACTTTTTTTTTTGTGTGTGCCTACTGAGTAAACTTTGCCATTAGTCAAAGAATTTTAGTATCATTTGGCACGAATGTTCCCCATAGTGAGGTGATATGTTATATACATCACCCAGACCCATATCTGTCTTTAAACTGGAAATAGTTACATACAAACCATAGTGGCACTTAAACTAACTTTACCACTTCTCCGTTTTCTTGGAAATTTTAAGATCATTAACATTTCATTAAAGGCAGTCCATTTAAAATTCTAAAAATATCCAATATGTTATCTTTCACTATTTCAACTAAGATTAAAAAAAGTAGAGCTTTAAAACTCAGTTATGGTAAATATAAAAATGAACATTGTTGATAGAGCTACATTTGCAATTTAATGTCATTTATAATAATGATATTTTTTCTAGAACATTTTCAGGCCCCTGTGACCTTGACCTTTAAGATTTAAATTGTAACTTCAGCCTGATATTGTCAGAAATCAGTTTGTTCTAGAAACAGATTTTTTTCAGAAATTTTTACTTAAATTCAGATTTTTAAAAACAAAAATGAAATCAATTAATTGTGGTTATATTTAAAGGGTTATATTGATGATTTTTGTCTTTTAATTGGTATGATTACCTTTTAGTTATTCTGTTAAAAAATCAAGTTAAAACTAACTGAAGAAAATTTTTCTTTTGATTGCAGACACATTCAATATACAGTTAAATATTTTCAGAATATTCTCTAACTTGTGTTTGCCAAGATTTTGTCAATGTTGAATTCCAACACCTGGCAGTTAAACCTCCATAAGTAACACTTTGTACCTGCAAATAATTGTTGTTACAAAGCTTGAGAGAACAGTGCCTGTCAGGATTTAGAATGGAAATAAAGACAGAAAATCAGAGGTTAGAACTTTTAAAAATATTTTTGTAAAATGTGACTTGATGTCTTAGCAGTTCAGTTATAACATTACAGAAATATAACTTGATATCACAACAGTTGTGACATTGCCTTAATGAAAATGTAACTTGATGTTGCAGCAGTTCAGTTATGGCAGTTATGGAAATGAAACTTGATATCACAACAGTTCAAGCATTGCCTTAATGAAAATGTAAATTGATATTGCAACAGTTCAGTCATTGCAGTTATGGAAATGTAACTTGATATCACATCAGTTCAGTCATTGCCTTAATGAAAATGTAAGTTGATATTGCAACAGTTCAGTCATTGCAGTTACGGAAATGTAACTTGATGTTGCAGCCATTCAGTCATCTTAACTTGATGTTTGAACAGTTCATTTATTGCAGTTATGGAAATGTAAATTGATGTTGCAACCGTTCAGTCATTGCCTTAATGAAAATGTACATTGATATTGCAACATATTGCAGCAGTTCAGTCATTGCAGTTATGGAAATGTAACTTGATATCACAACAGTTCAGTCATTGCCTTAATGAAAATGTAAGTTGATTTTGCAGCAGTTCAGTCATTGCAGTTATTGAAATGTAACTTGATATTGCAGCATGCAGTTCAGTTATTGAAGTTATGGAACTGTAACTTGATATTGAAGCAGTTCAGGCTTTGCAGTTATGGAAATATAACTTGATATCACAACAGTTCAGTCATTGCCTTAATGAAAATTTAACTTGATGTTGCAGCAGTAAGTCATTACAGTTGTTGAAATGTAACTTGATATTGCACCATTTCAGTTACAGCAGTAAGGGAAATGTAACTTGATGTTGCAGCATATCAGTTATGGAAGTAATGCAAATGTTACTTGATGTTACAGCTGTTAAGTCATTGAATTTATATGAAAATGTAACTTGATGTTGAAAGATATCATTCATAAATGGTTCAAAATTTCAAGGATTTTTTTCATCACAGAAAGGTGTAACTGTATTGCTTTTTCATGACAGTCAGGTTAATAGCATGATGTTGATTTTAGCTTCAAGGTACTTGCATCATGTTGAAGCTTTCATGCCATATTGACAATTAATGCAAATTTACACTGATCTCTTGTTGAATTTTAAGTTGATGAAATTCAAATTGCATCATGCTGATACTTGCAGAAGTGACAGTAACTGTGCAGTTTGATAGTATTTATAGCATGTCAGTATAATATTGATGACAGTGGTGAAATCTTGTATGCATTGCCATAAATTTGAAAGTTATCTGAATATTGGCATGCCAAATTTCAAAGGTAGAAATTCATTTACAAGATGTAATTTGCTAAAGCTATGAGTCAACAAGTTGCCAGCAATTAATTTCTGTTAGATTTTTTTTTTAGGTGAGTTTTTCTGATCGCTCGATGTCCGGCGTCCGGCGTCTGTCGTCTGGCGTCTGTCGTCCGTCGTCTGTTAACATTTAGCTTGTGTATGCGATAGAGGCTGTATTTTTCAATTAATCTTCATGAATATTGGTCAGAATGATAACCTTGATGAAATCTAGGCCGAGTTCAAAAATGGGTCATCTCGGGTCAAAAACTAGGTCACTAGGTCAAATCAAAGAAAAACCTTGTGTATGCGATAGAGACTGTATTTTTCATTTAATCTTCATGAATATTGGTCAGAATGATAACTTTGATGAAATCTAGGCCGAGTTCGAAAATGGGTCATCTCGGGTCAAAAACTAGGTCACTAGGTCAAATCAAAGAAAAACCTTGTGTATGCGATAGAGGTGGTATTTTTCAATTAATCTTCATGAATATTGTTCAGAATGATAACCTTGGTGAAATCTAGGCCGAGTTCGAAAATGGGTCATCTTATGTCAAAAACTAGGTCACTAGGTCAAATCAAAGAAAAACCTTGTGTATGCGATAGAGGCTGTATTTTTCAATTCTTCTTCATGAATATTGGTCAGAATGATAACCTTGATGAAATCTAGGCCGAGTTCGAAAATGGGTCATCTCGGGTCAAAAACTAGGTCACTAGGTCAAATCAAAGAAAAACCTTGTGTATGTGATAGAGGCTGTATTTTTCAATTGATCTTCATGAATTTTGGTCAGAATGATTGCCTTGATGAAATCTAGGCTGAGTTCGAAAATGGGTCATCTCGGGTCAAAAACTAGGTCACTAGGTCAAATCAAAGAAAAACCTTGTGTATGTGATAGAGGCGGTATTTTTCACTTGATCTTCATGAATTTTGGTCAGAATGATAACCTTGATGAAATCTAGGCCGAGTTCGAAAATGGGTCATTTGGGGTCAAAAACTAGGTCACTAGGTCATATCACGTAAAAACCTTGTGTATGGGATAGAGGCTGTATTTTTCAATTATCTTCATGAATTTTGGTCAGAATGATTGCCTTGATGAAATTTAGACCAAGTTCGAAAATGGGTCATCTGGGGTCAGAAACTAGGTCACTAGGTCAAATCGAAGAAAAACATTGTGTATGCAATAGAGGATGTATTTTTCAATTGATCTTCATGAAATTTGGTCAGAGTGATTGCCTTGATGAAAACTAGGTCGGTTTTGAATATGGGTTATCTGAGGTCAAAAGCTAGGTCACTAGGTCAAATTAAAGAAAAATCTTGTGTATGCGATAGAGACTGTTTTTTTCAGTTGATATTTATGAAATTTGGTCAGGTTGATTGCCTTAATGAAATCTAGGTGGAATTTGAATATGGGTCATCTGAGGTCAAAAACTAGGTCACTTGGTCAAATCAAAGAAAAAACTTCTGTATGTGATAGAGGCTGTATTTTTCAGTTGATCTTCATGAATTTTGGTCAGAATGATTGCCTTGATAAAATCTAGGTCGAGTTTGAACATGGGTCATCTAGGGTCAAAAACTAGGTCATATCTATGAAAATGCTTGTTTTATCGCAAGAGACCAATTTTTTGGTCCAATCTTAATGAAAATTGGTCAGAATATTTGTTTCCATGAAATCACTAGGTCAAACATGTTTTACACTATTATGGAGTGTTTCTTAGGTGAGCGACCTAGGGCCATCTTGGCCCTCTTGTTTAATTACAGCATGGGTTTTAAGAAGGGTAGTAACTGAAATTGAATTTGCTGTTTTTCTCCACAAGTAACACATCAATCAGTGAGGAGGAATTTCAAATAAAACATCTCATGTCAAGTTACCATGTAAAACATACACTACTGGATGCACATACCATTAAACATGGTTTAAAACCCTGTAAAATATCCATTAAAATAGGAAAACCGTTAATTAACCCCATTAATTCTTACATCACTTTATTTAACAGGTTTCACAATATTAATGGGTTACCTGTTAAAATACCATTAAAACACCCATTTTTAACCATGAATCATGCCATTAAAAATTTAGTTTGGTAGCTAAAATAGTTAATGGCTTTGAAAAAAAAGTGAAATTCTGTAGTTTTTGAATTTAACAGGATTATTCATGGCCCTTAAATTTGATTTAATACCCATTAAATGTTCAGGTTGTGTAGGATTTCATTTAAGAGTAAACTTAATGGCCCTTAACAGCAATGTAATGCCCATTAAATCCTAAATTCTGTAAAATGTGATTCGTATATATTTTCTTTTTGGTTTTCGGTTTGCTCTCCTATTGAATGCTTATAATTCCAGTCTCATTTTGTTCTAAAATGGACTTTAATCACAATAAATACATACTACGAACACATCGTCTATAATATATCATGATGTTATATTTAGTTGCATTGAAGTTATTTCCCCTTGATGCAGTTACGCCATTTTTATACGCCCGAAGGGACGTATTATGTTATGGTCCCGGTGTCCGTCCGTCCGTTAGCAATTTCATGTCTGCTCTAACTCTTGAACCCCTTGAAGGATTTCAAAGAAACTTGACACAAATGTTCACTACACCAAGACGACGTGCAAAGCACATGTTTTGGATGTATCATTTCAAGGTCAAGGTCACACTTAGGGGTCAAAGGTCATATGAGTGTATTTCGTGTCCGCTCTGTAACTCTTGAACTGCTCGAAGGATTTCAAAGAAACTTGGCACAAATGTTCACCACACTGAGACAAAGTGCAGAGCGCTTGTTTCGGATGACTCGCTTCAAGGTCAAGGTCACACTTAGGAGTGAAAGGTCATATGAGTGTGTTTCGTGTCCGCTCTGTAACTTTTGAACTGCTTGAATGATTTCAAAGAAACTTGGCACAAATGTTCACCACTCTGAGGCGACATGCAGAGCGCATGTTTTGGTTGACTCGCTTCAATGTCAAGGTCACACTTAGGGGTCAAAGGTCATATATGACTTTGCTTTGTGTATATTGCTCTGCATGTGCTTGCTTTTATTTTGCAGATCCTTTTTTGTTCTCTTACAATAATTTTTGTTTTTTGAATTACTTCCCTTTTTATATGCCCGTTTGAAAAACGGGACGTATTATGGGAACGCCCCTGGCGGGAGGGTGGGTGGGCGGGAGGGTTCGGGCGGGCGCGTGGGCGGCATCCACAGACTTTGTCCGGAGAATATCTTCTACATGCATGAAGGGATTTTGATGAAACTTGGCACAGTTGTTCACCATCATGAGACGGAGTGTCATGCACAAAAACCAGGTCCCTAGGTCTAAGGTCAAGGTCACACTTAGAGGTCAAAGGTCAAATTCAAGAATGACTTTGTCCGGAGCATATCTTCTTCATGCATGGAGGGATTTTGATATAACTTGGCACAAATGTTCACCACCACGAGGCGGAGTGTCATGCGCAAGAACCAGGTCCCTAGGTCTAAGGTCAAGGTCACACTTAGAGGTCAAAGGATACAAGAATGAAAACCTTGTCCAGAGCATTTCTTTTTTTTTATGCATAGAGGGATTTTGATATAACTTTGCACAAATGTTCACCACCACAAGGCGAAGTGTCATGCGCAAGAACCAGGTCCCTAGATCAAAGGTCAAGGTCACACTTAGAGGCCAAAGGTCAGATACAAGAATGACTTTGTCCGAAGCATTTCTTCTTCATGCATGGAGGCATTTTGATGTAACTTGGCACAATTATACACCATCATGAGACGAAGTGTCATGCGCAGTTCCCTTCTTTAGAATTACTTCCCTTTGTTGTTACTATAAATAGCTTATATTGTAACTTTTTCATTACTAGTCGTAGGGAAAAATCGAGACTACTTTTCTGTAGTACAACATGCATGCTACATCCAATTATGAGGTGTATTTTGACCAATCTCTACCTGGTAAAGATTTTTATGTGGACTTAAAAAAAAAATTTTGGATTTTTCTTTTTTTTTTTTTTTTAAGATTATCTTCCCTTAGTTGTTACTATAAATAACTTATATTGTAACTTTTTTTATAACTGACCGTAGGGAAAAAACAAGACCACTTTTCTGTGGTACAACATAGATGTTACTTTCAAATTTTAGGTGTATTTTAAGGTATCTCTACCTGGTAAGGAGTTTTTTTGTGGACTTAGAAAAACAAATGACTTACAATGATTACTAAACAACCGCAAAATTAAAATTCCATTTGCAAATACAGGTGCTGGAGTAAAGAAATTTGCTGTGACGGGCGTATATTGTGACATTCTGGCACTCTTGTTTGTTACTATAAATAGCTTATTTTGAAACTATTTTATTATTGGCTGTAGGGAAAAACTGAGACCACTTTTCTGTGGTACAACATGGATGGTACATCCAAGTTTTAGATGTATTTTGACATAACTTTAACTGGTAAAAAATTTTTTGTGGACTTAGAATTTTTTTTTTTGGAATTTCTTCTTTTTAGCTCACCTGAGCAATGCTCAGGTGAGTTTTTCTGATCGCTCGATGTCCGGCGTCCGGCGTCTGTCGTCTGTCTGTCAACATTTAGCTTGTGTATGCGATAGAGGCTGTATTTTTCAATCGATCTTCATGAATATTGGTCAGAATAATAATCTTGATGAAATCTAGGCCGAGTTCGAAAATGGGTCATCTCGGGTCAAAAACAGGTCACTAGATCAAATCAAAGAAAAACCTTGTGTATGTGATAAAGGCTGTATTTTTCAATTAACCTTCATGAATATTGGTCATACCGATAATCTTGATGAAATCTAGGCCGAGTTCGAAAATGGGTCATCTCGGGTCAAAAACTAGGTCACTAGGTCAAATCAAACAAAAACCTTGTGTATGTGATAGAGGCTGTATTTTTCAATTGATCTTCATGAATATTAGTCAGAAGGATTGCCTTGATGAAATCTAGGCCGAGTTCGAAAATGGGTCAACTCGGGTCAAAAACTAGGTCACTAGGTCAAATCAAAGAAAAACCTTGTGTATGCGATAGAGGCGGTATTTTTCAATTAATCTTGATGAGTATTGGTAAAAATGATAACCTTGATAAAATCTAGGATGAGTTCGAAAATGGGTCATCTCGCATCAAAAACTAGGTCACTAGGTTAAATCAAAGAAAAAACCTTGTTTATGCAATAGAGGCTGTATTTTTCAATTATTCTTCATGAGTATTGGTCAGAATGATACCCTTGATGAAATCTAGGCCGAATTTGAAAATGGGTCATCTTGGGTCAAAAACTAGGTCACTAGGTCAAATCAAAGAAAATCCTTGTGTATGCGATAAAGGTAAAAAATTTTCAACTGATCTTCATAAAATTTTGTCTGAATGGTTGCCTTGATGAAATCTAGGTCACGTTCCAATATGGGTAGTCTGGGGTCAGAACTAGGTCACTAGGTCAAATCAAAGGAAACCTTGTGTATGCGATAGAGGCTGTATTTTTCAATTGGTCTTCATGAAATTTAGTCAGAATGATTGCCTTGATAAAATCTAGGTCAGTTTCAAATATGGGGCATCTGGGGTCAAAGAGTATGTCACTAGGTCAGATCAAAGGAAAAGCTTGTATATGCAGTAGAGGCTATATTTTCCAACTGATCTTCCTGAAATTAAGCCAGAATGATTATCTTGATGAAATCTAGGTCAAATTTGAATATGGGTCATCTAAGATCAAAAAGCAGGTCACTAGGTCAAATCAAAGAAAAACCTTGTGTATGCGATAGAGGCTTTATTTTTCAACTGATCTTCATGAAATTTGGTCAGAATGATAGCCTTGATGAAATCTAGGTCAAGTTCGAATATGGGTCCTCTGGGATCAAAAACTAGGTCACTAGATCAAATCAAAGAAAATACTTATTGATACTCAATATTTTTGCTCCAGTTTTAATGATAATTGGTCAGAATATATTTTTAGCTCACCTGTCACAAAGTGACAAGGTGAGCTTTTGTGATCGCGCGGTGTCCGTCGTCCGTGCGTGCGTGCGTCCGTAAACTTTTGCTTGTGACCATTCTAGAGGTCACATTTTTCATGGGATCTTTATGAAAGTTGGTCAGAATGTTCACCTTGATGATATCTAGGTCAAGTTCGAAACTGGGTCACGTGCCTTCAAAAACTAGGTCAGTAGGTCTAAAAATAGAAAAACCTTGTGACCTCTCTAGAGGCCATAATTTTCAATGGATCTTCATGAAAATTGGTCAGAATGTTCACCTTGATGATATCTAGGTCAAGTTCGAAACTGGGTTACGTGCCTTCAAAAACTAGGTCAGTATGTCTAAAAATAAAAAACCTTGTGACCTCTCTAGAGGCCATATATTTCACAAGATCTTCATGAAAATTGGTCAGAATGTTCACCTTGATGATATCTAGGTCAAGTTTGAAACTGGGTCACGTGCCGTCAAAAACTAGGTCAGTTGGTCAAATAATAGAAAAACCTTGTGACCTCTCTAAAGGCCATATTTTTCATGGGATCTGTATGAAAGTTGGTCTGAATGTTTATCTTGATGATATCTAGGTCAAGTTCGAAACTGGGTCACGTGCAGTCAAAAACTAGTTCAGTAGGTTTAAAAAAAAAAAACATTATGACCTTTCTAGAGGCCATATATTTCACAAGATCTTCATGAAAATTGGTCAGAATGTTTACCTCGATGATATCTAGGTCAAGTTCAAAACTGGGTCATGTGCCGTCAAAAACTAGGTCAGTAGGTCAAATAATAGAAAAACCTTGTGACCTCTCTAAAGGCCATATTTTTCATGGGATCTGTATGAAAGTTGGTCTGAATATTGATCTAGATGATATCTAGTTCAAGTTTGAAACTGGGTCACGTGCGGTCAAAAACTAGGTCAGTAGGTCTAAAAATAGAAAAACCTTGAGACCTCTCTAGAGGCCATATATGTCATGAATTTCTTCATGAAAATTGGTCAGAATGTTCACCTTGATGATATCTAAGTCCAGTTCGAAAGTGGGTCACGTGCCGTGAAAAACTAGGTCAGTAGGTCAAATAATAGAAAAACCTGGTGACTTCTCTAGAGGCCATATTTTCCATGGGATCTGTATGAAAGTTGGTCATAATGTTCATCTTGATGATATCTAGGTCAATTTCGAAAGTGGGTCACGTGCCGTCAAAAACTAGGTCAGTAGGTCAAATAAGAGAAAAACCTTGTGACCTCTCTAAAGGCCATATTTTTCAATGGATCTTCATGAAAGTTGGTCAGAATGTTCATCTTGATGATATCTAGGTCAAGTTCGAAACAGGGTCATGTGCGGTCAAAAACTAGGTCAGTAGGTCTAAAAATAGAAAAACCTTGTGACCTCTCTAGAGGCCATACTTGTGAATGGATCTCCATAAAAATTGGTCAGAATGTTCATCTTGATGATATCTAGGTCAAGTTCGAAAGTGGGTCACGTGCCAACAAAAAGTAGGTCAGTAGGTCAAAGAATGAAAAAACGTGACCTCTCTTAGAGGCCATATTTTTCATGGGATCTGTATGAAAGTTGGTCAGAATGTTTTTCTTGATGATATCTATGTCAAGTTTGAAACTGGGTCAACTGCAATCAAAAACTAGGTCAGTAGGTCTTGAAATAGAAAAACCTTGTGACCTCTCTAGAGGCCATACCCTTAAATGGATCTTCATGAAAATTGGTCAGAATGTTCACCTTGATGATATCTAGGTCAAGTTTGAAACTGGGTCATGTGCCTTAAAAAACTAGGTCAATAGGTCAAATAATAGAAAATTCTTATGACCTCTCTAGAGGCCATATTTTTCAATGGATCTTCATGAAAATTGGTCAGAATTTTTATCTTGATAATATCTATGTCAAGTTCAAAACTGGGTCACATGAGCTCAAAAACTAGGTCACTATGTCAAATAATAGAAAAAACGACGTCATACTCAAAACTGGATCATGTGGGAAGAGGTGAGCGATTCAGGACCATCATGGTCCTCTTGTTCCATGAAATCACTAGGTCAAACATGTTTACACTGTTATAGTGTGTTATGGTGTGTTTCTCAGGTGAGCAACCTAGGGCCATCTTGGCCCTCTTGTTTGTTGTTCCTGTCCTTTGGGCTTCAACAGTCAAGTTCTTTAAATTTTGCTCCCATCCTCTGATGTAACCCTTCGGGCGTATATTGCCCTGCTTGGCAGCACTCTTGTTTTCAAATGTTTGGCAAATTGTGTTCCTACAAAAATCGGATTTATTTCAATGAAAGTCGGATGGAAACGTATTAATTTATTTGATAACATCAATCTACAATATTTTGGTAAGGGTAAATACGCATTGATGCATGCCACTTTTTCTGTTCTTTGTTTTTCTTGTCCAGATAATCAGCATTTGTGTAAGAAAATGGGTGGGGTAAGGAATTTACATTATAAAATGTGTTCAGACTAGTTTAGATTTTCAAATTCTTGAGTAGAAACTAAGGTTTATAGTACACATAATTGTGAAGATTTACAGTCTGATTTAAATTCATTTGGGGCATGGGCAGATCAAGCGCTTCTTTGTTTCAACGAATCAAAGAGTGTGGTATGCTTAATTGGAAATGGGAGAAGCTACTTGTGATGCAATCCCTCAAACATTTGCTCTTAGCTGTACAGTGCATGCATATGAGCACAAAGTACTGAAGTACAGCTAAATTGTGATTGCCCATTGTGCACTGACATTGTCATCAACAGTTGCTTTTTGAATACACCTGATGCCTAATGTCTGTGCCAATAAAAACTTGGTCAGAATGTTTGTCAATATTATAATGTTGAATAGTTAAAACTACCCACATGGTCACTTGATCTATTAAACCCGTACCTGTAAACCCTTCTCAATACAACTCAATACAATACAATATCCATTTATTTTCTCATTTCATATGAACATATGACAGAATAAGGATACAATATAACAAATGTTTGTACGAGGCTGTTACATGTGTTTACATTACAAAATAATAAGAGAAAAAAGAAGAAACAAATATTCTTCTAGCATTTTACAAAACAGTACATATGTATAGATACTATTACATGTGTAGTAATACGTAGTTTAAATCAATACGTCAAATATTAATATGAAGTTGATTATCTTAAGATGTCTAATTCTGAAAGCAAATTTTCATGGCTCTTAATTTGATATACAATTAAAATATTATAAACCCATTAAAATTGAATCTGACATATTTAATGAGACCATTAATCAATTTTTTAATAATTAACGGCCATTAACAGAGTATTAAAAAAATTAATGGGGAATTAATGGGTAATTTTTTAATGGCACATTAATTTCATGCCAATTAAAATTTTCATGGAGTTTTAAGGAGCCTGTTAACTTATTTTAATGGTTTATTTTAAGCAGCTTTTTATGGCCATCAAAGTCATTTTTAATGTATGGCATTAAAACTATGTTAATTTTAAAGGTCACCTGTTCAAACTCTGTTAAAAACCTTTGAAAAATTTAAGGCCAATTTCATGACCCGTTTAATGGCATGTGCATCCAGTAGTGATATACAGTCTAACCTGTCTTAAGCAGCCAGCCAGTGGAAGCAGACAATTTGGCCACTTAAGCCAGGTGACCGCTGATCAGAGGTACAGCCAGTATATGTATTTTTCAGACTTCTGACCAGTTTAGCCTTTAGTCCCATTTCTTTTTCAGTTTTCTATTACATATGTATAATTTTACCTGGATACAATGACGTGCATTTGCCTTCGCAATACGAATGGTCTTCTTAGCAATCTAAAACTCTGGCGTGTTTTTTTTACAACAAAAATTGTTACAGACAATTTTCCAACTTCAAAACAAGTTTGTTTACAATTTTCGCCATTTTGGTAAGGGAAGCTTCTCTCCACGCTTATTGTCTACGCTAAAATGTAATATTGCTGTTATACTTTCCGTAAAAGATTGCGTAAAAGATTGAGTGGTTTATATTTTTTTCAAACACAATTAATTTTGTATAAATTTAATAGTATTTTAATGACAGAAGTATAAAAAATCACAAATATTATGCTACTAATTAGTTATCGAGTATTATCTTTAACTGAGATCAAACTGTGAACAACAAAATTGACACGAGGTGACACGCTAATTGCTGATAATTACTGGCCATTTGATCATAACAAAAAAGGGATTACACCTTTGGTTATCAGTTTTAATTGAGAAGCTCATGTCATTTTGTTGTTCTTGTGGTGAAGTCACACGAAACTTAGCAATCACGTGCTTCTCAAAAATCGGGTATCTTAGGCAATTATCGCCCAAAAGTAATTGGTTTCGGAAGAAGAATGGCCGCTAAAAGTGGCCAAATACGGCGGTCGGGAGGCAATTTCGGTGCCGGCTGGCCGCAGACAGCAGCTGGCCGCTGAATAAAGTGATAAAATAGAGGAAAATCCGTCTGGGGCATTATAAAATGACCGCTGAATGGAGGTGACCGTTAGTACAGGTTAGACTGTATTATGCCTTCTAAGGGGATAGACCTCAAAACACAATGATCCATAGTTCTGCAGTCCCCCTATCCAGCTAAGCAGGTGGGCTTCTATGTATTTCAATCTATATTTTAATCTGCTCATATTTAATAAATTAAAATTTGCTTGAGTGATTTAATGACAAAGGTTTCCTGTTATCTGAGGAGAAGTCTGTCCTCAAACCATTTAATCTATCTAAAAGCATATAAAAGAAGCAAAGTGAAACAAAGATAATTTGTGAAGCAATTAATATCACATCAGACCATAGCTGAGAGATTGTTTCCTGCAATTCTAACAAGAGCTTCACTAGACCTGACTGGTGATGTATTGGACATAATAAATACATCATAACATCTATCTCATGGGGCATGATTGGAATCAGTGAGGGACAATGAACCATATTCCAGTAAAATAGACCAGTATTTGACCATCTCATTGACAAGCTCAGTCACAGATACAGGCTAATATGTGATTAGGACAGATAAGAAACAGAAAGATATAATATTGTACAGTACTGAAAACCAACAGTTAGAGTTCACAGGGGGGTAAGAAACATGCTGGAATTATCCAGGGCTTCAAATGATCCAAATATATAGTAAATATAACACCTTAGGGACAATATGAATTGCTTGATTTGACCCAGGTACTCTAGCCATTAACCACTGTGGTGCTTTACTTTAGTTTTAAACTGTTTTTACATAATTACATTACTAAGCAGGTTGAAATATGAAGGTGACATTCAAATACAGATCTCAATTGAAGGAATGAGCAATTTACTGGAAGATAATCAAAATTTAACTTAAAGTGGTATTTTGTGCATAATGTTTTCGGGCCGGGTCTTGAAAATTTGAGATGAGTGAAGTTGAGATATCGACTTTGAACTTTACTTTGAATTTCTTTGTCAGTTTCATTGCTGAAGGAAAATACCTTTTGTTGTTTACTTACACCTTTTAACAACCTTTTAACATTAAATTCTTCTTCTAAATTTTTTTTAATGTTCACTTTCTTTAATCTCCAAGAACAGATAAATGATTATGTAGATATTGCATGTAGCAGATCAACAGTTAATTTTAGATGTTTTATTTGTAGAAAGGATGAAGCATGTCTGATGTCGGTTAATCCAATAATGGAACGCTTGTCAAATATGGCTGACAGTCTATTTCCTATTTTAAGAAAATAATCTGCAATTCTGTGAGAGAATGTCAACACATTAATGGTTTTCATTGACAGTAAAACCTGTTGATTGTAAGAAGACTTGTCTTGTTTTAGTTCATTGCGCAGACTGATAGTTTTGCCAATTGACTGCCAAGCCATTCAGTAAGTATTTTGTTACATAACACCAGAAATTAATTTTCAAGGTTTGATTTTTTTTGTAAATTTTTCACATATTTGACAAGTAAATATGTGTTGACCTGTCAAACAGTACAAACTGTGGACAGGGGATTTATATAAGAAGTCATGTAATGATATGTTATATGAAGGCACCTTAAGTTTTGCAATTCAGTAATAGTTATAATTTACATTTGAATATTTCAAAAGTCTTTGTCAATTTTTAGGTTTAAGATCAAGTTTTAATTAATTCCTTTAAAGTTTTAAGTTGAACACTTCAGATCAGACTACCTAAGTATCTGTATTGACCTATTGTCACTAAATCTGTGTAGGTAGCCTTTATAAAAACAAATATTGTTTCAAATATTGGGTCACTTTGGTCATGATCAAGGTCTCTGCCAGAAAATCAGCTTCCACTCAATATTTTCAGGTAGAAATGAGATTTAGTGGTGAAATTTGGCTTACAGGTAGCTTAAATGGATGTGACAATAGGCAGTGCCTTTTTGGCCACTGGGGTCAAGGTCACTGTTACTTAAAATAGAAAAATGGTTTCTGCTCAGTATTTTTAGTCTTAGGTAGCTTTTATTGAGGCAAAGGTTCAGACTTTGCAAGGTGAAGGGCCTGGAACTGTTTCACTTTGTATGTATAGCATTTCTGGAACTGTGCTTCACTTTGTATGTATGACATTCCCGGAACTCTGCTTCACTTTGTATGTATAACATTCCTGGAACTCTGCTTTATTTTGTATGTATGACATTGTTGGAACTCTGCTTCACTTTGTATGTATAACATTCCTGAAACTCTGCTTTATTTTGTTTGTATGACATTGTTGGAACTCTGCTTCACTTTGTATGCATAACATTCCTGGAACTCTGCTTTATTTTGTATGTATGACATTGTTGAAACTCTGCTTCACTTTGTATGTATGACATTCTATTCTTGGAACTCTGCTTTGCTTTGTATGTATAGCATTTCTGGAATTGTGCTTCACTTTGTATGTGTGTAATTCCTGGAACTATGCTTCACTTTGTATGTAGAACATTCCTGGAACTCTGCTTCACTTTGTATGTATAACATTCCTGGAACTCTGCTTCACTTTGTATGTATAACATTCCTGGAACTTTGCACACTTTGTATCTATGACATTTCTCAAACTCTACTTAGGTTTGTATGTATAGCATTTCTGAAACTGTGCTTCACTTTGTATGTGTGACATTCGTGAACCTTTGCACACTTTGTATGTATGACATTCCTCAAACTCTACTTAGGTTTGTATGTATAGCAGTTCTAGAACTGTGCTTCACTTTGTATGTATGACATTCCTCAAACTCTACTTAGGTTTGTAGACTGCCTTGGTAGCCTAGTGGAAGAACGTCCACTTCGAGTGCGGGAGGTCGTGGGTTCGATCTTACCAACTACATTACATATTAATAATTCAGTAATAAAAAGTTATCTGTATTAATTTCACTTTTCTTACATTTGCACATTTAAACAAAGTGCTCATGTAAGGGAAAGACATAATAACATTTAACATCAACTCCAAGTTAAGGTTTATCATGAATTCTATATTATGTAGCATAGTGGTATGTATTTATTTTGCCATTTTCATGGTATTGTATACGATTTTGTTTCTGCAAAGTGTCTCAACACCATGTTGTCGCTTGTAACTAATTAACAGTACTTTGTTAAGCCCTAATACAGATCCCATATTTGACAGGGCTGCAGCACATGCAAATGAATGACTGGTGAGAAATATTGATGCAAACCATATATAATGAAGTATGTACTTAACACCGCTGACACATTCTCAAGCTACAAGACCTATGTGCATTGTCTGCTGAAACTCCTAAGTAATTGCAACTACTACTGGGCCTAATTGTTCTGAGATCCCTGAAGAATCATTGATCAGGAAATTGTTCTCACTTGTCAGTCACAGTTTATGCTGTAATGCACTGTCTGCATAATAATTGCATACTTTTACAAAACGTGATAGATGGAACTAAACTGATATGGTAGTCGCAACTTGACCGCGATGGTTGACCTTAGGCTGATTATTCATATCGATTAATTTCATTGTATAAATAAGGGGTGCTTAGGGTGGCCGTGTATATTTATATTGAATGAATTTGTATACTGCGTTTTACGTACACACCTTTTCAATAACAGGTTGTGCCTCATTATGTATTATAATACAAAGGTCAACCATCGGGGTCAAGTTAAGTCCACTATACTTGGGTTCAAATAACATCTCAGATGAATGTGTTATGTTTTTATAACACTTATGCAAATTGTAATATATTCAGTTTATGTAAAATTATGATGATGAATAACACTAATTTCCACACTGTGTGCAATGTTGAAGTATGATGATGAATAACACTAATTTCCACACTGTGTGCAATGTTGAAGTATGATGATGAATAACACTAATTTCCACACTGTGTGCAATGTTGAAGTTAATGATAGTTCAGGGAAATGATCTAAGTAAATACCATGACAGAGTGCACCTTGTCAAAATCAATTTTAGGTCTTATTTATTTTCTAGCCTTTTTTAGATATACAGTGGAATACCGTTACCTCGATATTCAAGGGACTGTAAAAATTGCATCGACGTATCCAAAGTTCGACGTAACGATATCGACTATTAGGGACTACTTTGTACTTGTGTTGGACGTCTATAGTGTCATTATATCTAATGCTTTTTTGCAGAGGGCTTGAAAGGGGAAAAATAATATTAAATGTAAATATGATTTAAATAAAACATGTTAATTAAATACATTGTACATACATATAACTTTTTTCAATTTTTTAGAATATACATTTAAACATTAGCATTTTGATTCCTTCCCTAAACAAGTCTGAATGCAGCGGTAATGTTCCTAGTTGAGTAGTCATTTTGACGAAAATTTGCCAGTTAAATACGCATATTGTTACTCAATCCTAAATGGTAGATTTTTAGTCCTTCAAACAGAAAATATTTCATCCAAATTAATTGTTATATTGGAAAACAACTTTCCTGCTTGCATGGTGTTTTATAACATTAATTATTGGGAATTAAATGCAAACTTCCTGACATTTAAATTGGATTAAAGATTAAATAACAAACAAAACAAACACACAAACTAACTTGAACATAATTAATACATCGCCGGACAACAATAGGTTGATTTTCACACCTTACAAATAACATGGATATTTTTTGACAAACTGTGATATCGACGAAACCAGGTGTAAAAAAAGTACAGGTAAGTTGACGGGATTGAAAAATCTCATCGAGCTAAACGAAATATCGTGCTAATCATATCGAGGTAATGATAAATAATTTCATTAAGTTAAATAGGAAAAAATCGGGACCGACTCAAACACATCGTGCTAACCGGAGTATCGAGCTAACCGATATCGAGGTAACGATATTCAACTGTATTTCTCTTAATAGATTACAAGGTAAATAAAGAAAAGGATAAACTTGACTGAACTGAACTATAGGTGGGCCGGTAGTCTAGTGGTAACACGCTTGACTGTCAGTCCAGAGGTCCGGTGTTCGAATCCCGGTCCAGGCACTGGAAATTTCTGAGATGCTCTTGAGTGTCTCCCATCTAACTAAAGGCCTGTACTGGTTCTTCCCAGGAAAGACGGCTTCGCGTGTATCAGTGCTATATACCGGGCACGTTAAAGAACCAGACTACCTATTCGAAAAGAGCTAGGCTAAGTTAGCCGGACACGTCTGTATCTGAAAAGTACTCTCTGTCTGTTCTGGGGGCTTTATCTCACTCTGTCCCTCAGATCGCTCTGTGTCTGTACTATTAGAGGATGCTTTCATGCCCTGTGTGGCTGCAGTATATGTAAAGCGCCTTTGAACGTGTTTATCATGAAAAGGGCGCTATATAAATCTGGTATAATAATAATATAACTAAAAGTATGATTGAGCACATTATTTTGATATCCACCAGAATGGTGGCAAGGACTTCTGCAATCATTGCAAAGGCACAAAACTACATAAACTGGGCTGTAATACAAATTAATGAATTACTGAACAGAAATAATGGTGAACAAATTCTAGATTTCTCAAACAATACTTTTAAATCTTGTCGAAATTCCTTCTTTATGTGTGTCCAATATTGCAATTTGGTTGTGTCAAAGTGAATTTTAAGAAAGACCTGTCATGAAATATTGTATTAACTAAATTTTTCCTGCAGAAAGGATTATGAAAATGGTTTCAATGCTTATATCTCAAATTATATAACAATCCCTGTTTCTTAACATGTATATATGTATGAGTAATAACACATTTAATTAACTGCTTGAATAACTGATTAATGCATTAAATGTGCTTTTGCAAATGTTAGAGTATCCAAACACGATATTATATAAACGAACAACATCGTTACTATATTACCTGACATTAATGTTGCCGTATGTCCGTAGAAATCTGAAAAGTCCCCCTTTAATATGAATGCCATTTGAAGAAAAATAACATCGCTGAATTGTTCCTATATTGAAATTTCAACACTCGACGCTTTAGCTTTATACACAGTTTTCTAAAGGTGATTTTTGCGCTGACTGTCTGAGGGGCATTTTAAATATTCTATTTTTCGAACAATGTTATAAGTAGATTGTGAATTAATAATATACACGTATTCAACATGGGAGATTTTGATGAAAAACTTCCTAAATACCAATTCCAGTACCCTCAAAAACATTTAGCTGTTACATGTTATACATTTAAGCACAGTTTAAATTTACTGAAGTAAAATGTTTGGTCTCATTGTTATATTTTAGATACGGCATTTTCAGTTTTTATTAGGACAGTACGGCAAACAAATCGGTGACAATATTATGCATTCGTTTCAAAATATCTGTTCTTTGAATATCCTACTTAAGCATTGTTGTTATAGAATTCAATTTTTAACATTTGCATGGAATATATGTATCTGATTGAATGCACACAGAAAGAAATTAAATTTCAATATTTATGCGCAAATAATTTAAGATTTATTTATCGAAAATTGTACTTGGGTCACGCATCAGATTTTAAATAGACCTTAAATTCATGTCAATACTGCTCTTATTCTCTGTTGTACAGACACTTTAACATGCATTTGTGTCTGAAGAAAGATAATGTTTGCATTTTCCATATTAATATTATCGAAATATACTTAAATTTTGTATTATGAATGGGCTTAAAGATGTTCCTTCGTAATTTAAGGAAAGTCTGAATTTAGTCAAATGATTAGGTCCAGATAGCATTACCCTTTCTTGAAACCAAGAGTCCTAATGGATGAAAACAAATGATCAATTGACTGGTTTATGTTTTAAATTTTGAGGAAAATGTTACCTGGGAGGGTGTTCTGAGACTAATTAATCAGTGGAAAACGGGAAGTTTATGTATTCCAACTGACTTTCTACACTAAACACAGAAAGCAGATGGATTGCGGAGGGGGAAAAAATCAGACTTGTTTCCAGCACTTAACATGGAAACCCTGAAATTAAATATAGAGGCAGGATATATCCCTGGGTTTCTATCATATCTGTGGATAGTTTCCAGCATAACATGGAGAAATCCAACACAGACTGAAACCCCTAAAAATTTCAGAGCATGTTCAACCCCATGTCCATTAGTGTAAATGAGTAGCTGCTGAAACCCTGGGAGGTTGAATATGTTAAACAAATCAATCAAAAAGTAAACCTTTAGAAGAGAAACAATTCATTTACAAATGACAAATAGTTAGACATTTCCAGAGTATGGTAGAAATTGTTCCAAGCTTGATCTAGAGTACACTGTTTTCAGTAACAGACATTACTGATTATTTTTATCTCAAAAATACCCAGAAAACTTGATTATTTCCACTGGATTTCTGTGGAGCTGCAGGGTTTTAGGGCTCATTTCTAAGGGTAAGCAATTTGAAAATGTACAGCTGAGAGCTGCCTTCTCATTGGTCACTTGAGAGGTTTTGTTCAGAATCACAAATCGGTTTATAACATGGGATGCAGATTATGTTTTTCAAAGCATTATAGCATATTTTCAGTTTTCATTTAAAAATCAAACTGAAAATATTGTTTTTACACTCTTTTGTGATATCCATTCCTAAAATGTATTTGTAATTCTCCATTACTGCTTCCTTTCCTCTACTTGCAGCAAGTACTTTTGCCTTTGATTTCACTGATTATTGTAACACACTGTGGTATACCTGTTACTGACACAATGTAGACTGTTTCAAGGGATTTCTATCAATACTTAAATACTACTCAACATTCACAGACTGATGGGTATACTGAATATAATAACACATCATAACATCTATCTCATGGGGCACATTAAAATGATGGATTAGAATTTTTGATGGACAGTGAGGTAAAATTGAACATATTATGTACAAGTATTATAACACAGCTGCTTACTGCTGTTGTGTTGCTGTGGGAGACACAGTGCAAAAAGCTTTTTAGAAACATAATTTTGATGTTTGAATATTGTAACTGTATTTATTGATTTGGTTTTAAAAAAGTCAAAGCATCATCCAAAACAATAGGTGGCCCAACGGTCTAGTGGTATATTGCTTGATTGTCAGTTCAGAGGTCCGGGGTTCAAATCCTAGCCCAGACACTAGAGTTTCCTGAGATACTATAGAGTGTCTCCCACCTAACTAGGAGGCCAGAACTGGTTCTTCCCAGTCTGTGCATGTATCTGTCCTACACATCAAGCTTGTTAAAGAACCAAACTGTCTATTTGCAAAGAGCTAGGCTAAGTTAGCAGGACATGTCTGTATCTTAAAGATTTCTCTCTCTCTTCTCTCTGTCCCTCTGACCAGATTGCTCTGTGTTTGTACTGGTAGAGGACGAATTTGGCACCCCGAGTGGCTCTCTTTGTATGTATGTAAAGCTCCTTTGAACATGAAAAGGGTGTATGGAAAGTTTGTTCCAAATGGAATAGTAAATTGATCAGCATGTCAAAAACATGGAAAGTAAGACATAATAATTACATAGTTTTCCACCATATTAAATGCTGATAGTTAGCGTAATGCTGCTATAGAAATTTGGTAAATTTCAGATTTTCTTATTGGAGAAAAGACATTTTGTTATGTTTACTTAAACTGAACTTAAGAAATTTTCATCAGACAAGCAGTTCTTCTTTCATTGATTCTAACACAAACATTTATGTCAAATGTGAATTATTATTTGTACAATACAAAGTCAACTACTATAATGTAAAACAAAACAGAAAACTTCAAAATATGCATTAAAAAAGGAAGTGGCCACTGTTACCCCTGTAAATTTTAGTGAAAAATGCCATTTTCTACAAAAGAAATATAAGTAAGGGGAAATTCACCGAATGTCATACATTCATCTCAACTTATCCAATAGTAAACATTCGTAGTCTTACAGGGAATGGTATGAACCTAAAATTCCAGTTTTCTCTTACATTTCAGTAAAATAATATGGTCATTTGCTTTACTGGAACAACCTTTCTTTACACCCTTTATATAAGAAACAGAACAGAACAGACATTTAAATTAAGGTCATTCAAATACATTTTACAAATAACTGTGTTTTTCTGTCTAGAAGGTCATTCAAATACATTTTACAGTGCTCCAGCTAGGATTAAAAAAGGGCAGGGTGCTGGCACCCACACCCACCCCTTCAAAAAATTGTAACTGGTGCATGCATTAGGTGCATTTTAACATACTTCAGGCAGGGAATTTTGCATACTTTTGACATACTGTTAGGCACACTTTAGGCATGGTATAAGGCATACTTTGTGCTTTGATAGGCTAGGTTTGTTATCTCTATTATACTAAGAATGCTGTTGCTGGTATTTTACTTAGCAGTTCCAGAAATATTTGAAATACAGGCATGAAATGATGGCCTCTGGTGCATTTTAGGTCTAAATTTTGAGGTATTGCAGGGATATGTTACTCTACTCTTAATTGGGTGGTCAGGGGGCTCTCCCCTGGAAAATTTTGAAATACAGGTATGAAATGGTGGCCTCTGGTGCATTTCTGGGTCTAAATTTTGAGAAAAAATATTCTTTTGTCAGAATAGTAGGGTGCATCTTTGATGAGTATAGGTCACTTCTCAGCCAACTGGAGGGCACAGACCCCCTTGGCCCGGCCCTGAATCCGGGCCTGTTCTTTGTAATTGTTTATTTAATAACAATATCTGTGTGTTAAAGAAATTAAAGCTTGAAATCATTTCTGAAGCTATAACATTTTAATAACTTTTGTTTAGGCCCATTTTACTTGTTATAATTCCAGAACGCATCTTCTCCATGTACTTGATATTTATAAATTTATATGTGTAACATACAAAAGATAAAGTTTAAACTTTCACTTAAAATAATGAAATGTTCACGAAAAATGGGCAATTTCATACAGCAGACGACAATCTACTTTCGATTTCAAAAACTTTTTAAAATGATCAAGGTAAAAAATTTTAAATTTGATTGTGGTCGATTTTTATCAATTAGATTTAAATGTCTGTTGTTTAGACTTAAGTTTTTATTGTGTATAAACAGACATTTACGGCCGTCACCGAAAACGAAAGTACAGTTTGACAGGCGGCGCGAAAATGAAGATGATTTTCAGACTGGTTAGATATTGTTTTAACACTAAGCTTCAGTGATTTTAATGCTGGTGTAGCAGACCAAATCGGGCCAATGACAGCAGGTAATTGTTTGCCAATTATGTCAATGCCCCCCCCCCGCCCCGCATGTATCACTGATAAAAAGATAAAAAGATGCAATAAAGCAGTTTATTATAACCATTGAGGCAAAAAAGGGAAGGTTGACTAAAAAGGAAATGAATGGTTGTAAAACGGGCAGGGTGCCTGGCGGGGCAACAGGGCGGAATGAATATCGGAACAGACGATGCGCCCTGCTAAAAATAGCTAGCTGGAGCACTGTTTTACATCAATAAAGCTGAACTCCTGTAGAAGAAAGACTGAACAGGAATGATGGTTTTTTAATCATCCAGAATATTGGGAAAGACTCCTACAATAATTGCACAGTTAGTGCGCCTGTAAATTATGAAACCCAGACTTAATCAGTTAGTAACTGTGTAATATGTGGTGTATACTGAGTACCTCTGACAGGTTTGGATGTTCCAAACATGTCTGGATGGTCTGTTAAGGCTTTTGAATAATTGAAAATACTGATTGGTGAAAAGTTTGGTCTAAAATTCCAAAGAATTAGTTCCTCGGAAAATTTTCACTTAATTGTCAGTTGAAGTTTATGCAAGAATGCACTGTTTACATTTGAAAATGTGCATGACTGCAAAACAATAGAAGCTGGATTTGTCGAATCTGATTACAAATACATTGCTTGAACCAATTTTTTTTTTGTTTTGAACAATACTGAACATTAATTAAAAAAAATAATAAAATGTGCAGAATTTCTTCTTTGAAGTTTTCCATTCTTTTGCCTATAAAAATTTTGAAAATAATGCTTGTATTGTTTGTTCAAATTCAATTTCTTCCAATGAATGACAACTTCTCTGGAATATCTGTCCATGATAAAATTAATGGATCTAAGGTTTTGAAGTCATAGGAATATTAAAAATGGGAAAGATATTAAATATAAAATATTTGTGTGTTTTCTCTATCATAGCTGTGCAAAGTGATATGTTCAGTTTATTGACAAGCATTTTGATGAATGTAAGCAATTATTAAACTGAATTAATTTTCATGTTGAAATTAATGATATCCAAGTGTTCATAGTAAATTTCATGATTGTATCAGAGTTTTACAAAGTAAAATATGTTTGCTGATGCTATAAGTGGTAGCTGCTTTGGATGAAGAATTACATATTTTTACATTGCATGCAAGTTTTTATGCCTTGATTGATTGCCTAGTATTGGTATTTTTCTGTTTTTGGTCATTATAATGTTGAAAAAAGTGGCAAAAACTTTTGCAATGATTGCAAGCTGTGCAGAATTATTTCGATGAACCCAAACAAGATTTAGTTATCCTTTAATCAACTATAATTCAGATAGATAGGCTTCCTGTGTTTGAGGCCTTTAACAAGGTTTATCTGCAAAAACGTGAAGAAGTACATTCATCAATTCTGCAGATACTTAATGTCATTATAAAAGCAAACTTCCCTGTATCTAGCACCGTTATGTATGGGTAGGATTTCCCTGTCTTGATACCAAGAACAGAAAAACTGGGAGACAAAAGTAACGAATTCTCTTGTTTGTTTCTCAAATATTGAGAACAAAATCAATGTAAATAACATTATGGTTCCAAGGTTATAGATTGAGTTTCTGAATGCAATCTTTCAAATCTGGGTCTGAAGTTTTGAAACTGGTCTCCAAACCTTGCTTAATAGCCTTGGACTAATATGAAACAAATAAAGACTTCCAATATCTTATCTTAAAATCTACAAATTGTTCAAAGTCTCCTGAGAAATAATACTCCTCACAGAAAAAGCAGAATTTGTGACTTTAGGTTTAAAGAAGATAGATAAACTTTGTAGATTTTATATCAAGACAAAATGAATGCCTGTTCTAACACGATCTGCAGCAATTGCTATATAAACATATAGCGAAATCGCCTATACATGAATCTACAATAAAATATGGTTGGCTGTTACATTTCACCCCCTATAAGAGATTCTACTTCAGTTCCATTACATACAAACTATTTCAGGGCCAAACGGTTGAAAACAGCATTTCAAAAACATAAATATAATAAAAAGTAATACTGACTTATGTGTAGGACCGTAAAACACGTTTCGATCTCTACGAGCGTATTCAATTAGCTTAATTAAGATTCAGCGGTGACGTCATAAATGTATGACATAAAGTATGACGTCATAATGATGTGATGTCATATAAAGTTTAAGCTCATAACTTGTAACAAAGGGTCAACTCGCCTAATTTGATGATTCTCTTCATAATTAGTTTGCGAGCTGTTAGATTACTAAATTATAAATACTTCTCAAAATTCTGATAAAAAGAAACAAATATCTATACGTTCCATTGGCTATGCAACTCTTTCTAACCGTAGGGGGTAAATTGTAACAGCATATGACCCGAATGACGTATTATGCTGAAAATGTAGTACTGTAAAATGCGAATTATTTGCGTTGTTAGAATCGAAATAATAAATAGTACTGTAAAATGCGAACACATTTGGTTGTTGTTGTAAATACTGTACAAACTGTATTGTGATATATTGTACACAATAATACACTACATATGCTTTAAGAAAAATATCAGCTAATGAACACTTTTGTCAATGATATGATCCAGGGCATTCCCAGAAAAGGAATTATTCTGACATGTTAATGAAGTACAAGGACAGGGACAATGAGCCATGTTTCCTTTCAAAGACAAATTATTTGCCAGATATCAGCTAATGAGGAAAAGAGGAGCTAATGCTGTTTCTCAGATAATTCAAGCTGTCTTTTATTATAAGATGATAACTGTTTTCACAAACCAACAGTAGCACCAATATGGCTAATGAATCACCCAAGCAGTAAAAGGAGAGCTTAGTTTTTAATTTCCTTATTCATAGCTGTTTAATAGCTGTTTGATGGAATGGAGTTAATCACTAACACTGAATTATGTTTAGATACAACTGATGGTTTCATGAACAAATTGTGTGACAAATAAGTCCTAAGAACTGTCTATAAAGAGTCTATAAGCCGTTATTAGAGTGAAGATAAATAATTAGGGATAAAGGACTTACAGCTAAATGTCAGAATGTATGCTTGAGCAATAACGAATCTTTGTAAGAACCAATCAGGGAGAATATAAACTTTCCCACAGGGGCCTAGATGTTGTGTCTTATTTGATCATCATTGAAATTTATCCCTGTTTGGAACCATTAAATGACTGAAGTAAGATAATAGCTGTAAGCCTGATTGCATTTATTTATGCATTAATTAGCAAGGTGTTATCATTAGATATGTAGAGGTTTTCCTTATGTCAGCTTTGCAAAGTGTAATGTATTTACCATATTTTCCCAAATTGAGGCCCCCCCTCTAATTAACGCCCCCACCCGTTTGGAGGGGAAAAAAATTCAACAAGAACGAAAAAAAATCACCTACCTCATTTTTATAAGTCCACATAATAAGTAATTTACAGTAAGTATCCAATGTATTAAGAATTAAACACACTTTTAAACAGTACATGTACCATAAATCCAAAACGTTTATACTAAGTACAGTACGTATCCAATCATCAAATAGAAAATTTAATCCATTTTTGATTTGTTTTTGCACCAACCGCGCACAAGCTTCCTGTCGACTTTAAACAAATTTGCGGCAAAGTGTTAACCTTTTCTCCGGCAGTTTTAATAACTTTTAATTTAAAAGCCGGCACATAAGCAGTGTGTCAAACCACTGACATTGTGTATTGCTACCCGCATGTACTAAGGAAAATATTATCAGAGTACACAGCTGTTTGGGTATGATGACGTAATGTGTAATGTCGTGAGCGTGTCACGGAATACATGAGGTACCGTATAAATTTTAAGACACACTGCATTAAATTGGATGCCAAATAATTACGTTTTGGGGGAATTAAACAACACAGAAACACTTTACAGTTGGTTTGAACGATGTTTTTAAGTTTTGTAAAAAAATTTATTTTTTATTTTTTTACCTCAAATGAACACCCCTCTTTGGAAAATGTAACGCCCCCAGGGGCGTTTATTCGGGAAAATACGGTATTTAATGTAAAAAAAAAAAAAAAAAAAAAAAAAAAAAAAATGTTATGATGAACACAAATTATTACAAGTTAAAGCATACCAAAAGTTCTTTCTAGGGCACATCTATATAAATATATAATGATCATCTTGTAAAATTTTGGTTGCAATATCTGTTTTATACTACCAAAAAATGTCAAGTAAGTATTTACGCTAGTTATTTAACACAAATTGTTCAGTCCAACAACAAATAAAATCTGTCACCACTTTCAGTTGCGTAAATATGGCAATAACACATTGACCCGGTCAATCCATTACGATTCGATGCGTGAATTTATTGGGCATAATTAGAGGGTTGCAATAGGGTTTGTTTTCACATGTAACCATGCATTTGAAGGTATTTTTTATGCCCCCGAAGGGAGGCATATAGTTTTTGAACCGTCTGTCGGTCTGTCAGTCTGTCCGCAATTTTCGTGTCCGGTCCATATCTTTGTCATTGATGGATGCATTTTCAAATAACTTGGCATGAATGTGTACCACAGTAAGACGACGTGTCGCGCGCAAGACCCAGGTCCGTAGCTTAAAGGTCAAGGTCACACTTAGACGTTAAAGGTCATTTTTCATGATAGTGCATTCGTGTCTGGTCCATATCTTTGTCATCCATGGATGGATTTTCAAATAACTTGGCATGAATGTGTACCACAGTAAGACGACGTGTCATGCGCAAGACCCAGGTCCGTAGCTCAAAGGTCAAGGTCACACTTAGACGTTAAAGGTCATATTTCATGATAGTGCATTGATGGTCGTGTCCGGTCCATATCTTTGTCATTCATGCATGGATTTTAAAATTATTGGGCATGAATGTGTACCACAGTAAGACGCCCTGTCGCGCGCAAATCCCAGGTCCGTAGGTCAAAGGTCCTAAACTCTAACATCGGCCATAACTATTCATTCAAAGTGCCATCGGGGGAATGTGTCATCCTATGGAGACAGCTCTTGTTTTTTATAAAAAAAAACAATATTTAGTTGTTTACATGGAAATTTGCTGATGTATGTATCTGTTTGTACATACGTTGTGTTCTTCAAGAATGGAGGAAATAAAAGAATCAATCAATCATACTCGAGTTTAGTAATATGTAATCCACGGAACGCGTTCAGTCAGAGCTCGCCTCAATAAGGAAAGAATAGTTTTAACGTCAGAGTTTATTTCTTAGGCCACAGAGTTTGATTGGCCAGCTTGTAATGACAAGTTAACAGCTTTTGATATCGGTAGCTCAGTCAAGTGTGACTTACCGAATCATAATGTTCCTTCTTAAGAGAAGGAACAATTACAGTGTTTATTATTACAGTCCCCTTAAGGAGGTAGGTTACCTTGTTACCAGGGAAAATTCAAATTAGTTGAACCGCAGCAATTTTTTGTATTTCGTGTAATATGATGTTTTAACTGATACAATCTCAATTTCGTTTATCTCTGTCCCTCTAAGTTCAATTTTTATCCAGGTTTGAAGAACATGACCCTCCACAGGTATTTCATATTGAAAAAAGAAGGAAAATACGGATATTTAACACTTTTCAGTGTATTTTAGTTTCATTGATATCCGTAGAAGTCTGCATAATTAATATTTTTCTAGTATGCGCGTTAGCTTTCTAATATAAACTTAAAATGTATATGTCGCGGGGCTCGTGTTTCCATGGTAACTCATTTTCTCTCATTTTTGAACAACTATGTATAAAAAACGGGGTTTTCGACGGCTTTAGTGTCATTCTGTTAATGACCAACATGGAATATTTGGGTAATATTATTAGCGAAATACCAAGCACTTTACATGGTACCCTTTATTTCTTAAAGTTTAAAGTAACCATGGCAACGAAGATGTTTAAAATAGCTTATATCTTGCTTTTTGTCGTAATTTCTTATAAGAAAATATTGAATAACATTATCTTTCTTGTTATTATAGCTTTAAAACATATTATTTCTAACGTAAGTTATATTTTCGTGTTATTTGCATTTATTCAAACAAATTTCACAGCTTAAAAGACTTACAGCAGTACCCTTCGTCTGGCATTTTTCATGGAAAACTCGTTCGGCATGCTGCTATTATTCTCATGGATATTGTTGAAATGAAAATAAAAAGCCGAAGCTGTGTTCCTTAAATAGACAAGTGTCAACGCTTTTGAAATTTACATTTAGATATGTAGGTCACGGGCTTCGTTTCCATGGTAACATCAATTCAATTCAAGAAACAACAATTTTCTACTGAAATCTGAACAATTTTAGAGCTTAGTTTCAGTATATAAGTAACAGATTATCAACGGAAACTGAAAATTAGATATAACAAATCAAACTGCCAGTGTTTTTACTTGAAAATGGCCGTAACAAGTAACCTTTCACCCAACTATATTCCAAATAACATTGGTTACCATCATCCATTTTCTTACATTCCGCATAACATTTCAATATAACTACATAAAAGAAGCAAAATATTGTTTATTATTCAGAGCAAAAGACTCATAAAAGATATGTCAGCAAATCATGGCTGTTTCAAAATAGTTCATATAAAGAAATGCACAGAACTGCGTACTTTCAAAATAAAAGCTACAGATTTTGCGCGGTAACTGACACGTAACGTCATGACGTCAGTGACGTCATTTTAAGGCAACATTGTTTTGACGCGTTTCTGCGGAAATTTATTCATTATTTCTGCATTTTTGAACCATAAAGCATCAGATCGGAGACAGGTTCATGATTTGTTTTCAGAAGAATGGATATACAAACACATTTATTTTGTCGTAAACGTCGTCGTAAATCGTCAAGCTAGCTTCCGGTTG
The DNA here is from genome assembly GCF_021730395.1 of Mercenaria mercenaria. Classification (NCBI taxonomy): domain Eukaryota; kingdom Metazoa; phylum Mollusca; class Bivalvia; order Venerida; family Veneridae; genus Mercenaria; species Mercenaria mercenaria. The sequence continues at coordinate 64,776,080 of NC_069377.1, read as the reverse complement.
GACATGCGCACATACAAATATTAAGGTAACCTACCTCCTTAAAGACCATGTGTGATCAATAATTCAGAAACACTGGTTTATTGTTTTACACCAGTTTTCACTATTTTGAACATATATGTTTGAAATGGTTCATTCCTAGTTCAGTAGAAAGGTGGCTGTCTCATTAGCAAAATGATGCCTGTTTCAAGTGTAAGGAGCACAGGCACCACATGAGAAACGGAAAAGAAACGCATGCTAACAGACATGAACAGATTGAAAATTTTGATATATGTTGGACGTCCGTTAACGCTATACAGTGTAGTGTGACTGACCCATCAGGTATTTCACCGCTATTATAATGCATCTGTAAGAGTGAATGAAAGTAGATAGACAACTAGTGCAAGATATAAACATGCCAAAAGATGTCATTGCACTGCACCTCTAAAATAACGAAAAGGGTATTTTTACGACTAAATTTGTGCAGAATCACTGATTAAAATATTTCTTAGAAAATTATTCAGACTTGTCAGTTACAGTTTAGGCAGTAATATTATCATGTGAAGAGTTTGCATGTTTGTGCAGTCATTGATAGTAATTATGGAAATTGTCTGTTATAGTTTATGTAGCAGTAACTCTGTCAGAACATAATGGAAGTGCTTGTTTGTGCAATGTCATTATGAATAAATGCCAATATGAAGAAATTGTTTCCTTAGTTCTTATCATACTTGTCATGCCAGTTCAGTTTTAAGCTCACCTGAGCCAAAGGCTCATGGTGCTTTTGTGAACGCTCAATGTCTGTCGTGTGTCGTCCGTCCGTCAACATTTTCTAAAAAAAATCTTCTTAAAAACCACTGGGCAGAATTACACCAAACATCACAGGAATGATCCTTGGGTGGTCCCCTTTCAAAATTGTTCAAAGAGTTTAATTCCATATAGAACTCTGGTTGTCATGGCAACCAAAAAGAAAACATTTAAAAATCTTCTTCCCCAAAACCTCAAGGCATAGAGCCTTGATATATGGCATGTGACATCATCTAAATGGTCTTCTACCAAAATTGTTCAAGTTGTGCCCCTGGGATGAAAGGAGGCCCCGTCCCGGGGGTCCCAAGTTTTATATAGACTTAATATATAGAAAAAAAACTTTAAAATTCTTCTTGTCTAAAACCTCAAGACCTAGGTGTTTGATATTTGGTTTGTAGCATTGCATTGTGATCCTCTACCAAAGTTGTTCAAATTATTGCCCTGGGGTGAAAAGAGGCCCTGCCCCGGGGGATGGGGGTGGGTCTCGAGTTTTACACAGACTTATATAGGAAAAAAATTTAAAAATCTTCTTGTCTAAAACTGCAAGACCTAGGCCTTTGATATTTTGTGTGTAGCATTGCCTTACAATACTCTATGAAGATTGTTCAGATTGTCCCACTGGGGTGAAAAGAGGCCCTGCCCTGGGGGTCACTTGTTATTTGAGTTATATAGGAAAAAATACTTCAAAAATTATCAGATCATATTTCCTAAACTTTTTAATTATATTTACCTGATGTACCCAAATGATTACGGGTCACCTTAGTGTGACCTTGACCTACTGATCTATTTTCTTGTTTTTAGCTCACTTGTCACAAAGTGACAAGGTGAGCTTTTGTGGTCGCGCTGCGTCCGTCGTCCGTCATCCATGCGTGCGTGTGTCCGTAAACTTTTGCTTGTGACCACTCTAGAGGTCACATTTTTAATGGGATCTTCATGAAAGTTGGTCAGAATGTTCACCATGATGATATCTAGGTCACGTGCCATCAAAAACTAGGTCAGTAGGTCTAAAAATAGAAAAACCTTGTGACCTCTCTTGAGGCCATATTTTTCAAAGATCTTCATGAAAGTTGGTTTGAATGTTCACCTCGATGATATCTAGGTCAAATTCGAAACTGGGTCACGTGCCATCAAAAACTAGGTCAGTAGGTCAAATAATAGAAAAACCTTGTGACCACTCTAGAGGCCATAGTTTTCATGGGATCTGCATGAAAATTGGTCATAATGTTCATCTTGATGATATTTAGGTCAAGTTTGAAACTGGGTCATGTCTGATCCAAAACTAAGTCAGTAGGTCAAATAATAGAAAAACCTTGTGACCTCTGTAGAGGCCATATTTTTCATGAGATCTGCATGAAAATTGGTCAAAATGTTCATCTTGATGATATCTAGGTCAAGTTCGAAATTGGGTCAACTGCGGTCTAAAACTAGGTCAGTAGGTGTAAAAATAGAAAATTCTTGTGACCTCCCTAGAGGCCATATTTTTCAAGGGATCTTCATGAAAATTGGTCAGAATGTTAACCTTGATGATATCTAGGTCAAGTTTGAAACTGGGTCATGTGCACTCCAAAACTAGGTCATTAGGTCAAATAATAGAAAAACCTTGTGACCTCTCTGGAGGTCAAATTTTTCATGGGATCTGTATGAAAATTGGTCAGAATGTTCATCTTGATGATATGTAGGTCAAGTTCAAAACTGGGTCACGTGCGGTCAAAAACTAGGTCAGTAAGTCAAATAATAGAAAAACCTTGTGACCTCTGTAGAGGCCATATTTTTCATGGGATCTGCATGAAAATTGGTCAGAATGTTCATCTTGATAATATCTAGGTCAAGTTTGAAACTGCATCACATGCGGTCAAAAACTAGGTCAGTAGGTCAAATAATAGAAAAACCTTGTGACCACTCTAAAGGCCATAGTTTTCATGGGATCTGTATGAAAGTTGGTCTGAATGTTCATCTTGCTGATATCTAGGTCAAGTTTGAAACCGGGTCAACTGCAGTTAAAAGCTAGGTCACTAGGTCTAAACATAGAAAAACCTTGTGACCTCTCTAGAGGCCATATTTTTCAGTGGATCTTCATGAAAATTGGTGAGAATGTTCACCTTGATGATATCTAGGTCAAGTACAAAACTGGGTCACATGCCTTCAAAAACTAGGTCATTATGTCAGATAATAAAAAAACCTTCTGACCTCTCTACAGGCCATATTTTTCAATGGATCTTCATGAAAATTGGTCAGAATTTTTATCTTGATGATATCTAGGTCAAGTTCAGAACTAGGTCACATGAGCTCTAAAACTAGGTCACTATGTCAAATAATAGAAAAAAATGATGTCATACTCAGTTCATGTGGGGACAGGTGAGCGATTCAGGACCATCATGGTCCTCTTGTTTGTAATATTGGAATAAATTTCCAGTAACGGTAAAACTGTTATTGATGCATTAAGCTCAGGGATAAATTGTTACTACATCAGAACATAATATGTAGTCGGCTGCACTTCTCCTACATTTTTGTCAAACTGAAATGAAACTTTGTATACATTTTCAACATTAAGTGGGCCTGTGCATATTATCAGGACTTTCATTGCTGATTTTCTTTTCAGTTTTGCTCCTTTTTTAAATGCCTACAAAATGGGTCATATTATTATCTTAACACCTACTGTGGCTTAAGTGGCATATGCTACACTAAATCCAATGTTCACCAGTCTGGCATCACAATGTCTGGGCATTATTTCTCAACCAAGTTTGATAACCATCCAGGTTGTTATGATGGTTCTGGAATTAATATGGCCTTTGAATCACTAAGGCCAGAGTTCTTTGATTTTTCATTACTCAGACCCGCCGACCCTATTTTCCATCATTTTCGAAAAAAATAAAAATTGAAATTTCAAAAATTTCAGAATTATTTACGGGCGACGATCGATGTTTTGCTGCATTCTGACGATGACGACAACGTCGATTTTCGTCAGCGCATTATCCGTCAGTGTCATATAGGCGCAATTTCCGCTCAAATGGAAGCGTCTCCCGTACGTAAACAAAAAACCAAACAAAAACTTGAATGAAATTTAAGATTGTCTTTGAACGATTTATGCGCGATGGAAAAGCGGAATATTTGGTTTGTGATCTAGTATATAGACAATAAAACAACGAAAAACAAGTTCTGTAAAGGTTACGGTCAGTAACGGTGTCTCAAAATGTTAAAAAAACATAGATTTACCCGACGTAAATAACAACGGCAACATTGAATGTGAATTTGACATGCCTTTGGCAGTTATATGTATTTACATGAGGATGATGTATAGGAGCAACAAAGTGCTGCCAAAGGAGTCATCCGTTTCAGATTTTGGGGGGGGGTTTTAACCAGGAGGGAAAGGGGCCCAGGCCTGTGATTTGGAGCAAAAACAGCTCGGTGTTTGGGCAAAGGGGAATAAAAAAAACCTTATGTAAAGTCAGTTTTTGGGGAAAACTGCATAATTTAAAAGATATTTTCTGAGGGAAGGACCCTATTATGAAGGGGATAAAACCCTGTGATATGCTTATGAAGACATATATATATATATTACAAGTTGCCTGATTAGAGGTATTTATCTATATATTCCATTGCATACAGATCCTTTTCAGGGACCTATCTAGCTACTTATGCTTTCAGTCATTTTCTGGCCATCGAATATAAAATAAGGAGTAGGCCATTCTACCCAGATGCCAATTCTTGCCTGTGATGATGCCCAGAGGAGTACCTGGGGTCTTCCAGCACCATTTAAGTCTGGAAAGTCACCATATGACCTATAAAATTGTGTCAGTGTGACTTATAACACAACAAATAAATATTAAAATGTATTAAATAAAGATCTTGGTCAGAAAAGTTTATGAATTAAAAATAAAAGTATGCACATGCTTAAAATGAAACCAGCTGAACAGACCATTGAAAATTGCTATTCAGTCATCAATTTAATACTCGCCGGAGATGTTATGACCAAGGGCAAATAGTACCCATGCCCAAAGAGTGATTTTGTTAAAGTTTTTGAAATCATCAATTTTATGTTCAAGATAATAAAAAAGTTAAACACAGAATGGTAATTTTCTTTGTATTACATGTTAAATGCGTATTAAAGTAGTGTTAAAATCCTTTCAGGCAACACATTTGAAGTGATCACTTATCGTCTGTTGTTTTAGTAATTTTACTGCCTTTTTATTTTTATTTTTTTCCCTCCTCCTGTCAACATTTTTCTGCCCAAAATCCGAGTAACAAAAAATAAAAAAACTCTGGCCTAAGAATTGCAAACATTGACAATGTCCTCTCTCTATCTTGTGTAGTTTTTCAATGTTCAGCAAACTTGATCACAATGTTTATGGGTATATTTGATAACCAGCTAGGTACTTCCAGCCACTCTTGAGTTTAATGGCCCTTGAATTACTTAAAATTACCATAAATGACAGTGTCCACTAACTGACTTAACTAGATTTTAGTCAATGTTCACAGGCTTAGAATGTTTATGGACATTTTATATCTTGACCAAGTTCAATAACCAGCCACATTTTTCTGTGGAGTTATGGTGCTTGAATTGGTTAAGATAGAGGAAATTGACAACTGGTCTGCTCAGTCAGTAAAGAATGTTTAGAAGTCAAGGTAATTAACAACATACATTGACTAAGTATTAGTTGTCATTCATACTTCCATGGAAACATTACTTTTCTGACTGAACATGTATTCAGTATGACAGCTTTACTCTATTTTACACTGACAGTTTTGAAATAGGATTGGAAAAGATATTTGCAGTGATAGCATAGGTACAAAATTAATAAAATGTACATTCAAGGTTGATGAACAGCTGGTGAAGTATTTATGGAAATGACTCCATGGTGCTGGTGCAGACTATCAGCAGTTTGTTGTGAGTATTACACTTGGATGCTGGAGTCTGAAATACCGTATTTTCCCGTATTAAGGCCCCCGGGGGCGTTACATTTTCCAAAGAGGGGGCGTTTATTTGAGGTAAAAAAAATAAAAAATGAAAATTTTTACAAAACTTAAAAACATCGTTCAAACTAGCTATAAAGTGTTTCTGTGTTGTTTGATCCCCCTAAAACGTAATTATTTGGCATCCAATTTAATGCAGTGTGTCTTTTATGCATTTAAATACGGTACCTCATGTATTCCATGTCTGGCTTTTTGACACGCTCGCGACACTACACATTACGTCATGACCCAAACAGCTGTGTACTCCGATAACATTTTCCTTAGTACATGCGGGTAGCTAATAGCGCAATACACAATGTCAATGGTTTGACACGCTGCTGTGCCTGCTTTAAAATTAAAAGTTCTTAAAACTCCCGAAGAAAAGGGTATATCGTAAACACGGCAAACACATTGCTGCAAGTTTGTTTAAAGTCGGCAGGAAGCGTGTGCGCGAGTGGTGTAAAAACAAAATCAAAAATGTATTTACCGTTTAATTTTCTGTTACGTAGGCCTACCGTACTTAGTACAAATGTTTTGGCTTTACGGTACATGGACTGTTTAAAAGTGTGTTTAATTTTTAATATATTGGACTTTAGTACTGTAAATTACTTATTATGTGGACTTATAAAAATGAGGTAGGTGATTTTTTCCCGTTCTTGTTCACTTTTTTCCCCTTCAAAATGGCTGGGGGGCGTTAATTAGAGGGGGGGCCTTAATTCGGGAAAATACGGTATAATAGAAAGTTTTGTGTGAAGACTAATTTAAAACCCTACAGAATGACAGCTTGAAACATTTCTTAGAAAATTCTTTAGACTTGTCAGTTATAGTTCAGACAATAATAAAGCTGTATGAATGTTAAAGGTGGATAATCAGATTTTGGCCATGTAACGGATTTGTTCGAAACTTTAGCATCTGATCAGTTACACTCATTTATGTTCACTTAACACTTAATACAAATTAGATTTTCACTGGAGGTATTTTTAAAATTTCATTTTCCTATCCTGGTTGCCCAACCAAGATAGAGTTATTTTATCATAAGCATAAATTTGATAAACATACTTTGCCTAAGGAAATGTATAAATATTAGACATATTGTAATATATTTGTAAAATATTTGCATTAAAAATTATGTATTTAGATGGAATTCACTAGAAACGCAAGTTTGAAAAATTATTATTACCTCCCTTTGCCTATCTTGGTTGCGCAACCAAGATAGATTGGAAATAAATGAATTCAGAAGCTACACACAGCTTTTAAACTTGCATTTTGGTCGAGATTGTTCAATAGTTGATATGTCTATCAAATGCAAATGTAAAACTAGACATTGTATCGAAATAAAAAGAAATACCCAGCTTTTTATATACTTTCATATTAAAGGGGAGTAATTACAAAATTTTATAAAAATAATAAAATATACATTTCAAATAGGAATCTAACTCTATGTAATCGGTCTTTTTGTTCCTTAAATAATTCTCTACCAGAATATACAAAAAGTAAAAAATGTCATTAAATGTTGTTTTGACCACCTTTAAGGAAGTGTTTGCATGTTTGTACAAGGTGATTAAGAATACATGACAAGAAACTGATACCTGGATCAAAACAAGATTTCAATTTCCTATAGTAAGCTTTAATTCAAATGGATAGGATTTCACTTAGAAGCCTCTTTGTATGTAGATAAAAAAAGTATACATTTACATTCATTAATTCTAAAGACAGTTTATGTCAATTGGAAAGCAAAATCTGAAATTAGACATTAGCAGTTGACATTGTATGGATAGATTTTCCCTTCCTTGAAACCATATCTATATAGATAGATTTTCCCCATATAGACAGATTTTCCCTTACAGTAAAAATGGATGGCAGAGAATGACCAAATGGCTTGTGCAATAATGAAATACTCAAAATGTACACATTAAAGTCACACACACAGAGGAAAGTCATGACAAAATGTCATAAGTTATTTATCCTGTGGTATCTTAGAAACAATTTACATTTGGTTTGATATTTAACCATAGACCAGTGAAAGTCTGATATATACACCTCTGCATCCTTATATAAATGATATTTGCTTTATAAGAATCACTGCTTGTATGTGTGTTTTAGAAAAGGTGACTTTCATGATAACATTAATGGAACAAATGAAAGAAGCACTTACCTTGTAGACAAAGACATAAAACTTCAAATAAGAATTCTGTGCACTTGATTCAAGTATCTGTAATCAGTTTCTCTTTACTTAACTTTTATTGCTTTGGTTAAATTCATGCACTTTTAAGATGCGGAAAGTGCATTTATGCATAAATTGTGTTTGACAGGTGAGAATAAATTCCAAGGAAATGTTTACCAATAATTCTAGAGGATTTTAGACATAACTTTTCATTAAACAGTTGTTTCACGAGTCTCAACAGAGCATTCAGACATGTCTTAAAGCTTTCAAATCCATCACCTACAGGTGCATTTCAATAATTGTGTACCTTAGCAACTGTTGCAAAAGTTTTTGCCATTCTTCAACATGTAGACAGTCAGTCACAATATAAAGAAACTAGATTAATTTCTTTATAACTTGTGCTATCCGAAGATAATTATTTGGCTGTTATATAAAACTGGTTAATTGAAAAAAAGAGTAAAATTAAGAAAAAAAACAGCCTTTCCATTGGTCAATATTAGATTGAGGTCTGAACCAATCAGAGACTGCATTTTTGAGACTCGTATCCAATATACACCAAGTCTTAATAATCTTGGATGAAGATTAAGTTTTTAGCTCACCTGAGAACAAAGTGCTCATGGTGAGCTGTTTCATTGTTAACACTCTAGAAGTCACAATTTTCGTTCAATCTTAATCAAACTTTGTCAGAATATCACCCTCAATAAAATCAGACTTTGTTTCTTTGTCAACTGGAATATCAAAAACTAGCTCATATTGTTCTTAATCACTGAATAATTTAAAAAATGTGTCATCAGTAATAAGATGTCAAAGATAAACAAGCATTAGAAGTTTCTTTAATTGTATCATATTATGCAAATAAAATGGGCCTCACATTGTATAACAGTGGATTAAAAGCTTGAAGAGTAGGCAGTTGCCCTAGTGATGTGAATGTAGTAAGACAAAATGCACAGTAAAATCATTTTTTGAGAGGTTCAGAGAAGGTGGGGCTGATGCTGATAAGAATTAATAAAAATCTGTTTTCTTTTAGAAACAAAAAACAAATCCACAAATTGAAGTCCCCACTATAAAGGTTTTAGCAGAAACAGCAGAAGTTTTTATCATCAAAAATGAATAATTTGACAGTACTTAGACATTAAAATGACATGATTCTGTTTTATCAATCTCTCAAAAGTTTCCAAATGGTGTTTTAAAGTATGAATTATTGCTTCCTTTCCTTGATTGATGCCTTTTATGTATCACTTAGAAACACATTTGCTGATTATTGTAATGTACGGACACATCATTCAATGAAAGAGTGCTTCATGGAATTCTAGCATACTCAACACACATCCTACTTGATACTTTTCCAGTCTTCACATATACTTCAGTCAGAACTGACATGGCCTATATTGGACATAATGAAATATCATAAACCTTTCTCACAGGACCTATAACAATAATTTAATCAGTGCAGGACAGAGAATCATGTTCTGATAAAATTGACCACACATATACCTTCTAATGAAATACAAAAATGTACTCTTGTGTCAGTGACAGAAAGCATAATGGAAAGAATTATTTTGTCCAGTCTAAAAAAACGGAAGAAGAGTGGAGTGCATAAGGGGCAGTGAGTAAGGGCATGTTGACCATTTCATGCTCAAAAATATGACAAATATTTGCAATAGTAATAGTGTTTACTATGAGAAAAAAGGAGATAATATGTATTATTCAGAGTTGTCTGTAAAGATTATAAATAATGGAACTGGGAAAACAGAGGTTGCTCCTTTGCAGTATACTTAAGGGTTCAAAATGGCAGCAGACTCTCCTTTTCTTGGTTCTCACTGTTAAAAAGGGTTCAAAATGGCAGCAGACTCTCCTTTTCTTGGTTCTCACTTAAAAAGGGTTCAAAATGGCAGCAGGCTCTCCTTTTCTTGGTTCTCACTGTTAAAAAGGGTTCAAAATGGCAGCAGACTCTCCTTTTCTTGGTTCTCACTGTTAAAAAGGAAACTGGATTTTCCTCATTTTCATAATCTCATTTCAAGCAATCAGTCTAAAATTAATATATGTAAACAAAAGAAGGATAGCAATGACTTCTGCAATGATTTCAATAATTACAATAATTGCTCGTGTACAAAGTTCTGCCTCTATAAGATAATTACGATAATTGCTCGAGTACACAGTTCTGCCTCTATAAGATAATTACGATAATTGCTCGGGTACACAGTTCTGCCTCTATAAGATAATTACAATAATTGCTCGGGTACACAGTTCTGCCTCTGTAAGATAATTAAATTTAAATGAGAAAAAAGATAATTACGATAATTGCTCGAGTACACAGTTCTGCCTCTATAAGATAATTACAATAATTGCTCGGGTACACAGTTCTGCCTCTATAAGATAATTACAATAATTGCTCATCTGCCTCTATAAGATAATTACAATAATTGCTCGAGTACACAGTTCTGCCTCTATAAGATAATTACAATAATTGCTCAGGTACACAGTTCTGCCTCTATAAGATTAAATGACTGCAGATGAACAACTGACAAAAATACTGATGCAAAATGATAGATTAACATGCTACATGGATGATCATATGCAATGCCTTATAAATATTGAAATGGATATTTTTAAGACTTAATCTGTGCAGAATCAATTGTTAAAATATTTCCAAGGAAATTATTCGGACCAGTCAGTTTTACTTTAAGCAGTAATATCACTAAGTGTTTACATGTTTCTGCAATATTGTTAAATGTAATTATGGAAATAGTCAGTTAAAGGTGGATGCTAACAGAAATTTGGTGCATGTGCGAGGGTTAAGTTTTACAGTTGAATATCATTACCTCGATATCGGTTAGCTCGATACTCCGGTTAGCACGATGTGTTTTAGTCGGTCCAGACTTTTCTCTATATATTTTAATGATACTATTTATCATTACCTCGATATTATTAGCTCGATATTTATACCCCCACCAAACATGTTTGAGGGGGGTATATAGGAGTCAGTTTTGTCGCGTCCCATCCCGTCCCATCCCGAAATCTATTATCTCAGTTATTACCAAATGGATTTGATTCAATCTTAAAATACATGTTCGACCTTATCACCCACATCATGTGACACAAGGTGCATAACTCTGACACCAAGTTTTCATGAATTATGTCCCCTTTTACTTAGAATTTAAGGTTAATTTTGTTGTATTTTCACTATATCTCAGTAATTATGCCCCCCTTTGAAAAAGGAGGGGTATATTGTTTTGCAAATGTCGGTCGGTCGGTCGGTCGGTCGGTCGGAATGTAGACCTATCCGTTTCCGGATGATAACTCAAGAACGCTTGGGCCTAGGATCATGAAAGTTGATAGGGAGGTTGGTCATCACCAGCAGATGACCCCTATTGATTTTGAGGTCTGTATGTCAAAGGTCAAGGTCGCAGTGACCCTGAATATTAAAACGGTTTCCGGATGATAACTCAAGAACTCTTGGGCCTAGGATCATGAAAGTTGATAGGGAGGTTGTTAATGACCAGCAGATGACCCCTATTGAATTTGAGGTCAGTATATTAAAGGTCAAGGTCACAGTGACCCTGAACAGTAAAACAGTTTCCGGATGATAACTCAAGAATGCTTAGGCCTAGGGTCACGAAAGTTGATAGGGAGGTTGGTCATGACCAGCAGGTGACCCCTATTGATTTTGAGGTCAGTATGTCAAAGGTCAAGGTCACAGTGACCAGGAACAGTAAAATGGTTTCCAGGCAATAACTCAAGAACGCTTGGGCCTAGTATCAGGAAAATTGATAGTTAGGGTGGCCATGACCAGCAGATGACCCCTATTGATTTTGAGGTCATTAGGTCAAAGGTCAAGGTCACATTGGCCAGGAACAATTAAATGGTTTCTGATCTTCTTGTCCAAAACCATAAGGCCTAGGGCTTTGATATTTGGTATGTAGCAAAATCTAGTGGTTCTCTACCAAGATTGTTCAGATTATTTCCCTGGGGTCAAATATGGCCCCAGGCCTAGGGTCACATGGTTTATATAGACTTATATAGGAAAAAACTTTGAAAAACCTCTTTTCCAAAACCACAGGGCCTAGGGCTTTGATATTTTGTCTATGACATCATCTAGTGATCCTCTACTAAGATTATTGAAATTATTCCCCTAGGGTCAAATATGGCTCCGCCCTGGGGGTCACATGGTTTACATATACTCATATAGGGAAAAACTTTGAAAATCTTCTTGTCCAAACCACAAAGTCTAAGGCTTTGGCATTTTGTAATGTAGCATCATTTAGTGGTTCTCTACCAAGTTTGTTCAAGTTATCCCTCTTGGGTCAAATATGGCCCTGCCTCAGAGGTCAAATGGTTCATATAGACTTATATAGGGAAAAACTTAGAATCTCCATGTCCATAACTTACATCATTTAAATTTGGACCACATGTATAGTTTTGAGTGGCAAGATGAACTGTGACATGAGTTGAACTTGATCTTGACCTAGTGACCTACTTTCACATTTCTGTACCTACAGCCTTCAAATCCTAGTGACCTGCTAACTTTCACATTTCTGTACCTACAGCCTTCAAATTTGGACCACATGCATAGGTTTGTGTACTGAAAAAAACTTTGACCTTGTTATTGACCTAATGACCTACTTTCACATTTTTGAAGGTACAGGCTTCAAATTTGAACCACATGCATAGTTTTTGTTCCAAAATAAAATTTGACCTTGATTTTGACCTAGTGACCTACTTTTACATTTCTCAAGCTACAGCCTTCAAATTTGAACCACAAGCGTAGTATTGTGTACTGAAATGAACTTTGATCTTGAGATTGACCTAGTGACCTACTTTCATATTTCTGAAGGTATAGGCTTCAAATTTGGACCACTTGCATAGTTTTGTGTTCCTAAATAAAATTTTACCTTGATTTTGACCTAGTGACCTACTTTCACATTTCTCAAGCTACAGCCTTCAAATTTGAACCACATGCATAGTTTTGTGTACCGAAATGAACTTTGATCTTGAGATTGACCTAGTGACCTACTTTCACATTTTTGAAGGTACAGGCTTCAAATTTGGACTGCATGCATATTTTTGTGTTCTGAATTGAAATTTTACATTGATTTTTATCTATTACCTACTTTCACATTTCTCAAGCTACAGCCTCCAAATTTGAAGCACATGCATAGTTCTGTCTACCAAAATTAACTTTACCTTGAAATTGATCTAGTGACCTGCTTTCACATTTCTCAAGCTACAGCTTTCAAATTTGGACCACATACACATTGTTTTGTACCTAAATGAAATTTGACCTTGATTTTGACCTTGAGCTAGTCTTGAAATTTGGAACATTCAAAAATGGCTCAGTGGATGGCTCCAAGATCAATCTGTAATCTCTTGTTAGGTTAATAGGTTAAAGGTCAAGGTCAGATTAAACCAGAATGGTAGAACTTTTGTTTACAGTGAGCATACAATTTCTGTTCCTTGTGCAATTACTGATTGCATCAAGGGGGGCATTTCGTGTTCGACGAGCTCTTGTTACTAAATGGATTTGATTCAAACTTAAAATAGATGTTCCACCTCATCACCCACATCATGTGACACAAAGTGCATAACTCTGACACCAATTTTTTATGAATTATGCCCCTTTTTACTTAGAATTTAAGGTTGATTTTGATGTATTTTTAGCTCACCTGTCACAAAGTGACAAGGTGAGCTATTGTGACCGCTTGATGTCCGTCGTTCCTTGTCCGTCGTGCGTTGTCTGTCAAGAATTTGTAAAAAATCTTCTTCTTGAAAACCACTGGGCAGAATTACACCAAACTTCACAGGAATGATCCTTGGGTGGCCCCCTTTCAAAATTATTCAAAGAAATGAATTCGATGCAGAACTCTGGTTGCCGTGGCAACCGAAAGGAAAAATGTGAAGCATTGCCTAGTGGACCTCTACCAAGTTTGTTCAAATCATGATCAAAAATGACCCCGCCCCAGGGGTCACTTGATTTTACATCAGAAAATCTTAAAAAATCTCTTCTCAAAAACCAGAAGCCCTAGAGCTTAGATATTTGACATGTAGCATTGCCTAGTGACCTCTACTAAAATTGTTCAAATCATGATCCCGGCATCAAAATTGACCCCGCCCCAGGGGTCACTTGATTTTACATAGGAAAATCTTTAAAAAATGTCTAAAAATAAACCAGAAGGCCTAGAGCTTAGATATTTCACATGTAGCATTGCCTAGTGGACCTCTACAAAATTTGTTCAATCATGACCCCCGGGGTCAAAATTGACCCCGCCGTAGGGTTCACTTGATTTTACATAGGAAAATATTAAAAAATCTTCTTCTCAAAAACCAGAAGCCCTGGAGCTTAGATATTTGACATGTAGCATTGCCTAGTGGACCTCTACTAAAGTTGTTCAAATTATGACCAGGGGGTCAAAATTGACCCCGCCCTAGGGGTCACTTGATTTTACATAGGAAAATCTTCAAAAATTAAAATTCTAAAAATAAACCAGAAGGCCTAGAGCTTAGATATTTCACATGTAGCATTACCGTAAAAACTCGAATATATGACGCAGTTTTTTTACGATTTTTTTCATTTTCTCAAAGGGATGCGTGATATATACCAAGGTAGAGCTTCAAACATTTTTTTCCAGCTTGAAAACCCAAAAATATCGGCAAAAATCGGACAATTTTGTCAACTGTCGTATGTTTACATTTTGGGCCATGCTTTTTCAACCTCCTCTTGAAGATTTGTTTGTTTGTTTGTTTTGGGTTTAACGCCGCTTTTTAACAGTATTTCAGTCATGTAACGGCGGGCAGTTAACCTAACCAGTGTTCCTGGATTCTGTACCAGTACAAACCTGTTCTCCGCAAGTAACTGCCAACTTCCCCACATGAATTATCAGAGGTGGGGGACTAATCCTCTTGAAGAGCGTTTTATTGGGCGGGTCTAAAAACACGTACGGAACAGAACCTCTGATGATATATGGTATAGTTGATTTTATTTGTGAGTTTAAATTTTTTGTATTTGTAAATTTAATTAATAAGTATCGTACATATCCAGAGCACCAGATAATGTGTCAGTTTAATAATTAGGCAAAATACAAAATTTCGCGGTTCAGGGTTGTAGGTGTTTGATCATTAAAATCATTATCTTTAAAGGATGCTCAAATAAATTGCAATTAAAACAGATCGTTTGTTATTTCTTTATTTCCAGCAAATTACTACTGATCAATACAGCAGCTCGTACATTGTTAAACAAACATACTAATTAGCCGTGATTTTCTCGTTTGATGTGCCCATAATTATGAGACGTTTGTTCGCATGTCTGTTAAAGTGTACTAAGGTGTTGACAGCTTGAGAAGTTCTTGAATACTTTAGAAAGAATTTGTCTGTCAGTTATTGTCACTGTTGTCTGTAACCGATTATGCAGCAATTGTGATTTTCAAGAGAAATCGTTTTTACGCATGCCGCTGATGGCCGATTTCGACTTTGTAAACAATGTTTTTGACTGAATTTTTGGTGCGTGATATATTCCAATGTAAGCATTTTTCCCAAGATTTTGATACAAGATTGGGGGTGCATAATATACATGCTAGCGTGATATATTCAAGTTTTTATGGTACCTAGTGGACCTCTACAAAATTTGTTCATATCATGACCCCCTGGGTCAAAATTGACCCCGCCCCAGGGGTCACTTGATTTTACATAGGAAAATCTTCAAAAATATTCTAAAAATAAACCAGAAGGCCTAGAGCCTAGATATTTCACTTGCAGCATTGCCTATTGGACCTCTACAAAATTTATTCAAATCATGTCCCCCGGGGTCAAATTTGACTCCACCCTAGGGGTCACTTGATTTTACATATGAAAATCTTAAAAAAAAAATCTAAAAATAAACCAGAAGGCCTAGATCTTAGATATTTGACATGTATTATTGCCTAGTAGACTTTTACAAAATTTATTCAAATCATGACCCCTGGGGTCAAATTGACCCCGCTCCATGGGGTTACTTGATTGTACATAGAAAAATCTTCAAAATTTTCTAAAAATAAACCAGAAGGCCTAGAGCTTAGATATTTGACATATAGCATTGCCAAGTGAACCTCTACAAAAAGTTTTCAAATCTTGTTTTTAAAGTTACTTTAAGAAAATTTCAACTATATTTTCTCATAATTCTTTTGATCGATTTTTATTATGATCTTTTGACCTTGAAGACTTGTCCTTAAGTGCAATGATAACAGCTGAGCGATATAGGGCCATTATGGCCCTCTTGTCACTATATCTCAGTTACTACTGAATGGATTTGATTCAAACTTAAAATAGATGTTCCACCTCATCACCCACATCATGTGCCCACATCATGTGACACAAGGTGCATAACGTCACACTTAGACGTTAAAGGATAGTGCATTGATGGGCATGTCCGGTCCATATCTTTGTCATCGATGGATGGATTTTCAAATAACTTGGCATGAATGTGTACCACAGTAAGACGACGTGCAGTGCGCAAGACCCAGGTCCGTAGCTCAAAGGTCAAGGTCACACTTAGACGTTATTGGATAGTGCATTGATGGGCGTGTCCGGTCCATATCTTTGTCATCGATGGATGGATTTTCAAATAACTTGGCATTAATGTGTACCACAGTAAGACGACGTGCAGTGCACAAGACCCAGGTCCGTAGCTCAAAGGTCAAGGTCACACTTAGACGTTAAAGGATAGTGCATTGATGGGCGTGTCCGGTCCATATCTTTGTCATCAATGGGTGGATTTTCAAATAACTTGGCATTAATGTGTACCACAGTAAAACGACGTGTCCCGCGCAAGACCAGGTTCGTAGCTCAAAGTCAAGCACACTTAGATGTTTAAAGGATAGTGCATTGATGGGCGATGTCCGGTCCATATCTTTGTCATCGAATGGATTTTCAAATAACTTGGCATGAATGTGTACCACAATAAGACCGACCTGCAGTGCGCAAGACCCAGGTCCGTAGCTCAAAGGTCAAGGTCACACTTAGACGTTAAAGATCATTTTTCATGATAGTGCATTGATGGGCATGTCCGGTCCATATCTTTGTCATTCATGCATGGATTTTAAAATAACTATGCATGAATGTGTGACACAGTAAGACGATGTGTCGCGCGCAAGACCCAGCTCCGTAGGTCAAAGGTCCTAAACTCTAACATCGGCCATAACTATTCATTCAAAGTGCCATCGGGGGCATGTGTCATCCTACGGAGACAGCTCTTGTTTTCTTCAGATTTTTGTTTTGTTTTTCCTATTCGTTTTCATTTTTGCTTCCGTATTTTTGTTTCTTTCTTTGATGGTTTGTTGTCAAGCACACTTGCGGTGAGCTCGATATAGTCGCCACTTTCGGTGTATGTGCGTGCGTGCGTCCGTCCGATCTTGTCCGGACCATAACTTTGACATGCATGGACCAATCTTGTTTATATTTCGCATTAATGTTTAACTCAATGAGAAGGCGTGTCATGCGCAAACCCCATGTTCCTATCTCAAAGGTCAAATTGAAGTTTGTCCGGAGCATTTCTCCTTCATGCATGGTAGGACTTTGATGTAACTTGGCATGAATGTTCACCATTATAAGACGGAGTGTCATACGTAAGAAGCAGGTCCCTAGGTCCAAGGTCAAGGTCACACTTAGAGGTCAAAGGTGCTGGTGGGCTCGACATTCTGCCCGTGGGCATACTTGTATTTGTATATATGTCTTTATATAACACACTAGTATGTTCATTATTTGCATGGCTTAGTGCATGCATTTAATCAATATCATCTTTGTTATGTATTAAACTATTCTGATCTGCCATCTCGCCTGTAGATACCTCTGTCGTGTTGTCACAGAGTTCATGAAGGAATCTTAATTTTATGCAAAAGTGAAATAAAAATTTTAAAAAAATGTCGATGCTGAGTTTCGAACCCGCTTGGCAAAAATCATGGACTGTATGTTTTACCACTGAGCTAATTCGTAACTGGTACAAAACCCAGAAATATTTAGATTGTAACATGTTAGGGAAATTTTGAATTCCCTATGTTCCATTTTAATCTATTTATAGTCATGTTTGTAAATATCAAGTTATCGTTGGTTGGGGCATAGTACAGGTATTTTGTATAGAATTTTTATATAAAATAGACTCTATTTTGACAGGCATCACTGTTCATAGTCAGGATTTTCATGCTTTTTCAGTGACAATTTAAGGTTAAAAGGTAGGACTGGGGCAGGTCTTTAATCCAATGTAAATCTTAGCAAGTTTGCATTTAATTCTCAATAATTAATCTAAAACAGCATGCAAGTTTTATAATATAACACTTGATAAGGACGAAATATTTTTCTGTATGAAAGAGTAAAAATCTGCCATTTATGATTGGGTGAAACTGACAAATTTTCGTTATCAAAACACATTCAAATGACGTATTTACATTTTTTATTATTTCTTTCCCCTTTCAAACCCTCTAAAAGAAGCATTGGATGTAACGACAATACAGCTGTTCTACACAGATACAAAATGTAGTCCCAGATAGGTGATATCATTACGTCGAACTTCTGTTACGTCGATACAAATTTTGTAGTCCCTTGAATATCGAGGTAACGGTATTTGACTGTAGTTTCCTGCTCTGGAAATGACATAATGCATGACACACCTTACTATTAAGTATAAAAGTTTACATGAAAAATTATGGCCAATGACATGCTGGTGAACATGATATTACCAAAATGTCACAAGGTGAGAAAGGTATGCAGCCAAACTGGGACTCAAACCCAAGGCAGCGGAATACCATTCAGGTGGTCTAAAATTCTGTCTGAGTTACTCAGCTTCCTACACATTTTCTCGCTGTTTTGATATTCAAGTCCTATACCTATACATTATTTGTCATACCAGTACACTAGTATGTTGTTCTGTTGTGTTTGCACCAAATTGCAAAATTTACAGTGTCTCCTGCCAGAATGCATGCTTATTTATCATTCTTGGGTATTGTTTCTGTTCAAACACATCAACACACCAAAATGATGTGGCAAAATTCAGACTATTCAAAATCAATATGAGTAACAACTGGCAATTTGATCATTATTGTCTATTTTTCTCAGATAAATCCACAAGAGTATGACAGATTTCTCAACTATTTTCATTCTCACTTCTGGCACTTCATATATCATGAAAAACATTAAACAATATTAATGTGCTAAGTTGCTCTTCTACAAATGGACCTAAAAGAGCTTAATGGTGGAAATATATTGTGACAAAATAACTTGTGATGATTTCATGGGGATGTAATAATGCCAGGTGCAGTGACTTTATTTTATTTTTCAAAATTGCTTTCTGCAGGGGAAAATAATAGGAGATTGTGTGATAAATCCCCAAAATGGGAAATTCAGTTTTAAAACCTGGACATTGAAGTTATGTAATAACAAGCAGAGTTCAAAATTGCAAGAACTGATGCCATTTTTGCAACTGATTGGAAATTATCTTTGAATTTCCACTATATTTTATGTGGTCTGTTCAGATCCATGATATACAACCAACCCAAAATGACCTAATTGAGCTTTTTTCTGTTTTACATTAACCCATATTAATTTCAGTAACAAAGGAAATGATTGGGCATAATATATTTCATTATTTAGTTTAAGCATTTTCCCCTAAGGATCATGTTTTGTTGCCAGGTTTAGGATAATTGGGCATACATAAAAGATTAAAGATCTAAAAATATCAACAGCCATAGTTTGAAAAAGAAGTAGCGCTTATAACAAGTCATAGGCACTATACAACCAACGGTACATATATTTGACATAGTTTTATAGGATTATTTGCAATGAATATTACAGAACATCTTACTTAAATTCAAAGGGGTAAATATTACCAATTTATGGGAAAATGAAGCTTGGAAACAACCAATACTTGGCTGTAAGAAATACAAAACTAGTCACTACTGATTCAAACCTGCAACTGCATCTGCTACAACAACATACGGTAGCCACAGTGCAATGCTTCAAAGTCAACTTTTATGTTAGTAACTCGAGGTATCTTGACTATATTTGCAATATGTTAAATCCATATTACCAGTATATATACAGAACATTTACCAGATAAGGCCAGTATTTTTTTATTATTAGTTTTACCGATTTTTTTGGAAAAAAGATAGGGTCGGCGGCGGGAAATTTTTTTTTTTTAAAAATCCTCGATTGTAAAATATTTCGACCTAAACTGAAACTACTAATAAGACAACACTCTTACCAAATTATTTGATGATTATTGAATCAAACTTGTGAAACAAGTTGGCAGATAAAAGTTGAAGACAGTCATTATAGTTTTATTTTTCTCACTTTTAATTTTCTTTGATTTACAGTACGTCCAAAATGAAAAGTCCCAATGGACACACAGCGTGTCCAGACACGGTGCTCGCCAACCATGCTGTTTCGCCGTGAAATCGCGGTGAATTGCAGTTTTCAAGATTGTTTTAAAATATGCTATTTTCAATTTTATTTTATCCAAAAATGAAAGGAAATATATATAATTTATGTATGATAACATTAAATAACATCGTAATTTTTCAGTTTCAATGTTCGTCTGCTAGTTGATTTTGGAGACTTTTCGTATTTTGCAGGTAGAGCACTTGACAAGAAGCGTATACGATGAGACTCTGCTTAATAAACAATAAAACCTGTGAATTCAGTTGTTTTATTTAGAGTTCACTTTTCAGTTTTGTATGTTCGTTGCAAACTTCTGTTGTTATAAAAACAAAAATTTTAATACGATAACGTTATTTAACACCCTAACAATTAATCTTCGTTCACAGTTTTTTGCATGGAATTTGATAATTATTTAAGAGGTAAGTTACCAGTTAAAATCAATAATTTTTAAATAACTTTTTAATTTGTTACGAATTTATTTGCTAATGTAACTATCAAAAAGAATTTTGAAATATAATTTTAGTACAATATAGAATATCAGAATTAAAAGTTTTTGCTCAGGAAACAGTGGTATTCACTTTTATATAAACAAAACATCATCCATTTAAACATTTTGATGCATGTCTACATGTCTGAAATAACATTAATCGAATTCTATCACATGACATGTCGAATTTCAAGAAACTATTAATGTGTAACATACATCTGTATTAAAAATATAAATTTTATCTGCTTTTTTTCAGGGCAAGAAGAAAGCTGTACACACGCCTTGGAAGCAAGAACTTACAATTTAATGTTTGTTTTGTTAATAACATAGATATTATGTGACAAATATGCCTTCAGTTGTTAAAACAAAACCGTGTATTGTATTTATTTTTTGCTGCTGTTCCCCTTAGCCTATTACACAGACCAAACTTTATGAAAAAGATCACAATATGTTTTTTACAAATATGCAAATATCTTAATTTTGCTGAAAATAATACAGAATGGAGAATAAACAATTTTTGTCATATATGAAATATCTGATGAACACAAAATAATCTGTTAGCACTATCAATACACAGGTCTTTGTATTATATGATGCTATAGATATATTATGACAACATAACAAATGTTTTTCTGTCTATTGCAAAGCATTCTTGGCTTTTTTTGTTTAAATTGTTTGTGCTTCCTAATAAATGTTATATTCTGTTAAATTTTGTATAGAATAAAAGGGAAATAAAAAGATATAGAAAGCCGATTTTTGTTTTCTGCTCCTTCCCTCCTCTGGCGTTGTGCTGTAATTTTCACTCTTGTTGAAAGTTTCTTCCCGTAAGCATAGATAACAACTATTTTACGCTTTCATTATTTATTATACACCATGTGGTAATAATACATATTTATAAGTGGCTTTAAAACATCCTTTAGTGAACGGTCCCACACGACGGCCAAAAATCTAGTAGTATGTGATTATCACTGTTTGAAAATAAACTTCTTTTTATACAGTTATTTGAAATCAAAAGCATTATCAAAACTACTCATATAGTCCAAACACGACGGTCTAGCTGAACGTGCCTCACGTATGACTAGCTTTAGTACCGTGGGGGACCGTATTACTAGCCACTAACGCGTCATGCTCCGAAACTTTACTTCTTGTTGTTTCTAATTTTATGTACTAGTAGTTTGTGACTGTACCTAAAATAGAAAACAATAATTGCTTCGTTACATTTCATTTATCCCTTAATTCATTGTAAACATTACAGTAATAATAATATGGTACCGTAATCGTAGCCACTGCCTTACGATAATAAATCAGTGCAAAATAAAAATAAACGGGTAAAAATGAAATTGATTTAAATATCAAAAAACTTTTACGAGTTGAAGTTAATATTAACTGTTTTGAAACTGCAAATAAGTTTTTACTCGAAAACAGTCAAAAATTTAATTACTCTTTATTGATAACAAACGTATGGGCCGTATTGAACGGGCACCGACAAATTATTATCTAATTAGCACTTATTAACCAACATGAACTTATTAATTATAAGTAACTTACCAAATAGTTTTGCAACATGTGAAAATGGGCAAACATGCTAAACGAAAGAAAGAATTAGGCAGTTTAATTGCAACGGAGGTGAGTAAAACATTTATTCCAACATGCAATGTTAATAGTAATTGTTAGTGGACG
The DNA here is from genome assembly GCF_021730395.1 of Mercenaria mercenaria. Taxonomy (NCBI): domain Eukaryota; kingdom Metazoa; phylum Mollusca; class Bivalvia; order Venerida; family Veneridae; genus Mercenaria; species Mercenaria mercenaria. The sequence goes on along the minus strand of NC_069377.1, from coordinate 64,753,623 downwards.
TTTTAACAATTTTACATAGAATTATAAACATAAACAAAGGAAACTAAAAGGTTTATAATTACACATCTTATAAGCTTGGTATTTACCTGAAAACAGAAAACAAAATATGGGAGCAAAAATTATCTTTCTACAATGAAAAACGGGGTTAGTTTAATTAGACGTTATATACACAGAGAATCACCGTGATTGCACACCACGACACAACGTGTCCACCGATCACAGGGCGTGGATAAACGGACACGGTGTTCGTATCGATGTGCTTTTTGTTGCACGAAAAATTGACATCTCATTTTGGACGTACTGTTGGTATAAAAGCTGCACGTTTAACGTTCAGGTACCGTTTTAATTATGGTCAGTTGGCCGATCACTCGTGTGTGCATCATTTTTTGACACTTCGATTTTTTTCTGAAATCTTTTTTTTTTTTTTTTTCACTTGCCCAAATTTTAGGGTCGGCGGGTCGGTAAAACTAAAGATAAAAAAATACTGGCCTAAAGACACTTTGATTGGAGTCTCTGCAATGTAACTATACATACTGTCTCAAGTATTTAACAAGAGATATGTGATAAACCCTCCAGAAGCAATGGCGTAATTACCAAGATATTAGCAATTATATATCATAATAATCATATTATATCATACAAATATATAGGATATTGCGTTGGTGAATTATTCAGTAGATTCTCATCTCTTACACAACACTCAGAAATTATTGGGTCTTGCTAATTTTCACTTGAATTTAGATTTTAAGTAATTCATTTTCTATTAATAGAATTAACCCACCTTATTTAAATATCTTTCCGATCCACTTTCTGGATAGTTAAACCCTAAGACTGATTTTTTTGCTTTTTCCATGAGAAGATTTAGTTTTCCTTGTATGTGACATTTGTTTTTTTTTTAATTTACATGGTAAAACTTCCATAATGAACATAATTATGGAGTTGTTAGTTGACATTAATTATTCAAATTATTTTGAAAATAATTATTACTGTTAGAAACACATTTCTAGTGTAAGATTAGAAAAAAATGCCTGTGTTTAAGCCTATTTACCAACCCTAAAATTTAGCCCCTAAGGTGTTTTCTTTTTCGTATCATGGATTTGTAAAATATTTTTGTTATGACTGTCACAAGTGACAATCAGAGATATTTTGTAAGATTTGCTGAAATTTGTTAATAAAAAGTTTGATTTATTGTTATATTTACCTTTTTATGACACTTTCCTTGAAACAGCAATTAGAAAAGTACCCTATTGTTGGGCCAAGTATCCCTAAACATCAGTATTATTTTGAATGGCCTTAAGCATATTTACACAAATAAATGTATTTCTGCATTTTCATAATTGATATTACATTGATAGGGAGTAATAATATTGCAAGTATATGCTATTAAATTCAACATCGTTGTTTACCTGATTTCATGTTGGGAAGTTGTCAGTCACTGTGGCAGTACAAATAGTTTGCTCTTGGAAGAAATTTAAGAGCATTGGTAAGTTGAGTATTGTCTGGCAAAGGAACAGATATTATAGTTTTCCATCTTGTCAAAACTCTTACCAAAAAGAAATGTAAAACTCATCTTAATTAACAAAACTGTTGCAAAAGAGAAGATGATTAAACTGTTATAAATAGAAGAGTAAAACTCATCTTGACAAAACTATTACCAAAGAGAAGTGTAAAACTCATCTTGACCAAATTGTTCCAAAAGAGAAGGACAAAACTGTAACAAAGGAGAAGGGCAAAATTCATCTAAACAAACTTGTTCTGAAAGAGAAGGGTAAAATTCATCTTGACAAAATTGTTCTGAAAGAGAAGGGTAAAATTCATCTTGACAAACTGTAACAAATTCAAGGAGAAGTGTAAAACTTATCTTGACCAAAGTGTTCCAAAAGAGGACAAAACTGTAACAAAGGAGAAGGGCAAAATTCATCTAAACAAACTTGTTCTGAAAGAGAAGGGTAAAAGTCATCTTGACAAAATTGTTTTGAAAGAGAAGGGTAAAATTCATCTTGACAAAATTGTTTTGAAAGAGAAGGGTAAAATTCATCTTGACAAACTGTAACAAAGGAGAAGTGTAACACTCACCTTGACAAAACTATAACAAAAGAGAAGGATAAAATTCATCTTGACAAAATTGTTCTGAAAGAGAAGAGTAAAATTCATCTTGGCAAACTGTAACAAAGGAGAAGTGTAAAACTCATCTAGACAAAACTGTAACATTTTTAAGTAGAAGTGTACAAACCATCTAGACAAAAACTGTTACAAAAGAGAAGTTTAAAACTGAGAACTGCTTAACAAATGAATCATAGAACCAATGAAGCTGGTCTAAAGCATGCAATTTGTTTTGTGGAAAACAATTCTATAACTTCTCAACAGTCCTCTTCAATAAATCACGTTGCAAATCGGGCTGATCATCAACACGATATGACTGCCATTCATAAATTAAAATCCCCTCTAGACTCTGGTATATTTTTATGCCCCCGAAGGGAGGCATATAGTTTTTGAACCGTCTGTCAGTCCGTCAGTCTGTCAGTCTGTCGGTCTGTCCGCAATTTTCGTGTCCGGTCCATATCTTTGTCATCGATGGATGGATTTTCAAATAACTTGGCATGAATGTGTACCACAGTAAGACGACGTGTCGCGCGCAAGACCCAGGTCCGTAGCTCAAAGGTCAAGGTCACACTTAGACGTTAAAGGATAGTGCATTGATGGGCATGTCCGGTCCATATCTTTGTCATCGATGGATATATTTTCAAATAACTTGGCATGAATGTGTACCACAGTAAGGTCCATAGCTTGCAGGTCAAGGTCACACTTAGACGTTATTGGATAGTGCATTGATGGGCGTGTCCAGTCCATATCTTTGTCATCGACGGATGGATTTTCAAATAACTTGGCATGAATGTGTACCACAGTAAGATGACATGTCGCGCGCAAGACCCAGGTCCGTAGCTCAAAGGTCAAGGTCACACTTAGACGTTAAAGGTCATTTTTCATGATAGTGCATTCGTGTCCGGTCCATATCTTTGTCATCCATGGATGGATTTTCAAATAACTTGGCATGAATGTGTACCACAGTAAGACGACATGTCGCGCGCAAGACCCAGGTCCGTAGCTCAAAGGTCAAGGTCACACTTAGACGTTAAAGGTCATATTTCATGATAGTGCATTGATGGGCGTGTCCGGTCCATATCTTTGTCATTCATGCATGGATTTTAAAATTATTGGGCATGAATGTGTACCACAGTAAGACGACGTGTCGCGCGCAAGACCCAGGTACGTAGGTCAAAGGTCCTAAACTCTAACATCGGCCATAACTATTCATTCAAAGTGCCATCTGGGGCATGTGTCATCCTATGGAGACAGCTCTTGTTTAAAAAAGATTTGAAAACTTTTTTGCTACACTGACTAATATAGTCTCAAGTTGAATTTCAATGTAAAATCTGGCCTTTGGTATTGAATTTAAACTTGGGATGTAGGGATAATGTTGCTTTTAGTTTCTTGAGCCTTAGTATCACCTCCCCCGCACAAACCCCTCTTACTCCCACCCACAACCACATTACCCAAATCCTCTTCCACCCCGGCCCCATGTGGTTCTGGAATGATCTGTGTATGAAAAGAATTGGAACCACTGCTTTACCCTTGCATGATAGTAAGAGGCGATTAATAGGGTCTTAACACTTGGTTTTGCAGTAACTCTGTGATTTCAGCAGGTATGCAAATTTTGATTCCATACCACATGTTTTTATTTCGAAATTTGTACTCCTATTTGGCGCCATATAACCTATACTGTGTTGGTGCACCGTAAAACCCAAATAAATAAATCTTCCACTCTTAGATACACACTTGCACATTTTTTAGCTCACCTGTCACAAAGTGACAAGGTGAGCTTTCGTGATCGCGCAGCATCCCTCGTCCGTCTTCCGTGCGTGCGTCCGTGCGCAAACTTTTGCTTGTGACCACTCTAGAGGTCACATTTTTCATGGGGTCTTTATAAAATTGGTCAGAATGTTCAGCTTGATGATATCTAGGTCAAGTTTGAAAATGGGTCACGTGCGGTCAAAAACTAGGTCAGTAGGTCTAAAAATAGAAAAACCTTGTGACCTCTCTAGAGGCCATATATTTAATAAGATCTTCATGAAAATTGGTCAGAATGTTCATCTTGATGATATCTAGGTCAAGTTTGAAAGTGGGTCATGTGCCGTCAAAAACTAGGTCAGTAGGTCAAATAATAGAAAAACCTTGTGACCTCTCTAAAGGCCATATTTTTCATGGGATCTGTATGAAAATTGGTCTGAATGTTCATCTTGATGATATCTAGGTCAAGTTCAAAACTGGGTCACGTGTGGTCAAAAACTAGGTCAGTAGGTCTAAAAATAGAGAATCCTTGTGACCTCTCTAGAGGCCATACTTGTGAATGGATCTTCATAAAAATTGGTCAAAATGTTCATCTTGATGATATCTAGGTCAAGTTTGAAAGTGGGTCACGTGCCTTAAACACGTAGGTCATAGGTCAAATAATGAAAAAACCTTGTGACCTCTCTAGAGGCCTAATTTTTCATGGTTGGTCTGAATGTTTATCTTGATGATATATAGGTCAAGTTTGAAACTGGGTCAACTGCGATCAAAAACTAGGTCAGTAGGTCTTAAAATAGAAAAACCTTGTGACCTCTCTAGAGGCCATACTTTTCATGGGATCTGTATGAAAGTTGGTCTGAATGTTCATCTTGATGATATCTAGGTCAAGTTTGAAACTGGGTCAACTGCGGTCAAAAACTAGATCAGTAGGTCTAAAATTAGAAAAACCTTGTGACCTCTCTAGAGGCCATATTTTTCAATGGATCTTCATGAAAATTGGTCTGAATGTTCATCTTGATGATATCTAGGTCAATTTCGAAACTGGGTCATGTGCGGTCAAAAACTAGGCCAGTAGGTATAAAGAAAGAAAAACCTTGTGACCTCTCTAGATACCATATTTTTCATGAGATCTTCATGAAAATTAGTGAGAATGTTCTCCTTGATGATATCTAGGTCAAGTTCAAAACAGGGTCACGTACCTTCAAAAACTAGGTCAATAGGTCAAATAATAGAAAAACCTTGTGACCTCTCTAGAGGCCATATTTTACAATGGATCTTCATGAAAATTGGTCAGAATTTTTATCTTGATGATATCTAGGTCAAGTTCAAAACTGGGTCACATGAGCTCAAAAACTAGGTCACTATGTCAAATAATAGAAAAAACGACGTCATACTCATAACTGGGTCATGTGGGAACAGGTGAGCGATTCAGGACCATCATGGTCCTCTTGTTTCTTTTTATTCTAATTATCGCCTCCTTCTTATTGAAAACTCTCACTGAATAGAGCTGTGTTTACTACTAAGTCTTAAATCTTCTGATGTAAATGTCTGTTGATATCTTGAAAGTATAATGCTTTGGGTTCTATGGATGAGGTTCAGGCTTACAAAAATCTTCAACCTAGAATTTAGGAAGTTTGTAACAGAAACTGTTAATGAATCCCCTGATAACTCTTAAATTTTTGTATTGAATATATTTAAGTTACTTAAATCTTCTGTTATAATTGGAAATGAGCTTAATGTTCATGCTTATAAAAAACAGTACTGGTAATAAATCACTATTAATGTGAGAATTATTGTGCCTCTAGTGACACATGTGGGTGTTAACAATTTTCTATTTTAGTCTTGAAGTACAGGTTTATTTTGCTGCAGTCAATTAGATAGAACTTTGAACAGAAGATTTGCCCCATGTGGTTCTGGGACATCTGTGTATGAAAAGAATTGGAACCACTGCCTTACCCTTGCATGATAGTAAGAGGCGACTAATAGTGTCTTAACACTTGGTTTTGCTGTAACTCTGTGATTCCAGCAGGTATGCAAATTTTGATTCCATACCTCATGTTTTTACTTCGATGTAAATGAGATGTGAAACCAAAACTTGTAGTCCAGTTTGGCACCATATAACCTATACTGTGTTGGTGCGCCGTAAAACCCAAACAAATAAATAAATAAATGAACAGAGGATTTGCTGATTTAATATGTCATTGGTGTAGGAAATGTTGTTTTTATGCCTGGAATCATATAATGTTATACTGTACAGTCTGCAAAAGAATGAAACATGCAACATTCAGAGCCCTAACTGTAAGGTCAAGGTCAATCTTAGAGGTCAAAGATAAAAGGTCATTTTTCTTGTGTTTTCTACAACTACTTTTTTTGCTGTCTTCAGGTCCTGGCAAAATTGTTATGAAATGTATGTTATGCAATGGCTCAAACTACCAATAACTGTACCTGGAGTTTATGCGAACAAAGTTAGGTATTAAGTTAATCATTGAGTATTTGTTGTTACGTTCTGGCACATTTCAACATTCAGTTTCTAAGAAAATGTCTGATGTGTTTTGATTATGATTGCAGTAATCAGAATTATGTGAATTTTAGTTAAAGATTGTCTCCCGGGTTTTGAATTATGCATTTTCTTTCCAACTTTTTGTTACTTGAAGAATATTGAGTACTTATTTCCATGCAGAATAAGTATTACCAAGGCAGAAAATGTCGTTTTTAAATATATTTAGCGACATGTTCTGTCTGATAGGTAGAGGACAATATTCTCTATTTGATGAAGTTCAAATTGAACATTTGGTGCTTAAACAAGGTAATAGAAAATAAAAACAATCTTCAGTAAAAGCAATATTACTTGTTAGGTTTTGTTGTTTATTGCCTAATAAGACTTATTTAATTATATCATTGTAAAAGAAGCCATGATTTATTGAGAACATTCCCTGGTTTGTATTTGGCATAAATTTCCATTTGCAGTTTTATCTTATGTAAGCACGTTTTGTATTTCATGAAGTTGATTCTTTCATGCTGCTATCTTGTTATGTCATACTGTTTTTGCCCTGTCCGTCCGTCACACTTCATTTCCTATCAATTACTGGAGAATCATTTTACCTAGAACCTTCAAACTTCATAAGGTGGTAGGGCTTATAAAGTAGAGGACCCCTATTGTTTTTGGGGTCACTCCATCAAAGGTCATTGTCACAGGGGCCTGAACATGGAAAACCATTCCTGATCGATAACTTGAGAACAACTTGACATGCAGAGTAAATGAACATGCAGAGTAAATGGATATTGATTTTCAGGTTACTCTGTTAAAGGTCAAGGTCACAGAGGCCAGAACATGGAAAACCATTTCTGATCAATAAATTGAAAACCACTTGACCCAGAATGTTGAAACTTCATAGGATGATTGGACTTGCAGACTACATGACCCCTATTGATTTTGGGGAAAGTCAATATCACAGGGACCAGAACATTTCTGATCAATAACTTGAGAACCATTTGACCCAGCACCTTCAAATTTAATAGGATAATAGGACTTACAGAGTAGATGACCTGTATTTTTTTTTTGGTCACTTCATCAAAGGTCAAGGTCACTGGGGACATCTGCCTGTCACACTTCATTTTCGATCAATAACTGGAGAACCATTTGTCCTAGAACCTTAAAACTTCACTGGGTGATAGGGCTTAGGAATTAGAGGACCCCAATCATTGTCGGGGTTACCTGATCGAAGTCAAGGTCACAGGGGCCTGAACATGGAAAATATTTTCTGATCAATAACTTGAGAACCACATGACCCAGAATGTTGGATTGGAAATAGAGTAGTTGGCCCCTATTGATTTTGGGGGTCACTTGATCAAAGTTCAAGGTCACAGAAGCCAGAAATTGGAAAACTTTTTCTGTTCAATAACTTGAGACCCATTTGACCCAGAACCTTTGGACTTCATAGGGTGGTGGATGACCCCTATTGATTCTGGGCTGACTTGAGCAAAGGTCAAGGTCACAAGGGCCTGAACATGTAACACTCTCTGATCAATAATTTGAGAACCACTTGGCCTAGAATGTTGAAGCTTTATAGGATGATTGGACATGCAGAGTAGATGACCCCTATTGATTTTGGTCACTCGATCAAAGGTCAAAGTCACAGGGGCTAGAACATGGAAGACCATTTCCAATCCAATACTTGAGAAGCACTAGGCCCAGAATGTTGAAACTTCTTTGGATGATTAGACATGCTGAGTAGATGATCCCTATTGCAGCCAACCATCGATGTCTCCAGGACTTTTGCCTCTGTCCCCTATTGACTTCTTGCCTATTACTACTATGCTATGGGGGAGACATGCGCTTTTCTACAAAAGAATCTTCTAGTTGTTTCATGTTTCAGTCATAATAATGTTGTTTCTTTTGATCACACTTTTATTCTCCAACATTTTGTCATCTTTACTGTGTCGTGCTATCTGACAGAACGGGTGATTTTAAAGTGCTTAGCTAATCAAATCACTTGTTACATTACCCGTTCTGTCAATAGCACAAGGAAAGATGGGGGATGTTGGCGAAAATGTTTTTTGAAATTTACTTGGAACTGATTTTTGTCTGTGTTAAGTGAAACAGAAATATAACATTTGTGGTGAGTCTTAGTAAATATGTTTGTTTATCAAACTGTAGCAATTACTTGCCGATAATTTGGGTTAAAGCATCATTTTACTGATGCATTCCGTGTGTACGAACGCATGTAAATGGATCGAAATTTATTCGTTATTGTGACATACAAAGCTTGACAAAATGAACGTCGGTTAAGGCACGGATTAAAGTTGTGTGTTTTCATGGATGGCAATGCATAGCCCTGCAATTCATAGAAAGAAACAATGGATGCAGTGAAGTGTATTTAAAATTTTGGGCATTTTATAGAGTGTGGTAGTTAAAGGGCCCATATGGAGCAATTTCCCTGGTCACAGTTATATATATATATATATATGTAGTGACCCATGTTTTTGTCCCCAGTGGCTTGGGACTGTTTATTATGCCATACTAAGGTGACCCACAAGTGTCAGACCCCTTTGCATTTTGTGTGATATTATGTAATACAATTTTATGAACTTTTTTCCATATCTTTATATAGTAACTTATTAGACGGTAATCAGTGAAAATGGCTGACAGGGATAATTATCTAAAATTACGAAGTGCAGTTATAAAAAAAGCTGTTGTTCCTATAAGACTGTTAAATTATGTTCCAACATAACTTGATTTGATTGGGTGTTATTGTTCCAACAATTCATTTTTCTGACGTCATAATTATTATGTCATAGCGTCAAATGGCATAGCGGCATGCTGGAAAAGAAATCAACAGAAAACAGGTAAATATTTGATGGATATCATCAAGGACATACATAAAAATCCTTGATAACATGTTAGAAACAAAATAATATATCTCAAATAGTACCTAATTTGCTCTTGAATGAAATCATTGTTTTTCGATCGTTTAGATGCATATAATTATTTCACTCGATATAATTCCTTTTCATGTAAACTCCAAACAATGATTTTATTCAATGACAATTATTTTAAATCACTGATTGGGATATATTATTTCTTAAATAATAATATTGTGATGAAGTCGCGTAGAAATGTCATAGGCAGATTATCATGAATTTGAAAATCCTTGATAGACAGCCTAATAGAAAGTACTATATAATATGAAAGTGGCTGAATTCAATGGTTTATATTAAGGGTATTCCCCATCAGAAAACAAGTGAACTTCACAGCAGTAAGTCATGTTTTGCGTATCTTGAGTGTTTTCTGCTTTGATTTTTTTTTTATATTTTGAATAAATTTGTCCAGTCTGCTTCTTAATTGTTGATTGAAATTACATTGGAATGATCATAATCTTGTTTAGCAGCAATTGTGTGTTTTATGGTTGAATGACTGTGATCTTCCATTTTCGATTGAAAATGATTTACTAAGGGACTGTAAGTGTGCATCTCGTTTGTCAGTCATTCACTCAGTCTGTCCCATTCTTGTCCAGTCCAATACTTTGCCATTCATTTAGAGATTTTAATTGCTCAACAAGACCATTATCTTTCTAGCTTTATAGAATATGAAGAGTTATTGCACTGGTCCATTTGTCAGTGTCTGCATCTGAATGTGGTTAAATTTTCGTAGGTGAGCTGGCATCTTAGTAACCACTTGTGGAAATAAATTGAAACTTCGACACAATTCTTTAATATGATAGTCTGCTTTCTCTTAAACATTTGCAATACTTCCTTCACACCAAGTTCTGCCTTGTCCAAACTTTACAGCAATGATAGATATATTAATTGTGGTAACATTATTGTCATGTTCTGGTACGATAATTTAATGAAGTTAAAGCCCTTTAATACTTTTTATTGTAAAACATTGTCAGTGCTCATTCATTTTGATAACACTTTAAACCATGATAGAATTTGTAATGTTAAATATAACTGGAACATTTAATGATTTATATAATCAACAAAACTGTATCACTCTCAGAAAAACCATGACTTACCAAGATAAATTCAGTTATTGGATTGGTTTTCAAAAACCACCCTTCATATTGCAGTTTGAGAATGTTGCCAAGGGACACAGACTATTATACTTTAGTCAAAGAAGTATATAGCCATTACCAACAGTTTCTATATAGATGAATTTTCAAAAGTTTAGCAGTAGGTTGCCAGAATCTCAAAATGAAATGTAAATTTCTTATTTAAGTATTCCTTCAGAGAGAAGAAAGTATAATTGAATAACTATAATTCGACGCCGCCCTGAAGGCGGTGTCGAGTATATGGGATACACTTTTATTTCGGACCCTGTAAAGATGGTAATGAATAGTTTCGGGGTGATAAACTGAACACAGTGAATAGTTTGTAAAAGAATCAACGATATTGCACAATACATTTTAGTGAATAAACAAAAAATGGCAAAAAGAAAACATAAAAAATGTATGTAATGCAACTTATTATGTGATTTAAAACAATGCTATCTGTCTTTCCTCTCCTTATTTGTAGAGCAGAACATATTTATTTATTTACAATTTCGTCAAAAATGTTGATCCGATTTATTGATAAGGGAGGTTACTCTGTAAGTCAAGTTTTCTATTTCTATTCTTAGCATGACCTACTTACCTATCTCATGTTCTATAAATAGAACACACCACTGATATACCATACTGTAAAGCGTGAATCGCCTCGACAAGGGAGCGTTCGTGTATTTTACAACTTCGAAGAGAATATTAAAAAAAAAAATTATGGAAAATTACAAATGCCTGCATAAAAATTCCTTGAAAAAAAAAAACGTATTTACAAAGTAAATAAAGGAATCAATAAGCATAGATATGTTGAAATGAACGAAGGAAGTGCCGCTGTTAACTTATTTTTAACCTTTTTGTCTTATTTTCTTTGTTGATAGGTACAGTGATGTAATTTCAGAATGCGCACACTTTTGCAAATTCCTATTTCTATTTGTTTCTTTTTTTTTTTCTTTCATTTTTTTTTTGCTTATGTGTCATATAGATCTACTCATTGTTTACAGATATACACTGTCAACTAAGGTGTGCAATAGGCTAAAGAGCACTTGGCTGAATTTGTCAGTGACAAGTTAATACTTCTTTAAATGTGGTTAGATCGAAATATCAAAAGCCATGGGACCATAACTTATCAAAGCATCAGTGACTTTAAAATAGAATTCCTTGTTGAATTTATATGTTCATTGATCTTATATGACTAGTCAGTTGCTCTGGTTTTATTATATCTTGTTACATGCTTCTTTTTTTTCTTTTTTGTTTTTAATTTAATAGATAGTTTTTGTATTTGTCCATTCCTGACAAAAAAAAAATAAAATAAAAAAAAAAAAAAACAACATTTTCATTGAAATATTTTCTACACTGCAGTGGGTTATTATGCTTTCTAAATTTCTTGTAATATTAGATTTGAACTAGACACTGACATACTCCTAGTAACCTTACAGTTCAACGAGGACTTCAAGTTTATCGTTCGTCTGAAAAAAAAATGAATTCTATGATATTCAAAAGTAGATAAGAAAGATTCATGCTTTGTGAATAGGGGCAATATAGAGATTATTTATGTTATATCATTCTTTTCTTGGACAAAATTTTTGATTGTTTTTGTCAAGGGAAACAGTAAATTGCTGTGTATAATCTGCATTCTGAAATCTATAATGTAGGTGACTAAGGTCCATAAAACTTCATCAGTAAATAGAAAACACTCATTACATTACATGATAATAAAAATAATGGTTTCTGTGAACCACAACTTTGAAATAATTTCAACATTTCCTCATTTCCCAAAACACTGCATTTCTGTGAAACTTCATACACACGCTCCTGCATATAAGAACTTTTCACAGGAGATGACCTTAGTTAGTGAAATAATTACTTTAATTTTGTATGTAAAGGGACCACCTACTCGCAATGTTAATGTCATTGCAGGTAGAGGATTTGTATTGCATGGTAAAACTTTTCTATCATGTTTATTCTTCATGTTTTAAACAGTGTATAACATATGAGCCGTGCCATGAGAAAACCAACATAGTGGGTTTGCGACCAGCATGGATCCAGACCAGCCTGCGCATCAGCGCAGTCTGGTCAGGGTCCATGCTGTTCGCTTTTATAGCCTACTGCAATTACAGAAACCATTAGCGAACAGTATGGATCCTGACCAGACTGCGCGGATGCGCAGGCTGGTCTGGATCCATGCTGGTCGCAAACCCACTATGTTGGTTTTCTCATGGCATGGCTCATATATTGTTTTATGTGCTAATGTTGATAACTTGTAGCCAGTCAGACTAATAAAGTAATGATTAGGTGATTTCTCATATTGCAATAAATGTACTTCAGACACAACACTTGGCGGCGTCTTTGATGCTTGCGTCAATGAATTGCCTTGTAATTTTCTGGTGTGCAAAGGTATGTTTAACAGACAGTAATGCAGGCTTGAATTTTATTTGATTCCCATTGCTGGCCTACACCAGTGATAGGTTCACAGTCTTCTTTTAAGTTGCAGCAGAGAAAAAACTTGTTACAGTTAAGTCATGATTTATATGTGGGTTGAAAATATATTGCCCTTTAAAAAAATGACAGTTTTATGATTTGTAGCTTAACTGAGAGATATTTTATGTCTTTCATTAAATAAATCTTCATAATAAAAAGGTACATTTTTTGGATGTGTTGCCATATAAAGACATTCTAAGACTTAATCAGTTTGTATGATAGCAATGGAAATTTTCAGAAACCTTTTCATTGGATTTCATTCTGATTGCTGATGATTTCTTTCTGATTGCTGGGTGAACAATTCATGTAAAATTATTCCTTTTAAGGTAGTTTTTCACATTTGGATAATTTTTTGGGGGATTGAACTTTTAAATTCTGAGAACAAGGCAGATAAAGAAGCTTGCATGGAATGGAAGAAATTTTGGAGTTTATCAACATCATTATTGTCATCGCTTAGCACCGTTGTTGTCCAAAGGGATGTATAATGTGATATTGCAGGTTGTCTGCCTATAAACAGTATTGATTCTCTTCAATAACCAGTATGATTTGACTAGTCATCGTTGGACTTTAAATGCACATATTACTGGTAGGCAGTGCATTACCTTTAATGATTTTGATGACAGAGGATCAAAGCCCACAGTGACTGTTAAAATAAAACTTCTTTTTGCACACAGTCTTGAAAATCCCTTAACCTAACACCCTTGAAATTGGCAGGGACCTAGCCCATTGGAAGTGTGTGACTCCCTGTTGACTTTAAAAGCAAAGGGTCAAAGATCAAGGTCACAGTGACTCAATTAATACAAAAATGTTCTGCTTAGTATCAGCCTATGATCCTCAACTCATGAGAATCTTGAGAATGCTGTAACCTACAGTCATTGAAACTTAATAGGCACACACTACCTATAAGTAGTGAATGATCCCAATTGATTTTGAGGTCCGTTGGTCAAAGGTTACAGTGATCAACTGTTAGAACAAAACTTTTTTCCACTCAATATCAAAAGTGCTTTCATCTATGATGGTATAACTTGATATGCATATTGCATAGAGAGCTCTATTTATTTTGAGGTTAGTTGGTCAAAGACTTAGGTTTCAGCGACTGTATAAGTACAAAAACAAAAAAAATGTTTTCATCAATATCTTAAGAATCCTTTGACCTAAGACCTTTAAACTTGGCAAGCACATTGCAGATAGGCAGTGCATAACCCCTTTACAGTCAAAGGGTTGAGGATTAAGTTCACAATGACTGTTAATATAGAAATGTTTTCATTCAGTTTCTGCCTATGATTCTCAGAAGTAATAGTCATTAAACCACTGTTTCTCATCAACAATTACTAGATGTGTCTTCATCAAACTTGGTCTGTAGCATCATTATAAGGCCTTCTTCCAATTAATTTCTTCTCATGAACCGCCTGATAGATCTTCATCAAACTTTCTGTTTCATCATTATAAGGTCTTCTCCAGAGCTTGTGCAAATGGGGTTGCTTGGCCCTTTTAAGGGGCTGTCAGAGTTAAAAATAGAAGAAAAAAATCTTTAAACAACTGCTTGATGGATGACTATAGCAAATTTTGTCTGTTGCATCATTTTAATGTTCTCTTCCAACTTGGTTCAAATGAGGGTACTTGGTTCCTTTATAGGGGGCACTAGAACTAAAAATAGAAAAAATCTTTAAGCAATTTCATCACATGAATCCTTTGATGGATCTTCATCAGACTTGGTCTGTAGCATCACTATAAGTTCTCTCCGAAATTGTTTTAAAATAGGGACACATGGTCCCATTTAGAAGCAGCTTCCACAGCAAGAAATGAACAAAAAAAACTTAAATAACTTTTAATGAACTGCTATAATGGATGTTCACAATGCTCAGAAGCAATGCTTAAATGTTGGGCTCATTTGATTTTCATCTTTACCAAACTAATGTTCATTTTAGTTTATTTGCTGCTGCTATGTTTAATTAACACATTTCTGTAAGCTTTACAAAATTCTGTCTGTGTAATTACATATTTACCACTTTCGAAGAAGTGTTCGCAGAAGCGGCTGAAGGCATTGTGATATATATAGCACCATTATTGTTAGTGCCATATGAAAACTTTTTTTGGGGAGTGCTATCACAAAGCAGCAGATTATCTTGTGATAAAAACAGGCTACTAGATTAGTTAATCAATGTCCAATAGAAATGATAGGCTATCTGTTGCCAATCTATCAAAGCAGTCAGGGGAATTATTGTGGAATTTGTCCTTTTTTGATTGACATTCTCAGGGGAAATAAATGACATTGGCTAAGTTCTGTGGTCAGGCATTCTGAAAGAGGACTTTGTAAGGGACAATCTATGCAGTGTATAATGTATTTCAATAGTCTATTGTTGATTTGTTTCACAAGCAGTCTTATTGTTAATTCCAATTTATTGGTGTTTTCCAGCTTGCCTGTTTGAATAGTGAGGGCTATTCTGCTCACTCTCGCATCAGCATTTGCATCTCACCTTGTTTAAAGTTTTGCATGAAAATATGTCTTAATATTGGATTGAAACTTCACAGAGAGTCCGTCTTGGTCATCAGACCAACTGTAATGACGAAGATAAATAACTCTTGGCTTAGAATGTCTTCATTGCTGTAATAAAATTTTAGATAGTAACAAATTGTAATAACCTAACTTATTTATCTAAATCTTGCCAAGTTTTAACCCTTGTTTGACTCAGAAGTTGTTGAGTAGTCAAGCTTACTATCTTATGGCCAACTCTTGTTTTAACAAGTTCTGAGTATATTGCTCTTAATAATGGTGGTTCCTTAGAGCCACTGTTGTTACAGGATGCAAGGAGAATCAAACATTTACTTTAAGAATGCCTCAGAAAAATGGAAAGAGTACTTTGCATGAGAAAAGCTTGTCAAATTTCATGTAACTACAGTGAAACATGGAAATATTGAGTCTCCAAATTTCCCCAGCTTAGTTGTATGCTGAATATACCAGATATATTTCAAGATATACACTAGATATATAGATAATATACCAGACAGTTGCAGTTTAATGTATCGTTTGCTAAGCATCATACATATTCCAGATTGCCAAATGCTTAAACAGTGCAGGACAGTAACCCTAATCTTCAATATATTAATTGCAAGTATTGGTAGGCCCACACATTTCGAAGGGATATTATATTCTGTTACCTAAGCTAGCTATTAAGCACCTATTAATTAAGCAGGCAATTGTTCAATGGTATTGATATGCGGTTTGTGGGCGTGGGCGTGAACGTTGGTGTTGGTAAACACCTCGCTAAGACGACCAATAATAAGTCGTCTTTGAGAGGAGAGATGGTGCTGGAAAATATCCAAGAACACACTTTTAAAAATTGACGTAATTACTTTATTAGGTAGAAGTCATCTGTGTAAAACATACATTACATAAAATCGATATTAAAGAATTCATACAATTAAATTTGTTCAGGGAATTTAACAGAAATTAACATACATAATCATTTGGGGAAATGCTCAAAGAATTAAGTAGAGATATGATTATTTCAACAATTCGCTTCTATGAGAGTCAGCGCCAAAATATTAAAATACATTTTATGCATGGTACATATTATTAAGATATTAATTTATACATATCAGTTAGTGATATTTCTTTTCAAAAGTCCTTTTTTTCTCTTTTTTTTTGTATATTTTCATGAATGGAACATATTTACACAATATATATATACATTGAGCATTTATATATCGAACTATACAGACGGTATTTACGCCGTTGCTGTGTTGTTTTGATTTATGCTACCCTTGAAAAAGGCTTTTTCAAAAAGCCGAAAGCGCTCAGGTTTATAATTAAACTTTTGACACTGTTTGAACATATATTTTTTCCCATACTCTTTATATATATATAAATAATATATATATATAATGAAAACTTGACAATATTACTTTTTCTACTTATATCAATGAAACTTTGCTAGAGCATGAAAATGCAACATGGTGCCAAATTTAACAACAACCAGCTATAAAGATTTCAGCTACTTAGAAATTTACCAAATGTTGATTTACTTTAACATTAATAAGGATACATCAAAATTTTATATCATATTCATTCAGCAATAATTGTTTTAAATTAATGTACCAAGTTTGATGATAATACAGAAATATTTTGGAAACCTTTATTAAAGCTGAAACAATGAATAAATGACTAAAGTAATAGAAGTGAAGACAACAATTCTATACTTGTTACAGTTACAGAAAAAACATGAGAAAGTTTAATATAAAATAAGAAAATGTCACATACCTGGAAAATATCCAAGAACACAGTTTTAAAAATTGACGTAATCACTTTATTAGGCAGAAGTCATCTGTGACTTCTACAACTGGCTCTTGGTTTTTATAAGCAACTTGATTCCCAGGTGACAAAATTGAGTAAACAGAGAACATACTCCAGGAAATGAAACAATCACGTTTTTCTTTCGAAACTGGCTAAAAGTAATTAAAATTTGATAATTTATCACCTAAAGCTAAGTGCTTAGCTTAGGTTTACATCAAAAGTGATTGTTTAAAGTTATAATACCGGCCAGCGAAGATTACGTAGCGAATTATTTTGGAAGGTCATTTTTCTACAGCAGTGCATAAAACATCCGTTCAGGAAGACATTGACTGGATAAATTTACCTGTAAATTGACGGATTCCACTGATGGGGGCGGATATAAAAAATGATACTTTCGGTTTCAGTGACACAACCGCCATCATTCGGATACGTCTGTGACTACGCTAAAGGAAGTGGGCTAATCGTACGGTCCCGTATGAATAGTGAAATAAACAGCAGGTGGTTATTCGTACGGCAGTTTTGTATTACATTGTACTGAAGTCATTCAACTGATATGTTTTCAACCGATTTCTTTACTTTTCTTTAATTTTCAGTCGCACATAAACAGGAAATGATTTCGAATATAGAAAAAGGCTAATTTTATGTCTGCATGCAATGTTGTTGTCATCGTAAGACATATATGCAGTAAGTGTGAAAAATAAAAATGACATCTATAGAAGTTCACATCATCGTTTGAGTATCATGTAATATGCTTACTTTTTCTTTCATATTTCGGTTGATAAGACTAGAACTAATTATTGACAATAATAAGTCTTCTCTCTCTCTCTCTCTCTCTCTCACACTCACTGAAAGACGCTGCTAAATATCTGAGCGTAAAACTAAGTAAATAAATGTACACAATGTATCTCATTTGGTCAGAATATGTTGATAACATCACATCAAAAGCAAAGAATTCACTTAGATTCATCAGAAGGGAATAAACGAAAAACAAAATTAAAAAACAGCTTAAAACACAATGTCTGCCCACACCTTAAACACTGCTCCTCTATAAAAATGAGACTAACATTTACATCTCTTCACTTGGTATCAGCAGTGTTCCACAAGATTGGAGGACAGCTATCGTTGTCCCTGTATACATAAAGGGCCCACGAAGCAAAGCCAGCAATCACAAACCTATTCTCTTACTTGCAATTGCTTAATTCCAACTGATGGGGCATGTTTTAGTATCAAATATTATTAATCATCTAGATAATAAAATTCCTTCCAACATAGCTTCCGCTCAGAACACAGTTGTGAATCTCAGTTTTTATTAAATTTTAGTCAAGAATTTTTTATTACCTTCAAGCTAGTAAATAGACAGACCTAACATTAATGGACTTTATCAAATCGTTTGTCAAAGTCGATCACAATCGTCTGGTCTATTATTATTATTATTATACCAGATTTATATAGCGCCCTTTTCATGATCAATTTCACGTTCAAAGGCGCTTTACATAGTTCAAATGCAGCCACACAGGGCGCATAATTCATCCTCTATTAGTACAGACACAGAGCGATCTGACCAGAGGGACAGAGAGAGACAAAGCCCCCCTGACAGAGAGATCAGAAATCAGATACCTTTAAATACAATATGAACACAAAAGGTCTTCAATCAGATATGCCACATCTGGTATCAAGGGTACCGCAAGGGTATGTCTTTAGGCCTTGCCTTTTCTTAACATGTCCGTCACCTGCAAGGCTCACTTAAAAGCACCATAAGACTCGTTGTTGATGATACAGTAGTTTATCGCACTATAAATATCATGCATGATTGTGAGACTCTCTAGAAGTACCTCCTTAAATTAGAGCTGTGGAAAAAGACCCGGTCAAAGGAGTTGAATTCCGATAATGCGAAGTGATTAGGGTATATAAAAAGAAATAAAAAACATTGCTTTTTCTGTGGCTATATTAGATCTATAACATAATAAACACCAAATACAACAAGGAGTGGCCTAGATTGTTCAAACCTGAAATATCTGTTTTATCATCTTTTAACCTGTAACTTGTAATATAATTAATAGTGCTGATTTTAATATTGCACACTAATTTGTGTTTTCAATGAAGGCTGGATCTAGGTGCTAGGAGGCGTGGGCAGTGTTGCATTTTCCATTACTGCTCATGAACAGACTCAATCAAACCGAGTCTGCAATTTTTCACTGTTTGTATTGTTCTCGGTGCTTCCGAGGGATCTACTTTTCAGATTATATTAATCATCGGTGTCGACCAGACAGTCACCTCCCAGTCACAGTCAGTCATTGACAATGGGGACTATCTAGTTCTGGCTAACATAACTTAACTGACACTGTTTTTATTTTCTGATGGTCGCATTCATTTAGTTATGGCGAAACCCCATTTTTTAACTAACCAGTATCAAACCGCAACATCTCGCACAGTCTCTTGTGAGAAACTCATGATGTCATGCAACAGTTCAGAGCATGTGGTTATTCTTGAAAATCAGTATCAAAATTTTACCTATTTACGAATTTATATAATCACATAAAATCTATAAAACAACATACAATTTCTCAGAAAATGTCAATAAATAACGATTCCCTACAGCCTATTGGTTTTTCAAAATGAAGATTACCCTGAACAGGCGACAACTGAATGACGGACAAAATATTGCAGACAGGGGTACCAATTTGAAACTTGTGTTCAAATTATGTTGCATGGATTATTTATGCCAGATCAAAAGGAAAATTGATTAGAAATATTGTAGAGTAAAAGGTAAGTCCATTGCATTTGATAAAATTATAGCACGACAGACTTCTGGAACGAAGGTGTTAGGTGTCAGTACGGGATTCATTTTAGCTCAGAGATCCGTTACAGCATATTATATAAACATCTTTGAGCTGAACTTTTAGCTAGGGACTACTGTGCAGATGTAGACAAATTGATTGTGAAACGTACGGGACCTTAATACGAGCCACGCTAAATGATTGTTCGTACGGGACCGTACAAAGAGTCACGCTAATCTATTTTAAGAAACAAAACAACAACATGTCCAGCACATTCGTATCGCATTTTCTGGTAAACTGCCTTTCCTTTTATTTAACAACAGGCTATATTTTATAACATTAATGCATTTTTTGTAGAAATGGCATCGAAAAGCAAAACATTTGTAAATTTCTGCGTCCGCCGTTTTACACAAAATCCTATCACGGCCGACCAGCCATTGTTGTTTTCGACGTATTTAAATTTTTGTCACGTGACACTGTCTTCGTTGGTTTACGGAATTCGGCGAAGCCTAGCGAGTGAATTAGTGTAAAGCTGGTCATTAAATATTTCATGGTTTTATATCCATTCGTATCTCAACAATATTTGGCCATCCAAGTCTAACTAACGGGCGAATTTGTTCATTGGACTGTCTTCTACAAATCTACAAAGTTATTTGCTTTATTTTAACGGTGATTTTTACCGGTATTATAACTTTAACAAACACTGTCGAAGCCAACAGCAAAGTTTTCAGACATGTTGGTATAATAAAGTAATTTGTGACATAATATGAAAAAAAAAGGTTTTTCTTTTAAAGTGGCAAATATGTTTTAGCACCTATAACTTTCTCCTAAGTATGTGATCTTAATAAGTAAACATGGTAAAGTTTGGGGGGGAAAAAACTGTTTTACAAAAGAATGCAAAATTACTAAGAAAACAAATATTTACAAAATATGTTAAGTATCTTAACAAATAAAGAGTCATATGAGACAAAAATATTTTTTTAAGATGCAAATTCTTACTTTTACGAATAAAAATAATTATAAGGAATTTGCACAAATTTTGGGCCATAACAGTACTGTCCCTGGTGTAATATCCCTCAGTGTTTATTATTTACAGTTGAGATATTTGAATATTAATGACGCCTAGTTTCTACACTTAAGCAAAAGAAAAAGGCATTATAGACTTCGTTAACTTGAACTCGGATAATTCGTACACCACCCTTTTCTCGAAGTCGTCATCAGGTCCCGGAAAAATCCCGGTATA
The DNA here is from genome assembly GCF_021730395.1 of Mercenaria mercenaria. Classification (NCBI taxonomy): domain Eukaryota; kingdom Metazoa; phylum Mollusca; class Bivalvia; order Venerida; family Veneridae; genus Mercenaria; species Mercenaria mercenaria. Next base: position 64,732,446 of record NC_069377.1, on the reverse strand, counting down.
AATGAATTTTGTTCGATACCTCGAACAACCAATCACTTGAACAAATTTTGCTGGTCCCGTCAAGTTCTGCTGTACCATGTCATGATGACAACTTCAGTCAATGAAGTTTTCTTAGTGCTTTCCGCTTTTCAGAAATAATATCTTGTAAAAGAAATCACCTGATATAGAAAGAGGCTGTCACAAGAGACTTGGTAAACATCAATATTTCATTGAGAAACATGCATTATTGTGCAAAATGCAGTTGGTATCGAAATTGTTCAATAAGGAAAATGATAAAAGCATATTGGTATATTTAATCCTTACACTAACTGCTAGCAGCAAGTGATTCGGCTTTTGTGACCAGTGCAGATCAAGATCAGCCTGCACATCTCTGCAGTCTGATCATGGTCTGCACTGTTTGCCATTCAGTCAGTATCTTTTTGGTAAGCACCCCTTTTAACAGTTAATGGTACTGTCCAGATTAAAAGATGGGCAAGGTATGGGTTAATAAGTTCTCAAATACTAGCTACTGTCCAAATTTGCTACTGTATCCAAGTTCATTGGGTAATAGACTAGTTCCTAGACTATGATATATCTTTTTATGACCCCGAAGGGAAGCATATAGTTTTTGAACCGTCTGTCGGTCTGTCAGTCTGTCAGCAATTTTCGTGTCCGGTCCATATCTTTGTCATCGATGGATGGATTTTCAAATAACTTGGCATGAATGTGTACCACAGTAAGACGATGTGTCGCGCGCAAGACCCAGGTCCGTAGCTCAAAGGTCAAGGTCACACTTAGACATTAAAGGATAGTGCATTGATGGGCGTGTCCGGTCCATATCTTTGTCATCGATGGATGGATTTTCAAATAACTTGGCATGAATGTGTACCACAGTAAGACGACGTGTCGCGCGCAAGACCCAGGTCCGTAGCTCAAAGGTCAAGGTCACACTTAGACATTAAAGGATAGTGCATTGATGGACGTGTCCAGTCCATATCTTTGTCATCGATGGATAGATTTTCAAATAACTTGGCATGAATGTGTACCACAGTAAGATGACGTGTCGCGCGCAAGACCCAGGTCCGTAGCTCAAAGGTCAAGGTCACACTTAGACTTTAAAGGATAGTGCATTGATGGGCGTGTCCGGTCCATATCTTTGTGAACCATGGATGGATTTTCAAATAACTTGGCATGAATGTGTATCACAGTAAGACGACGTGTTGCGCGCAGGACCCAGGTCCGTAGCTCAAAGGTCAAGGTCACACTTAGACGTTAAAGGTCATTTTTCATGATAGTGCATTGATGAGCGTGTCCGGTCCATATCTTTGTCATTCATGCATGGATTTTAAAATAACTACACATGAATGTGTGACACAGTAAGACGACATGTCGCGCGTAAGACCCAGCTCCATAGGTCAAAGGTCCTAAACTCTAACATCGGCCATAACTACTCATTCAAAGTGCCATCGGGGGCATATGTCATCCTATGGAGACAGCTCTTGTTTACATTTTTATGATTGAATGTAGTGAACTGAGCCAGTCTATATCCTATGTCCAATATCATGATAATTTTAACATCAGTCCTGTGTGAAAATCTTTAAAATAGACTGGCTTTTGTCTCTATGAAATTGAATTTGTCAAAAAAGGAAAAATATGGAAATATAGTTATTATCAGTCTAGTGGCTAGTCTAATTGGGTAAGGGTGAACTTACTTAAGGTCTAAATTACTGTATTAGGTAACAATGATTAAACGGAAATTACTCCAGGGACATTGGGTGAAATCTTTGTCTGGAAATCTTTGCAGAATACTCTCTTTTGGAAATTATTTGTCATTCTTTGAAGATTATTTCACTTTATAACTGTGTTAAAGTCAAACTTGATACCTAGAATTTTCTAACCAGAAAATGATTACAGAATTAACACAGTCTAAGGTAGTGCTAAACACAGTCTAAGGAATAACATAATCACGGGTATGAAACGTTGCCTGCGGCACAAAATGTGCCGCACTGAAATGAAGGCATCGGGCTTCCGACAGCGCAGGCATTGCGCAGGATGTTTACAAAAATAACGAGCACGGTGAGTAAAATTGAACGTTTTTTGGTTATTATCTTTTTACCGTGAAACTTTTTAGAAATCGGGGAATGCAGCGGGATGTAGTTGTGTCTTGCCGACAAATCCATGCCCAGTTTGTAAAAAAATATGTAATATTGTTATTTTGCGCGTGTTTTTCATCGGATACAGTAACGTGAAAATTACAAAAGCAGTGAATATTCCGAGTCATTTCACCTCCTGCTGAGAAAGAAATGATGTATTTCTGTAGTATATTATATAAAGACATGATATCTGATCAACTGAGAAAAGAAACATGTCCAGGAAAAGGCATATCTCCTCGTTCTGCCGACTTTTCAGTCCAGTGCCACAGGCATCTCGATGGTGCCACAGGCATCGTGAGGGGCGCAGTCATCTTGAATACTATTATAGTCAGTTGTACGTGTAATTTCAACCATCTTACATGTATTAAAGTACAAAAATATCAATAACAATGTTGTTCCTCCAGTTATTGTGTAAGACAAATCTTCTCGACCCGAACTTTGTAATATTAATAGCTATTTTAAGAAGTTTGCAGTATTTTTTCTCGCTGTTTTAGGGAATTGGGCCAGGTCCCTTCCAGTTGGGAAAATCACGTATTTTGTATCGAATTGGGATTATTTTCCCCTAAAATAACAATATTCAATTACCAAATATTCCCATTTGTAACAATTACTGATGCTTAGTTCAAAGCAAGATATGAAAACCAGCATTGGAGCACAAAAACTGTCATAACTTTTGTCATATTTCAACCAATTTTAATGTTTTTGTTTCAGCAAGAGTTCTTCTCTTGCTCATCTCGCGCCATGGATTTCTTTAACAGTATTATCTGCACCAAATTCACTGTTAAGTCAAGATATTTAGATACAAACGAAGAATATTTAAACGATACTGTTCCCAAGTTTTGTGTGGAAAAGAAATAATAAAGTGGAGATATTTCGAAAAATTGTCCACAATGGGGCTTAACTTGTTCTAATTATTTTCGAAATTCTACAAAAATATTAACGTATTTTACTCACTCTTTGTCGTTCTAATATGATTTAGGTCTGTGCACTGACTGTACATATTAAGTTTACGTCTAACCATAAGGAGAAATGATTTTCTTTATCCTTTTAATATACACTGAATGCATGAACATCCATCTAAAAATATAATATAAACAAGATATTTAACTATAGATAACTTCATTTCTTCTTTTCCACACAAAACTTGGGAACAGTTTTAAGGGAAGTTTCATGTTTAAATTACGTTTTTTGTCCCTTTTTTTTTCAATAGTTTTCAAGATGACTGCGCCCCCACACGATGCCTGCGGCACCATCAAGATGCCTGCGGCACTGGACTGAAAAGTCAGCAAAACGAGTGGATATGCCTTTTCCTTGACATGTTTCTTTTCTCAATCGATCAGATATCATGTCTTTATATATATACAACAGAAATACATCATTTCTTTTTCAGCAGGAGGTGAAATGACTCGGAATATTCACTGCTTTTGTAATTTTCACGTTACTGTATCCGATGAAAAACACGCGCAAAATAACAATATTACATATTTCTTCCCAAACTGGGCATGGATTTGTCGACAAGACACAACTACATCCCGCTGCATTCCCCGATTTCTAAAAAGGTTTTACTGTAAAAAGACAATAACCAAAAACTTTCAATTTTACTCATCGTGCTCGTTATTCTTGTAAACATCCTGCACAATGCCTGCCTTCATTTCAGTGCGGCACATTTTGTGCCGCAGGCAACGTTTCATACCCGTGATAATACTGTCTGTTGAATTTCATTCTCATCCATCAGAGTTTCTACAAAGTCTGGAGATGAACCTCTGATTTATTTCTTGGCTTTACTTTGGGAAAATGTGCAATGTAATAAACATGTACATAATTTTTTATTCGCGTATAAAATGTATTCATGCGTAATATTATAATATATTCATTGATGCACTCATATCTTTGAGTGCATATGTATGTTTTAAAATTTGCACACATGCAAAGTAAACTTTTGACAAAAATGGTTCACTATAAAAAACTCGTAACAAATAGGATTTTAGCTTTGTCATAAATTTTGTTGTTGTTGTTTATATCTTATTGAGATAAAAGTAATTAACAAGACTGTATTTCGGTCAAGGTTACTTTTACTTAAATAGAAAATGCTGAAAACCTGGCTAAATGCTGTTGTCAATTTTCTTGTAACTGAATTACAGCTGTCATGCAAAACTACTGATAGGCTGCTCAAGCTGGTAATTTAACTTTTTGTGGTGTAATTACTTTATATATGCTTTCTTATTGATCGGAGCCTTTGGAAAATTTGCATTTGTATATATCTATTTCGCAGTTCTTAATTTTATGCATGTTGTGGCAAACCATATGACAACTGAAAAGCAGTAAAAAGAAAGTAGCATTTATTCACATTAAAATGTGCCCCCATCCCAGCTTTAGTGCAGGATGGAGGGCATTATTTGAGTAAAGCCGGAGGCTGAGCATGTATATATAGCATTCCATTCTGGACGTTTAAACCTTATCGCAAATTAAAAGATTTCAAATTTACCGCCTGATGACGTCGTAACCTGCGCATGCGCTGCACATCACCCACAATACACCAAATCCCATGAGATTCACAATTTAAAGAAAATTTTTGTTGCTTAAAAACATAATACAATAAGGGAGGGCATATAACAACACCAATTCTAAAAAGCTTCCAACACAATGTGACTCAAACTCACTACACAAAGGGCAGGGTATATACATGCTCAGCCTCCGGCTTTACTCAAATAATGCCCTCCATCCTGCACTAAAGCTGGGATGGGGGCACATTATTTTTCGTAAAGCCTTTCGGCTTTTCGCATGTATATATAGCATCTTTAAAGGCAACAAAATACAGTTTACAATGCCTTAATTTATTATTCATCAAATAATCATTCATGACCAAATACAGCATCGTTGTAAGACACATCACTCTCAGAATGTCTACAATAAAATTTTTTAAAATTCTTATCCGACTTCCAGTTACCCTGCGAAATAATATTACTAATACTACAGCCTTTACTATAAGCTGCTGAGGCTGATGCCCCCCTATATGAATGTCCCTTGTAAATAGAAGTATCTATACCAGAAAGTTCAAGCACAATTTTGAGCCATCTTGATAACGTACTAGTTGTTACCGCATCAAGTGTTACAAAAGAAACAAAAACTCTGTCACTTTTCCTCATAGAAGCCGTCTTTTGAACATAATACAACAAAGTATGCATTGCACAAATTCTCTCATCTGTATAGTGTTCTACCTTCAGAGAATAGCACTGTCCTGCTTTGGACGTTTTCAGAATTTCAGAAAAGGTAAAAACAACTGCTTGTTGTTGAACAATCATATTATTTAAATCTAATGCACATAATGTCTGAGCTCTAGGCGCTGTTGCTAATGCAACCAAAGCTAATGTTTTCAATGTCAACAGTTTTAACGACAACTTGGATAAAGGCATCAAGCTTTGCAAATACCTTAACACAGTAGACACATTCCATGTCATAACATATCTAGGCTTTGAGGGTTTATGTATAAACACACTCTTCATAAAACGAGAAATCAAAGCAGTTTCTTTACACCAAGAATTTCCAAAAATTTGTAAAGTCTGAAGCAGCATTGCTTTGTGTATATTTATAATAGAGTATGACTTACCACTTCTAAACAGATAGTACAAATAACTTAATACTACCGTTTCAGACGAATAAAATGGACTGGAAAACCTAATACTATTCCACATACACCACTTTTCCAAGCACTGCCGTACTGCTTGGTTGTTCCTCCAGACCATGACTCTGTGATAAAGTTAGCAACTTCTTTTGGAATTCCTCTACTCTGCAAGCTCTTCCGGATAGAACCACGCCAATCATCTTCAGCTTTTTTCCCAAGGGATGAAACTTTTTGTTGTGGGGTAATGCCAGCAAATCTTGATGTCTTGGTAATCTGATAGGAAAATCAGACATATTTTCTAAGAGAACAGGAAACCAACTCTGTGTAAACCAGTATGGAACAACCATGAGAGCTTTGTCTACCTTATCTGATACTACTTTATTTATTACCTTCCCAATTAAATTAAAGGGAGGAAATAAATATGGAACAAACTGGTTCCAAGACAAGGAAAATGCATTTACAGCCATAGCACCAGGTTCAGGGAACCATGAAACAAATTTTGGCAAACGTTTGTTCAACCTTGATGCAAACACATCTACATCAGGTAAAAAAGTATGCCTACAAAGCCTATTAAATATATCTTGCTTTAACATCCACTCGGTTGAATCAGAGAAATTCCTGGAATAAAAATCTGCTGTATTCAACCTGCCAGGAACATGCACAGCTGAAATATAAATCTGCCTAAGCAAGCACCATTCCCATATTTGTTTAGCCAACTTATCCATTTCTATAGACTCCATACCACCAAACTTATTGATATAAGATATGGCAGAAGTGTTATCAGACTGCACCTCTATATGTATGTCTCTACAATCTTCATAAAGAGCCTGTAAACAATAGAAAATTGCAAGGAGTTCAAGGTAGTTTATGCTAGCATTAAGAACTTCTTCATTATTCCATCTACCATTGGTATGAATGTCTGTTTCCAAGTCTATTCCTCCGAAACCTAGAAATGATGCATCAGTTCTACATCGTTTAGATACATTGACAGGTCTTATTCTTTTCCCATTTGTATCATTAATCTTTGTTATCCACCATGTAATTTCCTGTCTACTAAATAAAGACAATCTTATCTCATTATCAAAATCCATACTGTCACCAAGGCCAAGAAGTTTGTCCCTTTCAAGAGCCCTATAATGCAAAGGAGCTTCCAATATAGCGTTAAAAGCGTTAATAATAAGCCCAATAAATGAAGCAAGGTCTCTTACTACAACTAAATCTGCCTTCAACAAAACATGAGCTTTAGACAAAATCTTTTGAACTTTATCATCTGGCAGGAATACTTTAAATTGCACAGTATCAAGAATGTAACCAAAGAATACTAATCTTTGACATGGTATCAAAACAGATTTTTTGCGATTTAAAGTGAATCCTAAGCTTTCTAAAGTTTCTACAATAGTGACGCAATTATTTTGACAAACAGCCTTTTCTTGATTTAGATTAATTGAATCGTCTATATAATATGACGAACGAATATTTTGTTGTATCAAATCTGGATGCTAACTTTGGAATCTTAAACCTTTTATCAGATAAATTTTCATTTTCATCCGAAGAAATATCGTTAGAATCTACTGTCACCCTAAGGTTACTACCTGGAAAATTCTGATCATAAGAATCAAAATACGAGTCATCATAATCATCCATCTCATAATAAAGATCGTCATTTTGATCAACAATTCCTAGCGCTGACCGAAGTCCCGTTATATCTTCTGGAGACAACTTGGAAATGTCAAACAAATTACTATTTTGACTCCGAGACTGACCAGGTGGGTCCGAAGTACCCGACCTTGTATTTGAACCCGAGGGTTTTGATTTTTTAGAGCCCGAAGGTTTAACACTTGTTTTAACAGCAGCCTTTCCCTTTACAGGAGCCTTACCTTTTTTCTTTGGATCAATTACTACCGACTTCAATTTAGTAGAAGCCTGGGTTTTCTTAGTCTCGTTGTTGTTTACGTCAGTGGGTGGGGGTAGGTCATCGGCTGAAAACCCCTCAAATTCTTCTTCGGAGGGGTGTAGACTCGTACGGTCATCATCAGACATACTTACATATACGTATGTTACCAGAAAATTACTTAAAGACCGAAAGGTACGGTCATAAAAATAGAAATTTTTTAAACTCTATACGACACGTCTATTCAAACACGCCGCAAAATGGAAAGTGAATCTCATGGGATTTGGTGTATTGTGGGTGATGTGCAGCGCATGCGCAGGTTACGACGTCATCAGGCGGTAAATTTGAAATCTTTTAATTTGCGATAAGGTTTAAACGTCCAGAATGGAATGCTATATATACATGCGAAAAGCCGAAAGGCTTTACGAAAAATAATAGAAATATGCATGACTATAAATTTAGGCACATTATTTGCCTATTTAAAATCACTAGTTCTTTATGTAAGTAGTAACCATTTGCTGTTTGCAAATGCAATTAAATATGTGCTCTTAATTTTATAAAAAAAGTCACAGTTTTTGAGACCTAGTATTCAACAAGAAAGCATCTGGTAGTTTCAGGGCATCCTGTGAAAGCTTGGATTGTTCATTCACAACAACTTTTAGATATTTTTTGATGAGGATTTTTTTTAGTTAAAATGTTGAAGCATCAGAATGTAGATAAAAATCTTTTAAATCTAAGCATCTTGACAAGAGCTGAAATACCATTTAAAGGGATCAAAATAACGAGAAAAGGACATAGTATTACATCTTTCTTATTTTTTTAATGCTATATGTTCATAATTTAGATTTATGGGTGATAATTTTAGATAAAATGATTTCTTTTCTTTCACCATATTCCCCTACTTTTTCATAGAAATTTTTTGTCAAATCTATGTAAACAATTTCTGTATTTTTTTTAGCTCACCTGTCACAAAGTGACAAGGTGAGCTTTTGTGATAGCGTGGCGTCCATCGTCCGTCCGTGCGTGCGTGCGTCTGTAAACTTTTGCTTGTGACCACTCTAGAGGTCACATTTTTCATGGGATCTTTATGAAAGTTGGTCAGAATGTTCATCTTGATGATATCTAGGTCAAGTTTGAAACTGGGTCACGTGCCATCAAAAACTAGGTCAGTAGGTCTAAAAATAGAAAAACCTTGTGACCTCTCTAGAGGCCGTATATTTCACAAGATCTTCATGAAAATTGATCTGAATGTTCATCTTGATGATGTCTAGGTCAAGTTCAAAACTGGGTCACGTGCCGTCAAAAACTAGGTCAGTAGGTCTAAAAATAGAAAAATCTTGTGACCTCTCTAGAGGCATTATTTTTCAAAAGATCTTCATGAAAATTGGTCAGAACGTTCACCTTAATGATATCTAGGTCAAGTTCGAAACTGGGTCACATGCCATCAAAAACTAGGTCAGTAGGTCAAATAATAGAAAAACCTTGTGACCTCTCTAAAGGCCATATTTTTCATGGGATCTGTATGGAAGTTGGTCTGAATGTTTATCTTGATGATATCTAGGTCAAGTTCGAAACTGGGTCACGTGCAGTCAAAAACTAGGTCAGTAGGTCTAAAAATAGAAAAACCTTGTGACCTCTCTAGAGGCCATATATTTCATGAGATCTTCATGAAAATTAGTCAGAATGTTCACCTTGATGATATCTAGGTCAAGTTCGAAACTGGGTCACAAGCCTTCAAAAATTAGGTCAATAGGTCAGATAATAGAAAAACCTTGTGACCTCTTTAGCGGCCATATTTTTCATGGGATCTCTATGAAAGTTGGTCTGAATGTTCATCTTGATGATATCTAGGTCAAGTTTGAAAGTGGGTCACGTGCATTCAAAAACTAGGTCAGTAGGTGAAATAATAGAAAAACCTTGTGACCTCTCTAAAGGCCATGTTTTTCATGGGATCTGTATGAAAATTGGTCTGAATGTTCATCGTGATTATATCTAGGTCAAGTTCGAAACAGGGTCACGTGCCTTAAAAAACTAGGTCAGTAGGTGTAAAAATAGAAAAACTTTGTTACCTCTCTAGAGGCCATACTTGTGAATGGATCTCCATAAAAATTGGTCAGAATGTTCACCTTGATAATATCTAGGTCAAGTTTGAAACTGGGTTACGTGCCTTAAAAAACTAGGTCAGTAGGTCAAATAATAAAAAAACCTTGTGACCACTCTAGAGGCCATACTTTTCATGGGATCTGTATGAAAGTTGGTCTGAATTTTCATCTTGATGATATCTAGGTCAGGTTTGAAACTTGGTCAACTGCGGTCAAAAACTAGGTCAGTAGGTCTAAAATTATTCAAATCTTTTGACCTCTCTAGAGGCCATATTTTTCAATGGATCTTCATGAAAATTGATCTGAATGTTCACCTTGCTGATATCTAGGTCAGTTTCGAAACTGGGTCACGTGCAGCCAAAAAATAGGCCAGAAGGTATAAAAATAGAAAAACCTTGTGACCTCTCTAGAAGCCATATTTTTCATGAGATCTTCATGAAAATTAGTGAGAATGTTCAACTTGATGATATCTAGGTAAAGTTCAAAACAGGGTCACGTACCTTTGAAAACTAGGTCAATAGGTCAAATAATAGAAAAATCTTGTGACCTCTCTAAGAGACCTTGAAAATTGGTCAGAATTTTTATCTTGATAATATCTAGGTCAAGTTCAAAACTGGGTCACATGAGCTCAAAAACTAGGTCACTATGTCAAATAATAGAAAAAACGACGTCATACTCAAAACGTGGTCATGTGGGAAGAGGTGAGCGATTCAGGACCATCATGGTCCTCTTGTTTAATTCAAGTCTTAAATCCTAATTTTGTCACATTTTTCTGACAGTAATTGAGAAAATGTCTGATGTATGAAATGCTGCTAATGTATTTGTGGCATGAAAATCTTCTTGTTCATTTTTCTGGGTTGGTGCCAATGGCCTTTATTTTGTCTGACAATTAAAGCAGTGTTGTTCTTACGGCAATTACAAACTTCATCTTTGTGGGGATAGGGTGTGGAGGGGTGGGGGGAAGGAAACAGTCTCCAAGGGTCTTGCTTGTTTGACTCTCTGCTTTAGAAGGTTCTTGTAGTAGTTACTGTTTTCCAAGTGTGTGGCTCATAGTAATATTATCAAACATGTCAATTAACCTTAAATTGTTTTTTTCTCACTTTTAAAAGAAGACTGAAAACACTTTACATTTTAATTACTAATTGAATTGTTCAGAACTTAGCTAAATAATAAGTGTTTGAGTAATGAAAATGCATATATAGCTGTAAATGTCATTTCTGCTTTATTTTTTAACTTGCCTTTCCTGTCTTGTAACAAGTAATAACTGAAAATTACTCAGTTGCAGCTGCTTTGTTGACATTAATTTGGAGTAATATGGAGTCTGTGTTTCCTACAGTCTGGAATTATATCTTGAGGGACCTTCCTTAGTTCAGGTCTAAATAATGACACTAGACCTATAATTTACTGATTATACCATCATCTGTTCAATCTGGGGAATGTCAGCTTTTCTGTCTCTTGACTTCCAAAAACATTTGCAAAACCAGGATAGTTTATCTCTCTGTCTGTCTTGGCAGTCCAGTCCTAAGAATATTTTCTTTTTGCATGTAAAAACCTCTGGGGACTTTTTCTCTGTAAGGTAGATTTCAGTTATTAATTTTTAAGAATACAAGTTTCAGATGTTAGAGAATTTTTATTTAATTTATTCACCATAATAAAATGTAGGTCATTTCGAATTCAGCAATGCTGGAAACGAAGGGGAACATTGGTCTACTGGTTTAAGTGTTGTCTGGCAACTTGGAGCTAACAATCCCCTGTGAAAAAGGTTCATGAACTTCATGAATTTCTTCATGAAATAGTTCATGAATAAATATTCATGAGAATCAAAATTTATGTTTCATTAATTTCGATATTCATGAACTTGTTCATGAATTAAAAATGATACATGAACAAGTTCATGAATATTGAAATTCATGAAACATAAATTTTGATTCTCATGAATATTTATTCATGAATTTTAATTCATGAAGAAGTTCATGAATATTGAAATTCATGAAACATAAATTTTGATTTTTCATGAATTTTGCTTCATGAACAAGTTCATGAATATTGAAATTCATGAAACATAAATTTTGATTTTCATGAATTTTTAGTCATGAACTATTTTGTAAAAAAGAAGGGGAAAAAACAGGTTTTATGAACTTATTCATGAACTAGTCAAGGTCACCTGGTAACACTAAGAAACGAGAGATCTGCATGTGATGGAATTACAATTTCGGTAGAGCTTGATACAAGAAAAATTCCTGTATAAAAGGTTCATTAACATTGGCCTAGTAGTTTCAGAGATTTTGTTGAAAAAAAATGGAAGGACGAACAGACAGCGATCCTTACTAGATCAACCTCGCACCTTGTGCAAGGTAAGCTAAAAGTAAATTTCTGAACTGGCGACTGACCATTTGCAACATTCTAACTAAGTCTTAAAGAGTACAATTTACAAAACTGAAGAATGCTATGGTTCACAACAAAGATTTATTTTCCCTTCATTGGTGTCATTCCACCCTCAACAAATGACATGTTGAGTAAAAACAGTAAACTAAATTTAGAGTGGGATTGGGAGCATAATAAGAAGTAAACAATTGCTGTATAAAATACAAAACATTAAGTTAAACAATGTATAATTTACTTTAATATCAAGATCAAAATTCAGACACTAGCTTTGCTTCAGGGTCGTGAAAACTTGTGACATTTTAAAAGGATTTTATAGTTTTTAAAATGAACGATTTATGACAACACCATATTAATTACTTACTTGATATTCAGTATACTAATGTTCCTTTTAAATCATTTCTTACTGTAGTATAATAAGTATTTCCTTCTTATTTGCTGCACAAACTTCTCAAAAATTGCTGAATCACATGTGCAAACAATTTCTAGCATGCAACAAAATAAAGGAAACTGATCATGTGACATAATGAATTTAATGTTTATGAACATTCATGAAGAGTTCATGAACTTATTCATTATTGTAAAAGGTAATAAACCTAAGTTTTATGTTTAATGAATGAACAGTTTAGAAACTCACAATTAGGTTCAAGATCTGGTATTGAACTAGAAAAAGTTTTTGAATTTTAGTACTTTTAATGAACCCGTGTTCATGAACAATTTTGGTTCTTACTCTTACCAACAGTAACTGTTCAGGAACTGGTAAAGTTCTGTAAGTTCTTGAACTTTTGCAGTTTCTGAACCAATGGTCAAGAACCGTCATTGTTTTAGAACCACAGTCTAAGAACTGTTATGCAGGTTCAGGAACAGTTCTTTAAGTTCATCAGAAGTTCTTGAATGTTCAAGAACTTAATACTAGTTCTAGAAAATCTTTTACAGGGGAAAACCATAACCCTGTAGTTCCTGAATCACAGTTTCAATCATTATATGAATTTCTTAAATTATTTAATGGATTTTCTGAAATTTTCATGAACTACATTTACAAGTTCATGAAGTGAAAGTAATATTCTTGAACTTGAGAGTTCATGAATTTAAGTAAGTGAACTTTTCCTTGTAGTTCATGAACTTTTTTTTATAATTCATAAAATAATTCATGAATTCTTACAGAAAGTGGAATCAAGAGCAATTAATATAAGTTTACATCTTTCTTGCAGTTACATATCACAGTTTCAGATGTGGTGAATATACTAAATAAAAAAGCTGTTAACCAGTACATCTATTTGGGTATTCTTGATGAGCATTTAAATTTTGACACAAATGCACAGTCTGTTAAAGTTCCAAGTTGATCGAGTACTTGGGCTCCTAAATTAATAGCTGAGTCAAAAAATCTTGATGTTTTACCAAACAACATCTGTACAAAGCTATATGAAAGGACAGTATGATCAGTTGTTGAATATGATGTCTCTATCTGGGGTACAAGTGCCATCCAAAACTCTTATCTTAGTTTGAAGATACATAGTCAGGGTGGCCAACCCATCTGACTTTTTGGTATCAGGTACACATGGGGAAAAATAACTCAATTCAGGTTATAATATTGCTTATATTTATTTTATATCTGATGGATTTTAATAACAGTGACACCTGCAATGCTTTAGAACATTGATAGAAAACATATTCTTAGGAATACTGGAGTGATCAGAAATTTAAGAAAACTAAAATGTAGCATATTCTTGCAATGATTTCACACTGAAACTAGGTCACTAGGCCACTAGGTCAAATAACATTTTTTAAAATAAATGCTCTGTCTGTATTGGTCGTGCAACCAAGACAGATTGAAAAATAAAATTAACTCCAAAGGTACATACAGTTTTGGTTCATACTTACAATATTTTGTAAATACAACTCTATCTAGCAGATTTAAAAACAAAAAAGATCTCTAAAAGAATATACAAAAAATAAATAATGTCATAAAATATTGCAGTTTGCAGGAAGGACCAGTACATATCTAGCTTAGTGTCAGTTTGTGCAGGTGGAGTTTAAATTTTCCTTGATTGATTGATTTATTGTTCTCTATTTTTGTGCCCCCACCCCCACCCCCACTCCTGGAATACATCTTCCTCCCGTCCTGGGGCATATAGATTTGGTCTTGTCTATGCATCTGTCTGTGCATCCGTCCAAAGTTTGTGACATGCCTAGCTCAAAAAGTACTTGATATAAACTGATGAAACCTTGCTTGAGTCTTAATCATGATATGAACTTGCACACCTACTATTTTTCATCTGGCTCCGCCCCATATTTCCAGAGTTATGGCCACTGAAATAGTCAAAAATGCACCTTTTCACGTAACTCAGAAAGTATTTCACATAAATTGATGAAACCTTGCATGAGTCTTTATCGTTATATGAGCTTGCGCACCTCCTATTTTTTGTCTGGCTCCATCCCGTATTTCTAGAGTTATGGCCCTTGAAATAGTCAAAAATGCACATTTTCATCTTGTGAGGCCCCAGCTCAAAAAGTATTTCATATAAATTGATTGAACCTTGCATGAGTATTTATCATGATATAAACTTGCACACCTCTTATTTTTCGTCTGGCTCCACCCACCTATTTTAAAAGTTACGGCCCCTGAAATAATAAAAAATGCACATTTTAACCTAATGATGTGCCTAGCTCAAAAAGTATTTAATGTAAATTCATGAAACCTTGCACGAGTCTTTATCATGATGTGACCTTGCACACTTAATTGGCATTCTTCTTGATAATCTTAGTGCTTATTACAGAGTTATGGCCCTTGAAATAGCCAAAATAGTGGATTTTTTTGTTTGTGATGCTCATAGCTCAAAAAGTATATGGCCTAGAATAATGAATCCTTTATACAAAATGTTTGTTGAGGCTATACCCACTTATGATTGCAAACATTTGAATTGTCATTATACCAGTGGGGGCACACCCTGTGTCCTACAGACACATTCTAGTTTGATTGTTCTCTATTTGCAATATACTCCATACAGCAGCTACAGCTGTAAAGATGCTTTTGTTGTTCAGGATGTTTTCAGTATTTAATAAAGTGTGAGATGTGAAAAAATTGTCACCAAAGAAAATGTCAAGATGCATTTCAATATTATTGCTGCTTTCAGAAATATGGGAATTTGTGTTAAAGATAATGTCCCTTGGGTTTTGACTATGCCAAAGCATTTACTTACTAACTTGTCATTATCGAGTTACTCGATGAATATGATATGTATTGCTTAGCAGAACAAGTATTTCCAAGAAAAAGTAGAAGAAAATTCTGACAAAATGCATATCAGAGTTATGGTTCTTGGCATACATAGTCCCCTAATGATGATAAACAAGTATGCAAAGTTTCAAGGCTGTAGCAAAAATTTTAACCAATGCCGTCTAACAAGTGATGACAATACCTTGTAGATTTTTTTAAAAAATCAGACAAGCTTATAATTTCAAATAGCAGAAATATTGGGCAAATCAGGTGGGTTGTTAACAGTCAGTGGCTCTATTTCCATTTGCAGACTATCATATTGGGAAAATTGCTTTTTATGGGCGTGTCTGGTCCATATCTTTGTCATCAATGAATATATTTTCAAATAACTTGGCATGAATGTGTACCACAGTAAGACGATGTGTCGCGCGCAAGACCCAGGTCCGTAGCTCAAAGGTCAAGGTCACACATAGATGTTAAAGGATAGTGCATTGATGGGCGTGTCCAGTCCATATCTTTGTCATCGATGGATGGATTTTCAAATAACTTGGCATAAATATGTACCACAGTAAGACGACATGTCGTGCGCAAGACCCAGGTCCATAGCTAAAAGGTCAAGGTCACACTTAGACGTTAAAGGATAGTGAATTGATTGGCGTGTCCGGCCCATATCTTTGTCATCGATGGATGGGTTTTCAAATAACTTGGCATGAATGTGTACCACAGTAAGATGACGTGTCACACGCAAGACCCTGGGCCAAAGCTCAAAGGTCAAGGTCACACTTAGACATTAAAGGTCATTTTTCAAGATAGTGCATTGATGGGCATGTCCGGTCCATATCTTTGTCATTCATGCATGGATTTTAAAATAACTATGCATGAATGTGTGACACAGTAAGACGACGTGTCGTGCGCAAGACCCAGCTCCGTAGGTCAGAGGTCCTAAACTCTAACATTGGCCATAACTATTCATTCAAAGTGCCATCGGGGGCATGTGTCATCCTATAGAGACAGCTCTTGTTCATTATTAATACCATAAACATACATTATATGATATTAAGTTTGAAAAATGTGTAATATTTGAGCTGAAACAAAATTACCCATTGCAACAATTGTTTGATTAGTTTGTACTAGTTAAAGCTGATATGCAAGGTTAATTATACCCCCACCAAACATGTTTGAGGGGGGTATATAGGAGTCAGTTTTGTCGCATCCCGTCCCGTCGCGACCCGATATCTATTATCTCAGTTATTACCAAATGGATTTGATTCAAACTTAAAATACATGTTCCACCTTATCACCCACATCATGTGACACAAGGTGCATAACTCTTGACACCAAGTTTTCATGAATTATGTCCCCTTTTACTTAGAATTTAAGGTTAATTTTGTTGTATTTTCACTATATCTCAGTTATTACTAAATGGCTTTGATTCAAACTTAAAATAGATGTTCCACCTCATCACCCACATCATGTGACATGAGGTGCATAACTCTGACACCATATTTTTGTTATGAATTATGCCCCTTTTTACTTAGAATTTAAGGTTGATTTTGATGTATTTTCACTTTATCTCAGTTACTACTGAATGGATTTGATTCAAACTTAAAATAGATGTTCCACCTCATCACCCACATCATGCGACACAAGGTGCATAACTCTGACACCAAGTTTCATGAATTATGTCCCCTTTTACTTAGAATTTAAGGTTAATTTTGTTGTATTTTCACTATATCTCAGTTATTTCTAAATGGATTTGATTCAAACTTAAAATAGTTGTTCCACCTCATCACCCAGATGATGTGACATAAGGTGCTTAACTCTGACATAAATTTTTTATGAATTATGTCCCCTTTTACTTTAAATTTAAGGTTGATTTTGATGTATTTTCACTATATCTCAATTATTACAAAATGGATTTGATTCAAACTTAAAATAGATGTTCCACCTCATCACCCACATCATGTGACACAAGGTGCATAACTCTGACACCAATTTTTCATGAATTATGCCCCTTTTTACTTAAGTTAAGTTAAGTTTGAAAAATGTGTAATATTTGAGCTGAAACAAAATTACCCATTGCAACAATTGTTTGATTAGTTTTTACTAGTTAAAGCTGATATGCAAGGTTAATTATACCCCCACTAAACATGTTTGAGGGGGGTATATAGGAGTCAGTTTTGTCGCGTCCCGTCGCGTCCCGTCCCGTCGCGACCCGATATCTATTATCTCAGTTATTACCAAATGGATTTGATTCAAACTTAAAATACATGTTCCACCTTATCACCCACATCATGTAACACAAGGTGCATAACTCTTGACACCAACTTTTCATGAATTATGTCCCCTTTTACTTAGAATTTAAGATTAATTTTGTTGTATTTTCACTATATCTCAGTTATTACTAAATGGCTTTGATTCAAACTTAAAATAGATGTTCCACCTCATCACCCACATCATGTGACATAAGGTGCATAACTCTGACACCATTCTTTTTTTATGAATTATGCCCCTTTTTACTTAGAATTTAAGGTTGATTTTGATGTATTTTCACTATATCTCAATTATTACAAAATGGATTTGATTCAAACTTAAAATAGATGTTCCACCTCATCACCCACATCATGTGACACAAGGTGCATAACTCTGACACCAATTTTTCATGAATCATGCCCCTTTTTACTTAGAATTTAAGGTTAATTTTGATGTATTTTCACTATATCTCAATTACTACTGAATGGATTTGATTCAGACTTAAAATAGATGTTCCACCTCATCACCCACATCATGTGACACAAGGTGCATAACTCTGACACTATTTTTTCTTGAATTGTGTCCCCTTTTACCTAGAATTTAGGTTAATTTTTATGTATTTTCACTATATCTCATTCTGATTGGCTTAGAGCCAAAGGGAAGTAACCTTTTTTTAACCTTTGTACTGAGTTTCTTCCCCTTAAATTCCAGGAATTAGTCTGTTTTTAGAAATCCTATTTTTAGATTTTCAATATTTTAGGTATTTTTCTAACTTTTTAGCTCACCTGAGCACGAAGTGCTCAAAGGTGAGCTTTAGTGATCACCCTGTGTCCGGCGTCCGTCGTCGTCCGTCGTCCGTCCGTCCGTCCGTCGTCAACAATTTGACTGTTAACACTCTAGAGGTCACATTTTTGACCCAATCTTAATGAAACTTGGTCAGAATGTTACCCTCAATAAAATCTTGGACGAGTTCGATATTGGGTCATCTGGGATCAAAAACTAGGTCATCAGGTCAAATCAAAGGAAAAGCTTGTTAACACTCTAGAGGTCACATTTTTGGCCCAGTCTTAATGAAACTTGGTCAGAATGTTACCCTCAATAAAATCTTGGACGAGTTCGATATTGGGTCATCTGGGGTCAAAAACTAGCTCATCAGGTCAAATCAAAGGAAAAGCTTGTTAACACTCTAGAGGTCACAATTTTGGCCCAATCTTAATGAAACTTGGTCAGGATGTTACCCTAAATAAAATCTTGGACGAGTTCGATATTGGGTCATCTTGGTTCAAAAACTAGGTCACCAGGTCAAATCAAAGAAAAAGCTTGTTAACACTCTAGAGGTCACATTTTTGGCCCAATCTTAATGAAACTTGGTCAGAATGTTACCCTCAATAAAATCTTGGACGAGTTCGATATTTGGTTATCTGGGTTCATAAACTAGGTCACCAGGTCAAATCAAAGGAAAAGCTTGTTAACACTGTAGAAGCCGCATTTATGACTGTATCTTCATGAAACTTGGTCAGATTGTTAATATTGATGATCTTAAGGTCCAGTTTGAATCTGGGTCATGTAGGATAAAAAACTAGGTCACCAAGCCAAATCAAATGAAAAGCTAGTTTACACTAGAGGCCACATTTATGACCATACCTTAATGAAACTTGGTCAAATCTTGATGATCTATAGCTCAAGTTCAAATCTGGGTTAGGTGGGGTCAAAAACTAGGTCACTAGGTCATGTCAAAGGAAAAGCTTGTTAACACTCTCGAGGCCACATTTATGACTATATCTTCATGAAACTTAATCAGAATGTTAAACTTGATGATCTTTAGGGCAATTTTGAATCTGGGTCATGTCGGGTCAAAAACTAGGTCACCGGGTCAAATCAAAGGAAAAGCTAATTAACACTGTAGAGGCCACGTTTATGACCATATCTTAATGAAACTTGGTCAGAATGTTAATCTTGATGATCTTTAGGTCAAGTTTAAATCTGGGTCAGATGGAGTCAAAAACTAGGTCACTAGGTCATATCAAAGGAAAAGCTTGTTAACACTCTAGAGGCCACATTTATAACTATATCTTCATGAAACTTAGTCAGAATGTTAAACTTGATGGTCTTTAGGTCAAGTTCGAATCTTGGTCATGTCGGGTCAAAAACTAGGTCACGGGGGTCAAATAAAAGGAATAGTTAGTTAACACTTTAGAGGCCACATTTATGACCATATCTTAATGAAACTTGTTCAGAATGTTAATCTTGATGATCTATAGGTCAAGTTTAAATCTGGGTCAGGTGTGTTAAAAAACTAGGTCACTAGGCCAAATCAAAGGAAAAGCTTGTTAAGACTCTAGAGGCCAGATGTATGACTGTATCTTCATGAAACTTAATCAGAATGTTAATCTTGATGATCTTTAGGTCAAGTTCAAATCTGGGTCATGTGGGGGCAAAAACTAGGTCACCGGGTCAAATCAAAGGAAAAGCTAGTTAACACTTTAGAGGCTACATTTATGACCATATCTTAATGAAACTTGGTCAGAATGTTGATCTTGATGATCTATAGGTCAATAGGTCAGGTGAGCGATACAGGGCCTTCATGGCCCTCTTGTTTATTATAAGTCCTATGTAAAAAGTAAAAACATTTTCCGTGGTAACATGGGTCGGTAAGACACTTTTTTGTATTCACTTTTAGTGTATCTCTAATATTAGAAATTTAACATGTCGTGCGCAAGACCCAGGTCCGTAGCTCAAAGGTCAAGGTCACACTTAGACATTAAAGGATAGTGCATTGATGGGCGTGTCCGGTCCATATCTTTGTCATCGATGGATGGATTTTCAAATAACTTGGCATGAATGTGTACCACAGTAAGACGACGTGTCGCGCGCAAGACCCAGGTCCGTAGCTCAAAGGTCAAGGTCACACTTAGACGTTAAAGGTCATTTTTCATGATAGTGCATTGATGGGCGTGTCCGGTCCATATCTTTGTCATTCATGCATGGATTTTAAAATGACTATGCATGAATGTGTGACTTAGTAAGACGACGTGTTGCGCGCAAGACCCAGCTCCGTAGGTCAAAGGTCCTAAACTCTAACATCGGCCATAACTACTCATTCAAAGTGCCATCGGGGGCATATGTCATCCTATGGAGACAGCTCTTGTTTTTTTCAAGATGAGGCAAGACTGCCAAAGTAGTTTTAAAGTAGATCACCAGTTTCAAGTGCGGGAGGTCATGCGTTCACTCTGAGACTAGCTGCCTCTAACCAAAGACTTGCAAAATTGGACTAATAGCTGCTCAGCATCAAGACGATAGTTCTAGGACTGGTCAGCCTGGTACAGTATAATGTGACTGGCTGTTCATTACATTGAAACATTCAAGAATTAATTGTCAATACACTGGTGCTTTCCACCTTTGCACCCACAATGAACACCTACTAATAAACTTTGATAATGTGGCAGTTGACCTCAATACAATCCACACTGTTTATTTTCCAATACAGGTAAATCCAATATTTGCTTCACAATAGATCTGTGACGGATTATCTTTGAACACCCCTGGACTTATTGGACTCAACTGCTAATTATCAAAGCTTATTAGTACCACCAAAACAGATAAGAAAAAAATAACCCACTGGCTTTATTGTCAAAACAAAGCAGAATAGTTTTTCACCCTATTGCTACTAACATAATAAAGATGATTAGTTCTGTTAGTCAGTCTGGTACAAGCTGTCACTGTTTTGAAACTTTTACCATATTAGTTATTCGAAGAAGTAGACTGCAGGGACAGGATGCAGTGCTACTGAAGCAGACATTACATATGATGACCGTACAGTTTAAAAAAATTGAACGAGTCCACCAATTTTAGAATCCTTACGGTGTGTACAATCTTAGTCCCTGGTCACAGTACCTATCGGCCCCATACGATCTTTAGAGGATGCAGTCGTAGGATATCCATACAGAAATCGCAGACAAGTCAGGCGGAGCTCACAAGGAGCATGTCTGTACCTGGTACGGTGCTCTTGGGTTTGTATGGCACTCGTACGGTGTCCCTGTGACAAGAATAAATCAGTTCAGCGACATCTAAAAAAAAATCCATTTTAATCATAGGATATTTGTACGGACATTGCAGACAAGTTGTACGGAGCTCACAAGGAGCCCGGTTGTACCTCGTATGATGCCCATTGGCTGGAACGGCACTCGTACGGTGTCCGCAAGGTGTCCCTGCGACAAGAATAAACCAGTTTGGCGATGTTGGAAAAAATGTCCATTTGTAACAACTCAGCTGATCGTAATGCCCCACAAGCCCTGTGCGGACATCGCACGTTCTCCACACAGTGTCCTTAATATCAAACGGACATTATACATTGACCGTGCAAGTCCCCTGCGAAAGTCGTGTGAGCATCAGCAAGCCTCGTACTTTTCAAAATCCGTGTGAAGCCCATATGAGCTCTTCCGGGGCCCGTGTGGTTCCTGTACGGGACTCTTGTGAGCTGCTTCTGACTTCAAAAATTTCTACCAGCTCTTAAAGAACTTGGGAGCTCGGTGAAGAGTTCCCGAGTCCTCTTCAAGTTAAAAAATCCATATGACGCTCGTACTAGCCAACTATGTTCGTACGGACGCCGTACAAGTTTGCTAAAATTCGACTGAAAACCTAATCCTATGGAGCTTGTAGGGTTCTTGTGACCAGGGTATTAGTAAGGTCAGTTTTGTTTAGAGAGTTTGTCTTCTCTTCTATTGTATGTATGCTAGGTTTAAACAAAAATGTAAATGAGTTTTTTACTGTAGGATACACTTTTTTGATGAGAACAAACAAAATTGAAGAGATGAATGCTAAGAGATTCATTTATTATGTAGACTAATTCAAGACCATATCTAATACATGCTGTTGTAATGGACAGACACCCCTAGACAGTACCAAAACAGAAGAAAGAGCTAATGTAAAGACATAGGATGATACCCAACACCCCCATCCCCTCCCTGTTAAATCTTTTCTGTTTGACAATTCCATAATTATGTATCTGTGTATTTTGCATATAGGTAGCTGTGATTTATATACTGTTAATACCAGCTCACCTGATTTTAATAAATATATCTATTTTTTTGTGGGGGGTGGGGGAGGGGAGGGGGTTAATGAAGTTTTCAACAGTATTTCAGTTAATGTAACAGCGGAACCTAACCAGTATGTCCTGGATTCTGTACTACTACAAACATGTTCTCCGCAAGTAACTGCCAACTTCCCCACTTGAATCAGAGGTGGAGGATGAATGATTTCAGGCACAGTGTCTTTTATCAAATCGTTACAGAGAAAACTTGTTTTTTTTTATTATGAATTTCAAAAGACTGTCAAATAAAGATTATTTCTCCTGAAGTTAATTCTGTTGACCAATAGTGTGGTGGTGATAAACCAATAAGCCATATTGAGCCCAACAGAATCATTAAATACCAGTCAGTCAGTCTGTCTATCAGTCATACCATGATCATAATGGAGATAATTCTTGTGAGACTAAAATAATAATTGTAGCTGTGGTAGTTTCCCTTTGCAAATAATTTCATGCAGTCAGTGAACCCTCCTCACAAGCATATGTGATGGAGGATGAATAACCTTACATATACAGATAACTCGCCAACAGCGGGTCACTATCTAAACTTTTAGCATATAGTGAAGAATGTTTAGACTTTCATGATATCTAAACTTACTAACACTTAAAACTGTTGCTCGCATTCATATCAATATTTGATTTATTTTAATCATTCTTTTATGTCTGAAGTTATGATGAAATATTTATACCTGTCTGATTTACCAATAGGGGGTCACTTTTGCCAATAGGGGGTCACCTAGTTTATCATTTTTTTTATCCATTTAAAATTTGTCTTTTTCTGACAAAACATGACTGTGGTATTAGAAATAAACATTTCAAGACAGAATATAATGAGAGACAGTATGTTTACATTTCAAACAGGAGATATTAAGTCAAAGAATATAGCACTAGTTTTCACAGTTGTATTTCTATGCATAATTAGCACCACCTATATCTAAAACTAAAGTCAAAATATTGATTCACAGAACCTTATTCATTTATCTAGATTTGCCAGTTCAAACCAGTACAACATCAAATCAACCTTTGATTTGTATTTTTAAGCAAAATGAACAACCTTTTGATTATCCCTGAAATGAGTGATTCTCTATTGGCTGAATGACCGCCTCTGTTTAATGGCACTTTTTTTCATCGAAGTCAATCTAAAATTCATAATCATATTATTCCTATGAAAGTGTGTGTTTCACTCTTCAAAATGGTACCAAATTTGTGTGGTTTTATCTAAGATATTGTGAGGTATGCTCAAAAATATTCTACTTTGAAGAATTCAAGAGTGCTAAAATCCAAGTCAAGAAACATGGTTGCCAGAGTTATCTACTCATGGAACTCAAACTCTTTAGATTAGATCCATCTTCTTTTGTCTAATAATTGTTAAATGATAAGTTTATATAACTGGATACTTAAACATTGTATACTCTAATATGTTTAAGAGAGATTCACATTTTATTCTCAAGTGACCTGCTATTGGCAGTGATTCTCTATTGGCAAGTTGACTGTATTGTCTTCAGCCAATCATTGCAAAGAATATACACCTTAAGGTTTAGGAGTATATCACCAAAACACAGAAATATAAACGAATAACATCGTTACCAATATTTTACTTAACCATTACATGTTCTGCCCCCGTACTGTCCCGTACTGAAAATATTCTGAAAAAGTTGTCCCCCTTTGAAAATGAATGCCATTTGTAAAGAAATAAAAATAAACAATTGCTGAAAACTGTGTTCCACTTAATTATGTGAAATTTCAACACTCGCATGCGATTGCAAATGAATCAAAACTATCATGTGTAACAGTTCTTTGAAAATGGTGAGTTTTTGAAGGCGTTTGACTGCCCAGGAGTAGGTCCCATTTAGGCAGTCCTTTTTTTGGAATTCAATGTTTATATTAGTATACTGACACTTGTTTTGTTGTTTTTGTAATGATAACGTGTATATTACTTATATTACTCTACAAAACAAGTGTCAGTATACTGATATAAGCATTGAATTCCGAAAAAAGAACTGTTTAAACAGGCCCCACTTTCAGGCAGTCAAGCGCTTTTAAAAACTCACCATTTTCAAGGAACTGTTACACATGTTTGTTTGGATGCATTTGTAATAGCGTGCGAGTGTTGAAATTTCACATAACTAGGTGGAACACAGTTTTCAACGATTGTTTATTTTTATTTCTTTACAAATGGCATTCATTTTCAAAGGGGGACAGCTTTTTAAGAATATTTCCAGTACGGGACAGTATGGCAAAACATGTAATGGTCAGGTAAAATATTGGTAACGATGTTGTTCGTTTATAAAATATTTCTGTGTTTTGGTGATATACTCCTAAACCTTAACTGGGATTCACACCAGTTTATACCTTTCCTTTAAATTGGATTACAAATATACACTATAAACAGTAACTGTTGCTAAATTACATGGAGAACTTTATCAAAATCTCAGCTTTAGGTGGCATGCAAATGATAATTTACAAGGAACATTAAGATAGTATTCACATAAACAGTTTAATAAATCACACATCTGAAGTTTAGACTTTAAGTTAGATCCAAAGAGAAGTTTGTTACTGTTTGTACAGAATCCGATATATATTATTGTATCAATTCAATACTTAAGATTTATACTGCGCTGCATTAATTAAATGCTGGTCGCATCATTTAAATACTGTTCATTTATACTGCTGCATCATTTAAATACTGTTGATTTACATACTGCATCAGTTAAAATACTGGTGATCTATACTGATGCATCAATTAAATACTAACCGCCTCGGTAGCCTAGTGGTAGAGCGTCCGCTTTGAGTGCGGGAGGTCGTGGGTTCGATCCCCAGCGGCGTCATACCAAAGACGTAAAAAATGGTACTAGCAGCTTCCTCGCTTGGCGCTCAGCATTAAGGGGATAGTGTTAGGACTGGTCAGCCCGGTGTCAGTATAATGTGACTGGGTGGGGTATCATTGTGGCGTGTCTACGACTTGATATTCCAGTGAGGCAGCACTATAAAGTTGGGCATGGTGCTCACTGCTACAAGTAGACACCGTCATTTATATGACGGAAAAATTGTTGAAAAAGACGTTAAACCCGAACACACACACACACACTCACTCAATTAAATACTGGTGATTTATACTGATGCATCTAGATTAATTACTGGTGATTAAATACTGGTGTTTTATACTGCATCATCAATTGAATACTTGTAATTTATACTGCTGCATCATTTTCAATGAGAAACAAACAAATTCAACTGCCCATTTGATCAGTTTTTAGCTCACCTGAGCCAAAGGCTCATGGTGAGCTTTTGTGACTGCTCAATGTCAGTTGTCCGTTGTGCGTCCAGAAACATTTTCTAAAAAAGTCTTCTCCTAGAAAACCACAGGAAAGAATTGCACCAACTTCACAGGTATGATCCTTGGGTGGCCCCCTTTCAAACTTATTCAACTGAAAGGAAAAACTTTAAAAATCTTCTTGTCTGAAACTGCAAGGCCTAGGCTTTTGATATTTGGTATGTAGCATTGCTTAGTAGATCTCTAACAAGGTTTTTCAAATTATGCCCCTGGGGTGAAAAGAGGCCCCACCCTGGGGTCACTTGTCATATGAGTTATATAGGAATAAATACTTCAAAAATTATCAGATCATATTTCCTAGACTGTTTAATTATAATTACCTGATGACCCCAAGCGATTAGGGGGTCACTTGACTGTGACCTTGACCTACTGACCTACTTTCTTGTTTTTTAAGGTACAGCCTTGAAATTTGGAAGACATGTTCAGTTTTGCACACCGATCTTAAAACTGACTTTCAGTGACCATGAACATGACCTACTGACCTACTTTCTAATATTTTAGCATCATTTTGCCATTTTAAACATGTGGTGGGAATTACTGAGGTGAGCGATTCAGGGTCATCATGACCCTCTTGTTCAATATGGTTAATACAGCAAAATATTTCCAGTTTCCTACTAACATCTGTATAATTATTGAAAATTATTGATTTATCAAAATCATTGTCTATTTTATTTGTAAACATAATCTTATGAATTTTGGCAAAAGTTGAAAACATACCTGTAAATATTATGTTGCTGATAATATTTGTTAACAGATTGATGTTCCTTGTGAAGTGGTTCCTTCAGTACTTTATGCCACTGGCAAAACATTAAATGAATTTAACAGCCGAAGAAAACAGAAAATTGTCAGTTTTTATATTTGTAAGATCCTCTGGTTGTTAATTAATATTTACAATATGCTTTTGCACTGTTGTGTGTAAGTTTCTAATATATCATGATACTGTGGAAGATGAAAGTAATTAGATTAAAATTATTTTATTTGGAATAGACAAAAAATATAGCACTGTTGAAAGTTGTACATGTGTGAGGAGTCTTGATACTATTATCAAAGTAACTAGTTATTGTGTGAAAATATCATTCTGTGGATGGAATATTAAGAAACTTTGATTGATTTTGTGATTAAATTGATTATGTGTTAGGTATAGCATAGAAGAGAGGAGGGAGGGGGATTTTTTCTGTTTTTAGGTTTAAATGATTTGAAGAGGTCTCATGATTGACAAAATATGCCGATATGTTAGGGAAGAAAATGAAATATTTAAAGTAATAGATTGAGGCAACTAGGTGTGGGAAGAAAGTTAGAGGAGGAGGTGATAAAACAGGAAAGGTAAAGGAGAGAAGTAGTAAAGCATAGAGGTGGAAGTGCTTCCATAACATAGGGAAAGGAGAGACTTGATGAAGCATGGAGGGGAAGAACTTCCAGAAGGTAGGGAAGGTAGAGAGCTGAAAAGCATGGAGGGCGACAGCTTCCAGAACAAAGGGAAGGGAGAGAGCTCATACAGCATTGAGGAAATGAGTTTCCAAAAAATAGCGAAGTGAGGGAGCTGATAAAGCATAGAGTACGAAGAGCTTCCAGAAGATAGGGAAGGGAGAGAGATAATAAAACATGAAGAGGGAAGAGCTTTCAGAAGATACGGGAGGGGGAGAGATAATAAAACATGAAGAGGGAAGAGCTTTCAGAAGATACGGGAGGGGGAGAGATGATAAAACATGAAGAGGGAAGAGCTTTCAGAAGATACGGGAGGGGGAGAGATGATAAAACATGAAGAGGGAAGAGCTTTCAGAAGATACGGGAGGGGGAGAGATGATAAAACATGGAGGGGACAGCTTCCAGAAGATACGGGAGGGGGAGAGATGATAAAACATGAAGAGGGAAGAGCTTTCAGAACATACGGGAGGGGGAGAGATGATAAAACATGGAGGGGACAGCTTCCAGAAGATACGGGAGGGGGAGAGATGATAAAACATGGAGGGGACAGCTTTCAGAAGATACGGGAGGGGGAGAGATGATAAAACATGAAGAGGGAAGAGCTTTCAGAAGATACGGGAGGGGGAGAGATGATAAAACATGGAGGGGACAGCTTCCAGAAGGTACGGGAGGGGGAGAGATGATAAAACATGAAGAGGGAAGAGCTTTCAGAAGGTATGGGAGGGGGAGAGATGATAAAACATGGAGGGGACAGCTTCCAGAAGATACGGGAGGGGGAGAGATGATAAAACATGAAGAGGGAAGAGCTTTCAGAAGATACGGGAGGGGGAGAGATGCTAAAACACGGAGGGGACAGCTTCCAGAAGATACGGGAGGGGGAGAGATGATAAAACATGAAGAGGGAAGAGCTTTCAGAAGGTACGGGAGGGGGAGAGATGATAAAACATGGAGGGGACAGCTTCCAGAAGATACGGGAGGGGGAGAGATGATAAAACATGAAGAGGGAAGAGCTTTCAGAAGATACGGGAGGGGGAGAGATGATAAAACATGAAGAGGGAAGAGCTTTCAGAAGATACGGGAGGGGGAGAGATGATAAAACATGGAGGGGACAGCTTCCAGAAGATAGGGAAGGGAGAGAGCTTAAAAGAATGGAGGGGGAGAGCTGCCAGAAGATATTTGGAAGGGAGAGAGCTGAAAAAACAAGGAGTGGGAAGAGCTTCCAGAAGATAGGGAAGGGAGAGAGCTTATAGGCATGGAGGGGAGGGGAGCCGGGAATTGAGGGAGCTTTAAAAGCATGGAGGCCTTCCAGGAGGTAGCAAAGGAAGCTGATAGTGGTTTTAGAGATAGGGAAGGGAATAGATGGTGAAGTAGGTAAGGGAAAGAGGTGTGGAATAGAAAGAGATTATTGAACAGAGAAGGTTATGCAAGAATGATGAGCAAAGACAGGGATTGGAAAGAAGTTATAAAGGAGAAATGAGAAAAAAATGATAGAAGACAGGGAATGGATTAGAACAAAAAGATGTTGTCATAGACAGGAGATTAAAAAAATTGAAAAAGCATGGAAGGGAGAGACATTATGTGGAGGGGAAGAGAAAAATAATAAAAGAAAAGAAAGTAAAGTAAAAAAGGAATGTAATGCTTATGTAAAGCAGATGAAGAACAAAAGTTGGTGCTGGGGGTTGATAGAAACTGGAATGCATGCATGACAAGGTATTATGGTGGGAAAGATGATGCTAAAATTCTGATAGCTTGAATAGTTCAGCTTAAAAACCAATGCAGGTTTAGTTCATAATTTTTTTTTGTATCTTTTCTCAGTGATGAAATTTGTTGCATTTAACCTTTAAAAAAATTTATTAATATTATTTTAAAGGCAAGATGAAATAAAAATCATCAAAGAAATACTTATCATTTTATAGTTATTTCATTAGTATATGAAAATAATATTACTTTATGAATTATACAATAAATAGTTTTTTAGCTTTCAAGTCAAGGAGAAATTTAGACAGATCTGTTTTTAGTTTTTTAGAAATTCATAGCTATGTTCTTTTGAAACTTAGATTAAAAGCTTTAAAAAACTTATTCATGAAAATAAGCTATATATAAATTGTAATTGCCAGATGTTAACCTTTATCATGCAGGACTGATTATGCCTTTGTGGATGAGTAGATCATGATCAGCCTGCACATTTGTGCAGTCTGATCATTATCTGCACTGTTCGCTATTCAGTCAGTACCTTTCGGTAAGCACCCCTTATAACAGTTAATGGTATTATCCAAATTGACTGATGGACAAGTTCATTACAGAAATTTAGCAGAGCATGGGTTAAAAACATGAATCAAAACATGTCCAAATACTATGTCAAATTCTTAATGCCTATTGAATTAGCTCTCAGCACCTATCACTTGACTGAAATTAAAGAATTCAACAATTATGAATTCACCTATTAGATTTTATGGTCTGGCTCACTTCAATATTTGAAGATGTATCAAAAATGAAGTGACAGCAGTTCTTCTGGTTATACAAACAAACATATTAATTATATACATACTAATATATATATATATATATATATATATAAATATATATATATTGAAGGCCAATGACCATTAAGAGTTATAATGTGACTGTTTTGTAGCTGTGCTGATATTTCATAATGAAAAATACCAAATATTCTAAACTTAAATATTATCTTCTGCAATAATTAATAAAAATTTTTTTGGGAAATTGTTAGATTTAAAAAAAAAAAAACCTAATGTTAGATTTTAAAAAAATACCCAAGTATCACCAGTTAGACAAATGTCTGGTTCAGCTCTCCTGCTTAGTTCAGTAGGGAGGGTGTAGATCTACGGATTGCGGGGTGGCAAGTTTGATCCCAGGGCGAGGCATAATTATGTTCTCTGTGACATGATAAATGATATTTCGTCCACCTCTGATTCATGTGTGTAAGTTTGCATTTAGTTGCGGAGAACAGGTTTGTACTGGTAAATAATTATATCCAGGAAGACTGTTTAGGTAAACAGCAAGCCATTACATAACTGAAATATTGCTTAACCCAAAACAAAACAAAAAAATATGTCTGATTCATGTGGAACTCAGTTTTAGTATGTAAATTTTAATGCTTGATAACAATAAGGAAGAGAAAAAAGCAACAAAACCTAAATGAAAGATATACCTCTAAAATTGATGATATTCAAGTTATCCACTGAATTGATGAATGATTTATTAGTGATATTTTAGTTTGAATTAGTCATTTAAAGGAAATTTAAACAGATATATTGTCATGTCATTATTACGATGCTCTAACTCCATTTTTATGAAAATTGAGTATGATATACCGTTGGATTCGCGATTTCAAGTCCTATCTCCAGCTCTATTCCATTCATTGATCTGACAATTCTACTTGACATAATAGCATGGAATTCCTTCTTTGTTTTTTGTAATCATGGCTAATAATGACTGTATGTGAAGTTGCAAATATATGTGACAAATCATCTGACAAAACTTTTATTTATCTTACTAAGGTCTGTGATAAAAATAAGTAAATTATGAAAATATAGCAATTTTATTTGTTAATTCCTAACTGGGCATACCATTAGTTAGGTTTAGCATTCTGATTTTGACATTAAAATTTTAGTATTAACATTAAGTATTTGGCATTCTGTTTTTTAACATTAAGATATTTTGCAATTATTAGGGTGCACTGACTTTCCGTAGATTTCTTTCAAGGACTTCTCGAGCTCCCAACCAAGAAATCATGATTTCTGCCAGAAACTGGTCTTAGAATGATAGAATGATCTTACATTGTATTATAATTATGAGCTAATCATAATGTATGGATGCTGTACTTATAATTAATACAAGTAGTGGTATGATGCTAAAGAACTAATTGTATTGATTTGTACTCAGTAAACCACATTATACCAAATGACACTAGAGTGTGAAAATAATACCATGTAAAACCTAGGATATTATAGGTAAATATTGTAGGTAATTATATATGTGTAAATATTAGTGTACTGTAACATGAGGAAAAATTAATGGTACAAGTTGAAACTTTTTTGCTGCACTGAGGATGTTGACAAAACTTATTAAAAAATGTATCCATTATAGCCTGGCTTCCTGGCTGCATGGTTATTTTTTTCAGTACTGCAAACATTTTATATGAAAATTTTAAACCTCTAAAATAGCACATCTGAATGTTCAGAGCCTGCATGCAGAGGCAATAAAAAATGTCAATACAGAAACAACCTGCTGGAATTACTTCCACTGTTAATTAAAAAGACAATCTGACAGAACTTTAAACAGTGATGGGAACCAGTCTATATACTGATTCATCATGCATTATAAACACAATTCTCAATAACTTTTTTTTTGACAGTTGGCCTGTATATTTATTTAAAATACTTAAAGAAAAATGTTAAAATGAATTGAGCCGTGCCATGAGAAAACCAACATAGTGGGTTTGCGACCAGCATGGATCCAGACCAGCCTGCGCATCCGCGCAGTCTGGTCAGGATCCATGCTGTTCGCTTTCAAAGCCTATTGCAGTTAGAGAAACTGTTAGCGAACAGCAAGGATCCTGACCAGACTGCGCAGATGCGCAGGCTGGTCTGGATCCATGCTGGTCGCAAACCCACTATGTTGGTTTTCCCATGGCACGGCTCAATTTATCATACACATGCAGTTAAAGGATAAAATCAGATGATTGTGTTTCATCTATATCAATGAAATATTCAGCTTAACCCTAATTAAAATAGCTTAAAGAAATTTGGGCTATTGAGAGAGTTTGATTTAAGGGCAGTTTGACAGATTTAAAATCATATGGCATGAGGAAATTATTGTTCAGGTGACCAAGGAAGTATAGGTAACTGATATAGATAAAAATCACTACCTGATATGTTTATGAGAACTATTTCACAAATTTGTTAAAGCTCTCGTTAATGTTTCGGGTCAGTAAAAATGGGAAGTTATGTTTTGTAAATAATGTCAGTAGATATACAATAACAAAATTATTAGAAGTTTGTTTTCACACTGTGATAAAACATTTCTCAACATGTTAAGTAAAACAAGAGTATATATTTTTCATTAAGTTATTAGACTTAAAGTTTAAAAACATTAGTATAAAGGTTTGAGTGAGTTCTGGCACTTTCTGGTACTGAAATTTGGAAAGGCCCCTGGAGATTTTTTAAGTTCAGTGAGAACAGGAAGTTTAATGTAATGTATCAGCGTTTGAATAGATAAGAAAAAACATAATATCTTAACACATAGCATATGTATTCTGTGATGATATTGGCAGTTAAAGAAGACAGTTGAATTTTACGTTTTAAAAAACGTTTTTAAGTAGAATATCATGTAAAAGAGAGAGGAATATGCTTGGTGATTTTAAAGCTTTATACAGCACAGGAGTCTTCCTTTAGAAAGTACAGTATCGAAGAAGAGTGGAATATTATTGTGTTGAAGTCATAGATGTTGCTGATTGATTGATAGGCAATAGTAAACAGTGGATGGAAAATTGATTACCTTCACTTATGACCTTAATTAACTGTAGAAATTAGGTACATCACAGGTGAAAATAATTTGGATGTACTTCACTTTGATAGAAAATTGATCAATGTGTGAAGTGACTTTTTGGATTTTTTTCTGATTTAAGTGGACATTAATTAAGATGGATACAGAGTCATCAAACTGCAGCAATATACCACAGTACTGTGTGTAAGTAGTTCCGTTATTTAACAAAAATGTATGCATGGTTGTGTAAAAACAAGTAAAAATCATACTTAATCGTGTTAGTCATTAAGTTTATAATGTATCATCGGTATAAGACATAGGTCAAAGGGCTCCACTCCCCACCCCTATACACACACACATTCGGCTAGAGTGGCAACTACATCACGACAGAAAATAGCCATGAGATTATTTAAAACTTCCAGTATAAACTAAAACTAGAGCTTCAACATGATTGTTTTGACTCCTGCTGCTTGTAATCACTTCATGATTCAGATATTTTTAGCTGGACTGTTTCAAATTTTGCTGCTAGTAGAACTACTATGTAATCACCATTTTGTCAGCCTCAGCATCTGCATCACAAATGTTTTCCTCTAAAACTATTAGGCCTAATGCTTTCAAACTTTTCAATTTTATTAACTTTAGCTTTTATTTTGTCAAAATTATGTCCCTTTTTAGCTTAGAATTTCTAGTTGGAATTTTGCATATAAGCAGGTTTTGCAAAAGCTACTTCACCATGTAAACTTTACTCATTTCTTCAGCATCATATATTGACCTCATTTGACAAGTTGCATAACTCTGGCTTTTATTTTGCTAAAATTATGCCCCATTTTAAATAGAAAATTTGGGAGAGGTCTGCATGTAAGTATGTTTCCATCGAATTACTCAACTAAATGTTTTCAGATTTTCACATGTTTTTTGCATCACAGGGTTTGCAAGTTCCATTTCATTTTAGCAAACTTATGTGGCTTAATTTTCAACTTAGAAAGTTTTACTAAAACTTGTTTTGTAGGTAAGCTAGTATTACATGTTTGTATCAGGTGGAAGGGCTTCAAATAGTCGAACACACTTCTTGTTATGTCTCTTCCCCCTCCACACACTCTGGGGGAGACATATTGTTTTTGCCCTGTCCGTCAAGTTTATCTGTCACACTTCATTTCCGATCAATATCTGGAGAACCATTTGACCTAGAACCTTCAAACTTCATAGGGTGGCAGGGCTTATGGAGGAGACGACTCCAATTGTTTTCAGGCTCACTCCATCAAAGCTCAATGTCACAGAGGCCTGAACGTGGAAAACCATTTCTGATCAGTAACTTGAGAACCACTTGACCCAGAATGTTGAAACTTCATAGGATGATTGAATATGCAGAGTGAATGACCCCTTTTGATTTTGGGGTCACTCTTCTAAAGGTCAAGGTCACAGGACCTGAACAAGGAAAACCATTTCTAATCAATAACTTGAGAACCGCTTAACCCAGAATGTTGAAACTTCATAGGATGATTGGACAACCAGAGTAGATGACCCCTATTGATTTTGGGGTTATCCATTAAAGGTCAAGGTCACTGTGAGGGCCAGAACATGGAAATCCATTTCCAGTCAGTAACTTGAGAACCATTTGACCTAGAACCTTCAAACTTCATAAGGACTGATAGGACTTATAGAGTAGATGACCTGTAATGTTTTTGGGGTCACTGCTTCAAAGGTCAAGGTCACAGGGGCCTTCTGTCTGTCACACTTCATTTTAGATCAATATTAAACTGGAGAACCATTTGAACTAGACCCTTCTAACTTTAAAGGTTGATAGGGCTTACAGAGTAGATGACCCCTTTTATTTTTGAGGTTACTAGATCAAAGGTCAAGGTCATAAGGGCCTGAACATGGAAAACCATTTCTAATCAATAACTTGAGAACCATTCAACCCAGAATGTTGAAACTTTATAGGATGATTGAACATGTAGAGCAGATGACCACTAGCGATATTTGGGTCATTTGATCAAAAGTCAAGGTCACAGGGACCAGAACATGGAAAACGGTTTCAAGTAAATAAATTGATATCCATTTGACCCAGAACCTTCAAACTTCATAGAATGACAGGACTTACAAAGTAGATGACTGTTATTGTTTTTGGGGTCACTTGAGCAAAGGTCAAGGTCGCAGGGACCTGAACATGGAATACTCTTTCCTATCATTAACTTGAGAACTTCTTGACCCAGAATGTCGAAACTGCATTATGATGATTGGACATGCAGAATAGATGACCCTTATTGATTTTGGTGTCACTTGATTAGAGGTCAAGGTCACAGGGGCCTGGTGAGAACATGGAAAACTGTTTCCAATTCATAACTTGAGAACCACTAGGCCCAGAATGTTGAAACTTAGTGGGATAATTGGACATGCCGAGTAGATGACCCTATTGCAGCCAACCATCAGTGTCTCCTGTCCCCTATTGACTTCTTGCCTATTACTACTATGCATTGAGGGAGACATAAGCACCTCTAGTTTAATACCTATATCCAGTATTTTACTGTAGTTTGCTAATGATGACCAGTATGTTACACATATCTAAAATGCCTGTGTTTGCTGTAAGGAGAAATTAATGAGAGTTTAATTGAAAAAATGGCACAGCTGCATGATTATTTAGCCAGGAGGGATCAGGCTATTTTGAGCTTTTTGTTGAATTGCAGCACATGTGCCAGTGATGTAATCAAAGTTGTATGTACACTGATGTTTGTAGGTTGTACATTCAGTGGACATGAATTTTCTTTTTGTGTAGCAGTATCTGTCATATTCATCTGTTTGTGATAACTGAAACTGACACAAACACAGATTTCTGTATTCCTATAATGTCTATCATTCCTCCTGCAAGTTCATTCCAGTTACAGAACACAATGACATATTTTGATTGAACATACACTTGAATTTGTTCTTAAAAAATGTTTTAGTAGGAAATAGTTTTCTATAATGGACAGACAGTATGGAATTACAAGGTATTTGTCAGTTTATTTTGTTAATTTTAACATATAATTGGTGATGTAAGGAAATCTTTTTCAATATGTACAAACTCTGTGAAATAGATTATTCCACAGACTTTTTTTTTCAGAGTGGAACCAATAGCAACAATTGAGTACTAGCTGATTTTACATGTTTTCCTAGCAGAAATCTGTAATGCATCTAAAGTGGAATAATAATAATAATAATAATAACGACTTTATTTTTAGTGGATAACATATTTGGCTACTTGGAATATTGAGGCACACTTATTTTTCCCTCGAAGTCATTATGTTATAATAAAACTATGGATTAATTTGTAACAGAAAATTTAGAGGAAAAAAATATCTCTCTTGATATCTTTATCAAAAACTGGAGATCTGTATATGGAAATGTTGAAATATTTTGAAAATGTTGCAACTTGAGTTCATAATTATGTTTTACTGCAATACATTATCATTTTCTTCTAATGTATATTGGTCAACATATTAAACCTAGCATAGGAGCCTCTGTGGCCGAGTGGTTAAAGTCTCTGGCTTCAAATGGTGTTCACTGCACAATTCATGTGAGGAAGCCCTCCAGCTGGCTTACCGAAATTTTAAGGTGCCAGCCCATGATGAAATAATGCAAGGAGGGGCACCACGTTCTTCTTCTACCACTAAAGCTGAAAAGTCGCCATATGACATGAATTGTGTCAGTGTAACATCAAACTCAAGACAAATAAAAATGTAATATTATAGTAACATTGTTCTGCACAATCCAGCAATAATGTTTTGACAATACTTGTGAGTCCAGTATCTATTCTGAGTGAGTGTGAGTCCATTGCTGAAACAATATTAGATATTTTTTTTATTCTATCCTTAATTATGTTTTGAAGTAAACAAGGAAAACTTTTAAATGTTACATTACACAACATTGTGTCAAGTGTTTTATTGATGCTGGTATTCAGGGAAAGTGTTTTATTGTTGGTCAAAATTGTAACATAGTCCAATAAGGAACATGTTGGTCTATCAAGTACTGAAAAAATTTCGTTGAACTATCATGTGGTACAAATGTGATTCACTAACTGGTATAGAACAGTAACAGTGTTACAGGGAAGGGCCTTTCAGTATATTAAGTTATATTTTAAATTTGATCACATCTTTCCTGTTGCCAAGCATCATGAAAAAACTGCATTATCCCTTCAGTTAATGATTATTAGCCATAAAACATCAATTTTCATTACTGTGCAATAGCAGGACAATTGAATTTATAGATATTGAATTCTTATTTTGTCCTTGTTTTATTGCTTGATGTATTTCTTTTCGTGGATTAAGATAATTTTACTATAATAGTGATGTTTAAAAAACCATGATATAAAAATTTTCCTTTAAAGTAGAATTATAAATACTGTGGGTATATAATCTGTTTACCATATTCTTGGCTCAGGTGAGTTTTTGTGATCCCTCAATGTCCGTCGTCTGTTTTATGTCAACATTTAGCTTGTGTATGCGATAGAGGCTGTATTTTTCAACTGATTTTCGTGAAATTTGGTCGGAATGATTACCTTGATGAAATCTAGGCCAGGTTTGAAAATGGGTCATCTGGAGTGAAAAACTAGGTTACTAGGTCAAATCAAAGAAAAACCTTGTGTATGCGATAGAGGCTGTATTTTTCAATTGATCTTCATGAATTTTGGTCAGAATGATTACCTTAATGAAATCTAGGCCAGATTCGAAAATGGGTCATCTGGAGTCAGAAATTTGGTCACTATTTCAAATCAAAGAAAAAGCTTGTGTATGTGATAGAGGCTGTATTTTTCAACTGATTTTCATGAAATTTGGTCAGAATGATTACCTTAATGAAATCTAGGCTAAATTTGAAAATGGGTTATCTGGGATCAAAAATTAGGTCACTATTTTAAATCAAAGAAAAACCTTGTGTATGCGATAGAGGCTGTATTTTTCAACTGATCTTCATGAAATTTGGTCAGAATGTTTCCCTTAATGAAATCTAGGCCAAATTCGAAAATGGGTCATCTGGGGTCAAAAATTAGGTCACTATTTCAAATCAAAGAAAAACCTTGTGTATGCGATAGAGGCTGTACTTTTCAACTGATCTTCATGAAATTTGGTCAGAATGATTACCTTGATGAAGTCTAGTCCAAGTTTGAAAATGGGTCATCTGGGATCAAAAACTAGGTCACTAGGTCAGATCAAAGAAAAACCTTGTGTATGCGATAGAGGCTGTACTTTTTCAATTCATTTTTATGAATTTTGGTCAGAATGATTGCTTTGATAAAATCTAGGTCACATTCGAATATGGGTTATCTGGGGTCAAAAACTAGGTCACTAGGTCAGATCAAAGAAAAACCTTGTGTATGCAATAGGGGCTGCATTTTATACCGGATCTTCATGAAATTTGATCAGAATATTTGTCTTGATGGAGTCTAGGTCGAGTTTGAATATGGGTCATCTAGGGTGAAAATCTAGGTCACCCGGTCAGATTAAAGAACAACCTTTTGTACACAAAAGGGGCTGCATTTTACACTGGATATTCATAAAATTTAGTCAGAATAATTGCCTTGATGAAATCTAGGTCAAGTTAGAATATGTCTCATCTGTGATCAAAAACTAGGGCACTAGGTCAAATCAAAGAAAAACCTTGTGTATGCGATAGAGACCGTATTTTTCAATTGATTTTCATGAAATTTGGTCAGAATGATAGCCTTGATGGAATTATGGTCAAGTTTGAATTTGGATCATCGGGGGTCAAAAACTAGGTCGCTAGGACAAATCAAAGAAAAAT
This sequence comes from Mercenaria mercenaria, assembly GCF_021730395.1. Taxonomy (NCBI): domain Eukaryota; kingdom Metazoa; phylum Mollusca; class Bivalvia; order Venerida; family Veneridae; genus Mercenaria; species Mercenaria mercenaria. The sequence continues at coordinate 64,693,722 of NC_069377.1, read as the reverse complement.
GTTTTGTATGTGATAGAGGCATTATTTTTCAATTGAGGTTCATTAAATTTGGTCAGAATGATTGCCTTGTTCAAGTTTAGGTCAAGTTCGAATGTAGGTCATCTTGGCTCAAAAACTAGGTCACTAGGTCAAATGAAAGAAAATACTTGTCTACACATTTTTGGTCCAATCTTAATGAAAATTGGTCAGAATATTTGTTTCCATGAAATCACTAGGCCAAACATGTTTACACTGTTGTGGTGTGTTTCTCAGGTGAGCGACCTAGGGCCATCTTGGCCCGCTTGTTTTTTATTTCGTGACTTTCTGGGATTATTGATTCTCTCTTGCAGAAATCTGTGTTAAAATTTCTGCTTCTTCTAGTAAATATATATTTGTAAAACTGTTAAAATTTATTTATGTTGGAAAAGTGCAAGGAAAAGCAATAATAACTATAATTTAAGTTAAGAGTGCAATAAATGTTCATTAAAACATGGTATTTACATGTTTTTAGGGAAAAATGCAAATACTTCAGGGTTAATAGCAGTCATTTTAGAAGTAATTTTCTCAAATAATAGTTTAAAAAACAGATTATTTATTTAGGTGAGACAGTTTACAATGTTTTAAGACAAGTGTGGAATTTGTTTTGAAGATTAATGTTCTTGAAGGTCTTCCCTCTGTATTTGATTACATAATTATGTGCTTATAGAGTATGTGCTTATAGAGTGTCTGTAGTAGCTACATCTTTTAAAATGTTTGATTTGTGGTAAGATCATTATTTTTTGTTCTCTGCCTCAATCTCCTTGAGTGGGAGTTGTGTCAGTTGTTGCTAATGATGTAGAGACCGTACTATAACTTCGCATTCTTCAATTTTAAAAAAAAGTGGTTTTTACAAGAGCACTGGTTACGATTGAAAATGTAAACAACTGACTCTATAAATTATTTGAATGAATGAATGATCGTCGATCTTAGTCATAATACTGATTGACAGTGAATGCTAATGACTCCATGTGTTGCAGAAAGGTATATAGTTTGTAACTGTAATTTCCTATCAATTGATACGCTGTCGAAACTGGTAAAATAATTGCTTATATTAGGACAAAGCCCACTGTCTTTGCCGTTCGCCATCTGCTAAAAAGGCAAATATATTTATGATTCAGTGTAAGTTATATTTCACTGGTACTGCCAGTTAGTAACTTCATACTCTAAAAAACAGGTCAGAGAAATTTCGGCAGTTTTGACCGATTAAAACGTTTGCAGCATTAGATTATATTTTTCTTTACATGAAAATTGCCGTTAGGTAACCAAACGAATACGCCGATAATCCGGAGTCGGCCGATTATGTGTTATTGTTACAAAACTGTTCCAGTTCACGTAATGTAATCGGTGCACTTAAACTGCCTAGCTATTAAGCTACTGCTGTTATAGAGAAGTGGTAGAGTGTCTGCCTTAGGTGTGAGAGGTCCTGGGTTCGAGTCCCAGTTAGAGCTTAACAATTTTCATTCTGCTACAGTATCTTTTGCTGTTAAAGGACTATTCCAGTTGTTCTATATTTTTAGCACACAGTATCATGGATCATTATTTAGAAATCCAGATCACAGTTGAATGTTAAATCAAATGCACCAAAGTAGAAAATATTCCCTATATTATGTCCCTTTGATGTTTCTGCTCTCCAGGTCCAAGAAGAGTTACATTTCCGTGATCACAAAATTTTCTTTTACATGAAAATATTAAATGCTCATAACTGTACGCTTCTGGTTAAAATATTGTTAATATATCTATTTTTGAGAAATATATGTACATTTGTCTTCATCTCAAAGCCTTTTCACTTCATACCTATGACTTGAAAAACTTAGGTACTATCTCTACATGATGAAAATAATAAAGTACTTGTAAGAAGTTCATGTCTGTAGTCATTCCAAAAATAATATACATGAGCACAACATGTCCACAGTGAACACTTTGTTGTTCAGAGGTTGTCTATCACAGGAGGTGAGGAGGTAAATTTTATATTTTGTCCAGTGAGAAGTAAAATATGCCTGTTTATTGTGTTTGCTTGTCAAAGGTAACGCTAAAGTGAGGTTTGTTTTATTGTAGTTATCTTACTTCAGTATATTGATCAGCAAGGTTTTCAGTTTTTGCTCATATATACTCGACATCACTAATCTCATGTCGTCACTAATTTCGCAGTATTTGAGTTGCGCCACCTACATGATGTTTACATGTCAAGTTCATGATCTATTTTACACATGCTAGCGAAAAATGTTCTTACCTGCAGTTACATTGCTAAATACCTGTCAATATTTATTAAAATCGTATATTTCACATATGTATTGCAAAAATCCCAAAAAATCCAGGAATTAAGCAAATATTTGCAAGGTTTACAAGTTCGTCTACCAGCTGATCGGCATTTGTCCTCATTAATTATGCAAATTAAGTCCCGCCTATAGGTTAGAGGAAACTAAATTTTAAGTAACATCCCCCAGCTACACAAAAATGAATGAAATATCTGAGTATTAGGCGAAACATCAAACAGTCTCAACTCAATCGATTTTAATGGGGGGGGGGGGGGGGGGGGCCCCGCGACCATCTCCTCAAAATACGCCCATGATACTGAGCAGTGAATTTGAACATGTTAGATAACTATCAGATAGAAAAATATTCAGTAATAGTACAGTTCTTACGCTCCACTACATTATGACCACGCCTGCTACCTTGTGATTTACTTGCAAAATATCTGGTGTGTCCACTGCCCAGAGGAGAATATTTTCTATAGTGCCAATGTAAACAGATAATGTAAAACGTTTAAATTGGCGTTTAATGACTTTTGAGTAATCCTGTTAGTTTGACTTAGATAGCTTTTCAATGTTTGAATAATGTTTACTGTAAGGTGAGCTTTTGTGTCCGCCCTATGTCCGTCGTCCGTCCATCGTCCGTCGTCAACAGTTTGACCGTTAACACTCTAGAGGTCACAATTTGGGCCCAATCTTAATGAAACTTGGTCAGAATGTTACCCTCAATAAAATCTTGGAGGAGTTCGATATTGGGTCATCTGGGATCAAAAACTAGGTCACCAGGTCAAATCAAAGGAAAAGCTTGTTAACACTCGAGAGGTCACAGTTTTGGCCCAATCTTAATGAAACTCAGTCAGAATGTTACCTTCAATAAAATCTTGGACGAATTTGATATTGGGTCATCTGGGGTCAAAAATTAGGTCACCAGGTCAAATCAAAGGAAAAGCTTGTTAACACTGTAGAGGCCACATTTATGACTGTATCTTCATGAAACTTGGTCAGAATGTTAATCTTGATGATCTCAAGATCCATTTTGAATCTAGGTCATGTAGGATCAAAAACTAGGTCACCAGGTCAAATCAAAGGAAAAGCTAGTTTACACTGTAGTGGCCACATTTATGACCATATCTTAATGAAACTTGGTCAGAATGTTAATCTTGATGATCTATAGGTCAGAACCAAATCTGGGTCAGGTGGAGTCAAAAACTAGGTCACTAGGTCAAATCAAAGGAAAAGCTTGTTAACACTCTACAGGCCACATTTATGACTGTATCTTCATGAAACTTGGTCAGAATGTTGATCTTGATGATCTTTAGGTCAAGTTCGAATCTGGGTTATGTAGGGTCAAAATCTAGGTCACCAGGTCAAATCAAAGGAAAAGCTAGTTAACACTTTAGAGGCCACATTTATGACCATATCTTAACGAAACTTGGTCAGAATGTTAATCTTGATGATCTTTAGGTCAATAGGTCAGGTGAGCGATACAGGGCCTTCATGGCCCTCTTGTTTAACCTATGATAGTTTGATTGTTGACCTATACCACGACATTAGTGATGTGATGTCACATAATGACAGTCATGGATGTTTCTTGAATGATATCTTATTCATTTTCACACAGTTATTGATGCACATGACATGAAATATTGTGGTAAAGACAAGAAATACATTGTTGTGTTGTTTCTTGTTTAATGTCATTACGCCGAATGTCATTTGTGCCGCGACAATACAGATGAACGGTATATATTGTATATCTGTGATCTATGAATTTCAATGGCCAGATCACTGCATCAGCTGTATGGATGGATGTTCCTACATTTGGAGATGTCCAGCAAGTGCAAAATTGGTCATCTACTCAAATTAGCCTATCATACTTGTTTTCACAATCAAGATCATACTTACTGTTCTTCCTCCTGAGAAAGAACACTTAGAATTGGTAAGTCACATTTGACTGAGCAACTGACCTCGAAAAACTGTTGTTATTACAAGCTGGCCAATCAAACTCCGTGACCTCAGAAATAATCTCTGACGTTAAAATTATTTTTTCCTAATTGAGGCGACTCTCTGGCTGAACGCGCTCTGTGGATTACATATTACTAAACCCAAGCATAGAAGTATAAAGTACACAGAATCACAACGGGAGATAATCTCATGTAAGCTCGTGTCAGCGCGTTATCTTTTTGAAGCATTTGCCGACTTGATCAGTCATGGTCAAATCAACAGACACTTATTAAAGTATTACACTGGCAATACGGACGGCATGTAATAAACCGAATCGGGTCCAATTTTCAAACGACAGTTGTTGATTTCTCAGACTTCCAATCATAAATTCATTCCTTCCCCCATGCGCAACAAACTCATGCATCGAATTCCCGGATGTCACGAGATTTAGAACAGATACTACTAAATTATATAGCAATAAATTACTTGATCAGTGACCACTAAGTTTGTTGTGTGCCAGGACGTATAGACTGTTAGGGAATCAAATCACTACATTAGGATGTTAAACAGAAAAAAAAGTGAATATATGTCAATAAGGTAAAATGGTCTTGACATTGCTTCCAATCCTGGGGTTCAACACACTGATGACCAATATTTAAAACAGACGATGATCATTATAATCATTATATATTTATATAGATGTGCCCTAGAAGGAACTTTTGCTATGCTTTAACTTGTAAAATTACATATAGTTTGTAATAATCATTATTCTTATTTTACAAATCATGTTTGTGACAAACAGTTCCAAAGAAATATTGCTAGCATTATATTAATTTTGATCTGCTAGAAATAATACATAGGGAAACCATGTAAACATAACAAAGAGTTTGTATATGCCTGCAGAATTACTTATATTAAAACCTGGTTCTGTATATATTTTTCTTACGTCTTTTATGTAAAAAATAAAATAAAATGGAGAAGCACCATTTATTGGAGGTGAACATGACATCAACTTGTCATTTTTAATATTAAAGCTCTGCAAGAGGTTACACATCCAGTAGAGATACTGTGAATTATGTGTAGATGTCTAATGATTAATTTTACACCCTGATTACATGTAATTGATATATAGAATATGCCAGATATCTGTTATAATTACTTTGAATCTGAAATGTTTTATTATAATATGTCATATAAGATTAATGTGGTAACACGTTTTCTCAGCACCTGTAGGGCGCCAAACAGTATGTGATATAATGTCATTATTGCCGTGATTTCATAAGCATTATGCTTTTTAGCTGACCTGAACCAAAGGTTCAGGGTGAGCTATTAGTATAGGGTGGATGGTCCTCAATCAATTTTGTTCAAATGGGAGCATTTGACCCCTTTTAGGGGCTGGTAGAGCTAAAAATAGAAAAACCTTTAAACAACTTCTTCTCATCAACTGCTTGATGGATCTTCATCAAACTTAGTTTGTAGCATCATTATAAGGTCATCTTTCAGTTTTATTCAAATTGGGGGCACTTGGCCCCTTTTAAAGGCCGCTAGAGCTAAAAATAGAAAAACCTTTAAACAACTTCTTCTCATCAACCAACTGATGGATCTTCATCGAACTTGGTCTGTAGCATCATTATAAGGTCCTCTCCCAATCTTGTTCAAATGGGGGCAGTTGGCTCCTTTTAGGGGCCGCTAGAGCTGAAAATAGAAAAACCTTTAAACGACTTTTCTCATGAACCGTTAGATGGATCTTCACACACTTGGTCTGTAATATTATTATAAAGTCTTCTCTCAAATTTGTTCAGATGGGGGCACTTGGCCCCTTTTAGGGGCCACTAGAGCTAAAAAAAAATTACATTTAAACTACTTTACATGAATTCAGGATTGATCTTCACAACTTGGTCTTAATCATTATATAAAGTCTCTATCAAATTGGTTCAAATGGGGCACTTGGCCCCTTTTTAGGGGCCACTAGAGCTAAAAAAGAATTACCATTTAAACTGACCTCTTAACATGAATTGCAGGATTGATCTTCATCAAACTTAGTCTTTAGCATCATTATATGGTCCTCTATCAAATTGGTTCAAATGGGTTCACTTGGCCCCTTTTTATGGTCGCTAGAGCTAAAAATAGAAATACCTTTAAATGACTTCTTCTCATGAACCGCTTGATGGATCTTTCATCAAACTTGGTCTTCTGTAGCATTGTGTTATGGTCCTCTCCCAAGTTTGTTCAAATGGGGGCACTTTGCCCCTTATAGGGGCCGCTAGAGCTAAAAATAGAAATACCTTTAAACAACTTCTCCTCATGAACCGCTTAATGGATTTTCATCAAACTTTGTCTGTAGCATCATTATAAGGTCCTCCCACAAATTTGTTCAAATGGGGGCACTTGGCCCCTTTTAGGGGCCGCTAGAGCTAAAAATAAAAATACATTTAAATGACTTCTGATCATGAACCGCATGATTGATCTTCAGCAAACTTTGTCTGTAGCATCATTATGTGGTCCTCTCCAAATTTTGTTCAGATGGAGGCAGTTGGCCCCTTTAAGGGGCCGCTAGAGCTAAAAATAGAAATACCTATAAAAGACATCTTCTCATGAACCGTTTGATGGATTTTCATCAAACTTGGTCTGTAGCATCATTATAAGGTCCTTTCTCGAATTTGTTCAAATGGGGCCACTTGGCCCTTTTTAGGGGCTGTTATGGCTGAAAATAGAAATACCTTGAAATGACTTCTCATGAACCGCTTGATGGACCTTCATCAAACTTGGTCTGAAGCCTCATTATATGGTCTTCTCCCAATTTTGTTCAAATGAGGGCACTTGGCTCCTTTAAGGGGCCGCTAGAGCTAGAAAAAGAAATACCTTTCAACAACTTCTTACCATGCACCACTTGATGGATCTTCATTAAACTTGGTCTGTGGCATCATTATATGGTCCTCTCCCAAGTTTGTTCAAATGGGGGCACTTGGCCCCTTTTAGGGGCTGCTAGAGCTAAAAATAGAAATACTTTTAAAAGTCTTTTTTAATATAAAAGTTTTAAACAAATTTGTTTTAAATATGATATTTTGTCACAAGCAAGATCTAATTAGGTCAAAGTCGGCCTCAGATGAGCGACTTAGGCCCACTTGGGCCTCTTGATCGTATTAGAATATAGATTAGAATCAAAATGATATATAGCAGAAATATGTTTTAATTATTTTAAACAATACAAATCTGTTAAACATTGCCTAGCTGGAATAATTCACTCTGGCTATTTCCTCCTGAAATTGTTATATGGTACAAAATATAACCTTTGATAAATTTAGACTGATTACAACATGATTTTATGAAATATTATTTTCTTAATTGATATGTTGTTTTTACCTTATTTCTTCCTTAAAATTCATATTGTAAAACAAAGTTGAAATTTATTTCTGTGGGAAAACTGCAAATAAAAACAAAACCAGTATCTGTAATTTAAGTTTAGAGGCAATAAACATTCATTAAGTTATGGAATTTTTATTTTTATTTGCCTTACAAATTAATAGCAGTTGTTTTGGAAAATTATTGCCGGAAGACATTATTGCATTATCTTAAACTGTTGTTTTTATTTATCTTTATGTTTCAATATTAAAGGCAGTCAGTCAAATTTAATCAACATTTTATGACATTTTTCATTTTTAGCTCGACTATACGAAGTTTATGAAGAGCTATCCTACTCTTCTTGGCGTCGGTGTCTTTCCGTGTCCCCACCTTGGTTAAAGTTGTTTTACACTTTCTCTTTTTTATGCCCCCCTTCAAAGAAGGAGGGGTATATTGTTTTGCAGATGTCGGTCGGTCGGTCTGGTGGTTGGTTGGTCGGTATGTAGACCAATCCGTTTCTGGATGATAACTCAAGAAAGCTTGGGCTTAGGTTCATGGAAGTTGATAGGTTGGTTGGTCATAACCAGCAGAATGATGACCCCTATTGATTTTGAGATCAGTAGGTTAAAGGTCAAGGTCACAGTGACCAGGAACAGTTTAACAGTTTCCGGATGATAACTCAAGAACGCTTGGGCCTAGGATCATGAAAGTTGATAGGGAGGTTGGTCATGACCAGCAGAAGACCCCTATAGATTTTGAGGTCAGTAGGCCAAAGGTCAAGGACACAGGGACCTGGAACAATAAAGTCATTTCAGGACGGAAACTTGAGAATGCTTGGGCCTAGGATCACACAACTTAATAGGCAGGTTGATTATGACCAGTAGATGTCAGAAGGTCAAAGGTCAAGGTCACAATGACCCGGAACAGTTAAAATGTGTCCAGACGATTGGGCCTATGATCACGAAACTTAATAGGGAGGTTTATCATGACCAGCAGATGACCCCTATTGCTTTTTAGGTCAATAGGTCAAAGGTCAAGGTCACTTTGACCAAGAACAGTAGAATCTTTGTGCACAGTGACCAAATAATTTCTGTTCCTTGTGCAATTACTGAATGCATCAAGGGGGGCATTTTGTGTTCTACGAGCTCTTGTTTTCCTTATCTCTGTGATTACTTGATGGATTTGCTTTAAACATAAAATAGTTATTCCTCATCATCACCCACATCACATCATATGGCACAAGGACCGTAACTCTCACACCAATATACTATGAATTATCTCCCCTTTTTACTTAGAATTTCAGGTTAAAGTTTTGATGCACTTTCACTCTGTCTCAGTAATTCCTAAATAGATTTGATTCAAACTAAAAGTAGTTGTTCCCCGTCATCTCCCACAAGGCCCGTAACTCAGGTACAAATATTTAATGAATTAGAATTTCAGGTTAAAGTTTTGATGCACTTTCACTATATCTTAGTTATTACTAAATAAATTTGATTCAGACTTAAAATAATTTTTCAACATCATCACTCACATCATATGACACAAGGACCATAACTTAAAATAGTTGTTCCACCTTATCACTCACATCATATGACGCAAGGTGCATAACTCTGGCACCAATTTTTCATGAATTATGCCCCCTTTTACTTAGAATTTAAGGTTAATTTTGATGCATTTCCATTATATCTCAGTTAGTACGAAATGGAATTGATTCAAAATTGAACAAGTTGTTCCACATCATCACCCACATCATATGACACAAGGTGCAGAACTCTTGCACCAATAATTTTTGAATTATGCCCCTTTTTGCTTAGAATTATACTTATATAGTGTTTTGATACACTTTGTCTTACCTCGACTCGAGCTATTGTGCAATATCTTCATTCACCATTGGAGTCATTAAACACTCCAGTGACAGCTCCAGTTTCCTCAGATATGCCCAATTTAACTATCCAGCATTGAAATAGTCGAGCATGCTGTCTCCTGTGACAGCTCTTGTTAGTACATTCTGTTGGCCTATTTCTTTTGATTTCAATAAAATTTCTAGTTTTACATTTGCATTTGAAATATATTGGGATATTTCAACAATCTGAACAAAAAGGCAAGTTTTAGAACTGTGTGTAGCTACTGAATTCATTTATTTCTAATCTATCTTGGTTGCGAAAACAAGATAGGTAAAGGGAGATAGTATTAATTTTACAAACTTGCATTAATTTCTAAGGAATTCTGCCTAAATATATTTTTGTGAATGTAAATCTTTGACAAATATGATACAATAGTTCTTATTTTCATATCATCCCTTAGGCAAAGTATGTTTATTAAATTTATACATATGCTAACATAACTCTATCTTGGTTGGGCAAATCAAGTTTTAAGAAGTCCTCCATGTATTAAGCATTCAGTAAACATAGATAAGTGTAAATGACCATTTGTTTAGTTTTTGAAAAAAATACATTAATCAAAATCTGATTAACCAACTTTAAGTCAGGAGAATCTCTTGAGAACAAAAACATTTATGATCACAACATGCTCATCACTTGGGAGGGCTGAAATCCATGTGTTGTACAAAGGCTTGGTATAGGAAGGAGCAGTAAAACAGCAAGTTGTTATGCAGTACTTCCAGAGTTCATTCCCTTTGTATAGCTGAATAATCAATGAAAGAGTATTAATTCCCAATGTTTTATAAAAACTATATTATTAAGAAATCCTATCTATGTATAAAGCTTGAAGTATGAGAGCTGATAGCCTTCCTGGTAATAGATATGGAAATGGCATCACAGACATTTATTAGGTAATTTAATGAAATTGTAACCACAAACACCTACAGGTTGTGTCTGGAGCTTATCTAATGGATTTTTCTGTGACATTTTGTAAAGGTCACATGTAATTGTGTAACTAATAGGTGATGATTGCCTCATTAGGTAAAAGACATCTTCACTGGTCATTTTTAAATCAAATAAAGCTTCGGTATGCGGCATTGATTGCAAAAAGCTAGGCACACGTTCATCTGTAATTTACAGATTCTATAGGTTCAGCCATATGTCAAACATATGCTTGTTATATGCAGAGGTCTGTTACTTACGTAGGTTAAAATAGGTCTACCCACCCACTTAGCTCAGTAGGTAGAGCGCCGATCTGTGGATCGCAGGGTCATGAGTTTGATCCTCGAATGGGCTGTATGTTTTAATAAAAAACATTGTGTCTGAAATCATTCGTCCTCCACCTCTGATTCATGTGTTACTTGCAGGAAACAGGTTTGTACTGATACAGAATCCAAGAACACTGGTTAGATTAAAATTATGGATCTATTTATGAACCCGACTGTCTCCCTTTAAGACAAACTAACTATTTTACTCTAGTCACTCAGTACTTGTACAGACTGAATGTCTTTATGTTGTTTCAATTCTAAGTGGCTGAGCTACGAAAGACCCATTGTGACACTTCAACTTCATTATTTCACGATTTCTGCTTCCTGATTTCACGATTTCCATTTCATGAATTCACGATTTCTGCTTCCTGCTTTCACGATTTCCACTTCATGAATTCACAATTTCACGATTTCCACTTCATGAATTCACGATTTCACGAAGAAAAAAAACTTCATGATTTCATGATTTCCACTTCATGAATTCACAATTTCACGATTTCTGCATCCTGAATTCACGATTTCCACTTCTTGAATTCACAATTTCCACTTCATGAATTCACGATTTCACGAAAAAACTTCGTGAAATCGTGAATTCATGAAGTGGAAATCGTGAATTCATGATGTGGAAATCGAGAATTCGTGAAGTGGAATTCGTGAATTCATGAAGTTGAAATCGTGAATTCAGGAAGCAGAAATCGTGGAATCGTGAATTCATGAAGTGGAAATCATGAAATCAAGAAATCGTGAAGTTTTTTCGTGAAATCATGAAGTTGAAATCGTGAATTCATTAAGTGGAAATCGTGAATTCAGGAAGCAGAAATCGTGAAATCATGAATTCATGAACTTGAAATCATGAAATCAAGAAATTGTGAAGTTTTTTTGTGAAATCTTGAATTCATGAAGCGGAAATCGTGAATTTATGAAGTGGAAATTGTGAATTCAGGAAGCAGAAATCATGAAATCGTGAATTCATGAAGTGGAAATCGTGAAATCAGTAAGCAGAAATCGTGAAGTAATGAAGTTGAAATGTCACCATGGGTCTTTCGTACTGAGCAGTTAAGATTACTTACTTCAAATTATTTGCTCCGCAACTCATACTGCAGTATGTTCTTTTTCTGTGAAAAACGTTCATGAACTTCATGAATTTATTCATGAACAAATTCATGAAATAGTTCATGAATAAATATTCATGAGAATCAAAATTTGTGTTTCATGAATTTCGATATTCATGAACTTGTTCATGTATTAAAAATAATACATGAACAAGTTCATGAATATTGAAATTCATGAAACATAAATTTTGATTTTCATGAATATTGAAATTCATGAACTATTTTTGTAAAAATGAGAGAGAGAAAAACAGTTTTCATGAACTTATTCATGAACAAATTCATGAACTAGTCAAGGTCACCTGGTAGAAGTGTAACACTATGAAACCTGAGAGATCTGCATGTGATGGAATTCTTTGAACAATTTAGGTAGAGCTTGATACAAGAAAAATTCCTGTATATAAGGTTCATTAACATTCGCCTAGTAGTTTCAGAGATGTTGTTTAAAAGAAATGGTAGGACGAATAGACAGCGATCATTACTAGCTCAACCTGGCACCTTGTGCAAGGTAAGCTTAAAGTAAATTTCTGAGCTGGCGACTGACCATTTGCCACATTCTAAGCCCAGAGTCTTAAAGAGTATAATTTGCAAAACTGAAGAATGCTGTGGTTCACAACAAAGATTTATTTTCCCTTCATTGGTGTCATTCCACCCTCCACAAATGACATGTTGAGTAAAAACAGTAAACTAAGTTTAGAGTCGGATGGGAGCATAATTAGAAGTAAACAATTGCTGTATAAAATACAAAACATTAAGTTAAACAATGTATAATTTACTTTTATATTTAGATTGAAATTCAGGTACTAGCTTTGCTTCAGGGTCATGAAAACTTGTGACATTTTAAAAGGATTTTATAGTTGTTAAAATGAATGATTTATGACAACACCATAATTACTTACTTGATATTCATTATATTATTATCATTATTATACCAGATTTATATAGCGCCCTTTTCATGATCAATTTCACGTTCAAAGGCGCTTTACATAGTTCAAATGCAGCCACACAGGGCGCATAATTCATCCTCTACTAGTACAGACACAGAGCGATCTGACCAGAGGGACAGAGCGAGACAAAGCCCCCATGACAGAGAGATCAGAAATCAGATACAGGCTTGTCCGGCTATTATATTATATTATACTCATGTTCCTTTTAAACCATTCCTAACTGTAGTATGATAAATATTTCCTTCTTATTTCTGCACAAACTTCTCAAAAATTGCTGAACCACATGTGCAAAAAATTTCCCGGCACACAACAAAATAATGGAAACTGATCATGTGAAATTATAAATTTAATGTTCATGATCATTTATGAACAGTTCATGAACTTATTCATTATTGTAAAAGGTAATAAACCTAAGTTTTATGTTTAAGGAATGAACAGTTCAGAAACTCACAATTATTGGGGTTCAAGATCTGATACTGAACTAGAAAAAGGTTTTGAATTTTAGTATTTTTAATGAACCTGTGTTCATGAACAATTTTGGTTCTCAGTAGTCCTACCAACAGTAACTGTTCAGGAACTGGTAAAGTTCTGTAAGTTCTTGAACTTTTGCAGTTTTTAGCCCACCATCATCAGATGGTGGGCTATTCAAATCACTCTGCGTCCGTGGTCCGGCGTCCTTCCGTCCGTCCGTCCGTCCGTCCTTCCGTTAACAATTTCTCGTTATCGCATCTCCTCAGAAACTACCAGGGGGATTTTGACCAAACTTTGTCAGAATGATGTATTGGTACCCTAGTTGTGTCCCCCTGAAAATCAGAATGGTTCAACAAATTTTTAGTAAGTTATGGCCCTTTGTTTATTTCTATAATTTACATAGATTTATATAGGGAAAAACTTTGAAAACCTTCTTGGCCAAAACCACAGAGCCTAGGGCTTTGATATTTGGTATGAAGCATCATCTAGTGGTCCTCTACCAAGATGATTGAAATTATTTCCCTGGGGTCTAATATGGCCCCGCCCGGGGGTCACATGGTTTATATAGACTTATATAGGGAAAAACTTTGAAAAACCTCTTGTCCAAAACCACAGGACCTAGGGCTTTGATATTTTGTATTTGACATCATCTAGTGGTCTTCTACTAAGATTGTTCAAATTATCCCCCTAGGGTCAAATATGGCCCCGCCCCGGGGGTCACATGGTTTACATAGACTTATATAGGGAAAAACTTTGAAAATCTTCTTGTCCAAACCACAAAGCCTAGGGCTTTGATATTGTAATGTAGCATTGCCTGGTGGTTCTCTACCAAGTTTGTTAAAATTATCCCCCTAGGGTCAAATATGGCCCCGCCCTGGGGTCACATGGTTCATATAGACTTATATAGGGAAAAGCTTTTAAAAACTTCTTGTCAATAACCTACAACATTCAGATTTGGACCACATGTATGGTTTTGAGTGGCAAGATGAACCTTGACATGAGTTGACCTTGATTTTGACCTTGTGACCTACTTTCACATTTCTGTAGCTACAACCTTCTGTAGCTACAACCACATGCATAGTTTTGTGCAGTGATATAAACTTTGACCTTAAGATTGACCTAGTGACCTACTTTCACATTTTTGAAGGTACAGGCTTCAAATTTGGACCACATGCATAATTTCGTGTTCCGAAATGAAATTTGACATTGATTTTGACCCAGTGACCTACTTTCACATTTCTCAAGCTACAGCCTTCAAATTTGGACCACATGCATGGTTTTATGTACCGAAAGAAACTTTAACCTTTACATTGACCTAGTGACCTACTTTCACATTTTTGAAGGTACAGGCTTCAAATTTGGACCACATGCATAGTTCTGTATTCCAAAATAAAATTTGACCTTGATTTTGACCTAGTGACCTACTTTCACATTTCTCAAGCTACAGCCTTCAAATTTGGACCACTTGCATAGTTTTGTGTACCGAAATGAACTTTGACCTTAAGATTGACCTAGTGACCTACTTTCACATTTCTGTAGCTACAGGCTTCAAATTTAGACCACATGCATGGTTTTGTGTACCGAAACAAACTTTGACCTTTACATTGACCTAGTGACCTACTTTCACATTTCTCAAGCTACAGCCTTCAAATTTGGACCACTTGCGTAGTTTTGTGTACCGAAATGAACTTTGACCTTAAGATTGACCTAGTGACCTACTTTCACATTTCTGTAGCTACAGGCTTCAAATTTAGACCACATGAATAGGATTGTGTACCAAAACAAACTTTGACCTTTACATTGACCTAGTGACCTACTTTCACATTTTTGAAGGTACAGGCTTCAGTTTTGGACTACATGCATAGATTTGTTTCTGAAGTGAAATTTGACCTTGATTTTGACTTAGTGACCTACTTTCACATTTCTCAAGCTACAGCCTTCAAATTTGGACCACTTGCATAGTTTTGTGTACCGAATTAAACTTTGACCTTAAGATTGATCTAGTGACCTACTTTCACATTTCTCAAGCTACAGCTTTCGAATTTGGACCACATGCACAGTGTTGTGTACGGAAATGAATTTGACCTTGAGCTAGTCAGTAAGTCTTGAAATTTGGAACACTCAAAAATGGCACATTGGTGGGCGCCAAGATCACTCTGTGATCTCTTGTTTAATCAATGGTCAAGAACCATCATTGTTCTAGAACCACAGTCTGCGAACTGTAATGCTGGTTCAGGAACACTTCTTTAAGTTCTTCAGAAGTTCTTGAATGTTCAAGAACTTAATACTAGTTCTAGAAAATCTTTTATAGGAGAAATCCATAATCCTGTAGTTCCTGAATCACAATTTCAATCATTATCTGAATTTCATTTTCAAGTTCATGAATTTCTTAAAATCATTTAATGGATTGTCTGAAATGTTCATGAACTACATTTACAAGTGCATGAAATGAAAGTAATATTCTTGAACTTGAGAGTTCATGAATTTAAGTAAGTGAACTTATCCTTGTAGTTCATGAACTTTTTTGATAATTCATGAAATAATTCATGAATTCTTACAAATTCATGAAGTTCATGAACCTATTTCAAAGGGGCAAGGTTTGTGGTCCTAACCGGGTGCATGCCATGATGCCTAAAATTATTCTCCGTAGGGTACAAAAATTCTGAAGAGTCGCCATTTGACCTAACATTATAATATTTTGTCAGCTTGACTTAATAACATTACAACACAAACTTTTTAAAAGTTTTTCTTCTTTATTCAGCTATCAATTTAACCTTTGACTAATTTAGTTCTAAATTTTTGTGGGATTTTCTCTAGCCATTTCAGATAATGTTCAAAAAGCTGAAGATGAACTAAAGTAATTTAAATGCAAATGAATGACTTAAATTAGTTATTTGAGGATTTAAAACTTAACTGTCATTTATCTCTGACTTGATGATGCAAATTCCTGCGGGTGTAAATAATGTATCATCTTTTTGTGACCTTCATCAAAGTGGAGAGTTTTGAAAATTCCATTTTCCTGATACTATGTCTGTATGCAGAGTCTGTATGTCATTCTACTCTTTTTTGATAGCTGGATCTACACCAGACTTAGTCTGTAGCATACTTTCTTGAACCTCTCTCTAAATTGTACAATTTATTTTGCTCCATTATGCACAAAGGGTCTTCCAAAGCTCAAAATAAAAATTCACTGATGGATTTTGGTCTGTAGCATTTACAGGTCATACCTGTTTCAATGTTACTTTTCTCTGCATTTTCTTTAAACAACACCTCCATGGTGACATGGAGGGGATGGGGGTCAGCAAATCTTAAAAGAGAACACATTCAAGAAACTTTTTCTTGTGAACTCAGAACTATTGATCAGCATGACTCTGGCCTGTAGAATTCTTAGATTGACTGCTCAATATTTTGGTGAAATGTATTCTGTCAGATGTCTGTGTAATTGAAAGTAAGAAAATGTCATAATCTTCATACTGGATTTTCCAAAGCATTCTTGCATTTATTCTTATAGTTTTGTTTTTCATGGTTTACTTTCTCAGGCCAGTTTTGCCCTCTTGTTTGCCAGTACTTATTTGGTCTCTTCAATACCATGGACTTTCCCATCAGCTTCATTTGATGCATTCTATTTAACTAATTGACAATCAAATACATGTTGGCTTTAGTGAATGTCAGCAATTGGAATGCCTCTATTGTCTGGGAATGATTTCTTTCTTAGATTTGAATTACCTTGTAATGTGCCTCAGTTGCTTGGTAATTTGAATAGTTAAAAGGTTCCCAGAGCATTATTTTCTGAAGCTAGTTGATTATCAGTTTTTTAATGTAGCAGGTTTTATAAGTTTTTTTTTTTTACCTGTTTCAAGTTTTCTTTTTTCTTGGATACATGTGATTGTAAACTGTCAATGAGAGTAACAGACTACAGTGAGATCAATAGAGAGCATGTAACAGGAAATCTGTCTTTATCTTGTCTATAAAATGGACTTAAAGAGATGTCATTTTCTATTGAAGACATAATTAAATGATGTTGATCAATACTGGATTGATTCCAAGTAAAATCTTTGTAAACAATCTGACTTACAGTTCATACTTCCTTGTGGGGGATCATACCATCCATTACTGGTTTTGTTAGTGACCCTATATGGAAATATGTGTGGTCAGTATGGTTAATTGCCCAGTCAAAGTTTATTACCATGGTAATTCATGGTCATGGGACAATGGTTTACTATGGTCGACCAAGGTCCACGACGGTGGTGATTATTGACTATCTATTAACTGTATAAATGAATTTGAAATGGTCGTGAAAAGACATGACAATTGCAGTCTATATCTATTTTTGCAAGTCAGTAATTTATTTGTAATAAAGTGGCAAAGATGACAACAAATTATATATAGTCAGACTATGATAGTTTACATTTGAATCTGTCTATAAATGCAGGAAAACTATTCTATAACTAGGAAAACCTTTGGATCCAAAATGCAGTCAGGTGTCTTTGATGCATGGTAAAACTTTATAAGTGTGAAAATTACTAACATGACCATGATAGTCCATGGTCAACTGTGATTGAAAAAAAAAGTTGACTACGGTAGACCATGGTCAAACTGTAGATCAGCTTTTCTGACCCTGGTTGACCATGGCCAATCTCATCTCACCATAGTCGACCATGACCAACCATGGTCCTGACCATGTTTTCACTATGGAATTGTGATGGTCATCATTTCGTCTAGGTGGTATAGGGAGACATTCATTAAGGATCAGTTACTTTTGGTACTATATTACCAAACATGAAAATCTACTAAACCTCCACAGAAATAAAGGCAGTCTGCAAGGCTGTTAGTTCAAATGCCTTTATTATGATATTGGAAGTCACTGACCTAATTATGAAGTTTCCACTATACTATTCTTTGCAGATAGGAGCATATAGTACATGATCAGCCTATACACATATGTGCAGTCTGATCAAGATCTGCACTGTTCGCCATTCAGTCAGTATCTTTTTTGGTAAGCATCCCTTTTTACAGTTAATGGTACTGTGCAAATTGAAAGATGGACAAGTTCATTATAGAAATTTGGCAGGGTAAGGGTTCAATTGTTTCCATATTACTACAAACGTGTTGTTGTTAATGATCTAGTAACAATGTAACAACACTTCACTGTTAAGAGGAAGGATATACTTGTATGTAAGGAAACTGATTCTCTATCTTCTCAAGTCAAGTGCTCACAATATACTTTTGCTGTCAAAAGAATATGTGCAAAAGTTAGAAGTGAATCATTTAGTAGTTTGTTTTGTGATTTGAAACAATGAGTTTGATTTGTATCCATACTTAGTGTTGTATGTACATGGATTTTGCAGGAAGAATTGTTCAATATACAAGGATTACATACGGCAGGGATGCTGCCATTGTGTTAAATAATTTACTTGTGGCAAAATTGTCAGGAATCAGGACTAATAAGTTATAATAATTTTACTTCCTGGATATTTCAATAGCATGGATGTTTTGACAGATTCCTAAAAATGTTCATATTTACAAAAGTTTAATGCATTAAATCTGTATAGGCCTAATTAGGTACAAAAATATTTCTTAAAATCCTGTTAACATTTTCTTAATGCTAAATTAAATGTCTTCTGAAAGAAACATATTTCTTAAAATCCTGTTAACATTTTCTTAATGCTAAATTAAATGTCTTCTGAAAGAAACAGACAAGATAATTAAGTCAGGAGAGAGCATGTCAGCTAAGAGGATGGCTTTTAGCTAATCACCTGTCTTAGTTATGTCTTGTATTAGTTGTCTGTTAAATAATTATGATTGTGGTTCCCTCAATAAAGATTCCAAGCTTATTAAAGAATTTTCTGTCAATGAGTCATCATTGCAAATTTTAAGGTCAGACTTGCTGCAATTGTTTTTAAATCACCATTTTTGGGGGGTTCCAGGTTATTTGAAGAATTTTCTATATTTAAGTCGTTATCATAGATGACTGCATGGTGAGACTGGTGCATTTTTTAGAACATTAAAGAACTTTCTGCCTGATTTAAATCAGCTTATGTGTTATCAAACAGATTGTAAAACCATGGTTGAATGTTTCAACACAAAAGTCCTTTCTGTAACTGAGACTTTCTTCAGCTGGAAATTTGAATTCTCTCTTGAGTTAAAGCCCCTTACTCAAAACTGCAAATATTAACAGTTTCCAGTTTCTAGTTTGAGCAGTTCCTGTCTATCATTTACCTAAATTTGGTCAAGTTTGATAACCATCCAGATTGTCCCAGTGGCTCTAGCATTACCCTTGAATAACTAAAAATTGTGAAATTTGACAGTGTCCAATATTTAATTTAAGTAGTTCTGATCCAATATTCACTGAACTTTGTCAAAATGTTTATGGGCATAATATCTCAGAAAAGTTAGATGCCAAACCAGATAGTTCCAGTCACTCTTTGAGTTATGGCCTTAGAGTTCGCACTTGTTTGCTTATACACTGATGCACAGTTTGCTTATACACTGATGCACAGTTTTGACACTGTGCCAAAACGTTTTGGAAACATTTTGAATATCAAGATATATTTTACACCAGGTCTGTTGTATAAAATTTCTAATGAGTGTTTTAATAGCAAGGAAATCATGTCGGTATTTCTGGTTAAGATGTTTTTTTATGGTTCACTTTTTCTTAAAAAAAATAAGGGTTGCATACACTTGTTATTATCATCATTAGCTGAATAAGTAGAGCAGGAGCTATAATAATTCATGCTTGCATTTTGTCAGAATTTCTTTCTTGGGCTTAGAAAACCATAATTTTGTGGTAAAAAGTTTTGTTTTGGTTGACATATTATAGCTTTGAAAGTTCCAACACTTGTGTACCATAACCATTCCAGTTTTAGGCAAGAGTACATAACTCCATCAAGGATTTTGTCTGAATTATGACACATTAATTTACAGATCTGTACCATTTTATATTTTGTGTAAACTGTTTGACATATGGTTTGAAACATTTATCACTTGTTTATTAAAACAGTCTCTATCTGTAGGCTAGAGTACATAACTCTTTCACATATATTGGCTGAATTATGGCCCTTTTTGGACTTTGAAATCGGCTTAGTTTTTGTACAAGTCTACTTTTTTTTTCAAAATTTGTTGACATGAGACTTTGAAACTTTGAACACTTTGTACAAGTCCAGGTTTTGTCAAAACTATTTGATGTGTGGCTTTCAAACTTTGAACTCTTGTTCATCGTTATGATCTCCATCTGCAGTCGAAGGTATGTAACTATGTTAAAGATAATTTGGCAGAATTTTGTCCCTTTTTGGACTTGGAAATTAGTTCAGTTTTTCATACCTGTCCATATTTTAAAACTATTTAATAATCAATAATCCATATTTTGTCTAAACTGTTTGACATATGGCTTAATTTGAAACTTCGACCACTTGTTTACCATCATAGTCTCCATATGTAGGCAAGACTACTTAACTATGACAAGTATTTTGGCTCAGTTATGGCCCCTTTTGACATAGAAATTAGTTAAGTTTCGCATACCATTCCATTTTTTTTTTGTCTGAAAATCTCGGGTAATATTTTGACCCCATACGTACATCAGTTCTTCGAATATTCGAGTATGCCGTCAACAGACAGCTCTTGTTAAACTTTTTGTCATTAGATAGGAAATTATTTCTTCTTAACTGCTGCCCATATTATCATCAAACTACACTAGGTTGGTCTTGGTAAAGGGCAGACATCTGATTATTGTGAAGGTCAAGGTCACTTGGGCCAGATGTTGTAATAGTGCTGCTTAAAGTATTTTTTATCAAGCTTCACAGTATCTATTTAACTACTGCCCCTAGCTATAATCATCAAATCTCACATCAATATAAAACGTGAAAGTGTAGCTGTACCTGAGTTGCTCACAATTTGCATTTCTTGCGGGTAATCGTTTTTTAGTGGGTTTTTTTTGACATTTTGGTGTATTTACTTTCTTAAAGTGATGAACCAATTTACCAAGCAGTGTCCCTTTGAGGAGGTTTAAATGCCATGGAGATCGTATACATTCAGGGTGAAATGTACAACAGGAGAATAGCTATCATTTTAAATTTTATATCTTGACTTTGGCAATTTTTAGACAGAGAAAAAGTTTATTGCAGTTTTCTTCATGATCCCTGAAGTCACCTCCCAAGGGTAATGAAATAGTTCTCGAAAAGCAGTGAAAATATAGAAAATAGTGAAATTATAGAAAATACATTTCACTCCAATACAAATATGCATTTTATTTACCGGTAATCAATATTTCTCGATATTTCATTAAATATGTTTATAATACAACAGCAAAATTGCAATTTTGAACTTTATACAATTTTATTTTTCATTTTGATAGAAGTACGTTTGCCTAAAAGAAGAAATTAATAGCGAGTAAATGATTAGCCAGACAAGACTGGAAATGCCAATTGATTATCTATCATTTAAAGACAAATCGCTGTGGTTGAGAATACTTCATTCTGAATTTACCATTTCTTGAACTTCTTTTATATTTATGGCACAAATTGAACATTTTAGAAATTTCTGACCATACTGTCTTTTACAATTTTCTTCAAAACTGCTTTAAATGATGTAAAGGAGAATTTCAGAAGTTGATGGCCAATCAATCTTGACACATTATTTTAGATGATGTCCTTATAACAAAAAGTGGAACAGGTTGGAAACTTGCAATACTTCGTACAGTCTTCACACAATTCTTGTGAACTATTTTTCGTATTTCGAAAATATCATGAAGGAATATTTGTGACAAATTTTTAGATTTCTGTCTGAGACTGGCGATACCATATTCATAGCATTGGCTGTGTTATTGAGAGAGATGATTTGTTGTGATTCATATAAGGAGAGTGAACTCTTGATGCATTGAAAATATAAAGAATTGTGCGATGTTTTGAGAGATTATATTAGTTTGGCCTGTATGATTGCTTGCGATTGATTATCTGTCATCGAAAGACTAATTGTGAATGTTAAAAGAGGGGCTAAAACAGATGATATTTTCTTATTTCATTCACTTATAGGAAGACATTTGATGTATTATTAGCTTTGAGGTTACTGCGAGTGTAAAAAAAAAGTCGTGGAATATTAACTGATTTTTTAGATTGATAGTTGTTTTATATGTGTGAAATGGCTACAGCTGGGAGAAAAGTCGAGGTCAGTTTTGGTGACAGCGATTTCGACAAGGAGGAGTCTTCCGCTTATAAAACGTAAGATTTTATTTTATCATTTTATCACTTTTTTTGAGTTCTGTTTTCAATTTTATTGTAATATTTGCTAGCTTGTCTAGCTAGACCAGAGTGTTTCGAAGACACCAGGCTTTCAGTCATATTCCCTCAGGAAAACAAGTGTTAAGGCACTTAGTATTAATAATGTTTTATTTTACAGGATTTACTTGAAAATTGCACATTTCTGCCCAAATTTGTATTAGATATCAATAATTCAGTATAACAGACTTGAGTTGCAAATTTCAATGCTCCTGACTATCAAGATTAAATCGTTAGGATAACAAGACTTAGTGATGCTGGAAGAATTTCTTTCCTACAATGTCTGTTTTTTGTTCATAGACAACTTTTGCAGATATTTAAATTTTATATAATTTTGTCCCTTTCTTTATCAAATATAAAAGATAGAAAAGTGAGAAAAAAAAGAAGACATTAGGACAAAAAGGTGAAGACTCATCTACTTTAATAGGAGGAAACAGGCTCACTCTCAATTTTTATGCCCCCGAAGGGAGGCATATAGTTTTTGAACTGTCTGTCAGTCCGTCAGTCTGTCGGTCTGTCCGCAATTTTCGTGTCCGGTCCATATCTTTGTCATTGATGGATGGATTTTCAAATAGCTTGGCATGAATGTGTACCACAGTAAGACGACGTGTCGCGTGCAAGACCCAGGTCCGTAGCTCAAAGGTCAAGGTCACACTTAGACGTTAAAGGATAGTGCATTGATGGGCGTGTCCGGTCCATATCTTTGTCATCGATGGATATATTTTCAAATAACTTGGCATGAATGTGTACCACAGTAAGACGACGTGTCGCGAGCAAGACCCAGGTCCGTAGCTCAAAGGTCAAGGTCACACTTAGACGTTAAAGGATAGTGCATTGATGGGCGTGTCTGGTCCATATCTTTGTCATCCATGGATGGATTTTCAAATAACTTGGCATGAATGTGTACCACAGTAAGACGACGTGTCCCGCACGAGACCCAGGTCCGTAGCTCAAAGGTCAAGGTCACACTTAGCCATTAAAGGTCATTTTTCATGATAGTGCATTGATGGGCGTGTCCGGTCCATATCTTTGTCATTCATGCATGGATTTTAAAATAACTACCCATGAATGTGTGACACAGTAAGACGACGTGTCGTGCGCAAGACCCAGCTCCATAGGTCAAAGGTCCTAAACTCTAACATCGGCCATAACTATTCATTCAAAGTGCCATTGGGGGCATGTGTCATCCTATGGAGACAGCTCTTGTTGTTCAACATATTTGCTTCAAATATTGCCTTGTGTTCTTGCTTTTGGATGCTTTATTATCAAAGACAGTTATGCAGAGACCTGACAAATTATTTGTAATTTAAAAGGGTTTTACTTCTGCTGTAATCACAAGAGAAAAATGATTTCAGTGTCAGATTTTGAATCTTTTTGATTAATCTGAATCAAAATGAAATTTGTAAACAAGGTTTTAACTTGCTAAACTTGGATATTTTTTTCACAGGGAAAATTGAATCAGTCTGTGTTTTAAGTTTAGTATGTTATTGGCAGACTGCTTCTTAATGGTGCGTTCTTCATGTTTCCCCAAAAATTCAGTAAGAACCCGGTTCTTATTTCATAATTTTTAACTGACAGGTTTAATTGGGAAGGTCATGATAAGACCACAATCAAGTGATAAAGGCAATTTATTTATCAGACTCATTTATTTGTGGTGTACTTTACAGGAATGCAGTGACATACCACATATTATGAAGTGTGAAAATATTTAAGCTAGCTAGGGAACAAATGACTCTTTTAATTCTTTGCTCAACATAATCCTTTGAAACAAACTGAAAACAGTCCCATAATTTTGCTAGACATTCACATCTGTTTTGGCTCCAAATTACAGACAAAATAAATGATGGAATTCACACTCAGCTTACCTCTGCAGACACAAATTTGTTTGACAACAGCAATTTCATGGTTAATTAGGAAGGTCAGATTTCTTCACCCCCGCATATTTGCCAATAAGTAGGTAAGACGTTCTGATAACCGGGCTTCGTCCGGTTATCAGAACCTCTTACCTATACTTAATGGTGCGTTCTTCATGTTTCCCCAAAAATTCAGTAAGAACCCAGTTCTTATTTCATAATTTTTAACTGACAGGTTTAATTGGGAAGGTCATGATAAGACCACAATCAAGTGATAAAGGCAATTTATTTATCAGACTCATTTATTTGTGGTGTACTTTACAGGAATGCAGTGACATACCACATATTATGAAGTGTGAAAATATGTATAGGTAAGAGGTTCTGATAACCGGGCAAAGCCCGGTTATCAGAACTTCTTACCTACTTATTGGCAAATATGTGGGGGTGAAGAAATCTGACCTTCCTAATTAACCATGAAATTGCTGTTGTCAAACAAATTTGTGTCTTCAGAGGTATGCTCAGTGCGAATTACATCATTTATTTTGTCTGCAATTTTTGGAGCCAAAACAGATGTGAATGTCTAGCAAAATGATGGACCGTTTTCAGTTTGTTTCAAAGGATTATGTTGAGCGAAGAATTAAATGTTTAATTAAATATTTTCACACTTCATAATATCAGTATGTCACTTCATTCCTGTAAAGTACACCCCAATAAATTAGTCTGATAAATAAATTGCCTTTATCACCTGATTGTGGTCTTATCATGACCTTCCCAATTAAACCTGTCAGTTAAAAGTTATGAAATAAGAACCGGGTTCTTACTGAATTTTTGGGGAATCATGAAGAACGCACCATTAAGAGGCAGTTTGCCAATAATTAATTTAACATTTCACTAAAAGAGCTAGCTAGGGAACAAATGACTCTTTTAATTCTTTGCTCAACATAATCCTTTGAAACAAACTGAAAACAGTCCGTCATTTTGCTAGACATTCACATCTGTTTTGGCTCCAAATTACAGACAAAATAAATGATGGAATTCACACTCAGCTTACCTCTGAAGACACAAATTTGTTTGACAACAGCAATTTCATGGTTAATGAGGAAGGTCAGATTTCTTCACCCCCACATATTTGCCAGTAAGTAGGTAAGCCGTTCTGATAACCGGGCTTCGCCCGGTTATCAGAACCTCTTACCTATACTTAAATGATATACTGCAGCTGTATTTGACTTTTAATAAATGTTCATATTAGAATAAGACATTATAAGAGGGAAGAGAAGGAAATGATAGTTTACTGCCATCAGAGGTTTCCATACAATTATGCACCGGTATTATTGAGATATGATTTTAATATTGTTCTGCTGATACGGAAATTGCAACCAGCACAAGCAAATCAGTGATGAAAAGGCAACTATAGAGTATTGAACGACAAGAAAATTGCTTATTTTCATCATGTGATCCACTACAATCCAGCTTCATTTGGTCAAACTCAGACCCCTAAAACACCTCACTTTCTTCATATGGTTCCGGCAAAATCTTGTATAATACATACTGTTCTACCTCGGGTCTCTTGAACACAGATGACTGGAACCTGAGTCCCCGACGATTATTATTATATAGATAACACCTTTTCCCATCAAACAACGAAATGTGTAAGTTGAATCTCAATGGACGGATCCAAAACTGTCAGTCATTAATGTTTACATGAAACAGACTGTCCAATCGGGACTGTCAAATACAATTGACCTAGTTTACACAATAGACCACGGCATTTTATTTGTGATATGGCTTGTGAGCACTTGACCTTGTTATGAATAGAACAACAATAGAGGGAGGATTTAGATGAAATTTGTCGACAAAAATTGGAACTGTCGATCATTACTGACAATTAGATTGCACATTTCAATTTAGCTTGACTATTTACAGAATTGGTATTGCTATTCTGTTCGCCCATTCGCCCATGTCTGTGTTGGTGTCTGCATTGGCGTCATGATAAAGTCTGAGTATGTAAGTTTGTATCTCAGTACCCACTAATAAGAATAGATGGAAACTTTACACATTATTAACCTTCATGATCTGATATGCATTGCACAGGTTCCTTAAGAGTATAAAGGAATTTGACAGTAGATTATCCCTGTACACAAAACATGGTGATAATTAAGAAAGTGGCCAGTGTCTTTCAGTTGACTTTTGAGTTTATAGAAAATCTGTGCGAGAAAATTTGAATAATTTTTTCCTATGATAAATGGCAATCAGCTTGTGAAATGATTGGAATATTCCCCAGATAATGCTGCAATTTCTAAGAAATTTATCGCCATATTTACAGAGGAAATCATTTCACCAGAAGTGAAGCTATAGAAATATAGTGCATACATCAGTATAAATCTGTTCTTTTTTGGAAGGAAATATTTTGTCATAAATGTTTAGAATATCATCACCAGATACAGGAAATTTTCAAGTTTCAATATAACAGCATTAATTTTGCAAAATCATTGGAGGCTCCCAACATAATAGTGTTGAGTGCAATACTGCTGTAACTCGTATTGAATACAGGGAGTTAAGGCAGTATTGCACTCAGCCCTCAATTATTATTATTATGTGGTAGTGCACTCACAGTTTCGTCTGGATGTCTTGAGTAACTTTAGAGTTATGGCCCTTTAATTGGTTAAAAATCCACATTATTAGAAAAGTAATTGATCTTGTAATATTTTGGTGTAATTTTAACTCCTGTAGAGAGAGTGCCAGAATTCAGACTTTAACCAGTTTGCCTCATCAGTAGGCATTAATATGTATAATGACTTGTCTCACACAATCAACAGTGACAAAGCTTCAGAAGGCTTAAAAGATTTTAAGATGTTTATTAGTGACATCCTGCTTTTTCAGGGGTTTTTAAGGATCAGATCTTCCTATTAATGAATTCATAATATTTTGTCAGTTGATAATTCTCTTTTTCATGTGAAACTATAATACATGCACATGTTAAGAAATTTTGCTTTAATAATGCTTAAAAATGCAAGGTTGAAAAGATGGGAATTTCTCTTGAAAATATTTACTCCTGATTTTATCAGGCAGTTGGCATTTAACTCAGGAGAGTGGCCTCTGTGGCCGAGTGGTTAAGGTTGCTGACTTCAGATCACTTGCCCCTCACTGATGTGAGTTCGAGCCTCACTCAGGGCATTGAATTCTTCATGTGAGGAAGCCATCCCGCTGGCTTACGGAAAATCGGTACCCAGGTGCCTGCTTGTGATGAAATAATGCATGCACAAAAGCTGGAAAGTTGCCATATTACCTATAATTGTGTCGGAGAGAAGTTAAACCCAACAAAAAAAATAATTAACTTGGGAGATTAGAGGAATAAAGTTATTTAACTGGCATCTCACATGTAGCCATTAGTAGAAACAATTATATTGTTTTTTAAAAAGCAAATTTAAGTTAACTTTATCTAGATCTGTACATAAAGGTGTAATAGTTACAGCAGTGTTTGCTCAGTACATAAAGGTGTAACAGTTACAGCAGTGTTTTGCTCTGTACTTAAAGGTTTAATAGTTACAGCAGTATTTTGCTCTGTACATAAAGGTTTTATAGTTACAGCAGTATTTTGCTGTGTACATACAGGTTTAATAGTTACAGCAGTATTTTGCTCTGTACATAAAGGTTTAATAGTTACAGCAGTATTTTGCTCTGTACATAAAGGTTTAATAGTTACAGCAGTATTTTGCTATGTACACACAGGTTTAATAGTTACAGCAGTATTTTGTATTTTGCTCTGTACATAAAGGTTTAATAGTTACAGCAGTATTTTGCTCTGTACACACAGGTTTAATAGTTACAGCAGTATTTTGCTATGTACACACAGGTTTAATAGTTACAGCAGTATTTTGCTCTGTACATAAAGGTTTAATAGTTACAGCAGTGTTTTGCTGTGTACATAAAGGTTTAATAGTTACAGCAGTGTTTTGCTGTGTACATAAAACATAAAGGTTTAATAGTTACAGCAGTGTTTTGCTGTGTACATAAAGGTTTAATAGTTACAGCAGTGCTTTGCTCTGTACATAAAGGTTTAATAGTTACAGCAGTGTTTTGCTCTATACACACAAGTTTAATAGTTACAGCAGTATTTTGCTGTGTACATACAGGTTTAAAAGTTACAGCAGTGTTTTGCTCTGTACATAAAGGTTTAATAGTTACAGCAGTATTTTGCTGTTTACATAAAGGTTTAATAGTTACATCAGTTTTTTGCTGTGTACATACAGGTTTAAAAGTTACAACAGTATTTGCTCTGTACATAAAGGTTTAATAGTTACATCAGTATTTTGCTGTGTACATAAAGGTTTAAAAGTTACAACAGTATTTGCTCAGTACATAAAGGTTTAATAGTTACAGCAGTATTTTGCTGTGTACATACAGGTTTAAAAGTTACAACAGTATTTGCTCAGTACATAAAGGTTTAATAGTTACAGCCGTATTTTGCTGTGTATATACAGATTTAATAGTTACAGCAGTATTTTGCTGTGTACATACAGGTTTAAAAGTTACAGCAGTGTTTTGCTCTGTACATAAAGGTTTAATAGTTACATCAGTATTTTGCTGTGTACATACAGATTTAATAGTTACATCAGTATTTTGCTGTGTACATACAGATTTAATAGTTACATCAGTATTTTGCTGTGTACATACAGGTTTAAAAGTTACGGCAGTGTTTTGCTCTGTACATAAAGGTTGATTAGTTACGGCAGTGTTTTGCTGTGTACATAAAGGTTTAATAGTTACGGCAGTGTTTTGCTGTGTACATACAGGTTTAATAGTTACGGCAGTGTTTTGCTGTGTACATACAGGTTTAATAGTTACGGCCGTGTTATGCTGTGTACATACAGGTTTAATAGTTACGGCCGTGTTTTGCTGTGTACATACAGGTTTAATAGTTATGGCAGTGTTTTGCTGTGTACATACAGGTTTAATAGTTACGGCAGTGTTTTGCTGTGTACATACAGGTTTAATAGTTACAGCCGTGTTTTGCTGTGTACATACAGGTTTAATAGTTACATCAGTGTTTTGCTGTGTACATACAGGTTTAAAAGTTACATCAGTGTTTTGCTGTGCACATACAGGTTTAATAGTTACAGCCGTGTTTTGCTGTGCACATACAGGTTTAATAGTTACAGCCGTGTTTTGCTGTGCACATAAAGGTTTAATAGTTACATCAGTATTTTGCTGTGTACATACAGGTTTAATAGTTACATCAGTATTTTGCTGTGTACATAAAGGTTTAATTGTTACAGCCGTATTTTGCTGTGTACAGGTTTAATAGTTACAGCCGTTTTTTGCTCTGTACACACAGGTTTAATAATTACAGCCGTATTTTGCTGTGTACACACAGGTTTAATAGTTACAGCAGTATTTTGCTGTGTACATACAGGTTTAATAGTTACAGCCGTATTTTGCTGTGTACATACAGGTTTAATAGTTACATCAGTATTTTGCTGTGTACATAAAGGTTTAATTGTTACTGCCGTAGTTTGTTGTGTACATACAGGTTTAATAGTTACAGCCGTATTTTGCTGTGTACATACAGGTTTAATAGTTAAGCAGTATTTTGCTGTGTACATACAGGTTTAATAGTTACAGCAGTATTTTGCTGTGTATATACAGTATTTTGCTGTGTACATACAGGTTTAATAGTTACAGCAGTATTTTGCTGTGTACATACAGGTTTAATAGTTACAGCAGTATTTTGCTGTGTACATACAGGTTTAATAGTTACAGCAGTGTTTTGCTCTGTACATACAGGTTTAATAGTTACATCAGTATTTTGCTGTGTACATACAGGTTTAATAGTTACATCAGTATTTTGCTCTGTACATAAAGGTTTAATAGTTACATCAGTATTTTGCTCTGTACATACAGGTTTAATAGTTACAGCCGTATTTTGCTGTGTACATACAGGTTTAATAGTTACATCAGTATTTTGCTGTGTACAAACAGGTTTAATAGTTACATCAGTATTTTGCTCTGTACATACAGGTTTAATAGTTGCATCAGTATTTTGCTCTGTACATACAGGTTTAATAGTTACAGCAGTATTTTGCTCTGTACATAAAGGTTTAATAGTTACAACAGTATTTGCTCTGTACATACAGATTTAATAGTTACAGCAGTATTTTGCTGTGTACATACAGGTTTAATAGTAACAGCAGTGTTTGCTCTGTACATAAAGGTTTAATAGTTACAGCAGTATTTTGCTCTGTACATAAAGGTTTAATAGTTACAGCAGTGATTTGCTCTGTACATAAACGTTGAATAGTTACAGCAATGTGTTGCTCAGTACATAAAGGTTTAATAGTTACAGCAGTGTTTTGCTCTGTACGTGCAGGTAGAATACATCCGTGTTTTGCTCCATACATTCACTAGGTATAATAGATACATCAGTGCTTTGCTCTTTACATGCAGGTATAATAGGTGCATCAGTGTTTTGCTCTGTACATGCAGGTATAATACGTACATCAGTGTTTTGCACTGCACATGCAGGTATAACAAGTGCATCAGTGTTTGCTCTGTACATGAAGGTATAATAGGTGCAACAGTGTTTTGCTCAGTGCATGCAGGTATAATAGGTGTCAGTGTGGTACAACGGTATTTTGCTTTTTACATGCAGGTATAATAGTTCAGGTATAATAGGTGCATCAGTATTTTGCTCTGTACATGCAGGTATAATAGGTGATCAATGTTTTGCTCTTTACATGCAGGTATAATAGGTACATCAGTGTTTTGCCCTGTACATGCAGGTATAATAGGTGCATCAGTATTTTGTTCTTCAGTGTTTTGCTCTGTACATGCAGGTATAGTAGGTACATCAGTGTTTTGCTCTGTACATGCAGGTATAATAGGTACTTTAGTGTTTTGCTCTGTACATGCAGGTATAGTAGGTACTTCAGCGTTTTGCTCTCTACATGCAGGTATAATAGGTGCATCAGTGTTTTGCTCTGTACATGCAGGTATAATAGGTGCATCAGTATTTTGCACTGTACATGCAGGTAGAATAGGTGCATCAGTATTTTGCTCTGTACATAAACATATAATAGGTGTGTCAGTGCTTTGCTCTGTACATGCAGGTATAGTAGGTACATCAGTGTTACTAAAAAGCTGGAAAGTTGCTGCAAGATTTCCACTGGGAGGATTTTATATGCATCATTAATTCATTTGTTTTTGCCAAGTTAAAACAGATAATTCAATTAACTTTTACATCTTAATTTTATCTAATCTGTATTCAATCAATACAGATGATGGATTTTAAAAGCTATTAATTGGACTGAGCAGTTTAACCTATTATTTAAAGATAAGTCAGTAACACTAGTTTAGATATTTTAAATGTATTTTAAGCTCACCTGTCAGTAGTGACAGGATGAGCTTTTGTGATGGCATTTTGTCAGTTGTCCGTCCATCGTCCGTTCACAATTTCTTGTGAACACGATAGAGACCACATTTTGCAATCAATTTTAATCAAACTAACACAAAACTTGTATTGGCATTATATCTCGGTGCCCAGATCCCATCATGGGTTCCAGAGTTATGGCCCCTTAAAGGGCCAAAATTTGCTATTTTTGGCTTGTGAACACGAAAGAGACCACATTTTGCAATCAACTTTAATCAAACTTGCACACAACTTGTATTGGCATAATATCTAAGTTTCTTTTGAAAACTGGCCAGATCCCATCATTGGTTCCAGAGTTATGGCCCCTTAAAGGCCAAAATTTGCTATTTTGGCTTTTGCAGCCATGTAGATACTTCATTTATGGTTTGATTTGATACAAACTTGCAAAATATCTTCAACAACAATAAATCTTGGATTCCATGATGAAACTGTCAGATCCAATCATAGGTTCCGGAGCTACGGACCCTGATTGAATTTGTTAATTTTTACCTTGTGAACACGATAGAAGATACATTTTATATTTGATTTTAACCACACCTACACACAACTTCAACAAGTCACAATAAGATCTCAGTTTCTTTCGAAAACCGGCTAGATTCCGTCATGGGTTCTGGAGTTGCTGCCCCTGAAAGAAGCAAAATTTTCTAGTTTGGCCCTTTCAGCCATATAGAGGTTTCATTTATGCTTTGATTTGATACAAACTTGCATAGAATGATTATCTTGATGATTTCTAGGCCTACATCGAAACTGGGTCATGTCGGGTCAAAAACAGGTCATCAGGTCAAATCAAAGGAAAAGCTTGTTAACAACATAGAGGGCACATTTATGACTATACTTTCATGTAACTTGGTCAGAATGTTTATCTTGATGATTTCCAGGCCAAATTCGAAACTGGCCCATATTGGGTCAAAAACTAGGTCACCTGGTCAAATCAAAGGAAAAGCTTGTTTACACTCTTGAAGCCACATTTATGACCCTATCTTCATGAAACTTGGTGAGAATGTTTATCTTGATGATTCCTAGGCTAATTTTGAAACTGGGTCATATGGGGTCAAAAACTAGGTCACCAGGTCAAATCAAAGGAAAAGCTTGTTAACTCTTGTTCATTTGATGTGCATGAAACTTAGTCAGAATGTTTGTGTGCAATAAATATTGGATGAATTTTTATCTGGGCCATGTAGGGTCAAAAACTAGGTCACCAGGTCAAATCAATGAATAAGCTTGTTAACACTCAAGAGGCCACTTTTTTGGTCCAGTCTTAATGAAAATTGGTCAGAATATTTGTCTCCATGAAATCACTAGGTAAAACATGTTTACACTTTTATTGTATGTTACTCGGGTGAGCGACTTAGGGCCATCTTGGCCCTCTTGTTTAAAAGTCATGTAAGAACCCTCTGTGACAGAGTGGTTCAGGTTATTCACATGATGTTGAGTCTCTTGCTCCAAACTGCTGTTGGCTCAAATCTTACTTGGGATGAAAACCTGTAAAGTGAGCTGATGGTTCTACCTTTGGGCCTCAGACTGTACCTGGAAGCTAGAAAGGGTCATCTGCCAACACTAAATTGCTATGTGATCTTAAAAAGATAAACAGAACAATCAACACTGCAGGAAGTAAAATTTCAAAATAGATGTATTGCCACATTTACACTGCCTGGGAAGCCTATTGTAGAGTTGCCTTCCTCAGGAGCCGGAGGTCATGGGCCAGCTCCCTGGCCATTTCATATCAAGGACATGAAAAATGGTACTAGTAGCTTCAGCATTAAGAGGATAGTACATTGACTGGTCAGCCTGGTGTCAGTATAATGTGATGTGGTATTCCAGTGTGGTGACATTACATGAAGTTCAAGGCATTGTGCCTGCTGCTGCAAGTAGAAAGCATTGCGTATATGACTGATATAGTTGAAAAAAGAATTATAAACTCAAAGACACACACACATTGCCACATTCACCAAAGATGTAAAGAAATATAATGAAATGTAATATGCTTGGAGACAGACACAAATTGAAGTGCCCCATGTAACTTTTTCTACAGATTTATAATCATGAGATACTGCATGAAGTCACATTGATTTACTTACAGGTTTTGCCAGTAGTCTGCCTGAAAGAAAGCTGTTATTCTTATGCCTTTAGTTCTTGTCTAGGTTTGAGAGAAATGAATGATAATTTGTTTACATTTTCCAACATTTCCTACTTTTTTACTTGAAACATATGAAGTACGGGTTTTAGCTCTCCTGAGCAATTCAGTTTTTTGTTACATATTATACTGGTTCACAAATATTTTAAATTTGGAATGCCATTTAGTAGCAGAACTAAAACTTGCAAATATTACCTGAAATTTTCTTTTTTTTTATTTTAATGACATTGATTTCACAATTAAAAAATATATATATTTATTTATGAAGCATAATTCCATTGGTACTTAGTGTGAACTTGGTTTGAAAAGTCACATTTGAACTATGCTGTGAAATCTGTTTGTTGAATGAAATTACCAGGCTCTAGATACATTTCTCTCCTTATTTACATAGTACTGTGGAAAAAGACCAACTGCTATACCACTTATTGGTTCTCTGATCAAACGAGTTATGTTTAATTTTCTGTTTTTCATTGATTTTATGCGGAGTTGCTCCACATAATAGTGTATTCTTCAAAAAAGATAAACAGACAACAAATAGTCTAACCAGTTTTATTTTCATGAAATTTTTTTCACTGCACTGCACTGCATTGAAATATAAAACTATAGATCTGTCCCTTGCATATTCATGTAATACCAGAACTGCCTCCTTTGCCAAATTCGCAAGTGGAAAAAAAACGCAGTTTCTGTACAGATTATAAGTGGAGGTACTTTGTCTTTTTCTGATCTCTTGCCATTTTTTCTGGCAGATTTATCACAAAGTGTTCACTTGTTGTATAATAGTTAACAGTTGGAAATAACATTTTTTATATCATTTAATAAGCAGCAGTACTGTGTATTCCTGTGTTATTATTACCTTGTGTAGGATTCGTTAATTATTAATTTGTGGATATAACTTAGTGTCTTTTTTTATGTTAATATAAGAATAAGTTCTATATTCCTTTGTAATGTCTAAGAGATATTTAATTCTGCAATTTTATGTTATCAATATAAAAAAAGTAATTGTGTAAAGAAAACAAAATAATGAGGAGAAAAATGATAGAAACTATTTTTATTTAGTCCATTAATTCCATGTAATACTATACAATGGTTGTTGTTAGAAAAAGTCTGACAGCTAAATGTTGCTGGGAAAACAAAAAAGATTGAAAATCAATTTTTAAAATGATGTTAAGATTTTATCATGTAGTGATATAAATGCTATGAAAACTATTGATCAAGTGTTGCAAGAAATTTCTGATTGCAATTTGAAAGTT
Organism: Mercenaria mercenaria; assembly: GCF_021730395.1. Lineage (NCBI taxonomy): Eukaryota > Metazoa > Mollusca > Bivalvia > Venerida > Veneridae > Mercenaria > Mercenaria mercenaria. The sequence continues at coordinate 64,658,565 of NC_069377.1, read as the reverse complement.
TTAAAGTTCCGTGACATACAGCATTTTAGGAAACATGTATCAATTTTCCCCAGAAATATTTAATTATTCAATTGCATCGTTAGTGCTTTCCATTTAAAATAATGGTTCAAATGTGTTTTGTCATGTAATTGTTTTGTTAAGATATTCTGTTTGAGTCACGTTTTAAACTTCAGTCTGTTTGCTTATTTCTTAGCATAGCCTGTATTCCGAAACTGGTCAGTCCAAACTGGGTTTTCACAGTACCTTGAATTTTGTGTGTAATAAGTACAGGGTAGTGACCCAAGCTGGACTCAAACCTTTGCCCTCTTCATCCGTTACTCTCTCACTTCATTGTTGTTTTCATATTTGATTCCGTAATATTTCATAATGGAGAAAGTACAGAGAATATGAAAACAGAAGAAGAAAATTGTACTCTTAAGTGTATGGACTTCATTATTAGCCAGTCAGATTGATCATCCCTGCTTACCTAAGGCTTTTTGCCAAGCAAGAATAATGTTTACATGCCGATAAATCTTACCATAATGCTGTATGACATGCAATGGCTACATTGTCTGGCCACTCTTGGCAACTTTGATGTGTGTACCAGGAAACTGATTTAGTGTGAGCTTTTTGATCTATTTTTGATATGTTTATGCAGGCAAAGTTTGTTTTTTTGTAGATAAACTGTATCTCAGGCAGACACTGTATGGCAATATAGTATCGGTAAAGATAGAAGAACATTGGCAAAAGATTTTTTTTTAAAGAAAAAGAAACGGTTTCTTTACATGTATTGTTAATTTTCTAAAGAAAAAGTTCTATGTGAAAATACTGGTGTTTTAAAATACCTAGTTTGATTTTTCGTTTAGGAAAAAATAGGAATAACGAAGACTCACAGCCCATTGATATTTATTCATGTGGCCTTTGATTGTAGAATAAATCAAATAGTTATATGTATTAAAGCACTTATTGATGACCTCGTACACAGCACAAATTAGCTATTAATGTACACTTAAGATAAAATTATTAGCCATAGATTGTAGAAATGTGGAGAATGTTGTAAGTTATAGTTAAAAAATCAAACTGAAAATATAACAGTACATTACATGATATATATAGACTCATTGGAAATTACTTTTTCAAGTTCTCGTGGAATGATATTGTTCTCATGGATACACAGGAATTCATATATGCAAGAAGGTAGTGGAAATTATTATGTTTCTTGTATAGATTGATAGGGTTTCTTTCAATAATAAAGACTGATAACTTCAGTTTGGTTCGGTTTTGTTTGACAATTTGAAAAAAAAGAAGAAAATTATGCAAGTAGTGTACAGGTTAGAGACCACCAATTGTTTTCCCATAGACTTACATTGTAACATTATGGCGTGTACTGCCTTCCATACATCGAAACATGTATATCTAATTACAAGTTTTTCAAGAACTATCCTAGTTCTACCAAAATGTCGGACGAAAAACATATGAATAGTGATACTTTATTTAAGTAATTTTCGTGTGAATGAGATGACCCCCTGTTTACATCATTGACATGGCGGGAGAAATTCGTTTGATAAAACTTTTTTTCAATACACATAAAATGTAGCAAATTTTGTCAAAATGTATAATAAAATACTGTAAATGCAGTGAAAAAATATCAATTTTGAAAAAATAATCACTTCCTGGGTTTGTTTACATGACTGACCAATCAGAACGCACAGACGTTACCTTATTCCCAGGTATACACTTACCTCATTCCCAGTAAGTTCCCTGTACCTTTTTAGCTCGACTATTCGAAGAATAAGTAGAGCTATCCTACTCACCACGGCGTCGGCGTCGGTGTCGGCGTCGGCGTCACACCCTGGTTAAGATTTTCGTACCAGTCCACATTTTGACAATGTCTTTTGAGATAAAGCTTTGAAACTTTCAACACTTGTTTACCATCACCATGTCCAGTTGTAGGCAAGAGTACATAACTCTGTCAAGCATTTTGACTGAATTATGGCCCCTTTTGACTTAGAAATCTTGGTTAAGTTTTTCGTACCAGTTCATATTTTGACAAAGTCTTTTGAGATAAAGCCTTGAAACTTTCAACACTTGTTTACCATCACCATGTCCAGTTGTAGGCAAGAGTACAGAACTCCATCAAGCATTTTGGTTGAATTATGGCCCCTTTTTGACTTAGAAATCTTGGTTAAGTTTTTCGTACCAGTCCACATTTTGACAAAGTCTTTTGAGATAAAGCTTTGAAACTTTCAACACTTGTTTACCATCACAATGTCCAGTTGTAGGCAAGAGTACATAACTCCATCAAGCATTTTGACTGAATTATGGCCCCTTTTGACTTAGAAATCTTGGTTAAGTTTTTCGTACCAGTTTATATTTTATGTAAAGTGTTTGACATATGGCTTTGAAACTTTTATATCTTGTTCAGTATAATAGTCTCTATCAATAGGCAAGAGTACATAACTCTCTCATCTTTTTTGGCTGAATTATGGCCCTTTCTGAACTTGGAAATTGGTTCTGTTTTGTATATGTCCATGTTTTGTCAAGACTATTTGACATAGGGCTTTTAAACTTTAAACACTTGTTTATCATTATAATTTCCATCTTTAGGCAAGAGTACATAACTCTGACAACTATTTTGACTGAATTATGGCCCTTTTTGGACTTTAAAATTTGTTCAGTTTTTCTTACAAGTCAGCGTTTTGTCAAAACTATTTGAACTGTGGCTTTGAAACTTTTAACACTAGTTTATCAACATGATTTCCATCTGTAGGCAAGAGTACATAACTCTGTCAACTATTTTGACTGAATTATGGCCCTTTTTGGACTTGGTAATTAGTTAAATTTTTCATATAAGTCCATGTTTTGCCTATCATATAACTTAACATATTTGCCATCATGGTCACACATTGCCATTTAGTGCAAGACTAATCAAAATCCACAAATACAGGAACATTTTTTGTTTAATCCATTTTTTTGTTTAGTCTAAAAATCTATGGAAATATTTTGACCCCATTCTTCAATCAATTCTTCGAATAGTCGAGCGCGCTGTCATCCGACAGCTCTTGTTGAATTGGTGGTCTCTGACCTACAGTATAACTTTTTAACTCCTTTGCAAAAAAGAGCAACCATTATGAGTTTTATCATTTACAACAATTGACATCATTGCCAAACCAATGTCTACAATCTGAACCATCATCAGTTATAGTCATAATGACTAACCATGATGATATGGAGATGATTAACTAAACCATGGTCAGTGTCTGTAGTCAGTGATATTATGGTTGACATGGGGGTTAGGTGACAAGTCTGACCATGGTTAGGTTGAGATTGAATAACTAAACAGTGGTTGACCATGGTCATACCATGGATTGATATTTATAGGGTTTCCATGGTTTAATGATTGTAGACCAGGTTCACATTTTGCTTCTACAATAATTGTTATACCCGGACAAATGAAGTTTGGGGGGTAAATAGGAGTGAGCTTGTCGGTCGTTCGGTACGTTGGTTTTCATGGTTTCCGGACAATAACTCATGAAAGACTTGACAGAATTATATAATTGTTGGTACACATGTGTAACATCATAAAATACAGGTCAAGTTTGACTTCAAGCTCATTAGGTCAAAGGTCAAAGTCACAATGAGTTTAATCATTTTAGCAAAAGTGTAAAATTGATTAATATATATATATACAGTCTAACCTGTACTAAGTGTCACCTCCGTTGAGCGGTCATTTTATGACGCCCCCGACGGATTTTCCTCTATTTCATCACTTTATTCAGTGGTCACTTCCTGTCCGCGGCCAGCGGCCACCAAAATTGCCTCCCGACAGCTGTATTTGACCCCTTTCAGCGGCCATGTTTCTCCCAAAACCAATTATTTTTAGGCAATAATCGCCGAGAATACCCGATTTTTGAGACACACGTGATTGCTAAGTTTCACGTGACTTCACCACAAGAACGACAAAATGACATGAGCTTCTTGAAAAAAACATATACTGGCTGCACCTCCGATCAATGGTCACCTTGCTTAAGCGGCCAAATTGTCTGCTTCCCCTGGCTGGCTGCTTGGGACAGGTTAGACTGTACATTGTCAAAAGTATGTTATTTAATATAAGACCTGTTGTATTATATTTGTTAAAGTTTTTTCATTAACACTAATGTATTATTGTATATTTAGCAAAATTCATTAGAAATGCAAGTTTGAAACATTATTATAACCTCCCTTTGTCTGCCTTGTTTGTACAGCAAAGATAGATTTGAAACAAATGAATTGGAAGCTACACAGAGTTTTGAAACCTGCATTTTGGTACATTTTATTGTTAATATATTATGATATCTATCAAATGCAAATGTAAAACTAGAAAATATATTGAAATAAAAAGAAATACTTAACTTTTTAAGTAATTTCATATTAAGGGAACACAGGGAGGGATAACTAAAAACTTTTATAAAACTTGATAAAGCATTATATTTTTAAAAGGGGTGTGTAATTGAGGTATTTTTAGCTCACCTGTCACAAAGTGACAAGGTGAGCTTTTGTGATTGCGCGGTGTCCATCGTCCGTCGTGCGTCCGTGCGTCCGTAAACTTTTGCTTGTGACCACTCTAGAGGTCACATTTTTCATGGGATCTTTATGAAAGTTGGTCAGAATGTTCATCTTGATGATATCTAGGTCAAGTCAAAACTGGGTCACGTGCCATCAAAAACTAGGTCAGAAGGTCTAAAAATAGAAAAACCTTGTGACCTCTCTAGAGGCCATATATTTCACAAGATCTTCATGAAAATTGGTCAGAATGTTCACCTTGATGATATCTAGGTCAAGTTCGAAACTGGGTCATGTGGGGTCAAAAACTAGGTCAGTAGGTCTAAAAATAGAAAAACCTTGTGACCTCTCTAGAGGCCATATTTTTCATGAGATCTTCATGAATAGTGGTCAGAATGTTTATCTTGATGATATCTAGGTCAAGTTCGAAACTGGGTCACGTAGGATCAAAAACTAGGTCATTAGGTCTAAAAATAGAAAAACCTTGTGACCTCTCTAGAGGCCATATTTGTCAATGCATCTTCATGAAAATTGGTCAGAATGTTCATCTTGATGATATCTAGGTCAAGTTCGAAACTGGGTCACGTGGGGTTAAAAACTAGGTCAGTAGATCTAAAAATAGAAAAACCTTGTGACCTCTCTAGAGGCCATATTTTTCATGAGATCTTCATGAAAATTGGTCAGAATGTTCATCTTGATGATATCTAGGTCAAGTTCGAAACTGGGTCACGTGGGGTTAAAAACTAGGTCAGTAGATCTAAAAATAGAAAAACCTTGTGACCTCTCTAGAGGCCATATTTTTCATGAGATCTTCATGAATATTGGTCAGAATTTTTTATCTTGATGATATCTAGGTCACATGTGCTCAAAAACTAGGTCATTATGTCAAATAATAGAAATAACGATGTCATACTCAGTTGAACACTGGGTCATGTGGAGATAGGTGAGCGATTCAGGACCATCATGGTCCTCTTGTTACAGTAAGTTCTCAGACTATAATGTAGTAAAATGTTGCAGACATTATATATTGTGATTATTTTAACTACCTATAATTTAAGATTTTGATTTATCTGAGTAAGCAGTGCAAGGTTTAAGGTCAATGAAATATAACATTTTAAGAATGGATTTTAAAATTGTTGACTCATTGCTTTATTATGCAAGGTTATGCAGTACCTGTAACTGGGGGTAAATATGTGGCTTGCAAAAATGTTGCATTATTAGACTGAGATGTACAAATAACTGTACTGGTGCCTGATGAGTATAGGGTAGTGACCTGAGCTGGGCTTAAACCTGTGACTTTCCTACCAGCTTCTCATTGCTTTGTCATCTGAAGTATACCAACATGATGACAGTAAATGCATTTTAAAAGTGAACAGCTAGATTTCATTATCTCTGGTCAGATTGCTCTTTCTTGCTTACATCAGGTTTTTGGGGGCATTGCCCCCAGATTTAACAAACCGTCTTTCAATTTTCTTGTCGAGCTTATGACCAACCTGACAACACACAGAAAACAAGTACCAAACATAACTTTCATATTGCATTTTGCAATTATATTTTTGATCCAGATATGGTTAAATAGATCTACACATTTTATATTAACAACAGTATGTGAAGAAAACTAAACTGCATTATAAATATAAATTATAATAGATCTTTTTAAGCGTAAGAATAATAAAGACGCTTGATTTGATCACGTGATCGATTCTGAAACCGACACTTGTTTTGATCATGTGACCTATTCTGAAATCCAATAACTAGTTTCGTATACGCTCAAAAAATGTGTTCATGATTCTGCGTGAAAATAGCAACTACAAAGGAATTGCAACGCCACTGATAAGCCGATAGATTATTGATTTTTTCATCGCCGTGCCTCGACACTGTTGTGGATGTGTATTATGGAGAAACTTTATCAGTTTGCGGCGATCAGTACCGTTTATCAGTAGGCGAATCTATAAATATGCGGCAACATACTATAGATCCCGATTCGCCATCTGTTAAAATATCTTTTCTGTGCAGGTGTTATTTCTAAAATATTATTTCAGAACATACAGTGCTTAAATGAAATACTTTTCGCATGTCTAAGAAAATAATTTCAAGAAATATGTTATTTATAAAAATTAATACTATATAAAATAATAATAATAATAAAAAATAAATAAAAAAACAGTGTTTTACTCGTTATTCGTGACTGTATATTATGTATAATCATATATTTTGATCTCGAAATCAGCTGTAAATCGTTAATCAAAATGTCTTGTCCACAGAAGTTGCATAAAAAATGAATTGAATTTCAAATAGCTACTAAAATTTAATACACAATTGCACAGTGCATATCCATATCGGCGGACTCTTTGCGAAATATGCTTTATCGGCGGTTTCTTGCGTCGGCACCGGCGATTCTTTGCTATAAACAGGTTCATAATGCAGAGAGCCTGCCTGTGCATAAAAAAAAAACAACAACAAAAAAAACTGGTATGCAGAGAGACCGCCGGTGCCACAACAAAACCGAAAGTAAGTGGTTTTGAAAAAAATCCATTTACATTTCGGCCTATTTATCTTTATTATTTGGAAGAATATTGATAAATGAATACAAATAGTGCGCTTGATATGTATGATATCAAAGCAAAAACTGGTTAAAGACTGTGGAAAAAGTCGGGCTAGTGTTCCATGTCAGTACACCATCAACAAATTTCATCGAGTTGCGAGCAAAATTGCTGATAATTAAAAAGTAAACACTATAAAACATAGAAAAGACAATCTTATGTTACGTGCGCCACTTATTTTTGAGCAGCATACCTATGATCATGGATGGCAGCTCGATTTTTCGCCTCCCATACCAACCTGGACACTGTTTATAGCAAAAAATAGCCGGTGCCGACGCAAAGAAACCGCCGATATAGCAGATTTGGCAAAGAGAAGAGTGCGTCGATATGGATATGTACTGTTAATTGGAGAGAGCATCCTGAATATACATGTCATCTAGGGAAGGTTTGAATCCATGGAGATGTTGTCAAAAGTTATGGCATCAGAATTTTGTGGGCATGCAGTAATTTCAATAGCAACCATCACGCCACCGCAAATCAGGGGAGATATTTTTTTTACTTTTTCCTGAAATCCGACCTCACTATAGGGCCAATAGAAACGCGCTTATTCTGGAAAAGTACAGCATATCCCAAACTGAACATGTGCCCGATTCTTTAGTCTAAAGATCAGAACATTATGTATATGACGTGTTTAACATATAATGTTCGGGAAATCCTTGAAAAAGGACCGAAGAAAAAATTCATTCCCAGATTTTTATATTAAAGAAAAAACGCCATATACGCTGATCAAACTGGTATTTATCTGCAGGAAAATTATCGTTTAACGTAAAAGGTGCACTAAATACTGTTATAATTGCGGGTACATACACGTATTTCATCATTTTTCAGACCGAGTAATTTTTTGCTATGGGAGGTAATCCACCATTCCGCGATGATAACTTGCCGCAGGTGCCCGTTATATTTTGGCCTCATTTTCTTGGTAATTATCCCTGCAGATGTACATTTATGTTACCAGTTTAATGTATTTCATCTATCTGAGGGTGCAAATGGTTTCTGATGGTGATATTCGAAGGCAGAACCACCAGAAATCTTGTTCTTTTTCCATGGGCGTTTCGTATCCTAATTTACTCGAACCTAAGTGTTTACGCCAGTTCGGTAGGTTCATTCATATGACGAATCACGGTTTTCATAGTGTTTTATGTATTTCTTATATTATGATATTGATAGTTTGAAATACAGGTGTATATTAAATAACCTAAAATTGAAACAGACAATGTTATTTTGATCAACAAACATAACAAACAATATGAATAATAATATCATCATATATCATGTATGTTTTTAAGAAAACAGTTACTGAATTTTAGCAATAGTTGGAATGGAAAAAAGGTAGATCTATAAAACTTTTTTTTACAGGTGTTTGTGTGTTAACTAATGATGACTCCTTATTAAAATGATGCTGATTTGTAACAAAAAACATTCCTGACTTTTTTAATTGATAAGTATTGTACACAGTAGAAAACATAGCCTAGATTTTTTCAATGTCAGTTCAAGGAAATCCTGTTCCTGTAAATATTCACATATTGGAATATTTTGACTTTCTTTCCAAACTTTCATAAAGTGTTACAAAGTTTGCCTGTTTCTGTTAGACTGTCAAGAACACATGATGTCAGGACATAGAGTGCAAACAGAAGTATTGAAGAAATTGAAATACATTGTATAGCTTTATCTTTTTCATTTTATCAAACCTGGCAATGAAAAGTTTTTGTTTGTCGATGAACAACTGCTATTGAACAAGACTAGATTTTTTATCTTTACCTTTTGAACAAAATATAGAAGTGTATTGGACACAAAGTTAATAAATTTTATTGTTGTGCACTGTTAAAGTTGTGACCACTCCATTTCTTGCCACACATAAGTGCATTACATAATGCCTGCATGTACTTCCCTGACATGAATGGGTTACATCAAGTCTTGAAACTGCAAAGCATTGCCCCCATCAGTCCTCTCAGTACTTTGATTTATTGTTTACAGGAGGATAAGGCCTACAATAATGCTGTATGGCATGCAACACTTACATTGTCTAGCCATTATTCTTCACTTTGATGTGTCTACCAGGAAGAGAAAGCTTTTTTATCTATTTTTGATATCTAAATGCAGGCAAAATTGGTTTTATCTAGTTAAAAGTTTCAGTCCAGCATTGTGACATTATTTCTAAGAAACAGAATCAGTAAAGATAAAAAACAAAATTAATGGCAAAATACAATTGGTTTTTCAAGAAAGAAGAAAATGGTTGAAAGTTACTAAGGAATAATAAATCTGCCCATTGTTCATATGGCCTTTGATTATATCATATTATATTGTTATATATATTAAAGTACATTGAAGATAAAAGTATCATAGCCATAGATTTTGGAAGCTTGGTTCATACTGAAAATATAAAATACATTACATGACTGTGATATAATAAAATATAATATATCAGTTGGAAATTACTTCTAAAGTTGTTGTAGGATAATAAATTGTTTCAATATTTGTAAGTCATGGATACACAGGATTTCCTACATTTAAGAAGGTAGTTGAAATTATTTCATTTCGTGTTTGACTATCTCAGTATAACACTAACATATATAGAGATTAAAAACTCAGTCCCTGGCTGAGGATAGAGAAATTCACCATACACCTTTCTTGAGGTGAAGTTATTAGTTGCTTAATTGATAAACAACACCTTGTGCTATAATGGTATTGATATAAAATCATAGGGAAGCCATCAGGCTAAACTTCTACAACATAAACTTTTGAAAAAAGAAGACAATAGTTTTACCTGTTAAAGGACATGAAAGTTTTTGAAAAAAATTATCACAAAAAATACAGTATATACAAATGTAATTATAAAAATGGTGCATAGACATTATGTATACAATCATATATAAAAATTCTATTATAATTATGCATTTATACATTATATCCAGTATAATAATAGTGGTTACAGATTAATGACATCATCAACAAATCATGATTAAATGTCTCATGATGTGATGATTGTAAATTTGTTAATGAATGCTGCTAATCCAAAAGTCTACTTTATACATGCATAAATCATTTAATACTGTACAACAATGTTTATGTTCTTAATTACAAAATACTTGTCTGTGGAATAAGTCTAACTTAATGACATCAAGTACAACATTAGAAATCAGTGTTAGATTGAGAAAGAATTTCAAAGTTTCGACAGTAATAGCTAGTAGCATGGGTGTTAATATCTGTTATGCTTGCTTAAAACCACAGCAAATGAAAAATGGTAAAGAAACAGTTACTGGAAAGTTTTGTGTCAAAGTCAGCTAGTTAGACTCATTGATTTTTTAGCTTGCCTGAGCACCTTGAGCTATTGTAATTACAATGTCTTCTTCATGAACAATGTAACTGTTTACACCCTAGGGTCACTATTTTAGTCCAAGACATCACAATTTTAGTCCAATTGTAAGAAAACTTGGTCAGAGTTAATTACCCTCAATAAAATCTCAGACATAGTGACAAATCATCTGGGGTTAGAAACTAGGTCAATAGGTCAGTGAAGAGGAAAATGTTGTTGAAACACATTTTCAACCTCATCTTTATGAAACTTGTCAGAATGTTTTTCTCTAATATTGAAATCTAGGATAATTGTGAAACTGGATTTCCTGGGGTCAAATACTTTGTCACTACTAGGTCGAATTATAGAAAAACCTAGATAACACTCCGTTACAGGTCACATTCTCTGTTTGATCTTCTTTAAACTTTGTCAGAATGTTTAATTGTCTTCATAAAATCTATTTAGAGTTTAAAACTGATTACCCTGAATCAAAAACTAGTTCAGTAGGTCAAATTATAGAAAACCTTGTTAACACTGTAGAGGCCACAATTGATTGTTTGATTGTCATGTTTGATTGTCAAAAGTATTTGATCATCATAAAACTTGGTCAGAATATTTGTCTCTTTGAAGTCTAAGTCAGGTTCAAAACTGAGTTATGCAAGGTCTGCAACTAGGTGACTAGGTCAAATCATAGAAAAATCTTCAGGCCACATTTTCTACTTCTTTACAATAATTGTTTTTAGATTCATTGCAAATGACAATTTAATACAAACTGCATACTGGATACCAATAAAAGAAATCATTAAGTCAATGAAAATCTTATTTATTTATTTATTTATTTAAGGGTTGGACATTATTGCAAATAAACATCAAAACATACATTTTTTACAGTTCTAGAACTATCGAGAAGTGTAACTCTTTCCTGGAATTCTTTGCCAGTTTCTAAGGCATTATTTCAATAAAAAGACAATTCTTTAATAGCATAACAAACATGTTTTATCTGCAGCTCAATTTCATTCTTTAAATATGATTTGGATTCTGTTCTATTTCATGTGTAACCCTGTGCCTTAGCCTTGATAAACGGAAAATAGTAGTCTGTCTATATTCACAGAATTTAAACCGCCTCTGTAGCCTAGTGGTAGAGCCTCCGCTTCGAGTGCGGGAGGTCGTGGGTTCGATCCCTGGCCGCGTCATACCAAAGACGTAAAAAATGGTACTGGTAGCTCCCTCGCTTGGCACTCAGCATTAAGAGGATAGGACTGGTCTGCCCGGTGTCAGTATAATGTGACTGGGTGGGGTATCATGCCACGTGTGTACGGTGTGATATTCCAGTGAGACAGCACTATAAAGTTGGGCATTGTGCTCACTGCTACAAGTAGACACCGTTGTTTATATGACTGAAAAATTGTTGAAAAAGACGTTAAACCTTAAACCCGCACACACACACACACACACACACACACACACACAATATTGGGTGTTTTGTATCAGTGTGAATGCTTCTTAAGAATTCCAGTATATTAATCAGTACTAAAATAAATTAAGACAAAAGGTAGTACCTTTTTGAAATGTAACATTTCTTAGAGAAATATTCCAATCAAGCTAGCAGACAACTGTTTTGTACCTGTTTTGTACCTGTATACCTGGTTAAACACATTAACTGCAGGTGTTTGGCTTATCAAAAAATGTTCATAAAGCTTCTTTTCTTTGAATTGTTTCTATTCTGCCATTAAACCAAATTCTACCTATAAGCAAAAAGCTCTTAGAATGTAGTAAGATATGTGCCAAGTTTCTATAGCATCTTTAAAATTCCAGAAAAAAAATCAAGAAATTTGATACCATTCAATGTTTTCTTTGAATTAGACCTCCCCATAATTATCTTGTTTTGCTTACATGAAAGTCAGAGATGTTGAACTCCAGTATGCTTCATGTTGCTGTTGTGTCAGTGTGCTTTAGACTGGATCTCAAATAACAATGACTCTTCTTACAGAAAATATGTTACTACACTTATATACAAATATTTTACTACACTCAGATAGCTCCTTGCAGGTCAGACCAGTTGTGCTGCCTCAGATACCACAGTCACAAACAACCCTGGCAGGAATTCCAACTACGGTTACCAGTCTGACACTAACATGACTTGTGTCATTCTGCCTAAGAGATTGAACATGATCTAGATTTTGCACATATAAAATTTTTAATGTAGTTTGTTTGTATATTTCCAGAAAGCACAGTAGTGGAGATTTACACAGTAGACTGAAGACAAGAAAACTTCTAGGTGTTGGTGAAACAGATGATGGGGATGTTCATAGATCAAAGGTAAAGGAAAAACTTTTTTCAGTACACATACACCTAAGCACATTGTGAATATATGTTTGAAATGCCTGAAAAAGTAATGTGTATGCTAAAAAGGGTATGATACTCATACCTGTAAAGACACACACATTGCGCATGTGTGTGTGTCTTGACAAGTATGAGTATCATAGGTATAATACAGCTTTACATTCACCTGTGCAATGTGTAATTTCTGCCCATGTATAAATGTCACAAAAAGTAAACCTGGAGGGAGAGGATTCAAAACCAGGTCAATTTTGTGTTGAAAAAAAACTAAATTTTCCATGTGTGGGTGTCTCCGGCTTCTTGGAAGTTTCGCCTCCAGACATTCCATGAGGTGCAACAGCCCCTTCAAACCCCGATTACACTCATGGCCTTTGTAGAGCCTTGACAGCTATGGATACTTTGATTTTACTCATTTGTGTATTAGCAGTGGGGTTGTGATTTATGCATGTTAGAACAGTTTTAGTAATGTGTTCACAGATATTTATCATACCCCTGATGTTTCAGCTTAGAGCACTTGTAAGTCAGTCTGTCTGTCTGTCACACGCACGAAGTCTAATCCTGCAATAACTTTTAAACTAAGATACATTGTTATGAAACTAGGTACATGCATAGATGGTAATGAGGAGAATATGCACCTCCATTCATTTTGTTGCTGAAATGACAAATGAGCCGTGCCATGGGAAAACCAACATTGTGGGTTTGCAACCAGCATGGATCCAGACCAGCCTGCGCATCCGCGCAGTCTGGTCAGGATCCATGCTGTTCACTTTTAAAGCCTATTGGAATTGGAGAAACTGTTAGCGAACAGCATGGATCCTGACCAGACTGCGCGGATGCGCAGGCTGGTCTGGATCCATGCTGGTCGCAAACCCACTATGTTGGTTTTCTCATGGCACGGCTCAAATGTGTTTGCTATGACAACAAAGAGTCTATATAGTGGCAAAGTGGGATCAGGTATACACAAGATTTTTTCATGAAACCTGTTACATAGATTGAAAATGTGGAGAGCATGCAAATTTTATTTCTATTTTTGTCTGTCCATTTGACATCACAAAGTTAATGGTGGATTCTGCGAATGAAAGAGTTTTGTCTAGCATGTATGCAGTGAGCTCAACATAGTCATCAAAATGGCTGTTCGTTTTATGTGCATTAGTGCTTCTATCCAGTTTAGTCTGGACAAGAACTTGATCCTTTCATTATGCCCCTTTTGGGACATAACTTACTAACTATTCAAGGTACTGACTTCAAACTTGGCATTTAGGTAGTTGAGATGAGATCTTGTGCACAGTGTATAAACTTGGTAAATTAAGGTCAAATGTCAAGATCACAAATTGATTCAAATCTGTCCTCTGTATTTTGTGTCCAGAGCACAACTACAAAACTATTTAAGGTATTGGCTCTAAATTGGAATACAGGTGGGTGGGGATTACGTGATTTGAAGGGTGCAAGAATCCACATTACTCCACAACGTACCCCCTATCCCTTCATTTACCCTTCCCAACCTCCTCCCCCCTACCACAAAAAGACAAAAACAGAGAACAGACAAAATCACTTTTATTGTTCCTTCTCTTGTCGTCGTTACCTTTTATATAGCTTTTTGTATATTGGTACAGCAAAAAGATTTGCCTGTTAAAGTAAAGGGTCACAGGCATTTTAGGCTTAAACCAGCTGTAATGTTGCGATGCAAGGAGTCTTTTTAGCTCACCTGAGCACAAAACCTCTTAACATAAAAATTTCTGTGAAGAATGAAATCGCAACATCTAGTATTAGAAGCCATGAAAGACAATCTTTTCTTTGGCCACACAAAAATATCTTCTCACATGGCATGACAAAACCCGAATTAGTGTGTCTCAGGAATCAACTATGTCACATGGCACTTTAGGACCAATATTAAGGTGTTTCTAAGGAACCAACTGTGTCACATGGCACCTTAATTAGGACCAATATTAAGGTGTTTTTAAGGAAACAACTGCTGTTTCTTAGGAATTGCACCACAGAACCAATATAATTGAATGTTCCTCAAGAGTCAATTCTCGCAATGATTCAAACTTTTTCCTGGAACTTTAAAAAACTGAAATGATTGTTTTATTGGCTGTTCCTTTGGGAACAAGAAAGGTGCCTTAATTTAAGGGAATGATTGCCTGTTTTACACTTAACTAGACAGTTTATGTACAAGACATGCTTTATACCCATATATGGCATTTCTGCTTCCCATCAGAGCTTTAAAATGATTCAGTGTAAAATGTTTTCTTCAGCCTTTTGGGTATAACTTCATAAGCTACACGAGCAATTGCTGTTAATGGAGGCAACTAACTTCTAATAACTGTCAGAGAAAATTCTACCAAAACATCTCTACATGTTTTAGGATATTTTAGTACAAATTTATGGTAGGTCTTGAAAAGAGAAGTGACATTGATGCACTAGAGACGGGAATAAATTGGTCGAGAGAGTCATACCTCAATTTAACAGTCCTTGAATTTGTTGCTAATCCTTGTAAATTTCTTGAATATGTCTAAAACCTTAAAAAACCTAAAATGGTACTTGAATTTTTAAATAACTGCTTCAATTTCATGAATATCTCCTTGAAAAAATGTTCCATTAACCACTTGCTTTACAGAAAAATAAATTTGCAGCCATACTTGGTAACTTTTTGTATTATTTTTACATTTTGAAGAAATCAATGAATAAAATCCACAAAACATATTTAGAAGTAAGATTTCAAGATATGGTTTTGAAAAATGTAGTTATTGGAAAAGTGCAGTCCTTGAAAGGAACTTAAATTTTGTATCAGATGTTCTATATAAACCATGTATACAAACCTTACAATTGCATTTAAGTGATTTTTGTCGAGCCCACTTGCGGTCAGATTTAATAATGACTTTGTCTGGAGCATTTCTTCTTCATGCATGGAGGTATTTTGATGTAACTTGGCACAATTGTTAACCATCATGAAAGTGTCATGCGCAAGAACCAGGTCCCTTAGGTCTAAGGTCAAAGTCACACTTGGAGGTCAAAGGATACAAGAATGACAACTTTGTCCGGAGCATTGCTTCGTGCATGGAGGGATTTTGATATAACTTGGCACAAATGTTCACCACCATGAGACAGAGTGTCCTGCACAAGAACCAGGTCCCTAGGTCTAGGTCAAGGTCACACTTAGAGGTCAAAGGTCAGATACAAGAATGACTTTGTCCGGAGCATTTCTTTTTCATGCATAGTGGGATTTTGATGTAACTTGGCACAGTTGTTCACCATCATGAGACAGAGTATTATGTGCAAGAACCTAGAATTACTTCCCTTTGTTGTTACTATAAATAGTTTATATTGTAACTTTTTTGCAATGTTCTTATGATATGTCAGCTGTGGTATCTGTATATTTTATTATGAAAAATGTTTCCACAAGTCTATTTTTATTACAAAATAGATATATACAAAAACACAAATAATACATATCCTTGGTGACTTTGAAAATGGCAATATTCATACAAGCTACACATTAAGAAAACAACAGTATACTGAGATGATGAGGTATAAACCAGTTCAGAATAGTTCATTTGTGAGTGTGTACAAAAAATAAAAAAATTGTATCCTTTTGGACGTTTTATTTTTATTTATTTGGTCGACTGCTCAAAATTGGGATTTTTATTTTTATTTTTATTTGTCCCCCCGACCCAGTTTTTTTAAAAAATCTCCCATAAACCAGAAAATAAAAAAATGCTGGCCATAGTGGAGCGCACAGTCTTACAGACAGCTCTTGTTTATAACTGGTCGTAGGGAAAAATCAAGACCACTTTTCTGTAGTACAACATGCAAGTTACATCCAATTTTGAGGTGTATTTTGATCTCTACTGGTAAGGATTTTTATGTGGACTTAGAAGTTGTTTTTTAGCTCATCCGATTTTTTTGAAAAAAAATGATGAGTTATTGTCATCACTTGGTCGGTTGTCGGTTGTCGGTTGTCGGCGTCTGCGTCGGCGTTGCCTGGTTAAGTTTTATGTTTAGGTCAGCTTTTCTCCTAAACTATCAAAGCTATTGCTTTGAAACTTGGAATACTTATTTACCATCATAAGCTGACCCTATATAGCAAGAAACATAACTCCATCTTGCAGATCTTCCAGATTTATGGCCCCTTTTGTACTTAGAAAATATAAGATTTCTTGGTCAAGTTTTATGTTTAGGTCAACTTTTTCTCTTAAACTATCAAAGCTATTGCTTTGAAACTTGCAACACTTGTTCACCATCATAAGCTGACCCTGTACAGCAAGTAACATAACTCCATCCTGCTTTTTGCAATAATTATTGCCCCTTTTGGACTTAGAAAATCATTTTCTTGGTTGAGTATTATGTTTAAGTCAACTTTTCTCATAATCTATCAAAGCTGTTGCTTTAAAACTTGCAACAGTTTTTCACCATCATAAGTGGACACTGTACATCAAGAAACATAACTCTATCCTGCTTTTTGCAAGAATGATGGCCCTTTTTAGACTTAGAAAATCATGGGAAGGACAATATTTCTATTATACAAAAAAAATCAGATGAGCGTCAGCACCCGCAAGGCGGTGCTCTTGTTTTAAGTTTTACTTCCCTTTGTTGTTACTATAAATAACTTATATTGTAACTTTTTGCAATCTTTCTTTTATTTGGCATAAATGTTTGCCTCAGTGAGAGAGAGTGTCATGTACAATGCCCAGTCCTTTTGACAGCTGGTTGGCTCGACATGTTGCCCTTGGCATCTAGTTGTAGGCAGAAAATGCTGCTTCAATGGTGAAAACTTAATCCTGTTTGGTTGGGGATACCAGTTCACTGAATTTGCTTGTTGTCCATTTACATCCTCTGAATGCAGCAGGTCTAAGGCACAGCTTTTATTAGCTCACCTGTCACGAAGTGACAAGGTGAGCTTTTGTGATCGCGTGGCGTCCGTCGTCCGTCGTCCGTCCGTCCGTAAACTTTTGCTTGTGACCACTCTAGAGGTCACATTTTTCATGGGATCTTTATGAAAGTTGGTCAGAATGTTCATCTTGATGATATCTAGGTCAAGTTCGAAACTGGGTCAGGTACGGTCAAAAACTAGGTCAGTAGATCTAAAAATAGAAAAACCTTGTGACCTCTCTAGAGGCCATATTTTTCATGAGATCTTCATGAAAATTAGTCAGAATGTTCACCTTGATGATATCTAGGTCAGGTTCGAAACTGGGTCACGTGGGGTCAAAAACTAGGTCAGTAGGTCTAAAAATAGAAAAACATTGTGACCTCTCTAGAGGCCATATTTTTCATGAGATCTTCATGAATGTTGGTCAGAATGTTCACCTTGATGATACCTAGGTCAAGTTCGTAACTGGGTCACGTGGGGTCAAAAACTAGGTCACTAGGTCTAAAAATAGATAAACCTTGTGACCTCTCTAGAGACCATATTTTTCATGAGATCTTGATGAATATTGGTCAGAATGTTCACCTTGATGATACCTAGGTCAAGTTCGAAACTGGCTCACGTGGGGTCAAAAACTAGGTCAGCAGGTCTAAAAATAGAAAAACCTTGTGACCTCTCTAGAGGCCATATTTCTCAATGGATCTTCATGAAAAAATGGTCAGAATGTTCACCTTGATGATATCTAGGTCAAGTTTGAAACTGGGTCACATACGGTAAAAAACTAGGTCAGTAGGTCTGAAAATAGAAAAACTTTGTGACCTCTCTAGAGGCCATATTTTTCATGGGATCTTTATGAAAATTGGTCAGAATGTTCATCTTGATGATATCTAGGTCAAGTCCGAAACTGGGTCACGTGCGGTCAATAACTATGTCAGTAGATCTAAAAATAGAAAAACCTTGTGACCTCTTTAGAGGCCATATTTTTCAAGAGATCTTCATGAAAATTGGTCAGAATGTTGACCTTGATGATATGTAGGTCAAGTTCGAAACTGGGTTACGTGCGGTCAAAAACTAGGTCAGTAGGTCTAAAAATAGAAAAATCTTGTGATGTCTCTAGAGGCCATATTTCTCAATGGATCTTCATGAAAATTGGTGAGAATGTTCAGCTTGATGATATCTAGGTCAAGTTCGTAACTGGGTCATGTGCGGTCAAAAACTAGGTCAGTAGGTCGAAAAATAGAAAAACCTTGTGACCTCTCTAGAGGCCATATTTTTCACGAGATCTTCATGAAAATTGGTGAGAATGTTCACCTTGATGATATCTAGGTCAAGTTTAAAGGTGGGTCACATGCCTTCAAAAACTAGGTCATTATGTCAAATAATAGAAAAACCTTGTGACCTCTCTAGAGGTCATATTTTTCAATGGATCTTCATGAAAATTGGTCAGAATTTTTTATCTTGATGATATCTGGGTCACATGTGCTCAAAAACTAGGTCACTATGTCAAATAATAGAAATAACTAGGTCATACTCAGTTCAACACTGGGTCATGTGGGGATAGGTGAGCGATTCAGGACCATCATGGTCCTCTTGTTAATATTGTATTTAAAATATAGTCCTTACATTAAAGAATCTGTCTGTAAACAACATAAAAGACATCTTACTTGCCAGGGATGGACAATTAGGTCTAAACACATATATTTTCAGGCAAAAAAGGAAACAATTTCTGCATAAGTACTGCTTTAAGGAGGGTGAGAGTGTATTTTTGCAGGAGTTTATTACAGTATCTTAGGTAGAACAGGTGCATACTTTGTAAACAACATCTCAATTGTACCTAATAAGAACTTTGTATTAGTATATAAGATAGAACAGTAAATATTGTTTCAGCAGATAGGGGATTATACAGTATTGATACAGGGTATCCATTGACAGATGGTCACTTGTCGCTCACTGCTATGGGTTTGACACCACTCTTGCAGTGTACATTATGTCAGATAATCCATTTAGCTTAGAAAAACTCCCTCCGTATATATATTATTTTATGTGGGTAAGCTAAAATAATCCATCATACTTAAAAAACCTTTTAGAAGTGTGTTAGTGACAGGGTGAGCTTTTGTATCATATCGCCCTTTGTCCGTCGTCTGTCATACGTCATCCGTCCATCCATAATTTCTTGTGAACATGATAAAGACCACTGTTACGATGATTTTGCAATCAGTTTTAATCAAACTTGCATAAAACTTGTACTGGCATAATATCTCGGTCGCTTTCGAAAACTAGCCAGATCCCATCATTGGCTCCAGAGTTATGGCCCCTTAAAGGGCCAAATTTTGATATTTTGGCTTTTGCAGCCATATAGAGACTTCATTTATGTAACAATAAATCTTGGATTCCATGATGAATCTGTCACATCCAGTCATAGGTTCCGGAGTTACAGCCCCAGATTGACACCTGAAAGAGCCAAAATTTGTTAACTTTTACCTTGTGAACACGATAGAAGTGACATTTTATATTTGACTTTAACCACACTTGCACAAAATTTAAGTCACAATAAGATCTTGATACCTTTCGAAAAACTGCTAGATTCCATCATGGGTTCTAGAGTTACTGACCCTGAAAGGGGCAAAATTTACTATTTTGGCCCTTTCAGCCCTATATAGGTTTCATTTATGCTTTGATTTGATACAAACTTGCACAGAATGTTTATCTTGATGATCTGTAGGCCTGGATTTAAACTGGGTCATGTTGAGTCAGAAACTAGGTCATCAGGTCAAATCAGAGGAAAAGCTTGTTAACAACCTAGAGGCCACATTTATGACCCTATCTTCATGACACTTGGTCAGAATGTTTATCTTGATGATTCCTAGGCAAGTTCGAATTTGGGTCATGTGGGGTCAAAAACTAGGTCACCCGGACAAATCAAAGGAAAAGCTTGTTAACACTGTTGTTCATTTGATGTGCATGAAACTTGGTCAGAATGTTTGTTTTCATGAAATATCACATGAACTTTTATCTGGGGCATGTTGGGTCAAAAACTAGGTAACCAGGTTAAATCAAAGAATAAGCTTGTTTACACCCTAGGGGGCACATGTTTGATTCTATCTTCATAAAACTTGGTCAGAGCGTTTGTTATCATGAAGTCTTGGATGATTTCAAATCTGGGTCAAGTGGGGTCAAAAACTAGGTCACCCAGTCAAATCAAAGGAATAGCTCTAGAGGCCACTATTTTGCTCCAATCTTCCTGAAACTTTGTCAGAATGTTTGTTTTCATGAAATTTTAAACAATTTCGATTCTGGGTCATGCGGGTTAAAAAACTAGGTTACTAGGTCAAATCAAAAGAAAATGCTTGTTTAAGCTCGCACAGGCCACATGTTTTGGTTTGGTCCAATCTTAATGAAAATTGGTCAGAATATTTGACTTTGTGAAATCACTAGGTAAAACATGTACACACTGATATGTAGTGTTACTTAGGTGAGCAACCTAGGGCCATCTTGGCCCTCTTGTTATTTTCTTGTGAATGAGTTAAGATGGTCTAGCTGGCTTAGAAACCCCACTTTGAGTGTACATTATACACATTTTACACGAGAATACGATGTTCAGAGGACAGCAACATATTAATTGTTCGTTTTCGTGTTGGCGGGTATGAATATGTTGTATTGGCACCCTTTATTTACAGTGCTGTTCAGTTGTAGAGACTATTGCCTGCCGATATGAAAACACAACAAATCCTTATTGGTCGAGTTTTTGTGTTTTCACCCCGCCAACTTGAAAACATGACAAATATTTTATATTATATCGAGTTTTCATGTTTTCATTTTGGCATCTTCCATTAGACATGCGCACAACAATTACACATATGAAAGACGTGCAATTAAGAGATCTGGACTGATTATATATATATAGGCAATAAAGTGCACAGTAAGAAAATGGCTCACCTAGTGCTCTCTGTTTGCTTATTTGGGTAGTTAATGGCAAATGACTTGAGTATACAGTGATAATGCTAAAAATATCTCCCAGTAGAGCTCTTCTTCTTCAAGTAAAAAAGCTGGGATCCTCTAGCTCTGTGGGCTGTTCAGAATGTATTGACTGCCGTTTAGATTTGAAATCATAATTTTCAAATTCTTAACATTTTACATATCTATCCACATGGTTGGAACTTCTTTTCTTAATGCTTTAGTAATACAGCCTTAAATACATCTGCTAGGTTAGTATGACTATGTGATAATGCAAAAAGATTGTTTGATGAAGGAGATAGAACTACTTTGTTGTACTTAAATTAAAAATGTTAGGCAGTGTCTGATTTTTGAAGCTTGCTATTACATTCTGTTAGCACTGAGGTGGACTATAAATCTCGATTCGCAGTGTCACTTTCCTTTGAAATGGTTTATGACCTGTTACAAATGTTGTTTGATTATTTCTAAAGAATGAAATATATATATAGATTTATTTCTCACTAAACGTTGAATTCAGGAAATACATTTTTAGCATTTGAAAGACAATTTTGTTTCATCTTTCAAGCGTGATATAAAACTTAATTATGATAGTTATACAGACACCAAAACAAAAACACGAAAACTCAGCATATAGTAAGTATTTGTCATGTTTTGTGTCGTTGGGGTAAAATCACGAAAACACTACGAAATAAAGTTTTTTCCGTGTTTTTGTGTCGGCATAGCGAAGTCACGACAGCATGACAAATAAAAGGTGCCAATAATACATATTCATACCCGCCAACATGAAAACTCAACAGATAAATATGTTTGTGTCGGTGCCCTATAAAGTTCAAGTTTTCTCATAGAATGCGTTGTGTTTTCATGTTGGCGGGGCAAAGACACAAAATCTCAATAAAATTAATGTGTTTGTCGAGTTTTCTTGTTTCGATGTTGTCATGTTTTCGCCTCGCCAACAGGCCAACACAACATGACAGATATCAGCCACCATGATAATTTGAATTATGTCTGCATGTGAAAAGTAATACAATATTGTATCATATTGTATCTTTTTATCAGGCTTGCCCATTGCCCAAAATATTTTGAAAATATGCATTGTTTTTTCTAGTCTTCCAACTGATCACATGCAGTCCAATATCAGCTGTTTTGAGTTGAAACAACTATCTGTATGGTACAAGGAAGATGGGTTCTGAGAGAGTCCATTTAACAACATCACCTTCAGGAAGTAATCAAAATCTTATAAGGGTCTATCACATGTTTGTTTTTATTTTCAGCTCAGTCAGATATTGGGTCACAGTGACCAGTTGTATATCCGATTACCTAGTGGTCTCCGGCTCTGGCAAATTGTCCTAGCTGTCGTCTTTTCAGTCTTATCATTATGGGTAAGTAAAGTGTTTATCACATTATAAAATCTAAATTTTGAAAAAAAAAACCGATCTTATACTTTTATGAAACTCATGGCATTTTTCAGTTTTTCCATATTTCAAGAAACTTGAATCAAATGTTTGCGAATATAACATATAAAATCTGTGATGGTATAGTAATCGCCTTTTAACTTATTGTCCAGAAATATGTGGTCTGTTTAGTTTTGACTTTTCCATAGGAATGATGAATACTTAGTCCAATTAAGTTTTTTGCAAAGTGCTTTCTTTTAAGTAATACACCTTTTTAGCTCACCCGAGCCAAAGGCTCGGGGTGAGCTATTGTGATCACTCACCGTCCGGCGTCCGGCCGTCCAACTTCACAGGGATGTTCCTTGGATGGTCCTCTTTAAAAATTGTTCAAAGAATTCCATGCAGAACTCTGGTTGCCATGGCAACCGAAAGGAAAATCTTTAAAAATCTTCTTGTCCAAAACCACAGATCATAGGGCTTTAATATTTGGCATCTAGCATTATCTAGTGGTCCTCTACCAAGATTGTTCAAATTATCCTCCTAGGGTTAAATATGGCCCCGCCCTGGGGGTCACATGGTTTACATTGACTTATATAGGAAAAACTTTAAAAATCTTCTTGTCCAAAACCACAAAGCATAGAGCCTCAATTTTTGGCATGTAACATCATCTGATGGTCCTCTGTAAAGTATGTTTGTTCAAATTATGCCCCTGGAGTGAAAAGAGGCCCCACCCCAGGAGTCCCAAATCTTACATAGAGTTATATAGGAAAAAAACTTTAAAAATCTTCTCGTCTGAAACCACAAGATCTAGACCTTTGATATTTGGCCTGTAGCATGGCCTTGTAGTCCTCTACCAAGATTGTTCAAATTATTACCCTGGCTTGAAAAGAGGCCCCCCCGGGGGTCCCAAGTTTTACATAGACTTGAATAGGAAAAACTTTAAAAATCTTCATGGCCTAGGCTTTTGATATTTGGTATGTTGCATTGCCTAGTAATCCTCTACCAAGATTATTATACCCCCACCAAACATGTTTGAGGGGGGTAAATAGGAGTCAGTTTTGTCGCGTCCCGTCGCGTTGCGTCCCGAAATTTATTATCTCAGTTATTACCAAATGGATTTGATTCAAACTTAAAATACATGTTCCACCTTATCACCCACATCATGTGACACAAGGTGCATAACTCTTGACACCAAGTTTTCATGAATTATGTCCCCTTTTACTTAGAATTTAAGGTTAATTTTGTTGTATTTTCACTATATTTCAGTTATTACTGAATGGATTTGATTCAAACTTAAAATAGATGTTCCACCTCATCACCCACATCATGTGACATAAGGTGCATAACTCTGACACCATTTTTTTTTATGAATTATGCCCCTTTTTACTTAGAATTTAAGGTTGATTTTGATGTATTTTCACTTTATCTCAGTTACTACTGAATGAATTTGATTCAAACTTAAAATAGATGTTCCACCTCATCACCCACATCATGTGCCCTCATCATGTGACACAAGATGCATAACTCTGACACCAAGTTTTCATGAATTATGTCCCCTTTTACTTAGAATTTAAGGTTAATTTTGTTGTATTTTCACTATATCTCAGTTATTACTAAATGGATTTGATTCAAACTTAAAATAGTTGTTCCACCTCATCACCCAGATGATGTGACATAAGGTGCTTAACTCTGACATAAAGTTTTTATGAATTATGTCCGCTTTTACTTTAAATTTAAGGTTGATTTTGATGTATTTTCACTATATCTCAATTATTACAAAATGGATTTGATTCAAACTTAAAATAGATGTTCCACCTCATCACCCACATCATGTGACACAAGGTGCATAACTCTGACACTATTTTTCTTGAATTGTGTCCCCTTTTACCTAGAATTTAAGGTTAATTTTGATGTAAGCCAAAGGGAAGTAACCTTTTTTTAACCTTTGTACTGAGTTTCTTCCCCTTAAATTCCAGAGGAATTAGTCTATTTTTAGAAATCCTATTTTTAGATTTTCAATATTTTAGGTATTTTTCTAACTTTTTTATTATAAGTCCTATGTAAAAAGTAAAAACATTTTTCCGTGGTAACATGGGTCGGTAAGACACTTTTTTGTATTCACTTTTAGTGTATCTCTAATATTAGAGATTTAATATATTTACTAGTATTACTATACTAGTATTATACTAGTATTACTTATATGTGGAAGCCCAGGATGAAGTACTCCAAAGTATTTTTAAGATTCCTTATGGTTGCCATTCTTCTGTGACAAGACCGTATGGTGGGGGTATGAGTCACTCCTGTGACAGTTCTAGTTCAAATTAAGACCCTAGGGTGAAAAGAGGTCCCACCAGGGGGTCCTAAGTTTTACAAAGACTTATATAGGAAAAAATTTTAAAAATCTTCTTGTCTTAAAGTTCAAGGCTTAAGCCTTTGATATTTGGTATGTAGCATTGCCTAGTGGTTCTCTAACAAGATTGTTCAAATTATGCCCCTGGGGTGAAAAGAGGACCCGCCCCGGGGGTCACTTGTATGTGTTATATAGGAAAAAATACTTTAAAAATTATCTGATCATATTTCCTAGACTGTTTAATTATAATTACCTGATGACCCCAAGTAATTAGGGGTCACTTCACTGTGACCTTGACCTACTGAAATTGTGACCTGCTGACCTGCTTTTTCGTTTTCGAAGTTACTGTGTAGAAATTTGGATAATTATATTTTTTTTATACAGATTTCAATACTCATCTTGAATAGTCTTAATCGTGACCTTCTGACCTACTTTCTTGTTTTTGAAGATACAGCATGGAAATTTGGACCACATGTAGAACTTTTGATACAGATTTCAATACTGATCCTAAATATTATTAACCCTGACCTACTGACCTACTTTCTTGTTTTTGAAGCTACAGCAAAGAGATTTGGACCACCTGTATAATTTTTTAACAGATTTCAGTATTTATCTTGAAGAATCTTTACCATTACCTTCTCATCTATTTTCTTGTTTGTTTTTGAAGCATTAGCAAAGAAATCTGTTTAACCAAGCAATTAATCTCAGGTGAGCGATATAGGGCCCTCATGGCCCTCTTGTTAAGCTAAAGAAGATGTAAAAGTCACAGACTCTTTCAATTTACTTTTTAGCTCGACTATTCGAAGGATAGGAGAGCTATCCTACTCGCCCCGGCGTGGGCGTTAGCGTGAGCGTCACACAAATGTTAAAGTTTGCGTACCACCCAAAATATTTTCAAAGTCCATTGAAAATATTTTCAAAGTCCATTGAGATATTGCTTTGATATTTTGCATACTTGTTTACCATCATGACCCCAGTCTGTAAAAAGAAGGAGGCAACTCTATCAAGCGTTTTGACTGAATTATGGCCCCTTTTTGACTTAGAATAAATGTTAAGGTTTGCGTACCACCCAAAATATTTTCAAAGTCCATTGAGATATTGCTTTGATATTTTGCATACTTGTTAACCATCATGACCCCAGTCTGTAAAAAGGAGGAGGCAACTCTTTTAAACATTTTGATTGAATTATGGCCCCTTTTCGACTTAGAATAAATGTTAAAGTTTGCGTACCACCCCAAATATTTTCAAAGTCCAGTGAGATATTGCTTTGATATTTTGCATACTTGTTTACCATCATGACCCCAGTCTGTAAAAAGGTGGAGGCAACTCTATCAAGCATTTTGACTGAATTATGGCCCCTTTTTGACTTAGAATATGCTTATTGTAATGTTATAGTTTTACTCATAGCTTATATTATACTATCAAGCACTGAGAATAGTTGAGCAGGCTGTCCACTAACAACTCTTGTTGTATGATCAAACAATGTAAAATCAGATCTATGGGAAAAAACCTTTCAATTAATCAAAATTTTGGGATTACAGTACTACTACCCTAGCTGGTATCTGCACTCTTTCAGTGAAGTCGACATGCTGGTGCTGTCATGTTTTTGTAAAGATAATTTCCTTGTATTTTTGCAGTCAAATTTAAAACTTTAATCAGTAAATTGGCCATATTTTTGCCTTTCCAGATTAAAAAAAACTAAGAAAAATGACTGAATTGTTTTATAGTTCTGTTGATTTGAAGTTGCCTAAGATTATATTAAATATGCTATGTAATTTAGCCATATATATATATATATAAATAAAAAAGAAAAACATCCAATGGGTTTCCTCTATCTGTGGACAGAAATACAGATAGAGGAAACCCATTGGATGTTTTTCTTTTTTATTAGCTCACCTGTCACAAAGTGACAAGGTGAGCTTTTGTGATCGCGCGGTGTCCGTTGTCCGTCGTCCGTCCGTCCCTCCGTGCGTGCGTGCGTCCGTCCGTCCGTAAACTTTTGCTTGTGACCACTCTAGAGGTCACATTTTTCATGGGATCTTTATGAAAGTTGGTCAGAATGTTCATCTTGATGATATCTAGGTCAAGTTCGAAACTGGGTCACGTGCCGTCAAAAAACTAGTCAGTAGGTCTAAAAATAGAAAAACCTTGTGACCTCTCTAGAGGCCATAATTTTCAATGGATCTTCATGAAAATTGGTCAGAATGTTCATCTTGATGATATCTAGGTCAAGTTCGAAACTGGGTCACGTGCGGTCAAAAACTAGGTCAGTAGGTCTAAAAATAGAAAAACCTTGTGACCTCTCTAAAGGCCATATTTTTCATGGGATCTGTGTGAAAGTTGGTATATCTAGGCCAAGTTCGAAACTGGGTCACGTGCGGTCAAAAACTAGGTCAGTAGGTCTAAAAATAGAAAAACCTTGTGACCTCTCTAGAGGCCATATATTTCATGAAATCTTCATGAAAATTTGTCATTATGTTCACCTTGATGATATCTAAGTCAAGTTCGAAAGTGGGTCACGTGCCATCAAAAACTAGGTCAGTAGGTCAAATAATAGAGAAACCTTGTGACCTAATTAGAGGCCATATTTTCCATGGGATTTGTATGAAAGTTGGTCTGAATGTTCATCTTAATGATATCTAGGTCAAATTTGAAAGTGGGTCACATGCCGTCAAAAACTAGGTCAGTAGGTCAAATAATAGAAAAACCTTGTGACCTCTCTAAAGGCCATATTTTTCAACGGATCTTCATGAAAGTTGGTCTGAATGTTCATCTTGATGATATCTAGGTCAAATTTGAAACAGGGTCATGTGCGGTCAAAAACTAGGTCAGTAGGTCTAAAAATAGAAAAACCTTGTGACCTCTCTAGAGGCGATACTTGTGAATGGATATTCATAAAAATTGGTCAGAATGTTCACCTTGATGATATCTAAGTCAAGTTCGAAAGTGGGTCACGTGCCTTCAAAAAGTAGGTCAGTAGGTCAAATAATGAAAAAACGTTGTGACCTCTCTAGAGGCCATATTTTTCATGGGATCTGTATGAAAGTTGGTCTGAATGTTTATCTTGATGATATCTAGGTCAAGTTTGAAACTGGGTCAACTGCGATCAAAAACTAGGTCAGTAGGTCTTGAAATAGAAAAACCTTGTGACCTCTCTAGAGGCCATACCCTTGAATGGATCTTCATGGAAATTGGTTAGAATGTTCACCTTGATGATATCTAGGTCAAGTTTGAAACTGGGTCACGTGCCTTAAAAAACTAGGTCAGTAGGTCAAATAATAGAAAAACCTTGTGACCTCTTTAGAGACCATATTTTTCAATGGATCTTCATGAAAATTGGTCAGAATTTTTATCTTTATAATATCTAGGTCAAGTTCAAAACTGGGTCACATGAGCTCAAAAACTAGGTCACTATGTCAAATAATAGAAAAAACGACGTCATACTCAAAACTGGATCATGTGGGAAGAGGTGAGCGATTCAGGACCATCATGGTCCTCTTGTTTATTATATGCTTGTCCAGGAGTAACTTTTAATATTTTCTATTATATATATATGTATATTATGTCTTTAAGCTTCATTCTGAAATGATAATTTTACTATGATAGAATTTAAATGTTCTATTTTTACCAAGTATGTGCCATTGAATGCATTATATACTGAAGATTGTAACAGGCTGTGATGACATTATGATAAATTATATATGTATGTGTATAGGTTGGTGGCCTTAATGAAAAATTAGTAAACCAATCTAAACTGACCTATGGGCTCAAATCACATTTTGAAGGACTTACTGTAAAAGACGCAATTTGCAGTATTGCAGTTCAGCATTCCATCAACATCACTGCCAGTTTCTAGGCTTTTAATTTTAAAGCTTAATTTGTTGGGTAGCTATAGGGCTTGATAAAATGCACTGGGTAGGAAATTTTGGCAATGATGTTTGGCAATGATTGTCAGGTTTGTTTTTGAGAAAAGTCTGCATGTAAGAAACTGCTGGTTTAACCTAAGACAATAGTATAAATTATTCTTACCATAAATGTAGAAGAAGCAAGTTTAAATTTGTAGGAAACTTTGTTTTTCCAAGAAATTTCGCCATTCAGATAGCATAAAGAGTCAGAAATGACTGCAAATAGAAGTGGAAAATTAATGTAAACTTTATTTTTCCAAGCAATGAAGCCATTTAAATGACCATGAAATTAATCATAGGTGACTTCAGATAGGAATATGTTTATATACCAGTTTGGTATACAAATTGTTATCAAATCGTTTTTACCTACTGTCATTTGAGCCTTATTATTGACATTCAGTGTATATTAATGGAAACATTGCACCAGTAAAACTATTAAAACAATTTTTCAAGATGGAAATCTTGTTTTTCAAGATGGAAATCTTTTAGCAAAAGTGCACACTAATTGTTTGAAAGTTAGTCATACATTTGTTAGAGAAATTGAACAGTGGAAACTATAATACAATACAGACACAACGTTAGTCAGAATCATTTTATATCAAATAAAGTTCATTTTGTTATAAATGATGGAACACTTAACTGGAATCTTCGTTTAATAAAGCTAAATGTGATGCTATATAAGTGCTGTAAAATGTCTAGAGACTAATGATTAAGCTAAGATATCCAGTGATGGTTATCAGATTACAGTGAAAAAAAATGTCAAAAAGAAGTTCTTTTTCTTTTTGTGGGTAAATCAAGGAATTTCATTTAAAACATTGTTGCTGCTTCAAAATTACATTTGCTACAATTTTAAACTGTCTTATCCACATACACTTGACATGTTGCCTGAACCCCACAACTGCCCCTCCCCGCAAGGCCCCTCCTCTACTATCCTGGTACAAAAACTGCACAATCTTGTAAAATCTGTTGTTTACACAAAATAACAAAGTTCTGCAAGAAAAATGTCATATTCTATATTCACTGTGGGGAATCACATGATCAAAATAATCTCTAAACCAAAGTTATATTTTGAAGGACATGAATTAATGTCCTTAACCATGATAAGATCAGAAATTTAAACATAGCCTAACATATGAGTAATGGAAATTGTTAAATTATTATGTAGTTGACAATATTGATAGATATCCTGTATTTACAAATACTAAGGAAAATAAGAATCCTCAGTTTCTTGAAGTGTTCTTGATAATCAGAAGGTGATTATGATTGAAATCTATATAGCTTTAGGATACATCTATTTTGCCATATATGGTAGACTATATTTTAGGTTTACAGCAAAAGTTGCTTCAGTATTATCACATTTCATTCATAAATTTATTTTGGTTTACAGATTATTTTGATCATTTGATTCCCCACAGTGATATACCTGAGTACTGAAAAATGTTTTTGTACAAGGGAAGTAGAGAAGGGGCCTTGGGGGTGGGGCAGGGGTGGGGTCCAGGCCACGTGCCGAGTGCCTGTGGTGTTACCATGAGCACTTTACCAAACAAATCTTTAAATAGCCTGATAATTGGCAGAGATGTTGATGGAATGTTGGACTGAAAGATAAAACTTTTAGAAAGCTTGAAAATGGCCTTAATTTTAGTGGAATGTTGAATTGAAAGACTATAAATTTAATAAAGTTTTTGCAGATTATGTCTGTGTCAAAAAATGTCCTCCGTAACATGAGCAAGAAAATACTTAACCACTTTAGGTGACAAAAACAAGTGATCATTGTCAGCACCAGCCTACTATGTAACTGACAGCATGTGGTTACAAGTAAGTTCCAGTCATAAATCATTGGTAAACCATTGTGACAGACAATCTCATTGTGTCCTGGCTTAGCGGAGATCATGAAAACCTTTGTAAGAAGTAAAAAGCATTAGGCCTCATTTGGATTTGAAAACATAAATCACCCTTATCCAGCTACTTTTGTCTGAAAGTGAGACAGGTTCCTCAATATGTAATTACAGTGTTTATTCCCTAAATAGCAATATATATATTGTTGAAATGTGAGTCATCAGTTTTCCTTATTTCAATTTAAAGGTGGTCAATCACATTTAAACAACATTTAATGACATTTTTTACTTTTTGTATATTCTGGTAGAGAATTATTTAAGGAACAAATTGATCGATTACATAGAGTTAGATTCCTATTTGAAATGTATATTTTATTATTTTTATAAAATTTTGTAATTACTCCCCTTTAATATGAAAGTATATAAAAAGCTGGGTATTTCTTTTTATTTCGATACAATGTCTAGTTTTACATTTGCATTTGATAGACATATCAACTATTGAACAATCTGAACCAAAATGCAAGTTTAAAAGCTGTGTGTAGCTTCTGAATTCATTTATTTCCAATCTATCTTGGTTGCGCAACCAAGATAGGCAAAGGGAGGTAATATTAATTTTTCAAACTTGCGTTTCTAATGAATTCCATCTAAATACATAATTTTAAATGCAAATATTTTACAAATATATTACAATATGTCTAATATTTATACTTTTCCTTAGGCAAAGTATGTTTATCAAATTTATACTTATGATAAAATAACTCTATCTTGGTTGGGCAACCAGGATAGGAAAATGAAATTTTAAAAATACCTCCAGTGAAAATCTAATTTGTATTAAGTGTTAAGTGAACATAAATGAGTGTAAATGATCAGATGCTAAAGTTTCGAACAAATCCATTACCATGGCCAAAATCTGATTATCCACCTTCAATGGCTGACTGTAACACTTTCGAATAGAAGACAGTAAATAACCGCCTGTAATAATGATTGATGTGTTGTTTGTATGTGATAACAGTAGATCATGCTCTGGGTGATTTTTAGCTCGACTATTCAAAGAATAGGTAGAGCTGTTGGACTCACCCATGCGTCGGTGTCCGCGTCGGCGTCCCGATTTGGTTAAGTTTTTAGCTCACCTGTCACATAGTGACAGGGTGAGCTTTTGTGATCACCCTTCGTCTGTTGTCCGTGCGTGTCGTGCGTGCGTCAACAATTTCGTGTCTGCACGATAGTGGTTTCGTTTATGATTTTATTAGCTCACCTGTCACATAGTGACAAGGTGAGCTTTTGTGATCACCCTTCCTCCGTCGTCAGTCCGTCTGTGCGTCCGTCCGTCCGTGCGTCAACAATTTCTTGTCTGCACGATAGTGGTTTCATTTATGATTTTATTTTAACCAAACTTGCACACAACTTGTATCAGCATAAGATCTCGGTTCCTTTCTTAAATTGGCCAGATGCCATTATAGGTTCCAGACTTATGGGCCCTGAAAGGGCCAAAATTAGCTATTTTGACCTTGTCTGCACAATAGCAGCTTTATTTATGATTTGATTTTTACCAAACTGGCGCACAACTAGTATCATCATAAGATCTTGGTTCCTTTCTTGAACTGGCCAGATTCCATTATGGGTTCCAGAGTTATGGCTCCTGAAATGGCCAAAATTAGCTATTTTGACCTTGTCTGCACAATAGCAGCTTCATTTATGATTTTATTTTAACCAAACTTGCAAACAACTTGTATCACCATAAGATCTTGGTTCCTTTCTTGAACTGGCGAGATTCCATTATGGGTTCCAGAGTGATGGCCCCTGAAAGGGCCAGAATTAGCTATTTTGACCTTGTCTGCGCAATAGCAGCTTCATTTATGATTTGAATTTAATCAAACTTGCACAAAACTTGTGTTACCAGAAGGTCTTGGTTCTTTTGTCGAACCGGCCAGATCCCATAATGGGTTCCAGAGTTATGGCCCCAGAAAGGGCCAAAATTAGCTATTTTGACCTTGTCTGCACAGTAGCCGCTTCATTTATGATTTGATTTTTACCAAACTTGCACACAGCTTGTATCACCACAAGATCTTGGTTCCTTTCTTGAACTGGCCAGATTCCATCATGGGTTCCAAGAGTTATGGCCCCTTAAAGGTCCAAAATTGTCTCTTTTGTTTTTTCCATGACAAATCAGATCGAATCTTAGGTTCCAGAGTTATTTTATATCTGATTACCTCCCCTCATTGTAATCAAAATGGATTTATATCAGTTAGTACTTATAGGACTTATTTGAAATTTCATTATTGTCATTAGTTGGACTGAGCCAATCAGGGTAGAGAACTATGGACTGATTTTATGTCAAATTACCTCCCTTTATTTCAAATTAAAATGGGTATATCTCTGTAATTAATGAGGATACTGATCTGAAATTTCATTTATGTCAACAGATTTATTTGGCAGATCCTTCTTTTGTTCACTTACAATATTTATTTTTTTTAATTATTTCCCTTTTACGTTACCATAAATAGCTTATTTTTAGTAACTTTTTAGCTCACCTGTCACATAGTGACAAGGTGAGCTTTTGTGATCACGCAGCGTCCGTCGTCCGTCGTCCGTCCGTCCGTGCGTTAGTCCGTCCGTCCGTAAACTTTTGCTTGTGACCACTCTAGAGGTCACATTTTTTGTGGGATCTTTATGAAAGTTGGTCAGAATGTTCATCTTGATGATATCTAGGTCAAGTTCGAAAGTGGGTCACGTGCCATCAAAAACTAGGTCAGTAGGTCTAAAAATAGAAAAACCTTGTGACCTCTCTAGAGGCCATATATTTCACAAAATCTTCATGAAAATTGGTCAGAATGTTCATCTTGATGATATCTAGGTCAAGTTCGAAACTGGGTCACGTGCCATCAAAAACTAGGTCAGTAGGTCAAATAATAGAAAAACCTTGTGACCTCTCTAGAGGCCATATTTTTCATGGGATCGTATGAAAATTGGTCAGAATGTTCATCTTGATGATATCTAGGTCAAGTTCGAAAGTGGGTCACGTGCCATCAAAAACTAGGTCAGTAGGTCAAATAATAGAAAAACCTTGTGACCTCTCTAAAGGCCATATTTTTCATGGGATCTGTATGAAAGTTGGTCTGAATGTTCATCTTGATGATATCTAGGTCAAGTTTGAAACAGGGTCATGTGCGGTCAAAAACTAGGTCAGTAGGTCTAAAAATAGAAATACCTTGTGACCTCTCTAGAGGCCATACTTATGAATGGATCTCTATAAAAAATTGGTCAGAATGTTCATCTTGATGATATGTAGGTCAAGTTCGAAAGTGGGTCACGTGCCTTCAAAAAGTAGGTCAGTAGGTCAAATAATGAAAAAACGTGACCTCTCTAGAGGCCATATTTTTCATGGGATCTGTATGAAAGTTGGTCTGAATGTTAATCTTGATGATGTATAGGTCAAGTTTGAAACTGGGTCAACTGCGATCAAAAACTAGGTCAGTAGGTCTTGAAATAGAAAAACCTTGTGACCTCTCTAGAGGCCATACCCTTGAATGGATCTTCATGAAAATTGGTCAGAGTGTTCACCTTGATGATATCTAGGTCAAGTTTGAAACTGGGTCACGTGCCTTAAAAAACTAGGTCAGTAGGTCAGATAATAAAAAAACCTTGTGACCTCTTTAGAGGCCATACCTTTCATGGGATCTGTATGAAAGTTGATCTGAATGTTCATCTTGATGATATCTTGGTCAAGTTTGAAACTGGGTCAACTGCGGTCAAAAACTAGGTCAGTAGGTCTAAAATTATTAAAATCTTTTGACCTCTCTAGAGGCCATATTTTTCAATGGATCTTCATGAAAATTGATCTGAATGTTCACCTTGATGATATCTAGGTCAGTTTCAAAACTGGGTCACGTGCGATCAAAAACTAGGCCAGTAGATATAAAAATAGAAAAACCTTGTGACCTCTCTAAAGGCCATATTTTTCACGAGATCTTCATGAAAATTTGTGAGAATGTTCACCTTGATGATATCTAGGTAAAGTTCAAAACAGGGTCACGTATCTTCGAAAACTAGGTCCATAGGTCAAATAATAGAAAAACCTTGTGACCTCTCTAGAGACCATATTTTTCAATGGATCTTCATGAAAATTGGTCAGAATTTTTATCTTGATAATATCTAGGTCAAGTTCAAAACTGGGTCACATGAGCTCAAAAACTAGGTCACTATGTCAAATAATAGAAAAAACGACGTCATTCTCAAAACTGGATCGTGTGGGAAGAGGTGAGCGATTCAGGACCATCATGGTCCTCTTGTTTATTATTGGCTGTAGGGAAAAACCGAGACCACTTTTCTGTGGTACAACATGGATGGTACCTCCAATTTTTAGGTGTTTTTTGACATATCTATACCTTGTAAGATTTTTTTTTTCTTTTTGGTTTAATTTCTTCGCTTTGTTGTTCCTGATCTTTGGACTTAGATATTTTTTCTGAGGACCTTCTTGTCCTCAAGTGCAATGATAACAGGTGAGCGATATAGCGCCATCATGGCCCTCTTATTTAATGTAAGCTGGTATCTCAGTAACCACTTGTGGGAATGGATTGAAACTTCACACACTTATTCACTGTGATAAGCTGACTTACATTGCACAGGTTCCATAACTCTATTTTGCTTTTTTACAAAATTAAGGCCCTTTTTGGACTTAGAAATTTTTGGTTAAGGTTTTATATGTAAGCTGGTATCTCAGTACCCACTAATGGGAATGGATTGAAACTTCACACACTTGTTCACTGTGATAATCTGACATGCACTGCACAGGTTCCATAACTCTACTTTGCATTTTTATAAAGTTATGCCCCTTTTTCGACTTAGCAGTTTTTGGTTAAGTTTTTGTATGTAAGCTGGTATCTCAGTACCCACTTAAAAAATGGATATAGATTGAAACTTCACACAATTGTTCATTGTCATAAACTGATATGCATTGTATAGGTTTCATAACCCTGTTTTGCAATTTAACAAAATTATGCCCCTATTTGGACTTTAATATTAATTCAATTGACAAGGCTGTTGAGAAGTCAAGCGTTGCTGTCCTTCGACAGCTCTTGTTTAGCTTCCTTCCATCTGTATGTGATAACAGTAATGTTCAGGTGATTTTTTAGCTCACCTGAGCACAAAGTGCTCAAGGTGAGCTTTTGTGATCGCCCTGTGTCCGTCGTCGTCCGTCCATCCGTCGTCTACAATTTGACTGTTAACACTCTAGAGGTCACAATTTTGGTCCAATCTTAATGAAACTTGGTTAGAATGTTACCCTCAATAAAATCTTGGACGAGTTCGATATTGGGTCATCTGGGGTCAAAAAGTAGGTCACCAGGTCAAATCAATGGGAAAAGCTTGTTAACACTCTAGAGGTCACAGTTTTGGCCCAATTTTATGAAACTTGGTCAGAATGTTACCCTCAATAAAATCTTGGACGAGTTCGATATTGGATCATCTGGGGTTAAAAACTAGGTCACAGGTCAAATCAAAG
The DNA here is from genome assembly GCF_021730395.1 of Mercenaria mercenaria. Lineage (NCBI taxonomy): Eukaryota > Metazoa > Mollusca > Bivalvia > Venerida > Veneridae > Mercenaria > Mercenaria mercenaria. The sequence continues at coordinate 64,622,007 of NC_069377.1, read as the reverse complement.
GAAAAGCTTGTTAACACTCAAGAGGTCACAATTTTGGCCCAATCTTAATGAAACTTGGTCAGAATGTTACCCTCAATAAAATCTTGGACAAGTTTGATATTATGTCATCTGGGGTCAAAAAGTAGGTCACCAGGTCAAATCAAACGAAAAGCTTGTTAACACTGTAGAGGCCATATTTATGACTTTATCTTCATGAAACTTGGTCAAAATGTTAATCTTGATGATCTGAAGGTCCAGGTTGAATCTGGGTCATGTAGGGTCAAAAACTAGGTCACTAGGTCAAATCAAAGGAATAGCAAGTTAACACTCTAGAGGTCACATTTATGACCATATCTTAATGAAACTTGGTCAGAATGTTAATCTTGATGATTTTTAAGTCAAGTTTAAATCTTGGTCAGGTGGGGTCAAAAACAAGGTCACTTGGTCAAATCAAAGGAAAAGCTTGTTAACACTCTAGAGGCCACATTTATGACTTTATTTTGATAAAACTTAGTCAGAATGTTAATCTTGATGATCTTAAGGTCATCTTAAAATCTGGGTCAGATGGGGGCCAAAAACTAGGTCACCAGGTCAAATTATAGGAAAAGCTAGTTAACACTATATAAGCGACATTTATGGCCCTATCTTAATGAAACTTGGTCAGAATATTTAATGTTGATGATCTTTAGTTCAAGTTTAAATCTGGGTCAGGTGGGGTCAAAAACTAGGTCAACATGTCAAATCAAAGAAAAAGCTTGTTAAAACTCTAGAAGCTACATTAAAGACTGTATCTTCATGAAACTTTGTCAGAATGTTAACCTTGATAATCTTAAGGTCAAGTTCGAATCTGGGTCACATGGGATCAAAAACTAGGTCACCAGGTCAAATCAAAGGAAAAGCTAGTTAACACTCTAGAGGCCACATTTATGACCATATCTTAATGAAACTTTGTCAGAATGTTAATCTTGATAATCTTAAGGTCAAGTTCGAATCTGGGTCACGTGGGGTCAAAAACTAGGTCACCAGGTCAAATCAAAGGAAAAGCTAGTTAACACTCTAGAGGCCACATTTATGACCATATCTTAATGAAACTTTGTCAGAATGTTAATCTTGATGATCTTTAGGTCAGTAGGTCAGGTGACTGATACAGGGCCTTCATGGCCCTCTTGTTTCCAGTTCAATTTTGGCAGACTTTGACTGATATGTTATAAATATACCAATATATTTCACTTCTGAAAAGTCTGACTATGCTTGAACTTGAATAAGGATTCAAACAGAGTATCTGGACAAACTTGAGATTCGATTTAATCAGTTGATAAAATCAATATGAAATGAATGTCTATAATTAAACAATTTGCATGAGTTAGTTTGTTTGTATACTTTCAGGCTCTGTTGTTCCCAGGTCATTATTTCCATGCCATGTATGATATGGATGGTTCCAGTTTCACCTTTCCTATCCGCTTGTATGCTTGTGCACTTATTTGTAAGTATAACATCTTGTACACACCAGGATGCAGGGATTTTCTTTACAAAACAACACAAGATCTGGAAAATACATTCAGTTGCCTGAGCCAATGTTCTTTTAAATTTAGACTTAAGACTTTGGGGCATATTTTTCTTAAGTTTGTTAAAATTCAGAAGCAGAGCTGTTGATGTATGTATAATGCCTTTCACTCAGAGTGTGTTACTATATGAGTAAGACAGCAAATGAAAAATTGCAGCACTATGTGTCAATGTATCAATGAGACAGCAAACGGAAGATTGCAGTACTATATAATTATGTTAATGTATCAATGAGACAGCAAATGGAAAATTGCAGTACTATATATGGTAATGTATCAGTGAGACAGCAAACGGAAAATTGCAGTACTATATGTGGTTATGTAACAATGAGACAGCAAATGGAACTTTACAGTACTGCATGTGGTAAGGTATCAGTGAGACAACAAATGGAGAATTGCAACACTATATGTGGTAATGTATCAATGAGAGAGCAAATGGAAAATTGCAGTACTATATATTATGGTAATGTATCAGTTAGACAGCAAATGGAAAATTGCAGTACTATAATTATGTGGTAATGTTACTAACGTATCAGTGAAACAGCAAATGGGAAATTGCAGCACTACATGTGGTAATGTATCAGTGAGACAGCAAATGGAAAATTGCAGCACTACATTTGGTAATGTATCAGTGATCAGACAGCAAATGGAAAATTGCAGCACTACATGTGGTAATGTATCAGTGATCAGACAGCAAATGGAAAATTGCAGCACTACATGTGGCATTGCAGAAGTTTATGTTGTAATGTATCAGTGAGACAGCAAATGGAAAATTGCAGTACTATAAGTGGTTATGCAACAATGAGACAGCAAATGGAACTTTACAGTACTGCATGTGGTAAGGTATCAGTGAGACAACAAATGGAGAATTGCAGCACTGTATGTGGAAATGTATCAATGAGACAGCAAATGGAAATTTACAGTACTGTATGTCGTAATGTATCAGTGAGACAGCAAATGGAAAATTGCAGCACTGTATGTGGTAATGTATCAGTGAGACAGCAAATGGAAATTTACAGTACTGTATGTGGTAATGTATCAGTGAGACAGCAAATGGAAAATTGCAGCACTGTATGTGGTAATGTATCAGTGAGACAGCAAATGGAAATTTACAGTACTGTATGTGGTAATGTATCAGTGAGACAGCAAATGGAAATTTACAGTACTGTATGTGGTAATGTATCAGTGAGACAGCAAATGGAAATTTACAGTACTGTATGTGGTAATGTATCAATGAGACAGCAAATGGAAATTTACAGTACTGCATGTGGTAATGTATCAATGAGACAGCAAATGGAAATTTACAGCACTATATGTGGTAATGTATCAATGAGACAGCAAATGGAAATTTACAGCACTACATGTGGTAATGTATCAGAGCAAATGGAAAATAGAAACTCTGTACTAGTTTAACAATGAGAGAGAATGGAAAATTTAGTTCTTTAAAGTCTTAGTTAGTTTTATAGATTATAAATGATGATGAATATGAACTCCATTAGCCCTAGGGCTCATGTTGAGTAACAACCTTGTGTTGTTCAGGGTTTTTGTACAATTCAGACCTAGTAAATATATGGAATAACAGTTGGAATCCATATGATATGCATAGCCTGCCTGGCTGATGAATCCAGCAATGTGCAAGTGAGCAGTGTTTCACTTTACTGATATGCTGTCTTATACAGTACTTGTACAGCGTGCCATTTGTTGCAGTCATACACCATTTGTTGCAGTACAGTACAAGTCTTGTACAGTACTTGTACAGCGTGCCATTTGTTGCAGTCATACACCATTTAATGCAGTACAGTAAAAGTCTTGTACAGTACTTGTACAGGGTGCCATTTGTTGCAGTCATACACCATTTGTTGCAGTACAGTAAAAGTCTTGCACAGTACTTGTACAGCGTGCCATTTGTTGCAGTCATACACCATTTGTTGCAGTACAGTACAAGTCTTGCACAGTACTTGTACAGCGTGCCATTTGTTGCAGTCATACACCATTTGTTGCAGTACAGTACAAGTCTTGCACAGTACTTGTACAGCGTGCCATTTGTTGCAGTCATACACCATTTGTTGCAGTACAGTACAAGTCTTGCACAGTACTTGTACAGCGTGCCATTTGTTGCAGTCATACACCATTTGTTGCAGTACAGTACAAGTCTTGCACAGTACTTGTACAGCGTGCCATTTGTTGCAGTCATACACCATTTGTTGCAGTACAGTACAAGTCTTGCACAGTACTTGTACAGCGTGCCATTTGTTGCAGTCATACACCATTTGTTGCAGTACAGTACAAGTCTTGCACAGTACTTGTACAGCGTGCCATTTGTTGCAGTCATACACCATTTGTTGCAGTACAGTACAAGTCTTGCACAGTACTTGTACAGCGTGCCATTTGTTGCAGTCATACACCATTTGTTGCAGTACAGTAAAAGTCTTGCACAGTACTTGTACAGCGTGCCATTTGTTGCAGTCATACACCATTTGTTACAATACAGTACAAGTCCTGTGCAGTACTTGTACAGCTAGTCCAACTCGTGACGTAATTATCACTTTCCTTTTATTTCAGTCTGATCTTACGTCCAACTCAGCCACGTCTAAAAACAGGCGTAATCATTAATGATTAATATATGAACATAAATTATAAGTTTCAAAATATGAAAAACAAAAGAAACATTTTAATTTGCTGTAGGTAATACATTTATCTTGTGAACAGAAATGTTATTTGACATGTTCTGCATAAAAAAAATTATAAAAAAACAGCTATCAAATATATGTTTGAAAGTACAGTATTTAGCACAGTGTGAAGTCGTACTTGATTTGTTCACCAAACTTTATTCCAGGTGTTCGTGGAGGAACAAGCACATGAGAATATATATGAATAGATCTCTCCCAATATCCGCTTTGTTTTCAAATTTTATAATTTAACTTTAGTGTGTAGTAAATATACAAATAATACTGCGCTAATACACTTAGAATTAGCTTGAGACGTTGTGCTCAACCGGTACCGGAACCTTACTATGAATGAAATGCGCCAGTAGTGACGTAATAAGGCTGTGACATTACCAATGGCGAAAAACAAATCGATAATGTAGGTCAGTGGGTGACTTTCTTCAGGTACTGCGAAATGCTCATAACAATGTCATGACATATCGTGTATTTCATAAGACAAGCACAAGAATAAATTTGCTAGTCAGAAAGATTTTTCTTTTCGCCATAAAATCATCATTATGTCTGAAAGACTGAAGTACCTCGATTACACCGATTTTAAATAGTCGTTGCTTTCGACTCTGTGGACGGACTGTCAGGGGAGGTAACTAGAGTCACGGTTTGGGACTATTGTATAGCGTGCCTTTTGTTGCATTACAGTACAAGTCTTGTACAGTATGTACAGCGTGCCATTTGTTGCAGTATAGTACAAGTCTTATACAGAACAAATGTACAGCGTGCCATTTGTTGCAGTCATACACCATTTGTTGCAGTACAGTACAAGTCTTGCACAGTACTTGTACAGCGTGCCATTTGTTGCAGTCATACACCATTTGTTGCAGTACAGTACAAGTCTTGCACAGTACTTGTACAGCGTGCCATTTGTTGCAGTCATACACCATTTGTTGCAGTACAGTACAAGTCTTGCACAGTACTTGTACAGCGTGCCATTTGTTGCAGTCATACACCATTTGTTGCAGTACAGTAAAAGTCTTGCACAGTACTTGTACAGGGTGCCATTTGTTGCAGTCATACACCATTTAATGCAGTACAGTACAAGTCTTGCACAGTACTTGTACAGCGTGCCATTTGTTGCAGTCATACACCATTTGTTGCAGTACAGTAAAAGTCTTGCACAGTACTTGTACAGTGTGCCATTTGTTGCAGTCATACACATTTAATGCAGTACAGTACAAGTCTTGCACAGTACTTGTACAGTGTGCCATTTGTTGCAGTCATACACCATTTGTTGCAGTACAGTAAAAGTCTTGCACAGTACTTGTACAGTGTGCCATTTGTTGCAGTCATACACCATTTAATGCAGTACAGTACAAGTCTTATACAGTACTTGTACAGCATGTCATTTGTTCAAGTACTGTACAGCTGAAATGCATCTAGAAAATCAAAACTCTTGAGGATGTTTTATGGTTGTATTTTATAACAGCAGCCTTCAGGAAGAAGCTGGCTGTAAATAATTGAATTGTCTTCATGCCTGCATGAATCTATCAGTCTGAGACAGAATCATGTCTCCAGCTGGAAGTTTCGTTCCTGAAGCACTGCATAAGTATTGTCAGAAATTTTGATGTTCATTTTAATGTTTTAGCTCCACTGAGCCGAAAGGCCATTTATACTAGGTGGACATATCACTTGTCCAGTAAAACAGTATAATTTTCCCCATCTTCTGGAAGGTCACAGATACATAGTTTTAGTCTTTGTTTGATTCTATAAATGATGAATAATGATTGTGCTTTAATATTTCAGGTTCTCAATTTGCAAAAAAACCTCCTTGATGTTTTGTAATAACATGATGTAATTGAGCAGCTTGATTCTTTCTGGTATCTCGCTGACACATTTGAGCAAATTTACTGGTTTCAAAGTATCTCAGTGATATAGTGGAGCAACTTAATTATGTCTCCCCCAGGAGACATATTGTTTTTGCCCTGTCCGTCCGTCCGTCCGTACGTACGTCACACTTCATTTCCGAGCAATAACTGGAGAACCATTTGACCTAGAACCTTCAAACTTTATAGGGTTGTAGGGCTGCTGGAGTAGACGACCCCTATTGTTTTTGGGGTCACTCTTTCAAAGGTCAAGGTCACAGGGGCCTGAACATTGAAAACCATTTCCGATCAATAACTAGAGAACCACTTGACCCAGAATGTTGAAACTTCATACGATGATTGGTCATGAAGAGTAGATGACCCCTATTGATTTTGGGGTCACTCAGTCAAAGGTCAAGGTCACAGGGGCCTGAACATTGAAAACCATTTCCGATCAATAACTAGAGAACAACTTGACCCAGAATGTTGAAACTTCATAGGATGATTGGCCAAGAAGAGTAGATGACCCCTATTGATTTTGGGGTCACTCCGTCAGAGGTCAAGGTCACAGGGGCCTGAACATGGATAACCATTTCCGATCAATAATTAGAGAACCACTTGACCCAGAATGTTGAAACTTCACAGGATGATTATAAATGCAAAGTAGATGACCCCTATCGATTTTGGGGTCACTCCATTAAAGGTCAAGGTCACAGGGGCCTGAACATTGAAAATCATTTCCGGTCAGTAACTTGAGAACCACTTGACCCAGAATGTTGAAACTTAATAGGATGATTGGTCATGCAGAGTATATGACCCCTAACGATTTTGGGGTCACACTGTGAAAGGTCAAGGTCACAGGGGCCTGAACATTGAAAACCATTTCCGGTCAGTAACTTGAGAACCACTTGACCCAGAATGATGAAACTTCATAGGATGATTGATCATGCAGAGTAGATGACCCCTAACGATTTTGGGGTCACTCTGTTAAAGGTCAAGGCCACAGGGGCCTGAACATGCAAAACCATTTCCAGTCAATAACTTGAGAACCTCTCGACCCAGAATGTTGAAACTTCATAGGATGATTTTTCATGCAGAGTGAATGACCCCTATTGTTTTTGGGGTCACTCCGTTAAAGGTCAAGGTCACAGGGGCCTGAACATTGATAACCAGTTCTGATCAATAACTTGAGAACCACTTGACCCAGAATGTTGAAACTTCATAGGATGATTGAACATGCAGAGTAGATGACCCCTATTGATTTTGGGGTTAGTCAGTTAAAGGTCAAGGTCACAGTGGCCTGTTCATGTAAAATCATTTTTTAGAAATAACTTGAGAACCACTTGACCTACAATGTTGAAACTTAATAGGATGATTGGACATGCAGAGTAGATGACCCCTATTTATTTTGAGGTCACTTGATCAAAGTTCAAGGTCACAGGAGCCTGAACAGTGACTTGAGAACCACTAGGCCAAGAGTGTTGAAATTTAGCGGGATGACTGGACATGCCAAGTAGATGATCCCTATTGCAGCCAACCATCAGTGTCTCTTTGACTTTCGCTCCTGACCCCTATTGACTTCTTGCCTATAGGACTTTGCATTGGGGGAGACATGCGCTTTTTTACAAAAGCATTTTCTAGTTCTTTCCAGGTATTTCAGGTGATGTAAGGAGCAACTTTACTCTTTTGGGTATTTCAGGTGATGTTATTGAGCAACTTCACTCTTTCAGGTATCACAGGTGATGTTATGGAGCAGCTTGACTCTTTCTGGTATCTCGCTGACACATTGGAGCAAATTTACTCTTTTCGAAGTATCTCAGTGATATAGTGGAGCAACATAACTCTTTCAGGTATTTCAGGTGATGTTATGGAGCAACTAAACTCTTTCAAGTGTTTCAGATGATGTAAGGAGCAGCTTTACTCTTCCAGGTATCTCAGTGATGTAACTGCACAACTTTACTCTTCCAGGTATGTCAGTGATGTAACTGCACAACTTTACACTTTCAGGTATCTCGGGTGTATTTGAGCAGTTTAACTCTTTCAGGTATTTCATCCATACGTTACAGCAATTGGACTCTTTCAGGTATTTGAGATGATGTACTGGAGCAGCTGTACTCGCTCATGTATTTCAGAGATGTAATGGAGCAATTTAAATTTTTCAGGTATCTCAGTAATGTGTTAGAGCAGCTTAACAAAATCAGTTTAACTATTTTAGGTGTGGTAGAAATGTATTTGAGTAACTTTACTCATTGAAGTATCGCAGTGATATTTAACAATTAATCAAGGCTTTTAAGTGGTTTACACTTGATTTATCAGAGTTCAGATGTGCAGTAATTGAACCACAGGGTGTTACCTGGAGTGGTTAAATATCGAAGCATCTGAACGATGAACTGCCATAAATAAATAAAAAAAATCACAAGAAGGCCCTGATTGTTTTCATTCTTACAAATGCTTTGAAATATTTTATAAAAATTATGCTGGATTTCATTTATATGAGTTGTGGTGAACTGAAGGTGAAGCGACAGTTTGACATCAAAATGTTCTCTTACTGGTCCATGAATCAACCGTTGTTTGTTGCAGAATATACAGAGCTTGACGTTCTTTTTTGTTAGACTGACAGTCAAACTGAGCCATGTTAGAAATTGGAGTAACTTGAAAGTTTTCAGGTATCACAGTGATTTATTAAAACAAATTACCTCAGTGATATATTGAAATAACTTTACTGCTTCATGGATCACTGTGATGCATTGATTTCATGCCTCAGTGATTTTAAACTTTGAATTGTTTCAGATATCATAGTGATGTATCTCAGTGATGTGGTGCAACAACTTTACTCTTCCAGGTATCTCAGTGATGTATAAGAACAACTTTACTCTTCCAGGTATCTCAGTGATGTATAAGAACAACTTTACTCCTCCAGGTATCTCAGTGATGTAAAAGAACAACTTTACTCTTCCAGGTATCTCAGTGATGTATTGGAGCACTGTACATGCTGCAGATCGTGATGTCATCAGAATGATTCTGTTATCAAGTGTGGTCTTCTTTACTTTACAGTCAGGTGGTGAGTATAAACAGAAAACATGTGAGAATTCTTCTTTTTATTTTACTTGTATGTGTTGCTAAGAATTTATTTACATTTTGACACATAACTGCTACAAATACCCTAGTTTTTCGGCTTTTTCATATTTTGCTTTCAAGCAAACAAAATTGTGTAAACTTTTTACTTTGAATAAGAAGAACAACTGAACTTTAGTCCTACTTTTCTTGCATTCTTGGTTTTGGTAAAAAATATATAGGTATATAATACAGCCTTGTCATCAGTCAGTTTCAGAAGTATGCTCAGTAGCAACTTACTAGACACTTTAATATTGAGTCTCCAAGTTTATCATTTTTACCTTGGATGTGTGGCCAGTCTCACAACCTCTCTGTATTTGAATTGATTCCTTTGTAATGTTATATCCATTTTTTAAAACTTGTCTTTCTTGGAAATTCATCAGAAGCACTAAAGTTGAATCATTGCTGGCACTGTTAAATTTGCATTGCTTTTTGTCGAGCCCACTTGTGGAAGCAAAGACATAGTCATCCTAATGGCTATTCGGTGTATGTGCAATCCAGAGTTATTTGTTCAGACCATAATTTTGACATGCATGGAGCAATTAATCTTGTTTATATTTGGCATGAATGTGGAGTGTCCTGAGCATACCCCAGGTTTCTATCTCAAAAGGTCAAGGTCACAGTCAGAGGTCAAAGGTCATTTCAGATCTTGTCCGGCCCTTAACTTTGACATGCATTGAGGAATCTTGTTTATATTTGGCATGAATGTTTAACTCAATGAGTCAGAATGTCATGTGCAAACCCCAGGTTCCTATCTCAAAGGTCAAGGTCACAGTTAGGGGTCAAAGGGCAGACTCGACTTGTTGCCCGTGGGCATCTAGTGATTACAATGACATCAAACTTAATAATTGGATATAATTAATGATCAAAGACAACCTTTGCTGTCAGGCCAAAACTGCTACAAGTACAGGTCAATGAATTTCAATTTGCTTAATGCGTTGTCATACAGAAAGCCACACAAGTTCTCCTTTAATAATCATAGTGAAAGCTTGATTGATTAGCTTGACTTCTGCCATTACTTCTTATTTAGTTTCTGAAAATGTCCTCAGTCTCAATCAAGACAGTACAGATAACAAATTTTACCATATTCACAGTCCAAGACCCATGCTGATAACGCACATGGTTAATGATTTTTCATCTGCTAAATTGGTTATTCTTCATCTTCCAAAAGCCATACAAATTAGCATTTAATAATTGTTGAAAGTTTGATTGATTTCTCAGTCGCTGCTGTGTCTTCTTTTTGTGCCTTCATGACCGAGATACAACCACTTGTTTCTGTACCAGTATTGAACTCGCATGCATCAATGGGATCAATATGAGAACTGCTTGATATTTTTTGATACATTTTGAAGTTGATGCCCCAACTAGGGAGCATTCTTTGCTTCCAAAGAATTTTTACACAAATGTTAAATATATGAGAAAGTGTGTTGAGGGTAGAAGGTCTGTATATCTAAGGTCAAGGTCTCAGGGGCTACATTCAAGGTCTTTAGAGGTGTGTTTTATGCAGATTGTCAATCCAAGGCCAAGGACTCTACAGTTGTGTTGTATGCAAAAAGTCGGTACATTCATGGTCAAGGTCTCTAGAAGTGTGTTGTGCACAAAAGGTCACAAAAGGTCAGGTACATCCCAGGTCAAGGTCTCTAGAGGTGTGTTGTGTACTAAAGGTATGTGTACATCCAAGGTCAAGGTCTCTAGAGATGTGCTGTGTGCAAAAAGTTGGTGCATACAAAGTCAAGATCTCGGGCAAGAGAGCTTGCTAGGGCTGTCAATGATAGAAACGATATCGATGTATCAACGATATTTTTTTTTCCATCGATTATCGATTCCCATTTTCAAAAATCGATATTTTACAGAGAGAAAAACTATCCAGATAAACACTCAGACCCTCAAAAACAACTTAAGTTCACAAAGTTGTAAATTTGGATAAATGCAACAGAGAAGTGAAGGCAAAATAAAAATGAAAGATTTATTAATTTTTATTTATTTCTTTTATTTCATAAATACAAATACAACACAATCAAACAGGAATATGAAAAGTAGGCAGTAAAACTAAAAATAGCATTTACAGGAAGGTATATAGTATGCATATGAACAAATAAGTTGTTAATCTAACTTAATAATCAATATATCGATGTATTTCTGATATATCGGTATCGTCGATATGCCTAAGACCCAATCAATGACAGCCCTAGAGCTTGCTTGCACTAGGTAAGCCTGTCAAAAATGTGAAGCAAGATTAGAGGGAGTGTTGTGCACAAGAGGTAGGTCTGTATCTTCAAGGTCAAGGTCCCAGGCATAGACACTTAGATTAGGCTTAGAGTTAGTGTCCAAGCTTTAACATCTTGAATTAGTCTAGAGGTGTATTGTGCACAAAGTCAGATCTGTACCTCAAAGGCCAAGATTACGGACTAAGGCAGTTAGGTAATGGTTAGAGTTGTTTTAATTCTTCTGTTTTAAACATGCAGAAACAATTATTGCAAAAGCCATATATCAAACTTAGACAGTATTTAATTTCACAACCAAGTCGTAAATACTCCAGCGTCAGGTTTGCTGTTTTGGAGGACATGACTTTGTTTTTATCTCCACCCCTCCCAGCCACACACACACTTAGGGGGGGCATATAATTGCAGTGTCCATCCATCTGTTCATTTATTTGTTCTTTCATTCGTCCCATTTAGTGCCCAGTCTGTAGTGTTGTCATCCAGCAAGGGATTTTAATATTACTTGACAAAATTGCTCACCATATTGAGATGATGTATCATGTGCAACACAAAGATCACTAATTGCAAAGTTCAAGGTCAATTTTAGAGGTCAAAGTTCAATAGGTTTTTTTTTTCTTGTGGTCCATTAAATTCTGCCATCCATCAAGGGATTTTATATACTGAACAGCAAAAGAAACTATCCAGTTTTATAACTGGGATAATTTTTATTTAAAAACTTTAATTTATAAATAACTTGTGTTTTTCATATCACATTTGCGCTTGAAGAACTTCACGTGTAAAATTTTTAAAAATCAACTGCGAAGTCAGTAGTCCCACAATAGCCGTTCTGCACGAAATTCACGTGCGCCTGTAATTAACAGTTTTCTTTGTGAAATTTTATTGTCATTGGAAATACTGATAATTGACTAACTGGAAAAACAGCATAAAGTTTAAAAAAATATTGTTGTTTGCTCTGCACGACTATCAAATTCAGCGCGAGCGCCCTATTGGGATATTGCAATGCAACTAACGCACAGAAGATATAGCCTTTCAAACAGCTATTGCGGGACTACTGACTTCACAATTGATTGATTTTTAAAAATTTATCACGTGAAGATCTTCAAGTTTAATTTTGGTATGAAGAAACAATTCAAATTTGAAAAGATATTTTTTTATTTCAAAATATACCAGTTATACATCTGGATAGTTTCTTTTGCTGTTCAGTATATTTTTTCATAAATGTTTCCCATAATGAGACAACTTGTCATGCACATAAACCAGACCATTAGATCAAAATTCAAGGTCACACCTGGAGGTCAAAGGTCAGTAGGGTTATTTCCCTGTCCAGTCCATAACATACAATATAGTATAATTTTTTACTAAACATTAACCCATGCATTACATATTAGTTACCACTTCCATTCAAATGAAGCAAGACGGGGTGAGGGGAATGAACTTTTTAGCTCACCTGAGCCAAAGACTCATGGTGAGCTTTTGTGACCGGTCAATGTCCGTCGTGCGTTGTACGTCGTGTGTCGTGTCCGTCAACATTTTCTAAAAATATCTTCTTCTTGAAAACCACTGGGCAGAATTACACCAAACTTCACAGGAATGATCCTAGGGTGCCCCACTTTCAAAATTTTTCAAAGAATTGAATTCCATGCAGAACTCTGGTTGCCATGGCAACCGAAAGGAAAAACTTTAAAAATCTTCTTGTCCAAAACCATAGGGCCTAGGGCTTTGATATCTGGTGTGTAGCATCATCTAGTGGTCCTCTACCAAGATTGTTCAAATTATCCCGCTGCCCCGGGTGTCCCAAGTTTTACATTGACTTATATAGGAAAAAAAGTTTAAAAAGCCACAAGACTTAGGCCTTTTATATTTTGTTTGTAGCATTTTCTTATGGTCCTCAACCAAAATTTGTACCCCTGGGGTGAAAAGAGGCCCTGCCCTGGGTGTCCCATGTTTTATATAGACTTATATAGGAAAAAACTTTAAAAATCTTTTTGTTTGAAACCACACGACCTAGGCTTTTGAAATTTGGTGTGATGCATTGTCTAGTAGTCCTCTACCAAAATTGTTCAAATTATGCCCCTGGGGTTAAAAGAGGCCCCGCCCCGGGGTCACTTAATTATTATATGACTAATTAGGAAAAAAATACTAAAAAATTATCTGATTCTATTTCCAAGACTGTTTAATAATAATTACCTGATGGCCTTAAGTAATATGATGTCACTTGACTGTGACCTTGACCTGCTGATCTACTTTGTTGTTTTTTAAGATGCAGCCTTGAAAAATGGATGACATGTACAGTTTTGCACACCGATCGTAAAACTGAATTTCATTGACCACGAATGTGACCTACTGACTTTCTTAATATTTTAGCATCAGTTTGACATTTGAAACATGTAGCTCATATTACTCAGGTGAGCGATCCAGGGTCATCATGACCCTCTTGTTCAAAAATAGTTTCTTGTTCTCAAATGCTTTCTTGCAATGTGTTCATATGATACCATTCATTATAAGTCTCTGTCAGTTACTACCGTATATTGGGTGGGGGAGGTGTGGAAGGGCATGAAGTTTTACCCCTGTCCATCTGTTTGTATCTGTCTGTGTATTTGAATGTTTGGAAATTGTATTCTTTATTCAACTTGGCAAAATTGACCACTGTAACAAAAAATATGTGATATGTAGGACAAAGACCCCTGGTAAAAAGGTCAAAGTCAAGCTTAGAGGTCAAATATTAAAAGTAATTTCTCTTTTATGGTCTATAACTTTTCTGTGTCTGGTCAGTTTGTTTTGAATGCATTGTGAAAAATTTGAAAACAACTTGGCAAAAAAAAAACAAGATGATGTCTGGCATGCAGACCTAGACACCTAGTTTACAGTCACAGTGGGATCTCCAAGATTTCAGGTCACTTTGATATGCCCATTTTGGAAAAACAGGTTGTATTATGAGATGGCTTGTCCAACTGTCCATCTGTCATTTCACTCTGAATGTTTTGTTTCTAGTAAGACCCGCAGGAGCATTCAAGTCCTATTGACACATTGCTAGTTTTAGCTTATTAGTTAGAAATTTTGAAGACTTATGATTTTAATTTTTTATGTACAGAAATTCTTTTGAAAATACATGAAGAAAAATTTAAAAGATTTAATTTCCCGTCAAATGCTTAAAAATACTTTGACCAATTGATCAGTGGCTCAGAGGTCAAGGTCACTGCAAGCATATTTATGACAGACCCCCTTTCTTAGTTAAAGGTCATGGTCACTGTCATGCTATGTGGTAATTTGGACATATTATAATGATGGTGCTGATCTTGCAATTTAGTTTCCACTAAATTACTTCAGAAAATTTTGATGTATGATTCTCAGATTTATTAAGTACATTGCTTGGCACAGAACTGTACTTTTTGATTATTGTTTCTCATCTTTTAACATTGTTTCATACAACTTTTTAGCTCACCTTTGTTCAGGGTGAGTTATTAGCATAGGTGGATTGTCTGGTTTCTATCATCTCATGTCTATCATCTCATGTCCTGCTTCAACATTTTTACATTCACATGTATCTTCTTCTCCGAAACAACATGTCAGAATCACACCATATTTTGTCTGTAACATCCTGGCATGGTCTTCTCTCAAGCATGTTCAAATTGTTCTGCTTAGTCCCTTGTAGGGGCTTCTAGAGCTAAAAATATTTTTAAAAAAAACACTTTAAACAACTTCTTCTTATGAACCACATAATGGATCTTCATTAAACTTGGTCTGTAGCATCACTGTAAGGTCTGTAGCATTACTGTAAGGTCTTTGCCCAAATTTGTTCAAATGGGGACGCTTGGTCCATTCTAGGGGCAGCGAAAAAAGCCTTTAAAGCACTTCTTCTCATGAAAATCTTGATGGCTCTTCATCAGACTTGGACTGTAGTATCACTGTAAGGTCTTCACCAGAATCTGTTTATATGGGGGGTCCCTTTAAGGGGCTGCTAAAGCTAAAAATAGAAATACCTTTTAAAAAATTCTTCTCATGACCTGGTTGATAGATCATCATGAAACTAATTAACATCATTATAAGGTCTTCTCCCAGATTTGTTCAAATGGTGGCACTCGGCCCCTTTTAAGAGCCATTAGTTTATACTAACACAGTTGTTAGCATTCATGATTCAGTGTGTCATATATATATAAGGTCAAACAGTTAGGTCAGGTGAGCAACTTGGGGCCACTTGTTGATATTTTGAAGATATTGTCCTCTTGAAGATAGTGTCCTCTACCTTCAAGTCAGTTAAAACAAAAGTATTGATCAGATCACATAACTAAAACGCTAAAGACACATATCAGACAGAAAAAACAGATGCTAAGCTACCAAATAATTGTAGGCTACTCGATATTAACTGCATTGAATATAGATTTATAAATTGTTATTTAATCTTGAAAGTCTGTGTATTCTGCAGTATTGCATGAGAAAATGTCTCGACACGCAGTGTTTCAAGAGTAATAACTAGATAAAGCAGACATTGATAACAATAAATGAAAGAAAAAAATATGAGACTTCATTATTGCCTAGCCCATGCAATCCAATAGATGTTATATTGAAGTATGAAGGCTTGGTCAGATTTTGAGTGCACTCTGCCGGGAAGACTGCAGTTGTTGTTAAAGTGGTTATAATGGGTACGGAAGGCCAGTGCACCATACTAAATGAATGCAAATTGCCAGTTACTTAATGCTAATTGACAAATGCTTAATGCTAATTGCTATATACCAAATGATACAGGTCATATGCTAAAATTGAATGTCAAGTAGGTAATGGCATGCTTATTGCCAAATGCTAAATGCTAATTGTAAAGTTCTTTAAATTTATGAGTTAATGATCCATATCTCTCAAACAAAATATAACTTATTACTTTAACCCTTTCCCTGCTAAATTTCTACAGCTTTCAATTTCGATAGTACAATTAACTGTTAAAAAGGTTGTTTACCAAAAGGATCTTGTCTGAATGGCAAACCGTGCAGATCTGTGCAGTCTGATCATGATCTACACTGGTCGCAAAGGCAGAATCAGTCATGTCCAGCATGATAAGGGTTAGAAAATATAATGTTGTACCTGTCTTGATTTGAAGCAGTAACTTTTTATATGCCCGAAGGGACGTATTATGTTATGACGCCGGTGACCGTCCGTCCTCTAGCAATTTCATGTCTGCTCTGTAACTCTTGAATCCCTTGAAGGATTTCGAAGAAACTTGACACAAATGTTCACCACATCGAGAGGACCTGCAGAGCGCATGTTCTGGATGGGTCACTTCAAGGTCAGGGTCACACTTAGGGGTCAGAGGTCATATGACTTTGTTTTGTGTCCGCTCTGTAACTCTTGAAGGATTTTAAAGAAACTTGGCACAAATGTTCACCACATCAAGACGATGTGCAGAGCGCATGTTCTGGATGGCTGACTTTAAGGTCAAGGTCACATTTAGGGGTCAAATTCATATGACTATGTTCGTGACTGCTCTGTAACTTTTTAATTGCTTGAAGGATTTGAAAGAAATGTTCACCACATCAAGACAACATGCAGAGCGCATGTTCTGGATGGCTTGCTTCAAGTTCAGGGTCACACTTAGGGGTCAAAGGTCATACCTTTGGGTGTATATTGCTCTGCATTGCGATGCTCTTGTTCTACAGTTATGGGGACATGGGACTGAAACTTTTTTACAGGGACAAAGTTATGTTTCAAAGGCCAATCACTGTGTTAAGGATGCATTTATCCACTGGTATATTCAGCTCTTTTTTTCTCACTTTTTGAATTTTTAGCTTGACTTTTCGAAGAAAAAGTAGAGCTATTGCACTCGCCCCAGCGTTGCCGTTGCCGTCGGTTAAAGTTTTTGATAAAATCAAATATCTCTGTTACTATCAAAGCTTAAAATAGTTATTTACTATCAAAGTCTGCACCAAGAGAAACTGATTTGAATTTTGACAGAGTTATGCCCCTTTTTAACTTAGAATTTTTTGGTTAAAGTTTTATATAAAGTTTTTACAGGCAAAGCTCTAATTCAGAGTCAAGCACTGAGAAAAGTTGAGTATGCTGTCTTACGGACAGCTCTTGTTTATACATAAACTCACTGAATTACTTTGTGTTTGTTTGAAATATTTTAATAATTTGACATAACATCTCAAGGCATGCCTGTTTAAATGTTTGAAGACAATATTCTATCTGGGTAATGAAAACATTTCCATAAAAACAAGACATATTTTCCTTTAAAGTGATATGATATGAATGAAATACTCTGCAATCTATTTTAATGAATTAATGTTTACTTTTTCTTTTCTAAAATATTAAATGCTACTGTCCCTTGACATGTTTTATATTATACTGCAATTATTCACTGTTATAATGTGCTTTATGTCTTTTACACATGTATATTGTACCATTGTTGTTTATTTTCTTGTGTCTGCAGTGTTGATGAGTTCATGGTTGCCATGGTTACCTTCCACATCCCCGACCTCATTCCTGTGTTCCGTTTTCATGGCATTCGTGGCACGGCTTCTTGTTATAGCAATATCATCATACTTCTATTGGATTACATACAAAGATGGGAAATCAAAGGATGTCAAGTACTACCGATAGTACTTAGTAATATGGGCGCTTCTTAAATTCCACAGGGCTTATGGTATGAATATGCACGCTTTTTGAGATGTCCCCCTAGAATGCACTAGCACAGTTCTCTCATGTCACTTGCACACTAAAACACAATTTCGAGTCATGCTTTTTAGCTCAGCTGAGCACAAAGTGCTCAGGGTAAGCTATTGTGATCCCTCACCGTCCGCTGTCCCTCCGTCCATCCACACTTTCCTTCAAACAACATCTACTCCTAAACCACCTGGCCAATTTTGATGAAACTTCACAGGGATGTTCCTTGGATGGTCTTCTTTAAAAATTGTTCAAAGAATTGAATTCCATACAGAACTCTGTTTGCCATGGCAACCGAAAGGAAACTCTTTAAAATCTTCTTGTCCAAAACCACAGGTCCTAGGGCTTTGATATTTGGTATGTAGCATCATCTAGAGGTTCTCTAGCAAGGTTATTCAAATTATCCCCCTACGGTAAAATATGGCCCCGCCCTGGGGTCACATGGTTCATATAGACTTATATAGGGAAAAACTTTGAAAATCTTCTTGTACAAAACCACAGGGTGTAGGGCTTTGATATTTTGTATGTAGCATCATCTAGTAGTCCTCTACCAAGATTGTTCAAATCATGACCCTGGGATCAATATATGCCACTCTCGGGGTGGGGGAGTCCCTTGTTTTACATTGACTTATATAGGAAAATTCTTTAATGCGGCCCAGAGGTTAGATAATTGGTATGTGGCATGCTCTAGTGGTTCTCTACCAAGATTGTTCGAATCATGACCTTGGGGTCAATATGTGGCACCTAGGTGGTCCCTTGTTTTACATAGACTTATTTGTTTCTGAAGCAATGGCAAAGAAATTTGGACCACAAGTATAATGTTTGATACAGATTTCAATACTCATCTTGAATAGTCTTAATCATGACCTACTGACCTACTTTTTCATTTTTGAAGTTACAGGTAGAAATTTGGACCACATGTATAATTTTTGATACAGATTTCAATACTCATCTTGAATAGTCTTAATAATGACCTACTGACCTACTTTCTTGTGTTTGAAGCTACAGTAAAAAGATTTGGACCACCTGTATATTTTAGCAGTATGCTAAATGTCAAATAGGTAATAATAATCTTTACCATCACCCACTCATCTAGTTTTGTTTTTGTTTTTGAAGCTTTAGCAAAGAAATTTGTTTAAGCAAGCAACTAAACTCAGGTGAACGATATAGGGCCACCATGGCCCTCTTGTTTCTTCACTCTATTGCACATGTATGTTCAGCTTTTGCAAAGTGGCTGTAAAAGATATGTAGAAATAGAGATACAACACTGTTGCACAACCTCCTATGTTCTGCTAATCTAGCACCTGTCTACATTGACTAGCACCATTTAGAGTTGACCTTCACCTTTCTAGATTATAAACAGCATGTAATACACTTGTAGAATTCTGGCTTTCTCTTATTCAAACACTAGACAGTAATAATTGCATGAGGTTGTGTTACTCTCTCTTCTCTCTCTCTCTCTCGGTACAGTAACTCTGAATTCTGTTGCTCTTCTTTAGTTACTTTCACCTCAACATTATTATGTTAATGCAGTTCAATACTTTTTTCACTCCTTGGATTCGGATGGAACTTATGTAAATGTATTAACAGTGAAGTAAACTTGTCCAAATTGTCAGGACATTACTGTATTATGGCATGTTCAGGAGGGATATCCCTTTGAAACTTTACAAAATGCTGTATGTTGCACAATACTAATCAACCAAGTGTCGGGTAAAATTCCTGAATCAAATATCTTATTAAAAATTGAACAGTAAATTGGGAGCATCAAATGTTTAGTACGCTTAAAGTATTCGTTACAAATGTTATCATGAGGAGATGCAGCTTTTGAGTTACTACATTTATTTATTACTTTGTCTTTTTCTTGTGTTGTAATTGCACAATTTAAAGATTCACTATTATATTCAATATCTGGATCCGTATCAAATACTTCGTCTACATCGTGACTTTCGTTATAATTAACTTTTCGAAAATGCTATAAAATTTTTGAATATCGGGCATTTTATTATCTGAGGTTTTGTTTAAAGAGTTTGATAATTGCCAGAAGTCCTTCGGTCAATTTGTGTGCAAATCCTTCAGTTTATGCTCATTTCTAGTTTTATGCTTACAGATGAATGAATTCATAACCCGCTTATAATGTTTACTAGCCCTATTTAATACATCTTTATTTAGGTCATTTTTGTGACGATTATAATTTCTTCCTGCTTGGTTATATCGGTGCCTTGCTTTATTTATCTCAGTAACAACTTGTGGGAATGGATTGAAAAGTCACACACTTATTCACTGTGATAATTTGACTTACACTGCACAGGTTCTATAACTCTGTTTTCTTTTTAACAAAATTATGACCCTTTTGGTATCTTAGTGCCCACTAATGGGAAAGGATTGAAATGTCACACACTTGTTCACTGTGATGATTTGACATGTATAGCACAGGGTTCGTAACTCTTTTTTGCATTTTTACAAAATTATGCCCCTTTTTCGACTTATATCCATTCAATTGACAAGGCTGTTGAATAGTTTAGAGCTCTTGTTCAATTTTGTATTGTCATTTAGCTTTTATTAGAAACAACGCTTTTTGAATAGTCAAATATTGTTGTACGTGGAAAGCTTACCTGAACTAGATTTAATAATCAGTAAAGATGGATGGTACAGCATACATCATCAGTTGTGCCCTATCATGTGTCAACATCTTTATGTAAACAATCCTCTGCACTGGTCAGAATTACATGACATTTTCCTTCAGCATCCTTGCATGAACCTCTTTCAGTTTTATTCAAGTGGTTTAACTTGACTGCACCATGGGGCAGCCAGAGCTAAAAAAGAAAAACCTTTTAAACAACTTTTTGGCATGAACCACTTGATTGATCTACACAAAACTTGTTCTGTAGCATCTTGTCATGGACCATTCTCAAGCTTGTTCAGATTGGCCATGTTGACTTTAATCTATGTAGAGGCCATCAGAACTAAAAGTGTAAAAATCTTTAATTGGAATCTTCTCATTAATTACTTGATGGATTGTCACCAGACATGATCAATGAAATCCCTGGATGGACCTTTGTCAGGTTTGTTCAGATGATTTTTATTTGACTGCATTTTTGGGCTACCATAGATTTTAAATAGCAAAAACCTTTAAAGAACTTGTTCTCTTGTACTGCCTTAGTGATATTCACCGAACTTGGTCTGTAAGATTCTTATAGGAAATGCCTATTGCAAGTGTATTTAAATGGATTCATTTGAATTCATTTTGGTGCTGTTGGAGCTAAAACTAAAAAACATTTGAGACATATTTACCAGACTTTCTTTGTAGCAGTCTTGAACACCTTTATGAAATTTATTTAAATGTTCTAGGGTCCACCTGGGCTATAAATAAAAACCTATAAATGACTTCTTCTCTTGAACTGTTTGATAATTTCTTTACCAAACTTAGTCAGAAGCATTCTTGGATTAACTGTTCCTATTTTTTAGCTCACCTGTCACATAGTGACAGGGTGAGCTTTTGTGATCGCATTCTGTCCGTCGTCCATCTGTCCATTGTCTATTCACATTTCTTGTGAACACGATAGAGACCACATTTTGCAATCAATTTTAATCAAACTTGCACACAACTTGTATTGGCATAATATCTTGGTTCCTTTCGAAAACTGGCCAGATCCCATCATGGGTTCCAGAGTTGTAGCTCCTTAAAGTGCCAAAATTTGCTATTTTTTGGCTTGTGAACACGATAGAGGCCACATTTTGCAATCAGCTTTAATCAAACTTACACACAACTTATACTGGCATAATATCTCAGTTTCTTTCGAAAACTGGCCAGATCCCATCATGGGTTCCAGAGTTATGGCCCCTTAAAGGGCCAAAATTTGCTATTTTTGGCTTGTGAACACGATAGAGACCACATTTTCCAATCAACTTTAATCAAACTTGCACACAACTTGTACTGGCATAATATCTCAGTTCCTTTCAAAAACTGGCCAGATCCCATCATGGGTTCCAGAGTTATGGCCTTTTAAAGGGCCAAAATTTGCTATTTTGACTTTTGCAGCCATATAGAGACTTCATTTATGGTTTGATTTGATACAAACTTGCAAAATATCTTCAACAACAATAAATCTTGGATTCTCTGATGAATCTGTCAGATCCAATCATAGGTTCCGGAGTTACGGCTCCTGATTGACCCCTGAAAGAGCCAAAATTTGTTCATTTTTACCTTGTGAAAACTATAGAAGAGTCATTTTGTATTTGATTTTAACCACACTTACACACAACTTAAGTCACAATATGATCTCAGTTCCTTTCGAAAACCAGCTAGATTCCATCATGGGTTCTGGAGTTACTGCCCCTGAAAGGGGAAAAATTTTCTAGTTTGGCCCTTTCAGCCATATAGAGGTTTCATTTATGCTTTGATTTGATACATACTTGCATAGAATGATTATCTTGATGATTTCTAGGCCTTGATCGAAACTGGGTCATGTTTGGTCAGAAACTAGGTCATCAGGTCAAATCAAAGGAAAAGCTTGTTAACAACCTAGAGGCCACATTTATGACCCTATCTTCATGAAACTTGATCAAAATGTTTATTTTGATGACTCCAAGGCTAAGTTCGAAACTGGGTCATATGGGGTCAAAAACTAGGTCACCCAGTCAAATCAAAGGAAAAGCGTGTTAACACTCTTGTTCATTTGATGTGCATGAAACTTGGTCAGAATGTTTGTGTGCATGAAATATCGTATGAATTTTTATCTGGGTCATGTGGGATCTAAAACTAGGTCACCAGGTCAAATCAAAGAATAAGCTTGTTTACACTCAAACAGCCACGTTTTTTGGTCCAATCTTAATGAAAATTGGTCAGAATATTTGTCTCCATGAAATCATTAAGTAAAACATGTTTACACAGTTATTATTTGTTCCTCAGGTGAGTGACTTAGGGCCATCTTGGCCCTCTTGTTTTGCAGCTAATTCTGCTTTTAATGGCCATTGGAGCTTAAAAAGTAAAAAATCTTTCATGAACCAAACTTGGTTTGTAGCATCCTTGGATGAATTTTTTCTTCTTTTTTTTCAAATGCTAAGACTTTTCTTTAAACAAGATCTTGCCAGAAGCATCCTTTTATTGGAGCTTTCTTCAGTTTCATCAAATTGTTCTGCTGCTTGAACACTTACAGCTGCCACTGGATTCAAAAATATAAAATGGCAGGAGCCAGGTCAAAGGTCAGTGTTAGGTGAGCATTTTAGGGCCTTATGACCTCATTCATGCCCCGTCTTCCATGTGTTTCTCCTTATTTTTTTAGCTCACTTGAGAAGTGCTCAAGGTGAGCTTTTGTGATCCCCTGTGTCCGTCCGCCGTCAACAATTTGACTGTTAACACTCTAGAGGTCACAATTTTGACCTAATCTTAATGAAACTTGGTCAGAATGTTACCCTAAATAAAATCTTGGACGAGTTCGATATTGGGTCATCTGGGGTCAAAAACTAGGTCACCAGGTCAAATCAAGGAAAAAGCTTGTTAACACTCTAGAGGTCACAATTTTGACCTAATCTTAATGAATCTTGGTCAGAATGTTACCCTCAATAAAATCTTGGACGATTTCGATATTGGGTCATTTGGGGTCAAAAACTAGGTTACCCGGTTAAATCAAAGGAAAAGCTTGTTAACACTCTATAGGTCACAATTTTGACCTAATCTTAATGAAACTTGGTTAGAATGTTACCCTCAATAAAATCTTGGACGAGTTCGATATTGGGTCATCTGGGGTCAAAAACTAGGTCACCATGTCAAATCAAAGGGAAAGTTTGTTAACACTCTAGAGGTCACAGTTTTGGCCCAATCTTAATGAAACTTGGTCAGAATGTTACCCTCAATAAAATCTTTGACGAGTTCGATATTGGGTTATCTGGGGTCAAAAACTAGGTCACCAGGTCAATTCAAACGGAAAGCTTGTTAACACTGTAGAGGTCATATTTAAGACTATATCTTAATGAAACTTGGTCAGAATGTTAATCTTGATGATCTCAACGTCCATTTTGAATCTGGGTCATGTAGGGTCAAAAACTAGGTCACTAGGTCAGATCAAAGGAAAAGCTAGTTAACACTGTAGAGGCCACATTTATGACCATATCTTAATGAAACTTGGTCAGAATGTTAATCTTGATGATTTATAGGTCAGGTTTAAATCTGGATCATCCGGGGTCAAAAACTAGATCATTAGGTAAAATCAAAGGAAAAGCTTGTTAACATTCTAGAGGCCACATTTAAGACTTTATCTTCATGAAACTTAATCAGAATATTAATCTTGATAATCTTTAGGTCAGGTTTGAATCTGGGTCATCCGGGGTCAAAAACTAGGTCACCGGGTCAAATCAAAGGAAAAGCTAGTTTACACTTTAGAGGCTACATTTATGACCATATCTTAATGAAACTTGGTCAGAATGTTGATCTTGATGATCTTTAGTTCAATAGGTCAGGTGAGCTATACAGGGCCTTCATGGCCCTCTTGTTCTTAGTATTTCCATTAATCCCCTTCCCCTCCCCCCTCCCCATGCCTCCCACTCCTGAAAAAATATAAGTATCTGTAGTCAATAACTTTTGATTGCATCTACTGTTTTCTGTCATTTCTGCATCTCTGTTAACATATTTTTTTGAATTGTTGAGGGTGCAGTGCTTGCTTCCTGGGTTACTTAAACTATCACTTCAGTATGCAGCCCTCTCCTTACTTAACCTATCACTGCAGTATGCAGCCCTCTCCTTACTTAACATATCACTGCAGTATGCATCCCTCTCCTTACTTAACCTATCACTGCAGTATGCAGCCCTCTCCTTACTTAACCTATCACTGCAGTATGCAGCCCTCTCCTTACTTAACCTATCACTGCAGTATGCAGCCCTCTCCTTACTTAACCTATCACTGCAGTATGCAGCCCTCTTTTACTTAACCTTTCATTGCTTCATACTGAAACTATCATTGCAGTATGCAGCCCTCTCCTTACTTAACCTATCACTGCAGTATACAGCCCGCTCCTTACTTAACATATCACTGCAGTATGCAGCCCGCTCCTTACTTAACCTATTACTGCAGTATGCAGCCCGCTCCTTACTTAACATATCACTGCAGTATGCAGCCCTCTCCTTACTTAACCTATCACTGCAGTATGCAGCCCTCTCCTTACTTAACCTATCACTGCAGTATGCAGCCCTCTCCTTACTTAACCTATCACTGCAGTATGCAGCCCTCTCCTGACTTAACCTATCACTGCAGTATGCAGCCCTCTCCTTACTTAACCTATCACTGCAGTATGCAGCCCTCTCCTTACTTAACCTATCACTGCAGTATGCAGCCCTCTCCTTACTTAACCTATCACTGCAGTATGCAGCCCTCTCCTTACTTAACCTATCACTGCAATATGCAGCCCTCTCCTTACTTAACCTATCACTGCAGTATGCAGCCCTCTTCTTACTTAACCTTTCATTGCTTCATACTGAAACTATCATTGCAGTATGCAGCCCTCTCCTTACTTAACCTATCACTGCAGTATGCAGCCCTCTTCTTACTTAACCTATCACTGCAGTATGCAGCCCTCTTCTTACTTAACCTATCACTGCAGTATGCAGCCCTCTCCTTACTTAACATATCGCTGCAGTATGCAGCCCTCTCCTTACTTAACCTATCACTGCAGTATGCAGCCCTCTTCTTACTTAACCTTTCATTGCTTCATACTGAAACTATCACTGCAGTATGCAGCCCTCTTCTTACTTAACCTATCACTGCAGTATGCAGCCCTCTCCTTACTTAACCTATCACTGCAGTATGCAGCCCTCTCCTAACTTAACCTATCACTGCAGTATGCAGCCCTCTTTTACTTAACCTTTCATTGCTTCATACTGAAACTATCATTGCAGTATGCAGCCCTCTCCTTACTTAACCTATCACTGCAGTATGCAGCCCTCTTCTTACTTAACCTATCACTGCAGTATGCAGCCCTCTCCTTACTTAACCTATCATTGCAGTATGCAGACCTCTCCTTACTTAACCTATCACTGCAGTATGCAGCCCTCTCCTTACTTAATCTATCACTGCAGTATGCAGCCCTCTCCTTACTTAACCTATCACTGCAGTATGCAGCCCTCTCCTTACTTAACCTATCACTGCAGTATGCAACCCTCTTCTTACTTAACCAATCACTAAAGTATGCAGCCCTCTCCTTACTTAACCTATCACTGCAGTATGCAGCCCTCTCCTTACTTAACCTATCACTGCAGTATGCAGCCCTCTCCTTACTTAACCTATCACTGCAGTATGCAGCCCTCTCCTTACTTAACCTATCACTGCAGTATGCAGCCCTCTCCTTACTTAACCTATCACTGCAGTATGCAGCCCTCTCCTTACTTAACCTATCACTGCAGTATGCAGCCCTCTTCTTACTTAACCTTTCATTGCTTCATACTGAAACTATCATTGCAGTATGCAGCCCTCTCCTTACTTAACCTTTCATTGCTTCTAACTTAAACTATCATTGCAGTATGCAGCCCTCTCCTTACTTAACCTATCACTGCAGTATGCAGCCCTCTCCTTACTTAACCTATCACTGCAGTATGCAGCCCTCTCCTTACTTAAGCTATCACTGCAGTATGCAACCCTCTCCTTACTTCACCTTTCACTGCAGTATTCAGCCCTCTCCTTACTTAACCTATCACTGCAGTATGCAGCCCTCTTCTTACTTAACCTATCACTGCAGTATGCAGCCCTCTCCTTACTTAACCTATCACTGCAGTATGCAGCCCTCTCCTTACTTAACCTATCACTGCAGTATATCAGCCCTCTCCTTACTTAAACTATCACTGCAGTATGCAGCCCTCTCCTTACTTAACCTATCACTGCAGTATGCAGCCCTCTTCTTACTTAACCTTTCATTGCTTCATACTGAAACTATCATTGCAGAATGCAGCCCTCTCCTTACTTAACCTTTCATTGCTTCTAACTTAAACTATCATTGCAGTATGCAGCCCTCTCCTTACTTAAACTATCACTGCAGTATACAAACCTCTCCTTTAATTGTTTGTCTGGCCAATGAAGTCTTTGCCATTCCAGTGATTAGGCTTATACTTCTGTATTACAAATCTATCAAGTCATGCAAATTGCATTTGGTCTTGCAACCATGTTTTCAGGCCTGTGATGTTCATTCTCATGCATTTATTTCACTTTGGTATCATTTCATCTTTTCACTGTCTATAATCAAAAAGGGATTATCATCTTTTCATGTGCAGGATTTTAGCTCACAGTTGCACAAATTGCTCAAGGCAAGCTGTTGTGATTAGTTTGTGTCTGTTGTCCATCTTTAACAATATACTGTGAGCATACTGGAAGAAACAATTTTATCTCAAACTTAATAAAAGGAGTGTCTAAATGAATTCACACATGAGTTTGGTTTTTGTTCGTCTAGAGTCTAAGACTGGTCACTAGGTCAAATGATTTTCCATCTGATCTTGATGGAGCTTTGTCAGAATGTTTATCTTCACGAAACATAGGTCAATACTGAAACAGAGTGATCTGAGGTTAAAAACTAGGTCAATGTAATAGGAAACCTTTGTTTTACGCTCTGAAGGGCATATTTTTTACCTGATCACCACACCTGGTCAGAATGTTTGTATAAAGTGTAGGTCAAATTTTTAACTGAGATTGAGATATTTATGTCACCACCACCCCCCCCCCCCCCACCTCTGGGGGAGACATATTGTTTTTGCCCTGTCCATCCATCCGTCCGTCTGTACGTCACACTTCATTTCCGAGCAATAACTGGAGAACCATTTGACCTAGAACCTTCAAACTTCATAGGTTGGTAGGGCTTATGGAGGAGACAACCCCAATTGTTTTTGGGGTCACTCCGTCAAAGGTCAAGGTCACAGGGGCCTGAACGTGGAAAACCATTTCCGATCAATAACTCGAGAACGACTTGACCCGGAATGTTGAAACTTCATAGGATGATTGGTCATGCACAGTAGATAACCCCTATTGATTTTGGGATCACTCTGTTGAAGGTCAAGGTCGCAGGGGCCTGAACATTGAAAACCATTTCCGGTCAGTAACTTGAGAACCACTTGACCCAGAATGTTGAAACTTCATACGATGATTGTTCCTGCAGAGTACATGACCCCTATTTGTTTTTGGGGTCACTCCTTTAAAGGTCAAGGTCACAGGGGCCTGAACAATGATAACCATTTCCGATCAATAACTTGAGAACCTCTTGACCTTGAATGTTGAAACTTCATAGGATGATTGAACATGCAGAGTAGATGACCCCTATCGATTTTGGGATCACTCTGTTAAAGGTCAAGGTCACAGGAGCCTGAACATGGAAAACAGTTTCCAATCAAAAACTTTAGAACCACTTGACCCAGAATGTTGAAACTTCATAGGATGATTGAACATGCAGAGTAGATGACCCCTATTGATTTTTGGGTCAGTCTATTAAGGTCAAGGTCACAGGGCCTGGTCATGTAAAATAATTTCCGGAAAATAACTTGAGAACCACTTGACCTAGAATGTTGAAACTTAATAGGATGATTGGACATGCAGAGTAGATGACCTCTATTAATTTTGGGGTCACTTGATCAAAGGTCAAGGTCACAGGAGCCTGAACAGTGACTTGAGAACCACTAGGCCAAGAGTGTTAAAACTTAGCGGGATGACTGATGGTTGGCTGCAATAGGGATCATCTACTTGGCATGTCTCTTTGACTTTCGCTCCTGACCCCTATTGACTTCTTGCCTATAGGACTTTGCATTGGGGGAGACATGCGCTTTTTTACAAAAGCAATTTCTAGTTTAGGTCTGTAGCTAGGTTACTAGATTAAATCTCATAAAAATATTTTTACCACTCAGCATCTTCTACCTGAATTCATGAAACATAGACAGAATGTTCATTATAATAAATTAAAGTCAAATTTGATATTGGGTCATCTAGAATAAGAACAAGGTCAGGTGAAGGTGAGCAATACAGGGCCTTTATGGTTCTCTTGTTTTTCTTGCTTGATTTGCTCCCTCTGCTGCCTTGCTGCAAAAATATGAAACCTTTTGTGTTCAAAAGTTGGTTACACTGTGTCACAATGATGACCCATGACAACTTATTTTGCGTGACTGCAGACTAAACCATGAAAATGTTCTTTCATTATTGCATGATACATAAACAATATTAATCAAGGAGCCCTTCCTGTAACATTAATAGCTTAAATGTATACTTGAATATTATGATTCTTACGCCTCCTTTCATCAGCTTGCCATTAAATAGTCTTGTTGCTTAGTGCTTTGAAATAAACTTACAAGATATGATACACAATATGATATTGCTAGCTAATTTCAGACATTTAAATGATCATATAAGGATTGAGCTTGTTATTTTATTGCATTAAATGGCTGCTTAACTTAATAGGGTCATGAGGTAGGTGGTTCAGAACACGAGACAGGACATGTTTTCTCTGATGATTGACAGTCTAAGGTTGTTAGTCCTCTACCACTGGTTTATGTGGTGTCCTCCATTACTGATTTATATGGAGTCCTCCATTTCTAGTTTAATTGGAGTCCTCCATTTCTGGTTTATGTAAAGTCCTCTTTTGCTAGTTTGTGTGGAGTCCTCCATTACTGGTTTATATGGAATCCTCCACAACAGGTTTATGTGGACTCCTCCATTAGTGGTTTATGGGGAGTCCTCCATTACTAGCTTATTACTGGTTTATATGGAGTCCTCCACAACTGGTTTATATGGAATCCGCCACAACAGGTTTATGTGGACTCCTCCATTAGTGGTTTATGGGGAGTCCTCCATTACTAGCTTAAATGGAGTGATCCATAACTGTTTAATGTTGAATCCTCCATTATTGGTTTATGTGGAGTTTTCCATTACTAGTTTATGTGGAGTCCTCAAACAACAGTTTAAGTGGAGTCTTCCATTACTACTTATATATGAAATCCTCCATTACTGGTTTATTACTAGTTTATATGGAGTCCTCCACATCTGGTTTATGTGGTGTATATTGAAAAAAACATTTAAGGTGTCTTATTACAGACATGTAAGTATATTATGACTACAAAAACATCTTAAAGGTGCATGCTAACTTGTGTAAAAATTTCAGTGTACCCAGTTTTAATTTCATAGACAGGTTTGAAAATATACTGTATTTACCCCTCAATTACATGAACCTTCTATAAGAGGGTTCCTTCAATTACTTCAAAATTGGCATTTTGCAGACTCTGTTATGAATACTTAGGTCAATGACATTAAGTCACTTTTTAAATGAGGCCACAGATTATTTTCACCTCATCCTATAGGTGAGTTAATACAGTAATAAAAATCCGCTCCAAATACTTGCTCTGGTGTGTTGTAATAGACTTACTTAGATATTGCATGTTAGCTAGGTGTTAATATGCATGAGAGCTAGGTGTTAATATATTGCATGTTAGCTAGTTGTTAATATATTACATGAGAGCTAAGTGTAAGTATTGCATGAGAGCTAAGTGTAAGTATTGCATGACAGCTAAGTGTAAGTATTGCATGACAGCTAAGTTTAAGTATTGCATTAGTGTTTAATTAGCTTTGTAATTGCAATCTTCTAAGAAAAAATAAAGTTTAGAATGTCACATCCTCTCAACATACACTTCAACTTTGCCCATTTGAACACTAAAGAGCCCAGATCATTATAGTCAGCAGTTTCTGTTTTCAGTAGATATTTGTGTTGAACTTAACAGAATAGCATCCCTAATTATCAACATTATTTTATGATTAAATATAAGAATTATTCATTATAAACCCAAATACAAAGTATATGGGGGTTATATTGTCATCTGTCTGTCAGGCCATAATTTGTGTTCACTCCATGTCTTTAATTTACTGCATGGAAGCATGATTAAACTTGCATCAGTTATTAACCCCATCAAGACTACATGAACAGCACACAACCCAGGTCATTAGGTACAAGTACTTAGAGGTCGAGATCAAATAACTGAAATTTATGTCTGCATCTTCTTAAACACTAGAAAGATACTCATAAAACTACATCAATTATTAACCTTCTCAAGACAACATGCACAATGCACATCGCAGGTCACTAGTTTCAAGGTCAAGGTGAGACTTGAAGGTCAAATATGATGATCATATTTTACTTTCCCTGTATCATAGCAACATATAGGGATATTAATCAGTTTATTCCATTATGAACCCCTCCCCACCCTCCGAAACCCTTTTTACAACCATTTATCATAAAAAGTAGAAAACTTTACAAATTTAGCATGTTTATCTGTTTATATTAATGTTAAAATTGTTGTGTCTAAAGCCTTTATGCCACTTTTACACAAGACCAATTATTTTACGAATCTAATGTTCCTTTTTTAAACCAGCATTGAGACCAGCAGCTGTACTATTTACTGCAGATCTTGCATGGTGTTAAGAACATGTACCATTGATTAGAGGGTAAAAGTGTGACCTATGCTATCATTTTCTATGTCTTGTGTATTTGTATATCTATATTACAGCGATGGTGTTTGGAATGATGACATTGGTTTTGTCCGTTACTCAGTGGACGATGACCTTACTGGCACTGCAGTGTGTCTGTGTTTTCATTGGCTACTTCTTTCACTGTGGTATGGTGGTATCCCGCACAGGTGCTCTAAAAAGGACAACATCCAATAAGGATCTTTGTGACAAGGACCAATGATTTGATTGGACAGATCATCAATAATTATATGTTTTCCTGATTGGCCTTTAGACTGAACGGTGCAAATAATTATATATTTATTATCTATCCTATTGTCATTAACCTTTTTGTGTTATGTGAACAACTTGTATCTTGTTATAAATAAGTAAATGTAGATAGAAAACTTGCCAAGGTATCTTACAAGGTAGAGTTTGAAAAGTGATGAGTTTGTTTCCTGGGTAAGAGGAATGTTAACCAAGGATGATATCACAGAGGGCAATATGTGTGGTGCCATTCTGTCTAATTTTTAGCTCGCCTGAGCATTAAGTGCTTGTGTTGAGCTTTAAGGATTATTGGATGTCCATTGTTCATTTGTATGATATTCCTTCATCCATCCATAATTTCTTTAAAGATCTGCTAAACCACCAAGCCAATTTCATCCAAACTTCATGGAAATTTTCCTTGCCTGATCCCTTTTTAGATTCCTTCAAATCCAGGATGTTCACGCAAAATTCTGGTTGCCGCAGAAATCACTAGGCTTAATTCGAAATCATTTTAAAGCAATACTCATTGGGAGACTTCATCCTATTCCTTCAGTTAAATCATTTTAATTTGTTTAAGATATGGCTTCTTGGGGAAAGGGCTTCCTTTCTTTATATTTCTATATTGAAAACTTTAAAAACTTTCTCTGAATTTGCTAGATTAATTGTGTAATAATTTCAAACATGTTTCCTTGATGGACCTTCTACCAAGTTCTGTCAGTTCATTCCGCTATATTAGAAATGATAGCCAGCAGAAGGTGGAGCATATTTTTCTATGGCTATTGTCAGATACTGAGGGCTTAATTTCAAAATAATTTTACTCAAGTGTTACTTAGCTGACCTTCTACAAAATTCCTTGAGATCACTTTATTTCATAATAAGCCATTGCTGCCAGGGGATAGGGCAGGGTTTCTTTATATAAAGGGTTAACTTTGAGAGTCGTCCTTCCAAGAACTACCTGCCTGTTTTCAAAATGATTTCATAAATTTTCCCTCATGGGAACCCTCTACCCTGTTCAAATCATTTTAATTAATGAAAAAACATGGCTGACATAGAGCAAGCCCTAACCTATTGATGTTTGTGTCGACGTTTGAATAAAGACTACTGGTAAATGAAGAAAAAAATCCCACTTTACATACAGGTTTTACAGTATATTTAAAGCAAGTTTCATAGATAGTTAGATATCTTTCTTGCTGTTATGTGTCATAGGTAATTTTCCCTTAAAAGGGACTAACCTGAAGACCCCTCTTTTTTGCCTTCTAAATGAAAGAAGAAAACAAAAAAGGCTTACAAAGGCATTAGTCACCCAATGGAAAATGTGAGCGTAGCTGTACTTATTTTGATTTAGGTTTCTGCACAGGCTTTTTCATATGTTTTAAAATAGGGATATTTTGACATAATTCTGAAGGCTGGTCCCTTTAAAACCAGTTAATGATCTCTGTAGTGACAATTCACAGTTTCATTGTAGTCATAATTATACAATACTTGGTAATATTGATTTGATATTTTGTTCAGGTGTGTCTAAATGTGTTTGTTAAATGTTTCATCTTTACTACTGCTTTTATATTTCTAAAAAATATAAGAGACCTGGGCCAAAATTTATTCATCGATGCTTGAAGACCAGTCTCAGAAATCTGGCATCTGATTGGTTGTGTGTGAACACAGTTCTGGAACTGACCAATGCACGGTACCAGTCTCAGAAATCTGGCATCTGATTGGTTGTGTGTGAACACAGTTCTGGAACTGACCAATGGCACGGTTACTTTCTCAGACTGGTTTCCAATGCTATAGCCTCTCTAAATCTTTGATTGACATTATCACTGCAATATGTTTCTGGTTTGTTTATAATGATTAGCAGCCTCTAGATATATTATATATTATTTATCCATGTTGACACAGTAAAACCAGTCTATACAGACCACCCTTAGGAAAGGAAAATTTGTCTTTGTCAGTAGTCCCTCATAATCCTTCAAAATGTAGTGTTTGTAGGTTTGCAGGTTATGTAGTTGTGGTCCATACTTCCAGATGGTGTTGAGTGCTGGTAAATTTAAATATTTTACTAACATACTTTTGCATCAAGCTACTTCAGTACTGTTTGAGCCTCTCCCTCATCACAGTGGGTTTGAACCATTGTTCCCTTGAAGCAGCCCATCCCTACCATAGTGCCCAAAATTTTGACACCATTAAAAGCTACAAAGTACCCATATAACCTGAATTGATTATGTGACTGAAAAATGTACCAAATTAGGAACATATTGTGAAACTAATGCTTTTATTGTTCTTATTATGTTTGTTACAGATAGAAACTATGTTAAAAATTATTATAGTCATATTTATTGCATTTAGAATATAAAAAGCACAATATGTATATTAGATTTGTAATTATTTTTCATTTTTAACTTGTTGTTTGTTGAACAGGCCTAATTGTGTATTAAACATTGAAAAAAAATAAGTCTACTGTCTTGCAGTTATGGTAAACAGATTGACACAGTATTAGATAAAAGATGAATGTGTAACTTTTGAAAATAAATAATGAAAATCAGCATTAATTAAATATTGATAAAAAAACTAAAAATAGAATGTTGATATAAAATCTTCTCAAATATTGTATTCCTTCTCAGATATTATACTCTGTCAAAGGCAATTCTCACAATAATAAACTTTAAGCAGGTACTATGCATTTAGGATATTGTGACAGCCGAGCATATAACATTTTTTTTTTTTTACAAGGAACCAATAATTGTCAAGAAAATAATTCTGTTTACTTACAGATCATTGTAACAAGGAGTGTTCACCCACATCAAATATCTAATAATAAATACCCTTTATCATATGTTTGACGTCGCAGGAGTGTAATAAAGCCATTACATAAAAATAATACACTAGTGTAATAAAGCTTTGACGTCAACGTCGTTTATAATATAGGAGATGTTGCTCAAATTGACTTGTTTATAATAGTTAAAAGAAAGTAGAATTTTGATGTTTCGACAGGAAAAGCTAACGTGATAAAAAGAATATTACATTTTTGACTTTCCACATTTAATTTTTTATTAAACTTGTTGGATAGATTCATTATGAAAAGACACTCTTGTAATATCCTCTATTTATACCAATCTTCTAAACTTAGCCTAATTACTAATACTTTTATCCTTGCAGTATGAATGAAAATCGCTATATTTTATATATATATCTGTATATACATGTAGGTGCTGGATCAATTATGTCACTTTGCAAAGTGATTGTGTTTTAATGAGAAATCCATTTTATTTACTTCAGTATCAACTTGTATACACTTTTTGTGTATTATTTATTGTTTGTATACACATGCATGTATATAATAATTATTATCATTATTATTACAGTTATTTAAATGTGCAATTTTTAGCCCACCATCATCAGATGGTGGGCTATTCAAATCACTCTGCGTCCGTGGTCCGTCGTCCTTCCGTCCGTCCGTCCGTCAGTCCGTCCGTCCTTCCGTCCGTTAACAATTTCTCGTTATCGCATCTCCTCATAAACTACCTGGGGGATTTTGACCAAACTTTGTCAGAATGATGTATTGGTACCCTAGTTGTGTCCCCCTGAAAATCAGACTGGTTCAACAATTTTTTAGTAAGTTATGCCCTTTGTTTATTTCTATAATTACATAGATTTATATAGGAAAAAACTTTGAAAATCTTCTTGTCCAAACCACAGAGCCTAGGGCTTGATTTGGTATGAAGCATCATCTAGTGGTCCTCTCCAGATGATTCAAAATATTCCTTGGGGTCTAATATGGCCCCGCCCGGGGTCACATGGTTTATATACACTATATAGGGAAAAACTTTGAAAACCTCTTGTTCAAAACACAGGGCCTAGGGCTTTGATATTTTGTATATGACATCATCTAGAGGTCTTCTACCAAGATTGTTCAAATTATCCCCCTAGGGTCAAATATGGCCCCGCCCCGGGGTCACATGGTTTACATAGACTTACATAGGGAAAAACGTTGAAAATCTTCTTGTCCAAACCACAAAGCCTAGGGCTTTGGCATTTGTAATGTAGCATCATCTAGTGGTTCTCTACCAAGTTTGTTCAAATTATCCTACCTAGGGTCAAATATGGCCCCGCCCTGGGGGGTCACATGGTTCATATAGACTTATATAGGAAAAGATTTTAAAATCTTCTTGTCAATAACCTACAACTTTCAAATTTGGACCACAGTATGGTTTTTGAGTGGCAAGATGAACCTTGACATGAGTTGACCTTTATTTTGACCTAGTGACCTACTTTCACATTTCTGTAGCTACAGCCTTCAAATTTGGACCACGTGCATATTTTGTGCACTGAAAAAAACTTGACCTTGACTTTGACCTAGTGCCCACTTTCACATTTTTGAAGGTTACAGGCTTCAATTTGGACCACATGCATAGTTTGTGTTCCGAATTGGAATTTGACCTTGATTTTGACCTACTGACCTACTTTCACATTTCTCAAGCTACAGCCTTCAAATTTGGACCACATGCATAGTTTTGTGTACGGAAACAAACTTTGACCTTTACATTGACCTAGTGACCTACTTTCACATTTTTGATGGTACAGGCTTCAAATTTGGAACACATGCATAGTTCTGTGTTCCGAAATAAAATTTGACCTTGATTTTGACCTAGTGACCTACTTTCACATTTCTCGAGCTACAGCCTTCAAATTTGGACCACTTGCATAGTTTTGTGTACCGAAATGAACTTTGACCTTAAGATTGACCTAGTGACCTACTTTCACATTTCTGTAGCTACAGGCTTCAAATTTAGACCACATGCATAGGATTGTTTACCGAAACAAACTTTGACCTTGACATTGACCTAGTGACCTACTTTCACATTTTTGAAGGTACAGGCTCTAAATTTGGACGACATGCATAAATTTGTGTTCTGAAGTGTAATTTGACCTTGATTTTGACCTAGTGACCTACTTTCACATTTCGTCCTTGAAATTGATCTAGTGACCTACTTTCACATTTCTCAAGCTACAGCTTTCGAATTTGGACCACATGCAAAGTGTTGTGTACGGAAATGAAATTTGACCTTGAGCTAGTCAGTAAGTCTTGAAATTTGAAACACTCAAAAATGGCACATTGGTGGGCGCCAAGATCACTCTGTGATCTCTTGTTCATGTTAACTTTCTTTTCTAAATGGAAATTATATGTGTAGAATATTTCTTTTATAAATTTCTTTGTTTATAGAATATATTTAGGTGCAATGTTTAATGGTGTGCACACACAGTTGGTATAGCATGCACAAGATATATACATTGTTAAAAAAGGAACAAAGTGTTCTACTTGTTTTGAATTTTAGAAAGAAAAAACGTTTGTAGGAAATTGTTACAAAGCCATCATTATTCCAGTAGCTTGACAAATTATAGTGAATACTTACAAAATCTCTCCAACTTGTTGAACAGTTGTACAACTGGCTGTTTCTGTTTTGTTGTAGTGTATTTCAGTCTTTGTCCCCTGTGGTTCTGGGACAACAACTGTGGTATGAAATCAGAATCAATGCAAGTTTTTTTGTAACTGCTATATTTAGATTTTGCAGAAAAAATCTCTTTTCAGACTTGAAGCAGAATCTTGATCATTTGATTTAACAAGTTATTATTGAATACAAAGTTTTGCTTTTTTCATTATTAGATAGACTGCTTGTTGTGTCTTGTCATGCTTATTCAGTTTTGGTTTCTGATTCGTCATACATTTCGAGTTTTTGCAACACATCTATACCTGATGTAGTAAAAATGTTGCAACATAGCAAAATATCAAGCTCACTATGTTGGGCATTGTGCTCACTGCTACATGTAAATATCATCATTTATGCCTGAAAATGTTCTGGAAAAGACTCTGAGCCCGAACACACAGGTACACAGTCTGAAGAATATATAGGTGAACACAACCAGGAATTTATACTGGCCTAAAACCAAACTTTGATTCTGCATCTTTTCACTGTATTGCTCATTGCAAACATTGATGACTTAATGTATAATTATGTATATTGTATTTGACAATTTGTTATGAAATTCCATATATGAATGAAATTTGTAACATTAATAAATGTTTCCCTATGTAAAATGAAATGACTTGACTTTATTTTAATCGAAGTTACCCTGAAGCCATATAAATGAGGATATACTTCTAGTATGGTCAGAATCTGTTTGTTCACCTGTCCTTCCACAGCCATATTTTGGTAACGGTGAATTCTTAAATGTGTTGATACTTGTTAACACTGCTGCTCTTAAATTTTCTGGAGGGTTAGCCAAATGTTAAAAGATGGTTTTTTTGTTATGTTAAAAGTCACACTGACACAATTATAGCTCATATGGCGAGTTTACAGCTTTGATGGTGGAAGAAGGTCTCAGGTGCCCCTACGTGCATTATTTCATCACAGGCAGGCACCTGAGTAGAACCACTGACCAGCTGGATAGCTTCCTCACATGAAGAATTCAACGCCCCAAATAAGGCTCAAACCAACATTGATGAGGGGCAAGTGTTTTTAAGTCAGGGACCTTAACCACTTGACCATAGAGGCCCCCTTTGAAAGATGTTTCACCACAAATATCACCTTTCTTATCCGTGTCCTGTTGGAGGTCTTATTTACTTGTGGATCAAGAACATGTAGGTACAAGATGTGGAAGTGAAGTACACTAACACAAAATCCTGATGCAGAATCTTTCAACAGCATGTTTTAACTAGACTGTCACTACATTCTCATTGGTCGAAGGTTCATGTCGTCCAGAGACAAACAATGATAGCCTGGCCTTGGTATGCAAGAATGTAGTTTAGGCTACAACAAAGCAACTGCTTTCCATCTCCATGTAATATTACATACTTAATTCACTATGCATTTCTTATAGAAAGAAAAAAGCATTTATTTTTGTGTAAATAACACTGGTGTACTTTGTACTTGTACCATTACGTTACACAAACGCACTTGTACACAAGTGCCAATAATTGTGTTTAAACGACATCTCCAAAACCACTGAACGGATTTTGATGAAACTTGGCGTGGATGGTCCTCTACCAAAGTTGTTCTGCTTGATTGTACGTAGGGACTGCAAGAGTTAAAATAATTGTTTAAATACCTTGAATATATGCTTCTGGTAGTGTTGTTAATTTGTGCGCCACGGTTATGGATATTTAAAATATGCCGACCATTTCCAAGAACAACAGAAACAATACTACCAGAATCAAAACCTCGTCACATAATAATGAAAACAATAAAACAAGAATTCCCTTTACTAAGATTGCTGGGACAAGTTTCAAGTGGTTGCTGGTTGCATAATGCAAAAAATCATTCAGTGGAATGTACTTACTGTGAAATATTTTTGTTCGCGCAGGACGAATTTTCGCGTATTTCGCGCTAAGGACAATGTGCGAATTTAAGACCGCGCTATTATTTAACCATTTAATATGTAGTTATCCGAACTTATTTGCTGTCTGAAAGTATCTTATAAGATCCGTGTATTTCACAGTATATCGGCATTTAATTAAAGTACTTATTTGTTTTTACCAAAATGGATTTTGATATACTGATTCATTTATTTATATTAAAGGGTTAATTGGATATTCTTTACGAACGCTTCAATTACTTACGCTCCTTGTCATTGTCTTACAAATGCTGCGAAATATTTCTCTTACCGGTATTTATCATCCTTGACAGGAAACTATGTAAATATTTGAATTCAAGTGTGTCTTAATTTGTTTGTCGTCCACAAATTTTAAGTTTCTCAGACTGTGTTACTAAATGTAACAGTGCAGCTTTGTAATTATTGGCACCTGACATTGTTTTAGAATAATATACAAGAGCCATTCATAATAAGAATTCAAACTCCTCTTATTTTAATCGATCATTGGATACTCTTTCACACTTTACCTAACCATAGTGTCAATTGGCAACAATTATCAGTTGGACCATCATATTGTTTTTAACAAGGTCATAAAAGGGCCGCTTTTATTGACAGGATTTACATGATAGTGACACATTATTGCAATGCTGGCGATTTCTAAAAAAAAGTATCTTAAAATAATTTCTATCCTAAATTGAAAATGTGTGAATTAAAGCCAGCGCAAAACTGTCTTCTTTGCCATTTGCGCGAAATTTCATGCCAACGAATTTAGATGATTTCACAGTATACATAGTAGTAATGTTTGGGCGGGATTTTAAGCGGTTGTTTAATAGAAATGTCTCATAATATAAGTGGTCACATGTAGCTTTGTAAGGTAGTGCTGTACCAAGTTTGTCCGAAACATGCCCCTGGGGTCAAACCCTACCACCAGTTGGTGCCACTTGTTATACAGGTGTGAGCTCGTCTGTCAGCCTGTTGGTTTTCATGGTTTCCAGACAATAACTCATGAAAGGCATGACAGATATAAATAAATTTTGGTACACAGGTGTAACATCATAAAACACAAGTCAGGTTCGACATTGGCTACAAAACACCAATTTTTTTAGGTAGTTATGGCCCCTTTCCAACTTAAAATTTGCCAGACTCATGGTTTCCAGACAATAATTCATGAAATGAGACAGAAGCAGAATTAGATTAATTTTGGTAAACAGATGTAATATCATAAAATACAAATTAAGTTCGACTTTGCATACAAATCACCATTAAATTTTTTTGACCTAGTTATGGCCCCTTTCCAACTTAAAATTTGCCAAACTTGTGGTTTCTGGACTCATGAAAAGGTTGACAGGTTTAAATATTTATTGACTTCAAGTTAAACAACTTGAATTGCTCTTTCCTGTGGTCATTTCTTTCTTACGGTTGTCATACTTCTGTGACAAAGTTGTATTGTGGCGGTATTCTTAGTCACTCCTGTGACGGTTCTAGTTTTAAATAGACTTAGAACCTTTAAAACTCTTCTTGTCTGTTATCTGAATCAAGTGAGCAACATAGGGCCACCATCGCCCTCTTGCACTTATTTGTTTAAGATGTATTCTATAGCAAAAATCTTACTTCTAGCTACTTAATGTTGTCAAGTGCCTTTAAAGTGAAGGTGCCACTGACCCATATCTACTCTAGAGTCACAATATTTTGCAGCAGTCATGTGCAAGAACCATGCAAAACCTTTCTCAATGTTATTGAATTAATTTTACTTGTCTTGAGACATAAACACTGCTGAGAAAATGTGATATTATTTCTTACAAAAGTTTAAAGGATTATAGAATTATGGTGAAATACCATAAATAGCTCAAGTTTGTTCTGATTTTTAAACATGTAGTCTGGAGTGTTGTCTCAAGGGCTTTCTGGTATCGAGATATTATTTTTCACCTAATTTATTTACATTTTTGTGCCCCTTTCCCATCCCGCTAAAATAAAATTGGGGTTGGGGGGACTTAGATTTGCCCTTGTCTGTACATCCGTCCACATGTCTGAATTTGAGTTGTGCATATCTCAAAAAATATATGACCTAGAGACTCATCAAATCTCATAGGTCCATTCATTGTTGATCCTGAGTGTGTGAAGTTGTGGAGCTAGTGTTCATATTTTCAGGTTACAATTGGTTCTTGACTTAATGCTGTGTGTTATGTTTTTGTTTACCACGCCCCCTTTTGTTTACTTTCAATATAATATATTTACTATTTAGCTCTTTTATTTGGTATTGTTTTCTTTCTTATTTAGACATGCTGATGAGTGCAAGTCAATCACGAGAGGTACATCACTGGTAACATGCCAAAAGTGCGGAGTCACAGTAGACATATTCCCTTTCACAAGTCGGCTTGAAAGAACTTTATCATACAGCCCAGATCCGAACACGCTTGTGACCTGTATACCTGCAGGTAGGAAAAACATGATATACAATCAGACCTGTCTTTAACCCTTACCCTGCTAAATTTCTATAATGAACTGGTCCATCATTCAATGTGAACAATACCATTAACTGTTAAAAGGGGTGCTTATCAAAAAGGTACTGACTGAATGGCGAACAGTGTAGATCATGATCAGACTGCATGGATGACTCTTACCCTGCTAAATTTCTATAATGAACTGGTCCATCATTCAATGTGGACAATACCATTAACTGTTAAAAGGGGTGCTTATCAAAAAGATACTGACTGAATGGCGAACAGTGTAGATCATGATCAGACCGACGGATGTGCAGGCTGATCATGATCTACAATGGCCCCAAAGGCAGAATCAATCGTGCCATGGTAAGGGTTAAATATGACCTGTAAATGAAAAAAAATGGTCTTTGTTAACAAGTGGTTTCACAATTTAAAGTCAGTGTTATATATTTATTCAACATTAGCTGCGTACTGTACAGACGCCAGCATTAAATCGCCCCTATTGGATGTTCGCACATATTGAGTGTCACTGTACAGAATATCTACCATGTCTAGGCTATATACCAATAAAAG
Organism: Mercenaria mercenaria; assembly: GCF_021730395.1. NCBI lineage: Eukaryota > Metazoa > Mollusca > Bivalvia > Venerida > Veneridae > Mercenaria > Mercenaria mercenaria. The sequence goes on along the minus strand of NC_069377.1, from coordinate 64,579,863 downwards.
AAATTGTTCTTTGTTTCATATAAAATCCAGCTACTTCAGAACCATTTTTTTACAGTTTCTAGATTTTCACTCCGTCGTAGACTTATTTTCCACAAGATATCCATACATTTGCTTCAAGAAAACGAAAAAAAAAAGGGGTGTTGAATAGTATGCAGTGAAATGCAAGTCAACTGAAGTCAGGTACCCGCATTTCAGAAAGCAGACCGCAGAATAAACACCCTACTTTCGTTTTCAAGTAAACAACTTGAAAACATGGGAGTATTAGCATGAAAAGTGTCCTATTTTATGTAAAATTCATTCCACGAGTGAAATAATGCCCATTTGGCCCCCGATTTACTCTCAAATGCTCGAAAAATGGAAAAATTAAGATCTATGTAAGAAAATGTGGGCAAAAATTGAGATTTGTCCAGATATTGATATAAATGAACTAGTTTGGTCAGATTTTGGTTAAAAAAGAGCATTTCATTGAAATTTTGCTGCAAAAATTGATAAAAACCCAAAAAAATCACATTTTCACTGTGTTGGGTGTATTTTTAAAAAAAAATGCACATTTACACTCTATATTTTGCCCATCTATACTTTTCAGAGAGGACATTTGGTATATTTCGAAGTGTTAGTGTGTAATTTGCTTGCAAAGTATGGTGAAAATTTATGAAATAGGGCAAAAACCAGCTCTGGCTAGAAGAACTGGTTAAAAATTATGTCGCGACATCAATTTTGAAGGAAAATTGACGCAGGGACCCGCATTACTGAAATTGCCATAAAACCTGGAAAACTGATTTAATCAAGCTGAAACTTGGTATGTTTCATGCAGATATGTTACTTGTACTATACAAATGAAATTGGGACTATTACAGAAAAACAGTTTTTCTTATAGGCCTAACTAAACTAAAGGAACCAGTATGGCAGCCATCTGGTCTAGTCGCGTAATGGCTGCCAGATATTTGAACACTAATTTTTCACTTGGCATGGCAACAGAGGTCTAAATTGAAGCTAGTTTCTGTTTAAATTTCATTGTGGATGTATTTTTGACATTTTGGTAGGAAAAATGGGAGAGCAGGTTGTATTTGGTGAAGTCAAGCTCAATTTTAGTATGAGTAGTATTTCCAGGTCACAGCAGTGTGATTTTGATGTCAGTTTACAGTAAGCAAATGTGACCAGAGAAATCTCTCTTAGAAGATACCATTCTCGCATACCAGAGGTCTACCGTGGTTCCCCGGATGAACCTCTGGCACATTTCGCCGATATTTATGGTTTGGTTACATTACAGGTAAAACGTTTCAGCCAATCAGCGTCGTTTCGCGACAAATCGTAGCGAACCAATCAAAATCGTCCGTGAAAAGCGTGACCGCGTCCTTTCCATATTATCGAGGTAATACGATGTCCATTTACGACGAATATTATTATTTCTTGATGTAAATCTCTTAACGTCGAATTACTGGAATAAATCTTTATTTATCGCAATCATGGAATACAGCCTTTATCCATCGTAAGCAAGTATCTTGTTTACATATTTTTTGAAGTTTCAATTCGGAGTTCCAAATAATGGCGAACAATGATTGGCTGAAACCACTCGCGATAGTAATTACGAGTGCGCATGCTCACCAAGTAAACGATGGAAATAAATCAGAGGTTCGTCTCGGGATTTTGACGAACCTCTGATGGATGAGAATGAGAAGATACATGACCCCTACTTTTCTCTTCATTTTATATCAGTTTTATCATAACTCTTTAAAATGAGGTAAGGATTTGTTCTCTGAAATGGGTCTAGCTATGTTTGGTAGCTCTTTAAAAAAGGTCAGTTTTATATAGAATATATAGGGAAAACTATTTAGCTTATTGTGACCTTTATTAGGGGCTTCTTTCGACCACAGGCACCAGTATCGGACCTGGGACAAAAATATGTTTGTTTTCATCCTAAATGAGTTAAAAATGAAAAATATGTAGTGAAATATGAGCCCCCTTCAAAATATACGTATGTCTACTGTTGTGGCTGAATGAGCCATGGGCAGAAAGCCTTTTCGTGGTGTTAGTGTCTAAAGAAAAGTGAGGCCAAACAGAGTCGGTCTCATTTTGTAGCTAAATGTACACGTGAAATATTGATAGGTAGTTTGTTTAATTGTCTAGAGAATTTATTTCACAACGGCCCGGGAAGTGAACCCATTGCTCGCAGACTCGATTCTCGAGATTCTGGCCTTCAGTAGACATATGTATATTTTGATGGGGGCTCATATTTCACTACATATTTTTCATTTTTAACTCATTTAGGATGAAAACAAACATATTTTTGTCCCAGGTCCGATACTGGTGCCTGTGGTCTAGTCCAAATAATTGTACTCAAAGAGTTGAATATTGTTATATTTTTTGACATCCCCTCTACATAGACAACGTGAAATATCATAATGTAAAATCGGTCTACATGATGTCTGATTATTTAGACTAGGGAGGGTCTTTTCACACCAAGACACCTAAAAACAATAATTATCCTATTGTTTAGTAATAATATGTCAAAATAACATATTTTGAAGTTATTGGTGGCAATTTTCTTTCTTTTTTTAATCCTAGAAAAATTAAACTATAAAACATAATAACTCAAGGGGAACAATCCAGAAACACTTAAATGTTATAAAGGAGTTCCAGTTATTTCCCTTGCATTCAGAAATTAGAATGTGATAACCATATACCTTTTTAGCTAACCTGAGCACAAAGTGCTTGGGGTGAGCTATTGTGATCCCTCACCATCCATCTTCAAGTCTGTTTGGCCTCACTTTTCTTTAGATACTAACACCATGAAGAGCTCGAGGCTTTCTGCCCATGGCTCATTCAGCCACAACAAAGTATAAACAAGAACGACATTTTAATTATTTAATATTATATATAGAATATATAAAATTCATTTAACAAATACAGTCTTAGCAAAGTGACATGTGCGGATCCAGAGGGTCCGGACCCCCACTGGAAAGTCCTAAAATAGGGAAGAACAGAAGAAGGAAAGAAAATGGTTTTTCGAAAAGGCAACATTAGGACTGCATTCAAAGTGTATGTGGCTGCTGCATACGACCCCAACATAATTCATATTTATGTTAATTATCTCAAAGAAACTAAGAATTTTACCTTTAAGAAAACTTAATTTTATAATTTTTCACATATTTAACAGGTTAGTCCTTAAAACTGTGAAAATAAGTATTGTATATAAAATTGCAGCAGAAAAGGTGTCCTTAAATGCTCCTAAAATGCCCCAGAATGCATGAAATGAAGCGCTGAATTTCAAAATTTTCCAGGACATGCCGCCAGACCCCCACCCAGATCTAGCTGGGCCTTGAATTTTCTTTTTCAGCTTGTTCAACGAAGACTTATTGACAACCCTGTTCTATTATACGGCTAACATCCACACACACAACAAAGCACACCATCAAATTATTTAATGTATAAGGACACATGTTTGTCATAGCTGGAATGATTGATACATATTAGACCTTCCTGGTCTTAGTGAGGGGGCCGGTCGGACCCCCTCTGAGAAAATTGGCTGGATCCGCGCATGAGTTTATATTCAACATTGAAGTTTCTAAAGTTAAAATGATTTTCAATTGATAGAATCAAAGGGTACAGTAATATAATATTGTAAAATCATAGAATCAATGTTCAATGATGACAGCTATCGGGCGCATAGCTGCCTGTATGCAAATACGCAGTTGCGTAATAGAATTTTGACAGTTTAATTTTTTGTCCATCCCAAATCACCCAAATTTGAAATAAAAAGCAGAGGGGGTATGGGGTGAAGGGGTTAATCGGCTGTTCGCAAACAGTAGCAGAAACGCAGACTTTTGTTGTCTGATTTACTGTCCAATAATCGTAGTTGTCTCCATTCAAATGCTACTTTACTGTATGTTTGTGTAACATTTTTTATCATGGTAAGTATACAGTGTACCGCACTGTGTGACATATTTTAATATTGATTGAAAAGTAAACATGTCGGCAAAATTCGAACAAGGTTCTGGTTCAAGCTTTAAAGAACCATATCCTGATGTGTTAGGAAATGAAGACCGCACGTTAACTGATACAGAAAAGATGTCATTCCTCACATCTGAATGGGACCAAGCTCACCTCTACACCTTTCTAATGAGGTAAAATAGCAATGTTTACATTTAAATAATCCGATATATTTTTGTTGACAAAATAACAATATGCCTCGTAGGCTTAATTAAGTTTTATTTAGGCCGATGCATGTAATACAGAATTCACAAATCATAGTCATCTGTCTATTAGAAAATGATTTTGCTGTTGTTTAACTTTTCACTATTAATATCAGATAGACTCAGATTTTAACATTCAGATTTTAAAATACCCAATTTTCTATCAAACCTCTACAGTATATGTGTTTGATAGAAAATGGGGTATTTTAAAAATGCTGAATCTTGACTCTGTAATTGTGTATCCCAACCTCCAATGGCATTTGTCACATATATTAATGCCTGGTTTGATGATATCTTGGGCAAGAAGTACACTAAGGCCATGTTGATCTACTGACAGTTGGGAGGGGTGTGTCTATGTAAACAAGTGTCTGTGGAATTCATTGTATACTTTGACCGTAGTTGTATTATATGTAATACGCACTTTGGAACACAGTTTTCGATGTTCCAATCGAGTTTACTTACCTTTATCAAGGTTTATTCGAGTTTAATTGCTTGACAACATGCTGTGTAGTTCATAACATACGCTGATTGCTATAAAACAAATAAACCGGAATAAACTTTGAAAAAATGTGTAACTCCACAGAAATGTTGACAAAATTGTGTTCCAATATATTACATAAAAATCGTCAGAGAACATAAGAACTGTCTAATTCTTATTAGCAAGTAGTACTATAGGTCGACCACGTTTTTTGAGCCATGACTAATTTATGCATGACAGTTGATTCACCAAAAAAAGGTAGGAACATATATGTACTACATAGTAAAGCAGTATTATGTTATCGATGAATGTAAACGAACACATGGCCCAAAGGATATAGCGTTGGCTTAACAGTTCGAGCCTTGGTAAATTCACATTTTATTTTTTTTTTAATTTTTGTTTAGATATTGCTATAGACGATCTTCCACCACTGATGATCATCGACCTTAACTCGGATTCCGATACATCTTCTGACTCAGAGACTGACACAGCTGAAGAAGTTGACATTATGTGACATGAACTAAATTGAAATAAAAGTAGCAAAATATATTAAAAATATAGAAACAATGAAATAAAGTCAAATATTATTATTAAAATATATAAAATGGTTTTTAAAAAGTGTAAAATGAAATAAAAATAATGTATACTAGAGAAAAAATACGGCCGTAATCTGGGCTTGAACTCGCACCTCACGGTTTGTAATCGTTACACTCTAACAATTGCGCCAGCGATATAATCAAGTTCATGGTAAACAAAACATACATATCAACTTACTCTATAGAGATTTTTCAGCCAGGTATGGACCGAATATCGATATAACCCAATTGAAAAAGTGTATCATTCCGTCACAGCTCAAAACACGTGGTCGAACTATACTGGTAGTATGTGGAGTTTGAACGGATGTACACATCTCAATGGTCAGTTGTTATTGATATCTTTTATTGAAAGTAACCTAGTGGTAAGAAATTTAATGCATATCTAGTACACGCATCTAATCACATTAAAATTAGAAGATTGAGAAAAATGAACATGTTTAAAGTTGTCATCACGGATCATTTTTTGTCTCGAAATGCGTTCAGTGGGCTCTATTTTAACGAGTAAAATCTAAATTTTTCTCGGGGGGAGGCCCCCTGGACCCCCACCTGTGGCAGGGGGATGCCCCCTCCCACACCTACCCCCCAACTCGGCATAAGCCAAGGGTCGATGCAGTAGTGCAGCAATCTGTGTAATAACAAAATCGCTCCAGCTACGCGCCTGACTATTTGTTTTTAATTGTCAGGCGGTATTGACCATATTCAAGGGAAACAAATCCATACGTAATTTATATAGTAACATTGGCTTTACCTCCCTTTAACATTAATAACAAGTTCATTTCAGCTGATGTTCTTAGATGTATTTCCTTGAACGAATCTATTCTAAAGGTATATTTAACTGTAATAACATGTCTTCAGTACATTTTTTAATAAATAATAGAAATTAAATTAATATTTTCGGTGTCTTGGGGTGTTTTGTGGTGTCTTGAGGTGAAAAGACCTTCTGATTTGAATTGTTCCATATTAAGGTTGAACTACATAGTTCACTTTGGATTGTAGATACACTTTGTTGAGATGGCGTCCTCACTGCAGAGTGTAGTATACCAGAATGTCCTTCTCTCAGCTATGCACGTGTTCATCGGCTATTTTCTCGGGTGTTGTAGGTCAATAAACATCAGTCACTGGTCAGTGAACCAAAGCCACTACACTCCTCTCCTTCCTATGAAGGATTGCCCTCTGACGTGGATCTTGGTTTGGTATTCACTAATCAATTACACACACACTGAGCCTACAGACATTTTACTTCTGGATGTCAAAGTGTTATTACTGGGTTTCTAACCATTAGGGTAATATTGCTAACTTGTGGGTTTCAAAGTACATCTACCTGGGTTACTAACCAGTTTTGGTACTCGGAAATGGTGACACACGTTGACACCTTACACCTTATATCCCAATTGAGTTGCACCTCCCAAACCGGGTATGAACCCTTATTTACTTAGAGTCTGATGTTGCTGTCAGACAATGTAAGGAAGTCAATCTTGCCTTGCTGAGTCAACCAGTTAGTTCTTAATTGCTGCCATAATGATTCTGTTAAAGTTCTGAAATGATAAAGAACAAAGTTGCCCACATTTAGTTATGTTAAGTCAGATTAAATACAACTGATGTAAAGCTTCATATTTAACAATAAGATATTTTAGTGACAGTTTTTTACAGAATATCTTTAAATATTTTTACTCATTTTTAAGTTATTGTAAAAATCCATGTAATTCTGGATTATCCATTTCATATATACCTTTTTTAGCTCACCTGAGCACAAAGTGCTTAGGGTGAACTATTGTGATCCCTCACCATCCATCATCAGTCTGTTTGGCCTCACTTTTCTTTAGATGACATCTCCTCTGAAACTACTGGTCAGAATTACACCAAACTTGGTCAGTAGCATCCTGGCATGGTCCTCTATCAAGTTTATTTAAGTATTACAGCCTGGCCCTGTTTATAGGCTGCCTGGGCTAAAAAAAGAAATACCTCTAAATGTCTCTGTCCTGAACTGCTGAATGGATCTTCATCAAACTTAGTCTGAAGCATCATTGTATTTTTATCTCAGATATTTGACATGTGTTTGAATATTTAAATAACTTGGTAGGAAGTATTATAGTTACCTCCCTTTGTGGCTCTGACCATATATGTTGAAAACAGTGTTGTTATGCATATTCTGTATTTTGACAACTGCTTGAACTAAATTGATCTTTTCAAAACAAGTAGAACAAAACATAATGTAGTGGCAGACATTTTTACCAACTGTGTATAGAGAGTGAGAAATTGATCTGTGCATCAAAACCAGTATGTAATGCAATTACAGATTTGTAACATCTTGTCTTTTTACTCTTGCTTGGCTTGAAAAGGGAAATAAATGTAGACTGCAACCATGTTAAAGGTTTTTGCAGGTTCCCTTTTCCTTTACTTTTATTAATCTTTTTCGTTGTAAATGAAATTGTGTAGATTGATCTTTTCAGATGAAAGTGACCATTTTAACATCATGGATCTCCAGATATTACCACTTATTAATGGAACAGGATCTATTCCTACCATAGGGCTTGGAACATTTGTGTTTGAACAGGTACTGATGTACAGTAAAACACCGCTCGCTCGAGGTCGCAAGGGGATAACCAAAATGCTCGAGTTATCCATGGTTTCGAGCGACCCAAACATTGACCAACATACGAAGAAAACTAAAGTTTGTCATCGGGACCGTTTGTAGAGTAAACGGTGATGCGTAATGATAATATACTTGTGACATTTTCAAAAACAAACGTATTACAAACGTTATCTATTGATAGACGTTTCAATATGTAATTTGTAAATGACACATGTGAAGAAACAACTAAGATTTTTATATATTTTATTCATCAACAAGTGCATATCATAATTATCGTCTCAATTTTATGAAACGCTATATTATTTCCTTCATTTGCATCAAACAACTGCTGATTAAAATACTAAGATTCTAACTATCTTCTCGATCCGCAGAAAAGATGCTTTAAGTAATCAGTAAATGATCGATATTGATCAATAAAACTTTTCTTTAAGCTTTTATCAATAAATTAATTCATCAAAGATCAAATATACGACAAAGAAAATTTTAAATAGTCTGGGAATAGACTACGCAATTCTCACGGTGTGTGAAAATGTTTATTTAACGATACATTCTGGCCGCCGAAGGTGTGAAAAATTTTGACACCTCTGCTCGAGTTAGCCAGAAGCAACAGAGAGTAAATTAAAACACAGGGACCAGGTGTCATGCTCGAGCGATCGAGTTATCGATGCTCGACCCAGCCATGGTAACATCACATAGAAAATAGAAGGAAATCGGCCGGGACCACATGAATTGCTCGAGCGAGCCCGGGTGCTCGAGTCATCGATGCTCGAGCGAGCAGTGTTTCACTGTATTTGTTTTGCCTTTTTTTATCACACTGAAATAAACATTGAAACTTAATAGTATAGTGAATCAAATTTGGTATGAAGTTTCTGTTATCATAATATGCAATAAGGAACTTCGAACTATTACAGAAGATGCACTATAATCTATTATCAATTTAAATGTAACCATTGTGCAATCAGTTAATGAAGATCAACAAAAGAAAATATAACAGACTTGCAACAGGACAATATTTCCAGTATGAAAAGACTTTGGAATACCTTCTTAATTTGGCCAAGGCTTACAATCTCCCCGCAGTTATTTTCCATTTGAATTGTTCAGTTTAAGGTAGTGGACCTGTAATGATACTCTGAAATGTCCTTGTAATTACAGAATCTCGTTAACTATTGCAGCATTCTTTGGATATAAAGTAGCTCAACGAGCACTAACGTTTATAAAAAAAATGGAAAATCCCAAATTGCAGACGGAAAGAACATAATTAAAAAGAACCATTATATTGTATTATGAGCGTTAAGTTATCATAATATTTTATTTATTGGAGCTGATCAGGAAGAGGAGAATTCATCCTGCCTTCAAACCCTTATATGATATATATTGTTTATTTCAGTCAGTGTCTATGGTTGTTACAGGAAAATTCCAAGGAAGTTGAGGCTGCTGTAAGTGCAGCAGTTGATGCTTGCTACCGCCATTTTGATAGTGCATACTTTCCAGAAATCATGGAGAACATGCGCTTTGCCCGAAATTTGAACCTATTGCCTTTTGATGCATAAATATATCTACTGAGTTTACCGGACGGACTGTGTTTGAAATGGGGGAAATGTCTATCAAGTATTTTTAGACTCATTCAAATTCTGTTATTGTTTTATAACTTAATATTCAATTGAAAGTGCAGAATTAGTTGCTTTGTTTATTTAAGGGCAAACCGGAGAAGGTTGCCCTTACAGAAGAAAAAGGCGTGCTGCGTACTCTTGCTGTGTACATACAGCGTATATGATGCGTACATGATGTGTACTGAAATCAAGGGCTTTAAACAGTACGCAGGATATACACCGCACATACACCGATAGTACGTTTGTAGTACACTTTTGACATGCAAATGAGCTCTGCCGCGTACTACTTGCTGCGTACATGCTGTGGACTACATAGTACACAGGATGTACGCTGGAGGAATTTAGTATGCGAGAAATAGTACGCAGCATGTACGCGGCACATACACTTTTCACATGCAAAATGAGCCTGCGGTGTATACCCTGCGGCGTACATGCTGTGTACTCCTGCGGCGTACATGCTGTGTACTCCTGCGGCGTACATTCTGTGTACTCCTGGCCCGAGTCCTGCAGCGTACATGCTGTGTACTCCTGCTGCATACATGCTGTGTACTCTTGTGGCGAAACTGCTGTGATAATGTAAATCCCTTACCCCACCAACTTTCTTATGCAAATGCTGATCATTTGGACAGAAAAAAACAGAAAAAAGATAAGTGACATGCATCAATAAGTGTTTACCCTTACCAAAATAATGTAGATTGATGTTATCAAATAAAATAGTATGCTCTTCTTCATCCACTTTTCAATGAAATAAATCAGTTTTTGTAGCATGTAATTTGGTAAACATCTGAAGAAAATGGCGTAACTGCATCAAGGGGAAACAACTTTAATGCAACTAAATATAAGTGTTATAAATTTCGAAGTATCTGCGGTGTACATGCAGTGTACTATTTTCTTGTACAAGTCCTCTCGTACATGCAGTGTACTCCTTAAATTTTCAGAGTCTGTGCTGCGTACTTGAAGTGTACTAGTGACCTCCTGCGTACATGCTGTGTACTCGTCGAAATAGTACGCGGCATGTACGCGGCATGCGGTGTATGTAAAATGTACTCCTCTGGCGTACTACTGTATTCGCGGCATATACACAGCAAATACGCAGCATGTACGCCACAGAGGCTTGCTTCTGTAAGGGTGAGGCTGCTACAAGCGCAGCTGTGGACGCCAGATACCGCCATTTCGACTGCGCATGGAATTATGGGACACAGGAATGTGTAGGAAGAGCACTGGAAAAGAAAATAAAGGATGGTATCATTGAACGAAAAGATATCTTTATCACAACAAAGATTAGTATGATCTATTAAATTTTCACACCAGCACTTAAATTGAATTATTTCAGTTTTATGTAATACAGTTGCAAAATGTTGGTGGTTCTACATAGGTGCCTGTGTTTTACATGTTACGGATATTTAACTGAGTAATGGCAAGACAGATTGATAAAATCCTTAAGAAAATATACTATAATGCTATTAATCAAGCAATTTCATATTGGCCTTGTTATTTGTCCAAGGGTTGTTGTATTGGCCCAAGGCCATAGGCTGAGGGCCAATATGACTGCCCGAGGACAAATAACTCGGCCAATATGAAATCGCTTGATTAATGATGATTTTATTATTCAACTTTTGAACGTTGGCGGTAACATCAGAAGAAATTTTAGGTTACCTTACGGCAGTTATACATGTCAGTTGAAGATCAAAAATTGTGTTTTAAGCATTATCATTTTAGCCAGTAAAACAGAACAGGTTGTAAGTAGGTATGTGTGAATAATTTTGAGAGATATATACCTAGACATAATCAACAATAACTGGAACTTACCGTATTTATTTTCTCTAGTGAGTATCTTGAGATTACCATTTGAGCTGTGATAGAAACTGCTTTAAATGTCATTTCTTTGTAGGCTGCAGGCAACAAGACACAAAATTGTACACATATGTGTTGATAAAGATAATACAACCAACCAATCATATATTATACACCCCACATGCCTCATTTTATTCTTATCCGAAATTGTTTGCAGTTAATTAATCTGAGTTTCACATATTTTCTCAACATATATCTCCTTGAAAATTGTCACTCAAACTTCTGACAGGAACTTGTTTGTACACAATAACGAATAAGCCTAAAGTATCGTTATAATCTACAAAAACGTATACTTGTATCAACATCGTACGTCTGCTCTGTCTTAGTTATTACACGAACATGTTAGATAATATTTTTGTCAAAAATGTGAAAACTATTGTATGTATAATTTTTATATAAAACAAAATTTAAAAATCTAACGGAAGTGACTTCTCCGTATTGGCCCTCTCTTTTGAACCAATCAGAATGCTTGAATTCCGTATTGGCCCTGATTTCTCGTATTGGCCCTGCTTTTCTCATATTGGGTCAGTTATGCTTTGTATTAGCTCTACTTGTTTTATATGGTACGTGTGCGCAATTGGTCTAATACAGTGTGTAATATTGTAAGTTGAATAATAATGGTTAATATTATATGGATAATGTTATATATAAATGATTGGTAATGGTTCTATGCTGAACTTAGCAAAGACACAGCAATATATATATTCTTGAGTGATAAAGAAATGAGTAGATTTTTAAAATATATCCCTACTAATAGTTGTAATCCGGAATTGGGTTTTCCCAAATCAGTGTAGGTACAGATATCGCCGATTTGTTATATAAACTATTAAAGTTTAACCTTTAATAAATCAAATATTTCTTTGAATTGACAAGCCAAACTGATACTACAGTCGACATTGTATTAAGAGACCACCCAAGGGACTGCTAAGAAGTGGTCTCTTTATGAAATGGTCTCTTAATGAATTTCAGTCAGATGAAAAGGAGTTATTTTTAACTGTTAATGTAATTGTACTTATTATGAACATACTTAATTATATGGTTTCAAAATCTGTTTTAACGTCATGAACACTTTTCCAAGTCCACAAACCATGAAAATTATGGCTAGATTGTTTGTCAGTTTGACTGATACAAAGGTAAATTGCATTCAGTCACGTGCAAAACGTACTGGCTAATTACACAGATGAAGAAAATGCCCGGTGGATTTTGGTACCCGGCCACTTAAAAGATACTTTTGTCAAATATATCACCTGCCAGGACTACATTTCTGTGGTCACTAGTCGTTTAATAAAAAAGTTGTTTAATGGAATGAATTTATATACTGAAAATGTTCGGGAGGGATTTTGACTGGTCGTTTAATGCAAAAATCGCTTAATAGAGGTGGTCGCAAGTACGATGTCGACTGTATTTACTAAAGACAGATATGTTAATGTCATTATGTATTGGATTTATAAAATAAGGTTGAATTTGTGTTTGTGTGTGGGTTTAATATTTTGACATATTTCAATGCTACGTAGCGCAATCTATTTATAGAATGGTTTGTTTGTACCCACAGCGCGTGCATGAATTTTGGAAAAACCATATGTAAACCGAGTTCCAGAGTAAATCTGTTCAACAATATGTAGAGTTTTTTTTTATTTTTCTATAAATTGGAATAAACAAAGTTCATTCTAACACTTTTAAATTACAAGCAGTTGGTTTCACGTTAAATATATAGAAAACTATATATCCAAAACTTATATGGTAATATTGTACTGAAAAATAATTGTACATTATTTTGTTCATACGTAGTTGAGTATGACATATTTAATATTATGTAAATTTTATGTACATGTACAATAATTTTTCACCATGTCTATATTCTCTGGACATTATGTATATTGTACATGTACATAATATTGAATTTTCCCTTTTAGTGCCCCCCCCCCCCCCATTTTTTTGAGGGGATACACTTAGAGTTGCCCTTGTCCGTCTGTCTGTCTGTCCGTCCCAATTTGTGTTGTTCATAGCTCAAAAAGTATTCGACCCAGAGTCATCAAACCTCACAGGATTGTTATTCAGCACGGGAAGCAGTGCATCAGGGGTTTTAATTTGGATCTCACACAGTCAGACCAGAGTTATGGCCCTTGACTTAGTCATAGATAAGCATAAAAAGGGCCTAAGTTTGTGTCACATGTATCTCAAAAAGTATTTGAACCAGTATTATGAAACATTACAGGAATATTATTCAGCATGTGAAGTTGTGCATCTGGGGTTTTTAGCTCACCTGAGCCAAAGGATCATGGTGAGCTTTTGTGACCGCTTGATGTCCATCGTCCGTCTGTCAACAATTTCTAAAAAAAATTTGAAAACCACTGTGCAGATTTACATCAAACTTTGCAGGAATGATCCTTGGGTGGCCCCCTTTCAACATTGTTCAAAGAAATGAATTCCACACAGAACTCTGGTTGTGATGGCAACTGAAAGGAAAAACTTAAAAAATCTTCTTGTCCAAAACCGCAAGGCGTAGAGCGTTGATATTTTGCATATGACATCATCTAATGGACCTCTACCAAATTTGTTCAAATTATGCCCCTGGGGCGAAAAGAGACCCCACCCCAGGGGTCCTAAGTTTTACATAGACTTATATAGGAAAAATTCCGAAAAAACTTTAAAATCTTCTTGTCTGAAACCACAAGACCTAGGCCTTTGATATTTGGTATGTAGCATTGCCTTGTGGTCCTCTTTGGTATGTAGCATTGCCTTGTGGTCCTCTACCAAGATTGTTCAAATTATTATCCTGGGATGAAAAGAGGCCCCGCCCCGGGGGTCCCAAGTTTTACATAGACTTACATAGGAAAAAACTTTAAAAATCTTCTTGTCAGAAACTGCAAGGCCTAGGCCTTTAATATTTGGTATGTTGCATTGACTAGTGGTCCTCTACCAAAATTGTTCAAATTATGCCCCTGGGGTGAAAAGAGGCCCTGCCCTTGGGGTCCCAAGTTTTACATAGACTTATATAGGAAAAAACTTTAAAAATCTTCTCGTCTGAAAGTTCAAGGCCTAGGCCTTTGATATTTGGTGCGTAGCATTGCCCAACAAGATTTTTCAAATTAGGCCCCTGGGGTGAAAAGAGGCTCCGCTCCGGGGGTCACTTGTTGTATAAGTTATATAGGAAAAAATACTTAAAAAATTATCTGATGATATTTCCTAGACTGTTTAATTATAATTACCTGATGACCCCAAGTAATTAGGGGTCACTTGACTGTGACCTTGATCTACTGACCTACTTTCTTGTTTTTTCAAGATACAGCGTTGAAATTTGGATGTCATACAAAGTTTTGCACACCGATCTTAAAACTGACTTTTAGTGACCATGAATGTGACCTACTGACCTACTTTCTTAATATTTTAGAATCAGTTTGACATTTGAATTAGTTCACACAACTGGGAAAAGATTTCAATGCTTATTTATTTCTTACCTGATCTGTTACATTTGTCTATGTAGCTCATATTACTCAGGTGAGCGATCCTGTTGTCTTAGAGATCCATTCAGTCAGACCAGAGTTATGGCCCTTAACTTAGTAAAAAAATATGTATGAAAAGGCATAAAAGTTGTGTCCCACATATCTCAAAAAGTGTATGACATAGGGTCAAGAAACACCATAGGAATATTATTCAGCATGTGAAGTTGTGCACATGGAATTTTGTTCTGGATTTTTTATCAGTCAGACCAGAGTTATGGCCTTTGCTTGTCAAAAAAATGCATAAACGGGATACAAGTTTGTGTCACATGTAACTCAAAAAGTATTTGACTTTAAGTCATAAATCATAAGGGGATTGTTATATAGCATGTGAAGTTGCACACCTGGTGTTCTGTTTGGGATTTCACTCAGCCAGAAAGGAGTTATGGTCCTTGACATAGTGAAAAATATACATAAAGTGCTTGTGTTGCATATATCTTTAAACAAATCACCTAGGGTCATGAAATCATGTAGAAATATTATCCAGCATGTGAATTTGTGCATTTGAGGATTTTTTTAGTGTTTTTCTTTCACTTTGCAAGACCAGAGTTGTGTCCCTTGACTTAGTCAAAAAATAAAAAATTGTGCTGCATGTATGTCAATATGTACTTGACCTAGAGTCATAAAACATTAGCAGATTGATGGATTGTTTTATAGCCCAAGAAATTTTGCACCAGGTGTTCTCTTTGGGACTTTACTCCGCTTGGCCAGAGTTATGGTCCTTCACTAAGTAAAAAATACACATAAAGTACTTAAAAGTTTGTATTGCCAACATCTTAAAAAATGTTTAACCTTGAGTCATAAAACAGTTACAGGAGGGGAGGGGGCGCACCTGTGTCTTTTGGACACACATTTAGTTTAGTTATGGAATACACGACATAACCCAAAACTTGTGTTCTATGAGCTTGTTATGGTATACACATCATAATATCAAACTAGGGTGTTCTGTTTTAGTTATGGAATACACATCATAATATCAAACTTGTGTGCTCTGTTTTAGTTATGGAATACACATCATAATATCAAACTTGGGTGTTCTGTTTTAGTCATGGAATACACATCATAATATCAAACTTGGGTGCTCTGTTTTAGTCATAATATCAAACTTGTGTGCTCTGTTTTGGTCATAATATCAAACTTGTGTGCTCTGTTTTGGTCATAATATCAAACTTGTGTGCTCTGTTTTGGTCATAATATTAAACTTGTGTGCTCTGTTTTAGTCATGGAATCGCAGCATGATATCGAACTTGTGTGCTCTGTTTTAGTCATGAAATACACATCATAATATATCAAACTTATGTGCTCTGTTTTAGTCATGGAATACACAGCATAATATCATACTTGTGTGCTCTGTTTTGGTCATGGAATACACAGCATAATCATAAACTTATGTGCTCTGTTTCAGTCATGGAATACACATCATAATATCGAACTTGTGTACTCTGTTTTAGTCATAATATCAAACTTGTGTGCTCTGTTTTAGTCATGGAATACACATCATAATATCAAACTTGTGTGCTCTGTTTTAGTCATGGAATACACATCATAATATCAAACTTGTGTGCTCTGTTTTAGTCATGGAATACACGTCATAATATATCAAACTTGTGTGCTCTGTTTTAGTTATGGAATACACATCATAATATCAAACTTGTGCACTCTCTTTTAGTCATTGAATACACATCATAATATTAAACTCGGGTGCTCTGTTTTAGTTATGGAATACACATCATAATATCAATCTTGTGTGCTCTGTTTTAGTCATAGAATACACAGCATAATATCGAACTTGGGTGCTCTGTTTTAGTCATGGAATACACCTCATAATATCGAACTTGTGTGCTCTGTTCTAGTCATGGAATACACATCAAAATCATAAACTTATGTGCTCTGTTTTAGTCATGGAAAACACATCATAATATCAAACGTGTGTGCTCTGTTTTAGTCATGGAATACACATCATAATATTAAACTTGGGTGCTCTGTTTTAGTTATGGAATACACAGTATAATATCGAACTTGGGTGCTCTGTTTTAGTCATGGAATACACATCATAATATCAAACTTGTGTGCTCTGTTTTAATTATGGAATACACATCATAATATCGAACTTGTTGCTCTGTTCTAGTTATGGAATACACATCATAATCATAAACTTATGTGCTCTGTTTTAATCATAATATCAAACTTGTGTGCTCTGTTTTAGTCATGGAATACACATCATAATATCAAACTTGTGTGCCCTGTTTTAGTTATGGAATACACATCATAATATCAAACTTGGGTGCTCTGTTTTAGTCATAATATCGAACTTGTGTGCTCTGTTTTAGTCATGGAATACACATCATAATATCAAACTTGGGTGCTATGTTTTAGTCATGGAATACACATCATAATATCAAACTAGTGTGCTCTGTTTTAGTTTTGGAATACACATCATAATATCGAACTTGTGTGCTCTGTTCTAGTTATGGAATACACATCATAATCATAAACTTATGTGCTCTGTTTTAATCCTAATATCAAACTTGTGTGCTCTGTTTTAGTTATGGAATACACATCATAATATCAAACTTGGGTGCTCTGTTTTAGTCATGGAATACACATCATAATATCAAACTTGGGTGCTCTGTTTTAGTCATGGAATACACATCATAATATCGAACATGTGTGCTCTGTTTTATTTATGGAATACACATCATAATCATAAATTTGTGTTCTCTGTGTTAGTTATTGAATACAAATCATAACATCAGACTTGTGTTCTTCATTTTAGTTATGGAATACACATCATAACCCAAAACTTGTGATGGAAGAACTGAAAGATTCCTTGAAAAAGCTGCAAACAGATTATGTTGACATGTTTCTTATCCACTGGCCAATGGGACTACAGGTGTTGTATTGATATTTTTATGTTGCTAAACTATGAAATGAAAGCAGTCTACTTGGATCAGATTTTTTTTTAGCCTACTTGCCATGGACTTAACATAGTCATCAAAATAGCTGTTCTGTGTATGTAGGTAAATGTGTGATTTTGTAAGGAGTATAACTCATGCATGTAAGGAGCAATTTTTCAATTTGGCTGGAATGTTTACCTCATAAAGCACAAATACCTAGGTTGCTATCTCAAAGGTTAAGGTAACACTTTAGGTTAAAGGTCATGTCAGATCTTGTCAGCATCATAAATTTGATATGCATTGAGCAGTCTCTATCATTTGGCAGAAATGTTTGCCTTGTCCACAGCTCCTATCTCTAAGGTCATACTTAGGAGTTAAAGGGCATTTCAGTGTTTGTCCTTTGACATGCATGGACCAATGTTTTTACCCATCTGAGCTTGAAGTGCTTGGAGTGAGCTATTGGGATTACTCACCCTCTGTCCATTTATCCAACATCAGTCTGTATACACATTTATTCAAACAATATCTCCTCTGAAACCATTCGCTTCAAGTTGATGAAACTTGGCCAGGATGTTTCTTTGACGGTCTTCCAACAAATTGTTTTGAAGAATTGTATTTCATGCAGAACTCTGGTTTCCAAGGCAATGGAGAAATACTTTGAAAATGTTTTTCACAGAAACCACTTGCTGGATTTCTAGATAATTTGATGGAAATGTTTCTTTGGTGACCTTTTACTAAAATCATTCAAATTATTCTGATTTGTCAGAAAACATGGCTGTTAGAGGGCATGGTCACTTTTCCCTATATGTTTATTGTGGGAAATTTGAAAATCTTCTTGTCAAAAACTGCTAGTCTGATTTCATAATAATTTCACAGAAATATTGTTTGTTTTACCCTCTACCAAGATTTTTCAAATTAGTCCTGTTCATTAAAAAACATGGCCGCCAGGTGGCACAGTCAGTTTTCCTTATACGTTTAGTGTGGTAAGTTTGAAGAAACTTCTTGTCAGAAACTGTTAGCCCGATTTCTTTATAATTTCACAGAAAATTTCACGTTTCTTGTTTAATCCTCTACCAGTTATTCAAATGGATAAATAAAAAAAACATGGCCGCAAGGCTAGTTTGAATTAACGCTGCAGATGGGATCCAACTCACCCAGTCACTCCTTGTTACAGATTGGTTGTATGAAGCCCACCAGTCTGATGGTCCAAAGCAAAATAAGTACCGTTTATTTAGTGGAACTTTACTTTTGTCGAGCCCACTTGCTGAGAGCGAAGACATAGTCATCCAAATAGCTGTTCAGTGTATGTGTGTTAGTGCATCTGTCCAGATTTTTTTATCCGGACAATAACTTTGACATTCAATGAGCAATCTTGTTTATATTTGGCTTGAATGTTAACTTCCATGAGACGGAGTGTCGCACACAAACCCTAGGTTCTATCTCAAAGGTCAAGATCATGCTTAGGGGTTAAAAGTCATTTTAGAGCTTATCAGCCAGAGGGCTGTAACTTTGCAATGCATAGAACAGACTTTTTTTTCTTCGGTATAAATGTTTGCCAAAATGAAACAGAGTGTTGCACGCAACTCCCAGACCCCTACCTTAAAGGTCAAGGTAACACTTAGGGGTCAAAAGTCATTTTAGAGCTTGTCCGTGTCATAACTTTGACATGCATTGAATAGTCTTATTTTCATTAGGCATAATTATTTGCCTCAATGAGACGGGAGTGTGAAGCGCAAACCTCAGGTTCCTATTTTCAAAGGAGAAAGTCAAAGGTCATATTAGATCTTAGGCCATAACTTTGACATGTATCAATCAATCTTGTATTTTTTTAAATAGAATTACTTCCATTTTTTTTACTAGCTTATTTTGTAACTTTTTTGTTATTGGCCATAGGGAAAAGCCAAGACCACCTCTTTTTTTGTACAACATGGATGGTACCTCAAATTTTTAGGTGTATTTTAAAAATCTGTACCTGGTAAGGACTTTTTTGGACTGAGAAATATTTTTTTTGGTGGACTTTTAATTTTCTTTCCCTTTGTTTTTCCTATAAATAGCTTATTTTGTAAATTTTTTATTATTGGCCATACTGAAAAACCAACACCAATTTTCTGTGATACAACATGGATGATACATCAGATTTTTTTACCTAAATGTTTGAGTCATTCAGGCATTGCGTCAACAAACAATGGGCTTGACATTGTTGCCCTTTGGGCTTCAACATTCTAGTCTTTTGTAAACATGATTCAGAAGAGTCACTTTTCAGTCAGTGTTGAAAATGAAATACATTATACGTTAATGTTAATGTCATTCACATGTTTCAGGATCAGGATTTTAGCAGGAATGTTATTTCACCAAAAGACAAGAATGGGAAGCAACTGTGTGCATGCTATCCACTGGAAGACATTTGGAAGGTAATGAAAGTTATGACTGAAGTTGATTTTTAGTTAATTCTGCAGGTTCATTGTGAGATATTAGTATAGGTGGATGTTTCGTTGTTTTCATTGTCTATAGTCCGTCATCAATATCTTACATAAAAATCTTTCCATCTGAACCAACTTGTCTATGGTCCGTCATCAATATCTTACATAAAAATTTTTCCATCTGAACCAACTTGTCACAATTACAACAAATGTGGTCTACAATGTTTTTCCATTACAGCTTTTTTATGTTGTGGGCCTACTTTGTGATGCATGGCTGTATGGCTGTGTTTGTGGTGCATGGCTGTATGGCTGTGTTTATGATGCATGGCTGTATGGCTGTGTTTGTGGTGCATGGCTGTATGGCTGTGTTTGTGGTGCATGGCTGTATGGCTGTGTTTATGATGCATGGCTGTATGGCTGTGTTTGTGGTGCATGGCTGTATGGCTGTGTTTATGATGCATGGCTGTATGGCTGTGTTTGTGGTGCATGGCTGTATGGCTGTGTTTATGATGCATGGCTGTATGGCTGTGTTTGTGGTGCATGGCTGTATGGCTGTGTTTGTGGTGCATGGCTGTATGGCTGTGTTTATGATGCATGGCTGTATGGCTGTGTTTGTGGTGCATGGCTGTATGGCTGTGTTTATGATGCATGGCTGTGTTTGTGGTGCATGGCTGTATGGCTGTGTTTATGATGCATGGCTGTATGGCTGTGTTTGTGGTGCATGGCTGTATGGCTGTGTTTATGATGCTTGGCTGTATGGCTGTGTTTGTGGTGCATGGCTGTATAGCTGTGTTTGTGGTGCATGGCTGTATGGCTGTGTTTGTGGTGCATGGCTGTATGGCTGTGTTTATGATGCATGGCTGTATGGCTGTATTTGTGATGCATGGCTGTATGGCTGTGTTTGTGGTGCTCTGTGCTGCCCAGAAATCTATTGTTACTTTTTATTGTCTGTAGATTCTTAGCCTGGACTTCTTTCAAGTTTGTTCAAATAGTTATGCGGGCAACTAGAGTCAAAAATACGAAAGCCTTTAAACAACTTCTTATCATGAACAGCTTGATAGATCTTCACCAAACTTGGTCTGTAGCTGCCTTGTATGGACTTCTCTAAGATTTATTCAAATGGTTCCCCTTGACCTGTTTTAGGGACTGCCTGTCCAGAGATGGAAACAGAAAAAGTTTTAAACAAGTTCTTCTAATGAACCACTTGATGGATCTTTCCCAAACTTTGACTGTAGTGTCATTGGCTGTACTTTCTTCAACTATGTTCCAATAATTTTGCTGTGATTCAGTTAAGGCCACCGCAGGGTCATTTTTTTACATTAAGAAGTATATAATAAAAATTTAAACACCTCCATAAGTACAAGGCATAGAGGTAAGAAAAATTACTTGATTTGTAAGTGGCCAATTACCAATTTGTTGAAAGAAGGGTCTCTAGGATTAAATTTGGGACTACTGAAAAGTCAGTTGTTTGCAAAAACTATAACAGGAAAACTGAAAAAATGTCTGTCTCAAAAGTTTGATGGTAAAATATTTCTCATGAAGCCTTAGCTAGTGATCCTTTTACCAAGTTTGTGTCTGCCTGATCAAACGATCAAGGTCAGGCGAGAAACTTAGTGCCATAATTGCCCTCTTGTTTGAATGAACTGTTTGAAATACCAGTTATGAGAAACAAGTTTAGTTATGTTCATCTTTCAAGGGAAAATATTCTCACTTTTTCCTATGATTAGACTGTCACCCTTTTTCTATTATCATACATTTACCATGTAGTACAGGCTCGGAGTATATCTATTAGCATCAGATAAATTCATATAGTATTGGCTCGGAGTATATCTATTAGCATCAGATAAATTCATATAGTATTGGCTCGGAGTATATCTATTAGCATCAGATAAATTCATGTAGTATTGGCTCGGAGTATATCTATTAGCATCAGATAAATTCATATAGTATTGGCTCGGAGTATATCTATTAGCATCAGATAATTAGTCTAAGAAGAAAGAACAAAATACAAACAAGGACAATGTGACAATAAGTTATAATAGTGACATTCCAAAAGCTTAGCCTCGCAGAAATGAAACCCTGCTGCACTGTATGCACAAAAGTGTAACTGGGTGAAATTTGCACAGAAATAGTCAAAATAAAAAATGAGCCAACAGGGACAAATAGGCAATAAAGGAACACAGTGGGGGCACTGCCTTAAATTAAATTAGTTAAAGGTGTGCACTAAACCTCACTCTTAACACCCACCATGCTCCAGAGCTCATAGATTAGTTTCTTACACTTATTTCCTCCATGCTGCCTGATCCATTCAAGTAGGAAACATTTTTCTTTGCTGCAATCTTTGTGAAAGGACTTTAATACTTTGCTAATATTTAAATTGCAAATGAAACCCCAGGTGTTTTGAACCAAGTTCTATCAGTTTACAGTTGGTGATTTGCTCTGGTTTGACTTCAATAAGTATCAGACTAGTTCAGCTTAAGTATGATAATATAATAATTTCAATAAAGACTTTTTATGCCCCCTTCAAAGAAGGTGGGGTATATTGGTCGGTCTGTCTGTTCGTAGACCAATCCGTTTCTGGATGATAACTCAAGACACTTGGGCCTAGGATCATGAAAAGTGATGAGGAGGTTGGTCATGACAAGCAGATGACCCCTATTGATTTTGAGGTCAGTATGTCAAAGGTCAAGGTCACAGTGACCCGGAATAGTTAAACATTTTCCGGATGATAACTCAAGAATGCTTGGGTCTAAGGATCATAAAAGTTGAAAGGGAGGTTGGTCATGACCAGCAAATGACCTCTATTGAGTTTGAGGTCAGTAGGTCAAAGGTCAAGGTCACAGTGACCCGGAACAGTTATACCATTTCTGGATGATAACTTGACAACGCTTAGGCCTAGGATCATGAAACTTTAAAGGGAGGTTGGTCATGGCCAGCAGATGACCCCTATTGACTTTGAGGTTAGTAGGTCAAAGGTCAAGGTTACAGTGACCTGGAACAGCTGAACCGTTTCTGGACGATAACTTGGGAATACTTGTGCCTAAGGATCATGAAGGTTGATAGGGAGGTTGGTCATGACCAGCAGATGACCCCTATTGACTTTGAGGTCAGTAGGTCAAAGATCAAGGTCACAGTGACCAGGAACAATTAAACCGTTTCCGGACGTTAACTTGAGAACACTTGGGCCTAGGATCACGAAACTTTATAGGGATGTTGATCATGGCCAACAGATAACCCCTATTGATTTTGAGGTCAAAGGTCAAGGTCACAGTGACCTCGAACAGTTAAACCGTTTCCGGATGATAACTTGAGAACGATTTGGCCTAAGATCACGAAACTTAATAGGGAGGCTGATCATGACCTATTGATTTTGAGGTCAGTAGGTCAAAGGTCAAGGTCACATTGACCCAGAACTGTAGAACTTTTTTTGCCAAATAACTTGAGAATGCTTTGGTCTAAAATCACATTTGATACGGAGTTTACTTATGACTGGTAAATGACCACTAATTATTGATTTGAGGTCAGTATGTCAAACGTCCAGTGCACAGTGATCAAATAATTTACTGAATGCATCAAGGGGGGCATCTTGTTTATATTTTTGTCTGTCGTCCATCCATTCACAATTTCTTATGAACACAATAGAGACCACATTTTGCAAATGATTTTAATCAAACTTGCACACAACTTGAATTGGCGTAATATCTCGGTTCCTTTCGAAAACTGGCCAGATCCCATCATGGGATCCAGAGTTATGGCCCTTTGCAGCCATATAGAGACTTCATTTATGGTTTGATTTGATACAGACTTGCAAAATATCTTTAACAACAATTAATCTTGGATTCCATGATGAATCCATCAGATCCAATCATAGGTTCCTTAGCTACGGCCCCTGATTGACCCCTGAAAGAGCCAAAATTTGTTAATTTTTACCTTGTGAACAAGATAGAAGTGACATTTTACATTAAGTTTTAACCACACTTACACACAACATAAGTTACAATAAGATCTGGGTTCGTTTGGAAAACAGGCTAGATTCCCTCATTGGTTCTAGAGTTACTGCCCCTGAAAGGGGCAAAATTTTCTAGTTTGGTCCTTTCAGCCTTTAATAGAGGTTTCAGTTATGCTTTGATTTGATACAAACTTGCACAGAATGTTTATCTTGATGATCTTTAGGTCAAGTTCAAAAATGGGTCATGTGGGGTCAAAAACTAGGTCACAAGGTCAAATCAAAGGAAAAGCTTGTTAACAACCTAGAAGCAGTATTTATGACCCTATCTTCATGAAACTTGGACTGAATGTTTATTTTGATGATTCCTATGCCAAGTTCAAAAACTGGGTCATTTGGGGTCAAAGCTAGGTGACCCGCTCAAATTAAAGGAAAAGCTTGTTAACATTGTAGAGGCCACATTTATGACCCTATCTTCATGAAACTTGGTCAGAATGTTTATCTTGATGATTTCAATGCCAAGTTTGACAGGTGAGCCTTATATAGGGTCATCATGACCCTCTTGTTTGTATTTTAGGAGAAATTTGAACTCCAATGTATTTCTAATTATTTCATTCAAGGAGATGGAAAGGTGCCAACATGCTGGAATGACCAGAAATATTGGTTTATCTAACTTCAATAGCAAACAGACTGAAAGAATGTTTGAGTGTTGTACTATCAAACCTACAAACATGCAGGTCTGTGAATTATTTCATTTCCAGTGATATTCACATGAACGTAAAATTCCATGGCATTTAAAGAGATTTTATTTATTATGAATACTGTATTTTTTCTTGAATCCTCACTGTTTCTGTATGTCCATTGTCTAAAAGGATAGTAGATTTTCTGACATTTATGCATATACAATGTATGCCAAATACAACTTTGAACGAATATTGGCGAATATGAAAATCACTTTGTTTTTCTTTTTCCAAAATATTAGAAAATGTGTCCATAATGCACAGCTGGAGAGATGTGTTTGGCTGATTTTGTATTTAGGCCATACCAAATTGATAAATAGTTCTTCGGAAAATTTTCAAAAAAAAATTGGAGCGGGCGAGCGAAATTTTTATTTTATTTTTTTTTTCTCAATTTTGATTTTTTCAGAGGCGGGTAGATTTTACATGGAGCGAGCGGGCTTTTTTAAATTTTTTTTCCCAGCTTTGACCCTTGAGGAGGCGGTTATGATTATACATGAAGTTAACATTTCTTTAGAAATAACACAGAAATCAAACATTTACAGTGTGGGTAACACAGTATATAGCTTTTCTGTTATGTTTTAAAGACTACATGAATGATTTTGCAAATAAATTCTTGCCAAACCTCACTGAATCACTTTGTTTTTTTTTAGTTATAATTTCTAAGGGATGAGTGTCTTATTTTTAATTTTGATTTTTCTACATCATTCTCAAGGCCTGCCTATTTAACGGCACAGCATGAGGAATATTTAAGACAAAACAGGCACATGTGTGGAATAACATTTCTTCTGAAGCACAGTTAAATGGCTTCGGCACATGAACAACTTTGTGCCCCTAGTGGAACTCCAACCCATAGAGGTGAAGGGAACAAACCACTTGACCAGTGAGACCAAACAGAGTTGGTCATACAGATGCTTCGACATTGCTTGAATCCCTTTGGAATAATTTCTTAACAGATCACTCTAGCTTATGTTTTTGTGGTGGAGATTCATTTCAGGCAAAAATGATAACAAGACTGACAAAGAATGATCCCAATATGGCCACCCTTAAAGTGTTATATGGCCACCCTTAAAGTGTTGTTTGTTTTGCTTTGACTAAACTAGACATTTAGAGTTGGGGAGGTCTGTTTTTTTCCAGTTTTTTTTTTCGTTCTATCAATTCACAGCCAAGTAATAGACAAACAGGCAAAATTGGGGTTACAAAGGACAGATTTTATATCTACACTACTTATTTGAAAAGCTAAACAATTTTTAAATTGACTAAATGTGTTTTGATAGAATATCTGACAGCTGTACTAAAGAAAGTATGTTCAAAAAGATTTGGCCTAGACAATGTGATAGGTCGGTCAGGATCTGTGAACAAACATTTTTTTAAGATAGTAGTCGGCCTCAGGTTTGGGCTCTAGATATAACATACTGAACTAAACAACTGATAACAAATGGTTTGAAAACTATATCTGAACAATATTTCCAAATATTTTTAACTGCATCCCCGTGCACGTCTTACAAGTCGTGCTTCGTTCCTTTCGCTGTATTGAACAAAAGTAGAACGTGCCTACTTCATAACCTACCGACACATCGAAGGCCATGTGTGGCACTAGCACAGACACTCCAGATTTAAAACAAATGATGAACAACACCATAATTCCTGACTTTTTGAGTTTTGGCCATCAGTAACATGTATTACGGATGCATGAAATCCGATCAATATCACTTTGACGCATTAAAACAGCGATAAAACCTGCTTTGCCGTTATTATTCCGGACCGCGTAATCGGGAAAAAAAAATTTTTTTCGGAGATTTTTATGTACGTGCGGGCGGGTGATTTTTATTTTTTTTCTTCGGGAATGAAATTATTGATGCGGTAGTTCCGACGAACGACATATCAATTTGGTATGGCCTTAGCAACTCAGTGATAGGGCTGTTCATGCATGTAAAAAAGATTTTGATGTAAATACAAATTATGAAGAGGAGACATTAATGGCGTAACAGTGTTTGAATTGTCCATCAATCAGTTACACCTTTTAATGTACTCAGCTGGTGCCACAGAGACATTAAGTACATCATCAACATGAAGTGGATATTTGCATATGATCTCTACTTTCATGGCTGACTTCTTTCTTTAATTTATGACATTTTTGGACATGGAAATATTACAAGCATTCTGTATTTTGTGTTCTGAACTCCTCTTACAGTTTCACACCAATTCAAATGAAATCAGATATATTTAATCATCAGCATGTGGACATTCTCATGTTTTTGAGACTTTCATGTTGGATAATTTTACACCCGCTTTGGAAAAATAGACATATAATGAAATGGCATGTGCCTCTGTCTGCCTGTCTGTCTGTCGTCCTATTTAGTTTACAGAGCATTTCTGAAAAACCATTCAGGATATTGACTCTAAACTTGGCATGTAGGTAGGCAGCTATGAGCTGATGTGCAGAATGCATGAACCAAGTTGGTAGATCAAAGTGAAGCTCAAAGGTCAAAATTGTCCCTCATATTTTGTGTCTTGAGCATACCTCTATTACTATTTGAGGCATTGACTTTAAACTTGTCATGACCATGTGCAGGATGCAGGAACCAGATCGGTAGGTCAAAGGTCATAGTCACAAATGGAGCTCCAAGGTCAAAGTTGTCTTATTTTGTGTTCTGAGCATGATTTGATTACATTTCAAGGTATTGACTTCAGTCTTGGCATATAGGTAGGTGGTTGACACAATGTGCAAGGTGCATGAACCAGGACTATAGGTCAAAGGTCAAAGTCACAGCAATGTTTCGTGTCCAGAGCAGAAATTGATAACCTTTCTAAGTACTGACTTCTAACTTGGCTTATAGGTAAATGGCAATAAGATGATGTGCAGAGCACATGAACTTGGTTGGTAGATCAAAGGTCAAGGTCACAAATTGAGTTCAAATCTGCCCTTTGTATTTTGTGTCTGGAGCACAATTTCAAAACGATTGAATGTATTGATTTAAAACTTTAAATGTAGGTTAGTGGTTGTGAGGTGATTTGAAGAGTGCAACAATCCACATTACTGCCCAACCCCACTTCTCTACCCCTCCCCCCCCCTCCCCCCAAAAAAACACTTATATTTGTGTGCATTAGTATTCAAGTGCATGAACTTAGTTGGTAGGTCAAAGTTCACAGTCCCAAATTAAGTTCAGATGTAAAATCTGTCCTTTGTATTTTATGACTGAAGCACAATAGTTCAAAACTTTTCAAGGTATTGACTTTAAACTTGAAATATAGGTGGGTTGTGATGAGACAATTTGAGGAGTGCAACAATCCACATAACTCCCCACCTTCCCCCCCCCCCCCCCCCACCACCACCACCACTACACACACACTCAACACACATTAATCCCCTCTCTCCCTACCATCCCCTCCCAACAACCAAAAAAAATTTACTTTTAGTTTCTTGTTCCTTAGTATTCTATCACAGCAGCCACACAAAACTACCCAACTCCCACCCAAAATGTTTTCTTTAAGGTTTACTTTCTCCTCAGATATAAAACTCTAGGACAGTTTTCACCAGTTGAAGACAACTGTTACTATTTCTTTGTTGTTATGTCTATGCTTCACAGGGATTGTGAAGAACTTGTCATTAACTTTCATCCATATTTATACATATCCACAATTATACATTTGTATTCATAAAACAAAAAGGTTCATTTCAATAATAACATACGTCTTCTGTTTATTCAGGCATTTAGGACACTCTAAAATCAAATGGTACCAGTGACCTGTCCTCTCATTTTTCTAAAGTTTAAGGATAACTTTCTACTCTATCCCCTGCCAAAGATAGAGGATGATAGATTTGGTGTTGTCCATCCATCCACCCGTTCGTCCGTCCATCTAAATTTGAAAATGTTTATAATTCCAAAAGTATATTTAGCTAGAATCTTAAAACCTCACATAATTATTTATTAGCTCATGACCTTTGCTCACATGTAGTATTATCCCGCTTGACCCAGTAAATTCCC
Source organism: Mercenaria mercenaria (assembly GCF_021730395.1). Lineage (NCBI taxonomy): Eukaryota > Metazoa > Mollusca > Bivalvia > Venerida > Veneridae > Mercenaria > Mercenaria mercenaria. Next base: position 64,551,050 of record NC_069377.1, on the reverse strand, counting down.
TTTGCATTCTGCAATTTCCATGAGAACAGAATCTTCAAATATGTTTGGTTCTTCTTACTCTGTCCTGTTAACACTTTACAGCTGATTCGTCTTAGGAAGAAAAATACAGTGATTTTATCAGTTCATGCAGATGTGACATTGTAAACACAATTATCTAAAATAAAAAACAAAACTGTAGTCCCATGGAAGGGATGCTTAATGTCTAGTTGACAGGTGCTTGATGGGTTCATAGCCACAAATATGGTATAAATATAATGTAAATGGTTGTAGTGTAAAGGTTATATTTGTTAAATTTACTGTTTAATAACTTTGTTGTGCAAGTTATGCTATTATTGCATTGTCTTTTTTAGATTGAAATATGGCCATATTTTTCAAACAAACGTTTGACAAAGTTTTGCAAAGACAAGGGGATGGTTGTAACTGCCTATGCACCATTTGGATGTCCGTCACGACCTTGGTAAGATAACATTAAGTCTGGTACACAAACAAGCTTTTAAAGAGTTTTCGTAAGTAATGTTTTAATGTAATACTTCTGCCAGAATTGCTCAGAAAGGAAATAAAACATGTTTGTAAACTGTATGCAATCATAATAAAAAAATAAGAAAACACACAGTGAATATGTAAATAAAACTATATGATACGCAGGAAGATTTGCAATCAATGCACAGCCGACCATTCGTCTTTTACCCTTGAATTGATTATGCTATGTTCCTTTTTGACCCAACTTTACTGTTGATTTTAAATACCTTTTTCACTGTGCTTTGAAAAAATGGAGGTTAAAGATATTTAAAAAGGGCACTATATACTGTGAACTGCAGACTTGGAAGTTTGTTAATGTCATATGAAATAAGAAAGACAAACTATTTGATATGTTCATAAGGGCTCCACAGCTGACATTAGATCACTAGCGGTCACATACACCTAATAGCCAGGGCCTACCATTCATGTACATACTTTTACATTTTAATGGCTTGAAAAGTGTATGTAAGGATTGGAAAGGAGGCTGTCTTATTGTACCCCCCCCGACAACAAAGTTGTAAGGAGAGGTATACTGGTTTCAGGTTGTCTGTCCGTCTGTCTGTCTGTCCATCTGTCCGTAGACGCAATCTTGTGCACCATCTCTCCTTATCCCCTTGACAGAATTTAATGAAACTTCACACAAGTGATCAGTACCAACAGTAGTTGTGCATGGGGCATGTTAGGTTCTTTTAGAAAAAAAAATTGCAGAGTTATGGGGCTTTGTTTTTTTAACGAAAACCTGAGTTATTAGATTGGGGTAGATGTCGGTCGGGCGGGCGGGCGGTGGCGGCGGCGTCAAACTGGTGTTTCCGGTCAATAACTTTTGTTTCGGTAAAGATATTTGAATAAAACTTGGTATGTATGTAGCTTATATCAAGACAAAGGCTGGGATTGATTTTGGGGTTTCTGGGGTCAAGGTCAAGGTCACTGTTACTTAAAATAGAAAAAGGGTTTCCGGTCAATAACTTAACTTAGGAATGAGCTATCATGATGAAACTTGGTGTATAGAAAACTTATATAAAGTTGTAGCTTGGGATTGATTTTGGGGTTTCTGGGATCAAGGTCAAGGTCATTGTTACTAAAAATAGGGTTAGGGTTATGGTTAGCATATCTTCTACATGCATGGAAGGATTTTGATGAAATTTGGCACAATTGTTCACCATCATGAGACGGAGTGTCATGCACAAGAACCAGGTCCCTAGGTCTAAGGTCAAGGTCACACTTAGAGGTCAAAGGATACAAGAATGAAAACTTTGTCTGGAGCATATCTTCTTCATGCATAGAGGGATTTTGATGTAACTTGGCACAATTATACACCATCATGAGACGAAGTGTCTTGCGCAGTTCCCTTCTTTAGAATTACTTCCCTTTGTTGTAACTATAAATGGCTTATATTGTAACTTTTTCATTACTAGACGTAGGGAAAAATCGAGACCACTTTTCTGTAGTACAACATGCATGTTACATCCAATTTTGAGGTGTATTTTGACCAATCTCTACCTGGTAAGGATTTCTGTGTGGACTTAAAATTTTTTTTTGTATTATTTTTTATTTTGTATTTTTTTTTTAAGATTAACTTCCCTTAGTTGTTACTATAAATAACTTATATTGTAACTTTTTTTATAATTGACCGTAGGTATGAACCAAGACCACTTTTCTGTGGTACAACATAGTTGTTACTTTCTAATTTTAGGTGTATTTTAAGGTATCTCTACCTGGTAAGGAGTTTTTTTGTGGACTTAGAAAAACAAAAGAATTACAATGATTACTAAACAACCACAAAATTAAAATTACATTGCAAATACAGGTGCTAGAGTAAAGAAATTTGCTGTGACGGGCGTATATTGTGACATTCTGGCACTCTTGTTTATTCTTATGAAAAGTGTTGAAAACCTGGTTTCGTGGCATTGCCGCGTTTCTTGTTGTTACTATACTATATACATAGACACAATCTTGTGCGCCATCTCTCCTCATCCCCTTGACACAGTTTAATGAAACTTCACACAAGTGATCAGTACCAACAGTAGTTGTGCATGGGGCATGTTAGGTTCTTTTAGAAAAAAATTTTGCAGAGTTATGGGACTTTGTTTTTTTTGTTACTATACTATATACATAGACACAATCTTGTGCGCACCATCTCTCCTCATCCCCTTGACACAGTTTAATGAAACTTCACACAAGTGATCAGTAACAACAGTAGTTGTGCATGGGGCATGTTAGGTTCTTTCAGAAAAAAAATTTGCAGAGTTATGGGACTTTTTTTTTGTAACTATACTACATACATAGACACAATCTTGTGCACACCATCTCTCCTCATCCCCTTGACACAATTTAATGAAACTTCACACAAGTGATCAGTAACAACAGTAGTTGTGCATGGGTCATGTTAGGTTCTTTCAGCGACAAAAATTGCAGAGTTATGGGACTTTGTTTCTTGTTAACATACTATGTACATACAGTCTGCATATGCAATCTTGTGCATGCCTAATCTACCAAACCCTTACACACAATTTAATGAAACTTCACACAAGTGATCAGTACCAACCCTAGTTGTGCATGGTGCATGTTACATTCTTTTAGATAAATATCCTGCATAGTTATGGGACTTTGTTTTTTGTTACTATACTGTATACATACAGTCTATATACATACAGTCCACATAATTATGCAATCTTGTGTGTGTCAAATTGCAATGTACTGTGTCAGTGCATGCGGCGGGTACATTCATCACCTTTAGTGATAGCTCTAGTTTCAAACCAGCTTTGAGGTTAACCATGCACTACAGCTGATCTGTTCAGAAGATGTTTAGTTATTCGTTCAGGCATTATTTCACATTTCGGACAGCTATGAATATACCATATAACATATAATGAACAACAAAATGAAATTCAATATGCATGACAGTCTCTATATAATTTTAATGATTTTCTTACAAACATGCATTAGTTGTAATGTGTGTTTTTCAGGAAAGAGGCAGAAGAACCATGTCCATTTGAAGATCCTGTTCTCCTAGAAATTGCAGAACGCAAAGGGAAATCAGTAGCTCAGGCATGATTAATTGAGAAATAATACATAGCAGAGCCGTGTTTTACTACATCAGTATAGGAAGAGGTTATATGCCTGTGGAATAATTTCACAAGGTCGTAGCAAGAGTAAATTACACATGTTGTATATAACTGATTTGTATTGTTGAGATATATTAAAACATGGTTCTGCTATATGTTATTTCTATCCTAGTTTGTCTTTTTTATAAACAAGTGTATGAAATAGGGAAGCACTATTCCATGTCACATGTATGGCGCCATATTTAATTAGCTGACATGAACATCGTGATTTAACAGTGTTTATAAGAATGGAAGTAACACGTCCCATGGAATAACTTGAATGAGTAATGTCTACCACGGTACAGAGTGTGTGAATTAAGTGTAACAACATTCTGTTCTATCATTTCGAATCTTTCCTAAGAAAAGTAGATCAAAAATGGTAGCACTCTTTCTCTGTGTCAGTATGGCACCAATTTTAAAATATGTAGACATGACGTCAATATTGCTGTGTTTTAAGGAAAATTTCCATGGATTTTTCATATTAGAATATCAGTTATGGTTTTGTTTTTGGTGGTGTTTACTTGTGAAAACTTGGTTTTCTGTGTTTAAATACAAAGACTTGTGACAGAAATATGCCGAAATTACTGTAACGCCTTTTGTCAATTCTAGGCAGATGTGACATTGTACAGAATACACCATTATTTAAAATTTAAAATAATACTGAAGCCCATTTGAAGTTTAACTTAGTATAAATGTCATCTTTAATTAGATGCTTTGGAAGCATTGAAGGCAACCAAACAAAAGCAGACTCTGACTGACCATGTTAGGTAATGAAATATGCAACATACCTCATGCTCCTTTACATTGTGTTAAGCTAAACTATGTTATACAATTGAATGGGCTCCATAATTCGATAAGGACCAAGGGAAGACTTTATATGGCTGCCACACAGCACTTACTGACTGTTGTTGTGGCAATGAATAGAATTTGAAAGAAAATCCAATATGAAGTGGATACTTCTTATAATCTTCAAAAGCAAGGGCTCAGGATAGTGACTATGATGTAGTTAAAGTAATAGGTGAAACATTTTTACACCTCAGCAGGTGTGTTAATCTATAAATGAGGAAATTTGTAATTACAGGTGATAATTAGATTTCATCTACAGAATGGAATTTCCATGGTTCCAAAAAGCGTTACACCATCTAGAATTAAAGAAAATATCAATGCAAGTACTGTTTTCTTATTCATTCATGCATGATTAAAGAAATATTTACTTCAAGCAAATTGATATTCATTTTTACATTTTACTTTCGTGAATGAACTCGGCATTTGCCTATTTTGTATCACTGCATCGGTCATGTCTAAAGCTATTTTTTTCCCAGCTGAAACATATCCTTTATATAAAAAGGTATTCAGCCACTAATGTTTGTGTTGCTCTTGTTTGTTTCGGGTTTAGCGCTTTTTTCAGAAGTATTATTTAATGGCGGGCAGGTAAACTAACCAGTGTTCCAGAATTCTGTACCAGTAAGAGATCTGTTCTCTGCAAGTAAGTGCCAACTTACCCACATAAATCAGCTGTGGAAGAGGAATGATTTCAGACACCGTGTCTTTTATGAAATCATCACGGACAACATATCCCTGAAGGATTGAACTCCCGGCCTTGCGATCTGTAGATCTGTGCTCTCCCTATTTAGTTAAGGTGGTGGACATTTCATGTTGCAGTTTAGACTTGTATAGTTATGATGAGATTATGCACAATAAGAATATTGCAACAATTTCAGGTCTTTGATTTCGAGTTGTCTGAAGAAGATATGGAGAAAATAAAAGCTTTAGATAGAAATCTCAGAGTATTTAAGGAACTGACGTAAGTCTCTTTACCACTTCGTACATTTTATGTTTATTTGATTTGGATATAAACACTGTTATAATGTGCATGTTACACTGAGTACACTGGAAAGTTGTTTTAATTTCAGTTTTCAAAAGTTCAATGTTTTCCATGCTGCAGCTTAAGTTTATTGATATACAGCTCTGTTTGGCTCACTGGAGCACAAAGTGGTCAAGGTGAGCTATTGTGATCTTCCTGTGCCTGTCATTGTCATTCATAAACTATTTTACTTATAACACTCTAGAGGTTACAGCCCAATCTTAAAGAAGCATGGTCAGAATATTATCCTGAATAAAATCACTGATGAGTTTGTTACTGGGTCATCTTTGGTAAAAAACTAAGTCACTAGGTAAATAATAGGGATACTTTGTTAACACACTATAGGCCACATTTTCTAGGTCATCCTCATTAAACGTAATGTTTGTCTCTATAAAGTCTAGACCAAAATTGAAACTGGATTATTTATGATCAAAAACTAGGTAACTTGGTCAAATAGAGATTTGTCTTCATATTACTTTCTAAGAATCTTTGTCTGCATGAAATACATGTACCGTGTATAGGTCAGGTTCAGATCTGGGTTACATAAGGTATTAACTAGGTCATTAGGTCAAATTATAGGAAAACTTGTTAACATTCTATGGGCTACAATTCTACTTGATCATTAAAATCTCTGTCAGAATGTTATGCCCCACATTTAAGAAGTGGGGATATATTGCTTTGCACCTGTCGGTCGCGTCGGTCATTCCATCTGTCTGTCGGAAGAGTGAACTATTTCCACCAAATAACTGGAGAACCTTTGAACTTGATAGCATGATTGGGCTTATGGAGTAGATGACCCCTGTAGTTTTTGAGGTAAGTCAAAGATCAAGATCTCCTAGGGCCTCAGCCTTGAAAACAGTTTCTGCAAAAGTAATTGAAGAACCACTTGACCCAGAACCTTCTAGCTTGGATCAACAAAACCTTGCAACTATTTGCATGTATGCAAGAAGTCATTGAAGCAATTTATATGTATTATTACAGATTGATATAATTGAGAGCAGTCCCCTCGTATACACTTCTAAATAACCATGAAATACATTGGTATCTTACATATAAGATATTAAGTTGCATGAAAGTTTTACCCATGCCCATGAATCTATTTAGAACATTGAAAGTTGCGTTTGTATGAATATTTTGTATCATTTCAGTTTTCTTTCCTGTTGTTTTTCAGATCTATTGAGCATCCAGAATATCCTTTCGCCGAACCTTTTTGACGTTATGAAGAGCAATTGCTAAATTGGCAGTAGTTAGATGCATATTCTATATAAAGAACAGGCTGATTTTTAATGTTTTTCTTGTTTTTTTTTAATTCCATTAAGCAGCCTGTTATAATTAAAATAAATCATTAAAAAGTAGAAATCCGTCATAAACTGGTACAAACACTTGCTGAAGTCTTCTTTGCTTGATATATAAACCGAAACTAATTTGCATGTTATCTAGATATATATGTCCAATTCGTAATACCAAGGTATTTTTAGCTCACCTGAGCAGAAAGTGTTCAAGTTGAGCTATTGCGATCACCCTGTGTCCTTCGTCATCAGTCAGCAGTCATACGCCATCAACAATTTGACTGTTAACACTCTAGAGGACACAGTTTTAGCCCAATCTTAATGAAACTTTGTCAGAATATTACCCTTAATAAAATTTTGGACTAGTTAGTTACTAGGTCATCTGGGGTCAAAAACTAGGTCACTCGGTCAATTAAAAGGAAAACCTTGTTAGCTCTCTTTTGCTACCTCGATCACCTTTATGAATCTTTGTCATAATGTTTTTCTGTGAAATCTAGGACAGTTTCAAAACTGGATTACCTGCATTCAAAAATTAGGTCACAAGGTCAAATCATAGAAAATACTTGTTAACTGTACAGGCCACATTTTCTATTTGATCTTCCTGAAACTTTCTCAGAATATTAGTGGTCAAGTGTAAAACTTGTTTACCAGATGTCAAAAACTAGAACACCAAGTCAAATTATAGGAGAACCTTGTTAACATTCTAGAGGTGATCTTCTTGAAACTTTGTTAGAGTGTTTGTCTTTTTAAGAGATAGGTAAGGTCAAATTTAAAACTGGATTACCTAAAGGGAAAAAACTAGGCACTAGGTCAGATCATAGACAAGCGTTGCTAACACTCTAAAGGCCACATTTTCTGCTTGATCGTCATAATTTTTTGTCAGAATGTTTGTCTCTATAAAATCTAGAAATAGTACAAAACTTGGTTACACGAAATCTTGATATAGGTCATAAGGTCAAAACATAGAAAAACTTTGTTCACATTCTAGAGGCCACATTTAATATTTGATCTTCGTAAAAGTCTGTCACAGTGTTTGTCTCTTCGAAATCTAAGCCGAGTTTAAAACTGGATTAAAACACATTTTTACTCAACTTTCATAAAACTTTGTCAAATTGTTTGTCTCTTTGAAATCTAGGTCAACTCTGAAACTGGATTATCTAGGTCAAAAACTATATAGGTTGTTAGGTCAAATCATAGAAAGATATTGTAACTCTCAAGAAGGCCATATTTTACACCTGAACTTCATGAGACTTGATCAGAATAATTGTCTGTTTAAAATCAAAAATATATTTGAATACTTGGGAATAGAGTCATATAGTTCATTAGGTCAAGTTATAGGAAAACGTGGTTAATATTTTTCAGATCTTTGTCGGAATGTTTGTCTGTATAAAATCTATGTCAAGATCCAATGTGGGGTACCAGAGATCAAAAACTGTGTCACTAGGTCAAAAACTTGGTTAGTGATCTACTTGATTGACATAAAACTTGTCTCTATGAAATCTAGGCCAAAATTAGATGCTAGGTCATATGGGGTAAGAACTAGTTCAGGTGAGCGATACAGGGCCTTCAGGGACATCTTGTTCCATTTATTTCTATAGGGAAGACCCATTTCTAATGTTGTGAGAACTTGTGGGTCAATCCTTTTGCCTAAAATATGCACAAACTATGTAGTTATCAGTTCATATATGTATATATTGGCAATAAAATATGTTTAAAATAATCCTGTTCCATTATCGACATGGTATATAATAAATGACTTGACTTATTAATAGATTTTATATTTTCGAAACGAAATCAGCACAATTATGAAATGCATTTTTTTTAAAATAAGCTATCAATAGCACAACGTCTAGGTTACAATTTTGCATCGTTATTTTACGTCTCGGTTTGACCTAAGCTCAAAATTGTCCCTCATTTATAATTCACCACTTTATAAGTTTATTTGGTACACTGTTTGTATTTGATACAACCGTAGCACCAAACGTAGTTAAACAACTGTAAACTTTTACCGTGTTGTAAACTTTTACCGTGTTTTATTACCGCCCAGTCCCAGGATTTGACACGGTATCATGTTACCTGGTTGTGTACAATGCTTCCAAATGACTTTCTTATAATTTTATAAGTTGTGATGCAGTTTTCAACAAAACATGATATTTGTGAATAATTTACTTGATTCCGTACGTAGTTCTTATGCCTGTGTGGCCGAATATGAAGCCAATCATATTAAAAACAACTCATAGGAACTGTCACCAGTTCATCAAACTAATTTCAGAAGTACATTTACAAGGAGTCTACACCTTCCCGATGGGAGACTGTAAATGTAACTCCAGTCTAAGAATCCGGGCTACAGGTCAGACTCGGCCATTATAGGTACATAACTATTACATTTATACTTAGAAAATTCCTGAAGCATAGTGTCTGAACCAGTTACCAAACAGTTTACAAACATGGCATTCTGTACCATCTTCTCCAACATGGTTACCTAGAAAATAGATCCTGTGTGACAACTTATTTTGCTTGTAAATGACCGGGTCAAAATAAATGTACAACAAACAACAGGTTGACCCGACCGTGTTCGACTTTAGCAACTTTGTGCAGAACACAAAAACAACAGCATCCACATCCAAACCATTCACTGGATTCAGAGCTTCCTTGACGGCCGATTTCAGTCCGTAATTCCAAACGATATCAGTTCAGAGCTCACATTTTTGATATTAAAGCTACATGTCTACGTTTGGTGTGATTTTTTAGTATGTTCATTTCTGCCAAGTTTGCATAGAATGTATGATACTATATATGTCACTGAACGCTCATATAGTGTAAGGTACAGGTAAATGACAAATATATTGTTAATTTCCCTATTATTTCAAAAGTGTTGCAATTGTTTACTGCCTTCTGCATAATACAGAATTAATCATATTTTCATCTGAACACAAAGCACAATCTGTTTCAAACATATCTGTGACAGTGGACGGCTCTGAAATAAAACAATCGGGTAGTGTCGGGAACATCGGTGCTTTCCTGGACTCGAACATGAAGCTGGAGCAACATGTGAATAGTGTGTGTTGGTATTTCCATGCACAGTTGCGGCAAATTAGTCACATCAGACAATATATAACTACAAACGCAACCAAATCTACTTGACTCTTGTTTCATCACGTTTGGATTATTGTAACTCTTCTATATGGGATTCCAAAACAGTCAATGAACAAACTACAATATGTCCAAAATACGGCAGCTAGAATCGTAACCAGAACATCCAGGTACGACCATTTAACACCAGTGCTGCGTGTACTCCATTGGCTTGTTTCCTGTGCAGTGCAGGGTAGATTATAACACATGCATATAAGGAACTCGATGATCAATCACCACCTGTTAGAAATATATACCCATCCATAAATCTGAGATCCCAAAATAATTCATTAACACTAGTGGTGCCCAAATGTCGGACAGTGCGATTTGGTGACAGGAGCTTTCAGACAGCAGCTGCGAGGTTATGGAATGCCCTCCCATCTGGCACAAGAGACTGCAACACCTAGCCAAGTTTAAAGACGCATTATTTCGTACAACACTTGGAACTAATCTCACTAATTAATACCTGGTAGAATAATGCAGATACTTGGCTGGCCATAATAATATTAACAGTATTTTTTCTGTGAGATGTATCATGTATACAATTGGGTGCAGGAGAACATCCATGATACATCTCACAGAAAAAAATTTGAATATTTATTTGGATACCAGCAAAAACTGTTTGTCAAGAAGTTATATCTAGTTTGAGAGTTTTTTTTCACCTGAAATATGTGAAAGTGTCGCTTTAAAATATTAGAAAATTTGGAGTTGACTCGCTGTCCACGTTCCTAACAATACTTCCTTCGTGATGTATAATAAAATTTGTTAGCTCACAAAATAACTTGGCGAAGATATTTCAGAACGTTTACGCTAATTGGTCAATCAAGCGGACTGTATGCTTCCTTCGCAAAAACATGAAGGTCAGCTCAACGTCCCATGACTCGATGGTTTATCATACCCCAGCAGAAATATAGTTCCAAAGTCTAGCCCCCTTACACCCAAACCCATACAGACTAAAAAGAGCCGTTTCAGGACGGATATTGCGTTGGGCTGTATGTCAAAGTTGGGCTTTCGCAGAAATGCTACATAGTCGAAAATTGCTGACATCTAGACTCCCGATTATCTCGTGTTTAAAATTTCCTTTTTTGGTTTCCTATTTCTTTAAAAAGAATTTTCTGTTTTCCTGCACTTCTTGTAGTTTCTTTGACGACAGTAGACTGCTGTTATATACATATTAGCCATATAATGAATAGAAAAGTAACACAACATGTGAAGTATGGGCATGCCTTAATATTGCGACATCCTTTTTGCGGCCAATACAATATTTGTGGCAGAAAGATGAATCATCAGTTTGCGGCCAAAAGTTTTGTATTTCTACGTATCAAAAGAAATAAAGCAACATATAACCTACATAAAAAACAAATGAGTGCGAATTTTGTCCATGCTACTTAAAGGCCGATTTATTTAATTTTGTTTGCAGTACGGTGTCTATGGTGGGGTTAAATACCACGCTTATCCTGGATTATCAAGCCATACAGATAAAGGTGTTTCCGTTCCCTTTATCGGGTTTGACCTGTAAAACAACGAGTTATCTTTAAACATATGTCGCGAAACTACATTAACTATGCAAAAGGGAAGACAAAGATGTACTAGTTTTGCGCTGAATTCATGGTATCAAACAAATGAATTAGATTTTCTTCTCATTGTGGGATAGGGACCATTTCAATATGGATCTTCAGACTTTACCGCTGACTAACGGAACTGGGTCTATTCCTACCATAGGACTCGGGACATTTACAGTCTTTGGACAACGGGTACGTACCTAACTTTTCTGAGATGGTCTGTTTCTCTGTGTCAAATGGAATAAATATTATAATGAATGTACATGTATACGAGTAGGCCCTGAACTTGAATTTTATGATGAAGTACTGTATAAAGTTTATTATCGCGACTTTGTGTTTATTCTTTATAACAATGTAATATAATGACTTGCGGCCATCTTTATCGACTGGAAAAATCTGGATTACTGTTGAATTGCATCGTTTTGAACACCTTTTAAGCTATCTAGAGTAAGGTCATCTAACGCCAGTTGAAGAAGCTGGTTGTTTGTTTCTTTGTCTAATTTGGGTCAACCTGTTGTCCGCACTGGAGCCAGACCACAAAGAAAATAAATGTACTTGTACATGTAGCTTAATTCTATATATGGTAACCATGATCACAAACGGGATATTTCAGTCGCAATAAAACGACTGTACTATGCATATTAAACACATGATAAAGGTATCTTCCACCGTCCACCAGTCGTATTTTTTAATGTTTCTTATCACGGAGAAACTGCGTATTCTAGGCTTCCACCAACGTTATGGAACAACTTGAAGTAACTCCCCTAGTCAACTTCCGGTCCAGTCAAGCGTCGTTCCAACTACACATGTATGCTAAAAGGTACATGTACAACTTGAATGTGCAATGTGATTTTAAAGTAAAATAACACTGCACAGTGTTTTCTTCGCCTACATTTGCACGCGACCGAGTCGTCTTTTCTTGTGTGGTGCAAGTGGTTCTCTGAAAGTAACTGGCAACATTCTAACACAAAACGTACTATCTCGGAGAACATGCGCCTTGTCTGAAATCGTAGACAAGGCATCTTGCCTGGAGCACCTTGCCCGGAATCACAAAGAACATGCACGTTGATCGGAATAAAGAACATTCACCTTGCTTGGACTCACGGAGAACATGCGTCTGACCCGGAATCACGGTGAACATGCTCTTTGCTCGGTAGTCTCATGTTAGAGTCCGCTTCGAATGCGGGAGGTAGTGGGTTTACTTCCCGGTCGCGTCATACCAAAGACGTGAACATGATACTTATAGCTTTCTCGATCGGCTCTCACATTAAGAGGGTAGTTATATTCTCACGGTGTGATATTCCAGTGAGGCTGCACCATAAAGTTGGGCATTGTACTCACTGCTTATTGTTATTTGATAACACACACACACACAATTGATCGGTATCAGGAAGAACATGCACCTTTCCCGGAATAATAACATGTGCATTGCCCGAATTTAGCCTATCGCCTTCCGAATTGAAGTTTGCATGTATAAATGTATCTATGCATAAATGTATAAACTGTCTGGAAGGGGAAAATGTCTTGCAATTTTTTTAGACTCATTTGAATTCTGTTATTTTGTGATAACTAATATTTAATTGAAAGTGCCGACTTAGTTCTTTGTTTATTTAAGGGCAAACCCGAGGAGGTCGAGGCAGCAACAAGTGCAGCTGTTGACGCCGGATACCGCCATTTCGATTGCGCATGGAATTATGGGACACAAGAAGGTATTGGAAGAGCACTGGAAAAGAAAATAAAGGATGGTGTCATTGAACGAAAAGATATATTTATCACTACAAAGGTTTGTATATTGTGCATTTTTTAAAGTTTTTTTCTGTGTCGGCTGTAGTGGATGTCTCACAACCAATGTTAACTATACTCGGTGTCTTGTGTCATAGAGTTTTGACAAGTGCTCGCGCCTTCGTAAGGGACAGTAGAGCCTGTGGCCAAAATTTGAACATACGACATCCAGATCTAAGTGCAACGCTGTACCGTTGCAAAGCTGTGCCCCCCCCCCCCCCCCCACCCCCTCGTGAAGACAAGATAGGATGCTTTTCTAAATGAGCACTTTAATCATAAATCAGTACTGCCTTTTATGATTGAAATTCCACATGTATGTACAGTCAAATTTTTACCTATGACCATCTGTGAACAATAATCATCAGCTAGATTTACCTTTAAAGACCATTTCTAATTTTAACATACATTTTTAATTAACCTGTGAACAGCAATCATCAGTAGATCTACCTTTAAAGACCATTTCTAATTTTAACATACATTTTTAATTAACCTGAACTATGATCATGGTTAGCTGGTAGTATGTGGATGATCAGATGTCCGTCGTCTGTCGTCTCGGAATTACAATAAACTTGTTCAGTAGCACCCTGGCAAAGGGCTCGTTCAGATTTGTTTAAATGATATAGCTTGATCTCTTTTAGGGGTCGCCAGAGTTAAAAAAAGAGAAAACCCTTCATATGACTTTTCATGAACCACTTGATGGATCTTCTGTAGCAGCTTTTTCGATCTTCTGTCAGATTTATTTAAGTTGTCCCAGTTTGCCCCTTTTAGGAGCCACCGGGAAGCTTTTAAACGACTTTTTCTCCTGAAGGAGAAGACGGATCGTCACCAAACTTTGTCTGTATCATTCTTGTGTAGTCCTTAGTCCAACTGTAATGTTTTGCCTCCTTTGGAAACCGATAGAGATTACAATCGCAAAAATCTTTCAACGACTACTTCTAACACGACCAAAGTGATAGATCTTCTCTAAAGTTGTCTGTAGCATTCTCGTATAGCTCATTCTTACATTTGTTAAAATGGTTCCGCTTAACCCCTTTAAACTTCTTTTTATGGACCACCCTATGGATCTTGGTCAAGATCCTCTCTCAGATACCTTTCAGATGGTTCTATTTGTCCCCTTTAAAGGCCACCAGAGCTACAAATAGAAGAAAAAAACTTCAAACAACTTCTTCTCAAGAACCAGATGACGGATCTTCTCCAAACTTGGTCTGTAGCATCCTTGTACGATTGTCTGATTTTTTTCAAGTGGTTTAGTTTACTCTTTTTAGGGGTCATAAGAGCTAAAAATAGAAGAAGAAAAATACTGAAACCAACGTGTTCTCACGTACCAATTAATGGATCTTCACCAGATTTGTTCTATAGCATGTTTGCTTTGTTCGGACGGTTCTGTTTATTAGAACAAAAAAAAAACAAAAAACACAGAACAATCTTTATAAATTTTATATATCAAACCATTCTCGTGATGTCATGTAATGCTTGAAAGATCTGTGCTAAATTTGATACTGGGTGGAGTCATGGATCTCTCTGAATTTTATTTTAAATATACTATTAGTAATACTAATAGTATCCGTTTGACAGTAGGTAGGGGTTGCCAGAGCTGAAACAAATTGAAACAACTTTTCATAAACTTTATGAATGAGACGCCCTCAAGTTTACTATAATGCTTGCGTGTTTTGAGGTTATCATAGCAAAACAGAAAAAAAGCTTTATGTAGCTTTTGTTGTTCTGCTTAACGGGTGTTCACCAAACTCGGTCAAAGGGTCAAGGTATTCCTAGAGTAAGCGAATTTGGCCCAGTTGGCCATCTTGTCATTGTATTTCAACCGTGAGTAAAAACTGTTTTGGCTTTTTCTAGTATGGCCTTTACATTCAGTTTCGACTGCGTCGCTTAGTGAATCGTTTCTATTTCAGTTATGGGACACACACCATAACCCGAAACTTGTCATGGAGGAACTTAAAGACTCCCTGAAGAAACTGCGAACAGATTATGTCGACATGTTCCTTATTCACTGGCCTACAGCGCTGCAAGTATAATACAAATGTTTTCATAACAGTACGATATACCTCTCATCAGCCAAATTGTTTGCTAATGGAATGGATTATCTTAATTGAAATGACAGTCTTTTGATAAACACATATTTTGCATCTACTCATTAATTTCTATTCTACAACTCTAAATAAGCCGGCAAATACGTGTATCTGCCTGCCTGCTTGTTTGTGTTCAACGATATTTATATCAATGTAACATCCATACTGGGTTTCTCACCATTTTTGTAGTTACTCACAAATAACAGTTGAAAGCATATACTATTTTACGCTTTGAAAATACACATACGTAAAATGCCGAAACGCCGAATGGCTTCGTTTTTTCGCAACGATGCCAACATAATTATTTCTTGCACCGACTTCATTAAATTTCCCTTATAAAGCAAATACGATATTTTACTGATACAAAACAGTTTGTCGTACGCCGAAGACTCTGATTTCAGGATCAGGATTTTAGCGGAGATAAAATCGCACCAGCAGACGAGAATGGGAAAGTACTGTGGGCGTGTTATCCGCTAGAAGATATTTGGAAAGTATGGCTATTTTGCTTATTTTTTTTAAGTCATCTAAAAGGTTCTACTTGAACGCCCGCACCTGCTCGAAACAACGATCTCAATTGTAAAATTCGAGTGGCGATTCGTGCCAAGATGTATATCATATCCGGCAACTGTAGTGAAAGCACTATTTGGCCCAGAAGTTCAGCCTGACTGAAACAATAAACTAGTAATTGAACAGATTTTCTGGTATAGTTTTTACTATGTATGTTTAATTTTGTAAACTGTACTGTCTCATTTCCGCCCAGGAGTAGGAAGTATAATTATGTCAGGTAGTTTTGTTTCATATTTACTGTAAAGATCAGTGTCTGAATAATTCATTGTAGGAGATGGAGAAGTGTCAGCATGCTGGAATGGCAAGAAATATTGGTATATCTAACTTCAACAGCAAACAGACGGACAGAATCTTTAAATGTTGTACCATCAAACCAACAAACATGCAGGTCAGGGAAATAGCTCGTATACTTATATGTGTAACGAATGCCTTTAAAGTTCGTAATCATAGGAAAACTGGAACATTTTATACGAAATGTAAATTTCATCTGTGCAATTGTTTTTGTGTCAGTCTATCCTAGCTGTGCCGGAAATAGTAACCGAGTTCAAGCGTATAAATTACTATGGTCATGCATTTGCATAGTGTGTATTGGCGTTTCCTAAACTAGCATATCGATTTCATTTTGTATGATACAACAACTTAATATTTTCATGTTTCCTGTAGGAACTATACACAAGCTTTGTTGAAACAGCTGTTTGGTTGTTTATTTTTACACCAAGTTCCGACTTACGATCTGAGTTTGGGTCTTCAAATATGTTAGCATTGGTAGGTTTCCACTGCCTCGACTTACTCATGAACGAACTGAACTGTTTAGTAATGGAGTAATGCAGTTGGTTTTTTTAAATGTTTATCTGAACGTTCAAGATTTAGCATCTCATATTTTGCACCAATCCTTGCTTTTACAGATTGAAATATCACCGTATTTTGCAAATGAACGTTTGACAAAGTTTTGCCAGGAGAAGGGGATGGTTGTCACGGCGTACGCGCCTCTAGGAGCTCCCTCACGACCATGGTAAGGGGCACACCTAGATTGGAATTTTAAATAAATGTTGACACATTTACTACTTCTAAAAGATACAAATGCGGTTGTACCAGGTTCGAACCAAACAGGAATCAAATTTACGCGTTCACATCCATCGAACTGTAAGCCTTTTTTCTTCTATTTTGCTGTGACAACTGAACTATCAGAGATACAAGCAAGGATGCTTTGAAACACTTGACATTGTCTATCAAATACGTGGGTTATGCGTCATAAATCAATATTATGAATCAATATAATGAATCAACATGTCTTTTTAAATAATTGATAGTCGTGAATTTTTTTCTGTTAAATGTGAAAAGTGAAACAGAGGTATTCTATTATAGGAGAGAGTCGGGAGAACCAAGTCCATTTGAAGATCCTGTTCTCACAGAAATTGCAACACGCAAGGGGAAATCCGTCGCCCAGGTATAGCTACATTTGATCACTTGTACAAAGTTAGGATTTTCGTGAGATTTGATGAAATTTCAATGGGACTAAGGTTATACTAGTCTAAAAATTCAAGCATCTGACTGGTTGGTTCAGAGTACACATTTGAAATTTATTAATGGCTGCGCTGTATTTTGAGACTGGCGTCGGTCTTGGGGACGCCTAGAATCTTCTGCCAACAACTTGTTAACATTATTTCCACAAAAAGCAAACACAAAGAAAACAATTTAAAATGTCTCACAGTAAAATATGTGACTTGAAAGATTTTAGACAGATATGTATGCAGAAGGTGGTTAGAGACAAACCTATATTTGTATAAAAACTGAGCCAGGCAAGTTTTACGGTGGTTACAATATATTTGTTGACTTACTGATAAAATTCTTATTGCAGGTAATAATAAGATTCCATCTTCAGAATGGAATTTCCGTGGTTCCGAAGAGTATAACACCATCTAGAATTAAAGAAAATATTGATGTAGGTATATTTTTTCCTAAATCAACCACTTAATCACTGTACATTAAAAATTGTAACCCACAAGTATACTATAAATGGATGCAGATTATGTCGTGTTTAATGACCCCATTGGTTTTATCTCCTCTGGTTAGAAGCTATTTTAAAGAAAATTTGGATTATAAAAACGTGCTTAAACGTAACCTTGTTTTCCCATTGATAATTTGTTCTTGGCAGGTAATCGACAACTACTCCGCCGGTGATTCAAATATTTTGGTAAACTTTGTTTATCAACAAAGCAGTCGGCCCATTTCATTATTACAACTCGTACTCTAGTACATGTATAACTGCAGTTTTCCAGGTTTTGTAGAAAAACGAGAAAATTCAAACTATTTCAGGTTTTTGATTTCGAACTGTCTGAAGAAGATATGAAGAAAATAAAAGACTTAGACAGGAATCTCAGGGTTTATAAAGAACCTATGTAAGTCTCTTTTCTACTTCTTTTGTTTTTTCTTGTTGATTCGAATAGAAGTACATTGCATCATCTACAGAGCACACTTAGAAGTCGATGTATCGAAGATTTTTCACGAAGAATAATGGGAAAGAATACAGCTGATTTTGGAAGGACATTCCCTTTATCACCGAGAAGTTAAATTGTACAAACTTTGAAGATATTATCATCATAATTGTGTGTCTTATTTCATTCAGTGTGGCCCTTTTTCGATTTAGAAAATTTGGTTAAAGTTTTGTGTGCAACTTGCTATCAAATGATGTGTTGATCATAGTCTGTATATATATACCCACAGTAGTGGTATATCGCCTTGGGCAACATTAATCATAACCGGAATATATACGCAATATAGAGTATATCGCCTTAGGTAATATTAATCATAATCAAGAAATAATGGGGTAAATCGCCCTAGATATTTTTAATAATAATACGAATATACTCACAGTATGGGAATATCGCCCCGGGTAATATTAATCGTAATCAGGATAAATACCCACAGTCGGGGTATATCTCACGGGAAAATATCAGTTATAATCAAGATTTATATATCGTATGTAAAAAAAAACTCGTATAATGATAACGTATGATATATCCCATCTACTGACTAGTGCTATTTCGAATCTTTTCTTTTTGTACTCAAAAGCAATGTAAATGTTAATGATAAAAAAGCTATACTCCCACATTTACACTGGATAGAAAACATCTTATATGGATATCCTGATAGCACTTCATATACGTTTTACAAATACAAATATACTTTTCAGAGCTATTGGGCATCCAGAATATCCATTTGACGAACCGTTTTGATATGTGGCAAATGCTGGCTGCGGATCTGTGGATTTTAATTTCACCATAGATGTGCGACATAACATAGAGAATCGACTTTCATGCTGGAATGTACTCACAAAGCAGAATAAAATATTTTATCACATGGTTGTTTTTTTTTTTTAGGAATATATGTTGTTATCGGGCTATGTCTGGGAGTATATATTATTACCGGGCTGTATGTGGGAATATATGTTGTTATCGGGCTATGTCTGGGAATATATGTTGCTTCCGGGCTATGTCTGGGGATATATGTTGTTACCGGGCTATGTGTGGGAATATATGTTGTTATCGGGCTATATCTGGGAATATATGTTGTTACCGGGCTATGTGTTGGAATATATGTTGTTATCGGGCTATTTCTGGCAATATATGTTGCTACCGGGCTTTGTGTGGGAATGTTTGTTGTTATCGGTCTATTTCTGGGAATATATGTTGCTACCGGGCTATGTGTGGGAATATTTGTTGTTACCGGTCTATGTCTGGGAATATATGTTGTTACCGGGCTATGTGTGGGAATATAATTATGTTGTAACCGGGCTATATATGGAAATATATGTTATTACCGGGCTATGTGTAGGGATATATGTTGTTACCGGGCTATGTGTAGGGATATATGTTGTTACCGGGCTATGTTGTAACCGGGCTATATCTGGGAATATATGTTGCTACCGAGCTATGTCCAAAGCATTACCAGATTATGCTCCTCCTAGTTATATTTGATATTCATCCAATATCATTTGCCTACCCTCAGAGAACTGAAATATTATTATTGTTGTTGTTCACAGTTGTTGTTGTTATTGTTTTTGCCCTTCATTACATTAAATTCTACCTTTTGTATAATGTAAGTTATACTACTGTCGGACAACAGACACCCTCCTATTTTCCACTTGAGATAATTTAGCCCGCTGAAACTTTTAACAGGCTAGAGTAAATAAATATAAAAGATAGAAATTTTACGTTACTTACAATGCTTTTATGTTTGAAGTGATTTTACTATAGAATTCTTAGACATTTTGAACATAACATACATTATTACGCATGAAGAAAAACATTTTTTTTTTGTATTTGCGACCTAATAAATTTACAGTTAGCTTATGGCATAGTAAATTCCCGACTCGATTTCCTAAGCCAATCATCTGCTTCAGTTTTAATATAAACGTTATTATGAATACATGTCATCTTGTCAATATTTAACTAATTTCCGTGTAATCGGACAGTTTAATTATTACTAGAGGGCAAATTGCAATCGTTGAAAATATGTTGATACTATATTGATACAATATAATCTTACATTATATGTCTAATTGATAAGTACGAATTTTTAAGTTGAGCGAAAGTAAATACACTTATTAAGCATAATTGAGCCGTGCCATGGGAAAACCAACATAGTGGCTTTGCGACCAGCATGGATCCAGACCAGCCTGCGCATCCGCGCAGTCTGGTCAGGATCCATGCTGTTCGCTAACGGTTTCTCTAATTGCAATAGGCTTTGAAAGCGAACAGCATGGATCCTGACCAGACTGCGCGGATGCACAGGCTGGTCTGGATTCATGCTGGTCGCAAAGCCACTATGTTGGTTTTCTCATGGCACGGCTCAATTAATAAATTTTAAAAGGTTCATTCGACTAACAGATGAAGCTTATATAACGTCTGGGAAAAATGCTTATAAGATACTAAAGAATAAAAGAAAAAATTGACACACTTTTAATTTCTCATTAAATATTTATTTTGTACAAATTATTATAATATCAAAATAATCTCATAAACGTGGATTTCTTGTCCAGTACTTTATAAAACACAGCATGCTGACCACGGCTATCTTCTGTTGAAAGCGAACAACTCGTTGAACAGGTTAAACGACAATATTCTGGAAGACAGAGGATGAATTTTCAATTAAAAATGAGGTCCTAAGAACGAAATAATCTAAAGATTTGGTAACATTAGCAATGTTCACGAGCTGTATGTTATCCAATCCACGCTGGTTATCAATCGCAAACAATCATAGCTTGTAATTCTCAAATATTTCAACTGATATATTTAAAAAACAACAACAAACGCACCAAACAGTGAGTAGCATTCTAAAACTAATCTATGGAGAAGTAAATCTTAACATTTCTTCCTTTAAAATATATAAAGAAACAAAGAAATAAAACTGTTAAGAGCAGTACTCACCCATTTGCGTTCATGTTCATCGGTGTGCCAGACATAGGATTGCAGCCCAGCCGCCATGTTGGACACCCTTGGCACGTGCGACCCTGATACTGATACATCGACTCCTGTCTGCAAGTTATTGGTATGAACATGGCTGGACACCGTAATGGAGGACAGTTAGCTGCATTCACTGTGTTGATAATATCACTCACAGGAATGATCTCTTTTAAGTCTCTAATTGAAGGCGAATTGTTTGGTTTCAAAAGTTTTGTAGTGTCTATTGAAGTGTTTGGAATTGTTGTAGATTCAGCCTGGTTACCTCTTCCGAGACACCCGTCTTTCCATTTTGGACATTTATAGCAAACTTTGCCATTGTAGTCATATGGCTGTTCTTCTCTACATTCAGGAGGTATTAATATTTTTGTACATGGCACAAGTGGGCATGATGTTTCGGGTTTGTTCTGTCCTGATGGTTCTAGCACAGTCTTTTCTGTTGTTGTAAGCGGTCCAGCAGTTGGATAGTTTATATTTGGCTTTGGTGGAAGGGGAACACAGCCTTCACGCCACTGTGGGCACATGTAACATGTCTTACCTTGGTACTGGAAAGGTCGCTCTACCCGACATTCTGGAGGAATTAATATATAGGGACAACCAAACATTGGACATGACATTTGTTGCAGGTTTCCTGGCTGTTGTGATGACTGCGAATTGATAGTTATACAGCTCTTCTTTTGCTTTGGACAATCATAACAGGTCTTTCCTTGGTACTGATAAGGTTGGTCTTCCTTGCACTCTGGAGGAATGTATATCATTGGACAAGCTTTTATAGGACAATTTGTATCTGGCTTCCTTGCTGGAATTATGGGAAACTCTCTATTAGAATTTGACACAAATTGACCGGAAGGCGATGGCATACATCCTTCTCGTGGTCTTGGGCAGCCTTGACACATTTTACCCTCGTGTGGATACACTGGAGTTTCTATGCATTCTTGTGGAATGGTCATCATTTCACATTTTAACAGAGGGCATGATTTTTCTGGGGTTTCTACTCTGCCTATGATTTCGGGAGTAATCTGAATATTGGGTCTCGGTGGAACCAACAAACATTCTGGTATTACAGAAGGACACTTCTCGCATACATTTCCCCTAAAATTGAAAAATTCCCGCTGGTAACAACTCGATGGAATATCAGCACGCCTTTCACATTTCATAAGTGGACACGTTGGCAGTTTTGGAGTATTTCTACCCGGAAAACTAGTAGCACATGCGGGACTTCGCACCGGACATTTGTAACAAGTTCTTCCTCTGAATTCAAATGGCTGATCAATTTTACATTCAGCTGGAATATTGTAATCTATGCACGGAAATTTTGGACAAGGTACCTCTGTTCCTCCAAAACGGTTACCTCCCGCAAAATTCAAGACATTTAGTCTTTCCTGTTCCCGGCAGCCCTCTTTCCAGCTTGGACAATGTGTGCACGTTCGACCCCGATGTTGAAACTCCCTCTTTACCTGGCAATCTTTTGGAACGTAAGAGTCGCAGACCAACAATGGACAAGAAACTATAGGTACAAGAGAATCTTTTAGAGAACCCTTATCAGACGGAGTTATTTTGCAGCCTTGTCGCCAACGGGGACAACCTTTACAGGTGAGTCCTTCATGCTGGAATGTTGGAATTTCCCGACATTCATCGGGAATTAACTGAAGAGTACAAGGTTTTACAGGACATTGGGTATCTCCTTGAGAAGGCATCAAATCAGGCACACACCCGGTCCTATGTACTGGACACTTTTCACAAATCTTTCCCATATATTCGTATGTTTCTATTTGAGCACATGTCTGTGGAATGTTTCCAGTACATGTTAGATTTGGGCAGTTACTCTCCGGAGGTAAAACATCCTTGATTTTGTTTGACTGATCTCTACAAGAATCTTTCCACTTCCAACAACTGGTACATTTCTTTCCATTTCGCTCAAGAACTTGAGCAACTCTGCAGTGGTCTGGTATAAATTCAAGTGTGCATATCATATCTGAACACAGTGGTAACTTTGTGACGTCATTTCCGGAACTTCCCAGTGGAACGTTTGAAGGTGTTGTCTTTGGTATAGAAGAGTCGAGAAGTACAGGTTGCTCTGCTGTTGGGATATCAGGAGGTGGGGGCTGTGACACAACTGAAATACATGAATATAATTACAGTTGTAACAAAGAAAACATCTGCATTTTCTTTTTACATTGAAGTGATTTATGTAGCGTTTGTTGACCGGAACAGTTTTAGTACAACTGGTGTTTGATACATCCATTACTTCTATGGCCTAAGTCAGGAGTTCTGAGTCACAGGTTCTAAATGATAAAGTTCGAAGTTCAAATGACCTTTATAGTCTTCCATAGAATAGGCCTGCACTTCATTATGGAATTACACAATCAAATTTAAGCATAAAACGGAGTGGGAGCAATGTCCTGGATTTTTTTCTTAATATAAATGAAAGAATTAAGGTCTGCATGGCAAAATAAATGTTAGGTACAAGAATGTAGATCTATGCCAGAGTACCGCACGTGTTTGCCACATCAGCATCTGAATGATGGCATAGCGACTAATTATTTATTTCGTATTTCATCTACCATTACAATTACCAAGTACATATAGAGAGAGAACGTACGATTCATGACTACTGTTTTATCATCAGTGCATAAAGGAGAAGCTGTTCCAATAAAAGTTGTGCTAGAAGCAACCATGACTAAATTTCATTTTCCATCTGAAATGTTTTCAGTCTCTATTAACCTGTGAATAATGTAAAATTGAAGGTTCACCTTTAGGCTCTCTAAATGTTGCCTACAAGTTTGACTTTCTTTGTATTCTAGAACACTTTTTGCTGGGTTAAACGTGACACTGACAGAGTTAAAGGCCATATGGTCTCCTTCGTGCTTTTGACGGTGGAAAAAGATCACGTGTTCTTTTCCAGGCATTGTTTTAATGCACGTGCGGGCACCTGAATAGAACCACCGACCTTCCGTAAGCCAATTAACTCTCTAGATTTCTACACCACAAGCGAGATCTCGAACCAACGGTGGTAAGATGACATTATCTTAACCACCCGTCCATGAATGCCCCTTTTGGATTACTATATACATTGTTCTAGTAAATGGAGAGGCCTCCATATTCACTCAAAGGTAGTTAGTGATTGTAAATAAATAGTTATCATATATGTTGTACAAAATGCTATTCATAAAAATGCTAGTACTGAATGTAAATATATAGGAATCTAAAGCGAGTTGTTCACGATCTGTAACAGAAATGTGCTCTGTAAATAGTAGGAATCTAGAGTACATGACAGTAAAACAGTATCATTGAACAAAAATGTCCCGAGTGGCAGAACTATACGTCGTTATCGTTCTCGGTTCTTAGAATATAATAAATACAAATTTAATTGGGAAACTATGTTTTAACTTTCTATTCGAGTGATTTTATAAAGATGACATACCTGTGTGAAATACCCTATTGCTTAGTTCACTACGTTTTTTTATATATAAAATTGCTTAAAATCCGTGTAGAATGTACATTTTGTTCATCATTGCAAAACGTCTCAGAAATTAGTGTATTAAAATAATGTGAGCTCTTTTAATCACATTATTTTCACACAATAATTACAAGGATACATTGCTAACATGTATATTAACATGAATTTGTGTCAAATACAGAGTTCACCACAAACACTATTTCACAAATATTTTGAGCATTATATTTACCGAAGAAGTGTAAAAGGTTTGATTTATTCACTACTTTTCAAATACTAAATAGATAATTGTACTTACCAGCAGATATTATCGTTAAATATAGAAAACAACTTCCTATCGAATATGTAAGTTCCATTGCTATTTTTTCACTGATGTATTGTAATATTTCCCTTTTTCCTTTGCTCAGCGTGTCAACAGTTTCATCTTATATAGTAGTTTGTGTGAATTGACTAATTGAGCGAACGTGACGTTAATTTGTACACAAACGTAGTGGTCAGTTATTCTGACGTTATCCGTCATTTTTGACGGGAATGGTCACTTTGTACCAGTTAATGGTCAAATTAAATACGATACTTAAAAGTTTATGGTCCACACGTGCATTGTACTGGCTAGAATGTTAAGCAGTTATTTTGTTTGTTTTCGAGACTCCTACCTTTTTGAAAAGATTAGCAATTTGTTTTGTTGTCTTGATTGCGTTTAAATGTTTGCAAGGAGTGATCAAAACATGCAGATTAGTCAAGATGGCGATGTTACTCCTTACAAACGTGTTGTAAGGAAAGTGAGTGTTGAAGTAATATTAACCCTGGAAAAATCCTTAAAAATCTTAGTATTTTACATCATTTCGCAGAATTTTGTTGATTTTTTAGTCCGTGAAGTAAAGATCAATACTTAAACATTTTTTTCACAGTGTTAATAATATTTTATTTTTAACTTTTCTTTATATAAGCACTACTTTTGATAAGACGAAATAAGCGCTATCTCGTTGATCATTCTACAGAATTCAGGAGTTTTTAAATCATCAACGATCTTGATTTGTTTTCATTTTATCGTCCAAAAAAGAAATATTTTTCATAAAACTTTCAAGATATCTAAAGTAGTATGAATATTCTATCTCTGTAAAAAAAGTAGTAAACTTTATTCTTTTTCACTTTTAAATTTGTGAATTTGTCCGAAAATGCACTGTGGTCATAAGATTCGAATCATTAAAGATACCTTAAAATTTTAAAAAATCTGCTATCATGCTCGGAGACCTTTAGAGTGATATATGTAGCTGATTTCTTGCGGAAAAGAGCCGCAATTCATGAAAACCCTGTTAAAAATTAGTCACAGTAGTAGACCAAAAATATCGTTAAAACTGTGTGAACAATGTAACACCCTACAGTATATATATATATATATATATATATATATATATATATATATATATATATATATATATATATATATATATATATTTTTGAGATTTGAGTATATATATGCTAATGTTGAACCAGTACGAATGTGTAGTACAATTCGGGCTCGTATATAAAGCAGTATCGAAACTAATCTTATTGGGTTAGTGGACTTGCTGTGGCATGTGCATGTTCGTTTGTACTGCTAGGCGCTTTGCCGTAATTGGTCTGGTATATTGTGGTAGTGATTTAGTTCGTATTAATTAATTCTCTCTACTATATAATAATTTATAATGCGAACTTGTATCCTAGCGGATCTCACGTATGGGAAAGTCAACTGTTCTGAATATAATTATATCCCTTAACACAAATTATCTATATATATTCAATGTATCCTCGAGATCCAGTTAACTTTCAGAGAGAGAAAATATAGCTTCTCTGGTCCCAATCAGTTATAAAGACTAAAAAGTCACTACTGATTTGTGAGACATGAAAACAGAGATTTGAGTATATATATGCAAATGTTGAACCAGTACGAATGTGTAGTACAATTCGGGCTCGTATATAAAGCAGTGTCGAAACTAATCTTATTGGGTTAGTGGACTTGCTGTGGCATGTGCGTGTTCGTTTGTACTGCTAGGCGCTTTGCCGTAATTGGTCTGGTATATTGTGGTGGTGATTTAGTTCGTATTAATTAATTCTCTCTACTATATATATATGTATATATATATACTAGCCCTATATTTATAATATGGCCTTTTTTAACTAAAAGTCTCAAATACTAGTACACGGAATCAGCACAAAGAATACTGCACGTTCTCACAGCCACACGCTTTCAAAAGGCACTCGTAAAGGTTGTAATGTCCAACAAGTCAAGAGTATATAATTTTGTCTTGGATAACAGAATGCAGACTCAATCAAAACATGTACGTATACACGTTTAATTAAAACTTCAAACGCTGACTTAATTCGGTTTTATACAGGTAATACATTTAGCCTCCATGACTGTCGGGTCGGGAGGTATAATTATCCATGCTAGAGTTATCAGAGCCTATATCTATGTTACGTCCATAATCTCGTACATCAGTAGATATAACTACAGGAGTATAGTTATTCAATTGATTATCATTATTTTTATTATTATACCATCTTTAAATAGCGCCCTTTTTCATGATAAACTCGTTCAAAGGCTCTTAACATAGCGTAAAGGCAGCCACTCAGGGCACCAAATTCATCCTCTACTAAAAACAGACACAGAACGAGCTGACCAGAGGGACAGAGTGAGACAAAGCCAACAGAACAGATAGAGAGAGAGAGAGAGAGAGAGAGAGAGAGAGAGAGAGAGAGAGCGAGCGAGCGAGCGAGCGAGCTAAATTTTAACATCTCTTAGAGGGAGAGAGAGAGAGAGGGGAGGGGGGAGAGATCTTTTAGATACAGGCTTGTCCGGTTAACTTAGCCTAGCTCTTTGCGAATAGACAGCCTGGTTATTTAACGTGCCCGGTGTATAGCACCGATACACTTGAAGCCGTCTTTCCTTGGAAGAACCCGCACAGGCCTCTTAGGTGAGAGACACACGAGAGCATCTCGGGATTCGAACCCCGGACCTCTGGATTGACAGTCAAGCACGAAACCACCAGACCATCGGAAGGTTGTGGGTTTGATCCTCTGCTATGTCATACCAAAGGCTGTTAGCACTCTTTTTTGCACTGTGCATTTAAAAAGGGATGTAACGAGGCAAAACACGTCTAGTTTCTCGCACAAGAGCTTTTTAATTCATTCTTAATTCTTCCTGTATTCTCGTAAAGAATCACTTGATTTTTAAATGTAGGTAAAACGATGTTCGATTATATCTGCATACTTCATTATATATCATAAAGCACAGATACTAACCAGTATCTGTACTGAGAGCTTATACTTAAAATGACTCAGTCTACCTTTAATGTCAGACGCTTTTCTGTTACGTTCTGGATGTTCATTTGAGTAATTTTTCTTTTAAGCGATTTAAATTGTCTACAAAGAGCACTGAAATTATATTTCCCTAGCAAATATATTTGTTAATTTTTTCAATAAATTCGATAAATAATATCGAAATATCCCACGTTATTAACATCATTCTCCAGTACTGTACATTCCTAACATGAAATATACAAGTTACAAGTAGGCTTCTATAAAAAAAAATCTATGTCTGGTTATATGATAGGGTGTGCTATGTACGAAAAACAGTTTCCCTGATTCAGATCACTGTGACCTATTAGGGGTCATCATTCTGTTGGTGATGGCCAACCTTCGTATCTAGTTTAAAGATCCTCGGCCCAAGCTTTCTTGGGTTATAGTCTGGAAACTGTTTTCTTGGTCCAGGTCACTGTAACCACGACCTAATGATCTCAAAATCAGTAAGTCATCTTCTGGATATGATCAACCTCCGCCAATCCAAGGACTGTAGACCCAAGTATTTCCTAGTTACTGTATTTCATTTAAAAATGTTCAAAAGCTACCACTGCAATAATTGTACACTGAAGTCTTTGGCTCCAAGTCCGAACTTGGCCCTGATGAAAGCTGCCAAATTAGCATCTTACCATTTTTGCAAGAACCTCACCTGACAAGCTTGTTTGTCAACTGCCCCGTTCGTTTGGGACCAAGAGAATAAGCTTTAGAAAAGCTCGGAAGAAAATCCCAATCGAACGGATGTCTGCCGGAAGTGAAAAAAAAATATCATTCTTTTCTTTTTATTGTTAATGTGCTATTTAAAAAAGAAATTCTAAACATTTTATTTGTTCTAGTTGATTACTCAGTTTGTAAGTTTTATATGTCGAATTTCTTCCTTGCTTTGATCACGTGATTAATATCTCTGCTACTACCTCTGCCTACTATCGGATGGAAAACACAGAAGATCTTCTAAAAACAGAAGACGCACAATCGAACATCTCGGAAGAGCTCTTCTTATTCCGGCAGATCTTCCCTGGCCCAAAACGAACGGGGCAGTTAACGAACCGCCAGTTACACAATAAATTTATTTAACTGAATGACGTATATCTTAACGTGACTCAATGCATATGCATATCTTTGAATCAGTACTGCGGACAAAAAATAGTGTGTGTGTGTGTGTATATATATATATATATATATATATATATATTGCAATTAATAACTGAACCGTTTCCAACATTTGTAACAATAGTATTACATTATATTTCTTTATTTTAAACGAACAATTATTTTCGTCTTAGAGGATTTCAAAACCTACTTGTGCGCAAGCGCATTGGGCCATTTTAGACTGGCTCACCGTAATTAACACTAGAAAGTGAAATCAAACGCCGTAAAATTAGTAGATTAGTCTAATTCCTCCTAGTTTGAAAGCCAACACTATGGAGAGGTCTTGACAGACCTCTAGAATGAGCATTTCTCTCGATACGTCGTTGTCCTTCCTTTGATTTTATGATATATTGCAGGAACTAAAACTATATAATTAAGAGGGTCCACACAACTACGGACTTCCATGCCACATATTTTATAGCTTTGCACTTTCTTTTGCTATATAAGCACTAACAAAAAGGTACACTTTTTAAAACTTTCATTCCCAATCTTTGGCGTTTTTTAAATGTGAGTTAGCACCCGCAGTCCTGATAGTGCCAACGGAAAATTAACAAATGATGAATGAGGTAGCAAAATAGATTTTCTCTATAAAGAGCAGAAAAGTCAGTCAGAAAGCTTTATCATGTGCATGTCTTTATGTATAGGATGGTTGTCCTTCTACAGGGTAAAACAAAAAACAATAACAAAAAACGAGTAAATCATAATCATTATCTCAGTACTTTGCCTATCAATGAGATTTGAGATGTTATTTTTTACAGGACTATTTGACACCAATATTAAAGTTTTCTGAGTAGTTTTATGTAATGAGTGGTACATCCGCTGATGACTTTTTGCCAATAATAAGATTAACTTCTAAATTACAAACAAAATCGTTAAATTCGATTCAGACTGGATTTTTCCCTGTTCAGGGTAATTGTGATTATTTTAAGCTCATGTAGCAGCTTCAGATAAACAATAAACAAGTAACTAAGTATGAGAATTAAATAGTGCTTCCAACATAAGCATGTACTATCGTGCAATGCATTATCATGTTCTTCATACAGAATGTTTCAAAATACTGTATAACGGGTGTTTTCGCGAAATGAATATTTTCGCTATTTTCGCGACCTCCATGAATTCGCTGTTTTTTCGTCTTGGGTTTTCTATTTCTCTGGGTCTCCATGACTTCACTGATGCGTTGTTTTCTATGCTTGTTCTGCAAATATATATAGTAAAACAACATGTAATTAATTATGTATGATAGAATTACCTGTGACCTACTTATGCGACAGATGATGACCGGAATAATTTGAACAACTTTGAAAAGAAGAAGAAGAAGAAGAAGAAGAATATTTTATTGACTTAAACTGTACACAGTTTCTCGTCATACATATATACATATAACAATAAACATAGCTTAACAATAAGGTCATAGTTACTGTAAAATAAATCAATAATTAACAGATCTATATACCAGTAGTTTGCTCACAAGTTAAAGGAACCAACCAAGTATCATTCTTAGGAGTGTAAAAGTCCCAGGGCCAGGATCTCCTTGAATTAACTGATATAGAAAAAAATATTTTTTTTTCTGATAAGGTAATGATAGAACCATGTTCTTTTGGCATTTTGCCCCTCTTTCGTATTCATGTTGTTTCTCCATTCATGAAAAAGAATTGCTGGAAAGCCTTTCTTATTTTTTATTGCAATATAATACAAAAATGCATTGGCGATCAATCTGGTGGTATGTATGTTACTGCAATATACCAGTCACTATCAATTTTAAAGAAGTCTTTTGTTAATTTCATCGGCATGCAACACCATAATGGCTTTTTTCACTAGTTTAACCGCTTGTTTTATATAGATAATTATGTCGCCGCTTGTTTTGTGCGACGATGCTGAACCTTTCTAAAGGAGTGTATCTATATCCATTTAGATCAATTTTAGAATTTTTATTTGTCCAAGTTTCATATAAATATACAATATGAAAATTTGAGACAAAATTAGTATTTACTACATGATCGAATCTTTCTATGTTCCATGATGGGTCTCATGTAACCCCCAGACTTGTGCCTGTGGCGTATGTATATATTCGTTGAGTGCCTTTTCATATTGAATTTATTAAACGAGTTGAATAAAATAATAAAATAAGAGGCTCTGCTAAATTTAGTTTGGAGTCTGTGTTAATCATTTGGAATTTAACCGGGACAAAATTTGGACTATTCTTGCATTTTAGAATAGTTAATATTTTGTTACTTTTCAAAACAAACTTTCAACGGCTGTTGCCGGTTTGTTTTTCTGCTACCTTAAGTATTTATAACACAATTCCAAAGATAGTATTGCAGAGAAATCACGCTTTAAATCGTTTAGAATAAGACTGTTGTAAACGGTTTTGTGAAACGGGACCGGCTGTTTACCCTCATATGATCTGATTGGATATCATTTACTTTCCTTCCTTATATAAGCTTATGCATGTTGCGCATTATCTAAGCAGGACAGGTACTCTATTATTATTAGGATCTTGTATAAAAATGGAGGCATTCGGGTAATTTCTTTGATAAAAAGTTGTAAGAGTCTTTCTGACTTTTCTTGGAATAAACTTTAAATAGACTGGCTAATGTTATGCCTTTGGTTATATGGTACTTAAAAGCGAATTCCTATCAGTTTAAAATTTCACCACATTTCATCGCATTTTCTCTTAAGAAAAAAAGATAAGTCACAGGTTACATCCAAAACGTCTTTAATTACAGGTATATTTTAAACAACAAAGCGCAGACGTTATGATATAACATTTAACCTTTAAATTATGTGCTTGGGTGTTTTGATTTTATAGTGAGAATTAATGGATTTTTTTCTACGTTTCCTTATGTGCTGCATGTGATTCTATATTAAATTCATATGTACAGGTCTTTCTTTCAGTCCTTTTATTAACAGTGCGCAAACTTACTGAAACGCGACAGAACGATATTATGTAAATTTTAATTGATATTGTCGTATATTCATTTTATACCGATAGTTGTGTAAAAAAGGTCGATTGGGTGGGTGGCCATAGGGACTGGAGCGAGTCATAGTATTTCGCTCAAAACAGATTATCTTTTTTTTGCGTAAAATGAATCTTTTTACGTAAAATATCTACATAGATTTGAATGATTTGTAATTTTCATTACCTGTAAAACATGTGACAACAAAACGTATACTGAAATGTTAGGTATTCACAAATGTAACCAATTTATATACTTTTAAGAAAAAAATCCATATGCTTTTACTTAACTGTATTCACTGCTTCGTTATTTTCAATATCAGTCGGAGAAGGTGCAAATACGTCAATTATTGTAGATCTATCCAAGTGAACTGGAATTGAAATTAAAAAACATGAAATGATGGCAATTACCGACATTGTAAAAGATACGCTAAAAATGAACTAAAGAATTTTATAAAAGACTCCATTAAGGAAGCTACAAAGGTTATTGTTTCTCCCGTTTCCAAAGCGTATGAGGAAAGGACCCGAATTCGACGAGGTAATGTAACGAGTTGAACAGTTAGAAGTCCAGTAATAGTAGGCTATAATAATTGACTTCGACTCAAAGACTGATTCTGGAAAATAGATATATTTGATTAAGAACAAACCTCGCACACTTGCTAAGTACATTGTCAAAGTGTACTTGTACAGACGTCATAGTCTATATAAGTTGATAAAACAGTAGAGATAATATTACTTGCATCATATTATTACGTATAGATCAATTCCAAGTTTCAACAAACATAGTACATCACTATTATTATATATTTATTTTTGAAGACAGAGCTATTACTACATCATATATAGTTGTATTCGTTTTTGACTTCTTATACATTCATTGTATGATTACTTGCATGTTTAAAAGTGACTTATAGGCCCATTGGGCCGGTTGTATTTTGTATGTATTTGTATCACCTAGTTTTGTAAAAATGTTTACACATGTCACTATAATAAATAACTTAACTTACTTACTTAGTAGTAACAGGACGAGTCCGAATAGTGTACCAGATCAAACAATGTCGGAATTTCCGGTCGTATTAGGCGCATACACCGACGATATCGTTGATATTGACAGCTTGCACCGCGTCTGTAATAAAGGGAACGGAAAAAGGGACACTGAAGTTTTGGCAAAATTTATTACTTCTTTCGCTGACAATTTCTTCAGAGTGGGAAATAGTTGAAAGATTGTTAGGCCAGCATTTTTTAATTTTCTGGTTTACGGGAGCGCCGGCCCTATTTTTTGACAAAACAAAATAAAAATAAAAGTCATTTTCAGTACTTTTATTTTCATTTTACCCGCCGACCGTCCGTAATTCCTGCTGCCAAAAATAAAAGTTTAACTGTATGGTAGAGGTTTTTAATCTAGATCAGTAGACGCATGAAAAATGGCGGCCTGCATAAATGTAAATTGTGTGAAATTAAATTGGAAAAATATACAAGTTTACAGACAATAATCTTTGGAATGAGTTGGCAGAGATAATAAGTGTTGTAAAGAAACTGGATCTGAGTAGAAATTACGGCACCTAAAGCTCAACATTAGGAGTAATCACCTACGAAAAATGGCCTTCACTATCGGTATCAAAGCTGTCCAGATGTTGAAAAATCTGGCGTATCACATGTACAAGATTTGTTGTCTGTATATTATAATTGGACAACGATCGAATTCATGTGGGACTGTCAGAAAAATACCACAATTGATAAAAAGGAAAGAAACCAAAGAAATGGCAAAATGGAAGAGCAAAAGTGAGTATCAGCTTGCTAAACATATTTTTTTTTTTTACTTTGAAGTCTTGAGGGTTAGAGAAGAAAAACTAACTAATTCCACAATTTTCAGTAGTTCTGTTCAAAACAAAGTGCAATTTCAATGTAAAATGACATGTCCTTGCAAATGCTTGACAATGATACATGTGATAAAAGATTCAAACTGGTCAAAATAATTGGACCGTCTTGATCTTGATATTTTACGGTGATACATCTCATCGACATTTTCTCACCGCGCCTGCGTCAAGTGTTGGGAACTTATAATTAGTCCAACTTTTTGATACAACTAATAAATAAATCCACTGGTTTTTCTGAGGTTCTGTAGCTCTGAATGAGTTCGCGTGGTAGAGAATTCCAATCGCGTAGTGTATTAGGTATGGATTCATGGTTGTTTAATATTTGCAAAGAGCTATAAAAATAAATTATATTTTATACTTCTTTGATATTTGTGACGGGCAATCTAATCCAGTGGAGATATTGGCCATATAAAATAAAAGATTATCTCAATATTTCCTAGGATCAAGTTCTAGCCAGGTACTATAACTCAAAACATAATTATGAAAATGAAACTCCAGGCAATATATTGTCATGTTCACTTAATAAAGTATACCAACAAAATCTGTAAGAAAACCCTTTGAAAGTATGTTTGGGACAAACATTGAGAGGGATAACGACAACAGGCCGCGCATGGTATTATTATGCGCATGTGCAAATATCATGTAAAAATAGCCATCTAAAAATAGACATCCCAAATAAAAGTCTATTTTTAGATAACTATAGCCTGTTTTCTGTTTTCATTTAACATCATGGAATGGGATGAGGAATTCACTATGAAGAATGACTCTTATTACGGTTCATTTGTGTCTATTGAGGCAGCAAAAAATGCCATTGACGACTTTAAATATATAACTTCTTCCTCATTCGACAAGACACTTCGGACAGTTTTGTATAGAAGGGAAAGAAATTATTGTTAGAGTTCAACACTAATTTCAGACCAGAAGCCGCACAAGTCATGAAGTATGTTAATAAGTCGTTTTTACGGCAATAGTGCATTGAAATAAAACAGCTATATAGCATGCTCTGTATTAGTAGTCTTACTCTATGTAAACATTCACGACTGTTATCAAAACTAGAAAGAAACAGTAACTTAAGTGCAGACAAGTATATATGGTTTGAGGCTGCGTTTTTTGGAAAATGGCTTTCCCTGTTGGATATTCTTCCTTGTTTGTATCAGTATTATAGGTAACCCTGCCCTAACTGTTGTCATGTTTCGATAGCTACGGCTGACCCATGGTATCTGTGAGTACTATGGATAACAAGCTCCGCATATTTTTGTACTTCAAAAGCATCATGTAGCTGGAACCTGGTATATATGAGTATTTTAGATAGCTATGCTCCGACTGTTGTCCTGGTTAGATAACAACAGCTGGGGCATAGTATATATCATTACTATGTTCACCATGCTTCAACCATTGTTGTGTTTCTGTTACCTCAGCGGAGCATGGTAAATACCATTACTATAGTTATCCATACTCCAACTGTACTGATGGTTCAGTAACAACAGCTTGAGGAC
This sequence comes from Mercenaria mercenaria, assembly GCF_021730395.1. Lineage (NCBI taxonomy): Eukaryota > Metazoa > Mollusca > Bivalvia > Venerida > Veneridae > Mercenaria > Mercenaria mercenaria. Next base: position 64,515,414 of record NC_069377.1, on the reverse strand, counting down.
GGTATATATATAAATACTATAGATAACCATGCCCAACCTGTTATCATGGTTCGATAACAACAGGCAGAGCATAGTATTTATCAGTATTATAGTTAACCATGACCAAACTAGTGATGGTTCGGAAGCAACAGATTGAGCACTGTATATATGAATACTATAGATAACCATGTCATAACTGTTGTCATTGTTTGGTATCAACAGGAAGAGCATGGTATATATCAGTATTACAGATAACCATGTTCTAGTTGATTTTGTAGTTCAGTAACAGCAGTGGGAGCATGGTAAATATGAGTACTTAATAGAGGGATCATGGTAAATATGAGTACTGTAGATAACCATGCTCCAACTGTTATCATGGTTTGGTAACAACAAGAAGAGCATGGTATATATCAGTATTACAGATAACCATGTTCTGGCTGTTGTTGTGGTTCAGGAGCAATAGTGGAAGCTTGGTAAATATGAATAATATAGATAACCATGCCCCAACTGTTGCCATGGTTTGGTAAGAACAGGAAGAGCATGGTATATATCAGTATTACAGATGACCATGTTCTGGCTGTTGTTGTGGTTCAGGAACAATAGTGGAAGCTTGGTAAATATGAATACTATAGATAACCATGCCCCAACTGTTGTCATGGTTTGGTAACAACAGGAAGAGCATGGTAAATATCAGTATTACAGATGACCATGTTCTGGCTGTTGTTGTGGTTCAGTATCAACAGTGGGAGCATGGTAAATATGAGTACTATAGATAACCATGCCCCAACTGTTGTCATGGTTTGGTAACAACAGGCAGAGCACGGTATATATTAGTATTACAGATGGCCATGTTCTGGCTGTTGTTCTGGTTCAGTAACAACAGTGGGAGCATGGTAAATATGAATACTATAGATAACCATGCCCCAACTGTTGTCATGGTTAAGTAACAACAGGAAGAGCATGGTATATATCAGTATTACAGATGACCATGTTCTGACTTTTTTTGTGGTTAAGTAACAACAGTGGGAGCATTGTAAATATGAGTACTTTAGATAATTATGCCCTAACTGTTGTCATGGTTTGGTAACAACAGGAAGAGGATGGCATATATCAGTATTACAGATGACCATGTTCTGGCTGTTGTTCTGGTTCAGTAACAACAGTGGGAGCATGGTAAATATGAGTACTTTAGATAACAATGCCCCAACAGTTATCATGGTTTAGTAACAACAGGAAGAGCATGGTATATATCAGTATTACAGATGACCATGTTCTGGCTGTTTTTGTGGTTAAGTAACAACAGTGGGAGCATTGTAAATATGAGTACTTTAGATAACCATGCCCCAACAGTTATAATGGTTCAGTAACAACAGGAAGAGCATGGTATATATCCGTATTACAGATGACCATGTTCTGGCTGCTGTTGTGGTTCGATAACAACTGCTGGATCACGGTAAATATGAGTACCATAGATAACCGTGCCCTAACTGTTGTTATGGTTTGGTAACAACAGGACGAGCATGGTATATATCAGTATTACAGATGGCCATGTTCTGGCTGTTGTTGTGGTTCAGTAGCAACAGTGGGAGCGTAGTAAATATGTGTACTATAGATAACCATGCCCTAACTGTTGTCATGGTTTGATAACAATAGGAAGAGCATGGTTTATATCGGTATTACCGATGAATATGTTCTGGCTGTTGTTGTGGTTCGATATATATGAGTTCTATTGAAAACAATGCTCTAACTATTATCATAGTTTGATGACAACAGCTGGAGCATTGTATATATCAGTACTATAGTTTACCATGACAACCAGTATCAACAGCTGGAACATGGTATACAAGAGTTATATAAATAACCATGCACCGACTCTTTTCGTAGTTTGATAACAACAGCCGTGCTGTAGTTTTGGTTCGGTAGCAGCAACTGTAACATGATATATGAGTACTATAGGAAGAAAGTAGTATTTATCAGTACTATAGTTAAACATGACCCAACTGTAGTGGTGGTTCGGTAGCAAAAGATTGAGTACGGTATATATGAGTTGTATAGATAACCATGCTCTACCTGTTGTCATGGTTTGGTAACAACAGGAAGAGCATGGTTTATATCAGTATTACAGATGGCTATGTTCTGGCTGTTGTTGTGGTTCGGTAACAACTGCTGGATCAAGGTAAATATTAGTAATATAAATAACCATGCCCTAACTGTTGTCATGGTTTAAATGAACAAGAAGAGCACGTATATATCGGTATTACAAATAACCTTGTTCTGACTGTTGTTGTAGCACATTTACCAGTGAGAGTTTTTCTTTCAATAAAGAGCATTGCAACGTATGAATTCTAAAAATGCTAAGATAAAAAGGGACAGAATTTTATTATTATTATTATTATTATTATTATTTACCAGATTTTTATAGCGCTCTTTTCATCTTTAGAATAAACGTTCAAAAGCGCTGTACAAACTGCATGATATGGACATACAATACAACACAAAAAATATATCAACAATAAAAGGTATTTAGCCTGAATCAGGTTTTACTCTGCATTTTAATTGTACTAGATATTTTAAAGAACAATAAACAATAGGAAATAAGTTCCTCTGCAAAGATTGTTTTTCAGTGAAAAGTGAGTTTCAATAGACCTTGAAGAAAAAGTGTGTTTTCAATGATCATTTGAAAGCATCTAAGCTTTTAGCGTCTTTGATGGTAGCCGGAAGAGCATTCCATAACTTCGGTGCAGCTGATGAAAAACTACGACCACCGAACCTCACAGTTTTGCTTTTTGGAACAACTAGTTGTTTTGAGTTGTTCTTGGATCTCAAATTTCTTGCTGGCTGATAGAGTTCCAGCAAGTCTTTAACATAGATCGGTGATTGGTCATGCAATGCTTTGTATGTGTGAACTAGAATCTTAAAGTCCACTCTATGAGTAACTGGATTTTAAATTTTCACACGATTTTGACTTGCTTGTCCGTTTTTGTCATTCGCTGTTTTCAGCTCACCTGAGCACGAAGTGTTCAAAGGTGAGCTTTTGTGATCGTCCTGTGTCCGTCGTCCGTCCGTCGTCCGTCCGTCATCAACAATTTGTGGAAAAACTAAAAGGTTAAAATTTACAGAAGGTAAACCTGGAAATGAATATATTTCTATGACCTACATTTCCACTGTATAAAACTGAAATCATCAAGGAAAGGAGCTTCTATAAAATCTGATATACTGCCGATCTACAATGCAAAACTTCCCATTATATAAAAAGGAAGGACCTTCTCTAGCTTTGTTCTGATGGAACAATATCTTCAGAATGCCATCAGTATTTCAAGAATATTCATCCTGAAAAAGCAGCCGGAGACTGCCTATCAGAACCAGACATGTTGAAAGTAAGTGATAACTCTGATATTGAATAGTTGTTATAAGTACAAAAGAGTTGGTTTTTTTAAGAGGTACTATATACTAGAAACAGATGGGAAAACGTTCTTTTACTAATATCTAGAATGGACTGTTAAAACTTGTGTGTTGTAATTGTTATGCAATTTTAAACATAATCTGTAATTTTATACACCTTTTACTCAACATTTTTATTTGTACTAAGTGCACATATTTCCTTTGTCTTTGTAAATCATGTCATAGGGTTTGATAGGTTTGTTATAAGTGCACTTGTGACAGTATGGCATCCAATAAAATCAACACTATTGCAATTTTGTAGAGTACTAAGTGCACTTAACACATCTGAACCTTCGAATTATTTTGCATTTTGTTGTATGCCAGATTGAGTTAAGTACAATTAGAACTATAAAACCAATTTAATTTGTGAGAAGTCCTTTTATAATCTTCCTATATTATAACAACATTATTGACTATAAAATAACTAAATCATACCTAAATATTCCCATTCAATAAAAAGTTTTATGTGTCTAAAACCTTCTTTTGCGTTTCTCTCCACTATATGAAAAATGGACTTATACTGTTCTGGGTTTAACCCCTCGATATCAGTATTACAGATAAACATGTTCTGGCTGTTGTTGTGGTTCGGTAACAACAGCTGGAGCATGGTATATATGAGTACTATAGATAACCATGCTCCGACTTCTATAATGGTTCGGTAATAACATCTACAGCATGGTATGATTCTGATACAGACAATGCTCCAGCTGTTGTAACACAACCATGACAACAGTTGGTGCCTAATTATCTTTAGTACTGAAACAGATGCTCCGGCTGTTGGTACCGGACCATGACAACAGTAAGAGCATATTTATCTATAGTACTGATACAAACAATGATCTAATTGTTGTTACACAACCATGAGAATAGTTGGGTCCTGAGTATCTATGGTACTGATACAGACCGTACTCTAGCTGTTAAAACACAAACATGACAACAGTTGCGGCCTGTTTATCTATAGTACTAATATAGACGATTCTCTAGATGTTGTAACACAACCATGATAACATTTTTGGCCTGGTTGTCTATAGTCCTGGTACAAACCATGTTCTAGCTGTTGTTACACAACCACGACAACACTTGACGTCTGGTTACTTTTAGTACAGAAGGAAACCATGCTCTTTCTGCTGTTACTGGTCAATGACAACAGGCGGAGCATGTTTATCTATTGTACTGATACAGAACATACTCTAGCTTTTGCTACTGGATCATGACAACAGCCGAAGTAGGTTTATTTTATTGATACAAACCATGCTCTAGCTGTTGTTACACAACCACGACAATAGTTGGTACCTGGTAATCTACAATACTGATACAGATCATGCTGTAGCTGTTGTTACTGGACCATGACAACAGCCGGAGAATATTTATATATAGTACTGATACAGACCATGCTCCAGCTGTTGTTTCCGGATCATTAAAACAACCGGAGCATGTTTATCTATAGTACTGATACATACCATGCTCCAGCTAGTGTAACGCAACCTTGACAATTGTTAGGGCCTGTTTATCTAAAGTACACATACAGACCACGCTCTAGCTGTTGTTACACAACCATGACATCAGTTAGGGTCAGGTTATCATTAGTACTGAAACAGATTATGCTCCAGCTGTTGGTACCAGACCATGGCCACAGTAAGAGCATGTTTACCTATAGTACTTATACAGAACATGCTCTAACTGTTGTTACCCAACCATAACAACAGTTGGGGTCTGGTTATCTATAGTACTGATGCAGACAATGCTGCAGCTGTGGTAACACAACCATGACAACATTTGGGGTCTGGTTATCTAAAGTAATGATGCAGACCATGCTGTAGCCTGATTATATTTAGTACTGATACAGACCATGCTCTAGCTGCTGTTACCGGTCAATGGCCGCAGCATGTTTATCTATTGGAATGATATAGACTATGCTCTAGCTATTGCTACCGGGCAATGACAACAGCCTTAGCAGGTTTATCTATGGTACTGATACAGACCATGCTCTAGCTGTTATAACACAGCCATGAGAAAAGTTGGGTCGTTGGTATCTATAGGACTAATACAGACCATGCTCTAGCTGTTGTAACACATCCATGAGAATAGTTGGGGCCTTGTGACATTACTAATACAGACCATGCTGTAGCTGTTGTAACCGGGCCATGACAACAGCCGGAGCATGTTCATCTATAGTACTAATACAGCCCATGCTCTAACTATTGCTACCCATCCATGACAACAGTTGGGGTCTGGTTATCTATAGTACTGATGCAGACAATGCTGCAGCTGTTGTAACACAACCATGGCAACATTTGGGGTCTGGTTATCTAAAGTAATGATGCAGACCATCCTGTAGCCTGATTATATTTAGTATATTGAGAATAGTTGTTGTTACCCAACCATGACAACAGCTGGTTATCTATAGTACTGATGCAGACAATGCTGTAGCTGTTGTAACTGGACCATGACAACTGCCGGAGCATGTTCAACTATAGTACTAATACAGACAATGCTCTAGTAGTTGTTACACAACCATGACAACGGTTGGGGCCTATGTATTTATAGTACTAATACAGACCATGCGCCATCTGTTGTTACCAGTCAATGACAACAGCCGGAGCATTTTAACTTTTGCACTGATATAGACCTTGTTCTAGCTGTTGGTACCGGTCCATGACAACAGCCGGAGCATGTTTATCTATTGTACTGATTTATACCATACTCCAGCTGTTGTAACACAACAATGACAATAGTTGGGATCTGGTTATCTCTATACTGATACAGACCATGCTCTAGCTGTTGTTACCGGTCAGTGACAACAGCCGCAGCATGTTTATCTGTTGTAATGATATAGACTATGCTTTAGCTGTTCCTACCGGACAATGGCAACAGCTGGAGCTGGCTTATCTATTGCAATGATACAGACCATGCTCTAGCCTTTGTAACACAACCATGACAACAGCTGGAGCCAGGTTATCGTTAGTACTAATACGGATTATTCTCCGGCTATTGTTACCGTACCATGACCACAGTCAGAGCCTGTTTACATATATTACTGCTACAGACTATGCCCTTACTGTTGTTACACAATCATGACAACAGTTGGGATCTGATTATCTATAGTACTGATACAGACCATGCTGTAGCTTTTGTAACACAACCATGAAAGCAGTTGGGACCTGGTTATATTTAGTACAGATACAGATCATGCTCTAGCTGTTGTAACCGAACCATGACAACAGCCGGAGCATGTTTATCTATTGTACTGATTTATACCATACTCCAACTGTTGTAACACAACCATGAAAACAGTTGGGGTCTGGTTATCTATAGTACTGGTACAGACCATGCTCTAGCTGTTGTTACCAGTCAATGACAACAGCCGCAGTATGTTTATCTATTGTAATGATATAGACTATGCTGTAGCTGTTGCTACCGGAACATGACAACAGCCTGAGCAGGTTTATCTATTATACTGATACAGACTATGCTTTAGCTGTTGTTACCGGACCATGACAACAGCTGGAGCATGTTTATCTATTGTACTGATTTATACCATACTCCAGCTGTTGTAACACAACCATGAAAACAGTTGGGGTCTGGTTAACTATAGTACTAATACAGACCATGCTGTAGCTTTTGTAACACAACCATGACAACAGTTGGGGTCTGGTTATCTAAAGTAATGATGCAAACCATGCTGTTCCTGTTGTAACACAGCCATGACAATAACTGGGGTCTGTGTATCTAAAGTACTGATACAGACCATGATGTAGCTTCTGTAACAGAACCATGACCAAGTTTTGGGCATGGTTATCTAAAGTACTAAAGCAATTGGGACCTGGTTATATTTAGTACAGATATAGATTATGCTCTAGCTATTGTAACCGGTCAATGACAACAGCCGCAGCATGTTTATCTATTGTAATGATATAGACCATGTTCTAGCTGTTGCTACCGGACCATGACAAGAGCCGGAGCATGTTTATCTATTGTACTAATTTATACCATACTCCAGCTGTTGTAACACAACCATGAAAACAGTTGAGGTTTGGTTATCTATAGTACTGATACAGACCATGCTCTAGCTGTTGTAACCGGTCAATGGCAACAGCCCAAGCATGTTTATCTATTGTAATGATATAGACCATGTTCTAGCTGTTGCTACCGGACCATGACAAGAGCCGGAGCATGTTTATCTATTGTACTGATTTATACCATACTCCAGCTGTTGTAACACAACCATGAAAACAGTTGGGGTTTGGTTATCTATAGTACTGATACAGACCATGCTCTAGCTGTTGTTACCGGTCAATGACAGCAGCCGCAGCATACATGTTTATCTATTGTAATGATATAGACCATGTTCTAGCTGTCGCTACCGGACCATGACAAGAGCCGGAGCATGTTTATCTATTGTACTGATTTATACCATACTCCAGCTGTTGTAACACGACCATGAAAACAGTTGGGGTTTGGTTTTCTATTGTACTGATACAGACCATGCCCTAGCTGTTGTTACCGGTCAATGACAACAGCCGAAGCATGTTTATCTATTGTAATGATATAGACCATGTTCCAGCTGTTGCTACCGGACCATGACAAGTGCCGGAGAATGTTTATCTATTGTACTGATTTATACCATACTCCAGCTGTTGTAACACAACCATGAAAACAGTTGGGGTTTGGTTATCTATAGTACTGATATAGACCATGCTCTAGCTGTTGTTACCGGTCAATGACAACAGCCGAAGCAGGTTTATCTATTGTACTGATACAGACCATGCTCTAGCTGTTATAACACAGCCATAAGAAAAGTTTGGTCGTTGGTATCTATAGTTCTAAAACAGATCATGCTCTAGCCTTTGTTACACAACCATGCCAACAGTTGTGGTCTTGTTATCTATAGTACTTATACACACCATGCTCTTAGTGTTGTTACACAACCATGACAACAGTTGGGGCCTGGTTATCTATAGTACTTGTACAGACCTACTTTAGATGTTGTTACCGGACTATGATATCAGTTGGAACCTATTTACCTGTATTTATTATACAGATCTTGCTCTGACCATGACAACGTGGGTGCATGACTAAAGTTATTTCAAAACAGTACAAATAACGTTTGTAGAAAAAAATGATGCAAATATGATCAAATTTTGCACAGTTAACTTTTGTGTATACCATTCGATATAGCATTAATATTTCAAATGGTGCGTGCCGTAGAAAGAATTGTGAGACCTTACACTTATCTTCATATATATGTCAAATATTGAAGCAGCCATTTCTATGTATGTTGCCACAAAAAGAAAACTTATGATACCGCGTTTTTTGCCTCGTATATGACTTATAGGCTGCTCCGTGAGGGATATGTCACTGGGTGAAAAAAATGTACAGCGTGACCAGGACTCGAACCCGGGGCCTTTCGGTTACAGGACGAACTCTTTTGACAGAGCTATCCGGTCCCTTACACATTTTATCCGCTCCAAACATAGTTTGAATTTTAGAGAACGGCATTCATTTTTCTCGTTAGTTATCACAAGGGCAGTGACTGTGAAAGGCTGCAATAACTCTAAAAGGGATATGTAAGATAAGAATTTTAATCAAATAAACATCACAATTAGGTTCAGGAAATACATGCTGTTTTGCTTCCTCTGAAGTGGATGTCTAACTAACAATTTTAACTTGAAAGCAATGATGTCTACAAAAGGAAACACTAAGTTACAGGGAGTTTTGTTGCATATGTTTTATATTGAAACATTATTTTAAATGTTCTGCTGGCGATTTTTGTTTATTTGTATGTCTGTCTACTTGCTTTACATGAATTAAATATTTTGAACCATACCTCAAAACTTTCTATTTCAAGGTAATTAATTATTTTGAACAAAATTGCATTAAACGTTGCAGTTTCATGGGGTAAGTGTTACCTATGCATATAAGAAAAAATATACGAATTCAAATTGCACTAACCAGTCCCAGTTAAATGAAACTACTACATTGTTATTTCATCCGCAGACGTATCCACTTGATAGTTTTCAAGGCCACATAAACGGAAATAAATGCGACATATCAGGCTAATAATCATTCTGTTGTATGTTACAAAACGTTGACAACCCTGCTAAGTCATACTGTACGGTAGGATACGTCACAATATGGAACTTAAATGATATGTAAATGTTGGAATTTCCGACATCTATAAAAAGTAACTAATTGACGCATGCGCATTTTGCAACCATGCGCGGCCTGTTGTCGTTATCCCTCTCCCGTCATTGGGACACTATATGCCACATGTGCCTTTGACACTGAGGAACACATAATGACATATCCAGTAATAAATGTTTTTTACGGACTCATAACTTATTAATTCCAAGTCCCATCTCAGTGAAGAGTCTTATAAATCTCCGATAATGTTGTCTGAACATCGGCTGATAAGGTTGTTATTTTGTACACATTTTAGCTGAACCAAAATTCAGATTGTTTTGACCTGTCGTACAATATAGGTGGCACCGACAGTCAGCAAAATATAAAACAATATTCAAGCCACTGAAACTTAACCAAAGCAATTTAATTTTAAAGCCAGTGTCACTGAGTGTGCATAATATTTATCAATTCATAATTTTTCATTTCTAGTATGACAATGCCTGTCTTTTAAGACTCCATCTCCAGTCAATCAATATGCATATATGCAGGATGCAGACCTAATGTAGTCATTGCATATCATATACCCATTTTAAAGCAGTTTTTATTCATGTTTAAATAATTAACATTATGCAGTGGTCTTATGATATGATAATGTCAACTGTGGTATATGTATATTTAATAATGAAAAATGTTTCCTAAAGTCTATTTTTACTTCAAAATGATACATACAAAAACACAAATAGTGCATATCCTTGGTGACTTTGAAAATGAAATTATTCATACAAGCTACACATGAAGAAAACAACAGTATACTGAGATGATGAGATATAAACCAGTTCAGAATAGGTCATTTGTGAGTGTGTATGCAATTTAAGCTTGCAAGCTTTCGTTTTCTGTGGTTTACAAAAAATAAAAAAATGTATCCTTTTTGATGTTTTATTTTTATTTATTTGGTCGACTGCTCAAAATTGGGACTTTTATTTTTATTTTTATTTGTCCCCCCCCCCCCCCCCCCCCGACCCTAATTTTTTGAAAATTCTCCCGTAAACCAGAAAATAAAAAAATGTTGGCCTTACCTATGTAAAAATATCAATCTTAACGAAGACTTAACCAAGAGACGAGCAAAATCATGGAGGAGGCCAGACAGATGGTGAAGACGAATTGTCTGAAAATATCATGGATTTATAATGGGTGGATGCTAGTGAAAGACCTTAACAATAAAAGTCGCGCAATATTTTCGTCAACGCAGATGAAACATTTTTTTTTCCGTAGTACCCTGTGCCAGTGAACAGTAATGTTCCTATGCAATAAATTGTGTTAGCTCATAGAATCTATATTTTCATTAAAGCAAGTATAAATGTTGAATCTGGTAAAACTGACTTTTGAAACTTAATCTGAAACTTAAAACATAGTCAATCCTATGTTACATGTATAATTTTTACTTTCTTATATAGTTTTAAAGGTATACATTTTAACAATGTTTCTTTCGGTGAATAATAAAAAAAATTGAATTCTGATAAGCTGAAAAAAAAAATGTATGCGGCACTATGCTTGAGTAGACTTTGCAAACATGCCGTATTCATCAAAGATGTTCTGAAAAATATTCAATGTATCCTGATGTTATTTTTTTTATTTCGTGTCTATTTTTTAGTTATTTCGTGTCTATTTTTAGCTCACCTGAGTTTTTCTGATCGCTCGATGTCCAGCGTCCGTCGTCCGTCAACATTTAGCTTGTGTATGCGATAGAGGCTGTATTTTTCAACTGATCTTCATGAAATTTAGTCAGAATGATTACCTTGATTAAATCTAGGCCGAGTTCGAAAATGGGTCATCTTGGGTCAAAAACTAGGTCACTAGGTCAAATCAAGGAAAAACCTTGTGTATGCGATAGAGGCTGTATTTTTCAATTGATCTTCATGAATTTTGGTCAGAATGATTATCTTAATGAAATCTAGGTCGAATTTGAAAATGGGTTATCTGGGTTCAAAAACTAGGTCACTAGGTCAAATCAAAGAAACACATTGTGTATGCGATAGAGGCTGTATTTTTCAACTGATCTTCATGAAATTAAGTCAGAATGATTACCTTGATAAAATCTAGACCAAGCTCGAAAATGAGTCATCTGGAATCAAAACCTAGGTCACTAGGTCAAATCAAAGAAAAACATTTTGTATGCGAAAGAGGCTGTATTTTTCAATTGATCTTCATGATTTTTTTGGTCAGAATGATTGCCTTGATAAAATCTAGGGCAAGTTGGAATATTGGGCATCTGGGTTCAAAAACTAGGTCACTAGGTCAAAACAAAGAAAAACCTTTTGTATGCGAAATAGGCTGTATTGTTCAATTGATCTTCATGAAATTTGGTCAGTATGATTGCCTTGATTAAATCTAGGTCAAGTTTGAATATGGATCATCTGTGTTCAAAAGGTAGGTCACTAGGTCAACTCGAAGAAAAACCCTGTGTATGCGATAGAAGCTGCATTTTTCAATTGATCTTCATAAAATTTGGTCAGAATGATTGCCTTGATGAAACCTAAGTCAAATTTGAATATGGGTCATCTGGCATCAAAAACTAGGTCACTAGGTCATATCAAATAAAATACTTGTTTAAACTCAGGAGACCACATTGTTGGTCCAATTCTAATGAAAATTGGCCAGAATATTTGTTTCCATGAAATCCCTAGGTCAAACATGTTTACACTGTTATGGTGTGTTTCTCAGATGAGCGACCTAGGGCCATCTTTATATAGTAAAAGGAAGTAGAATTTATGATGTTTCGACAGGAAAGGCTAACATATGATAAAAAGAATATTACATTTGTGACTTTCCACATTGAATTTATTAAACTCGTTGAATAAAATTGATAAAATGCTCAGCAGAGCCTCGCATTTTATCATTTTATTCAAAGAGCTATAAAAATAAATATATATTATACTTCTTTGTTTTATTCAACTCGTTTAATAAATTCAATATGAAAAGACACTCGTGTAATATCCCCTATATATATATTTACCTCCATGACAAGAGTGTCGCACGCATACCTCAAGTTCCTATCTCAAAGGTCAATATCACAATTAGGGGTTAAAGGTGATTTTAGAGCTTTTCCAGACCATAACTTTGATAAGTATGAGGAATCTTTTTTTCATTTGGCATAATGTTCGCCTCTCTGAGACGGGGTGTCGCGTGTCAACCCCAGGTCCCTATCTAAAGTGTCAAGGTTACACTTAGGGGTCAAAGGTCATGTTAGAGCTTGTCCGGACTGTAACTTTGCAATGCACAGAGCAGTCTTTTTTTTTAAACTGTATAAGTGTTTGCCCCAATGAGATGGAGTGTCGCGCGCAAATTTTAGACCCCTACCTCAAAGGTCAAGGTCACATTTAGGGTTCAAAAGTCATTTTAGAGTTTGTCCGTGCCATGACTTTGACATGCATTAAACAATCTTATTTTTATTCGGCATAAATGTTTGCCTCAATGAGACGGAGCGTCACGCGCAAACCCAAGGCCCCTATCTCAAGGTTCAAGAGCACTTAGGGGTCAAAGGTCACATAAGGTCTTAGACCATATTTCTGACATGCATTAATCAATCTTTTTTATTTGGCAGATCCCTTTTTGTGGGTCAAAAGTCATTTTAGAGCTTGTCCGTGGCATAACTTTGACATGCATTGAACCATCTTATTTTTGTTCGGCATAAATGTTTGCCTCAATGAAACAGAGTGTCGTGCGCAAACCCCAGGTCCCTATCCTACCCCTATAGATAACACTTATGGGTCAAATGTCATATAAGATCTTAGGCCATACCTTTGACATGCATTGATCAATCTTTTTCTTATTTGGCAGATCCCTTTTATATGCTTACTATTTTTGTAGAATTACTTCTCTTTGTTACTTTAAATATATTTTACTTTGTAACTTTCTTTATCATTGGCGGTAGGGAAAAATCGAGACCACTTTTATGTGAGTAGTTATATATATAGCGTTTTTGGCGTTTTGACCTCGTATGACCCCCCCCCCCCGACCCCTTGCCCCTATTCTAAAAAATCCAATGTCGGACAATTTAAAACCTATGGGTTTTAAACCCAACACTTAACCCAACCCTAAACTTATAATACTAACTCGCGAAGCTGAAACCTTCGGGGTCTTTAACCCAGTCAGACCTACAGTCTTTGGTTGCACTCGGTACACTTGTACCCTCAAAATCTAACGACACCGGTGTCGTTTTCTTTAACAAGTTTATCAATCAATATCGTTTGTAAAGCGACACCGGTGTCGTTCTATTGGTATTTACTTTCATTCATAAAACCGATATGTTTACATTTGTAGTACAATTCGTTTAAACTTCCTTGTGATCGATTTACGTTTTACAGCTGATTTAATATAAGTGTCAAAGGTAAATTAAGTACATTTTTTAAAAATGATTATGCGGGAAACCACAAATTCAACCAATCAAAAGCCTGCCATTTTTCTGCCAAGTTGGCAGACACTGCCACATTCCTGCCACTTGGCAGAACTTTGGCAAAACTTTGGCAGATTATATTTATTAATAAAATGTAAGGTATTTGATCTTATCTTCAATTAGTAAGTACATTATCAGGGTACACATAGTAATTAAAACTTTAATTAAAACTTTAATTAAGCTTTTAATTCAAAAGTTTGTTTCCATCATAAGATACAGGTTCATCCGATATGTAGAATTTGATGTAACTATCCGCCAAAAGCGAAAATGTTACTTCTGTAGATTTTGAATCGTCATAAGGATGAATGTCAATCACCGTCCCTTGTTTTAGATAAATTTTAATTTTTTTCTTATACATAGATATTAACTGATCAGTGTCAAAGTCCTCAGCTGTTATATTTACATTATCAAATACATCATATATACCAAGAATTGTATGATATTCAGCATTCCACCACCTAAATATAAAATGTGATATTGGGCTTTTAATCGGTTTATTTGGTTCACCTAGGGGCCTGGTCCCCGTTAATAAAATCTTAATATCTATTATATACATTCCGGATTTTTTAACTTTAAACACCACTCAAAACCACATCTTGTGCAAATAATTTATATTCTTGGTTTGTGTTTATAAAATCTTTATAATCTACAAAAATTCCAGGTTTTAATTTAAATGAATTTAAATAGTTCGGGACGGTCATTTTTTATATGTTGAATATATCAGGCACCATCAGGGGTTAAAATATTTTTTCATTTTTACGTAATCATAAAGGGTTTTTTAAAGTATTCAAAAGAAACACTTCATTTTTTTACTTTTTCTTTTTCTTTTTCCAATTTTTTTTTTTTTCCCCCTTTCTTTTTAAGTTGAAAAATTTTTTCAGCAAAACATAAAAGTCGTTTTGTTGTGGCAATTCAGAAGCAATAGATTGTCAACAACACCTTTTGTTCTAGCTAATTTTTTTCTTTTTTTAAGAAAACATTTTTTTTTCTTTTGTAAATTTTTTGGGGATTAGTAGTAATTTCTCCCACATTTGTGGGGTTTTGCTTAATTTAGCATGATTGATTCTCCTTGTTTAGCTGATAATTCAAAAATACAGAGTCCAAATCTTTATTATTTTTTTAAATTTTTTTATTTAAAATTTTTCATTAAATGTATCTTTAAATTTATTTAAAACTTTTTTTAATAAACCTTTTTGTTTACTTAATCTTCGTACTTTTAAAATTTTGATGGCATCGACTTATTTTTAAACATGTTTACAATTGTTTTCCCCCAAATTTTCTAGCTGATTATTAAATTTGTTAATTGCTTCAGTTTACATAATTAACTCTCCTTGTTTAAAATGATTTTTTAAATACAAATCCAGTTCATTTTATGTTTTTCAACTTTACATTAAATTCATTAATACATTGTAATTTTTTTGTAATATTACTTTAAAAACTGCAACTTTTAAATTTGACGGTTGTCACAATACAATCCAATTTCGATTTGTTTTTTTAAAGTCACTATTTTAGAATTGAGCTCTTTTTTAAGGTTATCTAAGCTGTGGAGATATCACCTCTTTGTGAAGCTGCCTTTTCCAATTAGATTTATATTCTTAAGTTTTTTTGAAAATAATTCTAATAAATCTTTATGCTTATTTTCAGTTTCAGTTTTTAGTTTATTTATTTCTGTTCTGTTTCTAACTGATACATATTTTGTAACTTTTTCTCAGTTTTCAATAATCTTGTCTTTTAGTTCTTCATGTTTATCAACTATTTTTTAAATTTTAAATTTTGGGTGAATAAAATGTTTAATTTTAACTCGAAAAACTTTTTTTATTTTGTCATCTGTCAAATCAGATTTCTTTTCAATTTCTTTAATAGAATCAACCTAGCTTTATTTTTTTAAATTTTTAAAATTTTAATTCAACATTAAAAATGAATTTTTTTTTAAAATCTTTTGTTAATTCTTAAATTTTTCCCTTTTGTAATTCAACTTTAAATAATAAATTTCTTTTTAAATCTTTTGTTTTAATTTCTTCAAAAATTTTTTTACTTCTTTTCTAATGTCTGTTTATAGTTTTTGATATCTTCAAGTTTAGTCATCTATTACCTTTGAATTTTTTTTAAACTAATCGTCTTAAAACACTCGGTGGTTTTTATCTGGTTTTCCCCTGGGTTGATTATTTTTTACCTCCCATATCTAATGCTCTGTTCTTTGGGTTTTATCAAGTTCCTTATTTCTGTGAAGATATGTTTCCCATGCCTTTCTAAGTTTTGTATTGTTTTTTAGTAGCAAATCACTTAAATAAATATCAAATTTAATTTTACTTATACGTAGGTTCATTTTTGTTTCTATATTAAAAAAACTCCCATTATAAATTTTTAAATTTTTTAACCAGAAAATTTTTTTCTTAAAAACTTCCTTGGTTTGTCAATTTTAAAAAAAATCATACTTCGTTTTGTTGCATTAGCAAAAAAATCACGATCTTTTTTTTGTTCATTACAAATCCTATCATTTTCTATTTTACCTGGACTTTCAAAAAAATAAATGTGAACATTTTAATTCGAATATTTTTTGGTGTTTTAAGTAAGACGACTTAAAAAAATAACACACAGTTTTTGTGTCGTCCTTAAATAAAGTATTTTTTTTATTTCTTTTTTAAATTTTTTTACTTCCAAAACAAAATCATCAAATTACTACTTTTTTTTTTTTCTGATTCAAGATTCCACGGGTTAAATTTGGTTTTGGATCAGCTAAATATTCAAGTTTTTTTCTTTGTCTTTTTTAAAATTTTTTTTTTGAATTTGGTTTAAATTGTTTAATTTAAAACCTGATATTTAGATTTTCTAGGTTTTCCAATAAAATAATTTTTCATAAAATATAAGAGGTTTTCGAAGTATAGCATTAATGTATTTTTTTTCCATACCAGACGATCCACAATTAACATTCTAAAACATAATCTGGCATAAAAGGGTAAAAAATTTTTTTAAAGTTATTGGGTTTATCATTTTTTGTATCAAATTTGGGAAATTTTCCCTTTTATAATTAACTATGACCATTCTTGGCATAAATTTTTAGTATGAATAGACAAAAAAGAATTCGTTACATAAGGTAAGGGTTGGAAAGATATTTATTTACAAAGGTTTTTACAGTTACACAATATTAATAATTAATAGGAAACATTAATAATAATGGCGATTATGAATTTGATAAATCAAAATTGCCCAATAAATTTGGAATTTGATTTAAGGTTTTAAAAATTTTATTTCAATTACAGGTAATTTTAAGTTGGATTTGGGAAAAATCAAATTTCATACATTCTGGGGTTTGAGAAAAAAAAAAATTTAAAAAACTAATGGGGAATTTAAAACACCAAATATAACTAAACCCGGGATACAATTTACTTCATTGTGATTTATTTAAATTCACTTTTTGATGGTAAATTTTCGTGATATTTTCTATGCTTTTATACTGCAGATTTAAACAAGAGCTTATCCATTTACAAAAGAAACCCCAAAAAGTTGGATTTCTAAATTAATAAAAAATAATTTTAAATTTAATTAGAAATATATTACAGATGTATTCGGTAGAATAATTTAAATTTTTAAAGAGGTTTTAAACAATTTTACACTAATTTAAAAAAAAATTAATTAAAAAATAAAGTTTTAAAACTTTTTTTAAAAATTTTTTAAAATTTTTGTTTTAATAATGTACAAGAAAGTTTATGACAAAAATAAAGGAAAATTCATTTTGTTGATGCTCACCGGGAAAAAAAATCATACACGGAACAGGACTTTGACACTTTAACGAAATTTTTTAAGCGGGGTTGCATCTTCAATTAGCACAGCTGGAAAAAAAAGCTTTGGAAACAGCAGGAAAAAGCACACTTGAAAGTGGGAACGAAAAAAAAGGTTGGAACGAAATTGGAAATTTACGCAGCTAAAATTGTTGAAAAACTTAAAAAAAAACCGCTCCGCAGTTGGGAGTTTTAATTTTCAAGGAAATTTCAAAAAAGAATAATAGTAAAAATATAAGGAGGGGAGGATATTCATATGAAATAAATAGAATTTGTCAGGATCTGGAACTTCAGCCCAACAAAAACGTATTAACAGATTAATTTATAAAAAATAAAATAATATATAATATATACATGTTTAGAACAAAACAATATTGTGAAAGATATGAATTAACTCCTATTCAATTAGATACAGCTTTAATATCTGTCCTGGGAAATAATGTTAAACAACAAAAAAACGGTTATCACTTTACAATTAATGATAGAAGTTCATCTTTTGATTGGTTTAATGCTTATTTTGAAGTAAGTTTTAAAGTAAATAAGCTTGCTAATGGTAATAATTATGGTGGTGGAGATCAAATTGCTTTAATTAATAATGCAGCTTCATTAATTGATCAGTTAGTGGTTAAACAGAATGGAAAAATTGTTTATGATTGTAATAATTTATATAAGGTAGTAAATGTAAAGAGTTTGGTTGAACTATCTGAAGATTATGCAAATCAACTGGAAACAAATGAATATATTTATTTAGATACTACTACTACTGCTGCCGTGATAATAATTTGGGTTTTGCTTCTAGGAAGTTATTAATCCAGGGTAATAAAGAGGTAAATGCTAAAATTCCATTAAATAATTATTCATTTTTTCAGGGTTTAGAAACTAATATTTTACCTCCAAGTCAAATTCAAATAACACTACAGCTGACAGATGATGATGAATTAATTTTTAGAGCTAATACTGCTGATCCAGGTAGGGTAATTGTAACAAAATTAATTCTATGGGTTCCGCGTTTAATTTTCAATGAATTTGGGTTTGATCTAATTACTACTGAAAGATTTAAAAAAGCAAGATGGTCATACCTTCGGGAAATGATGATGCAATCAAGTGATACACAACAAAATAATATAACTTTTAGAATAACGGCTGGTGTAACAAAACCACAACATGTATTTGTTTATTTACAACGACCTGACAAAAGTAATTCACAAGAACATAACCCACATTTATTAGATACATTTCAAATTAATGCAGATAATGATAATTGCATTTTGAGCTCTTGTCGTCTTGAAGTTGGTAATGGTGTTTTTTATCCAGAAACAGAATACACAAGTATATCAAGAATATATGATGATGTAATTAATTATTATTATAAACAAAATAATAAGACTACTGGAAGTCTCTTAAATCGATCAAATTTTAAAAGTTTGTTTGGATTTATTCATTTTAACTTGGAATATAAAAAAGGAAGTAACTACAGAAGATCCTAAACATATAACATTAACAGCTAAATTAAATATTCCACCAGCAACCAATATTCGTGTTTACGCAATTGTATTGTTGAAGAAACAGTTGAAATAAATACTATTGGAAATGAACTTGTTATTGTTTAAATAAAATAAATATAAATTATATATAATGAGTATTAAAAACACTGGGGTTGTAAACAACCACACATCAAATTATATTGAATATAAAATTAACCTTACAGATGGACAAAAGAAAAATTTAGCACAAGCTTATAATAATAAAATTCCACATACTTTTAGATTAAAACATGAACAATTACATGGAAACTTCCCTTTACTTTTAACAAAAACACAAATTAATCAAATTAAAAAAGCTGTTGCAAATAAGAAGGGATTAGAAATTAAAATTTCAAAAAAACAAATGTCCAGTCAAGGTCAAAATGGTGGATTTTTAGGAGCTTTGGCTGGTTTGTTAGGAAAAAACAATTCTTCCAATGGTAGCAAAAATAGCTCCAAAAATATTAGCCCCTCTAGGCATTGGCGCTTTGTCTGGGCTGGCCAGTACTGGTGTTAGTAAGTTACTTGGGAATGGTATGATTTCAGTAGCTAATGATAAGAGAAATATGATATCACTATATCTTACACCTAATCAAAAAAAGCAACTAGTAGGATCTGGAGTGATTAAATTAACACAAAAACAAAAACAAGACGGGTGGGTTTTTAGGTATGTTGGCTGCTAGTCTAGGGATACCTTTGATTACATCTTTGTTAAGTGGGAAAGGATTACAGATTGATTCACAACGGAGACCTTACAGACGAATTCCTATAGTAAAAAAAAATAAAATTTATAAACAAACCAATATCTAACTTTGAAATTGAACAATGGGTAAACCAATTAAAAATTAAAAACTTTAGGGGTGTATTTAGTAGAAATAATTTATTAAAATTAAAAGAAAAGGTTGAATGTGGAATTATAAATTTGGACGACTCTGTTGGTCCTGGAACACATTGGGTTTGTTACTTTAATACTTTGTATTTCGATCCGTTTGGACTTCCTCCACCAAAAGAAGTAATTCAGTATATACCAAATGTAAAATACAACAATGTTCAATATCAAGACAAAACAAGTATGCTTTGCGGATTTATTGTTTATTTTCATTAAATGTTACAAGATAAAGTACCGTTGTATGATTTATTGTGTAAAATACTAAAAAATTCATAATCAAAGAGTAAATGAACAAACTATTATAAATTATTTTAATAAAAAAAGGACATTTATTTAACTGGAATAATTAATATAATAGGAATATTCAATAATATAAATGAAAAAGTAAATAAAATAGAAAAAAAAATAGAAAGGCAATTAATAAGAAAACCTCCATTGTTTTTAACAAGTTATACCCAAGATACCGATGGTGGATTATTTCAATGGCAAACTGTAAATGCTAGTCCTGGTTTGGTTCAGGGTGGTAATATTGTGGCAATTAAACAAAATTGCATCTTAATTATTCTTGTTGATGCAATTAAATTAGATAAAGGAGAAGCTAAATTACAAATAAAAAATAAAGAAAGTGTAATTCTTCAAAGTTATCATGTAAAAAATAATAGAAAAAATGAATCTATTTCTATTAATTATGCAATTATGAATTTAAAATGGATGATGTTTTTTATATTAATTCTTTAAACGTTACGAATATTCAGTTAACAATTTATGGTTCTATAATTTAAGAGTAAGCTAATGTATCAATACCATTATCAAGAATATATCTTTTATCGTCATAACATGATAAAGATGTTTTATTTATAACATAACTGGAAAGATTGTGTTTATCAGAACGAATAACTTTAAAGGTGTGATTACTTTGGGTTGAATTAAACAAGGTATCTTTGTAATTTTTATGAACTATTGTTTTCTTAACAACAAGTTTTTTAATTCCTTTACATTTTTTAACATTAACTTCGTTTTCTAATAAATATGAATACATTTTACTTCTTAATCCAAACAAATTCAACATGGGAATGCCGGCCGCTTCATCTTTAAATTTTCCAATTACTTTTTTATTATTATCAAAATAAAATTTTGAATTACTATCGTAATCACTATTATCAAATAAATCTTTGTCCTTATAAAAATCCTCATATGCATCTTTGGTTTTTATTTCATAACATAATGAATCAGTGTCAGTGAATAGTAATTTACAATTACCCTCGTACTTTTCTTTAATGTAATTATAATGAAAATCATACATTAAATATTTTGATAAATCTAGAATGCACATTCCAACATAACAAGGTCTGTTTAATAACAAACTTTCTTTTATTCTATGAATACCAAAAAGGTTAGAGTTAAACATCGTTGAACTAACAAATGAAGGTTTGGCTATGTATTTTAATAAAATATTTTCATCATGAGTTAATTTAATATTAACCCTCTTGCGTAAATTCTCCATCGTCTTACCGAATACAGATTGTTCATTAACTTAAAAAAGTCTTTTTCAATGAATTTTTTGCTTTAGATCTTTTTTGAGTATTAAAATCAATATATTTTTTTAACCAAGGACTTTCGTCAAAAGTTAATATTTTATGTATTTTTGTTACTTTTAATCCTAATTGTGTATATAGTTCAAGATTTTTAAAATGAACTACATAATTTTGTTTTTTCATTAAAGTTGGAACTAATTTTTTTACATTACTTTTTCCTATTTCAAATTCTGTTTTAATATTTTTACTATAATCAGAAAGCCATTGATCTGGTATTTTAATTTTTTCAGGAGCTAAAGGATAATCATTGTGGGTTTTATGTAATTCTTTTGGATATTCAAAATCACCTTCAACTATAAAGTTAGTTTTACCTTTTGCAATTAATTTCTTAAATTGTTTTTCGGATATAAATTTAAAGTTTCCAGAGGGTAAAGGTTGACACATAGCCCAACCGTAAAGGTTATTGGCGTCGAGGTACATAATGTATTTGCTTTCTTCTTTTGAATATAATCCTTTATATTTATTGTTTGCTTTACTGTATCTGTTTGAAATATAACTTATTCCTCCTCTCAGTCCCTTTTCAATAAAAAGATACATATCAATATCAGTTATTAAATCTAATTTAATTCCAGTCATTTTTAACATTGCATCCCAAGCTAAACCAGGACTACTAAAATAATGACAAGGATCTAATTTGTAGTACTCCAAACATAGTTTTCTAAAATTTTCGAATACATCAGCTAAAAGTAATACGTCAGTTTTTAAATATAGATCGTGATATTCTCCCATTGTTTTTATTTTAATTTTTTTCCAGATATTTTTAGCATGCTCATATTCGTTGTCAGATATATGTGCTTCATTTAAAATTGAATAAAACTCTTCTTTAGAAGGTAATTCTGTTTCTTTGAATTTTTTAAATGAATCCATGTAATCATATGGATAAACACCTTTTGTCTTTAATAATTCAACATTTTCACAATCAAATTCTTGAGATAAATATTTAAATTCTGGAATATTTTTTACTAAGTTATCTAATGATTGAGACATAAATTGGAATGAATCAATAAAGACCAAGTCAGAAATCATAAATGCGATATATCTTTCCATATTGTTAGGAATAACATTAATTTCTTTTTTAAATTTCCCTATTTGTTGCATAATAAAATGACCGTCATAACCTCTTAAATTTATGAAAAATAACAGGAATTTTATGTGTAAGTTTAAAATTTAATATTACATTCTGAGTGAGCACTTCCTCTGAATTTTCCTGTTATATGACAGTGATCCCGGACAGGATTTTCATTTTCCTTATATTCTTTTTCACAGATATGACAAAACTTTTGTTTTTTAAATTCACTTTCATCTTTTTTAGACATTCTCAAATCTTTGTTAAAATGTTCTTTAAATTTTCTTTACAATATTCCTCTTCCTCAAGCATTTTTTCAATAAACTTATTAAACTGCATTAGGACCTCTATAAATCTGGGTTGGTTTAGTATATTTATCGTCATAACAACAAACAACTTTATAGCCGTAACACAATCTATATGATTTTTGATATGGTTCAGTAAATGAAGATTCAGTTGATGGTTAAAGCAGTTTAAAACTTTTTTAGTTATTGATTCAAAATCAGCATAAATTACAAAAGGTACTGCTAAACCTTTATGATAATTTTAAATTGTACTTTACTTCCCTCTTTTGGCATTTTTACACCTTGGATACCATTAATAGCTAAACAATTTGGAATATGTTCATTTAATATTCTTTCTTGTGAAAAATTCTGTAGACATGATTTACAAAAATGTTTTTTATGTTGATATTTTGTTTTTTGAAACATTAATCTATTAAAGTCTTTTATCCAAACATAATGTTGGACTACAGTTCTTGAGGGCTTACAGTCATCATCAGTTATTTTATTATTTATTTTATCATTTATTTTATCATTTATTTTATCATTAGTAATTAGCAACATGTCACAGTGTTTTCGTATTGATATTTTGATATGTACAATGGATAAATACTATTTTCTTCATATCCAAATATATTAATGAAATATCATTTAAAACTCTATTTTAGGTATTTGGATTTAATTTTGTAAAGGAAATTTAATTCCAGTATAATCAAGATCGTTTATATGTTTTTTATATTTTGAAAATTTTTTGAGGGTCTTTTTCAACAGGAAATTTGTAAGCTAAATGACACCATCTAAAACATTCATTATCATCATTCTTTATATTTATTAATCCTTTCATTGGATGTTGTAATGGTTTTGGTAATTCTAAATAACTTGAAGCAGCCAATGGACTATACTTATATCTATTTATATAATGAGCATCAACTGACTCTATTCTCCAGCCGCTTCCTCAGAAAATCAATTACCAATTCTATTTATTATTTCATCAAAAGTTGATGTAAAGTTTTTTTATTTCGTTTGTATTAATTATTTCTAAAGCCTTTGATTGAAAATAAGCTGATTTATAATTGTATCAGTTTTATCCATTTTGCAAAAGTTATTTTTAAAACAACGTTTATTTTTATACCTTTTAAAGTTTTAAGTTACAATTTAAGTATTTCATAAGAGTCGTTTATAGTTAAATATAATTGATTCTTTGGATCTTGTCTATATGTAATTTTAATTTCAAATTTCTTATAAAATTGTTTTGTAGATCTCTCGATTTCCATCTATATATTATATTTAGAAAAAAAATCTTCAGGCAAAAAAGAATTAAAAAAATAATTAAAAAAAATAATTAAAAAAAATAATAAAATAAATAAAGTTTAAAATTATCTTTAAGAAGAAATAAAATATTTAAATTTATATCTTTTTCCATTAACTTTTGATATTCCACATTTTACTCGGTTTGTCCCTTCACAACACATTTTTATTAACCCAGCATTAATACCAAATTCTTTGGATGCTTTGTAAGTGCTTCTATATATTTTTTCTTCATTAGTATCACAATCGGTTACAATAACATTTTTAGGATTGTTTCGATAATTATTTGGTCTGGGACAATCACATAATCTTTCAGCATTTTCTTCTTCAGTTAATAGACAACCACAGTCCCATTCAAATAAAGTTCTTTTACGAAGATAAGGATCTATAACATTTTGTAATTTATCAATAACGTGATTTTTATATTCATCGCTAACTATTTGATCAAGTTTTGATTTAATAACATTTCTTCTTTTAAGAACTTTCTTATATGAATTTTTGTCTGGATTCATTATTTCTCCTAAAGTGCTAGATAATTTTGGTATAATCATTCTATCTACCTTTCTATTAACCATCTATATATAATATACTTATAGAAAAAAATCTTTAAAAACACACCTAATGAAATTATATTGATTTGAGAAATTTGTTTATATTATCTATATCTTTTGAATAAGATTTTAAAGTCATTTTTTCTAAATTGTTATCAACTGTTAAAATTTTAATACCTTCTTGAAACATTCTGTTTAACCATTCTTCGTGTAATTTGTGTAGTTTTTCTAAATAATCTAAACCAACTTTGTTTTCTTCCGTTCTGTTTCTTTTTTGAAGTCTTTTAAAACATATTTCTGGGTCGGTTTTAACATAAACAAATCCATCAATTGGATTTTTTCCGTATGGTTTTATAATATGATCAGTTAAGAAAAGATTGTATACTGCCCACTCGGGGTCATTTATAACACCATTGTCGTGATGTTGTTTTGTAAAAACGTTACTGACATGGCTGACTCATGAATTCTGCACAACGTCTTGATAAGGTGATCATTTGACCAAAGTTTCATGAAAATCCTTCAAGGGGTTTAGGAGATACAGCGCTGAAACCTTTGACCTTCAGTTGTGACCTTGACCTTGAGTTGACATGGCTGACTCATGAGTTGTTGATGAGGTGATCATTTGACCCAAGTTTGATGAAAATCCTTCAAGGGGTTAAGGACATACAGAGTGGACACCAAATGGAAGGCTCAAATCTTCAACCCTTAGTTGTGACCTTGACCTTGAGCTGGCATGGCTGACTCATAATTTCTGCACATCGTTCTGATGAGGTAATCATTTGACCCAAGTTTTATAAAATTCCTTCAAGGGGTTTAGGAGATATAGAGCGGACACGAAATGGAAGGCTCAAACCTTTGACCTTCAGTTGTGACCTTGACCTTGAGCCGACATGGCTGACTCATAAGGTCTGCACATCGCCTTGATGAGGTGATAGTTTGACCCAAGTTTGATGAAAATCCTTCAAGGGGTTTAGGAGATATAGAGCGGACACAAAATGGAAGGTTCAAACCTTTGACCCTAAGTTGTGACCTTGACCTTGAGCCGGCATGACTGACTCATGGGTTCTGCACATCGTCTTGATGAGGTTATCATTTGACCCAAAAATTCCTTCAAGGGGTTTAGGAGATATAGAGCGGACACAAAATGGCAGGCTCAAACCTTTGACCTCGAGTTGTGACCTTGACCTTGAACCGACAAGGCTAACTCACGAGTTCTCACATCGTCTTGATGAGGTGATCATTTGACCCAAGTTTCATGAAAATCCTTCGAGGGGTTTAGGAGATATGGACCGGACACGATTTTGTTACGGAAGGAAGGACGGACGGAAAGACGGACGGAAGGACGGACAGACGGACGGAAGGACGGACGCAGACCATTCCTATAGTCCCTCCGCCATGGCGGGGGATTAAAAAAGAGTTTTCTATGTTCAGCCCCCTGTGACCTTGACCTTTGATGGAGTGACCCCAAAAACAATAGGGGTCATCTACTCTACTGTAAGTCCTATCACCCTATAAAATTTTAAGGTTCTCAAATTATTGACTGGAAATCCATGTTCTGTCCGCTGCGACCTTGACCTTTAATAGAATGACCCCCAAAATCAATAGGGTTCATCTACTCTGCATGTTGGTTGCACTGTGATTCCAGCAGGTATGCAAATTTTGATTCCATACCTCATGTTTTTATTTCGATGTAAATGAGATGTGAAACCAAAATCTGTAGTCCTGTTTGGCGCCATATAACCTATAATGTGTTGGTGTGCCCTAAAACTCAAATAAATAAATAAATAAATTCAATCATCCTATGAAGTTTAAACATTCTGAGTCTAGTGGTTCTCAAGTTATTGATCAGAAATGGGTTTCCATGTTCAGACCCCTGTGATCTTGACCTTTACTAGAGTGACCCCAAAATCATAAAGACATAATAAAGTTACAATACTAACAGTTTGAAGAAATGAAAAAGTTAGTGTGCCAAAAGAAAAATAATATGTGGAGACCAACCTCAAAAACAAGTGCCACTGGCAGGTCAGGGAAGACATTCAGGCTGGGGTAGTGCCACTAGCAGGTCAGGGAAGACATTCAGGCTGGGGTAGTGCCACTAGCAGGTCAGGTAAGACATTTGGGCTGGGGTAGTGCCACTAGCAGGTCAGGGAAGACATTCAGGCTGGGGTACTAAAAAGCATCACAATAATTAACAGATGGTTCTGGGAAAGTACAAATTTGTTTGTTTTGTTTAGGTTTAACATCACACCAACACATTTAAGGCCATATGGCCTCTTTCTACAAGAACTTCCAGCAGTATTTCTGGCACAGGTGGGTATTTATTATTCTAACACGACCCAATTTGATTTCCTATTAAACAAAGAAGGCTGAAAACTGTGTGTTATTATGAAACATTTCATTTTTCTGACGTCGTAATTATTATGTCATAGCGTTAAACGGCATAGCGGCACACTGGAAAAGAAACCAACAGAACATGGGCGAATATTTAATGGAAATTGTCATGGAGATATATAACTAGAAGATGCCTTTGTAGAAAAGTGCATGTCTCCCTCAATGCATAGTCTTATAGGCAAGAAGTCAATAGGGGACAGGAGCGAAAGTCAGAGACGCTGAAGGTTGGCTGCAATAGGGGTCATCTACTTGGCATGTCCAATCATCCCATTAAGTTTCAACATTCTGGGCCTAGTGGTTCTCAAGTTATGAATTGGAACAATTTTCCTTGTTCAGGCCCCTGTGACCTTGACCTTTGATCAAGTGACCCCAAAATTAATAGGGGTCATCTACTCTGCATGTCCAATCATCCTGTAAGTTTCAACATTCTGGGTCAAGTTGTTCTCAAGTTACTGATTGGAAAGCATTTTCTATGTTCAGTCCCCTGTGACCTTGACCATTGACGGAGTGACCCCAAAAACAATAGGGGTCATCTAATCTGTAAGTCCTATCACCCAATGAAGTTTGAAGGTTCTAGGTCAAATGGTTCTCAAGTTATTTACCGGAAATGGATTTCCATGTTCTGTCCACTGCAACCTTGACCTTTAATAGAGTGACCCCAAATTCAATAGGGGTCATCTACTCTGCATGTCCGATCATCCTATGAAGTTTCAACATTCTGGGTCAAGTGGTTCTCAAGTTATTGATCAGAAATGTTTTTCCATGTTCAGGCCCCTTTGACCTTGACCTTTGATGGAGTGACCCCAAAAACAATACGGATCTTCTACTCCATAAGCCCTGCCATCCTATGAGGTTCTAGGTCAAATGGTTCTCCAGTTATTGATCAGAAAGGAAGCGTGACGGACAGGACAAAAACAATATGTCCCCACAGGAGGGGAGTGGGTGGGGAGAGACATAATAATCCTTGACCATTTTTATTTTACTGGCATTGTGTTTTCTGCTTGAGGTGCCAGATGGTCATGGAGCGATATTTCAACTGGGATCTGATATTAAGAGCTGTTAGTAAAACACACAAACCCATTTAAAGGCTTGCCTAAAAAAAATGGGTATGTAATTTTCTGTAATTGATTGGAAACTGCTTTTAGCATTGAGGCTGTGACCTCAACCTTTTATGTACTGATCCAATAAAATAATAGGATGTACAGATATGTGAAAGGCAAAATAACCACATACCCTAGATGCAATGTTTTTTTTTTACAAATCTAAGTTATTTGAAACAAGCAAATTCGATGAATTGGTATCCCCCGCCGAAACGGCTTGAGGTGAGGAATCGCAAAAAAATATATCTGGCAAAAAGTTAAGGATGTTACTAAGAAGCAAATCATTTTACAGACAGCAGGGGTGTTCGAGTGAGGGTACAAAATTTCACATGTTGATTATAAATATTGATGGAAAATTAAAAATGAAAAAAAAAAAAAAAAAGTGGGTGGGGGATTGGGATGCATGATCAGGGTGGTGGGCAAGACTGAGTGGAGAGTGAGGTCGGGGAACGGTACAACTTTGCATGCAAATAAATATTCATGGAAGGTTTGAAAACAAGAGGACCATGATGGTCCTGAATCGCTCACCTCTTCCCACATGACCCAGTTTTGAGTATGACGTTGTTTTTTCTATTATTTGACAAAGTGACCTAGTTTTTGAGCTCATGTGACCAAGTTTTGAACTTGACCTAGATATTATCAAGATAAAAATTCTGACCAATTTTCATAAAGATCCATTGAAAAATATGGTCTCTAGAGAAGTGACAAGGTTTTTCTATTATTTGACCTATTGACCTAGTTTTCGAAGGTACGTGACCCTGTTTTGAATTTTAACTAGATATCATCAAGGTGAACATTCTTATTAATTTTCATGAAGATCTCATGAAAAATATGGCCTCTAGAGGTCAAAAGGTTTTTCTATTTTTATACCTACTGGCCTAGTTTTTGACCGCACGTGACCCAGTTTCAAAACTGACCTAGACATCATCAAGGTGAACATTCAGATCAATTTTCATGAAGATCCATTGAAAAATATGGCCTCTAGAGAGGTCAAAAGATTTTAATAATTTTAAACCTACTGACCTAGGTTTTGACCGCAGTTGACCCAGTTTCAAAATTGACCTAGATATCATCAAGATGAACATTCAGACCAACCTTCATACAGATCCCATGAAAAGTATGGCCTCTAGAGAGGTCACAAGGTTTTTTTATTATCTGACCTACTGACCTAGTTTTTTAAGGCACGTGACACAGTTTCAAACTTGACCTAGATATCATCAAGGTTCACACTCTGACCAATATTTATGGAGATCCATTCACAAGTATGGCCTCTAGAGAGGTCACAAGGTTTTTCTATTACTTGACCTAGTTTTTGACCGCACATGACCCTGTTTCGAACTTGACCTAGGTATCATCAAGATGAACATTCAGACCAATTTTCATACAGATCCCATGAAAAATATGGCCTATAGAGAGGTCATAAGGTTTTTCTATTATTTGACCTACTGACCTGGTTTTTGATGGCACGTGACCCACTTTCGAACTTGATCTAGATATCATCAAGATGAACATTCAGACCAATTTTCATACAGATCCCATGAAAAATATGGCCTTTAGAGAGGTCACAAGGTTTTTCTATTATTTGACCTACTGACCTAGTTTTTGATGGCACGTGATCCACTTTCAAACTTGACCTAGTTATCATCAAGATGAACATTCTGACCAATTTTCATGAAGATCTCATGAAATATATGGCCTCTAGAGAGGTCATAAGGTTTTTCTATTATTTGACCTACTGACCTAGTTTTTGACCGCATGTGACCCAGTTTCGAACTTGACCTAGATATCATCAAGGTGAACATTCTGACCAATTTTCATGAAGATCTCATGAAATATATGGCCTCTAGAGAGGTCACAAGGTTTTTCTATTTTTAGACCTACTGACCTAGTTTTTGACCACACATGACCCAGTTTCGAATTTGACCTAGATATCATCAAGATGAACATTCAGACCAACTTTCATACAGATCCCATGAAAAATATGGCCTCTAGAGAGGTCACAAGGTTTTTCTATTATTTGACCTACTGACCTAGTTTTTGATGGCACGTGATCCACTTTCAAACTTGACCTAGATATTATCAAGGCGAACGTTCTGACCAATTATCATGAAGATCTTGTGAAATATATGGCCTCTAGAAAGGGCACAAGGTTTTTCTATTTTTAGACCTACTGACCTAGTTTTTGATGGCACGTGACCCAGTTTCGAACTTGACCTAGATATCATCAAGGTGAACATTCTGACCAATTTTCATGAAGATCTCATGAAATATATGGCCTCTAGAGAGGTCACAAGGTTTTTCTATTTTTAGACCTACTGACCTAGTTTTTGATGGCACGTGGCCCAGTTTCAAACTTGACCTAGATATCATCAAGATGAACATTCAGACCAACTTTCATACAGATCCCATGAAAAATATGGCCTTTAGAGAGGTCACAAGGTTTTTCTCTTATTTGACCTACTGACCTAGTTTTTGACGGCACGTGACCCACTTTCAAACTTGACCTAGATATCATCAAGGTGAACGTTCTGACCAATTTTCATGAAGATCTTGTGAAATATATGGCCTCTAGAGAGGTCACAAGGTTTTTCTATTTTTAGACCTACTGACCTAGTTTTTGACCACACGTGACCCAGTTTCGAACTTGACCTAGATATCATCAAGATGAACATTCATACCAACTTTCATACAGATCTCATGAAGAATATGGCCTTTAGAGAGGTCACAAAGTTTTTCTATTATTTGACCTACTGACCTAGTTTTTGAAGGTGCGTGACCCAGTTTCGAAACTGACCTAGATATCATCAAGGTGAACATTCTGACCAATTTTCATGAAGATCTCATGAAATATATGGCCTCTAGAGAGGTCACAAGGTTTTTCTATTTTTAGATCTACTGACCTAGTTTTTGACGGCACATGAACCAGTTTCAAACTTGACCTAGATATCATCCAGATGAACATTCTGACCAACTTTCATAAAGATCCCATGAAAAATGTGACCTCTAGAGTGGTCAAAAGCAAAAGTTTATGGACGGACGCACACACGCACGGACGACGCGCGATCACAAAAGCTCACCTTGTCACTTTGTGACAGGTGAGCTAAAAATAAAAGGAATGATTTTTTTTTTTTGGGTGGTGGGGGGTAGGGGGGATCAAGGCAAGGTGGTGACCAGGTGAGGGTACAAAACTTCACATATTTATAATAAATGTTCATGGATAAGAATGAAAGAAGTTTAATGAAATTCTACCAATTGGTTGGTTTGTTATGTACAAATCTGTAGATTTTTAAACAATTAAAGGGCAATAACTCTAAGGAATATTGACCAATTGTAAAAACAAGAGGGTCATGATGACCCTGAATCGCTCACCTGAGTAATATGAGCCACATGTTTAAAATGGCAAACTGATGCTAAAATATTACAAAGTAGGTCAGTAGGTCATATTTATGGTCACTGAAAGTCAGTTTTATGATAGGTGTGCAAAGCTGTACATGTCATCCAAATTTCAAGGTTGTATCTTAAAAACAAGAAAGTAGCTCAGTAGGTCTAGGTCACAGTCAGGTGACCCCTAATCACTTGGGGTCATCAGGTAATTATAATTAAATAGTCTAGGAAATATGATCTATAATTTTTCTGAAGTATTTATTCCTATATAACTCATATAGCAAGTGTTCCCCAGGGCAGGGCCTCTTTTCACCCCAGGAGAATAATTTGAACGATCTTGTTAGACATCCACTAGGCAATGCTACATACCAAATATCAAAGGCCTAGGCCTGGAACTTTCAGATAAGAAGATTTTTTTTTCCCTATATAAGTCCAAGTTAAATTTGGGACCCCCAGGGCAGGGCCTCTTTTCACCCCAGGGGCATAATTTGAACAATTTTGGGAGAGGACCATAAAGCAATGCTACATACCAAATATGAAAAGCCTAGGCCTTGCAGTTTCAGGTAAGAAGATTTTTAAAGTTTTTTTCCTATATAAGTCTATGTAAAACTTGAGACCCCCAGGGCAGGGCCTCTTTTCATCCCAGGGTTATAATCTGAACAATTTTGGTAGAAGACCTCAAGGCAATGTTCCATACCAAATATCAAAGGTCTAGGTCTTGTGGTTTTAGACAAGAAGATTTTTAAAGTTTTTTCCTATGTAAGTCTATGTAAACACTGGGACCCCCGGGGCGGGGCCTTTTTTCATCCCAGGGGCACAATTTGAACAATCTTCATAGAGGACCATTAGATGATGTCACATGCCAAATATCAAGGCTCTATGCCTTGTAGTTTTTGACAAGAAGATTTTAAAAGTTTTTCCTTTTGGTTGCCATGGCAACCAGTTCTGCATGGAATTCAATTCTTTGAAAAATTTTGAATGGGGACCACCCAAGGATAATTCCTGTGAAGTTTGATGTAATTCTGTCTAGTCGTTTTCAAGAAGATTTTTTTTAGAAAATGTTGACGGATGGACGACGCACGACACACAACGGACATTGAGCGGTCACCATGAGCTAAAAAATGACAGGCATCATCGTAGTATGTTGGCTCATATCTATTTCA
The DNA here is from genome assembly GCF_021730395.1 of Mercenaria mercenaria. Taxonomy (NCBI): domain Eukaryota; kingdom Metazoa; phylum Mollusca; class Bivalvia; order Venerida; family Veneridae; genus Mercenaria; species Mercenaria mercenaria. Next base: position 64,482,388 of record NC_069377.1, on the reverse strand, counting down.
AGTTTCATGAAATTCTACCATCTTGTTACTGAGAAATGGCTGCAGACGTGGATTTTTCATTAAATCAAGGGCAATAACTCTAAGAGAAATTGACCAATCAAAAAAAAAAACTTGAAGGGCATCATCGCAGTATGTTGGTTCATGTTTATTTCAAGTTTTATGAAATTTTACCCGCTAGTTAAAGAGAAATGGCTGCGGACGGACATTTTTCATTAAATCAAGGGCAATAATTCTAAGGGAAATTGACCTATCCAAAAAATAACTTGACGGGCATCATCACAGTAAGTTGGTTCATGTTTATTTCAAGTTTCATGAAATTCTACCTGCTAGTTACTGAGAAATGGCTGCTGACGGACAGACACACGGATGGACCGACAGAAGGACAACGCCATTTCAATCCCCCCCTCCCGATTTCATCGGCGGGGGATAAAAATCTTTGTAGAGAGACACCCAAATAACATTTTTGTGAAAGTGATTCAATTTTGGACATGCTTTGAAGACTTTACAATTTTTAGCTCTCAGGCATGCCCTTGTTGCAGTCAGACAAAGAAAATGTGAATGAACTTTAGATAGGAACACAGATATCCGACGGAGAGTGATCACAATACAGACATCCGACGGAGAGTGATCACAATACATCACCTTCACTAAAAAGCTAACAAGAGCTGTCAGATGACAGCGCGCTCGACTATTCGAAGAATTGATTGAAGAATGGGGTCAAAATATTTCCATAGATTTTCAGACAAAAGAAAAAAATGGATTAAACAAAAAATGTTCCTGTATTTGTGGATTTCGATTAGTCTTGCACTAAATGGCAATGTGTAACCATGATGACAAATATGTTAAGTTATATGTTAGGCAAAAAATGAACTTGTATAAATTTTTTTAACTAATTTCCAAGTCCAAAAAGGGTCATAATTCAGTCAAAATAGTTGAAAGAGTTCTGTACACTTGCCTACAGATGGAAATCATGTTGATATACTAGTGTTAAAAGTTTCAAAGCCACAGTTCAAATAGTTTTGACAAAAATTTAAAAGTTCAAAAAGGGCCATAATTCAGCCTAAATAGTTGTCAGGGTTATGTACTCTTGCCTACAGATGGAAATCATAATTATAAACAAGTGTTTAAAGTTTAAAAGCCATATGTCAAATAGTCTTGACAAAACACGGACATATACGAAAACAGAACCAATTTCCAAGTTCAAAAAGGGCCATAATTCAGCCAAAAAAGATGACAGAGTTATGTACTCTTGCCTATTGATAGAGATTATAATACTAAACAAGATATAAAAGTTTCAAAGCCATATGTCAAACACTTCACACAAAATATAAACTGGTACGAAAAACTTAACCAAGATTTCTATGTCAGAAGGGGCCATAATTCAGCCAAAATGCTTGATGGAGTTATGTACTCTTGCCTACAACTGGACATGGTGATGGTAAACACGTGTTGAAAGTTTCAAAGCTTTATCTCAAAAGACTTTGTCAAAATGTAGACTGGTACGAAAAACTTAACCAAGATTTCTAAGTCAAAAAGGGGCAATAATTCAACCAAAATGCTTGATGGAGTTATGTACTCTTGCCTACAACTGGACATGGTGATGGTAAACAAGTGTTGAAAGTTTCAACGCTTTACCTCAAAAGACTTTGTCAAAATATGAACTGGTACAAAAAACTTAACCAAGATTTCTTCAAAAGGGGCCATAATTCAGTCAAAATGCTTGACAGAGTTATGTACTCTTGCCTATAACTGGACATGGTGATGGTAAACAAGTGTTGAAAGTTTCAAAGCTTTATCTCAAAAGACTTTGTCAAAATGTGGACTGGTATGAAAAACTTAACCAGGGTGTGACGCCGACGCCGTGGTGAGTAGGATAGCTCTACTTATTCTTCGAATAGTCGAGCTAAAAATGAAAAGAAACACAAAATGAAGCAATGAAAAGTTCTCCTCATCGCTTTATTTTGACATAAACTATGGATTTACAAAATTAATATCAACAACAAGTGCATCAACAACCAATTTCTGATAAGTTACAACAGGTGCACATCAATTACAATAGATGCACAAAGCATATTTAAATTTAATGCAACAATAGCTCTTAGAACTCATAATTGCCTACATCAATACACTAGGTGGACTGAAAATGTGGCATTGAATTCATTCAGCAAAACATTCATCTTTATTTACATAACTATAAAGAATTAACAATGCTTATTTACTGTGTTTATTCATCTACAAAAAGAAAGCCCTAAATTCCCAGAAAAGTTTGGAATTACTTTGTCAGATTATCAATTTTAACCTTTACCATGCTAAATTTCTATAATGAACTTGTCCTTCTTCCAATTTGGACGGTACCATTAACTGTTAAAAGGGGTGCTTACCAAAAAGATACTGGCTGAATAGCAAACAGTGCAGATTATGATCAGACTGCATGGATGTGCAGGCTGATCATGATCTACACTGGTGGCAGAGGCAAAACCAATCGTGTCCAGCATGGTAAGGGTTAACTAAAATCACACATGTTATCTCAATTTTCTGAGCTGAAAAAAAAGAGTAATTTTATCCATATGACACACATTTATCAGACTGCAGCATTTTTTCATGAAAGTCTAGGCACTTAGATTTGTTCTTAACTGACATTGTTTGCAGACATAATTATAAGGATAACACTTTTTAGAATTGTTAATCAGACCTTTGTGAGAGTATTCACAGTTCATACCATAGCTGCAACAACCATCAACATATCACTTTGTTCTACAGTTTTTAGTGATAGATGATTTACAAGTGATAAACATTAGTTTTTTCACAAATTTCCATCACATTTTCAACATTTGGGTGTAGGAAACATTTTCGGAACATGTTATTTTAAAATCTGGAGAAAAAATTACTTGCAAATACTCATATTTTGGATAGAACCTAATAACCAAACATTTAACTTTTGCAAAACAGGCTCCTGGCAATAAATTGTGTAAATCTGTGAAAAACAAACATAGTATATCCAAATACATTTATCTCCTCTCCAATCTTGAGAAACACCTTTGTGAAATATCTGAAAATTTTGACGAACTTTTGTTTTCCTTGTGATCTGCCAGTGACGGTGTGTTTATAAATGGTAAGGTTTAACTAAATTCAGGTGTGTTCAAATCTGTTGCCATTTCCCTAAAATTAAAAACAAGAGGACCATGATGGTCCTGAATTGCTCACCTATCCCCACATGATCCAGTGTTGAACTGAGTATGACCTAGTTATTTCTACTATTTGACATAGTGACCTAGTTTTTGAGCACATGTGACCTAGATATCATCAAGATAAAAAATTCTGACCAATTTTCATGAAGATCCATTGAAAAATATGACCTCTAGAGAGGTCACAAGGTTTTTCTATTATTTGACCTAATGACCTAGTTTTTGAAGGCACGTGACCCACCTTTAAACTTGACCTAGATATCATCAAGGTGAACATTCTCACCAATTTTCATGAAGATCTCGTGAAAAATATGGCCTCTAGAGAGGTCACAAGGTTTTTCTATTTTTCGACCTACTGACCTAGTTTTTGACGGCACATGACCCAGTTACGAATTTGACCTAGATATCATCAAGCTGAACATTCTCACCAATTTTCATGAAGATCCATTGAGAAATATGGCCTCTAGAGACATCAAAAGGTTTTTCTATTTTTAGACCTACTGACCTAGTTTTTGACCGCACGTAACCCAGTTTCGAACTTGACCTAGATATCATCAAGGTCTACATTCTGACTAATTTTCATGAAGATCTCTTGAAAAATATGGCCTCTAAAGAGGTCACAAGGTTTTTCTATTTTTAGATCTACTGACCTAGTTATTGACCGCACGTGACCCAGTTTAGAACTTGACCTAGATATCATCAAGATGAACATTCTGACCAATTTTCATAAAGATCCCATGAAAAATATGGCCTCTAGAGAGGTCACAAAGTTTTTCTATTTTCAGACCTACTGACCTAGTTTTTGACCGTACGTGACCCAGTTTCAAATTTGAACTAGATATCATCAAGGTGAACATTCTGACCATTTTTCATGAAGATCCATTGAGAAATATGGCCTCCAGAGAGGTCACAAGGTTTTTCTATTTTTAGACCTACTGACCTAGTTTTTGATCCCACGTGAGCCAGTTTCGAACTTGACCTAGGTATCATCAAGGTGAACATTCTGACCAATATTCATGAAGATCTCATGAAAAATATGACCTCTAGAGAGGTCACAAGGTTTTTCTATTTTTAGACCTACTGACCTAGTTTTTGACCCCACGTGACCCAGTTTCGAACTTGACCTAGATATCATCAAGGTGAACATTCTGACCAATTTTCATGAAGATCTCATGAAATATATGGCCTCTAGAGAGGTCACAAGGTTTTTCTATTTTTAGATCTACTGACCTAGTTTTTGACCGCACCTGACCCAGTTTCGAACTTGACCTAGATATCATCAAGATGAACATTCTGACCAACTTTCATAAAGATCCCATGAAAAATGTGACCTCTAGAGTGGTCACAAGCAAAAGTTTACGGACGGACGCATGGACGGACGACGGACGCCACGCGATCACAAAAGCTCACCTTGTCACTTCGTGACAGGTGAGCTAAAAAAAACAAAAACAAAAAAAAAAAACTTTTCCTAAACAAGAGCTGTTTGTAAAACAAAAATGCTCCCTATGAAGACCTATCACAGGCAACTGGGTATTTATGCTGTGACCTTGACCTCTGTCAGTCTGAGCAAATGACCTCAAAAACAAAAGGTCATTTACAGAATACAAGCTATAATCCTATGAAGATTAACAGCCAAAGCATACATTAATTACTGAGTGCAAAACATTACAATTCAGTTACTGTGGCCTTGATGTTTGACTTACAGATCTCTAGAAAAAATAGAGGTCAAAAGCAATTATCCCATGACATTTCACAAATATATGCCAAGTGATCTTTAGTTATAAAGCAAAAACCATTTTCAGTATCTCAAGGCCACTGTGGCCTTGAACTTTGACCCACAACCCTCCTGAACAATGGGGGTCATCTTTCTGAAAAAAACAGGCATACAAATACCAAATACACGGAATCAATTTATTTATTTGGGTTTTACGGTGCACCAACACAGTATAGGTTATATGTCGCCAAACAGGACTGCAAATTTTGGTTTCACATCTCATTTACATCGAAATAAAACGGAATCAAAGTAAGAACATAGTAACATTTGTTTTAAAAACAACCTTCCCTGAAATACAGTGTATAACAATAACATTTCTTATCATGATGAATTCTTAAATAGAATTATAAAACAAACATTTGAGCCGTGCCATGGGAAAACCAACATAGTGGGTGTGCGACCAGCATGGATCCAGACCAGCCTGCGCATCCGCGCAGTCTGGTCAGGCTCCATGCTGTTCGCTTTTAAAGCCTATTGGAATTGGAGAAACTGTTAGCGAACAGCATGGATCCTGACCAGACTGCGCGGATGCGCAGGCTGGTCTGGATCCATGCTGGTCGCATACCCACTATGTTGGTTTTCTCATGGCGCGGCTCATTTATTATTACTTTTTGTTGACTGACTCAAAAGTCCAGGATAAATGTCATACACAACAATTTGTGAATGCAGATGTTCTGTCAGTAACACCACAGAATAAAGATTTGTCATACCGCAAACTATACTAATACATTTGATTTCAGTTTTCCCGTGTAACAACATGGTACAGGTTATATGGCGCAAAATATGACTGAAAATTATATATGATATATATATACTGATTTCACCAGCTCTATGGTTTAACAATTGACATTCAACCTAAACTCAGAAAATATAACTACAAAACTTAAAAATAAATTATAGCAGATACATATAAAAATGATTATTAACAACATCTTTCATTATTTCATTACCACAAATAAATCACAGATGAAAATGACAGACACATTTATATGAAGTATTAACTAGACAGTACTATTTCGATGTATTGATAAAATAATTATAAAGGCTTGTCTTGAAGTGCCAAAAGTATCAGGATAACCTTAAAAGTGTCAAAGATACCACAAAAAACTGTCAGCGTCTATGATATCCTGACAAACTTGTGTTTCAGATCCCTGGAAAGCCTCGCAAGTGTCCCATATATCCAGAAAACTTCGTTAGTGTCCCAGATTTGTCTTAAGAGTATCTAAAATAGCTATATATAATGATCTGAAGTAAATGACTCAAAAAATGAGACACTTCGAAAAGAACAAGTTTGATGGAGGTCCATCAAGTGGTTCAAGAGTTGTTTTAAGGTTTTATATTTTAAGCTCTATTGGCCTCTTAAAGGGACCAAGCAACCCCTTCAACAAATTCAGGCGAAGACCATTTAATGATGACATGGACCAAGTTTAATGAAGATCCATCAAGCTATTCATAGGAAGAAGTCATTAAAACCTTCTTCTATTTTAGCACTAGTAGCCTTAAAGAGAGGCCAGGTACTCCCATTTGAACAAAATAAGGAGAGGACCTTTTAACAATGCTAAAGATCAAGTTTGATGAAGATCTATCATGCGCTTCATGAGAAGTAATTTAGTTTTTTTATCTATTTTTAGCTGAGTAGCAATTAAAAAGAGGCTAAAGATCTCTATTTGGAAAAAAAAATGAGAGAGAACCTTATAAAAATGTGACAGGCCAAGTTTGGTTGAGATCCATCAAGCCATTCATGAGATGGAGTTGTTTTGAAGTTTTTCTTTTTTTTAGCTCTAGTGGCCCCTAAAGGGAAACAAGCGCCCTCATTTCAACAAAATTTTAGAGAGGACTTTATAACTATCAGACCGACCAAGTTTGATGAGGATTAATCATACAGTTCATGAAAAGAAGTTGTATAAATATTTTTCTATTTTTCGCACAAGCTGACCATACAAGGGGCCTAGCCCTCTCCCCCACCCCCTCCATTTGAACAAGCTTGGGAAAGGATATTTTCATGGTTTATCTAATTTTAGATCTAGTGGTCTCTAAAAGGGGTGAAGCTCCCCAATTTCAACAAAAATTAATATTTTATAATCCTGACCAAATGATATATAAGATCCACTGAGTGGTTCATCAGAAGTTGTAAACGGAACCAAGCAACCTTATTTGAATAAATTTGAAAGAGGACCTTACAATGATGCTACAGACCAAGTATGATGAAGATCCATTAAGTGGTTCATGGGAAGAAGTTTTTATAAGGCTTTTCTACTTTTAGCAGTAGTGGTCCCTAAATGGGGCCAATAGGCCCATTCGAAGAAATTTGAGGGACTGACCAATAGTTTCAGTGAAGATCATCACAGTTTATGTAAATGACGGACTATCCATCTACACTAATAACTAACCTTGAACTTTGGTTCAGGTGTGCTAAATTAATGACATGTTAATGGTTTCACATAGACTACACCATACACACATCATTATTATATGTTTTTCTATGTTAGCTTTTCCAAAATAAGAAAATAACAAGTTTGGAACAACCATATTAAAAAGTTTAATACCCGTTTTTGACCATTTAATAAGAAAAACTTTACATTCATACAATGTCATTTACCAAACTAATTAGTAAAAGGTTCTTAATCTTAAAATGTATAAACCTGCATGTAAGTTTCTGCTTCCCTACTAAAGGTGTCAGAATGGGACAATTTGTTGAAATGACAACACCATTTACACCTTAAAATAAATAAACCATTAACATTGATGAGCATTGTTCATAGAAAGAGATCGTTTCTTTCCTCCATCTTATTTCTAAAAATTCAACTGGTTAACAGACATCATGAGAAAACCGTATATTTTCTATACATGGCATATGGCCTTTACACAAGAGTAACTTCCCTTGTAACAGTATGTGACAAATGTCAAAAACTATATTACATTATACAGCAGAACACATCTTTTCTATTCACTAACATTAATTTCTCACACTTTGTTTAGATGTGCTACTGTAAGAAATGACATTAAAACACTGAAAACTATTTATTTAGTATTTTTGTTATTGCTTTTTGTTGTTGTTGTTGTCGCTGCGTTTAATGTCACACCGACACAATTAAAGGTCATATGGCAACTTATTTATTAATATGAAATGCGGTCAGCAAAATGAATTTGTTACACAGTGGGAGGCTTACCTAAAATGGAATAAACACTGCAGGTAAATTCTATTTAATAACTGGAGTTTCATTCTCTGCCAACATTGAATTCACTACCAGTGTGATTTCCATATAAGGTAAACTACACACTGTGAATTAAGGATATGACCAGTAAAATTCTTTGCACTTGAAAAACTTCCAGGAATCAATTATCATAATGTAAGTGATACAAGTTATGAGATTTTATGTTAGTTAAATACTGAAAATCAAATCAAACTGTATTTAAATGTTATTCTCAAATAATCAACAAGTATTGCTCAGAAAGTAGACATACATAATCTGTACATACTGACACACAGATCCGATATGGTGAGTTTTTTTGTTTGCTTTTTTTTTAAGTTTTACAAAGCAAAGGGACTAATGATAGGTCAGAACATTTCAACTGAATGTAGTTTTACATGTTTTAAACAACTTTTAATGCTAATTTTGACAGTCTAAAAAGAACCTATAGTAAGACACTTAATAACTTTATTAATGAATGAACCTATTTTTTCTGTTTCCAAGAGCACACATATTGAATTATCTCCCTTTCTAGCATTTTTTAATTATACATAATTTGAACACCTGCTACCAAAACATTACAGACCTGCTTGCTTATGTGATACCAGTTTTCTACTAAAATAGTTCATACAAACAGACATTACGGCCAGGTAACTTAACACTTTATCCTACTGATTAGCAATCCAAAGGCTTATACCGGACAATACATCATGTAAACTGTAGCTAATAGAATATAATAAAAAAAAAGTTATAGTATGTGAAGCAATCTACTGGAAACAAAATATATGCAAAGAAAAATTATACTTCGTGAAACAAACTGAAGTTGTAGGTGAAGTATAACTTATCCACTGGATAAAATTTGAGATCCTCAGTCCAGACAGGACTATATAACAAGAGGACCATGATGGTCCTGAATCGCTCACCTCTTCCCACATGACCCAGTTTTGAGTATGACATCGTTTTTGACCAACTGTCATGAAGATCCCATGAAAAATGTGATCTCTAGAGTGGTCACAATGTTTTTCTATTTTTAGACCTACTGACCTAGTTTTTGAAGGCACGTGACCCAGTTTCGAACTTGACCTAGATATCATCAAGATGAACATTCTGACCAACTTTCATAAAGATCCCATGAAAAATGTGACCTCTAGAGTGGTCACAAGGTTTTTTCTATTTTTAGATTTACTGACCTAGTTTTTGACCGCACGTGACCAAGTTTCGAACTTGACCTAGATACATCAAGATGAACATTTTGACCAACATTCATGAAGATCCCATGAAAAATGTGACCTCTAGAGTGGTCACAAGGGTTTTCTATTTTAGACCTACTGACCTAGTTTTTGAAGGCACGTGACCAAGTTTCGAACCTGACCTAGATATCATCAAGATGAACATTCTGACCAACTTTCATAAAGATCCCATGAAAAATGTGACCTCTAGAGTGGTCACAAGGTTTTTCTATTTTTAGACCTACTGACCTAGTTTTTGACCGCACGTGACCCAGTTTCGAACTTGACCTAGATATCATCAAGATGAACATTCTGACCAACTTTCATGAAGATCCCATGAAAAATTGTGACCTCTAGAGTGGTCACAAGGTTTTTCTATTTTTAGACCTACTGACCTAGTTTTTGACCGCACGTGACCCAGTTTCGAACTTGACCTAGATATCATCAAGATGAACATTCTGACCAACTTTCATGAAGATCCATGAAAAATGTGACCTCTAGAGTGGTCACAAGGTTTTTCTATTTTTAGATCTACTGACCTAGTTTTTGAAGGCACTTGACCCAGTTTCGAACTTGACCTAGATATCATCAAGATGAACAATCTGACCAACTTTCATGAAGATCCCATGAAAAATGTGACCTCTAGAGTGGTCACAAGGTTTTTCTATTTTTAGACCTACTGACCTAGTTTTTGATGGCACGTGACCCAGTTTTGAACTTGACCTAGATATGATCAAGATGAACATTCTGACCAACTTTCATGAACATCCCATGAAAAATGTGACCTCTAGAGTGGTCACAAGGTTTTTCTATTTTTAGACCTACTGACCTAGTTTTTGACTGCATGTGACCCAGTTTCGAACTTGACCTAGATATCATCAAGATGAACATTCTGACCAACTTTCATGAAGATCACATGAAAAATGTGACCTCTAGAGTGGTCACAAGGTTTTTCTATTTTTAGACCTACTGACCTAGTTTTTGACCGCACGTGACCCAGTTTCGAACTTGACCTAGATATCATCAAGATGAACATTCTGACCAATTTTCATAAAGATCCCATGAAAAATGTGACCTCTAGAGTGGTCACAAGCAAAAAGTTTACGGACGCACGCACGGACGGACGACGGACACTGCGCGATCACAAAAGCTCACCTTGTCACTTTGTGACAGGTGAGCTAAAAACATAACAGATATAAATTATAGTATGATATTTTCAAAACATAACTGACAAACAGATTTATAAACAGCTGGTTGTCTAGTTAAAGGAAACTCTTGTACAAAGTGAATAATGGAAACTAGGAGCAATTAACAAAATTCTGTACAAAAGTCAGACAAAAATGGTTGCAATTAAATGTTTTAAAACTTGTCTTTAAAATAGGCTTTTTTTTTAAAATTACATAAAGGCACTATGTTTTAAACACAGAAAAATAGTTTTGTCCTACTTAAAAGACAGATCAATAAAGCATGTTCTTCTACAAATTTAAAGTAATAACTTTGTCTGGAAATTGCTCTTTGTTTTCTTGTTGATGCATATTTTCAGACCATTAAGTGTTCAATATCAAGGTAAAGCAGTTAACGCAGACAAAGATAAAATTTCATTAAAAAAGGTAAACGTTTTATCCAGTCAGAGTTTGAAATTGACCTTGGGTGTTCTATCGCTATTGAGTCCTTGGCAAAACTATAAAATTCCAACGTAACAGACAAAATAAATAGATTTTCAGGCTACAAATGTTACTGTTAAAACAAATGTGATAAATTCCTACATCAAAAATTATTGTAATAGTTCCATTAAAGTACTTTTAAATTTGACATTGAATAGTTTCATAAAAAACTTGACCTTAAAACTTTTCATTTAATTAGCTTTCATCATTTTTTTTTTTTTTTTTTTTGGTTGGGTTTAACGTCGCACCGACACAATTTTAGGTCATATGGCGACTTTCCAGCTTTGATGGTGGAGGAAGACCCCAGGTGCCCCTCTGTGCATTATTTCATCACGAGCAGGTATCCGAGTAGAACCACCGACCTTCCGTAAGCCAGTTGGATAGCTTCCTCACATGAAGAATTCAACGCCCCGAGTGAGGCTCGAACCCACATCGATGAGGGGCAAAGCTTTCATCATTAAGTTCCTTAAATGGTAATGGTTTGTGCCAGAACAAACCTGTTCTCCACAAGTAACTGCCAACTTCTCCACATGAATCAGAGGTGGTGGACAAATATTTTCAGACACAATGTGTTTTATCAAATCGTCACGGAGAACATACGCCTTGCCCTAGGATCAAACTCACGACAGCCTGATCTGTTAATCTGCACTTACCCTACTGAGCTAAGCAGGTGGGTCTTAAAAGGTTTGACCATTTTATATATATGTAAGTAAGGTCCAACTCCTTTTCCTTGAACTCAGAGGGCTCAATTACCTTCCTTTACTCAAGTTCAAGTAAGGATATGGCAAAATCCCTGGTGCCTATATATGACTATTACACATCTTGTGAAAATATAACATTCTGTTATGCGATTGTTTTGAATTAGCATATGATTAAATCAGAAATTGTCACAACATTTTTATATGATCTTAATTGATATTCTTTTCTCAAAATATACTGAAAACATGTTAAAGGTCATATGTCAACATGTTTTTCTGCTAAGTCCAACCTAACAACATATGGCAATAAAGTAAACACGGTTGATTTTGAACAACCAATGGCTTGAACAAATTTAAACAGCCCCTCCGAGTTCCAGAGAACAAAGTTGGACTGTAGAACCAAAATATTAGAGAGAGTTATAAATGAACATTCAATTGACCTTGTCCATTTAAGACCTGAATAACTGAAATAACATATTACAACAATGATTACCTCAAGAAGCTGAAACACTACACCAGTAGTTGTAAACTGGTTTCAATAATACAATGAATCTAAAAGGTTATCGGATCGAGAATGACTTTACTAGTTAAGCAGAATATTTTATATATAAAGTCTTTAGGAGTGGACACAATGGTCTACTGTTAACAAGCCGGGGTAATAACTGGGGTGTGCAGTTTTATCTCCAACCCTTCAAGCTGAAATTACAGGTGTGACTTTCATGAAAACCAGGGAAATTTTCTGTAATTGAAGCAGCTGCTCCGAAATAAACTTACACACAGATAAAGTCTTTACTATCAAAAATATACTGATAATCCAAGACTGGCATTATTATCATGCCGTTTTCCTTAAAAGTTTGGTTAAGTTTAAAACAATCAAACAACTAACAAACCAAACATGAGGTAGACCACACAAATCAACAACTACTGTATCATCTTGATTAATATTTACATATCTAGCAACAAAATTTGATGAGCAACTATTTTCATTTTCATAGACTTTCTGTTTTTATGCAGTTTCTTTCTACTTAATTTCATATTTTCATCCCATGTAGTAAAAAGAAATGAACCTGCTCTTGCTGTTTTTATGAAATAATTTCATTTTAGCCATAATTGTTAACAATTATGAGTTACTGTTTCTTAGAAATTTAAGAATCTTAGAAGATTTTTTAAACTTATTTTATGGTGTGAATTGGATGTAAAAGTAACAAAACTCTCCGCCAAGGAGAGATTTTTATACATCAAAATATAATCTTTGCCAACAGAATACTACAAGAGTTTCAAAACTTTCAACAACACTAGTTTGTATGTCACAAGTATAAAATACAACCACTCACTGTATACACGAAAGTTAAGAATAACGAACCAGACACAAACCACTGGAACATTTTGATTATCTTTTCGAGCATACTTTTATCTTCAGTCAACATCAATTGATTAACAATTGTGTAAAACTCACAGAGTGGCACTTATCTATGAACACAAGTTTATTATTTTCTTAACTCGATGAAATGTAACGATGAAATGTAACTATACAAAAAAGCCAACATCACAATGGCCAAGGAAGGTCATTGAAGTCAATCGGTCCACCAAGGCCTGCATCTGCTTCAAGCAGACTCATAATGATTGACATGGCGGCCTCGTCTCCCTCATCCGTCCCTGATGTATTTGTCATGGACTCCATGGCCTGTTCCTCTATCACAGTATCTAACAAAGATGTCGTTGATTCTCGTGTGTGACCTATATAAATCAATTAACAATTACCTGTCTATATAGACAAAATGGCATTTTGGCATGTCAATATGATATCATCGTAACAGGAATTGAAATAACAATATAAAGTGGATTTACCAATTATCTGTTAATCTACATAGAAATCACGTTTAGAAAGAGTTGTAGCCATTCTTTTGAAAAACATTCTTGTTACCAATATTTATAAGGAGCATATATCTTCTAGACATTCATACCGGCATAGAAAGGCACTTTGGTAGAATCACCAACCTTCCACACGTCAATGAAAAGGCTTCCTCATAAAATAACACAAGTAGGGCTATCTAGGTGTAGTATGGGAACAAATAGTTACTCAGTACATCAAATCATCTTAACCCTTACCTTACTAAATTTCTATAATGAACTTGTCCATCTTCCTATTTGGACAGTACCACTGACTGTTAAAAGGAGTGCTTACCAAAAAGATACTGGCTGAATAGCGAACTGTGTAGATCTTGATCAGACTGCACGGATGAGCAGGCTGATCATGATCTGCACTGGTCACAAAGGCAGAACCAATCGTGACCAGCATGGTATGGGTTAAGTAAGAATTTCTGAACAGTTTAAACATTACAGAACTGCAACATGTTCCATACCGTCCAGTCCAGATGAAGGCACAGAAATACCATTTGGACCTTTTGTAGTTAACAAGCTTGTTGAAGGTAAAGATGCATTCAAACCAGAGTTGTGTCCTAAAATACATGAAAATTTTCATTAAGGATCACTGCATATAATAAGAGAAACTATTTCTCTTCAAAGTCATTAACACACTTTGTTTAAATATGTATCATTGACACTCTTAAGTTGTTCAGCAATAGTTGTTCTATAGGTTCATAGGTATTCTAATTATTCACTGATGTCTACAGCTTTAGTGTAAATGCGGCATAAACAGTTCAAAAAAGGTTTAGATCAAAAATAACAAATACACTGCACCATAGAAATTGAGACATACTTTTTTGTAAAATCGAAATATATTTAAGTTCTTCGCATTTTCACTTGACAAATGTCACATATATGACCTATAACTATTTTTGAAGGAATGTAAATATTTATCACTTGACATTGCTGGCATTTCGTGTTACTTATCGTTAACATTAAAATGAAGCAATTTCTCACCTGCTGATGACTGTGAAACTCTACCTTGCAGACAGTCTAAACGTTTTGACGACATCTGAAAATTGTTTAAAGATATTCTGTTACTACTAATGACCTACAAAGACAATTTATCAGAGAGATAAAACCGCAGGAAAGAGTTTGTAGCAAAATCTGAAAAGGTTACTGCAAGGACGATGCTGCTTACCATCACAAAGGCAATAATTATTGTCACATGGCAGTGTTAAACACTGTAATAAACTATACTCATGTGATTTTTTTTTTGTTTGTACAGAATCAACTCCCCCGTTTTTATACAAAAACTCATTATAAAAAAATAATATGTGAAATGATTTTAAAATACAGTGCAGCCAAAGAAGAAAGAAAAAAGTATTATGAATCTTTACCGGTACTCTTTTTATATAAAAAAAAACATTCTAGAAAAATTTATTATAAGCTCACTATGTATTTTGCAAGTTTCTCTAAACTTACAACTGTACACCGAGTGTTTCTCCCACGTCAATTTTATTTCCTGACGTGATGGGCATTTACCATATATATAATGTAAAGATGGTTTTATTTTAGAAGCCAACAACACTAATTTTCCTGAATTCACAAGTTTTTCATGAATATAAGCAAAAATAAATTATTGCCAACGCTATGCGGTCTACTGTTTACTTCATTTTCATTACAGGTTTCGCAAGAAAATGTATTGCTTTAAAACAAAAGTACTTAGTTTACATGCAATCCCTCTTGCATGAACATTTATCTTATCAACTTATTTTCAAGTTCAACATGATTCTAGGCAACACCCAATAAATCTTTGCAATCTATCAACAGATGCATGCCCAAATATAGCTATAATACCTTTGATTACATGTCTATAAATACCTTATAAATACCAGTTCTATTACTAGAAAGAAAATTAATTATAGCTGGGAATTAAAGACAAGTGCACGTAACCTTGTGAAGGTTATTACTTATACATGTCTTTTAAAGCTGAACTTACACGAAACCAAAAGTTTAGATAAATGAAAACAGAGCTAATAAATAGTAATTGTTAATAATATCTTTAGGGACATTTATGTTTTTCAGGAGAAAAGATGTGAAGTGGATATATTAAAATAAGAATGATCACGGGAAATCCATTTGCTATGCTGTAAATGTTGTACAAGCTAGGTCGCAAAACCAAAGTATATAATTATACAATATTTTCTCTCAAGTTCTTCCTTATGTAAAATATTCTGCAATAAAAGTATTTACTACAAGGATCTGCTCAATATCTCCTAGACTAATACCAGCAAAATGAAATTATAGAATGAATATAATGTCTGATGACTCACCTGGGATTCATAGACATCTGTATTTGTACTGTCTACCACCTGAGGGGATCTTGAACATCTGAAAACAGAAATGAGGATAACTGAGAAATGATGCTATTACCATATGAGCTGCCCCATGAGAAAACCAACAGAGTGCGTTTGCGACCAGCATGGATCCAGACCTGCCTGCACATCCGCGCAGTCTGGTCAGCATCCATGCTGTTCGCTAACAGTTTCTCTAATTGCAATAGGCTTTGAAAGCAAACAGCATGGATGCTGACCAGACTGCGCAGATGCGCAGTGGTCTGGATCCATGCTGGTCGCAAACGCACTATGTTGGTTTTCTCATGGTGTGGCTCAATTATCATTTCTGATAGTAATTTATTGAGCCAGCCAGTCAGTTATTGTAAATCACATCCAATGCAAGTGTGAACTATTTGTTTTCAGTCATACTGACATAACTTCTGGTGATAATGGCCTTTATTTCAGACGAAGTGGATGGATACCTTGGTGCCATCTTTCACATACCAGAAAGATAGCTTCACTAAATGGAAGAACCCTTAAGTACTTCAAGGTTTGAAAATTTAAAGCAGTGAAGGACAAGAATTCAATTATTGTCTTTATGATAACATACTATGAACAAGAAGGCCGTGATGGCCCTATATCGCTCACCTGGTTAAATGGTTGCTATGAAGATTTGCATTTAAGCTTGACCCCGGGGTCATGATTTGAACAAATTTTGTAGAGGTCCTCTAGGCAATGCTACATGTCAAATATCTAAGTTCTAGGCTTTCTGGTTTATTTTTTAGAAAATTCTGAAGATTTTTCTATGTACAATCAATTAAACCCATAGGGCGGGGTCAATTCCGCGGGTCATGATTTGAACAAATTTTGTAGAAGTCTACTAGGTAATGCTACATGTCAAATATCTGAGATCTAGGCCTTCTGGTTTATTTTTAGAAATTTTTTGAAGATTTTCCTATGTAAATTCAAGTGACCCCTGGGGCAGGGTCAATTTTGAACAAATTTTGTAGAGGTCCACTAGGCAATGCTACATTTTAAATAAATAAGCTCTAGGCCTTCTGGTTTATTTCTAGAAATTTTTTGAAGATTTTCCTATGTAACATCAAGTGACCCCTGGGGCGGGGTCAATTTTGACTCTGGGGGGTCATGATTTGAACAAATTTGTAGAAGTCTACTAGGTAATGCTACATGTCAAATATCTAAGATCTAGGCCTTCTGGTTTAGTTTTAGAAATTTTTTGAAGATTTTCCTATGTAAATTCGAGTGACCCCTGGGGCAGGGTCAATTTTGAACAAATTTTGTAGAGGTCCACTAGGCAATGCTACATATTAAATATCTATGCTCTAGGTCTTCTGGTTTATTTTTAGAAATTTTTTGAAGATTTTCCTTTGTAAAATCAAGTGACCCCTGAGGCGGGGTCATGATTTGAACAAATTTTGTAGAGGTCTACTAGGCAATGCTACATGTCAAATATCTAAGCTCTAGGCCTTCTGGTTTATTTTTTAAAATTTTTTTGAAGATTTTCCTATAGAAATCTATGTAAAATCAAGTGACCCCTGGGGCGGGTTAATTTTGACCCCAGGGTCATGATTTGAACAATTTTAGTAGAGGTCCACTAGGCAATGCTACATGTCAAATATCTAAGCTCTAGGCTTCTGGTTTTTGAGAAGAAGATTTTTTAAGATTTTCCTTTCGGTTGCCATGGCAACCAGAGTTCTGCATGGAATTCAATTCTTTGAAAAAATTTTGTAGAGCTTCACCCAAGGAACATTCCTGTAAAGTTTGGATGAAATTGGCCTAGCAGTTTATGAGGAGATGTCGTTTAAAGTAAAAGTTTACAGATGGACAACGGACCGACAGACGCTGGATGGTGAGTGACCACAATAGCTCACCCTGAGCCTTTTGCTCAGGTGAGCTAAAAAAGGGTTAACCTTGTCTTTACTTGCAATCATCCAATAGCAGTGGGTTAACCCACTAATGGAGTTGTTAAATTACCTCTGAAAATCTTAGAATCCTTATTTCATTCCTAAATGCATAAAAATTGTGTTATATGCTACAGAAAATAATTCCGTTCATGAAAAACATGTATGACTTGACAATGACAAAGCAGTCCTTATTATTCAAGTTGACCATTTAGATTAAATACTCTGTCAATGATAAGGCAGTCTAGTCCATGGTTACATCACTGACTGCATTCCAGTTGACCATTTAGATTATGTAAGCTCGATCAATGATAAGGCAGTCTAGTCCATGGTTACATCACTGACTGCATTCCAGTTGACCATTTAGACTATGTAAGCCCTATTAATGATAAGGCAGTCTAGCCCATGGTTACATCACTGACTGCATTCCAGTTGACCATTTAGATTATGTAAGCTCTATGAATGATAAGGCAGTCTAGTCCATGGTTACATCACTGACTGCATTCCAGTTGACCATTTAGACTATGTAAGCTCTATCAATGATAAGGCAGTCTAGTCCATGGTTACATCACTTACTGCATTCCAGTTGACCATTTAGATTATGTAAGCCCTATCAATGATAAGGCAGTCTAGCCCATGGTTACATCACTGACTGCATTCCAGTTGACCATTTAGATTATGTAAGCTCTCTGAATGATAAGGCAGTCTAGTCCATGGTTATATCACTGACTGCATTCCAGCTGACCATTTAGATTCATTGCAGTTGATAATTTAAAGTTGTTAAAAGGTGTTTGCAGTTTTAGCTTTAAAAGCAGTAAGTTGGAACAATTTGAATATATTTGAACAATGTCCATACAAGTACTTTTTAGGACAAGTGTGGTGAGATAAATCAAGCTGTTCATGAAAAAGTATTCAAAAAGTTTCCATTTTAGCTCTGCTAGCTTTGATTGGGAACAAGCATTTGATCAGACTTAATAGAGGTCCATGACAGGATTCTACAGAAAAAGAAAATTTGTGAAGATCCAAGTGGTTCTTGAGGAGGTTATAAAGCTTCTATCTAATCTTAGCTCTGTTGTCAAAAAAAAAACCCCAGTCAGCCGGAACCACAAAATCAACCTTCAGATGAATCTATGCAGGGATGATCGATCCATCCAAGTGGTCCATCAGAAGCAGTCACCTAAAGTAAAAAACTAACACTGGACACCAGACACACCCTTAATTAAATCTGACTGAATCATCAGTACCAGTATTTTTGCATTTATATTTGTGAGATTACAGATTTTGATACTTTTCAAAGAAAAAAACTGTCTGGACTTGGAGAGACTTTGCAGTGATCCTAATCATTTTAAAGGAGACAGTGGAGGCGTATTTAGACTTCACAAAACATATGAAGGATTCCATTTATCTTGATCAAGCTTGTAATTTTAAATATGTCTGGGAGTAAACGTTCAAAGTTTACACAAGAGATAAATCTGAACTACCATTATACAAACTTTTCCTGTAGTCTGGAAATATATTAAATTTGGACTGGCAAATGGAACCTGTTTTCATATAAGAGAGAAGCTGAAGCCAGGTAAATTGTAAAACTTATGTAAGATTAATTTAGACCCATCCAATACATGCCATATCTCCCGCCGGGAGCCTTTTTCTCCCGTATTTTCAGTATATCTCCCGGTCTCCCGCCGGGGGACATGAAAACCTCCCGTAAAAAAATAAATTCAGAAAAAATGTTCTCTGTCGAAAAATCGTATCTCGGACCCAATGTAGACCTTTAGAAAATACTTGAAATTCAATATCGAGTAGTCCGGAAATACTCTTCAAACATAATTTTGATAGTTGTCTATAATCCCTAGCTTGTTTATCGAGAGATACACGCCTGAGGCATTAATTATCTTTCCACCTACTGTCATCATCTGCAAACAATTAACCATTTAATCTTACCCGTAGGCAATTGTAAACATAAGCATTCGAGATTTTAGACTGATTCAATAACATCAAAATCGCTGATCCCTAGTTTTCAAAACAATATGTAAACCAGTCTTAAAATTACGTCATTTTACCGCCACCTGCCAGAGTGTACTTTCGTTTTCGCTGACTTCAATATTTATCGAGCCATCAGAATATGAGACAGGTTAGTGCTAACACCGAGTTCATGCTTCTCAATTTGCACAACATGCAAAAAATCAACCATGATTTAACAAAAATTGGCAAGTTAGTGTCAGACTACACAGAATTTCGGACAAACATGAATTCGGATAAGTGAATTTTATGAAATAAAATTGCAATTAATACTGCCCAAAGAATTGACTGCCATTCCTTTGTGATATTGTCATGTTGCAAAAATTAACGAGAAAAGAATTCCCAATTTAAATACATGTACTTTTAATCTAAATATGGACAATCCAGCAATAGAACAACTTTCATTTTTGTTTCAACAACTTCTTTCCTGAAAAGAAATGACTGCCCCTAAAAGACTGTTTGGACATGATATGTCCGCAATCTTTTGAGTATTGTATGCTTAAATATGTCAAAAAGATCACTCTCTCCAGATGCAGAAGCATCAACACATAAAGCAAAAACAAAGTTACTGGTTCAATCTTTCATGGAATTCTGAATTTCCTTGGATTAATTAAAGTGCTGTAAGTAATAATCATGCATTCTTTACACAACTGTTGGCTCCACTCATCAATTCAGTATAGAAAACTTCATGATTTTTTCATGAAAACGGCTATTTAGCGCGTAAAAATGAGCGAATAAAAGTCTCCCTTATTTTCACCCAAATCTCCCTTAAAAAAAGCCCTGTTGAGGCAAATCTCCCTTATTGTCCGTCTGAAAATATGGCATGTATGCCATCCTCTTGTAATATTTTAACATCACACTATTTTATGACATACTGCACATGTCTGTTTGATAAACTCTATTTTTCAGTCAAAAACACAATTTAATTAGTACTAAACACTAACATGACTATCATTCAATCTTACTGCAAAATAATTTGTTTACACTGGATACTGTGAAAAATGCGTTTCTGTGTAATTAATACCAAAGCTCTGGATTCACTGACCTACAATGTAGAAGCTGATTCAACATATCAGGATATGCTACAAAAATTCAGCAATCAAAAAAATTGAAATAATCAAAATAAGGCTGACTCATGCTACTTATTTTTCTGCTGGGATGAATTGAAAAACGGACCTTGAGAAAATTGTCATAATGGAAATCTATGAAAAACTTTTAAAGACATATATTCACTCTACAGGAAAACATTACATGACTGCTGGTTTTATCAGTCAACATGTAGGCTGCATGTCTGAAACATGTTTTACATACTCATAAACTCCAGGATCCAGATTCTATTCTAGGTTATCCACATAAACGACATTAAGCCATGACTTCTGTTTCACCAAATATGCATAATCTTCTTAGCTTTTTATTCTAAAAGCCAAAATGGAAAATCATTTACTAGAGTTTCTAACATGTTTGAAAAATCTCCTGCAATCATGTTTTGGTTAATGCTGTGCATATTTCTCCTATATGGCATGACAAAACAACAAACCTTGAGCTTTCTAGCATCTCGTCAGCTATTTGTCGGCCAATGCGTCCTGCACCTGGCTTTGTACCTCCTGGTAGGCCAGGAACCATCAACTTCTCATGACGTGCACTCCCTGTCATAAGAAAAGTACATGATTACATTAATTCATAATTCATAGGATCTCATTATCACTTGTACCGGTTTTCAAATTTAATTTAATTTGTACCATGAATATCCTACTGTTGGCCTAACCTGCACTCTTTGTGATATACGGAGAGAGAGCAACACGTTATATTTCAAATTTAAACTGTTTTTGCTCTGTACTACTTTTGCAGAGAGTAATGAAACTGTGCAAGAACATATAATTGACAAACTTCAGACACTTTGGCAAAATTTCGTTTGTTCAAATATACAAAACAATTTGCCTTTAATTCTTCTTTGATGAATATGAACCCTGACAACATTTAGACATTTCATTCAGTTAAACTATATTGAACATTATGTCATTTAAAATATTTTGGATTTTATATTTAGGCTTAGCAAACTAACCTAGATTGGTTAACATTTCTGATGGTTTCATTTTTGCTCATATTCAAAAATGTGTAACAGCAAATTTACAAACACTCTGAACAACAAATTCATTGACATAGACAGCAAATAGTGTGAACAGCAAATTTACAAGCACTCTGAACAACAGATTCATTGACACTGACAGCAAATAGTGTGAACAGCAAATTCAAAGTCTGAACAGCAAATTTACAAACAGTGTGAACAGAAAATTCACAAGCAGTATGAAAACCAAATTCACACAGTGTGGACAGAAAATTAACACTGATATAACAGCAAATTTAATAGAGTGAAAACATCAAATTTGCAAATAGTGTGAACAGCAAGTTCACAAACAGCAAATTCACCAGCAGTGTGAACAGTAAATTTAAAACAGTTTATAACCAAAGTTACAAAGTATACAAAAATGACATTTTTAGCTACAATGCTAAAATTCTGATCAAGATGAATAAGACCATGCAGAAAACCAACATACCACTGATCTACACTAGAGTATTACATGTAGAAGTATTTACCACTTAATTCTTCTGTAGTTGAGCAATCGGCAGTGGAGCAATCTGTGTCAAGTGAAAGAACGCCAGCACTCTCATAACCCTGACCAGAACTTGTCACTTCCTCTGTCCTGAAATGTCAGAAAAATCACTACCTCAATTTTCATACACAGGTTTTCTTTCTTGTAATGGATATCCATGCATCTCCCAAAAAAACCTGTTAAATTCATTTAGATTTTAGCTACTTGTTGAGAAAAAGGAAAGCAAGTTTCTTTAGTTTTAGGACCCTTTGGTGGGGGAACAAGGAATTTGGAACCTGGAAGCTGAAGATCATACGTCAAACATAAACAAGAGGACCATGATGGTCCTGAATCGCTCACCTCTTCCCACATGACCCAGTTTTGAGTATGACGTCGTTTTTTCTATTATTTGACAAAGTGACCTAGTTTTCGAGCTCATGTGACCCAGTTTTGAACTTGACCTAGATATTATCAAGATAAAAATTCTGACCAATTTTCATGAAGATCCATTGAAAAATATGGTCTCTAGAGAGGTCACAAGGTTTTTGTATTATTTGACCTATTGACCTAGTTTTCGAAGGTACGTGACCGTTTTGAACTTTACCTAGATATCATCAAGGTGAACATTCTCACTAATTTTCATGAAGATCTCATGAAAAATATGGCCTCTAGAGAGGTCAAAAGGTTTTTCTATTTTTATACCTACTGGCCTAGTTTTTGAGCGCACGTGACCCAGTTTTGAAACTGACCTAGATATCATCAAGGTAAACATTCAGATCAATTTTCATGAAGATCCATTGAAAAGTATGGCCTCTAGAGAGGTCAAAAGATTTTAATAATTTTAGACCTACTGACCTAGTTTTTGACCGCAGTTGGCCCAGTTTCAAACCTGACCTAGACATCATCAAGATGAACATTCAGACCAACTTTCATACAGATCCCATGAAAAGTAAGGCCTCTAGAGAGGTCACAAGGTTTTTTTATTATTTGACCTACTGACCTAGTTTTTTAAGGCACGTGACCCAGTTTCAAACTTGACCTAGATATCATCAAGGTGAACATTCTGACCAATTTTCATGAAGATCCATTCAAGGGTATGGCCTCTAGAGAGGTCACAAGGTTTTTCTATTTCAAGACCTACTGACCTAGTTTTTGATCGCAGTTGACCCAGTTTCAAACTTGACCTATATATCATCAAGATAAACATTCAGACCAACTTTCATACAGATCCCATGAAAAATATGGCCTCTAGAGAGGTCACAACGTTTTTTCATTATTTGACCTACTGACCTACTTTTTGAGGGCACGTGACCTACTTTCGAACCTGACCTAGATATCATCAAGATGAACACTCTGACCAATTTTTATGGAGATCCATTCACAAGTATGGCCTCTAGAGAGGTCACAAGGTTTTTCTATTTTTAGACCTTCTGACCTAGTTTTTGACCGCACATGACCCTGTTTCAAACTTGACCTAGATATCATCAAGATGAACATTCAGACCAACTTTCATACAGATCCCATGAAAAATATGGCCTTTAGAGAGGTCAAAAGGTTTTTCTATTATTTGACCTACTGACCTAGTTTTTGATGGCACGTGACCCACTTTTGAACTTGACCTAGATATCATCAAGATGAACATTCAGACCAACTTTCATACAGATCCCATGAAAAATACGGCCTCTAGAGAGGTCACAAGGTTTTTCTATTATTTGACCTACTGACCTAGTTTTTGAAGGCACGTGACCCAGTTTCGAACTTGACCTAGATATCATCAAGGTGAACATTCTGACCAATTTTCATGAAGATCTTATGAAATATATGGCCTCTAGAGAGGTCACAAGGTTTTTCTATTTTTAGACCTACTGACCTAGTTTTTGATGGCACATGACCCAGTTTCGAACTTGACCTAGATATCATAAAGGTGAACATTCTGACCAATTTTCATGAAGATCTTGTGAAATATATGGCCTCTAGAGAGGTCACAAGTTTTTTATATTTTAAGACCTACTGACCTAGTTTTTGAGCGCACGTGACCCAGTTTCGAACTTGACCTAGATATCATCAAGATGAACATTCTGACCAACTTTCATAAAGTTCCCACAAAAAATGTGACCTCTAGAGTGGTCACAAGTAAAAGTTTACGGACGGACGGACGGACGTACGACGGACGCTGCGTGATCACAAAAGCTCACCATGTCACTATGTGACAGGTGAGCTAAAAAGAGAAAACATAAACTAAAACAAGAGGGACATGATGGCCTTAAATTACTAACTCAAGTTTCGCAGATCAATTAAATGCATCAGAAATATATGGAAAAGCAACCCCATCCAATTTCAGCCATCTTGTATTTTTTAGGTCAAATAATAAAAGAGGTCCACTGATTCTTTTAGTTTTTCTCAAAGTTTCCACAAATACATACAGAGAACAAGGGCATATAAATCTAAGACAGTTTTGTCTGCTTTGGCTAATAACCAAACTTGATGGAGATACTTTTGCTTATTAACATTTTGTCAACATATTATCAATGAATATGCTAGAGTGTAAAATGTGGTATTTTTTATAAATGGATCCCCAATGGCCAAGAGAGCCAAGACATTTGATTTTGATTTAGTGGTGCATCAACAAGAGCTGTCTGATGACAGCCTGCTCGACTATTCAAAGGCTTGTCAATAAAAATGGATTTTATAATAGTACTGTTACAACTGTGTCACAGTAAGGGTCAAAATTATAAAACCTGCTGTAATTTACATATTACAGAGTAATGTCCCTTGTCATACATGCAACACTGTCACTATATGTAAGTATTCCAAGTCTCAGTTGAGTATCTGATAGTGTTCAAGATACTTGACTTTATCAAAAACTTTAACCAAAATTTTAAGTTAAAAAGGGACATAAGTTTGAAAATGTTGCTGACAGTAATGTCCCTTGTCATACATGTGCACACTGTCACTATATGCAAGTGTCAATTGAATATCTTTGATCGAGTTCAAGGTATCTGACATTATAAAAAACTTTAAAGAATGCTGATGCTGGGGTGAGTAGTCTGTATAGCTCTCCATATTCTTTGAATAGTCAAGTTAAAAATGTGTACAGAATCTTCATAACTGGATCAGTCATTGAAAGTTTGTAACAGTATGATGATAAGCAAGTGTTCAAAGTTTCAAAGCCACATGTCGAATAGTTTTGACAAAACGTGGACTTGTACATAAACTGAACCGATTTCTAAGTCCAAAAAGGGCCATAATTCAGCCAAAATGGTTGATATAGTTATGTACTCTTGCCGAAAGATGGAAATCATGATAATAAACAAATGTTCAAAGTTTCAAAGCCACAGGTCAAATAGTTTTGACAAAATGTGGACTAGTACGAAAGTTGTACTAATTTCCAAGTCAAAAAATGGCCATAATTCAGCCAAAATAGTTATGTACTCTTGCTTAAAAAACTGGACATGGTGATGGTATACAAGTGTTTTTTGTCAAAATGTGGACTGGTATGAAAAACTTAACCAAGGTGTGACGCCGATGCAGACGCCATGGTGAGGATTCTAATAGTCAAGCTAAAAGTTCATGTTTGCAATAAAATCTGTACAATGATCCTTTGGAAGCATAAAAATACAACCAATCAGAATGATTAGCAGACTCGGTTTGATTAAGTCTGTTCATGAGTTTTCAGAGACTTTATTTATCACTTAAACTCAGCTGTGACCATAAATGTTTTGTGAACATATGGCCTGAAACTCTACCCAATGTGCTATTCAAACAACAATAGCTGTAGCTTTAAGCTTGAACCACTGACACATATTTCATTCGAAAGACAGCAATGTCAGAGATACAAAAACTATAATGTGAAGTATATTAAATTTCTAACTGATAAATACCAACAGCATTTCACCTTTAGAGCTAGAATTCCCATTTAAATTATCTAAGAATTTTTTTTTTTCAATTTTCTTGAAAATGTCAGAAAATAGTTACATGATTAATCAGAGATAAGCTGTATAGCAAGTTAAGTCCAGTTTTCTGTCATAATTCTCTGAATTTTCAAGTCATAAAAAAAGAAGTGCTGACATGTGTAAAAGGCTTCAAGTGTGTTTGTATAACATAATGGTACAAGTACAGAGATATGTTTTTATAAATATCAAGGCTCTAGCTATAATGGATTCAGAGAAGATATTGAAAATTTCTTTTATATTACCCTATATTATATACATGAACATTTTTTGAACCTAGGGCAATAACTTAAACAATTATAGCAGACAGTCAAACCCTGATATCACATGCCAAACATCCAAGAAACATTTTGTGTTAAATTGTTTTAAAATATGGCCTGCTGTTTCTGACAAGAACATTTTTCAAGTTTCCAAAATATACATATAGGGAAAAAGTGACAAATCCCCCTGGCAGCCAAGTTTTATAACAATTCAAAATAATTCTTACAATATTGGTAGATTGTCAAACAATGACAATTTGTGTGAAATTATTTTAAAATCGGGCTAGCAGTTTCATACACAAGGATTTTTTAAGTTTGTACTATATACATTATAGGGATAAGTGACCACGCCCTCTGGTGGCCATGTTTTTGGCGAATCACAATAATTTGAACAATCTTGGTAGAAGGTCACACAAGGACCATTTGTGTGAAATTATTTTAAAATTGGGCCAGCAGTTTCACATAAGAAGATTTTTAAAGTTTCCACTATATACATATACGGAAAGTGGCCACGCCTTCAGACGGCCATGTTTTTAAATGAATCTGAATCATTTTAATACTCTTGGTAGAGGGTCACACAAGAACCATTTGTGAAAAATTATTTTAAATCAGTTTCACACAAGATTTTTAAAGTTTCCACCAAATACATAACGGGAAAAGTGAAGATGCCCCTGGCGGCCATGTTTTTTGACGAATCAGAATAATCTGAACAATATTGGTAGAAGGTTACATAAGGACTATTTGTGTGAAATTATTTCAAAATCGAACCAGTGGTTTAGGAGATGTTGTTCGAAGATTTTTCTATTTTAAGTTCTGGTGGCCCCTATGTGCAATAAAGCGGAACCATTTGAACAACTTTGGTAAAGGACCACCAAAGGAACATCCAGGCCAAGTGTCATCAAAATCCATTCAGTGCTTTTGGAGAAGTATCGTGTAATAACACAGATAACGTAAAACTGCATCTAAACTTTAACCAAGGTGCTGACATGAATGCTGGGCCAGGTAGGATAACTATATATTGTGAGGAAAAATATGATACT
This sequence comes from Mercenaria mercenaria, assembly GCF_021730395.1. Lineage (NCBI taxonomy): Eukaryota > Metazoa > Mollusca > Bivalvia > Venerida > Veneridae > Mercenaria > Mercenaria mercenaria. The sequence continues at coordinate 64,454,660 of NC_069377.1, read as the reverse complement.
GGATCTGGCTTTCAAATGAAGCCAATGTATCAGAATACAATACAACATGAAAAGACAGTGCAGAAATAATATATTGGTGTTGAAAATATTATTCTTAACACAATGTTTCATTTTTTCCCAAGAAGAAAGTAACAGACTACTGTGAAGGTTACAAAGTACTTTTGAATATACTGAAGGTCATGGCTCCTTGTTTTTGGTTAATATCAACAGAAGTACTTTTGTGATTTCTCGTGTTTCAAGGTGAAACTAGACTAAATTGTTTGATCTGCACATAAACCTTTAGCCTGCTGGCGGCAAGTAATTCTGCCTTTATGAACAGTGCAGACCAAGTGCAGGCTGATCATGGTCTGCACTGTTCGCTATTCAGTCAGTAAATTTTCAGTGAACACACCTTGGAATAATAAATGGTACTGCCCAAATTGAATGACTGACCAGTCCATTTTTTGAAATTTAGCAGGGTAAAGGTTAAAAAACAGGGTTTTTGATGAATTGCAGCTTTATTCTACAAGATCCCAGCATAAATTATGCATCATTCTAATGGTTTCCGAGACTGGGAGTAGTATCTTCTTTAATTCTTAAAGTATCTTACAAAATGCCATCTTTATGGCCGAAAATCTTTTTTAGAATTTTTATAATTATTGCTTTAATGCTAACTAAGATACCCTGAAAGTTTTATAACAAGAGCTCCGCCAAGCGGCGCATTATATGCCCGAAGGGTTACATCAGAGGATCGGAGCAAAATTTAAAGCCCAAAGGACAGGAACAACAATGGGAAGAAATTCCAAAAAAATTATAAGACCACCAAAAAATCCTTACCAGGTAAAGGTATGTCAAAATACATCTAAAAATTGGAGGTACCATCCATCTTGTACTACAGAAAAGTGGTTTTTCGCTACGGCAAATAATAAAAAAATTTCAAAATAAGCTATTTATAGTAACATAAAAGGGAAGTAATTCAAATTTTTTTTATTGTAAGTGATCAAAAGAGGGATCTGCCAAATAAAAACAAGAGCACTGCAATGCAAAGCAATAAACACAAAGCAAAGTCATATGACCTTTGACCCCTAAGTGTGATCTTGACCTTGAAGTGAGTCATCCGGAACACACGCTCTGCATGTCGTCTCAGTGTGGTGATCATTTGTGTCAAGTTTCTTTGAAATCCTTCAAGCAGTTCAAGAGTTACAGAGCGGACACCAAACTAACTGATATGACCTTTGACTCCTAAGTGTGACCTTGACCTTGAAGCAAGACATTCAAAACATGCGCTCTGCACGTCGTCTCAATGTGGTGAACATTTGTTTCTATTTTATTTTAAATCCTTCAAGGGGTTCAAGAGTTACAGAGCGGACATGAAATTGCTAACGGATGGACGGATGGACACCAACATAACATAATACGTCCCTTCGGCCATATAACAATCCATTCTTAAATAAAACAGAAATTAAAATAACAGTTTCTTTAAAAACTCAAATATACTTTCAAGACAACTTGAACTGAAAAAAACAATACAAAGTTTGGAGAAAAGACAACTTACGGAACAACTGAGTTTGTTGAGACAATGTATTCAACTTCTTTAGTCCATGGATTTCTGAACGTAAAACATGTTGAACGAATAGGAAGAAAGGAACCTTTCTTGGACTTAAAACGATACACTCCAGTCTGCACCTTTTCTTTTGATTCGAGAACTGAAAATGGAAAAGCACAGCTGTAGAAAGTAGAACTGTTAACAACTGGTCCACACATTTTCATAAAAAAAACTACCAGACTTAGCAATTTTCAAGCTAAAGAAAACAAGTAAAGAAAGTCACTGCTATAGAGCAGTGCTGAAATTTCTGACTTGTTAAAGGGCAGTGCTGCAAAAAAAAAGCATATACCATAATGTATTTACCATCATTCTTTACCCTTATCATGCTGGACACCATTAATTATGCCTTTGCAACCAGTGTAGATAATAATCAGCCTGCACATCCATGCAGTCTGACCAAAATCTACACTGTTTGCCATTCAGCAGTATCATTTTGGTAAGCATCCATTTTAACTGTTAATGGTACTGTCCAAATTGAAAGATGGACAAGTTCATTACAGAAATTTAGCAGGGTAAAGGCTAACACCTAACTACTAAGCTAAAACTAAATATCTAACAGTTACATGTAAAACATACTTCTATAGAGATGAACCTGCCTTAGAAACCACCTGTATTAAGCATCAGCTTGCTTCAAGCAGCAAGTCATTTAACTTCCATTTTTGTTCCATTTTCAACTTGTCTGAAGCAGCTACTTGCCATTAAGAAGTCAGACTGTGTCACAGACTTGACTGACTGCTTACAAGTCTGACTGTATAATTATGCAACAGTAGAATCTAAACCAAATGGTTGACTCTAAATGTTTTTATACAGTCTAACCTGTCTTAAGCAGCCAGCCAGGGGAAGCAGACAACTTTGCCGCTTAAGCCAGGTGACCGCTGATCGGAGGGGCAGCCAATATATGTATTTTTCAGACTTCTGACCAGTGTTCAATCATGACTTTAGCCTTTAGGCCCATTCCTTTTTCGTTTTTCTATTATTATTTAACCAGGATACATTGACGTGCATTTGCCTTTGCAATAAGAATGGTCTTCTCAGCAATCTACAACTCCGGCGTGTCTTTTTTTATAACAAAAATTATCACACACAATTTTCCAACTTCAAAAAAAGTTTGTTTACGTTTTTTGCTATTTTGGTAAGGGAAGCTACTCTCCGCGTTTACTGTCTACGCTAAAATTTAAGATTACCGTTACGTTCCGTAAAAGGTCGAGTGGTTTATATTTCTTTCAAACACAATTAATTTCATATAAATTTAATAGTATTTTGATGAAAGAATATAGAACAAGAGCTGTCGGAGGACAGCAACGCTCGACTATTCAACAGCCTTGTCAATTGAATGAATACAAAAGTTGAAAAAGGGGCATAATTTTGTAAAATGCAAAGTAGAGGTATTGAACCTCTGTACTGCATGTCATATCATGACAGTGAACAAGTGTGTGAAGTTTCAATCCTTTCCAATTTGTGGATACTGAGATACCAGCTTACATACAAAAACTTAACAAAAAACTGCTAAGTCAAAGGGGCATAATTTTGTAAAAATGCCAAGTAGAGTTATGGGACCTTCACAGTGCATGTTAGATCATGACAGTGAACAAGTGTGTGAAGTTTCAATCCATTCCAATTAGTGGATACTGAGATATCAGATTACATACAAAAATTTAACCAAAAACTGCTAAGTCGAAAAAGGGGCATAATTTTGAAAAAAAAGAGAGTAGAGTTATGGGACTTGCTTAAAGCATGTCAGATCATGATAGTGAACAAGTATGTGAAGTTTCAATCCATTCCCATTAGTAAGTACTGAGATACCAGCTTACATACAAAACCTTAACCAAAAATTTCTAAGTCGAAAAAGGGGCATAATTTTGTAAAAAAGCAAAATAGAGTTATGAAACCTGTGCAATGTAGATCAGTTCATCACAGTGAATAAGTGTGTGAAGTTTCAATCCATTCCCACAAGTGGTTACTGAGTTACCAGCTTACATATAAAACATTAACCAAAAATTTCTAAGTCGAAAAAGGGGCATAATTTTGTAAAAAAGCTAAATAGAGTTATGGAACCTGTGCAATGTAAGTCAGTTTGTCACAGTGAATAAGTGTGTGAAGTTTCAATTCATTCCCACAAGTGGTTACTGAGATACCAGCTTACATACAAAACCTTAACCAAAATCGGGACGTGGACGCCGACGCCGACGCATGGGCGAGTGCAATAGCTCACCATTCTATGAATAGTCGAGCTAAAAAATCACAAATATTATGATACTAATTAGATATTGAGTATTATCTTTCACCGAGGTCAAACTGTGAACAACAAAACTGACACGAGATGACACGCTAATTGCCAATAATTACTGGCCATTTGATCGTAACAAAAAGAGGATCACACCTTTGGTTATCAGTTTTAATTGAGAAGCTCATGCTCATTTTGTTGTTTTTGTGGTTAAGTCACGCGAAACTTAGCAATCACGTGTTTCTCAAAAATTGGATATCTTCGGCGATTATCACCTAAAAATTGATTTTGGAAGAAACATGGCCGCTGAAAGGGGTCAAATACGGTGGTTGGGAGGCAATTCCGGTGGCTGCTGACCGCGGAAATGAGGTGGCCACTGAATAAAGTGATGAAATAGAGGAAAATCCGTTGGGGGCATCAGAAAATGACCGCTGAACAGAGGTGACCGCTGATCAGAGGTGACCGTTAGTACAGATTAGACTGTAATATATTTCAAAAAATTTAAGTTTACAACAAAATCTATCAGGACAGCATGCATAACTGTCCAGAACTGCCAACAGAGAAACTGTGAATACATTAGAAATGTTGTATTTTACCTTGGTGCATGTGATGGAGGGAGTGTGAAGAAAATATTTGATTCCAGTGACCTTGACCTCTGTGGTATCTGACCCTTAACCATATCATGTCTACCCTTTACCAACACTAACCCTACTGTGGAGTTTGATAATAAAGGGGGCAGTAGATAAAAAGAAATAAAGAAATTAAGAAGCTTTCCATAACATTTTAACCGGATTAAACACTATTACAATACAGGATTCAGTTACCTTCACTTTTGGGTCCTGACCCTTGACAGCAGGATATTTGCCCTTTACTGCCCCTTTCCAATACCAACCCTTAGGTTTGTGATAATTGGGGCAGTAGTTAGGAATACATAGTGAAACTTTAAGCTAACCATAGCTTAACCTGAAAGCAACGGTGACACCAATACCAGGACAAGTACAATACCCTCCTTATTCTTTGCAAAGTTGAGCTAAAAATGATTGAAATAGTCAAAATAAAGTGAAGTAAACCTGATGATGAAAAGCTGATCTCAATAAAGCCATACAAAAGAAATTCCACTGTCCTAAAAACAGCTGTATTCTTTTGACAAATCGTGTACCTAACTTAAGGGTCATTCAATGATCATTTCTGTGACTACTGGTTTTTGAGGAGAATGGTTTTGAAGTTTTTTTTGGGCCAGCTGTTTCAGCAAAATTCCAACTTTTACATACAACAAGGAAATACTTGGAAAACAAGCTCTATCCCCTAGTGGCCATGGTTTTAATGGAACAGAAAACCTTGAAGGAATCAAGTAGAGGGTCACCAAAGGAACATGGCTGTGAAATTATTTCAAATATTGCCAGAGAAGATTTTTTAAGTTTTCTATAAAATCAAATAGAGAAATCTATCCCAGCCAGTTATGTTTTTATCAAATCCACATGGTTTGAAGGAATTCAGTAAAGGGTTACACAAGGAATATTGCTAAGAAATTATTTTGAAATTGGGCTAGCAGTTTCAGACTAAAAAACTTTCAAAGTTTCCAATATAGCCATATAGGGAAACCTAGCCCCATCTCCTGGTGCCATATTTCTAAATGAAACAAAATGATCTGAAGCAATATGGTAGAGGGTCACCCAAGGAACATTTCTGTCAACTATATCAAAATCTGGCTAGAAGTTTCTGAGGAGAAGACTTTAAAGTTATTAATTTTGGTTGCCACGGCAACCACAATTCTGCATGGTGGATCCACTTTTGAAGGAATCTGCAAGGGGATCATCTAACGAACATTTCTTTGGTTGAAACTGGCATGGTGACTTAGGAGATGTTCTTTAAAGAAATTGTTAATAACAACAGACAGACAGACGACCGACATCAAACAATCCTAAAAGCTAAAAAGGCTCAAATGTAAGACATACGAGTATAATATAATTTCATACTCACATCCATTAACTCTTCTAAAACACAGAGAGAATTTAAATCCAGTATTTTTGGCCATAAATTTAAGCTGATTTTAAGATTTTAAATGTAGAGTTCAGTATCTCTTGGTAATTTCATTCACGAATCCAGTTACTGAAAATATTATGACAAAGCGACCTACCTTTTCTATGGATTTCAGCCATTCGTGTAAGGTCATCTTGGTGGTAATATTCATACACAGAGGTTCCAAGTAATTCCTGAGGCAAATAACCCAATACTACAGTGGTCCTGCAATTAATAAATACATCTTGAATATATACTCAGCAATTACGCACTTCCTCTGTATAAACGCAAGACACTCACCATCTTTATTACTATCACAAAACAAAATCAATAAACAAACAAAGTCCCCTACTAGAATAAAGGGTTTGCACAATTTTCTTGTGTTTCTTTACAACAATAGAGCTATCTTTAAGTTTCATTAAAAAGCCTAGAGACTGCAGAATCCAGATTTTGCCAAAAAAAAAACTGAACAGACTAAAAAACTGAATGGCCGAGTGTCACAGATCAACACATCCAGTCAATAGACCTACTTTTTTCAATATTGAGCTGCATATTTCATATTTTGAGCAAATATCTAACAACAGGCCTGCTTTTTTCAATATTGAGCTGCATATTTCATATTTTGAGCAAATATCTAACAATAGGCCTACTTCATTCAATATTGAGTTGCATATTTCATATTTTGAGTATACGTCTAATTCTCAAAAAAATTTAACAAGAGGACCATGATGGTCCTGAATCGCTCACCTATCCCCACATGACCCAGTGTTGAACTGAGTATGACGTCGTTATTTCTATTATTTGACAAAGTGACCTAGTTTTTGAGCATATGTGACCTAGATATCATCAAGATAAAAAATTCTGACCAATTTTCATGAAGATCCATTGAAAAATATGACCTCTAGAGAGGTCACAAGGTTTTTCTATTATTTGACCTAATGACCTAGTTTTTGAAGGCACGTGACCCACTTTTAAACTTGACCTAGATATCATCAAGGTGAACATTCTCACTAATTTTCATGAAGATCTCGTGAAAAATATGGCCTCTAGAGAGGTCACAAAGTTTTTCTATTTTTCGACCTACTGACCTAGTTTTTGACCGCACATGTCCCAGTTATGAACTTGACCTAGATATCATCAAGCTGAACATTCGCACCAACTTTCATGAAGATCCAGTGAGAAATATGGCCTCTAGAGACATCACAAGAATTTTCTATTTTTAGACCTACTGACCTAGTTTTTGACCGCACATGACCCAGTTTTGAATTTGATCTAGATATCATCAAGATGAACATTCTGACCAATCTTCATAAAGATCCTATGAAAAATATGGCCTCTAGAGAGGTCACAAAGTTTTTCTATTTTCAGACCTACTGACCTAGTTTTTGACCGCACGTGACCCAGTTTCAAACTTGACCTAGATATCATCAAGGTGAACATTCTGACCAATTTTCATGAAGATCCATTGAGAAATATGGCCTCTAGAGAGGTCACAAGGTTTTTCTATTTTTAGACCTACTGACCTAGTTTTTGACCCCACGTGATGCAGTTTCGAACTTGACCTAGATATCATCAAGGTTAACACTCTGACCAATTTTCATGAAGATCTCATGAAAAATATGGCCTCTAGAGAGGTCACAAGGTTTTTCTATTTTTAGATCTACTGACCTAGTTTTTGACCCCACGTGACCCAGTTTCGAATTTGACCTAGATATCATCAAGGTGAACATTCTGACCAATTTTCATGAAGATCCATTGAGAAATATGGCCTCTAGAGAGGTCACAAGGTTTTCTATTTTTAGACCTACTGACCTAGTTTTTGACCCCACGTGACTAAGTTTCGAATTTGACCTAGATATCATCAAATTGAACATTCTGACCAATTTTCATGAAGATCTTATAAAAAATATGGCCCCTAGAGAGGTCACAAGGTTTTTCTATTTTTAGATCTACTGACCTAGTTTTTGACCCCACGTGACCCAGTTTCGAACTTGACCTAGATATCATCAAGGTGAACGTTCTGACCAATTTTCATGAAGATCCATTGAGAAATATGGCCTCTAGAGAGGTCACAAGGTTTTTCTATTTTTAGACCTACTGACCTAGTTTTTGACCCCACGTGATCCAGTTTCGAACTTGACCTAGATATCATCAAGGAGAACATTCTGACAAATTTTCATGAAGATCTCATGAAAAATATGGCCTCTAGAGAGGTCACAAGGTTTTTCTATTTTTAGATCTACTGACCTTGTTTTTGATCGCACGTGACCCAGTTTCGAACTTGACCTAGATATCATCAAGATGAACATTCTGACCAACTTTCATAAAGATCCCGTGAAAAATGTGACCTCTAGAGTGGTCACAAGCAAAAGTTTACGCACGCACGCACGCACTGACGCACGGACGACGGACGACGGACGCCACGCGATCACAAAAGCTCACCCTGTCACTTTGTGACAGGTGAGCTAAAAATGTAATGACCTTGAAACACCAAAGTTATGGAATACATCTAAGTGTAATGTAGGGAAAGAGCAAAAATGGATTTTTACTGTTAGAGTACATTATTCTTCAAGTTACTAAAGTGTAAGTCTGCAGACGTGAAAATTTAAATCCAAAATAAAACCACCAGAAACTTCTTAAAAGCACTATAACATGAAAATGGCGAATAAAAAGATGTAATACAAGAAGCAATGGATGCATTTTTCACATTTAAATACTTGAAAATTTTTTTAATGCCCTTCTTAAAATATTGAAGGTGATATTCCATCAATAACAACTGAGACCTACTCTGACCTTGACTTCAAAGATGTGTATGATTAAACTTTTATTCTCCAACAAATCGTTTCAATGAACTCTGTTGTGTATGTTTTACGATAGTTCTTGACATTCATGTTTCAGACAAAGCAAATCACGCTTTATTTTACACTATTATAAAACAACAGAAACAGACACTTTATCAAATCAAATGAGCCGCGCCATGAGAAAACCAACATAGTGGCTTTGTGACCGCATCCGTGCAGTCTGGTCAGGATCCATGCTGTTCGCTAACGGTTTCTCTAATTTCAAAAGGATTTGAAAGTGAACAGCATGGATCCTGACCAGACTGCGCGGATCCATGCTGGTCGCAAAGCCACTATGTTGGTTTTCCCATGGCGCGGCTCAAATTTTGTTTTCAAATTAAATTTCTGATGTATTTTGACTTGTTTAAATTCTTTGATAGCCAGCAGAAAATTACGTCTTAACTCAATGTCTTGACTTTTTTCTAGGATCTAAATCTAACATATATAAAATATGAATCAATATATATAATATCTAGGTAAAGTCTGGTGATCAGCTTGATTAAATTTAAGTAACCAATTATATGCACACGTCCACTCTATATTGATGATGTGTACCAAGTTTCATTCCAATGGATGCAGCAAACTGTAGGAGTTGAGTACCATACACAATGTTCATAAAATGTTTCACATCGGTTTTAAGAAAACCTGTTTCTATTTCATATACAGCTCTTTGGAGTGAAATGAGTTGTTGCACACAGGTTCACCTCTAAAAATATCTCCACATGAATGCTTTTGGCAACAAACAAAAAATAGAAAAGATAATATCTCCAGGAACTACAGTCTTTTTACAAATGTCTTTCTAAATGCATATCTGTATGAAAGGGTAGGTAATCTGGTGAAAAGTTTTAACCTACATTACCTGAAATGTAGCAAGTTCAACACAATTATTTCATAAATAACTGACACATGTACCTGTACCCAGAGTATATCTCTGGGTCCCACATCTAAATAAATCTGAAAGGGTAAAAGGGGTCATAAAAATCTATATCTATTAATATTAAATATTACATACAATAGTATAATTAAATATACTTACGCTTGATCAATGAATGTTAATTTTCCATCCAAAGATATTCGGAACATGTACTCCATAGGTCTAAGATCTAGTCCACATGCTATATTAGATACAGGAGTTGCCCCTGCACATGTCTGATTGTTTTGATTCACAGGAGTTCGAGTTTGCCCAATGGCCACTAGACAACTAAGAAAGTTACAATTATCTTCAATATCGTCTTCACTACTAATGTTTATTTTCGAAGTTGGCCAGGATTTTAAATATCCAGTAAAATGTATCACAGTATAAGATTTTTGGTCTGAAAAAGAAAAGAAACAGTCATGTTAATTTATCTAGGATTCATTCTGTCTGACATGCACATACAATGCAACTTTTGTGGAGCAAACAAGAAGAGAAAAGCTAAAACATGTTTGTCACACATAGGTTGTTGCTCTGCAAAGGTTAATTATTAAGATTACAGTAACAACCAATTTATGACAAATACATTTCAGCTTTTTTGTTAATGTCTGCTTTACATAGGTCACATATAAGGCAGTACACATGTGATCACACGCATCAAATTTCATATTCTCTGTATGCAATTTTGGCATTTTCCAAGGTTTTTATGGAAAGATATGTACACCCTGAGCTACTTTAGGTCGGATGAATACAAAACTGCCTTATGAAAATATGTAATTAGGCCTACATTGATAATGAAGAATCATTACAGGTCAAAAACCAAAAACAGAAAAGAAAAGATGTCCTTTATAGAGACATTGCCCTCCTAAAATATGTCATTACTCATACTGTTACCAGTACATAACTGGCAAAACAAACATAATCCAACCATTTTAGAGATCTTGTTAAAACACAAATGGAGACATCCATACTGAAAGAATAGGTTTGTTGCAATATTAATTTCAACTAAGTTTTTGTGTTTAATAAAGGAAACTTAGAGATCTCATGAAATTAATTTCATTAAATGACTTTACGTGGAAATATCTCTTTGGTAACACACACAGAAGGAGACAGAATCTCAATTTCCCTATGCGAATTCAGCAACAATTTTCATTTTTATACTACTTTATTTTAGGTGAATTGTTAATTATGAAACAATATCTACAACTTATATTAATCCTTTTCGACACCACATTCCTGATGTAATCCATCACCCACAGAGAGAAGAGAAGCATTTGTTCTTTTTAATGTTGCACCAAGCACGAAAGATACATGTAATATTTTCATGTCTAAGGTATGACATGGCTGGAGATCAAACCAATGACCTCTAGCCCTCAATGCTGACACTCTACCACTCAGCTATCAATGTGATAGGCAACAATTGTGAAAGAACTAATACAAAAGGAACAATTAACCTACTTTTACATAAAGCGTTGTTAGCAATCTGGTTTCACAATTCTCGTTTTTGCAAATTTGGATATAACAAACAGATACAATCACTCTGGGAAATCTTTACTTATTTGTCTCTAAGATGTAGCTATTCATTTATCACTTTCCTGTCTGACAATGAGACATTAGCTGAGTTATTACAATAAACCAGAGCACAACAAAATGCAGGTTAGATGTATGGTTCATGGCCTACATAGTCACCTAATGTAATAAACAAGTGTGCAAAGTTTAAAAGCTGTAGCTTTCATAGTTTTTGAGAAAAGGTGACCTAAACAAAAAATTTAACCAATGCCGACTCCGATGCCCATAATCAAGTGACAACAATACCTCGTAGATTTTTTTTCAAAAGTCAGACAAGATAAAAATAACATCTGCACATTATGAAGATGTTGAAATACCTATACAAGGTTACACTGCATCTGCCTTTTCCCCATAATTTTTTTTTTTTCATAGCCTATTGTCAACTTGCACATTAAGTTGTCAGTATAACAGGCAAGGTAAAACTGTCTAGCCAACTTTCTTTATTAGCTTCTTTATTTCAATACTTCAATGTTGTCTAGATTTTAACAGTCGTGTGACCTTGCAAAGTGACACCTCTTGAAATGAAATGTCTAGGTGAAAATGTCTATTCATCACTGTCGAGAAGACTTTAGCGAAAAATTCCTGTTATAATATTGGTACAGCAAACAAATTCAGTGTTGGTACACAAGACACCCAAATGGACCTAAATCACACACATAAGAACTTTGAGCTTTTTACCTTGCTTCTGACCAAGTTTGGTAAACATCCATCAAGCAGTCAATTAAAAGCTATGTAAAGCTTTTTCTACATTTTTTTTCACTGTGATGGCTGCAAAATAGGTAACCCCATTACAGCAGATATGACTCTATCTAAGGGTTAATTCATCAAATTCATGAGAAGTTGTTTTTTCTTCTATTTCAGCTCTAGACATCCCTTCCTTCAATCAAGAGGAAATATTAAATAAAATTGAGAAAGGTACTACAAACCAAGTTTAGTAAAGATCTTAAGATCTTTCATGCATTCATGAGAAGAAGTTTTTTACAGGTTTTTCTACTTTCAGCTCTGGTGGACCCTAATAAATACTGTCGAAGCATAGCATTAAATCACAATCACACAAACAAATACAGTCAAACCTGTCTATAAAGACCACACTAAGGAGAGCCAAAATGTGGTCTTTATTGGGAGGTGGTCTTTATTCACAGGTTAAAACACACAATAAATGTTAAAATGGGAAAGAAAACATTGTGGTCTTCAGAGCCAGGTGGTCTCTGTTCAGAGGCAGTCTTTAATACAGGTTTCACTGTACTATGATTGCTGATCCTGTATTCACCACTCAGAGTTTTAGACAATTCAAAGAATTTACTTTCAAAATATTATTTATCCATTAAACTATTTTTCACACAGATCATTTGTTTGTTTGTTTTGGGTTTAACGCTGTTTTTCAACAGTATTTCAGTTATGTAACGGCAGACAGTTAACCTAACCAGTGTTCCAATGTCTTTTATCAATCGTCACGGAGAACATACACCTAGCCCAGGGATCATGACCCCGCGATCAGTAGATCTGTGCTCTCCCTATTGAGCTAAGACGGCAGACTCAGATCATTTGTAGCTGTAAATACTTGACTCTTGCAAAAATTCATTAAATTTGATAGTAATTTCTAACAGTTTATTTTCAGACCATTTATAAATACCAGCTCAGGAAACAAGGTATTACACAATAATTCTTAAATTTGAGGTACAACAGAAACTTGAGTCAATAGGTGTAAATTTCATGCTGGGTTTGTAATGTCATTTACAAGTGTGCTGTGATATTATAAGTTCATTAACAACAATTTCTTCTCCAGGTTTATTCCTAAGTGTAATGATTGTGTAATATGAAGATAATTAGCTTTGTATTATGAATTGTTACATCTTTATTTCCAACTGTTTACTTACTGAGCTACCAATATTTCTCCCAACTGATATTCACATTCCATATCCGGTGTATGGCATCATATGTGAAATCATTTTGAAGTCATCGCATTAACATGTTCATTTCAAGCAGGCTAAAGAATTAACATCATTTATATAACAACTATGTGTTGATGCTTAAGAAATACAAGAGGCCCAAATGGGCCTAGGTCGCTCACCTGAGACTGACTCTGACCTAATTAGATCTTGCTTGTGACAAAGATTAAATTTAAAAAATAATTTAAATTTCTTTTTTTAAATTTAAATTAAAGACTTTTAAAAGTATTTCTATTTTTAGCTCTAGCAGCCCCTAAAAGGGGCCAAGTGCCCCCATCTGAACAAATTTGGGAGAGGACAATATAGTTATGCTAGAAACCAAATTTAATGAAGATCCATCAAGCGGTGCATGGTTAGAAGTCATTTAAAGGTTTTTCTATTATTAGCTCTAGCTGCCCCTAAAAGGGGCCAACTGCCCCCATTTGAACAAACTTGGGAGACGACCATATAACAATGCCACAGACCAAGTTTGATGAAGATCTATCAAGCGGTTCATGAGAAGAAGTCGTTTAAAGGTATTTCAATTTTTAGCTCTAGCGACCCTTAAAGGGACCATGTGTCCCCATTTGAACAAACTTGATAGAGGACCATATGATGATACTAAAGACTAAATTTGATGAAGATCAATGCAGCAGTTCATGTTAAGAAGTTGTTTAAATGTATTTCTATTTTAGCCCTAGCGGCCACTAAAAGGGGCCAAGTGGCCCCATTTGAACAAATTTGGGAGAGGACCATATAATTATGCTACAGACCAAGTTTGATGAAGATCCATCAAGTGGTTCATGAGAAGAAGTTGTTTCAAGATTTTTCTATTTTTAGATCTAGCAGCCCCTAAAAGGGACCAAGTGCCCCCATTTGAACAAATTTGAAAGAGGACCTTATAACGATGCTAAAGACTAAGTTTGATGAAGATCCATCAAGCAGTTCATGAAAAGAAGTTGTTTAAAGGTTTTTCTATTTTTAGCTCTAGCAGCCCCTAAAACAGGCCAAGTGTCCCCATTTGAACAAATTTGATAGAGGACCTCACCAGGATATTTCAGACCAAATTTGGTGTTATTCTGACCAGTAGTTTCAGAGGAGATGTTTAAGTAAAAATAAGGACGACCAGTAGTTTCAGAGGAGAAGATGTTTAAGTAAAAATAAGGACGACGGACGATGGATGACGGACCATCCACCCATACCAGGGCTCCGGAAATTTTGATAACTCAATCAGTCCGAAAGTTCAAACGAAAATCCTGACATCGGCACTACCCCACCCACTGCATTCCCAATATTACATATTTTGTAAAACGTGATACAGTAAATAAATAAGCATGTCATGCATTAAAACTGAGTTACCGGTCACCGCGAGTTACCATACAATGAAGACAGTTATTCTGTGTTATGTGTGATCGTTACTTTGTTTAAATTTCGATGTTTTTCCTGCAAGGATAAAATTGCCCGCATTGACACCGTGTACGTAACTAGTCTAAAAGCCAACACTCGTGACTTCGGTACCGTATACACGGCAGATACTTTGTGATGTTTCCTCATTCTTTGACGGAATTCTATAAAATACAATGCGTCAAAGTGAATTACACGACACATATTCTCTGCTAAACAGCATCAGTATTTTAGGAATACTCTGCCTTGGACCGAATGTGTGTGTTATGTGAACACTGAGATCGAATTTCCCGCATGTATAGTACCAAAAGGTCACGCGGGTTGGCCACGGATATTTCATTTCACTTACGTTGTACTTCAGTAAGCAACTACATTTTATAAAGTTATATGTTCTCTTCTGATGTAAACAAAATTTCATTTTGAAACGTTTTTTTTGATAAACAGCGCCACTCCGGTTTTCTTTATCATTCGTGTTTGCCAGTCCATTTTTTTTTCTTTTTCTTTAATACAGTCGGGTTTCAAAGACGATTTTCTGCACTTGTTTCAACTGGAGCCCCAACAAATGAATCATGTAATTTTTTCAAATAAAGTAATTATAAAAAATATTTTTATCGATTTTCCGTGTGATGTCTCATTAAATCAAAGACCTATAATGTACATGATTAAATGCAGTGACCATTTGGTTTTTACCCGTGATCAGACATAACCTTTTGAAATAAACCATCCGTCGGATTCTAAATAAAAGAAGTGGATCCCCGTCGAAATGATTTGGATCCAGTCAGAAACATTTGGAAACCAGTCAAAAATGTTTAATACATTGCAGTCGGCTGTCTGCAAACATTAAAGGATGTGCCGCGTGGGCGTTGATTGCGTCACGTGCTAATTACGGACCGATTATCAAAGTGACAATCAGACCGATTGACACGTTTATTGATTATCTGAGGGTGCGACCAACAATTTCCTGCTTGGCAGGTGGTCGTGTATTGAGATATCAGACCGAAATTTATACTTTTCTCCATTTTTATGGGACCGTTTTTTTTCGTTTTTTCACTTCACGAATCAGTCTGAAAAGTCAAAAATCTGTCCAAAACCGACAAACCGGCAAATTTCCGAAGCCCTGACCCATACTAATAGCTAACCCTGAACCTTTGGTTCAGGTGAGCTAAAAAAGAGTATCAGAAAATTACACTAGTTCAATCGTGGATTAATGTTGCGCGCCTTAAGCCAACCACTATTTCCACTGCAGAACTCGAGCACATTTCTGGATACAAATCTGATAACCTATAAACATATGCTCCTTCTTAATCTTCAGTTATATCATGCTTCTGAAGCACTTGAGCAATATCTCAACTGAAGAACTGGAGCATATTTCTCCGTTACAAATGTAGTTACCTTTTATTAATTTTTGTTTACCTGATTTTCTCTTTCGATGTACAAACTCCATATCGTCTTTCTCAAACTTAATGCCCTTTGTACTATCACAGTTCTCACTGCGGTACTTCATCCGACAGTAGAAAGATCGTCTTGCACCTGAACACAGATGTGTAGGTCGCTGAGGCAGCTCGGTTTTTACTGGCATCAATGCTGAAATGATTTATTTTGTAACAAATTTCTGACAATTTGAAATCAGTGAACAATCTAAGCTGTGCTACCAGGGACCTGAATAGCTCCTAGTTTAATGTTTCAACATTTAAACCTTGAAGGTTAACTTGCACTTGCTTGTTCAGTGAAAGCTTCAAATTTTCACACTTTAACATCAAATGTAAGTGTTTACCCTTATTCTGGAAAGAAATTTTCTTCATTAAAGAACTGCAGTACCTTTCAGTGAACAAATTATGCAGTGAATATTACTAGGTATTAATAAGCCATTCTGTTCACTCTGTGGAAAATTAAATCTATAGGAAGTAGACCACAATCCCAGTAAATACTTAAATATCACACATTCTGGTGTGGACAAAATTTTGCTTAATTTCCAAATAATCTAGTAATGTTCAGTATAATATTAAACAAGTTATTCCAATAAAAGTAAATGCAAAATCAGTGAGTCTCTCAATATTTTCCAGTTATAGCAGTCAATGAGTTTGAGTCTGTTCATAAGAGGTAATTAAAAGTGCCTCTCATGCCACCTAGTGATGTCTTCAGCAGAATTCTATTATAAATTAACATAAAATGACACCTTATAATGATCCTTAAGGAACAGATATAATACAGATATAATACCTAAAGGAGTGAAAATACAATATGCAAAGGACCATACCCAAAGGACAAAGGACTGAATATAATATGCAAAGGACCATACCCAAAGGACAAAGGACTGAATACAATATGCAAAGGACCATACTCAAAGGACAAAGGACTGAATACAATATGCAAAGGACCATACCCAAAGGACAAAGGACTGAATACAATATGCAAAGGACCATACCCAAAGGACAAAGGACTGAATACAATATGCAAAGGACCATACCCAAAGGACAAAATACAATATGCAAAGAACCATACCCAAAGGACAAAGGACTGAATACAATATGCAAAGGACCATACCCAAAGGACAAAGGACTGAATACAATATGCAAAGGACCATACCCAAAGGACAAAGGGCTGAATATAATATGCAACGGACCATACCCAATACCAGGGCTCCGGAAATTTTGATAACTCAATTGGTCCGAAACGAAAATCCTGACATCGGCGCTACCCCACCCACCGCATTCCCAATATTACATATTTTGTAAAACGTGATAGAGTAAAGAAATAAGCATATCATGCATCAAAACTGAGTAACCAATCACCGCGTGTTTCCATACAATGAAGACAGTTATTCAGTGTTATGTGTGATCGTTACTTTGTTTAAATTTCGACGTTTTTCCGAGAAAATACTTGTAAGGATAAAATTACCGAGGCGCATTGACACCGTGTGCGTAACTAGTCTAAAAGCCAACGCACGTGACCGGTACCGTATACACGGCAGATACTTTGTGATGTTTCCTCATTCTTTGACAGAATTCTATAAAATACAATGCGTCAAAGTGAATAACACGACACATATTCTCTGCTAAACAGCATCAGTATTATAGGAATACTCTGCCGCAGACCGAATGTGTACGTTATATGAATGCTGAGATCGAATTTCCCGCATGTATAGTACCAAAAGGTCACGCGTGTTGGCCACGGATATTTCATTTCACTTATGTTGTACTTCAATAAGCAACTACATTTTATAAGTTATATGTTCTCTTCTGATGTAAACAAAATTTCATTTTGAAACGTTTTTTAAAAGACCGATTTGATAAACGGCGCCACTCCGGTTTTCTTTATCATTCGTGTTTGCCAATCCATTTTTTTTTCTTTTTCTTTTTTGCACAGTCAGGTTGCAAAGACGATTTTCTGCACTTGTTTCAACTGGAGCCCCAACAAATGAATTTTGTAATTTTTTCAAATCAAGTAATTATAAAAAATATTTTGATCGGTTTTCCGTGTGATGTCTCATTAAATCAAAGACCTATAATGTACAATTATAGCTCTTTGATTAAATGCAGTGACCATTTGTTTTTTACCCGTGATCAAACATAGCCTTTTGAAATAAACCATCCGTCGGATTCTAAATAAAATAAGTGGATCCCTGTCAAAATGATCTGGATCCAGTCAGACATATTTGGAAACCAGTCAAAAATGTTTAATACATTGCAGTTGGCTGCCTGCAAACATTAAAGGATGTGCCGCGCGAGCACTGATTGCGTCACATGCTAATTACGGACTGATTATCAAAGTGACAATCAGACCGTTTGACACGTTTAATGATTATCTGAGGGTGCGACCAACAATTTCCTGCTTGGCAGTAGATGGTGTATTGAGATATCAGACCGAAATTTATACTTTTCTCCATTTATACGGGACCGCTTTTTTTCGTTTTTTCACTTCATGAATCGGTCTGAAAAGTCAAAAATCGTTCCAAAACCGACAAACTGGCAAATTTCCGAAGCCCTGCCCAATACCTAAAGGGCTAGATACAATAACTAGGGCACATATTTAGGGCACACAAGGGCCATTGTGAATGCTATTCAAATGTGTAAGAAGCCTTACTTTTAGCATCGATAAGCCTTTCTCTTGGTGCGAGATCTGAAGATGAGAACTGTTCTTTCACTTTACTGATGTCACGTGGATGGATATAATCAAACAAACTCTGCCCTATCAATTCATTCTGAAAGAAATATCACATAATTTCAATTCATCATAAATGATGACATTTTCAAATCTGCTTCTAATGTCATGTGATGCGAAGGGTGCACACAGAAGGCTGTATTGTTTAATAACATCCTTTTGTCCCTGTTATCTGCTCTGATAAATTCAAGAACTTCAATGACAATGACAATGTCTCTATTCACTGAGTATTGTATTTCAGTTGTATTTCAATACAATGATCTATAGCAGACATGTAAAGCAAATTAAAAGAACCTGGTTTCCATTGGTAACAGAAATATTGGCCTCTTAATTTACCTGGTAAATAGTGGTTCAGATTTCTAGCACAATTGGGTTTATCTAAGAATAACCACCAGACCTGTAACAAGATAGCTTACCTGACCCAGCTTTTACACCAGATGACCCAGTTTTAAAAAAAGACTTTCATAAGACAACATTTGGACATGCTTTCATTATGAGCAGACAAAAAATGTGACCTCTTCAGTGTGAATAAATCTATTTCTTATAATTTGACCTAATGATGTACTTACTAACCTCTTCACACTTGTGAGAAGATTTTTATACATAATAAGGAAAGTGACCACGTCCTATGGCAGCCATATTTTTAAATGAATTGGAATATTTTTAAAAAATCTTGGTAGAAGGTCACATAAGGACCATTTGTGTAAAATTATTTTAAAATTGGGCCTACAGTTTCACAAAAGAAGATTTTTAAAATTTCACTTTATAGTAATCTTGTAAGCTGAGACTTTTGTTGAGTTTTAAGTACTCCTTATAACAGAATTAATGATGGGAAATTATACAATTACAATACTGAAATTACTGTCATTTACACACCAAGTTATATCAATTTTCTAAAATACACTGAAATGCATAATTATAATTATGTTTGGTGCCCATAAACTTGCAAATCTTGTTTTGTCTTCAATATTAGAACAGAAACTGAGTCAGATAAGCTGTCTTATCTATTGTATTGTGTAATTGTAATACAACTGTAAAATTATCAAAAGTTTAGTTTGGCAGCCATGAAACAGTCAAAGAAATTAAGATCTGAAACCCACAGGCCATTCAGGCCAGCAAGCTTGCAAAATCTACTGGCCCGGATCACTTTCTACTGGCCCGAATCTTTGATTATGTAGTCACTGTAATGGTACTGTGCACATTTAATTACATCTACTTTGCATTCAACATTTTTTTTCTTTTTTTCTTTTTTCCTCCTATAAATCCTATATAAGCTGTTGCGACAAGACAGAACAAATTTTGATAATATTTTCACTATTTTTATGTACATCTTTTAGTTTTTGATATTTTCTTTTCAAATTTGGTGCTCTAATGTAATTTTTCCTGCTCTTTTCATTTATGTAATCTTTCTTGTGAATTTCTTCAGTATCAGTAGGTTTAGATAAAACAAAATAAAAATTCACACATCTGCGAAAAAAACAACACTATTTTTGTATGCATGCATACATTGCTATAAAGTTTGAAAGAAAAAGTTATTAAATATCACTCTCATACAGAGCTAAAAACAATATTTTGTATGAGAGTGCAGACTGTCCGCGGAATCAGTTTCAGGGCAATTCCTATATTGAAATCAGCCGTATTTGAAATAAATTTCGAAGTAAATTTATAATAAAATCAAGAAATAACATGATTGATGCATAAGATCATGCTGAAGGAGGTTTAAGTCTACATCCATGAAGTTTATCGGCTTTTTTCACGCCGACTGAAAAGCATACATGTGATCTCCCGTGCAGGAGGGTCAAAATCCCGATTTTTTCACCTTGCCTCCCGTCTCCCGACCAAAACCATAATTCTCCCGCTTTTCAAAAAAAACCCAAAAAAAATCAGTATTATGACTGGGTTGATAATTACAGAGTGCCAAACATGTTTAGTTGTTTCATACATGTGATCTCCCGCCCAGGAAGGTCAAAATCCCTATTTTTTCACCTTGCCTCCTGTCTCCCGACCAAAACCATATTTCTCCCGCTTTTCAAAAAAAAAATCAGTATTATGACTGGGTTGATAATTTCCGAGGAGTGCCAAACATGTTTGCACAGTAAATCAAAGTGTCACCGACTGTTGTGTATTATACATGTTTGACACACATGTAGCTGGAGGAAAGAGTTGTTTTTCACAGGTGAATTATTAATTGTTTGTTTTGATAAGGGATTAGACAAGCAAGGCATTTTCTACCTGTCTCACAGGGCCGAATATCTGCCCATTCTCAATGCCAATTAAGCTCCATTTTTTACCAGTTTGAAGCAAAAATCTCCCAGTCATAAGAAATAATTCCCAACTGAAATGAATTTTGATTATTCAAAGAAAAATTTTGCTCGGTAATAAAATCACATAAATAATTGTTGGAAAAACCAACCCATTACTATTTTTAGAACAGGAGTGTTATTTCCCCTTCTGGAGTTACGCCATTTTCTTCCAATGTCAGGGGCGTCGGAAGGTGTTTGATATTGGGGCCGCGGGGGGTAGGGACGGGAGGGGGCATTCCCCTCCCGCAAGGTGGGTAAGGGGGACCTCCCCCTGAAATTTTTTTAAAACAGGATCATAAATGGTGAGTTCTGGTGCATTTAAGGGTACTGAATCGCATCTCAAGTCTCCAGTATTTTCTTACTATTTACATGGCTATAAGCAAAATAAAGTTTAATAAACTCTTTATCAGAATTAATAATGTAAAACGCAATACAAAGAATGCATGTATGTTTTTTTTTTTGTATTTAATGTATTGAACAATAATCATTCATATTACATTCATTTCTTATTTTTGTTTGAAATATCATTTTTTGAGTAAAAACAATTTATGTAATAAATTCCTTACATCTTAGCGGTGTGATAAATCTTAACACTTACCTCTTTCATTAAATAAAACAAAGAAGTTTATTTTTATAGCTCTTTGAATAAAAACATGATAATTATTTTTCTGAATTTTATAAGTTAATACCTTAGATCTTTGCGGCTGGGTATAGCTTAAACGTTCATTGACTAAAGACATGCCAATTAAAAACATGCTGATTTGTTCATGCGTAATTAATTAAGTTCAATCACGGACACGTGTGTATGACTCCAATTAACACCCCCGATCGTGTCACCGTCACCATGGTAACACACTAATCTGGACAGCGTGTAATGTTTAACGCGAAGCAAAATTTAATATACTATACAAAATATTGGGTCCGCGGACCTGCGACTCCAACTTATGAATTTACAAAAAATCGTTTTTGGGCAAATTATTGGGGCCGCGGTCGCCGCCCCTGCGGCCCCACTTCCGACGCCCCTGAATGTTTACCAAATTAATTTGCTACTAAATCGTACATATTTCATTGAAAATTGGATGAAAACACACACTCATTTATTTGATAACATCAATCTACATTATTTTGGTAAGGGTAAATACATGTTGATGCATTTTTGTTTTCTATTTTTCATGTCAAAATCATCAGTATTTTTATACAAAAGTGGGTGGGGTAAGGAATTTACACAATTTATGAGTTGTGTTCACACCAATTTAGAGCTTCGTTTTTTTTTTTTTAAAGTCCTCGAGTAGAATAATTTCAGACCTAAATTGAGAATTTGTTTCTACAAATTTAATCTGTTAAGAAAGTTTAAAGTTATAACAAGAGGGAGCTTCTGTAAGAAAGCATGCTCGACTTTTCTCAGTGATTGACTCTGAATTAAAGCTTTGCCAGTAATAGGGGCAATTAAAGCTTTGCCTGTAAAAGGGGCATAATAGTCAATAGCTTTGAATGTAACAGAGATACTAGACATTATATAAAACTTTAACCAAAAAAAAATGAAGTTAAAAAGTGGCATAACTCTGTCAAAATTCAAATCAAGAGTTATGAGGATTGTTTCTTCTGGTGTAGACTTATATATATTATTTTGTGGCTGAAAATATTGGATTTTCCTCAAAGTTATGTGTCCGTGCACTTAACTTATGTCGAAAAACCTCCAGTTTTGAGACCCCAACTCCAGCTGAAAATGGCAAATCTCCAGTTTTGGGATTCTGAACTTATCACATGTATGTGAAAAGTTTCGGTACCGCGATTTAGACCTGTCCGCAATAACACAATGCGTTTGATTGGATGGTTATATTTAATGGGACTGACGTCATAATGGAATTCCCTGTGATGCATGTTACCGAGAAGTAAGCGATAAATGTACGTTAAATGAGGGACACACTTTGATACAGACAAGATTAGGACTTTATCAAAGCAGATCCTGTCAAATTTTTCACTGGTCCAACAGAAATTTCACTGGTCATGGGCCATCGGACCACTGCTAATTTCGAAGACTGATGAAATTATTTGAAACAAGTAATCATGATGGCCCTTTATTGCTCACATGAGTATCAAAGCTTTACTGCACAATTTTGGTAGAGGGTCACCCAAGGAACATTTCTGTGAAATTAATTTGAAATCCAGTCAGTGGTTTCTGAGAGGAAGATTTTTGACATATTCCATAAATGTAGACATACAGAGGAAACTAGTCTGGCCTTTGGCAGTCACCTTTTTAGACAACTTGAAAGAATTTGATACAGGGTCATCAAAGGAACATAGTTGTGAAGTTATTGCAAAGTCAGACAAGCAATTTCAGAGCAGACAATTTTCAAAGTTTTCCATATAGCCATTATATTGGGAAAACTTGGTCCGGGGAAAACTCAAGAAGCTCTGACTTTAATTACCTAGTTTCAATCAGACAAACATTCTGACAAAGTTTCATGAAGATCAAGTAGAAAATGTGGCCTCTGGAGAGTTAAGGTTTTTGTATGATTTAACATATTTACCTATTTTTGATCTCGCGAGGTACCCCACTTTTAACTTGACCAAGATTTCATCAGACAAACATTCTAACAAAGATTTATAATGGTTAATTACAAAATGGGAAAACCAACATAGTGGTTTTGCAACCAGCATGGATCCAGACCAGCCTGCGTGGATCAGGATCCATGCTGTTCGCTAACGGTTTCTCTAATTGCAGTAGGCTTTAAAAGTGAACAGAATGGATCCTGACCAGACTGCGCGGATGCAGAGCCACTATGTTGGTTTTCTCATGGCGCAGCTCTTATAATGGTTAAGTACAAAATGGGACCTCCAGAAAGAAAATAAGGTTGCTATATGGTTTAACCTTGTGACCAAAATTTTAACTTCAGGTTACCTAGTTCTGAAAATATCCTAGATTTCATAGAGATGGACATTCTGACAAAAATATATGATGACCTAATGAAAAATGTGGTCTCTAAATATTAACAAGTTCTTTTCATGATCTGACCTTTGATCTTATTGCTACCCTATTTCGTTCTTGACCTAGATTTCATAGAGACATACAGTTTGACAAAGTTTGACATATATTTACAAATTTATGTTTGAGATAAGAAGATTTTCAAAGTTCTTGAGGAAAACCTAGCTCCGACCCCTGGTGACCATGTTTTTGAACAAAACAGAATGATTCGAAGGAACTTTAGATGATGGTTAACCATGGAGCATTTAGTCCGAGAGCTCACGGACTTTTATTGCAACAATTGAGGCCAAAAGAAGTTTATACATTTTTGGAAACAATATTTCATTTCCTCTATGAAAACCTGTTTCTTAAGTGTCAAAGCCGTGCCTATCTATATTTTGTTCACTTATGTTTGTGATAGGGGAGGTAAAACTCACTTGTAAAAATATTAGGGGGTAGGGTAAAGTTTACGTCTACAAGTTGCTTCACTGATTAATTACAGTAATTATCTGATTGTCAGTAAATGTATATATGTCCAACAATGACAGCAATAAGAAATTCATCAAAAAGGACTGAAGGGCAGGGCTCCGGAAATTTTGATTACTCAATCGGTCCGAAACGAAAATCCTGACATCGGCGCTACCCCACCCACCGCATTCCCAATATTACATATTTTGTAAAACGTGATAGGGTAAAGAAATAAGCATGCCATGCATTAAAACTGAGTTACCAATCACCGCGCGTTACCATACAATGAAGACAGTTATTCAGTGTTATGTGTGATCGTTACTTTGTTTAAATTTCGATGTTTTTCCTAGATAATATGAGGCATTGACACCGTGTGCGTAACTAGTCTAAAAGCCAACGCACGTGACTTCGATACCGTATACACGGCAGATACCTTGTGATGTTTCCTCATTCTTTGACGGAATTCTATAAAATACAATGCGTCAAAGTGAGTTACACGACACATGCTAAACAGCCTCAGTATTTAAAGAATACTCTGCCGCGGACCGAATGTGTACGTTATTTGAACGCTGAGATCGAATTTCCCGCATGTATAGTACCAAAACGTCACGCGGGTTGGCCACGGATATTTCATTTCACTTACGTTGTACTTCAATAAGCAACTACATTTTATAAAGTTATATGTTCTCTTCTGATGTAAACAAAATTTCATTTTGAAACGTTTTTTAAAAGACCGCAGTGGCAGTGGCTAGGATTACGGTACCATAATCCTAGCCACTGCCATTTGACAAACAGTGTCACTCCGGTTTTCTTTACCTTTGACCCTTAATATTACATTTGAACTTGTCTGATTTTAGATGATATCTTTATTACTGGCATTGTGAGACATATATACATTAAAATAAATCACGAGCAGTTACTTATAATGATTAAAACATATCTGTTATATCTCAAACAGGAAGCTATTCATGACCTTTGACCCTTGATATAAGCTTTACTCTTGGCATTTTGGGGGTTACATCTGCACTGGTGACTTTGCCTGACATACAAACATTAAAACGAATTAACTTCATTGACTAATAATGTGAAAACATATTAAACAGATTAAAAAAGTTAAGGCAATAATTTTCACATTTTTGCATGAAAATGAACTTTGACCTTCAATTATCAGGGTTGACCTTGACTTTTTGCAATAAAATTTGCATTTCTGATTTTGGCTGATATATACGCATTACATCAATAAAGATGAGTGACTTATGATAACAAACTATTTTTTAAGAATAAAAATAAATTTCAAATGTGCCAATTTTTGTGATTTTAACATAAATCTGACCTTTGACCTTGAATATCCAGTTTGCCCTTCAGTCCTTTTTGATGAATTTCTTATTGCTGTCATTGTTTGACAATTATACATTTACTGACAATAAGATAGTTACTGTAATTAAACAGTGAAGCAACTTGTAGACGTAAACTTTACCCTACCCCCTAATATTTTTACAAGTGAGTTTTACCTCCCCTATCACAAACATAAGTGAACAAAATATAGATAGGCACGGCTTTGACACTTAAGAAACGGGTTTTCATGGAGGATGTGAAATACTGTTTTCAAAAAAGTATAAACTTCTTTTGGCCTCAGTTGTTGCAATAAAGGTCCGTGAGCTCTCGGACCAATTGCTTTGAAATGGTTTTGAAATTGAGTCAGCTGTTTCAGACCAGAGGGATTTCAACATTTTCCATAAACAGTCTTGTAACTAGCCCTGCCCCCTTAGGATCATGTTTTTTAAAAAAGAATTTCTAAAGGAATGTTATAGATGAAACTGTTTTAAATTGATCCCCGAGTTTCAAAGAAGAAGATTTTCGAAGTTTTCCATGGATGCATGGATGAACTGGTTTTGAACCCATCCAAGACACATTCCTGTGAAGTTTGTATGAAATTTTCATTGTGGTTTAGA
Organism: Mercenaria mercenaria; assembly: GCF_021730395.1. Lineage (NCBI taxonomy): Eukaryota > Metazoa > Mollusca > Bivalvia > Venerida > Veneridae > Mercenaria > Mercenaria mercenaria. The sequence goes on along the minus strand of NC_069377.1, from coordinate 64,428,329 downwards.
AGAAGATGTTGTGTCTTCAAAGAAATTGTGGATGTTGGCCAGACGGACGGATGGCTGTTGGATATCCAGCAATCCTAAAAGCACATTATGAGCAGTTTGAGATCAGATGAGCAAAAAAAAGGTTTACATTTTCCCCATTACATGCTGTTAATTATACCTGTAACAGGAAAAAAAATCTATCTCTACTGTGAAATTAATATCTCACAAAATCTCCCATTACAAATAGAAGATAGCAAAACATAGTAAACTACAGACAGCTGATGTCTTCGAAGGTAAAGGTCACTGCTCAAATTTCCAACTTTATGTAAGCAGCCACAAAGTAAACTTGACCTACTCTGTCTCTTGTAATATTGCTGGAAAAGCATTTTCTGTGCATTGAGAGGAAATGTGATTTTCCAGGAACTATATAGAAAATGTATCTTTACTGAAGATGCAGTGAGACAAGTACAAAAGAAAAAAAGCATTTGAATTTATAACTGAAATTTACTTACAGTCACATTCTAAAATGAATTATCAGGAAAATGATGGTGCTGGTGTCGTAGGGTAGAGTATAAGGGTGCACTTATATTTCCTTGCTATTGAGCTAGCTTTATAGCAACGTGGTAGAGTGTCTGCCTTTGGTGTGAGAGGTCCCGGGTTCAATTCCCAGTCAGTGCTGAAGTATTTTCAGTCTGTTACACTGGTTTATATAAATCATGCTTCCTGCCACACATGACGGCATTGGACCGTATCAATCATTGAATAAAGAAGAATACATGCAAATGAGGTCTGATTTTTAGTGTTGGGAACCAGTAAGATATTCCTAGTTGAAAAAAGACCCATGACTGATAAATCACAGTTAGAATTGTCACTAGACATCATTGAATGATCAGCAAATTTACCAGGATTTCTAGTTAGAAAGGACTGAGTTGATTTTAACGTCATGAAATACTTTTGTCGGTGACACTGAAGTGGTTAAAAATGTTGAAGAGTTAATGTCACAAGTGCTTTCCTACATTGCAGTCCATCTGGTATACTTTGAGTGACTCCAGAACCAAAATAGTGACTGATGGTCTTGCTATAATAATGCTTCAACCTAAGATTTTTGAAACAACACCCACTTTTGACAAGTGTAAAAATCCATCAGATTTTTAATAGACATGCATTAAGTTGAATTTTAGAAAAGTCAGGGATTTTGAAGGAGTCATTGTTCACGAGTCTGTATTTGACTTCAGCTTTTTATAACATTTTATTTTTGCAAGCTGATGCTGTGGATTTGGTAAGACATGAATTACAACACTCGCTTCACTGCATGCACAGGTCACAAATTGGTCACATTTCTGGTATCACAAATGAAACCTTGGCTACAATTTACTGAATAATAATAATAATTTTATATGCAGAATTCTCAAATTACTGATTGGAAACTATTTGAAGTCTAAATGTCAATGTGACCTTGAACACTTAAAAGCTTTAAGCCATTGGGTTCTTATGTTAATGATCTAAAACATTTTTCACTCTCAATGTCACTGTGACCTTGGCCTTTGATCAAATGACCTCTAGCAATAGTTTAAGAGGAGATGTTAATTGGAGAAACTGTTTGACATATACAGCATCTCACACTCTAGCAAGACAAAAATGTTCCAGTGTCCCTTCAAATAATTGGTTTGAATTTATAGTTACTGAGTTCTGCTTACTGTAAAAACAGAAATTTTTGCAAGGGTTTAATTCTTGCTATATTCACAAGGCCCTACATCTCACGAAAATTAATTTTCGTGTAAATGTTCAGCATAAGTATAATTCAAATTCAAGCATGACACCATATTTACAATTTCGCGAATATTCAAACCTCGGGAACATACTCAAAATTTCAAATTCGCGTAATTTTGACCCAGAGAAAATATGTGCTTTTTCAGAACTCGTGAAATGTAAGTGAAAATTTCAAATTGTGAGTCAAAATTTCATTAAGTTGCATTTTTTTTTGCGAAAACTTGGGCCAAATGATAAGCATTATTACCATCTCTATTGCTGTTCTTTCTTTCACAAATCACAGTCAATTCACTGTATGCCTCCTGTGCATGTGACAAGTATACTCAGCTACTGTGATGATGTTTTCGGCATTTGTGCTGAGCATTTTTGTGTGTTTTTTTTTAGGAAATCTTTAATATGAGACAAAGTATTCATAATCTGGCCGGTATGAGTGGGCATTTTTAATACTGAAATCAGGATTCCATAGCCTTTGTGGGTTATGCATATCAGATCAAAACAGCATTCTCTTTTTTTTATTTAGTGAACAGAAAAGAAATCTACATGCCAGTATCAAGTAGAAAATCTGGCTAAATTCTGTCTCTGCTAGTTCAGGAAATAACCAGGTTTGTAGAGGTTTTTTGACTCCTGTGAAAATTAGCTTTCATACAATTACTGGCACCTGCTTCAGTGAGAATAAGATTTCACTTGCTGGTATTGAAAACTGGCTACAAAAGTCAAGATCACATGTCATGTGTTCATGAAGTCAGGAGAGGAATATCTTTCTACATTTGCATTGGAATATGTCAGCATTTTCCATTTTATAACATCAGCATTAGAATAGAATGAATTAAATGAGGCTATATAAATACAGTCAAACTTGGTTCGCTCGAACTCGATGGGACCAGAAAAATTTGTTCGAGTTATTTGTAGTTCAAGCCACTGAGCAAAATACATTATATCGGGATTTTGCGGGACTCCACGTTGAGTTTCAGCAAAGAGTGGTGTTCAAATTATCCGAATTTGTGTGAACAAAGTTTGACTGTACTGCAAACTTTCATCATTTTGCAACAAATTCAGGCATAATACCAAAAACAGCACAAACAAGTGTTTTGTCTGACATTCAACCTTGACCTTCAGGTGGTATGATTGTAAGACCAAAAACTTTTACTTTAATCATGTCTTAAATAAAAACATATTATAACTTCTTTAATTACCCTACAACAAACCAATATGTTAAGTATATTTGAGCATATATCATCAGTACTGGAATCCTGATAGCTTCAAGTACATCAGTGTTGACACCTCATTACAGTCTAACCTGTACTAACGGTCACCTCTGATCAGCGGTCACCTCCATTCAGCTGTCATTTTATGACGCCCCCGACAGATTTTCCTCTATTTTATCACTTCATTCAGTGGCCACCTGCCGTCCGCGGCCAGCGGCCACAGAAATTGCTTCCCGACCACCGTATCTGACCCCTTTCAGCGGCCATTTTTCTTCCAAAACCAATTACTTTTAGGCGATAATCGCCGAAGATACCCGATTTTTGAGAAGCACGTGTTTGCTAAGTTTCGCGTGACTTCACCACAAGAACCACAAAATGACATGAGCTCCTCAATTAAAACTGATAACCAAAGGTGTAATCCCCTTTTTGTTATGATCAAACGGCCAGTAGTTATTGGCCATTAGCGTGTCACCTCGTGTCAATTTTGTTGTTCACAGTTTGATCTCGGTTAAAGAAAATACTCAATAACTAATTAGTAGCAAAATATTTGTGATTTTTTTATACTTCTGTCATCAAAATACTATTTAACTGATGCGAAATTGTGTTTGAAAAAAATATAAACCACTCTATTTTTTACAGAACATAACGGCAATCATAGTTTTAGCGTTGACAATAAGCGCGGAGAGTAGCTTCCCTTACCAAAATGGCGAAAATTGTAAACAAACTTGTTTTTAAGTTGTAATGTCTGTAACAATTTTTGTTGTAATAAAACCATGCCGGAGTTTTAGATTGCTAAGAAGACCATTCGTATTGCAAAGGCAAATGCACATCATTGTATCCAGGTAAAATAATAATAGAAAACAGAAAAAGAAATGGGCCTAAAGGCTAAACTGGTCAGAAATCAGAAAAATACATATTATACTGGCTGCACCTCCGATCAGCGGTCACCTGGCTTAAGCGGCCAAATTGTCTGCTTCCCCTGGCTGGCTGCTTAAGACAGGTTAGACTGTATTCACATTACTCTGTCACAAAGTTTGTCATTTAACCACCTGACACCAATCTTCTTGATAAAATAATATGGCTTTTGCCTTCATATTTCTAAAATGGAACAGTTGTTATACAAAGATGAAATATTAGATGCTGTATCTCAAAAGCCTGTCTGCTAGACATGTGACATTAAAGAGGAAGTTAGGTTCTCCCTTCTTGCGTATAGCTCCACATTGGCAATACAGGCCTGAGCCTTTAATAATTAAGCCGCACCATGAGAAAACCAACATAGTGCCTTTGCGCAGTCTGGTCAGGATCCATGCTGGTCGCTTTCAAAGCCTATTGCAATTAGAGAAACTGTTAGCGAACAGCATGGATCCTAACCAGACTGCGAGGATCCTTGCAGGCTGGTCTGGATCCATGCTGGTCGCAAACGCACTATGTTGGTTTTCTCATGGCACGGCTCAATTTATAACTGTAATAATAATTTTCTTGAACTTATTTTTTTGTCCTACATATAGCATAAAATGCTTTTACAAGCACTCTAGACCAAAAAAGTCCCAAGAAAACATGTCCACACCCCTGTGAAAAAGGTTCATGAACTTCATGAATTTATTCATGAATTTGTAAGAATTTGTGAATTATTTCATAAATTATCAAAAAAGTTCATGAACTACAAGGAAAAGTTCACTTACTTAAATTCATGAAGTCTCAAGTTCAAGAATAGTACTTTCATTTCATGAACTTGTAAATATAGTTCATGAACATTTCAGAAAATCCATTAAATAACTTAAGAAATTCATGAACTTGAAAATGAAATTCAGATAATGATTGAAATTGTGATTCAGGAACTACAGGGTTATGACCCTGTAAAAAATGTTCTAGAACTAGTATTAAGTTCTTGAACATTCAAGAACTTCTGAAGAACTTTAAGAACTGTTCTTGAACCAGCACAACAGTTCTTAGACTGTGATTCTAGAACAATGATAGTTCTTGAACATTGGTTCAAAAACTGCAAAAGTTCAAGAAATTATAGAACTTTACCAGTTCCCGAACAGTTACTGTTGGTCTAAACCAAGACGAAGAACCAGAATTGTTCATGAACACAGGTTCATTAAAAGTACTAAAATTCAAAACCTTTTTCTAGTTCAGTGTAACCAGTTCTTGAACCCAATTGTGAGTTTCTGAACTGTTCATTCATTAAACATAAAACTTAGGTTTATTACCTTTTACAATAAATGAATAAGTTCATGAACTTTTCATGAATGTTCATGAACATTAAATTCACAATGTCACATGATCAGTTTCCATTATTTTGTTGCATGCTGGGAAATTTTTTGCACATGTGATTCAGAAATTTCTGAGAAGTTTGTGCAGCAAATAAGAAGGTAATAATTATCATACTACAGTTAGGAATGGTTTAAAAGGAACATGAGTATACTAAAAAACAAGAGATCACAGAGTGATCTTGGCGCCCACCAATGTGCCATTTTTGAGTGTTCCAAATTTCAAGACTTACTGACTAGCTCAAGGTCAAATTTCATTTCCGTACACAACACTTTGCATGTGGTCCAAATTCGAAAGCTGTAGCTTGAGAAATGTGAAAGTAGGTCACTAGATCAATTTCAAGGACGAAATGTGAAAGTAGGTCACTAGGTCAAAATCAAGGTCAAATTACACTTCAGAACACAAATTTATGCATGTGGTCCAAATTTAAAGCCTGTACCTTCAAAAATGTGGAAGTAGGTCACTAGGTCAATGTCAAGGTCAAAGTTTGTTTCGGTACACAATCCTATGCATGTGGTCTAAATTTGAAGCCTGTAGCTACAGAAATGTGAAAGTAGGTCACTAGGTCAATCTTAAGGTCAAAGTTCATTTCGGTACACAAAACTATGCATGTGGTCCAAATTTAAAGGCTGTAGCTCGAGAAATGTGAAAGTAGGTCACTAGGTCAAAATCAAGGTCAAATTTTATTTCGGAACACAGAACTATGCATGTGTTCCAAATTTGAAGCCTGTACCTTCAAAAATGTGAAAGTAGGTCACTAGGTCAATGTAAAGGTCAAAGTTTGTTTCGGTACACAAAACTATGCATGTGGTCCAAATTTGAAGGCTGTAGCTTGAGAAATGTGGAAGTAGGTCAGTAGGTCAAAATCAAGGTCAAATTCCAATTCAGAACACAAAACTATGCATGTGGTCCAAATTTGAAGCCTGTACCTTCAAAAATGTGAAAGTAGGTCACTAGGTCAAAGTCAAGGTCAAAGTTTTTTTCAGTGCACAAAACTATGCAAGTGGTCCAAATTTGAAGGCTGTAGCTACAGAAATGTGAAAGTAGGTCACTAGGTCAAAATCAAGGTCAACTCATGTCAAGGTTCATCTTGCCACTCAAAACCATACATGTGGTCCAAATTTGAATGTTGTAGGTTATTGACAAGAAGATTTTAAAATCTTTTCCCTATATAAGTCTATATGAACCATGTGACCCCCCAGGGCGGGGCCATATTTGACCCTAGGGGGATAATTTGAAAAACTTGGTAGAGAACCACTAGATGAAGCTACATTACAAATGCCAAAGCCCTAGGCTTTGTGGTTTGGACAAGAAGATTCTCAACGTTTTTCCCTATATAAGTCTATGTAAACCATGTGACCCCCGGGGCGGAGCCATATTTGACCCTAGGGGGATAATTTGAACAATCTTAGTAGAAGACCACTAGATGATGTCATATACAAAATATCAAAGCCCTAGGCCCTGTGGTTTTGAACAAGAGGTTTTTCAAAGTTTTTCCCTATATGTGACCCCCGGGGCTGGGCCATATTAGACCCCAAGGAAATATTTTGAATCATCTTGGTAGAGGACCACTAGATGATGCTTCATACCAAATATCAAAGCCCTAGGCTCTGTGGTTTTGGACAAGAAGATTTTCAAAGTTTTTCCCTATATAAATCTATGTAAATTATAGAAATAAACAAAGGGCCATAACTTACTAAAAAATTGTTGAACCAGTCTGATTTTCAGGGGGACACAACTAGGGTACCAATACATCATTCTGACAAAGTTTGGTCAAAATCCCCCAGGTAGTTTCTGAAGAGATGCGATAACGAGAAATTGTTAACGGACGGAAGGACGGACGGACTGACGGACGGACGGAAGGACGACGGACCACGGACGCAGAGTGATTTGAATAGCCCACCATCTGATGATGGTGGGCTAACAAATACACTGGGACCCCGATATAACGCTGTCCAAGGATCGAGACCCGCGGATCTAGCGGGGTTAAATTTATAACGCGGGTTGATCGTTTCAGCGGTATATGCAATACCCCAACCACCGGTAATGTATTAGACGTATTTTGGACGCTGTTTTATGTTAATAAGAAATAGGAATCGTATAAACGGGACATTTATTTACCTTAAATGCTACTGAAAAATACAAAGAAGAATTATAACGCTGTGTCATCTTCTCATTTTGTCGTGATTCTAAAAGAAAGTTGGAATTGTGTATCCCGGAAGTAAACATATATAACGCTGTGTGAGGAGTGTGCGGTCGTGAGAATTACATATATGCAATGCAATTACACTGGGGGTTTATGTAACTAAAAGAGAAAAAACGCGGACAGTCTTAAAAAATTTAATTTTGAATACATGAAGAAAATCGATAAATAAGATAGAATATTGTTAAATCACCGTCATTAACATACGATATTAAAAAGGGAGAACAATCTCAATATGGCTTTCAGTTCATCGAATCTTCGTTAATTCCGATGAACTGAATGTGATAATTACGAAAAACGGCTGCATTACAAAACTGGGCCTGTTGTTCGATTTTTTATTCACTCAAGTGTTCATGTCATCCGCTTAATTGGTGCAAACTTAAACGGTTTGATAGTTGACGACCAATGTTACACGCTTGTTATGCAAACAACCTAATTTTGACACGGTACTGATTGCCTGATTGTCACATATCTAGATGTATTCAAACTTTAACAAAGGCGATATGCAAACAAGTAAGCTAGCAGACAATTATTGATTTTTGGCAAAGGTGTTAAAGTACAAAGTATACAGGTACATGTAGTTTTAACGCTGGTTATGATCAAATCAAATAACATCCGCGGACTGGTTTTTTTTTTTTTTTTTTTTTTTTTTTACCCCCGAAAATTCCTGAGCCAAGAGCCTACCGCGTTATAATGAATACCGCGGTATATTGAGTAGCGCTATAATGGGTTTCAAGTGTAAGTAATTAGTGTGTTGTCATAAATCAATCATTTTAAAAAATAAAATCCTTTTAAAATGTCACAAGTTTTCATGACCCTGAAACAAAGCTAGTATCTGAGTTTCAATCTTGAGATTAAAGTAAATTATACATTGTTTAACTTAATGTTTTGTATTTTATACAGCAATTGTTTACTTCTTATTATGCTCCCAATCCCACTCTAGTTTACTGTTTTACTCAACATGTCATTTGTCGAGGGTGGAAAATGTCATTGTCACAGTGACTCGGCAGAGACTAAAAACAAGAGCATAGCCTTGCGGGTGCTGACGCTCATCTGATTTTTTTTGTGTAATAGAAATATTGTCCTACCCATGATTTTCTAAGTCTAAACAGGGCCATAATTCTTGCAAAAAGCAGGATAGAGTTATGTTTCTTGATGTACAGTGTCCACTTATGATGGTGAAAAACTGTTGCAAGTTTTAAAGCAATAGCTTTGATAGTTTATGAGAAAAGTTGACTTAAACATAATATTCGACCAAGAAAATGATTTTTCTAAGTCCAAAAGGGGCAATAATTATTGCAAAAAGCAGGATGGAGTTATGTTGCTTGCTGTACCGGGTCAGCTTATGATGGTGAACAAGAGTTGCAAGTTTTAAAGCAACAGCTTTGATGGTTTAAGAGAAAAAGTTGACCTAAACATAAAACTTAACCAAGAAATCTGATATTTTCTAAGTCCAAAAGGGGCCATAAATCTTGCAAAAAGCAGGATGGAGTTATGTTTCTTGCTGTACAGGGTCAGCTTATGATGGTGAACAAGTGTTGCAAGTTTTAAAGCAATAGCTTTGATAGTTTAGGATAAAAGCTGACCTAAACATAAAATTTAACCAAGAAAACTGATTTTCTTAGTCCAAAAGGGGCAATAATTCTTGCAAAAAGCAAGATGGAGTTATGTTTCTTGATGTACAGGGTCTGCTTATGATGGTGAACAAGTATTCCAAGTTTCAAAGCAATAGCTTTGATAGTTTAGGAGAAAAGTTGACCTAAACATAAAACTTAACCAAGAAATCTGATATATTTCTAAGTACAAAAGGGACCATAAATCCTGCAAAAAGCAAGATGGAGTTATGTTTCTTGATGTACAGGGTCAGCTTATGATGGTGAACAAGTATTCCAAGTTTCAAAGCAATAGCTTTGATAGTTTAGGAGAAAAGCTGACCTAAACATAAAACTTAACCAGGTAACGCCGACGCCGACAACCGCTCAAGTGATGACAATAACTCATCATTTTTTTTCAATAAATCAGATGAGCTAAAAACAGTCTCTGACCAGGCTAACTGAACAATACTTTGACCTACAGGATTTTTTCTTGTATCAAGCTCTACTGAAATTGTTAAAAGAATTCCATTACATGCAGATCTCTCAGGTTTCATAGCGTTACACTCCTACCAGGTTTCCTTGACTAGTTCATGAACTTGTTCATGATTTTTTTTTTTTACAAAAATAGCTCATGAATAAATATTCATGAGAATCAAAATTTATGTTTCATGAATTTCAATATACATGAGAATCAAAATTTATGTTTCATGAATTTAGATATTCATGAACTTCTTCATGAATATAGAAATTCATGAAACATAAATTTTGATTCTAATGAATATTTATTCATGTACTATTTCATGAATAAATTCATGAAGTTCACGAGTCTTTTTCACAGGGGCAAGACTCCTTTACACATACACACACACTGTGGGCCTACTCACATATTCTAAAGAACATGTAATCAATTTTGGTACGGGTTCATCCTTGATACGACTGAAACTATACCGACAGAAGTTGAACAAGCAGTTTCAGACAAAACATTTCTTCAAAGTGTCTTCTATATGCAAATAATTATGTAGCACTGCATATAGCAGCCTAGTCTTTTTTTAAGAATCTGGACAGCTTGAACGACTTTGGTAAAGGTTCATCCAAAGAACATTCTTGCAAAATAGACTGAAATCTGAAAGAGTGCTAGCTGAGCTTTTGACATTAACAGAAATGGTTTGAACAATTTTGTAGAGGGTCATCTAAGAAACATTTCTCATACATGTCATACGTCCCGGATTGTCCGGGATTGTCCCAGAAATCACATACTCGTCCCGGTGTCCCGGACAGTGTTGAAATGTCCCGGAAAATTGAAAATACTGAAAACAAAAATAACCCCCCAAAAAACTAGTTTTTTTTGGTCTATAAATTGTTGAATTTTACATTAATAAAACACAATAAACAGTCCCTTGTGTCACATTGTTTATTCCTAATTATCCGATAATCAGTTTCATGCCCTCGAGCGGGACACAAGCTCCGATCAACACTCATATTGAACGTGCCCTGCGATCTTTTGTTGACCCAGATTTATTTACAGTCAGCTATTTTGATGACCCTGATTATGAATTGACAAAATAAGCAATCAATTACTGTTTTATGATAATCTGATATTAGGAACAATAGCCGAAAATCTCGTTGTTTTAGCACGTAGGCGGTGAAGCTACATGTAGCCTTGATTGGAAGAAATGGCTGATAACGGTCAATTAAACGATAATTATTTTAAAAGGTTGTAATCTTTCAAAATGTAGATTGATTGTCACAAATATTCTAAATTAAACTTTTGACTATTGAATGCCTTTGCCGACCAATCCATGAAAATTGACCCAACCCGAAATATTTTATATCGATTTTATCTACAAGATTTATTTTATTCCTTTGAGGATTCCATTTTATTAATGATTACATAAACGTTTAAGCTTTAAAATGATACCAAATAAGATGGATTCTAAATCACGATGACCAGGTTAATTCTTCGTATGTAGCAAGTCTCCTAATTCAGTTCACCTCGGGAACGCAACCAATTCACGTGCCGAACTATAGTCTATATAGTCGTGAATTACCCTATTACCTCCCTTAGAAAGCTAGACGACATTTGCAGCAAATTATTCCTAAGCGAGGGAACAATGTTTATCTCCGGAAACTGCATGTAATTTGATGATATTTATGCATGAAACAGACGAATACTAATGTCACGGTGTATGTCCCGGACAAAGGGTAAAAATCCCGGAAATTTTAACTCAGAATCCCGGAAAGGTCCTGAAAAATTATGGCATGTATGCATTTCTGCTTACCTACTTTGAAAGCAGACCACCAGATATGAGGGACACATTTTCCATAAAAGCCAAGTACAGCAAAAAAAGCTCTGCCCCCTGGTAATCATGTGTTTTATTTATCAAGATGGCATGAACCCTCTTAATGGAGGGCAATCCAAGATGCATTTCTATGATATAATTTTGAGTAATTTCTCATAAGAAGATCCAACTATATACATAAAGAGAAAATGTTTAATCTCCCTTAGTGGCCATGTTTTCATAGAAATCTTTTCAACCTGAACAATCTTGGTATATAGAGGTTCACATAAAGATCATTTCTTGGAAATTATTTCAAAATCAGACAAGTCATTAGGGACATGAATAATGTTTAAAGCTTTTCCTATTTTTATCTCTAACTATATTTTGCTGATCCAGACTGTTTGAACAACTATCCTAGTGTTGTCACTTGAAGAAAATGTTTGACAAGAGACAATTTCTGTAATATTTAGAAATTGTACATGCAGTTTCAGAAACAAATGCTATTTATTTTTTTTATACATTTTGGGAAGTTCCTCTGCCACAGTTGTGAAAAAATGACCTTATTTTCAGTTGGGAAGTGGCCGAATATCGGCCTCTGTTATATAAGGATGAAAAGCCCTGACTTCACATGCTGAATAATATTCCTGTAATGTTTCATAAAACTGGGTTAAATACTTTTTGAGATACATGCGACACAAAATTTTTGTGCCTTTTTTATGCATATTTTTGACCAAGTAGAGGGCCATAACTCTGGTGTGAGATCCAAATTAAAATCCCTGGTGCATGCTGAATAACAATCCTTGAGGTTAGAGGCTCTGGGTCAAATACTTTTTGAGATATGAACGACACAAAGCTGGACAGACGGATGGATGGACAGATGGATGGACAGATGGATGGACAAGGATAAATATAAGTACCCCCACTTCCCAAGAGAAAAATGGGGGTGGGCAGGCACAAGAAAAGCAAAATTGCTAGTTTCATCAATTAACATAAATGTTCCTAGACTTATATGTGTCATGTTAAATGTTTCCATACTAAACCACAACTGCAGTTGAAAAAACCGATGAAGTACATGTGACTAGCACAGTCTTTCTTTTGGTACACTTATACAACAGAATGTATATGACATTGAAATGCCTGTTAATGAGTACCTAAGATATTACCTCCTCTATTACAGAACATACGATCTGTCTGACATTTACCTTTGTGCCCTATATACTAGGGTAATTCAGTAAATTTTGTCACTCCATAGAAATGGCTATGTATATTTTGTATAGTTTGATTTTCAGCCTGATTTTCTTTGTCTTGATAAGATAGACTCACTTCTAGTCATTCAACTAATTAGAATGGTGTAGTAGTTATGAGGCAGATTGTCTGTGACATAGGCCGTTAGGGTTCAATACTCTGATGATTCATTTTTTTTTCAGTGAAATGTTTTGAGGTGTAAATAAATTGATTTCATTCTTTTATTAACATAATTTTAATTATATTTATTCATTTTTATTGTCATATACAAAAAAATCATTTTAATATAAAATACCATGCATATATATAATGCTTTTAATGGTATATTTACACAGACAACAGATCCCTCTGCCATTAGACATTAGAACAACCTTATGACATCTCAATAACATACACATACAACACTTTCCTCTGCCATACAACCTTATGACATTCGAGTATCTTACACAGAAAACAGTTTCCTCTGCCATACAACCTTATTACATTCGAGTCTCTTACACAGAAAACAGTTTCCTCTGCAATACAACCTTACTACATTCGAGTCTCTTACACAGAAAACAGTTTCCTCTGCCATACAACCTTATTACATTCGAGTCTCTTACACAGAAAACAGTTTCCTCTGCCATACAACATTGTGACATCTGAGTCTCTTACATAGACAAGAGGACCATGATGGTCCTAAATCGCTCACCTCTTCCCACATGACCAAGTTTTGAGTATGACATCGTTTTTTCTATTATTTGACATAGTGACCTAGTTTTTGAGCTCATGTGACCCAGTTTTGAACCTGACCTAGATATTATCAAGATAAAAACTCTGACCCATTTTCAAGAATATCCATTGAAAAATATGGTCTCTAGAGAGGTCACAAGGTTTTTCTATTATTTGACCTATTGACCTAGTTTTCGAAGGTACGTGACCCTCTTTTGAATTTTACCTAGACATCATCAAGGTGAATATTCTCACTAATTTTCATGAAGATCTCATGAAAAATATGGCCTCTAGAGAGGTCACAAGTTTTTTCTATTTTTATACCTACTGGCCTAGTTTTTGACCGCATGTGACCCAGTTTAGAAACTGACCTGGATATCATCAAGGTGAACATTCAGATCAATTTTCATGAAGATCCATTGAAAAATATGGCCTCTAGAGAGGTCAAAAGATTTTAATAATTTTAGACGTACTGACATAGTTTTTGACCGCAGTTGTCCCAGTTTCAAACTTGACCTAGATATCATCAAGATGAACATTCAGACCAACTTTCATACAGACCCCATGAAAAGTATGGCCTCTAGAGAGGTCAAAAGGTTTTTTTTATTATTTGACCTACTGACCTAGTTGTTTAAGGTACGTGACCCAGTTTCAAACTTGACCTAGATATTATCAAGGTGAACATTCTGACCAATTTTTATGGAGATCCATTCACAAGTATGGGCTCTAGAGAGGTCACAAGGTTTTTCCATTTTTAGACCTACTGACCTAGTTTTTGACCGCACTTGACCCTGTTTCGAACTTGACCTAGATATCATCAAGATGAACATTCAGACCAACTTTCATACAGATCCCATGAAAAATATGGCCTTTAGAGAAGTCACAAGGTTTTTCTATTATTTGACCTACTGACCTAGTTTTTGATGGCAGGTGACCCACTTTCGAAATTGAACTAGATATCATCAAGATGAACATTCAGACCAACTTTCATACAGATCCCATGAAAAATATGGCCTCTAGAGAGGTCACAAGGTTTTTCTATTATTTGACCTACTGTCCTAGTTTTTGACGGCACGTGACCCACTTTAGAACTTGACCTAGATATCATCAAGATGAACATTCAGACCAATTTTCATACAGATTCCATGAAAAATATGGCTTCTAGAGAGGTCACAAGGTTTTTCTATTATTTGACCTACTGACCTAGTTTTTGACCGCACATGACCCAGTTTCGAACTTGACCTAGATATCATCAAGATGAACATTCAGACCAACTTTCATACAGATCCCATGAAAAGTGTGGCCTTTAGAGAGGTCACAAGGTTTTTCTATTATTTGACCAACTGACCTAGTTTTTGAGGGCACGTGACCCAGTTTCGAACTTGACCTAGATATCATCAAGATGAACGTTCTGACCAATTTTCATGAAGATCTTGTGAAATATATGGCCTCTAGAGAGGTCACAAGGTTTTTCTATTTTTAGACCTACTGACCTAGTTTTTGACGGCACGTGACCCAGTTTCGAACTTGACCTAGATATCATCAACATGGTTCATACAGAATATCAGAGACAAAATTCAAGTACTTTTCAAGGCCTTTTCAAGGACTTTTTACAATTTTTCAAGCACTATTTTTTTCAAAACCATGACCTAATCTAAACAACTTTAAATATGTAAATGCAAAAATAAAACAGCCATCAATTGTCACACCTTTGAAAATGACATTATTCGATTATTAGGTTGATGTGATTCACTATTTTGCTGAAGTTTAACGCTTTTCTTGTGATTTTTTAGCACACTCCCACTAGTGATATGTCAAAATTTTGTCACACGACGTTCAAATACACTTCGTTTCGTCTGCTCTATATGGCTTCAGCCACTGTTTATATTCGTCCTTTGTCTCCCACTTACTTGAGTAAACATGTTTATTTTTCCTACTCATTTTAATTCACTGGAAACACTCGAAAATAGCAAAAAATTGCGAGTTATTATTCCCGTATTTTTTAAACGGAAACGGAAACATGCAAACAGTGATATAGTAGAAATAGCACTCTGTAAATATCGATAAAGTGTGGCCATAGACCACTATAATAGCATACGAGTGACCCGATCCTGCAATTTCACAAATTTATTTTCATTTCTCCGATTTATTTTAAGCCTTATAAATTCTTTTAGCTAAGCAAAGTTACGGAAAGAATATTTTCAAGGAGTGAAAGGTCAAATTCAAGGAGTTTTTTTCAAAATTCAAGTACTTTTCCAAGTTTTTTAGGGTTTTTGTCATTTTCAAGGACTTTTCAAGACTGCCCTTCAATTTCAAGTACTTTTCAAGCCTGTGCAAACCCTGCATCAAGGTGAACATTCTGACCAATTTTCATGAAGATCTTGTGAAATATATGGCCTCTAGAGAGGTCACAAGGTTTTTCTATTTTTAGAACTACTGACCTAGTTTTTGAAGGCACGTGACCCAGTTACGAACTTGACCTAGATATCATCAAGATGAACATTCTGACCAACTTTCATAAAGATCCCATGAAAAATGTGACCTCTAGAGTGGTCACAAGCAAAAGTTTACGGACGCACGCACGGACGGACGACGGACACCGCGCGATCACAAAAGCTCACCTTGTCACTTTGTGACAGGTGAGCTAAAAACAGTTTCCTCTGCCATAGAACAAACTATTGACATTCGCATCTCTTACATAGAAAACAGTTTCCTTTGCCATACAACATTGTGACATCTGTGTATCTTACATAGAAAACAGTTTCCTCTGCCATACAACATGTGACATCTGAGTCTCTTACATAGAAAACAGTTTCCTCTGCCATACAACATGTGACATCTGAGTCTCTTACATCAACATGTGACATCTGAGTATCTTACATAGAAAACAGTTTCCTCTGCCATACAACATTGTGACATCTGAGTCTCCTACATAGAAAACAGTTTCCTCTGCCATACAACATTGTGACATCTGAGTCTCCTACATAGAAAACAGTTTCCTCTGCCATACTACATTGTGACATCTGAGTCTCCTACATAGAAAACAGTTTCCTCTGCCATACTACATTGTGACATCTGAGTCTCCTACATAGAAAACAGTTTCCTCTGCCATACAACTTTGTGACATCTGTGTATCTTACATAGAAAACAGTTTCCTCTGCCATACAACATTGTGACATCTGAGTCTCTTACATAGAAAACAGTTTCCTCACCCATACAACATTGTGACATCTGAGTCTCTTACATAGAAAACAGTTTTCTCTGCCATACAACATTGTGACATCTGAGTCTCTTACATAGACAACAGTTTCCTCTGCCATACAACATTGTGACATCTGAGTATCTTACATAGAAAACAGTTTCCTCTGCCATACAACATTGTGACATCTGAGTCTCTTACATAGAAAACAGTTTCCTCTGCCATACAACATTGTGACATCTGTGTATCTTACATAGAAAACAGTTTCCTCTGCCATAGAACAAAAGTCAGAAGTCTGTAAAAGTAACTTCGCGTAAATTCGACCGTAGTGTATATTCGACATCTTGAATTAATATCCACGTGGAGAAACACATAATGTCCTTAAATAATTTTTTTGTTAAGTCATTTCTATGATGTCATATATACGACATCATTAGGACATCTTGATCACCCAGGCACTCTTCCCTTTTCCGATATGCTCATCGGGCAACTACTACCTTCAAAATCATTTTGAACAAAAACCGCACTTACAGGTTTTTTACAATATGAAGTGCTTAAATCATGCTTTCCAAATTTTGTCAAGGTAGATTCTTAAAGTATGTTAACCTGAGCTGATGCCTTAATTACGTCACTGACTTGCGCATTGAAAAGCACCTGTGCAATTAATCAGCGTGCACATGTATACACCTGAAACCAATATGAATTTATGATGATTAATTTTTTTACACAACAAAAATTCATGCCAAGTAAAATATATTAATAGCATACAATAAGAACATATCATCATTATTTAAAGCAATCACAGCCGTGTACTCCACATTTCCATAACAAAAACGTCTTTCATTTCTTCAGGTTAAAATGGCGAGACAAATTGGTGTGAAGTAGCGTAGCTACTGTCCATAAAAACTTGCATCCGCTGTTCAGATGGAAAAAATGGTACCAAGTCAAACAAGAGTGCCACACTGTCACAAAATACACCTGTCTAAATATTCAGTTATGTAAATTCAAGGGCCATAATCCAAGAGTACCTAGGGCAATCTGGGTTGTTATCGAACTTGGCCGAGATATTATGCCCAAAAACATTGTCACCAAGTTTGGTGAAGATTGGATGAAAACTGTTCGACTTAGAGGGCGGACAAGACTAAATTTGCACTTTCTGCAAATAATTCAAGGGCCATACTCCAAGAGTGCCTGGGGCGATTTGGGTGGTTATCGAACAGGGCCGAGGTATTATGCCCAAAAACATTGTCAGCAAGTTTGGTGAAGATCTGATGAAAACTGTTCGTCTTAGAGAGTTGACAAGGCTATATTGGCAGTTTTTCAAGTAATTCAAGGGCCATAATCCAAGAGTGCCTGGGGCGATTCGGGTGGTCATCGAACTTGCCAAGATATTATGCCCATATACATTGTCAGCAAGTTTGGTGAAGATCGGATGAAAACTGTCGACTTAGAAAGCAGACATGCTTTTGGACACCGCCCGCCACGAGTGTTCACATAATACGCCATGCTCTTTCTGAGATGGGCGTACAAAAAGAAGGCAGCAGCGAATAAATAAATAAACATCATTATTAGGATATATAGTAAATTGTTTCCCGAAACAATTAGCCAGTGTCTGTATAATCTGTTAAAGATTATTTTTTGTTTTACTTTACGACAAACATAATAAAATTCATCATACTGACAATGTAGATGCAAACACTGGCCAGCGTTTTATACTGAAGATGCAGAAAAGGTCTACTTTTGTTTTCATTAAATGTTCATATCGGTCATTCTGAAACAAAATTGCTTCACTGTTTTCATGCTTAAGGTGTCGAATATACCTGAAGTTACTCTATAACAATCATATTCTGATCAATCATAGTACAAATACAGTGGTAGATCAACAATGATATGGACAGAATATAGAAACAACCTCTATTGAAACAATGTCTAAATCATGTTGCACTTACATAACAAGTGTAATCATATCAATTAAATTAAAGCAACGATTCATCAAAAATGTTAGACCAACACTGACAAGGGTTTGTCGCCATCAATTCATAAGTTTTGAACACACCTAGATCAGCCTTTAACATTGTCTGTTTGGGGTTTGACGTCATCACTAATGTAGCAAAAAACATTTCAACTCTTTCTTGTTCTCAAGTTTAGAAATACATGCGAAGCTTAGACGTCATCAACAGAACTAACTGGAATTCACACAGTTACAAAGTTAACAGTGAAACTGTTATTTAACACTAAAACGAAACCAAGTGTCAGGCGATCTTGAGGTTTATTTTAAATGGCAAATGTTTTGTTATTGTTGCTTTTTTTTTTTTTTTTAAGATTTGTTGCCAGACCTCGCATCTGACTTTTTTTTTGAAGATTTTCTTGCACATAAACATTTCTCTTACATTAAAGAAAATGTGTTACATGTAAGAGATGATTCTAAAAGACTATATTATTTCTGAATGTAATAAAACAATGTTTAAACAGTTTAGTGATACCTCTAGCATTTAGCACTATACAGATGGTTACCCTTTGTCAAATGTTGTCATGATAAAAATGTGGGTAATTTCTCCGAAATATTCAGAAATAATGACCTATTTTATTTTTACAAACTTTTTTTAGAACTCTTTGAAAGTTACAGTGGAACCTCAAACATCAACAAGAAGATGCTTTATGTAGTAATAGACAAGAAGTCAGTAGAGGACATAAGTGAAAATCAAAGAGAAACTGATGGTTGACTTAGTGACCGGAATGCAATAAGGTTCTCCTAGGGTTATTGATCGGAAACACTTTCCATGTTCAGGCCCCTATGACCTTGACCTTTGATTGAGTGGCTCCAAAAATTAACAGGGGTCATCTATTCTGCATGTCCAGTCATCCTATGAAGTTTCAACACTCTGGGTCAAGTGGTTCTCAAGTTAATGATCGGAAACAGGCCCCTGTGACCTTGACTTTTGATTGAGTGGCCCAAAAAATGAACAGGGTTCATCTATTCTGCATGTCCAGTCATCCTGTGCAGTTTCAACATTCTGGGTCAAGTGGTTCTCAAGTTACTGATCAGTTTTCCATGTTCAGGCCAATGTGACCTTGACCTTTGATGGAGTGACCCCAAAATCAATAGGGGTCATCTACCCTGCATGTCCAATTGTCCAATGAAGTTTACTTGAAGCGTTAACTTGATTAAATATAAGGAACTACAGTGTTCGAAATAAGCGCCTGCCCGATTGCCCTGGCAAGTAAAAAAACATGACGGGCAAGTAAAACTGACTGTGGAATTGCTCGATGGGCAAGCTGCAAAATTAGTCTTTGACTTAACCGCCAGCTCGAAGCCCGAGTCAAGTAATTTGCAGATCAGTAGAGTATAAAATCCAACCTTCCTGCTCGACCCTAAATATCCTACAAATGTTAGTTGTGTACATTTTTGTTTTCGAAAAATCAATACACTGTGACGTAACGTCAGTTAATGATGTGATTAGCTCCGCCCCGCAACTAATCAAGGCGGTGTTTCACTCTTGATGTCTCACTGCCTCCTAAAGCATCATGTTTGTTAAAGAGTCCGTCAGTGAATCGTGTTTTATAAAGAGAATGTATGTAAAATGTCATTCAAATCAGCTGACATGTTGAGAAGGCGCTGATTGCCGGTAATAAAAAGTACATGCATCTGACCCGGATTAAGTTTGTAAGTTGTTTGGTCTGGTCATTCTAGTGGTCCTTTTCTTTAAATTTTTATTACTTTACACCACGTTTTTAACCAAAATACGAAGAATAGATGATACTCATGATGATGATGATGATGATAAGAGTCATTGTACAAAGTAATACTAGAACTCCAAGAAAATTTAAAAGAGACTGCAAAATCTGAATGTTAGGCAGTACTGACTCCATGAAATTGAATCCTTATGGAAGCCCTTTTGCAAATGAGAAATATAACTTTGATGCTTAAGATAATGATGAGCCAGAGTTACCACAGGCAGCTGTTTTTGTTTATTCTGACTTTCAGAGAATAAATAATAAAGAAAATGTAATGACTGTTCATTTACAGGAATGTATTTCTAGAAAGCAATGCTGTTTCATTTTATACAGTACTGAAATATGAAATATTTTTCAAACTAGCAAAGTTAACTTGAATTTTGGCTAGTACTTTTTCAAAGGCACTAGCCCAACCGTTCTGGAATTTAACGTGTTTTTAAAGAAGAGATCCAGGGCAAGTTGGAATCTAAGGGGGCAAGTTGAAATCAGTTCTAGGTTGCCCTATGGGCAAGTTGGAATTCAGATTTATTTCACACACTGAACAAGAATCAAAATGAAAACTGAGCTAGTATTGAAAACCTGAAAATTGAGACTACCGAAAAATTTGTATTTTTTGGCAGATTTTTGGAAAATTTAAGCCTCAGAATTAGGAAAATAAGCAAATTTCTGCAATTTGGATAGCGACGAAATTCCCTGAAACAAGATAATTCAATAATAAGGACCACCTAGTGTTACTGGTTCCTTGTCACTGCACTCCCTCTCACTGACCTCTATCAATATGTAAAGTATGAATTCGATACCTTACATAGTATTTGAGTTATGCCCAGACAAGGTTTTCAAACAAGAGGGCCAAGATGGCCCTAGTTTGCTCACCTGAGTAACATAACATGACAGTGTAAACATGTTTTACCTAGTGACTTCACAAATATTCTGACCAATTTACATTAAGATTGGACCAAAAAAATGTGGCCTCTTGAGTGTAAACAAGCATTTTCTTTGATTTGACCTAGTAACCTAGTTTTTTTACCTCACATGACCCAGATTTGGACTTGTCCATTTCATGAAAACAAACATTCTATCAAAGTTTCAGGAAGATCGGAGCAAGACAGTGGCCTCTAGAGTGTAAACAAGCTTTTCCCTTGATTTGACCTAGTGACCTAGTTTTTGACCCCACATAACCCAAATTTGAAATCATCCAAGACTTCATGATAAACATTCTGACCAAATTTTATGAAGATAGAATCAAAAATGTGTGCCCCTGGGTTTAAACAAGCTTATTCTTTGATTTGACCTAGTGACCTAGTTTTAGACCCCACATGATCCAGATTAAAAATCATCCGAGATTTCATGCAGACAAACATTCTGCCCAAGTTTCATGCACACTGAATGAAAAATGCAGCCCCTATTGCATGCACAAGGTTTTTCTTTGATTTTAACAGGTGACCTAGTTTTTGAACCCACATGACCCAGATTCGAAACTGACCTAGAGGTTATCAAGACAAACATTCTGACCAATTCTCATGAGTTACAAACTTAAATTGTGGACTCTAGTGTTAACAAGATTTTCCTTTGATCTCACCTACTGACCTAGTTTTTGACCCCACATGACCCTATTTCCACTCTGGCCTAGAGATCATTAAGACAAACATTCTGACCTAGTTTCAAAAAAATTGAGTCACAAATGTGGCCTCTAGAATGTTCACAAGCTTTCCCTTTGATTTGACCGGGTGACCTATAGTTTTTGATCCTACATGACCCAGATTTGAACTTGACCTAGAGGTCATCAAAACAAACATTCTGACCAATTCTCCTGAGTTTGAAACTTAAACTGTGGTCTCTAGAATGTTAACAAGAGTTTCCTTTGATCTGGCCTACTGACCTAGTTTTTGACCCCATATGACCCAAATATTCTGACCAAGTTTCATAAAGATTGAGTCACAACTGTGGCCTCTAAGAGTGTTCACAAACTTCTCCTTTGATTTAACCCGGTGACCTAGTTTTTGATCCTACATGACCCAGATTATAACATGAACTAGAAATCATGAAGATAAACATTCTGATCAAGTTTCATAACGATTGGGTCACAACTGTGGCCTCTAGATTCTTTACAAGCTTTTCCATTGATTTGACCTGGTGACCTAGTTTTTGACCCCACATGACCTAGTTTCAAACTTGATCTAGTGATCATCAAGCCAAACATTCTGACCCAGTTTCATAAAGCTTGAATTAGAACTGTGGCCTCTAGAGTGTTCACAAGCTTTTCCTTTGATTTGACCTGGTGACCTAGTTTTTGACCCCACATGACCCAGTTTCAAACCTGATCTAGAGATCATCAAGACAAACATTCTGACCAAGTTTCATAAAGCCTGAGTCACAACTGTGGCCTCTAGAGTGTTCACAAGTGTTTTCATTCAATAATAATGATTTTGTACTGATTTCTCATTGATTCAATTCTTATTTTGTATTCCAATTCAGTTTTGCAGTATTGCCAATAACAAAAAATATAGAACTTATAACTTGATCGGTTAATTCATAGAGGATATTTGTTTGTTTTGAGTGAATATGGAATATATCTCACTGAGAAGTGAGAAAAATTCAAATATTTTCACTCGCGCTACGCGCTCATGAAAATGTGAAAATTTTCTCACTTCGAGGTGAGATATATTCCATGTTCACGAAAAACAAACAAATTTTCTTTTTATTTTATGCTTAATTATGTTGAGATGTGCATTTTTCAATAAATTTTAATCTCAGCGCGGGAAAAAGACGTGCATAAACAGTCATGACGTCAGACGTGTTGTGACGTTAGAAAGACGCACACAACATAAAGTTCCATTCTATTTTATTTTTTGCTGCATAACGTCATGAAATTCTCATTAAGTAAAATAATTTGAATCGAGACATATACTGTAAAGAACAAAGTGCGACTACAATTTTCTTCCTGTTTTAAGCAAATAATTTAAAATTCATACACAATGTATCACAGTGTGAAAATATAGATTTCATATTTTCACAGTGTGAGTGATGAAATATAAAAATATTTAACTGATGGAATACAGTATTTCATTAGTTAGCATAAAATAAAATCTGGAATTTGTATTCAGATGATTGTCTCTTGTCAAAAAAGCACATGACAAATTACAAAAGTAAGAGTACCTTTTTCACACTCAGTTTAAATATATGCAGATTATATTTTGAACTGTCAATTACTCATCGAAAATGAGAGACAAAACAAACTAAAGTCAAACATTACTTGCATTTCCAATAGATCAAGGCATCCACAACAACATATTTTTAATGTAAATGGGTTTAAAAAGTCAGACATTTGAAATAAAATCTTGACATAAGCTTACATAAAAAAGAAGTTGATTTATAAATCTGTCCTAAATCTATGTCAGGTGATGATATTTTAAGAATACAACTGTATTTAATGACTTTGAAAGAATGAGTTCAAACTAAATTTAGATATAAAAAGACATTAAATACAGATATCTCTGATATATATTCATACGTGCCAAGTTTAATAAATATCCATTTCACAAGCTAACTTTGACCTAATTTATGCTCTTAGTATAATAATAAATACTAGCTCAGGACAGAAAACAATTCATAACAAGAGCTCCAAATGGGTTAAAGTGGCTCATCTGAAGAGGACATTGGCCATCTGACCTTGCTTCCAGCAAAGTATGGTGAGCATCCTTTAAGAAGTTCATTAAAATTAAAATTACCTAAAAGTTTTTCTATATTTTGCTCAAAAATGTTTACCATTAGAAATAACTTCAAGATAAGAAACTATTTACTTTTTTCAGCTCTTGTGTCCCCTAAAGGGAACCAAGCAGAACCATTTGAACAAACTTGGGAAAGGATCTTACAAAAAAGTTACAAACCAAGTTGGATGAAGATCAATCAAGCGGTTCTTAAGAGGTTTTTCTATTTTTACTTCTAGTGGCCCCTAAAAGGGGTCAAGTGCTCCCATTTGAACAAATTTGGGAGAAGACTTTACAGTTATGCTACAAACCAAGTTTGATGAAGATCCATCATGCAGTTCATGAGAAGTCAGTAAAAGGTATTTCTATTTTCAGCTCTAGTGAGTCCCAACATGAGGTAAAACATTCTCATTTGAAAAAAAAAATAGGCAGGAGACCTTGAGAAGATGCCACTAGGGCTGTCATTGATTGGGTCTTTGTCATATCGACGATACCGATATATCGGAAGACAGATATCGACGATACATCGATATATCGATTATTAAGTTATAGTAACAACCTATTTGTTCATGTACATGCTATATACCTTCTTGTTAATGTTATTTTTAGTTTAATTGCCTGCTTTTCATGAGTTTTATTTGTATTTATGTATTTCCCCATACAGGTAGTGCCGACTAGTTGGAAAAGAATGCTACGGTACAAGTTTAGACATGACCTTTATTGACAACTTCCGTTACTAAGGGCGCATTTTTGCAGACAGAAAAGTTGTTTTAGAGGGTCTGAGTGTTTATCTGGATAGTTTTTTTTCTCTGTGTAAAATATCGATTTTTAAAAATGGGAATCGATAATCGATCGACCAAAAAATATCGTTGATACATCGATATCATTTCTATCGATGACAGCCCTAGATGCCACACACCAAGACTGATGAAGATCTATCCAGTGTTTCATGTGAAGACATCATGAAAAGGTATTTCTACTTTTAGCTATAGTGGTCCCTAAAAATGTCCAAGTGCCCCATTGTGTCAAATGATGTGCGTTATGTTGTGGTACAACTAATTTAAGTTTGAAACAAATCTGTTTAGTAATAATAGTGATACAGTGAAAGTGCATCAAAAATTTAATCAGGAATTTTAAGTAAAAAGAGAGATAATTCAAAAAATGTTGGTGCCAGAGTTAATGAACTTGTGGCAAATGATGTGGTTGATGATATGGAACAAACATTTAAAATTGCATCAAATCCCTTCTATAATAACAGAGATATAGTGAAATGCATTAACATTAACTTAAAGTTCTAAGTAAAAAGGGGCTATTATTCATGAAAAAATTGATGCCAGAGTTATGGCTCTTTTGTCACAGGATGTGGGTGATAATGTGGAACAACCATTTTAAGTCTGGAATCATATTTATTTAGTAATAACTGAGATAGAGTGAAAGTGCACCAAAACTTTAACCTAAAATTCTAAGTATAAAAGGGGGATAATTCATGAAATACTGGTGCAAGAGTTATGGCCTTTGTGCCAGGTGATGCAGGTGATGATAAGGAATTATTATTTTAAGCCTGAAGCAAATCCATCCAGTAAGTACAGAGATAAAGATAAAGAGAAAGTGCATCAAAACTTTAACCAAGGTGTGGACGTGGAAGGACGCCAATGCCGGGTCGAGTAGGATAGCTCTCCATATATTTCGTATTGTCAAGCTGAAAATCAAGAACACTACCCTATCTTTTTTATATGCCAAAATTTCTTAATATATTCTAAAGTCTTGAAAAACAAGGGTTTCATCTAATTCTACATAGTAGAAAACATTTTGATCCAAACATACAGAACTACCTTAATCTAAACTTAAAATTGCACTCTTCAATTGTTGTTGCAATTAATGCATGCATACTCTTATTTTACCTATAAGGACTATTGTTCAATTACAGTTAATGGGTAAATTCAGACAGAAAACAATATTCTGCTATAATCTGGTATATTGCAGTACATAGCAAACTCTGACATAAACACCTTTGTACCATGAACCATGAAATTCATGGTTATTGCAGCCAATTGCCAACAGATTCTGACAGGAACAATATTCTGACATGCCCATTCACCTACCTTTGAATACTGCAGTACAATGCAGGCAGATTCATACAAGAACAATAACCTGGCATGCCCACAACACCATCCTAGAATATTGCAGTATATTGATGAAGGATTCCGACTCAAACAATATACAGGCAAGCCTAGTTACCTACCCTTGTATACTGCAGTTCATTGCTGACAAAGTTTGACACAACAATCTTCTGGCATGCCCACTTACCTACTGTTGTATACTGCTGACAGAAGTTTACAAAACAAAATTCTTGTATGCCAAGTTACCTACCCTCATAAATGCAGTATATTGTTGATAGATTCTGACAAAAATAATATTCTGGCATGCTCAGATAACAACCTTTGTCTATTGAAGTATACTGCTGACAGACTGGGGCACACTATTCTGGAATGCCTAGTTACCTACCCTTGTATATTGCTGTGCATTTGTGATAGATTCTGACAAGAACAATATTCTGGCATGCCCAGTTACCTACCCTTGTATATTGCAGTATATTGCCGACAGATTCTGACACAAACAATATTCTGGCACGATCACAACCAACAACAAACAAAAACCCATCTGCTGCCTGAAAGAAATTTCTTTCCCACATTAAATTTTGTCTCTAGTAAGCATAATATACAAAAACATTATTATGAGCTCTGACTGACAAGTATAATACCATAAACTGTAATACTTGCATAAATTAATTTTGTCTGTGTGAGTAGGTCAGATGTCAATTTATCTGTATGAACAGGTCACATGTCAATTTAGAGATAACAGATCAACTAATTATAAAATCATCAGTCAAAATGGTTACCTATTAAGCATTTGTTACATGATTAAGGGATATATAGCAAACATTCCATTCCAGAAGTTACAGTAAAGGTGGTAATAAACTTATCAAAGTTTTGTATATATATATGTAAATGTATATGTTTTTCTCAACAATCTATGGTAAATAACAAGAGCTGTCCAAATGACAGCATCCTCAACTATTTAAAAATACCTAGATATTATTATTATACTATACAAGCATGAGAAATGTCAAGAAGAGGGCCATGATGGACCTAGATCGCTCACCTGACATTCATTGTTGGATTGACTAATTCTGGAAAAGGGAACAATGCTGTGAAATTATTTTAGAATCTGGCCAGTTGTTTCAGAGGAAGATTGTCAAAGTTTTCCAAATTGCCATATAGGGAACACCAGCCCGCCCCCTGGTGGCTATGTTTTTTTTAAAGAAACAAAATAATTTGAAGGACTTTAGAAGAAGAAAACCCAAAAAACATTGCAGTAAAAACATTTCAAATCTAGCCAGCAGTTTAAGAGGAGAAAATTTTCATAGTTTTCAATTATTGTCATACAGAGAAAATAAGCCCTGCTTCCAGGCAAATGGATAGACAATGGACTTCCATCCAGTCTAAAACTTCATGCTCAGGTGAGCTGTAAAAAAATTATTGTGTTGGTGGGAGGGGTTAGTTATTAGTTTGTGTGAGAAATTTTTTTTTTTATTTCTTCTTGCGGGATAGGGAAGTAGGAGGTGATTTATTTTTTTACCAAAAACTATCACAAACTCTGACCCAAGGGACCTTGACCTTTAAGGTAGCTGGCCCTAAACCAAACAGTCCACCACTTACTAAGATCAATCCATATACGAGGTTTGTTGATTATAAAGGCAGTAGTTAAGAATATATGGTGAAATTGAGATGGTTGCCTTAAAACTTTAACCATCATCTTGTACAATATTTCGCCCCAATGACCTTGAACTTTGAGGTACCCGACCCTAAACCGAAAGATGTCTTCATCTTACCAAGACCAACTCTTACATGATGTTTGTTTGTTTGGGTTTAACGCCGTTTTTCAACAGTATTTCAGTTATGTAACAGCGGGCAGTTAACCTAACCAGTGTTCCAGGATTCTGTACCAGTACAAACCTGTTCTCCGCAAGTAACTGCCAACTTCTCTACATGAATCAGTGGTGGAGGACGAATGATTTGAGACACAATGTCTTTTATCAAATCGTCATGGAGAACATACCTCTCGCCCAGAGTTCGAACTCGCGACCCCGCGATCCGTAGATCTTTTAAGCTAAGCAGGCGGGCTTCCTTACATGAAGTCTTGATGACAAGTTTGACAACTGAGGCAGAAATAAAGAAGACATAGTGAAATTGAGGATCTTGCCATAAAGCTTTACCCTGAATAAAAAGGCAATGGGAATGGTAATGCCAGGTCAAGTACAACAGCCCTCCTTATTCCTTTAATAGTAAAGCTAAAACGTTTACCTCCAGTATGATATGTTTGAGTTCATCTTCTGACAGGAATGATGGTTTATGCAATGCTTCGGTGTAAGAAGTTGATGAACCTGAAATAGAATGTAAACAGGAATGCAAAGCTGTCGAAATAAATGCCCTCCACAACAGGTTATTTTTTTACTTTTAAATTACTTTACTTACTGAGCAGGCTAGTTGTCAATTTTCTCAATCTTGACTAATCTAACAGCCTATATTACAGAGAAACAAATACTCTCCAGCTGGTTATCAAACCTGGCCAAGATAATATGCACAAAAACATTCTAAGTTTGATGAAAATTAAAAAGGAATTTCCTAAATTATAAATCCGACATTGTCAGTTTTCCCAACTTTAAGTATTTCAAAGACTATCCCTCAAGAGTGACTCGAACTAAACACCTAGTTATCAAACTTTGCCAACAAATTATGTCCCTAAGTATTCGGACTGGTGAACACTGGATTAGAAATTACTCAAGTCAGAGAGTGGAAACCATAAATATCTTGTTCACTAACCTCTCAGTGATTTCATAACCCATAAATATTCTGTACTAACCTCTCAGTGATTTCATAACCCATAAATATCTTGTTCACTAACATCTCAGTGATTTCATAACCAATAATATCTTGTTCACTAACATCTCAGTGATTTCATAACCCATAAATATCTTGTTCACTTACCTCTCAATGACTTCATGTGCTGAACGGCCATTCTCAGAACTGTAAGTTTGTCACACTTTCTATTCATGGCATTACACATGGGCAACATGGTAGATAACTGCATGATGTATGTGTTCATTTTATCTCGGCGCCGTTTCTCTATTTCACTGTGATTCTGCCTGTAAATATATAAAATTTTTAATTATCAATTGCTTTTATACAGAAATATTAAAGAAAGTATTCTGAATCATAAATCTACATCATTTAAGCTGATATTTTATTAGTATGACACATAAGGGCTGTCACTCC
Source organism: Mercenaria mercenaria (assembly GCF_021730395.1). Taxonomy (NCBI): domain Eukaryota; kingdom Metazoa; phylum Mollusca; class Bivalvia; order Venerida; family Veneridae; genus Mercenaria; species Mercenaria mercenaria. The sequence continues at coordinate 64,399,091 of NC_069377.1, read as the reverse complement.
AGCAAATCATGTAGTCCATGGCCAATTATATTCTACATTAGAATGGTTTGAAACCATGAATTGCTAGAGCATTTCCCTCGTCTCCTTATAACTTTCAGCGTTTACTGGTTTTCTGTGCAGCTGAATTCCTTCATAAGACTCACACTTCTGGGAGCTTACATACATATGTTATAAACTTCACCTGTGTTTTGTAACAAGTACAACCTAGAATGCACTGAATCATCTTGTTTTACATTATCTTCAAACCTAGCCATTGAAATTATTTCAAAATTTCAAAAAAAAAAATGGACAAAGATCTGCACAAATGCTCCTTTAATTATTAAATACGTAGCTAATCAGGTGTAAAAGTGGTAATTTGTGCCTGCCAGAACATAAGGGAGGTAACCAAAGTTATGCTGCTATATACCTTATATAACAGAATCACTGCCAAAACTTTGGATAAAACCTTAATGAAAGATACAAGTGCTTTGGTGTCCAAAAGAAAAAGTTAACTCTGACAATAAAAGAACACTAAAATCAGGATTTAAGAAAGGAACCATTTTCATTTGGAAACATAACTATTATATATAAGTTTTATTGAAATCCGTCTAAAAATGAAATGGCTACATCGTGCACAAATAAAAGTTTAGGAAGACAACCAGATAATTGAGCACAGACACAGAATACACAATATCTCACCCAGAAAACAAATAAGAGGAGAACAAGAGATCACAGAGTGATCTTGGCGCCCACCAATGTGCCATTTTTGAGTGTTCCAAATTTCAAGACTTACTGACTAGCTCAAGGTCAAATTTCATTTCCGTACACAACACAAATCTATGCAAGTGGTCCAAATTTGAAGGCTGTAGCTTGAGAAATGTAAAAGTAGGTCACTAGGTCAAAATCCAGGTCAAATTTTACTTCGGAATACAAAACTATGCATGTGGTCCAAATATGAAGCCTGTACCTTCAAAAATGTGAAAGTAGGTCACTAGGTCAATGTAAAGGTCAAAGTTTGTTTCGGTACACAAAACTATGCATGTGGTCCAAATCTGAAGGCTGTAGCTTGAGAAATGTAAAAGTAGGTCACTAGGTCAAAATCAAGGTCAAATTTTATTTCGGAATACAAAACTATGCATGTGGTCCAAATTTGAAGCCTGTACCTAAAAATGTGAAAGTAGGTCACTAGGTCAATGTAAAGGTCAAAGGTCATTTCAGTACACAAAACTATGCAAGTGGTCCAAATTTGAAGGCTGTAGCTTGAGAAATGTAAAAGTAGGTCACTAGGTCAAAATCAAGGTCAAATTTTATTTCAGAATACAAAACTATGCATGTGGTCCAAATTTGAAGCCTGTACCTTCAAAAATGTGAAAGTAGGTCACTAGGTCAATGTCAAGGTCAAAGTTTTTTTCGGTACACAAAACTATGCATGTAGTCCAAATTTGAAGGCTGTAGCTTGAGAAATGTGAAAGTAGGTCACTAGGTCAAAATCAATGTCAAATTTCATTTTGAAACACGAAACTATGCATATGGTCCAAATTTGATGCCTGTACCTTCAAAAATGTGAAAGTAGGTCACTAGGTCAAAATAAAGGTCAAAGTTTTTTCCAGTGCACAAAATTATGCATGTGGTCCAAATTTGAAGGCTGTAGCTACAGAAATGTGAAAGTAGGTCACAAGGTCAAAATCAAGGTCAACTCATGTCAAGGTTCATCTTGCCACTCAAAAATATACATGTGGTCCAAGTTTGAATGTTGTAGTTACTGACAAGAACATTTTAAAAGCTTTTCCCTATATAAGTCTATATGAACCATGTGACCCCCGGGGCGGGGCCATATTTAACCCTAGGAGGATAATTTGAACAAACTTGGTAGAGAACCACTAGATGATGCTACATTACAAGTATCAAAGCCCTAGGCTTTGTGGTTTGGACAAGAAGATTTTCAAAGTTTTTCCCTATATAAGTCTATGTAAACCATATGACCCCCAGGGCGGGGCCATATTTGACCCTAGGGGTATAATTTGAACAATCTTAGTTGAAGACCACTAGATTATGTCACATACAAAATATCAAAGCCCTAGGCCCTGTGGTTTTGGACAAGAGATTATTCAAAGTTTTTCCCTATATAAGTCTATATAAACCATGTGACCCCCAGGGCGGGGCCATATTTGACCCCAGAGAAATAATTTGAATCATCTTGGTAGAGGACCACTAGATGATGCTTCATACCAAATATCAAAGCCCTAGGCTCTGTGGTTTTGGACAAGAAGGTTTTCAAAGTTTTTCCCTATATAAATCTATATAAATTATAGAAATAAACAAAGGGCCATAACTCATTCATAAATTGTTGAACCAGTCTGATTTTCAGGGGGACACAACTAGGGTACCAATACATCATTCTGACAAAGTTTGGTCAAAATCCCCCCAGTAGTTTCTGAGGAGATGCGATAACGAGAAATTGTTAACGGACGGACGGACGGACGGACGGAATGACGGACGGACGGACCACGGACGCAGAGTGATTTTAATAGCCCACCATCATCATGATGGTGGGCTAAAAATGTCACCACATTTTTGAAAACACTCACATGGCAAGGTGCTTGAAAAATGGTAGACAAAATATCAGGGAAACACACTGTACAACAAGAGCACCGCCTTGCGGGTGCTGACGCTCATCTGATTTTTTTTGTATAATAGAAATATTGTCCTACCCATGATTTTCTAAGTCTAAAAAGGGCCATCATTCTTGCAAAAAGCAGGATAGAGTTATGTTTCTTGATGTGCAGTGTCCACTTATGATGGTGAAAAACTGTTGCAAGTTTTAAAGCAATAGCTTTGATAGTTTATGAGAAAAGTATACTTAAACATAATACTCAACCAAGAAAATGATTTTCTAAGTCCAAAAGGGGCAATAATTATTGCAAAAAGCAGTATGGAGTTATGTTGCTTGCTGTACAGGGTCAGCTTATGATGGTGAACAAGTGATGCAAGTTTCAAAGCAATAGCTTTGATAGTTTAAGAGAAAAAGTTGACCTAAACATAAAACTTAACCAAGAAATCTGATATTTTCTAAGTCCAAAAGGGGCCATAAATCTTGCAAAAAGCAGGTTGGAGTTATGTTTCTTGCTGTACAGGGTCAGCTTATGATGGTGAACAAGTGTTGCAAGTTTTAAAGCAATAGCTTTGATAGTTTAGGATAAAAGCTGACCTAAACATAAAACTTAACCAAGAAAACTGATTTTCTAAGTCCAAAAGGGGCAATAATTATTGCAAAAAGCAAGATGGAGTTATGTTTCTTGATGTAAAGGGTCTGCTTATGATGGTAAACAAGTATTCCAAGTTTCAAAGCAATAGCTTTGATAGTTTAGGAGAAAAGTTGACCTAAACATAAAACTTAACCAAGAAATCTGATATTTTCTAAGTACAAAAGGGGCCATAAATCTTGCAAAAAGCAAGATGGAGTTACGTTTCTTGCTATACAGGGTCAGCTTATGATGGTGAACAAGTATTTCAATAGCTTTGATAGTTTAGGAGAAAAGCTGACCTAAACATAAAACTTAACCAGGCAACGCCGACGCCGACGCCGACAACCGCTCAAGTGATGACAATAACTCATCATTTTTTTTTTCAAAAAATCAGATGAGCTAAAAAGAATGGATGAGTACTAACAATGAGTGCAAGAGTACTGACAATGTCATGACCATGTTTTCTCATACCAGACTTACATAAAGGAATCAAAGTGAGATCAAAATCAATTTCATGTCACTTCCAGTAAATCAAGAATTAATTACTGGGTTGGATGCAAGAAATAAAGCCTCATTACAGAGCTACAAACTATATTGCACCTTTCTCTTTTGTGAAGAGACTTATGACCGACTTTTCAGCTAAAGACAGATGAACAACCTTCCTTTGTATAACATGAATATGGCCAAGTATCTTTCTCATCACAGGACAAATCTTTTGCTTGTTACAGCATAACCTCTTCATTTTTAATTATACAAACAAGGTTTCTTTTTATTTCACATCTTTTCTATGTTTTTCTCCAAATTTATCCACTTTTCTGTACAAGTTATCAAGAGCTGTTTGTAAAACGCATAATATTATACTCCCCAAGATGGCATGTCCCATTTTCAGTCCTAAGATTACTACGACTCTCGACTTTGAACCCCAAAAAAATAGGAATCACCCTTTGAACAAAGGCAATAAGTCTATGAAGTTTGTGGACTATAGGTCTAAGTATTTTTTAGTTACTGAGCTGAATATTTTCAGCCTCAAGTCACTGCAACCCTGACCTTTGACCTACTGTCCCTCAAAACATTACATACAAGCAATCATCCTATGAGGTTTGAAGGCGGTAGGCTAAAACATACTAAAGTTACTGAGCATAAACAAGGTCAATGTGTCTGTGACCTCTGACCTACTGTCTCCCAAATCAATTAGGGTAATAACAGACAATCAACCCAAGAAATATGACCACCATAAGCCAAAAAAAATCTTCACCAATTGAGCAGATACCATTTCCAGTCTTTAGGTTACTGTGACCCTGACCACTGACCTACTGATCCAAAAACAACATGGGTCATGTATTGACCACAAGTAATCACTCTATAAAGTTTGTCTTGTTAAAACTGCCTTGACTTAAGTTGAAACTCAAGATCATTATGAACTTGACCTTTGACCTACACATCACCTCTCAAAACAATAGTGGTCATCTACTGACCACAAGTAATCATTCTGTAAAGTTTTACAACTCTAGGCCAAATCAGTTTTTAACTTATTAAGCTGAAACCATTTTCAGTCTCAAGGTCATTGTGACCTTGACCTTTGACCAATACATCACTCTCAAAAACAACAGGGGTCATCTACTGACCATAAGTAATCATTCAATAAAGTTTCACAAGTATAAGCCAATCAATCTTAACTTATTGAGTGGAAACCACTTCTAGTCTCATGGTCATTGGAACCTTGACCTTTGGCCTACAGATAAGGGTCATACTCTAACTACAGACATTATTATTCTATGAAGTTTGATGACTGTAGGTCAAAGTGGTCTTTACTTATTGTGGAGAAACTAAATTAACAGTAGCTGTAAAGTTTGAATGTTTCTGAACAAAGATGAACATTTTTAAAGAGAGATTTAATCATGAAATGCCAATGTTATCAATGAGATGATGTTATCTTGTAGCATAAACCATGAATTTCAAAATAACATACAGCAATATCACAATAGAAAGTTTATTTTGATTTAAAGGGCAGCAAATTTAAGTACTATATTCCAGTATCCTATATGGTGATAGGTTAAAGTAATGAAGTCTCAAGAAAAGCTCTACTGCCATGCAATAAAACCTAATTATGTATTGATTTTAACTACCTTCATATATAATTTATCTCCATAGAAACTATGAAAATATCATCATACTCCTTTGTAAAGTAAATAGAGATGTAAAACATGCAAGTGCAACCCATCCACAATCCTTCCCCTACCCTATCCCCTTGACCGTCATGGTAGAATGCCACTTATTTAAGAAATATTTACCTATATTTTATCAGTCAATAAAATATGGGCAGGGGTTATGATACATCGAGTGTGCCGTACAAGTGATTAAATTGTTTACGAACGACTACCCATATAATATTTTATTAACTGATACAACTATTGGAACATATTTATTATTTCGAGTCAAACCATGCAAAAACTTTACATTTTACAGCACTACATTTTATTTCGGTATGTCATTCAGCAGGCTGTTTGCTGTTTTGAAAGTGAAAATTTTGAATAACATCTTAGGTCTGGTATGGAAGAAATCATAAGTAAATACTTTATTCAAAGTTTATGAAGTCTATGCAGTTTCTAAAAATAGAACTTGTGACTTATGATGACAAATGAATACACAACTAGTGAAATACACACCATGACATTGTGGCATATAAACTACATAAACAGTGGATTCTGGATGATTGGAAAATGGATTACAAGTTCTTTACTTCAATAGTATTTGACACTTAAGGTGCCTTCATTAAATGCACTGTAGAACTTGTAAAATACACATCCTGATAGCCGTTTGCTGTATGTTTATATAGCAGCTGCAGCAGATCATGATGGAATGGTAAATAGTATCTTGGCAATAACTTTAGTTTGGATTGATATATTAAAAGGGTTATCACTAACTTAAAGCAAGACCAATATAAGGATTGCATATCCAACCAGTGGGGTCAAGGTCACCACTACTTAAACAATTGGGCTATAGTAACCCAGATACTTACCTGACCTTGACCTTTTGACCTTAATTAATGTCATGACATACTGTATCATTAATGCTGCAATTTTAAATGGTGTCCCGAAATATGATAGACAAGACCCTGGCAAGAAAGAGGAAGTCGAGTGGAACCATTTGCACAAACTTGCTAGGATGCCTTTGACAAAGTTCAGCACACATCCATCAAGCAATTTGAGAGAACAAGCTAATTAAAGGTTTTCCTTTGAAGCTCCAGCTGTCCCTTTAGTGCCATCAAGCAGAACCACTTGCAAATAGTTAACTCAAGGTGCTACATTTTAAGATCTATCAAGTGGTTCATAAGAAGTCATTTAAAGGTTTTTCTTTCTTTTTTTAGCTCTGATGGGCAGCCCTTAAAGGGATCAAGAGGAACCATTTTAAACAACCTTGACAGGGGTCAATATATGGATACATCAGAACATCTTTAGTTAAGGTCCATCAAGTGGTTCACGAGAAGAAGTGTTTTACTTGACCTTCAATATAAACCTTGATCTTTGACCTACAAGGATACGTACGTCATGTATGCCAATATTCTACATATTGCTCTCTATTCACAAACCAAGTTTCATGAACTTATCTTAAATACTTTTTTAGTAATTGCAGGATCCAGATTTGCAGATGGACTTTATTACGAAACGGACATTCATTTGGTATTTCTTTTGTTATAAAGTACCCAACAAGAGACAATAAGTACCCAATAAGCAGTACAGAATAAATAGAATTTACCGTAACCTATTGTCCTCAGTACCCAATATTATGTTCTCTAGTTCCCTCGGACAGACAGAATGAAAGACAGACGGACGGACAGACAGACTAATAACAGGCTTCATCATCTGACTACAGGCAACCATCATATGAAGATTGACAGCCAAAGCTTTCTTTGATTATTGAGCGGCAAATGTTTTCAGTCTAGAGGTTACTGTGACCTTGATCTCTGACCTTCCTACCATAAAATCAAAAGGAGTCATCTACTAACAACAATCATCCTATAATGTTGTACAACTGTAAGCGGTTCTTTAGTTATAAAGCAGAAACCATTTTCAGTCTTGAGGTCACAGTGACCTTGACCTTTGACCTAAACCATCAAAACCATAGTCATCTACTAACCACAGGCAATTATCCTATGACGTTTGACCAATGTGAGACCAACCATTCTCTAGTTACTGATTGAAAAGCAAATGGTCTAACGACAGACTGACCTTAGTAACTAACAGACAGACAGATTGATAATGAGCAAAATAACATACCCACTTTTCTTCAAAATACTCTAATTATTAAGCATAAAATGGACACTGCCAACTTTTGCAATTTTGATCAACTCAAGGGCCATAACTCCTGAGAATTGGAGGATCCAGTTGTTTCTGAGCTCAACTGGGATATTATGCCAGTTAACATTATGACCTAGTTTGGTCAACAGTGGTTTAGAACTGCCAAAGAACTAACTGGTTGTTTCTATGAAGGAAGGAAGCTACTGTTTAATAGCAGAGAAAAGTAAAGAATTTCTGCCACTAAGCAATCTTAAATTGTCTTGTAAATATTTCTTAAAATCCACTGATGAAGTGGGGTACCTGGGACACCCACATGTACTAATAGCTCATCCTGGACAAAGTTCAAGTCAGCTAAAAACACAGTAAGATGTAGAAACCGTTTACCAACAACAAGGCAGTTCAGTCAGATCACTATTGTTTTCCTGTGAATGTTTTCCAATTATCAAAATTTACAGTATTTACACTTCTGTTGAGAATTTCTGTGATACACAGCATTTGCAGTCATTTAGAGAATGTAATACAATGTAACTCATGTATTCTTTTCTTTCAACTAAAATTTTACTCAAGGAAGTAAAATTCACATTTCTGGGTTTTTGTCAACACAAGATTTCATTTTATCTACGTAAACCTTACTTAATTCCACTGATATACTTAGTTTTTTTAAATAAAAATTATTCACCTGGCATTTTTTTTTCAATGATCAACTTAACACACGAAGTGGCCACTATATTTTCCCTCAAAGATTTTCAGAGAGCATAAAAATGTCTTTTATTTAATATTCATATTTTCAGTCACAATACCATGTTTTACAAACATACCTAGCAAATTTTTTCACATCATCTGGGTCATTGCCATCATCATCATCATCAATACCCTCTGTCGACAAACTGCAATATCAAAATGGAAATCATTTCAATATAATGTCTGAGCGGAAGAATGCAAATCATATGGTATAATGATATCTGTCATGTGTTTACGAATCAGATAGAAATATCCGTCCCTAGGGCACCTGCGCATTGGGCGGTAATGAGGCTAATGCCGAATTACCACCCATGCGCAGGTGGCTGAGGGATGGATATTTCCATCCGATTCGTAAACACATGACTGATATTTTTTCTTGCATAGCATATACGTGTTAGCATTTCATTCTGGCAGATTATTTTTCTTGCATACCGTATTTTACAAAAGGTAGAAATACTTTCTTTTTAGCACACTTTCTTATAGTAGAGAATGAATACAAAGCGTGGGAAATTAACGTCCGTAAGCAGAAGTGATGTCATGATGTTTTGAGTTACGCACAATAACAAAATTCCACATTAGTTTTATCGTTTGTAACGTAACGTTATGTTTTTACGATAAACTAACGTATTTTGAATCGAGAAATATACTATAAGGAACGGAGAGAAACTATGAAGGTACTTGCTTTTTTCGTATTTTACATAAACAATATATTATCAGTACATGAACCACGAGTTGTCATTAACAGCACGAGAGTCATTTGGCATGGGGGGTGCCAGATGGGTTTTGCCGGCATGGGTAAAATCACCGGAAACGCCAGTCCGGTGTGCAAGAAAAGAAAATCTGTCCAAATGCAAACATGTACGTGTAGCATAAGGTTTTCTAACGTACACATAATTATACAGGCTCCTATGACATCACAAAAATATATTACAAACTGAAAATCATGACAATATTGTTGTTCTTTTTTTTTCAAGACTCCAAAATAGCAAAATAATTATGCATGCATAATTGCCTGAAGTGGGGTGGGGAGGGGGGTGGGGGGGGGGGTTACAACACACGCTACTTCAAGATGAATAAGAAAGCACATGACCGCTATGTAGAAAAATAAAGCACTACCAGGCTTATTTCAGGGCTTCTACAGACATACTTGAAAGATGTACAAAGGCTCATAAATGTCTAATGAATAGATGACAAAATCATCTTGTTATATCTATGTGTGCTGTCATGTTTTAATTCAGAAGCATGGTTAATTTTGTCAAATTTTTTATTTGTGTAAATCTGCTTTCAAATTTTTTAAATCAAAAAGATATAAATATTGCAGTTCATTTGAAATCAAACTGTTGTAATGAACACAAAAGTGCAATGCAATAATTTCAATCATGATGCACAGTAGACTCTGTTTCTCAATAAATTATTCATGTAAACTCAATGTACTGTTATCTTATCTTAATAAAATTGCGAATGCTTCATGTGGTTATTTTGTCTCATGAACAGAATCAGTCAAATGCATGATTTGCTGGGCTGCCTTCTATACTTCCAAAGCAGGGCTCCGGAAATTTTGATAACTCAATCGGTCCGAAACGAAAATCCTGACATCGGCGCTACCCCACCCACTGCATTCCCAATATTACATATTTTGTAAAACGTGATAGAGTAAAGATATAATCATGTCATGCATTAAAACTGAGTTACCGGTCACCGCGTGTTTCCATACAATGAAGACAGTTATTCAGTGTTATGTGTGATTGTTACTTTGTTTAAATTTCAATTTTTTTCCGAGAAAATACTTGTAAGGATAAAATTACCGAGGCATTGACACCGTGTGCGTAACTAGTCTAAAAGCCAACGCACGTGACCGGTACCGTATACACGGCAGATACTTTGTGATGTTTCCTCATTCTTTGGCGGAATTCTATAAAATACAATTACATGACACATATTCTCTGCTAAACAGTCTCGGTATTTTAAGAATACTCTGCCGCGGACCGAATGTGTACGTTATATGAACGCTAAGATCTAATTTCCCGCATGTATAGTACCAAAAGGTCACGCGTGTTGGCCACGGATATTTCATTTCACTTATGTTGTACTTCAATAAGCAGCTACATTTTAAAAGTTATCTTCTGATGTAAACAAAATTTCATTTTGAAACGTTTTTTAAAAGACCGATTTGATAAACAGCACCACTCCGATTTTCTTTATCATTCGTGTTGCCAGTCCATTTTTTTTTCTTTTTCTTTTTTGCACCGTCGGGTTGCAAAGACGATTTTCTGCACTTCAACTGGAGCCCCAACAAATGAATCTTGTAATTATTTCAAATCAAGTAATTATAAAAAATATTTTGATTGGTTTTCCGTGTGATGTCTCATTAAATCAAAGACCTATAATGTACAATTATAGCTCTTTGATTAAATGCAGTGACCATTTGTTTTTTACCATGATGAAACATAGCCTTTTGAAATAAACCATCCATCGGATTTTAAATAAAAGAAGTGGATCCCAGTCGAAATGATTTGGATCCAGTCAGACATATTTGGAAACCAGTCAAAAATGTTTAATACATTGCAGTCGGCTGTCTGCAAACATTAAAGGATGTGCCGCGCTAGTACTGATTGCGTCACGTGCTAATTACGGACCGATTATCAAAGTGACAGTCAGACTGTTTGACAGGTTTATTATCTGAGGGTGCGACCAACAATTTCCTGCTTGGCTGTAGATGGTGTATTGAGATATCAGACAGAAATTTATACTTTTCTCCATTTTTACGGGACCGATTTTTTTTGTTTTTTCACTTTATGAATCGGTCTGAAAAGTAAAAAATCGGTCCAAAACCGACAAACCGGCAAATTTCCGAAGCCCTGTTCCAAAGTATCTCTAAATAGATTTAATTAACTATCACAACAGCATACTTAAGTGTCTTGTGACCAGGATTTATAGTTTCCCCATATCTGGAAACAGTGCTGGAATATTTTCTGACCCTTTGGGATCATAGAGTTTATTCAAAGTATATGTATCTTTATAACAGAATTCCACTTTCGCCACTGCTAGTGGGTGTGAGAGGCATTGCATGTTTCACTACTCATGAACAGACTCAGTCCTGCTGTTATTTTGCATAATTGCTTTCTATGCTTCCAAAAGATCTTTTTGCCCTACAGAACGTACAAAAAAGAATGTTATTTGGAAATATTATTGAATACACATGATCTGTACCATTATACTTGAATAAAATCAAGATTTTAAAGACAGTTGTACAAAAAATGTTTGTGAAATAAGTTTAAGTTGACCATCCTAATTTTCCTTCTTCACAATGTTTACTTTTAAATTATGTGGGAAACATTTAAGAGCATCTCAGAAATTTCCAGAGCCTTGATTGAGATTTGAACTTCGGACCTCTGAACTGACAGTCAAGTGTGTGTTACTAGTTCCAGGCCAACGAGCTTTTGTCAGATCAGTACAAGAAGCATTTGCTGTGCCCAGTGACTGTGCTTGTGAATAATATTCACAGTCTTGTTCTCTAAACAAGCTTCAATTTAAACATCAGCTTTCATACAGAAGCTAATATTTACTTATTCAGAGATCTTTTGCAATGTATTTTGGTTGACAAATCTACAAAGTGCATGGACTCACTCAATTGACGGGCACTTCCTTTTGCGAATAGTTCCCGTTTCTGAGCAGCTTGCTAACATGCTCGACGGACTTAAAGACTGTGTTGATGTTTGACCCATATATGAGTTCATGTTTGACTTCATCTCCATGGCACCCTGGAACGGCGAAAAGTTGCCATATGCAAGTCGGCTGAAGTCCGGAGCCTCAATAACACCAGTAAGTCCCCAGTCGTTCTGCTGGCTGAAGAAGTCTGAAAAGAAACAGCAAACACAATTCAAATACTGTTGTTTTTTTAAATTTTTTGCAAGGCATAAATGATTTAGCCTTGGTCACTGAAGCATTAAACTTCTACCAATATGCATGAGATTTCAACAGCATTTCAACTTTCACTACAAGTGCTGAAAGGTCCGCAAAGACAGAGAGTGCCAAGTTGTTATTTTGTTAATCCAGGCGAAATGATGACCATGGTTGGTTGACCATGTTTTAATGTGGTCAACCATCAAATACCATGGTAAAAACATGGTCAGGAGCACGGTTGACCATGGTGAGATAAGATTGGCCATGGACGACCATGGTTAGAAAAGACTATCAACAGTTTGACCATGGACTACCATGATCATGTTAGTAATTTTCACACTTATCAAGTTTTACAATGCACCAAAGATGCCTGACTGCATTTTGGCTCCAAAAGTTTTCCTAGTTTAATATAGAATAATTTTCCTGCATTTATAGACAGATTCAAAGGTAAACTTTCATAGCCTGACTATAATTTGTTGTCATCTTAGCAATTTTATGACAAATAAATGACTGACTTGCAAAAACAGATATAGACACTTTCAAATTCATATTTATACAGTTTTTGATAGTTAGAAATCACCACTGTCGCCATGGTCATGGACCTTGGTCGGCCATGGTTGACTGTGGTCCACAACCATGGTCGACCATGGCCTGATACCATGTTTTATGACTGTGATGCCAATTACCACAGCCATGGTCAAACATGGTAAACCATTTGACCCAAGTATCATGAAAATCCTTCAAGAGGTGTAGGAGATACAAAGCGGACACAAAATGGAAGGCTCAAACCTTTGACCTGAAGTTGTGATCTAGCATGACCTTGAGCAGACAAGGCTGAATCATGAGTTCTGCACATTGTTTCGATGAGGCGATCATTTGACCAAATATCATGAAAATCCTTCAAGGGGTTTAGGAGATACAGAGCAGACACAAAATGGAAGGCTCAAACCACTGACCTTAAGTTGTGACCTTGACCTTGAGCAGACATGGCTGACTCATAAGTACTGCACATCGTCTTGATGAGGTGATCATTTGACCAAAGTTTCATGAAAATCCTTCTAGGGGTTTAGGAGACAAACTGTTATGTACAGACGTAAGGACGGAAGACGGAAGGACGGACAGAGACCATTCCTATAACCCCCCACCACTCATGGCAGGGGATTAACAACATTTACATACCATCACATGCAGCTATTATCTAGAGAATCTGATAGACCTTAAAATTTTCAATGATAGAAACATATTAAATAAAGTCTAGAATTGATTTTTGAGTCCTTGATATAACCAACAAGAGCTGTCTCCATAGGATGACACATGCCCCCGATGGCACTTTGAATGAATAGTTATGGCCGATGTTAGAGTTTAGGACCTTTGACCTACAGACCTGGGTCTTGTGCGCGACACGTCGTCTTACTGTGCTACACATTCATGCATAGTTATTTTAAAATCCATGCATGAATGACAAAGATATGGACCGGACACACCCATCAATGCACTATCATGAAATATGACCTTTAACGTCTAAATGTGACCTTGACCTTTGAACTACAGACCTGGGTCTTACACGCGACATGTCGTCTTACTGTGGTACACATTCATGCCCAATAATTTTAAAATCCATGCATGAATGACAAAAATATGGACCGGACACGCCCATCAATGCACTATCATGAAATATGACCTTTAACGTTTAAGTGTGACCTTGATCTTTAAGCTACAGACCTGGGTCTTGCGCGCGACACGTCGTCTTACTGTGGTACACATTCACGCCCAATAATTTTAAAATCCATGCATGAATGACAAAGATATGGACCGGACACGCCCATCAATGCACTATCAAGAAATATGACCTTTAACGTCTAAGTGTGACCTTGACCTTTGAGCTACGGACCTGGGTCTTACGCGCGACATGTCGTCTTACTGTGGTACACATCCATGCCAAGTTATTTGAAAATCCATCCATGGATGACAAAGATATGGACCGGACACGCCCATCAATGCACTATCATGAAAAATGACCTTTAACGTCTAAGTGTGACCTTGACCTTTGAGCTACGGACCTGGGTCTTGCGCGCGACATGTCGTCTTACTGTGGTACACATTCACGTCAAGTTATTTGAAAATCCATCCATGGATGACAAAGATATGAACCGGACACGAAAATTGCGGACAGACCGACAGACGGTTCAAAAACTATATGCCTCCCTTTGGGGGCATTAAAATGGTTTTACAAAATTAATGTGAAATTTATGATAGTATCGTTGTATCAATAACAGAAGTTTTAGTTGTGATCTGCAAAGAACAGCAACTCTTGCCTTCAAGGCCAGTACTTATAAGCAGTGGTATCTATAAGTTTACTTCCCTTGCAATTACACAACTGACAGTTTAAGACACAATATCATACCTTTTTGTACAACAAAAAGTTCATTTGAAATCAAACTGTTGTAATGAACACAAAAGTGCAATGCAATAATTGCAATCAGGATGCACAGTAGACTCTGTTTCTCAATAAATTATTCAAGTAAACTCTATATACTGTTACCTTATCTTAATAAAATTGTGGATGGTTAGTGGGGTCATTTTGTCTCATGAACAGAATCTATCAAATGCAGTCTTCTACGATTTGGTTGGCTGCCTTCTCTACTAAATAAATTTCATTAACTATCACAACTGCATACTTAAGTGCCTTGTGACCAGGATTTATAGTTTCCCCATATCTGTAATCAGTGCTGGAATATTTTCTGACCCTTTGGAATCATAGAGTTTATTCAAAGTATATGACCTTTAACATCTAAGTGTGACCTTGACCTTTGAGCTACGGATCTGGGTCTTGCGCGCGACATCTCATCTTACTGTGGTACACATCCATGCCAAGTTATTTGAAAATCAATCCATGGATGACAAAGATATGGACCAGACACGCCCATCAATGCACTATCATGAAAAATGACCTTTAACGTCTAAGTGTGACCTTGACCTTTGAGCTACGGACCTGGGTCTTGCGCGCGACACGTCGTCTTACTGTGGTACACATTCACGCCAAGTTATTTGAAAATCCATCCATGGATGACAAAGATATGAACCGGACACGAAAATTGCGGACAGACCGACAGACGGTTCAAAAACTATAAAAGGGAGGCATAAAAATGATTTTACAAAATTAATGTGAAATTTATGATAGTATCGTTAATATCAATAACAGAAGTTTTAGTTGTGATCTGCAAAGAACAGCAACTCTTGCCTTCAAGGCCAGTACTTATAAGCAGTGGTATCTATAAGTTTACTTCCTTGCAATTACATAACTGACAGTTTAAGACACAATATCATACCTTTTTGTACAACAAAAACATTTAGGATGTATTCATATGTGTTTGATTTACCGGCTTTGAAACCAGCTTCATATGATTTTGTCAGCTTACTTATGGTAAAAAAAACACTTTTAATGAGCCAATAATAAAATGAAATACCAGTGGATAGATGGATAGATAGATAGATATTGTGCATTGTATTTGACCTGGTGGGGCTGAGTTAAACTCTGACTTATTATAATACAGTTGAGACTGCCTTAACGACCCCCTGAATTTAGCGACTCCCTGTCATATGGGACCCTATTTTATGCTCCGGACCCAATTTACTATTAAAATAGTCTGAATTAAGCAACCCCCTGCCTTACGAGACAAGCGACTGTGAAATTAGGCTCCAGAATCGATTATTAGACCGTTTTCAGCGACTTTGAGACGCTCCCTCGCAAGATTTTACATGACAGAGTTACCGTTCGTTATCTCGCGTGAAGCTGTTTGAGGCGAGAACTAATTTGTTTACAAAAAATGGCCGATGAAAAATGTAAAAAAGTAACTGTTTTGACATTTGAACAGCGCGTTAAAGCACTAGAATTGCTCGATTGGGGCAAAACCAGAGTATAAAGTCGCTGAAGAATTCGGAGTCTGGGCATATGTACATTAACAAAGTTCCTGGTGGAACAAAAAGAAGGCCGTATGTAACAGGAAACGACGAAGTAAACATGGTTTAAAGATGCAGTCAATAAACTAATATATATCACAGGACCATTAATACACAAAGAAACAATAAACATTTACCTCAGTGTGTAAATAGTTCATCTAATGGAACATTTATATTTTAAAATCCCAATTACTGCTCGCCTTTATTCTCTTGCTAGATCATGAGCTTAAATTTGTCTTATCAACATTATGCTTATGCTGCAAACTATTTTAAATGTTATGTTTTATCAAAATGTAATTAAAGAAATAGTATTAAACATTTTTTACTCCTACCTTAAAAGAGGCCGATATATAAGTATCCAATACACAAGTACTTAATTGGAATCAAAGCGCTCAAAGCGCTGATGGTGGCTGCTAATCAATGTTTAAAATATTACAAAGAAAGCGGCATCTTAGGAATTGTTAATATAAACCATAATTCAGAATGGCTCATACAGACTAACCAAAGAATAATTTAAGGACATTTTAAGGGCTTTTCAGAACCTTTTCCCTATTTTCTATGATTATTTTTCTATTATTTCTATAAATTTTATTATGTCGAGCACTATGTCCCTTCCATTTAATAGTTATCACCTTTCAGGACAAAATTATCAGTGCAGGTAGAGTAATAAGTGATTATTATTCTATCACCAACAGGAACCTCAACAGATTGAATTTCAATGATACCTATGTAAGGAGTACAGTATCCATAAAACACTCAAATCAAAATTCATTGTCAACATCACTCAACCATGGTAACTACCTGCAGTCACTTTTCACCAAAATAATATAATCTGACAATGGAAATGGAAGACAGTAAGTTATTGGTTGCTTTTTCCATACAATGAAGAAAGTGCAAGTTTAGGAACGAGTTTTTATCCCAAACTAAGTTTGACACAAGTACAAACAAGAATTTGTAACAGAGTTACCAACGTCCCCCGCCTATAGACATTTTTCACAAAACATACTGCATGCCAATACAGCATCTTGGCATGAACAAAAAATAACAAGAGTGCCAGAATGTCACAATGTATGCCCGTCATGTAGATGTTACAGCAAAACATATTCTGTATAAGTTTGGTAGACAATAAGCCAAAACAATGACATATCCAATTCTATTACCAGGTTAAAAAGTTTCAAGAATAAGCTATTTATAGTAGCAAAAAAGGGAAGTAAGTTTTGTTTTTCTAAGACCACAAAAAAACTCCTTACCTGGTAGAGATACTTTAAAATAGACCTAAAATTTGAAAGTAACATCTATGTTGTACCACTGAAAAGTGGTCTTGATTTTTTCCTACGGTCAATTATAAAAAAGTTACAATATAAGTTATTTATAGTTACAACAAAGGGAAGCTAATCTTAAAAAAAAAATCTAAGTACACACAAAAATCCTAACCAGGTAGCGATAGGTCAAAAAACACCTAAAAACTGGATGTAACATGCATGTTGTACTACAGAAAAGTGGTCTTGATTTTTCCCTACGGCCAGTAATAAAAAAGTTACAATATAATTCTAATGAGATTCAAAACTTGAATTTTGGTCTCTAGGAGTGTTGACAAGATTTTCCTTTGATTTGGCCTACTGACTTAGTTTTTGACCCAACATGACCCAGTTTCAAATTTGACCTAGAGATCATCAAGACAAACATTCTGACCAAGTTTCATAAAGATTGGGTCACAAATGTGGCCTCTACAGTGTTCACAAGCTTTTCCTTTGATCTGGCCTACTGACCTAATTTTTGACCCCACATGACCCAGTTTCGAACTTGACCTAGAGATCATCAAGACTAACATTCTGACAAAGTTTCATAAAGATTGGGCCACAAATGTGGCCTCTAGAGTATTCACAAGGCAAATGTTGACGCATGACGGACGGCACACGCCGACAAACGCCGAACAATGATCGGTCACAATAGCTCACCTTGAGCACTTTGTGCTCTGGTGAGCTAAAAAAGAAAAACAAAATTTTTTGGACCTCAGTGAGATTTGAACCGACACCCTTCCATTCCACAGTTCATGAACAAAATCGCAAAATGTGTTTATGATCTGTTCATGAACAGAAAAGAGTTTCATTTTCAGTTCATGAAAAGTTCATGACTTCATTAATGAACATTTCATGAAAGGCTCATGAAATTTTCAACAGGGCAATTACCACAGCCATGGTCAACCATGGTAAAATTGTCCCATGTCCATGAAATACCATGGTAATAAACCATCAATTTCCACTGAGGCAGTCTTCAAAACAAGAAATGCAGATATTCTGCGAAAAACCAGGTTTTCATACTTTACAAAACACCATCAGGTTCTAACAAGAGAGCCAAGATGTCCCTAGTCCCTAATAATTTTATTAACTTTCAGTTTTAATGAATTTTGTCAAAATATATGCTTTTCAATGCAAATTTAATACAATAGTGCTTATATTTATATCATTCCTTTGTTAAATTTATACTTATAATAAAACTAGAGCTATCACTAAAGGTGATGAATGTACCCCCCTCATGCACTGACACAGTACATTGCAATTTGACACACACAAGACTGCATAATTATGTGGACTGTATTGTATGTATACAGTATAGTAACAAAAAACAAAGTCCCATAACTATGCAGAATATTTATCTAAAAGAACGTAACATGCACCATGCACAACTAGGATTGGTACTGATCACTTGTGTGAAGTTAACATTTCATTAAATTATGTGCAAGGGTTCGGAAGATTAGGCGTGCACAAGATTGTATATGCAGACTGTATGTACATAGTATGTTAACAAGAAACAAAGTCCCATAACTCTGCAATTTTTGTTGTTGAAAGAACCTAACATTCCCCATGCACAACTACTGTTGTTACTGATCACTTGTATGAAGTTTCATTAAATTGTGTCAAGGGGATGAGGAGGGATGGAGCGTGCAAGATTGTGTCTATGTATATAGTATAGTAACAAAAAACAAAGTCCCGTAACTCTGCAAATTTTTTTTCTGAAAGAACTTAACATGCCCCATGCACAACTACTGTTGTTACTGATCACTTGTGTGAAGTTTCATTAAATTGTGTCAAGGGGATGAGGAGAGATGGAGCGTACAAGATTGTGTCTATGTATATAGTATAGTAACAAAAAACAAAGTCCCGTAACTCTGCAATTTTTTTTTCTGAAAGAACCTAACATGCCCCATGCACAATTACTGTTGTTACTGATCACTTGTTTGAAGTTTCATTAAATTGTGTCAAGGGGATGAGGAGAGATGGAGCACACAAGATTGTGTCTACGGACAGAAGGACGGACAGACAGACAGACAACCTGAAACCAGTATACCCCCCCTTACAACTTTGTTGTTGGGGGGTACAATAATGCTATCTTGGTTGGGCATTTTTCCATTGGATAAGAAAATGAAAATTTAGAAATTCTACCAGTGAAAATCTAACATGTATTAAAACTCAGTGAACACAAAAGTGTATTATATAAATGATTAGTTGTTAAAGTTTTAAACAAATCCGTTTGCTGACAAAAATCTGATTTATGGTTTATTCTAACACGATCCGCAGCAATTGCTATATAAACATATAGGGAAATCGCCTATACATGAATCTACGATAAAATATGGTTGGCTGTTACATTTCACCCCCCTATGATTGTAACATAAGAGATTCTACTTCAGTTCCATTACATACAAATTATTTCAGGGCCAAGCGGTTCAAAACAGCATTTCAAAATTGTAACAGCATTATGACCCGAATGACGAATTACGCTGAAAATGTAGTACTGTAAAATGCGAATTATTTTTGTTGTTAGAATCGAAATAATAAATATGTTCCAATAATTTTATCAATCCTTAAAACATACGCACTCGTGATTTAATTATTATGCATCCAAACTCCTGCCCATATTTTATTAACTGATAAAATATAGGAACAGATTTATTATTTCTTAAGCAATATAATATATTATATAAACAATTACCGGTAAGGCCAGAGTTTTTTAATAACTTGGGTTACGGGAGATTTTCCAAAAATGAGGAGGAGGGAATAAAAATAAAAATAAAGTAGGAAAATGTTAGCATCGGAAAAAAAAATAAAAATAAAATGAAAAAAAACACAAAAAATTTTATTTTGTAAAAAGTGCCACTGGGTTAAAAAAAACTGTTGTTTCAGGCAAATGTAGATTCACAACACAGTCTAGATAAATCAGACAAGTTATTTTCCCAATTTCAAGCATTTTATTCCCACTTTCTTTATTAAAGCCTCCATGTTGTATGTTATAATATTATGTTGTAGAAACTATTAAATACTTGAATTTTTTTGCATGTTGCTTGCCTGCTTTAAACATATATATAGCTTGCTAATAAATAGAGACTAAACATGCCTGGCATTGTATTCTGTTTCTGGTGTTTGTGTGATTATATATAGTGTAGTGTAGTATTGTTGTCACATCCTATGCATATTGTGTTTCTGACCTTTTAACCCTTAGCACTCTAAGTTTCTAAAATGGACAGGTTCATCATTCAATTTGGGCAGTACCATTTATCATTCGAAGGGGTGTTCACTCAAAATGTACTGACTGAATAGCGAACAGTGCAGACAATCATCAGTCTGCACGGATGTATTTATGCTCCGACATGGGCCGTTTTACACACTACATGCCAGACAGTCCCAAGCCTGTTAAGTGTGAGGGGTCTCTTAAAAGTTACTGAACTCCATATCTGGCTACAACTTTGAAAGTAATTTGAGGTAGACTTTAAAATTTAAATTGCGAATTTTAAAAACAATCAGCAAAGGTACTACATTCAAACTTACACATAAGTTTTCTTTAATAGTTCAAGATTTTGTAATATTACTCAGTTTCAAATGTTTTAAAATATTAAAAAAAATTGGTCCATACATGGAGTTCAGTACCCTTGCAGGGCTTCCATTATGATTCAATTTCATGGAGTCAGGACTGCCTAACATTCAGATTTTGGAGTCCCTCTTAAATTTTCTTGGAGTCCTACATATTTTCACTTTGTACAGTTACTTTCAATACCATCATCATCACCATCATCATCATAAATTATGATGTCACACTGGGAATTTTTTTCTCTGAGCCACTGCTTTTTCCGAAGATAAAATTATGAGGCCAACAACGGTGAAAGCATAGCATTGACGTTCTTGTAGGACTACATTATATGTACCAAAGTACTCATACTACTCAAGAAATTAATGTAGTTATTACATATTTCTTAGTAACCCTTTAAAAAGCTATTTAGAAAATAAATTTGTGTTAATTTCTAAAATTATCATTTTTATAAACATCATTCTGCCATTTAATAAAAAAAATCTGAAAATCACATTGAAAATAAAGATTTCAAAATAGAAAATTAAAAAAAAACAACAGTGTTTTATTTTGCACATTGCCTATAAGTGGTTGGGGTTCGATGCCTTCGCATGTTGTATTCTCGAAAAATACTTCAAAATAAGAGCTCCTTTTGCAACAGTTGTCATATTTTTCTTAAATGTAGACTTTTTATTGGCTTTTTATTAAGATTGCACTAAAAAATCTCGTCAGAAATGACAGAAATATCCGAAAATCATGGTCGCGAAAACGGGTGACAAATTCAGAAAACGTAAGTTAGAATTAAATATTTGATAAAATACCTATGTTTTATTGCTTTTCTATCATCATAGCTATTCAATACTTACAATTTCTGCTTGTGTAAAGCATTTATATTTGTTTTTGCCCAAACTAACCCTCGGCAATCATAGAAAATTTGTCTAACGGCCGACTGCTCATAAAATCGTATCAAGTGCACAAAATGTTGATTATAATTATCCAGTTTGTTATTCAATAATCTAATTATCGCCAATTAACTGCCTGATCAAATAAAAAAAATGCAAATTGGCTCCCTCCCTTTCAATAACGGATGTTGTGTCTACACAGATTATCGATTTTTTGGTTCGTAAAACTGGCAATATTCATAGTTTTGCAGACAGACATAGCTTCGGGCCATTTTCGCCATTTAGAAAATTTCAGAGCCACATTTAATATTTTGTCGGAAATGGCTCAAGTGGCGATCGACAGCGTGAATCATTACTTTCATCATCATACTAATTGGTTCAGAACAGTGCATAAAGTAATAGAATTTAGAGAAAAGGACCACTAGATTGATTAGAAAACATCTTATTTAACAAAAAATATTTTATTGTTTTTTAAATTTATAGCAACAGTCAGCATTTTATTAAAATCACCAGACTTACTGTTGTTCAGCTACAAAACGAAAATCCACTTTAAAAAATCTGAAGTACATTTTACTTGGAGTAGAATTATGTCAAATTACGTCATTCACCTTGCAATACCCAACCAGTTAACTTTTATCCCACATCAAAGAAAATCAATAAAGGAAAATTTTGCCGACACTCCTTTTGATGTCAGCCGCCATGTGCTGGTCGAAATGTGTCAAAGATATCAGTTTTTAAGAGGTCAGGAGACAAATTGAATGTTTTTTTTTCCTTCTAAAAATACTGTAAAAGGATTTATCATTGATGAAAATCCAAAGTAAGTAGCAAATTTATTACCGGTCGGAAAAAGTGTATTAATTTAAACTGGATGTGAAATGTCATTTGCTAAAATATAGTTACTTGCTGAGGTTTTTGTGCTGAAATTATCGATATATTTTCCACAATTAAGTTACTTTGTCTTCCAACTTAGGAGCTTGTTTCACCAATTTAATCCAAGCCTTTTGTTGTCTGCAATTAACGCCTTCTAAACATGTCAGCTGATCTGGATAACGGTTATATTTACAGACGTTCTCTATCAGACACGATACTTTCACACACTTCAAACACTGCCGGCAATTTTTACGAGGCTGTCAATCATCAAGTGTTCAACCGCTTTGATTAGTTATGGGGTGGAGCTAGTCACGTCATTCTAGTAAAGTTACGTCACGGTGTATTGATTTTGTGGTCCTTTGGGAATATCGGAAGTCCTTTGTACGCGCTGTGATATTTATTGTAGGTTAATATAGACACTGTTTTATTTTCCACCACGGAACATAGATGCAAGCGTCGGGGAAAATAAAAATAAAATCTCAATTTTGAATTTTATTTTTATTTGGATTTTTGGAGAATTAGGACAGGCGCTCCCGTAACCCAAGTTATTAAAAAACTCTGGCCTAACCAAAGGAATATTTGATAAATGAACAACATCTTTACTAACAATCTACCTGTCCAATACATGTTGTACAATACTGTCCAGTGCAACTGGATATTTAAACTATTCTCAAAATGTTGCCCCCTTTAAAGAAGAATGACATTAATTTTGTAAACAATTAAATAAAATAAATAAATACACTTCATTATGTGAAAATTTAAGCACTGGGATATTGCAAATGTATCAAACAGGTCTTTTTTTAAAGGTGCTGAACTGTCTTAAGGCCCCTTTATCCAGTCCTTGTCCAGAATGCAATGCATATACTATCCATTTATAGAGTAACATACATGTATTATGTGTTCTTCAATTTTCATGTAAAACAACTCTTCCTATGATAATTAAGGTGTTTGAAAGTTTTTCTTCAAAAACATGGACATAACAATTATTTCAATAGCAATACAAACTAAAATTATTGAGCGCAAACCTTTTTTTTCCTATTTTTAAATAACTGTGACCTTAACCTTGATCCTAGTGACAATAAATGCAATCCCAGATTCTACCATTATGCAAGGTACATTTATACCAAATTTCATTGCAATCTTCAAACAAGTTACTGATCGGAAAACAAAGACTGACGCCCATCAACCACCTACCCACCAATTGACAATCCCACATTTACCAAAGTATATTAGTCTATTTTGAGTCTGTCACCATTTTTTGACAACATTTTGACATACATGTGAAATAATCTTAAAACTGTAAAAAAAATACACTATTATGACATATAGTCTGCATGATAGATGCCAATCCTGCATGTATAACACCTGTCAGGTATGAAAAAAAATCTATGGAAGACACAAAAGACACTTTCACACATTAAAGGTGTTTTTGACATCATAATTTTCTAACATTCTTCTCTATTTCACACAAAAACTGCCAAAATTTGTGGAGAAAAGTCAATATTCATGATGGGAGTACTAGTTTAACACAGAAAGGTTGCTATGCACTGCAAGACATTAGATATGACTGAATAAATAGCTGCTGTGTGTTACCATCACAATTTACTTTAATATTTGATTAATGTAATATGGTAACTTATTCTCAGCCGAAATTTGGCGCAGTTGGTACATCCATCAGTTTGTTGTTTTTTTTAATGTTATATTGGTATGCATGACAAATAATTATGTAGGTTCAAATCATGGCTGGAACTGCGAAATTTCAATTTCTTTTTCAGCCTTCAGTCTCTGCCAAATTCATCCAGTACAACTTAGGGCATTGCTGCTCCAACCTGTTCTTTGGCCCATATAGTTCCTTTTTAGATTCATGCCAAGAAAATTTCAGAAACTCCAGTGTATTATTAAGTCTCAAATTGTGAAGGGAATATTCTGTTTATTTTTTAACTAAAACAGGCTTTATATCATACTAAAAACAAATAATACAGTGACATTTAAATTCCGGGAACTTGCAATGTCAAATAAACACACATTAGTTATTTTCTAGTTTTTCAACACAGCTATTTCAACAAATTTGAGTTTCAATAAAATATGAACGGACACATATTTATTAATTACGTCTACTGATCTCATGTTTATAATAAATTTATACAGTACAGTACTATGTGCATACAGACTTGAAAAATCACAGTATTTAAAACGAAGACTGCAAACTTTCTAGAGCTAACAATTCACTGCATGCTGGAAATGCTGAATGGACCACTTTAAAACATCATATTAGAAACACAAGATAAAAGAAATGAGAGAGTAAAAAAAAAAAAATATTATAAATTATTTATTTATATATCTATTTATTAATTTCTGGGCAGAAGGGAAGGAGGGGTACATCCTAGATAAAACACCTGCTGCATCACTTCACATGTTGGGAAACATTCTTTTAAAGTTTCATGATTCCAGGTCAA
Source organism: Mercenaria mercenaria (assembly GCF_021730395.1). Classification (NCBI taxonomy): domain Eukaryota; kingdom Metazoa; phylum Mollusca; class Bivalvia; order Venerida; family Veneridae; genus Mercenaria; species Mercenaria mercenaria. The sequence continues at coordinate 64,373,895 of NC_069377.1, read as the reverse complement.
TTATTAATACTTGATGAGATACCAGGTGTGACACAAACTTTTAGGCCCTTTATGTACATTTTGACTAGTCATGCATTACTGAGGGCTACAACTGGTCTTGGGGAGAGAGGTCCAAATCAAAACCCCAGATGCACAACTTCACATACTGAATAATATTCCTGTATGCAATTAATTAATTAATTAAGGTTTCATGATTCTAGGTCAAAAACTTTTTGATAAATAATTATGTGACAAATGCTTCTAAAAGCTTAATGCGATTATAACTCTTGGTCTATCATAGTGAAATCCCAAACAAAACCCCAGGTTTACAACTTTCCTAGGTCAAATATGATTTTTGAAATATTGGGATGGATGGACAGAAGGATGGACAGACATAAGAAGAAGGGTAAAATCTAAGTGCCCATCATTCCAATAACAATTTGAGAGAAACAAAAACAACCAATTTCAAAGTTCTTTAAAAACTGAACATAAACATTACCTTTTATAGTTCAAATCCACAGTAAATTGTCTGTAATATTTGCTATAAGTTCTTGATTTCTCACTTTACATCTATCACAATGGTATACGAAATCTTTCCCTACCACTGTGGCACATGTGCGATCTTTAAAAGCTACACCTTTCAATGTAATTATCATTTTACAGAGACTTTGTCTTAGAAAATCAGATTCAGATTACAGTAATCAATCAATACAGGTGGCTACATGAAATACAACTAAAATTATTTTTTCACTGTATTAATTTTTTAATTAAGGTTTCGATGGAGGCCTTGAGAAACAAACATCAAACAACACTAAATCATAGAAAGAAAGAGTTGTTTGACATGAAAATTGAACAGCATGTAAAACATGTATATTACTTTACGAAACAAGTGCCAGTATACTGATATAAACATTGAATTCCGGAAAAGGGCTGCCTAAAGGGGCTCCACTTCCGGACAGTTAAACGCCTTTAAAAACTCAGCATTTTCAAAGAACTGTTACACATGTTTGTTTTGATGCATTTGCAATAGCGTGCGAGTGGTGAAATTTCACGTAACAAGGTGGAACATAGTTTTCAGCAATTGTTTATCTTTTTTTCTTTACAAATGGCATTCATTTTCAAAAGGAGACAACTTTTTCTCAAAGATTACTTAAAATAATCGGAAAAAGTTGTTTCCCTTTAAAAATGAATGCCATTTGTACTTAAAATAATCTGGAACAGTTTTCTCCCTTTGAAAATGAATGCAATTTGTAAAGAAATAAAGATAAACAATTGCTGAAAACTGTGTTCCATCTTGTTATGCGAAATTTCACCACTCGCAATGCTATTGCAAATGCATCAAAACGAACATGTGTAACTGTTCTTTGAAAATGGTGAGTTTTTAAAGGCGTTTAACTGTCCGGAAGTGGAGCCCCTTTAGGCAGCCCTTTTCCGGAATTCAATGTTTATATCAGTATACTGACACTTGTTTCGTAAAGTAATATACATATTTTACATGCTGTTCAATTTTCATGTCAAACAACTCTTTCTTTCTATGATTTGGTGTTGTTTGATTTTTGTTTCTCAAGGCCTCCATCGAAACCTTAAGCTTCTTTTCAATTATTTTCAGTATCGTTGAAAAAACTTATTCATTATGATTTTATAATCCTGCCATTTTTTCATACATAGATGCCCTTCGATTTATAAAACTGAAGCAGTATTTTTCAAAATTAATTTACAGCAAAGCTGCCAATCTAAACAAGACCTATCACTAATGGTGATGAATACCCCCAGACAGCAGCTTACTTGTCAAAGGAACAGGGGTACTGAAAATATGATACATTGCATTTGTATATTGAACAAGGAGAAAACATACAATTTAGATGCACAAAAAATGTTCAGTTTTGAGATGTGTTCAAAACTGTACAAATACAAAAACTGTACTGGTCCAAATTTTATGACAATATCTTAAAAAAGAGGAAAGTAGGTCAAGGTCATGATCAGGGGACCATGTAATCACTAAGGGTCATCAACTAGTTGTACTTAACAGCATAATTATGAAATATGTTAGAAAATTATTGAAGTTTTTTCCAAAGTAACTGTATTCATATTTGAAACAAATAAACGGCCATAACTTCGTGAAAAATCATTCAAATGGAAAATGCTTTGCACATGTACAACTACACCCGATACCGATGATAATAATATAAAATGAAGTTTGATAAATGTCTGGCATACATTGACAGAGAAATAGTGCAGACAATTTTTTTTTATATACATATAAAGAAAAAATTCATAAAGGGCCATAACTAAAAGAAAAATCATCCAAATGGAACCCACTTCACACATGCACAACTAGGCTTGGTACTGATAATAATTACAAGGTTTGATGGAAATCTGGCAAATAACTGCTAAGAAATAGCACAGACAAATTCCATCTAAAGACGGATGGACCAACGGATGTTTGCAACGTAATCCAGTATAGCCCCCAGATACTTATCTGGGGGTATAATAGGGCAATGAATGGAGGTTCAAAATTATGTATACAGACATAAACTTTACTGCACCTGTAAAGATGCATAATATGTTGTTCAAATCTGTATTAAAGTTGTCAAGCATGCAGCCAGTTATTTGTAGAGAAATGCAAATATACAAGTATCAATTTCTCCTTTTCTGTATATTTACATAATAATTATCTACAATAATAATGTAGCCTTTAATTTCTTAAAGGTTCAAGCAGCATGCATTTAGTTATTCTGACAGCAACTAGTAAATTCTTATGGTAAAACACTTCAGCTCGCACAACATTAGCAAAATTTTCATGTTGAGGTATCAAGCACTCCTAACATGAAAACATATTTAAACAAGAGGGCCATGAAGGCCCTGTATCGCTCACCTGACCTATTGACCTAAAGATCATCAAGATAGTTTCATTAAGATATGGTCATAAATGTGGACTGTAAAGTGTTAACTAACTTTTTCTTTGATTTGACCCAGTGACCTAGTTTTTGACCCCACATGACCCAGATTCGAACTTGACCTAAAGATCATCAAGATTAACATTCTGACTAAGTTTCATGAAGATACAGTCATAAATGTGGCCTCTAGAGTGTTAACAAGCTTTTCCTTTGATTTGACCTGGTGACCTAGTTTTTGATTCCACCTGACCCAGCTTTTAACTTGACCTATAGATCATCAAGATTAACATTCTGACCAAGTTTCATTAAGATATGGTCATAAATGTGGCCTCTTAAGTACTAACTAACTTTTTCTTTGATTTGATCCGGTGACCTAGTTTTTGACCCCACATGACCCAGATTTGAACTGGACCTAAAGATCATCAAAATTAACATTCTGACTAAGTTTCATGAAGATACAGTCATAAATGTGGCATCTAGAGTGTTAACAAGATTTCCCTTTGATTTGACCTCAGGTGACCTGGTTTCTGACCCCAGATGACCAAATATTAAATTTGTCCAGGATTTTAATAATGGTAACATTCTGACTAAGTTTCATTAAGATTGGGTCAAAACTGTGACCTCTATAGTGTTAACAGTCAAATTGTTGATGCCGGACGGACGACTGACGACGGCGGACACAGGGCGATAACAAAAGCTCACCGTAGCACTTCGTGCTCAGGTGAGCTAAAAATGGCCCCACACCACTGGAATAAACCTTGGGGCTTGCGCTATCAATGATTTGGGAAGCCGTTTTTTAAATGTGTATCAATAACCTCTGTGACAAAATCTGTATATGATTCAATATATTTTCTGTGAAAAATACTCAAGATCTGTATGGAAACAAAATATGAATGTTTATAAATACTTAGCCGAGGTCAAAATCTTTGCCACAACATTCTAAAGTTAGACATAAAACTAAAATAAAACATTTACCTGGCTGAAAATAATCATCTGCCATTCTGTATTCCTCCAAACAGTTGTTATTTTCCATATATAAAAACTTACATTAATTCATATCAACTTATATGCAATGAAGTATAATGTGCTTTATTTGCCACTTCAAAGTAATTATCATTTTTGCACTGGCATACATTCTGTTTATTTGAACTTTCTTCCTCTTGCCACTTTTCCTTTAAACAGTAAAATTACATAAACTTCAGGAAACAAAAAAATAAACAATGAAAATCATCTTTTTTGCAATTTTGTCAAGAAATTTCATTTCCATTTAATCATGAATTTAACCAGAAAAAAAGTTTATATCCAACAGATTCTGCTGAATGATCGAATATTTATATAAAATATAAAAACTTTTGACTCTATATGATCAAGAACTATTTCTTTACATATTCCAAACCATATTTGTTTCACATGTTTAAGAATTTAGAACTTTCTTCTGTTATTAATATCATAATTGTTATGCAGTTTATAATGTATTACAGAAATATATCTCCGCAAAGAAATGATGCAATTGAAGCACTATATTTTAACTTTATAAAAGCATGTAACTGCAAGCAGCCATCATCAATAATGTTTGAATGAAAAAAGCTATAATATAAACATGATTTTTTCTGTTTTCCAATAAAGGCCATTATTAATTTCCTGTAAAATTGCTAATTATTATTAAAATACTGTTCCAGGTCTCAAACTATTACTTGCTTTTACACTGTCAAAACTTTTATCAAGGAAGCAGATTTTTATGATTTTTATATTAGCAAAATTTCTTTCACATCTTCAAACAGTTAACTTCTATAAATAATTTAAAATAAATGTTCACAAAAATATAAAAATATTGTATGCTGTTTTTCACCTTCATTAGAAAGATGAAACATTGTGTTAACAGGCACAGCTCTCCCTCTAAATGTGAACTGCATGCAATAAAAATATCAGTATATATAGAATGTAATGGTAAGTACATGTCACCCTTAACACTTCACTCATTCTTTAACATCAATCAGTCACTGATCTTACACCTAAATATGATTAATTAACATAGTTCAACCTTTCATAATGAAAAACAAATTCCCCTGTACCTATCCTCCCCTGACTGTCCCCATCCTCCCCTGAATTAATCCAATGCATTTCTTTTATATGCCATGACAGAAGTCAAAGAAACTGAAAGCTATTTTTACAGTCAAACCAGATATTTGAAAAGTAAAGAATTTTAAATTGTTACTGACTGCAATACTAGAAACACCATCACCAATGAAAGGTGACCTATTCCCTTGACAATGAAACCTCAAGATCAAGGCAGTTCCAAAAAATGAAAAACAATTCAGAAGAAAATTCTCAAATTACTTCCAGATAAATACTGAATGGTAATGATACAAATTTCTGACTAGGATACTTTATTCATATGAAAACTGTCTTTTGCAGTGACTCAATTTCTTAAATTTATATACTTATAGTTTTGAAAAATGATTAGTTGACTACAAACTTACAAATGCACTATTACAAGAAATCAAAAACATAAGAACAGTTTCTACATTAAGCAAGCCCATACAATATTACACTATGATGCATATAGGAAACACTCCAATTTGTAACTTTATTTCATGAAATTTTTGTTAAAGCTAGATCAAGAACTCCCTATCCAACACTGATTTACTTTTGTTAAAATCAACTTCAAGAAAATAATCAAGGTTACGTAGTTCTAGGAATTCACTGACTTTCCAGCCAATCATAATTCTCCAATATCCAACAAGTGCGGATATGTAATAATTGTAGAAACATTACTTAGTATGGAACATACTGTAAGCAGTGTTACATAAAGAAAATTTTCCAATAAATGCTCTGCTTCAACAAACCAAATATCATCACCTTAGAGTAAGAGTAAAATCATTACAAATGACTTCAATGACTGCGGGCCCTGCTAACAGGACTAAGTGACGTTAATGGGTTAGCTTTCATAACTGCAGATTTCATCAAATAAAAACAAAGTCCTGTAAACGGCTGCAATGATCACAGGGTCTCTGCCCGTAAGTGGGTTAGCTTTCATACCAGCTAATCACAAAATCCTGACTACTTGCCCTGAGCTGGCTAGCTCTGTGAGTAAATCAACTGACAGCCTGTCTGGTTAAGTCAGTAAAATCAACTGACAGACTGTCTGGTTAAGTCAGTAAAATCTAATGACATCCCCCCATTTACTTAGCTCAGTAAAATCCACTGACAGCCTGTCTGGTTAAATCAGTAAAATCTAATGACATCCCCCCATTTACTTAGCTCAGTAAAATCCACTGACAACCGACCAAGTTAGCTCACTAAAATCCACTGACAACCAACCAAGGTGGTTCAGTAAAATCCACTGACAACCAACCAAGTTGGCTCAGTAAAATCCACTGACAACCAACCAAGTTTGCTCACTAAAATCCACTGACAACCAACCAAGGTGGTTCAGTAAAATCCACTGACAACCAACCAAGTTGGCTCAGTAAAATCCACTGACAACCAACCAAGTTTGCTCAGTAAAATCCACTGATAACCTATCTGGTTAACTCAGTAAAGTCCACTGACAACCAACCAAGTTAGCTCAGTAAAATCCACTGACAACCAACCAAGTTAGCTCAGTAAAATCCACTGATGGCCCATCCGGTTAACTCAGTAAAATCAACTGACAACCAACCAAGTTAACTCAGCAAAATCCACTGACAACCAACCAAGTTAGCTCCGTAAAATCCACTGATGGCCCATCTGGTCAACTCATTCTGCCCTAAAGCATTATCTCCACTTCTAAACTGCTGATATTTATCTTTCAGCCGCCTAGGTGGCTGATAAGCCAATCTTCCCTGAATACCGAGAGATAACATTGATTTTGTAGTTTTTTGCTTGGGATATTGTTGTTAATTAGTGACATAATTATGACATCAAATATGTTTGTTTGTTTGTTTGTTTTGGGTTTAACGCCGTTTTTCAACAGTATTTCAGTCATGTAACGGCGGGCAGTTAACCTAACCAGTGTTCCTGGATTCTGTACCAGTACAAACCTGTTCTCCGCAAGTAACTGCCAACTTCCCCACATGAATCAGAGGTGGAGGACTAATGATTTCAGACACAATGTCGTTTATCAAATAGTCACGGAGAACATACGCCCCGCCCGAGGATCGAACTCACGACCCCGCGATCCATAGACCGACGCTCTACCTACTGAGCTAAGCGGGCGGGTCACACCAAATATGTGCTGATAGTGCTAATAGGTATGGAATTTGCACTCTTTGTAAGAAAATTGAAGTAGCTATGCAACAAAGTTTTTGTTTTGGCTAAACAACATTTATAAAATGCTAAATTTTATCATGCACATATTTAAACAACAAATATGAACAATTCTTAAAAATGATTTTAAATACATATTATTGTCATTTTCTAACACTGATTTTACTCATTTATACACATCCAGGCAATCAAAACGCATCAAAATAAAGTTATTTCTCATAAAAAATAGCATAAGTGTTTAATATGAAGATGTAATAAAATGAATATTTTAGCTATTTAGACAGACACTATTGTGCTGAAAATGAGATTATTTTGGGCTAATTTTCAGAAAACATGTACATGTACTTTATGAAAATTTGAATTTTGAAACAATTTTGTGGAGTTTCTAAAGTATCACAAACAAGCTGTCGAAACAATTGAGTTAATATTAACACTTTATTCTATAGATCAAGAGACAGTCTCGAAGTTTAACAACAAAATAAATAGATGAATAAATAAGTAAATAAATAGATACTAGTAGATAGATACCAACCCAGATGTTTTTAATTTTTCATACACACATGAGCATTGTTATATCGCATAGGTAAAAATTAAAGATCTGGTGTGAATGAGTTGAAGATAGTTTAATCTTACATGTAAAAGAAAATATTTTAGTTCTTTTCTTTTCAATGATATAATCCACAATTCTACCAGTTTTGTTCAGGCAGTGTTGTGTGCTTTCTGTTTTGCATTTCGGTATGATACTTACACGTTATTTTTGTGCGGTAATTATGTACGTTTGTCTTTACTGAAGTGCATTTTTTATGACAATACCCGATCATTTATAATTTCAACTTTTTTCTGCACTCAAATGTTTAGAACCGAAACGCCTTTTCTAGCTCCATAGCTATGTTTTTATATTTATCTCTGTTAAGTTTTGACAGATTTAAATGAAATTCTTGCACAATGTTATAGTAATAAAACGTAATAATTATAATAAAGAGAATAAACTCATTTAGCCGTAAAATTGTTTGATCCCGCAGATAGCTATTTGCTGCGTAGCGACGAGCGAAAAATTATATACTTTTGGGTTGCATTATTTCAACTGTCATTTCTCAATGAATATTTGCTGATATCTATTTATTTATTTATTCATATTTTTTATGTTTTGATCATATAAAGAATCATACGTAATTTTCAGGCTTCGAGAAATCACAAATTATAACTCGAACGACGCTCGCTTTTACAGCTTTCTTCAACCAAAGCGTTTATTTTTTCACAACATCCAGTTTTATCTATGTTTTAAAAATGTTACGCAACAAAAAAATTGATTGTTCCAACTTGTTAGAAAGAACTAAAAGATTTTATTTAAGACCAATGAAATGTGACGACTGAATGCGTCATGTGGAATTCAGAGCTATTACTGTAAAGACGCATGTACGCGGCGTGCGGTTTCCAGATGTAGAAGCCTAGAAGCAGCACGCGGTATTCAGATAAAAATTGGCCGACGCATTAATGCGTCGCGCGGACAGAATGAGTTAACTCAGTAAAATCCACTGACAACCAACCAAGTTAGCTCAGTAAAATCCACTGATGGCCCATCTGGTTAACTCAGTAAAATTGCCTTACAGCCTGCCTGGTTAATTCAGTAAAAACCACTGATATTTCTCCTTTTAGCTCAGTAAGTCCACTGATGGCACACGAGATTAGCACAGCAAAATCCACAGATGGCCTGCCTGGTAACCTAAGTAAAATGCAAATATTACCCACTAGGTAAGCTCAATAAAATCCACCGATGGCCACTCCAGTCAGCTCAGCAAATCCACTTACCACCTGCTTGGTTAACACAGTAAAATACATTGATGGCCTGCCCAATTAACTTGGTAAAATACACTGATGGCCTTCCCAATTAACTTGGTAAAATACACTGATGGCCTGCCCAATTAACTTGGTAAAATACACTGATGGCCTGCCCAATTAACTCAGTAAAATACACTGATGGCCTGCCCAATTAACTTGGTAAAATACACTGATGGCCTGCCCAATTAACTTGGTAAAATACACTGATGGCCTGCCCAATTAACTCAGTAAAATACACTGATGGCCTGCCCAATTAACTCATTGAAATACACTGATGGCCTGCCCAATTAGCACAGTACAATACACTGATGGCCTGCCCAATTAACTTGGTAAAATACATTGATGGCCTGCCCAATTAACTCGGTAAAATACACGATGGCCTGCCCAATTAGCTCAGTAAAATACACTGATGGCCTGCCTAATTAACTCATTAAAATAAACTGACAACCTGCCTGGTTAGCTCAGTTTAAAAATCCACAGACGGCTCCGCCAGGTTAGGTCAGTAAATCTCTGACAACCCATCCCACCACAGGACAGTATGGTCAGGTAGATGGTAAAGATGTTGTTCATTTATCAAATATTTCTCCTAAACCTCATTAGGTTTGTACCACTAGTCACTTTCAGAGTGCTCCCTTTTTTTTGTGGATTTTTGAGAGAAATTATTTTCTACCTAAAATGAGTAGGTTAGTCCCTTAAAGTCTTTAAACTGTTTCAAGAAAGAAGGTCATTTTTTCTCTTTCATAAGCTTCAGAACGACACCTGGCTTTAGGGGTGAAACAGGTTTTGAAACTTTGGTAGGATTAGAATGTAGTACGCGGTCTGTTAACAAGAAGGATGAGAAATTCACAGTATTTTTAATTGTTATGAACTTTGGTCCATGAAAAAATTATTGAAATGAAATTTAACCAGATGCACCATACAATTGATTTCTGATCTCAATTTGACAGCAATTTGTTAATATGATCTCATATTTTACATGCCATGCTATTTATGAGCTATATAACCTTCTACATATGTGTCTTGGTATTTAGACAAAGGTTATTATAGATACTGATTTTATTACCTGTGGCCTCCATGGAGAGCAACAATAGTGTAGCACATGGGTGTTTTCACATGATTTTTAGCTCACCTGAGCACGAAGTGCTCAAAGGTGAGCTTTTGTGATCGCTCTGTGTCTGTTGTCGTCAATCGTCAGTTGTCCGTCCGTCGTCATCTTCGATATTGGGTCATCTGGGATCAAAAACTAGGTCACTAGGTCAAATCAAAGGAATGTTACCCTCAATAAAATTTTGAAAGAGTTCAATATTGGGTCATCTGGGATCAAAAACTAGGCCACCAGGTCAAATCAAAGGAAAAGCTTGTTAATACTCTAGAGGTCACAATTTTGACCCAATCTTAATGAAACTTGGTCAGAATGTTACCCTTGATAAAATCTTAGACGTTTTAGATATTGGTTCATCTGGGGTCAAAAACTAGGTCACCAGGTCAAATCAAAGGAAAAGCTTGTTAACACTGTAGAGGACACATTTATGATTGTATCTTCATGAAACTTGGTCAGAATGTTAATCTTAATGATCTCAAGGTCCAGTTTGAATCTGGGTCAAGTATATTCAAAAACTAGGTCACCAGGTCAAATCAAAGGAAAAGCTAGTTAACACTCTAGAGGCCACATTTATGACCATATCTTAATGAAACTTGGTCAGAATGTTAATCTTGATGATGTATAAGTCAAGTTTGAATCTGGGTCCGGTGGGGTCAAAAACTTGGTCACTAGGTCAATTCAAATGAAAAGCTTGTTAACACTCTAGAGGCCACATTTATGACTGTATTGTCATGAAACTTAGTCAGAATGTTAATCTTGATGATCTTTAGGTCAAGTTCGAATCTGGGTCATGTGGGGTCAAAAACTAGGTCACCAGGTCAAATCAAAGGAAAAGCTAGTCAACACTTTAGAGGCCACATTTATGACCATATCTTACTTGGTCAGAATGTTAATCTTGATGATCTTTAGGTCAATAGGTCAGGTGAGCGATACAGGGCCTTCATGGCCCTCTTGTTTACTGATATGCAATCGGCTTATTGCATTTATGGAACGCTCTTTTAACAATATAGCCGGGATAGACAGTTTTCAGTATGTATATAGTTTAGTAACAAAAAATGAAATCCCCTAACTCTGCAGATTTTTTTCTGAAAGAGCATAACATGCACCATGCACAGCTAGGGTTACAATCAAAGAAAAAGCACAGTTACCTATTGTTCCTATAGCCATAGTATGCAAAAGTGGGCTCCGACGCACAGACAAGGCCATATCTATATGCGCCCACCACTCATTGTGGGGTCACAACTATAAAATCCCAAACCAAAATACAAGCATGCAGCAAGCTTGTGAGAAGTTTGCCATAAGCTTGCGCAAGCTTACTGCAACCTTTTAAAGATTGCAGTCATGAAATATAATGCTTGCAGTTGCTCACATAGAAATTAAGTTTGCGGAGAAGTCTTGCTTTGCAAGCCTGCAATATGCATCCTGCGATCTTAATACTATTTAAGATTGCGACTAGCTGCGATCCTGTAACCTTTTTAAAACTCTTTTAGTTCACTGATACGTGTAAAAGGGAGGTAATATATTTAGCCAAATATTAAATTTCTTATGTCAAAATATGTTGTTTTAAAATATATTGTCCTTGATTTTTAAGTCTTTATCTACTGATCACTACAAATATTGTATCATGAAAGTGCAAAAGTTTTATGAACTGTGCAGTTTGTCAAATTAAAGGAAGTACATTTTATAATTAAATTTTTAGACTGTTATTTAAACTGTCTCACAAACCTAAATAAGGTTGAGGAAGATGGTGTTGCGAGAGACTCGCTAATGTTTTTGTCAATAATTATGAGCAAGCTTGTAAGATTACGCAAGCTTGCAATCTTGTTATGACTGTGTAAGCTTGCAATCTTATTATGATTGTGCAAACTTTCAAGGTCGCAATTAAGATTACTAGGGTTCCAATCGCAAGCATGTGCAACCTAACAAGCATGCAAGATTCTAAGTAGGTTGCAGGAAGCATGCGAATTAGTTTGCGCAAGCTTAAATAATGGTTACGATGGTTCCAATCGCAATCTTGCTGCACGCTAAAACAAGTTTGCTGCACACTTGTTAAGATTGGTACTGTAATCTTGCTGCGACCTTAATGCAAGCTTAATTAAGCTTGCCATTTTGGTTTGGGATGTAAGACAACTGTAACATGCAATAAAATGTAGGGTAATACATTCAAAATAGTCACATCTGACGCCACTTTGTCCTGCATGTATAATGAGAACTGCCCATACTAACTGGTCATCAAACTTGCACTTTATTTGTTAAGGTTTAGGTGTATTATCATCAAAACAGAAATATTTGATAAACGAACAACATCTTGACCAATAATCTACCTAACCATTACATGTTCTGCCATACTGTCCCGTAGGATGGAGACTTAAAATATTCTGAGAAAATTGTCCCCATTTAAAAATAAATGCCAATTGTAAAGAAATAAAAATAAACAATTGCTGAAAACTACATTCCACCTATAGATATACTGTTCATTAACTAAGGTGGATCAGGTATTCGGATTATCTCGGCTGATGATTTACGTAAGAAATAGGCACATAATGTAAGAAATTAACCGAGTTACGATCAAAGACTGCATAGTGTATTGGTAAGTGTGATTGCCCCTGATACATGGCATGCACGCAACCTGTGGGTTCGAACCCCAACAGAATTTCTTTTTATTGTATTATGAATTATAATTTAAAAAGTATGTATCATATTTTATTGCCTGGACTTTAATATTTACTGTTCTGAATTATTTTTCTTCATTTTTTCCCATTTTTTCTCTCAAAATTTATATCATATCAGAAATAAATATTATTTCAATTCACAAACAAGGTTAATCCTCAGATTCGCTGGCAGTGTCAGTTTCTGAATCGTCCCTTGAATCATCAACGTTAATAACGACTTTTGTGAAAAAAAGCTGGACATTATACAAAGTAGTTATCAAAAAAGAAAAAAAAGTCTTATCTTTCCGGGATTCGAACCCACACCTACACCTAATACATTGTATGCTACGTTCACCCTAACCTACTGTGCCAACGTGACAAGTTTAGTACGTCCGATTGGTTGGTGTCTTTTATGTATAAAATATGTATTCAGTAAACTATAGCAACCCTTTACTTGGATTAGTTCAATATTAACAGTACATTTACGCCCAAATGCACAACGCATATTTATAGTTATGTGTTGCATTTAATATTGCAAATGAATTAAAACTAACAGTTATGCAACAGATTTTTGAAACAGGTGTTTTAAAATGCATTTAACTTTCTAGAAGTGTGGCCTAGGCTTGCATTAAATTTTGTTTTGTAGAGAAATATACAATTGTTTTGCATGCTGTTAAATTTTCATGTCAAAATGTTTGAATTTTTTTCTCAAACAAGAGCTGTCTCCGTAGGATGACACATGCCCCCGATGGCACTTTGAATGAATAGTTATGGCTGATGTTAAGAGTTTAGGACCTTTGACCTATGGAGCTGGGTCTTGCGCGCGACACATCGTCTTACTGTGTCACACATTCATGCATAGTTATTTTAAAATCCATGCATGAATGACAAAGATATGGACCGGACATGCCCATCAATGCACTATCATGAAAAATGATCTTTAACGTCTAAGTGTGACCTTGACCTTTGAGTTACGGACCTGGGTCTTGCGCACTGCACGTCGTCTTACTGTGGTACACATTCATGCCAAGTTATTTGAAAATCCATCGATGACAAAGATATGGACCGGACACGCCCATCAATGCACTATCCTTTAACGTCTAAGTGTGACCTTGACCTTTGAGCTACGGACCTGGGTCTTGCGCACTGCACGTCGTCTTACTGTGGTACAAATTCATGCCAAGTTATTTGAAAATCCATCCATCTATGACAAAGATATGGACCGGACACGCCCATCAATGCACTATCCTTTAACGTCTAAGTGTGACCTTGACCTTTGAGCTACGGACCTGGGTCTTGTGCACTGCACGTCGTCTTACTGTGGTACACATTCATGCCAAGTTATTTGAAAATCCATCCATCGATGACAAAGATATGGACCGGACACGCCCATCAATGCACTACCCTTTAACGTCTAAGTGTGACCTTGACCTTTGAGCTACAGACCTGGGTCTTGCGCACTGCACGTAGTCTTACTGTGGTACACATTCATGCCAAGTTATTTGAAAATCCATCCATCGATGACAAAGATATGGACCGGACACGAAAATTGCGGACGGACCGACAGACTGACAGACCGACAGACAGACAGACGGTTCAAAAACTATATGGCCACCTTCGGGGGCATAAAAATGTAAGGCAAAGTTAACCCTGTCATTTGAGATTCATTAACGCTGCATGTTACTTGAAATTCAAGCATTATCACTGTCCTTTGATATGAGTGTCAATGCTCTGTAGAAGGCCCTAAACTTTAACAGGAAAACAAAAAATGTTTGTTTTATATATTGACTTTAACAGCACCATTTTTAGATAAAAGATGGTTCTCATTTTTCAACTGTTCTTCATCACTTAACATTAAAACATTCTGCAACAGAACTGATTTGCTCTATAGAAGTAACTGCGGCATCTCCCCTATAAGACTACACATTTCAGACTCACTTTCTTCTCTCAAATGGTCATGGAGAACCTATGCCATGCCTGGAAACTTTGTCATTTGCTCTTCCTACAAAGCAACAGTTACTTTTAGCTTACCTAAAATCTTGGATTCAGGATAAGCTACTGTTAAAGCACATATTTCTGCTGGGTCAAAATTTCGTTAATTTGAAATTTTGCGAATGTTCGCGAGGTTTAATCTTCGCGAAATTGTAAAAATAGTATCCTACATGAATTTGAATTACATTAATGGTAAATATTTATGTGAGGATTAATTTTCGCCAAATGAAAGGCCTCGTGAATATAGCGAAAATTAAACCATCATGAAAATTTCTGCTTTTACAGTATAAGTATAGGCTGATGGTCCTGCGTCTGTTGTCAACAATTTATCAAAACAATTTTTCCAGTGGTTAGAATTACACCAAACTTGGTCTGTAGAATCCTTGCAAGGTCTCCTCTAAAATTTATTAAAAGAGGAGCACATGGCCCCTGTTAGGGGCCAATAGTGCGAATAATAGAAAAAAACAACTTTAAAAATCTTCTCATGAACCATTCGATAGATCTTCCTCAAACATGGTCTGTAAGATCATTGGAAGGTCCTCTCTCAGGTTTGTTCATATAATTATGGGCACTTGACCCCTAAGTTTGAGCTAAAATTAGAAAAATCTTCAACAACTTCTTCTAATGAACTGATTGATGGATTTCTGTCAAACTTGGTACATAGAATCATTTTAAAGTCCTCCCTCAAATTTGTTTAAAGTGGGTCACTGACCTGTTTTATGTTTCTGAAAGTTTTATTTAAAATATTACCAGTCACGATTCACTGTGTCATTTAATTGTATATTCAAGGTCAAATAGACAAGGTCAAGTGAGCAACATTAAGGGCCATTTTGGCCCTTTTGGTATCACTTTAACTCAGTATATTACAGCTGTACTTCAGTATTAGTTCACATCCTCAAGAATATGGTATACATATATAATTTCTTAGAAATAACTGACAAAAGAAAATCTAAATGGATTTACTATAAAATCAATATGTGTGGCAAATTTTAAAATCTAGGCATGATCTGAATTCCATAAAATGTATCAAATCTCATTTAGTTTCATCATCTACAAATTTCTGTCCCCATCAATGAAAGCCTTCAAGTTGACTGAAAAATTTATTTACTTAACACAAGAGTCATGACTGCCTCGGTTCGGTCTTCTGAGTTTTACAGATTCCTTTAACAATTAAGGTGATGGGTCATGCATGGTAAGTATCTGTGAAATTATTTTGGGCCAGGGATTTCTAACAAGCAGATGGTTTCCCACTATATACATATTGGGAAAAGTGACATCCTGTGGCACTGTATGCCATTTTTTTGATAAATCGAAATAATTTTTACTATCTTGGTAGAAGGTCAAAGACCATTTGTATGAAATGATTTAAAAATCGGGGATGGGGTTAAAACTGACCAGGAGACCTTCAATGTTTCCACTATATACATATAGGGAAAAGTGACCTTGCCCTCAGCACCATATCCATTGACGAATAAGAATAATTTGAACAGTCTTCATAAAGGGTCGCTATAGGAACATTTGTGTGAAATAATATTTTAAAATTTGGCCAACTGTTTCTGACAAGAAGATTTTTAAAGTTTCCAATTATAATATTACATATAGGGAAAACTGACAACCCTTCTGGCTAGCATGTTTTGGAAAAATTGAAATAATTTTAACAGTCATGGTAGGGGGTCACACTGTGACCATTTGTGTGAATTATTTTAAAATCAGGCCAGCAGTTCCATACAAGAATTTTTTTAAAGTTTCCACTTTCAAACATACAAGAAAAGTGACCTCGCACTGTTTTTTGAAAAATCAAAATAATACTTATAATCTTGGTAGAAGGTCACATAAAGGACCATTTGTGTGAAATTATTTTAAAATCGGGCTAGCTCTTTCTGACCAGGAGATCTTTTAAAGTTACCACTATAAGTGACCCTCTAGTGGCCTGGTTTCATACTGACGAATAAGAATACATAAAAAGGTCACCAAAGGAACAATTGTTAGAGACTTACCTTAAGCCCTCTTTATACAAGGGAAACAATCTGTTACTAAAGTGAAATAGTTGAGTGAATACCGTTCTATCTATATTAAATCAATGCAATGGAAAAGTAAGCTATCTATATTAAATGCTATGCAGGATAGCACAGTCATGCAACTAACAGTCCTGAAATTGTTTTCTTTGATTTTCTCATATTTCTATATATTTTTCCTATACTCTGATGGTATGGGTAGCAGAGATTGTTCTCTTTCCAGCAGTAGCTTTTTCAACATATTGTACCTTGTGAAATTCTGTGAGTTTTGACTTTTTCAAAACTAGATGCCCACGAGCAACATGTCGAGCCCGCGAGCTGTCAAAAGGACTAGCAGTTGCACATGACACCCTGTCTCATTGAGGCAAACATTTATGCCAAATAAAAAATGATTGCAAAAAGTTACAATATAAGTTATTTATAGTAACAACAAAGGGAAGTAAATCTTTAAAAAAATCTAAGTCCACATAAAAATCCTTACCAGTAGAGACAGGTCAAAATACACCTCAAAATTGGATGTAACATGCATATTGTACTACAGAAAAGTGGTCTTGATTTTTCCCTACGACCAGTAATAAAAAAGTTACAATATAAGCTATTTATAGTAACAACAAAGGGAAGTAATTCTAGGTTCTTGCACATGACACTCCGTCTCATGATGGTGAACAACTGTGCCAAGTAACATCAAAATCCCTCCATGCATGAAAAAGAAATGCTCCGGACAGTCATTATTGAATTTAACCTTTGACCTCAAAGTGTGACCTTGACCTTTGAGAAAGGAACCTGCGGTTTGCGCATGACATTCCGTCTCATTGAGGTTAACATTCATGCCAAATATAAACGAGATTGCTCCATGCATGTCAAAGTTATGGTCCAGACAAACAAATCCGGACGGACGCACACACACACATACACCGAACAGCCATTTGGACAACTATGTCTTCACTTTCGCAAGCAGGCTTGACAAAAATCGTCTGTTTGTTGACAAATTTCACCACAAAAAATGTCACAATTTCCCCAGGGCAGTAATTGACTTGATTTTTACATAGTTTCCTTTTCAGACTGTAGTAATTATGCATGTTTTTTTGTGGCCTAGAGGTAAAAAGTGCAAGATCTGCATGAGGTGTTAAGTCAATAGTAACCTAAGCCTTAGTATACAATGAAGTCATAGCGGAGTTGTCTCCA
This sequence comes from Mercenaria mercenaria, assembly GCF_021730395.1. Taxonomy (NCBI): domain Eukaryota; kingdom Metazoa; phylum Mollusca; class Bivalvia; order Venerida; family Veneridae; genus Mercenaria; species Mercenaria mercenaria. The sequence continues at coordinate 64,355,987 of NC_069377.1, read as the reverse complement.
TTTTTTTCAAAATGTTTTTACCCAGGACCACTTTTTTCAGATCAAATAACTCTTTTTCAGAATATGATATTTTAATTATTTTTTCAGACTATATACTTTGATGCAGTTAACTACAAATATATCTAAAATAGGTAGTGCCTACTTGAAGTTTGTTTTTTTAGTTCCACTGACTACATTTGAGCCGTGCCATGAGAAAACCAACATAGTGGGTTTGCGACCAGCATGGATCCAGACCAGCCTGCGCATCCGCGCAGTCTGGTCAGGCTCCATGCTGTTCGCTTTTAAAGCCTATTGGAATTGGAGAAACTGTTAGCGAACAGCATGGATCCTGACCAGACTGCGCGGATGCGCAGGCTGGTCTGGATCCATGCTGGTCGCAAAGCCACTATGTTGGTTTTCTCATGGCATGGCTCATTTGTGTAAAATTATTTTAAGACTGGGCTTGCTGTTTCTGACAAGATTTTTTTAAGTTTGAAATATATACATGTTTTGTTGACAAACTGAAATAATTTAAATGTTCTTGGTAAAGGGTCATACAAGTACCATATAAATTAAGTAAAATTATTTTAAAATCGGGCCAGCAGTTTCATACAAGAAGATTTTTAAGGATTCCACTATATATACAAATAGGGAAATGTAACAAAACCTTGCGGCAGCTATGATTTTTGACAAATCAAAATAATTTTCAAAATCTTGGTAAAGGGTCACACAAGGACCATTTGTATGAAAACATTTTAGAATTAGGCCAGGTCAGTTTCTGATGAGGAGATCTCTAAAGTTTCAACTATATACATATAGGGGAAAATGACACAGCCTTATGGCAGTCATGTTTTCTGAAAAATTAAAATCATTTGAAAAATCTTGGTAGAGGATCACACAAGGACCATTTGTATGAAATTATTTCCAAACTCAAATGGACTGGTGGTTTAGGAGAAGATGTTGTTTGAAGATTTTTTTTGCCCCTATTTGTGACCAAGTGGAATGGTTTGAATAAATTTTATTTGTGTTTAAGATAACTGACAAGGGTTTTGTTCAGTGTCCTACTGACACAGTTTAGGGTGCTGACACTCTCGTTATTATTTCAGACACCAGTGAGAGTCTGGGTATAACAACAAGCCAAGGCTTTTCACAACATGATCTAATTTGACGTGATTCTTGAGTACTATATTTGAAAACAACTGATATTGCATCATGACCTTACGTAATATCACTGATACTACGTAATGACCTATGGGGATTATAACTACTGATACTATGTAAAGTCCTATGGGGATAATACCAATACTACGTAACTACCTATGGGGCCACAAATCTGAACTATTTAATGCCTTTAAAAACCTGCCATTTTCAAAATAATTTATGCTATTAACTTAATATCTTTGTTCTGATGCATTCGCAATAACTTCCCAAGTCTGAAATTTCATAACACTAGGTTCAACATCATTGTCAAGGTTCGTAAAATTGTTTATTACCATTTTTTTACAAATGGCATTCTTTTTAAGGGGGGACAACTTTATGGAATATTGGTAACCAGGTATATTTTAAGTTCAAGTAGTATGGAATACTATGGCACATTATCCGTTCGTTTGCTCCAAAACCCCCAAGGACACTTTTTCCCCAATAAAAAGGTGGGCTTAGTAACCCTCAGTTGAAGTGGTAGATTTGAAATTGTCCAACCCCTAGTGCTTAATATCTGAAACTACAGCAAGTATATAAATGTGCCCTTACATTAAAAAATTTATACATTTTAAACATGTTAAACAAATAACTTTTGAATTGTGAATGCAGCTACACAAAACTGTTAGTTTATATATTTATTCAAGTTAAATTCCTTTGATGAGAATTCTACATCTAATGTTTGTATCGAAAAATAAAACTATTGTAGTGAAATATATGCACTGGGTTCTACATCATGTTTAAAACCAATGGGTTTATTTACCTTTCTGATAGGTGCCATGTTCGTTCATGTTAAATGTCACTTTTATTTTAAATATTCATTTGAAAAGTGAAAATTATATCCCCAAAAATGTATTAACACAATGGTACAGCAAGAATACAGAACATACTTGCAAAATTGATAAATACAAGGAAACTAGTTATGTATTTATATAACATCTTAGTGCATGCATACTTACTACTTATCATATATATATATAGGTCAAGTTCATGACTAGATATTAAACAAATATTCTACAGTTATAGTAAGCTGTTGGACTCTAAATGACCTTCCAAAGGAAGCAATTTACCAATTAAAGGTGGTTGTTCAGACTTTGGTAAAGTAATGTATTTGTTTAAAACTTTAGCCCAAATTGTGGTCACTCAAAGCCAAAAAAATAGTTGTGTTTCTGGTGGCATATGGCCAAAAAAGTAGCTTTTTTTCATTATTAGAGATCTAGAAAATAAAGTATTAAGTGTTCAACAGTTTAATTCTTTAATATATTACAACTGAATATACACCACATTTCTGTTTGTGGTTATATTAGTTCTTTCGTTTTCCATTACAGCTGTTGTAAGTGTACTCAAATTTTGTCTTGCAGGTTCTAAACTTGTCCTTCTTTCTAAATGTAGATCCTGTATTGAAATGTATAAGTTGACATTGTCAAGTTGCAGAACTAAAACTTATCAAACAGAATAAAATGACACTTGTCAAACAGAAAAACATGCACACAAACTGGCAATTATTATAATTACTTGGTCAGGTAAACATAATTGGTATTGTGTGTAAAAAGTAACATGATGCTAAAATTGAAGTTTTAAGCAAAGAAAAAGACATTCAGTCATACTGAATCACCCTCTTTTCTGGAACAGACTGTGATCTAGAGAACCAGAACCATTTCTCTATCCATTTCCATACTAGAAGTCTAATGTCCAATGCCATCTACCAAAAATTATTTTTCATTATTCATTTAAACGGTTTTAGACCTTAAAAATCCTCATATTCACGTATTTAGTCTGATATGTGATCAAAATACAGCCTTAGTTGCATCCTGCTTGGTATCAAGTTCTAGGTGTATCACCAAGTATAGTTTAGAAAACATTACTTGTGTAAAAAGTCACGTACAGCAACCTCCATGTTTCCAACCAGTCGGTACATAATATTTCATAAGCTTGCAATAAGCTTAGACAGTCATAAACCATCAATCACTGTATAACTGACGCCTTTGCGAAGAAGCCACACATATCAGGAAATGAAAAGAAGAAGCAAATACACTAATGCATGAAGTCATTACCAAGACGTTTTGGGTAGTATAATATATAGCGCCGCAGTTTTGTTTGATTTTGAAGTCAAAACATCACCAATGTCCATATACTGTTGCCTATAGTCATTCATTTATCTAAGCTAAAAATAATTTACAGTCAGCTGTATAAATTTAATAAACATACTCTATGAAGTCAAGAACTATTGCAATATATTCATAAAAGATTTGCATTTTGACAATTACATATTTAGTCAAAATTTATAAGAAAAGCAAGTTTGTAAAATTATTATTATTACCTCCCTTTGCAACCAAGATAGATTCTGAATGCTACAGGCTGTTTAAAAAGTTGTCTTTTATATTAGGTTCAGATTGCTGAAGGATTGAAATATCTATGAACTGCTACATCAAAAGAAATCCAAATTTTAAAGACTTTCATACTAAATGGGGGTATTTACAAACTTTCATAACAAGAGCTGTCTGATGACAGCGCGCTCGACTATTCGAAGAATTGATTGAAGAATGGGGTCAAAATATTTCCACGGATATTCAGACAAAAGAAATAAATAGATTAGACAAACAATGATCCTGTATTACTTTGATTTCGATAAGTCTTGCACTAAATGGCAATACATAAGCCAATTTCAAAGTCCAAAAAGGGCCATAATTCAGTCAAAATAGTTATGTACTCTTGCCTACAGATGTAAATCATAATGATAAGTAAGTGTTCAAAGTTTAAAAGCCATATGTCAAATAGTTTTGACAAAACATGGACTTGTATGAAAACAGAACCAATTTCAAAGTCCAAAAAGGGCCATAATTCGGCCAAAATAGATGACAGAGTTAAATATGTTCTCTTTCCTACAGATAGAGACTATTATACTAAACAAGTGATAAAAGTTTCAAAGCCATATGTCAAACACTTTACAAACAAGAGGACCATGATGGTCCTGAATCGCTCACCTATCCCCACATGACCCAGTGTTGAACTGAGTATGACGTCGTTATTTCTATTATTTGACAAAGTGACCTAGTTTTTCAGCACATGTGACCTAGATATCATCAAGATAAAAAATTCTGACCAATTTTCATGAAGATCCATTGAAAAATATGGCCTCTAGAGAGGTCACAAGGTTTTTCTATTATTTGACCTAATGACCTAGTTTTTGAAGGCACGTGACCCACTTTTAAACTTGACCTAGATATCATCAAGGTGAACATTCTCACCAATTTTCATGAAGATCTCGTGAAAAATATGGCCTCTAGAGAGGTCACAAGGTTTTTCTATTTTTTCGACCTACTGACCTAGTTTTTGACGGCACATGACCCAGTTACGAACCTGACCTAGATATCATCAAGCTGAACAGTCTCACCAATTTTCATGAAGATCCATAGAGAAATATGGCCTCTAGAGAGGTCACAAGGTTTTTCTATTTTTAGACTTACTGACCTAGTTTTTGATCCCACGTGACCCAGTTTCAAACCTGACCTAGATATCATCAAGATGAACCCTCTGACCAATATTCATGAAGATCTCATGAAAAATATGGCCTCTAGAGAGGTCACAAGGTTTTTCTATTTTTAGATCTACTGACCTAGTTTTTAAACCCCACGTGACCCAGTTTCGAACTTGATCTAGTATCATCAAGGTTAACATTCTGACCAATTTTCATGAAGATCCATTGAAAAATATGGCCTCTAGAGAGGTCACAAGGTTTTTCTATTTTTAGACCTACTGACCTAGTTTTTGACCGCACGTGACCCAGTTTCGAGCTTGACCTAGATATCATCAAGGTGAACATTCTGACCAATTTTCATGAAGATCCATTGAGAAATATGGCCTCTAGAGAGGTCACAAGGTTTTTCTATTTTTAGACCTACTGACCTAGTTTTTGATCCCACATGACCCAGTATCGAACTTGACCTAGATATCATCAAGGTGAACATTCTGACCAATATTCATGAAGATCTCATGAAAAATATGGCCTCTAGAGAGGTCACAAGGTTTTTCTATTTTTAGATCTACTGACCTAGTTTTTATCCCCACGTGACCCAGTTTCGAACCTGACCTAGATATCATCAAGCTGAACATTCTGACCAATTTTCATGAAGATCCATTGAGAAATATGGCCTCTAGAGAGGTCACAAGGTTTTTCTATTTTTAGACCTAATGACCTAGTTTTTGACCCCACATGACCCAGTTTCAAACTTGACCTAGATATCATCAAGGTGAACATTCTGACCAATATTCATGAAGATCTCATGAAAAATATGGCCTCTAGAGAGGTCACAAGGTTTTTCTATTTTTAGACCTACTGACCTAGTTTTTGACCCCATGTGACCCAGTTTCAAACTTGACCTAGATATCATCAAGGTGAACATTCTGACCAATATTCATGAAGATCTCATGAAAAATATGGCCTCTAGAGAGGTCACAAGGTTTTTCTATTTTTAGACCTACTGACCTAGTTTTTGACGGCACGTGACCCAGTTTCGAACTTGACCTAGATATCATCAAGGTGAATATTCTGACCAATTTTCATGAAGATCTTGTGAAATATATGGCCTCTAGAGAGGTCACAAGGTTTTTCTATTTTTAGACCTACTGACCTAGTTTTTGACGGCACATGACCCAGTTTCGAACTTGACCTAGATATCATCAAGGTGAACATTCTGACCAATTTTCATAAAGATCCCATGAAAAATGTGACCTCTAGAGTGGTCACAAGCAAAAGTTTACGGACGGACGGACGCACGCACGGACGGACGGACGACGGACGCCGCGCGATCACAAAAGCTCACCTTGTCACTTTGTGACAGGTGAGCTAAAAATATGAACTGGTACGAAAAACTTAACCAAGATTTCTAAGTCAAAAGGGGCTATGATTCAGCCAAAATTTTTGATGGAGTTATGTGCTCTTGCCTATAACTGGACATGGTGATGGTAATCAAGTGTTGAAAGTTTCAAAGCTTTATCTCAAAAGACTTAGTCTAAATATGAACTGGTACGAAAAACTTAACCAAGATTTCTAAGTCGAAAGGGGCCATAATTCAGCCAAAATCCCTGATGGAGTTATGTACTCTTGCCTATAACTGGAAATGGTGATGGTAAACAAGTGTTGAAAGTTTCAAAGCTTTATCTTAAAAGACTTTGTCAAAATATGAACTGGTACGAAAAACTTAACCATGATTTCTAAGTCAAAAGGGGCCATAATTCAGCCAAAATCCTTGATGGAGTTACGTGCTCTTGCCTTTAACTGGCCATGATGATGGTAAACAAGTGTTGCAAGTTTCAAAGCTTTATCTCAAAAGACTTTGTCAAAATGTGGACTGGTACGAAAAACTTAACCAAGGTGTGACGCCGACGCCGTGGTGAGTAGGATAGCTCTACTTATTCTTCGAATAGTTGAGCTAAAAAGTGATAAAACATACATTTCTAATACAGTTCTAACTCTATCAGCATACATACAGGCAAGCTCTAGCAAAAAGCAAGGACTTTTCAAGGACATAATAAGCTTCTTTACGAAAGGGAGAATACTGGCAAGAGAACAGTCCCCGGACAGTAGTAATCACCGTCCACTCTCCCTAAATGTTTTATTTTCACATTTTGTTTACTGGTGATTGTTTATCATCAAACAGATGCATGTTTTCTTGACAACTGTTCAGTTTGTTCTTTGTATAGGTATATGTATAACTTAAAAAATTCTAAGACTCACAACATAAGTAGGTTTTTATTAGGGATGGCAACGAATATTCGAATATTCGTTCATGACACGAATATTCGAATACTGTTTCACTATTCGAATATTCGGAAAAAATAAAAGATCATAAGAAATAAATAAAAAAAACAAATAAAAGAACCAGTATGTTCGTCTATCTAATTTACCAAAAATGCTTTCATATACGCACAAAAATGGTTTCTGTCGCTGTCAGACGTGTCACTTTGTATATTAGCGTGCCGAGATTGTACATCGCTATGGTGATGACATCGTACCCTGTAGCAAGTACTAATTGCTTACCTTTAGAAATTTTATTGGTCCCCAATTGATGTAAATCCGTAAACCCGCTGCAAATCGCCTTGTTTTCGGTAGGTGCGAACCGCATGTAATTAAAAATCATCAGAAAGCACTTGAACTTATGACTCGGATTTCAATCAAAGTCGATTTAAGATGTATTTGAGTAAAGAAAATTGCCGAAAAGTGTTGAAAACATGTCAAATGTGATGAATATTATCTTTATGATCATCCTCTTGATAATAAATGCATTTCGTATGAAAAAGAGTAAAATCTACTCAATATTCAGACAAAGGGTAAAGTTAAGCAAAATATATCTTTTATTAGACTCCCCCACCCCAAGAGTCTTAATTTTACACCTCGTTTAATTGAAAATATTGTTCATGCTATTACGTTCATCTACTGTCAAAATGCAAGCAATGTCGCCTGTCTTTTTAAAGTATTTCACGTGATCATCCGATAGGAAGTCGACTACGTGTAATATGTGTGGAGAGAACCTTACTTACGGGAGGGCTACATCCATGTAAAAATAAGTAAAACCTATATAAATTATATTATGTAAATGAAGGCAAATAACAAATATTTTATGTTCAACAGATGAACAAGCGATGAGAACGATTAGTCAATCTTAATTCGTCAATGGCTGAATTATTTCCGGTGTAAACGAAAGTAGAATTAATGCAGGTCGCTGTTTAGCAATTCATAAGATTTTGAGTTGATTTGTTGATCATTTGATGACCGAATATTCGAATATTCGTTCGGAAGGTTGACCGAATATTCGAATACCAAAATTGCTATTCGTTGCCATCCCTAGTTTTTATATTATCACTGAGCATGCATAAAAGATGCCTGTCCAGGGCCAGAGGCATTTGTAATAGCAGGATTTTGCATTAGTCAGACTCGCAAACAACATTATCATTACGTAATGAGTACTGGTATTTTCTGTCTATACGTCTAGGTCTCGATTTATATACATGAGAAAAACAAGTGGACGGCCATTACTGATGACAGTGTTTAAAATGTGACGATTTATGTACCCCTTATTGGGCCCCTTGAATGTGCATGAAAGCGACGTCATTTCTCAGAAGACTCCTTAGCTCTAGCAGTCACTACAAGGGACCAAGTTCCCTCATCTGAATAAAGTTGGGAGAGGACTACAGGATGCTACTGACCAAGGGTTTACTGTTACACAATATGTTTGTATAAACAGTTGACAGTGGATGATGGAATAAGGCCGATGAACACCAGACCACTGGACCATTCGCCTATGAAAAGTAGTAGCTCAACCCAAACCTTTGGTTCAGGTGAGCTAAAAATTCCATAGTTTCACTACTTACCACAGACTGAATGTTACTTTGTTGTACATTTCCCAGTAGAGGCTGCAATCCAGCAAAACATCACCTACAACACAAACAAGCTGTGAAACATACAATCCTCCATCCAGTAAGCTGTTTTTGCTGTACTGCGTGTTTCCATACATTCTACATTTACAGTATAGTGATCTTATTTTTGTACAGAAAATTTTATGTCACCATTTGGCGAGGACATCAGCCAGTAACAAGCAGAGGTCTGGTATTAATTGCGTCAAAGTCTCCAAAATAAAAAAGTTCATTTATAATCAACAAATTTCTGTCTTTAAAATCCCCTTATAAATAAGGAAGCGGGACAAAAATAAGAGCCACATTATTATGAAATTTAAAGGTGCAAAATAAAGACAAATGAATAGACATAAATCTTAAAAAAAGACTAAACATTTTGTTATAGTACTAAACATTATGATAGCCATGCAATATTCCCTTGAAATCAACACAAGAACAAAGAAACAAATGATTGTTTCTGTATTTTCTTAGACTGACATGGGTGGTCATTTTGTCCTACTTTCATGTTTATCGTTTTTCCATAATTGGTCGGAAATTCTCTGGGATCACGTGATTTTAAAATTGTTTCAAACGAATATCCGTTTAAAGACACGCGACAAAATAACTGTATTTCCATGATGGTAATTATACATGACTTGCACGAAAAATATGAAATATACAAAATTTATGTATAAAATTGACAGTGACATATATTAGGCCAAGACAATGTGTTTAATGTCTAAAATCTTATTAAATTAATGTAGCCATATGTACATAAATCAGTGTATTAAGGTAAATTTCAATCACATTTTGTTTCGGCAGTGTAAGACAGTTATTCATTTATATTCTTAAAACTATACTGATAAGAGATTAACTGAAAAAGTTTGCAGACGAAGTTGTAAAAACACTTTTATTCGGGAAGGGCCTGAATTGTCCTCCAACAAACTTGTAGTATAGCTGTTTATCACCTGTATTATAAGAATGATTTTCATGAAGGTTTTGTGAGTTACAAAACTGTTGAATTCCATGTGCTCAATTTGTAAAAATCACGTTATCGTTTAGGCATATAATATATTTTGCATCTATTTATAAATTATAGCCTCGTTTCGGAGGATTCTTCCGAAAAAATCCTAAGATGCTCGACGGTTCGTAAGCAGTCGAAAACATACTTTCGGTTTGACATAGGCAACATTTTTTGTTTATTTGTTAGTTATTCTTGAACATATTCATGACTATCTGGTCAGATCTGATGCAGTGAGCCATATTTTCAGTAAATAGGAAGTCTCAGCTACAAACTCTGGTTTTCATATAATACTCGTTCGGGTTTTAGTAATGGACCTTTAACTATAATGAACTAGAAAATGCTTTTGTAAAAAAGCGCATGTCTCCCCCAATGCAAAGTCCTGTAGGCAAGAAGTCAATAGGGGTCAGGAGCGAAAGTCAAAGACACTGATGGTTGGCTGCAATAGGGATCATCTACTTGGCATGTCCAGTCATCCCACTAAATTTCAACACTCTTGGCCTAGTGGTTCTCAAGTCACTGTTCATGCTCCTGTGACCTTGACCTTTGATCAAGTGACCTCAAAATAAATAGGGGTCATCTACTCTGCATGTCCAATCATCCTATTAAATTTCAACGTTGTAGGTCAAGTGGTTCTCAAGTTATTTCCAAAAAATGATTTTACATGAACAGGCCACTGTGACCTTGACCTTTAATTGACTGACCCCAAAATCAAAAGGGGTCATCTACTCTGCATGTTCAATCAACCTATGAAGTTTCAACATTCTGGGTCAAGTGGTTCTCAAGTTATTGATCGGAACTGGTTATCAATGTTCAGGCCCCTGTGACCTTGACCTTTAATGGAGTGACCCCAAAAACAATAGGGGTCATTTACTCTGCATGAACAATCATCCTATGAATTTCAACATTCGGGGTCGAGAGGTTCTCAAGTTATTGATTGGAAATGGTTTTTCCATGTTCAGGCCCCTGGGGCCCTGACCTTTAACAGAGTGACCCCAAAACGTAAGGGTCATCTACTCTGCAACAATCATCCTATGAAGTTTCTTCATTCTGGGCAGTGGTTCCAAGTTACTGACCGGAATGAGTTTCAATGTTCATCCCTGTGCCCTAGACTCTTTCACATGAGAGACCCCATAAATCGCAAGGGGTATCTAATTGCTCCAAATCCTAATAAGTTTTATATCAACAATTTCTGTCTTTCTCATTATTGACGCGGAAAAATGGTTTTGAATTTAAGGCAAATAGACAATTGACATAATTAAAGAAAGACCCTTTTAAAATCGATAGCGTCAATCCTAATTTCATACAAAACAAAAACCATGAACGTTTCATCACTGACTGGGTCATTGTTCCTAGTTCATTGATCGAAATGGTTTTTCCATGATTCGGCCCTTGACCTGACTTTTTGACGATACCTAAACCCAAAAATCATTAGTGGTATTACTCTTCACGACAATATGAATGAAGTTTCAAATTACAGTGGTTAGGAGACATTGTTTATGTCGAAATTTTTAAATGTGTAGCCCATACTTGCCCATTAGTGAAGTGACAATTTCAATCAATTTGGGGGTCATTACATTTCATGACCAAAACATCGTAGAGATTACTAAAAAATTTGGTCAAGAAGTTTCACTTTATTTGGGAAGGCTGTTTCCATCCAGAACCTGTGACTTTTATCCTTTAATATACAAATCATAGGTCATACAAAATCGTTCAACCAAATTCATCATTGAAAATCAATCTGGGCAACATATATTTTCATCTATTTATCGAAATTTTCAATGTTCGAGGACTCCTTGAAAAACCGAGACTTGACAGGGTCGTACGCATAAAACATACTTTCGGTTTACTAGCAACAGTTTAGCTATATTCCTTAAATTTTGACTATCTGGTCAAATTGATCTCCATATTCTCAGAAATGAAGTCTCAGACACGAACTGACAGGTTCAAAACAATATCTCCTGGGTGAACATAATTATCTCTAATAATGGGTACTAGGAGTACATCAAGATTTAATACAGCTTAAAAATATTCTTACATTGTGTACAACAAAAACAAGAGCTAACTGCGGGCAGAATCACTTGACTATTAAAAAACTTTGTCACTAAAAAAAGTTGAAATAGTGAAAACATACACATAACAAGGACTGTCGGAGGACAACAACGCTCGACTATTCAACAGCCTTAATTGTCAATTGAATTAATATTAAAGTCAAAAAAGGGACATAATTTTGTAAAATTGCAAAACAGGGTTATGGAACCTAAACAACACACATCAGCTCATGACAATGGACAATTGTGTGAAGTTTCAATCCATTCCCATAAGTGGGTACTGAGATACCAGCTTACATACAAAAACTTAACCAAAAAACTGCTAAGACAAAAAAGGGGCATACTTTTGTAAAAATAAAAAGCAGGGTTATGGAACCTGTGCACTGCATGTCAGATCATGACAGTGAACAGGTGTGTGAAGTTCCAATCTATTCCCATTAGTGGGTACTGAGATTGCTATGAATAGGGCAAATGTAAATATTTGGTAATATTACTAACTGGCTATATATATAATATATGGTTTTCCTATCACTGAATTGCTCTGAAAATAGATGATTTTTCTAAACACTGAGTCTCAGGGTCACTGTGAGTTTGTACTTTGACCTACTTACCCCAAAGCAATCAAGGTTACCTACTGAACACAACATAGGCAATCATCTTATGTCATTTGATGATTGTAGGCCAGTTTTCATAAGTTTAAATATATTGAGCAAAAACCACTTTCAGTGCCAAGGTCACTGTGACCTTGACTTTTCATCTACTGATCCCCAAAACAAAAGGGCAATTATCATTAGAAGTTGGCCATTGTGAGACCAAGCGTGCTGTATTCTTTTGTATTCCCACGATGGTAACTGTACATGGTTTACATGAAAAAAGTACGCCCATCGGCAGAATGTTGAGCCTGCCAGCTGTCAAGTGTGACCTTGACCTTAGACCTAGGGACCTGGTTCTTGTGCACGACACTCCATCTCAAAATGGTGAACATTCATGCCAAGTTAAATCAAAATCCCACCATGCATGAAGAAGGAATGCTCCGGACAAACTTCAATTTGACCTTTGACCTCCAACTGTGACCATGACCTTTGAGATAGGAATATGGGGTTTGTGCATGACAGGCCTTCTCATTGAGGTAAACATTCAAGCAAAATATAAACAAGATTGGTCCATGCATGTCAAAGTTATGCTCCAGACAAAATGGGACGGACGGACGCACGCACATATACCGAACCGCCAAAAGTGGCGACTAAGTCGAGCTCACCGCAAGCGGGCTCGACAAAAAATTGAGAAATAATTGGAAAAATAACCCGGCTGTAAATGGGTAGGCAGAAATTTTCATTTATTTCTATTTTTTTTTTCGAAGCCAATTCTTGCAATTCAACTTGACAGTTTTGTTAAGAAATGGACGTGACTTACATTTCAAATTTTTGGTATGAAAACGATCATTATATTTATAGAAATTCTCTAATAATTAATGAACATTCTGAGAAAATTTTGATCATTTGGTTTTAAAGATGTATCCTTTCGGAGCATCTGTGTGAAATTTCCGGGTTCTACATTCTTTCTGAAAAAAGATATAAGCCGTTAAACATGTATGAGTGAAATAACATGACTGTGAAAACGGCCGGTGGTTACATGATTTGCAGTAGGTAGTCGTTGAACTCGAATGGGCTATCGAGAATGTTTAAACCTTCAGTGTCAAGTTGACCCTGTGACCTTAGATGTGGACCTTTGGTTTTTCTTACTTGCATTTTACATATACCATCTCAAACAGATGCTGAACATTCATGCCCAATTAAATCCCAAATCCACCATGCATAAGCTATGAATAGCTCCGGACAAACTTCTTTGACCATACCTCCATAGGTTGAGCAATATTCTTTGAGATAGTAATAATGGGTTTGTAATGTCAGGACTTCTCATTGACCGTACTGTAAAGAAAATATTTAAATCAAGTGTCCTGCATGTCAAAGTTATGCTCCAGACAAAATGGGACGACGACGTCACGCACATATACCGAACCGCCAAAAGTGGCGACAATCGAGCTCACCGCAAGCGGCTCGACAAAAAATTGAGAAATAATTGGAAAAATAACTCTGCTGTAAATGGGTAGGCAGAAATTTCATTTATTTCTTTTTTTTTCGAAGCCAATCATTGCAATTCAACTTGACAGTTTTGTTAAGAAATGACGTGACTTACATTTCAAATTTTTGGTATGAAAACGATCGTTATATTTATAGAAATTCTCTAATAACTAATGAACATTCTGAGAAAATTTTGATCATTTGGTTTTAAAGATGTATCCTTTCGGAGCATCTGTGTGAAATTTCCAGGTTCTACATTCTTTCTGAAAAAAGATATAAGCCGTTAAACATGTATGAGTGAAATAACATGACTGTTGAAAACGGCCGGTGGTTACATGATTTGCAGTAGGTAGTCGTTGAACTCGGATGTGGCTATCGAGAATACAGGCGTATTTAAACCAGTTCTGTTGTCATTTTATGCCCTACTGTGTCCCTTCTTATGATGTTTCATATCTTTTTAACATATTTGAGTTTTTTTGCAATTTACTTCGTCTTTATTTGTGTATAGCTTAGTTATAACCTCTCTAAACAGATGATCACATGTATTGACATACTGCCGTTTGACTGATGCCCATTAGGGGTAGCCGAATTCAGAGCTCTATGTATATATCTATGTATAGCTATGTCCGGACTCGTAATTTCTATATGCACGGATCACTTCACATCATTCGATAGGTTGAAAAAGCAATATTTCTTGTCCGGAGCATGATTTAGTATTACATGACTAACTTCTTTTAATGTGGACTTTCCTGTGGGACTCTTGTACTTGTTTTTTAAATAAAAATATTAAGTATTAAGTAGCTGATTTACAAGTATTGCTATTTTGCATTGATATTAAAGCTTTGGTCATTTGGTTCACGTAATAAATGAATTCAAGTTTCAAAATCTGTTCAATGCTGTATTGTATTGCTATTAAGGAGGTAGGTTACCTTGTTACCAGGGTAAATTCAAATTAGTTGAACCGCAATGTTTTTTTGTATTTCGTGTAATTAATGTTTTAACTGCTATAATCCTTAATTTCGTTTATCTCTGTCCCTCATCAATACAAGTTACTTGATCATCAACAAGATTTGAAGAACATGACCCTTCAAGGTATATTGTAGTAATTTGAAGAAATTAAAATTCTATATTTAACATTTTCGCAATGTATTTAGGGTTTACAATTGTTTCGATGTAAAAGTAAAGACATAATTGAGTTAATTCCACTAGACACGTGTAACTTTCAATATCACTTACAAATGATATGTCCGGCTACCATGGTAACACGGCATTTCTGTATTTAAACAAATATTACGAAATGTTTTTCACGCTCAGTGCATTTTTAAAAACATGCGAAATATTGTAATATTTTGAGGAATACCAAAGGTTCAGAACAGTTCCATGGAATAGCATTCCGTTAAAGCTATGCCATGCAAAAAGAGATGTCTTAAAATAGTTCGATTCTGCTTGTTCTATCGTAATTATCTTTGAAAAATGAGTAAGTATTATTTGTATTGAAAGTACAGTGCTTTAAAATACTTATTTACAGCATAATGTAATATTTTCATGATATTTGCATTAGATACCTGATAACAAAATGTTCTGTACACTTAAGAATACTTAAACATGTACCCTTGCTTTCTGTAACGCATCTATTTTTAACACTGAAAAAATACTTACATGCATCTTTATGAAATCATGGATATTTGGTTGAAAATTGGCAAATAAAGAACCGAAGTTGGTGATCCTTAAATAGACCATGTCAACGCTTTTGAATTTTACATTTGATATATAGTCACCCAGCGTTCGATTTCCCATTGGTAACATCAATTTAATTCAAGAAAGCCAACAATTTTCTACTGAAATTTCAACAATTTTAGAGCTAGTTTTTAGTATATAAGTAACACATTACAACGAAACTGAAAAATGGTATTACAAATCAAACTGTCCAATTTTTATTTGAAAATAGCCATAACCTTTCACCCAACTATATTCCAAATAACATTGGTTACCATCATCTATTGTCTTGCATTCCGCATAACATTTCAATATAACTACATAAAAGAAGCAAAATATTGATTACTATTCAAAGTGAAAGCTTATAAAAATATTGCAGCAAATAATGGCTGTTTGAAATAGTTCAAATAAAGGAAATGCACAGAATTACCTACTTTCAAAATAAAAGCTATTAATTTTGCGCGGTAACTGACACGTAACGTCATGACGTCCATGACGTCATTTTAAAGCAACAATGTTTTGAAGCCCTTCTGCGGCAATTTATTCATTATTTCTGTATCAATAAACCATTAAGCATCAGATCGGAGACAGGTTCATGATTTTTTTTCTGAAGAATGGATATACGTTGTTCTCCCCTCCCATCCTTATACTTTACATTTAGTTTGTTGTAAACGTCATCCTAAATCGTCATGTTAGCTTCCGATTGGGCATGCACACATACAAATATTAAGGTAACCTACCTCCTTAAGTAGCCAGGATATTGTATACAGACAGTCAGAAGTGTTTGAAGGATTTTAAGAGATTGTGCATCATCTAGTTAAAACATAATGACAACAGACAAGGTATATAAGGAGAAAGAATTGAACTTTGAAATGGGAAAATTTGGATAAAGAACTAAAAATGTTTGAGTTTGTTATTCCACAACAGTGTTATATAAGTGTTACAAGTATTCTATCTATTTCAAATGATGACATGTTACAACAAAAAAGAAGTCTAACACCTACAGGGGTGAACGAGGATCGGTCTCTGGTAAATTAACCACATTCAATTAATTACTGTGTAATTGTTTTTACTGCATATGTGGATTTAAAACACATGACAAGATTATATGTATCATTTGCTGCATATTTACTCAAATGAAGAGTTTAAGTACAGAAAAACAGGTTCTCTTACGAAATAGTCATTAGCACGGGTGGTAAACGCGCAATCCCATTCCCACTGGGAATACGCTTAAAATAGGTTGCGCGACTTCCGGTGCTGGTGTTGCGCATCAATATTTGCAAAATCGAGGTAGGTGGGTTTTTGTTTTTGTAAATAATGACAATTTACGAATGTTTTCGAAAAAAGCAAAATGCTATTCAACACAAAAATGAATAAAGATCATATGTATGAAATACCAAATTATTTATTTAAGAATCAGCCCTGATATCACGAAAACTCGTTCGATCTGTCAAAAATGTATGGAATCATGAAAAATGCAAATTTTCTAACTCTTGTGCCTTTTTTCTGGAAATATGACGCTTCTAATGATCAAACACGTGTAAAATAGTCATGAATATTACATACACTTGAATGAAATGCTGCTTTTGGGGGAAAGATTGGCAAAAAACAATCGGGAATGGGGTTGCGCCCCGGGAATGGAGTTGCGCGTATACATTATATACATTATGATGTATACGAGCAACTCCATTCCCGGTGCGCAACCCCATTCCCGATGATTTTTTGTCAGTTATGTCCCCCTAAGCAGGATTTGAAGGAAATGATTTTGATACCCCTTATTTCATAACAGTTGAGTTATCATAAAAAGCATCAGATGTCCTCATATTAGGCATATGAGGTCAGAAACTGCCATTTTTGTTGATTTCATACCCTTTTCACGCTTCGTGTCGCCAGAGTTTTTGTGATAATAGAGCCGAATCATAAATTACAAACTAGATATTTTACATATATGATGTATCATCATATTTTTGTCGAATAGCATTTTCTTTTTTTCGAGAAAAATTATTCTTGTCTCATAATAAGCAAAATCATAACTTCATATACCTCAATTTCGTCTTCTTTTACGCGCAACACCAGCACCGGACGTCGTGCAACCCATTTTAAGCGTATTCCCAGCAGGAACTGGATTGCGCGTTTACCACCCATGGTTAGAGGAAATAACAATATGTAAGGTAGAAATGTATAAAGATGTTATCCTCTCATCTTAGCATATGTATGCATTTAATTTTAATATTAAATGTATGACATTATAAATTAGACATAATTAATATTCAAAGATATTCAAAAGATTGACTACCAGAAGCAATCATTAACACTTGCAAAAACCACAGTAAAAGTACTTCTATAGTAGCCTGAAAGGACACCTTGGATCTTCTTCCACTGTCAAAAGCTGGAAATGTCACTATACAATCTAAAATATGTCGGTGTGACTGTGAATCCAACTAACTAAACAAAACTTTTTATAATATCTTTTGTATGGTGAAGAAATGGCAATAATGCAAGTGCTTGGTAAAATTTAATCAGGGTGCGAAGGAATACAGTAATATTTGACAAAGCCGCTTGAAATGAGACAGATTCACTTTCATAACTGATTTAGTTTTGGTAAAATCACTACCAATAATAAGTTTAACATACAAAGATATGCATATTGCCATCGGAGTTAACGGATAGTCCATAAATGCCAACAGCTGAGTTCAGTGACAGTATAACCAGCCGTTTCTGACAGTCATAGTTTTTCAACCATACATGTTTAAAGGCTAGTATCTTTTCTCAGAAAGATTGTAGAACCCGAAAATTTCACGTAAGATGCTCCGAAAAGATACATCAGATTCTGTTAAACCAAATGATCGAAATTTTTTACAGATTGTTCAATAAGAAAGACATTTGCTTAAAACTTTGGAATTTTGTAACATTTTTCAGACCGAAGAAAATGTTAGGAAATTTCTATAAATATAATGATCATCACTCATCAGGATAGCCGGTTATCCAGTGTGAAGTATCTAGTTACAAATTGACAGTGACATATATTAGGCCAAGACAATGTGTTTAATGTCTAATAATTCATTAAATTAATGTAGTAGTATGCACAGTACTTGAAGTATTAAGGTGAGTTTATACCACACTTTGTTTCTACAGTGCTAACTATATTCAAAAGAGATTGACTGAATAAGTTTGCAGATTAATTTGTGAAAACACATTAATTCAGGGAGACCTGTCATCTTGTAGAACCAGTATCATCAGAATGATTTTCACAAAGTTCATGCGGGAGGAAAAAGTAGATCACTCTTTAAAAAGAAGTTCAATAACACTTAGGTTAAAGATGTAGTTAAAAAAAAACTGTTTCAATTTTGTATTTGAACTCCTGTTAAAAAGTTATGCAGGGGTGACATAATTTTGTTATAAATCAATACATGACAGAGTACTCTTCTCATTAACCATATACTCAAATGAAGCATACTGATATATTACAATGATATATTTTATTGGGACTTTATACTTTATTCAACTGAAGGAACTGCCGTTTATCATTAATCAACAGATGCATCAAAATTTCAACAAAATAGAAGTAATGGATGACATTTGCACATGTGTAACAATATGACATTTGTAATACACAAAATGCACTGCAGGGTTTTGATCTCGATAACTTATACAAGTTTAAGGTATGATTCTCTGAAATCTTAGAAAACTGAAACACAGATGAAATGGAAACAGTCATCTATGATCTATCTATTTAGATTCAGCTCATACTGGCGAAAAAAGTAAACAGTTAGGAGAGTTTATTACCACCTTAATTTTTGTCACATGCTTTGAAAAGTATATAATTATATGTTTTAGGTCAGTAATTTCCAGATAATACACGGCAATTTTTTTTTGTCTGGCTAGGTATGCAATTTAGCCTATTTAGGCCATTTTTGTCTCAAACTTTAGTATCCTGAAACCGAAATTTTACTTGCTTTTTTTTCTAAGAAAAACAATAGAACTGGCAGCCTGAAAATGTGACATGATGAAGTGCTAAGTATATGCAATAAATTCTACATCTACACCTCGATAGCTAGTGGTAGAGCATCCGCTTCGAGTGCTGGAGGTTGTGGGTTCGATCCCCGGCCGCGTCATACCAAAGACGTAAAAAAATGGTACTAGTAGCTTCCTCGCTTAGCTCAGCATTAAGAGAATAGTACTAGGACTGGTCAGCCCGGTGTCAGTATAATGTGACTGGGTGGGGTATCATGCCACGTCTACGGCATGATATTTCAGTGAGGCAGCACTATAAAGTTGGGCATTGTGCTCACTGCTACAAGTAGACACCGTTGTTTATATGACTGAAAAATTGTTGAAAAAGATGTTAAACCTACACACACACACATACAGTGCACTGCCCAAAAATCAATTCTGATTATGACTGGGAGGCTCTTGTCTGGGACACAGACTGTTAAAAGATGAGCAAGCTCATTAGGTGCAAGATAAAAAGAACCACAAGTACTAAGATTAAAAACATGATATAGATTAGAAGGTTACAGTTGCCAGATCAGTAGGTCAAAGGTCAAGGTCACAGTGACCCGGAATAGTTAAACGGTTTCCGGACGATAACTTGAGAATGCTTGGGCCTAGGATCACAAAACTTAATAGGGAGATTGATTATGACCAGCAGATGATCCCTATTGATTTTCAGTTCAGTAGGTCAAATGTCAAGGTCACAGTAACCCCAGACGATAACTTGAAAACGCTTGGGCTTTAGGATCACAAAACTAATTAGGGAGGTTGATCATGAACAGCAGATGACCCCTTTTGATTTTGAGATCAGTAGGTCAAATGTCAAGGTCACAGTGACCCGGAACAGTTAAACTGTTTCTGGATGATAACTTGATAACGCTTGGGCCTAGGATCACGAAACTTAATCGGGAGGTTGATCGTGACCAGCAGATGACCCCTATTGATACTGAGATCAGTAGGTCAAAGGTCAAGGTCACAATGACCCAGAACAGTATAACTTTTTTTTCCAAATTGAAGCTAGACATGAGGGCCCTGAAGGCCCTGTATCGCTCACCTGAAGAAAGTAAGTCAGTAGGTCAAATTCATGGTCACTGAAGTCAGTTTTAAGATTGGTGTGCAAAACTGTACATGTCATCCATATTTCAAGGCTGTATCTTAAAAAACAAAAAAGTACATCAGTAGGTCATATTCTACATGACTCAGATTCGAAGATGACCTCAATATCATCAAGGTTAAAATTCTGACCAAGTTTCATGAAGATACAGTCATAAATGTGGCCTCTAGAGTGTTAACAAGCTTTTCCTTTGATTTGACATGGTGAGCTAGTTTTTGACCCCACCTGACCAAGATTTGAACCTGACCTAAAGATCATCAAGATTAACATTCTGAATAAGTTTCATTAAGGTATGGTCATAAATGTGGCCTCTAGAGTGTTAACAAGCTTTTCCTTTGATTTGACCTGGTGGTCTAGTTTTTGACCCTGCATGATCCAGATTTTAACTTGACCTAAAGATCATCAAGGTTACAATTCTGATTAAGTTTCATGAAGAAATAGTCATGAATGTGGCCTCTAGAGCGTTAACTAGCTTTTCCTTTGATTTGACCTGGTGGCCTAATTTTTGACCCAACCATAACAAGATCTGACCTTGACCTAAAGATAATCAAGGTTAACATTCTGACTAAGTTTCATTAAGATATAGTCATAAATGTGGCCTCTAGTGTTAACAAGCCTTACCTTTGATTTGACCTGGCGACCTAGTTTCTGACTCCACTTGACCTAGATTTTAACTTTACTTAAAGATCATCAAGATTAACATTCTGACCAAGTTCATGAAGATACAGTCATAAATGTGGCCTCTAGAGTGTTAACATGCTTTTCCTTTGATTTGACCTGGTGACCTAGTTTTTGAACCAACCTGACCCAGATTCGAACTTGACCTAAAGATCATCAAGATTAACATTCTGACAAAGTTTCATGAAGATGCAGTCATTAATGTGGCCTATAGAGTGTTAACAAGCTTTTCCTTTGATTTGACCTGGTGACCTAGTTTTTGACCCCATGCAGATGACCCAATATCGAACTCGTCCAAGATTTTATTGAGAGCAACATTCTGACCAAGTTTCATTAAGATTGTGCCAAAATTGTGACCTCTAGAGTGTTAACAGTCAAATTGTTGACGACGACGGACGACGGACACAGCTCAGGTGAGCTAAAATTTAAAATAAAAATGCTTCAGTCTAGGATCACATTTGATGCGGAGGTCACTTATGACTGGTAAATCACCCATAATTATTGATTTGACTCAATGAATTCAGTACAAAAACATCCAGTGCACAGTAACCAAATAATTTCTGTTCCTTGTGCAGTTACTGAATGCATAAAGGGGGGGAGGCATTTCATATTCTATGAGCTCTTTAGAAGTGTTTTAGATGGACTCTGAAGGGTCAATGATGTAAAGATACAGTAGGCTCAAGTCAAACAGCAGCATGCCTATACATGTGATCAGCTGTTTCATTGAACAGGAAGCTATGACCATTGACGAGTCCTACACCAATAACATGCTGTGAGCTAGACAATTGATCAATTTGACAGATGACCTCCCTTTCTTATTTGTATTACATAACAACATACGTTTAACAACACATTTACATGTAAATAATAAAATATACCATGAAGGCATTATTTAATTTTAGTCAATACAACTCAGTATGAAGAGTGCGAATGGAGCTGGTAACAACAACCAACTCCAATGTTTATATTTTGCCTCACTGCTTCACGTGTTTGGCCCAGTTTTCTCTTTTTTGACAGATGAAGTGAACCGCAATATAATATAATTAAATCGATTTTCAGCATGAATAAGAACCAGGACTGGAATTTTAAAGATAAATAAGTAATTTTTTATCTAAATTAGTTTGCAAATATTACCTGTAGAATTCCTACACTCGGTTAAATTTTTACTTTCCGTGTCTTCCCAGATTTTAACAGGTGGCCTTGACCAGATAAAACAAACAATCTGATTGGTTAGTAACCCGACGGAAGAGTTTCTTCCCTTAGACGAAATACAATGGTCACAAAGATGATCTTTCTTTTAAATCGAAGTTTGGTCAATCATGTTGGTTAGGAACATTAGAAATTATATGAGTTTTTGTTTCTAAACTAGATCTATCCAAAGAAGTATAAAATAAAATTATTATTATATAGTTCTTTGATCTTAAAAATGCCGATTCAAGAAAAAATAGGTATTTATAATTAGCAAAGAAGTATTTATTTTTATAACTCTTTGTAATTAGGCAGTTTACCTCGAGTATTTTTAGCGTAACAAACGCTTTTCGATTTTTCAGTGTAAAAAATAGTAAAAACAACTAATTCTCATGTGTTTCCACAACATAACATAGTCTGTCAGTTATTAAGTTTCAAAGTTTTCTTAAGAAATAGGCCTAGATAGCTTTAATTTCCTGTTAGATCTACCTTTTTTTCTTTCCGGTGCCTCTAATTAGAATGAAAGTGATCAGTTTGAATGAAAATTCAAATTGATTAAGTAAAAATCATATCAAGGCACGAAATATAGTAGGTTTACTTACACCTGTTTTTTTTCTATGTCAAAGATACAACTCCCTGAGTATGCCAACAACAGTCCCCAAAGTGCTCTCAACGCATAGGCCCTAGAAGCTGCTTGAATTAGATCTATATATTGGAACAGAGTCTAAAACTTATATTCTGCACAACAATAAACAAACCCCTTGGTAAAACGTAACACGCAAGCCAAAAATAAAAAGATAAAAGAAACAGTGTAAAAACTCTCGCCATCTGCTAAACTGCAAAGTTTTGATGTTGAACATTTTTGTTCCTGTAGCCAGGCTAAATATTTAAACGGTGAAGCTTCCACGGTGTCCCAACTCGTGAGTATTTATTGCTTTTTATGACTTTGCAAAATGAGTCTTTGATAAATCACTCGAGCGTAACCTGTAGGTGCAAAAATGGTATTTTGCACGTGGCACACGGGCAATTCAATTTTTAGTCAAAACTTCGCGATAAAATTGTTCTGAATTAATTTTCTGAAAGAGAAAACAGCAAATAATCTGCATGTATGGGTCATATCAACGCAGCGGAGAGGGTCCGGGTCGTGGTGATGCTTGCAGCCGGGACTTCCATTCGGCGGGTTCGTATATACTCACTGAAACATGTTATTTTTTAAATATTGTATGCATATAGGGTAACTACTGTTGTGTGAAATCACAAGCCTGACTGTTCATTTCCACTTTTTAGCTCTATATTACACTTGAGTTGCATATATCAATGCCGGTATAACTATAAGACACTGTTTGCGCGCAGTATATCAGGCGTTAAAATGCATTCATAAAGTCGTTTAATGTCAGACATAAATGAAATATAAAATATAGTTCAACGAAAACGAGGATTCGTGCATACACAATAATTTCATCATTGCCTATAAAATGCTCTGATATCATTAAAAAAATCATTATAAATGTCTATCGTCGATATATGCTGTGTTATTTATAAATAACGTAAACCGAGTCTAACATTTTAGGTTGCGAATATCTTCAACAGACATCGCAAGACTATCCAGCTGAGATTCCATGCAACTGGAAGTGTAGCCGATCTTCCTTGACGACCCAGATGCAAAGTGACGACACATCGCCAAGATCTTTACATTCAAGTCACTCATCTGCGAGAAAGTACAAAAACTGCAACAGACACTGCAAGCATGATGTTGGGAACACACTGCCGTCCTATTTTGTCTCCAAATCGTCATGAATCGCGTGAGAAATGGCGGCTTAGGCACCTCCAGCAACGTCTACGTTAAGTTTATGAAATAAAATTTTGGAATAGATCCAATAAAAGTGACAAATCGATGAAAACGTCAGGTGGCTTGGTTCAGACACCCTATACTAAACTCAAGAGCAATCAGATGAATACATGATAACAACTAATTCCACATATGACAGGGTCTCAGATGTGCAAACTACTGGTTTAAGATCTTTGGAAATCAGACAAACCTGTCCGTTCATTTGCTTATTTTGAAAGCCCAGGAAACTGACTCCGGCGTTACACACAACTCTGTAGTCTCCAATTATTATAAATTTTCCTTTTTTAAAGTACCTTCATCTTATGGAACTATCTTCCATCGGATATTGTTCTGCCCACGCTTGTATCTTTCAGGCAGGCAATACGTTGCAGCAAAGTGTTGTTACTTTTACTTGATTTTACTGTAATAATTCTTGTTTGTGTATATATAGAGGATATTACATGAGTGTCTTTTCATATTGAATTTATTAAACGAGTTGAATAAAATAATAAAATGCGAGGCTCTGCCGAGCATTTTATCAATTTTATTTAACGAGTTTAATAAATGCAATGTGGAAAGTCACAAATGTAATATTCTTTTTATCACATGTTAGCTTTTCCTGTCGAAAACTCATACATTCCACTTTCTTTTACTATATAAACAAGTCAATTTGACCAACGTCTCCAACGCTATAAATGACGTCGACGTCAAAGCTTTATTACGCTAGAGTATTATCATTATTACACTCCCGCGACGTCAAACATGTGATAAAACACTGACTTATTTTCTCACTGTCAATACTTTTGTACATTTTTGTCACGAGAAGTATCAGGAGAGGTACTGGAAATTTCTGAGATACTAGTACTCTAAAGTGTCTCCAACCTAACTAGCTTAGTATTTATTGGTCTTTCATACCAGGCACGTTATAGAACACTACTGTCATTTGTATGTATAGCGTTGTTTGTCATGAAAAGTACCCTGGTATGATGAGTGTTTTGCCTTGCCTGTAATATTAAATGAATGAATAGATAGACGTTAGACACGTGTCATTCTTCAAACGATGTGAAATATATGCAGTTGATAAAGAGGTTAATGACGACCAGTAATCTTACGAAATATGATAAGCCCAATGGTGATAAACATGGACGTCGGTGGCTAATGGATATATCATTGACTATTCTAAGATTGACTATGTAACAGGTTTCAAACATTCTTTTACTAAATGTTCCCATATGTTAAAATATATCGTGGATAATATATAAAAATAAATCGTGGATGCATTGCAACATGCCGAAGCTCAATGCTGATTAAACGGAGGTAATGTTATACACATGAAAGCATAACTCCAAGTACATTGAACACGTATTGGTGAAGGTCGGTGACTCTGTGATAAAATTCACAAAATGTATTAGGAATCTTGGTGCTGTATTGGACAACAGTATGGATATGGAACAACAAGTCAGCTCTATGTGCCGGGCTGGATGTGCACAACTAACTACGCAGAATAGGTCACATCAGACGGTATCTTATCTGTGATGCCACAAAGACCC
Source organism: Mercenaria mercenaria (assembly GCF_021730395.1). Classification (NCBI taxonomy): domain Eukaryota; kingdom Metazoa; phylum Mollusca; class Bivalvia; order Venerida; family Veneridae; genus Mercenaria; species Mercenaria mercenaria. The sequence continues at coordinate 64,330,199 of NC_069377.1, read as the reverse complement.
TTGTCAACAGCCTGGTTACCTCACGGTTAGACTACTGTAATGCCTTGTTAAATAGTATTCCAAACAGCACATTTAAAAAGTTGCAACATGTCCAGAACACGGCAGCTCGCGTCATCACTAAGACGCCCCGTCGCAATCATATAACCCCGGTTCTGAAGGAGCTCCATTGGTTGCCAGTGAAATACAGGGTGCAGTACAAGGTTCTGACCGACACCTTTAAAGCTCTACACAATCAGTCCCTGCCTATATAAAGGATATGATAGAAGTTTTTAAACGGGTCAGAAACCTAAGACACAAGACACGCTGTCACTGGTTATGCCAAAAACTAAAACCGTGATGTATGGAAATCGCACCTTTTCGTTCACTGCTCCCAAGCTTTGGAACTCCCTTCCCGTCAAGATCAGGGAAGCTCACACGATGGCTGCTTTCAAAAGCCTGCTAAAACCCACTTCTTTGTACAACATTTCGTTAATTGACCAATACATATTTTTTCTTTTCATAACACAGCGTAGAACAGTATTTTATCCTAGGGTCACTTAAATACTTTTAAATATGTATATAATTATGTTTGTCTTGTTTTATCTATTTGTTTTACATTCTTGAATTTTGTTAATGTGAAATGCATTTTTTGTTCGTGTTGAATTCGTATTTGTTTGTATTGTTTGCAGTTTATTCTGTAAAGCACTAAGTCTTTTGAACGTGTATATGTACATGAAAAGAGTGCTGTATAAATGTGGTATAGTTACATTTTATTAACATTGCAAATTAACCAATAGTTAAGAAATTCGAAAATGAAATACACGAATACGCAATTTTAAATAAAATCTGGTGTGTTTTAAAATACCCATATAAGTTTAGCATAAATTGCAGTTCAAACAATACCCAATTGACTTTGGAAGCTTATCTGTATGACCATATTCCCCAGAGTACATAACATAGATTCTCCCTTGGCGGACAATCATGTCATTAGTACAGAGCGTTATATTCTTCTCGTAGTATACCAGTCTCTGTGTATTATAAAAAATGGTGACAATTAAAAAAAAATAGAAAAGTGACTAAAGTAATCTCGACAGAAAAAGCAATGTATCACAAAAATCTCTTACTCCTGAACATGGACGAATATTATAATATTATCCTGGCTGGAAAGGGGTGGGTTTCCAAACAGCACTGTGTTGAGGCCAATATCATAATTCTGTAGATTAAGTGGATAGATGTCGCGACAGACATTGTATAATCTACAGTCGAAGAAGAAATGAAAGTTTGATTCAATTGTTCCAAAAGGGAAAAATATTTTTCATCAGGAATGTTGGTTGGACGAACCGCATTTAGCGCGAAGTTTAGAGTTTTCTGCTTCCAACGTCATAATACAGTGGTGTTTTTGTTTTTGATTTGTTTATTTGACTTTTAAATGCTGACAAAGTTGAGCAATTGCGGACATCTGCTTGTAGTTGGTTGCAGTAGGTAAAAAAAAGTCGTAATATAAAGCAGATTTAGCATGTATGCCATGTATGTCGTCAGTTTTTTAGTGAGTACAGTGAGTTACCAACTTCAGGAATCAAAGATAAGAGATAATCCGGTGATTATAAGGTGTTTGTTTGGCCTGCATTTTATAAAATAAAACGAGCTTGTGCTTATATCTTCTGTCCGATAGAGATTCCCGAATGATGTACCAATGAAATGGGCTTTGTTGCTCAAAGATCATACGTGCATGCTCGTTTTGTATTTTGTCAAATTCGTACTGAGCACAACTGCTCCAAACAACGTCAGCGTACTCTAATATTTGTCGAATAAATGATGTGTAAATATAAATAAGAATATACGGTCTAGAGAGTATTTTAATTTTTGCATGATATTAACCCGTGCCCATGCCTTGTCTGTGATGTAGCCGATATGTTTGTTTAGAAAAATATTCAACAGCCTTGTCAATAGAATTAATGTAAAAGTTTAATAAGGGACACAGTTTTGTAAAAATGCAATACAGAGTTATGGAACCTGTATGACGCATGTTCGCTTGTTACAACGGGCACATGTGTGAAGTTTCAATAAATTCCCTTTAGTGGATACTGAGCTACCAGCTTACATACAAAGATAAACCAGAAACAGCTTAAGTCGAAAAGGAGGAATTATTTTGTAAAAATGCAAAGTAGAGTTATAAACCTTGTGCAATGAATGTCAGATCGTCACAGTGAACAAGTGTGTGAAATTTCAATCCATTTCCGTTAGTGGGTACTGAGATACCAGCTTACATACAAAAAAATAATAACCAAAAATTGCTAAGTCGAAAAGCGCGCAAAACTTTGTAAAAAAGCAAAATAGAGTTATAAGTGGAACCTGTGTAACGTATATACGCAAGTAAGTTTATCACAGTGAATAAGTGTGTGAAGTTTCAATCCTTTCCCACAAGTGAAACTGAGATACCAGCTTACATACAAAAACTTAACCAAACGGGATGCCGTCGCGAACGCCGAGGCCAACGTCGACGCATGGGTGGGACCAATAGCTCTACCTATTCTTCGAATAGTCGAGCTAATCACCAAAGGCGGAAATTGTGACAACACACAAACGATAGCTTCTATAAGTAAGTAAGTAAATTGTTTATTATTGTGACATGTGCATAAACAATTTCATCATAACACATAATTATATATACAACATGATAGCACCCGGCCCAATGGACCTATAAGTCACCAAATCAGATAATCAGTATGTACAAAAAGCCATATCAAAACATGAAACATAATAATCATAGTTTAAGTAAGTACGGAATGAAAGGATTCTGGTTCATGTGAAAATCTAGTGGATGGACTACGATTCAATAAAATAAACATAGATAGGATAAATATATACATCAATTTTATAGCATATATAACATTGATATCTTTCTTGTTTACGTAATTATATCAGCTCTAGCGATCAGTGTTAAGAATATATGTGGTTTCTTCTGCAAAGATATGCCTTAACAATATATTTGGACACTTTTCGTGGAAATTTTACAATCAAGTGTGCGAGTCTTTGCTCATTCGTTAAGTTAGCGAGAGAATTGTCTGTCAGTAAATTTTCAAATAGTTCATGTCTAATAGAATTATATAAGCTGCACTCTAATAAGAAATGTGTCTCTGTTTCAATGGACCCGGATTCACAAAGTGTACAAAGTCTGTTTTCTACTGGTTCACCAATATATCGACCTGTTTCTACGCGTAGAGGTAAAATACCAGTCCTGAATTGTGCTAACAGCGATCTTTCGTTTTTTCTCAGGTTTAGACATAAATACTCCTCAGTCTTAAATTCTGATTTAAAAAGTTTATATGTCCTCAACTTTGAAACGTTCTGTACATCTTGTGCCCAAATGTTTGAATAATAATTACTAATCAGTGATCGAGCAAATGGGAGATTAACCGGCGTTAAGTTGTCAAAATTAGTATTTAATCCCAATGTGTACATAACGGTTTTAAGATCACTAGACCAGTTATTGCAGCACTTTCTATAATCCATTTCAAACACTTTGTACGTAAGTCTTTCATTGTCCATTAAAACCAAACGATTCCAAAGGCGTAGAGCAGATGACCATCGGCGATACCGACTTGGTAACCATCCCGTGTCTCCTACCATTGCAAGCAATATATGTTATTCTATATGTTAAGGATTTTATAACAGAGTAGTTCACTATCAATTTTCATGGACAATACATGGGTCATTAGATGAAATGAGGCAATGGCGATCAGGAATAGTTTGACCTAAAGCGACTGTTAAATGAAAATAGAACTGCGACTTTTGTAATGGCTGAAATAAAAGTACTTTGCACTCATTATATATTTCCGTGTATAGCTTTTTCGGAATAAAATACGAATATCTGCAAATGTATTTTCCCCGCAAAAACCTAGGGTGGCCTGGCCCGGCCTATTCAAAAACGGGACTAAATGGACCAGGCCAGACAAGACCAGACAAGGTCAGAGCCGGATTGGAACAAGCACACCACACAGAAGAATTTAATTCACTATTCAGTTGGTCTTAAATATCTAAAATAAATGAACTGCAGTATGAAATATGCATGCGCCAAACTTCTCTATAGTCTATGAGTGAGTCACCAGTTACCGCTTCATGTCACTTCGGCGTCTAATTGTGTGACGTAAGTAAAGACGTCATACGTCATGAAAATAAAACGCTGTCTCGATAGTGACCGTACATGTGTACAGCTGTTTGAAGATAGAAACATGGAAATAATATTCTGAAGCGTCCATTCTTTTGAAACGAGGAGTCTTGGAACCATGGCAAAGAAAAATGTTGGAAATATCTATCCATATCTTTTAGTGGACCAAGGCCTAAAGAAAAACCAGGCATCGGATAGGTGGGTGATTAATGACCATAATAGTAGATTCTATATCAATAAGATGGTTGGATAGGGCTATACGTATTTTAGTTATCTTTCAATGTAGGACGAACAATAGAATAATTTCAGATTTTTATTAAAATAGATCTTGTAGATCTAGCGTACAATATCATTCAACACAAAACTCATTCCAAACAAAATTAAGTAGATCACAAAAACAGGTTATGCCACATTTGCAATATAAAAATTTTAATCTGTGTTCACCACTAATTCTGGTATCCAGCTGCAAGACAGAACTCCTGGACTAGTATGCAACTACCATTAAGTTAGTAATACGTTAAGTCAATGATATTAAAAAGAACGGCATGCGAAGTCACGCCTGTGATAGTAATCTTCTGTGATAGTAATCTTCTGTCCTATAATTCTTCAACAAGAAACAACTTGACATTATTCTTTTAAAGATTGTCACGCGCTAAAATGGCTTTAATGTTAATGCCAGTTTTGAACCTCTAATGCTTCATAAAATGTTGTTCGCTAAAATGCCGTCAATTAGGCTTACAGTTAGGGACAACCCCTTTACCCATTTTTACTGCATTTTTACATTAGTCCTTGCCTTAGGGAACTGTGTCATTGATATTTGAAAAAAAAAATGTTTACCTTTTCTGTATTGGCAAGGGGTATAACCACCTGCCGGCAGAAAATGCCGTGATGCGGATCCCGCATATAGAATGCAGAAAACGTTCGGGTACATCGGGTCACCATTGTAAGCCTTGTTAAGACAGATATTGTGTTCCCTTCAGTGATCTTTTATCTTTTTGTATCTATAAAGACTATGATCATTACTTTTTTATCGGTCTAGTCTAGAGATTTAAAAGATCTTTCCAAAAGGTATAGGTTTATTTGTTTCCTAAATGTAATAAAAAGATACAAAACCTCTGAAGATTTTAGTAAATAATTCCATAAAGCGGTATTCACCACCTTAAATCCATGTTTTCGCAGACACTAGTTCAACCCAAATGGAAAACGCATCAGTAACCTCACTCACTGACTTGTTCAATTACAAGATTCTGCGCTTGGTTAAGCCTGACATTAGACGCACAAAAGTTACAGCCACCGAATTAGTGGCTATTTGATCTGAAACTGAATCATTAACCATATTAGCCCGGCTTATAAATTCTAAAATATGGCCGAACCTTGCACATTTTAGTAGAGATTTAAGATAATACATTTCTTAAAGAACAATACCTGAAGATAAATTCTGGATATGGAACACTCGAATCAGTCAACCATGACAGCCTGGGCAAACTGTTTTATGACGTCATCTTTAGAACTATTGAATTCGTAAAAATAATTTGATCATGTTCAGCAACGTTTAAAATTGTATCGCCCTTTTCGAAATTTCTAATAATCTGGTGACAAAACAATTGGGATAAGTAGAGCTTCTCAAAGTAACATTATTTTAAGAACTATCAAAGAAAGGTTACTTTTGGAATAATTTGCATGAACAGGAATAAGTTATCTAAAACGACGTATCACATTTCTTAAACTTTACATCCTGTTTTCAAACAATGACAATTTTTTTAAAAATTGTGTTATAGAAAAGAGGAAACATGTGTTCATAATTAAATTATATCGCTTTAAAATTCTTCCGACTATAAATGCCTTTTCGGGTCATTTTAAACTTGTCCACACATACGGGAGAGATGCCTCATATTTTGCTCATTTTAAATGTTGTATATTTCTTTCTTGTGGATACGAACTAAACCTCGTATTTATGTAATAATCAATTTCTTTCTTGTGGATACGAACTAAACCTCGTATTTATGTAATAATCAATTTCTTTCTTGTGGGTACGAATTAAACCTCGTATTTATGTAATAATCAATTTCTTTCTTGTGCATACGAATTAAACCTCGTATTTATGTAATAATCAATTTCTTTCTTGTGCATACGAACTAAACCTCGTATTTATGTAATAATCAATTTCTTTCTTGTGCATACGAACTAAACCTCGTATTTATGTAATAATCAATTTCTTTCTTGTGCATACGAACTAAACCTCGTATTTATGTAATAATCAATTTCTTTCTTGTGCATACGAACTAAACCTCGTATTTATGTAATAATCAATTTCTTTCTTGTGCATACGAACTAAACCTCGTATTTATGTAATAATCAATTTCTTTCTTGTGCATACGAACTAAACCTCGTATTTATGTAATAATCAATTTCTTTCTTGTGCATACGAACTAAACCTCGTATTTATGTAATAATCAATTTCTTTCTTGTGCATACGAACTAAACCTCGTATTTATGTAATAATCAATTTCTTTCTTGTGCATACGAATTAAACCTCGTATTTATGTAATAATCAATTTCTTTCTTGTGGATACGAATTAAACCTCGTATTTATGTAATAATCAATTTCTTTCTTGTGCATACGAACTAAACCTCGTATTTATGTAATAATCAATTTCTTTCTTGTGCATACGAACTAAACCTCGTATTTATGTAATAATCAATTTCTTTCTTGTGCATACGAACTAAACCTCGTATTTATGTAATAATCAATTTCTTTCTTGTGCATACGAACTAAACCTCGTATTTATGTAATAATCAATTTCTTTCTTGTGCATACGAACTAAACCTCGTATTTATGTAATAATCAATTTCTTTCTTGTGCATACGAACTAAACCTCGTATTTATGTAATAATCAATTTCTTTCTTGTGGATACGAACTAAACCTCGTATTTATGTAATAATCAATTTCTTTCTTGTGCATACGAACTAAACCTCGTATTTATGTAATAATCAATTTCTTTCTTGTGCATACGAACTAAACCTCGTATTTATGTAATAATCAATTTCTTTCTTGTGCATACGAATTAAACCTCGTATTTATGTAATAATCAATTTCTTTCTTGTGCATACGAACTAAACCTCGTATTATGTAATAATCAATTTCTTTCTTGTGCATACGAACTAAACCTCGTATTTATGTAATAATCAATTTCTTTCTTGTGCATACGAACTAAACCTCGTATTTATGTAATAATCAATTTCTTTCTTGTGGATACGAATTAAACCTCGTATTTATGTAATAATCAATTCATACGTAAATCTTAATTTGAATTAAATACTTTTCTATACTTTTACAGCGATATATTACTTGATATAACATAACGAAGAACAATGTAGAGTGGTTAATTTCATAACTATTTCGCAATAGAGATAGGCTAAGGGATGGAATATAAAATACTAAGAAAAGCAGACCTTTTCTAATTGTTAAAAAGCAAGAAACGTATATAAAATTGAAACAAGAAATATTCCCTTAAAGAATATTTGTAGGGATAGGTCAGAGAGACTGTATTTGTACCGCGATGTTGCATACAGCTGTAAACTGTATGACAACATGCACGTACCAAATCTCCTAGCCCCATACTTAGACTTTTCAAATACCTTTTAAATTACTACATGTACATATTTCAACTCATTTAGAAAAGTATATTGTTAGTAAAATTTAAAAACTACAGCTAACTGAAACATGCAATATCAAATACTTTTATTCACATCAATGCCTCAATTTTGCAACCCATTTAAAAGCGGCTCAATAAAGAACTTAATATATTTAAGTATCTAGCTCATATTTTACTGTTTATTGTAGTCATTTTAAACATTTGCTTAGAATTCCATTTTTAAAAGTGGCACGTGAGATAATGTTTAGACACGAACTAATGCAAGTTGATCCCGATAAGGTAAAATATCCGGAAAGAAGGTAGGTTGTGTGTGTGTGTGGGGGGGGGGGGGGGGGGGGGGGGTAAGAGCGAGGGGGGTTCTCATCCGAATATACTTTTTAACTGATGAATAAAACTGAACATGCGCATGTTTGAAACAATTTCCTTGTTTTTACCTGCCAGAGATACATTAGTCTATTATATAAATTAATGAGAAAAAAATGTATGATTTCCTTATAGTGTGGCGACTTTGATCTAACATATTTATATCAAACTGCATTTTACCAGTGAGATGATACACTGTGCTAGTCTGTCGTATGACTGTAGACAAAATATTTATAAATGTACTTTTACATATGTTTCTAAGTCAACAAAGTACATTACAACTTGGACAGGCTACCTCATTAGTATATGTTAAAATTGCTTCTGCATCATAAACGATAAACCTATGTACCATTACTACAATGACTTTACGTAAAGGTAGAACAACTGCGGTATGGTAAATGTGTACGTTACCGGATTTGACCAATGGGGAAAACTGCATTGTGACACCGCATAAATACATTTACTGTAGGGTTCCACAGAAGTATAACTCCCAAAATATGTAAAATTAGACTGAATATTTCAAGTAGTAGTTATAAGATACACATCACTAACGTGGTTTACAAATTTATATTTTGTATGAAATACATGATTTTTATTTAAAGCGCGTGTGAAGGCTACCGTCTCGTGTAAGCTAAACACGTCCATATGTTTCATACCCAAATGTGAACCACTAAACCACAGTCTATTTCTTAATGAAAGGGAGTGTAAGCATGGTAAGATGAACATAAGCTTTTTTTACACAACTTAGTACTCTTAAACGATTGCATTTGATGAAATGAAATGAAATAAATAGTTCTACAGAAGTTAATTGGCTTTCCAACTCGGGGCTACAAATATCAGAACGTTTGGATGTACGATTGCTTACAGACGTCGCGTCTTCATTCTTTTGTGATTACGCTAGACTTTAGTCATAAGACACTTTCATGATGATGCATGCTAGTATAAATATATTCTGTAAGTTGAAAAATTTATCTATAAAAACAGTTAAAGTAATGCAAAACTGAATCAGTGTAAACAATGTTAAAGAAAGACAAATAAAAAATGTGATTATATGATATAAATAGCAAATTAGCAGTTTCCATTTTGGTATGTACTACATTGATGCGTTCGAAATACACACCCCTTAACATTTAAAACACGAATATATTTACTATAGCTGATTTTTATTTTTCACTATGGCCATAGACATTTAGGATATTAGGTCAATAACAACTCTGTTAGATTTTTTCATGCTTTGTGTGAATAAATTATGTTTTAATGTCAATTTTCTTTCAATCTAAAACATTCATTTGTCAGATATAAATATAGTTTGGTTAACATAAGAAATAAATCGCGACTTAGTACTGTTCACTTGAGTCTATCTACGTTAGTTTGCAAAAAGATAAAGAATGATACACAAATCATGCCGTTACACAGCTTTGTTAGATTTATAGAAACATTTCACTTAAAATATCACACCCATGTCTTTATCTAAATCACGTTCTTAAAAATATCGCATTTTAATTAGATATATCAAAAACATTTTGGTTCAATTCCTGCGCATCTGAGCTCTGAACTGTGATAAATCAGGTGAAAAACGACTCGACGGCCTTCTTTATTTTTATTCTTACATGGTCATTGAAATTTCATGATAAAATTTTCTGGGCTTCATTTATCCAAGTAGTAATAAACCGGACGTCATGTCACCATTTGATGTCAAAATGGACTTCATAATGCTGTCTTAGCGGTCCGCGCGTCAACCGTTGTTTATCGCAGATTCTAACACAACCGAATTCATTTTCCTAGCTGATTATTGTGTATTTTTATATATCAATACATTTTCCTGACGTCACAATTATTACGTCAGTCGCACAGGAAAAGAAATCAACACAAAATAGAAAATAGGCAAATACTAGCATTTGATGGATGTCGTCAAGGATGTACTCTAAATGCCTTCGTAACGTGTTAGAATCGAAATAACATATCAGATTTAGTGATTTGCTCTTCATTGTTTGTCATCTGATGCGTATTTTTATATCACTCGAGCTGCGCCCACGTGATATTATTTCTCATTTCTTAAATATACAGAGATTGACTACTTTCTTCTTTGTTTTACTGCAACCAAATCTAGCTATGTCAGAATGTGCAATTTATTTAATGGTAAATCGCCATGAATTATTCCACTCAATTATTGTTTATGAGACCACGAACCTTTTAATCTTGATACTTGTAACTAACCAATACTATAACACATAAATCACGGTAATGCGACAAATATGCACAATCTATTTCCATTTACCGATTACCTCCCTTTAAATTGCGTTAACTGGTTTTTTCCCCAGGAAAATGATATGTTCGATCGCGGATAATCTCACAAAAGTGTAATAAGTGTTGTTTTAAGGGTTTTGTATTGAAAAATGAGTATTATATTACAAACATTTTACGGTAATTTTGATAAAAAGGAAGGACCGGTAGCTGTTTATAAACCACAATGAATATTTTTGTCTTTTTCTGAAATATATTATTTATTTACATTATTTCAAATTTGCATTCCTATAAAGATAAATCATATAACAATCTGTCAGGATTCATTAAAAAATATAACTACTAAGAGCATTTTTATCAAAATAATGGAAGTCGTTGCGCATGAATAAACATTAGAGTAAACCTGCTTTTGATACTATAGATAGAAAGATATTAGCACAAAACACTTAAATCCAAAAAATCTTAAAGATTTATTAAAAAATGAGCAAAATATGACGATTTAAAAAGAAATTTGCTGAAAATATCCTTTATATGAGTTGTCTGCCCCTGACAAGAGAAGGTGCGAAAAGTCAGTGTTCCATATCCAGATTTCTATTTGACATAACCTTCAATCATTTTATGTTCATGGCTTGTCTCTACTAAAAGGTGCAAGATCGAATGACTTATAAGCCGGGCTATATATTGCATGCAAAATATGTGTGTATGATAGTATGTATACAAGAAAAATGTTGATGCACGGCATAAATGTTACCTTAATTAGCAAAGTAACAATGATAACTATGACAACAACAGTTTCTTCACAGTTGTCTGACATAACATGAATTAGCAAAAATTGTCTCTCGCTGTCTTTCTCTGTCTGCGCTTTTAGCAATATTTGTGAACAATTTTGAAAATCTGGCATGACATGAATAGAAAAAGAACGGGAAATTTCTGACACTCGAGACTGAAGCTAATCGTTGCTGTGTCCCGAGGTGATTGACAGAGCTCTTCGTTGGGTGTTGTTAATTATTTCGCACCTTTAAGTAAGGTAGATTTAAGAAAGGCAGAAATCAAGTCGGCGTTGCAGAATAACTTTATTACTGTGGAAAAGGGGCAGTCACAATGCCACTGCATTATTAAATTCGAGTAAAACACAGCTGAATATATCTAATAAAAGATTTACACAACATTCTAAGGACCGTCCAGAAAGAACTGTTTGATTTTTAACATTCCAATTTCTCTTTATTAATGTGCTACTTTATTTCAGAAATCTGCGGGTTCCGCTGACAAAAGTTTTTTTTTCTCTCGTTTTTTATGATCCAATGTAGGCCGGGAAAGTACAGATAATTCATATTACCGAAGACTTTCGGAATGACATGATTTACTACGTGATTCGTGCACAATAAAGAAGCACTGAATCAAAATGCAGGCTTTAAATAGTTATATCCTCTCTCTCTCTCTCTCTCTATATATATATAATTTTAGGTTATTAAAACTAACAAAGAATTCATGAATAATTTGATATTTCTCTTGAATGTGTCTTGGATCAATGGCAGCAAAGACGAAAGTATCTTATTGTGGAGCAAAGCATATTCTATCAGGTGACTATTTGATATACTTTATAAAAAACTGAAATTCCGTTTTCAAATAACATCCATTCGACAGATGTTAGCAAATGAAAATGAATAAAACATATGCAAAAATGTATTTTTATCACAACTGTTAGGACGCACTGGGTGGACTTAGTAGCCTAACAAGCCTTTTACTTACTGTTTCCTCCACGTATGGCCATAATGTATCATTATTGAACGTTTTCAGTTATTGTAAATGATGAATAAGTGAATGAATAAATGAACGAAAATGAAAATAAATATAAAAAATAGATAAAATAGAAAGAACAAAAAGATAAACTGAAAACTGAACAAATAAAGCTGAAAAATGGCAACGATATCTTGGCTGCAATGAAATGATAACAAACCTGAAGCGTTTTTCTGTTAATTAGTTCGGCTGATTCAGTTTATTTCCTATATAGAAAACCGAGAATGAAAATAAAGCCTGCTTTTATCAAATTTACTGCGATATCTTAAAATGTTAATGAACAGATCACCAATTTTACTGTTTTATATCAAAGTGTGGGTGAGTCACGTATACCAAAAATAAGAAATAACAAGAGATCATGCAAATCGCTGTTAAAAAATAAAAAGAAAAGCAAACACAAACACGTCGGCCGCTATTCTTTTGATCATTTTAAAACATATCATATTTACATATTATTCATTACTGGTACTGATGATAAACCCGAACAGAAAATGAGGTTTTTTACCTGTAACTTTTTTAGTTCTGCAAATTGTAATAAATGGTCGGTATCAAAATAAAGCTTAACCTTTGCTGAAAACTTTACATAATTCAAATTTATATTTAGTAATCAAACTCACATGAAGTGAGGCCCTGAAAGGGGTATGTAAAATGGGGACTGTATGAACGTTGACTGATGATAAATTCGAACACTTTGTCATTTACATTTTTTTCCGGTATTGTTATATTGAAACTTTCCCCAAAAAGCTGCAACAGTCATTCCTGATCAAGTAATGAAAAGTCACCAAATGTCAGGCCTTCATGTTTCGACAGTGAGCATGTGCAAAAAAAAACACCCTCTTCCCCAGTAATTTTGGATAAATATTTTTTATAAAAATAAATGTAAGTCATTTATTTATACAGAATATTTACCAATTTTGTTTTTGTTTACACCAGTTGGTGTTGTAAGTGGAAACTATTAGATGGTGTGTTCAGTTTTACAAATAACCGATTGCAATCGAATATTTCCAAGGTGGTCGACTTTATCATCTGTCCGGGTTTATCATCAGTACCAGTATACTGTGTCTTAACAAATTGTGATAGGTCTTCGTTCTTACAAAAAAGTTGAGTGTCTGTTTTCAGTGTTCGCAATCCTTTCTGTTTGACCTTAACTATTGATACTTCTTAAGGGCAGTCGATATTTGACATTAAATGGTACACCGGCCTTCCACACTAAATATTGTCGGGTCATAATCTGTTGCAATAAAACATTTTTTTTCTTTAGAAAACGACTTGAAAAAAAGCTATGGCAGTACCATAATAGTCAGGCGCGAATTAATAAAGAGTTAGGTCTGGTGCACCATTAACCAATTTGAACTTCGCAGTGAAGTTTTCTCTGTTGACCATTCTAGGACAGTGTTCCTTGGTCTTTGTTTTCTATATGTTTTACTTTGTATTTTCATGTATATTTTCATGATGTACGCATTGATACATACGCTTCTGTAGGCATACATACACTAAATAGGAAAATGGCGCGAAAAAAATGGTGTAATGTTGGATACAAATAGTCCTCAGATTTTTTTTGCTCTGCAGAGCTATTTTCCTTATTTTCTTTGCAATGTTTTTGCTAAAATAACATGACAGATTTATGCTTGACATGTAGGTAGCATTTTCATAATGAAATAACAACATGACAGAATTTTTCATGGAAACTTAGATCATACACCACCACTACAATTTGGGGTCTCATTTTTATAGCTGATTTTGCAGTTTGTGTGTTTGACTGAAAATATTTTTCTTGCACCAAACATGACCCCCACTTTTCTTTTGATTTTTATTCAGCACTGACAATATTCTTCAAGAAAACGTAAGTTACAGACATTTAAAATGGGTCCTGGTGTGTGCTGCGGCCATTTGAAATATGTCAATTTTATATAGAATAAAGAAGAACAGCTATTTAGTGTGTTGTAACCTGTAACGCATTGGTACAAGAGTACGGCTTCTTAGGTCGTGACCGGCTTTGTCCATGGGTTTTTGTGCCGTAGTGTCTTTAGAACACTACCAACTTTAAATGCTAAAATAACTGATATTTACTAAAAAAATAAAGTATTATATATTATCAAGGCAACAACTCAAATATACCTCTATTTCCGTCTTATGCATGATATATATCATACTATAGTACAACAGTAATGCAAGATAAGAATCACGAAAGAAATACTACAATCATTACTTACAAAGATTCAGTTTCGCCGTTCACAGGTTTTGAGACTATATGCTCATCATCATATAAAAAGTTCAAGGTGTACGTGAGATTTTGTTTCTATCTGATCATAAAGAGGACACTTTCTACCATGTAATATTAAGTTTTCGAATCTACAAGTTTCTAATGAAATGGGCTCAGCATCACTATGTTGTGGCGGCAGAAATGCAGTATTTTCTACACCATATCGAGGGTTGAACAATTTATAAATGCGGCGTTACGGACACTTTCCATATGTAACTAGAATGTTAATACCTACATTTTTAAACCATTCACAAAATGTCTAACATACACACTTTCAGTTGATGTATCAAATGCAGATTATGGTATAGGCGCTATGATATTGCAATACTATTCTTTGAAAAAAAAAGGAAAGAAAAGAAAACATAGTGTTGTGTTTTTTTATATAGAATAGAACCATGATGCAAATGATGGACCGGATGGAGCGGATTTGGCATCTGCCCATAGTGCAGTTCTTAACAACGAAATCCTCCAGTCACGCCTGAGATAGTCACCTACTTCTGCTGGCCGTTTGTACTATTACAAATGCAGCCTAACTGGTGTGAAAATAATTTCACTGATGTCTTACACAGTTGCATATACAAAAACACAAGATAACTGACGGTCGACATTTGCGTTTTCTGCAAGTGCTATGGACAAAATCGGCATTAACTGTTTTCAAAAATCGTTTGACCAAATGCATTTATTACTATGTTACAGATATCATGAGACCAAGTTTAGGCAAGAATATTTCTGTTTCCAGATTTCGCGTGTTCCTTGCTATGAAGGTCGCAGAGCGTGCAGAGATTGAGATGCGATATATCAAGCAACTACAGCACTGGATCAATGATCTCAGTATACGTACGGACCTGTCTGATCCGTCTGGTAACTATGATCTCAGTATACGTACGGACCTATCTGATCCGTCTGGTAAGTATGATCTCGGTATACGTACGGACAAATCTGATCCGTCTGAAAAGTATGATCTCGGTATACGTACGGACCTATCTGATCCGTCTGGTAAGTATGATCTCGGTATACGTACGGAAAAATCTGATCCATCTGGTCAGTATGATCTCGGTATACGTACGGACATCTGATCCGTCTGGTAAGTATGATCTCAGCATACGTATGGACCTATCTGATCCGTCTGGTAAGTATGATCTCAGTATACGTATGGACCTATCTGATCCGTCTGGTAAGTATGATCTCAGCATACGTATGGACCTATCTGATCCGTCTGGTAAGTATGATCTCAGCATACGTATGGACCTATCTGATCCGTCTGGTAAGTATGATCTCAGCATACGTATGGACCTATCTGATCCGTCTGGTAAGTATGATCTCAGCATACGTATGGACCTATCTGATCCGTCTGGTAACTATGATCTCAGCATACGTATGGACCTATCTGATCCGTCTGGTAGCTATGAAAGCATATATCCTTATCTTTTAATTTCTAGTATATAATTTTAGTTGTTTCTATTTCATAAAACATAAAATCAAATTAAGATTAAATGTATTTCTATATCCTTCTTTTTTGAGTTTTTTTTCTGTGGATCACTGTACCGTTTATTGAAGGATTATAATTTTCAGTCAACAGCCGTATATCATAAACTGCTGAACAGTCACAAAACGTCACCAAATAATGTTAGTACATGAAGATACTTTTAAGGTCAATTATACGGCTACTAAACGCTAGCGCCACCACCAAATTGTGGTGATAAGGAAAAGAGCTATCGACATTTCCGTGGTGCAGCTATCGCCCGTTTCTAATTGTAAACAAGTGAGTAAGATTTATATTTTATATTATATTTTTATTGATAGAACTTTTTTCGAAAATCGAAGAATGTAGTTCCGTGTAACAACACTTTAACTGCAGGTTGGCTGTAATTTCTTTAAAATATTATGCAAATTGTGGTGCCAGGAGCTTGCGTTTAGTAGCCGTGAATTAAGTGACTTTTACATTAGACATTTTTTTCACGCCACCCATGCCCCGCCACATACACGCACAAAACAAACTGTTAAAATTTCCATACAGACATTTTGTAGAAAGACTGGTATCCACGACCGGTCCTGAACGTACCTTAAAATTATAGCGATTTGTTATATGTTAAGATATGTATCACTTCGAAATCTTATTTTTACAGACCGATATCTAAACAGCGAGCTTATGGCAAAGATTCTCGGCAGCATGCGCAACGAGGCTGCGCAAGTGGTAGACATTCGGCAGCGGGTGTACAATCTCCTTATGTATGAACACGGGCCATACAGTAAACTGCAACAGTAAGAGAAAATCACATTTCTAGTCTAATTGTTTTAATTAACGGAAAGATAATCTGTTCCCCTTTAAAGGTGATCAATCACATTTAAGTAAAATTTAGTGACATTTTTTACTTTTTGTATATTCTGTTAGAGATTTATTTAAGAAACAAAAATATCCATTACTTAGAGTTAGCTCCCTGTTAGAAATGTATACTTGATTTTCATAAAAATTTGTAATTACTCCCCTTTAATATGAAACTATTTAAAATGCTTGGTATTTCTTTTTATTTCCATATAATTCCGAGTTTTACATTCGCATTGGATAGATATACCAAATACTTAACAATCTGAATCAAAAGGTGGGTTTTAAAATGCATGTAGCTTCTGAATTTTATTTTTTTCCATTCTATCTTGGTTGCGCAACCAAGATAGGCAAAGGGGGGGGGGGGGGGGGGGGGGGGGGGGGGTAATAATAATTTTTCAAACTTGCATTTCTAATGAATTCAATCTATATATGTAATTGTTAATGCAATTATTTTACAAAAATAATACAATATATCGGTTATTTATACATTTTCTTAGGTAAAGTATGTTTATCACATTTATACTTATGATAAAATAACTCGATCTTGGTTGGGCAACTGCAATAGGAAAACCGCTAACTGAATATAAATGAGTGTAAATGATCAGATGTTAAAGTTTAAAACAAATCCGTTACTTAGCCAAAATCTGATTATCCACCTTAAAAAGTCGTTCAGAAAGTTTTACAGTGTCCACGATATGAAAGAGTGGATTTCACCGAAATAAGCTGAACAGTGTTAATACAGAATATATTTAGAGGGTTATGTACTTCAAACATGGATAAAAGACAAAAGTGCGAGGTTTAAGCAGATGAAAAATTGAATTGAATTACTACTGTAAATTTGAATCTAGGTTAATGTAAAAGTATACTACATCTTTATGTCAAGTAGCTACATAATACGAGTACAGGCCATGATATGTTTGATTTACAGCTCATTACTCAAAGTAATAATAAACTGCTTTCCTTTAGTAGAAATTGTATTCATAATACACCGTTTGTTTTAATAGGTTCGTATCAATAATTTTGACAATTTGCAATCCAGACAAGTCACGGCATTTGACTTTATGCCCCCATTCACATTTGGAGATGAGTTTTTTTTAATGTGACTACACGTGTTGTACTTTCATTTTTGAAAAAAAGGTCTTAAATGTAATGATAAATTGAAAATAATAATAATAATAAAACAAGAGAGTCATGATGACCCAGGATTGCTCACCTGAGTAATATGAGCTACATGTTTCAAATGTCAAACTGATGCTAAAATATTAAGAAAGTAGGTCAGTAGGTCACATTTATGGTCACTGAAAGTCAGTTTTAAGATCGGTGTGCAAAACTGTAAATGTCATCCAAATTTCAAGACTGTGTCTTAAAAACAAGAAAGTAGGTCAGTAAGTCACATTCATGATCACTGAAATTCAGTTTTAAGATCAGTCTGCAAAACTGTACATTTCATCCAGATTTCAATGCTGTATCTTAAAAAAGCAAGAAAGTAGGTCAGTAGGTCACATTCATGGTCACTGAAGTCAGTTTTAAGATCGATGTGCTAAACTGTAAATGTCATCCAAATTTCAAGGCGGTATCTTAAAAAACAAAAAGTAGGTCAGTAGGTCACATTCCACATGACCCAGATTCGAACTTGACCTAAAGATCATCAAGGTTAACATTCTGACCAAGTTTCATGAAGATACAGTCATAAATGTGGCCTTTAGAGTGTTAACAAGCTTTTCCTTTGATTTGACCTGGTAACCTAGTTTTTGACCCCACCTGACCCAGATTTAAACTTGACCTAAAGATCATCAATATTAACATTCTGACCAAGTTTCATTACAGTATGGACATAAATGTGACATCTAGAGTGTTAACTAGCTTTTCTTTTTATTTGATCTGTTGACCTAGGTTTTGACCCCACCTAACCCAGATTTGAACTTGACCTAAAGATCATCAAGATTAACATTCTGACCAAGTTTCATTAAGATACAATCATAAATGTGGTCTCTAGAGTGTTAAAAAGCTTTACATTTGATTTGATCTGATGACCTAGTTTCTGATTTCACTTGACCTAGATTTGAACTAAACCTAAAAATCGTCAAGATTAACATTCTGACCAAGTTCCATAGAGGTATTGTCATAAATATGGCCTCTACAGTGTTAACAAGCTTTACATTTGATTTGACCTAGTGACCTAGTTTTTGACCCCACCTGACCCAGAGTTGAATTTGACCTAAAGATCATCAAGATTAACATTCTGACCAGGTTTTATTAAGATATGGTCATGAATGTGGCCTCTAGAATGTTAACTAGCTTTTCCTTTGATTTGACCTGGTGACCTAGTTTTTGACCCCAGATGACCCAATATCGAACTCGTCCAAGATTTTATTAAGGGTAACATTCTGACCAAGTTTCATTAAAATTGGGCCAAAGTTGTGACCTCTAGAGTGTTAACAGTCAAATTGTTGACGACGACGGTCGACGGACACAGGGCGATCACAAAAGCTCTCATTGAGCACTTCGTGCTCAGGTGAGCTAAAAACATCGAGAAT
This sequence comes from Mercenaria mercenaria, assembly GCF_021730395.1. Lineage (NCBI taxonomy): Eukaryota > Metazoa > Mollusca > Bivalvia > Venerida > Veneridae > Mercenaria > Mercenaria mercenaria. Next base: position 64,310,865 of record NC_069377.1, on the reverse strand, counting down.
ATATACACTGGTTTACTAACCACTGATGGAGACTTTAGAAACAAGCTTGTCTGTCAGCTAAACTATTCTTTATTCATAATCTGCTCACATCAGTTTATATATTATTATATACAGCTGCCTAGTGCATATACATACAAGGTCTTTGCCAACTTCCGTTTAGAAGTGAAGGCATCCATACTAATGACGTGTCCATATACTTATGATGGGTTTATTGCATATATCAGGTAAACGTCCGTAAAATATGATTCAGTTCACTCGAATGCAGACAACGGGGTCATTAGATTTCACGGGAATGGAGTGGTCTTTATTCTGTGTTGACAACGATATTTCCACTTTCATGAGGTTTATAAATACGACTTACGATTCGTTTGAATTATGGCTGTTGACGACACTACAGTCCATTTAAATAATGGCTGTTTTACGACTTATGATTCTAAATTTTACCATCCATTCAAACTATGGTTGTTTTACGACTTACATTTTCATGAATAGCAATCGATTTAAATTGTCGTTGTTTTTCTCTTCAGTTTAATGGAAGAAGAGTATAAGAGACACATAAAAGCGACTGAAGAAGAATTCCACACACTTCTCGGCAAGAGAAACAACTTAGCTAAAACATACAAAAAGTATATCGAGGTAGGTGTTTAATTTGGGAACATCTCAGTTAACTTGTGTGACAGTTTTTGATCTTGCAGAGACGACACACACAAAAAAAAAAACAAAACAAAAAAAGCAGTTTCAACAATATCACATAACTGAGCCGCTTGGACTCTATATTACTTTGGAAGAAATTACGTTTTATTTGAACTGTACAAAATCTTTCTCCTTTTGCTTATACATCTCTCTCTGTGTCCACTTCAAATATTTTTGTATCAAAAGTTGTACCTTTTATAATTACTTCCTTATTTTGACCATTTTGTTTTTGGTTGTTTTTGCCCTAATGTTGTCTAATAGAGAGATACATAAAACTACCAAGATGAATGGCTGTGGATATTGAACAGATATATACATACTGCTATTGAAATTGTGTACATGGCCGTATACATACGCATGTACCTACATATCTACCAGTGTACTCGTAAATATATATATCCCCAAACAACCTATTTTCAAACACAACCTGTTTTCGACCGCCTAGGACTTTGTATGATAAAAAATCTTTACAAGCCAAATGTATCAGTTGTGATTGTTTCACTGTTTACAGCAGAGACAGAACATGTTAGGAACCTATTCGCCTTCAGTTTTGGTACTTAGAAAATTATATAAATTCCATTTATGTAGCAGTACTATGTTTTCATGAGGTTTTTCTTATTACTAAAAAACCTGCATCTTTCCTTGTCTACTACCTATTCTTGCTTAAGCCAATATCAGTATTTATATATCTTTTGCACTAAATGTTTATTGCTTAACACATGCTTACTGCCAGAATTGTGAAGCATATTATTATTAAATTATTTTGACAATGCAATCATGATGCCTGTCCAACATTTTTTTTCATTTTCGAAGCAATTTGAACTATTTGGAGTATCAAACGCTTAGCAATTATAATATTATAATACATTGTCATATGTGACAGCTATCAATGTAGCAGATGTGACACCCTGGTTCTCTTGAGTAATTGAGCACATGATAGTTCTTTAGATAATGCACTAACTTTTGACTGCCATTTGCTTTACCCTACCCCCTGTAATTTAGGTGCCAATTTAGGCAAGTGTACCTACAGTATATTGATCTGCCATGTTGGTTTTAGTGTTTGTTGCCAGACTTGAATTTCGGGTGTATTATGTTTGCCATGTTGTAATGAAACTACAGTAAAAGTTTAGTGCTGTTTCATTTTGCTGGAAGGAAAATACCACCTGTGGTCGAATTTAGGTTGTAAATTTTCAGCACGACTTCCTACTGATGGCTTTCAAAATCATCCTGCCAGGGATTCGATCAGTTAGAAATTTGAAACTTAAATGGTATGCTTTTATAGCACTTATGCTGATAGAAAGTGTTAAGACAATAAACCAAAGATTTGAACTTGCATTTGTACAAAACTGCACAGAAAACCTGTTAAGCGGTTGAAAACTGGTTGTGCCGGGATACATGGACGTATAATTTTACGCGTGCACGCATAATTATGGGTGCCCGTATACATACGCATGCACCTACACATCTACCATTGTACTCGTAAATATATACATGGACGTATAATTTTACGCGTGCGTGCTCGTTTATATATTTACATGTGCACGCATATTTTTATACGTGTGTGCACGCCCACGAAGCAGATTTTCGACCCAAGTGATACAGCATAGATAACAATGCACTATTTCAACTACACGTAGCCATTTTTCAGTGATAGCTTCCATTTTGAGTTGAGTGTCACTATGTAATGCTTCCTGAGCTGATTACATCGTTCTAAATTTGTTTTAATCCTCTTGAAATAGAGTCATGCAATCTAATTTTATATAAAAGATTTGTTCTCTATTTAGAACGTATTTCTCTTTTTCTCTCACATGATGCTTCTCAGTTTACGTAACTGATTATAGGAGAAAAAAATTTACGAAACCTTACTTCTGTATACGGAAACATTCATGTAAAACTTTACTGGATTCTACTGTCTTACAATTTGTTTTTTAACAATGTCTTTGCTACATGTATAGCCGACAACACGTGAACCATTCAGTGTCACGATCTTCACTGAAATAAAATGTCAGACATTTTATATCTGGAAAATATGAACAAAATAAAAGAAAACATATTAACAAAAACAAATAAAAAAAGGAGTAAATCATCACCGCTCCGCGCTCTACATTAATACCGACTTTATTTATAGTGGATAACATATTTGGCTGAGCCAGTTTACAACATTGTCCACATATTAAAGGTGCATTTCCCAATACTCAGTAACAATTACAGCGGCGACTTTCAATTAATTAAAACGTTTGAATTTCTTTACATAATCTTTTGCATGACCACAAAAAAAAAAACAACAACAAAAAAAAAAAAAAACAAAAAAACATTAACTTCTTGTTCTCGAAACTAAAATCATTTTTTTATACTGACGAGTATCAATGAATAACTGTTGAGGTTGTGGAGAAAAGAATGGAAAGAAAGAAAGGTGTTCCAATCTAGCAGCCTTAGCCACTCGGCCAGGTAGGCCTTTAGTTCTGTAAATAAGACTATTATCTGTTTTCAGGCACATGAGCACTCTAGCAACCAGATCGAGACTTTAGAGTCTCAATTGTCAGAGAGAAGTAGAATAACGTCGTCCCGGCGTCCGTCGTCAAGGACAGGTCCACGTAAAATTGACGAAATGCGCGATAGGCTGTCAAGATTACGGCGTCAGAATGACGCAGAAACTGAAAAGGTGGCATCATTAGAGGAGGAATTGTTAGACGAAGAGTCGTCTGCAAAACACGTGAGTACAGTTAGTTCTGGAATAAGAGTATACTGGCGATCGTGCTTTTACCTTTGGCGGTTTGATTGTTTATGCTAGGTAATCAAAATTAAGAAAGATACAAATAGCCTATATATTGTTACATATTTTGCAATTATATATTATAATTCAACTCTTTTGAATCTAGATAATTCATATTTAATCGAATACATTCTGTTGCTAACTAGTTTACAAGACTACTCGACAATTACATAATATGTATATCATGCAAATATGTAGGACAAACATGTGTTGTTGTTTTTTTTTATTTCAGTTTCTAACGACGACTGAGAAGCGGCTTCAAGAGTTGGAAACAGAACGCATACGTCTGCTTATTGCTGAAATAAAACGTTATTTCGAAGCCTTGCAAAATACAGGACCACAAAGGTAAAATAATCTTAATTGCTTTTTGCACATGATGTTATTCCTTGTGTGTGAAGCTCAGTTGCAAATTCACAAATCGTCCATAAATTTCTTACTGGATATTAAGATGAATAACACTAGAATATTTTCCAAAAGGGCAGCCTTCTGCACATGTCTTTGTTCAATGTCTGTCTACTTCAAGTCCCGTACGAACTACATTTAGTAATCGCATTATGTACACTAAGTCTAAAGTGTTGCCCTTTTAGACACAATGAGAATTGCTCGTACAGAGCGGAAAGTACAATGAGTTTAAATAAAAAGTTGTATGTTATTTGAAGGTCACCCCGACTCGCAGTTAAGGGTCAGCAAATCAGAAGTCTCGAAGAGGCGGAAACACTCATAAAAGTTCACTGGCTGGACGTTCATACAAACGCCAAGAGGGACGAAGTGCCAAATTTCCAGGTATGAATTTACTTCTAGGAGCTATATGCAATATGGTTGACCTTGAGCTAAGTTTACATTATAATAGCTTAAGTTCCGAACATTTAATTTAGCATTGTTCAAAAGTTCAGACAAATGCATCTCTGAATAAAATATTTAATTGCTCTACCATCTATCAAATCAGGTTATTGCACAAAACTTGGAATAATAAACGGTGCCGAATTGACACGTCAATTTTTTTTTTCTTCACAAAAATAGGACATGTTTGCCGTTACATCAGCGAAATCGAAAGCCAAGACAAGTGCCAACGACTCAGATAGACAACCAAGGTAACTAATAAGAGGAAAACTCCTTTATTTCATTTGGAGAAAACTTTAGTAACAGTAAACTCTACACACTACAGGGAACAGTAAATTCTGTAATATGAATGCCCTTATTGTCGAGGACAAGGTCAATATTGTGGTCATCGAACAAAGGTCGCCGTCACCAAAAGTCTGAGACAGTTGTTTTTATAAATATGACATGGTTTTTGTTATAGTAATTGCTTTTGAATTTAAACTAGTACCCTTGTAACGAAAATAACTAACGTTCTGGGGATTCAATGCAGTAAAACCCCGCTAATAAGACCCCTATGATTCTTCTGTAAAAGAGTCCTAATAGCAGGGTGGTCTCATTATCGAGTTCGCCATAATAAATGATATGTGGAATTTTAACTGATATATTATTATCTCAAGTTTCGTCATGAATTCATGCAGAAACAAGGAATAATTATAGTGCTTTCTCGACAGTTTATTTTGTGGCTGGGAAAACAAGAACTGTAATTCATAAATGATAACGTTTTTATTTATTATCCTGAAACAGTTATTACCAATTCCTCCATGAAATAAAAATACTGTAACTTTCAAAAACATCTTTAACACACTTTAAATTTGATAAAGTTCAAAGCACTTTATAATTAATGAAAATTTTATAAACCAAATGCAAAGTTTTATAATCAGTAATCGGGCTATCATTTATATATATATATTTGGGAAGAAGTTCATTCATCACATCATAATTCTAACTGAAAGAAACTTCTGCTGTTAAACACAATTATGACACACATCATTCAATTCCTCTCATTTTCCGCATACTTCACAGATATGCAAAAGGGACAGAAAGTGGACCTATAAGTGGAGTTGTGATAGAAAAAAAGTGGCCTTCTTTGCGAATGGCGGGGTGGGCTTCCTAAGGGTTTTGCGACCACAAAATATAGAAGAAAAACAGATCCGTTCTTAAAACTGGTGGTCTTAATTTAGGGGTTTCATGATATGTTTCACTGTGCAAGTCATTTCTTTTTCTTCTGATCATTATAGTAAAGAAGATTCTAAGCCAGACAGTCACCGAGATCTACCACTAGCAGAAAGTGTTTCAACATATTTCTACTATAAATCCAGTTCGGGGTCTTCGGTAGAAGCCGACGGTGACGGCAACTCCGTCGTGGCTGAAGTCAATCGTATGCAAATTAGAAGGGCAGTTCATGACAAATTTCCGTCACAAAGACATTCTGAAGGTATATCAATACTGAACTATTGTAATTGATGGTATCTCAGTGATCAGTAGGGGCTTTCTCAGTTTTCTGTGTACATTATGACCGGGACTGAAGTCCGAGTTTACGCGGAAAAATGACGACGATTCTCATTGTTACAATTCCACGCAAAGAAGTCAAGAGGCTTGTATAGTATATAATATGGTTCTTTGTTACTTTAAAAACTTTTATCAAGAAGGGATAGATCTACTTTTAGTTTTATGTGCAAAAACCAGGTAAACTTGTTACATTTTTATTCACTACAACTTTATAGCAAGATATTAGTGCCAACAGTAAGACTTATAGCAAAGAGCCGGCATCAACAGTAGGAAGTCCTTATAGACTCCTATGAATGTTGTACTTTCTTCTGGACTCCTACGTATGATACCTCTTAGGAGTTACTGTGTCTTTAGTTTTATTCTGGCACCAGTACGCTTCCATACATCTTGTATTTGACAAGTGAGTGAGTGAGTTGGGTTTTACGGCGAATCGACACAAAATGGTCATATATCGCCGAAAAACAGAGTTGTCTGAACCGGCGCCATAGCTCTCTCGGCCACTGCGACAAACTGAAAAATTGGATGTCAATCAAAGTCTCAATGAATAGTATAAATTATATAAATGAATTTGAACGTCAGTGAAGCCTTACGTTTTTACAACAAAGCTTGAGAGACGCGCACCAGGAGTTTATCATAGTAAACCTGGCGAACGCACGTTTCGCTCTCTCCCCATATGGGTGTGTGTTCCTTTTGTTAGGTAAACTACTCCCTGTGACACTAATAACATATGACCATCCTCCTTTAATATCCTAAATACAACCAAGCACACGAAGAGGTGATTTCTGACAATCCTTGGTAACAGACGAATTCAGGACGAATTCTGTATTATTTGCCGCCTTCGAAAATGAACGTAGGTTGACATTTAACGAATTCGCACGGAGCTGTAATAGTAGAAATTAGTTTGTGATATTTGAAACGGGCGTTTCATGTATTGGTAAATCAGCGCGTGTTATTTGCAAAAAGACCGTAACAAATTCTCTCACTGATTTTTCAACCGCATCATGTTAGTATCTTTTTAGCTGCTTCTATGATTTGGAAATTACCAATCCTGCTTGTACCTGGCATTATGTTGCCTTTTTACTTCATGCAAACGTCTTACATCTTGACAGTCAAAGTTGATAGATTCTGTTTTTGACTTCAAATCCTGTAACCTTACCTGAAGCTTTCAAACTGCCCATGATGAATCGGAAGACCTTTATATATACAGAACAGGGAAAGCCCTACATGCTAAAATTCTCCTCTTCTTCGCGTTATTAATTTGACTGTTTTAGGCTTCTACATGTATTTGATCTGCTTCAAAATAACTTTCTAAAGCGTGCTTAAAGAATATGCAGTCCATTTATTTTCAACAAAATATATGCCATAACCTCCGGAAACAACGAATAAGGAGCTTATCGGTTAATCTTCAAAATCATCAGGCGTACATACTGGAATAGAGTCTTACGTTACCTTTGGGTCATAGGCATTCGGCGCATTTGTTTGATCAATAATGATGATATATTTATAGACAGTCCAGGATTTCTGGTTTTTCTTTACACTATTTTTGAGATGGGGTCAGGGAAGATACAGTTGGAAAATGTTTGGTAAAACATCCAAATTATTTTTTTCTGAGTTTGATAAACCATTACAAGTGTCAGCTATACGCTGTTTACAATATTTAACAATATAATTCAGACCTGCATTTTTAGTTTATACTAATTTATTTTAGCTCAGTTATGATGAGAGCTTCAAGCTTATTTAAACACTCTCGAGTCCGCTTCCTGGAAAAACCAGTACTGGTGTCATATGAGAATGCATGGCCGTGACCCCAATGGGGCTCGAACCCACGACCTGCATTTTAAAGTTATGTCGTGAAAAATTTCAGGTTTTATTAGTCTTTTAATGGGAAATTTCAGCTTTAACATTTGTCGGGTAAAAATCCTACTACTCGGCCTTCGGAATTTGGCCCAAATTCGGTTCCAATTAAAAAAAAGTCCGTATGTCTGACATGGTCTGATGCATTTACTCATTACCAATTACAGTACATGGTCGTACATTCCTAAAACAGACTATACTGTTCAGACTGCTTGATCTTCGCATGACCATTTTTTGTCTAAAACCGATCTCGTGTAAGTACTGTTTAAGCTATTTATCAATAATTCACTCACACGGGATAATAGACTAACGTCCCTATAGTTTATGTGGGGTGGAGGGGTGGGGAGTAGGTTTATAGGTTAGGGTGGGTCTTTAAACAATAATATAAACCAAATAGAATTAAAAGCTTAAAAATGAATGCAGGTTTACTTTTCTTGCAGGAATCGAAATATCTATTCATAAATCCGTTACATTTCTTTCTGAAATCCTTGTGATTTTGCTTACAAGTCCGTTATCATAGATCGTCACACATCAACTGACATACGTAAAGTATTTTGTTTGTCAAAAATTCCAATTTGGCTGTTTGTTCGCTTAAGATCTCTCAAATCATATGGTGCAAATTTTGTTAAAATTCATCACGTAGCTTCTCCTACTGTTGCTAGAACAATCGTGGACAGTTTTTTTGTGAGATACTGCAGACAAAGGGAGCAAACTGATTATGAAGAACACAACGGTTTGAGCACAGAGTTAAGGATGCTGTACTGAATAAGCTACCATGTAATGTTAAAACAATTTCACTGATATTATGGAAGCATGCGTTCTTGTATGTAAGCTCAGAACGTTAATGGATACAGTTTATATAAATGTTAGTGGTGTATAGAAATCAACATGTTTTTTTTTTTGTTTTGTTTTTTGTTAAGATTCAATAGAAACGTTGAATTTACCACCGGAGGTTCGGTGTCCAGCTGATATCTCTGTCCTGGAACCTCACAAACAGTACACAACTAGAATGGGGGTTGGTGGCAGATTTCGCCAGAGCGAGGATTGCCGTCAAGTGGCACATCTAACAGGTAATTAAAGGATAAAAAGGTAACGATATCTCTCTACTGCAGTTAGTTACCATGGCATTATACTTTTATCACTCTCTGATTATCTCATCAAAACAAAACAAAAAGGAAAAACCAAAAAAAAAAAAAAAAAAAAAAAAAAATGAAAACAAGAGGAAAACGTTCTTCATTTTATACTTGGTTTTGATGTATTCACATTAAAAAATAGAAATTAGATATTTTTTTACTTACGGAATACTTAGACTTGTATTACTTAATTCCGTATAACTGCTCGAAAGTCTGAATAAAACGCGGTACATTTTGATTTTGGTTTAAAGAAGGATATCCTTGGTTTTCTCACATTTATTTCAATACCAAACACGATAATTAAACTTTCCCCTCACTAATGAGATATTCTATACCATAAAGTATATACATGATCCTGCAGGAAGGCCTTTTCATAAAGGCCTTTTCATAGCGATAATTTATCCTTGAATATCCTTGAGTTACCAAGGGTATCAAAAGATCAGGGGCATGTCAATAATAACGGTTTATATTTACTTGATTTTTGTAAACAGTCGGGGTTTAGAATAATGAACGGAAGATTAGGGAGTGATCTGAATATCGGACAATATACTTTTGTAAATAATCGTGGGGCTAGCGTTATTGATTACGTTCTAGGTAGGCCGGAATTATTTGAACATGTATATAATTTTCATGTTAATGAGCCGAACATATTGTCTGACCATTGTCTGATTGAATTTTCGCTGGCATTTGATACAGTTAATCAAACAACTGCAAGTAATGATGAAGCAAATTTTGTCAACACTAAATATATATGGAAAAATGACTTATGCTCAGAGTTTGTAGACCGCCTGAAATGTGATGATATTACGGAAAATTTTAATAGTATAGGAAACAACATTTCATTGTGCACAGATAGCAATAGTATTAATGAATGTTTGAAAAGTTTCGAAGATACAATAGATAGTGTGGCGTCACCATTTTTTAAGAAGTCTATCAAGTCAGGTATTAATACAACTGGTGAATATTTTGTAAAAAATGAAAATCCCTGGTATAATGACGAGTGTTATGAGAAAAGAAATGTATTTTTTCGATTGTTAAATAGATATCGTAATAATCCATGTGATGAAAATAGAGTAAATATGGTAAAAGTTAGATCAGAATATAAGAGTTTATTGAGAAAGTGTAGATATGAATACGATAAGCAGAAAACTTCCCAACTTGAAAACTGTAGGTTTAAAAATGCACGTAGATACTGGAAAATGTTGAAAGAAGCTGCTGGCGTTAAACCAACAAGTATCCCTCTATCAACGTTTGAGCAATATTTTAGAGCAGTGAATAACCCAGAAGATAGATTTTTTGTACCTGACGAAGATGTATTAGAATTTAACAATAGATATAGGGAAAATGAATTTAAAGTTATGTTTGAAGAGTTGAATACTATTATATCTGAAAATGAAATTAGAATAGCAATAAACCAATTAAAACACAATCGTTCTGCAGGTCCGGATTTATTACTTAATGAATTTTTCATTGCAGGAAAGGACATTTTTGTACCGTTATTGTATATTCTGTTTAACAAAATTTTTGAAATGACAGATGGTTAGAAGGTTACGTCATTCCTTTACATAAGAAAGGAAGTATTAATAATGTTGAAAACTACAGAGGAATTACACTATTGAGTAGTCTAGGTAAATTATTTACAAGTGTCATAAATACTAGATTGAAAAACTGGGCTGAATCTTATAATGTATATGTTGAGGCTCAAGCTGGCTTTAGATCAAACATGAGTGCTATAGATAATGTGTTTGTATTAAATGGTTTAATTTCCAATTTTTTAAATCAAGGGAAGCAACTTTTCTGTCTATTTGTTGATTATAGTAAAGCATTTGATTATGTTGTTAGAGAAAATCTCTGGTACAAACTTATTAGATTAGGATTACGTGGAAACATTTTAAATATAATTCAATCGATGTATGATTGTGTGAAATCAAAGGTAAAATACTTGAACAACTTGAGCGAAGAGTTTACATGTTCACTCGGTGTCAGACAGGGGGGGTGCTTATCTCCCTTTCTTTTTTCTATGCTGCTGAATGATCTGGAAGAAACATTTATACATAGTGGTATTGAGGGTCTTGATATTCATATGTTTAAACTTTTTCTGCTTTTGTACGCCGATGACATTGCCATTTTCGCCAATTCTGCTGAAGAATTGCAACAATGTATACATTTGTTAAATGATTATTGTAATACTTGGAAATTAAAAGTAAATGTATCCAAAACTAAAGTGATGATATTCAAAAGGGGTGGTAGACTGGCCAGGGATCTGGCGTTTTATTATAACGGAAACTTAATTGAAATTGTTACGAAATTTACATATCTAGGTATTGTTTTTACATGTGGAGGCTCTTTTAGCACTGCGCAAACAACGTTAGCAGGACAAGCGCAGAAAGCAATTTTTAGTTTAGAGAAATACCTATATAAATTTACGTATATTAAACCTAGACATAAGATGGATTTATTTGATACTTTAATTGCCCCAATACTGAATTATGGAAGTGAAGTTATGGGTTTTAGTTCTAGTCAATCCATGGAACGTGTACATATGCAATATTGTAAAAAAGTCTTAGGTGTTAAAAAAACAACACAGAATGATTTTATATATGGAGAACTAGGTAGAATATCCTTACACTGTAGACACTTATTTAATGTTATTAAATACTGGATAAAAATCTTAGGTAGTAAAGAGAACAAGTATATAAGTAGAATTTATCAGGTATTGAAAAATGATTTTGAAACTAACCCAGGAAGACAGAACTGGTGTTCTCAATTAAAAGGACTTTTATGTTCTCTTGGCTTTTACGAAGTTTGGCTGCAACAAAGCGTAGGTAATGCAGATATGTTTTAGAAATAGTTAAGCAAAGACTAAAAGATAATTTTGTACAGAATTGGCATGAAAGGTTACAAGAATCGACTCGAGCATTATTTTATAGAACTATTGCAAATTTTAAATTTCAAGATTATTTAGATTATTTCACGGTTACTAAACTTTGTCAATCTTTTGTAAGATTAAGAGTGTCATCTCATAGGTTACAAATAGAAGCAGGTCGATGGGCAAGACCAGTAAGAATCCCAGTGATTGATAGAAAATGTGTAATATGTAATAAGCTAGAAGATGAATATCATTTCATACTTGAATGTTCAATGTACTCTGATTTAAGAAAACTTTACATACATAAAGGTATTGGAAACATCCAAATATGTTCAAATTTATTGAGTTGTTAACGCTAGAGAATACCATATATATAAGAAAACTAGGAATTTATGTATATAAAGCATTTCAAAGAAGAAAACGACAGGTTATATGGTACACGTGAATAAATGTTTTTAGACATGAATAAGATATCACTACAATCACGTTTTTGTATAAAAGAAAATGACCATCTTTAAGTCAATAATTCTGAGGCTACTTCATTATCTTTACTTTATGTGTTTTGAAGAAATTTATCCATGGTATCTGTCTTGCATGTATGTTTTTGTAAGATTGATAAATTTGTGGATATAGTATATTGATGTTAAAATAAGTAGCCTTTCTTACTTTTCGTTTCGGTAAGATCGGTCGCTTAGCCGCAGTTAGTATTTTTGTGTGTGCATATGTATATTAATATGTTTATCGTTTGACAATATAAATGATATGCAACTGCATAACTGTCAATTCTCACTAAGAAATGCAGAATTTATAGATTGTATAATTCCTGAAATTTTATCAGAATGAATGTGTCTACGATATCATTATTTTATATACAAGTGTAGTTGATACATTAAAAGAAATATTGTATTAACATAATCTAAATCATTTATGTTAAATGAAAAGGTTGCAAAAAATATTTGTCAGACCTTCTCCACATTGAAGTGTATGTAATTATATATATGTTTTCACTGTTCGTCATATCTGTATGTATGCTTGTTATGCCATGATGGGCTAATAGCCTTATGGAATAAATAAAATAAAACTGAAAACTGAAAAAAAAAATCCTTGGGTTTTCGATTAGACCTAAATTTACACATTCCTCCAGCTTATTTGCAACCTGACCTTTTTCGGTAACTGTGAAGGATGGAACTACGGAATACCGAAAATGTACATGTTAATGCGAGAATCATTGCGCGTCTTTAAAGTTTTAACACATACTTTAGTTTCTTAAGTACTTTATTTGTGGATCGGATATCTTAAAAGCAATTTGTACTGTTACAGAATACAGTGCAGTTGACAAGTTTGTTCCGACAGAGTCGGATAGTGACGAAGAAAACGAAGACACTGTCGGTAATCTCCGGAATGTCCGTGTCATTGCGGTAGAAGATAATACCCCAAGTCCAGGAGGCAGCGAACTTGCATTTAAAAAAGGTAAAATGAAAATGAAGTAATTATTTTGAATCAGTTTATGTTAGTTTTAACGATTTTCTAACCAGTACTCTCGACTCAGTTGCAGAATATGAAGTTGTGAAGACAAAATCTAATGTCGACAGGTTGTCTTTTCAAGAATTCATAGACTCTGAACTCTGTAACTCACTGTATATAAATAGAGCTCTAGCATTCACACCTTGAAATGTAGAACGTCTTAACAGTACTATAAGTACTTACACTGACATTCGGCCAGTCATTAGTCAAATGGTATACAATGAGAGCTGCAAATAAACTTTTTAAGTATTTTTTTTAAATATAAGCGGTGTGCACAACTAGTGCGCTTCAGAGTGGTTACGACATTATCATTTTCCGAGAAAATGTGATCATAGAATGAAAACCCTTGTTATGAATATAGCATGTTTGTTTTGAATTATACCTACTTTTTCCAGGTCAGATAATAAAACAGAAATCTGGAGCTAATGACGATGGTTTATGTTATGGATGGACTCGAGAGAATATGATGGGAAGGAAACAGTATGGCTACTATAAACAATACAAGGTCAAACTGTTCAAGAAAAGTGTGATATAGCTAATTCGTTATTTAAGAATAAACAAAATGGCAGAAACCAAATTGCTCTCATTCCTTCATTATTTTCCCTGCTAAATGTATGAGGAAGTTACAAACTTGTCTGTGAAGGTAGCACAGAGACCGGCAATCGACATTCAGCTCGACAATAGATTTCTGAAATTTGAGCTGCAGTGTCCGCCTCACCTAGTGGCATTGTATAAGATTTCTAATTTCTAGCTGTATTGGGATTGTACTCAATAGTCGTCATAAAGTGGACTGTCGGAGCTGACTGTTCATCTGACTCGACACTTAGCTCATTAGTCAAAATAAAGCCGAATGTCGAGCCAGCCGTTCATCTGACTGACTCAACACTGCAGAACGACTTTCAAAATATCGAATGTCGAGCTGAATGTCGATTACCGATCACACTGCTAACTTCACAGCTTTTCAAGCTTCCCGTTTGTAAGTAGATATAAGGGCCATCTTAAACTAGTTTGTCAGAATCAAGAAAAATTGAAACCGAGAATGAATATATTTATTACAAACAGTATTTGACAGGCTCTATTGGTTCTAGTAGGCATTTAGAATTATTTTTGGTACACTAAAACTTCATTTATTACAATAAACACTGTAAGAAGGTTCTATGTAAGCACTGAACAAAACCATCAATCTAATAGCAGGCTCGGTATAATCAAGGCGTTTTATGAGACGTACTCGCCTAGAACATGTTAAAGCGGAATTCTATTTTAGTAAAATTGAAAGGAGTCCATGATCGCAAAGGACCAGAACATATCACAACAGTGAGTCTAAGTACGGGTAGACTTTTTACAGCCGCCACACGACACTTAAAAGTCTGCTATTAATAAAATTTGTTAACAACTTTGTTATTTTTGAGAATTAGTTAGATTGTAATAAATGCCAGTTTCTTGAATAGAAAACGGAACTTCCATCCTGTCTGAAATGACTTTCTTGACAACTCTCTGGTGGTTCATGAGATCAGATAATATTGTTTTCTCTAGGAATGATTCTACACTCATATTGAGGTTCTGTCAGTGGAAAGTTTCTCGTGTATAGTCTCGGGTCAGCAGACGGCAAGTCATAGTTTTCCGGTGGTAGAACGCGCACGCGCTGTAAGAGTGAAGTAATTGTAATGAAGATTCGTGATCGTGCGAAGTCCTGTCCTGGACACGCGCGTTTTCCTACACTGAATGGTACTACACTGAAATATAGGAACAATTATTTTAACAGTTGACATATTTACATGTTTAGTCCAGTATAAGGTATTCTAGTTGGACCATGAAAACGCCTATGCCAAGATAGTTGAGGTTACATCAATACTTGATGAATATAAATGTAATGGTATTTGATATATGATTGCTGTAAAATACTATATGCTTTACAAATATTATATCCAAACTGTTATGTGACCTTTGGTACTTGCATTTGAGTTATGAGAAATGTTTAATCATTACTTTTTTACATTTGGTAGGCAATCAATGCTAAGTATTTGGTCAGTGCTTTTGATAAGTGAAGCCTGCTAAAAGTCTCAAACGCCCTATTAGGGCACAGGTCCGGAATGAACGGGCTGTACGTGCATTACGGTAATTACCCGGAACGGTTACTCGTATTATCTTATCGTGTAATTTGTAGGAAGCAACCTCAAGTGTCAACAGGAATGTTTGGTTTAAAGTGTTTTAAAGTGATCATGTTATAAAATTGTCAATGAAATCGGTTTTCTCAATATAGCAGATTCTCGTTCTGTCATCTGCTTTAGATCAATTACAGAACCATTATGAAAACACGTGTTTATTTACATTGTATTGTGACTTACTTTCGTATAAAGCTATGCTCTGGCGGAAGTAGATCTCCTCTGCTATCAAGGAATCTCCCTGGCCGGAAGTCCCAGGGGTCACCCCAGATTTCGGAATCATGGTGTATGCAGTACAAATTGGGAAAAATCTGGAAAAGTATACATATATATTGAAAGTACATCTGTATGTATATTTTGCTATGTCACTGTTTAGACATTATACATTCGATTATAATCTACACAGAATTTAAACTGGGACTTGGAAGGAAAAATGTATTAACGTGGATTCGACTTTTTTTCAGTATGGTTTTTGTTTTGCTCTATACAGCTTATTTCCTTTCTTTCATTGCATCTCTTTGCAGAAATTACATGACAGATCTATGCTTGGCATTTAGGTAGCATTTTCATCATGAAATAATTGCATTTCAGCATCTGTCATGAAAATTTAGGACAAACAACACCACTTAAATTTTAGGTCTCATTTTTAGCTTACTCTACAGTTTGTTTGTCGGACTAAAATGTTTTTCTTGCATCAAACACCATATCTACCCTTCCCCCATCCCATGTACTTTTATTTTTATTTTGATATAGTACTGGCAATTTTCTTCGTGAAAATGTTTGTAACAGACATTTAAAATGGGTCCTGTTGTGTGCTGCAGCCAATGGAAGTTTCTCCATTTTATACAGAATACAGAAAAGCAGCTACTTCATGTGTTTATGTCATACAGTAAAACGTTTCAGAAAAGACACAAAGTAGTTATTGAATACGACACTACATTTTAGCTCCACTATTCGGAGAATAGGGGTGCTATTCTACTCGCCCCGGCGTCGGTGTGAGCTTTCTTGGTTAAAGTTTTTCGGCAACCTTTGCTTTTCTTTGTTACCATTGCTTATATCTTACTGTAACTTCACATTAACATTGTTCAGCATGCAAACAAAGTATGTGCAGGGGCTTATACCCAAGGTCAAGGTCACCAAGTTGTGTTTTTCGAAGGCTTCGTTTATAGATATATCTTTGGTACTTTAAAAGATAATGACTTGAAATTAAAAAATATTTCTTTATAATCATCATCTGCATGTGTCGTTACAATTCCCATAACTCTGATTGTATTTTTGACAGAATCATACCACTTTCATACTTAACGTTTTATAGCAATCTTCGCTTTCTGGATATAACTTTAGTACAATATAAGATAATGACTTAAAACTTAAAATGTATCTTTATCATCTGGTAACAATCCCCATAACTCTGGTTTTGTATTTTTGACCAAATTATGCCCCTTCCATACTTACATTTTTTTTGACAAACTTCGTATTCTGGACATAACTGTGGTGCTATATCTATATATATAGACATTTTACTGTCAAATCGCCGAATAGTGGAGCGCGCTGTCTTACGGACAGCTCTTGTTATGAAGGCGTTTAAAAGTGTAACCCCGTTTCAAAATATAGCTTATCGTGATTGCTCTTATCAGATAATAATTGAATGCACAAATGCTTACCGAGGCCTCCGTGGCCGAGTGGTTAAGGTCTCTGATTTCAAATCACTTGCCCCTCACTGATGTGGGTTCGAGCCGTATTCGGGGTGTTGAATTCTTCATGTGAGGAAGCCATCCAGCTGGCTTACGGAAGGTCGGTGGTTCTACCCAGGGCCGGCTCGTCATGAAATAATGCACGGAGGGGCACCTGGGGTCTTCCTCCACCATCAAAGCTGGAAAAGTCGCCATATGACCTATAACTGTGTCGGTATGACGTTAAACCAGACAAAAACAAAACAAAACACAAATGCTTACCACGGATCCCCTTTCTATAAAATACCCGTCTAAAACAAAATCCTTTTTACACAAGTGTGGTATAGCCAGAGGTGTCTGAGAACCATACCGCCACAGCTCGAGCATGACAGCTTCCGTGTACGGCATCCACGTCCGGTCTGATACCGCGGGAAACCGTTCAGTTCCTGCATAGGATAGCAAACTTTCATCAGGTTTTTAAGTACTAAAATGTACAGAGACATAAAGTTAGACATAAAAGGCTCTAAAATGATATTCTCATGCCGAATTCGGCTTGTTTATTGTATTTTTATTGTGATTTAATTATTTCTGGCACAATGACAATGTCGTACTATCCTAAATCCTTTGGAAAGATCTTATTACTTCGCCAGAAAGTGGTCCATTTACCATTTTGCATCACGAATTTTTGATTGCACAAAAACTATTCGTAAATATTTACCGATTATACAGTCAATTTCAGCTTGGAGACGTGTCTGTACGTCTTGATAGTGACACATGAGTAAAATAAACAGACGAATACTCTTCAGTATTTCTGTCATACCTGAAATTAGCAAATTATTGCAGGTTGTATATAACTATCGAAGCAAAGTTCGTATGTAAGCGGAATACATATTACACGCATTGACTCCTGCAGTAAGGATCATATCAGCACGTTTTCTTTAAAATATACAGGAACCACCTTTGGACCGAGTTACGTAAATGCATCATGAGTGAACCTGACTTAAAGAAACATTTTGAAGATATTTGAAATAAATACAAATACAAGTTTTATTTAAAGTCGGTGATACATACAATAAACATTAGCTAGCTTTGTATAGTTATGGCCCGACATTCAAATATTTCTTGTATATTAATCAAATGTTTGCGTAAATTGTATAGTGTTTTTATATACTGAGTTAATATGCGGTTAATATTCAGATATATGCACGCTTTCTAAATTAAAACTAGTCGTAATCGAAATGAAATAAATTTTTGATTTTTATTTTGCTAACGAATTTACCTGCCGCGAGTGTATCGAATATGAATCCCTTGACATGTTCATCTGTTAGCAAAGTGCTGCCAGTCTTAGCGATGTCCTCTAACTGGCGCTGTAAACACACGTCAACTAGTCCCCGCAATCTTCCAGAAAAGTATGTTTTCTGTAAATAAAAAATTCAAAAAATGTATTTCTAATTGAAGAAATAAAGATCAGTTATGCTATATTTGCTAGTATGTGTACAGTATAAATTTTAAACAAATAAATTGCCCGTACAAGGAGAAAATTTTGCTCTAGATACGAATGATGCGGGTTTCTTTGGATTGTTTGCGGAGTAAAACATAAAATAATGTTTTCTTTCCTTGCCTGTACAGTCAATTTTACTATGTTTACTGGTAATTTCTGTAATAGTTTTGGTTAAATATGACCCAAATCACTGTGAAGTCAAATGTCAATTTTTACTCCCTGCATGTGTGATCTGAACTATAACCCCAGTACCTGGTCAATGCTATATTGTCATCGTTTAAATGATAGAAAGCAGTTTTACATGTGACTTGATTGTAACAGGGAATGTTACTAACACATTTACTGAGGTCATGGAGGGGAAGTGCAGGTTGTGTACAAGAACCATAACTCGACATTTCTTACTTTTTGAATTATCACAGTTCTAGTGAATTTACTAGGAATTCAGCTACACTTTACAAGCGTGGTAAAACAGTTTTAGAACTGCACTGTGTATAAACCATGTAACGTGTAATGTTACATATTGAACACAGTCGTTCTTGACAACACACTTCTTTTGTAACTAATATGCATTATCAGGACAGGTTGTATTTTCGATGTATTAGTGACATGCTTGGTTCCATTCACATCTTAAATAGATAGATCTCACCAGCTCTGCGTTTTGTCAATTTAGTTTGTTAGCTGGGGGCAAGGGGCAGCATATTTGAAAAATCAACGTATCTTCGTTGATACCAGTGTGAAAAAAATCCTAAGAAATCCAATTTTGGGAAATGCTAGGGAAGTGTAGAGCGGTTGTATCGCTTCATCGTGTTACATTTTCAGCCTGCCGATTCCATTGTTTCTATGATAAAAGCGAGTACAACTCCGGTTTCAAGACACTAAATTTTGAGGCAAAAATGGCCCAAAATGCACACCTTGCGCGACCTGTACCTGTACCGTATAATCTGCAAATGGCTGACCTTAAACATATGTATACTAGTATCTTTAAAGCATGTGAACAGACGAAAATAATTATGGGAAGAAAAGTTCTCATAATCATTTACTTTTTCCGCAAAGTTGAGCTGAATCTGGATGTTTCCATTTCGTTAGACTCATTTATCTCAGGTACGATTTTTGACCCGGCCGTCTTCACGGAGCAAGGAAAATCGATTCAAGCATTTATTTATTTTACACAATAATTACTCGTCCGCAGGAATCTTTTGTTCTATAAACATTATTAATTACCAGTTGCCTTCAAAATACATCTACTGCCTATTTTATTCAGAAAACGTTCCCGGGCCACAATACGAAACTGACCAGTGCCGCTTAGGTCACACTTCATTGTTCAAGATACATAAAGGCGTAGGCACTTCTCTGGGTAATATGACTCTAAATGTTGGTTCTCCCATTGCACTGTCTCCTGCAAATGCAATCAGTATATGATGTCGTGTTATTCAGCATGCAAGGAATTCAACTAGCTAGGATTACTTTTATTTACTTTGGATCTTGAGGGTCTGCGTAATTCAGCGGATGAATTTCCTCAACTGACCGTTCTTAAGTGGCGTCCAAATGTGTTCCATTATACATTTTTTTTTTTACTTTTAAGACGCATAGCTGTCGATTAGTAAAATCTGTAGCAAAAAAAATCAAAAGACGTCTGAAATATTTCATTAAGACGCTTTTATTTTATTCCACGGGCTTAAAAGACGATGATTCCATAAACACTTCTTCTCTGATTAGAGTTGTAAACATTACACAGACAGACTAAGTGAGCATTTCCTTCGAAATGTTACCTGTACATAATCCATTTCTACGTCTTTTGCGATAGCTACAGATAATGTTTCAAAACTATTGAAAATATTTTGTTATTTCGATAAAAGGGGTACTAATTAAGAAATTATTAATGCTCAGTTTAAGTGAAATTTGAGGTTGAAAATGTAACACATCTTGGCGGAAATATTCATATGTACGGTAATGCAAAACACAAAACGGCTTCTGCGCTTCACAAGGATCTTTTCACAGTTATTATCATAATGTAGGCCTAACTGTAATTAAGACTTTCATGTTCATGTTAAATTTATGTATTAGAGATCACATCGATTTATCAAAGCAATTTAGTTAACACGTTGTCGTTAACTTTTGAAGTTTTCAAAATTTGGGGACCTTTTTTATGTGAATTCTACCTGCACTGTTCTCAAATTCTCTCTACACGTATACAGTCCACGTCATATGGTCAGATGCCACCAATTAAAAAAAGTACTGGGAACTTACTGTGAATAAGGTAAGTGTATACATGGGAATAAGGTAATGTTTGTCCGTTCAGATTGGTCAGTCATGTGAACAAACCCAAGAAGTGATTATTTTTTTCAAAAGTGATTTTTTTTTGCTGCATTAACAGTATTTTATTATACATTTTGACAAAATTTACTACATTTTATGTGTACTGAAAAGAAGTTTTATCAAACGAGCCAACGATGTAAACAGGGGGTCATCTCATTCACACGAAAATTACTTAAATAAAGTATCACTATTCATATGTTTTTCGTCCGATCTTCTGGTGGAACTAAGATAGTTCTTGAACAAGAAATATCTTTAAAAATGATGGTCGGCGAATTGTAATAAGGAAAGAAGTTTATGAATTTTTCGTCTAACATTCATCTTTCATCTAACATTTTGCAAAACTAAACACCGCACTTTAACAATTTAAATGGTTCTCTTTTAATTTTTCGCAAAGGTTTCGTAGGGTTGCAATTTTGTTTCGTTTATCCTTAGACGAATAATCGTTCATTGTTTTGGCGACGTCGGTCAAATTGTCTTGTTTATATGGTAAAAGAAAGTCAAATCTTTGATGTTTCGACAAGAAAGGCTAACATGTGATAAAAAGAATATTACATTTGTGACTTTCCACATTGAATTTATTAAACTCGTTGAATAAAATTGATAAAATGCTCGGCAGAGCCTCGCATTTTATTATTTTATTCAACTCGTTTAATAAATTCAATATGAAAAGACACTCATGTAATATCCTCTGTTTTTTATTTATTATTTTTATTTATTTCTAAAATAGGCCAACTGATCCCGCTTTAACAAATGCATATTCGCTATTCATGAATCTTTGGAAATGACGTCACACCTATAAAAAGTGAAGGTCAAGCAAAACATACAATTGTAATTATTTCAATATGTCTGTTTCATAAGCAAAGTTTGACCGTAGTTATATCACATAGATAAACTGTATGCAGCGTACCTTCATTTCAGTGTAATGAGATTCAGTCATTATATAGCATATATATAATAAAACTGATTTCAACTGAGTTCAATGTTTGCATACCATACTAAAGAAAAATATTCATATATAATAAATCAGTTAAATAATTTATAACAAATATATCAAAGCAAACAAGTATCCTTTTAATATGCAATCTGAATAAGTCACAAAAGCAAGAAACCTTTTCATATACAGACGACAATTGTAACAAGGAAAATCTTTTAAAAGCACTTCTCTACATAAAAGACTCTTATCACACCCTTATTCATGTGATACGCAGACCGTATTCAGCTCTTTCTTTAATTTGATATATGCTGGTATTTGAACAGGTTTTTATCATATTTATTAAACTTACTTATCATTTTGAGATATATCAATATTCTTGCTAAATATACTGAGCCAAAGTTAGCTTTAAAACTGTGAACAGCGTCGTTTAGGATAAACGCTTTGTCTACATTTCACTCAGCGTAGCACAATCAACAGAGTGAAAGAAATTGAAACTCTCGTCCAATCAGGCAGAGTGTTGCATAAATCTTCCATTTTGATAAATTATCTATAATGCGTTATCAAGTAGTTTGATTTGCAAACTGAAGTCACGTGGCATAAGTAACGAAAACGAATTTAGACGGCATCGCCGAAAAAGATGTGATTAGATATACATGTTTCGATTTATGGAAGGGCGTACACGCTATAATGTTACAATGGAAATCTATGGAAATCTATGGAAAACAATGTTCTCTAACCATATTCGAAGGTTTACCGTCATAAAATAGTCTGAAATAGTTAAGAGTTACTGATCCAAATGTATGTTAGCTTTCTTTCTTCACTGGGTCTAAGCTCGAAAATTCATATATTCGTTCTCCTTGTTCCGTCATGTGATAAGCCTGGAATTTTTGCCAGTGATTTAGTAGGAATGAGCATTGTGTAAAACAGATTTATCATCTTATCTGGCATGGCTCTACGAAGCAAAGGCAAATATATACAGGATATTGCATGAGCGAATTTTAATAATGAATTTATTAAACGAGTAGAATAAAACAATAAAATGCAAGGCTGTGTCGAGCATGTTATTATACTTATTCAACGAGTTTAATACATTTAATGAAGAAAGACATATAAATTTTGATATTCTTTTATAAGACATCGAATATTCTTCTGTATGTACATGTCACAGACACAGTCAATTTGATCTTTTCTTTTTCAAAACAAAATCAACGCCAAAATGTTATTACATAAGTGTAATACTTAATGGCCTAAAAACTCAAGTGATAAAAAGAAATATGTACAGTTTATGAAACTGTTTCCAGAAAGTAGTGGAAAAAGCGTTCACTTCTTAAAGAGTGTTTAATGATAATATTCTCAAAAATATATAGGTCAGGACTTCCTTCGGAAATAGTTTCTTTGGGAACTATATTCGGAGCATGTATTCGTATATAGCTCCTGTGGATTTATGTTCTCCGTATAAAGCTCATTTGCTAGAATGGAGCTAAACACGGAACACCTTTGCTCTGCTGAGCATACAGCTGCTCGGTCTGTCTAGTTATGCAGCATAGACAACTAAGTTGCTAATTCATTCTAGATATTGAGAAGCGACCTGAAGTACGAGTCCAGATCTGCATTCTACGGTCAGAATTCGTGGTTGGCTTTTGGATTAGCTATTAGCATTTATATCATGTACATTTGCAGTGAAAAACTAATGCCGGTGGTTACAATATCAAGCTCGCTGATCTGCATAGAAATAAATGAATTCCGAGTTAGAATGCAGAGCTTAGCCACCACTATTTGATTGCGTAAAGCAATAAACGAATGCCAACCTCGGGTGACGAGGTCTAAAGTCAAGCTCTGCAATGAAGTTCGTCTATGTAAAGTTGAATGCAGATTGCCGACCTCGCCTTTCCAGCTCTACTTTCATGTTCGTTTGTGTTTCGTCGAATGTCGATGATTGAACAATGTAGCTTAATATTCGTTGTTCATAATCAAAAACTGAACGCCAGTTGCCGAGCTCAGGCTGCAGACTTGGCGTTCCTTTCTCTAATTACTTGTTTTTCTTTTTCTTTCTGAATTTCGTTAGCTTTTGGCCCTTGAAAACCGTTTCGACTCAATAAACCATACCTATTCTACACTGAATAAGGGCGAAGATTATAAAAACAAGCAAAGGTTTGGCTGAAGCAGTATACAAGATGGTTACCTTCTGGTCCTCGAAAAAGCGTTTTGCAACTTGGTCTCTTGCTTCGATTGTCCGTCTGTACATGTTTCCATAGTAACCGGGCAGGTACCGCAAGAACGGAAATGTTCTGAGAGCGCCATCTACTGATGGTTCAATAAGTTCAAACAAGTGATCAATGAATTCCCACGGTGCGTCTTTGTCAGGATCTGACTCGTGTAAAGATTCTCCAATCAACTGAAAAACGTAGGTCAAACATGAAATAATAAGTAAAGGGAAAAATGTTTCCTTTTATTTGATTTATTCTTGAATGTTTGTGTGTAAGTAGTCTGAAAAAGGTCGTTTATTCTACCATGCGGAGTGTCTCTGCGATATGAAATACTAAGGCAATGCGACTGGTGCACGATGGTAGATGAATTACCACTTGTTCAATATGCATAGTACCTATTTACTGCACTGCAATCTGACTAAAGTACATCTCCTATTACGCTACGCATAGGATCTGACAACGAGCTATTGATGGCCTTGTTCTGACAACCCTTCCGCTAGCCAATCAAAAGCTACCTTACAGCTTTCTGTAAGCTTTATAAAGACTTGGGTTTTGATATCAACAATTTTTATGTCGAAAGATTTTAGATAGCCGGTTAGCTCAGTCGGTAGAGCACTTGCGTTGTAAACGAGAGGTCCCAGGTTCGAGCCCTGGATTAACTACATATTTTTCTTACACTTTGACATTCGAACAAGTTGTCTGATTGGTTCAAACAAAAAAAGGTTTGCGAAAATAAAAAAAGCAATATTGGAAATCCAAAATATACAGAAGACGAATGTGAATGGGTCGTTCTCAGATCTTCGTTTAGAAGATCAAGTACTTTAGTCAGATTGTACTGCATTGCACGTTTTATGCGAGCAATGAGCGACTGAAATGGGCTAGAATGGCCCGTTCATGACCAATGTTCTTATAGCATACCTAGGTAGATAAGATAAGATAACAATTTTATTTTCTGAAGGTTACATACTAAGCGTACAAATACAAATATCATACAACTTATTTCCAGTATGGCCTTCAATTAAATTTCATATACATTCATACATTTACACAATCATACAGTCAATTTATAATCAAACATTTATACAAAAATACACATATCAGAATTACTTAAATTTTCTTCGACAAACACGTTCTCAAATTTTAGAAGTCTTAAAAAGCATAATATACAAAAATTATAAGTATAACAGTAACCATGTTTTAAAAGAAGTCTAGAATTTGATTGTCACAATCCCCGCATACGGGAATTTGATGCTCACCAGGTTTTACATTAAAATACATTTGTAACAATACTTGCTTGTATATAACAGAAACGTTGCCATAATTTGTAACCGCGTAAGTTGGATAAAGTTATCCAAACGATAACAAACATTCGGGCTTTAAAAATTCAAACCTTTGCGACATATTTCATGAAAATCTACCCATTGCAAACCTGGCGCTAAAGTTTACCACACGTCACAAAGATTAATTCACAACAATTAAGACGTGCAAAAAAGGAAAGTCTGTCTCATAAAAAAATATACATGTTCCAGATTTGGATTATAAGATAATACAGTTAATATTATTATAGTTAACCGAATTATTCAACATCCACGCTCATTTGAAAACAAATAACATTAATGCAACAAAATTATTGTTATTACTAGTGATAAATTGCTAAGAACTATTGTAGCAAGAGAAAATTCTTTAAAGCGCGCTTGAACGCAGACATATTATTATGAAGTTTTTTGTAAGAAGGATTTGAATTCCATATGTGTGCAGCTTTGTAACTAAATGTATGTTTCAGGTAGTTCGTTTTAGGTTTAACAATAGAAAGATCCTTATGTTCGGATGAACGCAGACTGTAATGATCATTATGAGCAAAATGTAGAAAGTCTGAAAGATATGGGATAATCTCCTTTTCTACATTTGTACGGTAGTAATGAAATATGATTTTTGCATCTGTTTTCAAAAGATAGAAGTTTTGAATTTCTTAGTGGTAAGGTATGGCATGTACAGATGTACAGTGGTATTTTTTTTTCTGTTTTGGTGCCAGTGGTATTGACCTGGCACTCAGAAACCGTTATCTTATGATCAATGTTCGAAACATAGCGATACATCGATATGTCGCATGTATAGGTATGTTTGCGGGCAAACCCTTTACTTACCTGTCAATCTCGTGGCAAGTGGTGATTGAGGTGGGGGGGGGGGAGTGTTCAAGTCTCAAATCTGAACATATCATTTTTTTTCCTTATTTTATCAGCAAAATTTGACAGGACTGAAAATTGCCACATATACCATGATGTTTTATAGTTCATTTTATGAAAGAAATACATTTGTATTCAAGTTAACTTGTGGAAAGACCACGACTAAAGAATATAAAATATCTTCGGTCTAAACACAAAATACTCGTCACTAGTGTTTCCGAATAAGCAAAGTTCAGAGTTGGACAAGTGTTCGTTCATTTAACTGACAATTCAAGCAACTGCCGTCAGTAGACGGAATAAAGAAATAATACAATAAATACTAGAAGAGAAA
This sequence comes from Mercenaria mercenaria, assembly GCF_021730395.1. NCBI lineage: Eukaryota > Metazoa > Mollusca > Bivalvia > Venerida > Veneridae > Mercenaria > Mercenaria mercenaria. The sequence goes on along the minus strand of NC_069377.1, from coordinate 64,284,324 downwards.
ACAACTGAAAAAAATTTGTTACATAAAACAATGTTAGAATAAAAGCAATATTAATACAATTAAATAACACTGAATTAAAAAAAAATGGTATGGAATGATTTTGAACACATGGTAACGTGCGTGAAAATAAGATATTTCCACTACGCCACCGTGCCATTGGTAAAATGTATAGATTAATTAAGTAATATAGATATTAACCAACGGAAACGCCCAGAAAATATTTGCGAAGATTAATGAGTGCCAGGCCAATGCTTGCGGACAAAACACACAGTGAGTATGCAATCGAAATATTGTAAAACTTCCAAAGTAAATATGAATAAGTGTAACATTTTAAAACAAGTTAAACATTAAATTAAAACAAATTTTAAAACAAATATCAAAACATTTACAAATGTGTAACTAAACATTTGTAACACAAATGTCTAACTGTAAAGACGAAAACATTCAAATCTACCTTTACTTGATAGAATACTCCAACATTCAAGTATGATGATATATTGTACCAGAAAGTACATCAATAGAACTATTTTAAGCGGACAGTTAGCATCAAAGCAAATATTCAGTTTTGAGGGCTTTCGGGCTAACAGGAAATATTTTCAGTAGCGGGAACTTATACCCGACTGCTTTGTAGGGTTTCCGGTCTAGACGGGTTCCATAAAAATAAAGTGATTTGACTACGTGTCTCGTTGATACAGCTAGTTTTAATTTTCCTTGCATTTGTTACTTAATCTACTGAATGTTAGCCGAATTAAATAATGGTATCCAGTATTGATAGATTCCGTCAAAATGTCTTGAAATATCTTGAAGATGCAGTATTTGTTTTCTCAAATCGTAAAAATGTAAAAAAAAGATATTTCTTCGAGCGCTTTACTGCCATGTACTGTGGAAGAAGACAGTAATGTTAAACCAAATACTAACAAGCGAAATACTTAAAGGTCAAACAAATTGATCAACTATTTCACTCAGAAATGATAAACGGTTGTTTAAAGTTGTCCACACTTGAATTAATACCCAATGATTGAGATTTGATAATCAACTTTAGCCCTTAACTGTTACACAGTTATTAGCTATAAGTACACGCAGGGAACCAGGCTAACCCAACTTACTAGTATTCTAGGGGCTTGCGACTGGCAGTTCAGGATTGGTTGATCGTCATAAGGGCTATTTTCTGTTTTTCGGTCAAAGAAAATACTGGTGAAAATTCTGAAGTAATGGAGTGTTCTCTATACTTTCACAATTTTATATGTATAAAGTAATTGTTTGGAAAAGCAAGTATTTTTACTTACCAGTACTGAGCATATGTTTTTGAAATATTTCCTTAAATACGCATGTGGATTAATATTGCAGCTCGGTTTACTTATAAGGTTTAAATGCAGTTTTTTCACTTCTTCTTTAATAAGTAATTCAAAGTAATGTTCATTTTCAAAATATCTTGGTATTGCACTACTATGAAATTCTCGCAAAAGTAGTGTAGTACTTGATAAATTTGCACATCCCATATGCTTCCTTCCGTAGAAAATGTCTGAGGTAGAGTTTGCCGACCGATCATTAGCTAATTCGTCCGTCGGCGGGGTTTCAAATGCATCATACAAAAGAGACACTGACGACAAATTAATGATAGAAGTTCCGTATAATTTCAGTTGATAAATCGTTCCAAATTCTTCTCGAAGTTGGTTTAAATTATGATGAATCCGATCAGCATCAATCTGAAAACTGTTTCCGCAACATAAATATCCTTTTGGACCAGGGGGTGGCTCCCTTTTCCGTCTGCGCCAAATACAAAGGAACACATACACCAGACTCAAAGCACAACAAATTCCTAGTAATATCTCTAACATAATCCGTATAGATTAAAGTTTTAGTTTCTGTTTGCCCCTTTATTGTCTGGTTGTTCGTTTCCAATAAATATATTTCACACAATCGTTGATTCACCAGCAGATAGATCTAATGGATATTCCGAGATGTGCTACTGACACGAGCATTATAATTAATAGTCATTAATAGGTAGTGCATTCTTTCATATCCAATAAAATCAAAGTGATAAACAGTTCATTCATTTTCCTGTTAAATATTTAACTTTGACATACCTATTTGTACCTATTTATTCATTGGTATTAATTGACAGACATTTTATTCATGTTTCATTTGTCTTTTTGAAATAAGTATCGTCAGTTCAGTTACACACTCTCTTACAAATCTAAAAAACCTTTATAGCACTCGATCCGTTTGTCAGTCATCCACATAAAAAGGAATATTTCATTCATCTTTTTATTTGATAATGCAGTAGTTTAAATGCTGATTTATTATGGCGCCTGTGTAACATGCTTTACATCTTGATTCTATAAAACCAGCGTATGTACTTTAATAAATAATTATAGCTTTAATACAACAATACTCAATGCACATTCTTTCCATCCCATTCAGCCGTTACACCTCGTTAATCCTATAGAATTCCAACAAATGTTATATTAATGTAACAAACACACGTATCCGTTTCATTTCAATTAAAAGAAACGTTTAGGTTATCTTAGGGCCGGGATCGTAGCAATAAGATCAAAAATCTGTTTGCACAGTTAAATAGCATAACTATGTATCCAATCTAATTGAAATACATTACAGAGTTTAATTCGCTTGTTGAAAGATACATATGACCTATCGTTTCAAATCTAAGTTTCCATTTCCGCATTACAAAAGAAAATTGAATTTCAAACATTAGACCCAAGAATGTAGAAATGAAAGAAATAGAAGGTACAGCACCCTGCTACAACAGATGGTTGTTTACTGAACGATACTCACAGCAATGCAAAGTAACTTTGCAACAATGTACTGTTTCTCCAGCTATATCATTGGAATTAAGATAACGCCTTAATTTTTACCAATCTTTGCCCTATACAGGATTATAGATAATTACAGAATTATGAATTGGAAAAATTTACGGCGATCACTATATATAGTCCCTTCTCTGTTAAAATCAGGCATAAAGTGTTTTAGAGGTATTAAAAGTAGGACGACGGATCCAGGCGTCTCTTTGACAGGCAGTGGCTCTCTACAATATGGTACTTTCAACTAGTAAGTCAGAGCGCGAACATTGTTTTGATTATGCTACTTTTGAGGAAGTACCAAAATCAAAAAGTGTATTTCCGAAAACTTAATGATCTACTCTGTAGTGCATAGTTTCTATGAACCTTTGATTGCGTTATCAAACACTTATTTCCCCAGGTCAAGTATGTTATATAATATCGGACTTAACCATCGATAGTTGTCAACAAAGCATACTCCATGATTGGTGGTTTTTATAATATCGAACTGATCTTAGGAGGTAATTTAGTGCTGTAACGAGTGCTGTTAAAAAGTCAACAACATAATAATGGCTCAATATGACTTTTTTTTGGAAATACGTGAAAAATAATGTTAATAACATGAAAAAGAGAATCAACGAAAATGTGAAGACAAATATTCAATGGCTTCGGGTATAGATAGTAGTAGTAACTAGATATGTTTAAACGATCTCGTTATAAAATAGAGTAGTAAATGTGTTCTTTCCCCCTTACATTTAATACTTCATTCTTTGGATGTTAACCGAATTAGTTATTACTTATTGATTGTGTTAAATCGTCGCCATTCAAAAATATTTGAAGGTCGAGTGTTTCTTCCTTACTAAATTTGCAGAATATTTCTTTATCAACAAGCAATAAGGATCCGATTATAAATGTTTTTACTAGGGGTTACGATTGGCTGTGCAGAGAGAGAGTTTGTCATCGTAATTTTTGACATTTGCGTATTCACATTCGGATAGAATACAGGCGACCTTTTTAATGTTATATATGTTCTTATCTTAGGTCAAAGTAACATATATATCAAATGTAATTGTAATACAAATGAGTATTCCTACTTACCAATATTAGACAAATGTTTTAAAAATATGCCCTCAAATACCTATGCTGATTAATATTACATCTTGGTTTAATTAAAGAGATTTAAATGTAGTCTTTTCACTTCTTTGATATGTAATTAAAGGCAATGTTCACATTCAAAATATCTAAGTATTGCACTGCTATGAAATACCCGCAAAAGAAGAGCAGTTTTTGAAAACTAAGCACACCATATGCTTCCAACTGTAAAAAAAATGGCTGAGGTAGAGTTTGCCGACCGGCCTTAAGCTAATTCGTCTGTCGGCGGGGTTTCAAACGCATCATACAAAAGTGACGCTGAGGGCAAAATTGATTGTGGAAGTTCCGTATTATTTCAGTTCATTATTTGTTCCAAATTCGTCTCGACGTTGTTGTTTCATGAATCCGATCACTGTCTATTTGAAAACTATTTCCTCAAAATTAAATATTTGTTTAGACCAGGAGGCGGCTTTCTGTTCCGTCTGTGCCAAATGCAAAGGTACATGTACACACAGAGCACAGCAATTTCCTAATAGTATCTCAAAACACAAACCGACCTTTTCTTACTTCTGTTGTCTATTTCATTATCTTAAAAGTAAATAAATATCACAAATGTTTGGATTTACTATGGATATTTCCAGATGTTCTACTGGCACGAGCATTATAATTAATAAAAAATAAAGACGTGGCAATTTCGAGCTCTGATAAAATTTTGACATCTTCGCTATAAGTAAACTTTGGTAACGAGACTGTTAACAAAACTTCATTTGCTTCTTTTTTCTTTACCTTTTTACCTTTTGTAATCACACACGAATTGTACGTGCACATTTATATTCAAACACCTGTACCATGTTACTTAAGAATTTTAGTCGGCTTCCTGGAAAAACCAAGTACTGGTGTCATATGAGAAGGCGTGGTCGTTACCCAATTGGGGCATGCAATTCTGTAAAGAATGCGAGTGTACTTTTATAAGATTGAATTATGTCATATTGTGCCATACGATGAGGTGAAATAAACTATTTGAATTGGAATGAATTTGTACGTTTTTTTTCGTTTTTTAATAAGTCACATCAATTAGTCAGTACAATTACAGAATCGCATATAAATTTATTAAATTTCTTTTTACTGTGTTTGAGCTTGATGTCACACTGACACAATTATAGGTCATATGGCGACATGCACGCTTTTGGCGGCGAAGGAAGACCCCCGGTGCCTCTTTGAACATCATTTAAGACTCAGGCAGGTACCTGAGTACAACCACCGACCATCTGAATGCCAGCTGGATGACTACCTCATATGAAAGAATTCTTTATCTTAAAATAAGGTATCGAACCCATAGCGGTCAGCCGGAATACAACAGACATTTAAATAACTGTTTTATGCAGCAAAAAATTATGGGAAAATGTCCTTTTTTCTGTGACGAACTGGCATACAGGATTATAGCTGCTATTACGTTTTTAAGGGCCAATGTGCCTCAGAGGTTATGTCGCTGGATTAAAATTGCTTACCCATCTACAAAAACGAATACATAAACACTATTCATCGTTAGAATTACACTAAACAATTTCTTAAATAGTTCAATCCTTTAGAATTCTATCAAACGATACATTCAAGTACTTTTGAGACAAAATCATGTTTTATGTCTTTAGGTTATCTAATGGCAATAAATAAATGGATAAAATAATATTCAATAGCATTTGCTTGTTGAAATTTAAAATAGCTAATTGAAAGATTTATGTATGGTAAAATGTCTGTATCCTTTAAAAGTAAACACTTTAAGTTCCAGTTTCCGCTTTTCTAAACAATAAATTGAAATTTTATCAGTGTGTTTTAAAGAATTAAAAAAAATTGAGAGAAGTGGAAAGTGCACAACCCTGTTACAGCAGTTTACTGTTAACCGAATCAGCAAACATAAAAGTTAAAGGGGATGTACATTTCCCCTCCTATAATTAGGACTTAATTAAGGTAAAATGGTAAATTTATTATATCATCACAAACGTGTTTTCTCCACTTTAGATCTTAAAGGGACTAACCCACACATTTTAGGCGAAAAATAATTTCTCTCAAAACTCTATAAAAAGTGACTACTCTGAAAGTGTCTAGTGGTATAATGTACATACTTATTGACAAGATTTTTGCAAGATATTCTTATAAATAATCAAAAACATTAAGCAGAAGGTAGTAAACCGTTGCTACACTTTTGAAAAATGTAGCAAATTTACATTCTTCTTGCATTTGTACCAATATCTAACTAGTATTTTCACCCACTTTATCATTTTTCATTGTCATATGTACATTCTATGCCAAACTGAGATTACCAATGAATATATAAGTAAGTGTGTGTGTGTGTGTGTTCGGGTTTAACGTCTTTCTCAACAATTTTTCAGTCATATGAACGACGGTGTCTACTTGTAGCAGTGAGCACAATGCTCAGCTTTATAGTCCCGCCTTACTGGAATATCACGCCGTAGACACATGACATGATACCCCACCCAGTCACATTATACTGACACCGGGCTGACCAGTCCTAGTACTATCCTCTAAATGCTGAGCGCCAAGCGAGGAAGCTACTAGTACCAATTTTTACGTCTTTGGTATGACGCGGCCAGGGATCGAACCCACGACCTCCCCCATGGGCCTATAAGTCACTTTTAAATAACAAATAGTATATAAAACAATATGTAATAATTTAATCAGATGTAGTTAAAGTAGATCAAATTCAATATATAAAGGTGGTTTTAACGAAAGACATTGCTGATATATTCAAAATGAATTTCATGCAAAATCACATATGTGCATTATATTTATATTTAAATGTCATGTGGGCCATAAGATAAACGTAAGCTGTTAATTGTATTTAAGTGTATAAAGATTTCCGTCTGTACAAGAAAGCTTTCACAATATATTTTGCAGTTTTTCTTGTATGTTCTCTTAACAAATAACACAGTTTATACTTTTGGGTTGTCTGTATATACGCACCGTCTGCTAATATGTTACCAAATATTTTCTGTCTAATGTGATCGTACTTCACACAGTCTAATAAAAAGTGCATTTCATTTTCAACTTGATTATTCTCACAAAGCTTACATGTTCTTTCACTGACTTGCTCACCAGTGTAGCGTCCCGTTTCAATTCTCAGAGCTAAAATCCCACACCGAAACTGTGCCAACATCGAACTTTCATTCTTTTCAAGGTTTAATAGTACATAGTCTTCTGCTGAGAAATTAGACTTAAACATTTTATATGTTCTTAACTTCGGGTTATTATTAACACTATTATTCCACTGTTGAGAAAACAAGGTCACCATTTTGTCATTGGCTAAGGTTAAATCGATCGCCCTTTTCTCATTAAAATATGTATTTGATCCAAGTGAGTCTGTAATGGATCTGATTTCACTAGACCAATTACTAGTATTATTGCAGTTATTATAGTCCGAAATAAAAACTCTCTTTGGCAATCTATCATTATTCATTGTAATAAGTTTATTCCAATAACGCAACATGTTTAACCACCTTCTGAACTTGTCTGGCAACCATCCGATATCTCCCGTTATTGCTGCTATTGGTGCGAACCTATTAACACCTAAAACGTAACGTGCTGCTCTGTTCTGTATACATTATTTAGACTTTGATATGCCTTATATCCCCATACACTAGAGCAATAAACTAATACTGGTACACCACAGTTGTAGAACAATTTTTCAAAGGATTTAAAACCAATACCTTTTGAATGTACTTTGTTAATTACACCACCCAACGCTCTGCCTGCCGCTTTACCCAGTGCATCAGTGTTTTCTCACTGAATATAACACTAAGATATTTATAGTCACGTACATTTCCTAATACATTATTGCCTATATGGTAAACAAAGTCAGTTCTGACGCGCCTCCCTTTGCGGAAATGCATACATTTAGATTTTGAAGTATTGATTGAAACCCTCCACTTCTTGCACCATGCATGAAGAACGTTTTACATTGCCTGTAGGTCGTTGTCGTTGTTAGCAATTACTACAACGTCATCTGCGTAAAGAAGGATTGTTCGAAGCTTATAACAATCGATATGGACAAAAATAGCAGTTGCGCTTTAGTTATACCGGAATTATGGTGTGAAGTGTTTCATAGCTATTAATGAATTGCGGACTACGACTACAACCTCTATTCAATGTTCTCGAATGGTCACATTTATTTTTTCCTTTTACGATTTTATACAGACTCAAACAAAGGTGATCCTGGGTTCTGAGCCAGTCCTAATCTGTTCTCCGCACTGAATTGGAGGTTGGGTTGAGGAGGACTGATTTCAGACACAATGTCTTTTATCAACCGTCGCGGTGAACGTACTCCTCGCCCGAACTCACGGCCCCGCAATCCGTATAGCTGCGCTTTCCACATTGAGCTAAGAAAGCAGACATGGAGGCCCATGTCATAACCTCATGAGTTTGTAAAACGTGATAGTAATTTTAAGCTAATCAAAAATATTTCTGAACGCTGTTTGGTCCGTGACGTTTTAAAGTGGTTAATGTTTAAACAAGGCATCAAATGACATTTTAAACTTATATTTCTGTGTTATGCAATTGACAGTTGTGAAAGTTCAGCACATTCCATTATAATCCATCCTTACCTTACGGGGTTATGCTGATTATATGCAATTTCTGTCTTTTTTATTTTGTGGAAATGTGTAGTTATAACAATCAATTATCAAAAAATATATTCTAACAAGAAATAAAATGTTTGCTGACCTTGCACATATCTTTTGTATGCATACATATCTAACGAATTAGCCGAAACCAGTTTGTTTCAGCAAAGCATTTTCGTCGAATGCTATATTTCATCATTACATGTATACAAATTTACACATTTACTAGTAGCAATATAGTTTCCATGAGATACTTCATATGAACATGTTTATAGACTTACAGGCATGTAAAAACACTTTAAACATACGTATTTCATATTACTTACAATTTTGGACCCTGGGAAGTTCATTCATAGCTAATGTATAATAGAGTTCCACTTCAGTCGGTGATAATGAGCGTGATGGTTTTATTACTTCTCGCGAACAATTAAACCGCTTTTTTCTTCTGTTGCGTGGTTGTGTCTTTTCTACATTTTTTATTCATTGTTATACAGGTAGTGTTTACTTGTGCACGTAAGTCTACTGGGTATCATGATTTGGCACGTAACTTTACTGCATCAGTTTTGTACTCATTTTAAAAAGGGTTCGTCTGTGGTCAATGTATTGGAGTGTGTCTAATCATTCACAAATATTTACCTATAATGATGTCAATTTCAGCTTGGAGATGTGCCTGTACGTCTTGATAGTGACACATGCATAAAATAAACAGACGAACACTCTTCAGTAATTCGGTCAAACCTTTAATCATCAAATTATTTGAGATCATATTAACTTATCAAGGTTGGGTACGTACGTCATACGCATTTGCTATCAGAGATATATTGACCCCGCTTCTAGTACTCTAGAATCGTAGCAGTGTCTACCAGTTTGCCAGAAAATAACCAAAGAACAACTTCGGATGAAGACTTTTCTGTCTACGCACACTCAATGATACGTTTTGAAATGAAAAATACAGCAACATTGGATATTTCATGTTAACTATATCTTTCTATTCAATGTCATTGGACACTTTAATTCTAAGCTCACTGAAACAAGGACATTTAAAGCCTATAACGTTTTTATTCACCTCTAGGAATGTCTAATACATTCATCTTACTTGCATTCGAAGTGTGATAAATGTTTGTGCAAGATTTTATTTCATTTGTCATCTAACTGGTTCATTACAAATTTTACTTGCTTTCATGAGTTATAAGAAGCTAACCATGTCATGCCCATAACAACACAATTTTGACGATAGTAGAAGGTCTGCTTTTAGGCCATCATCGTTTAACTTATGTCAAACTTTGAGAAAAACTATAGACCTTATCTTTAACCTGCTGCAAGTTTATCAAATATGAATCCTTTGATGTGCTCAGCCAAGAGCAAAGTGCTGCCAGTTTAAGCGATGTCGTCTAATTGGCGCACCAAACACACGTCACAAGCCCTCGCAATCCTCCTGAGGTGTATGTTTTCTGTACGAGGTAAACCAAATAAAGGTCAAATGAAATGATTTTTAACTTCATGAAGGCAAATTTGTGTCATTCCCGAAATCATTTGTCACTTATGCCCGAAATGCCACATTGTACTCTCAGACATTTAAAACGTTCCCTTCAGTATGACATATAGACTTTTGCCAGGTTGATGCAAACGCAATCGATAGTTTAATATCATCTTAACATATAATTTTAGCTTACGAAAATAATTTTGTAGCACGTTTGTTTGAATTAGCTAAAGTTTTCAATTATGTGGTTTATGGCAATCTCGTCTTGTATGCGATATAGCCATAGGCAAACACTACCACGTCTGACCAATTTTTTTTTTTAAGTTGTGCGGCACATAGCATTTATATTATAATAAAATTTCCTTTAGTGAGAAAATGTTTTCATTGGTAATTTTAACTTTTCAAGTGAACTTAAAGGGCAAGCAAGGCCTGAAGATAAGCCCTACTCAAGCCTTTCATAACACTGAAAGAATTTTTAAAATCGGACCACTATTAAAAAGATATGGCAGTTTGAAATTTAAGAAATTGGCTGATCATGGAGGCAGCCATTTTAGTGTGTTTATGACGTCATTTACACACTGCTGAATTTTTTATTTAGCAAATAACCATTTAAATAGATTAATTTCATATGTTTCATGAGTGTAAGATGTAAAACATGATAATTTCTTCCATTATGGCTGGAAAAAGTAGAGAAGTTATTTTAAGGAAATAAGTAAATACAGTTCAAATATGTATCAAGAAATTAAGAAATCCGCCATTTTGTTTATTGTTGCCATGGAAACAAAATGGCCGCCATTTTTATAAAATATTTAAATGCTCATAACTTTCTCATTTTTAAGACGATTTTGAAAATTCTTTCACTTCTTTAAATGTTTTGAGAAATCCTCGCAGAAGGAATTAACATAAAAACAACATTGCCTTTCCCTTTAAATATGACAACAATATAATTTAAAATGCATTGCTGTCTGTCATCGTTGTCTTTACGGAAGAAACCATCAGTCATCAGACGTACGAAATTATTCATAAAAGTAAAATGCTATTTCATATACTACAGAAGGCGGCTCAGCTTATGCGTTAGAATTAATCATAGATTACCTAACACAGCCTGCAACACATCAAATACCTACGTCTTAAGTATGTTCTATGATTCCATAAACACTTCTTCACTGTTTCCATTAAGCAAATTTCTTCTATAAACATTAAACAAACAGACTGATTGAGCTTTTCCTTTGAACTTTTTACTCATTGCTAGCATATTTAATGATAATATCGAATAAATAAAGACCAACACCATATCACTACATTGATAAGTTACTTTCGTTTGACTCAGAAAGCTACATCTAAGAACGAAGTTGATAAAAACAAGCACCGGCTTGGTTTAAGCGGTAAACAAGATCGTTACATTCTGGTTTGCTACTTTGTTTCTTGCTTCGATCTTCTGTCTGTATCCGTTTCCATAGTAACCGGCGAGTTATCTCGAGAACGGAAGTGTTCTAAGGGCCCCGTCTACTGATGGTTCAAACAAATTATCAATGAAGTCCCACAGCACATCTTTTCCAGGATCTGACTCGGGTAGAGATTCGCCAATTGGCTGACAAGGGCAAACATGAAACAATGGCAAGTAAAGTTTGTTTGTTTTTATTCTTAGATATTCTAAGTATAAAAGTATTGTAAGATACTCTTTTCTATTACTTTGAGTCAACAATCTCAGCGTCCGTATATTACTATACAGACCATTACCACATACAACAGTAATTCCTGAGACATGCTAAGTGCAGTAATTACAGGTGTAATTTGCATCATAGTAGTATTGCAACCGCCTCCGAGATCAGCAATTATCTTCCCTCTTAAAGTTTAAAAAAAACCTTGTTTATTCTATATAAACTTCTTTTTCTTTCTCACGAACATACGTAATATAATATATAGAAGTTATATAAAAGAGAAAAGTAAACGTTTAAAAGAATTAGAGTTTCCTTTTCTAGTTAAACGTTAGCTGAATGACTCTATCAAAACTTATACTCTACTTATAATCTCAACTTCAAAGAATATATGAATAACCGTAATATTTGTAAAACAAACTGTACTTTTGAAGGCTGAGAGATAGTGAGGTGACTTGTTTTATTTTAAATGCATTCTTTAAAATGAATGAATATATCTGTTTATAATTGTACAAGAAAAAAAATATATATGTACTTGACATCCTCCATAGAAGAAGGTTAATTCTGAGTGGGTTTGGGCATAGATGAGTTATTACTAGAAGAAGGAACGAGTGCCCAACTGTTCTTGGTATTCCACAAGAGGAAAATAATTTGTATTGTTTGAACTATTTCTTTTATATAATTACCTTTTAAAAGAATCTAAAGGTAGTTTACTATTTTCCTTGATAGGTTTACCAAAAATAGAAAATGGCTTCCATAATTAATAGATTGTGTCAAAAACGTTTTGAAATATTTAGAGAATTCACAATTACAGCATATTTTAGATATTAGTGGAAGCAAAGGATCCACTGTCAGTTATTTTGCAGGAAAGCCAATTGCTTACAAACTTGATATACAGTCATGGATGACAATCCTATGTTTGTAACTGACAGGTCAGCTACTGCCTGCTTGTGCGTAATCGAAATTAATTCCCTTGAAATTTCTGCATATTTTACTGATATATTTTTAATTGGATCTTCATTAGAAGTTGAAACCGCGGATAATAATTTGGACGTGTAGGGCGAGATGATCCTCAAAATAATTGCAATTAGCTTTTCACAGTCAAATAGCATACTGCTGAGCATTCTTTTCAGGAGTTAAATAGCACATATGTTCATGATTAACTGTATTCCCACATACCAATACTGAACACTTTGTTTTTGAAATATGTCCCCAATTACCCATACAGGTTAATATTGCATCTTTGCTTATTTATATGGTTTAAATGCATTTTTCACTTCTTTCTTTAGAAGTAATTCGAACTAATGTTCACTTTCAAAATATCTTGGTATTGCACTGCTATAAAACTCTCGCAGATGTAGTGTGGTACTTGATAAATGTGCACATCCCATATGCTTCCGACCGAAAAAAGTATTAAAGGAGGAGAATTCATCTGTCGGCGGTGTTTCAAACGCATCATTCAAAAGAGACACTGAGTACAAAATTGATAATAGAATGTCCATATGATTTAAATTGATAAATTGTTCCAAATTCTTCTCGAAGTTGGTTTAAATTATGATGAATCCAATCAGCATCAACTGATTTTTTTTCCACAACATAAATTTTCTTTTGGACCTGGAGGTGCCTTTTTTCGTCTGCGCAATATACAAATGAACACGTACACGAGACCCAATGCTTCACAAACTCGTAGCAATATCTCAAGCCAGACGTTTCACTTTTTCTGTGGTTGTTTGTTTCCAATACATAAATCTGGCACAATTGTTGATTCACTAGTAGATAGATTTAATGGATATTCCGAGATGTGCTACTGACACTAGCATTATAATTAATATGTTGGCCATAAGGTCATGAATAGGTACTGCATTCTTTCAGTCTATTCATGTCCCAATTAAATATTTATGTTAGCCATTTCTATTTGTACCTTATTAATTTGTATCAATAGACAGACACGATATTTACGTTTAATATGTTTGATCGAAAAAAGTATTAATCATTTTAAATTAAGTCTCGCTAACAAATCTAACAAAACTTAAAAGCCGTCATCCTGTTTGTCCGTCCGCCACATAAAAAGAACATTTTATTCATCTTTTTATTATGGCGCCTGTGTACATGTATAACTTTTTACATAGTGTTACTATAAATCTAGTCGATGAATTTATATAACAATAGCGTTAAAACCTCAAATATTCGTGTTCTTCCTATCCTTTATTGACAAATATTCATGTTTGTTTTATAAATTTTGTTATAGGCTGCAGGGTATATTGGTAACTGCATAATTTACACATTTAATTCCACGGGTCATGCAAAATTGTCTTTTCTGAAAAAACAACAAAAAAAACCTCCAAAAAAAAAAAAAAAAAAAAAAAAAAAAAAACAGAAACACGGTCCAATGCAACTTTAAATACGAAAATGACAATGAACCCTAACATTCCGCCTAGTACATTTTGGTTAGGTGTATTTTCTTGTTAGTTTTATTTACAGAGTGTTGCTTTAAACATTGTCTTTGAAGTACAGGATTACTATCACTAAATCTGAAAGTTAAATTAGAAAGTAATAATTATGTAAATACTAATAAGATTGAAAGGAGCCTTCACTTCAGAAATCCAAACAAAGTGACAACATTACAGTGAAATAAAATGCATGAACGTATTTTGTACGATATTATTTCTGGCGAAGACACTTAAATCAAAACTATTAACTAATGCAAATTTCGACATGTGCTACTGGCATGAGCATTATAATTGATAAGAACACGCGACACGGTTTCTTCTTCTTCTTTTTTTCTTGCTTTTTTACATTTTACCTTTCGCAACCACACACAGACTGTACTTGAAACACGTACACCATGCTACTGAAAAAAATTGAAACATTATTTTTTCACTGTATACTCATTATATCGTGCATTATACGTAAAGTTTCGTAGTGTAATGATCTCTTCATAAATCAATTTGTTTCATACCCATTAATTATAATCAAACTCGTATATTTGGCCATTTATTCCCCCATTATAATAAGTTTTAACATTCGTATTTTCAATATGCAGACATAAGGCCACAACAAAGTGTTTAATTGATGTAAATGCAGTATAAGACACTCACTATAGGAAAAGTGTAGTGGTGACCTCAGAAACGACAACTAGGCCTACTATCATGGAATACGGATGAATACAAATGCAATTGTACTTAATATTGAAAATAAAATGTGTGATGTAGAAATCGATAAATGAAAACAGTTATCAGGAAAGAGTAGAAGACAGTTAAGGACTTTTTAGATTGTTTAGGTCCGTCGTTGAAAATGACAGTTATGAAAAAGACCAATTGCCTTTTCATAATCGTAGAGCTATGTCTTTATTTAAATTTGGTGTAGCTTTAATTAGACTAGAAACTTGGAGGTATGAAAACTGACCAATACAAGACACGCCTTGTTACACTATTAACTCTATATGCAATTTCGCGAAGAACCGTATGATAAAAGTCTGCCACTTGATGTAGGTGCAGATGGTAATATCCGGTTCGAGGGTAACTGTTTAGGCGGTAACGAGGTTCTGCCGACTTTCTGCCGGATTTTTCTATCTGTAACAACAAGCAGTGGTAGATTATTTTTCTTGCATACAGTATTTTACCAAATTATAGAGCAAAATACTTTCTTTGCAGCACTCTTTCTTATAGTAGCATATTAAAAAAGCGCGGGATATTAACGTTCGTAAACAGAAATGACGTCATGACATTTCAGTGACGTAAGTGCCGGTTTAGTTTTATCGTTATGATTTTTTTCGTAAAATTACTTATTAGAATCGGAAAATATACTACAAGGAACGAATTGCAACTAACAAGACATTTGTCCGGTGTGCAAGAAATAACTGACAGAACTATTGATAGTGTGTTATGTGCATGCCATTCCCCATTATGCTTTATTATTATTTTACATTGATGACTCACTGTTTACTGTAAAGCCTGTCCTAGTTTTGAGACAAACGTTTAGCTATATGTTATTGATATTCTTTGGTGTTTCAGAATGTTCTATCACATATACAAATAAACAGGGTGTTACGATTATTTAAAATATGCGTTATTCTGGATTTTTCCATAATCTTTTTTGATGTCTTGGTGGTACATGAAAGTGCTGGAATCTTCCACGATGCTTTAAATAGGAAGGTGTCTGAGGACATAAGATCGTATTGAAAAGCTTTACTGTATTTCTTAATGACAAAATATTACCAGTTTGGACATTTTACATTTGATGGATTTACAATAAACTTGTGGATAAAATGTTTTAATATTTAGCCCGCTGGTGGCAAATGATTCTGCCTTTGCGACCAGTGCAAAGAAGATCGGACGTGCAGGCTTATAGTCTACACTATTCGCTATTCAGTCAGTAAATTTTCAGTAGACACCCATTCGAATTAAAAGTGGTATTGCCCAGATTGAATGATAGACCAGTCCATTGTAGAAGTTTAGGCTAAAGGTTAAAGAGAGGATTTACCTTCTATGGCGATACTGAATACAGTTTGAATGCTGTGAGGAATTTGGAATTAATACTTATTGGATTTAAATTTGATCAGGACAGGACTAGGACTATTCTTAATCAGGGCTGTTATATTTCGATCTTTTCAGATCGTTCAGCACGACTTTTATGTCGTGTTACTGGTACTGTTTAGTTTCTCAGCATGAACATTTCGGCCTAGGTGGTTCCAATACTCCCGTTTTCATAGCTTTGGGTATTGTTTCATCACCCCTTGGATATGGTGCCTGCTTTTTAGCTCACCTGTCACAAAGTGACAAGGTGAGCTTTTGTGATCGCGTGGCGTCCGTCGTCCGTCGTCCGTGCGTGCGTGCGTAAACGTTTGCTTGTGACCACTCTAAAGGTCACATTTTTCATGGGATCTTTATGAAAGTTGGTCAGAATGTTCATCTTGATGATATCTAGGTCAAGTTCGAAACTGGGTTATGTGGGGTCAAAAACTAGGTCAGTAGGTCTAAAAATAGAAAAACCTTGTGACCTCTCTAGAGGCCATATTTCTCAATGGATCTTCATGAAAATTGGTCAGAATGTTCACCTTGACGATATCTAGATCAGGTTTGAAACTGGGTTACGTGGGATCAAAAACTAGGTCAGTAGGTCTAAAAATAGAAAAACATTGTGACATATCTAGAGGCGATATTTCTCAATGGATCTTCATGAAAATTGGTCAGAATGTTTACCTTGATGATATCTAGGTCAAGTTCGAAACTGGGTCACGTGGGGTCAAAAACTAGGTCAGTAGATCTACAAATAGAAAAACCTTGTGACCTCTCTAGAGGCCATATTTTTCATGAGATCTTCATGAAAATTAGTGAGAATGTTCACCTTGATGATATCTAAGTCAAGTTTGAAACTGGGTCACATGGGTTCAAAAACTAGGTCAGTAGGTTGAAAAATAGAAAAACCTTGTGACCTCTCTAGAGGCCATATTTTTCAATGGATCTTCATGAAAATTGGTCAGAATGTTCATCTTGATGATATCTGGGTCAAGTTTGAAACTGGGTCATGTGCGGTCAAAAACTAGGTCAGTAGGTCTGAAAATAGAAAACCTTGTGACCTCTCTAGAGGCCTTATTTTTCATGGGATCTTTATGAAAATTGGTCAGAATGTTCATCTTGATGATATCTAGGTCAGGTTCGAAACTTGGTTACGTGCTGTCAATAACTAGGTCAGTAGATCTAAAAATAGAAAAACCTTCTGACTTCTCTAGAGGCCATATTTTTCAAGAGATCTTCATGAAAATTGGTCAGAATGTTCATCTTGATGATATCTAGGTCAAGTTCGAAACTGGATCATGTGCGGTCAAAAACTAGGTCAGTAGGTTTAAAAAAAAGAAAAACCTTGTGATGTCTCTAGAGGCCATATTTCTCAATTGATCTTCATAAAAATCGGTGAGAATGTTCAGCTTGATGATATCTAAGTCAAGTTCGTAACTGGGTCATGTGCGATCAAAAACTAGGTCAGTAGGTCGAAAAATAGAAAAACCTTGTGACCTCTCTAGAGGCCATATTTTTCATGAGATCTTCATGAAAATTAGTGAGAATGTTCACCTTGATGATATCTAGATCAAATTTAAAAGTGGGTCATGTGCCTTCAAAAACTAGGTCATTAGGTCAAATAATAGAAAAAAACCTTGTGACCTCTCTAGAGGTCATATTTTTCAATCGATCTTCATGAAAATTGGTCAGAATTTTTTATCTTGATGATATCTAGGTCACATGTGCTCAAAAACTAGGTCACTTTGTCAAATAATAGAAATAACGACGTCATACTCAGTCCAACACTGGGTCATGTGGGGATAGGTGAGCGATTCAGGACCATCATGGTCTTCTTGTTAATTTTGTCTTTTGGCAGTTCCTGTGATATGCAGGCTCCATAACCTCAGATCCCCTTTCTAAATTCCAGTTTGTTTAGTTCTGCTTATTGTTTTCTCGTTTAGGGCGAAACCCATTATTTTAACTGGGGACCATACGCCGCTTTTCATGGAATTACACGCTAGTGTAGCATTGAAGGTTCCATGTGCACCGCCGTATGAACACATCTGCAGATATCTCTAAATTGTTTTTTGTACTTTTAGCATGTGTAAATTTTGAGTTCCGCTCAACCCGGGGCTAGAGGGCGCGGACGGTAGCATGCATGTTAACTACCGTCCATGAACAGGCTCAATCAAACCGAGCCTGCAACATTGCTGAGCGACCTGTGGAGTTTCCACTTTTTCTATTCTATTGTATATTATAATTGAAGTTGACGACTAGTTAACATTTTCGATGCATTTAAATTGTTACTTTTCATAATAAACTTTGTTACTGTTAATAGATGCTCGCTTGTTTTTCTGTATTTTAAGTGTTAAACAAGCAATTGTTACCCTTAGATGAAATAAGTGATTTTGACAATCTATCTGATGATGAGAAACTTTGTACGGATTATTAATATTTTAGGACATACTGTAGATAATAAGTATATTTGGTAGCAGGTGTTTCGTGTTTTACATGCAGTTAAAGGATATTGTGAATCTGACAGTTATATCAAGTCTTATTTGATGTGACATATATGTTTAAAACAATATTTTAAAAATGTATTGTTTAAATCATTTTAAACAAACTTGTAAAAGCAAAGCAAAAATACACTTTCTCGATCTCGGTGTATTATTCCCTCTTCTAGTTGCTAGCTGTCTCTTGACTTTTTTTAACTTTAAATATTTATTAAAAATATTTTAAATATTTTGATCAAAATGACCTGTAACAATGTAAATGAGAGCTGTATATTTTCATTAAAGTAAGCTATGCTTTCCCGTGTCTTTTTAATTCTGTTAAGAATAAAATGTTTACTTTTATAAGATTTAAATATGTTGTAATACTGTGCTGTACTTACGATGAGGTGAAATAAACTTGTAGAATTTAAATTGAATTTAATTTAAACGTATTTGTACAGCTGTATTAATTGGCATCAATGGAGAAGTAATGTTTACGTCAAATAATAAATGTCAGTCGGTACAATCAAAGAATCACATGTTATTAAACTTTTCGTTGAGTTTAACGTCACATCAACATAATTATAGGTCAAATGGCGACGTTCCGGCCTTTTATGGTGAAGGAAGAAACCAGGTGCCTCTCTTAGCATTATTTAGGGCACGGGCATGCACCTGCGTATAACTAGCGACCTCCTCAATGCCAGCTGAATGGCTTCCCCACCTGAAAGAAGTCTTTATTCTAAGTAAGGTTTCTAACATACAGCAGTGAGCTTGAATACACCAAGCATTTCAATCACTGCTTTAATGAAGCAAAAACGTAACGGCTAAAAAACGTTCTTTTTTGTGGTGAATCGGCATACAGGATTATACCTGCTATCATGATTTTTGGGGACCACAGTGTCCAAAGAGTTAAGGTCGCTGGCTTAAAATTATTTGCCCATATACTCCTTCGATTACTTAAAAACCCTATTCATCACTGCAAATGAAACTAAGCAATATCTTACTTAGTTCCATTCTTTAGAATTCCACTAAACGATACACACAAGTATATTTGGAACAAAATTCTGTTTACGCCTTTAGGTTATCTAATGGCAATAAATAAATGGATAAAATAAAATTCTGTATCTTTAAATTGCTTGTTGAAAGTTTAAATAGCATTTCGAAATATACCTGTATGATAAAATGTCTGTGTCGTTTAAAAACAAACAGTTTAAGTTCCCATTTCCGCTTTTCTAAATAAATAATTGAAATTTTATTTTATATAAACATTACATGTAGTTGCAAAAACTACAGGAAAATAAGCTGCGATATGAAAAAAAATTATGGATTAGTATATCACTGTCTTCTAGCAGATTTTTTGTTACTAGTATCTTGACCAAACCTTTGCGGTCAGAGCCACATGACTTTACCTTATCAGAAAAGTAGTCAGTTGGGCCTAAATGAGAAGTCCGTCTACGGTAGCATATTGGTCTCTATAAAGTTGATGGTCGATTGGTCGATTGTTAGTTTAGATTTACGCCATTTCTGATCAAGCTTACGTTTAAAATGTACGAAGTCCTTGGCAATGCTATTAAGGTAAAATGGTACATTAATCATAGCATCACAAATGTCTATTGTCTTCGACCTTATACCTATACAGGATGATATGTCAAGCAATGGGAAGGTTGTTCGAAGCTTATTACAGTCGATATGGAGTCCCTTCTCGAATAAATAGCCGATGCGCTTAAGTAACACCGGAATTATGGCCAGAAGTTTTTATAGCTATTAATAAATTGCGAACTACAATTATAAAAGTCCCTTTAAATCAATGTGGGCGAATTGTCCCATTTTATTTTCATTTAGGTATTTGTGCAAACGCATTGCTGCAGAACATTCCCTGTAGAAAAAACTTTAGCTTTCAACAAATGATCATATCAGACGTTGTTCTCTTCTGAAAAATGAAGGTCCATGTATACATGTCTCTGTTTGTAAAAAGGTAATCGACAAACTGCTATGTGTCGAACTTCATTTAATACGGGTGCGGCTTCTCGTAATAATTTCGGACACTATAATTATATCCGTAGTAGATTTTCCCCGGTGAATTTTTTGAAATTTGAAGCCTTTTAGTTCAAGGAGAAGCATTGAAATTTTCTCTGATGACTTATAGAACCGTGCTGCTATGTAGTGTTTATATTTATACAAGACATCGGATGTGTCTTAGGTTTATATTTCTTTAGATCAAAGTGTGTTACGTTATATCTGACTTGTCACTCTCCGAAAGTTGTCAAAATTGAGAACCAAATTCATTCTAACTTCCCCTTGATCGTACGAGGAAGTGTGTGTCGAATATATTAAAAACAACAAGATAATTGTGACAATACATGTCCTTTTTATTCCTTTGCATTCGGTTAATGTTAAAAGAAGCAACATTTTTAGATAATTCTAAAAGTCATCGATAACGAATAACTTGATATCAATTTTTTGCAGTTAAGCATTTTCGACGATTTTTTTTCCTTATAAAGATTTTCTCATTTACTTTGAACAGAGTACTTCATATAAACATGTTTACAGGCTAAGAGGGAAGGAGTTTTTAACAAAATACTTAAAACATTTTCTTCCTACTAATTTCAGTGTTTTAATGCGAACAGCATGTTACACATTTTATTACATCTCGCAAAGAGCTATAAAAAATAAATGTATTTTATATTCTTTGCCTCCCGCAAACACTCAGTCAAACTGGATATGCTATGATTTTGCCTGACTGCGTCTCTGCTTCCATTGCTTTGGTGCGTCTTTGTTTCCAAAGGTTACTATACACCGGTAATATGTATATGTGCACGTTTATTTATTTACACATACGGTGTTACCCCTATTTCCATGTGGAGTGCTGAATCGAAGGCTGCGTGTTTGAATGTGGCTTTTGTGTCGAACTTTTGTCCTTGATTTCTTTTAGATTTGGTAAGAATATAATATTATTGCATGTGTCACAAAACATCTAACAGTTACACTTGACTAGAGAAGAGATTATTGACAACATTCTGGGTATCGTGAGATCAAATAATAATGTTTTCTCGAGATATGATTTGACATTCATACTGAGGTTCTACCAGCGGAAATGTTCTCGTGTATAGTCTCGGGTCTGCAGACGGCAAATCACAGTTTTCCGGTGGTAGAACGCGCACGCGCTGTAAGAGTGAAGTAATGGTGATGAAGATTCGTGATCGGGCGAAGTCCTGTCCTGGACATGCGCGTTTTCCTACACTGAATGGTATTACACTGAAATTTTAAAAGAAATTTAAAGTTACACATTTACTCCAGCAAGGAATATGATTATACTACAATGCACGTTTAAGTAACTGTGTTGATTAGGTTTATTTTTCACACGTGATATTGCTTTAAATTCTACAAATGTTAAGATTCAGGAGACAGATACATGCTAGCTATAAAGCTCAATGTATTTTAAATGATAGTTTTCTTCTTAGATATTCAATTTAAAACATTCTGTAGTCTTTACGATTGATATATGGACTGATTTTTTTTTAAGAAGACAAAATATTTGTTCAGGAGATTTTAAGTGTCCACTGTGACTTACTTTCGTATAAAGTTATGATCTGGCGGAAGTAGATCCCCTCTACTGTCAAGGAATCTCTCTGGACGGAAGTCCCAGGGGTCACCCCAGATTTCTGGGTCATGGTGTATACAGTACAAATTTGGGAAAATCTGGAAAAGAAAATACGTGTATTGAGAATAGATTTCAGACTAAATACACAATTTCATAAAAATATGAAAAAGAATGGTCCATAGTCATAGACAAAACGGTTTTGTTAATTTAGGAATAAAACACGAATCTATAAGACCGATGATGTTTTAGGTCAACAGTGTAGTCCCGTACAAAATATAGATTATCATAGCTGCTCTATCAGATAATAATTGAATATACAAATGCTTACCACGGATCCCCCTTCTATAAAATACCCGTCTAAAACAACGTCCTTTTTACACAAGTGTGGTATAGCCAGAGGTGTCTGAGAACCATAACGCCAAAGCTCGAGCATGACAGCATCCGTGTACGGCATCCACATCCGGTCTGAAACCGCGGGAAACCGTTCAGTTCCTGTGGAGGACAGTAACATTTTATCAGGTTTCTAAGTAGATAAATGAACCAAAAGATAATGCTGACTTGAAATTCTGACATTAAACTTCCTGTAGCCTCATGATTTCAAATGGTTCTCTATAATATTTTTAATTGTAAATTGTTTAGGATAGAATCTCTGATGCAGCCTGTGATACTAGTATTAATATTATTATACTACCATACATCAATGTATAACACATCATAACCTTTAAAGCTACTCCAGATTTCAAACTGTAAACGGTATATACTTTTATTTACATGTATAGTATGTTCCGGTAGAAGGGCCCCGAACTAGGTCGAAAACATTTCAGATACGGTCAAAATAGTGACATATCATAATTGCAAACACTACACGGACACCTTGTCAAACTATAAAGCTACCCAGGTACACGGTCGTGGTTGGACTCTCAACAACACGTTCATGTAGTGTATGTCTATTTTTCCTTGCATATGCTATTGGGGGCGAGGGGGATGGGTGGATATACAATGTACCTTATCTAGGCCGGAACCTGAGTATCAACGTATACTATGGTAATTAGTAACTCGAAATTTCTAGTTGGAGATACATAGCTCGAAAATTTTAACAGTTACTAAATCAAAATCTCGAGATAAGTTACTCCAAATTTAGAGGTAGAAACTCAACATTTTGAGTAAGTATTTCGACATTTCGAGCAAGTAAATAATATAAATCTGGCACTAATGCTCTGCCGTAGTAAATGAATGTAAGGCTATAGGGAAAGTGTTTTGTGTACTATGATTTGGCACGTAACTTCCTGTATCATTTTTATACTCCTTAATAAAGGTTTCATCTTGGGTCGAGGTATCAGAGTGTGGATATTTACCAATTATACTGTCAATTTCAGCTTGAAGATGTGTCTGTACGTCTTGATAGTGACACATTAGTAAAATAAACAGACGGACACTCTTCAGTAATTCTGTCATACCTGAAATTAGCAAATTATTTTACATCATATTAATTTATCAAGGTTGCTTACATATATTATGCGCATTTGTCATCCAAGATATATTGACCACCCTCAAGCATTCCACAATCATAACAGTTGCTATAAGCTTGCCAGAAAATAACCAAGCAACGACTTCGTTTCGAGGAATAAAAAATGTATGATGTTCTAATCTGACTTTTCTGTCTACGTACGTGTCATGTAACACCTTCTGGTCACTTTGCTCATTACATTATATTACTCGATTCACATATTACTTACTTTCATGGGTTATAAGAAGCTGACAGTGTCATGCTCATAACAATACATTGTGACAATAGCAGAAGGTCTGTTTTTAGGCCATCGTTTTGCTGATAACCTTGAGAAACACTGTATACTTCATTTGTTAATTGATCTTTTTAATGATTTACCAGCTGCAAGTGTATCAAATATGAATCCTTTGATGTGCTCATCCGATAGCAAAGTGCTGCCAGTTTTAGTGTTGTCGTCTAATTGGCGCTTTAAACACACATCAACAAGCCCTCGCAATCTTATGTCAGATGTGTATGTTTTCTGTAAAGGGTAGAGCATTTCTAGTTAAAAAAGTAAATAAAATAGAAATAGTAGAAACTCCACAGGTCGCTAAACACGACAAGAACGAAAATGTTGCAGGCTCGGTTCGATTGAGTCTGTTCATGGACGTTAGTGGAAATGCATGCTACCGTCACGCCCTCTAGCCCTTGGTTGAGCAGAACTCAACATTTACACATGGTACAAGTACCTAAAACAATTTAGAGACATCCGGAGATGTTTTCATACGGCGAACCTTCCATGATACACTAGGCGTAATTCCATGAAAAGAAAATTCCATGACCATAGAAGTCAATATAATTATGTTTGGTAAATTTTATGTAGTGTTATATTAAGCGGATAGATTGCTTTAACAGGGAGGGTGTTTTTCTCCAGAGACCCCTCGTGTTGGAAGTGACTTTCTTTAAAGGTTATGAGATACATCATGAATTTACTTTAAGTACATGTCAACTATATATATATATATATGCTCATCTAGAAATAACTTCAAAGTGTTCCACTATGACCTATGTTTAAGTGGTAATTTTAGGCAATCTCTTTGTTAAATAGTATGATTGTCAATTTATTGGCACCTTTGTGTCATTCCCGAAATCATTTTGTCAATTATGACCAAAATGCCACTTTCAGGCATTTAATTCTTCTCCTTTAATATGTGATATAGCCTTTTGTCTGGTCAATACAAAATCGAAAGCGTAACATTTGTACATATAATTACAGCTTCCTAAATTCAATTTTATACTACGTTTGTTTAAAATTTATACATGACTTTTGCAAAAGTTTTCAGTTATGTGTTTTACTGAAATTCAATTTTATTTCTGAAAGTAATCATGTATACAATACATCACCACGTTAGGAACATTTGTTTTATAGTAGCTGCACGACACATGACATTTATTATATCATTAAATTAAATTTCCATTGACGAAAAAACGTTTTTATTGGCAATTCAAACACTTCAAGTGAACTTAAAACAAGAATGTACTTTTAAAAACGCATTGCTTTCTACCATTGCTGTCTTTACAGAAGAACTCATCAGACATCAGGCCTACGAAATTATTTGAAAAAGCTGGTAGTTCATATGCTACAAAAGGTGGCGCGGTGTTTCAACAAGAATTATTAACGCAAGCTGCAACACATCAAATATCTACGTCTCAAGTATATGTTCTATGATTCCATAAACACTTCTTCGTTGTTTGCATTAAGCATATTATTTCTATAAACATTAAACAAACAGACTGATTAAGATTTTCCTTTGAACTTTTAACTCATTGCTAGCACCTCAGAGTAATTTATTTCAAGCTTCTTTCATTTTCTATATAAAATGAAGTAGAATTTCTTATTGAAAAGTAAAAGAAGTAATGTCGAATTTCAGTTGAAAAATATTCAAAAAAAAAAAATAATCGATAGTTTTTCTGTTTTGCACAAAATAGTCAAACAGTTCTTGTTATAGGCCAAAGTCATATCGGTACACTAATAAATAACTTTCTATATACTCAATAAGACTATTAATAGTATATATACTAATAATCTATTCTTCATTGCATAACAAGCAACGGTTTTGTTTAAGCAGTATACAAGATCAATACCTTCTGTTCCTCGAAAAAGCGTTTTGCCACTTTATCTCTTGCTTCAATCGTCCGTCTGTACACATCTCCATAGTAACCGGGCAAGTATCGCAAAAAAGGAAATGCTCTAAGAGCGCCATCTACTGATGGTTCAATAAGTTCAAATAAATGATCAATGAATTCCCACGGCACATCTTTTTCAGGATCTGACTCGGGGAGAGATTCGCCAATCAACTGAAAAACGTCGGGCAGACATGAAACAATAGCAAGTAAAAGAAAAAGTTTTTCTTTCATTGGGTTTTTTATTCATGGATATTAAAATTATTGAAAGATACCCCCTTTCTATTACTTTGAACGGTATTGTAGAAATGCTTTGTCAGGACTGAGGTCCGTATAGTATACTATCACCACCCACAATACAACAGTCATTTTGCGACATACTATCTAAGTGCATGGTATAATCATTTCAATTTAACAGAGTAATTACTGGTGTAATGTGAATTATACCAATATAGCAACCGCCTTCGCGATAGTATCGGCAATTTAGCAATTATCTACCCTCTTAAAGTTAAAAAATACCTTGTTTATTCTATATAAACTTCTTTTGCTTTCTTCACGAATTTATGTTATGTAAAAGGGAAAAGTAAATGTTAAAAAGGTAGTCAAGTTTTTTTTCTAATTTAAAAGTAGTTCAACATTGAGATTAAATCTTGACTGAATGCCTCTCCCACACCTTACACTTTAATTATAATCTTAACTTCAAAGTAAATATAAATAATCGTGACATTTGTAAAAGATAATGTGTAATTTTGAAGACGGAAAGATGCAGTGAGATTACTTATTTTTACCTAAATGTACTCATCAAAAAGAAAAAATGTTTATAACAGTACTAGAAAAACATATATACCTATACTTTACAAAGAAAAAGGTCAGTTTTCAGGGATTTCGGGCTTACAGGAGTTATTAGGAGCAGAAGGAACTCACTCCAGACCAATACAAGAATAGAATCCTCACTTTTCATGGTTTCCGATTTTGTGGGACGCCCCAAGAAGAAAATAATTGGTATTATTTGAACTTTTTCTTTAATATTACTTAAATCTGGAAGAAACTAAAGGTAGTTTACTATTTTTTCTTGATACTTAATCTACAGGAAGATAACCGACATATAAAATGGCATCCAAAATAAATAGACTGTGTCAAAAACGTCTTGAAAAATCTCCAGAATGCAAAATTACAGCGTCTTTTAAATATCAATGTAGACAAAGAAACTTCTTCAAGCCCTCACTGTCACTTATTTTGCAGGAAAATATAACATTAAACCAAGCGCTAACATGATTAACTACATGGTCTGGATGATAAGCGGATGTTTAAAACTGACAGAGGTCAGCTTCCTGCTCAGGGGCAATCGAAAGTAGTTTCCTTGAAATAACTTAATATTTCAACGTTTTTTAACCGATTTATAAGTTGGGGTCTCCATTAGCGCAATGGACGTGTAGGGCGAGATGATTGCAATTTTCACAGTCAGATTGTATAACGCTGACCATTCTACACATGAGTTCAAATAACACATATGTTAAGAATGGCTGTGTGAAATGATGTGTTTTATTACCATGTATATACTGGTTGAATTTTGCATAGATGAGACTGAAATGAAATATGTATTTAAATATGCATTGTAAATGCATGAGCAACTGTAGCAAAAGCGAGTATTCCTACTTACCAGTACTGAACACATGTTTTTGAAATATGTCCTTAAATATCCATGTGGATTAATATTACATCTCGGTTTACTTATAAGGTTTAAATGCAGTTTCTTCACTTCTTCTTTAATAAGTAATTCAAAGTAATGTTCACTTTCAAAATATCTTGGTATTGCACTGCTATGAAATTCTCGCAAAAGTAGTGTAGTACTTGATAAATTTGCACATCCCATATGCTTCCGGCCGTAGAAAATGTCTGAGGTAGAGTTTGCCGACCGATCGTTAGCTAATTCATCCGTCGGCGGGGTTTCAAGCGCATCATTCAAAAGTGACGCAGACGACAAATTTATAATAGAAGTTCCGTATAATTTCAATTGATAAATTGTTCCAAATTCTTCTCGAAGTTGGTTTAAATTATGATGGATACGATCAGCATCAATCTGAAAACTGTTTCCACAACATAAATATCCTTTTGGACCAGGAGGTGGCTTCCTTTTCCGTCTGCGCCAAATACAAAGGAACACGTACACGAGACTCAAAGCACAACAAATTCCTAGTAATATCTCAAACATAATCCGACTGGATAAAAGTTTCTTTGTTTTTGCCTGCTCCTCTACCGTCTGCTTCTCTATCTCCCTTGTAAATAAATCTTCCACAATAATTGATTTACTACCAGATATATCTAACAGATATTCCCGAGATGCGCTACGGGCACGAACATTATTAATAATAAGCTGGTCATAAACTTAAAGTCATTAATTGCTGGTACTTTGTTTCATATCCAATTAAGTAAAAGCAAAGTCATATAGTGTCCATCTATTTCCCATCTAAACATTTAACTTTGATATTGGTATTTATAGCTATTTATTAATCCGCATCAATAGACAGAAAATATGTTCACGTTTCATTTGTCTGTAGTTGTACAATTATTAGACCCACATACTTTAATTAACTTAATAAAAGTAATCCTGTTTGTCGATTTGCCACATAAAAGGAACATTTTTCATCATTTTTGTTTGATGATGCAGTAATTTGAATGCTTCATTTATTTTGGTATTTGTATATGATATTTTACATCTAGAAAACTGTAGCTTTAAAATTATCAAAATACTCAAATTAGAAATAACTATATTTATTACACGTTCTTTCAATTCAATTCAGCCGCTACACCTAAAACTAAATATTAATCCTGCAAATTCTACCAAACGTTGTATCACAAATGTTTCCGCTTTACTTCATTTCAAATTTATCTTTGGGCAGGGAACAGGAATAAAAAGATTAAATATCTAAAAAGCATTACTATATATCTAATCTAATTGAAATCCATTGCTTGATGAAAGATACATGCCCGATAAAAGTGCCTGTATCAACTAGCGGGTTAAATTCCCATTTTGCGCTTTACAATAGAAATGTTAGAAATTTTATTGCGAAAAAAAAAAGAATTTCAAACATTGGGCTCATAAAGTAAATAAAATCGGTTTATGCAAATGAAAGAAATAGAAAAGAACACGAACCTGTTACAGCAGTTTTCTTTTAACCGAACGAAATTCTTGGCCGCTACAAAATAAAAATCTAGAGTTTTTTTTTGTCAATTACAGTAATGGATTTGTTCGAAACTTTAGCGTCTGCTCATTTATAATTACTTGTGTTTAAATGGCGCCTAATACACATTAGATTTTTATTGGATGTATTTTTGTAACTTGATTTTCATGCCCTTGATGCTCAACTAAGATTATTTTAGTACATGACAAAATTACTTAGCCTAAGGAAAAAAAATATTAATATAAGATTTATTTCATTATATTTGTTAACGATTTGCATTAACATATATATTTAGCTGAAATTCATTAGAAATTCATTAGAAACGCAAGATTGGAAAAATATTTTTACTTCCGTTTAGACTTGGGGAAAAGAATCCAGATTAGAATCTATACACAGTTTTAAAACAGTTTTAAAACTTGCCTTTTGGTTCAGACTTTTGAAATAACCTATTATATCTTTCAAAGGCAAAAGTAAAACTAGAAATCATACTGAAAAAGGAAATATTAAGCTTTAAAAATACTCACATATTAAAGATTGTTGTTACAAAATTGTGTAAAGTCAATAAAGCATACATTTCTAATAGACATCTTACTTTATGTAATGTATATTTTCCTGAATTAAGTCTCTGACAGAAAATAAAAGAAGTGAAAATGTCATGCCTTAGCCGTACAATATTCCCTCAGCCTAAAGTATTGTACTAAATTAAGGTAAAAAACAATAGGGTAGAATTCTTATAAAATGATTAATTTTTCCCACCTTCGCTTTATACATTTATATATATCTGTGCTATTTACGCATCCGATAATTAGGTCAAGTACGCTACTTTTAAACGAAAGATAGTACTGTATATATTTATAGTTTCTTTTTTTCCCATATCGATTTATTATGTTCGAATATATCTATATATATATATAACTGTAAATAAGTTATCTTACCAGAATTCACTTCATAACCACAATAGCCTCTTGTTTTTTTGGGTTTTTTTCTTGGTCTAAAGTATGTATCGAAGACTACCCACTTTCTCCAAGACATAAAAGATATAAACATAAATGTGTTTTCATAATATTTAGACATTATTAGACATTGTCATTTCAAACCAATAATTCATAACCATAATAGAATACTTTTGTCATTTTTTTTCTGTTCACATGTTATTACATAATACTTGTATTTTATAGTCTGTGTCTTATCTCTAATAAAGTGTATGTTCTGTTCTGTTCTGTTTTGTTCTATACAAGATAACATATTATTACAGAATTATGAACAGAACAGAACAGAACAGAACAGAATATTTAATTTAGAATTTAAACTTTACCGTTTCTCATCCATAAACATAATCACTAATACAAATACAAGGTCAAAATATATAGTTGTTAATAAAAGAGGATGATATATAAACAAGCTGCATTATGACGTGGTAAAAATATTTGAAGCTTATACGTCGAATGCTATAGAATCCCTCCCCTATTACAAACGCTAGTTTGGCTTGAAGTGCAGTATAACTCTTTACAATATGACACAAAATTCCAGCTAATAAACACCAAATCAGAGACTCAGAATCCTTTTTTCTTTATATCAGTAAATTCATATCTATGTAAAACAAGAAGGATAGTGTCCGAACACTGTATGATCTTTGCTGTGGTACATTGTTAATTTCACCTTCTGGTTTGTTTATCAAGCCGGTATTTCCTCAGATCAAGAGGGTTATATAATATTTGACTTATCACCATCAATAGTTGTCAACATTAAGAGCATATTCGTTTATTATTTGATTTTCTAATATCTCATTTACAGGTAATTTTCGTCAAATATTTCGAACGCGTGCTTCTATACCTTGCCAATAAACAAGTCTTGCACAGTTGTTGATTTCTAATAGTAAGCCTATACCATTTGAGTTTACCCAGACTTACGGCTTAAAATGAATATTTTGTTTGAAGTTTGAAGTTTTTTTTTTTTTCGTGGTCAAAATCATTAGTCTTCGTAATTTCCAGCCGACCAAATTACACCGCGACTGAAAAGTTCACTTTGCATATTAATGTTTGTACATTTATGGACTCCTATATGAGCCGTGCCATGAGAAAACCAACATAGTGGCTTTGCGACCAGCATGGATCCAGACCAGCCTGCGCATCCGCGCAGTCTGGTCAGGCTCCATGCTGTTCGCTTTTAAAGCCTATTGGAATTGGAGAAACTGTTAGCGAACAGCATGGATCCTGACCAGACTGCGCGGATGCGCAGGCTGGTCTGGATCCATGCTGGTCGCACACCCACTATGTTGGTTTACCCATGGCACGGCTCATATACAAATATAAATAAACTGTAATAGCTACTAATGTATTTCAATACCCCCTCCCCCTCCCCCATCATTTTTGTTTCATAATGCAGTAATCTGAATGCTTCGTTTTATTTTGGCATCCGTATATAATTATTATATTATCATATTACGTTACAGATTAACCACTGTACTATAGGTTAAACAAAAATAGCTTAAAAATCTCAAATGTGGAACAGCAATATCCGATGCTCACACATAAAAGTTGTAGAATTTCGCGAAAAGTAATATCAGTATAACATTCACATGCATTCTAGAATAATAAGATATAATATCTATGACATAAGTAAATGTCTTTACTATGGATCTAATCTAATTGAAATACATTAAAACGTATATTTTGCTTGTTGAAAGATAAATGTCTGACAAAAATGCCGGTTGTTCCCATTTCCGCTTGACATTTTTTGAAGAAAAAAAATGAATATCAAAATGTACATGACCTTATTACAGTACAGCAGATTACTGTTTAGCGAACGAAATTCTTGGTCGTAACAACATAAATATATAATCATTAGTTTAAAGCAGTGTGTTTTCCCCCAGCCTATAACATAAGACTTAAAGTCTTCTTGAAGGATGACGACTCCTGTCTATGTAAAATCAGTTTAATTTCTCGTAACAAAATCGTGCAAGTTTAAAGAATGAATAATATCAAGTCAAACATATCTGAACACTTTTGTGTACGTGTTTTGAGCAGTGTTTTGTATTTACAAAGTATAAGGAATTTATCGTTCAATAATTTCCTTACATCAAGTACATTATATAATATCTGACTTTTCACCATTGAGAGCATAAGTCATGATAATTGTGTTTCCTCATATCCTTTTGACGTTATGTGGTTATATTAGTCGAATATTGAGTGAAAGATTTTCACATCAATATTATAAAAGTGACCATTGTTAAAGCAATAGAACTAACATTTGTGGAAAATCGAAAAAGTCCAATCATTTAAAATATTAAAGATGGTATTTCTTGCTCTTTATAAAATGTTTATAGAGATTTATTGATTAACGGAATGTACAGTTTGCATTTGTTACTTCATATAAATTGACATTTTATTCTACGGGGTAGGATAAAATATAGTGAAATAGTAGTCAGTACAGTAAAACTGCACGAGTACTTTGCACTCACCTTGTTCTTTAGAACCAGTTATATTATATCAGTTGATGAAAAAGGCAAGGTATGTTTCATGGTTTTGTTCATTTACTAGAACATTAATGAAAATTGATAAGATTTTGATAGATCGTGTGTATGTGTGTGTGTGCCAAATATTATCTAATGAATTATTTCTGACAGTATAACGTGACTTTTTCATAACTTTTTTGTGTACAGTTTATGTTTTTCTGGATATGTATGCAGATAGCAGATCACGGTTTTATCGGTGGTAGACAACGACAGCGTGTAAAATATGGAGTGGAGTCGTGAAGTGGAGTGGAGTCTGGAGTCTATTTTGGAGTCAATTTTGGAGTTGAGTCACTGGAGTGGAGTCTATTTTGGAGCCAATTTTAGATTGGAGTCACTGGAGTTGAGTCTCTGTAATGGAGTCAATTTTGGAGCGGAGTCACTGGGGTAGAGTCACTAAAAAGTGGTCTCTTAATGAAACAGTCTCTTAATACTTTGATTGATAAAACGGATCTTAAGAAAATGTCAATGGTCTCTGAATAGAAGTGGCATCTCGAGCAAGATTGTCTGTATATATTGAGGAATTTATTAAATGGCAGTGGAGTCACGGGGGAGGTGGATGTCACGAGAGTGGGTTTCAGCGCTCTTTGTGCTCGAGATTTATTGAAGAGAAGTTACCTGCACAAATTTATTGATATGTCTTGTTTACCATACTTTGTTAAACTGTGGAATACATGTATATAATTAGAGAAATGGTATCATCAGACATTTTTTCTCCTTGTCCTATTACCAGGTAAATTGTGATGTTATTTAACATTGAATATAGCGTTAACAAGCAAATTCTATGAATTGATATCCCCACTGATTGGAGCAAAAACAGATTGTTAACCATAACCTTTCTTGTAATTTTTTTTTTTGGAGAGAGGCCTTTTTTTCAAGGACGGAGCAATGTTGTTGTTTTTTGGGAGTTGGGGGAAGGTCTGGTGTTGCATATTTTATTTTTAAAACATTTTACTACATGTACTTGAAAAGAAAAATCAATGGCAGGGCAACTGGGGGTGGGGGAGGAGGCATTTTTTTTAAACATTTGGTAAAAAAATTGGGGGTGGGTGCAGTTTGGGTACCGGTATGGAGCTAGGGACATTGGTGTTGTGATCGTCTCATGATTGTGAACATTTGTGTCATGTTATTTTAGAACCCTTTAAGCATGAAGAAGTTATGGCCCGGAAGCAAAAAATATACCTTATTTTTTACCCTTGACCTCTAAGTGTGACCTTGACCTTGGAGATAGGGACATGGGTCTTGTGCACGACGCATGGTCTCGTAATGGTGAACATTTTTATCAAGTTATTACATAATCCCTTCATGCATGAAAAAGTTATGTATGGAAACAAAAAGTGCACCCTATTTTTGACCGTTGGCCTCTAAATTTGACTTTGATCTTTGAGCTCGGAGCTGGATCTTGTGCAAGACATTTCGTCTCATGATGGTGAGCATTTTTACCAAGTTATTTCAGAATCTCTTCATGCATGAAGGTCCGGAAATGAAAAATGGACCCTTTTGACATTTGACCTCTAAGTGTGACCTTGAAGTTAGGGACCTGGGTATTGTGTGGGACACATCATCTCACGATGGTGAACATTTGTGCCAGGTAGTAACAGAATGCATGACGGGAGTGCAATGTTATGGAGCTATTAAAGGCAAATTGTCGGACGGAATGACGTCCGGACGGAAGGAATGACGGACGCACCCAAAACTATATCCCTCCACACTCGGCGGGGGATAATAAAATATATTATAAAATGTACCATAGCATTGAAACTTCAATCAAAAATAATTCCCAACATTAAACACCAGACTCCACTCATAAACTTCCTCAGGATATACAGTTAATCTTGACTAAGAGGCCACTTGTATTTAGAGACCATTTTATCAATCAGATTTTTAAGAAAGAGACCGTTTCATTAAGAGACCACTGTTAGTGATTCCAGTCCTGAAACTCCACTTCAGTGACTCCACTCCAAAATTGACTCAACTCTAAAATTGGCTTCAAAAAAGACTCCACTCCAGTGACTCCGCTCCAAAATGGACTCCAAAATAAACTCCATTCAGTGACTCCACTCCAAGATTGACTTCAAAGTTGACTCCAAAATAGACTCCACTCCAGTGACTCCACTCCAAAAATGACTCCAAAGTTGACTCCAAAATAGACTCCACTCCAGTGACTCCACTCCTAAATTGACTCCAAAATAGACTCCAGACTCCACTCCACTACTCCACTCCACTCCACGACTCCACTCCATATTTACACGCTGCCGTAGAAAACACACGCTCTGTAAGAGTGAAGAAAGCCCCGTCCCGGAAACACGTGTTTTAACTGAATGGTACTGCACTGAAATACAAGACATATTGGGATTACAAAAATTAAATCACTTGTGTTATGCACTGGTAATTTAATTATAAAGCAGCCATCAAGGCTTTTGTCATCGGATGCGTAATGCAGTTGGTTGTTAAACAGCATTTTTAACATGTTTGTGCTAAATGGTATGTATAAGGTATTTCGAGAGGTTAAAGGAAGATTGTGTGTTGCAATGCAAAGCAGCCGTGTTAGTCACTCTTGGTTTTATACGCTGATTTAGAGCGATATCGTTATATTTTCAAAACATTTCATCTGACGAGAAAATGTTTTCCTTCTCTATTGAAACCTTTCAAGAGAACCTAAACACTTATAAGAAAACAAGCTAATACCTTTAAGAAACAGCGCTGTCTACCACTGCAATAATTACAAATGAAATCAACGGAGGTATGGTATTTTTCATTATACACGTTCTCTTATTTTGTAGGCCACAGAAGGACGTGTAGTTATAAGTAATAAACAATCTCACACAATGTGCAACATATCAAACATCTACATCTGAGGTATATTCTATGATTCCATAAACTCCTTCTCTGTTTAGATTAAGCATATTCTTCCAATAAACATTAAATAAACTGACTGATTGAGCTTTTACGTTGAACGTTTAACCCGCTGCTAGCAGCAGACATGTAATATTTTAACGACTGATACATTAATCCGCCGGCAAGATTTCAGTTTTTGTTTAAATATTTTTAAAACAAGTTACGACGAAATGTAGAATGTATGTTAAATGATACTTTGTGTCTAACAAAATAATACAACCATCGTATTCGATATAATGTTCAAATCCACACATGAGTAACTATGATTCAGTTAGAGAAAATCCCTTGAATTCCATCTATATCACCAATATTCCAGCATATAGAACAGAACAGAACAGAACAGAATTGTATTTCACTTGAACTAAACGTTCCTCGTGATAAACACATTTACAAGCATATTTGCATGGCATGAAAATACAGATGGCATTCATACAATTTTAACGGATTTTGACATTAATCATATACACACATATATATATATACATATACATACATATACATATATATATATATATATATATATATATATATATATATATATATATATATATATATATATATACACATATATATATATATATATATTATTTGTAAGATATTTCAGGATTTGAATGGACGGATTAACATTTAAATAGCATACAAGTACTATACAGTTAATTATATAATATTCAATGTCGCACCTATGCGCCGCAGGTCAATTAATTACACTAACAAAAAGTAGTTCGGAACTGTTAAACATCAGTTTCTTAACTAAAAACAACAACAACAAGAGCTTTCAATGCAGATGAGTAAACTAATTACACTACACGAAAAGTAGTTCGGAACTGTTTAACATCAGTTTTTAACTAAAAACAACAACAGCAAGAGTTTACAATGCAGATGACTAAGAAACAAGTCGAGCGGCGCATAGGTTCAACAAAACCATACATGTCGGTAAAATGTCCATGTTATACACCGTTGTTGATAGACGTGACCTCTATGCTTACATAGCATTTATCTCATTATTGGAATCTTCATGTTTGATTCATGTATAGTTAACTAAGATGCTGACGTTTATAATGTAGCAATACGTAAAATGGACGCATTACAAAAACATGCTGCCTTACAATATTACACAGTTTTGAAACACAATATAAATGACATTTATGATTTAATAACAACAATAAACGGCTAAAGTCTATAGAACACTAAAGGCATACACTTATTTGTGGAATGGAATGAGATACTTATTCCATTCCATTCCATTCCAGTATCTCATTCCATTCCATTCCATTTCAAACTTCCATTCATTTTGGTAATGTCCCAGAATATTAAATTGAAATCATGCATGTCAAGGGATAGACTGGCATCAGTCGTTAGAGTCATTGAATGTAAAGCACCTGGCCATAAAAACAATCCTCTCTGATACCACTTTCTAAAACAATTTACAATATCTCTTGCCTCTGTCTCTAACGTGTTGAGATGAGCCTAGAGAGGAAATGTTTTTTCTGAGAAAATAATTTAGTGTCAGTGTGAAGAAATTAATATTATTACAGACTATTTGATCTCATCAGACTTTGTAAGTCTAGTCAAGGGAAAACTAGCGTACTTAGAGTATGATGCAGTCTTGACAAGTAGTCTGAAGCTGTGGGATCTAATCTTGTCATACTATTTTTCGTGTCCTCACCTACACAGTACTCTGTGTAAGTTCAGATTAAATAAAAATGTCTGGCTTTGGATCCAAATGAGTTGTGGTTTGTGTTTTGGAGTTTAACGCCCTGATTCTACTTTTTTCATTCATATCAAGACGATTAGTTTAGTGACATACCGTTTCTGGGCAAGCTACCGCAGTTTACTAGTACTTGGTGCACAATTTCCTATACGAAGTAACAATTTCCCTTATTGGAACAGAGGTAGGGGGTGAAGAAACTCCCTGACTAAATGCCATGGGAAATGCTCCGACCCGGATTCGGAATTGAACCCACCCCCCCCCCCCCCCCCCCCCCCCCCACCCCCAATGAGGGACCAGCACTCCAAATGAACATCAGAATAAATAACTTGGCCCTATTTTTTAATGTTTCAAAGCAAAAAAAATAATCCATTCTGATATCACTCGATCCCTATTCCACCCCCACCCTCTAATCAAATAAAATCAGACCCATCGTGGGATGGGCTCATGGGATGGGATGGGCTGGGCTGAAGGTCATGGGATCGTGGGCCCAATGTAAAAGAAATATACAGTAAGGAACATTAATTAAAAGTTCAACTGATCAATTAAGAGGTCAGCTAAGGATAACAGGGACACAGCCTGTAATTACAATTCCCAGAGTGAGTATATTCACTGCCAAGAAGTGAAATGAATAAAAAATACAAAATCTAAGTCCTCTTCCTTGTTAGATTGTACTTTTACGGTTCCGATGCAAGTAATAAAGAATTAATGGACAGTATCTTTTATCATAAGTAAAGCAAAAAAAAAAGTAATTATTTGGAACAAAGTATATTCATTTATTGTTCATTTTGTGTGAATGTTAACGTCAAAATTTATTTATTTTATCTATATTCAATAAATTCAAAAGTGACAAATGTTAGAGAATCCCCCTTTTCGTAAATTTTACATGTAATATGTCTGATATATCTATATTCATTTTTATAATCTTTTTATATTGAAATTTGTTAATTAATGTTTACTTTTTATTTTCAGTAACCTCTTTTGTTCCGAGAATTGAATTATTTCCATCTCGTATTTTCTCTCAAAAATGATTTTTATTTCCTAATAAATTACTATTACAGAAACTCAGTGGGCATGTTCTAATCTCTGGCCTGGCCTGGCCCGGCCTGGCCTGGCCTGGCCTGGCCCGATGAGCCCAATTTCCGACTGAGCCGGGCCAGGCCAGGCCAGGCCAGGCCATAGATTTCAATTTCGTGAAAGTGATTTCTATAGCATCTTTAAAATCTGACTTTTAGAATAAGTTTGGATATTTCAGACATTATATAAATACATTTTGAACTCCCACTCTGTAAAATTATACACCTGGGAATAAGCCTGTAGCTAACATAACTATTATGTCTAATTTAAAGGTGATGCCTGATTAATTGTTATGACTATTATCAGGGGATCTCCACCTCAATTGACCCTTGACTGGTGGTTTGGTTTTCCCCAAATTGAATAACCTAACTAATTTTATTATTTTGTCTATTGAGGATTATTTAGTATTGTCCGAGGTTATTGAACTAGCACTCAAGAATATATTTTGTATGCTTCCGTAAAAAAAAAAAATTGTGCCCAAACATAAATAAAAATATAAATATTGAAAACCAAATAAAACATAAACATTTCTTTACTGCCAGGTCGTACATGCAGATAAAGTTGTGCTGACAAAACGTTCAGCTACCAATCTCGGGACTGTAAGTTCGAAACACCTATTTGTCCATTTTCATTATCATTTTTTTTAAAATTTCCTCTGTAAACTTAGAATGCAGGAAAATTATCACTTATCGTGATATATTGTTCATTTATTGAAAGAAATACACAAGTATTTGACATTCTTCTACATACAAGTTATTACCATAAAATGTTGTAAGAATAAAACCAGTAGCAATAAAATGACATTATATTGATTTAATGAAAACAATCTGAATTGAAATCGAACCCACGGTAACATGTGTGAAAGTCGGAGAACTTATCACTACGCCACTGTGCCATTGGTAAACTTTGCATGTTATTTTGGTCAATTTAGATACTTTCAGGTTACAAATATGATGTAAAATAAAGAGTGGCACCTCGAGGGTTCAACGCAATAAGGGCGTATCTATATATAATAATTATATGTAGATACGCCCTTGTTGCGTTGAACCCTTGACCTGTCAATACTAATGGACAACAACTTTCAATTTCTAAAGTAATGCTACCTCCGTTCTAGAACCTGGGATAGTATGGTGCGGGGAAGCGATATAAATTTTGTAGTTTAGGTTATACACATACTGAATATTTTTGTAAGATTGTTTTTATATTGATCTAAGTATGTGGAAAAAATCATACAAAGTCTTGTGAAACAGGCTCAAGAGCATCTTTTAGCATGAAATATATCACTTAGAAATAACATAAACACAATGCACCATTATTTTTTTGTGCAAGAAAAATATCGATAATCTAAAATGCCAACACCCTGACAATGAGTTAGAGGTCCCACAATTAATGAATATTATTTTCATTACTCTTCCATAAATTGAACATCAGCTTAACTAAACCAAACACATTAAAAGTTCAACTGAACAGTTAAAAGGTCAGCTAAGGATAGTAGGGACACAACCTGTAATTACAATTCCCAAAGAGATGTGTTCTCAGTGCATGTAAATATTCAGTTATATTGCAGCAGGTAAACTTATCAATGAAATTAGCCATTAGTTTTAAAACCAAGTGTTAAAGTTGACTTTAAATAATTTGATTACAGAAAAAATGGGTAGTTATCATTTAGTTACACCATTTTCTTCAGTGCAAATCTGTATTTCAAATAAGATGAATGACGGCTAATTAATGATTCTCCTGAGGACTGGTTGACATGCAGCAAGTAAACAATGCAGGTTAATACTGCCTGCTAGTGTTATTGTATATTTAGATTTTATGCCATTCATTTCTCTATGTATAATAAAATCTGGCCTGGCCTGGCCTGGCCTGGCCCGGCCCAGTCGAAAATAGAGCTCATCGGGCCAGGCCAGGCCAGGCCAGGCCGGGCCAGGCCAGGCCAGAGATTAGAACATGCCAACTCAGTGTAGGTTCATTCTCTGTCTTGGGTTAGAAGTCAACTGCTGAATTCGTCATTTATCTCCCTGCGACATATATATAATTCTAACATCATTATTACAAATTGTTTATTATTTTTATATTCAGATATATTTTTTACTACATAAGTCTATTGTTATTTCATTTATATATCATTTATAAATACGTATGCAAGAATGATATTCTACGTGTTTTTTATTTTTCATCATTTAATTTATTACTTTAAGATTATTACTGTTTTATTTAGGGTACTACTGACTGGATCAAGAGAACTTATTTGGAATAATAATGATAACAATAATAGGAAAATGTAATAACTGTTATTTGCCAAGAAAACATTATCTCCTTTTGTTACTCTCGGCCAGATCTTATTGGCACCATGGCATGAATTCCCAGGAGTATCATTTATTCTGTACAGAACTGTTTCACCTTAAGAAACCTGTGAGAATCTGAGAAAGTTTTGGGGTCAAATGGGTTCAGCCCATGTCCTTGAGACCATCCTATCCCACGAGCCCATCCCATGATCCCATCCCAGGTTTTCCAGGATCCCATGAGATATGACCTAAAGATGTAAACAAATCAGTATATTTTGGAATAGAATGGAATGGAATGGAAGGAGATAGTGAAATGGAATGGAATGGAATGGAATAAGTATCTTATTCCATTCCACAAATAAGTGTATGCCAACACTAAAAGTAGTTCGGAACTGTTTAACTTCAGTTTGTATGAACATAATTCCACATATATTACATTTATTGGACTAACTATTCATGATCTGGTATCGCAGTTCCACTGCTTCATAAATAAATTTGCATAACATTTCAATTTCATTTTTTCTGCTACTATTTAATAATTGTATAAATTTAAACATACTTGGTCTATTTCTGTAATAACTTTTAATATACAATCGTCTTAACCTTTCATATGCTGGACACTTAAAAACAAAATGGAATTCATCTTCAATATCATTTGTATTACAAATTTCACAAAACCTTTGGTTACGATCTACTTAGTTTGTACTTTTTGCCCAGATCTCAGAGAATTTCTCTGCTTTCCCCTAATCCATATATATAATTTTATGACCATTTAATGGACATTAGTTAATCAAAAGCTGTTTATTCAGACAAGGTTCAAATTGATATGATCAGTGGTAATGCCTCACCTCACTACCAGGTCAAAGAAACCACTGCATGGCTATCCTGTCTGCAGAAATAAGACTGATCAGATACATGATTTTATAATTTATCTATTCACTGGTCGAAAGATTCCAACACTGATACACTTTTGTTTTCCATCTGTCTAAGTACAGAATGTTAAGCCAAATGCATGAAAAATACTTGAATTTAACAGTTCTTGATTTTGTTTTATTCTTAATGAACACAGCACTGTTTTTAAAAGTAATCATAAAATCATAAATTTATCTGAAGGCAGCATAAAGTTACTGGAATTATAGCTGTAGTAAATATAAAAAAGGTTTTATGGATAAAAAGCTTTGACTGCATGGTTTTATGGTACATTCAACTTCATTTGCACGAACTCAGCCTGCTATACTCTTGAACTCCACCTATGGTCCTTATAAAACCTCTATCTTCATACCGTATACAATTAATGTGATTGTTTTTGAATAAGCATAAAACTATAATTCATAGCATTTCCATACTTTCTTTAGTCAATTGCTCAGTAAGATATGCAGTAAATCATGTTTCTCTAGTAAGTCTTACCTAATTATATCTGAAATTCAGTTGGTTTGAACTACCTATGGCTCGAATAAATTTGAGAATTTCCTTTTCTCAAGTAGTAAGTTTCGAGTTAAAAAAGTGAGTTTCGAGTTAGAAAAGTGAGTTTCGAGTTGGAAAAGTGAGTTTCGAGTTAAATTTTAAACTCACCCCTGTGGGTTGGAAACCTTGCTTGTGGTCCAGAACTCTCGGGTGAGGAAGCCATCTAGCTGGATGGTTGTGCTTGAAACAATGCATGGAGGGGCACCTGAGATTTTCCTTAAGTACCATGCATGGAGGGGCATCTGGGATCATCCTCTGGTACCATGCATGGAGGGGCACCTGGGGTCTGCCTCTAGCACCATGAATGGAGGGACACCTAGGGTCTTCCTTTAGTACCATGCATGGAGGGGCACCTGGGATCTTCCTTAAGTACCATGCATGGAGGGGCACCTGGGGTCTTCATCTGGTACCATGCATGGAGGAGCACCTGGGATCTGCCTCTAGTACCATGCATGGAGGGGCACCTGGGATCTTACTTTAGTGGTGTCTTCCTTTAGTACCATGCATGGAGGGGCACCTGAGGTCTTCCTCTTGTACCATGCATGGAGGGGCACCTGGGGTCTGCCTCTGGTACCATGCATGGAGGGGCACCTGGGGACTTCCTCTGGTACCATGCATGGAGGGGCACCTAGGGTGTTCCTTTAGTACCATGACTTTTTGTATGGAGGAGCACCTGGAGTCTTCCTTAGTACCATGCATGGAGGGGCACCTAGGGTCTTCCTCTGGTACCATGCATGGAGGGGCACCTGGGGTCTTCGTCTGGTACCATGCATGCAGGGGCACCTAGGGTCTTCCTTTAGTACCATGCATGGTGGGGCACCTGGGGTCTTCCTTTAGTGCCATGCATGAAGGGGCACGTGGTGTCTTCCTTTAGTACCATGCATGGAGGGGCACCTGAGGTCTTCCTCTAGTACCATGCATGGAGGGGCACCTGGGGTCTTCCTCTAATACCATGCATGGAGGGACACCTAGGGTCTTCCTTTAGTACCATGCATGGAGGGGCACCTGGGGTCTTCCTTTAGAACCATGCATTGTGGGGCACCTGGGGTCTTCCTTTAGTACCATGCATGGAGGGGCACCTGGGGTCTACCTCTGGTACCATGCATGGAGGGGCACCTGAGGTCTTTCTCTAGTATCATGCATGGAGGGCACCTGGAGTCTTCCTCTTGTACCATGCATGGAGGGGCACCTGGATTTTGCCTCTAGTACCAGAAAAGCTGGAAAATCATCAAATGACACATTTTCGTGTCAGTGTTATGTTAAACACAAACATACAAAATATGTAACTGTCCAATGAAAACCTTAAGGCATGAATATTTTATCACCAGTCGTAAGAAAATTTACCTACCCTCCAATGAAAATTTAACAGTGACTTAATGTTAATGAACATTTAATGGAGACCAAACTGCAAGTGGTATCAGAAAACTTATTTTTCCTTGAAAAGATCAAATACCCAAAAAATTTATGCAGCTTCTTCAAGCCGCGTCCTTAAACAAGTACATGTACTTATTTCACATCTACCAAGTAAGTAGTGTATCTATTGTGAAATTAGCGAATTCACCCAGATTTTCCCCTTTTCAATAAAAACATATGAAAATGTACTAAGAATGTTACACCCCTTATTGTTCCTTCTCTTGAGAAGGAACATCATAGTTCGGTAAGTCACACTACACTGAGCTACTGATATCGAAAGCTGTTGTCATTACAAGCTGCCCAGTCAAACTCCGTGACATTAGAAATAACCTCTGACGTTAAAACTATTCTTTCCTAATTGAGGCGACTCGCTGACTGACCGCGTCCATGGATTACATATTACTAAACCCGAGGATGGTTGGCTGAATCTTTTATTTCCTCCATTCTTGAAGAACATAACATTTGTACAAAACAGATAGACATATATCAGCAAATTTACATGTAAACAACTAAATATTATCGTTATCTTCAAATGCATGGTTAATATGTGATAACAAATCCCATTGCGACCCTCTAATTATGCGCAACAAATTCAAGCATCGAATCGTAATGGATTGACCGGGTCAATGTCTTATTGCCGTATTTACTCAACTGAAAGTGGTAACAGATTTAATTTTTTGTTGTAACAATTTTTGTTAAATAATAACTAGCGTAATTACCTACTTGACATTTTTGGCAGTATAAAACAGACATTGCAACCAAAATTTTACAAGATGATCATTATATATTTATATAGATGTGCCCTAGAAGGAACTTTTGCTATGCTTTAA
This sequence comes from Mercenaria mercenaria, assembly GCF_021730395.1. Taxonomy (NCBI): domain Eukaryota; kingdom Metazoa; phylum Mollusca; class Bivalvia; order Venerida; family Veneridae; genus Mercenaria; species Mercenaria mercenaria. The sequence goes on along the minus strand of NC_069377.1, from coordinate 64,240,032 downwards.
CTTGTGTAATGTATTGTTTTATAAGAAGACTTATAATATTTTCTACATGTTCATAAGCACATACAGTAATTGTGGTCTAAAAAGCACCAAAAACACAGCCTCAAAGCCATGCATTTGCAAGGTAAGCCCACAACAAATAGAAGCTGTAACGGAAAGATATTACAGACGGGTTGCTTCAAAAATCCAACAAGTATAAAATGCTTTATGAGTTTAAATAAAAGTCTACAATATATATAATAAATAAATTATTTTTCAACACGAATATCATTTTGTGCTGGTTTGTGACGCATTTACACTTTTGACACAGCAGTATAAACCGTCATATTTTACACGGATACCAAGCATGTTCAAGCTAATAGAACTGTTTTGAAGCACTAATAAGACATTATTACATCATCTATCAAAGTAAATCTTTTAACATTTACACTGCTAAATTTCTATAATGAACTTGTCCATCTTTCAATTAGAACAGTACCATTAACTGTTAAAAGGGATGTTTACCAAAAATATACTTGCTGAATGGCGAACGGTGCAGATCATAATTAGACGGCATGTTCTAATCTCTGGCCTGGCCTGGCCCGGCCTGGTCTGGCCCGATGAGCTCTATTTTCGACTGGGCCGGGCCAGGCCAGGCCAGGCCAGGCCAGGCCAGGCCAGATTTTATTATACTTAGAGAAATGAATGGCATAAAATCTAAATATACAATTACAATAGCAGGCAGTATTAACCTGCATTGTTTACTTGCTGCATGTCAACCAGTCCCCTGGAGAATCATTACTTAGCCGTCATTCATCTTATTTGAAATACAGATTTGCACTGTAGAAAATGGTGTAACTAAATGATAACTACCCATTTTTTCTGTAATCAAATTATTTAAAGTCAACTTTAATACTTGGTTTTAAAACTAATGGCTAATTTCATTGATAAGTTTACCTGCTGTAATATAACTGAATATTTACATGCACTGAGAACACATCTCTTTGGGAATTGTAATTACAGGTTGTGTCCCTACTATCCTTAGCTGACCTTTTAACTGTTCAGTTGAACTTTTAATGTGTTTGGTTTAGTAAAGCTGATGTTCAATTCATGGAAGAGTAATGAAAATAATATTCGTTAATTGTGGGACCTCTAACTCATTGTCAGGGTGTTGGCATTTTAGATTATTGATATTTTTCTTGCACAAAAAAAATAATGGTGCATTGTGTTTATGTTATTTCTAAGTGATATATTTCATGCTAAAAGATGCTCTTGAGCCTGTTTCACAAGACTTTGTATGATTTTTTTTCCACATACTTAGATCAATATAAAAACAATCTTACAGAAATATTCAGTATGTGTATAACCTAAACTACAAAATTTATATATCGCTTCCCCGCACCATACTATCCCAGGTTCTAGAACGGAGTTAGCATTATTTTAGAAATTGAAAGTTGTTGTCCGTTAGTATTGACAGGTGCCACTCTTTATTTTACATCATATTTGTAACCTGAAAATATCTAAATTGACCAAAATAACATGCAAAGTTTACCAATGGCACAGTGGCGTAGTGATAAGTTCTCCGACTTTCACACATGTTACCGTGGGTTCGATTTCAATTCAGATTGTTTTCATTAAATCAATATAATGTCATGTTATTGATACTGGTTTTATTCTTACAACATTTTATGGTAATAACTTGTATGTATAAGAATGTCAAATACTTGTGTATTTCTTTCAATAAATGAACAACAAATCACGATAAGTGATAATTTTCCTGCATTCTAAGTTTACAGAGGAAATTAAAAAAATGATAATGAAAATGGTCAAACAGGTGTTTCGAACTTACAGTCCCGAGATTGGTAGCTAAACGTTTTGTCAGCACAGCTTTATGTACGACCTGGCAGTAAAGAAATGTTTATATTTTATTTGGTTTTCAATATTTATATTTTTATTTATGTTTGGGCACAACTTTTTTTTTTACGGAAGCATACAAAATATATTCTTGAGTGCTAGTTCAATAATTTCGGACAATACTAAATAATAGACAAAATAATAAAATTAGTTCGGTTATTCAATTTGGGGAAAACCAAACCACCAGTCAAGGGTCAATTGAGGTGGAGATCCCCTGATAATAGTCAACAATTAATCAGGCATCACCTTTAAATTAGACATAATAGTTATGTTAGCTACAGGCTTATTCCCATGTGTATAATTTTACAGAGTGGGAGTTCAAAATGTATTTATATAATGTCTGAAATACCCAAACTTATTCCAAAAGTCAGATTTAAAAGATGCTATAGAAATCACTTTCACGAAATTGAAATCTATGGCCTGGCCTGGCCTGGCCTGGCTCAGTCGGAAATTGGGCTCATCGGGCCAGGCCAGGCCAGGCCATGCCGGGCCAGGCCAGGCCAGAGATTAGAACATGCCTAATTAGACAGCACGAATATGCACGCTGGTCATGATCTACACTGGTCTACAAAGGCGGAATTAATCGTGTCCAGCCTGGTACATTGCCGAACAAGTTGGAGCACTTGAACAAAGTTGGACTGTATTATATTTCGCTGAACAATTATTAAGTTATATATAAATATTTATTGGTACATCTCAATAACAAAACTTTCAAAACAGCAACATCTAAATTAAAGATACATGTTTTTACTTCAAAATCATGTAAACTACGTAAATGATGCGAATCATAAGGATAATTTTTCTTAATTTTAACAGAATTCGCGCATCTGACTTTGACTGTTTGACCTTAATTGTGTATGACACGTTAAATCATAAATGGTTAGATCTGTAGGTTAGTGCCTTTAATACCTTTTCAATAAATGAACCTGAAATACTGTTAAAACTAAATCGCTTTCTCAAAGGTACGGAATCCTGGTGCCATGTGAAATGTCGTCCGTCGCCCCTCAAAAGCGACGCACGACATTGTGATACGACATCGCGACAATGCGATACGACACGCGACAATGCGATACGACATCGTGACAATGCGATACGACGGACGACAATGCGACGCGACATATCGTGCCAAAATTGCCAACTAGACGCACGACATTTCGAAGCGACATCGCGACATTTTGACGAATGTCATATCGCATTGTCGCGCGTCGTATCGCATTGTCGTGTGTCGTTTTGCATTGTCGCGGGTCGTATCACATTGTCGCGATGTCGTATTGCAATGTCGTGCGTCGCCTTTGAGGGGCAACGGACGACATTTCACATGGCACTAACAGGATTCCGTACACAAGATTTTGGCTAAAAATGATTTTCTTTTAAAACTGAAGGTTTTGTCATATTACGACTTTTATAACATGAACTCATGTTTATTTCCATTTTTTTTAAATCCACACGATGCTCTATGCATTTGATCTTGGTCATGCAGTTTAATTAGGAAACAGAATATGGAAATTCAGGTAAATAGTACTCTTTATAATATTATTTTCAGATGATATAGAATATCAAACTCGGGGCTTAATTAGAAAATACAACATGCTTAAGATATATAATAATTTTACTTGAAGTTTTCATTTGCCACAACTTAAAACAAACACATCTTTTTGAAATAAATTTCACAATATTGAATTATAAATAACACAGACTTCCTTTTGTAATAGCTTCAAGCTGTAACAATAAATGTACAGATCAAAATGATCCAGATACAAATACACCAAATTAAATCACTATTGTGATGACCTGTTGTCCCATAACTCTACAGGGGCCAGGAATTTTACTTCTATGGTGATCAGGTTGCTTCACAAGTAAGCAGGGGACCTAGTAGTTTCTACTAGGAAAAGTGGGCAAAAAGAACATACTGTACTCTCTCACGTGAAAATCTACCTGTTTGTATTCTGAGACTATGTGCTGAGATTCTTATTTTTGTTAATGCTATTCTTAGTTTTCTCGATACTATATTTTCTAAATAAGATTCCAATCCAAAAAATATATATCTGTCTGGAAAGTTTTCTTCTCTTTATTTTCCTGTAACTATTTATTACTGATTAAAAAAATGTAAAACAAACATATAGCGACGCTATCTTGTTGATTGTTTTATTCATAGACGGTCGACATAAACATCGTGATCTCTTTGTTTCTTTCATTTACACAAACAAAGTTTATTTGCCTTTTGAACACTCGAAATTCGTTTTTCTTTTTTTCTCAATAAAATGGCTTTTGTAAGTTAAGACATGAAAAGATACAAGCATTTTTTTGTCGGACATGCATCTTTCAACAAGAAAATTAAACGGTTTGATGCATTTGAATAGGATTAAATGGTTGTGGCAAATATATATTTGAGTTTGTTTTGCAATTCCTTGCCCTACTTTATAACCTACAACTTCTTTTTATTTGAAGTAAAACGGAAACTTATAACAGCTATGTGGAATGGAAAAATGCACATTAATCATAATTGTTAATTATTTAAAAATTTAAAGCTACAGTTTTTTCGTCATGTACACTGATGTTATAATAATTGAATGTAAACTATTATATATAGATGTTATAATAAATCAAGCATTCAAATCATTACGTATACATTATCAAGAATGAGCGCCTATTCAGTGTAATTTGATTTTAATACGAGTCTATATATTTAGTCATCTGTGTACATATAATACAGGTACATAAAATAATTAGCATATTTTAAAAAACAACAAAACAACAACAACAAAAAGAAAACCTCAGTACACTGTCATGAATACATTAGAATTATAAGATACTTTTGTTTATACACTATGTCTACCACTCACATGTACATGTAATTACAATGTTAAAACCAAGATGTTGTTGCTAATCGTTAAGTAAAAACTAATATAACTTAAGACCTAAAATTACATTAAAGCTCAATAAAAACAAGAGCTGTCCGCAAGATAGACAGGGTGAAAGAGAAAATGGAACAAGGATGAATATTCAAAAGGGACTGCTACGTTCCTTAATCACAGTTACCCTACAACGTAAACCACAGCAGCATAAAATGTATCTTCACAACCTTTTTAAAATGATTAAGATTATGTATAGATCTAAAGCTTGACGGTAACCTGTTCCACCCCTGACAGCCATTATAAGCGAAAGATTTCTTCCAAAAACCCTTAACCTTAGGAATGGATAACTGTTACTATCCCTGAAACGAGTTGAACAAGTGTGAACATTACTTGCTAAATTAAAGTGCTCATGTAAATAGCTGGGTGCACTATTATAGTGTATCTTATGAACAAGGATAAGGAGATCAACCCTCAAATGAACAGTTAACCAGCCTACTTCCTCGCTAATGTCGAGTAAGATGCCAGTAACGTGTAATGACGGTAGGTGAAATAGTGCTGGAGATTTTAACGTTAGTCCAAATGTATAAGATAAAAAGATAAGAAATTTGTTTATCAACGTGACATAAACAGTATATGACATAAAAATAGTCACAAATACATGTATTCTATTTCACCGTAAAAAACAAATTATAATCATTTCAATGATCAACTCTGCCTGCATAAATACTCAAGTAGGTTTGAAAAATAAAATAATTACTTTGGATTGACATGAGTAAAACAATCAGTGATAAGAGATTCTTTGAGAGCATAGAACGCAACCAAGCAACATTATAGCAGACTCGGTTACCTGTAAAAAAGCAGCCAATTATAAACTTTCGCGTATTATCTTTGCCAAGTAGTGCATTATTTTGACGTGTTATGCTTGTTAGCATTTGATTTCACGTCACCATCTTGAAATATTACAGTTTTCCTGCAAAATAATTGTTGTAGTAAAGCGCTTGAAGGAATTCCTTTGCTTATAAAACTATTTTTTACTAGCGTTGTTATTCTGCTGTAAGACGTTTCGACAGAATATATTTATTTTGTGTGCCGTTTTCTAAGTAGGTTAGTAGTAACAACCTATAAATTGGGTACGCAAGGAATATAAGAAGTTACCTTCTTTTGTATAAATCATTTTGACACCATGTTTCTTAAGAAATATATTTTTACCCGTATGTCTGTCCACATATAGCTTGTCCGCGCTTCTTTGCAGGAATCAATGTAACGTCACAGGAAACAGAACAGAAACAGAGCAAAACAGTTAAAAACACTTCTAGGTTAAAAACTTATCAAAACTGAAACTTTCCTTTAGTTTTAGGGATACCCAGAGTAGTCAAAGGATAACTCTTTATTGAATTGTTTTGCTATTTAATATTCAAAGGTCTGTATACTCTTATTATCTTTAGAAAGTATATAAACCAATACAGTTTTAGAAAAGTCTTTGAAATCTCTAAATAGATATATCAGTCACTTTACGGAAAAACTGCCTAATCCACAATCAGATTTTAACGGAGGCTTACTGATAAAGATGATCCTCTAGAAATATTGACACGGTGCCCTCGTGTATGACATGCTGTAGAACGTTTTGGAGAAATGGTAACTCAGCCTCGTTCAAACGGAGCGACATGTTAGACATGTTATTCTAATATTTTGTAGTTATAAGATCTATGGTCAGTTTTGATTTAGGAGTGTATCGTCAAAACACTGAAATAATTGGTAACAATTAAGATCGTACCAATAAAATACCTGTCCAACATGTTCTACCGTACTGTCCCGCACGACTGGATACTTAAAATATTCTCAAAAAGCTTTCCCCATTTAAAATGAATTGTATTTAAAATGAAAATAAGCAATTGCTGAAAACTAAGTTCCACCTAGATATGCGAAATTTCATCACTGGGAGGACATTTTTGCAAATGCATCAAAACGAAGATAAATGAACGGTTCTTTTAAAAAAAGTGAGTTTTAAGGCGTTTAACTGTCCGAATGTGTGCCCCCTTTATGCAGTTCTTTTCCAGAATTCAATGTACATATCTGTAAGTTGACAATCTTTTAGCAGAGTGATACATATGTCTTATATGCTGTTTATTTTCTGTGCAAAACAACTTTTTTCTATGATGTGGTGCTGTTTGATTTTTTTCTCTAAATATGGGGCTAACCGGTAAAGGATTTAAAAGACTTTTTCAAAGATGTTGGTGTTCTTTCTAAAATTTGATATAATTTAAAAACAGACCTTTGATTATTTAAAAATTCAAAAGCGTTAAAAGCCACCAGCACGTGTAGTTTTTACAATACACTAAATATCTTCTATAATAATTATGTATTCATGAATAGTTCGAAATGTTTTTTTTTTTTCAATATCATTGTATATCATCAAAATTAGACAATTTTTACATGTCACGCTTATAATTCATGTATACATTTATATTTATTTTGAACATTGTAGGATTGTGATATAAGTGTTTATATGGCGTGACAGAGATACTCAACTTACGTTTAATTTAAGTGTCGTACGAGTGATTTATATACAGTATATTCAAGAAAAAAAAGTTTGATTTTTAAAAAAAATTAACTACTGTTTTTGATGAGACGAACATTCGCAAGAAAATAAAACGCAGATTTTCGTAAAAAAAAAGTTTTTTAATTACATCGTAAAGAGAGAAGATGATTATATTAACGATGGTATCACGGAGGTGATTGCTATATTTAGTATAGTTCAAATTACACCTGTGGGATTGGCAATTTTATTTACACACCGTGACTTCAGAATTTACCAAATCACTTTTGTCGTGGGTGGACTCATTCACGGCTTATCATTTCTTCCGGCAATTTATATAAATGCAAATATAAATACATTCAGACATTTGCGAAAAGCATTGTTGGAACTACTGTCTATCCAACCTCTGGCTGCTTTGTAGTAATCCCTACAGTCTCATCATCCAAACACATGTTGTGATAAAACAAGTTAGGAAGGCCGATGCATCATGTTAATTAACTGCAATTGTGTCAGATCCTGAGAGAAATTCATTGTCTTATTGGACCATCGGTAGGACATTTCCTATTTTGGTATACCTCGTTAGCAAACAGATGATCGAAACAAGAGACAAAATGGCAAAACAATTATTTCAAGGACCAAAACGTAGAAAATGTCGGGTCTATTTAAACATTTAAATTTTACACCATTTATGTTCACCTGCTTCTGAAATTCTATAACCAAGGCCTATCACTAACTTATTCTCTGTAAAACTGGTTTTCGTGTGTAGTATAAAATGGTCTTCTGGAATAAAAAAAAAACTAGTTTAATAATGTATAATATGTTTATCATTTTGACGATGTTAAAGGTCGTAACTGACAAATGACAAAATGATATCGGAAAATGACACTAATTACATTGAATTAGCAATTCCGATGTCAGCAATAAAATAAAAACAAAGAAATTACCAGAAACTACAAATGAAACACATACCTGAGTTGAGGACTTTGGAGATATCAAAAAGTATACAGGTATAATAACCAAAATTAAAATGAAATAAGGTTTCCTTTCACAGTATAGACCCAGACTGAACACAATCTTTAAGTTGTATCCTGTAACACCAAAATTAGTCTCTTTAATCACTACAGCCAAAATAAAATATAAAGAAGACCAGAGTTAAAATTTCGCAATACTTGCAATTTATTTACAGTTATGAAAGTCTTTATTAAGAAAACTTGTATACATCCGCCAAACGCGGATATACTAAAAAGTAGACAAACCACATCTGTCAGAAAGGACGTCAATATCCTGATTGGTAGGAGCGTGTGACTTGTACCAAGCCTTGACTAAATATCTCAAATAATTTAATAATTTCAAATATGACAGTTACGGAAGGTATCTGTTTCTATTACTCATATATCAATATCCATAGGAACAGACACATCTCCAAGAAAAATGAGTAAATATTTACGAAGCATGCAGCCGAAAAATCGTGACACACGATGGTACATGGATCACTTTTTGGCGTAGTTATGCTTCTTTCATGCTTATACTTAGGCGTAAAAATAATCTTACAAAAGGATTTAGGATAGGACGACATTATCATTATAGCGAAACAAGTAAATCACAAATAAGGCACTAGCCAATTTTAAAACCAAAAATACACAAACACTCGAAATTGCCATTATATTGCATACTTTCAATAAACGTGTTTATATCATCCAGATTTTCACCAGTTTAAACTGTATACATCGTGATTTACAACTGGAACTTCTTACCAGAGATATTCCTCTTTGATTCTGTCGGACTATAGCTTGATGCGAAAGTACGTCAAACTGGACATTCAATGTCTCTTTAACCGGAACACTCTGACTTGCCGTCTGCAGACCCGAGATTATACACGAAAAAAATTCCTTTGAGAGAACCTCAGCATTCCTATAGAAAACAATATTATCTGATCTCATGAACCAAAAGCAAGTTGTCAGCCTGGGGAAAACTTCCCTAGGATAACATTTATTTGATGTTTTACACAAAAACACTCTTTACCTTTATCTCAAAGCTGTATATAAGATCTGTAAGATCATCACTAAGAAGCATAGACGCAACCAAACAAAATTATAGCAGACTAGGTTTCGACCCCCACGCCCCCTATCACCAACAAAGCCGGAACTCATAATGAAAACAAAAACAAAACAAAACATATGTTCCAAAAGAATGAAGAAACAAAAACAAAAATGGGTTTAAATAACTCTGGAAGTTTTACTGTATTAAAATTCTTAAAGCCTGAGAGTAAAAGAGACAATAGAACATGTATATTGATGTTATAAATGACTATACATATTTATTTCAAGTAAGTTGTCGGCCGGGCTAGATTGTGTGGACACAACCGTTCAAGGACGCACGGACGTATGCACACATGCACACACATGAGTAACACTATATCCATCATTTTTAATGACTGGGGCATAAAAATACATGATGTCACAAAACAACAAACACAAAGACATACACGAATTAGTAAAATTAAAATTTGATAAATAGGCTGATTTGTAACAAAGTAGTTTAAGGCAAAATCAAGCAGAAAATTATAACATATTGAATATAGTATTTTATTAGTTTTGGTACCAAAGAGTAATTGATTTCTTTTAATTTCAAAATTTTAATTGATTTATCGTCGCAAAAGAAGGCTTAAGTAAACTTTCTCCCCACTTCGTATTTCGCTCGCAAAAAACAAAATGTTCTGAAGTTTGCAAGAGACAACTAAATATTTATGAAATGGGTAGATATATTGTGTAAGTAACTGCGTGTTACTTGTTTAATTAGTGACGCTTGACCCAATACGAAAATAATTCAGAATGAACTCGGGACGGCTTATAACATTTGACTAGTATCACTGATCTGATACCTACTGTTCTTTTTAATTTGTGGTTTAAGTAAAATATTTGTAAATTAATCCTGTTTACTGTCACTTCAAAGCTGCTTCATAGTTGTAGATCCACATCTCTTTTTTTGTCTGTAAGTAAACTTAATTTCACAATAACTGTAGTGTTACGTTTGGTTTAAGTATGATTTTTCCATACACCATACATCATTATCTCTATACGCCGTTTTTCTTTCTAAAGATATTTCTTGAAAATCTGATTTACAGATGATTAACAATATGTATATTGATATATTTAAAACTCATAAAGAATAAATTACGGCATAGCTAGAGTGCCAGTGCCAGTGCGTTTTTCCAAAGGAGAGATTCGATAGCGATTGAAGTAGATTCAAAATTTTACAATTGAATACACACGTATAGCTATTGTATCTGGCTTTTTGTGCAATTTAAAAAGTCAAACATGTATTGTACATCTTTTTATTTGTGGTAGAAACTTTTTTTTAATTTGTAAGATATTTTTCAGAAAATTTCAATTCATTGTCAAAAATGTTGTTCGTTTGAAAAAAAAAAAAAGAATAATGAAAATGTCGAATCTGATTTTTTTCTTTTCTTTTTCATTTTAAAATACTTTTACAAGAAAAAATAACTTTATGCTAATTATGAGATGTCGTAATTTCAAGTAAGGAAACGTAAAGCTAAAATTGCATTTTCAAAGATTCTGGTGTCAAAATGCAAAATACTTCATCAAAATGGATATTTAACCCACGATTGATTCTACCTTTGGACCAGTGTAGATCATGATTAGACTGCACATCCTGATCATGATCTGCACTACATGTTCACCATTCAGTCAGTATCTTTTTGATAAGCACCCCTTTTAACAGTTAATGACACTGTCCAGATTGAAAGATGGACATGTTCATTGTAGAAATTTAGCAGGGTAAGGGTTAATGATTAACGAAACAGTATAGTATTATATACATGTACTGAAATATCAGGATTAGGTCCTGATAAACACACTTCTAATCCTTAAGGATGAAATATAATATCAGTATAAAACGATATTAAAAATATATTCATGATAAGCTTTTTCAAACAGTCGTCACAATTATGCTTACAATTTTTTCCCACTAGAATTCTTTTTTTCTTCACGAAATTTCTATAATTTCTTATGTTAAGCGGAAATAGGAACTTAAACCGACAGCCTTTTATCTTTGAAACGATACAGACAGTTCTACCTTTCAAAAAGCAATTGAATTTTAAAGTTTTCAATTAGATACATAGTAATGCTTTTAACTACTAGATATTGTAAGTCTATTTAGTTACAGATATGTAGATAAATAGTTTTGATCTTATTACTGCTAAGATAACCTCAGTTTTTCACAAAATGTTGTCTTCGAGTGTTGCATTGATGTAAAGAGTTGGTAGAATGCTATGTTGTATATAGGAGTGAACTAAGACTTAAAGAAGTTGTTTAGTTTAAAGTGCAACTCATGAATGGTATGGAAAGAATGTGCATACATAGGCAAAGGTGACTTATTAATGTGCAATGATTTAAATAGACGTCGCTATATATATGACATTAGAGATCATTTTCTGCTTCAATCAAACAAAAATGAAGAAGAACAAATGTTCTTTTCATGATACAAGATTAGCTGGTATCAATTTGTATGCAAGTTTATAATTTGTAAGGACTGATATATAATGAAACGTGAACATATTTTCTGCTTATTGATGCGAACCAATAAATAGGTTCAAACACAATTATGAAAGCTAAATTTTTGATGTGGTCATAAATGGACAAATTTATGTTTTTGATTTCACTAGTTTGGACATGAGAGAAAAGCAATTTTCGTGACCGACTTATAATGCTCGTGCTTGTAACACATCTCGGAATATCCGTAGCGAATCAACATTTGCGCAAGATTTTATTTATAGCTGACGATAAAAACAAAACAAAAAGCAACACGATTTAAAACTATTATCTAGTAAATGAGTCTGTTGTACATATCCCATATGTATTTGGCGCTGACAATAAAAAGAAGCCGTCTCCTGGTCCAAAAGGATAGTGGATTCAAGATAATTTAAAACAACTTCGAGAAATATTTGGAACCATTAATAACCTGTGCGTCGCTTTGTAATGATGCCTTTGAAACCTCGTCGATAGATGAAATCATTTTCTACGGTCGGAAGCAATGAGATGTGCATTATTATCAAGCATTACCCTAGTTTTGCGAAAACTCCATAGTAGTGCAATACCAAGATATTTGGAAAGTGAACATTACTATTAATTACTAAGGCATGGGTTTTAGAACATACTTCAAAAACATTTGTTTAATATTTGTAGGAAGGAATGCTCTTGAACTTCTGCGTTGTTTTACAAGGTGAATATCAATTCACTGCAGCAAATATAAGCTGCTATCAATGTATTCTATTCTTGGACGGCCAGTCATAATATCCGAGTGCAACATGTATGGGGATCCATCTTAAATCAGTGATCCATGCAGTTGCATCAAAGAAGTTACTTTCGAATGTTATAAAGTAGCAGGTAGCTTTCGTCGATGTTTGAAGTTAAAACCATGTTCGCATTCGGGTTGACGCCACATTTGCGGTACTTGTAAGATTAATGACTTTGATAAAGTGAGGCGCCCACAGACGTGTATTGCTTACGAAAGTATTTTAGAAATGCTGTTGTTGTGAAATGTTAAAGATATTCAGGACGTTTTAGCGTAATAGGTAGAGGGATAATTGTGTATCCGATCGTTCACTTTGGTTTATATCTTGTAGAGTATGTACCATAGGTTTCTTTCTCTTTTAATATAAAGAGAGAGTTCACACATGGCCAACCCCTCTCTTCTAACGGAACAGTTCTAAAAAAGTAATCCGGAAAATCGGAAACTCTTAAACTGAATACTTGTCATCGTCCGGGAAATGTTCTTTGCACTGAAAATAAGCCTTCATCAAAACTAAACTTTTCCTTTGGTTCCAAGTTTCGAAGTTTTTTTATTTTTATAGTTCAGTTTAGATAGATATTCTTAATCTTCATAGACCTTACAAAAGAGGTTTATCTAATAATATTCCGTCTTTAAAATTAGACATTAAAAATATCACAGCTTATATATTGAAAGTTAGAGTATAATTAGATTACATACTAACTGTAATATGTGTGTTTGTAAGGTGTGACAATTCATTGAAGTAACGTTTAATATAAACGTTGTATGAAGACTTTGCATTTTATAAAGATCTATTTGATTTTTTGCATTTTTCCATTTCTTTATTCATAACATATGCGTTCGTAAGAAAGAAAGGAAGAAAAAAGAAAATTAGACAGAAAGAAAATGAAGATTTTCATATAACAAGTACTTTAAGACATTTAAGGATGGCATAGCGGTACTATCGCGGAGGCGGTTACTATATATATATATTGCAATCGCGAAGGTGGTTGCTATATATAATATACTAATAACACCAGTAATTACTTTGTGAGATTGAAATGATTAAACCCTGCACTTAAATACTATGTGTAATGTTGCGGATGGTAATGATTCGTAATATACGGACGTTGAAGCTGACTCAGTCGTGACTAAACATAAGGGTAGATTTCCCGGAAGCACACAGCCATAGAGCCATGCATCGCAAAGTAGGCCCACAACAAAAAGATTCTGTAACGGAAAAATATTGTACCTCTAAATATCTAATAAAACGCAAATTACAGAAAAGGAGGTGGGGTTTGGGTGGGGGGGGGGGGGGGGGGGGGTGTTAAGGGGTAGATAAAAGGGTCGGGTGTTGAAGGAAAGTTGAGCAAGGGTGAATATTGAAAAGGGAAAACCACATTTCTTAAACACAGTAACCCTATAATGTAAACTACAGCAGCGCAGACATCCGCATACAAAAGACAAAAACACACGCACAACTACCATACACACAATTAAGAAACAAACAACACTCTGGGGCACCGCCCAAGACACACACACACACACACACACACGCGCGCGCGCGCGCGTACACGCCCACACACGCACACGCACACACACACGCACACGCACACACGCGCAAACACAAATAAACAAAACAAACAACAGTCGGGCACCGCCTAAGGACGGCCGGCGGCCAAAATTATGGTGGACACGATAACCTATAGCAAAAGGAGATGGGGTGTGCAAATGCAAGGGAGGGCAAACGCAAGGGGGAAGAATGGGAGGGGACGATGGGGGTAGTGAGGAGAAAGAGAAAATAAACGCCAACAACAAAGAAGACAACACATTCAACACAAAATACGAGACAGACAGAAAACAAGTTGAAAGTAGGGGCACCGCCTTGGAACGGTCAGTAACCTATATAAAGGAAACTGAGGGTGTAAACGCGTTTAGCACATGCCAACCTCGAACTTACCCTATTTTCGACAAGTTAGACAAGACAATGTAAATAAAATCACTCCCAGCTGAGAAAGACTCTAACATTAGTCACAAAATACCAGTTCATATCAAGTAAAACATAAAAATAGGGTCAATCTAAGGTATAATTATACCAATGTACTCAACAACCTGTCTGAAGTCAGAGCACCAAGAGCCTGACTTTTAAGGGCACAACTAAGCAAGCTGCAAGACAAAATTCCACTCCCTCCATCCGTTTTTTGTAGGCATCAAGGAGTCTTACATTCTCTTAATGCTGAAGCTATAGTACCACTTTTTACGTCTTTGGTATGACGCGGCCGGGGACAGAGGAGAAGTGTTTATGGACTCATGATTCAGATGTAGATTTTTTATACGTTGCAGGTTGTTTCACTGTGAGTTCAGGTTGTTTCACTGTGAGCTTAAACATAAAGGGAAGCAACGCTACATGGCGTAGCGTATTTTATGACGACACATCTTGAATTTAGTTCGGCTAAAAACGGGTCAGGACGATTTATCCAGCTCACTTCAGCGTTATAATTATACGTTTATACATTTGTATTACAATTATTGCTTTTAAATGATTATTTTTGACATGTTTTACAAATAAACAAGGTCATCCTATGACCATTTAACAACAACTAGTAATTTCTCTCCCAGTAAGAGTCATAAATATATTTTATGGTTACATATAAAAGCATTTATGTCATTGTGACATGCTGCTTTATTTACTCTTTGTGTCTATCATCAACCAATCAATAGCTAGCTGTTACAGCTAGTTTTCCCTTAAGATAACCTCTCACTCCGGGCAATTTCCTAACCTAGATGCCGTTCAGATATTATCGGGAATCAAATTCTAGCCAATTCCAATTCTAGCCAATTCCGTCCGTGGGTATGGTTACCAATTTTTCACTTTTCCGGCAAACGGTCATCAGGGTGGCGGCGGTGTCCCTTGTGGCAGTTTCAGACCATCCTGATATGTTTTCTGTTCAAAGTTTTCAATAATGTTAGTTCATATGTAAATATTGTACATATTTAGCATTTCAATAAAATGCCCATTTTCACTCTATCCGTACTTGTGTTTTCACTGATAACATACTAGTGCCCGTTTGCCCTCATTTTGCTCCAAGTCATGCACCAATACATAAATATGTTTTATGGTTACATAAGCATTTATGTCATTGTGACATTCTGCTTTATTTACTCGTTGTGTCTATCATCAACCAATCAATAGCTAGCTATTACAGCTAGTTTTCCCTTAAGATAGCTAGCCATCACGTGATCCACATAATCCAATCAATTCTAAGCATCGCCATTATTCTCGTAGACTTTTTAATGATTACACACGATAGTTCTGAAGATTTACCACCTTCTCCCATTCCTCCACCACTTCCAGTAAAGGTAATTGTATTAGATAAGCCTTACATCAAGTATTTAGTTTGTTGTTTGGATGGATTGTTAATTTTCCTTACTGTATTATTCATTTTGTTTACACATGTGTAAAAGTTGTACATATTGAATACTCATAATCCCATTTGCCCTCATTTTGCCCCAAGTCATGCACCAATACATAAATAATTCTAGCAGATATCTTCATCTCCCGTATCCGACATATTAACAGGTTTTCAACCAAAAGTTAAATCTAAGTTAAATCAATGTTTCACAGGGTGTGATTTCAAACTTTGTCTCTTTGGACTTTGATAATTTCATTTGTCCTAAGTTTTTATGGCAAGAATTAAGCACGAGATTTGCTCAAGCGTGTCAATATACGCTTTCCCCACATTATACCTTGATAATGTAGACATTGTAGGAACGATTGTCAATGCAGGGAGAACCAAATGACATTTCGGACAACGGTAAAGGTCATGATTTGCAAAATGATTTCGGAAATGAGAATGACACTAATATGTTATTGAATAAACGGTAATCATGGTAATACTATAACAGAAATTACCACTTAAACACAATTAATAGTTGAGAATTTTGATATGCATTTTCAATCTGAAAAGTATACACGTAGCTGACACCTACATGAAAGTCAGACAAAGTGAGATATTTTCTCCCTGTACAATTAGTCCTTTTAAAGCATTATGCTCTTGCCAGTTTACCAAACACTCATGCCAATGTACATGCATAATATTTCTGTCAAAAATGTTTATTGACATATACTTCATATTAGCAGTCTTGATACAATGTACGCAATGTTCGAGTCTATTGTACAACTTATGTCAGTGTAGAGATAGGCCCTATAATTTTCAATGATAGTATTACATTAAATAAAGTCTAGAAATTAATTTCCAAGTCCTTGAAATAACCAAAAATGATTTCCCAAATGTGAAGTTTATGATAGTTTTGTTAATATCAATAACAGAAGTTTTAATTTTTTATTTAAAGTTGTGATCCACAAAGAATGACAACTCTTGCCTTGGGCTAGTACTTATAAGTAGAGATCTATTAGTTTACTTCCCTTGCAATTACACAATTAAGTGGAAAATGAAAACTGTTTCAGACACAATATTATACTTTTTTGCACAACAAAATCATTAAGGATTTATTCATTTGTGTTTGATTTACCCCTCAAGACATGGTTCCTATGATTCTGTCAACTTACATATGGTAAAAAAATAACTTTTAACAAGCCAATAATAAAACGAAGTACCAGTAGGTAAATGATAGTGCAGATAATACAGTTTTTCTTGTATCAAAATGTCACAATAGATCCACTTTTGTAATACAGAACACCTGGTAGGATTAGTAAAGGTGCAATTATATTGATCTCTATTTCCTATGCCTAGTCAGTGTATTTCGAATCTTAGTCTCCCAATCAGCCAGCAAATTCTATCATGTTTTATGGAAAGATATTATGTCTTGACACGACTATTTTTAGAAAAACAGGGCGTCTAATGTGTTCAGCCCTTTTACGGTATGCTCTCCTCTTTGTCTGACGGGCCAGATGGAAGATTCCGTGAAAGGCAGCTCTTAAAGAGCTGCTTCAATATTTGTCATCTGGCTTGTTTCGCCAGGGAACTATTGTATTTCTTCTGTTGCTCCGCCTTTTGCAAAGACATTGACTGTTCGTTAGGCTCTCTGTGTATAATTATGTACAAGAACATTTTGTGCTTTTAGAACTCTGCCTATTGTTACCATTATAACATTTATTTATGCTGTACTATGATTTTGGAACATGGCTGGGATAAAAGAGTAAGGGTTTGGCGCAATTAACCGTAACGGTTGTACTCTTGGACCGTTCTACGGCGGTGTCGAGCTGTGTTCCTTTACTCGTTCGTTTCTTTCCCTCGTATGAAATCACATTTTACGACTTCACAATTTCTTAAATTTATCAAAACACGAAGTGCAAAATCGTGAAGTTCTAATTTCAAAGTTCATGATTTCTAAAATTTCATAAAACGTGAACTCATTTAGAATGAAAAACAATGAACTTCAAGTTTTCAAACTTCGAGATTTCACACCAAGATTTCACGTTTTAATTTGTGAATTATGAAGTCATGGAGGCAGCACTGGTATTTCGTAAGAAACTGTTATTTGTTTTACATGTGTTCGCTGTCGCATAGCTCCAGAAAATATTCGAAAACCTAATCGAGACATTAGAATACCTCTCAGGTTCTAGGTGTTTGTAGATTTAATGCTAAAATTTACACACTGAACTTACTTCTTTACTGTAAGTAAACGTTCAAATTGTTGTTGTTACAGAGATTATCCCGTGATGGTAGGCTACAGTTACACAATTATATCAAAACCTTACTGTACTTTTGTGAAACAGTCATTTACCAGTCCGTCACAAGATAGGAAATCTATAAGACTTTTGTTTTAATCTATCACATTATTACGTGTTATGTTGGGAATAAATATATATAAACTAAGGGACAATACTCCAAATGCCATATCGTGTTTCAACTGAGATTCACCGTTGTCTTTTTTTCATTTTTGTAGACACAGATTTATCTTACATGGTTGTAAATTAAACATCATTATATTATAATTTGTTAAACGCCTTCTAAAATTGGAAGTCATGATCCAGCTAATGCGTTTATCTGTTGATGTGGCACGAACACATCAATATAATACTTTCATATCAACATATCAAATCTCATTTGTAAGTTCGAATTTCGTAGAAAAGCTCATAAACAATTAACAATCTTTTCATCGGCCCTTAATATACACCATTCTGATAACCGTAAAATGAATGAGATGAAAATAATTCTTTTTCACTGTTGAATCAGTTACTTATTTCTTACTTTTATCTAATACTTTCTGTTGTTCATTTCTTGTCAGACTGGTTGTTTTCAAGCATATCTGTGTTATTTACCAACATTAAACTGTTGGAACAACCAGTCTTTGGACACTGAAATTAGTTGACGGACATTGCATATTTTCGGCCCGCCTCGGTGGGACGATATTGCGATAGGAATATTATATGAAAATCTACGATAAAGTCCGAAAATCTCGCTCGGATTTACAACGAGCCGGGTAAAAGCTAGGCTATAGATAGCAAATTATACTCAACCGGTGTTAACGTGACTGTATAGCCAGTCGATCAGCTGGACGGTCAGCCAATGACCAGTGGCATACAACATATTAATTAATATGATTTATCAAATAATACTGAGAACGTTGTTTTGTTTAAGAAAAAGAAAACAAAATATTAAAAGAAGGAATTCCTGATCTGTGAAACGCGAGATATAAAAATAGAAACTGCTACGTACGCAGGCTGGCAAGATTGACTGCTACCCCCTCACTGAACAATACAGCAAGCGATGTATTTCATAAGATCAGATATAGCTCATTTTCAGCCATACTGATATATACTTTTTTAATGACTTTGCTGATCAGTAGTCAAAACTGTTAGCCCTCTGAACGGGAATCTATCTCAGGACCTCTCGCGCTAAAGGCGGACATTCTTCCACTAGCTCATACAGCAAAACAATACAAGTACACCCGTATACTTTACCCTACTTCACTTGGTTTTGACTGTTGACCGTCAAGCCATTTAGTTTAAGTGTTTTAAAACATGTCTTTAGAAATAAATGTCAAAATTGTTTTTTTTCTCAAATTTAAGCACGCCCTGAAATCCTTTGTTAAGCTTTTGTTATTTTATTTTTTGTCGGGTTTAACGTCATACCGACACAATTATAGGTCATATGACGACTTTCTAGCTTTTCATGGTGGAGGAAGCTCCCAGGTGCCCCTCTGGGCATTATTTCATGACGGGTGGGCACCTGGATAGAACCATCGACCTTCCTTACGCCAGCTGGATGGCTTCCTCACATGCAAGACTCGAAACCACATCTATCAGGGGCCAGTGGTTTGAAATCAGCGACCTTAACCATTCGGCCACGGAGGCCCCATTGTTAAACACAAACTATGACCGTAAACATACAAGATGACATATATCAAAGTCAATTGTCAGTATAAGATTTAAGTTTTTAGATTTCTTTTCATCTCTCAGGCTATAAATGTGATATGTTTTCACAGAAATTGCCACTGAGTGACATTTACGTAACATGTACCTCACGCGTCCATTTTACTTGATGAAATGACCACCAGCATTTGAATGTAAAAAGTATTTATATTACAGGAATGTAATAAGTACTGTCGAAAAGTTTGGAATAGTAAATATGTCCGGGACATTTTCATTACGCCTCCTATAACTTGGTTGTCGCGTTGACGTCCTTGTCGGAACGGTTCAGGTCGGACATTGAAGTAAAGGATAGTCGGCAAGCTGAAATGATTGTAGTTGGTGATCAAATGTCTCGGAAATCTTTATCAGACTCGAGGTTAGTGTCTTGGAATGACCCGCGTAGAATTCTTCGACATAAATCTTGCTATAAGTTTTTACGAATAGACTTCATGCAGTAGTATGTACCACCTTCGAGATGAATCGATTCAAGTTGAACAGTCTCATCCAGAATCCTACGTCAATAAATGTTTGTATTTCAACTTATTCTGTTTTTCAAGAGCTTTCATCACTGAGAAACTTATAGATGACGTATTCAAATCATTCGTTCTTTCAAAAACGAAGGTGCCGTTCAACGAATATTATGTCTCCCGTGGCTGACAAGATGATCATCTGGTCGAATCAATTAACGAAGGTCGTGAAGCTAGATGCCCTTGACATAACCCGCAATGGTACAACTATCATATGTCCAAGAAGTGTAGAATTTTAACTTATAAACGTTTCTAAACGTGTTGTGTTAATATATAAACATGACATAGAAATTAATATAAAGCCTTTAATTATGCCAGGTATTGGAGAGACTTTATCTTTACAAACACAGCCATAACATAATACCAATAAAAGGGAAATAATTAAATTCATAACAATTAATCATGCTATAAAACAGCAAGACTAGTTGTATATAATGCACACTTTTTTCTTTATATTGATATTGAACGGGATCACAACAATAAATCCAGACGACAGCGTCACGACACCTGCATTTGTAAGGCCTAACATTTAGTCAGCCAAAAGTATGTTACATACGTACACAAAATTGAGCTCGATATTATATATGACAAGAACAGTTTCGAGTACAAACTATTTACAATAATACTGTATATTCTGATAATCGGTATAGCAGATATCATCTGTCCATGAACGGTGATCCAGACGACAAAGATTCCGCTCTCAAAGCGATGCTGAGACTGGTTCTAAGTCTTTCGAGATAAAGTTCATTTTTCTCCACTCGCTTTTGTTCCAAGTTACGCCATCTGGCGGAAAGTTCCGATAGTTTATTTGTACTTCGCACTCTGGAAAAGAAAACGCGTGTTAATAACATGTAGCCTTTTCACGCTGTACTTTCTGGCTACCTAGGAGAACATCAGATCTGGCGTTTAAAACAATATTGTGCCCAAGAAAGATTCAAGAGAAAAAGGTAAAAGATAAAGACCTTGTTTATTATAACATTCCTTTTAAAAGGGAAATCAAACGTGATCTGCCTTGTACATATCTACTTTCCGAGTGCAGGCACAAGAAAGGAAGGCAAACAGTTACTACTTTTAACTAACTGATAATTGAACAACTAGTCACATCGAAACGTCTACACATTTCTTCATTGAGTTGATATTCATAGGTGTAAATATGTGGCTATTCGTTCAGACAAACTAGACATATTGCAGACACCATGAATAAGCCATGTAGAATGAAAATGTAAATGCGATTACAGATGAAAGCTAATTATTCATAATAATGACTTGTATTTAAGACAAGATATTTCAGAAAAGAGCGAATGACCATTAATATAATCGGCGCCTATTTTACATCTGCAGTAGCATTTGAAACATATACATTTCATTGAAGGATATACATTTTGTTTGTACAAATGTATGCATATAACACGCAACTGGACCTATGTCTTAGATAAATGCTTGGTGTTCCTACAACTCTATTGAGTTAATATAAGTTTTATACTTGAGTCAAGTTAAATCATAGCATGACCTTTTTTCGGAAGTTTCTTATCCCTTTACTCAAGTTTCAGCATATATGTTTTATTATATATTATACAAATGATTATATAGAACATCGCCTGAATACATGAGAAAAAATGGCAACCACTTATGCAAATGTTCCATAAACTCTTAACGATTAGCCCCCATTTTTGAGGAAAAAAAATAAGCAACGCCATTTAATAGACAGGAGGAATTCTTTAACGTGAAATTTTAACAGCTAATAAGGTATGTATATCACTCTATAAAATGGCTGTTAATAATTTACTGATATATACATTGAATTCTGGAGAAGGACTGCATAAAGGGGTGGGGGACACTTCCAGAAAGTTTAAAGCCTTTCAAAACTCTCTGTTTTCAAAGAACTGTTACATATCTTCGTTTTGATACATTTGCAATAATGTGCCAGTGCTGAAATTTCACATAACCAGCTTTAAAGTAGTTTCCAGCAATTGTTTATTTTCAATTCTTTACACATGATATTCTTTTTTTAAAGAGAGACAACTTTTGGAGAATAATTCAGGTATCCGGTCGTACGGGACAGTACGGTAAAACATATACTGGACAAGTAGATTGCTGGTAAAGATGGCTTTCGTTTACCAATCACTTCTGTGGTTATGGGACAAAGTCCTAAACCTTAAATGTAAATGTAAAACCAAAGAACAACAAAACTGTTTCAAGACAAACATTTCGTATTTTACTCTGTAATTTTAAATAAAGCTTTTCTCTTCTGTCTGAATGATTCGCAAGTGCATAATACTTGAAATAAAACCAGGCATACCTCCTTTGACTGGAGAGTTGTCTTTGTTGCTCCAGCTCTTGTCGTCTTCGGATGAATTCTTCATCCCAGCGCTGATCATCTTCACGTTGCCTTTCGTTAAGCAACTGCACGCGTTTCAGTTCTTTCCAAGTCGGCCCTGACTTATACATCTCGTGCATCTGGTAAAGCACCTGGAACAAACGCTGTTACTTTATCATTTTAGCTCATTTCCAAAATCAAAGTCAGAATATATGTGCTGCAGGTCTAGTTTTTCACCTGTGTCGTGATGTTGACAGTGTTTCACTGTCTACTTTATTCAGCAATCAGCAAATGTTTTTGATAATTAAGACCCCAGATAAAAATATATGGGAGGCTATGATAGAATCACGAATGCCGACTGCCTATTCCGTCCGTCCGTCGTGTCTGATCCATATCTTATAAACTACTGGGAAGGTTTTCATAAAGCTGGTACCAACTATTATCCTCATCAAGACGATGAGCAAAATGTTAAACTCGGGTCGCAAAGTCCAAGGTCAAGATATCAGTTGGAAGTCAAATGTCAAATAGCTTAAATTCGTGTCTGCTCCATATCGCGTAAACCGCTTGGAAGACTCATAAAACTAACATCAGCTGTTTCCCTCACCAAGATGGCGCGCACTGCACTTGCTCTGGGTCAGAACGTCCATTGTCAAGACCACACTTAGATGCCACTTGGAGCCAAAACTCAAAAAGCTTGAATTCGTGTGCGCTCTGTATCTTCTAAGCCGTTATGAAGATTTTCCTCAAACCAACTTCAATTATTTACTTCATCAATACAACTTGAAGAGTTCATAATGTCACTAGGTTCAAGGTCACATTAAGAGGTCTAAGATAAAATTTCTTAAACATTTATTATGAATTTCATAGAACTAGCATCGAGCATTAATCTCAAGCACAACCAAGGATACTAACTTAAGGTCCATTTTCGAGGTCAAAGATCAAATAACTTATACTAGCGTCCACTCAATGGAAGGAATTTCATAAAATTAGCATAAATTGTTAACCTCGCCAAGACGACATGCAGGGTGCCTAACCAAGGTGCAATGTCCAATTGAACGTTGATAACAACAATTTACTTTCCCTGTATAAAAGGTCAGATTGGGGTATTAATCACCTTTAGTTTGCTTTTGATTGGTTTGTTTGGTTTGTGTGGACGCACTGGTCGGGAGGGCCAAGACAATGTCCTACGGAGGTGAAGATTCCTGGCTTCTTCCATTGCCGTTTATCCTTGGGCAAGGTACTTTATCACGACTGCCTCAGTCGACTCAGCTGCAAATGGGTACCGGCAAATTGCTGGGGGTAAGTTATAACTTGTTTTAACTGTTGTTAAAATAGAGTCGCTGAAAAGCTCTACAGAGCTTGTGTTCATTGTTTCACAAGGCGACGGTAAATAAAATTTACCTTTACCTTTATTTTACCTTCGTTAGATAAATCTTAGATAAATCTTCGTCATCCAAATGGTTTCAGTTGTCAACCGTTGTCATGTTAAAAGAGATGTTAATCCACCAAACAAACAAAAATGAATATGGCATAAATCTTAGTAACTGTAAACATAAAATAAAATGCGATGCATGTCTATAAATATGGTCAAAGACAATGATTTTCAATATAGAATGGTGTGGTTTACTTTCATTAACTGTACCATACTGCAGAAAGTCATTAAAAAGATTAATTGTGCCAGGAGGCAAATGTATTTCTAGTATAATTTCAAGAATCAAATTCAAAATAATGTTCATTTAGTTGGTTAATTATTAAATAGGAAGACAGTTGTAAAAGAACGATACATAAAACAAAATTTCATTACTTACTGGTCAGTTGCTATATCCAAAATTATTTGATAAAAGAACATATGTGTTAAGGTGTGACGACACCTGTCATAACATGTAGATAAACCCTTAATTTTAGTTTAAAATTCCAAGTTTTTGTCGCAAAAACAAACAGATTCTATTGACTGTGGTATTGTGTTTAAATCTTATAACCTTAAATTGTTTTGTAAAGTAAATCTGAAGTAGGATTCTATCTTACGTTACATGTCAGTTTCGTGGGTTCAATTAAAAGTCACACAATGGCATTATAAATACAGATTGAAAAGGCTGACTTAAGTGTGTATATCTATTTGTATTTCACTGAATGTGGTTTAATTATGTTAAACCATTAATCTTTCGTTATTACCATTTCAATTTCACAAGAAACGAAACTACAAAAGATTAATAGAATCGCGTTTGTAGATTATAATCTGCTAAAGGGAAAAGCTGTATGGATGTTAAATCGTATGGAATAAATACAATTTACAATTGTATAAACGTTTTAATGAACAAAGGAGTAGAAACAGACAAATTGTGCAATGCGTGCTACGCCATTTGTCTTGCCAGTGCCAGCTGTGTTATTACAATTATATCGTACTTATAACTTTATTGTGGTGTAAAGATTGTCGATTAAAAATGTTTTGAATAGCTTAAGTAAAGTATTGAATATTTAATGTCTATAACACTCGAAAGAAGCGTGTACAGTAACCAACAGATGGATAGAAGTATCAGCTGTTTTGAATTACTTACCAAGTATTTCTTGGTATTTAGTCATTAGTGTTTTGTCAAACTTAGCGAGTGAAAACGCATGCTGAAACGAGTGAAAGGTTTATAAATTGTATTTAAAATTGAAAATAAACGTTTTGTATTAATTAAACATATCTTCTTGTAGAAGGAAAGCTATATGCGATACCATTTCAACAGAATGTAAAAGTCATTGATTATGTGTCGAAGACATTTTTGTTATGTGCTATGGTCTGTATTACAGGCTCATTTTACGTTATACAATATGCACAAAAACATAAATGATAAATGTAAATCTGTCTTTATAGAAGTATGACAGACTACATAAAATGTTCTTTAAAGCAAAATTTCTAAAGCTTGACATGCAAACATTGACATCAATAAAGCATGTCACATATTAAAATATTTAACTATTTTACATACTAAGTATTTACAGTACTAGAAAGCCAATCATATATGATTATAATTTAAAAACAGTGTTTATGATAATTTTGGCTGACGTTAGAAACAAAGCAGATAAGTAAAGAAAGGAATGAGTAACGTTTTTTCATAGATTTATTATATTAGTGTTCACTAGTTTTTATTCAGCGTCAAGGCATGAGTATGTACCCTTCCAATTTCGCATTTGTAACTATTTTAGTTCTCTTTTCCCATTTCCAAATTGACCAATGTAACAGTACACAGTTGAAGGGAATGATTTAAAAAATACATCGAGATTTCGCTTAAAATATGTGTCGGCGATTTCGATTTTTCCGCAAGTAAAATGGTTTATACATTAATGACTAAGAAATTGATAGAGTTTTTCTTTAGCCCCGTAAGATAAGACGTTTGATCAAGCCTCGCTACTGCTGCTGCTGCTGCTGCCACTGCCACTGCTATTGCTACTGAAGTGTAGCTGCGTTGAAGTATGATAACGATGATGATAAATGTTGATAATAATGATGATGATGGTTAGTCATGACGACGGAATAAGCAAATTTACCTGATTATTCTGGTAGATATCTAAAACCCTCATTATGGCAAGTTAAATCAAAATATCCACATGTTGTTATTCCTGGTACTACTGTCAAACACGTACACATGCATCAGGCAAATATCGTCTACATTAATTAAACAGAAAAGTCCATTATGTACATTCTTATTTTCAAATTGATTTCAATGCACTCTTTGAAATTTAAACAGTCCTAATGAAATTACAATATAGTGTATGACATTTTTACGAGCATGTCGTTCCACTAATACGCCTGTATTTCCGACATATAACAATGGTGTTTATTAGAGAAAACTGTTATTGGACTGCGTGGCAGAACATTGGCAGTATTATCTGGAATTGATTAGATTAGACGTAAATGACTTCATTTCTTGACTTGAGTAAATATTTTGCTGCTGTCAAATGCTGTGACAGATAGTTGCTTTAAAGGTACTGGCATGAAGTAGATCCGGCACTCATTTGCTATCATGTAACATTTTAACGTCTTGAAATCGAAGTTTTTTTTTTGTCTTTTGTTGACACTCCCTTGTTGGAAGCTGTCACACTCCCTTGCTGAAAATCAAGGTTGTTTTCTTTTCTCCTAGCACTGAATATGTTATTTACTGGTGTTTTCGTTTTTAGCAAAAACTGAATTTCACTGAAGAATGACCATCTTATGTATAACCACGCTAGTGAAAATAACATTTTAGGGCTATACGTGTATGTTTATGATTCCTACCTCAGGAAGAAAAAAAAGAAAAGTCACACAGTTGAGAAAAACAACAACACCAAAGTAGCAAAGTTTCAGCATAAAATTGATTAAGCGAGTTGAAATGATTACGTTTCCTGACAGCATTTTTGTTTGCCTACAGGATTACTTATATCATGGAACAATAAAACGACGATAATATGTGCAATATATGTATAGGACTCACCGACTCGTACGAGAGAGTGAGTCATACTGGCTACAAAAACAACCGAGTTTTGCCGGACAGGAAGAATAGAAGAAAATGGAATTCACTTTATATTAGGAAAAAGCGCAGGATTTCTTCTGTGTGAGAATTTACCTTATAGTACCTTTAAATACTTTTTCAAGGTGTGTTTATCTTTTTTATTCACGCTCTAGAAAATCAATATATTCTTAAACAACAGAAGTATTATAAAGTATGTGTGTCCCTACTGAATTGATCGATCGTTTTCTGCTGTATCAATTCATTTGTGGCAAATTAAATTAGGAAAGCAAACATTTAAGCAAACAATTAAATATTTTGAACGCCGAAGGAATTTCATTTGATATAAATATATGAAGCTCACGCACGTTTATCAGGCTAGTCTACAAAGCTTATTATTTGCTTAAGTTTTTTTTTTTTGCTTAATTCAAATACCTTGCACTGATTGTTAAAAGGGAAACATAGTTGCATTTTATGGGCCAATTGTTTTGTTTTATCCCTGTCCATAGCTTTTATGTACGTGCAGCTTTGAGGCTCGAATGCGATAGTGTTCTGGGTATCTCTTCAATTGATATATATTTGGAAGCTAAATACAGGATCAAATAATTCATTATGCCAAATATCTATAACACACTCTTCATGTTAACTAACATATTCTCACGACACAGGGCCATCTTTTGAAATCAATTGTCGCATGTCTGTATATACCCTGTATTCGTGGAGGGGATACCTGACTGATATCAGCGTTTTTCATTTGGAGAAAATGTATTTTGGGTAAAGCAATACATAAAATGGAAGTGAAAGTGTTATTTGTCATTTTTTTTTTAACCATTAAAGTTGTCGAAATTTACTAAAATCATATGTCGCCCAGCTGGGTTATCCTAGGTAAGACATACGCATTTTATATGGCGCAGTTAAGCATGCTTCCAGCTTTTGGCATGACCTACTTAGTATCTTAAATGCACTATTAAGAATGCACTTCAACATTCAATTGGTTACATTGTCGCCCGAGACAGTGTAATCAACGTTACCGATCATATCATATATTACTATATAAATGTAGGATGGAAACTAGTGTTTTACCCTTGCTATTGTATGGCGGAATGAGAAGGGATTTTCGTAGCTTGCATCATAGTATTGTTATTCGTTACCATGTTATCAATATCGCCAACTTATGGATAAGAATGTAATAAAAGTTACCAATTTTTCTTAAGTTTTAAAATAATTGACAATTGTTTATTGCTGAACATAACTTTATTGAAGTTAGTAACGATCTACCAACACATGCCTGCAAGTTTGACAATCGTAGCCGGAGAAATTATTGTCAAAGAACGGCAAAATGTAATCAAAGTGATGTAAGCTACGTGTTGGCATTTTCAAAATAGTTAAAAAAAATTGTAAGCATTTTATACCGAGAAGCAGAAAACAGGCGTTTGGTCCTTAATAGAGTATTTTCGAGGTAATCATTACATAGTTGCGTCCCTTTGTTCTCCATTCGCCATTATCAAGAATAAATGTCGTCTACTTGTGGCATTTATAACCATATTTGACCGGAGGCGTACGTAAGATGTATGGAATAAATGTTTTGGAACTGGACATATTTTTATCATGGATTGAAGCTTAAACATATGTTTTATTATACCGTGAAATCATGTGAAATTTCTGAACTGTTCTCTTTCATATATGCAGGTTTTTTGTTACTAGGTTTTAAGCGGAGATATGACATGATAACTAAATTTTCTTGCAGGTTTTACATTGCACAAAAATACAAGAAATACGGCAGATTAAAAGATTAAATAGAGTTGAAACAGACCATTTAAATGTGTGTAACGTAGCTTTGTAGTTTTTTCCATCCAGAATTTAAAGACTTAATGAATTATATAGAGATCTTATATACTTTGAATGGTTTCTTTTCTTAACTTCAGGGGTAGTATGATATTGCATAATGTCGCATTACTGGGCTAACTTGCAGATAAACATACTTAAGTGCTTTTAAAAAAGGTAACGCTGTTTACAATTGTAGTAACGTAGCTTACACGTTTCTTTTACAGATAACTATGAGCAAAACGCGCATACCACCAGAGAAAAAGGAAAAAGAAGGCGAAAATTATCTTGATAAAGAAAGAAAGCGAATGATATGGAAATATTGTGTGGAGAGATGTAAAACGGGGTGTTTAAGTTTAATTACGGCCCATCCGCCTTTTCGATCAAAAAAGGACCAAACGACCAGGAGGGACAAAGTTCGAAAGTATATGCGCGAACTCGCCGCATGAGAAAAACATCGGAGAAAAATCAAAATGCAAGTAACAATACAGATCAGCAAGAAAGTGTACCTAATAAGCTTGTAGAAAGTGATGAAAATGGTGTGAGGTCAAGCACGCCAGTCATGAAATTGATTGTGAAAATGCCAGAGTTTGATACAAAACAGAGGACCAGAAAGAGAGTGTGAAGAGCAGTATCGAAGCAGTTTGCCCTTAAATATGCAAATTTGTAGAAAAATCCAGTTTTAAGGGCAAATAACAATAAACAAGCACGGTGACCTATGATTCTTTTTTTTGCATTTTTCTAACATGAAACTGTATTCATATATAAAGGTTGAACAAATTCTATTATTGGGAAATTTTTGTCCCATCTCTCATACAAGAAACGGCAGCAAGTGTTGAAACGAGTAAAGTAAAGTAAAGTAAAGTGTCTGTTTATTATAGTGCCACCCCTACTGAAAGGGCCAGCCAAGTTTGCTTATGAGACACCTTCATACATTGAACAGCATTACTTCCCGATTCCTATATTTTAATGCCAGGCACCAGGCAGGAAGGCAATCGGTAATCATGGAACTAGCTGGCGGCTCACCAACCGGTCTCCCTTCAGTAACAAGTCCCGCCTCTGACAGGGTCCGAACCTTCGACCTCCCGATTACGGGGCAGGTGCCTTATCCATTAGACCACCACAGCTCGGTAGAAGTTTGTAATCATAATGAATATGTGTTGCACAGCAGTAATTTTAAAGGGACTGACCTCCAGATCGTACGACAACAAAAATTACTTGCGGAGAACAGGTTTGTACTGTTTAGGTTAACTGCCCGCCGTTACATAACTGAAATACTGTTGAAAAACGGCGTTAAACCCAAAACAAAAAAACAAACAAAAACGACAACAAAGAAAGAAGAAAAAATTTAAATACCGTCATACAGGTCCATTTGTTCAAATAAAGCGGAATAATTTATAATAATATTATATAACAGGATGATCAAATTAGCCCTCATTTATACCCACAAATTCAAGATGAAAGTACTTAAAACAGATACACAAAATGTTTTATTTTTTGTTTGCTTTTTTCATGAAGAATATTTAAGACGCACTGTTGTGTACTTGATGCCATGACACTAAATCTTTATTCTTCCTCAGATTATTAGGCTTCCATATTTTATTTCACAGGGAATTTTTCAGATATTGATATCATTGAACGTTAAGTGACTAAGGGGAATGAGTGATCACGGTAATATTTTACCCCCTATCATGCATTCGCATACCAGAGTTCTGCCGTGGTTCGCCTCATGCCTCGTCTGTCATGAACAGAAATGCCGTTTTTGTTTCGAACGGTGGAAAATAAATTAGGCTCCGTTCTCTCTATAATTGATATCATGATGGCCACGCGCGTGCAGTGGTGAGTTTCGGAAACATAACTTTGTTGGCAACCTATAACTGAGAATACTACTATGTTTTAGAAGGAGAGACGTTTTTTTGTACTAGATAAACTGTCATATTAATCAATTATGGGTGTCCATAATCACTTTGAAAATTGACAGTCAGATTTTAAGTCACGTATTAAGGATTATCACCTACAGGCCTGATAATCCTATTGCGGGTATTATTGATGGATCAAGATAATCGGACAGTCAGTTGTTGTCATCCTCGCCAAAATTACAGGTGGCTCTTGAACTAAACATTTTTGTTTCTCATAGCACATGAAAAGACATATATTCATATAATTCTAAATGATAGCTTCCGAAAAGATAAACGAAATGTTTATACTTATATCTATAGTGTTTGACTGGTAGTCAGTCTATCAAAATGTCCTAAAGTCGGAATAAAAACACATGCATCCGATTCCTGCATTAAGCCAGTATTTTATTGAGGTTCGAGGTAACAGCGACTATTTTCAAAAGGCGGTCAGGCACATTTAAGCAACATTTCAATTCCTCAGGGGCGTCGGAAGGTGTTTGATATTGGGGCCGCGAGGGGGTAGGTACGGGAGGGGGCATCCCCCTCCTGTAAGGGGGGTAAGGGGGACCTCCCCCTGAAATTTTTTCAAAACAGGATCATAAATGGCGAGTTCTGGTGCATTTTAAGGGTACTGAATCGCATCTGAAGTCTCCAGTATTTTCTTACTATTTACATGACTATAAGCAAAATAAAGTTTAATAAACTCTTATCAGAATTAATAATGTATAACGCAATACAAAGAATACATGTATGTTTTTTTTTTTTTTTTTTTTTTTTTTTTTTTTTTTTTTTTTTTTGTATTTAATGTATTGAACAATAATCATTCATGTTACATTCATTTCTTATTTTTGTTTGAAATATCATTTTTTTAGTAAAAACAATTTATGTAATTAATTCCTTACATCTTAGCGGTGTGATAAATCTTAACACTTACCTCTTTCATTAAATTAAAACATGATAATTATTTTTCTGAATTTTATAAGTTAATACCCTAGATCTTTGCGGCTGGGTATAGCTTAAACATTCCATTGACTAAAGACATGCCAATTAAAAACATGCTGATTTGTTCATGCGTAATTAAGTCCAATCACGGACACGTGTGTATGACTTCAATTAACACCCCCGATTGTGTCACCGTCACCACGGTAACACACTAATCTGGACAGCGTGTATTGTTTAACGCGAAGCAAAATTTAATATACTATACAAAATATTGGGTCCGCGGACCTGCGACTCCAACTTATGAATTTACAAAAAATCGTTTTTGGGCAAATTATTGGGGCCGCGGTAGCGGCCCCTGTGGCCCCACTTCCGACGCCCCTGTTCCTATATTCTGTTATAGTTATATTTAAGGGAAAAAAGTACTTCTTGAATTTTCGGTTACCTTTACATTTAATAGATATCGAGATATTTTAACAATATGAACCAAAAGGCAAGTATATAGGTGTCTATAGCTTCGGAATTTATTTATTTCTACACTAGCTAGATAGGGAAAGGGAGGTAATAGTAATTTTACAAAGTTACATTTCATATGTATATTAGCTAAATATATAGCTGTCAATTCAGAACTGAATTGTTCTTATATTCATATCATTCCTTATTAGGAAAAGCATGTTTATGAAATAAACAAATGCATCTTGCTTGGGTTAGCAGGATAAGTTTGTAAAATAGCTCCAGTGGAAAACCAATATGTAAAGCGCTTAGTGATATATATAAGTGCAAATGATCAGATGTTAACATTTCGATACATGACCAAAATCTGATTAACCACCTTTAAGACATTGTGAAATAATGACACTATTTTACATTTGGTATACAAATACATATCAACATATGGCAGACATTTTATTTTTAACAAAATGATGAGAATTTTTTTTTTTTACTCAACCTAGCTCTGTTTTTGTCAGACGTGTTTTATCTCTGTCTAATTGTGATCAAATAATATTAAAGATATCGTAATCGTTTGACTAAATATTTTAATAAACGGTAAAATATAATACATTATCAAAATAGATCAATTATTTACAGATATCGACCAGTGATTTGATAGGTAAACCATCGCAAGGCCACTACAGTATGTTAACAATAATCTTCGTAATAAATCGCGAAGTATCAAAAGAAGAAAATTACACTCTATTTATATCAACAATATAATAGACACAATGCAGGTATTCAAATACAATCCCTGGTGACGTTAAATTTTGGAGATTTTAATGAGGTTTTTAAACAAATTTAAAAAGGCTGTGCTACTTATGAAACGGAGAAATTAGGCAGCTCGGATATCTCTTTGAAAATGTGAAAACTTGTTATTTGATATATTTTTAATGTACATATACTCCTATAGTCATAAGAAATGCTAAAACCTCTTTCGTATGCCTAAATAACAGCAAAGTGAAAATGCCGGCGTAAATTGAATGATTCTTACTTGTATTAGAGTATCAGTGTAAAGTGATACATTACAAAATGGAAGACAGCGATTTAATAAACGAGGCAAGTATGTTTGTTCAGTTAAACATGCAGTAGAGTAGGAAAATACCAACATAAGATTTATGATATCCTTAACATATTTTTGTTGTCTAACAAGTTTCATTGTAAGCAGAGAGATGGTAATAACTGTTATGCACTGGCCAGTTTGGAAAACTAGTCCTAATATCTTTACCATTAAATATTAGTGAGATAGTGCGCGTGTTACCTCTAAAGGAAAAATGATCATTTCGTTTTTTTTTCTTAGCTTTTCTGAACATTAATGGATTTGTTTGCTAAGTACCAATGTTGAATTACTGCTATTTCTGTTGCAGGAAACTATGCAAACTGGTGGTTCCCAGCCGAACAGTAGGGCTTCAAGTAGGAAACCAGAATTTGTATTCGAGCAATCACCATCCGCGTTGTCTTCGGAGGAGACGGAAACTGTTGAACCGTTGCGGCCTGAGAGTACAGTAGAATATCTGATGACAGCCCAAGAAATCAAGGTATCCATAAAAATTCAACAACAAAAATTCTATTCGGGTAATCGTTTTAGACTAAGTTTATCTGCATCAGCAGCCGAGAAAATATTTCATCATGTTCCAGAAATGCTACAAATTAGCTATATAGCTAAATCTAGCTATATATAGCTAGAATTAGCTATAAAACCAATAACAATAATGCAAAATATGTCAAAATCAAATGCAAAATGGTCATTATCGCATCCCAACAGTTTATAAGATGAAAGAAAATTACACTAAATGAAGGTCTTTACTGTCACATTTTCAATAAATGCAGCTATTTTGTGCGATAAATCATTGGAGAATATGTGTCACTTGTGAGAATCTCTGTTACTTATGACTAATTTAGTAACGATTTATCGCAAAAAATGCAACATGTATTGTATAGACCTCAGTTCTTTGTGATTGTCTTTTGTCTCATAAAATAGACAAGGCAGTCTGAAAGACAGCTAAATCCCCCGCCACTGCTATGGATAATGAAAGGGTAAACCTTTGATTTTAGCTGTGACCTTGACCTTGAACTGACATGGCTGACTCATGAATTCTGCACAACGTCTTGATGAGGTGATCATTTGACCAAAGTTTCATGAAAATCCTTCAAGGGATTTAGGAGATACAGAGCTGAAACCTTTGACCTTCAGTTGTGACCTTGACCTTGAGTTGACATGGCTGACTCATGAGTTCTTGATGAGGTGATCATTTGACCCAAGTTTGATGAAAATCCTTCAAGGGGTTAAGGAGATACAGAGTGGACACCAAATGGAAGGCTCAAACCATCGACCCTTAGTTGTGACCTTGACCTTGAGCTGGCATGGTTGACTCATAATTTCTGCACATCGTTCTGATGAGGTAATCATTTGACCCAAGTTTTATAAAATTCCTTCAAGGGGTTTAGGAGATACAGAGCGGACACGAAATGGAAGGCTCAAACCTTTGACCTTCAGTTGTGACCTTGACCTTGAGCCGACATGGCTGACTCATAAGTTCTGCAAATCGCCTTGATGAGGTGATAGTTTGACCTAAGTTTGATGAAAATCCTTCAAGGGGTTTAGGAGATATAGAGCGGACACAAAATGGAAGGATCAAACCTTTGACCCTAAGTTGTGACCTTGACCTTGAGCCGGCATGACTGACTCATGGGTTCTGCACATCGTCTTGATGAGGTAATCATTTGACCCAAGTTTTATAAAATTCCTTCAAGGGGTTTAAGAGATATAGAGCGGACACAAAATGGAAGGCTCAAACCTTTGACCTTGAGTTGTGACCTTGACCTTGAACCGGCATGGCTGACTCATGGGTTCTGCACATCATCTTGATGAGGTGATCATTTGACCCAAGTTTTATAAAATTCCTTCAAGGGGTTTTGGAGATATAGAGCGGACACAAAATGGAAGGCTCAAACCTTTGACCTTGAGTTGTGACCTTGACCTTGAACCGACAAGGCTGACTCATGGGTTATGCACATCGTCTTGATGAGGTGATTATTTGACCCAAGTTTCATGAAAATCCTTCAAGGGGTTTAGGAGATATGGACCGGACCCGATTTTGTTACGGACGGAAGGACGGACGCAGACCATTCCCATAATCCCTCCGCCACGGCGGGGGATTAAAAAAGTGGAAACTCCACAGGTCGCTCAACACGACAAAAACGAAAATATTGCAGGCTCGGTTTGATTGAGCCTGTTCATGGACGGTAGTGGATATAAACCATTTGGATGGAATAATGACTGTTTTCTATTTGATATTGCCATATATTGTACAATTGTTTTTATAGCTATTTCTAGCTATATATACTGTAGCCAGATTTAGCTATATTGCTAATTTGTGACATTTCTGGGACCTGTTCATTGTTTTGTCGTAATTGTACCACCACAAGGCAGCTGTTAACAGTCTTTGTAAATGAAGCAGGCAATTTTGTGGTCAAATTGATATATGTTCAATTCCTGTATAAGAGAAACCACGTGTAGCTGTGGATTCGTGAAAAATATTGCACCCGAAGAATCTGCAGTTACTATGACTTAAACCATTTATGTAATACTGTTTGGTTTCATAAACATAAAAAAACTTTGATAACATCAAAAAGAACTTTATAATAGACTGAACCATACAAACCCATTCATTGCATAAACACAATCTATCGAATTTGACTATTCAGTATTGGAAAATCCACTCGGTATCAGTTGATCTTCTATTCTATACATTACTTTATTCAACGACTTCCGCGTTCTTATTTGATTTTTATTTATTTATTTCATAATTTCTTTCTTTCGTCTACTGACGACAGTTATATATATTGTCCGTTGAAAGCACGAACACCCCTCCAGGCCTAGATCTAGGAAGTGGAACTAAAATACAAACTTCAAAGGATAAAAAGCATGCATAATTACAACAGTAGTCAGTAATTTGAAAAGAAAATTATAAAGATCAAACCAAGAAATGGTCTGGGAAAGTGGGACCACTATTATATAGGTTAGGTGTATATGCCAAGTTTCGAGTTGAGTATGTAAAATATATGTCTGGGTTTTGTAAGGCCGGTGGTTGCACGCAAACGCCCGCCTGTTCCTAAAATAGTGTCCGTAGCGGCACCTGGGCGGTGGCGGGGGCGGGACCGGGGTCTTCCTTTATAATTAAAAACTGAAAATCGCCATATGAGCCAGCAAAACAAAATAGAACAAACAGCAAAAAGTGCTAGTTTTACCGGCGACTGACGCAGATAGCGACAGTATAACATACATTATTGTCACAGTAACAGAAAAGATGTGACCGTGTCCTAGTTGGACTGGACTCGAAATGTCTCACATAAAGTAAGGTAGTTTACTTATCATTATGTCTCGAGTGACATATATTCTTCCTACAACTCTAACTATATTAATTAGATCTTGAACAAAATGTTCTGTGTCGATAGATGTAAGTAAGCCTGCTGCAAATTATATACATCTACATAATATCATATTTAAAGGTATACTAGACCCAAATTTCATATTTGAAAACATGAAAAAAAAAATACTACCAGTAGTTTATGTATATATAGAATAAACAAATTTATGTGTATTAACACTGATTAAGGTTTCGATGGAGGCCTTGAGAAACAAAAATCAAACAACACCAAATCATAGAAAGAAAGAGTTGTTTGACATGAAAATTGAACAGCATGTAAAACATGTATATTACTTTACGAAACAAGTGTCAGCATACTGATATAAACATTGAATTCCGGAAAAGGGCTGCCTAAAGGGGCTCCACTTCCGGACAGTTAAACGCCTTTAAAAACTCACCATTTTCAAAGAACTGTTACACATGTTTGTTTTGATGCATTTGCAATAGCGTGCGAGTGGTGAAATTTCACGTAACAAGGTGGAACATAGTTTTCAGCAATTGTTTATCTTTTTTTCTTTACAAATGGCATTCATTTTCAAAGGGAGACAACTTTTTCTCAAAGATTACTTAAAATAATCGGAAAAAGTTGTTTCCCTTTGAAAATGAATGCAATTTGTACTTAAAATAATCAGGAACAGTTGTCTCCCTTTGAAAATGAATGCCATTTGTAAAGAAATAAAGATAAACAATCGCTGAAAACTGTGTTCCACCTTGTTATGCGAAATTTCACCACTCGCACGCTATTGCAAATGCATCAAAACAAACATGTGTAACAGTTCTTTGAAAATGGTGAGTTTTTAAAGGCGTTTAACTGTCCGGAAGTGGAGCCCCTTTAGGCAGCCCTTTTCCGGAATTCAATGTTTATATCAGTATACTGACACTTGTTTCGTAAAGTAATATACATGTTTTACATGCTGTTCAATTTTCATGTCAAACAACTCTTTCTTTCTATGATTTGGTGTTGTTTGATTTTTGTTTCTCAAGGCCTCCATCGAAACCTTAATAATAATACACACTGTATACATGTACAGCTGAAAGCAGTATAAATGTGTACTATCATAAAAACTGGAAATTTTTTACACAATCAGCTGTTACTACATGACATTTGATTATGAATGTAGCTCAATATAGGTTATTTATTTATATATTTAGTGAAGTTGAATATATTTGATGAGGATTATCTGCATTTGAAGTAAATATCTTAATATAAAATATTTCAATGAAAGATGAGCAGAATACATCTTTAATTGTTTATTGAATATCGGAGCAAAAAGCCTTACAGAAGTTAGAACAAGCCCTTGTCACGTAAATAACTTTGCTTTCTTAGTATATAATGTAAATTACAATGACATAATATTTTATGTTTGTTTTGTTTGCTATATTTTCTTTTAGAATGGATAGTTGAGCAAGAAAATAACATTTATGTACAGCATTGTGATTCATTTAGGCGATGTTCTGATAACAATACCTGGAGAATTTTCATCATATCTCACTTGTTCTTTCACTATTTACGAAGATATTTTCCAGGTCGGACTTCGAAGCACAATTTTTGATATTCATACCAAAAATAGAAAAAAACACAAAGAAAAAGAAACTACTAACCGTAAATTTGTTCATTTGTCGTGCGCAAATCGTTCACCGAAGTGCCTCAATTCCATCGAAGCGCAGCACCATGGTGCTCGAATTGCGGGATTAGCAGCCGTGTAACACAACCTTTGTAGGTTTGATCAAATAAAGTTATTTCTATGATTACTATGTTTTTGTGTTTGTGGTGAAGTGAATTCGACCTATATCATAGCTTTGCTTATTGCAGGAACTTGATGAAAGGCTAGAAGTGGTGATTGGCAGATTACAGAAGCAGAGAGAAGATTACGAGACATGGGAAAACAGTTTAAATAGACGG
The DNA here is from genome assembly GCF_021730395.1 of Mercenaria mercenaria. Classification (NCBI taxonomy): domain Eukaryota; kingdom Metazoa; phylum Mollusca; class Bivalvia; order Venerida; family Veneridae; genus Mercenaria; species Mercenaria mercenaria. The sequence continues at coordinate 64,201,285 of NC_069377.1, read as the reverse complement.
AGACTAGAAGCATATGGTAGATTGAAGGCTCTTGGAAAATTTCATAGACAGCGTATGGAAGTGTATGATACAGTGAAAGATTATTTACAAACTATGAACCCCGGAAGTAAAAGCCGAACATCGAAGAAATGATATAATTTACTGACATTGTTGCAGCACTTTGACGTATGGAGTGCTAAAATAATTTGTTGATTCCTGATGACTCAGTGAGAAAAACTTAACTTCTGATGTTGATCAGCGAAAAGTAATTGTCTTACTCTCCATGCTTCATTAAAATTTTGTAATGTTCATAGATATACTGTCCGCAGTCTAAAATTGTTTTCATTCTTTTTATTCTGTGGTTGTTGTGTTTCCCCAAATTGATATAGTATACATTTTGTTGAGTTTATTTTTCGTTTTTTATCTGTCTATTTGTAAATGTACTTACAATCAAAATTTGAATAAATGTGACCATTTCTTGATCATAATAAATACAGTGTATGATAAGAAGTACTTATATATTTTTAACTTAAAATATGCTATATCTATAATGCATACTATGGCAGAAAGGAGTCAAATGTGTTTCAAGATATGACTGATGGTCACGGTATTCTGTTTGTGTTATCATTTTGTGTTTGTGGCTTTGATTTCAGAATATTGTCCTCGAGTAAACTGATTTGTTGGCTTTGTAAATTTATACGCCGTTTTGTTTTAGTTTATTAGCCTCTTAAGAGTGATAGATGACAGATTTTGTTAACAAACGATTGAGCATTATTAAATCGCGGGTAAATATTTGAATTATACCGGCCCAAATGGGCCAGCTACAAAAAAATCTGTATTTTGTATCAATAAATTTCGCACAATTACTAATACAGGAAGCATTAGAACGGGTTAGTTGGGAAGGGTGTGGGAGGGGATGTGGGACAAAACTGTCTTTACTCTAAAGGGATCACTACGATGATACATATATAGTTATCTGCTTGACATATAGCCTACTTATTGTTCGAAATGCGTATGTGGACACTTCTAAAGCAAGCATAAAGTGTAAAAATGATATTTTAAAACTGTAAAAAGTCAGATCCTGATATTAATGTCTAAATCCATGTATCAAGACAGTTTTATTGAGAAGATGGTTGAGAAACAAGTGGATAAATTTCAGAATGATCCGATATGTTAATGGTAGAGGACAGATTATGTATTTTTGTGGCGTTCTCGAAGATGAAGACCATGTTTAGCGAAACTGTAACCTTTTTTGTTCTGTATGAAGGCTAAGGTATTAATATGTTTGATATTGCAGTTAATTATGAAAAACAAATGTTTCTCTTTACACATTTTCTTTTATACGCAGCTGTGCCAAAAGCTGTTTGACGCAAGATTTATCTTTGTAAATAACGTCAGTTAATAACCTTACACTTTTTAATCAACTTTGTTTTGTGGGTAGTAGTTGTTTTATAGGCTTCCATGACTATTCGTCGAAAGACATTTGGTCGAAAAGACATTAGACAGAAAGGACAATTAGTCGAATGTACAATTGGTCTCATAGGAAATGTCGAATGTATATCTAACCGAAGTTTCGTTGAATTTGGTCGAATAAAGAATGTAGGATCATACAAAAGATCTAGCAATTAATTTTAAGAATGTAAGTTATTGTAATTTCAAATTTTAAGGATTTACCTCTTTTCTCTGCCTGATCTTTTAAAGAAATGAACATATGAGTGTGTATATTGCTCTCGTTTTTCTGGTAAGAAGACAATAAGCAAGCTGTCCTATGACGATGCCGTGTATAGTGTAGAGTTGATAAAAGACGTTTGGGCAGATACTAAAAGTTCCATCCCCATACCAGAGTTCACTAAAGCAAAGTCTAGATATTGCAGGTTTCTTTCGGTACAAAAGATGATTAGCCTGCCTCATCCCTCATCAAGACTACAATTTAACTATTTTAAGAATATAAGTAAATATTTTACCTTTACATGAACGATTCTCGCGATTTTGAGTCAAGGCTACAATTCAACTTTTCTAAGAATATAAGTAAATCCTTTACCTTTACATGAACGATTTTCGCATCTCCAATAGATTTTCCCACTCTTGGGATCGCTTTTATCCTTATTGTAGGAAAATCCTTCGAAGGAATGTTTCCTTCCACATTTAGAACTAACGAAAAACGTTGGGTTTCTTTCCATGATAGGCCTTATTGAAAAACTAAACAACGTACAAGATTCTTTTTAACGGCAAATTCTAGTTCACTCACTAATATTTCTATATTTATCGCTCTTTTAATATTATAATAATGAATACATAATGATATATAATATAAATCATGAAAAGAGATTGTTCAGTTACTATTGTTGTCGGTAGGTCGGATTGTGAACATAATTCTTCTAATATTCTTTCTAATCAAAAGGACTTTAGAGATTCAACAGCAAGCAACACCTTTAGGCGTTTACTTAATTTGAGTAATTGGAATAGTCCATTCTCGATATGATCAAGGTTGGTAAATGTTTTTGTTTTAGCTTGCACAACAGTGTCTATATATGTACTTGTTAGGAGAGACTGAAATATAAAATATTTATAATAAATACAAAGTATTTTCGCATGTATACCTATCCTGGATTATGAAAATCACAATAAATACCAGAAATCTGAAAGCAATTTTTCCAATCGGATTTTACAGACGAGCATAGCTTGTCAAAATTAAAAGTAAACAGAATTATTTTTCACCAGAGAAATTCAGAAACATATAATTCGTCCGTTGAGCGCACGAAGGGGCCATCAGCATTCTTTGTATATATGTTGATAGCCCCTTCAGGCGCTCAACGGACGATATGTACTTTTAACATTGCAGATCTGTAGCATGGCATATACGGTATTATATGAAGTTTGTTATAAAAGTGCTTACCTACTTGAAACTTACATTATTAGTACTCGTATTAGATCAAACATTAAAAATAACCTGACTTTTGTTTATGACCCCCTCTTAACATGTTTTAATTTTAATATCATCAGATATCTATTGAATGAAAATCCGTACCAAGGTTTTGTGGTACATAACTTGTATTGTAAGCTTGTTAAAATTGTCTCAACTTAATACAATTAAAACCAGTGACCCGGTTATTTGCATTTTGCAGTGTCATGAGAGCAAATTTAAGAAGAAAGTAAATTTAAGAAGGTTAGAATTAATATTTGAGTAACATAATTAACATCGTTCGTGGCAGATCAAGGGTAAAATATCATTGAAATGGATAGAAAATTTAAAAGTACACGTGTGTAACTTAGTTCTGTAGTCGCAACAGAATTACCAATGCACTTTATTATTATAATTTCGTTAAATATATAAACATTTTTGGAAACAATAATATCTGTAAAAATTAAAAAAAACTTGAAGCTTTTAAGTTTGAGTTTACAACATAAACAATGTCACAGAAAGACGTATACATGGACTCAAATTCGTTCGATTCGGATAATGACAGTGTTTTCTTGGATACCGACGATCGTCTGTTGGCGCCGGAAGAGGAATTAGAACAAGAAGAAAGGTTACTAAAATGTAAACAAAGTTTAGAGACATCTCGAAGAGAACACGAAAATTGGAATGAAACACTAACGAAAAGAAGGATGTTTGCACTGTCACGACTGCGGACATTGCAGAGAACTCGAAGACAAAGGTTCGAATTTTATCAAAATATAAAAGACATAATTAGTGATAGTGGGACATGTAGTACTGGATCAGGTTCGGCAGATAACATAGAATAGGGGATTTTCATAGGAAGACATGAGAAGACATTGTTATTTCGCGAATATCCCTAATAAATCCTAGCTTTTTACATGTATTGAAAAGTGTTTTCATGCCAATACATTCAAAAGACGGACTTGGTTCTAAAGCGGAAGTTGACTCAGCAATATGTTCTTTTAAATATTGGATCTATATACGTTTTCTTAATGAAAAACTAAGATGGAAGCCATGTCCTCGAGCAACATTAACATGGATTTTAATGAAATGATCCACTTTTGCTAGTAAAACGGACAAAATCGAAACGATTGAAAATGCACGAATTTGTAGTGTAAAGTGTAATAGGTTTATCAATGACACGGATTGACGAAAATGATGATCAACCAGGAGACGCTGTAATTGCAGAACGTAGATAGACACAGTCATGTTTTACGCATGCATAGAATTTGCATTGATACGAATGAGCTGCAAGCTAGTGTTATGAAAATTATGCTTTGACAAACGTAACACAGTGTTTAAATAATTTGAATGTTTTCCATTTTTGTAATAATTATTTTATTTTTCGTTCCTCAAACCTCTTTTAGAAAATGACATCAGCGATTTGTGACTTTTACGGTCCTTTATAATACTTTCAGCAGCTACAAACGATAGAATTACGTTTGCATCAAATATAGCTTGGCGAAATAATAAATAACTGTGATTTTTATAGAGTTTTGTTGTGAATGTCAAATGAGAAATGTCGTAAAATAAATCATTTACTGAACCCCAACACATATCTTATTTAAAACACTGTACTAGTATAACTTCTAAAACGAATCAAGTACATGAACGAATAAGTCCTTGAATTTTCCCATACACGTAACTGTAAAAGATATGTTTAGTTGTACAAAAACCAGTTTTCGTTAAGACAACGTTGATTTTTCAGTGTGGTTGTATGAATCTGTTGGAATGACAATCAAATTAAACACCACAGGTTAAAATGAAATGTTTTACTTTAAATATTGCATGCGTATATATAAAACTGATAGGAGAGTTTCAGTTTTAGTCACTTAAATTTGTTCACATTTTCGGAAACTTCAGAGTCTCATAAGTTATGCATGCAATCTGCAAATAATATATTTCTAAACTATGTTTTTAGTTCCATTGCAATTTCAATAGATTTCATACACCAAGTTTGTTAATTTATCAAGTTAAAATCTTTAAATCTATGGACTGTCAATATATTTACAGAATGTCTATTAAAGATTGATATCCTAAACCTGCTAGTGACGTGTTTCAATTCTGCGTATATTACCTTTATGTTTTATTTCAATGACGTATATATTCAATAGAAATATAGGTTTTTATTTCAAAGACGTAAATAACCTTTCCCAGAATTGTTCACGATGACATTCATCATCAGGAAACTACAGATAGGTCTGCTTGCGAACAATATCTACCATTCCCAATGGTAATTCTACCATTTACAATGGTAAACAAACTGTGGGCACGTCGTCAAACATGACGACTGTCAAATTTAATAGCTTCCATTCTTGTCATATTCATCTCGAACCTACACCAGATGCTCTGAAGAATAGCTTCTGACATAACAACAAGCGTTTTCTTCGAAGAACATATCGTCCTTACAATGTTGCTTCATGCTGGAAGTCACGATCATGCAGCAGAAGACGAAGTTGTCTATTTTCCTTTAGTTCCGGTATGACAAAATCTGACAAATGGTTTAATCGGCAAACGAAATTAATACACCGTGATCGAAAGCATTGTCGTCATCTTTCATTGGAGAGAAACCATTCATTCTCATTTTGGCAGAGTAATATATGTATCTCAGATTCCATCGGTATCTGTATATGATACCGACGGTGACAATATATAGCAGCAGTGCTGATGAATATCACTACAGTGTAGGTTCTTCAGAGCACCCACAGATCCTCGTAGAGAAATGAGACCATTGTCAAATTCCTTATGAAACCATTTTCATCTGTGCACGTATGTGTTCACATTCTGAAAATTGACTTTCGAAGTAGATATCAGTATAAATAATTGAGATGCTTACAAATGCACGACAGGTTGCTCCGGGCAAGGTCAGTGGTCAAATTGTTTGCCCTAAGGCGTTCAAACTCTTGTAAACAGTATCACTAAAATGTGGTAAAAGTTACTTAAATCAAGGTATTGCAGTTTATTCATTGACTGCATGTTCAGTTCAAAAGCTGTCATCAGATTGTTTCGTAGGATCAGCCTTTGTACAGTCACAGGCCCTGGAAAGAATTTTGTGCGGAGTGATCTTATCCTATTCTTTGATAAGTCTAGAGTAATCAAATAACATTAGTTACTGAATATGTCTCCATTTATGCCTTCATTGAATGAGGAAGTTAAATAGTTTCGTGAAAACTTCAAGTAACGCAAAGCCGTCATTAAGTCTCGTGTATTCACATAAATCGAGTGATTCCAATTGTGATAGTCTATTAATTGCTCCTTCGACGCGGTAGAATATATTTCTATACAAGTCGATTGTTTTGAAATTATTTGGTTCACCTATACAAAGTTTGCGTAAATGATATCTTGCTTTCATGTTGCTCATGTCAAGTCTGTATATATTCTCCGGAAGTGGATAGCACGGGAGCACTTAACTTGAATTATCATAGTTTTTGCAAACCAGTGCGATAATTCTGTACATACCTCTTTCTAAAAGTTCGTTTACTGACGATATGTGAATCATTTTACCGGTATCTTGGCTGATATTATTTAAAGATCTTTGAGTTAATGACCAACGTTTACTGTGATCCAAAATATTCCAAAGGTCATGGTTGGCCATTTGATTAGCGATGAAAAATGTTGTCAAATTATTCAGGGACTTGTCAAATAACATTCCGAGGCTGTATTTGCCAAGCAATAACAAGTTGTCCTTTAATGACAGTTGGAATATTTTGTACGGCCGATATTGACATAAAAGATAATCTGATAAAATCTAGAATAAAATTTTCAATTGTCATATCTCTCATATACCGTAAACTGCCTTTTTCCAAACGCGTGCAATCGCCAAATGTAGGGCGAATCTTACTTAGGTTCAGTAAGTACATTTTTCTTTCCCTTAATGCAAATGTGATATTTTGTAAGCTATAAATCGTTATCTTTTCATTGTACGACAGATCATGACTATTTAGAGATGGCAATTGTCCGAAACTGTCATTTTCGACTTGCTGCACGCTAAAGTTGACTACTTTCAGCGATTTCAAAGATTGAAAATATTTGAACATATCTCTTTTCAGTAACTTTATTTGGCATCTTTCAATACCGTAGTTTTAGGTTATGCTTTACATTTTTACATAAATGATTTTAGACATGCTTTACATTTTTACATAATGTGCTTTACATTTTTACATAAATGATTTAAGGCATGCTTTACAATTGGCGTTTCAATATAACTTCTTCTCGGCGATATATGACCATTTTGTGTCGATTCGCAGTAAAACCCAACTCACTCACTCACTTCAACACCGATTAAACAATTGCCGCAAGTTCTGAAAATCTGGTTGAAAATGTCTTTCATTAAGACCGTCAATTTGTAAAATTGAAGACTTTCAGGGTCCTTAGTGCTGCAGACGGGTATATCTCTTCTTCGGTAATATTTGTTATTTATTTTTGCAAATCTAAATAAATGAGATTCTTCAAGGCTTCAAATGCTGTGTCTGGTATTGATACATTTGTGGATCTTAATTTGTTTCCATTTATTTTTAAAATACACAAACTACCAAGTCCTGTAAATGCGCAATCATTTAGTTTTTCAATTCTATCACTCGAAATGTCTAGGTATTTCAGCTGTGTTAGAGTTTGGAATGTCCCATATGGGATGTTTTCAATTTCATTGCCATTTAGAAGTAAACATGCTGTTTCATTCGGAAATTTTCTTGGGATTGCAGTAAGTTTTCTATCTGATCAGTCAACAGTTAAACCAAGGACTTAGATTTTCGATTTTTGGTTTATCAACGAGCACAGTCAGGATGTCCCTGCTTCATCCAATATATCTTAGTCTGATAATTTATTGACACTATTTGTCACATGAAATAAATCTTCATTTTTGGGATGAGATTTTTCTGATGCCTTTTCAAAGTCTCGAGTGTTTCTTTCCTGGTAATCAGTTTCTTCGCCGTCCGCAGTCGGTTACTTTCCAATATATATGATGTTATGTGTGTTCGGGTCGACAGTCTTTCCGGTCGTTAGAGCGTCTGATGAATGTTCGAAGACATGAGCAGTTGACTTTGATTCCCTTTCTGCCTCTACCTTGTGGTTATTTCTTTGTTTATCTCCTTTTGATACGGATCTAGAGTCTTCGCTCGACTTCCCGAATAGTTGCTCTGTATCACTTAATGTGTTTGTAAGATTTTCCTTGGCGTAAACAAATTATGTCCTTATATTCGTCATAGGTGTTCGGGTGAGGGACGTCTGATGAGAGTTTATATTACTGATATGTATCGATGTAGTACTGTTTGTAAGTACCAGTAATACAACTACCAGTAACATTTTCACTTTCACATGATAACGAAATACCATATTAATCTTCTAATTATCTGAAACAGCAAAAAAAAAAAACAACAACATTTCTTAACAGTTCATTTGACGTTTCACTGCCTTGGTAGCCTAGTGGTAGAGCGCCCGCTTCGAATGCAAGAGGTCGTGAGTTCACTACCTGGCCGCGTCATATCTAAGACACGAGTTTCCTCGCTTGGCGCTCAGTTCACTGCTTCAAGTAGACGCGGTCGTTAATATGACTGACAATGTTTTCAAAAGGCCGCTAATCCCACTCACTGACAAATACGCAAGCACGCATGCATGCACGTACGTACGCACCAAAACACACTTGACCTTTCCATTTAACATTTTAACAAATTTGAATGCGAAAAATACGCGATTTCTTCGCAATATATCGTTTTATATTGAGAAATATTGTGAAAAATACAAATAATATAGTGACTTATACAGTGTGTGTCAACCGTCTAAGAAATTCAAGCATAGAAGTGTCATCATGATTGACGTTAAGTGTAACTGTAAGTTAAACATCAGACAAGGAAGAATAAAACTGATATACATGTGGTGGAAATTCATTTCCTCAAAGATGATTATAATGGTTAAATAGTTTACGTATTTTCAGAAATGAAATAATAAATGTACTTCAAACGTGTTTGCTTAGCGACATTGATACCGATAAGAAATTCGGCGGATACTGTACAGATCTGAGCTGAGGCTGGCGGTACCAAAACACACAATAAATGGATATAATGTTTCTCTGTCTTCAGCTTTGATGGCCCTTCAAGACACACGAAAAAACAAGAAAGGATGCTTCTAACAAAATTTGTTGACTATCTATCAAGGGGTAAATGAGAAGTTGTTAGCAATAAAGGTTTACTGCAGAAGATGGGTGTCAGACCATCCACCCTGTACTAAAGTAATCTTTGCTTTGAGAGAGCTAAAATATGAACAGTTAAGAGAAGTATAACTTTGTAAAGGTTGGAGAACAACACAAGCTTTATAAGAATTACAGGTTGTTTTTTTTTAAAATATAAAAATTAAAGCATGTTTGTCATAACCCTATATAAACCTTCCACTTTATATCTGGCCTCTGAATAAGACCTTGACCCAGCACAGCTTAAAGTTGCAACTTGTACATCATCTAAATTTTGCAGTGTGCATAAAGATCTCCCATGGGAGGATGTCGTACACTTCTGACAAGACTTTCAAAGTTTTCCAAATAATCATATGGGGAAAGCTAGTCCTCCCACCTGGCAGCAGTTTTTTTGAACACAACAGAATATCATGAAGGAATTTTGTAGTTGGTCACCCAAAGGAACACTGATGTAAAATTATTTTGAAATTGGGCCAGTATTTGCTTAGAAGACTTTTAAAATTTTCCATCCAGCCATAAATTATTGTTTTTAAACAAACCATAACTCAAAGGAATTTGGCAGATCACCTAAGAAACATTGCTGTGAAGTTTTTGAAACTGGGCCCGCCACTTCAGAGGATAATTTTTGAAATTTTCTATAAAGCAATATACCAAAACCTAACAAATTATGGACATCTAACACCCTAAAAGCTAACAAAAAGCACTTCATGCATTTGTGAAAAGGGAGATAAATACAGATCAAACATTATTTTGTAAAAGTTAGACAGTCTGTATGGACAACTGGACCTAAAACAATATGTTTTCGAAATCTGTGTGGGAGACATAATAAACACTTCTTGTAACAAACAATAAACAATTTATGTAACAATCTTTTACTTTATTACAGATAAATTGACCAAAATCACAATCATACAGTATAGACTAGAATAATGAACAATGATTGATTAAAATTTCAGTAGGGCTGAATAAAATGAATAACTAGTTTGATAAACCACAATTTCCTTCAGACAGGTGAATGTCTTAAGATATCCTTGAAAACATTCTTACTTTGTAAACATTTACATACAGTTAAACACAAAGCTTACAATGTACATCAAAATATCTTTTGTTTTCTTCAAAGATATAACCTCTCAACATTAAGATATCTAAATCTCAAATCACAGTTATTTAACCCTTACCATGCTAAATTTCTATAATGGACTGGTCCATCTTCCAATATGGGCAGTACCATTTATCATTTGAAGGGGTGTTTACTAAAAATTAACTGACTGAATAGCGAACAGTGCAGACCATGATCTGACTGCACGGATGTGCAGGCTGATCTTGGTCTGCACTGGTCGCAAAGGCAAACCAATCGCCGCCAGCAGGCTAAGGGTTAAGTTTATATATATATTTTACAAGTGTTTTATAAACAAAATACTGTCTCATACACAATGGATATACTTCGTATTTACAATCATGTAAAAAGGTAATTTCTAAATATTGAAAAATCTGACAGATCTCAGTTGTGCTCCTTTAAAAATCAATCTGGCATTTCAGTGCAAAACAAAAGTAACTGCAGAAATCATTTCAGACAAAATTTTGAAGTGCAGTTACTGCTCTTTGTACAAATGTTTCTTTTGAATGTATGGAAAACTACCTGTAGTTGAAACAGCTGGTATAAAGTACATGTACTACAATTTTGAAAGTTAACTAAAATATTTGATATGCATGTGCATGAAACAATATCATAACAAGTTTTATTTTTTTTATTTAGCATACATGTATGTATGTTATAGTTTCATTCTTTAAACAAGATTTCTTAATCCAATAGATCAGTAAAACTAATGAATTATTTTATTCAGCCTTATTTAACATTGGTAAGAAAAACAAAACATATCAAAATTCATCTTAAACTACAAGGAAATGACTATATCAGATTTTTTTTAAGTTTTGAAGTCATACAATGCAAAGGATTAATTAAAACATTCCAGATTCATTTCACAACCCATTTGCATTTTGTTTTATGTAACAATGAGCCAAAATGGAAGATGTCTAATTTTCAGCTTTTTTTTTCAGTTAACAGTTCATGTATGAGTTACATCATCTAAGATAGTAAAATTGAAAATTTTATGAACATAAAGAAACAAATGTAAGAAACAAATGTAAGAAACGTATGAATAGCTAATTACTATCATGGGAAAATGCAAAACCTGTATGAAATCTGTTAATTTTATTTCTCTACTTTTAAATACTTTTACATTAGATAGAGCCAAATGAGTGATGTATTAGGCAGTGTCTGACAACATGTGCATGTTCGTGTATTAAATATAAGATTTTCATTTCCGGAGTGATGAAGATGTTCACAATCACGTTTTTTTATACATTTTTCCAGACAATTTTCGTTTACCACAATAATCTGGCATTTCATGGCTAAATTCATAGAAACTCCTACTTGAAATAGAAAACAAACTTTATGCTCTGAAACACTTTTCTTAGCATGATTAAGGTATAAACATGGATTTATAATATTGAAACCCGGGTAGTAATTTGCACTACTAACATAAAAGTCTATGTACAATTGGAATGTGAATGTGCTAACAGACAATAAAACAAACTTACAAACTCTCTAAAAATTCATTAACAATGAACATAGTTTAGCAGCTGAAATATCTATAGATTATTTGATTTGTATTGAGAAATTTGCACCACACATTCTGCAGAAGTGATACTGCGCAGGTTACATAATACTGTTATGATCAAAACAGGCCTATATTTGGATGCGTGCATTGCCAAAAAACAGGATTCGACAAGCAGAAAGGCTGGGCACCAGTCCAGTTTATGCATTATTGTACAGAGCAGTGTTAACTTATCCTATTATTCTATGCTTTTTTCTAACAAACATTTCAGACTGGCTCAATGTACAGGGCAATGTGAGCAAAGCACAGCTAATAACATATACTTATATAAGGTGAACAATGCATCCCACATCTATTGACATATTTCATTATGATACTTCAATAACTTAAGGCAATTTCCTGTTGAGTTAACATAATAATATGTACCAAATTTTCAGCTGTCCAATTTGGAATATATTGTATCCAGTACTGAAATATGTTGCACGGTCATGTTGTGTAAATGTGTTCCACTAACAGAAAAAAACAAACAGGTATAGAAGAGTGCATTTTTCTCAATAAAAACCAACTGTGATTAAAGTACTTTAAAACATGCACACAGTAAGGAAAAAAAAACCTAAAAATTATCAGATGACAAAATGTGTATGTGTATTAAAGACATTATGCTGCTCTGTAAGGCTTAAAATCTTGAACAGAAATTATGTTACAAATGGTTGAACACCATTTCTCAGCAGTATATGTTAAAAGCAATCATTAGTACTGTTTATTTCTTATCGGTTAAAATGATGTTGGTTTTCAACACTTTTAAATTTCTTATCAGCAAACTGAAAATTACCTTATGTGCAACTAATATTGAGATACATTATTACATAGAGCCCATACCTAGTCAGTACTATAAGGTAATTTGTTTGTTTGTTTTGGGTTTAACGCCGTTTTTCAACAATATTTCAGTTATATAACGGCGGGCAGTTAACCTAACCAGTGTTCCTGGATTCTGTACCAGTACAAACCTGTTCTCCGCAAGTAACTGCCAACTTCCCCACATGAATCAGAGGTTGAGGACTAATGATTTCAGACACAATGTCGTTTATCAAATAGTCACGGAGAACATACGCCCCGCCCGAGGATCGAACTCGCGACCCCGCGATCCGTAGACCAACGCTCTTACCTACTGAGCTAAGCGGGCGGGCTACTATAAGGTAAGAATTATCTGAAATCAAGTATGTATGTTTTCCGAAATTCTGACATACTGAAATTGTATTAACAGGAAATGCCCTACCAATAACAGGCATATACATTGCTTCAGTTGAAACCCTGTTAGATGAAAAACCCTTGGTATAATCTACATTTACACAATATAAAAATAAACAGCAATTATGCAAAAACATTCATTCTTTGGATTTAAACATGTATCAAAATGTATTCAGAATAAATATAACAGGATACAAGATATGAGTAATGTGTGCCAGCAACACTATATTTACACATCTATAATAATCATGTACAACATCTATATAATAAATATGTGAAAAAAATTCCTGTAATGAGTTTTAGTTAGCTACTACAATGCTATATCAGAAATGGTATTTATTTCATGTGTATCCTATAAAAATGCTTATAGTTTGACCTACTTCCACTGAATCTCAAATTGTAACCCAAAGCCAGAGATTTTTGAAGTTTTGATTCACTCATATGTATATTACAGCATCTAGCACAATATCTTGTAGGTAATTTCATAAAGTTCATCATTTATCTTGCCAATATGGTGACTATAATGGATTCTCACATGGTGTAAGTGCGATTAATTGACTGGAAGAGAAAAATCTGTGTAGAATGACTAAAATATCAGAGCTGTAAGCTCTAAAGTTTAGTATTTAGTATCAACATTCCTCAACCAAATTCAGTTCAAATTATCAAATTAACATTCTCTCTGAATATCAGATACAAAATGAGTTGCTTCAAAACACAAAAGTAGGTAACAGTCTAAGAAATGCAATGGTTGGTAAGACTCACTCTCTCTCCCTCTCTCTCTCTCTCTGTTCCTCTCTCCATCACTCTCTGAAAACAAATAAGATCACATGGAATGAACTTTAAGTGCATTGTTTTTTATACATTGCAGTTAAAATGTTAGATGAAAGTCAAAAGACAAAAATGGTGATATCGACTACTACAAATAAAATAAAGGGCAAAAATGAGAAAATTAAAAAGGTACTAGGAGACAAAGTACAATGGAACAGGATTATACATATAATCTATAAATACTACAGTATGATGAGCACTTTATTTATCATATAGATACAAAAAATTCACCCTTATTTTTTTCAACACTATTGTAAAAACCAAAAGTCGCCATATGACCTAAAATTGTGTCGGTGCGACGTTAAACCCAACAAAATAAAATAAATAAATTGTAAAAACCAAAAACTTTCGTCATAGCAACACATATATCTGTGCTAAAATTCTTTATATATATCAAAGAGTCAATCTGAAAAATGTTTCGAGTTATGGCCTGAGTTATGGCCTAAGTTTTATTCTGTTCTGTCACCCCTATACAGGAAGGTCAGCGATAATATGAATGAGAGCCATGAGATTTTATCTAATTTATAAAGATTCTATTCCAGTTGTATCTGATTATAAGTGCACTCTTAAAACATTTTTTTTTTCACTTGAAAAAACTTAAACAGCAATAACAAACTGCAATCAAAGTACTTCAATTTATAAAATGAATAAAAATCAATAATTACACATAGTGAATTAAGGTATTGGACCTGTAATAGAGTACCTCATTTTTGAAGAGTATTCAATTCGTACTATAAACCTACTTTGACTGCAGTTTTCAGGGGGGGCGTAGGTTCAAGCCCCACTGGGACCAAAATTTTTTCTCTCAGATTTTCCTTTTTTCTAGTAAGTTTTTACTTCTTTCAAGACTTATTATGGATGTATTGTACAAAAGTGGAAAATTTTAATTTTATAAGCGATTTTTTGCTGTTCAATGTGAATTTACCTCTGAATCAGGAGGGGTCGAGTTAGACATCTTTAAAAATACTGAGTTACATGCGGTAAAAGTTCTCTATTTTGCCTTCATTCTTTAGATTACATATTGTGGAAGAAATGCAGGTAGGTTTTACTTCTGCCCCAAAGTTATCTTTGAATGAAGTGAGCAAAATTCAAAACAGACCCACAGGATTCAACCTTAATTTTTCAATGTTGGAGTTTGACTGTCTCATTAAATCTGTTTACTTGAGGCACCCTAGAAACAAGAGCACCGCCTTGCGGGTGCTGACGCTCATCTGATTTTTTTTGTGTAATAGAAATATTGTCCTACCCATGATTTTCTAAGTCTAAAAAGGGCCATCATTCTTGCAAAAAGCAGGATAGAGTTATGTTTCTTGATGTACAGCGTCCACTTATGATGGTGAAAAACTGTTGCAAGTTTTAAAGCAATAACTTTGATAGTTTATGAGAAAAGTTGACTTAAACATATTACTCAACCAAGAAAATGATTTTCTAAGTCCAAAAGGGGCAATAATTATTGCAAAAATCAGGATGGAGTTACGCTGCTTGCTGTACAGGGTCAGCTTATGATGGTGAACAAGTGTTGCAAGTTTCAAAGCAATAGCTTTGATAGTTTAAGAGAAAAAGTTGACCTAAACATAAAACTTAACCAAGAAATCTGATATTTTCTAAGTCCAAAAGGGGCCATAAATCTTGCAAAAAGCAGGATGGAGTTATGGTTCTTGCTGTACAGGGTCAACTTATGATGGTGAACAAGTGTTGCAAGTTTTAAAGCAATAGCTTTGATAGTTTAGGATAAAAGCTGACCTAAACATAAAACTTAACCAGAAAACTGATTTTCTAAGTCCAAAAGGGGCAATAAATCTTGCAAAAAGCAAGATGGAGTTATGTTTCTTGCTGTACAGGGTCAGCTTATGATGGTGAACAAGTATTCCAAGTTTCAAAGCAATAGCTTTGACAGTTTGGGAGAAAAGTTGACCTAAACATAAAACTTAACCAAGAAATCTGATATTTTCTAAGTACAAAAGGGGCCATAAATCTTGCAAAAAGCAAGATGGAGTTATGTTTCTTGCTATACAGGGTCAGCTTATGATGGTGAACAAGTATTCCAAGTTTCAAAGCAATAGCTTTGATAGTTTAGGAGAAAAGCTGACCTAAACATAAAACTTAACCAGGCAACGCCGACGCAGACGCCGACGCCAACGCCGACAACCGCTCAAGTGATGACAATAACTCATCATTTTTTTTCAAAAAATCAGATGAGCTAAAAATGATATTTACAGTTTTATTTTGTGTTTTATAACTGTTTAACAATAGTTTGAGGTTTCTTTTATCAAAATTAATGCTGTAATGAATTCTCTGCTAACGTTTTAGATAGTGGCCATCACACTGAAATTTGTCTCAACTTGAGCTTGAGGAAATACCACAAATTATACAAAATTTACAAAAAACGGCACAGTAAAAGTTGTTTAAAATTTGCAACACAATGCGAAACATGGTCAACTTTAAGAATATACCAAGCAAGTATCAGTTTGCAAACATTACTATTAGAGGGCCAATACCTTAAGTAAACAACAGTGTTGTCAGGCATAGTGATGTACTTTTTAACTCCAAGCAAATTCTACTTAAAACTGCCTCATTTATTTAAACATAGAATGCTCATTTAGAAAAAGGCTTACAAATAAAGTTTATCATCAATTTCTAAGATTATGCGTATACATACACTATTATCAGCCATTATTTAAGCAGTTTTCAATGCTGGTATGGAACCATTACAGTAACGTAGCAATGGCAGGATAAATCTAATACTGTAAATGGGGTATTTTCTGCGTACTTTCACTCTGCTATCTAATAAGACAACAGAAACTAAATTACTAAATCTTGCTTCTTTCTTGTCTATACAATGGAAGGTAATACTTCTTAACACTCACGAGTTTTGAATTTGCCGGTCACTGTGATCACGTACATTTGTGAAAATACAGATATTAACCAATTTACAGCATTTTTCCTGAGAAAACTTGGGTAGTGTTTTGCCTAAAATGTGTGTTTGACTTGACTACAGTATCTGTTTTCAATTAGGCCAATTAAAGTTATATCCCATGTTCAGCATTCACCACTATGTTTAATTAAATAATGTGTTATATTTAGGTATATATGATTCCTATGGCAGCTGGACTCGAGAGCAGTTTATTAAACTGAATTTCCAACATGCATATTATACATTCCTAAGCAAAAAGGCACAAATGTTTTTCTCTATTAAACAAAAAATGAATGATAAATCATGCATCTGATTTATGTAAAACACAGTACTCAATTTTTGCTAAATATATATCGTTTTTTGTTATTCAGAATGACGGGTTAGGAAAGATTTTTTCCCAATTCTGACAAGAAAACATTGGGGTGGAGGCTAAACATAAATTTAACTTTATATGACCTAAATGTCTAGATATCCGGAAAAAAAATTTCAATATATTTTAATTTAAAAAAAAATGTTTTCACTGTCAGGCTTTTTTAAAAGAAGTTCACCACATGTGGTTAAAAAAGTTCTTCACAAATATTTCCATCATAATATAAATGAAACTAAAGAAATAACAGTGATCAAATATATAAAAGTTTGAATGGCCTATCAAGTTTATGCATTATTTTTGCTTGTTCTGTTCTAACTAAATTCATACATTCTTTCAATTATGCAATAAAACAGATCTCTTTTACCCCTATATTTCTAAGTTAAGAATTCTGAATTGTAGAGCTGGTAAGTCTTACAGAAATACAAGGTTAAAAAAGCTACAACCACATCCTCTATTAAAACACAGTACATCTTTGTAACATCAAAGTATCTGATGGACCATGAATACCCTCTTTAGTACACCGTGATCTAGATCTCATCTCCAATCTCCACATTATAATTATCATCATCACTGTTGTTATTTGAGATATTATCATCATCATCATCAGTTGAAAGTTGTTCTGCTTGTGACATTAATCATCTCTGATGTCCTGCAAAAAACAAGAACAAACAAGTCTGTGTTATTACTCTCATTATTTTATATGGTTTCATCAAACCTGACAACTGTTATTTAGATTCTAGTTACATGTGTATATATCTTTGTCTTTAAAGATTAGCAATATCACATTAAAACTATGGCTAAACAATAATTAGCACAAACTACATTTAGTGTGTGTATGCTGAAAATTTACTTGTACATGTAAATAAATCTGATCTTTAATTGGTCAGACAACCTGTTAATTAACCATGGGGCTTCACAGAAAGAATAAGTTCAAATAAAACAAGAAATAAAGTTCTTTTGCTTCAAAACAAGCAAAGGGCTTTGGGAACTTTTTGGCCATTCTTGCCTTATCTCTTTTACAAAAGTAACTGTTGGTGTACAGGGATGATATTCCAGGAAATATATAAGATGAGGGACTGCACAGGACACATTTTTAATCAACTTGGAAATACTGTGCAAAGTTAATGAAACTTGGAAACAAGGCTCATGGAAAAATTTGGAAAAGCTAGTAGTGGAGAGGGAGTATTTCTTCTGTACCTTGTTGTGGTTTGTCATTAAATCTGCACTTTGCTCAAACATAGTAAGATCTGAAATACTGTTAAACCTCTATCATTTTACTTCTGTTTGTATCAACAACGTTTCTTATCAATAATTTGTAACACAGCTAATTTTTTCAAAACAGCTTACAAAGTCATTCAACCTCAGACAACTGTGACTGATACATGCAGTATTATCTTTCAGGATTTCTAACCAGAAAGAACACAGTTTTCGAATAAAAAAAGTATTTTAACACTACATGAAACACCAAATGAGCCACACCATGAGAAAACCAACATAGTGCATTTGCGACCAGCATGGATCCAGACCAGCCTGTGCAACCACGCAGTCTGGTCAGGATCCATGCTTTCGCTTTCAAAGCCTATTGCAATTAGAGAAACTGTTAGCGAACAGCATGGATCCTGACCAGACTGCGCAGGCTGGTCTGGATCCATGCTGGTCGCAAATACACTATGTTGGTTTTCTCATGGTGCGGCTCAAATAAACATTGTAAAATAACCAGTTCTGTCTGAACATTTAACTCTTAATAATTCACAAATAATATCAGTGTTTGATTCAACACTTTGTTATACTTCATTTTTCTTTTTTATATGCAAATAAATTATATACTCAATAATTAGATCATTCTTTTGTTTAATTTGCTTAAATATTTACTGAACCATATATCAAACAAGGATTCCAACATTCAAAATCTATTCTTTGTCATTAAACAGGGTTCACAGTGACTTAAGCTGACCAAATAACATTTGTTTTCCATGACTTTTATTCAGTTTCGGTAATGTTTTACCTGCTAGCAAAGAGTTTAACAACAAGTGTGTCCATAGGACACTGGTACCACCACATAGTGTCATGGAACTATATATGCTACTTGCTGACAATGTAAGACTTAGTAAACTGTCAGACTGCCTTAAAGTAGGGGTGGAGTGAGTGAGGAGAGGTTACTACAAAAAATAATCTAAAAACACAAGATAAAAGCGACTAAAAAGAGTTGTTTTTTTTTTTTACTGGGAGCTGGGGTAAATCTCTATTTAACTCCAGGTGCAAAATTTACATGCTGAATAATATTTCTATAAGGTTTCTTGACTAGGTCAAATACTTTTAAGAGCTATGTCTGACACAAACTTTAAAACAGTCAAGCTAAAAACTGTTTTCCATGTGTGAACCCTATTAAATGACAAGAAATTAATTGGCAATACTCAAAAAAATTTCTTCAACCAAATTTGCTACTTTTGAGAACAATAATGACTTTTTCACTAGCTTCTAACAAAACAAAAATCAAGTAAACGTAAAATATTGTGCTAATATGTGAATCAAACAGTAAACATTATTTCTGTGTGAACTATTACATCTTCTGGCTTGAAAATTTAAAGTTACACCAATATGCTTTCTTGATTCTGGTAATGAAAACTTTTGTGGACTGAAAGATTAAAGTTCCTAAATTGTTACCAATAATCATCCCTTGCAAAAATCTTAGAAAAAGAAATCTGCTTGAAAACAAGCAAAAAATAAAACTTCTACTTTAGATTCTGAATATATTTGTGTAAAATTTGTTCTTTTAAAAATCTGACAGATATTCACTTTTTTGTCTTTCATCCTCTGTAACAATTCTTTCAAAGAATCATAATCAATATTCCAAGTGATTTGTAAATATAACATTCAATAAATGAGAGCCCTTGAGAAGAATTTTCCATATAAAAAATGTTAGAAATGTGGAGTGAATCATAAAAACATAAACAAATCTAATCTTATCATATGCTGTATCTAATTTTCTTTTAGAAAAACATCTAACAATTTAAAACATAGAGTATTTTCCATTCTTTCACAAGAATAATTGGTTAAAAAAATCCGAATACTTACTTGCGGCCCCATTTGAGATGTATAAGAAGAAATATGACACCAAGTAGGATACATATAGACCCTACAACCAGGTACGCTATACCAAGGAAGGGATTCTTCCCACCAAGCCATGATGTTGTTGTCAAAATGATACTTTTGGTACCATCAAACAGTGTAACAGGGTAGGCTGTAAAAAATAAAATGGTACTGCATGAACATTTAGGAACAAAATATAATTCTTGGATTTGCTGTTGTTTGATGGTCTCTACAAAAATTGACCCTGGACATTTAAAGTGTAAGCTATAAAAGACAAAATTTATAACTGCAAACTCTAAGAAGAAGAAACTACATTCACATCGTAATATGAGAAATACATAAGATACTAGTTGATTACATAGCATGATAATATTCCTAGTGTTACCTTTAATGTATACTAATAAAATGTGAAACAAGAGCTGTCCGTAAGACACTTTTCTCAGTGCTTGACTCTGAAATAGAGCTTTGCCAGTAAAAGGGGCTTAACTCAATCAAATATATAATCAGAGATATGGGGACTGTTTCTTCTAGTGTAGCCTTTGATAGTAAATAAATATTTTAAGTCAATAGCTTTGAAAGTAACAGAGAAATTGGACATTATATAAAACTTTAACCAAAAAATTCTAAGTTAAAAAGGGGCATAACTCTGTCAAAATTCAAATCAGAGTTATGGAGATTATTTCTCCTGGTGCAGACTTTGATAGTAAATAACTATTTTAAGTTTCAAGTCAAAAGCTTTGATAGTAACAGAGATATTTGACTTTATCAAAAACTTTAACCAACAGTGACACCAGCGAGTGCAATAGCTCTACAAAAGGTAGGTTAAAAAATCGAGCTAAAAATCAAATAAAAGCACCGCCTGCAGGTGCCAATGGTCATCTGTAAGTGCTTGTTGTAAGCCAATATGCAAGAAAAGAGTGATCGTTCTTGGCCCTATAACTTGCTACTGATCACAAAAAATGTAAAATGATTTAAAGCTACATTCAAGAAAAGTGAACCTAAACAAACAAGCGGGCCATGATGGCCCTATATCGCTCACCTGTTATCATTGCACTTGAGGACAAGAAGGTCCTCAGAAAAAATATCTAAGTCCAAAGGACAGGACCAACAAAGGGAAGAAATTAAACCAAAAAAAAAAAAAATTCTTACAAGGTACAGATATGTCAAAATACACCTAAAACTTGGAGGTACCATCCATGTTGTACCACAGAAAAGTGGTCTCGGTTTTTCCCTACACCCAATAATAAAAAAGTTACTAAAAAACAAGCTATTTATAGTAACGTAAAAGAGAAGTAATTAAAAAAAAAATGATTGTAAGTTAACAAAAGAAGGATCTGCCAAATAAATCTGCTGACATAATAAAATTTCAGATCAGTATCTTCATTAGTTACGGAGATATACCCATTTTAATTTGAAATAAAGGAAGGTAATTTGACATAAAATCAGTCCATAGTTATCTACCCTCATTGACTCAATCCAACTAATGACAATAATGAAATTTCAAATAAGTCCTATAAGTACTTACTGATATAAATCCATTCTGATTACATCAGGGGAGGTAATCAGATATAAAATAACTCTGGAACATACGAATGGATCTGATTTGTCATGGAATCCAAGATTTATTGTTGTTGAAAATATTTTGGAAGTTTGTATCAAATAAAACCATACATGAAGTCTCTATATGGCTGCAAAAGCCAAAATAGCAAATTCTGGACCTTTAAGGGGCCATAACTCTGGAACCCATGAAGGAATCTGGCCAGTTCAAGAAAGGAACCAAGATCTTGTGGTGATACAAGTTTTGTGCAAGTTTGGTTAAAATCAAATCATAAATGAAGCTGCTATTGTGCAGACAAGGTCATGATAGCTAATTTTGGCCCTTTCAGGGGCCATAACTCTGGAATCCATTAGGAGATTTGCACGGTGCCTATACCACGTGACTTTTATGGCTATGTGTGGGTATAAAAAACATAAACAGCCGTCGATTCAGGTAACATTTTTCATGATAACTTTCTTAATCCTGCACCAATTTTATTCAAATAAAGACGAGGGCCCGGCCATAAGAAAGATACAATCACAGCCCATCAGTTTGAAAAGAATAAATTCGTATTTTTGTCGAAAAGTGCAACCGCGCATTTTTTTGTCAGATTGCCGATGTGCTATGTGTGGGTGCATTCTGTTAAAATCGTTTATAAAACTCTTAAAAATGCGTTCAGCGACGGGGCAAATGGAACCGAGGATGTAATATTACCTTGTTTGACAGTTGCAAAATGATCGTTAAGAAATATAGCGTATTCCTCTCGTTTTTTAAATAAATAAAAAAGTGCTATGTGTGGGTGCCGCTAAATTTATGCTATGTGTGGGAGTAAACTCATAAAAATGATACCATTGCTTGAGATACTTGCACTAAGTGAGTTTTAACTTACTCGTGTTACATTCATAGAAGAAATGAGTATCCATCTAGCATAACTGATCTTTTTTATATTTATTTAGAAAGTCCCTGTGTTAAAGAGAATAGCGCGTCAGATTCATTGTTGTTATTGATTAGAAGCGCGTGTTATCAAACATCTTTGTAGGGATAACGCATGTTTTTTCGTGTTATAACATCTGCAGAATCTCGAGGGATTGGTTGGTACCCGAGCCCGTTACGGCGAGGTTACCAACGATTCCCAAAGGATTCTAAAGATGTTATAACACGAAAAGAATATGCGCTAACGCTATTCTAGCATAAAACGCGTTAAAAACGGGAAAATGAATATATTGTTCCTCAATATCATTGAATTTCCATGAAATGCGCGGTAAAGTCTACGTTGTTTTGTCACGTTGACGTCATTTCATTTTGAATTATCCGTTTTGGGGCTGTAATCAGGTAATGCGTTACGCTCTGCATGGAACGTGCATATATAT
Organism: Mercenaria mercenaria; assembly: GCF_021730395.1. Classification (NCBI taxonomy): domain Eukaryota; kingdom Metazoa; phylum Mollusca; class Bivalvia; order Venerida; family Veneridae; genus Mercenaria; species Mercenaria mercenaria. The sequence goes on along the minus strand of NC_069377.1, from coordinate 64,178,209 downwards.
AAAGGTGTTATAACAGCACGTGAGCGCGAGAATCTCTCTGTTAACACACGTTTTCTCTCCTGTTAAAACAACACCCGAAAAGTGACAATAACAGCAGTTTTATGCTAGAATAAAATTAAAACTCTGATATATGTTTGAAGTAAAATTTATGAAAAGTTATTTCCAATTCCTTCAGTTGTGTTGAAGTGTTTTTTCTTATCTTGATGCATAAACAACGTTTTTCATAAAACACGCAATGAATCAGTGTCCCTAAGATAGTTTAAAGGGCAGTATGTGTGACAATAAAGTGTAGAGCATAGATCGTAGCTTGGATGCTGCTCTATTGTAAATTCCACTGCTCACCTAGTTCGTGGTTAGTTGCAGCTAAAATGGCATTTATTGTAGCTTTGGGCTATACGTTTGAAAAACACAATTACTACTACTTCAGGTTGTAGTTCAAACCACTTTCAAGCATATAAGAAAGGGCTTCAATCCTCGAACGAAAATAAAGTACCTGCGTAGTGCATGTAATAACTGCTATCAAATTCATACACCAACATACACATGGAGTCATTTCATCAGAGCGCTAGCCTATTTAAGAAAATATATCTCATCCAGTGATTTGTCGCTGAATAAATCATTGTTTGGAATTCAGATGCAAAGGAATTATATCACGAGGGCGCCAGTCTTGTTAGAATGAATGTAGGCGCTTACAAAACCAATCTGTAGCGCGTCTAATCGCTAAAGTACAGCCAAATAATCTTAAACAAACACTCAATCAATTACATTTCTTGATGATTAAAATTTCAGTTTGTGATTTTAGAAGAGTTTCGTCACAGGTCTGTTGTGAGATAATATCTATCATAGCTTTTGCTTTTTTGTGTTGGTTTTGTAAGCGCCTACATTCATTCTAACAAGACCATTGCAGAAAATAAGGCTCGCAAAGAAATTATCAAACAAATTAAAGAATAAAATATTTTTTTTAGGAAGGGGGTGAACTGTCAAGAACTTCTCTTTAAAATGATCTAACAGACATAATTTTACCTGTATTTTTGATTGTCTTCTACTTTGTTAGTGATAAAGGACACTCCATTATACTTATCTAGTGTGACTGCCTCCGTGTCGAGTGGTTAAGGTCGCTGACTCAAACCACTGTAACTCTCATTGTAGAGGACCGTAGGTTCGAGCCCCAGCTACCCACTATGTCTCTTTTTGAGAAAGTATGCAGTTGTTACGGAGGATGGGAGTCTAGTATATGGTACTTCCAGGAACGATGGTTAGGTGAACTGCCGCCTCATATGTCATAATTATAATTAAGTTAGTTGTAAATAATTATGTATATGGAATTCATTAAATTGATAGATCTAAACTGATCAATTTGGATATCAAACATAATACGGCAGTGTTTTAAGCATTTCTCTATTGATGTCATAGAGTTGTTTTTTGGTATACAACTTTCTGTTTCGTAACGTTTTTATTTGTGAAATTATGTTGTCTTACTTTCCCCAATATATTGATATCACACTGTTCGTTTATATTATGTATATGTGTGCCACCGTGGGCTTATAGCCAGTGGATATATTTGAATAAACTTCAAACTTCAAAAACTTCATATGACTCCGACTGTTGAAACAGGGCGTTGAAATCAAACGAATAAACAAACAACTTACTCACAACATACATTGTCAATCCTAATATTAGTTTATTGACAGACGATATTTTGAACATTGTTTATATACAAATATTTTCAATAGTAAAATGGGTTAGTAACTCCCCATGCAAATATGATTCACCTTGTTTGTTTGGCACGGAAAGAGTTCACCATATTGTCTTACCTTTTACTGTTTCTGTATATAAACTTTTGTCAAAATATAATTTCTTAACTATGTGTTTTATTTTTCGTGCAAACAGTTTAAGACGCAATACTGACGTACAGTGATCTAAGTATGAATAACGACTCTGATGAAATGACTCCATGCGTTGTGTGTGGTATGAATTTAATAGCAGTCTTTTACATGCACTATCGCAGGTACTTTACTTTCGTTGGAGGGATTGAAGCCCTTTCTTTATGCTTGAAAAGTGGTTTGAACTACAACCCTGTAATAGTAGTAATTTGTGTTGTTTCAAATGTATAGCGCAAAGCTACAATAAATACCATTTTAGCTGCAACTAACCACGAACTAGGTGAGCAGTGGAATTTACAATGGAGCAGCATCAAAGGCTACGATATGTGCTCTACACTATATTGTTACACATACTGCCCTTTAAAACTACCTTAGGGACACTGATTCAATTGCGTGTTTATGAAAAACGTTGTTTATGCATCAAGATAAGAAACAAAACTTTAATACAACTGAAGGAGATTGGAAATAACTTTTTCATAAATTTTACTTCAAACATATTTCCGAGTTTTAACGTTTAAATAATTATGTTTGATAACACGCGCTCGTAATCAATAACAACAATGAATCTGACGCGCTATTCTCAAATAAAAAAGATCAGTTATGCTAGATGGATACTCATTTCTAGGAACGTAACACAAGTAAGTTAAAACTCACTTAGTGCAAGTATCTCAAGCAACGGTATCATTTTTATGAGTTTACTCCCACACATAGCATAAATTTAGCGGCACCCACACATAGCATGTTTTTATTTATTTAAAAAACGAGAGGAATACGCTATATTTCTTAACGATCATTTTGCAACTGTCAGACAAGGTAAAATTACATTCTCAGTTCCATTTGCCCTGTCGCTGAACGCATTTTTAAGAGTTTTATAAACGATTTTAACAGAATGCACCCACACATAGCACGTCGGCAATCTGACTGAAAAATGTGCGGTTGCACTTTTCGACAAAAATACGAATTTATTCTTGTCAAACTGATGTGCCGTGATTGTATCTTTCTTATGGCTGGGCCCTCGTCTTTATTTGAATAAAATTGGTGCAGGATTAAGAAAGTTATCATGAAAATGTTCCTTGAATCGACGGCTGTTTATGTTTTTTATACCCACACATAGCCATAAAAGTCACGTGGTATAGGCACCGTGATTTGGCCGGTTCAAGAAAGGAACCGAGATCTTATGGTGACACAAGTTTTGTGCAAGTTTGATTAAATTCAAATCATAAATAAAGCTGCTATTGTGCAGACAAGGTCAAAATAGTTAATTCTGGCCCTTTCAGGGGCCATCACTCTGGAACCCATAATGGAATCTGGCCAGTTCAAGAAAGGAACCAAGATCAGGGTTCTAGCCAGGATTTTGTGAAGGCATGTTGCTGAAGGGTATTTTTGAAAGGAGCGAAGTCGACAAAGGGGTGGGTGCGGGAGGGGATACCCTGCTGGGGGGGGGGGGGGGTATGGGGGGCCACCCCCAGAAAATTTTGTATTACTGCAACTCTTTTGGTGCATTCTGGTGCATTTCAGAGTGAAAAACACAGTGTTATTTTCAATGTTTAATAAGCATCATTTACATGCTCAACGAGAACAAATAGAGATAATGTGTCATAAAAAATTCCTCCGGAGTTTATTTGCTGAATGACAATGTAAACTTAACCATTTTAAGTTTCTGAAAATGTTTACTATTTATTTTACTTACAACAACACAGTTTAAGCACTGCACATTAAAGTTTCAGTTTTCTGTTCCTGTGGAATTTATTTGCTGAATGACAACGTAAACTTATCAATTTTGTGTACTTGGCGTTATCCCCCTTCTCCAAACTATTTAGAACATCCACTCCTAATGTCTTAGCTACATCAACTGAAGGTTTGTGTTTGGTGGTGTGAGGAATTTCCTCAATCAAGGAAAGTAAAGCAGTGTCATAGATGCTGTAATTGCCTCACATGTTTTCTTCCCTCACAAAACAAGCCTCGATCCCCCCACCTGTTTTTGCTTCTGCAACGTCAAATACCACTGCTTTCTTGTGCGAGTCTGAGTCCTTATGACTTACTAAAGATGATCGCCTTATTGAAGTACACTTCTTTGGCCTTCTCTGGTGCTTTACACATACTGAACACAACATACCTTGGCCTGAAATAAAGAATTTAAAACAATTTTGTTTTTTGCATAGCCAAAGGGATCCCGACCGTCACTGCTATGATAAGAGATCTAAATGGGTTTTTTTTAATGAATTTCAAGAACTTATATCTAAAAAAAAAAAGACACAAACACATAAAACATAGCCCTGTGTGTAAAGCCATGACAACTTAATTTCTAGTTAGTCATCAACTCTTCCTCCCTATTTTCTAAGTATGCATGTCCAATATTTTTTCTCCAAAGGAATCAGATTTGAAATATAAAATGTGGTCTTCTTATAATTTGTTTAATAACTGATAGTTTGCACTTTTTTTTAATACGTTCACAGATCGCTTGATACATACGATATGATACATTCAATAGACCGTTCAGTAAATGATTTAAATTACCGTTCTCTGAGAACTGTCATCCGGGGAAACGCTTGTTTCCATTTTGGATCAATGCCTGATTTCCTTTGGTCATCCGGCGTGGCTGGGTTGGATTCTGAATTTGTGACCGTTTTCTCTGGTGTACCTGGTCCAGGAAGAATGTCATTCACAGATTCGTCTCGCTTTTCACATCTCACTGTCTCCTCTCCTCTATTACTGAGTCACTAACACTGTTTTTCTTGAAACAGTTCATATTTAACAATGTCCCACTCTCTGATTTACGTTTATTTTTCAGGCATTATCAGTAATTAAGTAATACATCCACAATATTTCAAACTTTTCTCTACAAGTTCTATTTTGAAAGTGACGACAGAAAACATTAATTCTGGCATTCATGATGGTCTTTTCGATATTCCACAAGAGAAAACACAATTCATACATGTCAAAAAAACATTAATATTACGCCGAGAATTGTTCAAAATCATTTTAACATGTTGCACAATTTTTGACTTAGTACCTTCCATTGTCCTTTCTTGACTGCGAAAAACATTCGGATAATAATTGTTGAAAGTCATCTGTCATTTCTGATAACATAAAAAATGTTAAAACACTTTCATGTACACATCACAAGATACCGTTTGTCAAAGGATTTAAAGGCGGAGCTACGATGAAATTTACGTCACACGTTTCTACATAGGAAGCTGTCATTGGTTTATCGTATATCTTAACTGACATCGCTTTACCTGAACTATCGGGTGAGCACGTGGTAAACTTTCGAATACACTATCTGATTAATCGAGGTGTTTACTGGAATGCGTTTAAGACATGTCGCTTTGGCAATTAAGGGATGACGGGGGAAATAAGGGATGTCGAATATACAACTCAAAGCCTGAAGGCATGTCGCACGCGACAGGCGATAATAGCCTGGCTAGAACCCTGAAGATCATATGGTGATACAAGTTGTGTGCAAGTCTGGTTAAAATAAAACCATAAATGAAGCTGCTATTGTGCAGACAAGGTCAAAATAGCTAATCCTGGCCCTTTCAGGGGCCATAACTCTGGAACCCATAACGGAATCTGACCAGTTCAAGAAAGGAACCGAGATCTTATGGTGATACATGTTGTGTGCCAGTTTGGTAAAAATCAAATTATAAATAAAGCTGCTATTGTGCAGACAAGGTCAAAATAGCTAATTCTGGCCCTTTAAGGGGCCATAACTCTGGAACCTGTAATGGGATCTGGCCAGTTCAAGAAAGGAACCGGGATCTTATGGTGATACAAGTTGTGTGCAAGTTTGGTTAAAATAAAATCATAAATGAAACCACTATCGAGCAGACAAGATATTGTTGATGGATGCACGAGACGGACGAAGGGTGATCACAAAAGCTCACCTTGTCACTATGTGACAGGTGAGCTAAAAACTAGAGATGCTTTTGAGAAAAGCGCATGTCTCCCACAACTGCCCCTATGTAAAATGTCTAGTTTCTTTAGATGGTTTAGACGAGTGGATCCAATTATATGGTCTGGATGAGTGGATCCAATCAGTAATTCAAGGGCCATAAATCAAAAGTGCTTGGGTGGATTTGGCTAGTTATCGAACTTGGCTAAGGTCTTATGGCCAAACACATTTTGTTCAAGTTTAGTGAAGATCGGATGAGAAATGTTGGATTTAGAGAGCGGACAAGAGTAAAAAGGCGGATTTTTCGGTAATTCAAGGGCCGTAACTCCAAAATGCCAAGACCGATTTGGCTAGTTATCAAACCTGGCCGAGGTCTCATGGTCAAACACATTTTGTTTAAGTTTGGTGAAGATCGGATGAGAAATGTTCGACTTAATGCGGACAAGAGTAAAACTGCCAATTTTTCGATAATTCAAGGGCCGTAACTCCCAAATGTCTGTACCGATTTGGCTAGTTATTGAACTTGGCCGAGGTCTCATGGTCAAACACATTTTGTTAAAGTTTGGTGAAGATCGGATGAGAAATGTTCGACTTAGGAGTGCGGACAACAGTAAAACTGCCAATTTTTTTATAATTCAAGGGCCGTAACTCCAAAATGCCTATACCGATTTTGCTAGTTATCGAACTTGGCCGAGGTCTCATGGTCAAACACATTTTGTTCAAGTTTGGTGAAGATCGGATGAGAAATGTTCGACTTAGAGTGCGGACAAGAGTAAAACTGCAAATTTTTCGATAATTCAAGGGCCGTAACTCCAAAATGCCTGGACCGATTTAGCTAGTTATTTAACTTGGCCGAGGTCTCATGGTCAAACACATTTTGTTCAAGTTTGGTGAAGATCGGATGAGAAATGTTTGAATTAGAGTGCGGTCAAGAGTAAAAAGGCCGATTTTTGGTAATTCAAGGGCCATAACTCCAAGACGCCTGGACCGATTTGGCTAGTTATCGAACTTGGCCAAGCTCTTATGGTCAAACAAATTTTGTTCAAGTTTGGTGAAAATTGGATGAGAAATGTTCGACTTGGAGTGCGGACAAGCTTTGTGACAGACACACACACACAGACTGGAGTAAATCAATATGTCTCCCACACCACTGTGTGGTGGGAGACATAATAACCAAAGAATACCAATTTTCTAAGTTAAAAGGGGCCATAATTTTGATAAAATGCATATGGGAGTTATGGTTCTGCATTGTCATAAAGAGTGCAAAATTTCAAAGTGAAGTATATTGCTCTTATAATACTTAAGTAAAATGGAACAACAATTCCAAGCAACACATTCCAATTTTTTAAGAACCAAAAAGGCCATAATTCTGATAAAATGCAAATGAGAGTTATGGTTCTTGGCCAACAAATCTGCAAAGTTTCAAAAGTGTTTCTCTTAGAGTATTCAAGAAAAGAGAACCTAAACAAATTTTACAAAGAAATCCCAATTTTCTAAAAACAGAAAGGATAATAATTCTGACAAAGTGCATGTCAAAGTTATGGTTCTTGGCCATCTGGGGCAACTAATGAGGATAAACAAGTACGCAAAGTTTCACAGCTATAGCTCTTACAGATTTTGAGAAAAATTAGACTATAACAAGAATCTTAACCAACACTGACAATCAAGTGGTGACAATAGCTCATAAGATTTTTTTTTTAAAAATCAGACATTCTAAAAGTATTTTCTGAACTTACCATAATCAATTGTAACTTCATATGTTCCTTTAGGGAGACCTTCAGTAAACTGTGTCTGCTGGTGATTAATCCGACGATGAAGTTTACGGAAAGTCGGCAGGGCAGCTGTTCTCATCCATACAATAAGATCTTCATTCTTGTAGCCGTTGTTGTTCTCATCATCAGGATCAAGTTGATACACCATCTTGTTATTCCAGTTTGGTGGATTTGTAAATCCTGCCCATGCTGAAAGTGGTAACATTACTTTATTTACTGTGACAATGGCAAAGGAAATGGATCATTGTATTATCATTAGAAAAAATTACGACATAAAAAAAGCAAACAATGTTAAAGATATTCAGAAATATTGGATTCAGGATGTTTTAAAGAAAAATACAGCCATACAAACTAACTGCTAGATTATCATTCATCTTTTTAGGTTGGGGGCGTGGTGGAGGCCTTTCCTTAATTTCGGATAATACATGATGAGCTAAAATTAAAAACATATGAATAAAGTAGAGTGTATATCAATTAAAAAACAGATTATTAACCAATTTACTTTTTTAGGAAATAAAAATGGTTTTGGTTGCATGAAAAATTGAGGGTGGTGGAGATACAAAATGTAATAATCGACCAATTAATTCAGTATGGCCTATTCAAAATGTACTCAGAGGTTTTAACAGTTGTAAACAATTCCTGAGACAATCTACATGTATACTATCAAAGCAGCTTTCAAGTGAAGACAATTACAGACTAGAGCTGCTTTTGAGAAAAGCGCATGTCTCCAACAACTGCCTAATCATCTGAATAGTTATGTAACTGAGTCAACCATACACTGATGACTTGGCATCAACCATGCACCAATGACTTAGGGTGTGGATAGTGGCATCTGTGTACAGAGCAATTTTCAGTAATTCAAGGGCCATAACTCTGAAGTGCCTGGACCGATTTGGCTAGTTATTGAACTTGGCTGAGGACTTATTGGCAAACACATTTTGTTCAAATTTGGTGAAGATCTGATGAGAAATGTTCGACTTAAAGAGTGCGGACAAGATTTTTGACAGACAGACAGATGGACAAACAGACAGGAGTAAATCAATATGTCTCCCACCACAGTGGTGTGGGAGACATAAATGTATTTCTCACTTAAATGACATGCACACGCATTTCTTAACTTTTTAAGAGTATTATTTTGTAAACCAGGTTTGGATCTTACCCGACAACTGCTTTAGAATAAAATAATAACAGCTTGTTATGTTTTAAAAAAGATTTACATTCAATTAGACTTTTCACGTATTTGCATATTGTCAGACAATGACCTATAATTGCATAAGTTTGACTAAGAAAGTAAATTATTTTAACTAATCAACAATAGAAGTTGGTATCGAAACCAGAACTAGTTTCTTCACCACAAAACATGGTAAAAAGTGAATATACTGTGAAATCATTTTTGTGCAGACTCTTTTTTTAATTTCCAGGTTTGAGTGAATACAGTAAGAAAACAATCTTCACTTCAATTTGAAATCCAAAAGCACAGCTCTTCCCCTCCCCTATACTGAAATAGCCATAGGGGATGACAAAGAATTATTTACACAAAACCAGTGCTCTCACAGAACAATGATGCTCAACCATTCAAAAGCTTTGTCACTAAAAACATTTAAAAGTAAACAAACCACAGACATGAGCAAGTACAAAGTGGGCAACAACTCTGACTCTGAGTCTTATGACACTTATATAACCATCCATTTCCACCAGTAGTTACTGTGATTCAAGCTTATGCATAACACTTAATCAAAAACTTGTAAGCCAAAAAAGAAGATATAACATTCTAAAAACGAAAACAGAGCTATGGAAAATGAGCACTGTATGTCAGATTATCACAATGAACAAACATTTTAAGCTTCAATCAATCAAATTAGCAAACATTAAGATATCAGCTTCTATATAGAACTTTGCAAATTTGGGACAATAGCTCAACCTATTTTTCTAATAGTTGAGCTAGAAATTAAATGATGTCACAGTATTTTTCACTCTCAATCAATGGAAGAAGTAATGATATTCCAAGGCTCTCCCTCTGTAACTATTACCTGTTTTGGAAAGGACACTAAGTAAAATTCATACCAAAATTTCCATAACCAACTTTTGAACAGAACATAGGAACTGGGCAATATGCAAGAAATACTTACGGTCATCACTTTCATTCTTAGCTAGTAAAGCATAATGTCGTTAATATTTCATATTTATATTTTTTTATCCTCTAAAATCTCAACAAAAAATGTCAAAGTACTCAACAGTTTTGTTAAAGTTAAATAACAAAAGCATTATTTCTATTTTTATTGTGTTCTATAATTAAAATTTCTATAAAGTTTTGAAATTAAACATAAAATGTCTAGATAAACCACAGATTTGTTTAAATTATGCCTTTAGATTGAGTTAGCTCCCTGTGATAAACCCTAAATGTCCTTTGTATGTATACTTACAACTGGGATTTCCAAATTTGACATCCTTGTCTGATGCCCAGGCAATTCCAGTTCTTAACATAGAAACGTTCACATTCTGGCTTCCATCTCCTTTATATACAAAGGCATATGTATCTGTAATAGAAGGTTGAACAGTAATGTTAGCATTCCGAATGGCTGCTCAGGTTTAGCATTTTTTAATGCAATAAAATTTTGAATCTGAACAATACAATTAACACCAATAACTAGAAGACTTGTCATTTTGTAGCAAAGAATTTAATAGCATAAAGGTTTTTGAGTGCTTATGTCTGTTTCTGGGACACATAAAACCTTACACAGGTTCTGCATTATCTATTCACTATGTTCAGTATTCCAAAACCCTATCACTAAACTTAAGCTTTCTCTCAAATAATGTAGAGGATATTTGTTTGTTTCAGTGTAAGATCAAAATATACTTCACAGAGTGAACACTATCATGCAATATTTTCACGAGTGGTGCAGCCACTAGTAAAAATGTAAATTATGGTGTTCACGAGTGAAATATATTTTGATCTTACACTGAAACAAACAAATTTTTTATTTATTTTGTATATTTTTAATGGTTTTAACCAAATTATATTCAGTTTGTCTGCGCAATGTCATGTGCATCCCATGAACTAAAAAAAGTAATGGAAACACTATAGGTCCCCACTTTTAATGGTGGGGGCATTAAAATATTCACAATGTAGCATTTTAGATTATTCAGAAAGATTATTTTAAAACATTAGCAAGGAATAAATCAGACTGTTTCCAACTCTGGTAAAATATTGGTGATTCAAAAATATCTGATATTACAATATGAACTTAAAATATGTAAATCTAACCATTGAACAAGCTGTTGGCTATTGCACCACAAGGCGCTATTTTCATCTCGAGTGATGTGTTTATTTTCTTTGTCTTGAAGGGCTCACAGTCACTATATAGACTGTCCACATTGTACCCATGCAACTGGCTATCATCACGTGACCGTACATAACGTCGGTGGTTCTGATAAAAATTTGTTAATCCATAATACATGTACACTGTGCCCTGAAAAATACAGGAGTTCATTATTTATATCTACAAACAAGAATGATGTCAACATTGTATGATACATGCCCCCCCCTGAAAATGCTTGATAGGATAAATATAAAGCCCAAAAAGTGGCTATCTAGAAAAAGGAAGCTCACCTGAAATTGCAAACAATATCTGCATGGATAACTAATTCAACTTTGGATGGAAACTATAGAATGAGTAGAGTACACAATATGTATTTACAATATGTAAATGATCACCATATGATGATGTTTTCAATCTGATGGAAAAAGGAGTTCATTACAAAAGGTAAAGATAAAGTTGTGGTATGACTAAATCTAAAACAAGAGCTGTCCGTAAGACAGAACACTTGACTTTTCTCAGTGCTTGACTCTGAATTAGAGCTTGGCCAGTAAAAACTTTATAAAACTTTAACCAAAATATTCTAAGTTAAATAGGGGCATTACTCTGTCAAAATTCAAATCAGAGCTATGGGGATTGTTTTTCCTGGTGTAGAATTTGATAGTAAATAAATAACTATTTTTAAGTTTCAACTCAAAAGCTTTGATAGTAACAGAGATATTTGACTTTATTAAAAACTTTAACCAAAATGTTCTAAGTTAAAAAGGGACATAACTCATCAAAATTCAAATCAGAGTTATGGGAATTGTTTCTCCTGGTGTAGACTTTGATAGTAAATAATTATTTTAAGTTTCAAGTAAATAGCTTATAGAGATATATGACTTTATCAAAAACTTTAACCAACGGCGACAACGATGCCGGGGCGACTGCAATAGCTCTACTTTTTCTTCAAAAAGTCGACTCGAGCTAAAAAGGAGCATTTAACTAAACAAAATCAAACAAAAGTCCCAATAATATGTGCATATCCACTTCATGCAAATAATGTATACTAAGTTTTGGTTGAACTCGGTGTAAACCGTAGGAAGAACAATAGACTGACAGTTCAAAAACACTGAATGCCTATTAAGGGTCTTCAACTACATGGGCACATAAATCCTCAGATTTAGCTTTAAGTTATATCTTATGTTAATAGCTGTTTTAAAAGCCAAATATTAGTTTGTTATATATCTGCTCTCCTGGCACTAAGCACCTGAAATGGAACAATGCAATACATGAAACTTTGGAAAACTGTGATGATGCTCCCCCATGCATGCACTGACACAGTACATTGCAATTTGACACACACAAGACTGCATAATTATGTGGACTGTATGTATATTGACTGTATGCATACAGTATAGTAACAAAAAACAAAGTCTCATAACTATGCAGAATATTTATCTAAAAGAACATAACATGCACCATGCACAACTAGGGTTGGTACTGATCACTTGTGTGAAGTTCCATTAAATTATGTGCAAGGGTTCGGAAGATGAGGCAAGCTCAAGATTGCTTATGCAGACTGCATGTACATAGTATGTTAACAAGAAACAAAGTCCCATAACTCTGCAATTTTTGTTGTTGAAAGAACCTAACATGACCCATGCACAACTACTGTTGTTACTGATCACTTGTGTGAAGTTTCATTAAATTGTGTCAAGGGGATGAGGAGAGATGGTGCGCACAAGATTGTGTCTATATAATATAGTATAGTAACAAAAAACAAAGTCTTGTAACTCTGCAAATTTTTTTTCTGAAAGAATCTAACATGCCCCATGCACAACTACTGTTGTTACTGATCAATTGTGTGAAGTTTCATTAAATTGTGTCAAGGGGATGAGGAGAGATGGTGCGCACAAGATTGTGTCTATGTATATAGTACAGTAACAAAAAACAAAGTCCCATAACTCTGCAATTTTTTTTTCTGAAAGACCTAACATGCCCATGCACAACTACTGTTGTTACTGATCATTTGTGTGAAGTTTCATTAAATTGTGTCAAGGGGATGAGGAGAGATGGTGCGCACAAGATTGTGTCTACGGACAGACGGACGGACAGACAGACAACCTGAAACCAGTATACCCCTCCCTTACAACTTTGTTGTTGGCGGGTACAATGAGCACAGATTAAGGCAGCCTTGAAATGTAGGAGGTCCTAGATTCACTCCCCTACCAAAACACACCAAAGGCAAGAAACCAGTACCAGCAGCTGCCTTTCTTGACCCTCAGCATGAATAGGATAACTGACTTCTCTGTTTACATCTCTTATATCCATATAGATCAGAAATGTTGTTTCAAGAGTGACTAATAAAAGTTGTAGAACTTGCTTCATAATCAATCTAAACGAACTTCGTATGAACTAACTAATGGGGAACAAAAGAAAACTTCAGTAAATCCTGAAAAACACTTTCTGTATCCTCATACAAAATATATGCTAATTCTTACTCTGAAATCTTCTTTCAGTTCAATGCTAATTGTGCAGGTACAAGTCTGTCCCGTTGCTGTCAGGTTACTGAGAAGGTCAGCACATTTCTGACCAAGAGTGGCAGCATCTGTACTCGTACATTGAGTGTAGTCATACCTCACCTCTTGAATCTAGAAATTAAATAACAAATAGTTCCCTGATATCAATCTAAGAAATATTCTAATATATATTCAAAAGCAAGAAAAGAGATTTAAGAAAGTTTTTTTCTCATTAAAGTTTTAACATTTGGCAAAATGTAACTCTCAATATTATAATCAATCACATTTTATGTCTTAATCATAAGTGTGTACATGTATGTGAACTTGAAGGCAAATTTTCATTCCTAAGAGATGTCCATAAGACAGTGTGCTTGACTAGTTGACAGCTTCAGAGTCTATCTAACTTGAATATATTCAGTGTTAAACTTAAACCAGTGTCGGGTGAGTAGAACAGCTCTCACTATATAAAGAATAGTGAACATTTCATAGAAACATGAAGGCAAATTGTCATTCTTGCAGATATAAAATAACAATATCTCTTTATCTCATCTGCAGATGGCCATGTTTTTGATGAATCAGAATAATTTTAGAGTCTTGGAAGACTCAAAATGATCATTCATATTTCATTTGTGTAAAATATCTCAAAACCATGCCAGCAGTTTCAACAAGAACTTTTTTAAAGTTTACAAAAAAATTACAAAATCTAATTTTTGTGCCAGGTGATTTATGAAAATAAAAACACTAGACAAAAGTCATCTCATTTACTTTAATAGTAGTGAAGTATTTAATCACTCCATGGTTTTCTGGAATAAGTATACTATACAGTTAGCTAACAATAAAAACTTACATCATCTGAGGTAACAAGAAGTACAACTCCTAGTGGAATAAAAGCCAGACCTATAGCAAAGAAAGCTGGTAACACAGTGCCTGCTGTTAAAATGGGCTGCCATGCTGGAAGTCTTTGCTGCTTGAGCTTTGTATCTGTATGAATGGAAGAATAAAAGTGATAACATTTTGCATTATATATACCCTCTGAAAATGCTTGATTCTTTATTTTTAAAGTCCAAAAAGGAACAAAACCAATTTGCTCACCTGACCTTGACTATCTGACAGTCAGACTTCGAATATGTTAATGATAACTGTTACAATTGGGTATAGTATGAAGAACAGAACTGCTGAAATATGCAAAAATATGACCAAGACAAGAAATCAGGACTTGCTGGCTCTAAGACTTTGACCATAAAGATATGACATCAGAGATTTTCCAACTAAAACATTAGAGTGGCATGAAAAAGTCATTAAAATAAATATCCATGAATGAGGTCAGGGATTTTTTTCCTTATATGAGCAGTACCGGAAAATGGTACCATTCCCAATGCAAAATAGTGTATTTTTTTCCCAGTTTGAATGTAAAAATTCCCAATTTATATTATGAAAAAAAAAATCAAAATCGGACAAGAATTGTCAAAAAAATGGACAATTATGTAATACCAGACTCTTTGTCAGTGTGATACAGATAAAATATTATGAGCAAAGGTATGAACAATTGTGTATTAAAGTCATACGATATGATTTGTGATTAACATTTAAGCCAAATTTTATCAAAGAAATTCCCAATTTTATGGGTACCGGCAGTGTTCCCAAAATGGTGAGAAAAAACCCTGTAGGTCTACTTTGGGGCCTCTGTGGCGGAGTGGTTAAGACTGCTGACTTTATATCACTTGCCCCTCACCAATGTGGGTATGAGCCTCTACCTATCTTTTCATTCTGCTTTTAAAGCCCCTTTTGAGTAACTAGAAGCCTCACTCAGGGTGATGAATTCTTCATGTGAGGGAGCCATCCTGCTGGCTTATGGAAGTTGGGTGGTTCTAAGCAGGCATCCACCCTTGATGAAATAATGCAAGGAGGGACACCTTGGGTCTTCCTCCACCATCAAAGCTGGAAAGTCTCCATATGCCCTATAATGTGCCAGTGTGACATTAAACCAAACAGCATTCTTAAACAGCAGTGAAAAGTGTAAACATGATTCTTCTAATTTATTCTCATTTTTCAAATTTTCAATGGTATTTCAGTTATAACAAGAGCTGTCGGAGGACAGCAACGCTCGACTATTCAACAGCATTGTCGATTGAATGAATACGGAAGTCGAAAAAGGGACATAATTTAGTAAAAAAGCAAAATAGGGTTATGGAACATGCATAGTGCTTATCAGCTCATGACAGTGGACAAGTGTGTGAAGTTTCAATCCATTCCCATAAGTGGGTACTGAGATACCAGCTTACATACAGGAATTTAACCAAAAACACCTAAGTTGAAAAAGGGGCATAATTTTGTAAAATGCGAAGTTGAGTTATTGACCCTTTGCATTGCATGTCATATCATGACAGTGAACAAGTGTGTGAAATTTCAATCCTTTCCCATTAGTGGATACTGAGATACCAGCTTACATACAAAAACTTAACCAAAAATTTCTATGTTGAAAAAGGGGCATAATTTTGAAAAAAAGCAAAATAAAGTTATGGGACCTGCATTGTGCATGTCAGATCATGACAGTGAATAAGTGTGTGAAGTTTCAATTCATTCCAATTAGTGAGTACTGAGATACCAGCTTACATACAAAACCTTAACCAAAAAATTCTAAGTCGAAAAAGGGGCATAATTTTGTAAAAAAGCAAAATAGAGTTATGGAACCTGTGCAATGTAAGTCAGTTTATCACAGTAAATAAGTGTGTGAAGTTTCAATCCATTCCCACAAGTGGTTGCTGAGAAACCAGCTTACATACAAAAACTTAACCAAATCGGGACGCGGACGCGGATGCGGACGCCGACGCAGACGCCGACGCATGGGCGAGTCCAATAGCTCTACTATTCTATGAATAGTCGAGCTAAAAATGTAATGGTAGTCTGTTATCCAACCAGTTTCCTGGATTCTGTACCAACACTAACATGGTACCTGCAAACCTCTCAACATCAATCAGACGTAGAGGATGAATGTTTTCAGACAGCACACAATGTCTTCTATCAAATCCCTAAAGGATCAAACTCATTTGTTTTGGTTTATACTTATTTATTTTAGCTCCATTGTGATGAAAGCTTCAAGCTTATTTGAACCACTCTCAAGTCCGCTTCCTGGAAAAACCAGTACTGGTGTCAAATGAGAAGGCACTGTTGTGACCCTAGTGGGGCTCGAACCCACAATCCCCAGGTTTTTGTTTTGGGTTTAACCTATGCTATCTGTGAATGCAGTGAGTTAACTGTTGTTATTTAAAGACCTGATATAACATGGAAAATAAACAAGAGCTGTCACAGGAGACAGCGCGCTCGACTATCTTGGTGCTGGAAAGTGAAACTGGGCACATTTAACAAAGCTGGAGCTGTCACTTGGATGTTTAATGACTCCAACATGCATGAAATATTGGATAATAGCTTGAGTCTGTGTAAAAAGTATTAAGTAAGAGAGATAAGGATCAAGTGTATCAAAACATTACATATTAAGTATAATTCTTAGCAAAAAGGTGGCATAATTCATGAAATATTGGTGCAACAGTGATGCACCTTGTGACATGTTGAATCAAATCCATTTTGTAATAACTTGAGATATAGTGAAAATGCATCAAATTATCCTTTAATTTTAAGTAAAAGGGACATAATTCATGAAAAATTGGTGCCAGTTATGGACCTTGTGTCATATGATGTGGATGATAAGGTGGAACAACTACTTTAAATTTGAATCAAATCCATTCAGTAACTAGAACTGTCACAGGAGTGACTCATACCCCCACCATATGGTCTTGTCAAAGAAGAATGGCAACCATAAGAAATCTTAAAAATACTTTGGAGTACTTCATTCTGGGCTTCCACATATAAGTAATACTAGTATAATACTAGTATAGTAATACTAGTAAATATATTAAATCTCTAATATTAGAGATACACTAAAAGTGAATACAAAAAAGTGTCTTACCGACCCATGTTACCACAGAAAAATGTTTTTACTTTTTACATAGGACTTATTATAAAAAAGTTAGAAAAATACCTAAAATATTGAAAATCTAAAAATAGGATTTCTAAAAATAGACTAATTCATGGAATTTAAGGGGAAGAAACTCAGTACAAAAGTTAAAAAAAGGTTACTTCCCTTTGGCTCTAAGCCAATCAGAATGAGATATAGGAGAGATCGCCGTGACGTCACGCGTTAACATCTGTTTATCTGGTGGTTGGCAAAACAAATGATTTTAACACCGTTTGCGTATTGAATCAGAATTTTTAATTTTTAATAACTTTTTTGCTCATTTATGGATTTTCAAAATTCAAAAAGATTTGAAATACTAACAATCTTCATATTTTTGTATCCAAATATCTTTTTTCAATGAATAACCGTTTTAAATGACATATAATTTTAAAAGCGGCGTAGTGATTTTCACAACCTTTAGAAAAACAGTGTAAGTTAAGCGTTCATAATTAATCCATTTTATTTCGAAATAACAATTAAAAGTAATCAATAAATTGCTTGTTTTATAACCTTTCCATTGATCAAAAAATTATTTATGTAATTTGTGTTTTAAGAAAGTTTAGACCGTTAGAAAAACATCACTGTTTACAAAAAACATGGACGGTCGGCTTCTGCCCACCCGATCACTGTCTTATCAGTTCTAAAAATAGAATTTGTATACAAACACGATCTCTCCTATAGTGAAAATACATAAAAATTAACCTTAAATTCTACGTAAAAGGGGACACAATTCAAGACAAATTAGTGTCAGAGTTATGCACCTTGTGTCACATGATGTGGGTGATGAGGTGGAACATCTATTTTAAGTCTGAATCAAATCCATTCAGTAGTAACTGAGATATAGTGAAAATACATCAAAATTAACATTAAATTCTAAGTAAAAAGGGGCATAATTCATGAAAAATTGGTGTCAGAGTTATGCACCTTGTGTCACATGATGTGGGTGATGAGGTGGAACATCTATTTTAAGTTTGAATCAAATCCATTTTGTAATAATTGAGATATAGTGAAAATACATCAAAATAAACCTTAAATTTAAAGTAAAAGGGGACATAATTCATAAAAAATTTATGTCAGAGTTAAGCACCTTATGTCACATCATCTGGGTCATGAGGTGGAACAACTATTTAAAGTTTTAATCAAATCCATTTAGTAATAACTGAGATATAGCAAAATACAACAAAATTAACCTTAAATTCTAAGTAAAAGGGGACATAATTCATGAAAACTTGGTGTCAGAGTTATGCACCTTGTGTCACATGATGTGGGCACATGATGTGGGTGATGAGGTGGAACATCTATTTTAAGTTTGAATCAAATCCATTCAGTAGTAACTGAGATAAAGTGAAAATACATCAAAATCAACCTTAAATTCTAAGTAAAAAGGGGCATAATTCATAAAAAAAACTGGTGTCAGAGTTATGCACCTTGTGTCACATGATGTGGGTGATGAGGTGGAACATCTATTTTAAGTTTGAATCAAATCCATTTAGTAATAACTGAGATATAGTGAAAATACAACAAAATTAACCTTAAATTCTAAGTAAAAGGGGACATAATTCATGAAAACTTGGTGTCAAGAGTTATGCACTTTGTGTCACATGATGTGGGTGATAAGGTGGAACATGTATTTTAAGTTTGAATCAAATCCATTTGGTAATAACTGAGATAATAGATTTCGGGACGCGACGGGACGGGACGGGACGCGACAAAACTGACTCCTATATACCCCCCTCAAACATGTTTGGTGGGGGTATAATAACTGAGTTAGAGTGAAAGTGCATCAAAACTTTAACCTGAAACTGTAAGTAAAAAGGGGGATAATTCATGAAATAATGGTGCAAGAGTTATGGCCCTTGTGTCATATGATGTGAGTGATGATGCTGAACAACTATTTTAAGTCTGAATCAAATCCATTTAGTATCCATTTAGTATTAACTGTGATAGAGTGAAAGTGCACCAAAACTTTAACCTGAAATACTAAGTAAAAAGGGGGTATAATTCATGAAATAATGGTGCAAGAGTTATGGTCCTTATGTCATATGATGTGGGTGATGATGAGGAACAACTATTTTAAGTTTCAATCAAATCCACACAGTAATAATTGAGATAAAGTGAAAGTGCACCAAAACTTTAACGTGAAATTCTAAGTAAATGGGGGGATAATTCATGAAATATTGGTGCCAGAGTTATGGCCCTTGTGCCATATGATGTGGGTGATGATGGGGAACAACTCTTTTAAGTTTGAAGTAAAACTATCAAGTAATAACAAAGAAAAAGAGAAAGTGCATGGAAACTTTAACCAAAGTGCAGACGCGGAACGACGCCGACGCCGGGTCAGTAGGATAGCTCTCCATACTTCGTATAGTCGAGCTAAAAATGTAAAATATCAATTAAAATGAATGGATAAAGTGATACGAGTTATGTCAGGTCTTATATTTAGGACTAGAAATATGATGGCCAATTTTAACCTTTTCGCTCAATTTGTGACCTTGACCTTTGACCTTCAGAGTCGGTTCAAGTGCTCTGCACATGTTCTCATCGCCATCTACTTATATTCCAAGTTTACGTCAATTTCTTTAAAGGTTTTAAAGTTATTCTCCAGACACAAATTATGACAGATGCGGGATGGACATCCGTCACATAATAAAAATGTAATACAGGCAAATTAATGACAACTAAATACAACTTTTACTAGCAATTCCCATATATACGCTGGTAATACAGTACATAATAGTACTTGATATATTGATTACCGGACCTCTAGGCACCGGGTCTAGAGGTCCGATTTACCGGACCCCTAGCCACTTCCTAGAATTTAAATATAGGGCACGGTAAAATTAATTAAGATAACAATATGCATGACATTTACCAAGAAACAAAGTGGATTTTGGCAGCATTATGCACAGAAATAAAATTCTGGTTCCCTAGCCTATGCACGCTATTTTGGTTAGAGAACCGGTTCCGGATGAATAAGTTCGCTGTCTAAGGAACCGATTCCGGTTCTGTAGCCACTGCCTTAAATCACAAGAGTCTGAAATTCTATCAATAAGACCATAGAAGTCTATCTTTACAAAAAATACCACCTATACATATAAAATAAACACCAGGAATGAAACGTCAAAAACCCAGGGTCCCCTGATGGCAATTTAGCAAGCGTAGTTAAGAAATAACACTAAAATACACCTACCACACTCGACAGCATTCAAATCTGATACACTTTACAAGAGTAATCAAACATTTTCTGAGGTTTTTTGAGATTTTCAGCTGTCGCCGAAGCCATTCGCTGACGTCACAACAATAACAACAATTACAGCGCCGGGATAAAATTAAAAAGTAGCAATTCCCGTACTGTCTTACCTTCAAATTACATAACAGACATTTTCATATTGCTCTATTCATATAAAAAAAAGTCATTGTACACCAAGTATCAAATATTACTACTGAAATTTAGATACTCCGCCGCATCGTAAAATGGATTATCCCAAGAGTAACCTCCCTTTACGGATTTTCCCAATCAAATTTTGTAAATTATCAGGGGTCACGCTGTCGATCGCCACTTGAGCCATTTGCGACAAAAAATTAAATGTGGCTCCGAAATTTTCTAATTGGCGAAAATGGCTCGAAGCTATATCTGTCTGCAAAACCACGAATATTGCCAGTTTTACGAACCAAAATGTGTGAAAAATCGATAATCTGTATAGACACAACATCCGTTATCGAATCTGTTATTGAAAGAGAGGGAGCCAATTTGCAATTTTTTTTATTTGATCAGGCAGTTAATTGGCGATAATTAGATTATTATTGAATAACAAACTGGATAATTATAATCATCATTTTGTGCACTTGATACGATTTTATGAGCAGTCGGCCGTTAGACATATTTTCTATGATTGCCGAGTGTTAGTTTGGGCAAAAACAAATAAAAATGCTTTAGACAAGCAGAAATTGTAAGTATTGAATAGCTATGATGATAGAAAAGCAATAAACATAGGTATATTATCAAATATTTAATTCCAACTTAAGTTTTCCGAATTTGTCACCCGTTTTCGCGACCGTGATTTTCGGATATTTCTGTCATTTCTGACGAGATTTTTAGTGCAATTTTAATAAAAAGCCAATAAAAGTCTACATTTAAGAGAAATATGACAACTGTTGCAAAAGAAGCTCTTATTTTGAAGTATTTTTCAAGAATAAAACATGCGAAGGCATCGAACCCCACCCACTTATAGGCAATGTGCAAAATAAGACACTGTTTTTTTTTAAAACATTTTTTTTCTTTTTTGACATCTTTATTTTAAATGTGATTTTCAGAATTTTTTTTATTAAATGGCAGATGTTTATAAAAATGATAATTTTAGAAATTAACACAAATTGATTTTCTAAACAGCTTTTTAAAGGGTTAATTACTAAGAAATATGTTATAACTACATTAATTTCTTGAGTAGTTTGAGTACTTTGGTACATATAATGTAGTCCTACAAGAACATCAATGCTATGCGCTTCGCCATTGTTGGCCTCATAATTTTATCTTCGGAAAAAGCAGTGGCTCAGAGAAAAAAATTCCCAGTGTGACCCCTGAATTATCTTTTAATTGCAAAAGGAATCTAGGGGATATTATAGACTGATAAGTATTTTATCTTTATCTCGGTGCTGTAATTGTTGTTGTTGTTGTGACGTCAGCGAATGGCTTCGGCGACAGCTGAAAATCTCAGAAAACCTCAGAAAATGTCTGATTACTCTTGTAAAGTGTATCAGATTTGAATGCTGTCGAGTGTGGTAGGTGTATTTTAGTGTTATATCTTAACTACGCTCGCTAAATTGCCATCACCCTGTGTTCCATGCGTATTTTCAGGCGACCCTGGGTTTTTGACATTTCTTTCCTGGTGTTTATTTTATATGTATAGGGGGTATTTTTTGTAAAGATAGACTTCTATGGTTTTATTGATAGAATTTCAGACTCCTGTGCTTAAATATATTATGAAAAATTAACATAAGCTATTCTATAACATACAATTTATTCAAAATGTTCTTATGCATGTGTACTAAGTCTTATACTTGCATAAGACGAAAAATATAATCACACTGCCCCTCCCTTTCCAAGACCGGTAGGCCTAAAGTACGAAAATAAGGTTATTTTCGCGAAAATAAGCAACATATTTTTTATTTCTTTATTTTTTTAAATTCTTTCTTTGGTTTCTTAGAGACTATATTAGTATATGCTTCCATACGAAAAATGAGCGATTTTTATCTAATAATAAAGAAATAATCATCATTTATATGCAAACCGCACTGTTTTTACTTACGAAAATAACCGTAATAATTGCGAAAATAAGGCATATATTTTATATCAGTTCTTTTTTCTAAATTCTTTTTTTAGTTTCTTAAAGACTATATTAGCACATTCCTCCATACGAAAAATGAGTGATTTTTATCCAATAATAAAGAAATAATCATCATTTATATGCCAACAGCGCTGATTTTACTTACGAAAATAACCGAAAAAAATGCGAAAATAAGCTATTTCTTTTATGTTAGTTTATTTTTTAGATATTTTTCTTTAACTTTCGTAAAGACTATAACAATACATGCCCCCATACGGAAAATGATTAATTTGAATCTTATAATAACGAAATAGTAAGCATTTATGTGTCAGCCGCACTGATTTCAATTACGAAAATAACCGTAATAAATGCGAAAATAAGGCATATATTTTATATCAGTTCTTTTTTCTAAATTCTTTTTTTTTGGTTTCTTAAAGACTATATTAGCACATTCCTCCATATGAAAAATGAGTGATTTTGATCCAATAATAAAGAAATAATCATCATTTATATGCCAACAGCGTTGATTTTACTTACGAAAATAACCGAAATAAATGCGAAAATAAGCGATTTCTTTTATGTTAGTTTATTTTTTAGATATTTTTCTTTAACTTTCTTAAAGACTATAACAATACATGCCCCCATACGGAAAATGATTAATCTGAATCTTATAATAACGAAATAGTAAGCATTTATGTGTCAGCCGCACTGATTTCAATTATGAAAATAACCGTAATAAATGCGAAAATAAGGCATATATTTTATATCAGTTCTTTTTTCTAAATTCTTTTTTTTTAGTTTCTTAAAGACTATATTAGCACATTCCTCCATATGAAAAATGAGTGATTTTTATCCAATAATAAAGAAATAATCATCAATTATATGCCAACAGCGCTGATTTTACTTACGAAAATAACCAAAATAAATGCGAAAATAAGCTATTTCTTTTATATCTGTTTATTTTTTAGATATTTTTCTTTAACTTTCTTAAAGACTATAACAATACATGCCCCCATACGGAAAATGATTGATTTGAATCTTATAATAACGAAATAGTAAGCATTTATGTGTCAGCCGCACTGATTTCAATTATGATAATAGCAGTAATAATTGCGAAAATAAGCCATATCGTTTAAACTTTTTTTTAAAAATATCTTCTTTTACTTTCATAAAGACTATAACAGTTAATGCCTCTATGTGAAAAATCAATCATTTTTATCTTTTAGTGAGAATAACGGGAATTATTAATGAAAATAACGGCAAATGTGTATTAGATTACGGGGATTTTAACTATTAAAATAACTTTAATAAAGTTACATATTTTAAATCTCTTTTTATTATTTTTTTTTTATGAATGATACATGCATCTCATTTCAGTGGGTTTCATCCAAATATAAATATTTGTAATGTTATTCAAAGTAGTTTATGATGTTAATATTTACAATCATAAACAGGAAAACGTTATATATATATATTTATATTTGCAGAGAGATGCAGGTTTTGCATTTTAATAAACGGGAATAAGAATTACATTGTACTTTTTTTGGGTGAAATTTCCGTAAAATACATAGAAAAATAGTTTATATCATACAAAATAACGATTTATGTCTCTTTGAAATAATATGGTATATAATAATACTTCTCTCCATTGTTCCCTTTAATTGCTACTACAAACAACATATCACTTTTGATTGGATTATCACACCTTGATTAATTGTTTGTTTATATAAAGCATGTGTATATTATCTGCAATGCGCATTGCAATTAACAATCAATCAAGCGATTGTGCTGACATTGGGTAACGCTTTGGTGTATATACTTCAAAGAAAAGTACGACTATTATGAAAATATTTCTTTCTTCATATAATCGATCTCTATCTTATCATTAGTCTACCAAAATTCAGTAACTTATTTTCGCATATAAAACGTTATTTTCGTTACGATTTGAGGTATGTTAATAAATTTCGCTAATTATTTCATAAAATTGTTGGACTAAAATCATTAATTTTCGCTTCATAAGTGTCTTATGTTCGTACCTATATAATAATATAAATTCAAGTTGAATTAGATAAAAAAATAAATAAAATATAGCTTTTTTCGCATATAAAAGGTTATTTTCGCAAGCAATTTTGACGCATGTTAATTAAAGTCGTTAATTATTGGACTAAAATCATTTAATTTTGCTTTATAAGTGTCTTATGATCGTCTATATATAATGATATAAATTAAAATTGAATTAGATAAAAAAAATAAAATATAGCTTATTTTCGCATATAAAAAGTTATTTTCGCAAGCGATTTTGACGCATGTTAATTAAAATCGCTAATTATTTCCTAATTATTGGACTAAAATCACTTAATTTTGCTTTATTAGTGTCTAATGATCGTATCTTTATGATGATATAAACTAAAGTTCATTTAGGTAATAAATAAATAAAATATAGCTTATTTTCGCACATAAAAAGTTATTTTCGCAAACGATTTTGACGCATGTTAATTAAGGAGGTAGGTTACCTTCAATTTTGTATGTGCGCATGTCCAACCGGAAGCTAACGTGACGATTTACGACGACGTTTACGACAAATTAAATGTGTTTGTATATTCATTCTCCTGAAAACAAATCATGAACCTGCCTCCAGTCTGATACTTTATGGTTTAATAATGCAGAAATAATGAATCAACTGCTGCAGAAACGCTTCAAAACAATGTTGCTATAAAATGACGTCATTGGCGTCATGACGTTACGTGTCAGTTACCGCGCAAAATTAATAGCTTTTATCTTGAAAGTACGTAATTCTGTGCATTTTCTTTATTTTAACTTTAATCTTCAAATAACAAATATTTGCTGAAATATTTGTTAAGAATCTTTTGCTCTGAATAATCATCAACATTTTGCTTCTTTTATGTAGTTATATTGAAACGTTATGCGGATTGTAAGAAAATGGATGATGGTAACCAATGTTATCTGGAATATAGTTGGATGAAAGGTTACTTGTAACGGCCATTTTCAAATAAAAAATCTAGCAGTTTGATTTGTAATACCTATTTTTCAGGTTCCGTTGATAATTTGTTACTTATATACTAAAATAAGATCTAAAACTGTTCAAATTTCAGTAGAAAAATGTGGTTCCTTAAATTTAATTGATGTTACCATGGAAACGAAGCCCGTGACCTATGTATCTAAATGTAAAATTCAAAAGCGTTGACACTGGTCTATTTAAGAAACACAACTTTGGCTTTTTATTTTCATTTCAACAATATCCATTAGAATAATATCAACATGCTGAACGATTTTTCCATGAAAAATGCCAGGCGAGGGGTACTGCCGTATGTATTCTAAGCTGTGAAATTTGTTTGAATCAATGCAAATAACAAGAAAATATAACTTACGTTAGAAATAATATGTTTTAAAGCTACATTAACTAGAAAGATAATCTTATTCAATATTTTTTATAAGAAATTACGACAAAAAGCAAGATATAAGCTATTTTAAACATCTCTGTTGCCATGGTTACTGTAAACTTTAAGAAAAATAGGGTACCATGTAAAGTGCATGGTATTTTGCTTATAATATTTCCCAAATATTCCATGTTAGTCATTAACAGAATGCCACTTAGGCCGTCGAAAACGCCTATTTTTATACATAGTTGTTTAAAAATGAGAGAAAATGCGTTACCATGGAAACACGAGCCCCGCGACATATGCATTTAAAGCTTATATTAGAAAGCTAACGTGCATCCTAGTAAAATTATCAATTATGCAGACTTCTACGGATATCAATGAAACTAAAATACACTGAAAAGTGTTAAATATCCGTATTTTCCTTCTTCTTTTAATATGAAATATCTTTAGAGGGTCATGTTCTTCAATCCTAGATAAAAATTGAATTTGAAGGGACAGAGACAAACGAAATTGAGATTGTAGCAGGTCAAACTCCATATTACACGAAATGCAAAAAAATGCTGCGGCTCAACTAACTTGAATTTAACCTTGTAACAAGGTAACCTACCTCCTTAAAATCCCTAATAATTTCCTAATTGTTGGACTAAAATCGTTTAGAGTCAGTGTACCCGGTTTCGCACACATTTCCTAAGAATACCTTCCTTTCTAACCAAAAGTGATTAAATTTGAGTTTACCTGTATATGTCTAAATAAACACATTTATTTCGGTTTGAAACAAGTTACTTTCATTTCCCACTACAATGACGCCATACCTCTTAGTGTACTTGATTTGGATAACATATTTTGACCAGTTGTTGCATTTAAGCGTACCCGGTTTCGCACACCCTGCTATTTATAGAATTCAGTGATAACAATGCAGTTACTCAACAGACAAATATCAATTAACTATTTAACCATTTATCTAATTCAATTTAAACATATATTTTCCAATAAAACATCTGAAAGTGAAATTTAAAAGCAGTTATGAAAGTGGAAGCTAGGTACCAGTCCCTGTTTTTACTTCTAAAAGCAGAAAAAGCTAAAACAACTGAATACATGAAACAAAAATAAAACAACAGAAGCTGTTGAATCACAAAAGACCCCCACAAGTCTAATTATTCGCTTAAGTTCTCTGTTTTAATAAAAACATAAAGCAAACAATCAAGTTGAAGCCATTTTGCAGGTTGGGGGAACTTCAATAACTGTTGAAATATTTTTTCATTTAGGTAAAGCAGTTGGTAAATTCTTACCTGTATGATGGAATAGTTATTTTTCAATTTATTTTGCACCTTTTTGTTGTTGGCATAGCCATTTTTTTCATAAAATTTAATATTTTTCAGCCCGCCTATTGGCCTCCATTCATATTGTTATTGTTTTCGTCTGCACTTACCAGAACGAGGCTCCAGTGGGGAAGGACCCCTTGTGTCAAACTATGTAGGGAATAACTCAGTTTCGTGAAATGATAACGGAGAATTGTTGAATTTTCTGCTTTATTCTCACAAAGTACATGAATTTACTGGGTGTGCGAAACCGCGTACAGTGCGAAACCGGGTACACTGACTCTAGTTTTGTTTTATAAGTGTCAAATGATCGTCTCTATATAATGATATGAAATAAATTTTAATTAGATATATAATAAAAAATATATGGCTTATTTTCGTAAAAAAATCTTATTTTCGCACTTTAGGCCTACCCTTCCAAGACAATAGAACTGAAAGTTGAATATGAAACAAGGAAAGAAAAAAAGTCGATACTTCAATGTATTCATTCCAACTCTTGATGTATGTATATGTCAGAAAAAGTTTTAAATATACATTTATTTAATATTAACTTCATTTTCATTTCGTCACAGATGTCAAAATGTGTGACGAAAACAAAACAAGAAAAAACAGTGGCATAACAACAGAACTGTGTTGTCGATTTTTATTTTAACCCCAAATAATTTCACAAAATTAAATTGCTTAAAACGTCTATTTATTCTTATACAAAATTTTTATTAAGATTTCAAAAAACAAAGCACCTTTTGGACGTCGACTGGCTGCTTTTTCCGTCTCAGGACCTGGAGTTCCTGGTGTACCGTTCGCCATTTTGAAATATTTTGGCGTATCGTGAGAATGAAAAATATGTGAGAATTGCAAGAGGCTTGCTACACTGAATTCTTTCAGCATACGGGTTAAAAATATTATATCTACACAAGGATGCTTGCCTGTTCTTAAACGCAATTTGAGTATTTTGGCCTATTCGTTTCAATTTTGGCTTTTGCCTGGTGAATAGTTTCATTGTAACAGTTAAAAATCTTCATCATCATCATCATCAGTAATCGCCTCACTCTAAAAGAGTATACTTGCGATTTCATTAAAATACTGTACATGTGCAGCCGCAAGGGACAACTATTTACATCTAAAAGGTAAAAGTCTCTCTTTGTACACAGTTTAAAAACTGATAAAACAAAGATGTGTTGATATTTCCTAGAACAACCGTAAAGCCCTATAGCGTAGGCTGATTTATGGCACATTGAGACAGGCGGTTCCTTGGAGGGAAGAAGCTGTGTTGGTAGGCAGATTTGCTACAGGAGATTTGGTTGTACTGTTGGTTATGGATTCAGGCTGATCTTGATTGCCGTAGAGGAGAGTCAGGAATAATGGCGAAAAGATTATGCCTAACTTGTACAACATGGTTACTCTGGACATATTGCGTCTGTGCTGAAGTGTGTCCCACTGGAGTTCATGAAATATATTTGAGACTGAACTTGCTCGTTGGTAGTCATTGAAAAGCGAACTTTGAGTCTTTGCCTTACATGAATCATATTAAGAATTGTTTTCTTAGAATTTAAACATGTAAATGTGCATGTATTATATTAGTACGCATGCATGATTTTCAAGGAGATTTTTGTATGCATTTCTAGAAATGTATACCCATAGGCATACCCATAGGCTGTCAGTTTGGAAGATATTCTATAGTGTTTACCTGACAGACAAGAAATCCATGACCTGTACTTTTCTTGGTGTTTTGGTCATTTAAGAACATAAGGCTAGTAATTCTTTTTTTAAAATGGCCTGGCTATGTGTTACAGCTCTCATGCAGAAGATTGTTAATTTTATATAGAACATATAGCAAATTTAGTTATTACTCAGTGTACAGCCATATATGTGCGTGCATCTACATATTTACATGTGCATACTATTTTAAAATGTGCATGCACGAACAATGCACTTTCAAACAGAACACACTATAAAAACACTGACAACTTCAGCAAACAATCAACAATATATCCCAGGACACTCTCCAGGCAGTGCATGGATACTTGGTGTTGATCAGTCACTACGCGCTATTGATTGCTTCCAGATACTCTCTCCTAGCTGGATGCCTTTAAGCTTTCTGATAGTTCTCTTTCTCTCGCCTTCAGCGATGCCCATGGTGCTTAACATCTTCCAAAATGAGTGTGTGCAGTTTGGAGGCACCACATGGAATAGTCACGCCAAACACCCAAGTTTTCAGTAGCGTTCATCAAGCACATAATACTTGACAAGTTCCTGCTGAAATCGCATCGAAATTCCAAGGGGAGTGTCAAATTGATCGTCATATTTAACTTTACGGGCAAAGACCACCAATTAAAAAAAGTACACGGGAACTAACAATAAGGTATGACTAAATCCGTTCTGATTTCATGGCTATGTAAACGAATCCAAATTAAGGTGATTATTTTTTTCTCAAAATTTAAACATTGTAGAAAATATTTCCTATAGCCTATTCAGTTAAAATCTCTTTTGCCCACTATGACGGGGGTGGGGTGGGTGGGAGGCGGGGGTCATTTGATTCACGCGAACAATACTCATACAAAGTAACATGTCTGTGCGATGTCTGTGAAGATTAGTGCGTTATATACGGAAATATGTTTTGTCATAAAATGTGCATTTAAAATTGTTTCTGCCAAGTCTACTATTATGTTATTGAAATTAACACCTTTTTTCGCGCTTTATTTTGTTTTTATTTGGTTTAACCGATACAATCATAGATCATAAGGCGACTTTCAAGTTTTTGATGGTGGAGGAAGACCCGCCTTTTCTCGAAAACTGGACATGAAAATAAATGTCGGAAATGAAAGCTGTTGACAACTAGAATCGTCGTATATTCGAACACTTAAGTTTTCTTTTGACAACTATATACAAACAAAGGCTGAGGATGTGTATGTACATACAGGATTCAATAAATTTGAGAATCATAATAAAAAAAGTCAGTGCAACTGGTAAATTGATTTGTGTTGGCACCTCTGATTAGGCCCCTTATCCGTCATCCAGGGACGTTTTTATAGCTAGACTGACCAACACGTCTAAAGAAAACAATAAAACTTTGATCGTAATAAATGAAACTATTGTTTGTAGAAATGTTGTTGTCGTCTTTCAAACTGTA
Organism: Mercenaria mercenaria; assembly: GCF_021730395.1. NCBI lineage: Eukaryota > Metazoa > Mollusca > Bivalvia > Venerida > Veneridae > Mercenaria > Mercenaria mercenaria. The sequence continues at coordinate 64,147,655 of NC_069377.1, read as the reverse complement.
AGAGGCAAAGGACTACCCATTTAAAACATATATGTTATATTAGAGCATATAACTGTAGCATCAAGCATCAGGCGTCAGACTTTTCTTTTTTCCTTACTCTGTGTGTCAGTTGCTGGTATTTCTATATTTATATGTACATGATTGAAGATAACAGATAAAGTATAAATCGTCTCAATTTTGGTTAAATGTTTATAAATTGAACATATTTGTAGAGTAATATTATTCTATTCGGGTCTTAATATAAAACATATATATAGCATCACATATTCAAAGTATGTTTGGCATTAACAGTTAACAACATAACAGTCGGTATAGTCACTATCATGCATTGAAAATACAGCTATCATTGACGTAGGAGCGTCTTCAAAGGTGGAAGCTTGGAAGGAAACTGGCAACTGTATCCAAATTTTCATTTTTACCATTTTTACAAAGCCTTCTCCCCAGCGAAAACGGAGTGTTGTGGTGAAAGGTTGAAGAGATGGGCTGGGTATTTGGAGATTCCGTTCCAACGCTTTGCGTGTATTCTCAATATTCAGCATTAAGTTATATATTTATTGGTACAGTTAAATAGTTATATACTTTATGTATTCAGTCCAGAAATTTATATACACATGTATCAAGTTTTCACGACCCCTCTGTATGTTCCACTTCTACATTACGAGGTATTGACATAAATTTAAAACAAAGACTTAAATATATTCCTTTCTTCAGTGACTGTTTAACAAGGAGAATGTCAGTTTATATATTTAACGGCACATTCATATAGATTTCAGTGCATGCTACATCAATATTTTGAAGCCGTGGGCTATCTGAATATATTTCTGAGTAAACTTATTGGCATGTCGGTGGAATATCATAAACCCGGAACATATATAAAGGACTTTTCCTTAAATACACACTCAGGAGTAAAGAAATGCAGAAAGGTAGTGGTCAGTCTATAAAGATTGCGTCGGAATTTTCCGCATTTATCTTTTCAGTTTAGGCCTATTTTACATATGGCGAATATGATGATTTGTTTGTTTGTTTTGGGTTTAACGCCGTTTTTCAACAGTATTTCAGTCATGTAAGGACGGGCAGTTAACCTAACCAGTGTTCCTGGATTCTGTACCAGTACAAACCTGCCAACTTCTCCACATAAATTATCAGAGGTGGAGGACGAATGATTTCAGACACAATGTCTTTTATCAAATCGTCATGGAGAACATACGCCCCGCCCGGGGATCAAACTCACGACCCCGCGATCCGTAGACCAACGCTCTCCCTTCTGAGCTAAGCGGGCGTGCTGCGAATGTTATGAATTACATCCTAATGTCCTATCAATACAATGTATATTTCTTTTAACTCATCAATGCGTCAGATTTATTAAACAAGTTTGTCTTTGTTTCTTTTCCAGTTTAGTCAAATGAAATGTTGCCTAAGGAAATATAATAAATGTGTAGTTTTCCGGTAAATTTTGACTTTTATTTCCCTTTTACATGTTATGATGAATGATGTATCAATCTATTGTCAATATTTAAGTTTTTAATTAATTTACGTGGGAGAATTATGTTTAAAATGAACGTTACACATACCGTGAATGTTTCAGTTTTAAAAGTACGTTATTTTTATTTTTGATTTCCGTTTTTTTTCTGCTCTTAACAGGGATGTCTTAGTTTGGACAGTGTAGTGCAAAACCAAAGTGTTTTAAACATATTTCAACAGTTTTTTAAATCCTAAAAGGACCTTTTCAGTAGTTATAGAAACATAAGTCAACATTTATCCTTTATCAGAGTTACATTTTAAAACTGGCCTAAAGACTCAATTTTATTTCACTGTACCCATATAAAGAGACTAAGTGTGACTTTGAATGAAATGTCCCCACACACCACCTTTAATACAAAAATATGTTAAAAGTGAAAAAAAAAGAACAAACAAGATTACAGGCCTTTAAGCTGCACCCTTTAACTGTCCGTTAGTGAAAAAAAAAAACATTATATAGATTTTTTTGAATGCCCTAAAATTATCAACAGGATGGTATTTTAAGCAAAATGAGCAGAAAAAACAACACTTTTTTTTTTTTTAATTTTCGACTTCTTCCCTAGACATTTATACTCGAGAAAGGATTTACAATTTTTGCGATTAATCTTATACGTATCGTCGCTTGCATACCAAGGGTATTTCTGCGATCATTTTTGGGGCGATGAAGGGGTATATATACAAAAAAAAAATATTCTCTACTTTTCAGAAGTTTAATGTTTAAACTTTCTGTTTGGAATTATGTTAGGCCTGTCTTGGACATTCGCTTTCCCGGTAATTTTGGAGAGTCAGACGTATCCCTCTTGCATAAGCGGAGCAATAAATAGAATAGAAGTTTTAAACATTTACAAGAAAGACTAAATCAAAATATGTGAGCTCTATCAATAATGATACGGATGACTGGTTAAAATATAAAAAACATTATTAATTATATGACTGGTTGAAAAAACGTCCGTACGTTTTTACAAATTATTACTGAACACTGCATGATAATATATAAAAGACTATACGAAGAGAGATGGCTCGAAACGGTTGCATTCTTTTCCGAAATATATAGCATATTCTGGCTATCGTTTTGTAGTCAACAAAACCTTTAAATTCCGACTTAAACCGGACATATTGCATACCTTTTATTGTTACTAAAATGTTTTTAAAACATATTTTGCTTGGAAAGGATCTTAGGGAAACTGGACTTCAGGCCGTTGAGTACTAGTTTGGCAAGTAACTACAAAAATTGGGAACAAACAAATTTATAAAATCGTCATAATCATTTTATTGCACATTTTAGAATATATTTCTCGACAACAACATCTGTAACATTAATTTACACTACGATGTACACATATCACTATAGCACTTCTGGTTCAAAAACCAAGTATTTACATAATAAAAGGACAGAGAATATTTTACACAAAGGAGAAATTACAGTTAGAGATTTAAGGAAGAAGGAATAAGATTGAATTAGACAACACATTTACGAACTGTGTGCATGAAATAACATAGCAATTGTTGCATTTATATCATAAATTCACTGAACTTCGTAATATTCAGCTATGCTCAAAGTGTCGTTTTCCATTTTATTTATTAATGAGTTACAGTCTGATTTCAAACAATTATCTCTTTTTCATCTTCGCTTCCTAGAGAACTAAGACCTTCATCAGAAAATTCATCCCAAAGTTTAGTTTTCATAAAACTTTCCATTTCGTCATCTTCACTGACTTCCCGATTTTCATTAAAAATAGCTTTTACAATGTCAGAGACGCTGCTTACATTATGCACGATGTTCTCGCTCGCTGTACTTATAGAACTAATGTCACTGGGATCAGCGAGTAAAGAATCTTCCTCACTTAGACTATAGTCCACAAGTTTGCCTACGCATGCAGTGTTAAGGTCGACTTCATGTTGACCAAGAGTACTGTCCTCTCGAGACGTTTCGTAGTTGAGACTAACATGTGGTTCTCTATAACCATGGTTGATTTCAGATACGTCCGAGATAAATGCCGTATCAAAGTTTAAAATCTCGTCCTCCTGCCCGGAATCACTGCTTGTGTCGTAGTCTTGGAAAGTTAAAGATGTCTGTGAACTTTTACGTTTTGGTTTGGCTGTTTTGTTCTCAGAACCAGTTATCTGACGCTGCGTAGAATATTCCGAATTTGTTTCTGCGCCGTCACCTCGTTCCCGGAATCTAGAATCACGGAATTTGTAACCAGGTGAGCGGTATGTAATGTAGTCAGCGAAATATTTCTGTAACAATGCTTCCTTTCCCTCCTTCTGGTTCATTCTGGCAATTTTTGTAGCAATATCATTAGCAAGTTTGTCGTGACGTTTTATTGTCCTACTCTGTTCTTTTGCAGCTTTAAGGTTTGGCGTCGTGTGGATTTCAGTTCCGAGGTTATTAAGTCTTTTTGCAGTCAAGTCAGCTACAGAACAAGTTTTTGTTTTAAGTGATTTTCTAACAGCATATTTCACATCATTAACATTATTCTGTATTGTGCTAGTTACATCTTTACTACGTACAAGTTCGAAATCATCAGATTGTCCTGTCATGTTTCTGCTCATTTCCATTTGGCTTGCAGACGACAGTTTGTTTATTTCTTCTGCCGACACAGCCCCACAGAAATTTAAAAATCCTTTCATATTACTTTTGTCCACATGAGAAATAAATTCATCCATGCTGCTGTCAGAGTCGTTGAAATATATTTCCTTCACAAACTCGTTGTCAGCGTCATGTTTGTTTAGCCTTGTTTTATGTGAATGGACAAGTCCTGCCAGTTTTTCAACGTTTTCATATTTATTAGTTGATCTCTGTCTGTTTGTCAATTTCCTGCGCTTCGCTTCTGACATTTTTGGTGCGACAAACGCTGTGTTCACTTTGCGGAATATAAACTCGTAGTCAGCGTCCATTCCCCACGACCTCATCACCTTTAGCACGCGACTTTTGGCAGGAAGCAGACGTTCAATACCTCGGGAAGACTCGTAGATTCCGAAAGCCTCCGGAGTTCCATTTTCCTTGCCTTCTTCTGTTTTCTTCAAGACCATTTTGATGACATCACCACATGTTGTGTACTTCGAGACTCCCTTCACATATTTGAGGTTTCCATCTATTTTCATTGGGACATCAATGTATTTTCTCCTTGTATGAGACATCTGAAAATACAAAATTAAAGCACAAATAAGTACGAGCAAAGCATAAGTATGAAAGTGCAAAGAACACGGCCGTAGTCTGACCGCAACTGTACGAAAACGGCATCATAGTTATATTAATATATAAGTGAAAACTGGTTTATGTTATGCATTATTAGTACTTCGAGGAAGAATGATGTTGTATGAACTTGCAAAATGAAGTTATGTTTAGTCAAAAAACATAATTTATATGCTGAGCTATATATGACTGACTTACCACAAACGACTGAACATAGGAAAACATTTTAGTCCGACTTTAACACTTATAAGTAAACATTGATAATGAATTCAAATGGAAGTTGTTAGGTATTTATATGAAATTCTACAGCGATCGTAAAATGATTTGAAAAAAATAGATAATGAGTTTTTAAAAGATAAACCCATAATTTTGATGTAAATGAAAAGAAAAATGAATGTTTTCATCATAGATGTTCTAATTATTCCCGCCCAGAGACAAGCAAAACCTTTGTCGGTGTGATACTTCAAAGAGTTATCAATGTGCCGAAATATCTTGATATTGTTTCTTACATGCAGATTATAATTTTTGATAAAATTTATCTAATAATAACATTGTATGATATCATCATTACTTCCTTTTAACATTTATCATAATCTGATTAAAATTGTAAGAATTTTCTAGATAACATCAGGATAACAATAGAACGTGATAATGAAGTCGTAATTCTGTTTACAATTTTGTGACAGTATGTTTTACACTTATTTAAACTTAAATTCTACAAGTCAAACGATTGGGAACAATTTAAAATAATATTTAAAGAATCTGAAAGAAAAAATCAGGAGATATGATTAAATTAAAAATCGACTCCAAGGCATTTGATTCAACTTCTCTAAACAACCGACAAAATACTGGTCACAATTGTCGCACGTATAAAAAATGATATAATTACTTGATAAAACGTGAAATGCCTAATTCGGATAGGATAAATAATTTAAAGGTCCATTACTAAGGGAAAGTGAGTTGGCAATTTTTTTCATAGCCAGTGCATAGACTTCTGCAAGACACTAAATAATGAAGAGTGGCAGGTCAAAATTTACAGAAGGTCTTTGGAACTCAAAGAAATGTATGTGTATTATGTTGAAATTTCAATGAATCGACAGAATGACCCCCCAGGTCTTTTTAACTTTCTTCATACTTCATAGAAAAATAATTGTACATATACTGCGATTTATTTCGAATTTCTACATACCAACTTTCATTTTCCAATAAAATGAAATAATTTCTGTGCTTTTTAAAAGAAATTAAAATGTTCACTTTCCTTAGTATTGGACCTTTAAACACTGTAAAACATGCTCAAGCTTACAACCAAACAGTCGAAATTATAAATGCAGTCGCCGGTGACCAGCCCTTGTTCATTGTAAATTTAAATATATTGGTCTTTAAATCAGAAGCATTTGAAAGAATTTGTAAGGTGTTATTACCATAAAGTGAAATGTAATTAAATTTATGACCTCTTTAAATCAGTCTCTACTGCCCCGTGTAGCTGTACCATTTCTACCTATTTACGCCAGCATTGCATGAATAATCTTATTTGACCATAACTTTAATGTTTAAGTACGCATAATGACATAAAACCCTAGTTTTAAGGTTTTTATTTCTTCCTCAGTGAGCCTTTAAATTATTTTTGTGGATACTTTATTACTCACCAAAGACAACCTGTAAGATCGTCCTGATAAGGACATAAATTACAAAAAGTCAGCGGCGAAGAAATATAGGCTTAATGTGTTCCCTTAACATGAGATTTAACATGTTGAATGGTTTGAAAATAACAATTTAGAACATACATTTATTTGCGTAACCGGAGTAATAAAACTCAAAGAAAACACATAAAATAGATAAATCACACAGTAAAACAGTGAAGGACAAGCGACTCGAGTAAATTGTCATTTTTCATATCTGTCAAAGGAAAATAGTCTTAATAATATTTTGTAATAAGAATTGTCATCGGACGCCAGCCTGGCTTCATATTTTGTAATGATTAATGTTTTCTAACGCTGAAGTACCTGTTGAATTGTTGCAACAGTGAAAAAATTAGAACCTTTATGAAAAACGTGACTACTACAGAGAATTGTGATATTGAAGACGAATTTCATTTTATCTGTATCTGTCCTTGTTTTGCTGATCTTAGAAAGAATTATATTAAGAAATATTATTACCATAGACCATCTATGTTTAAGTTTATAGAACTAATGGAAAGTACAAATAAGACTATATTAAGAAATTCAGCAAGGTATCTTAACGTCGCATCAACTTAGACGTTCTCTAATAAATGTTGAAACATAATTTATGTTCATCCTCTGCATATATTAATTGATATTATGTATAAATAATTTGTCTTGTAATACGTGATTTTTACGTTTTATTATTATTGTATACACTTTGTGTATTTGATTATGACGATGTACTGTCTAATAAAATATATGTTCTGTTCTGTTCTGTTCTGTTCTATAGATATCTAAAATTTGAATATATGTATATATTTGAATATACAAGAAAATATTATTGAACTAAAATATCTAAAGATGCTAAAATGCTTTACATTACAAATAACGATATGATACCAAACTAAATTAAAAATTTGTGTTTTTCAGACAATATTCAGTTCTGTTCTGTTCTATTTGATCCGATGATCAAATGACTTTGATTTTTACTATCGAAACATTTGCTCGAACTTAACATTTGACCTTCACACAATATTTCCTTCTTTATCAATAACTGCTTTATAATGGTAATGGAAATGATCATGAGTTCAGAAGGACTGAAACGTTTTCTGATATATCAACTTAGTTTGCACGTGTGACAGACTGAAAATACTTCAACCCTGACCGATAGTCGAACTCGATACCTCTTACACCTAAGGTGGACACTCAATCATGTTGCTATAACTGTTTCAAGCTTCAAGTTTATTTATTAAATCCATTAACCTCAACAGTCCAAAACATGTATGACGACCAGTTAAAAATTGCATATATTTAACACATATATTTCATACATTGCATTTAGTATATCAATAACAAAATGTTATATACTAATGCTTAATTAAGACTTTAAGAAAGCAATTAAAGTAACAGGAAAATACATGATTTTGATACGAGACTAGAAAACCAGCTCATACAGCTATAGGTAGTACAAGTGCACCCTTACACTGTACATTACTATGTCTTGTTATACATGCATTTTCACTTTTGTATTGAATTGATCCGTTAACTTTTACCAGGTTCGACCTACGAAATAAAGATACAAGAAAAAAAATGATTATACAAAAGTTAGAATTAAAAGTTCATATCTCATTATATCCCACAGGAAGTATCTTTTACAATTATGACCAGTGGCAGAATGACTAACGCTGGGACTACCGCACAGAAAAGATGGTTTGAATGCGTGTCATAACTGACTTGTTCATATAATTACCTTAGTCATCCTTAAAACAAAAATATCATTCACTTATCAATGTATGCTTCATTGAGGACACGAAAAGATACAAAGTATGAATTAAACATGAACACCCCGTGACAAAAAAAAATTGTTGGTACAGAAAAAAGTGTATCAATCATCTGTTTAACAAAACAAGCTTACTTTTCAACAAGCATTTTACTATATGTATAATTTTATAGCTTTAATTCCATATTTTACTTGCTGCAGAAGTTTTAACTATTTCTGCCAAATTCTTCTAACGGTAAGTAAAACTGTGTGCATTAAAATTTGGTGAGAAGACACATCATTAAACTTAAAGAAATATTCAGTGTAAAAACAATCTATCCAGTTTGTACAAGAAAAGAGAAAAAAAAATTGTACTTTTGTTTTATAATTCTGTTACTTGAAGTATTTTTTTTGTATTTATATACATTTAGAAACCCTTTTACCAGAGTATATTTCATCCAATATATAACTTTTAATTGTCGTCTGCACCTGTATCGCTTTCACAGATTTATAGTAGTTTTAAACCGAGATTTAAACATCGTTTATCTTTCATTACAAAGTTATTAATAAATATAAATTTAAAAAGTATAAATTTTACAAGATATGAATAAAGTTTTGAAAAATGTAGACATACATACCTTTAAGTTTGAAACTAGCAATTTCCTTTATAATGGTGTCTTATGGTAACAATCTCCAAAATATGCTGTCTTCGGTTATCTTAACTGATTCGTAACACTTGTAATTGAAAAATCTAATGCTCGTTTAACTGTCATTGCAGTTTTATATCCTTGTCACGTGACGGACATTAACTTAACGTCAGGACCGTAACGCCCGCAAGGTATTATGGGTGGCCTCGCGCTGAAAATTGTCTTCTGCTTGACACGCGCTGTGACTTCCTTGACCCCCGACCAGCAGAGGCAATTTAGACAAAAATACGACTTCCTAAAAAGTAAATTTAAAGACAGAATGCCTATTTCTTTGCACAATTGCAATTAATTATCAGAATTGTGTTTATAATTAGTTAAGGTTGTGCCTATAATGAGATGATAGTGGAAATGACATGTCCAAACATTGCAGTTATTTGTTTAGGGATTAGGAAACAAGGGCCAATCGGCCCCACACCGGGGTTTATAAGTAAATATAGAATAACGTGTAGATAATCCGAATTACAAACACTTAATACTTGAGATAGGTGACCAAAATATGATATTATTTTAGAGCATTGTTGTCAGTAATCATTTGTAAGCAATTATTAGTACATAATGCAAAAGTCAGATTTCGTGGTAAAATTCAATAAGTAATTCCATATTTTTCATATTTTAACGATTTTTTTTTAAAAAAAAAAATGTGTATTAAACAGCTTATTAATTGTCATTAACTTTTACAAAGCCGCATATTTGGTAATGTCCTAAAAAAATTCTCAATATGTGTTAAGTTTCTTCTCATTTTTTATGAACCTTATTTATATTTTGAATTAAAATTCTTTCAGCACACGTAAACATAAGAGGGATGTGGATTGCGTTACAAGCGTCGCTACATTGAAGATGTTTGTTCAAGCACAATACACTCTTATAGTTTAAGATGTAATAAAATTATATCGCCTGTGAAATAGTTTTAAAAGAAAATTAAACACTTGAAAATAGGACGAATATTTGAAAATTTAATCTACAAAAAATATCTGACTCATCATGGTTAATCTTTCATTCATGACATAAAGCAATAAATACATCGTTGATATGGGAGAAAACGTAAATCACATCTTTTTAAAGCTTTAAGAACGCAAACTTGAGGGGCTTGATTAAAATAAGAGAATAATATATCCTTACATGAGGAAGAGAAATCTTTTAATTTAGTTTCTATTTATTTGATATTTTTAGTGAGGCTTATCAGGTGTTTAGCTATAGTAGTTTGTAACCTATTTTCAATTTAATATTTTTGTTTCTTTACATTTCTGAAACTAAAATTTATTACAACCATCACTGATAAAAAAAACCCCTCTATTATTAAGAGTTTAATTAAAAAGTAAGAACTACAGGAGAACAAAATCATTGTAAAAGTGACACATGATAACAGCCACGATAGTGTCATAGTGTTGTACTTGTAGTAAATCTAAAGTGCCAAAAGTGCGCTAATCGCCAGGTTCGGAGTCGAATTAAGGTCTGAACCCTGGCCTCTGGGGACAGCGATGTGTCAACGATAAACAACTTTGTTATCTATTGTATTCCTTGTGTACATACATGATAATTTCCAGGTTTTACGACTGATATCAACTTAAATTGCAATAAAGATGTTTTAATTATTTTCATTAACTCGTGTCAGGACAAAGTTCCATATTGTTAATGGTCATAATTTTTGGTTTTATCTCATCATCTTTTTTTTCACCCAATTCTAACCAATTTTGGCAAGACTTTAATTAAGTCTTGTGTTTATATGTATGTTGTCACATTTCTTATTTGGAACTTCTCCTATGTTGCATCCGATAATCTGAATATTATAGGCAAGTTCCCTAGTTCAAACACAAGTGGGGTTTGTAGATAGTTCCTGAGGTATCAAAATGTGCGCACGCCTTCTGGATCCTAGTATAGAACGATGTATAGTTGTGGTTGACAAGGACATTTTGGCGAAACCCATTACAATGTACTAACTATCAAGTTTTATGAAACTTTTCTGTCCTTTTTTCTTCGTGTTATATTTCCCCCTAAACAAGACACAGAAAGACCCAAAAATTCACCAACAGCTTTCACATATCCATAAATTACCCAACAAAACCCACGCAAATAAAATATTTAGAAGTTATTTTTCAAAAGTTGGCCATCTGGTAAATCAAAGTGAAATGCCGGTACTTTCTCAAACATTTAAAGATGTGTCGAATAATAAAACAATCATCCGCATTAAAACTTAAGGTAAAATCGGTTGTCATAATTCATTAATCTGTAACACGTATCCATAAATATTTGATTAATACTTTAATACCACACAAAGATAAAAGAATAACTACCGATACAAATCTGAGTAAGTGTAATAAGTAAGGCTTAAAATCGGAAAATCAAGTAAATCCCAGTAAACATTGTAGCAGATCAAAGTTGCTCCTAATTCCACTTAGAAACGATGTTTGCCTCTATAAAAAGTTCTATTCTACTTAGTTTGCAGACATTATTGCTACTGGTTTTGGTTTAAACATATTTCATTTTTGAATCATTTTCACAACATGAATACAGATATACAATAAGGGATTGGACAGGAAGCGTTATAAGCTTAAGGTTGTCTTCTCCCTATTACAACAATATGCATACATAGTTCATGACAGTATAAACTTTTACTAAAGAATATCTATATAGTTATATAGTGGCTATCTCTAAAGATTTCCGTAGTTGGAAATATAAGAAGAAAAAAATACAGAAATAGTAAGAAATAGACAACAAAACTAGTGGCAATTACATGCTTACTGTTGCTATCACTCGATACAGTTAAAAGGGTTTTGATATGCTATTTTTCACGTAAACTATTTCTGATATGTGTACTTCTTGTAGATCAAAATCTTTTGGATTTAACAATGTAACACTGAACAGCAGTGATATGACATTACACAATTGTATTCTTAAGTAAGAATACCTCGGGCATACAAAAAATAGTGATAAGGAGTTTCTACATCCCCGCAGTCACAATTTGGAGACTCAATAATGTTTTTGGCATAGAAAGCTGCATTGCGTATGTAGCCTTGTATGAAGTATTTAATTTTTTGTTACTCCTATCAAAAGTACTTTAGAACAGTGGGAATATCATTATCTAACATACACTTAAAGGATGCTAAAGAACAAGCATTACGTATTTCATCTGGAAGCGCATTGAAGTCCCTTATGACTGACTGATAGAAGGAATGAATTGTAAAAAAATGCAGTTTGTGTGAATATAGTCTGAATATTTTTAGCATTTCTAAGGGTGTACCTGCGGTCTCTTCCTACATTAGATGGAACAAGATCTGAAAGATAGGATGGTGTGAGATTATTTTTCATTTTACTGAACAGAACTAAATTATACTTTTTCCTTCTGTTAGCAAGGGGTTTCGTTGTTCCAGTTACTAGTCTTACTGCTTCATGTTGAATTGTTTCAATTTCTTGTTTTTCATTTTGTGTGCAATTGCCAAAATGAACGTCGCCATATTCAAGAAAATGTCTAATGAATGATTTGTAGATTACCTCAAGAGAATTTCTGTCCACCTGAAATTTTAACTTTTTCATAACATTTATTCCCAGCTAGGCTTTCTTTGTTATGTAGTCAATTTGTGAAGTCCACCTAAGATCATTGGAATAAAAATACTTAAGTGTGCTTATGATTATGGACTTTATTTGTTGACATTGCATTAATAGTGGAGGATGATAAGCTCTATTTTGTTTGCGGGATATCAATAACGACTCGGTTTTAGAAGGGTTAAAGTTCACTAGCAATCTTGATGCCCAGTTTGAAATTGTCTGAAGATCGGAATTTAAGATAGCAGAAACAGTATTTGGATTTTCATCTACAGTTGAAAGGCTCGTATGATCTGCAAATAATCTTATATGAGCTTGAATATCTAGGACTTTGTCATTGATGTAGATGAGAAATATGAGGGGCCGAGGATTTATCCTTGGGGAACCCCTGCAGTGATTACCTTTTGAGCTGAATTCAAGCCAGTGAGTATAGCACTTTGTCTGCGATTATGCAGGTATGAAGAATACCAGGATAATAAGGACCCAGAGATTCCAATAGACGAGACCCTTGTGCCAAACACGGTCCAATGCCTTGCTTATGTCACAAAATATAGCCCTTATCTCTTTACCAGAATCAATAGCTTGTGGGTATATGTACTGGTTTTGAGCTAAACATTTTGCGTAGGCTTGTCCAGAAAACTTTCCGGACAGTGGGGTTTCTGCCTCAAATTTGTAGAAAAGTATTACCAAGAAATGCACGTGCTCATATTGTCAGGACATACATGTGCTGTGCTTGGTTTAAGACTTATTACTCTTTGAAATCTTACAATACTTATGCTCTTGAAAACTCCTCATACAGTTTTCAAGTGATTCAAATAAATCAACAGTAATGTGTCACTATAATATGAACGATGTATAGGTTACCTTACATGCCCCAGAAAAGTTTTTATAAGATGCTGTGTGTTACCTTGATAATTCCTGTAACAGTTTTAAAGGGACTTAGCTCGAGTTTATATTAGGTATAATTATATGGATTTACGTATGTTGTCAGGATGTACTATGTGAAGTTAATGAGTTATTGCTCTGAAAATGATAAGCACATCTAAATGGATTTTAAAATGACTTCTTTAACAGAAATTTGAAATAAAGTTCATTTTCCTCATTTACAGACACAGAAATTCAGAGTTAACTTTTAATTTTCATGGGTTTATCAAGCTTCTATTACAAGTATGGTATAGAAACTAAGGAATTGTTCCAAGTGTTACATTGAACCAAAACATCGGTATTTTCTCACAGGAGAAAAGAGAGATAAAGAAAAATAATCCGAACTTAAGTGTGAAGTGTAATTTATAAATCCGTAACAACTACTAGTATCTGTAAGGAATGGATTAATACTGTATACTTAATTATTACCAGAGATCAAAAGGGTGTAGATAAAAGGACACAAAAGGTGTTTTAAATAGTTTGATATACAGATGTTCCTATAACTATCTGCATATTCATAAGGAAGCTATAAACTATCTAAGGTTTAGCAGTATATCACCAATGTCCCTCCTTTAAAAAAGAATACCATTTGTAAAGAAATAAAGATAAACAATTGATGAAAACTATGTTGAACCTAGTGATGTGAAATTTTAGCACTGGGACATTATAGCAAATGAATCAAAACAAAGATTTGTAACAGTACTTTAATAATGGTGAGTTTTTAAAGGCGCTGAACTGTCCTGAAGTGTGACCCTTTTTGGCAGTCCTTTTCCGGAGTTCAATGCATATATCTTTAAATCTACAATCGTTTTGTAGAGTAATATACATGTTTTATGTGCTCTTCAATCTTAACGAAAACAACTCTTTCGTTCTAGGTTTTGGTGTTGTTTGAATATTTTTTCAAAACCTAAACCTAACCGTTAAATCATTGTATTCATACGTGGACCAAGAAGGGCAGGGTGGAGGAGCGGTTCCGAACTGGCGCGTAGCTTTTTAAACATGCTGGGCATGTGACATTAAAATAAAAATCTAAGCCAGTTTTTAAAAATTCATTTGCTCACAATTTATGATAGTTTTTTTACGCTTTGGACATCGCTGGCGAAACCGTTAATGAATGGTATTTGAACATTTATCAAATAAACCCCGATATTTTATACAAGAGGTCACTCATTCAAGCACAATTGAATCGCAGTGCAGAAGCATATACCTAGGCCTTTATAGAAAACCCGTCTCCCCATCTCAAAATCATGGACCCGCCCAAATTGTCACAGGTTGCGCTAGTGGTACTGAGTAAAAAAATCCAGACAAATTAAGACAGTCACCAGTAAGCAAGGAAAGGCCTTTGTGCAAATCTAAATGGTATTCAAAAGTTAAGCGCATTCTACTTCGTTGACATTAAAGAAAACATGCATACATGTACTACAAGCTGCACAACACGTGTACCATTTCAGAAAGGAGGCAGGGGGTTGACACTAAGCTCTTCAGCTTGTTACCCCAAACCTGCGAAGTATTAAGCAACGAACGGCAATTCTGTAATGCTCAACACATTACAATTATATATTAAATGCATACATAAATGTGTGTATAGAAAGCAAGACAAACTTTTTTCATGTTATTTTTTTTTATTTTTGATTATTTGTAATACTTTGAACATGTAAAATTGTTGTGTTTGCTTTGACCAAGAAGATATGTTTATCGGGCAGATCTTAATTAGTTAAATCACTTAAACTATACTAAATTGACGCTCTACAGAAAATAGACAGACCAATTATTTGTGAATAGATACTTTCAAATCAGTCTTAAATATAACTATATCTTTTTGTATTACTGGTGTGCGGTCCGGCAAATATCTGTAATATTTAGTAATTTTGGTTCCGGAGCATTAGATGCAATATCTACACAGAGACCTCAAAATACTTCAAGGACACTTTTCATAAAGAGGCAGAATGACAGCAATGTCTTTTAATTCCGTCGATTTTGGTAAGAACAATATTGCTTCTTTTTCTCACGGTACCAAACGCTGATTTACATGTATAACATTTTGTTTTCATCTAAAATTCCTGAGTGCTGTTTTCACGACGTTTGTCGTCATTTTCTTATCAATTTAGACAACATGTCTCTTGCTCTCTTAGGCACACTTGACCCTTTCTTTCAAAGCTAATTGATCGGATGTGATCGTCCACTTGTCTTTCAGCATGAACAATATTGTTAGACAAGTAAAATCGAACGTTTATGTCAATTTAATATCTTCTTAACTGTGAAATTGTCATTTTCCGCGACACATTATTCTCTAGTTACACCATCAACTATCTGGTTAAGATGTTCTGGCCCAGTGTCATGACTGTGGTGGCGGAAGGTATCTTGTTACTTGGACCATCTTAACTTGGGGAATGTCACAGAGATAAGTTGATACAAGGGATAATTATAGGGTTCGTTTAACATTCTTAATGAAACTGATACAACTAATGTGTATCAACATTAAAACACACCAAGTATTTTATAAATGTATAGAAAACAGGGCTTTAAGATAGAAAGCTTTTTTGCTTATTTGTTGTTTTCATGTCGATACAATTTAGGTGATATGGCGACTGTTCAGCTTTTGAACTGGAGGTAGACCCCAGATCCCTTCCGTGCGGGTACCTGGGTAGAACCAACGTAAGCCAGTTGGATGGCGTTATTGTATGAATTAATTATACATCCCTTGCGAGGTTTCGCACTCACAGCAGTCGAACGTGTTTCAAAGTAAGCGACCTTAGTCAGTGTCAGGGAGGTCACAGAAAAAGAAATATGTCAAACTTCAACTTTTGAGTCTGTACTATTTTCGTGTAGAAACTGGAATGCAACAATACAGCTTTTCTAAATTGTTTTTAATATTTTCTGCCAAGTATGCTGAAGTAATTTGTCATTTTTCTTCAAGAATCCCGACCCTCTGCACCGCGTAAGCTTTAAATTAGTGGAGACAAAATGAACAAAATGTCTGTCATCTATAACCTCTATAAGTACAGCACCATCGGGTTGTATGCGTACCACTTGAACAGGTGTGCGTAACCATATATTTCTGTTTTGTTAAGTTTTCTTGTTAACTTATTTCTGTTTTGTTAAGTTTCCTTTCCTTAAGTTTTGTTTTTACAAAAACGTTATTTGTTTTATACAGTCATTAACTCTTACCCTGCATTACAGGAACAATTTCTAACCAGTGCAAATCATTACTAACCTGCAAAAACATGTCCGATACTGTTAAGTTTTAGACTCTAAATTTTAAATTAATCTTTCCGGCGAAAACAGTACTGTACATATTCTGAAGGATAGACAAATTTGATAATAAGCTGAAGTAGGGTAAGGGTTCATGTTGCTTCCAACAATTTCAGAAATAAAGAATAGAACGTATTTTAATATTGTTTGCTTACTGTTACCATCTTTTAAGCACCAAAGGCTCAAAGTGAGCTTTTGTGATTGTTTGGTGTCCGTCGTGTGTCCCTCCAATATTTCTAAATACAGTCTTCTTCAGAACTACTGTCCTCATTTATACAAAACTTCACAGAGGTCCCTTTCAACATTGTCAAAAGATTTAAAAGACAGGTTTCTGCCCATATATAACTTGTGCTTCAGTTACATCACGCCGACCATCTTTTTTAAAGATATTTCTTGTTTATACATGTATATTTTTTCATGGATCTATAAAACTTCTGTTTCCAGTAAAGTACAGAACTATAGACTGAAGGGTAAGGTATCAAGGAATTGTTCCTTGTGCAACACTGGTACATGTATTCTCAAATGACAATAAAAGGGATATAATCCGAAGTAAAGCGTTAGGTGCAATTTATAAATCCGTAACAGCTATTAGAAATTATTAATATCGTGTTCGTTATTATTATCATACACCCGTCCGAAGAGATTAAGGCCCCGTTTCACAAAGCCTTCACATGACAAATTTAGAACTCACCAGTAAGGTTCTTAGAATCTGAACCGAAGAAAATGAGTTAGATCGGTCAAAAAAATGCACTTTTGATACTTAAAGAAATGATGCAAGTTATGTGTTATGTTTTAAAAGTTAATACATGTAGTTATGAGGGAACGTAGGACGAAACTTTTGAACTTTTGTAAAACATGCGCCGAAAGGGTATAACTAAAAACGAACGTTAAAGCAAAATAAAAAAGGTATTTCAGATAGTCTGAAAATAGAAGTTTCTATAACCAATCTGCATCTTAAACCTGTCGGATATACATGTATATTTAGTGTGATATTAAGATGAAACTCTAAGCCACATTTTAAGAATAAGTTTGCTTGCAGTTTCTGATATTCAAGTAAGATAGCTTATTATGCTGTGGACTTGGCTGGCGGAACCATTAATGTACGGCATTTGAACATACAATGTATATAAATTAACCACTCCCGGTATTTTATACAAGGAGTCAGATATTCTTGTAGCCACTGTGCAGTATTTGGTGTTTGTCTGCTTTAAATCTGTTGAAAAAGTACGCCCTGGACATATCTAGAAACCCCGTCTCTCAAAATCAGAATCCTGGATCCCCAAAGTGTTGCTAGTCAATCTAGTGGTGCTCTAAGAACAAACATCAGAAAGTAACGAAATTTTGTTCTTTGCTTGTAATTGCCAACTTCTCCATATGAATCAGAGATGGAGAACAAATGATTTCAGACACGGTGTGTTTTATCGAACCGTTAGGGAGAACATACGTCTCGCCCGGGAATCGAACTCACGACCCAGCGATCCGTAGATCTGCGCTCTCCCTATATTGAGCTAAGCGGGCAGGATAAGCAAGGAAGATATTTAAAAGTTAAGACTGACATTAAAGACAGCATACATTACATGCACTACAAGCTGCAACACGTGTATCTTTATATAGAAAAAGAGGCAGGGGGTTGACACTAAGCTCTTCATCCTGTAATCCCACAAGTTTTGGAGTTTTAAGAAACGAACGACAATTCTGCTCAACAAATTACATGTACAACAAATATATTTTCTATATTTTTTATGAATGTTTTTCTTAAAAATATAGAATTCATACATTAAAGAGTATATGAAAATCAAGAAAAACTTTCCACACGTTTTTTTCCTGCTTTTATAGATTAGTATTTATAACACTTTGAACGTTGTAAACGGTTTAAGCGTTGACGCTCTACAGAAAAAAAACAAAGAACAGAACAAATAATTGTTAATAGCTAGGTCTCGAACATAAGTTTATTTCTTGTATTATCTGTATTCGATACGACCAATATCCGTAAAATCTAGTGATTTTGTTATACAATATCTACATGGAAACCCCGAAATATTTCAAGCAAACACTCCATACAAAGGCATGCAGAATGCTTTTTATTTTGTCAAAATTACAATTAACACACCTACAATATAGGAGAGCGCTTATGTAACAGGTGATCAATTTGTATTAAAAATCCGTCGATTTTGCTTCTTTTTTCTCACGGTACCAAACGCTTATTTAACTTTCATTTTTAGTCTAAAAAATTCCTGCGTGCTGTTTTCACGATGTTTGTCATCATTTTCTTATCAATTTAGACAACATGTCTCTTGCTCTGTTTGGCACACTTGACCCTTTCTTTCAAACTTAATTGATCGGATGTGATCGTCCACTTGTCTTTCAGCATGAACAATATGTGTTAAACAAGTAAAATCGAACGTTTATGTCAATTTAATACCTTCTTAACTGTGAAATTGTCATTTTCCGCGACACATTATTCTCCAGTTACACCATCAACTATCAGGGTAAGGTGTTCTGATCCAGTGTCGTGTATGCGGGGTAACAAGGTGTCTGGTTACTAAAGTCGTCTGACTTCGGCAAAAGTGACACAAGGGACAATTATGGAGGTCGTTTAACATTCTTAACGAAATAGATACAACAGTTAACCCTTAGCCCGCTAAATTTCTAAAATGGACTGGTCCATCATGCAATTTGGGCAATGCCATTTATTATTCCAAGGGGTGTTCACTAAAAATTTACTGACTGAATAGCGAACAGTGCAGACCATGGTCAGCCTGCACTTCCGTGCTGATCTTGGTCTGCACTGGTCTCAAAGGCAGAATCACTTGCTTCAAGCAGGCTAAAAATTGATATGTATCAACGTAGAACACACCAATTACCTGGAAACAGGGTTTTAAGATAGAAAATTGTCAAATCGTTTTATTTGTGTTGATGTCTTACCGACACAATTTAGGTGATATTGCGACTGTTAAGCTTTAAAATTAGAGGAGGACCCCCAGATGGCAATCCTTGTGGGCACTTGTATAGAACTACCGCAAGCAAGCTCTACACCCGTTCCGATGTTTCGAACCCAAAGCGGAGACGGGCAAGAGATTCGAAGTCATAGACCTTAATCATTGTGTTACGGAAGTCACCAATAAGAAATATGCCAAACTTAATTATGTAGGTACCAACTTCTGCCTCATTTAATAATAACAACAACATTATTATTATTTTCATTATTATCATTAAAATATATTTTTCTTGAGGAAAACATGATTTGCTATAGTCAGTCTAACATATGGTCCTCTAAAATAATGATTTTAGCATGAAGCACAGTGCGTAGCATTAATATGTAGCATTATAGGTCTGTACAACATTCAGATTGCATAAAAAAGACGTTAAGCTGTATGGTTGGTAAAGATGGTGCTATATATTCAACTTGAGTTCAGTCAAGGAATGTGTGCATCTTTATTTTTCATTTGAGCGCATGCTTTGAATGGGTTGTGGTGTTGTGATAGAGGAGCACAACATTGCATTGCTTCTTTTCCCTGCGCTCCGGAATCACTACATTTCTCATCATTTAGCTGACTTAGACACTATGTGCATAGAAAATAATCTCAATTCTTTCTTTCGTATTATCATCTTGACTATTCGAAGAATAGTGAGAGCTCTTCTACTCAAGCCGATATCGCAGCTTTGGCAGCGGCGTCACACCTTGGTTAAAGTTTTGCATGCAAGATCATATCTCAATAATAATTGCATAGACTGGTTTGAAATAATCAAGTTAGATAACTCTTGGTTAAATTTTATGCAGAGTATGGCCTTTCTTCATCTACTTAGAAAATTCTGTTTTAAAAGTTTTGTGCGCAACTTACTATCAGGCTATATCTCAGCAACGGCTAAAACTGCACAAAAAGTTTCCCGGTTATCAATGCTTCTGAAAGAATATAGTCAAATAACTGATTGAATTCAATACAAATCATGGACCATTTTCGACTAAGAAAGTTCAGTTAAAGCTTTGCTTGCCGCGATGCAACTAACTACAAAAATGTAGATCAACCTGTTTCTCAGTAACAACTACATTCGTCAGATTGAAACACGGGGCAATGCATTCCAGTCATCAAAGCTGAGGTACTAAAATAAGCAAGACAGATAACTCTTGGTTGAATTATCATGTAGATTACTTATTAATCTGTTGTTGTTGTTGTTTTTTTTTTTTGGAAGTTTTGCGTGCAACTTATTATGGAGCTACTGCATATACATGTATTTGACTAAAACATCACAAAAGAATTTTCATATCAAACATACTTACTAAACCAACTCCTGGAAAGAAATTAAAGTCATGACCCTTATCTGACTTTAAAAATTTGTTTGATATTTTACATGCATATTGTTATCTTGCCCTTATAGATTTTTAATATGTAATACATTGTTTTAAGAACGTAAGACTTGCCAATTTATGGCCGTTGGTCGACTTAGAATTTGTTGAATAATCGAGCGCACTGTCTTACGGACAGTTCTTGTTTTTAAGCTGGAATTATAAGGAAGTACTTTAGAATGCACTTTCTACAGAAACCTGGAGGTGGTATGTAAAAATATATTTCTAGGTCTTTCGCAAGGAAAACTTTCTCGTGCATACGCCATTCCACCTCGAGCACAACACATTTCAGGTCTTCAGATACCATTTTGAAGAGACCACCTATTCATCTAACAGAAAAATATTCAATAGATTATGTATAATTATATGACTATTAGGATTTTTGTTGCACCTAGTGAACACCAGATGTAATATTTTTACAGGTAAAAATGTAAAATCTAGTATAGAAACGAGGCAGACCTATTGACTTAACATGTAAAACGAACATTTTATTTGTTGTCTTTTCAATGGTTTGACTCATTTTTACATCAAGCAATCACGTGCAGTTTCGTTCGTAATGTTTTTAAAGATTAATCTTCTGAACGAGGATGCATTGTTTATTTTCATTAATAAAATGCCTATTGAACTATGATGGTAACGAATCACCTGGAATTAATCTATCCGAAAAGTAGACCTAATTAAGCAAACGTCATCTGAAAAAATTTGACGTCATAACCTTCTCTCCACTGTGCGTCAATCGTTGTTTAACGCAGATTTTGAAACGCGTAATCTCTTTGTTATTGACAAAAATATCTAGCCATGTTACAACTGATATTTTAGCTGTGAAATTACCAGATATATTTCACCGTTGTATTTCAATTTAAATGTACCAACTATTTAACCAAAGTTAAACGTCAATGTTCAACACAACGTCGTCCTGCAAGATATCCCCTTTTAATGTGACGGCGCTCTCTTTCATACTAATACAGCGACGCAATCTAAACATTTACTCATCAATATGCAACATTTTTGTCACATCTTAATTAAAAACGGGCACTTAAAACATCCCAAGTCATCAATTTCTATTTTAACTTGACAATCAAAAGCTCTCGTGTTCTCAGCATGGAGTTTCCTTCCCCATCGTGTGCAATTGACTCGTCTTTAATTCTATGTTCATCCTAATGTTTATGTCCGTTTAATAATTTTAAAGCGATAAAATAATCATTTCAGAAATGACAATTTGCCAATTATTCGTTAAAATACGCGGTCATCGTGTTCAAAAGTCAAGTGTTTGATAGCTGGAAATAATGCGAGCTATTTGTTTGAATGAAACAAGATGTTAAGTGCTGAAGCTTGACAAAATGCACGTTAGATCATACGCGACGGTTTGTCGGGCCATTTGAAGTGTCCGAAAGCATATCACAGTTTAGTTACTTTAGACAAACACTATCTTTTAAAGAAAATGTGTACGATGTGGTACGCCATAATGAATTGACTTTTTATCTAAATTATTACAGTTTTAGAATATTTGCTAGATTCTTAAATAGTTCATAAATGAACAAATTACTGTAAACTACAAGTTTTATAGACTGTATTGCATTACCGTGATCTTACTGATATTTCTATGTCTGTAGCACATTAAACAAAATGTATTAAGAATATGATAATTCATTCTGCAGGCAGTACGGAACATTCCAAAATTGCCACTCGAACCCTAGGCTAATGTGACGTCGCATGGCTTCTTGCAATACCTCACAGGAAGGTTTGTTTATTAATGTATAAAATACATTTTCTTGTCATTTTAACCTTAAAGCATTACACAGTTGATGCCTTTTACTCCTTTTATTGACACAGTCTTCAAGATTCAAACAGGCTTTTGCACAATAATGTATGCTGGAGATAAAACTTTGGGTTTATTAATGTAACCATACGTTTTGATATTAAGCAAAAAAAAAAAAAACTTTTCTAGATGTTTATTTACAAAAGCACTTGATACGTAAGTTTCTGTATACATAATTTAAGGTTTTAACAATTCACATACATGTATTTAGAATGTAAAGTATGTACAGTTTTTTATTACATTACGTCCTGAAAATATATATTGTATCTGCTATTCGCGTTTTTACATATAGTACACTGTACAAAATATTTTACAATTTATAGTTAGAAAAAGATCACTCCCGTGCACCAAAGGTCGGACTTAGTTCCTGGACGAATTATTTAGTACTGCAACGGCACTACTGTAGATCTCTGGTGCACCAGAATAAAAAGAAAGGAAAGACAGTAAGTATAAGTGAAAGGGCATAAATAGAAAGATATGTATACCATAAATTAATACAGATTATATATATATATAAGTATAAACAGATTATATGACTTTATACAGATAAAATATTTTACCAAACAACGTATTGCAATGTTGTGAAGGACGTTCGTGGTAATGTGTAGCCTACTATACAGCAAAGAATAAAATTTTCAAATATATTTATAAACTTTCTTTGGGTTTTTGTCTTTATAAGCGTATTTAAAGTCTTAAAGATTGTATTTTTGTTGCTAAACACATGCAAGTTTGAGTCCTATCTTTGTATCCGTAGTTACAATCTTATTCTTTCGTCCTTTTCAAGATCACTGCCCATAGAGCTTAGTCCCTCGTCCGAAGATTCATCCAGAACCATCGATTTCATGAAACTGTTCATTTCTTCGTCTTCATTTTTAACTTCTTTACCAAATATTGACTTTATAAAATCAGTAACATTCTTGTCCGACTCTTGATGATTCTTTACAGACTTAGCACATTTTTCAGTATTGCTCTCTTTTGTACAGTCTTTTAATTTGCAATTTTCTGTTTGCACGCTACAGCTGTTGATACAGATTCTATTTATACTGAAGAGGTTTTCACTATCATCATTATCTTCATCTTCCGTTTCTGACGTTTCAGTGATATTGATAATATCAGAAGTGTCCAATTCATCGTCAGTGATGCTATATTCTACAAGTTTCCTTGTGGAGCTTGTTACAGGTTTTTCATTTACAATATATGGAAAAATGCGCCCGTGTTCTGGCGTTTCCATGTACTGACGTGCCCTTGTGACGTCAAAAACATTGTTTCTGCGAACAAACGCAGTGTCTAAATCAGTTGAAGAGTCGGAGTCCTCCTCATGTCCAGAATCGACCAAAGGGATTGGACTTCCACACCAATCCTCCTTACACTTTTCAGACACTCTCCTAACTTTGTATGGTCCAGTAAGGCTGTAACTAGAGTCATCTGAAATGGTTCTTCTGAAAGTTGGTATACCCTTGTCACTGTTATCCTCGATAACCTTATAGCTTGACCTTTTCCCAGGAATAAGTCGTCTGCGAGCAGAGAATATTCTTGTAGACTGCGGTCGCGTCGTTGTCGTCTCCTCCTCCGCAGTTCGTACGTCAGAAAGTGAATACACCCTGTCTTGTGATCTTGGTTCAACATCTATAAATCCGAAATTCACTCTTTTTACAGCGTGCATTTTATTAGGATGCATGTCAGCAGACGCCCTCATGCGACTTCTGCAGTTACGAGACTTTGTTGTTTTCTTCGCCAAAGATTGTCTAGACGATTTAATCTTCCGTCTTCTTGGTCGCACAGGAGAGCTGTCCGATGAGTCAGCAGATTCATGTGTGGATCCACTATTTGATCTGCGGTAAGAATTTCTCCGGTACTTCTTTGCTGCCATAGCAGCAAAGAAATTTAAAAGTCCAGCAATTTTTGAATGGTCTAGTTTTGAAAGGAGTTCGTCCATGCTGCTATCCGAATCGCTCGTGCTGTCCACAAATCTTTCAACACTGCTGTCATCTGAGCATGAACCTTTTCGCATTTGACCCCTGTGTCTGTCTACCATATCAGAAAGTGAAGTAAGCGTCTGTAAATCGGGAAGTTTTCGAGTTTCTGGTTTTTGTTGTCTCGACTTTGTCTTTAAGTTCCATTTATGTTTCTTCTCGTCCAGCAAGACCGGGGTAAGAGGCTCTGACTTTCTCAAAACTAACTTATTTGGTTCCCCTCTCCAAGATTCTACCACCTTGACAATTCTGCTTTTACAAGGCAGTGCCTTTTCTGCATCGAATGACACCTCATAAATGGCGAAAAGGTGTCGGTATTCCTTTTTAACTCCAGTTTTCTTCAGCACCATTTTGATGACGTCGCCACATGTTGTGTACTTTGTAGCTCCTCTCACATAACGAATGGAGCCATCTACCTTCAGCGGAATACCTTTGTTTTTTAGGTGTTGCACATCGGCCATCTGAAAAAGAAAACAGTCATATTCCATAAATCTGAATTCACTTCAAATACAATTAATTCCCTACCAAATGGAAGTAATACATGTAAAATATTTAGAGCATTAATAATTTGAACATTAATCTGGTATCTAATGTCCGTCCTTTATTAAATTAATGTAAAGTTTACAGATGTACAATAACCTACTATACAAAGTTGATAGTTCCAGTGTATATTTTAATCCGTGTTTTAAAACAAAATGCAGCTACATGCATTCTGTACTGACAACGTAACTTATTTCCTCACTATAGTAGTTTATGTTCGTTTATGAAATTTGAAAGTTTCTGCAAAAGACAGTTTTGACCTGCTGATGACGTTGTTTTTTGTTTTTTTTTTTCATAATATTTCTGCATGCATCAGTGAAAGAACGAAAACGCCGATTTGTATTTTTATTTCTTTTGTCTGATTTTATGAATATTTAATATCGTTGTCGGCTCTCAATGATGTAACATGAGACCTTATGTCTGGGGAAGTGTTTCCGACGAAAACAGTCAAATATTTCGGGCCTTGTCATTAATATTTGATATCATACAATGACAGGTAGATGTATCTCATAATGACTGGCTTACGACTCCCATTCTTACATTGAAAGGAGCTTCTCTTACAAAATATGTGCATAAAAAACTTCTTTTTAAGTAGAATAATAGCTTTAAATATTGCTTGAGATAACGGTTAAAAGTTTCAAATAAGTGTATTATACGCGGGCATCATTGCCTGTCGGTTTTAGTAAAGTCATGTTAGAAAATGTATAAGTATAACAAAAATAATACGCAACTCTACATTGATTATTACATATTCAACTCAAAAATAATTATATATATATAAAAAACCTATTCATATTTCAAAGTTACGGACCCATTATAGACCTATCATAAATGTGCGATTTTCGTCATGAATAAAATCCATTTAAATTAGCTGACGCACAGAATACAACTAAGAAAAATAATAAGAGACTGGGTTTGAGCCCGTTCTGAGAGTTAACGAAATGTGAAATACCCATCACGCCCACTAGCACAGGCTTAGCGGTTATTATAATTAATATGTATGATACTTTTTAAACTAGTTCCGTGAAGGTAAAACGTCGACAATTATGTTCACTAAAAATAATACCAATACAAATGTATAATTACAAGGTCTGATCATTCTAAACAAAGTTAGGAATTACAGATACATGTATTGTAATGGGAGTTCACAAAATAAAAGGCAAGATAAAAAACGAGTTGGAGACAAGTCGGCCTCTTTAGTATTTTTTCCGTCTGAAACATTGATTCAATCGCACTTGGTCTACTATTCTATAAATTTTTGAAGTCATTTGGAAACACGCGAGTTAAAAAAGAATAAACATTTTCATTATATATGTAAGCATTAAAAAGTCATAACTTACACCTAGTTAGTCAATATATCCGTAAAAATGCAATTAATATCCGAGTACTATTCCACTCACGACTGATCTCATTTCGAAACTGCAACAATTTTCTGATACGTTGTTATTTAAATAATTACAGGGCTCTCAGTTTTGACAAAAAATAAATGTTGCTGTTTTTCGGTGGCTGAAGAAGTGACTTATTGATTGAACGTCACCAAGATTTTACGACGTAATGACTAATTGAGCCCTAGGGGTCTCCATTTTGTGTGATAATTGATATTTGGCCCTTAAAACTTCAAACGCATTGATCAGATAAAATTTGGCTCAACAAGGGTTTAATTGAAAGGTAACATGTTAAAATCTTACGATTTTAGTGCCGGTACTATCACGATGAAACGGTTTTATTAAAAGACAATCTTTTGAGATTAAATCAGATAAAGTAATTTAACAATTTGGCAAAGTTACAATTAATGCATTTATCTTATTAAGCAATTTAACATCCTACAGTTTTTGCTACAGATTGTAATGCTGGCCCAGAGGTAAAGTATCCAGAATATTGTCTTGCGTGTCTTTTTATTTATAAAACCATGACACCACCCCCACACCTACATCTTTTGGTCGTTTGTGTACTCAAAATGAAACAACGATAGATAACAACATTGGCATCAACAATAATTACCAATGTACAATTATTCTATATAATTGAAATAACTTTCATTTCCTCTTTCTTGAAAAGATGTTACATTCATGTAATTGGATACTTTTTACTAAGTATACGTATATGGGTAAATAATGTTTCACAGTACATTTTTCTTTTAAATTATTATAACTAGATTTTATAGATAGATTTTATAGATGTTAGTTACGTCGTAAAAATGAACGACGATCCGTTATGACGTAATTTCGTGTGCGATATCGGCATCCTTCGGTCTTAACATAATTCTTTTTTATAACAACCGGAGAATGCCGAACCTACTCACGGAGAATGCCGAATCTGGATAGGGGGAATACGTAAAGGAACGGAAAATGCCGATTGTTACGGATCGACCTGTGCATAAAATTCCTACATGTGGATATAAAGCATGAGATAAATACATGCAGCCCCCAAAAAGTCTATAAGTAACTTTTATATATGAAAATAATAATATTTTATTTCACTTAATTACGTTTTCACGACACGTTGTTAGTGTAAACTAACATTTGTGATCGCGCCAATTGTCTAAAAATGACTAATAGCTCTCTGTGTCTTTATACGTCAATAGTAGAATTTAAATTATCTTTTACGTTTGATTTCTCGTTTTTAGATTTTTCTGGATTTTGATTGATGAATCCTTTTGTTACTTGTAATATATATGGCCAACATACGAATTTTGAGGTAGGCACAACGCAGCACGTTAATTTCGAGTGTAAATTCTTGACCATCACGATACTGATCTAAATTGACAAAAATTTGAAAAAATCAAAGCATAAATTCAAATCGTTCGAAAATATTTTGACAAGAGTAAAAAATTTAATCAACATGTAGATAGTGACTAACACGTCTGAGCCTTTAATTCGACGAGAAATTTGACAAAAAGGTCCGATCTGTGACTATGATAAAACAAGCTCCCCTTTTGATTCATTCGTCGATTGCTGATCATTAAACGGTGTTAAAATGAAATCTCTCGCAATCTTCATGCAGTTCGACATTGTTAAATGACTGCTTTGACATGATGTCAAGTGGTTCAACATTATCCGGACACGATCTTGTAAACCTGTGTCCAGTCGCAATTTTTTTTGAGATACGGCTAATATCAGATGTTGGAAAAAAATATAATCATAATAAAGTATTAAAACGTTTTGTTACAAGTCAAACCGTATGACTCACAGTCCTGATATCTATTTTTATATAAGACACGAACAAATACAAAGAAAAAATGTCGTGATGGAATATCGCTTCACGTTTTCCCAAATACAGGCACGTGACTTTTATTAAAGATTAATTAATGTTTTATCTCTCGAAAGTCAATTGAAACTGCAAACATATTAAGAATACTGCTAAACTAAACATAAGATTAAAGAACAGCTGGATGTCAAAAAAAAAAAAAAAGAAGAAAAAAAAAGGAATAAAAACGAAATTCACAAGCATTGTTATTAACATGCCAAATAAAAAAAAATCTTAAAACAAGGAACATGTTGAATACAATAAATTTACAACTAAAATTGAGGAGGAGTCTGACTGTCAATGTCAGGAGTGTTATGTCGTTACAATGTAGTGTCTGGAGTGTTACCATTGCTCTAAGGCAATTAAACTTCTGAATGACACGATTTTTAACTAAAGTCATGGAATATAAAACAATGCATCAATGTCAGGCTTCAAGTTGTCATATTGCTACCTTCTACATTATTTTCTTGATGTATTTTATAAAATTTAATAAAACAAAAGATATCTCTAATCAGTATTATTAATGTGTTGAACAACGACTCTGCATCGCTGACTTATCAACTGATTTGAGGTATTAAATATTTTCGATCTATCGAAATATTTTAAATGATATTTTTTCCAGTCAATTGTAACACCGGATGAGTTACTTGTGGTTGCTTACTTCTTTACTTGACTTGTTACTAAAGTTTGATGTCTGTTTTCAATTAATACGCAATAATATTGACATTTATATGTATTTTGCGCACACTTAATTCTATTGCTTATAATATTTGCAGAAAATGGAGTGTTTAAAAATCTTCTTATAATTGTAGTTCCTATTTCTCTTTTATTGTGATAAAAGAAGATGTATGAGACATTTTGTATAAATCTTGTGAATAGGGTTTTAGAAATGAAGGTGAAATTTAATCCAAGTACATGTTTATGTAAACAATTCGTTAGTTAAACCACAATTTATGGTTTATTAATAAAAAAACACATACCTTTAGGAGCTGCATTTTTATTAAGTTTCGTCTTCCGTACGTAATTTTTTTCTTCCCTAATTTTACCAAAGTATCAGTTACAAAATGTTATGTTGTTTTTTCTGTGTGCAATGAAAACACTGATAATGGAACACTTGGACATTGTTTTTAAATATAGTTGGCAATTATTACTTCTTATTCTCAAGTTAATACTAACTATTAACTCTGTTGTATACTAGCATTTATTTAATCAGTGTCTTAATTTTTTTAAAAATATATTTTTATTTATCAATTATTTATACTTACAATATAAACATACGGCCTGCAATTTCCTATTCTTACCAGTTCCATTGTGGGACAATAAATGACCAATTGTTGAATTAATCATTTACCAATTAAACATTCGACGGGCCTGTCTGACAATTCTTACTAATTTAAATTAGACATGACACCATTAGAGTACTATAGTTTTTGACACGGGTATTTTTTCACGGCTTTTTTGTGCACCTTAATGAGTGTCCAACAATTAATTAGTTAAAACACCTTGCAATACAATTAACGTAAGCTTCTGTACGGTGAAGTGTGACAAACTATGTTACGGTATTTTGCAGATTCACAGCTGTTGGTTTTGAGTAAGTCGAGGATACGCTGACAAGATCTGGATGAACTATAAAACTGACGTAGAGTGGATTTTCATCAGTTAATGAAATCAACTACAACAGACAATCAGTATTTGCTCATCTTTATATTCTTCAACTTTTAACGATGCCTGCTTATTCAAAACCAAAGGTAAATACACAGTTTTGATACTATATGTCATACTACTTGTAATTATATACACTGAAGATAAAAAAATCAGTAATATTCAGTAATATAAAAAGTGTGCACTTATTACCATGAAATCTTGCACATGGGATTTTACTTTTAATATAAAAATAAAGTCGAGGTACACATGTTTTACACATTTTTTCTTAATTATTTATTATATACCAGGTTTATACAAAGCTATTTTCACGACAAAGACATACGCTAATAGAGAAAAATTCAATAATTCATCAGAATATTTGAGATAGATTTCAAAAAAATATTTAAGTTAAACTTATTTCGTGTGTGTGTATATATTTGGAAATAATTCAACAAATTATTTCAGAATTAAAGGAACACTGAATTGTTTATACAGCTAATTTATGCATTCCACAAGTAATATAGGCAATTTATCATATTTTCGATTTTGATTGCACTTTGATATTTAAGACCTATTGTGCTAGCAGTAAGAAAACCTGCGACTTCCGTTTATCAGACATCATGGATTATTTGAGATGTATGTAAAACTGTGATTGTATACAATAGTTGTTTCTCACAGTGTGTGTAAAACCCAAATGTGGAGATCTGCAATCTATTGTTTGTACAATAGCGGTAACACTAGACAATCAGTAGCAATTATAACATACTATTGTAGAGCGTATGTCAGGGTTTCAGACGATTAAAACTATGCGAAGGCTTCAAACAATGTAAGACTGGCATTTAAATTGCTGATCGCATGTCATTTTATAATGTTAGTTCGTTCAAAAAGGACGTGTTTAAATGTTACAGTTAAAAATTAGAAAAAAGTTAGAAACATCTGGAATAAATAAAACAGAAACTTAATTCTTATTATTGAAATGTAAGTAATAAATGTGTATTTTCTTTATCAATGTGTGCTTGATATGTCAGTTAAACTATGCACGTTGTTTACGGTCTGAGTGCACACATAGTCACAAATGTACATTGTATGTTTTATTTTTTATCATATGTTAATGTTATGTCATAATGATGATTTTTAGAATCTGAAATTTTAGAAAAGATATTTATATTTAATTTTTGACATTTCAGACTGGACGTATTATGGATTCTGGTCGTTCAACCTTGGGAAGAGTGTTTTGCGTAACAGGGATGCAGAGCCAGTCTCATGAGCACGTGCAGTCTGCAACGCCAAGTTTGATGGGTTCAGAATGTGGATCGACAAATTTCATTGGCCAGTGTGATACTGATTCCAATACGTCGGGTTATCTATCATCTTCGTCTTTTGAATCATCAGGGGAGGAGAAACGCTTGCTACCGAATGAGCAGAAGGTCTTCAACGTTTGGACAAAATGGGGACAGCAGGTCCATATTCCAAAAAGTTCGACGCCCAAACAAGGCTCTGAATCTATAGCATATAGAAAATTGGCTAAACGTGTAAACATGACAAACGAAAGTGGTAAAAACGTTTTGTGTATTAAGAAAAACTTTCAGTCAAATACAAACGAACCAGAGGTTTTTGATTCATTTTGGGATATCCAGACCCCACAAAGAGTACAAAGGAGTAGCTCAGAAGGTGATGTGAATAACATGGATAAGAAAACTAATGACGATTGGAAGCGGAAGTCAGTTCAAGCTCCAATAACGCATGACGCCGGTCAGGAAATAGTCAAGAATAATAAACTTACCAAATCACAGGACTGGAAGCGAAAACCATTTCTCACCCTGTCAGATTCTCAGTTGGATTTAAGACTATGTGCTCCAAATCATAATGCAACACGCAAGTCATCAGCTTATAGCGCACTGCCAAGATACCGCGTTAAGGTGGACGCAGATCCTGTTGTTACTAAAAATAAACTTGTTCAGCAGCTTACAAAATCATGTGCGGATTTCGTTGACGAAGGAGTACCTGTCGATGAATCAATGAGTGAATTTTTATCGAATGTGGACAGAGAAAATCTCGCCAGCTTCTTGAACTTTTATGACAAAGTAACAAACAGCAGTGCTTCATATGAAAAAGCTAGAAGAAATCCAAATAACTACGAAGCTGTTTACTATTGATAGCTGAATGTTGATTTATAGCCAAAATAGTGCAATTGAGTGATAAAATGTCTTTGTATTGCTGTATGCACAAGATGTTTCACGTTGTTTTTGTTTGTATAATAAATGATAACATTTAAAACGTACTTTATATCTTTTCTTTTAGGTAAATTCTTTTGTGAATTTTGACACCAGGTTAGCTTTTCGACACTTGGCATTTGGTCCAAGGGCAAGGTAGACACTGTCCGTAACGATTCTGTCTGCACAGAAGTAACCAATAGCAAACGCAACTAAGAGAGACAACTCAAAATATACTTACTGTTAATGTTACGTCAAATCGCCCCTTGCACGTACAATATACTGATTAGTATAGCGTACACTCAATGTGACATAATTAATGCCCACCGTTAAAAATACGTGTTGGAACACATTTCTTAATTATTTTTTTGGAATTTTATTTCAAAATGTTCTAAAATTTATAACACATACTTGCTGCCCTAAGTCCTTTTTTGTAAAGAATATAGAAAAAAAAGATATTGTGTGCCAGACATGCTTATCTAGGTATTCGAAAATTGAATTACATATCTTTTTTAGCATCATATGTCAGATAAATTCAATTTAAATATGAAAAAAATGCAGTTATATGAATCACAAGTTATACACACAATGAGGACATAAAGAAAAACTATTTATGAAAAAGTAGGTTTGTACAGATTCAACGCAGCACACGCAGTTTCAACGCATACTATGTTATGTTATGCTCCAAACGCATCTAACAACAGACTATGGGTAATCAAATTATGTGCAAAAAGAAGGGAATACGGTTTGCAATTATCAACCTCCCCAGCATGAAGAACATACCATAGTAATTTGACTTGAGGGGAGTTAACCAATCACATAAAACGCAAGTTACATGCAAAACAAGCGCTTAGTCTTGTATACGTATACGTTGATGAAATCAACAATCAAGCAAACATGACTTGTCATTCATGTATTGTCATAATTCATCTAGTTTAGTAAACAACACTGTTCGAAGACAGACGTGCTTTCCCAGTATAATAATGGGTAAATACCATTAAATGACCAACTTAGCAAAGTTTCAGTTTGTTTTTGGAAACATTTGAACATCTTTCAATAAAAATGCAGTCTGAATTTTAGGTTTCATACTGTTGACATACTAGTATCTTGAGTATAAATTATAGTCATGGAAATTTCTTAATTTGATCATCCATCAAGAAACCCCGTGTACAGCTCGGTTTGACGGGATAAAAACAAATGTTTCATTAGTCTGATAAATTTTGTCAGTATGCATTTATTGTCTCGTCTATACATGATAAAGAACATTACATATGTAAATAACAACTATAATAAAACAATTATAAGAGACATGACAGGGGGTTGCGCTCCCAACCATAAAACTACATACCCACGTGTGTTGAACCATACATTTCACAGAAACGAATGCTTTACACGTATGAAGAATTCGTGCGAATTCCTCACACATTTGTTACAAGTACGGCCTAAAATATCACATCAGAAATGTTACGTGTTTTTGCTTTAAATGGGTACAGATGCGAAACGTAAAATTCACAAATGTATGACATATTCGTAGGATTTTTGTGAAATATTCGCACAAAATTCCTCACATGTGTGAAGAATTCGTTTCTATGGAATTTACAGTTCAATACAGCACATTACACACACGGCGTTTAAAATTCTTCAAATGTCTAGCAGATTCTGTGCTCTCAATACTTAATACATATAAAAGCTAGAGACATTGTTGACAGGCACTACCAATTTGCGGTCTATACTCTAGGGGCGGATGGACCGTAGGCTCTACCAATGTAAATGATGCGTTGAACAAATTACCTTGAAGTATATAGAGAATTTCATTCCGCTCCGTGAGGATCTGACTGAAGAGCATGTCCGGACATGTCCTCAGTGAGAACCTCCAATACACTGACCACCCTTAAGTGATTTTTCGACTTAAACTGTTCTGATCTAGTGCGGTTGCTGTGTTCATTTTTTCACAAGCACAACAACCACCACTAAAATTCCGGAACAGGGAGGTAACCAAACAAAACATGAACATTAATTCAATGGAGTAGTCTCTCCTACTTGACTGCAAAAGTCAACATTTAGACAGTGAACCAGTGGGTTTTAAAGCCATTGACACCAAGCACCGCAAATGATCGCTTAACGAAGGTAGGTAGAATTCAGCCTAATGTTTCCAGAAAAAATGAGCAATCCTAGACCTATAACAGAACTCCTGACATGAGATACATGTACATGATAAATTGCAGCATGTCTCTGCCAGGTTGTTTTAATTTTCGAAAGCAAGAAATAATCATTTTAGGAAAGGCAATTTTGAATAAAAACGCAAACGAAAACGAAATGTTTCTATTATATCTTCTAAACCATAAATAGTCAAGGTAATTTGTAAATTTGATCATGTTTAACGAAAACAAATCCATTCGCAGTCAAGTCTCATTATCCACTATTATCATAATAATGTCGTGTCTAGTTTCTTTTGTGTTTGTTTTGCTGCATCATGCCTTAACAACTGAAAATTTGATATCATCGTTCATACCTACATAACGTTGCACACACACCTTTTTTTGCAGATTGTTGTCTGCATAATATTTTCGGACAGGTTTATTGCAGCATCATTCAACCCTGGAGAAATCCAACAAAAGTGCCAAGGAGATACCGTGTACTTAAACTAAACTAGAAACCTGCCCTTTTTAAATTAAATTGATTCATGATGTCATGCAGTAAAACATTTGTTGAACGACTTGCCGGTCAAAGTGCCCCTCCAGACATCATTTCAGACATGGGCGGGTACCTGAATGGAACCAATTTCCGTAAACTAACTGCATAGCTTCCTCACATGAAGAATTCTACACCTCAAGTGAGGTTTTGAACCCACATCGGTGAGGGGCAAGTGAATCGAAGTCCGTGTCCTTAACCACTCGGTCACAGTGCCCTCTTTTGAAATTAAGAGTCCATTGTTACAATCCATGACCTAGATGCAACATGAAGTTTGAACAGATCAAAGTTAAATCCATAATAACGATAAATATTTTGTTCTAAAGTGAATTTTCTAACGTTGCAATGGTTTAGCCATTCAAATTAAGATGATGGTGGTCTATATGTATAACATACACGTATATAAATTTAGTTCTAGGCTGTTTCAGTTCAAGTCAAACTGACTCAAGGGAACAGTATTCATGAACATTTCTGTGTCAACATTGGGCGAAATCTCGCAAAAAAGCTCCGCCATAAGGATACACTTACAGCTTTTACCCCAAGAATAAATATTGGTGAAAATAAAAACAAATAGTTTCGATTATTCGGAAAGAAAACATAAGAACAAGAACAAGAGAAACATAAAGCTAATAAGTGTTCATAAAATATTCTCTGTTGAAATTCTAAGAACACTATAAGCTATAGGCAGTCAGATTATGTATTAAAAGAAAACATCCAAACACATCAACTTGTTTAAAGAGCCTCGCATTCTTGTTCTATACATTTTCGAACACGTTTTTTATTAAATACAACTAAAAAAAAAAGTTTACTTGATATGAGGTAACAAAGCAAATAACTTGAACCTTAACAGGCTCTCACACCCAGATATTGAAAGGAAGATGCCCTCAAAATAAATACATGTATAAATTGTAGCATTTAAAAATTCAATTGTTTTACTCAATCATTAAATCTCCACACATGCGCTCGCATATACTCGTGTAGTTACCTGTAGTTAGAGGTCTGCTGCACGTGGGGTTTGAACCCAATACAACCGGACTGAACTATTGGCATGCACATGCATGCATAACATATTAGCCTTTCAAAGGGACTAACCCACATATTTTAGGCGAGAAATAATTTCTCTCAAATATCCATAAAAAGTGAGTACTCTGAAAGTGACTAGTGGTACACATTTCTTGAACATTTTTTTGCAAGATTATAAATAACCAAAAAATATTGATCAGGAGGTAGTAAACCGTTGCAACGCTTTTAAAGTAATGCAAAAAACACTCTTACATTCTTCTTGTATTTTTACCAATATCTAACTTTTATTTTCACCCGAGGCTCGATTTTGTATCATTTAGCGTTGGTTATATCATTTAGTGTCAGTTTTGTATCATTTAACGTCAGTTGTATCATTTAGCGAAATTATATCATTTAGCGTTCCCACACTCCTATTTCATTTTTCAGTGTCGTTTACACCGACTTGGTGGAAATGAACTTGTTGAAAAATTTCCCCCAGACTGTGGGCGTTTAGCTTTAAGTTACCTGAATAAAAAAGTACTTAAAATCCTATTGAAACTGTTACAATCATTACATATAGTCAAGACAATTTCATAAATTTGATCATTTTTCACGAAAACATATATCCACCTACACCAGTCATTATCATAAAAATGAAGGTATTCCGCAACGTCATACTTGAACTACTTTTAAGCCATATACAATTTCGCTTTTCAGGAGTTTAACCCATGACATGTATGGGCTTTATTGCAGACAGTCTAGTCTCAGAACGTTATCAATTAGCCCGGAAGAATCAGGCCAAAATTCGATTGAATTATTCTTTATTCATAGCGGTACGGTGCATTTTGATAGAAGAAAGATAAATCTTATGAAAATGAATACCAGTTTTGATAAATTAAAGGAAAATAAAAACATCTCTTTCTGTAGATTACAGAAACTTTAAAATAGAAAACCGCCTCGATAGCATAGTGGTAGAGCGTACGGGAGGTCGTGGGTTCGATTCCCGGCCGCGTCGTACCAAAGACGTAAAAAATGGTATCAGTTGCTCCCTTGCTTGGCACTCAGCATTAAAAGGGAAACTGGCCTCTTTTCTCATACCGTCGTGGCGATGGATTCCATCAGGAATGAGATGTCGAGAATGATTAATATAAGTTGTAGGACTTCCTTCACAATCGACCTAAAATAAATTATGTATAAACTAAAATAGAAAGGCAATATTTTTTTGGCAGCCACCAAATATTAGCTTTTTATTTCGAGTGGTTTTTATAGAATATGAAACTCTGCAGGGATACTGAAATGTGGTTGCTTAAGTGGAGTAACAACGTAGGGAAGGTGGTCGATAATATCTTACGTCACACCTTATATTTTACGTCACACTTGTAGATGCACAGACAAAGCTGACAACAGACTCACACCTGAAAAGACTTGTCAGTTTATTCCAGGCTGTGCTGGAACCACTCCAACAACATTGAAACGTGACAAGATAACACAACTTAAGCCTGTAATATACACTTATCACAATTGACGTCGCTTGAGTGATATAAAGCCATTATTTAAGAAATGAAATTATTTTATTTGTGTGAATTTGGCTAAACAAACGACATACGACATTCGAAAAATGTGAATGTCGTGCAGTAGACGACATACGACATTCAAAACATTTGAATGTCGTCTAGTGCGCGACATACGACATTCGAAAACTGTGAATGTCGTCCAGTGAGCGACATACAACATTCGAAAAATGTGAATGTCGCCCAGTGCGCGACATACGACATTCAAAACACTTGAATGTCGTCTAGTGCGCGACATACGACATACGACATTCGAAAACTGTGAATGTCGTCCAGTGAGCGACATACGACATTCGAAAAATGTGAATGTCGTCCAGTGCGCGATATACGACATACGAAAGAAATGAATGTCGTGCAACAAACGACATACGACATTCGAATGAATGTCGTGCAACAATGGCATACGACATTCGAACTTTGATAAATAAAATTTGAATGTCGTGCAGTGCGCATTGGACGACATATGACATTAAAATGTCGTGCACAAATGACATACGACATACGACATTCGAACTTTGAAAAATAAGATTTAAATGCCGTTCAGTGCGCGACATACGACATTCGCAAAATGTGAATGTTGT
The DNA here is from genome assembly GCF_021730395.1 of Mercenaria mercenaria. Taxonomy (NCBI): domain Eukaryota; kingdom Metazoa; phylum Mollusca; class Bivalvia; order Venerida; family Veneridae; genus Mercenaria; species Mercenaria mercenaria. The sequence goes on along the minus strand of NC_069377.1, from coordinate 64,109,470 downwards.
CCAGTGCGCGACATACGACATACGACATTAGAAAAAAATGAATGTCGTGCAACAAACGACATACGACATTCGAACTTTGACAAATAAAATTTGAATGTCGTCCAATGCGCAACATACGACATTCGAAAAGTTTGAATGTCTAACAGTACACGACATATGACATTCAAAAAGTTGAATGTCGTCCAGTGCGCGACATACGACATTCAAAATATTTTAATGTCGTCAACTGTAGGACATACGACATTCGAAAAATTTGAATCTCGTCCAGTGCGCGACATACGATATTCAAAATATTTGAATGTCGTCCAGTGCGAAACATACAGCATACGCCATTTAAGAAAATGAATGTTGTGCAACAAACGACATTTAACATATCACATTCGAACTTTTACTTCCAATGGAAATATTGAAATGTAAAGCCTTTACAAAAATTTAAGAACTATCGCCTGCTGTTTTAACATAATAAACAGTTAATAAAAAAATAAACAATGTCGCAAAATCTCTGAAACACAGTGTCTTAAGATATTTTTGAATGTGTCGAGTGATTTACTTTTGCAAAGTTCTAACGGTAACAGCAATAACAACACAATTTGACCACAATTTGAATGTCGTTTAGCGACATTCGAGATTCGAAATAAAGGTTTAATGTTTTGCAACATACGACTTGCGACTTACGACATTCGAACTTTTACTTATCAGACTGAAATTTCTTTCAATAAGTAATTGCAAGTATTGTCTAATCGAATATAAAAACAATTTGCTTCCCCGACGGGCACGCCGTCGGGAACATTTGCCATTTTTGGCTTAAAATGTTTGCCGTAAAAGAAGAATAAAGTGCCCTTATAAAATATTTATTTTGGGTAAATAACTGCAAATAAAAACTTGTTTTGATAGAAAATGACAAAATCTGAAAATTTGTGACAAAAAAGACAACATCTGCTTGTCCGTCTGTACGTAATTTAGTATCAAAGCTGTTTTTCCGTACGGAAGAAGTCCGTGTTTTTCATTAACTTCAAATAATTGTAGAATGTTTCAAACACAAGATATTGTAATAAAATAACTCTTATAAATTAAATATAAACCTTGTCTAAACAGATATGTAATTTGTATATTTTTACCGCGGACGGTTCGTCGGAGAACGTCTCAAAATGTATCATTTTTCGTGAAAATATGCATATTTCTTTATATATATATATAATAGAGGGTTGTGCCTTGTTAGAGGAGTCATATCTTCATTACCCGATGTCTGATTTTAATAAATGATACCGTGTTGCAAAGGAAACCATTGGAGCAATTCTCACGGCTCCTCAGATCGGGCCAACTTAGTCTTGTTCAGCACCCATCCGCATATAACAAGTTTGGTCATTTTCTTAAACCTGTACTGAGCTCAGATGGCATCATATGGACTTGTAAGAAGTTTAAATGTAAAGTTAAGTCATCTACGTACCTGCATGTATTACCTCCCTTGTCACCTATGGCTCACCCATGGTCTTTTTCTGTAGCCAGGACCCATACCTAGTCGACCATATATACGGGTGGTACGAGTTTAGGTCAAAAGGGAGCAAACTGCGTCAAAAACCTTCCAGACATGGTCAAAAAAGCCGTTTCGAATTCTACCTTGTAGACTTAAGACCTGCACTTACCTCAAGGGCTATACCTAGATACGTTAACATGGTCTCAATCAATAGCCATGACTCCCACCTACATGAAAATGTATGATATAGGTATATTACCTTGGCAAAGGAGCTCGAACCATGTCGAAAACCTCTTAGATATGGTCAAAATAGGAACTTAGAAGACCAAATGGTGACCATACATGCCCCGCCCCAATCCCTACGGCCATTCAAGGCCCTCAAACGGCGACACAAGACATTCAAATGTAGCATCTAACCGGATTCCGTAGTTTTATCCTATATCCAATGTGTTTTCTTTCGCGACATACATTTCTTTTTCGAATGTCGTATGTCGTTTGCTGCACGAAATTCATTTTTTTCGAATGTCGTATGTCGTTTGTCGCGCACTGGACGACATTCACATCTTTCGATGTCGTCTGTCGTATGTCGCGCACTGCACGACATTCAAATTTTATTTGTCAAAGTTCGAATATCGTATGTCGTATGTCATTTGTTGCACGACATTCATTTTTTTGAATGTCGTATGTCGCACACTGCACGATATTCAAATAGTATTTATCAAAGTTCGAATGTCGTATGTCTTATGTCATTTGTTACACGACATTTATTTTTTTCGAATATCGTATGTCGTTTGTCGCGCACTGGACGACATTCACGTCTTTCGATGTCGTATGTCGTATGTCGCGCACTGCACGACATTCAAATTTTATTTGTCAAAGTTCGAATATCGTATGTCGTATGTCATTTGTTGCACGACATTCATTTTTTTGAATGTCGTATGTCGCACACTGCACGATATTCAAATAGTATTTATCAAAGTTCGAATGTCGTATGTCTTATGTCATTTGTTACACGACATTTATTTTTTTCGAATATCGTATGTCGTATGTCGCTCACTGGAAGACATCACATTTTTCGAATGTCGTATGTCGCTCACTGGACGACATTCACAGTTGTCGTATGTCGCGCACTAGACTGCATTCAAATGTTTTGAATGTCGTATGTCGCGCACTGGACGACATTCACAGTTTCGAATGTCGTATGTCGTATGTCGTTTGTTTAGCCAACTTCACACAGCTAAATCTACTGTTTTAGATAAAGGACATATTACAATCGAAATTATTTCTACCAAAACCGTATTTCAACACTATTTACACACTTGGGTGGTAATATGTCGTACAAATAATTTCCCTCTTTTGCTATAAATTATTTCTTAAATGGAAAAGAATAGGGCGAATGTAAATATATATAAAAAATAATGATAATTACACTAGTGTAATAAAGCTTTGACGTCGACGTCGTTTATAGTGGAGGAGACGTTGGTTAAATTGACTTGTTTATACTCAGTTCCAAAAGAAAGTGTGCACATTTTAAGTTTAAATATTTCCAAAAATTCCACGACGTTTTTGTTTCGTTTTTTCATACACTAACTCTCAGGTATAACTCAAAATCTAAAATGCACACCAATTTGTTTACGAACTGATTTAAATTTTGGTACCAAACATTATAAGTTTTCATGAAAATAACCGAGAAAAAATAACAGAAAACTAAGTGCACACTTTCTTTTGGAACTGAGTGTATATAGTAAAAGAAAGTAGGATTTTTGATGTTTCGACAGGAAAAGCTAACATGTGATAAAAAGAATATTACATTTGTGACTTTCCACATTGAATTTATTAAACTCGTTGAACAAAATTGATAAAATGTTCAGCATTTGTATTATTATTCAACTCGTTTAATAAATTCAGTATGAAAAGACACTCGTGTAATATCCTCTATCAAACGACAATGGCGGGCCTGACTTAACCCATATAGCCCGAGTGCCAATATAGGTCTAGGAGTGCTAATAAAAAAGAAACAAATATATTTTAAACTTTTAAGCTTAATTTTAAAATATGCAAATGCATAAACGGTTACTTCTAATTTACACAGTAGCATGGCTTATGACTATTACCGTTTAATGGACGCAGTCATCTTAATGACAACCGTAATTGAATATTTAAACTTCCATTCATTCAGTTCAGCCGTAGGTTTACATTTAAAAAGACAATACAAAAGATACAGAGCTTGGTAGAAAAACAACTTGCTAAATATTGGATTGAATATTGTTAAGTATTTTAGTGAAGAAAGGATAATTTGTTATAATGTCGGTAGTATTTGTCCAGTTTTTTATCGGAGTAACCTTGGTACTTCTGAATGGAGGTAAGTTATTCACTAAAGTCTTGATGTTTTGCGAATCTTGTTACAAATTTGTATCCTTTTTTTTTTTAAAAGAAATCAAACATGATACTATTTTGTACTAATATCCTAACGTGTAACAATCTAGTGCAACAATCTAGTTTTTATTGGCTCCAACGTCGCACGAACACAATTATATTATATGGCTTTGATGGTGGAGGAAGACCATCCGTGCATTATTTCATTACGTGCGGGTATATACATATGAGTAGAAGCACATACCTTCCGATGGTTCCTCGCATGAAGAATTCAATGCCCCGAGTGAGGCCGCTCGAACCCACATCGGCGAGGGCAAGTGATTACAAGTCAGCGGCCTTAACCTTTCGGCCATCTAGAGACAATATAATTTTGTCTATAAAATTATATGAACTATGTACTCGCAGATAATAACTGAAGAAATTCTATGTGCAGCCAAATTCCCTGGGACAGGCAAAGCAAAGAGTCCTGTTACATCTTAGTACAGCTATTACGAGACATATCTTTGTTTAATGACCAGTGTTAGTAAGAGCACTGATTTCAAATTTAAGTTCCTATGACAATTGTTTTTCTGGTTTAAGGGTCCATCAATGACTATACACAGACAAATCGACAAGCAACGGATTTAAAAATGTCACATTTTGACTAACGTGAACTAAGATATCTTGAACGCACTAGTATTTATTGCATTTTTTCATTGAAATATTTTTGGAAATCCTACAAAATAAATATTTCTTTTCACTGGATCGCAGCAACGAAAATGTACAAATTCGACCAAACTTTACCCGCGAACACCAGATCTTACATTTCCACACACAACACTTACAAAATATTTCCTCTCGCGTTAAAAGCAATGAAAGACCGCAATATAAATACCGACGTCCTAGAAAAAAAGGTCGTAAAAAGAGAAATTTTGGTAATAATGGAATACCAACTGTATTTGTTCAGATCCATGTCGAATACTGCGCAGATGCGCAGGCTGGTCTGGATCCATGCTGGTCGCAAAGCCATTATGTTGGTTTTCTCATGGCGCGGCTCATTTATCGAGGAAATTGTATATACGCCGTATGAATGTACAAAATCACATAATATTCAATCTTACGACTTTGGTATATTTTTCAAAAAACGGGTTTTAAGTAACACATACGACCTAATATTATTAACAAAGTGTCATATATGGTTGCACAGCTATGACTGAATGTTAAGACAATGGCCCTTTCAATGCGGTTTATGAAAATGCATAGGTCATAAAAGGACATAACTAACAGTTATAGCCTTATAATTCAAATATGTCGATGTAATATTATGTTTAAAAAGAAAAAAAAGTAGGTCAGACTTAATTAGGCAATAATTGAACGTATACATGAATAACTACGCATAATAAATTAACACAATTACATGGTTTATGATTATTAAAGTCAAACAGATGCAGCCAACTAAGGCATCTCTACTTTAAAATCAATGGCAACCATAATTAAATACATTTCGAGGTTCGATTATATTCCCTTCTTTCTTTTATCATTACACATTTCAAAAAGTATAAAGACAACAGAAACTTCAAAAGATTCAGATCTTTATTGTATATCGTATTTAGGTGACAGAAAGAGTCCTGTGATTTAGAAGTTCTAAGCATTACTTGGATAATATGCCCGCTGATATTGTTTACGTGAATTAAGGATATATTGATATAATGTTATAATGCTGGAACTATCTGGTTACTTCGTTGATACTTTTGAACGAAGGCAATGTATTCATTTACAATGGACAAGGCTTAAACAAGTTTTCAACTGGAAATAATGACGAGCCTGTAGACCACGTCTATTAATTCTCAAATATGTTTAACAATGATTTTAAATGTAATAATATGGCGGCATTGTGGTGCTTTTCCATAATTAACCTGTAACTGTCTATTCTTGACCTAATGGGTACAAAGAATGGACAGTTAGCAGGTAATGGCCATGTAAAAATATTTTGCGTTGAGAGGTGTGATGATATCTACCTATAAAATTCGAATGACCATTTTTGAAATCGTCAAGGGATACGAAATGATCACAATGGGGACGAGTCGACTAGGAGACGAGTTGACTGTAAATCGTTTACGGGAGATCACTCCATATCATAGTTGAAGAGTCGAACTCTGTCGCAGGGGATTCAGATTCATGACGTTTTACAAGCTATTTCCACAGGAGCCTTGCAACGGATAATACTGTCTAACAATAAAGCTTAGAACACCTGCACCCCCACCCCCCCACCCCCTTAAGAAAATATTATCTATTCCATTCTGAATCCTCTGGGATTTTCCATCGACCAGTCAAAATGGATTCATGGCGTTTTACAAGCTATTTCCATAGGAGCCTAACAAAAGGATTATGGCATACAGACACTAAATAGAAAAATGGCGCGAAAAAAAATGGTAGTCGCATAATGGCGGATACAAATAGTCCTCAGTTTTTTCGCTGTGTAGAGCTATTTTCCTTATTTTCTTTGCATTTTTTTTGGTAAAATCACATGACAGATCTATGCTTGACATGAAGATAGCATTTTGATCATGAAATAACACCATGACAAAATTTTTCATGGAAACTTAGATCATACACCACCAGTATAATTTGGGGTCTCATATTTTAGCTGATTTTGCAGTTTGTGTGTTTGACTGAAATTATTTTTCTTGCATCAAACATGACCCCCACTTTTCTTTTGATTTTTAGTTAGCACTGACAATATTCTTCAAGAAAATGTAAGTTACAGAAATTTAAAATGGGTCCTGATGTGTGCTGCGGTCATTGGAAATAGGTCAATTTTATATAGAATAAAGAACAACAACTATTTAGTGTGTTATAACCTTATACTGTCTAACAATAAAGCTTAGAACACCGGCACACCCCTTAAGAAAATATTATCTATTCTATTCGGAATCCTCTGGGATTTTCCATCGACCAATCAAAATGGACAGTTTTAATCAGCTGTTAAATGACCCCCACCCCAGATATAACAGGAAGTAAAGATGAAATTAATACCGGCCTGCCTATTCTTTTTCATTTTTTTTTCAACTGATGCATGCAATCTGCGAGTACATTTGGTTGAAGCTTTTGTCCTAGTAGACATTTAATGAGGTCCATATATACGCTCATACCCGCAGAAATAAGCAATCTCACCTTTCTTCAACATTGAAAAATAAGACAAATTCCCAAATTTTTACGACATAATGACGGTACGAGAAAATTTGGCCGTGATAATTTCACTATTATGATACGACTTTCTGGTAATAGCGCTTTTATTTACTGTAGTAATGCAATATTTTTCTCGTGAAAACGGGATATTAATTCGTCATAAGAACTCGTAGCTATGTGATACAGGTATTTTTGTAAAAATGAGAAATCAATCTCGAAATAATGGGATTAGTAGCTCTTCGTTTTCTAGACGAATCTCATCTACTTTTGTAGTTTTGAGATTGTTGTCAAAGTTCAATTTTTACACACCAACACCAGATGCATTTAAAATTGCAGTTTTGAATATGTTTACTGTTGGAGATTCTCATACAAATTTTAGCCGTAAAAGTAAAATGTACAAGTGAAACACGTGATTTTTTTTTGTAAAACATTTTTTTTTTCAATCTCGGACACCGTGTACCTGGCGTCTTCATCTATGACGTCATCGCTGTTTTTGGGTCTGCCAGGACGAACCCTGTCTTAAAGGACTGCACGACCATTTTAAAATTTACGTACCCACCTTTAAAACAGTTTTCTCTCATACTGCAGACTTTCCATATGAAGTATACAGTTAACTGAGTATCTCACTTGTAGGTGTTTCTTACGAACAACATACTTTAATGTGCACAATAAATTCAGGTTTTAGAGGGGTCATTCATGTATCATCCATGTAAAACACGAGTTTCCTGCATGTCCAGCTATTACGAAGGAGCGCGATTGTCATTATTTTTAGAATGGTCCTCGTATATGTGTAGTAAGTCTGCCCATGACTGAAAAAAATAGATTTCTTCGGCCATTGTACATCATTTTACATCGCTTTTGCGTTGTCTTTGTCTAATTTTAGGTTAGAAGTGCATTGTTAATCAATATAGCTGCACCCTGGGATTTTAAAACTTGAAATTGTTTCGACATTCCTGAAATGCATAGGTCATCATTTCAAACTTGGACACTTTGTGCGCAAAGTCATTTTCATTTGTTTCCAAAGCTCCTTCTAAATGATATTCATAGCAACGATAGCAACGTTTCTATAGAAAATCAAATTGGCTTACTCTTCTGTTACAGTTGTCATAGCAACGCTTCATTTAGTGACTACACAGTTCAGTGTAAATGTTGTTTAATTCACGTCTATTACTGCTTGCTTCAAATGTTGACACATATTGTTCGATTGATATTAGATAATGATGATTCACAAAGTGCAAATTCTACTTTAAGGAACACAGTCACAGACGTTTGAAAACATTATTTGTTTTTACTATGAGGTTAGGTGCCCCGCCCCTCACCCCCTCATATTTTTGGCAACCGGCCATCTCTGAGAAGTGCCTCACTGTGTTTGTTGATTTTTTCTTCTTTTCAGTTTGTTTGCTCTACGTATCCTTCTTTGTGTTAGCGGAGTCGGGAGACTGCTTGCTTGAAACGTGGCTTTCCCTGTTGATATCCTTCCTTGCTTTTTCCCCACTTTTCACAACCACTCACCTCTTTATCTACCCCTTACCTATTTTCGTATTTTGAGTATAATCAAAATGTACTTGTTACTGATTTTTTGAAGCAACCCGTCTTCTGTATCTGCTATATCTTTACACTACAGTTTCTTGTTGTTGCGTGCCTACATTGCTATGCCTGGCTCTCAGGTTGTGTTTGGGTGCTCTGTGTTTCCCAGAAATCTAACCTTACCTTTTTTGCATGAGTAAGTGGATATAATCCACTTTATCACTTCACCTACCGGTAATAGAGCAAAAATTAATTTGATGACAAATATCAAAACTGTTCCACGTCAGATTGGCAGTATTGTATAAAAAGCAGTACAAGTGTTTGATACAGGGAGTCGCCCTTATCTGAAGGCCTTGTTGAAATATTGGAGATGAATAAGCCATTTCATTCCTTTATTTGGTCTATTAGTATAATGAGTTTTATTTTATCATTTAGAGACTTAAAATGTCTTTCAAAATTGTATAGATGTATGTACTTTCTTAATGTAATAAAACAGATAAAACCTTTGCACATTTTGGCGAATAAAACTTTTTATAGCGTTATAGGCGACCTTTAACATAAGAATTATAAAATTAGTTTATATACTTTTGTAAGTGTTTTATTTTGCGGTTTGAAGTAAATATCACGAAAGGAAAGACAATGAAATGAAGGAAAAAGGATAAGGTATTTGAAAATAAAAAGTTATATAACGACAAACTTTAGAAGCGTTTGTGGATTTTAAATATCTTTGTACCATTGTCAACTATACTGTTAACTGTGTTATGAGGAATCAAGAGCGCTAAATTGGTAAAGTAATGAAAGCGTATATAAATGCACCAATGTTAAAAATGAGATAAAAGTTTCATTGCCATTTTGTAATTCCTTTGTAGGCTCTGTTATATTTCATTTTGATGTGGTAAATAACTGAATTCAAGACAGATTATTATGGTTCAAAAATGAACACCGGAAATCTTCTTTTGACCAAACCGAAGACATGAACTTATTCAGATATTCAAAATTTATGACCAAAGGTTTTTTGAGCACACTTGAGGTCTATACAATGACACTACAGACCAAATTTAGTAAGAATCTAAGAAACAGTTCATGTGTAGAATTTAATTAAAGATTTTCTCTGCATTTAGGTCTAGCGGCTCCAGAAAGGTGTCAAGCGGAATCGTTGGACAGAATTAAAGGCGCTACAGATCTACATGTATTTTGATTAAAAAATGTTCAAGAGTATTTTTTTTTTAAAGATTTCATTCATCAAGCGGTTCATAAGAAGCAGACATTTTTCCCTGTTGGAGGCATGGACTGAACGGAACCTTGTGTACAAACTTGACCAAAGTCTATGTAAATGGTGTCCGCTAATTCGAATTTGACTTTACATAGATTGACAAAAGACAAAGCTGTGCAATGACTCGAAAATGTAGTGTCTGTAAGCCCTATTCGATAGTTTCAAGTAAAAATAAGTCAGTTTTTAATACGAATTAGTTATTATGGAGTTTAGTCGATCAGGTACAAAAACAACATCCTTGTTGATTATATTAATTATATGAGGGCAAAAATATCTCTGTTAACTATGTAAGTATTCTATCAAGGATTTCCGATTAAATACACCTTAAGTATGTGTTTCCTTTCTAATGTAAGCGAAATGATCGTCAATTAAACTTAAACTTAAACTTTGACTAATGGTCAAGTAACGGATTTAGAAATGTAACGTTTTTGATAATTATCACGCTTTTATTTGCAATAAACAATAGTTTTTTTATATAAATATATATTTTTCAATGAATTATTGAAATATTTACGTTGATATTTGGTGATTTTACTGTGAAAAATAAAAAGTTTTCTTGACAAAGTTATCTTATTTATTTTTCATTGACATGCAACTACAAAACAGCTGAAATTGGATCAAAATAGTTTTCACTCGTTAACACTAGTGAACCTTTTAACATGGTGAAATATATTTCATTCTTGCATACCTGACGGGGATTTCCGGTATTTTTACCGGTGCTGGAAAAATCTTTCTTGCATACCAGACGGGGATTTCCGGTATTTTTACCGGTGCTGGAAAACTCCATCTTACACCCCGGGGTGTAAGATGACTCTCGTGCTGTAAATGACGTATTACGAACTACATATATGTAGTAGGTTTATGTAATAATTTATATTTTATTTAAAAAACGGAATAAAAATTCAATACCTTGACAGTTCCTATTAGTTCCTGATAGTATATTTCTCGATTCAAATCACGTTATCTTATCAAAAATTCATAACGTTACGCTGCAACTGATAAAACAAAACCGGAACTAAACATTGTTATTTGTTTTGAAACGTCATGACGTCTTTCATGTTTACGGACGTCGGTTTCCCGCGTTTTGTTTAAATACACTGTTATAAGAAATAGTTCTAAAAAGAAAACCGTTCGATTGATTTTATTTTTATTATTATTTCTTGAAATCGGTATGCAAGAAAAAGATTCTGTCACTGGTTATAGGTGCAGATGGAAATATCCGGCTCTCGGGTAACTGTTTAGGCGGTAACTCGGCAGGGAGCCTCGTTACCGCCTAAACAGTTACCCTCGAGGCCGGATATTCCCATCTGCACCTACAACCAGTGAAAGAATCTTATAATCTTAACCCCGGGGTGTAAGATGACTCTCGTGCTTTAAATGACGTATTACGAACTACATATATGTAGAAGATTTATGTAGTTATTTATATTTTATTTCGAAAAACGGAATAAAAATCCAGTACCTTGACAGTTCCTCTTTATTCCTGATAGTATATTTCTCGATTCAAAACACGTTATTTTATCAAAAATCCATAACGTTACTCTGCAACAGATCAAACAAAACCAGAACTAAACATTGTTATTTGTCTTTGAAACGTCATGACGTCTTTCCTGTTTACGGACGTTGCTTTCCCGCGCTTTGTTTAAATACGCTGCTATAAGAAATAGTTCTAAAAAGAAAGCCGTTCGACTGATTTTATTTTTATTATTATTTCTTGATATCGGTATGCAAGAAAAAGATTCTGTCACTGGTTATAGGTGCAGATGGCAATATCCTGCTCTCGGGTAACTGTTTAGGCGGTAACTCGGTAGGAACCTCGTTACCGCCTAAACAGTTACCCTCGAGGCCGGATATTCCCATCTGCACCTACAACCAGTGAAAGAATCTTATAATATAACAGTGAAAAGAAGCAACTATTCTCCAGAAAGTTTTAAACAGAAAGTAAGTTTAAGTTATTTCGAAAATAAGTAATTGTATAATATATCCTACATTTTATAAATCAACACAATTACATGATTTATGACTATTGAAGTTAAACAGAGGCAGTCATCTAAGTCACCTTCATTTAAATTAATGACAACCGTAATTGAATATATGAGACTCGCCATGAGAAAATCAACATAGTGGCTTTGCGACCAGCACAATCTGGTCAGGATCCATGCTGTTCGCTTTTAAAGCCTACTGCAATTAGAGAAACCGTTAGCGAACAGCATGGATCCTGACCAGACTGCGCGGATGCGCAGGCTGGTCTGGATCCATGCTGGTCGCAAAGCCACTATGTTGGTTTTCCCATGGCACGGCTCATATGTATTTCCCTTACATTCAGTTCAACCATATCTAAGTTGAAATCAGAAACTTGAATAGATACTGAGCTTGTTCTTACCAGCCTAATAAGGTGTGAAAGTTTAAGCAACTAAAATATTGACTTACGTATCCGCCTTAGTGTTTTAAATGTTTAGGTGAAGTGATAAAGGATATTTTGATACAGCTGTTATAATAATGTCAGAACTATTTGTCAAGATTCTATTCGGGGTGATTTTGATACTATTGAACGAAGGTAAGTTATATTATCTTTTACAAGAATTTTGAGGTTATTATATAGGAAATTATGACATCTGAGTTACGGTGGTATGTTTAGGACATATGTTATTTTTTTTTTAAGATTAAATTATCTCGTGCGCACGACATCTTATCTTGAGCGATCAACATCTTATCTCGTGCGCACGACATCTTATCTCGAGCGATCAACATATTATATCGTGCGCACAACATCTTATCTTGAGCGATCAACATCTTATCTCGAGCGATCAACATATTATCTTGAGCGATCAACATCTTATCTCGAGCGATCAACATATTATCTTGAGCGATCAACATATTATCTTGAGCGATCAACATCTTATCTCGAGCGATCAACATATTATCTTGAGCGATCAACATATTATCTCGAGCGATCAACATCTTATCTCGAGCGATCAACATATTATCTCGAGCGATCAACATCTTATCTCGTGCGCACGACATCTTATCTCGAGCGATCAACATATCATCTTGAGCGATCAACATATTATCTTGAGCGATCAAAATCTTATCTCGAGCGATCAACATATTATCTTGAGCGATCAACATCTTATCTTGAGCGGTCAACATATTATCTTGAGCGATCAACATCTTATCTCGAGCGATCAACATATTTTTTTGAGCGATCAACATCTTATTTCGTGCGCACGACATCTTATCTTGAGCGATCAACATCTTATCTCGAGCGATCAACATATTATCTTGTGCGATCAACATATTATCTTGAGCTATCAACATCTTATCTTGAGCGATCAACATATTATCTTGAGCGATCAAAATCTTATCTTGAGCGATCAAGATATTATCTTGAGCGATCAACATGTTATATCGAGCGATCAACATATTATCTTCAGCGATCAACATATTATCTTGAGCGATCAACATCTTATCTCGAGCGATCAACATCTTATCTCGTGAGCACGACATCTTATCTTGAGCGATCAACATCTTATCTCGAGCGATCAACATATTATCTCGAGCGATCAACATATTATCTGGAGCGAGCAACATCTTATCGTGTGCGATCAACATCTTATCTCGAGCGCACGACATCTTATTTATATATATTAAGGCCCTTTGTGTGTATTTAGGTCATCAGTAAAACATACGGACAAGTTGTTAATTAGGGTCCCGCCTATTCCGCTGTTATTTAAACTTCCCACAAGTACATGTACATGTTTATCACATCAATTGGGAAAGCAATGCATATAATTGGTCATCCTATCTTCAAAATCAAATGAACATAACCAATGATGCATACTGCATGTTAGAACAGCAACAAATTTCAGTTCGACTGATAAATTCGCGCAGAAAAGTTGCATGTATGAATTAAGGGAAAACAAGGAAAATCGTTTAATATATGGGCGATGTATGGAAGCCCTGGAGGGACAATTGATTTTCGTACTTCCCACTTCTGACTTCTAACTTTAGCACTTCTCACTTCCAAATTCTTGACTTCCAACTTCCTACTTCTAACTTCCGCACTTCTGACTTCTAACTTCCACACTTCTGACTTCCAACTTGCTATAAAATAATATGTTGATCGCTCAAGATAATACGTTGATCGCTCAAGATAATATGTTGATCGCTCGAGATAAGATGTTGATCGCTCAGGATAATATGTTGATCGCTCGAGAAAAGACGTTGATCGCTCAATATAAGATGTCGTGCGCACGAGATAAGATGTTGATCGCTCAATATAAAATGTTGATCGCTCGAGATAAGATGTTGATCGCTCGAGATTATATGTTGATCGCTCGAGATGAGATGTTGATCGCTCAAGATAAGATGTCGTGCGCACGAAATAAGATGTTGATCGCTCAAGATAATATGTTGATCGCTCAAGATAAGATGTCGTGCGCACGAGATAAGATGTTGATCGCTCAAGATAAGATGTTGATCGCTCAAGATAATATGTTGATCGCTCAAGATAATATGTTGATCGCTCGAGATAAGATGTTGATCGCTCAAGATAAGATGTCGTGCGCACAAAATAAGATGTTGATCGCTCAAGATAATATGTTGATCGCTCGAGATAATATGTTGATCGCTCAAGATAATATGTTGATCGCTCGAGATAATATGTCGTGCGCAAGAAATAAGATGTTGATCGCTCAAGATAAGATGTTGATCGCTCAAGATGATATGTTGATCGCTCGAGATAAGATGTTGATCGCTCCAGATAAGATGTCGTGCGCACGAGATAAGATGTTGATCGTTCAAGATAATTTAATCCTAAAAAATAATTGCATATCCTAAACATACCACCGTACTGAGTGGATCAATTCTGTACTTATTTTTCAAATTTCAGTAACATTGTTTTGAATGTAGTAACATTTTTTTTAGTGCTTGCGTAAAAACTATTAGAGGTACAATCACAATTTTTCCATTGACTTCCAGGGGGTGTCAATAGCATTTCAGCAGAACTGGTTTTGCTGTAGCTGAGTTACAAGCGGTTTAATACGCGAGGCTCCTGGTAGAAAGGACATTTGGTCTTACTTATGCCTCGGTCACAAAACCGTACGATGTCCGAACAGTTTTAAAAAATCGTACGAGTCCACCAAGTTTAGAATCCTTACGTATTATACCACTAGGAGCTCCGTACGAGTAGGTTTTCAGTCGAATTTTGGCAAACTCGTACGGTCATCGTTGACTCGTATGAGCGTCGTACGGATGTTTTGAACTCGTAGAGGACTCGGGAACTCGGTGAAAATATTTCACCGAGCTCCCGAGTTCTCTACAAGCTCGTAGAGATTTTCGAAGTCGGAAACAGCTCGCAAGAGCCCCGTACGGGAACCGCACGAGCCCCGGAAGAGCTCGTACGGGAATCGCACGATGTCCGTGCGGATTTGGAAAACTGCGAGGCTTGCCGATGCTCGCACGACAATCGCAGGGGACTCGCACGGTCAGCGATGACCGCACGGGGCTCGCAGGGCGTTGCGATGTATTCGCTTCAGTTGAGTAGCTACAAATGGACAATTTTCAAACGTCGCCGATCCGATTTATTCTTGTCGCAAGGAAACCGTACGGACACCGTTCGAGCGCCGTACGAGCCAACGGGCATCGTACGAGGTAAGACCGGGCTTCTTGCGATCTCCGTACGGCTTGTCTGCGATGTCCGTACGAATATCCTACGACTGAAAATGTAAATTTTTAAGACGTCGCCGAACTTAGTTATTCTTGTCGCACGGACACCTTAAGAGTGCCGTCCACGAGAACCGTACGAGGTACGGCCGGGCTACTTGCGAGCTTCTCACGACTTGTCTGCGATGTCTGTAATGATATCCTACGATTGCATTCTCTAAAGATCGTACGGGGCCCGTAGGTTCTGTGACCAGACGCTACAATTGCACAGAGACCGTAAGGATTTTAAAATTGTTGGACTAGTACGATTTTGTAAAACTGTACGGACATTGTACGGTTTTGTTACCAAGGCATAAAAGATGTTCTGTGCTCGGAATATACCAGAATTTGTAATATTTATGATTCGTCCCCACCGGAAGCCAGTCTTTATAGAAATTATTCAAGGCTGGAGTAAGGCGTGCTTTGACAAGAGTTGTCAGAGGACAACAACACTTTACTATTCAAGTTTGAAAACACAAGTCGAAAAAGGGGGATAATTTTGTAAATATGACACTTGTAAAGGTCATGACAAGTTCATGAAGTTTCAATCCATCCCTATTGGCGGTTACTGAGATACCAGCCTACATACAAAATTAAAAAATTGAAAAAAGGGCATAATTTTGTAAAAATGCAAAGATGTTAAATCATCACAGCGAACAAGTGTGTGAAGTTTTCATTAGTTGGCTTACATACAAAAACTTTACATAAAACGGCTATGTCGAAAAAGGGGTATAATTTTGTAAAAATGCAAAGTAGAGTTATGGATTCTTTGCATTGCATCAATGTTGATTTCTTACAGAAACGTTACATGCATCAGTGTTGAGTTCTTACAGGAACATTACATTAATCAATGTTGATTTCTTACAGGAACGTTACATTCATCAATGCTGATTTTCTTACAGGAACGTTACATTCACCAATGTTGATTTCTTACAGGAACGTTACATTCATCAATGCTGATTTTCTTACAGGAACGTTACATTTATCAATGTTGATTACTTACAGGAACGTTACATTCATCAATGCTGATTTTCTTACAGGAACGTTACATTCATCAATGTTGATTTCTTACAGGAACGTTACATTCATCATTCTTGCATAAAATCTTTGTTTTTTGCCGATTTCGGGCATGCACAAACAGGGAAAAAACGTGTACAAACAAGGAGATTCTCATGAGCACGCGCTGTTGGTGGACGTTTTGAATATGCTGTTGCAGGTCCAACGTAAGCAAATTATGGATCCCGAATCAGTTTTGGCCGAAGTCGAAAGGTCCGAGATTTATGAAATCTTTTCATCTGCATTTTTATTAAAAATTTTTCAACCTAACTTTACTTTAACTTGTAATAAGCGCTACCTCTCTTGATACGCGACTGAATTGACGTTCCTTATTATTGTTTTATTACGCGTATTAGACTCAAAGTAAGTTTACACGCCGCGATTTAATCCCTAAAAATGATAGGCAAACAACAAAATACAATTTCGTTTTCCAAATTAATTTGAGTCGAGAAAGTTGACATGCTAACTTTAAATCTTACACTAAAACTTTTAAGAAATGTTTGTGTCTACTTTACACATCTATGCAGTCTACTGATGTAGTGATGGTGTGTAATGTAAAGCATAAACATTGACGAAGCGTAAAGTTTGAAGGATTTTTCCATAGGTAATGAACATTTGATGAACAGACGGTATTTATTATATATTTTTCAATTTATTTGTAGATCTCACCAACCATGTTTGAGTTTATAAATCCAATCTAAGTTGATTATATCGATGTTGGAAAAATTCAAATTTTTGTGTTTATCAAACTTTGATCGCGATGGGGTGGGGTGCAAAGCAAAATTTTCTAGTTATAGGCCTAGAGATTTCATTTTTAACGACATGAAGAATATAGGTATTGATACCAGTTTCTATTAAACGATAATATTTACATTTAAAAAGCGTAAGGGACAGACTATTAATTTAAACCAAGCAGAATTGTGTTCTGTTGGCACCTCACCTGCAAATTGTGTAAAGACAGGATGCCGTGTATGCCCTTTTCTCATAATTCCGAGCCTCTAAAGCTAAAGGGGAAGTCATGCTTATTTTACATATATTTAATATTAAAGAAATTACCACAACAAGAATGTCCGTTCGACATGTATAAAATATGCACTGTTTCTGTATACCCTGGAAATGCATAAATAAAACATGTGTCCATAACAACCAGAAACGGCCGACTTCGATCGGCTAATGTCAGCTGAATAGTCTTGTTTTTTCGATATTTCCAGCACTTTAGTTGTGTTTTATGCAAGAATAGCGATAACACACGTTTGTTTCGTGAAACAACATCTGCAGAATCCCTCGGGCTATGTTGGTGCACTCGCCCTACGGGCTCGTGCACCAACCAATCCCTTGGGATTCTGCAGATGTTGTTACACAAAAAAACGTGCGTTAACCCTACAATGCTGATTTTCTTACAGGAACGTTACATTCATCAATGTTGATTTTTTACAGAAACGTTACATTTATCAATGTTGATTTCTTACAGGAACGTTACATTCATCAATGTTGATTTCTTACAGGAACGTTACATTCATCAATGTTGATTTTTACAGAAACGTTACATTCATCAATATTGATTTCTAAAAGGAACGTTACATTCATCGATGTAGATTTCCTACAGGAACGTAACATTCATCAATTTTGATTTTAAAGGAACGTAACATTCATCAATGTTGATTTCTTACAGGAACGTCACATTCATCAGTCATGATTTTTAAAGGAACGTTACATTCGTCAATGTTGATTTCTTACAGGAACGTTACATTCATCAATAATGATCATTAAAGAAACGTTGCATTCATCAATGTTGATGTCTTACAGAAACGTTACAGGCATCAATATTGATTACTTACCGGAACGGTACATCAATCAATGTTGATTTCTAACAGAAACGTTACATTCATCAATGTTGATTTCTTACAAGAACGTTACATTCATCAATGTTAATTTCTCACAGGAACGTTACATTCATCAATGTTGATTTCTCAGAGGAACGTAACAGGCATCAATATTGATTTTTACAGGAACGTTACATTCATCAGTGTTGATTTCTTACAGGAAAGTTACATTTACTAGTGTTGATTTCTTACAGGAACGTTCCATTTATCAATGTTGATATTTTATAGAAACGTTACATGCATCAATGTTGATTTCTTACAGAAACGTTACATTAATCAATGTCGATTTCTTACAGGAGCATTGCATTCATCAATGCTGATTTCATAAGGGAATGTTACATTCATCAATGTTGATTTTTTACAGGAACGTTACATTCATCAATATCAGTGATTTTTTACAGGAACGTTACGTTCATCAATGTTGATTTCTTACAGGAACGTTACGGGCATCAATATTGATTTCTTACAGGAACGTTACATTCATTAATGTTGATTTCTTACAGGAGCATTACATTCATCAATGCTGATTTCTTACAGGAACGTTACATTCATCAATATTGATTTCTTACAGGAACGTTACATCAGTCAATGTTGATTTCTCACATGAACGTTACATTCATCAGTGTTATTTTCTTACAGGAACGTTACATTTACCAGTGTTGATTTCTTACAGGAACGTTACATTCATCAATGTTGATTTTCTTACAGGAACGTTACATTCATCAATGTTGATTTCTTAAAGGAACGTTACATTCATCAATGTTGATTTCTTAAAGGAACGTTACATTCATCAATGTTGATTTCTTACAGAAATGTTACATTCACCAATGTTGATTTCTTACAGGAACGTTACATTCATCAATGTTGATTTCTTACAGGAACGTTACATTTATCAATGTTGATTTTTACAGGATCGTTACATTCACCCATGTTGATTTCTTACAGGAACGTTACATTCATCAATGTTGATTTCTTACAGGAACGTTACATTTATCAATGTTGATTTTTACAGGATCGTTACATGCATCAAACACAGACGAGCATCAGAGACTGAAACGAGAGGTAAGAGTTTTCAGTTTATGAATATTACCGGTCTTTCTAATACTGTCTCCTTAATATATATATATATATAATAATAATATATAAAAGTTCAATTTGTAAGGAATAAACAGCAGCAGACTTCTGTGTTTTACAATTATTTTAATTCTTCACTGCAAGCGCTTTCAATACATATATCTTCAGGCAGTTTACATTTTGAAATAATTATTTGATTATTTCAAAATGTAAACTGCCTGAAGATATATGTATTGAAAGCGCTTGCAGTGAAGAATTAAAATAATTGTAAAACACAGAAGTCTGCTGCTGTTTATTCCTTACAAATTGAACTTTTATATATTTTATACCTGCACAAGGATTTTACTGACTTTTTTAATATAATAATAATATATATATGGCATGTGCGTGTTCGTTTGTACTGCTAGGCGCTTTGCCGTAATTGGTCTGGTATATTGTGGTGGTGAGTTAGTTCGTATAAATTCTCTCTAATATATATAAGGTTGGAAGTTACCCATATCTGAGGTATTCAGACACAATATCCGCAGTAGCACAGGCGTGTAACCTAGTTAGCAGATGTGAAGGCCTGAATTTTTGTTGTAATAAGGTCATATTTCGTAGCAAGAGGAAACATATGAAAAAAGACACCTAGTGTATTATGATAATGATGAAAGTGGGTGGAAGTATGTTTTTGTTAGACATGATCAAATTTACAAAATCGTCGTGACCGTATATCGTATACACTTTGTGAATGACTTGCAGATTAGTAGTCATAACTATAACCCGATGTCCGAAGTCTTTTTTTACGTAATATCAGTAAAACTGTTCAATTTTCTTTGGTCAAGTTTGGATTTGGCAAACAGAATTTGGTGTTGACCTACAGACTAGTCAATAGCAAGGCGATTTATATAAGTAGTAATGTCTCAGTTTTTTGTCGAGCCCGCTTGCGGAAGCGAAGCCATAGTTGTCCAAATGGCTGTTCGGTGTATGTGCGTGCGTCCGTGCCTCCTTGCGTGCGTGCGTGCGTCCGTCCGGATTTGTTTGTCCGGACCATAACTTTGACATGCATGGAGCAATCTCGTTTATATTTGGCATGAATGTTAATCTCAGTGAGACGGAGTGTCGTGCGCAAACCGCAGGTTCCTATCTCGAAGGTCAAGGTCACACTTGGAGTTCAAAGGTTAAATTCAATAATGACTTTGTCCGGAGCATTTCTTCTTCATGCATGGAGGGATTTTGATGTAACTTGGCACAAATGTCCACAACCATGTGACGGAGTGTCATGCGCAAGAACCAGGACCCTATGTCTAAGGTCAAGGTCACACTTAGAGGTCAAAGGTCAGATACAAGAATGACTTTGTCTGGAGCATTTCTTTTTCATGCAGGGAGGGATTTTGATGTAACTTGGCACAATTGTTTACCATCATGAGACAGAGTGTCATGTGCAAGAACCTAGAAATACTTCCCTTTGTTGTTACTATAAATAGCTTATATTGTAACTTTTTTTATTACTGGTCGTAGGGAAAAATGAAGACCACTTTTCTGTAGTAAAATATGCATGTTACATCCAGTTTTGAGGTGTATTTTGACCTATCTGTTCTGGTAAGGATTTTTATGTGGACTTAGATTTTTTTAAAGATTAAATTCCCTTTGTTGCTACTATAAATAACTTATATTGTAACTTTTTGCAATCATTTTTCATTTGGCATAAATGTTTGCCTCAATGAGACAGGGTGTCATGGACAACTCCTAGTCCTTTTGACAGCTGGCGGGCTCGACATGTTGCCCGCAGGCATCTAGTTTTTAGATTCACTTGACTTTGTCAAGATTTCCGAGGTTTACACTTTGCCTTTTTCCTGTGTAGTATGTTTCAGTCATATTTTAATATTTCAGTACAATATCGAATCAGATTTCACATTTTGCATTATCAAATGGAAAGTAACAATTGGTAGAATATGATTGTAATTTTGTTACACAGAGAACGTTTGTGTTCCCTAAAGTTGTTACCGACAAAAACGGTATTCCGGTATAACGGTGATTGTTTATGATATTAGTAGTTCGGTTGCCAGTAGTTCTCTCCTTTAATTATTTAAAATTTTGAAATGTTAGAATAAATCATGAGAGGATGCGGGTATGTGTATTGAAAGTGTCCGCTTTTGACAAATTGAGCTTCGGGATTTTGTCATGGAAACGTTTGTCTGTAGTCCGACCAAACCATTAGATAGGTACATACTAGTAGGCACAATTTAACACCAACCAGGTGCGCAAATGATTTTGTATATTGTTTTTTAAAAAAAGTTTTGGAGCACGGAAGGAACATCTAAGCAACTAAAGAAGGTTATAGTGATATTTTCAGTGTAAATTTAGCAAATTTTCTTATGTTTCTTTATACAAAACAAATATCTAATAATTTGCATAAGTTTATGGCTATTTTTAATAATAAACTTGTATTTTATATCCATTTTCATATGATTTATATTTCATTCTTGACATTTATGGGAAATGATTACAAGTTAATGTCATGGTAAAGGTAGACTAGTCCTCTTACTCATATGATGTTGATAGTAAATGTATTTATTTTTTTTTTCATTTATATATTCACAAAAATTCTTTTCTGTTGTGGTAATTCTTGAGAAGCCCTGAACACAGTTTAGCTGCAAAAGAACGACTTGCTCAGGCATATACCTTTTTCATTAAATTACTTTTTCAATTAAACTGTGTTTTGATACAAGCTTGTCAAACAAGTATATATAACTAAAATATTGCAATACCGTGTACTTTACGAATGGAATATTAACGTCTCAGAATGTTTTGAACATAATTATATAAATATACCGGCATTAAACATGATTTTCAATGTTTTTTTCTGAACTTCAGTTAATTGCATTTAATTTCATTTTAGATCGAGTGTGATGCAAAGTACAGGGAAATAACAGCAGGCCATTCCGCGTGCAAACAGCCATCAGACAGCGTCACAGCTTCAGGTTGTCCTATTTATAGAACATTTATGACAATAGCGTCAAACCTGTGTTTAAGACCGTCTGTGGTTAGAGACAAATCAACCCAAAGACTGATATTTGCACTCACTATATATTTTGTAAAGACAAAAAAAAGCGTTTATTATCGCACGAACAACATTGGCGTTTTATCAAAGATGGCCCTTTTCACCGGACTGCACACGCAATCTGACGTCATTTACATAGGAACATGAGCAAAATGTATTTTTTGTAAAAGTCAAATTACAATTGAACATGGGCATGTCTCTTTGGCTGTTCTGTTTAGATGTTGACGTTATCAACAACCTGATATCTATTTTGATTTTTGGTACCCGTGGAAAGCAAACCATTTATATATTAATAAACTGCAATTGAAAAATGTAGATATAAGAAATTAATGCTATTTCTTTTCAGGATTAGAAATTTGCAGCGCCCGCTGTCGATAACAATTTCAATGATGACTAAAATGCGTCATTCTTGTGCTTATATAAAGACATTAAATATCAAAATTAAACTGTCAAATACAGTGACATGATTATGTTCGGATATAAGTACATGTTCAGATATAAGTACATGTTCAGATATAAGTACAACGGGAACTAATAAAATTTCAATTTTTAATTAGGGGTATCGGATGAAAACAAACAAACCATACTGGATGCCCACAACACTGCCAGAAGGTCTGTTTCTCCTACAGCAAGCAACATGATGTTGATGGTGAGTCTAGGGATGAACGAGCTTTAATTTTGGCATAGGCATCATCCGCCATAATTCTATTTGAATATCTTTAAAGACTGCCTAATTTTGGGAAAGAAATGTCAGGCCTAATTCCATGAAAAACGATAAGATATATTGTCCACCACGAAAGACTTTCTTAATGTTGGCATAAGTCTGCTTGTAAACCAGTGTAATTTTGTTGTTTCTTGGTAATATGAACGACCATAGTGAAAGATTTGAACCCAACTTCGGTACGTACGTGCGAGAAAAGATTTACACGAACCTTAAGTGCTTACACTAAAACTTTGATTCTTTATTTTTCGTATCAAGTTATCTCTTGCCTGTGAACTAGGATACCAAATCAGTTTCCCTTAAGAGTGAATTTGTAAATATTAGATGCTACATTTAAATTTTAACGTTTCCGGATGTAGCTGTGGAGTGTGAAAATAAAACCTTAAATGTTGTTTTAAAAAGAGAAAAAAACAAAAACAACAAAAACACAATCATGTCATACCGTATTCACAGTGTGTAAGTAGATCTTAAATGTTACTTAAATCTAATACAGTTTTGATCTTCTCAAGGTATCAGTGTCAAAAAGGCAATGTGTTTGTGCTCATATCATCATAGACAGTAGACAGGTAGCATCTGGAATATATAAGATATCGGAGCAAATGAAAAAATACGTTTATAGATAATGAATACGCCTAGGTGGTATCAAATATAGTAATATTTAAAATACGATAATTTTTGTTGTATCTATAGAAAATGTATAAAGTACGTCAACATTTGCTCCTCTTAAATAAAATTCTGTTTTGGTTCTTGCATACTGCAATGTCACTTGATATAACTTTATGTAAGGTACCTTTTTACGCGACGCCTCACACTTATCTTTCAGACATGGGACGATGAGATAGCAAATACTGCACAAAGATGGGCAGAAAACTGCGTTCTCGGTCATGATGGCAGCTACGACAGATACGCTTATGGTAAAATATCAATCTGTATTAGCATATACATGCTCTTATGCCGCTAAAGAGCTTTCAGCCCTCAAGATCACACCTCATTTTACTTGTTATCTATGAGCTTCAAAAGTCGTAAAGTAAATGCGTCTCTGTTAGGTCATACAGTTGTCGTTTAAATAGAGGATATTACATGAGGGTCTTTCATACTGAATTTACTAAACGAGTTTAATAAAATGCTAGGCTTTGTCAAGCATTTTATCAATTTCATTCGAGTTTAGTAAATTCAATGTGGAAAGACACAAATTTGATATTCTTATTATCACATGTAAGTTTTTCCTGCTAAAACATGAACTTTTCTTGTTTCTTTGTAGGGATAACACATGTTTTTTCGTGTTATAACATCTGCAGAATCCCGAGGGATTGGTTGGCACCCGAGCCCGTTAGGGCGAGGGTACCAACGATTCCGAGGGATTCTGCAGATGTTATAACACGAAAAGAATATGCGCTAACGCTATTCTAGCATAAAACGCGTTAAAAACAGGAAAATGAATATATTGTCCCTCAACGTCATTGAATTTCCATGAAATGCGCGGTAAAGTCTACGTTGTTTTGTCACGTTGACGTCATTTCATTTTGAATTATCCGTTTTGGGGCCGTAATGCGTTTACGCTCTGCCATGGAACGTGCATATATAAAAAGGTGTTATAACAGCACGTGAGCGCGAGAATCTCTCTGTTAACACACGTTTTCTCTCCTGTTAAAACACCCCCGAAAAGTGACAAAAACAGCAGTTTTATGCTAGAATATCTATTATAGACCAAGTTAATCCGACCAACGTCCATATACGACGTCTACGTCAAAGCTTTATTACACTTGGTTAATACCAATTTATTTAATGTCATTTTTTTTTCACTCGACATCAAACATGTGATAAATAAGTTAAATAAGTTAAATTGAATTATTCTTTTCCTGTGTAGTTATTGCCCAAGTACTTTCTTTTCCTGAGTTAAAAGGAAAAATAAAAAAATGTCGATTCGAATTTCTTAAAGTGATGAAAAACCTTGACTGAGACATGCAAACAAAATCCTCAATGTAAAATTGCATAACGTTTAAATATATTGACGATTAAAAGAAATGACTATAACCGCATTGAATAAGCGGAAAACGCATTTCATGCAAATGCCATACGGCGCTGCATTGTCACAGCAATAGTATTTTTCCTTTGGTACATTGCTTGTGTAACAAATCAAAACTTTACAGTTACAAGCTTGCTTTGTGCATTATCTCACCGTCATTGTGACTCTATTCAGGTCGGTTCAGTGTTGGACAGAACTTGGCGATGGGACAAGCAGACTGGAGCAGTGCTATAAAAGCCTGGGAAGACGAGAAAGATGATTACGACTTTACAACGAATAGAAGTCCAAATGGGAAAGAAATAGGCCATTACACTCAGGTACAACAATGATTCCGTCTGGAAGAATTGTTTCAATAGCGAAATGGTTTTAGTTTAGGATTGCTCATAATGTTTGTAAATTCATCTCAGTAAAGTGCAGTGCTATTTTCATAGTGTGTCAGTTTGATTAACACCCATCCGTTTAGAATATTTGACGAACATTTTTAACATACCTAAAGTAAAAGTATAGATCGCTACGGAATCGAATAAAATGTGATTGCATAGATCCTCTGCAATTTACAAAATCATGTGAACAAATATTGAAGGTGGTAATATGATGTTCCACGCAGAGTCATATGTTTTACTGTTTTTATCCAAAATACACGTATTCTTCACATTTTTTGTCAGATGGTGTGGGCTAAAAGTTCAAAGATTGGCTGTGGGTATGCGAGGTGTCATACAACAAATTACTATGTCTGCAACTATGGTCCTGGGTAAGTGACTTGTTCTGTACAGGTCTGGCTCTCACGCGGTTGTAGTGAATGGTTGTATGTCTGTATCTATTTTACACATAATGCTTTAACCCTTACTCTGCTAAATATCTAAAATGGACTGGTCCATCATTCAATTTGGGCCATACCACTTATTATTCAAAGGGGTGTTCACTGAAAAATTACTGACTGAATAGCGAACAGTGCAGACCATGATCAGACTGCACGGATGTGCAGGCTGATCTTGGTCTGCACTGGTCGCAAAGGCAGAATCATTTGCCACCAGCAGGCTAAGGGTTAAATAAAATATCAAATATCAATACAATTGTGTTAAATGCAAAATTACCCGTGTACAGCATTCATGACCGCAAGTTATACATAATTTGCTTTTATTCAACTCAACCAAAAACAATGACAATCAGAATTGGACAGGCTGTCTGAGCGGCGCCCTCATTGATCTTCATGCGATTTGACAACCCGTTAAACATCGATTTTGCTGAAGCTGCATAGAACATAGAATACATATGTCGAGACATGAAATTTACGATTTCTAAGGACAATTCCTGCAAATTTGCCAACAGTTAGGTAAGGTAAATTGAAACTACAGTTAGGTAAGCCGAAACTTAATCATATGAAGACTGGTCAACAGTTGAAAGACAAGTGTACAGCATTGGTAACGTTACAAGTAATTTACTTTACAGAGGAAACTCAGGAGGTGACAAGCCATACGTGTCTGGTCAAACGTGTTCTGCTTGTCCTAACAAGTGTAACAATGGACTATGTGGTATGTGTGTATTTGTTTGGTTACATTTTTACTGCTTCTGTTGTCATTGTGTACCGAAAATTGAGTTTTTAAAATTTCCCATTGGCTTTTAACGGTTTGTTTATAATTTGCATAGGCTTAGGCGGGATTATTGCGGACTTGTTATCTAGACATGGTGGAGAAACACTTATTTGCTGTAAATATTTTCAGCGAAAAGATGGAGAAACACTTATTTGCTATAAATATTTTCAGCGAAAAGATGGAGAAACACTTGATTTAATCATATTTTATTGCTCTTTGATATATTATTACAATTACAATTCAGACATACATAATCAAAGTGCAAAAGGGTCGGACAACAAGTTCTGACAACATTAGAGACTGTCCTTCCCTTAAGCTTTAGTTAGAAAAAAACGAACACAAAAAATAACAACATATACACTCGAGCAATAATATACTACAGATGGCGGATGTACAAGTGTTTATAAGAGAAAAAAGTAATGAAGATGAGAGCACTTAATCTTGATGAAAAAAGAAAAAAAAAAGAAAAAAGAATACAGAAGAATAATACAAAGAAAAAACAAAACAAAAAACTTTCGATGTGATGGCATGAGTCTCTCTGTCTGTCTGCGACTGTCACGAGATGTTAAACGTTTATATAATTTGAACAATGGTGGATTAATCTAGTCAGATATTAGTTAGATGTTGTTTGGTCTGTTGTTAATATTATGTATTATTTAAACCTTTCTGTATGTTTTATAAACTTTTGCACTTCGTTGAATATCTGTGAATTTTCCTCCATTGTTAAATCTTCTTTACCAAATAATAATGGAGAAACACTTGCTGAACGCTGACCTTGATAGGATTGATCCGGTTACATACGAACGCTAGTTGAACAGCATTGGTAGTAAAATGTGCTCCTTTTTATGTGTATATTAAAACTTACCAAATGTATCCTTCCAGCCCTGATAGAAACTGTTTATTTATTTTACAAATGTCGCTATTTACAGACTGCGGCGGAGTTGTTTGTCTGAACGGAGGAGAGATCGATTACAATACTTGCACCTGTAACTGTAAATCGAACCTACCGTTTTACTTAGCACCTACATGTGGACGTAAGTAATATATGTTTCTATGTTTCAGACTGGAAAAAAATATTAACTTAAAAAAATAAACATCTCGTCATCTTTGATAATATTTATTTGTTTAAACAACATGCCTCTAAAAGGGGACCAAGTATTTCACGTGAAGAAAAAAAAAACACATTTTATTGAAGAAAAAGACGTAGTCAATCAACATTCATGTACCGCTGAACGTATTGAAATCTTTTAGGATTTTCTTTTCATAACAGATAAATATTTTTGAAGTAGCTCAATCATGGGATTCGTATAGATATTGTTTTCATTTAAACGCGTTCCATTTTATTTAAGTGAACTGTGAACTGAATAAGGAAGCGAGCTGGTGCAATCAGTATGGAGTGGCAGGCTGTAAGACATACACTAATGTTCCCCAGGAATGCCCTCTTATGTGCAGCTGGTGCCCAAGTAAGAATAACTTTTATTTTTGATTTTCAACAATGGCTTATCATATATTCTAATTATGAAAAAAAAACACGTTAATACTGGCGTCATGTCGGTATATTATTTGGTGCCATACAGGCGCTGAGAAAAGTGCTAGTATATTTGATGTACTATAATGGTGTTACAAACAAAATTGATACTAATTTGCTTAACATCAAGGGACCCGTTAATTATTCCGCGTGACGTGCAACCCCTTTTATCGTGTTTTACTGTTTGATAACATAGATTCGCATAGAGTAGCGTTTCCTCGTTTCATCCACATTTTAATGGTTATATGCTCTGTAGAACAATTCGCTTGGGTCACGCCCTCGTGAAATCATGCCGTACTTGTATAAACTCTTCGTCATGTTTAAATATATTATCTAAAACATGGTTCTGCTATATATCATTTCTTTAAGTTAACCTCGTTAACCTTTAGTCGGCTGGCGGCAAGTGATTCTGCCTTTGCGACCAGTGCAGACCAAGATCAGCCTGCACATCGGTGCAGTTGCTTTTTCAATGAACACCCCTTTGAATAATAAGTTGTACTACCCAAACTGAATGATAGACCAATGTATTTTAGATATTTAGCAGGTTAAAGGTTAACTAAAATTGTGCCGAGCAAGATAAGTTTATAGACTGAATGTAAATCGACATTGAAGTTTCATTGCTGATTAGTATAAAGTCAGAAGACAAAACAAGAGTCTTCTTGAATGTGTTTTAACGACACTGCATATAATAGTTTTGTTGCTCAGGGGGCCGTTTCAAAAAGTATATTTTAGACAAATAAAAATTTTGATGAGAGATGATTCGAGAAAATTATTTTGATATCACTATCAGTAGGTTTGTTTTATATGGAAGCCCTACAGAGACTACTAACTTCAATACTTTTAACTTCATGGATTCCAACTTGGAACTTTTTAACTTCAATCTTCGTACTTCTAATTATATTACTTTCTACTTCGTTGCAATTAAGTTAGAAGTTAAATATAATAAAGTTGAAATCTAAAAGTAAGGACGTCGGAACTTAGAAGTTAAAAATAATGATTTACGAAGCTGGCAATTATAGGTAATGGAGCTCGATAGAGGTTAGAATATAGAGGTAAAAATGGAAGTTAGAAGTTGTAAAGTTTGAAGTAAGAAGTAAAAATTCTGGAAGTTAGAAGTATAGAGGTTAATTGTAATCATAATTGTTGGAACTAGACATTGGAAATAATGAAATTGGTAGTTAGAAGTTAGAGTTATGGAGCTACATGTCAGAAGTACTGAAGTTAGAAGTCCCTGTAGGGCTTCCATATATTTATGACAACTTTAGAAAATGATATGACTTATAGCTTCTGGAAAGGATAATGGAGAAAACTGGGTTTAGATCAGTATTATTATATATCCGTAATAGAATTTCGCTGAAGCCGATGCTATGGATTGTTGTTCAGTGTTCTTCCTCTCATAAACACACTCAACCATAATGATTTTTTCGCTTGGTTGCGTTCTATGCTTAAGGTAAAGATGATCTAGATTTCCGAAATGTCCGTTAAAAAGAAAAATAATATGAACTACATGATTCTAAAATGATTTGTTTACATTTTCAGCCGCTGCGTATAAACCTGAAGATAAAGACACAACTGTGTCGCCTCGGCCGACAGACAGAACTGACAGCACAGAAAGTTCATCTCGGGCTACAGACTCGACACCACGTGCAACAGACAGAACGACTACAACAGCTGAAGCACATACAATTGTTGCCAGTGCCTTTATTAGCTTATTTGTTGTTCTAATCCCTTGCATAGTACTATAAGACTGTAGTCTCCCTTGGACTGACATGTTTTCTACATTGGTGGTTTAAAAATATCAGTTTGTCCGAAATGTTTCTGTAATGTAGTATATTTTTCTACATGCTTATAACATGCATGTATTCACGTTCAGTTTTGTAGCATTTCAATTATAAAATAATTGCATTACAGAAAGTGTCATAAAAACTTTGGCCTGAAACTTAATCTAAAATGTTTTTCCTCATTGAGTAGGTATTTCAGCGTGTGTGTGTGCAAGACTATATATTCATTTCTTGCATCATCAATGGGATAGCTCTCACTTTCTTTTCTATTTTTTTTAGCATTTTCCATGTTCTTAAATAACATGTAGTATATAATGTAGGTGAAATACTTATAAAAAGGCTAGGTATGAATTGTTGCCCTTTTAAGTTTAAGGAAGAAGTTTTATTTTTTTAAGTTTTGGAATTATATGTATTCAATACATTACAGTTTACCATAGTTATTGTACTTTCATTGCAATTACTCGTACAAATAATCTATTACAAAGTATAAGACTAGTTTTTATTTGCTTTATTGTGTTATTACATATTGTGATTTGATATTCAGATTGTTTTTTTACTTTGTCATCGTGTGCATAATTAGAAAACATGTACTTGTTAGAAAAGTAATAAAATGCGCCCATGTTACGAGTCAAAATATGAAGTGTATTACTCGCCCAAAAAGACATATCTGTTTGCGCATACTATATTAGTGATATATATTTATTGCTTTTCTTTCTTCCGTGTTTGACCACAAGTGTGTTTAATACATAAATATTTACGCATGTGTGTGAATACATAAGTATAGTAAAAGCAAGGGGTTTAGTTTATTTACTAAATTAGGCCAAGTGCGTGCTTACATTAAGGCGGATCTAATAACACCGGAGAGACAATGAAAGATACATGTGTAATCACTCTACGTTGTTGTCATAAGATATTTAGTCATTTCACATAACCTGTATAAAGCATTACATAAAGACGGAAAGGGAAATATACTGTACTAACTTGTGAAGGACAGTGGGGGAAATGCAGTCGTTTTAAAAAGTAAAATGATGGATACAATTTCAAAATTTTATATTTCACAGCGCATAACTAAAACAGAATCTAAATCAAAACAGTGTTTATCTAGTGGTAGACATGCTGATGCACGTGATTACTAGAAAGAATACTAAAACGAAACAATATTTATTCAGTGATTACTTTATTCTAAGTATTTATTAGCATGATTATAATACACTTCACTGCTACTGCTAGAATTTTAGCATCAAATGTATTTATCGTTGTTCGAATACATTCATATATGTTTAAACATTTCTCTATTGCAATACAAATTTAAAACACTTTATCCATCTTTATTTAACTCTTAACACACAGCATTGTTAATGAAAGAAGTGTTGATAGAGAAAAAGAAATAATAAGTTGATATTTAACTACTTTTTGAAACAATAACAAAATGGTGGCATATCTTTCATGGAACATTATATACTATGGATTTTGCGTTCTGTTGATGTTTCGAATATCAGGTAGGTTATTTGTCTTTCTTACCTTTTTATGACTGTCTGGATGGTACTTCTATAACTATACTGAAATTGTTTTCACTTGTGAACCAAATATTATTTTCTAAATTCTTTACCTAACTTAAGTTCCACCATGTTTTGCATGTAACTAATTCAGATACACAAAAGTCCGAGGCATCGCCTACCAGGAACAACAAAGCACGTTCCACACCACACAGTCCATCCCTTACCTGGTGCGGCCAGATATTATAGATTTTGTGTTTGTAAAACTATGTTGTAAGAAATATTTAAAGGGTGCAAAAGTAAAATTTAAGAATGCGTATATGTTCACTTGAAGAAGAAGGAATAAAGTGCATTTCCCAGTTATATAAAGTCACACCGTTTTCTTGTTTGTACTAACTCAGATTTTATGTAAGTATTTAATTTTGCTCTCCGCCGGGTAATTAGCAATTTTTACACAGTATATAATATGGTGATTGCTAAACACCTATGTAAACAATAAATATAACCGATAGAAATTACAGCACTCATGCGTAGATTTCTTTAATGTCTTGTTACTAATAAACTTCGATAATGTGGCAGTTGACCTAAATACAATCGACACCGTTTATTTTCCAATACAGGTAAATCCAATATTTGTTTTACAATAGTTTATGACGGATTATCATTGAACACCCCTGGACTTATTGGACTCAGCTGCCACATTATCAAAGCTTATTAGTACACTGTGTTATTATTGTTGTTTATACTGGTTTTCAACAACTCGAGTATTAAAGTACTAAACATGTTAACCATCTACTTGATCAAATGTAGAAATATGAAATACAAATAACACTAGCGTATCAATAATGAAATTGTGTACACATCTATAATAAAATTTCTGTTTTGCTATGATCTGTAATTGTAATAATCATAACAAATTATAACGAAGAAAGTAAAGCAATGTGATGAAATTATAACAAAAACTGCAAAAGAGTGTGATGAAGCTGACTCCATAATCACGAAATTAATCTTAATCAAAGCTCTCAAAGCACTGATGGTGGCTGCAATAGCTGCTAATCAGTTTATAAAATATTGGAAAAAACGTGACATATTAGGAATTCATCCTATAAATCAGAATAACAAATACCTTTTTTTTTGGCAAAATATTAAGTTTCTGAAATTTCTTTAAAAATTAGAACATTTTCACTGCCTGTTATTGCTAATACATACACACTGATTTAATCTTCAAAGGATATAATAAATTTACACCCGATGTTTCTTCTAAAAAAATAAGAACAAAATATACTGGCTTTGTTTCCAAGTCATTCGTCTTTTTTTCTCAATTTTTTTACAATACTTTTGGGCACTTGTCTTGGTTACATAAATACTGGTAACTGACGAAAACATGTTTTTAATGTTGATACAGGTTTTTCTGAAACTAAATTAATCTGATGAGAAAGAGAAGAAAACATTATCAAAACAGTCTGATTGTTTTAATATTTTTCTTGATAAAAAATGGTTATGGCGGTAGGAATCCTAAGTCCTCAAGTTTAGGCTGAAAGAAATTAAAATTTCTTATTTGTAAAAAATAGCTCAGGAACTGTTAGAATTAAAAAGCACTTCACTGACATGAAAGAGGCTTAAACGTGAAGAGATCATAATCTAACACCACTGTCAAAAGATTTAAGTATGTCTGACATTTTGAAAACATTTGGTACGAAAAGTCTAAGCGTTATTTGGTAATTTTGGTACGAATACTTCATATACGTAACGAAACCACAAATTGTAAGATGATAGCATACATTTCCACTGCCGTCCATGAACTGGCTTAGCATTGTTTTCATTTGTGTCATGTTGGGCGACCCGGAGTTATCTCTTTTTCTATTGTACAAGCCACGCGACCTCTATAACAGAATGTGATCAGGAACAACCAGTTACAGCGAGATCTTGACACGAATGTTCTGTTTACGTGACAATAAATTTGCATATGCGTGTCCACACACTTAGTTGTTTTAATTTAAACGTAGTCTTCAGTTTATGTTGTTTTTACTCGACGAATTTACAGTAAAATGATTTTTAAGGCATTCTTGGTAGCGCTGCCTAGCTACACATTGTGGAAGAAATTGTTTTTGTTGAAAGCCTGGATCTATTTTCAGTGTTCTTGATAGGATGGTCTTAAGAACTGGTAGATATCTCAAAGCTAGCATAATTTTGACACTGATGCCAGCAGCCCCAAAAATACAGGAATCAAAAGTTTTTATTCTTACGGACTTGCACAAGCATAACATCTGAAACAGATTTCATGTAAATGTGAAACACAATCGTTTCACATGATTTTATTTCAAATACACACAACAAAAGACCGTAAACCATGTGCAGAAAGCACATACACATAATAACATTTCAATCTATAAAACAGAAGATATTTCACCAGCGAACAAGATGGTAATACTATGGCCATTTAGCATGATGTTATTTCAAATTCACATAACAATATTAAATTAAAGCAGACAGTTTACCATTGGGAGAAGACTGCATATGAATGTACATCGCACTTAAACCATTCTAAATCAACATTTTAATTTAAGATACGTGTACACCGCACATAAACCATTCTAAATCAACATTTTAATTTAAGATA
The DNA here is from genome assembly GCF_021730395.1 of Mercenaria mercenaria. Classification (NCBI taxonomy): domain Eukaryota; kingdom Metazoa; phylum Mollusca; class Bivalvia; order Venerida; family Veneridae; genus Mercenaria; species Mercenaria mercenaria. The sequence goes on along the minus strand of NC_069377.1, from coordinate 64,075,129 downwards.
CGGCAAACTATCAAGAGCATACATATGCTTGTGGCGGTTTTACTGTTTCGGTTTGTACTTTTAAACAACCTTCTAAGTAATTTCAAAGTCTCGAAGTGCTAACAAAAGTATATAGCTATCATCGATGTAGACTACATTTTATAAACAGAAAAAAAAAAACGGTTTTGCATGTATAGGTGCAAAACACCAGCAGTTTATTCGCAAAGAGTTAGGTCAGTCTAGCTGGACATGCCTGTATGTGTATCTCAATTTGTTCTGGGAGTTTTGCTCGCTCTGTCCCCTGTCTGTAGTTGTAGAGTATAAATTAGGTGCCATATGTGACTGCCGCTATTGTATGTAAAGCACCTTTGAACGTGTTTGTCATGAAAAGGTAGTTACATGAATCTACTTAATACTTTCTTTGTTCCCTTATGGCAATGCATCGTTGTCATGAAATTTATTGAAACTTACATAAAAGATATGGTTAACATTTTGATATTACAAGTACAGTAGATGAATATACAAAGTATAAAGAAAACTTCGTTCGTGAGGGACTGACAACTGAGTTTTAATGTGTCTTGAGAATAGCAAAATTGATTTAAGTTTACGATGAAATAGATAATACGGAAATATACTTGTAATCCTGAAGTTAATTTAATAATACCTTATAAGAATTTAATCAACATCATATTCATGGCACAATTTCAATTTCGAATCGATTAAAAGTCCGACAATTGCGACTAATTAGCCAAGATGATCCTAGTAGGATATACATTGTTGTTTGTTTGATTTAGGTTTAGGTTTTCAACAGAATTTCAATTATGTTATGGCGGCAGTTTTCCTGGATTCTGTACTAGTACTAGCCTGTGCTCCGCAAGTAACTGCCACCTTCTCTACATGAATATGAGGTGGATAACGAATGATCTCAGACACAATGTCACAGAGAACATACGACTCGCTCGGGGATCGATCTCTGCGATCTGTAATTCTGAGATCGTCCTTTTGAGCTAATTTAGCAGGCTGTACGATGTATGAATTACACAATTAACACAGCAGAATGATATGTTAACACTGCAGAATGATATGTAACCAGTGTAAATGTTTATTCGCATAAGCGTACATTTACCAACATTTTTAAGGCTACCAACAGGTTACTGGTATTGGGCCAGCAGGCTCATGTTAGCCATTCTGCGTCGAAGTAACGAATCTATTATCAAAATTCTGATTGGAAACATTCTGAGCGTTCCAAATTCCCATTTGTGTTTGTACCAGATGCTTATCCGTCATTAAATATTGTTCAGTTAAAGGAAGGAATGTAAAGAGTAACCTTATAGTCTATAAGATATTACTCTTTGTTAAGGGGAGTGCATAAACTAACAACAATTTTAGTAACTTATCATACTGATGCTCGAAAGATGCCTTCTTATAAGATATGACGGTATTACCTCTTGGGATGGAGTTTGCACCTATGTATTTCTGCTAAATTAAACATTCATATTAACACTTCTGAGTAGCAACAGTTATTTGAACTGAGCTAAGCTCAATACCATATTTGAACTGTCTGACATTATATAGATTACAAAGTATCACTAGAGGGAGCTTCTCTAAGTATAATTTAGTTTTAATGCTAGTTTTCTTTGCATTTTGATGCATATTAGTATTCTCGTTCTGTACATCAAGCGAACTGAGACAGTTTCAAATCTTTATGAAAGTTTATGTGAAATTGTTATTGCGTCGAATTTCCACTGCAGTTTCTAATTGTGGCGGGCTTATATTGAAATGTATGTCTCAGACTGTTTTTGCTGGGCTCTGTGCTTCCGGGAAATCTACCAACGCCTTTTAAATTTATTGCTATCAAAGTCTCGAAGTCAACGACGTTCGATCAATGTCTAAGAGGACGTGAAACTAGCAAATTACATATTCGTTTAATAAAGTATCTGAAAGTTCCTTCGATTGATCCCATGTTAAGCTCGGCTTATCGGAATGCTTCCTGTATGTGGTTTATAAAATTGAGTATAACGGATTTGTAATCCTGATAAAGCACCGATATTTCTTCCTTAAAGATAAATATGATTATTAGCCAGAGCCACTCAATCTTTAATCCAAATCAAACTGAATTTGCCTAAAAGCAGTTTTCAAGATTGAGCGTTTAACTGCATGAATTGTTGGAAACTACATTTTTAAACGTTTCTTTCATAAATTTTGTTAACCCTTACCCTGCTAAATTTCTATAATGAACTTGTCCATCTTTCAATTTGGACAGTAACATTAACTGTTAAAACGGGTGCATACCCAAAAGATACTGACTGAATGGCGTACAGTGCAGGTCATGATCAGACTGCACGGATGTGCAGACTGATCATGATCTGCACTTATCGCAAAGGCAGAATCAGTCGTGTCCAGCATGATATTAAAGGGTTAATTAATCTCGATAGCTTTTTAAAGTTATGATTCCTAAATCTGAAACTATTGCAAATAAAATGGTGAAAATATTTTGTTCAGTCATATGATCAGATCTTTTGAAATCTATAATGAGTCAAACAAAATGGACAGCCGTAATATTTTACTCGAAAACCGGAAACAGGTAATTGATTTGAACTGTTACCTATTGAAGTTAAATCTGCTAGTTTATTAAAATGTTTTAAATCATCATGTCTCAACTGGATGAAAATTACATAAACTATTTCCTTTCTGATATGTATCTGTTTTATTTTCATATGTATTTTCAATGTACTCATGTTTATTATGCATTATGTTCTGTATATACATGTGTTTTCTTCTTGAGAGGGCCTCATGGAAGATTAGCATCAGCTAAATGAGCTACCCTCTATAAATAAAGAATTTACTAACTTACTTACTTACTTACTGAATGGAAAAGGTCATGGAAGATTCAGAACTTAGTTCAAACTTTTCTGTTTGAAATGGCCGGTAACAGAATGTTTGTAAATCATTTTACACATCGTTTAACATTAATTCCATTTATCCGAAAACTATGATATGATGTCAGTTTTAAGGGTCACGCCGGTCTAGAACTATGGCCAGTAGACAAGATCGGCCTTGATCGTTGTTTCCATGATATCATACGTAGCTTCGAGCGATTGCTCGCAATCGAACACTTTTGATTTAAGTTGCAATAACTTTCTACACAATCAGTGTAAATCATTCTTCCAGTTTCTTTTTTTAGGTTCGAAAATAAAACGAGATCTTGACTTTTTCATTTAATAAACATATCTTCTTCCCACTTGGATAATGTAAAAAATATTTTTAAATCAATAATGTGTATTCATGAAAACAAATTGTTTAGTGAAATTACCAAGTACTAAACTGCTTAACATTGTTTAGTCTTGACCGATTTCTTTTCTATAAATATTCTTGGTTAAAAAGTTAGAAAGCGTTTAGTTAAGACATTTTTCTGGATTATGCAAAAGCTAAAAAGGTGGTAGTGGAATTCAATGTCTATGATAGAACGCAATATACATCAAAGATAATAAAATTATCAGCAATATGCCATAGAATAACTACAAAAATCAAACATCAATGTAGTTTTTATACAAACTACTGATGCTATGATAAACTTGTCAAGCTTTAAAATGTAAGGTATTTTACACACGTTTTTACACAATCTTCTTTTTCTTCTGAGCAATGATCTCCACCCTTGTACTTTCCAAATAGTTTGTGTTGTCCTAGTTAATTGTCGGTTAAAAACAATGATACTTTGATCAAATCATCGAGTGCAATATTATGTCAGTAAAGTCATCTACGAATAACATTAATTGTATTTCATAGTTTTTAATAGGGTTTAATCAAGTAAATAGTATCATTAGATAACTTAAGTAATCAACCAGTATGATTCTCAGAGCCAATTTACAGATTATCGAAGTAATGATTCTCGTACCACAAGTGTGTACATTAACAGGAAACATTTTGATCTTTTCAAATGCGAACTGTTGATGCAGTTTGTATATACCGGCTACTTATCCGTCAGAGGAAGACATGATTCTGTTAAGTGAAGGAATATGGAGTTTCAAATTTTTGTTATTTATAGGATATTATTCATTGTTCATTTGTTAGGTAAGTGAATTCTGTAATAATAATTTAGTAACATTTCACAATGACCCTGCTAAAAATAACCAGCGAATTAAGGTTTCTACCCTTACCTTTTATCTTTTTACGGTAGGATTTTAACTGCATACTTGTGTCAAATCAAACATCCATGATTATCTGAACTGCTACAAAAGTTAGCCTAGTCCCATATTTGAACTTTTGAACTGGGTGTGTGTAATTTTCAAGTATTAAAACTAATCTGCATAATTATGAGCAATATATTCTTTAAAAGGTCATCCAGTTGTGATACGAGTATACCTTTGATGCATATGTTATTAGAAACCAGTTAATCGGATTCTATAACTGAAATCAAGTCATTTATCAATTTTTACGTTATGACTTATTCTGTAAGATTCTGTAAGAAATCTTTTACCTGTTACATCAAAGTTTTATGGCACTCAAAGTTTTGAAGTTATCAAATTACAATCATAACCTGTACAAATGAGACTTTCAGCCCGAAAGCGAATGCCGAAACAAAGTCATAAATATATCTAAAAAGTTTACAATAGTGATCTCTTGTAAAGCCTGCCTCATTGTGACGCTTCTTGTGGTGTGTATGATTAGAATGATGGATTTTATAATCCAATGAATACATCAATATTTCATAGAAGATAAAAGGTATATCTAAGTCTGAGTTTCTGGCGGCCACTAATCTGCGATCTTCACCACACACCGAGTGGCGCTTATCTTTGAAAGAAATATATTCTCAAGTACAAGATTTTCCCTTTTTTCCAAAAAATAATATATAAATGTTAATGTTAAATGTTTAAATGTTTAAAGAATACAGAACTAGTGTTTAGAACCTGATAACGTTTGTTCCTGTAGCTCTATATACCTTGAAAATACTACTAAATATTTTGCAAAATCATATGATTCGATCTTTTGAAATCAAAAAATAAATTGCAAAAAAGGGTCGGATTGAAATTATGTGAATTTCGTGTCGAATTCAAGAAGCTATGAAACATTCTGTTGATATTTTGGTATCATTAATATTTGGAATGTTTTACTTTAGAACAACACATTTAAAAAAATCTATTCTCTATAAATCTAGAGTTTAGAGTTTTACTTAATTTATCATAGAAATCACTTTATATAAAATGCATTTATCAAGAGCATAATTGTATGGTACTTTCTTGTTATAAAATATTGATGTTTAGAAATGTTTCTGAAATGGATAGCTTTGACCGGTGAAGAATGTAGAGCTTTATAGTATCACTGTTTAGCTGATAGCAGTGTGTTCGATGGTTCTGGTATAAACAATTTGTCCAGCCTAGGTCTGCTCCCAGGTAACGTATTACACTTTATCGCTAAAATCAGAAACAAGGACTTATGTCCAACAGGAAGAACGCAGCCTAGCAAAGGTTTTCTTTATATTAAGAAGTATATAGAATAGTTTGCTTTATCAAAGCACATAGGAATATTGAAAGGTACTGATTAGCCGGGTTTATCCAACTGCGTTCCAGGCTTAATCTCTCTTGTCCGATGTTTACAATATCTGTGTTGAAAGCTATAAAGATATTATGTAGCTTCACATTAATCAATGGCGGAATACATTTACACAAACAACGCCGTAACAAACATCAACATGTCAGAAAGTTCCATATACACTGACTAAATTAAGACAGTTGAGATTATGTAGCATTCATATGACTGCTCATTTTGTGATATAACTTGTCATCTCTATAGTTAAAGGATAATATTCTAACACATCGACAGGTTATTGATGTGAGAAGGGTCAAAACGTTTTTTTTCCGTAACCAGATTTATCCCTGATTTCTATTTAAATATAAAACAATACCATTGATGTTATCCATCATTGGGTGGTGTCAGGACCTTTTCAGATTTTCAAAATATCCTGATTGCTTTTGAATTCATAGTTTGATTTTGTTTAGATTTTTTAAAACTGTAGGGTATATTAGTTAGCATAAAAACAACATTTCCTCACCTCAGGTCGTGGGTTCCATCCCTGGCTGCGTCATACAAAAGACGTAAGAATGGTACCAGAAATTCCCTTGCTTTGCGCTCAGCAGGCTTCCCCTCTCACATACACTAACGGCAAATGAGGTGTCAAGAGTGATTTATCTAAAAAGAAATAAACAAGGATGAATATCCAACAGGGAAACCCACGTTCCAAAAACGCAGCCTCCCTAAACGTAAACCCACAATGTTAAGCTCATTTGTGTAATGTATGGTGAAGTGGTTTATGCAATATTCTACTTGCGATAGATTAGTCCTTTGTATGCCATTGTGCTCTTTTTGTTAATTAAAGATGGCTGCGGCCTTTATGGTCCGAAGGTAGTAATTCGCCAGATATGTGGTTTATATTAAGATATAGTGCCATTTTCTCGCCTGAAGGCCATTTTCATGCCAGATATAAGCTTTATTGATGCTTGATTGTAAAGAGGAATGTTCGGATGATTTTAAGCTAAGTCATATGCTTCAACAGTTGTGTCAAAGCTTTTTGGTGAAATGAAAGTGAAAGTAGGTATTTCCTGATATCTTCCTATGCAATATTAGCGTTTTCACCAGGTGTCTCGGTCACGTGACCATGGTTTCATTGCATTAATTTATACAATGTAATGAAAAAATTGCACTTCGTAAAAATTGCTTCAACCGATGTAAAACTGCTATCTCTGATAAGAATTGAGCAATAAACACCATTTTAAGACAATCTTGATATATCATTTGAATATTTTGGGCAAAATGTAGATTTTTTCGGAACGTAGGCAAAAATCTTGATTTTTAAGGGGATTCACCACACCTTGGTTTCGCATATGGGACACCATTTTATATAAGAATGACAGAAATAGATCACTTTTCCGGTACTTTTAGCTGCTTCTTGCAAACAAATGAGAGAAATCATTATCTTCAAATGGCATCATTCCGACAATAGCCATTCTGACAACTGAAAGTTGGCAAAATGATGACAATTGACTTATGTGCAATAGTTGGTTGTGACGGAATGATTTTGAAAAAATACATTTCTTATGGTACGGAGGTAGTAATTCGCCAGATATGCCTCCGTGGTCCACTCGAATGTAGTCCGTATCAATATATAGTGCCATTTTCCCGCCTGGTAAATGCCATTTTCATGCCAGATATATAAGCTAACTGATGCTTGATTGTAGAGAGGATTGTCTTCTTATTATTTTAAACTACGTTATATGCTTCAACAGTTATGCCGAAGCTGTTTTGTGAAATGAAAGTGAACGTAGCTATTTCTTGATGTCTGCCTACGCAATATTTGCGTTTTCACCAGGTGTCTCTGTCACGTGACAATGGTTTAATTGCATTACGGTCAACCCCATATTTTAATTTGTATTTTCTGATTGCCTAAAGACAGACCTTCAAGACAAGGGTAGTCTCGCTAGAAGTGAAAGGCTTGAAATACTGATTAAAACATTTTTATTTTTACAAAGAAAATCATAGCGGAGGTATTTTTTTATAAATACTTTCTAACCTTTATGGGACAATAGCCAGCTTTCGATTGGTCACTTTTCTTAAACGAACCATTATTTTGTTTAATGTTGCTGGCTTGCTGTTTGTAAGAGAAAGAAAAAGCTGTGTGCCAGGAATTGGAGATGTTCGGCGTTTTAAGAAGTTTTCATACTAAGATTGTATAGTAATACTTTCTCGCCGAGGCGAGCCAGCATTGAATTAGCTTATATATTTTCATTTGTTACCTTGTAATGATTTAGAAAAGTCATAAACCTGAATATTATAAGTTTGATTTGTATCAAAATACGCTTTCAAGGCATATTTAACACACAATTAAGTTGTTTCAATACGCGCATTATAAAGTAATGTAGTCAGATGCTCTTTACAGTATAAGTAGTTTCCAAGTCAATGCAAATCATCAGCAAATCAGTAGGAAGCGGAGGAGGGCGCTGTGGTCACTGGTAATTTCAACATACACCCCAGTTGTAAGAATTAATTCTATCATAAAACATCAGCGGGTCAACAATAGATTTCCTAAAGCTTTTAAGTTAAACCTACTATCATATCCGTCGTCCGTGTTCTCTTGGGGGAAATAGTGTATGGATAAGTAGTAGACTGTAAACCGGGCTTCAGACTATATGTGTTGATAAGCATTAACTATATGGGCATAGAGACCTATATGCATCGAGACTCGTAGGCATCGAGATTCATTGGGGGACAGGCAAATAAGGTATAGATACATTGCAGGTACAGGATAGAGGCTTGGAACACTTGTGACGTATACCGCCCTTAGTACTGGACACAAACGATAAATGATTGAAGACAAAGAAATCAGTAATAGGCGTAGCCCAACAGATTGGACAGGGCAGTGATTGAATAAAAGAGCCAGCGACGGTCTATTTGATTTCAATCATAAATACAGTTAATTGATTGGTCTAAAATCATATAGGCAAGGAAGCCTAGAGAAAAATCTGTTATCTGTAAATATACTTTTAGCAGTTATCGTACATAATGACCGATGCACGTTACACTTTTACTTAAATTAAAGAAATCCTTCCAGCGTTTATAAAGTGTTATGGTGTTGCAAAATTTCGTTGCCTCAAATGAACTGGCTCAGTCAAACATAGTCTGCTATTATTTTGATTGATCGAGTTCTATGCTTCTATAATGCTTCCAAACTGCCGCGATAGCCTTGTGGTGGAGCATCCGCTTCGGGTGCGGGGTGCCTGGCCTGGCCGCGTCATAGCAAAGTACCATATAGTACCAGTAGTTTCCTTGTTTGGGGCTTTGCATTAAAAGGGAAACTGGTTTCTCTTCACTCATACCCTCGTAGCGATGGATTAAAATAAATTGTAGAATTTACTTCGCAATTGACCTAAAAAAATAGTATAAAACATGCTCACATGTATAGGATCTTCTTATAAATTTTATTGATATTTGCTTTCATATTAAATCAAATATATTTCCCGTCATTGAATTTCGAAAGCAAGGAATTTATATACAATATAATGTAAAGTGCGTGGTCACATCAACATTACAAAACACCGTGTATAAGTGCTGCGGGGTAATGAAAAATTATTTGTTATGACTGTATATAATATTGGTTTCATGAGATGTTATAATGCTATTAATCAAGATATTTTATACTGGCCTTGTTATTTGTCCGAGGATTGTCGTATTGCCCCAAGGCCGAATATACATCATTTATAAATAAAATGATATGAAAAGTGAAACAAGTATTAATCAAGTCCGATTATAAGATCCTTCAACGTTCTAACTCAGATATCGCGGTCCGAGTCACCACAAGACTTAGTGTTATATCATTTAAATATTTACACATTTGTTAAATGCAATACATAGTTAAAACGCCGGTATCACGTAAAAGTTTATTTCCTTATAAGCTATAAACACGGATACATCCTTGTCAATTAAAGAAGTGTTAAATATACCTACTGTAGGTGTAGGACAGGAATAATACAGATTTTCACATCACAAAAGAAAAAAAAGTTAAATCATGCAAAGAAAAAGAGAAGTTAGTTTATAATATATTAGATAAAAGATATTCAGTTAGTGCTTGAAAAGGATTTAAAAAAATGATGGAGCGATTTTCCTGGGGCGTGTTTTATTATGGAATCGGGATCCTATTGATGTTTCATATAGCTGGTAAGATATTCATGTTTCTTACCTATTTATGAATATCTGGATAGTACTTCAACAACTATACAACTATTTTCTTACGTTTGAATCAAGTTTCACCAATGTTTGACATGTAACTAAAGCAAGTATCCTGCAGACAAAGAAAAAATATTGAGCCAATGTTAACATTTTTGGAACAGAGCATTTATACCGACAACGTCCATCTCTTATTTTTCTTTGGCTGGGCAGCCTGTGTATAATTAGAACAGAAACAACATTGCCATACTTATTATAAATTATTTATTTTTATCCCTTCCTAAGGTGTTATTAACTGAGAAAGATTTAATGGAAGACAAAGTGGAAAAGAAATTCAAAATATTTGTAAATCTACACAAAAAGTATTTGTACACTTCCTATTCAAGCTATAAAAAGGTATACAAATAATAAAATCTGTGAAAAGATCCTTTGGAAGCATAGAATGCAACCAAACAGAATAATAGCTGACTCGGTTTGATCGAGTCTGTTCATGAGAAGTAATGAAATGTGCAACACCTCTCACGCCCTCTATAGCTTAGTTCCAATTCTTCATAAAATTTGAAAAATCTAGACAGACCGGACAAAAGTACCAAACTTTGCACAGAGGTAGTTTGGACCAATACAAGACTTTTGGCTGTAAGGGCCAAGGTCACAGCTCTTTGGAATTCTATTTTTAGAACATTAAAAATGGCCGCCATTGAAACAAATAGCTATTTTAGTAAAAGTTAGTTTTTATCTTACTCTTGATACATATTTATGTGTAAACTGATTCATACCTACTGTTAGAGTTAAAGTGATACATTTGCAGGAAGTGATGTCAATTTTCACGTCTGTCTGTCTGTAAATCCGTCTGTCTGTACGTCAAAAATGCCGTTTATAAACTGTAAAACAGTATACTATAACTATAAGATGAGCCCAGTAATGTGCAGCTTGACTTCAATTATGTATTGGTGCAGCTGAAAAAAAAGTGTTTGACCAACTTTTAGGTGAAACATGTTATTATTTGTTCCGTCCGTCTGTCCGTCTGTCCGACGCAAAATTCATAGACCTCAGAACAGCTGTTTTGGCTAAATCTGAGGGTTTTTTTTTTAAAGATTTTTGACATTATCTTTCTTTTATAAATTGTTAAATGCCTATTGCTTTTTGTAATATTCAAGTGACTATTCCTGAAATACCCTGTTAAAAATGAAAAAAAAAATGTATAGGAACGATTTGTTTTAACTGATTAAAGGGCTATTATGGCTTTGTTTATTATGTGACTGCCGCATGTGCTGTTATGAACATAAAATATATTAATAACTTGTTAAATCTTATTTTTGATACTTTATTAATGACATATTTTTCAAAGGTATTTAAAGTATGATTCACAAAGTATAAAGTATTACTGAGTCCATTCTTTTTTATTACCCCCCTTTCATGTAAAAGGATAAAGACATGTGCAGTACTGAAAGAAGTGCTTTTCCAGTCACGTTATTATGCATATTCTCTTTGTTTTTGAGAGTTGCTGTATCGGGTTTTAACATTATGGAATTTTAACACAGTGAAGTTCACCTAAACAGACGTGACAAAATATCCTATTGAAAAGTACCTTAGGCATGTTGAACAACTGTTAAAGATGGTTGAGGGAAACATTTTCTTAATCTCTATTCAAAATCATGTTTGATACATGTACCTATTTCTTAATGTCTTGTATAGAGAGCACCATTTGCTACATGTACCTATATTATCTATAACAAATGTGTTATCTTATGGCAAAGTTTTTAACGCATTCTAGAGGTTATTTCAAGGTTAGAGAGTTAGGTGTAAGGTCAATAGCATTACTGACTGCAAATTGATTTATTACTCAATGTAATGATGATGATTGTATAACACCTTATGTAGTTTACTTGTTGAGACAGAATGCTATGCTTATAAATGAATTATGCATTGATCAATCATTAATTAAGTAGGCCTATATCTGAAATAAATTAGCTAATTGCCCGAACAATGCCATTTTAAGCCAGTGTGATGAAAACATACTAGTCTAAGATTAACATTGAAGATAAAGGGAAAATAGTTTCTCCCATTTCTTTTATTGCTGATGCAAATAGTGTATGCTGCTTTCAATCTATTAAGACATGTTTAAGAAGGAATTGAGGTCATAAATCTAAGTGGTACATTTATAAGTATTTAAAAGTCAATACATGTATGCTGCAATCAAGGCTTTGATTGTTTCATTATGCTATAAAATTTTGTTGCATAGTATTTCCGTTTATTCATAAGGAATATGTCATAAAGGTGCATATACTTCTGATGATATAATTTGTGGTGAAATTTATTCATTTATTTATTTGGGTTTTACGGCGCACCAACACAGTATAGGTTATATGGCGCCAAACAGGACTACAAATTTTGGTTTCACATCTCATTTACATCGAAATAAAAACATGAGGTATGGAATCAAAATTTGCATACCTGCTGGAATCACAGAGTTACAGCAAAACCAAGTGTTAAGACCCTATTAGTCGCCACTTACGATCATGCAAGGGTAAGGCAGTGGTTCCAATTCTTTTCATACACAGATCGTCCCAGAACCACATGGGGCATTGTAGTGAAATAGCATAATTATTTGGGAGCTTTTTTAGTTTATACTAATTTATCTTTAAACTCAATTGTGATGAAAGCTAGAAGCTTATCTGAACCACACTCGAATCCTTTTCCTGGAAAATCGAGTACTGGTGTCATTTGAGAAGGCTTGGTTATGATCCATGTCGGTATCAAACTCTGGGTTGAGCGGCCGACACCTTAAACTCTAGACAACCGCTTCCCTTACCTATAGTTTCTTGACGAGTGACTTATCCCAACAAAACTGTTCTAGTACCAGAAGGCTCTGGCATGATATGTGACCGGGATAAACATAAAAAGTATCACACCAGAAGACATCGGTTTGATGATTTGAACAGGAAAAATGTCCTGTGTGGTCAAAGCTTTCAGTTGCAAGTAATGTTAAATTTGTTTGAGTTAACTATTTGTTCATGCAAAAGATGAAGTAAGGGGTGCCTATAAATCATGTAAACAACTCTAAATGATAAATTATAACAATAATCCAGCAAATAAAGACATAATCATTAAAGAAACGTTTTAACTTCCCATTACAATAAACTTTTCAAGATACATGCATATAGATATGACCATATTCATACTTAGTTATATCAAAATAAAACTATTTGAATATAGAGATTTTATATAAATATATGTTTTATGTGTTCTATTATGGGAATTACAAAGCTCATCACAAAGCTTATTTAGTCGCCGTATGACATAGAGTTGTGTTAATGCGATGCTAAAACAACCAAAAACAAAAGCTTATTATTTGATACATGTATATGATGCAAAAGAACCATAAATGAAAATGAGCCATGTCTCCCAAAATAGCTTTATTTCAATAGAAGGATTAACGGAATTGGCATCTGAATGTCATCTGAGGCCTTAGCAGACATGAAATGATGCCTTTATATCATTTGGTCTACAATGTTCAACAGTAATATAAAACTGATGTTGCGTTCCACATGTGGTCTCATTATGACTACAAATACAGAGTGGACACGATTTTGCGATAGACAGACAGACAGACAGACGGACAAACGAAGCAAAATGGAACATATCTTCTAAAAAAATTTAATCGTTACACATATTTATCACCTCTAGATCAATCAAGATCAAGCAGCGCGTCACAGGGCTTATGACGCATACACGTAAAAGCGTATGGTTTTAAAAAAGAAGACATTTTTTAACGTACGTACGGACGAATGTACAGACATACCGTTATGTAGCATGACCTAACTTTATGCAAATATATCACTTGACCCTTACAGTAAGTGTGAATTAGTTTACATATAAATATGTATCAAGAATAAGATAAAATTTAACTTTTACTAAAATAGCTTTTTGTTTTAATGGCGGCCATTTTGAATGTTCTAAAAATAGAATTCCAAAGAGCTGTGACCTTGGCCCTTACAGCCAAAAGTCTTATAGTGCCCCAAGCTACTGTTGTGACCTTTGCCCTTAATGCCAAAAGTCTTATATTGTCCCAAGCTACCGTGGTCTCGGTATGATTAAAATACAGAGCGGACACGATTTTGCGACAGACAGACAGACAGACAGACGAACGAAGCAAATGGAACATATCTTCTACAAAGAAATAAATTAGTCTTTACACATTTTTATCACCTCTAGATCAATTGAGATCAAGCAGCACATTACAGGGCCAATGATGTACGTTCGTAAAATCTTACGGTTTTAAAAAAGATGACATTTTTAACGTACGTACGGACGAATGTACGGACAGGCCGTTATGTGGCATGACCTAACTTTATATAAATGCATCACTTGACCCTAAGTGTAAGTATGAATCAGTTTACACATAAATATGTAACAAGAATATGATCAAAACTAACTTTTACTAACTAGCTATTTGTTTAAATGGTGGCCATTTTGAATGTTCTAAAAATAGAATTCCAAAGAGCTGTGACCTTGGCCCTTACAGCCAAAAGTCTTATATTGTCCCAAGCTATGGTTTTACAAAATTTGGTCCTTTTGTCCAACCTGTCTAGATCTTTCGAAATTGGCACTCTACTACTAGCACCGGCTTAAGTGGAACTCCATTTTCACATATATTGAATGGACTCCATGATCCCAAAGGACCAGAAAATATAACAACACTTATTAAAAGTCAAACTATTCACTTCGACCCCAGCTTGGTAATAGATTAACACAATAAATTGTATAGTGAATCGCTGATATAAATATAATCGAATCGACACTGCTTCTAAAATTACAGAAGTCATGCGTAAATTCTTTTGATACTTTGTTACCCTGTGTCCTAGTTGAAATAATTGCTGTATACATTATAATCTTATTTATAGTTTAAGTATTCAAATAAGTATACATATTAAATCGTACATACAATTTCATGTTTCTCTTGCATATCAATGTTGATATTGACTTGTAGATATGTATATATTATTCTAATGAAAATAATGAATCTAGGATAAAAGCTTTCAAACAAGAATAAAAATGAGAATATATGTTATTGCACTTATAATACTGCACATATGTAACGTTTTTTTTTTTTTTTTTGGGGGGGGGGGGGGGGGGCTGAGATTATGACGTCAATTTGCCGCTTGACGTCCGATACATTACTCCTCGGGTAAATGAAGTCCAGCATAATATTTATTAAAATATTTCAATTAGCATGTCAGAATGAAACAATCAATGCCTTCTTGTGATTTATCGTCTAATTTACCACGGTTCATCGTTCAGATGCTTCAGTATTTAACCACTCGGGCTAACGCCCTCGTGGTTCAATTCCTACGCATCTGAACCCTGAAACGTGGTAAATCAGATGATAAACCACTCGAAGGCCTTGATTATTTATTAAATATATATGACACTAGTAATACAATGTGTCATATTTATATAATAAGGTTAACGAACCAAACACATTAAATATCGTCCTATTTAACAGTATATAAGTAACACATCATGTCAGTGAGAGTTTTATTCATATTGTCAACCCGAAAACTATATTAACACCCGAGCCGAAGCAACCAAAACAAGAAAAATATTAATAGCAACTGAAATTTTGTTCATTTTTATCTAATGAACCAATCACTTTAATGCTCAATAGGTACATGTACCTTTATTGTTTGCCTTAGTGATGGAAATGTACGATCTATATGCAATCCACTGAAACTTGTTGAAATACCATCCATTGAGTGCGATGCGCAAAGGACACCTCTGCGCAGGTGTTATTACAGTTACCCGGGGTTTATTCGAAAACGCGGATCGGCGTGAGAGTACGTCAATCTGATTAAAGTACTTGAACTTCTAAACGAAGATCTGAGGATGACCCATTCACATTCGTCTTCTGTATATTTTGGATTTCCAATATTGCTATTTTTATTTTCGCAAATCTATTTTTATTTGAACCAATCAGACGACTTGTTCGAATGTCAAAGAGTAAGAAAAATGTACAGTCAGTCCAGGGCTCGAACCCAGGACACCGCGCTTACTAAGCAAGTGCCTTGCCGACTGAGCTAACCGGCTATCTGACATTTTACGACATAAGAATTGTTATTACAAAAAACCAAGGCTAAATATAGGCTTGCAAAATGTTGTAAGTAAGCCTGTGATTGGCTAGCGGAAGGGTCGGCAGAACGAGGCTACCTATAGCTCGTCTTCAGATCCTAAGCGTAGCGTAACAGGAGATGTACTTTAGTCAGATTGGAGAGCACGTTAAAGTTAGTACATTTTGAGAGATAGGGACATTGCATTAGATGTTTTACATGAGGCATAATGATTGCAAAAAATGTTAATATTTTTTTCCTTTAACGATAACGCGTGTAAAGTGCTCCCATTTAAAGTAAGACAGATATCAGATTTTCAGTCTACGTAAATAAATGAGACCATAAATGATTGAAAACTTTCAAAATGAACACAATCGAAACATTACAATACTTGATGAATCTTGAAAACTCCGTACGAAACGAATTGCATTATAGCGTACTTAGACATTATCCGTTGCTTTATGTTATAAAGTACTGGTTATGGTTATTAAATACAGATAATGTTACTGAAAGGTATTTGCTATAGCTGATATAATGGTGTAAAATGGGCAAATAATGTGTAATACCTTAAAGGTTATGGCTTTTCTGGCGTTTAGAACTTACCACGTCAACCCGAAGTCAACATGTTGTTCTAAGAAAACCTGGTTTGTCAACATTGCTGAAAATAATGTTTAAAATATCTCTTGAATTTACACACTTTCTTTCTTTGGATTAGAAATATTAAAAGAAGCCAAGTTGATGTGTTTATCTATTGTGAACTTTTCAAGTACTTTGATTAATGCGTTAACAATTACTTAATACACATATAACTTAGTCTTTGTTTTCGATTTACGATTTCTTCACTCCTTCCTTCATAACAGATGTACCAATGCTTTGACATAAATTGAAAGTTGTTTTAAAGATAAGGTCAAAAGTTGAAAATTACAAGTAGATGTGTATAAAATGCATTTAGAAAACTCACTCATATAAGTCTGCAATTAAGATTTCTTTTGATATGTCTTCTAAAAGTATTAAGATAACTATAAAGCATAGTTGATTTATGCTTATAATAAAATAGATAACGACATTTTACGCGCAATCCTGGAGTTGAAGTATTTCAATTTATACGTGCTTGGATCAACAAAATATTCAGTGCAATTCTTTAACTCCGAATCAATTTAAATGCCAACAACCCCCGCTGATAAGCCAAACAGCGATTGCAGAATATAACGGTTAAATGTACAACTGATTACTTGTAAAACTAAAGAATGAAGTATAATCGAGTTTTGTATATAATTACTTGATAATCCTGGTGACATATAGGTCCGATCTTGCCTGGTCCCATATTTTTCATTTGGATGCTATGTAATTTTGTCTTATTATTGCACATGTCAGAAAATAAACAATATTTTACCAATTTGCACATTATCAAAACATTGATTTTCATTGCACGAGTTTGTTTATACATTAACCCTGATAAGAAACATCCCGAGCTTTCCAAATACTAAGCGTAAATATATACTTTGTATGTATCAGCTGCTAAACGGTTCAGTTGACGGAAGGAAAATGGAATTGAACCATTTTAAATTTCATTGTCTGCTTGTCTGATGTTGTTGTTTACTAATCATAATTAAATATTAAAAAAAAATCTATTATTTAGGACCATGCCACAGTGACTGTATTAATAGAAGAATAGCATCCAGTTTATTTTATTTCTGCTAAATTTAACATACATATTCGCTAGAGTAGTAACAATTATTAAAATGAAGTACTAAATAAGTTTAATACCATCTTTGAATAATGTGTGAAAGGCTTTACAAGTTATTTATATATCGATTACAAAATATCAGGCTGCATTATTATGTTCGAGGTTTTCTTAGCAGATTATTCAGTTGCTTGTTAGAATTTTCAATTTGTGCATGTAAATCGGAACTAAAACATTTAAAAAAAAAAGTACATTACGAATATCTATCTAAACTTATTGTCACCTCGAGCTTATATTTCAGGCTCAACGTCTGCGAATTATCAAGATTTAATTAATGTCATTAGGTAATAAAATATGCGATGACGTCATATAAATCAACAAAATTCATTCGGAAGGTAAACTGTAGAAAGTGTCACTGACATGTCCTGCAAAATAACTCATTTTAAAGTTTTGCATGTATGTAAGATTAAGACATACAAGTTGGTGTGGAATGGATAGCCGGTGCTAAGGGGCGTGAGAGGTGTTGCACATTTCATTACCTCTCATAACAGACCCAATCAAACCGAGTCTGCTGTTATTGTTCTTGGTTGCATTCTTTGCTTCCAAAGGATCTTTTTACAGATTTTATTAATTGGTGAATATGTATTGCTACAGTACAAGAGTTTAGCAGTTAGCAGTGGATTTGTAGGTGCATAAACAATAGGTCTGATTCGACTGTGTGTAAGTATTGGAAGGGTGAGGGACAGTGTACCGGCTTGTTGCCAGTCGATATTATTCCACATATTTAAATTACTTAATAACACTCTGCATCCCATACCCAGATACCCCAATATTTTGCTACGAAAATCCACTTGCTTTTTACTCTTTCTCTCGTTTCAAGGACTGAAGTGGAGAAATCGGAGATTACCTAAGCAAGGTTAATACTTGTCATTAAATTTTACGGAAGAAACCAGCCCAGATGACAGGCATGACACATATCCGGCAAGATGAATTATGCCTTCATTCATGAAAAATAACAAAACTATCTCTAACAAGTCAGAAAGTGGCATCGAATTAATAGAAAAACAGACATTTCAATGTACCATTTGTATAACTATTGATCTAATGAAACACTTATCATTTCTTACCTCAGCACATCATTTTCTTTGTTTCAAAAGGTTATTGGTGGAATAGTTGTAAATACGATAACATTGCAGCTTAACATTATATATAAAATGATTTTTAATGAATATTTTACGGTGTGATATTTGAGCTTTCGTTTTAACCAATAGAACATGTAATTTTACGATAATAGAAATATACGAATACACTTACGTTATCAAATAGCAAATAAATTTATAATCGCCAAGAAAGACAGATCTGTTTGCGCATACTGTATTAGCAGTCAAGACGTTTATTGTATCATTATTCTGTTTTGATTAGTATAATACCAGTATTACATAAAATGTGTTAAATATATACTAACGTATATGTAATTACGTATACAAATGTATGTGTAAATAGTTAGTAAAAACATGATTTATTTACCAAATTAGGTCAAGGGAACGAACACATCAAAAGCGGATCTATTACACACCTTGTATAATTGTCTTGAGACAATGAAATATATATTTATAATGATCCTACATTGTGTCCATGAGATATTTAGTCATTTCACAAAACCTGTACAAAATAACATATACAGACGAGAGTTGTGATAAAGTAATACAAGGAATAGCGAGATTAAGAGAGTGTTTACATCTAATACAGAAGCTTTAATGATGTGTTCAAACAAAATAATAGTGTTTATTCATTGAAAAATTTGTTTTAAGTCTGATTGATAATATGCTACACTACCTACTTCTTAGCCAAAAGTAGTCTTGGATACATTCAATGTTTAGCTGAGTTTTAACAGAAAACAATACTTGTTCAATACGCTTAAAATCGTTATTCTGATACCTTACGTTTTGCTTCGTCATCTCAACGACAGAAGTGGTGGCTGTGTCTGCTCTAGATGTAGGACAAGAAAAATATACATACGAAATAAAAACTTACGTGAAGGAAAATACATTTTTACATGATCCGATCCAGTTAGTACTTGAAACAATTGTAAAATGGTTGAGCGTTTGTCATTGGGCGTGGTATACTACGGACTTGTAGCTCTGTTGACACTTCATATAGGAGGTAGGTCAGGTTAAACTGATTTATTAATGAAACACGCTTCTTTTTCAAAATTTTCACTAATGTGTCATATGTAATTTACCCCAGAAACGGGAAAACTTTATGTAAGCAAAGTTATTTAGCGAAATTGATAAGAAGATCCTTTGGAAGAAAGAAACTTAGTAAAATAAAAGCAGACTCGGTGTCATCAACTGTTTATGAGAGGTAATGAAATATGTGGCACCCATCACTCCCCTTAGTGCCGACTTAAGCGGAGCTTAAATATACATTGTATACATGTATTTCTGAGCATTTTATGTCACTATAGCTCATCCATTATCTACTAAAGCTCGACAGGTTGCATATGAAAAGGTCGAAACAAACGTATTTATGTTCAACGTGACACTTGTGCTTGTTACAAAAATCATTATTGTAAGCTATTCCTCATAGTTTAATGATACAACAAAGCCAAACAAATAAAAGCAGACTTGTCTGAGTCTGTTGAAGGGAGGTAATGAAATGGGCATAACTTTTTCACACATATAGCGAAAGTCTATCAGTTCCGCACGTCCGGGCAATATAAAACACAGGGATACTTCTTATAGCCGTCACACGGCACTTAAAAGACTGCTGTTAGGATAGTGCAATGTACAAGAAAATCCGTTGAAAGCATAGATCGCAAGCAAACAAAGTATTATCAGACTGATTTGATTTAGACCGTTCACGAGAAGCAATGAAATTTGCAACAACCCTCACGCCCTTAGCTTCGGTTTCAGTCAGAGACATTGCATATGTGCTGCATGTTTTCAAAGTCTTGAAGGAGAACGAACGGTGGAATAGGCCGTACCTAGAGATTGAATGTACCATAGTACATGAAATAGTATATCAAGTTAAAGGTGAAGCTTTTTTTTACGGAGACGGATGACAGATTCGACCCTAGGGCGAAGATATAGTTGTCATAAGGTTTTCGGTTTTTGTGTCGTTGTGAATCATGCGTTACTGGTCAGTTCGTCGTTTGATTTGCTTCCGCATTTTGCAAATGGTTTTGAAATGATTAACTCACAATTGTTCACAACCATAGACGTGTGAAAACCGTGTCAATATCTTAAATCAAGGTAAACAACTTAGTTTAAACGTAAAATATGGTAAATTTACCTTTTTCTATTTCATATACGAATGTGGATATAGATACTGGTAATGATTGATTTGCACATAATTTTCCAGTGAAAGTAGTTCGGGCAAGGTTAGTCCTTTTTGTAACACCGGGCCTCGAATATTCAACGGCATTAGTTGTTCTTATCGTGCGGCTTGATACCATGTTTTACTTGGAGCTTCGTGATCGAGTGGTTATTGTCACTGATTTCGAATCACTCGCACCTCACCGATGTGGGTTCGAACCTCACCCGGGACGTTGAATTCTTCATGTGAGGAAACCATAAAGCTGGCTTACGGAAGGTCAGTGGTCCTACCCAGGTGCCCGCCCGTAATACAATAACCTGGTAACGAGAATAAAATTGAATGAAATATTGTCAGTTGGGCACACTTTCATAAATAAAATTGTTTCTTTGTAAGCGAAATATGATCTAGAATGAAGAAAAATATAGAAGGTATCCAAGGTGTTACCACTGCTCGTTCCGGGCGGCACGTGTTCCTTTACAGTTTGTTTGTGCTTGTGTTCTTTGTGAAGGCCTATGTGCGTGTGTTGTGGTTGTATTGCTGTGCCTTATGCTCCTTAAAAATATTTCCAAGATTATTACAACAACAAATTAATCTACTATTTCAAAAAAGAATTTGATCTTATTCAGATGATTTTGTTAAATGAAAAACTTGAAATAGCCGCCTAACCCCCTTTAAGGCTTTTCTTTTTATTGCGTTTTTTTTCCCATACTTTAAGCTTTTTCGTTTTCCTAGAGTCGAATTTGAAATGTACGCACTAGCGTTTCGGCGTATGCCCAGGTACGCCCCTGAATAGTCTTGTAGATAATAAAAAATGCATACATAGTTCATTTTCCAACGTAAATTTAGATATAAACCTGGTGTCGTTAATTTCATGGATTGCAATGTTATATTTGAAACATTCCATTATGACAATGAAAAACAAAACACACACGCACATGCACACGCACACACACCATTGGCTGCGAGGATGCACTACGGGCAAAGACCGTCGTATCAAATTTCTGCATAATTAAATAATCATAGTTTCTCTATTATTTTAAGTTAACATTCAAATCGGTTGCGACCTTTCGTGTCCCATAGTATCAGCTATCTGAACTAATCATCCATGTTTTGAACTGTGTACATGTCATCTCCAAATGATTATATCGACTTACAAGTATCGGAGCATTGTTTTCATGAAAAACACAATTGACTGTGAAAATATTACCTGTAAAGAGTATTGTTTATAAATGTTTATATAATATTCGACAGGATGAATAAACTATAAGTCAGTTGTTGAAAGTTAGAGGTGCGAATGAAATCTATAAAAAGAATCCTTTGCTTTTGAAACATAGTCTGCAATTAAGCAAAAGAATAGCAACTGTTTACCGTGTTGTTACGTGTTGTTCATGAGTAATGAAACACGATATCCTATCCTCTAGCCCCTTAACCTGTCTCAGTTACATATAAATTGAATAACTTTAGATCCAAAGGACGAAAATTACAACACGAGTCCGTGTGAAGGCATTGGTGTATATCCCGATCCAAACCCTATGAAAAATGTAATAATAGCAAAGAATGCACATAGATTATGCGCATCAGCACATTACAAAATTCTGATTCTCATGCCACAAGCTTATTGGAAACATCCTGAGCTGACCAAATGCTTACTAATATATAATTTGTGTATATTTTAACCTTCCTGAAGTGTATAGGATATTGTTCATTATTCAATGTTAGGTAAGTGCATGGAGTAATTACAGCTTATAATTAAATGGATTTTGGGACACTTGTCTTCAATCGATCGAGAAGAGTACACGTCTTTTATTCTTTGAATTGGTAACATTTCTGTTAGGCGTCACTATTTATGGTATTATTGCTAGAGTTTATAGACAAGTTTTGAAAATTATAACTGCATCTATACCTTTCAGAACGTTGCAATTACCTCTCTTTACATTAAAATAAGATCAAATCAGAATATCTTTGGTATTCAGTTACCAACTCTGTTTGTTGCATACCAATATTCAGTTTCGACATGCGTCTTAATATCCATGCACATACCGACGAGAGTCACCCATGTATTTCTATAGACTATTTTTGAAATACAGGTATATAATAAGATATACTAAATATTTAAGCTATACTGAGTATTTAAGTCATATTAAGTATTTTAGTTTGATTATAAGATTCCAAACTATTTTCTTGTCGTGGATACACATTCGTCCAACTGATACAGTTTTAGCTAGCTGAGACACAAATTTTGTACTATGCGAATCCTTCAGAACACATTTGTTCAAATACATTAAAATCCGTTTAGTTATTTGAATATTAAACGTGTTTAAAACATAGTTATCTAGTAGTATAGAAGGCGATAAGCAGTTTTCAGAGCTTCTTATTGAATTTCAAAACCTCAAACAGAACTCTGTAATAACATTCCTAAAATGAATATTATGACTATATGTATCTCATCACAAACCATTAGCATAAATGTCTCGCATCTAGTTTTCTGTTTACAAGCCCTGAATTTTACGCTTTCCCAGTTGCGAAATCTGACGACGAAAAAATGTTAGCACCAAAATGCTACACGGCTTCACTTGATTGCGGGAGGTCGTGGGCTCGATCCCTGGCCGCGTCATACCAAAGACGTAAAATGGTACTAGCAGTTTCCTCGCTTGGCGCTCAGCAAGAGGATAGTGCTAGGTGTCAGTATAATGTGACTAGGCGGGGTATCATGTCATGTGTCTACGGCGTGATATTCAAGTGTGGTAGCACTATAAAGTTGGGCATTATGCGCACTGCTACAAGTAGACACCGTCGTTTATTTGACTGGAAAATTGTTGAAAAAGACGTTAAAACCGAACACACACACGCACACACATGTACATTAGCTAGCTCAACGAAGGCATGTATTCGCATCTGCAGGCCACTAAGTCAAAATTTCAAGATAGCCCATATTTTGCTTAATAACTGAAACTCAAAACTTGTCACTGAAACTAGAATTAAATCACATATTACAACATTAATGTACCAATATCTAATATACATAAATCTATAAATTGCCGTTTATTTGTAAATTTGACCCGGCCAATTCGACATGAAAACTGTTTACTGCTCCTTTAGGTATAACAACGGCACACAAACTTTCATAAATGAAGACTGTTGGTGTACATGCTATATGTAGGACGGTTATAACGATTTCAAATTAGGAATGAAGTTACACAAAGGAAAACTTACTTGATTTATACATGTAGACATGCAGAAATTAAAGGATTTAAAAATTATGGAGTGTTTTTCATGGGGCTTAGTTTACTATGGAATCGGGGTTCTGTTGACACTTCACATAGCAGGTAATTCTCAATTACTGCATTTATTTTCTGAATCAAAAGTGTTTTATTTTTTAATTGTAGTAAACTTTTTGTGCGCTTACAAACCCGGATTGTATTTCTTTTTGGTCTTCGTCGATAATGTTTTAAAACACGTAAATGCCCTGTTAAACTTCATGTTAGCTAAAAATTATAATTCGAAAGTAAAATTCTAATAGAAATTGCAGTAATCATGTATGCATAATATTTTCGTGTCTTTTTACACTTTATATTAAACATTAATGGATTGATACTACACAATAATTATAAACTTTATTGGTTAATGACTTCCGAATTCATATTAGAAAATTTACTTTGTATCGACACACTGTTTTACTACGAAACCAGGGTCGTGAGTTGAACTCTGCTTGCTATGTAAACATATTATACAATTGGGATAAGAGTTCGTGTACGGCTCTTGAACTGACACCAAAGAAAACTTTAACTTCGGAGTATGAGCTCATTGATCTTAAAATTTCCACTTAAAGTTACAAGCGTTTTCTGGGAGTCGTTATTGCGGTCATTAACAATACTATCCTTTAAAGATAACATGTCGATTAAAACTATTTATTAGTTGACATTCAGGTACAGTTAATGGCTATTGTTTTTACATTTAAATTTGTTCGTAATTTAATACATGTATTTTTTTCTTTGATGATAAGTTTTCACTAATATTCACGGTATTTAAACTATTGTTTGCTATAAATACGAAAGTACACTTATGAATTTGCAGTAATCAGTCATGGAGAATTTCCACATTAACATAATTTGACGGATCCTGGCTTATCCTACCAATACATTATATCGTTATTGGTTTAATGACTTTAAGAATTCTATAGAATTTTTACACTTTTTTGACTTAGAAACCAGAGTTCGTGAGTTCGAACTCTGTTTGTATGTAAATAATAATTATCAATGGGATAAGGTTCAGTGTACGGCTGCTTTAACATGAATCGTTAAAGAACAACTTAAACTTGGAGTAGAGCGCTCTCAACGTGATTAATATTCTCACTCAGTTACAAGCGTTTCTGGAGGAGTCGCATTGGGAATAAACAAAATACTAATCCTTTTAAAATAACGTGTCGATAAAACATATTTATTAGTTGACATTCGGTACAGATTACATGGCTATTGTTTTTACAAAAAAATTGTCAGTAAATAAAATGTATTTTTTTCTTGATGATAAGTTAGTTCACTAATATCGAATATCAAACATGTGTACATTGATCTGATGGTCAACTGACATTTTACTCTTGCTATACACATACAAATAACGATAATGAGTTGTAACGACAAACATTTTGATAATGAGAACAAGAGTTTTGTGATGAATTTAACAACATAACATAATATTAGACAACTTTAAACATACGTTGTTATTCTGATGCCATTGCAAATGGACTAAGCTTTTAATATGTGATAGATCTTTTATGTCATTTTGCGTCTCAATTCGTTCTTTTTCACTATGTTTTTCTGTATGTATAGGACAACATATAGGTAGGTATCTTTAGGTTAATGAACCAAAGCGCAATAAATCGTATTATTTATACTTGATCCAAATATAGTTTGTGGTAATGTACAAAGAAATGCCGCCACGGTTTGATGTAGCTTAAAGGTACACAAGTACCAGTTTCATGTTTGACAATATGAACGATTACTGCATATAATTTATGTAAGCATACAGATAACGAGTTTTTATGTATTTACAGGACTATGTATTAAGTTTTAAATAGTATAAAGTCATTTTATAGTGATAACCACATCATTGATCCCCTTAGCAATAAAGATGGGCTATAATAGATGTATCACGCCTGTCCGTAACGTGTGCATGTCGTGTCAAATCGTTCGCCAGCAACTTTGTTTGCATGTCGATTTTGACACAACTTAGCACAAATAACCACAATACCAAGATGTATTGTCGCATTTAAAATCTAGATCACGAAGTAAAAGGTCCAGCTTTAAAATTATTGGATTTTTTTTTGTCCACTCTGTAACTTTTTATGCATGCAAGGGTATTCAAGTAATTAACACAAACATGCAACATAAAAAGACGACGTGTCACATTCAAGACCCCTGGTCAAGGTAAAATTTAAATGTCAAAGATTTAAGGTCTTTTTTCTCTATACGTTTTATGCATGCATGGATAATCAAATGACTGAATACAAACGTTCACCATAAGACAATATACAAAATAATTATATAAAAGTGAAACAAATACATCATGTCATATTTTGTTTTCTTTTTTCAGTCCATATCCACTTATGTGTCCTTACATGACAAAGCGTCCACGGACATCTTTGTCCTATAGACACATTTCTAGTTTCATGTTATAACAATTTGCAGAATCCTGAGGGACTAACAGATGCCATAAAAGCAAACAAATATACGTTAGAGCGATTCTAGCAAAATAAAAAATATATCGTTTAAAAATAGCTAAATTTTATTTACACGTATTATATCTATAGGCATTCATTTCATCTCAAACTTGTTTCACTAATGCCTGAAAGAGCTGTAATATATTTGCATCTAGTTGCGGAACGCGCATATATAAAATATGTATTATAGAACGGAATCCTGTAAACATACATTTTTACCCTCCTGTTAAAACATCCGTTAAATCTGAAATTAACGCAGTTTGGTGAAAGAATGCTCTTTTGAAAATTTAACGATTTCCTGCAAAATACATGCATTATCAAATTATTTGACATGTAATTCTATTCAGGTAATAACCTGGCTCCTAGATTAAAATTTTCATTTGAAATAACATCACGTTAACTGATTTACTTATTATCTATCAATATCCTTAAAATAAAGCTTTTACCTAGAAAAAATATATGATGTGAAAATATATCATTTGTTCAGTTTAGATGGTACCATTTCATACTCATGTGTTATTTTTTTATAAGTTGATAGTTTCCAATAGTCTTGCTGATTTAAATGGTTTTGTTCAGAGACATATCTCAGTTAAAAAGACAGTACAGTACACTATTAGAATTAATGCACCAAAAATATAAGAATTATCAGGCATGAACAGAAATTCAGTTGTTGTATTTCTGTGAGCTTTATTATACTTGATCTAACAATCCAACATTGATCAGTTACTACATTTCTGTAATAAATATTTGATACATAAGACATTTTTATTCGATGTACACATTATTCATCTCTTACATATTTTTGTTTGTTTTGGGTTTAACGCCGTTTTTCAACAGTATTTCAGTCATGTAACGGCGGGCAGTTAACCTAACCAGTGTTCCTGGATTCTGTACCAGTACAAACCTGTTCCCCGCAAGTAACTGCCAACTTCCCCACATGAATTTTCAGAGGTGGAGGACTAATGATTTCAGACACAATGTCGTTTATCAAATAGTCACGGAGAACATACGCCCCGCCCGAGGATCGAACTCGCGACCCCGCGATCCGTAGACCAACGCTCTTATATCTCTTACATATGACCAATGAATTGTCACCATGACCTTTATTGTAACTAGCTGTTAAAAGTTTTATTTCACGTGTAGATGTGTACAAAATGTATAAAAAGAAAATGACTGGTAAATAGTCCCCCTTTATGCGTCTAGAAGTAAAACGTTGCATTATGCTTATAATAAATA
Organism: Mercenaria mercenaria; assembly: GCF_021730395.1. Lineage (NCBI taxonomy): Eukaryota > Metazoa > Mollusca > Bivalvia > Venerida > Veneridae > Mercenaria > Mercenaria mercenaria. The sequence goes on along the minus strand of NC_069377.1, from coordinate 64,047,375 downwards.
ATAAACAAAACAGCTAACGCGTTATGTTACTTGTAATCATGGAGCTTGGGTAATTTATACGTTCTTGGGTTTTTACGAACAAATCATATTAAAAAATCTTACTGTAATTCTGAATCAGTTAAAATACCGACAACTCCCACTGATAAGCCAAGATAACGCTTGCAGAACATAAGTATTCAATGAAGAAATCATAAATTATATATACGCAGAAATAAATATAAGCTGCAGCTGAGTAGGTAGCTTAACAATATTAACATGCAACTAAGTGTGCATAATGTGTGCAAGATTTAGGGGGCTACCCGCAGCATTGTCGTATTTAGTATCCACCCAGCAGACAGCTATAAGCCAATTTGCAGGTTATCTAAGTACCGGATCTCATATAAAAGTTTATAAGAAACATCTTGAGCATTACAAATGCTAACTGTTGATATGTTTTGTGTTTATCGTCTGCTTATTCGTCAGGGAAAATGCTTCTGTTAACTGAATGAATATGGAATTTTACTGTCCTATTCTGTATAGGATATTATTCATTGTTCATTTGTTAGGTAAGTGCATTAATCAATTGCAATTTTGTTACTTTCCATAACGAATTTCAGGAAAAACATATTAAGTTTTCGGATAGGACATGCAGTTGCGTATTTCTGTTAAATGAAACAAGCATATTCGTGATTTTAAATTTATACGTAAACATTGATAGCACAAAGTAAATGCAAATATCAAAACGGGCCCGGCTTTTAAGGCAATTCAGTGCAGGTCACCTGCAAATGATATTTCCGACTGTACAATTATGGACAATTTCGTTCGAAGGTAATTCAAGTGCGAGAAAGATTACTTTGACTTCGATGCATTTTTGAATTCTCAATTGGTAAATCGGACTCTACAAGAAAACTCGTGACATTTTCTATTCTGTATATATGAAAGTTTATTTATAATTCCTGTATCATCGAACTTCTATTGCCGTAAAATATTCATGTTATCATGTTTCAACATATGTTTTAAAAATGATATAGAGAAAAGTACGTGATGACTTGAAAATCCATCCAGCAAGCAAATTACATACTTAAAAGTAAAATACCTGAAATGTCCTGCAATAATAATCCCTTGTAAAGCTCGACTTATTGTGACACCCCCTGTGGTTTACAGGATTTAGATTGATGGATTTATAATCCTTGGAATACAGTAATATTTCATCGAAGATGAAAACAAATAAAAGTCTAATTTCAGAGCCGAAATCAAACTTAAACGAATGTTTTACTACGAACTATTATGGCTTTTGAGACTGAAACTTCTGCAAATGAAATAATGAAAAATATCATGCAAAAAGCTTAGATATTAGCAATTCATTTTTAGATATTTACATTCGCCCTATTCTTTTCCATTGGAAATTGTGACGTTCATTTCGTACGAATAGAAAAGAAAAGCAGCGATGACGTTACGTTCGCGCGTTTTCTTTTGCTGTTCATACAAAGTGAACGTCATAATTTTAAATGGAAAAGAATAGGGCGATTGTAAATATATGGGTATGAACCACACTGGAAGGCTTCTTGCTAATCATCCAAGAATCGCCAGCGCGATTCATGAATTTGCAAGAAGTACCAATGCGGTTTATAACCGTATTAACGCACAGAAAATAGCATTCAATTCTTAAATAAAGTACACATGTGTATACGTGTTACAACGGATATATGCAAATCACCTTGCAGTACATACCCTAAAATGCCTAGGAACTGATCAGACTGCAGAGGACAAACTTTGACTGACGCACAATTTCAAAACAGACAGAATGATGCAGCTATTTTAACAGATTCTTATTTCATTCTTCAAGTAAACTTACGGTAAATTCTGCTGGTTATGAGTATTTATTACATATGTGTATCCTAGGTTTAAAGAAATCGAGATATTACCGTATTTGAAAGATATTGAGGTGTAGGATGTATAATTATTCCGTGCGTTAAATGATTTTGATAGCAATAAATTTTGGGAAATGGGTGTCAGGTCATAAGAAGGAGGTGGCTGGTGTTGAAACTTGGTTTGTTTATACTACCCCCTTTCACGACGGAGTGAAGTAGGGCTGAGTAGGTGCCTCGCAGCATAAAGACCCGGAAAGTATATTCATAACAGTATGTTTTCCATGTAGAAATTAATGAATTGATAGTTTATATGACTGAAGTTGAGTGTTATACTATGGCAATGCGGATAACAAAACCTAAATGTTAATTTATGAATCTGTTTATTTTGCTCCGGTTGGTTCTTTTTGATTATGGGATAGATAATTAATTTTTGTTTGAGCGTAGCGAATTAGAAAATAATGTTTGGAAACATAGTTGTTACAGACACAGTTGTTTTATCCTTCAAAATTTTACTACGATGGACAATTGCCATAGTTGTTCCATTGTCATCAAGCCATTAGGTTCTAATGGTCATAGCAGCAATAGTATTATGCATCTGAAATCATATATGGATCTAGAATTTAAATGTATTTAGATTTAAATAAGTATTTACAATAACAAGCGCAAGTGGAGAAATAAAAAACAACAACAAAAAAAAAATTAGAAATTTTGATAAAAGAGCAACAGCAGTATGCCGTCACAAAAATTATAGCAAATCATGGACCAAGACAACAGCATACTCATATGCTATGATATTGTCCCTACCCCCATACCCACACCTGATTTTTTTTGCTTCTTTGGAGTTTTTAGCCTTTTGTAATTATTTAGTTTTGGATTTTAAATGTTAATCAGCCGGGTAACTGAGTATGACAGGCTACGCGCATGATGTTTGTAAATAAACAGTATGAATCGGTTTTATATTTACTGTATTTATCGAGAAAAAAATGTGTTTGTTATTTTCTTGCTGTAAAATTGATAAGAAAATACGTGTTGAAATCTGAAAGTGGATAGCTTTGACCGGTGAAGAAATCGGAAGCGGAATCCTGCAGCGAGTTATGTGGCTTTTGTATATAGAGATTGTCAAATATGTGTTTAATTTCATTAATTATCGCAAAATTGTCGGTAAAAAATGTAACTTTATCGTAGTAAATACATTGTGTTTGAAAGGATGTCCAATATGTTATTTTTCTTTCTGCTTGTTAAACTATTCTCTTTATATAGTATTCTAGTGGAGAGCTAGTGGAAAGTAATATTAAATAAACGACAACGTTGTGCTCCTAAACAGTCAACCCAGATACAACCATTTGTTGTTTCATAGATTAAAATGTGATTAGTTATTATCGGCATACCTGACCAAGGGTTCATCAAAAAGGTTGGAACTACTATGTATCATGTTGTAATGTCAACAACATATTAATGTAATAATATTTACTCAGTTTGGTATATTTTCAGAAACTTTTCAAGCAAGAACTATCGATGACAATTCTTACACAAACCATTTTAGGCGGAAAAGACAGGTAAGCAAAATTTTGTTATTTTCAACGCGTAGGGAAAAGAAATATGGATACAGTGACATGTAAAGACGCTTGGATCAAAGTCAAACTATTCTGGGAAAGGTTTCCTCCTTAATTGTCATTCGTTTCATTTAAAAGCCTCATTTCTGTGTTTTATGTAGTGTATAATTTGTCCGTACATTCACTGCTAAAGATTTTAATCTAAAGAATTTTTCTCTGTGATCTTTATTCTTGGTTTTGTGAATTAAGAATTATTTTCATAATTTGTATAAACATTCTTTTTGTAATAAATGTAAATGTTTAACTTTTACTCGCCGGACCTTTACAGTAAGAATGCTTCATTTTTAAGGTTTTAACAAAATGAATTTCAGGTTAACTGTGAAGAAAAATACAGAGTTATCACATCCAGACATACTGCTTGCTTGCCGCCGTCAAGTAAATTTATTGCTAGAAATGCAGGTAAGACATGTTTTAAGTAGAATATGTTTTCAACGGAGGATAATTTCATTAATGAAGTAGGAAGAAATTGTTTTGTTTAAGAAACATATTGTTTTAGTAATTATTTAGAAAGCTGTATTTCTCATTTTATTTCGTTCACATTTCTATTTCATGTTTACCATAATTATTGCAGGTGTAACGGAAAAAGAGAAGAAAGTAATCGTAGATATACATAATACAGTGCGACGGGAAGTTTCGCCACCAGCAAGAAATATGATGTTAATGGTGAGACTGAATCTATGTGATATTATACAATAGATATTGTCCTTTAGGAAGGTATCGACCGGAAAAAGGTGATATCGACCGAGGGCGTAGCCCAAGTTTTATATCACCTTTCCATGGTCGGGAAATCCTCAAAGTGGCCAAACCTAAAAGACTACAATTGCTTTATCGTCAAATCCAACAGCAGGAGGTACGATGTCACCTTCTAATGACGTAAAAATGTAATGACGCCAAGGACTGAGGACAATATTGTTTGTACTCAGTACAACTTTTTATTATTAGTCATGTGACTGTGGTCAGACCAATGGAAATGACTATAGACTAGTGTTAATAATAATACATTATATCGCGCTATATATCGTCATGAGCTACTTAGCCAAATGAATGGAATGTCATTAAAATGTACAAACTGTTCAAACTATTTCGTAAACAGATGTTCAACTCCATTATTATTAGAAAGATATTACAAAAGTTCACACGTTTCATCCCAAAGAAACATTCCCAAAGAAAACACTAGCAGTGAATTTTAACGTACAAGTATGGATGAAGACAACATGTAAATAAAGACAAATATGTGGCCATTACAAGGGCCTTTAATCATAGGTTTAAGTGTTTCTTTATTTAATCATTTGATTCAAGAAGTACGACTGTAGAGTAATACTGTTGTTTCAGTCCTGGGATGAGGAAATAGCGAATACAGCACAGAGATGGGCGGAAAACTGCAACATAAATCATGACAGCAACTACAAAAGATATGCTTTTGGTACGAATGCTTTTGTCGACCTTTTGTTAATGTTAAAGTATTCACACTGTATTGTCTTACTTGCATAAAAGTATGCTAGCTTTAACACTACCCGTATAGGGTGCCAACATTCGGTTTAAACGTAGATTGGAATTGTTACAATTCTCTCAAATTTAACAGTTCGATGTAGTATTACTGTGTCTGTTGTTTATTTTAAATATGGAACACACTTGTTCCTTTTGTTTTCAAGTAACTTTTAATGATTTTCAGTGCTGGCAAGGTAATGAAACGGTTGAAATACGGTTCTTCTGCTCCAAAAAATATTTCTTCATATAATCATCGTTAATCCTTTGAATGTTCACATAGTTCATAAAGTACACTGAATATCCTCGTTTATTTCAGGTCGATTCTCAGTTGGTCAAAACTTGGCCTGGGGCTCTTGGTCTATGGGCTGGACTGACTCAATAAAACTTTGGGCTGATGAGAAAAAAGACTATAGTTACAGTATGAACGGAAGCCCGACGAGAAAGGCAGTCGGCCATTATACACAAGTAACATATCGTTAATTAAAAATTTTTAAGGGGGAACAAAATGTTTCGTTTGTTATTGCCATTGGAGTGTAACATTTCAGTGTTGTTTACATGCATCCATTCGGTTTATATGATAGCAAGTTTGAAACGTTGATTTCCGCCAAGCGGCTGAATAGTTCTCTGTGGGCAAAATGGTATTTAACCTGTTCTTTGTCTCAGTATTTTGTAAATGAAATAAATGTCGATGTTACGTTTCTTAAATACAGTTCAAGTATAATTATATATTTACTGGTTATCTTATCAAATCAAATAATGGGACAGTTACTTTAATTTGCCATTTTGCCAGATTGAATACTGCTTAAGCCGGTGCTAGGGGGCGTGGGCTGTGTTGCATTTTCCATTACTGCACATGAACAGACTCAATCAAACCAGGTCTGCAATTTTCACTGTTTGCCTTGTTGTCGGTGCTTCCGAGGGATCTACTTTTCAGATTTTATTTACTTCACAACAGCGGGTGTCATCTCAGTGTTGTTATATTTTCTTCTCCTTCGGAATCTTTGATTTCAACTCATTTAGATTTGAAGACTGAATACTGCTTAAGCCGGTGCTAGGGGACGTGGGCTGTGTTGCATTTTCCATTACTGCCCATGAACAGACTCAATCAAACCGGGTCTGCAATTTCCACTGTTTGCCTTGTTCTCGGTGCTTCCGAGGGATCTACTTTCCAGATTTTAATTCCATACGGCCATTACATATTTTGCTTAATGGTTGGCTTGCTTTTCAGATCTTCTACATATGGTTTGATGATTGAGGTTAACTTTACTTAACATATTATTCCAGATGGTATGGGCAACAAGTATAAAAGTAGGCTGCGGGTATGCAATATGCGGATCAACACATTACTACGTATGTAATTATGGCCCAGGGTAAGGTATACACTTTCGTATTAAGAGTTCATTTAAGTACTCATTTCAGCAAATCGGACGTGGTATTGTTCAGAATGGAAATGGTGATTCACTAATGCTAATTTCATTTAAAATGTATTAATTTCATTAAAGGGAAAGGCAACGTTGTTCTTACGTTAATCTTGTCAGCTGGGATTTCTTAAATAATTTAGAGTAGTGAAAAAAATTTCAAAATCGGAGTAAAAATTAGAAAGTTCTGAGCATTTAAATATTTGGTCAAATTGGCGGCCATTTTGTTTCCATGGCAATAGAAAACAAATTGGCGGATTTATTAAATTTTTAGGTACACATTTGAACTGTATTTACTTATTTCAGTAAAATAATTTCTCTACTTTTTCAAGCTATAATGAAAGAAATTATAATGTTTTACACCTTACACTCGAGAAACATATGAAAATTAATCTATTTAAAAGGTTATTTGCTAAAAAAGGAATTGGCAGTATGTAAATGACGTCATAAACACACTAAAATGGCACTGCCATATCTTTTTCAGTAGTGGTCCGATTTTAAAAAATCTTTCAGCGTTATGAAAGGCTTGAGGATGGCTTTCATGTAAAATTAACTTGTTTTCAGACTTTCCTTACCCCTTAATGTAAATAATGTTTTATCGGGTTGTTCTTCTTTCAGCGGTAACAGTAATGGTGTAAGACCCTATTTGTCTGGTACCACCTGCCAAGATTGTCCAAATACCTGTAGAAATGGTCTCTGTGGTAAGATGATATACTAATGGCATCATAATAAGATAAAATTATCAGGGTGTATATCAGAAGTAAAGTAACAATAAGTTGGAAAAAAACGGAATTTACCGTACGAACAGATTCTTAAAATTACTATGTAATATCAACAGATGCAGCGAGTCATAGGGTGCGATTCATAGGGTGCTGTCAGATGTAGCGATTCAAAGTGTACTTAGTTACTGTATAATAACAAGTAAAGTGTACGTGCTAGTAGATACTTTATGATACCAACAAATGAAACAAATTAAAGAATGTACTATTGTACTGTATAAGTTTATACTTATTGAATGGCTTACGAGTTAATATTCTAAACTATTGTCCGAGTATGGAGTGTTTTATTACATGGTATCATAATTACATTACCACATACTTATGTTTCTCTTCAAGTTTTGGCTATCGCCAAAATACATGTGTTGAATAAATACGGCCACATAGCACAACATTTGAACGGGTGATTTATAAAAGGACCTCTTGACATAATTCAATATATGTTTAATGCCGACGTCTGTTATTATTTACAGATTGTGGAAGTACTGTTTGTCTTAACGGAGGGAAGATGAATCCAAATACTTGCACTTGTACATGTACAGAGAAACTGGATTTCTACATACCTCCTTATTGCGGCTGTGAGTGGTTCTTTAGTCTAAGCCACGTGCACTTTTTTCTGTTCAAAATACCACTATTAATTATGGTTGCTGATTTCTACCATGTTGTCGACAAAACGACAACTCGGAAAATAGCTTTTTGTCCAGCCAATGTAACAACTCGACATATTTCAGGGGAAATGTTGACAGATAAATGTTGCATTCTCGACATATTTATTTGTCATCTGTCTAGATTTCGTGTTGGCAAGTATGAAAATGTCCTTCTGCTATCCTTTGTTTACCGGGCTGTCGTGTTGACGTTCTTTGCCCTGTTTTAGCCTTACAGCACGACAAAATGTCAAATATTTTATTTGTCGAGTTTTAGTGTTATCGTGTTAGAGGGGCGAAGACAAGAACATACAATAAGCCGGCAGATTTTACATAAAATAACAACAAATAAAGATCAAGTACTTGACAGATATATTTGACAAATTTTCGAATCTGTGGGTAGGAAATTTGTGGTTCTAGTGAACTTATTTGTAGTGTATTCGTGTCTCCACCCAGTCAGGTTGACTGCACGACGGATCAGTATGTTTAGTATTTGTCAAGTTGCCGTGCTGCCGTGTTAGCAGGGTGGAGAAACGAAAATACGCATGCTCCTTAGTTTTTACATGAAATGGCGACAAATAAATGTCACCAACTTTACAGATCTATTTGTAAAGTTTTAGGACTGACGGATCCAAAATCAGCCAAGTCTATTTCACTGAGAAAGAACCATTTTGGATACCCTCAGTCAACTTATTGATTTAGAAGAGTATTAGGATTTTTGTTGTCAAAAATGTTGATGAATAACTGAACTTCATGTCTGAATCTAGCTCAGAGGTAACGTGTATTTACAAAAAGACGATAGTTTTAGCGTGGGTTCGAGCACCATTCAAGGTTAATTTCTATAAACGTAACTGCATAAAGCATTAACTAACAGAATAGTCAATGCTGGAATTTTATGTTATTGTGGACAGTTATTATCCAGCAGACCCAATAATCGTGCTTGTCTAATTACACCCTAAACATGGACTTAGCTGATCTGTGATCTATCAGACCTGATTGTTTTACTTTTTTTATCGATAGACGCCAACACAAAAATTCGACAAATTTATACGGAAAGTGGCATTTTATCGTGCTGTCGTGTTGGCGGGGAAAAGCAGGACAATACGACACTTTGATAAAATTTATACGAAATAACGATACATGAAGTCACAAACTCTACAAATGTATTTTTGTCAACTTTTTGTGTTGGTTGTACATAATTTACATAAAATAACGGCACAGATGTGACCAGCTTGACATATTATATCTAGTTTTGTACTGGTGGGTAAATAATGTCATTCTGGCGTCCTTTAATTGTCGAGCTATCGTATTAGTTTATACTAATTTATTTTAGGTTGATTGTGAAGCAAGTTCTACAACTTGTATTATTATAATTATGTTCTAAAAATAACGTAAATTTCATTGGCCGAAACCGCTCATCATCTTTCAAAATATATTTCATGTTTAATGGTTAGTGGGTTTTCCCCATTAAACAAGACTTTCTTAAAATAAGATAGAAGTTTCAAACAGTTATAACTATCAAACATTGAATATGCTGCAACAAATATGTGTTCATATGATAAAACAGTTGTCGCCCTCTTCCGGTGAATATCACATCATATCCAATGGCTCAAGAGTTGAAAATTGTATATTAATCACTCTCGACACCTCTTTCCTGATGGAATCTATCGCCACGAGGATATGAGAGAAGAGAAGCCATTTTCCCCTTTTAATGCTGAGTGCCAAGAAAGGGAGCTACTGGTACCATTTTTCACGTCTTTGGTATACTCTGTAGTAGTGTTGTGTTTTCGCCCTACAAACACTATAGAACTTACCTTTCTACATATGTCTCGTTGATCCTGCTGTCGTGTAATCTTGTCTTCATCCCGCACAATAAGACAACTCGACATGATAGAAATCAGCCACCAAAAGTAATGGGTTTCATGTTAAATTTCAGAACATGTCAATATTGAGTATATGCAATACATAAAGAAGCATAGATTATGTGTTTTAAGATTATTTGTAGAGCAGGACCTGTGATACATTGTATTATTTAATGTAGTTTATTTTAGATGTTTTAGACTGGCTAAGCCGTGTCCACTGACAAATTTGGAAGTCATGTCTACACGATGAATGTTCAGTATCCAGTATATGTATGGTTTTACGATGTACTGGAAAGACATTGCTAAGAGGAAACTAAACCCAACATAGTTCAAGCATTTCTTGTTGCAAAACCTGTGGCATACATTGCCAGGGTTTACTTGGCGTTAGGTTGTTCATTTTAGTCTTCGTCTAGTTATAGTTTACTCTTATTCATAATATCAACAGTTTCAGAATATTTCAATGCGGTCTTGACCTATTGCTTGTTAACTTACAGTGAACTGCACAGACACAAAAGATCCTTTTTACTGTCTACAACAGTGGGGTACACAAAGTTGTGAAAGATTTTCAAATGTACCTCAACAATGTCCTAATATGTGCAAGTGGTGTCCAAGTAAGACAATAATTCTATATTACATTTAGAAGTTGAATCGCAAAGTTAACCTCAACGAGATGTTGGAGTTTAACTAAATTTTTATAAAATATATAGTTTTTGCTAAAGATATACAATTATATATTGTGATTGTTTTGAAGTAATATGAAAATAAATACTCTCGAAAAGCTTGTAAGGAAATGAATTAGACGATCATTAAATACGGCCAGCCCTCTTCTAGTCGATGTAATGTGTCGCAAATACGATATTTTCTGATAACATAAAGTTTATTTATATGTGATGGATTGGCTTGCTAATAGTTTTGACTGTTGACGGGTAGTCATTCTTTAAGTGTTTTGTTACATAACATGAGAAATTAATTAGAAAGATTTTTTTTCAGTGTTTTACGTTAGCCAAGTTAAGCTGTGTTGAACTATATACCGGTCACCAACACTTTGTATGGACAAGCGATTTGTATAAGGAGTCTTGTAATATTTGAGTTGTCACACCTTTAGATTTTATACAGATATGCCCAAACAAATTGCTATAAGTATTAAATATTTGCGGTAAACATTTCATTTTGAATGTGAAAATGTTGGCCAGTTTTGTTGTTCTTACTTATATTGATACTGTATCATTGTTTTCAGCTGCTGCTTACAAACCGAAAGATGTCAGTGCTGCCACACGGTCTGAGGGTTCTTCTGTTGGACTGACTTTGATTGTTATCATACTGTTTTTAATATGAAATCTCACAATGAGTAAAATATAGCCGTTAATATATCATTATGCAACAATTTGACAGGGTACAATGACCTTCCATGACGTTCTTTTGTAAACAGTTCTAAAGTCAATTTGTAGCAAGGTTTTGAAACAGCATTTTGAAATAATTAATTCAAATCCACACGTATGTGATTAGTTACTGACTTAATTTGGATATTTATGGGTTTAAAAAGTAAGTTACTATGCATAAGGATTCCGAAGCCAGAGCAGTCAAAATCTTAAACTGTAATATCAAGTCTAAGACAACAATTATATTTATCATATGTTCCTTGATGACCCGATGCAATAGTACAATTTTATCTGCATTCGAAACCGGAAAAAATAAGTGCGCTAAAAAGAACTATTCAAGAGAAAAAAAATCCAGCCCCAATAAATATGGATTCAGCGAGATTTTTTATCCGCCATCTTTAACCAGATCACACACATGCGTATAAAGAATTGTCTCTTTTAACACCATTTAGTGCTAATGCATATCATAACCCACGTTTTGTGCCTATAGTCGCCAATGTTCCTATTTCTTTTTATCCCACTGATCTACTCTTATTGTAATACTTCTGTGAAACGCTTTTGAACGTGTAGATACATGGAAATGTATTACAATGATAATAAAAATAATAATAATGATAATAATGATAATGATAATAATATTTATTTGAAGAATATTATATGCAGTTCTGTTATTTTTTCTGAGATATACAGTGTTGTATTTTTGTAATAAAAATGAAATACATGTGTTGCTTAATCATTTTGAAAACATATATGAGCCGCGCCATGAGAAAACCAACATAGGGGCTTTGCGACCAGCATGGATCCAGACCGTTCGCTTTAAAGTCTATTGTAATTAGAGAAATCGTTAGCACAAAGCCACTATGTTGGTTTTCTCATGGCGTGGCTCATATATAACATCACATATCTCGTCATTGTGCACATACCCACAACAAACAGCAATCTCCATGATGCAGTCGTGTTATATCCTTTTCTTAATGGACTGCAGGACATGTAGTGAGTCGGATTTTACGACGAACCGAAACAAAACGGTCAAATATCGCCGAAAATAAAAATCTAAGGAAAGATAAAGTAAAGCTCATAAAACTGAATTTCTAAGCTGAAGGGAAAATCTGTGTATAAACGAATTGTGGTTAACATTTTTAGTAATTATTTTTGTTACTGATGCGAATGTATAGCGTAGAAGAAAGGATTTATTCCCGGGAACATTTTTAAAATGAAGTAGTGCACATCCTGATAAATAGGTCAAAACGACTGTTTAAATATAGTGAGTAATTACATTTGAGTTCCAGACAGATGCAGGTTATACAAGTCATTTGTTGTTGTTTTTTGAAAAAGGTATGCCCCTTTTTGACTTAGCAGTGTTTGGTTAAGGTTTTGTATGTTAGAAGGTATCTCATTTCGCACTGGAAGAGGGCAAGTTCTATGGCTTCAACATAATATTAAGCAAAAATGTAACAAAATATTAAGCAAAAATGAAAAATGTTGATGTCATGCTTAATTCCTCTAGCTTTCAAAAGTGACAAGGCACTTAAAAATGTCGAACTGTGTTGTCCTATAAATTTGATATTTGCCCCTTTTCAACGATATTTAAAGAGATGTAAAATTATTTTGAAATTTATAACAAAACGCAATATAAAATTACACAAGCAAGTGAATAATTACCTTTTAAGAAAAATTCTACCTATCTGCCTTTGAGGGAAAGAATCGGGATACTGCTACGGTTTTTATTGGGACCTTATCATTAGGCAGACTAGCCTCCATGCATAATTAACAATATTATAATATATTATATTTTTGCACCCTATTATTTGATAAAGCACTAGGCGTGTTCGTTTGAAATTCTAGCTATGATGAATAGTATGCTTTGATATTTCAAATGGGAAAAATTCACTGCTACGCTTGAGAAATCATATATATATAGGGAACAATATCCAACAGGAAAAATCGCTTTCAAATAACGTAGTCCTTTTAGAACAGTGTATTCATGGATGTGTACACACAAAGTTGCATAGATTAAACTTAAGGTAGTTCTGCACGTTTGAAAAACCGGAAGTGATGGCGTAACGTCATTTATCCGGAAAACGTAGAATAAAGCCTGGATTCGGCGTACGGAAATGAAAATCAATTTACGAATTAATCGAAACATGTGAGTAAATTTGTTATAATGGCACTGTTGCTATATTTCTAAAGTCAAAATATGATATTAAAACATAGGACACGTTAAAAAAATGAAAATAATTCCTCAAAATTAACTTGAAATGCCCGGTTCCCTTTAATCATGGTAAAATATCTCAAAAGTAAGCACACGGACCTATACATTTTATTTCACCAAATTATAGGTCATGTGTTTATTTACAATTGTGAGAAGTTTCATCAAAATCTACATTGTAGAAAAAATTCTATTGGCGAAAATGTTATGAAAGTTATGATTTTCCCATAGACTCCCATTATGAAATATTGCGTGAGGTCCAAATTTTTCAAACCAGCCTAGCAAAAAATCAAGCACACGACCCTATCTTTTTTATTTGCTGAATTTTCTAGGTATATTTTGAAGTTTTGAAAAATTGGAGTTTAATCAAATTCTACATTGTAGAAAAAATTTTGATCCAAACGTGCAGAACTACCTTAATGTATAATAACGTAGAAGAAACAAAAAGCAGTTGGACATCGTCTTGGAAAGGAGGACGGTGTGGGTATAAGCCTTGTAGGAAATGTGATAAGGTAAAGTAGTTGTTTGTTAGCCAGGCATACCAAACAGTAAATATTTCATCTATTGCTTAACGTATTTCTGGCCTTTACGAGGATGTTTGTTTGGCCAAGTACTAACGCAAATATTACGTGTGAGGTGTGCGTCAATGTGTATAAAGCTAAATCTGGTTTCATGGAACTTTTGCACCAAACCTTTTCAATTTGCATATACGTATGTTACGTTATCTACATAATGTTGCCAAATGTAGTAATATATAATGACTCTGTGATGAACGAACGAACTGAGGCCATTCCAGATGGACCTCAATACAAACATTTAGGAATCATCTATGATAAAAACATAAACATGAAATTGGCAATTCCCGATGAATATATGTAAAAATACGCCTAACGTTTTTTAGGCCTGTTAAACTGTGGACTTCGTCCAGGGGGTCTATAGCCTTTAACAATGCTGACAATCTATAACTCACTAGTAATGACTCTCTACGGTTGCGAAATGTTGGAATTCCCTATGCCAGACAAATATACTCGGGCTTGAGAGAAGCCATCGACTTTGTTTGAAACGTTTGCAGAGACTGCCTATAAATTCTTCCACCTCTAAGAGTACTAGGTATATATCCCATTTAATCTGCGAACAATATAATAGCTCACATAATCGTTTTTTCATTGGTAACAATTAATTATATCAGTTAATTGAGTTTTAAGGTTTCAGTTTTTTATTCGTTGTGTGGCACTGGTTCATTTTATGCAAATTAGCTAAGCATAAACTGATATATCATAAAAGTAATAAAAACTACTTTAGAAATCACAGAGAGACTTTAAGACTAGATCAGTACTGTTTGGTACATATAAATTGATTTAAAACTTAGAAAATGTTATTTTCTAACCACAGTTTGTCATTTTATAACATTCTCATTAATATTAATGAATATGCATATTAGTTGATGAATATGAAAAAGACCAATGTCTCAGCTCTATTGTGATACTATTTTTATTGTTTTATCACCAAAACGGACAAAGACATGACTGATTAGCATCCATATGGTCCTCCTTTCCAAACATAAACGGTTGCCATGGAAACAGTGAAATCATATATAGTTCAAAAGAGTTTTTTCATGGGAACATCTATTATTTTGAAAGGGTTGGTCCTGCCAAACAATTTGGTACCTATGAAATAAAGTCTAGGAGATGCATGGTAGACGTTTCTGACCTCTGTACTATTATAGTAGAGATTGTATACGCACCAAATATCTTTTGACAGGAAACAACCAGACGCTAGAAAAATATCAAGAATATCCATTAGGCCATATTTATTCAAAAGTCTGTACAAAATGGGTCTGACGATCCGTGTTCAAATATCTGGTTAGTCTGTATGTATCCGCTTAGCGATATATATTTCAGGTAGCCGGCAAAAATAACATTTTTATATCAATAATTGATTCAATGGAATATATACCTTTAGTACTCCAAGGGGTGAAAGAATTTATAGGCAGTCTCTGCAAACGTTTCAAACAAAGTCGATGGCTTCTCTCAAGCCTGAATATATTTGTCTGGCATAGGAATTCCACATTTCGCACATTTCGTTATAGATTTTCAGCATTGTTAAAGGATATAGAACCCCTGTACGAAGTCCACAGTTTAACAGGTAAAAAAAACGTTTGGGGTAGTTTTACATATGCATCGAATATTGCCAAATTTCATGTTAAATTGTTTATCATAGATGATTCCTAAATTTTTGTACTGAGGTCTATCTGGAATGGCCTCAGTTCTTTCGTTCATCACAGAGTCATTATATATTACCATGCAGCATTTGGAAGCATTGTGTAGATAACGTAACATACATATATGCATCATGCCCTGGAGTCCAGATTTAGAGTTCGAACTCAAACCATATCATCTGTAACAGTTGGAGAGCTCGCATGAATATTGTATATACAAATATCAAGTCCACTAGGTTCAAATTCATTGATAAGATCATTTACGTAGAGTAAATAAAGTGTTAGAGAAGTTATCCCTCTTTGTCTGGTTCCCTGAATTTCGTAAAAAAAACTGAGAAATCGAACCACTTATGCGGACACAACGTTATTGAATCATGCATGCTGACAAAGGAGAGAAATATCTTGGCATCAATTGAGCTACGGTTTCGGTAACAAATCAAGGGATGAGCGCAAAACTACTGTATCTTCTGCTTTATCTACATACAGTTACTATAGCTTCACGCTCAGCCCTCGAACTGTACACCGGCATGGATAACTAAGACTCTTTTATGCACAAAGCATCCAGAAACTCGTAAGCACAACAAACGAGGAGTGCAGTAGGAACATGGATGTAACGGTTTGATAACAAATGTACACTGGTCTAGATAACTTAGTCTTTTTTGATATGTGACCATGACTGAGAAAATGGGTCCAGATGAGGAATTTTGACATTTTCAGGTTTTTGCATATTTAGAAAGTATATTCATTCAGAAATAAATCCTGAAAATTTCAGATGAAAATCTTCAAAATTGTCAATTTTATGACAGATTTTGTAACATAGATATTAAAAATGAAAACAGTACATTTCTGTTATCCTTTCTTTCTAGTTTATTTCTCACATACTGGTAATGGCTAACAATTCTGAAAGAAATATATCTTGTTACAATTGCATGATATAAGAAAGATCCCTTCTTAATACACAAAATGATAATCAGTTAAAATCTACAACAATTTCTATAAAAATATTTCTAAAATTGTGTTACCATGGCAACAAATATATTAAAATCCCTTTTCTATGATAAAACTTTAAAAAAACATGTTCGCTTGAAATAAGGATTTTAAAAAGCAATATATTTTAAGGCATATGTATTTACAAAAATAAACTGTAAATTTCCCATGAAAATATTAAGAATGTTTGGTTTTATGACAGTTTTTGTAAAATGGGTAATAACCACACGAATAAGATAGATTTGTCATTGTTTCTTCATAACTTGTCTTTTACATGCTGGTAATAAACGACTACCTTGGAAAAAAAGAACCTTCTATTACTATGAAATTTTATTTTTGTGATGCTTACTTAAAACAGAAAAATACGCTAATTTAAATCTTTCATATTTTCTATGAAAACATTATTCAAATTGCGTTACCATGGCAACATATGCAATAAATTGCTTTTTCTACAATAGTACTTAAAAATAAAAGCTTAATTTAAAATAATTTTTCTTGTAAGTTGAATATTTAGAGGTTTATGTATTCAAAAGTAAAATTTGAAAATTTTATGTGAAAAGATATAAAATGTTTGGTTTTATGACAGATTTCGTAACACGGGAAATAACCACACGAATAAACTATTTCAGTCATTGTTTCTTCTGTTTGTGTTTTCACTTATTGGTAATCACTGGCTATTTTTAAATAAATGAATCTTCTTTTACAAAGAATATTTAGATATTCACTTAAAGTGCAAACATCTAGCTGGCTAAAGTCCTTCACATTTTCTATAAAAACATTATTAAATTATGTTACCATGGCAACATATGCATTTGATTCTGTTTTCTACAATAATACTTTAAAAATGAGCTAAATTTGGAAAAGTGTTTCAGATAACTTGAATATTATAAAGTGGTATGTATTCAAAAATATTATCTCAAAATTCCATGTTAAAAAAATTAAAATGTTTTGTTTTATGGCAGTGTTTGTAACATGAGTAATAACTATAAGAATAAGACATTTCTGTCATTGTTTCTTCATAACTTGCCTTTTACCTGCTGGTAATAAATTACTATTTTGAAATAAATGAAACATATATTACTATTGATTTTTTATTGTTTATGCTTATCTAGAATACTAGAAAGTACAGCTAATTAAAAATTTTCCACATTTTCTAAGAAAATTGTGTTACCATGGTAACATATGTTTTAAATTCCCTTCTCCTACAATAATACTTAAAAACAAGAGCTTATTTTAAAAAGTATTTCTAATAAGTTAAATATTTGAAAGTACAAGTATTCAGGAAAGAAATCTGAAAATTTCACATAAAAACTTTAAAACAGTCATGTTCTGTAACAAAAGTAGTTATGGTAAGAATGAACATTTCAGTCATCCCTTTCCTCATAATCTGTTTTTTCACTGGCTAGTTATAACTGACAATACTGAAGAAAGTGTACATTCTTTTACCATTACATTATATACTGTAGATCCCTTATTGAAATACAAATCCATAATTTCAATGAAATATAATTTGAATTATGTTACCATGGCAACATACATACTAAATTCCTTTTTCTAAAAATACTTTAATAATTAACACAACAGCTTAACTTTTGATGAAGGTTACACTGCTACAAGCTCTGGTGAAAAGTAATATCTATTTCCAGCCAATACTTTAAGGCTGTGACTAAAAACAGAGTTGGTGCGTCCGTGATATATTACAGACTCCGGTATATACCGGATTAACTAAATTTGAACAAAAATACCTTAAATGTATATATTTTGTAACCATGGTGATTCTAACCCTAACCTTTAGTCAGTATATTATGCACATTATACACTAAATGCGTGCGGACACGCAAAAAAATGAGTATTTTTGCCATGCGTTTCATTTGATAATAATTCCGCGCAAGCGCAGAACGGCTGCACCAACTCTGCAATGAGAAACATTCATACTTTAATGTAGGTAACTGAAACTACAACCTTTACTTGATGTTTAACCTTAACAGCTAAACACATCTATATGAACAGCAAAACAGTCTAAAGTGTTGTATATTAAAACGTTTGAATTCAACAGCAATTTCTATCTTTTATATTCACATCCTTTTTTCAGTTCTCAGAAAAATCTCGTCAATCCAATTTCAGTTCAAGTGGTTTGGGACAAACAGAATCCTTCGACTTTTCAGACAAACACTATTCTCTTATAAATAAATGAGTTCATACAGGTACCATTGTCAGGCTTGTGTCATTCCATGTCAATAATATTCGTTTGGCAAGGTGGAGTAGATTTTAGTAAGTTAACTGGACTGTCACTTTTAAGACTAACAATCCAGGTGTTTCTGCAGACATGATAAAGTGGTAACATTTGGTTATCTTTTTCAAAAGTTTAAAATATTGTGATTAGATATTTCTCCACTGGTAGAATGTGACAGGATTAAATCATTGTTGACCAACTGTGTTGTTATGACATTTCTTTAATGACTGACACACTGTGTCAGCAATATCATGTATTATTAAAGGTCTCAGCATTCACCCTCCTCCACAGATTCTTCGAAATTTAAAAGTGCAAGTCAGATTCAAACTTTGCATGGTCTGTGATCATTGTTGAATATTCAATCAATCTGTGATATCCTGTAACAAATAAGTAAAACATTTTATTTTAAATAACCTAGGAGTTGCTTTATTTAATAAAAGCAGGGTTATCACTATTTGATAATACATGATTCTTACAATCAATGCTCTAAAATATTGACAAACAGACTGACAACAGCGTGCTGTCAGTATATAAAATGTACTTTGTTTGTAGATTTTGGTTACTGCAAATAGGATGTTCTAAAACACATTTTTTGCATTTATTGTGTTAACCCTTAACCTGCTAAATTTGTAAAATGGACTACTCCATCTTTAAATAGAGACAGTACCATTTATAGCTTATATGGGGTTCTAATAGAAAATTTGCTGACTAAGTATCAGACACTGCAGATCATGATCAGACTGCATAGATATGCAGGTTGATCTTGATCTGCACTGGTTGCAAAGGCAGACATAGCTGCCTCATGCAGCCTAAGGGTTAAAAGTATACACTATTTTAACAGCTATCAAAAATGGTTGTTACCTTGTAAAACTCTCCACAGACCATACCACAGCAAGATGTTATTTCTATTCTAGCTAGCAGCATTGTCAATATGGAATACCAATACAGGTAGTGATGTACCATGATCACAAGTTGTCTTCCCCTTAACCAACTGAGTTGCTTTCATAAACAAGAGGAAACACTTGCCTTCCTAAAAAAAGATTTAAAAGTCTTTGGTAAAAGTATCTGTTATCTTCATGTATCTCAGGAACCTTTACAGTCTCCATTCTAATCCATATTCATGGTGCAATAAAACTGGTAAAAAAATTCAATCACATAACAATGTCTATGTCAAGAATGGGTTAATTAAATCTGAAAATAATCATATTACAATTAAACTAAATTACAATTAATTGATTTACTTCAAATAATTAATTAAAATTCCTATTATTTAGAACTATTCTACAACTTAATGAGATATCAACTTATACACATGTACATGTAGTGTTAAGCATTCAAATTATCCATGTACTTATTGAGTGCCACAAATTTTTCCTAGGCTAATAGCCAATGTAATGAAGACTTTACACCAACTGAGACTCCTCAAAACCAGATTGGTGAAATTAAATTTCAATAATGCCAGTTTTGTCAGTTTAAGCCATTCAATAGTCATAGTACATGTACATACATTGTACAAATCATTAGTGTAGAAGTAGACTTATTTTGTATTGGCTCCCCCAAAACCTAGACAGAGGTATAAATAAATGATATATTGCATTAAAATTATAATAAGAGCCTTTAGCTGCATGTTACTTACCCAATTCCTCAAAGCACATCCAAAATATGTTACATTTTCTTGAGATCTTAAAGTAAACAGACCAATTTCCTGGCTGTTGCAGGGTACATGAACCAGCTGTAGTGGAATGAACCATCAAAGGAACAAGGAATATTATCTGAAAGAAGATACATTACATTTACCGTAAACATAACTAAAAATAAAAAACTGACTACTAAATTAATAATGTGATTTTGAAAGGTTTCATTAACATACCACATAATACTTTAAAAGTTATTATACTATGAATCTTTTTTTTAAAGGATCATAAATTGTTTTACACACAGCAAGGCTCAAAAATTTCAAAAATAAAAAGATTTTCATTATATGGCATAAATTCCCACTATCCATATACAATCATCCTGTTACAAAACATTCTGAATCAACAATAATGGAAAGAGAGTACTTAGTCACCAGACAGAAATAACATGACTTATGAGACCCACAGCAAAAACAGTTACCATTTCATAAACGGGAGTGTCTAGACATCCGGTAACCAGAAACATAGCCAGTGTTCTAGCCGACCGGTAACAGGACGCCTAGCCTATCCTATCCTATAGGGGTTTTCTAGGCGTCCAGTAATTATCAATTTTAAAATATTGTATAAGACTTACAGGTGAATATTCAAACTTATGCCAAAAAAATATGATACAATAAATTTATTCATTACAGTATTCATATGTAAAAAGATCGCCGAACAGCTAGAAAAACATTAGCGGCGAGGCTAGCAGTCTTGTTGCCGGACAGCTAGAATGCAGGGTAGGCTCCGGTTACCGGACATCTACATATTTCCTTTTAAAATACCTTGGCTACTACTGTGAGAGGGGACTTTTCGAGAAATCATGTGACATAGGCAGGCATCTATATGTCTGCATCAAATTTATTAATTATCATAGCTACATGTATATTGACTTTTTATTATTATTTATCCTACCTTCATGCAAAATAAAGGCAAAAATCAAGGGGTCAGATAAATTTTGCTTTATCTGGTCAGTGACTAAATAAAGCTTGGCGGACTACTTTTTGGATTTTTTTTAGAACGACGCCATCTTGTTTTTGAGAATAACTGCTAAAAGACATATTTATGCAATTATTTTCATAAACGCGCTTTTATTAGGTATGTGAGACCATCACAAATGTATAGTGTATGCATACCGTACTTGCAATTACTACAAAAAGTTTTTATAACGGAAACGCTCGGAGAAACGGAAAGTGACTCATGTATAGCGTTTGTTCAGAATTTTAGCTTTCTACTCGTCAATCTAGGAATATATTGCATCTGTAATGGAGTATTATTGAATAAAATCATCGAGGAAACGGTTTGCCTATTCGTTTTGTCAAGCGGCGATATGGCGTGTATATAAGTCTCGTCAATCGTTTGCTTGGTAAGGATGGGCAATCCGACATTCAACTGAACTTCGGACAAAACTTCACTTGGCAGCAAATTAAAATTATTCTTTAATGTTCAGCAGAACAGAGAAGTCAGACACAAAGCAGAACAAGGTTAGTCTTTGTTTTTCGGCTCTAATTTTATAATATTTTTATTTTAAATACCTGTTTGTGTAATGGTGGGGCGTATTAATTTCTGTGCAAGACAGACTCAGATCTAGTTGGTGGTAAATTTTGAATTTTAATTAAAGAATGATTTTAGATCAGAAGGTAGGATAAATAGAACATTAGGTTACTGTCTTATAAATTTAAATTTATTAAGTTCGTCTACGAAAAAATAAAAGTCTCGGCAGAGCCTCGACTTTTATATTTTCTCCGACTCACTTAATAAATTTAAATTTATAAGACAGTAACCTAATATTCTCTATTTTTTTTCCATAAATAATGCTTACTAGTCTATGGACAATGAAATAATTTGATGAATCCTGGTCACCTTGAGTAAGAAGCTGCCTGTCTTTGTAATGTAATGGCCATTCAGGACATAGTTATAAAATAATATAGAAATAGTTCAGTATTCTAAAATATTGCTTCTCCGAAATATTGATCTTTCTGTTTCATACATGTGTATAATTGTATATTTCTTATCCTAAGGTTAACAGAGTACAGTTCTTCTCTGTACCAGGCATACAGGTAGCCAACTGGACGCTGGCATGTTTCCATTATACATTGCAGATTCATGCAGATTCAGCAGTCCGCAGAATGTCGTATCACCATATTTGTAATAACGCTCGGACATGATAGCTAATTACCAACAATGCTCTTGGCTATATTTCCTATATAACTCTGATTAGCGGGAGAAAAGCTCAAAACGGCACGGGGAACGATATAGATTAGACTCTTTTAATTATTTGGGCTAAAACACCTTGGGTTAGCTATCATTGTCAGGACGTCTCACTTTTCCTTAAGAACTTGGGTTGAACTTTAAATAAAAACTGTTAGACTTTCAAAGTGTTGTTTACTATTCCTTTGTCACCGGAGTTATTACGTGACAATTGTTTGGCGCCGTGACCTAGGATCTGTGAGACGGGAAGGACAGCTGATACCACACATCTCAAAATACAAGGTGAGTGAACTGATTTTTGACACTGTAAGCTTATAAAATGGCAGATCAAGAAATTGGCAGAATTTTTCAATCCTTGTCAGATCAGTTAGGAGCTGTTTCAGCAGTGATAGGTACCCAGGGGGTTGCCCAAGTAGTGCCCATTTTTGAAGGGAGAACACGCGAATATAAATATTGGATAAAATGCATAGAAAAATATGCGCATTTAACTGGGTCAACGGATGACAAAAAGAAAATGATTTGTTATCAAACCGCAAAGGGACCTGTGTCCGATTTCATTCAACGTTATATGAATGAAAACCCTGCTTGTACTTGGCCAGAATTAAAGGGCGAGTTACATTTACGATTTTCAGAAATACAAGACCACCATCATGCTTTTTATCTGCTGAGAAATTTAAAACAGGAACCAGGGGACAATGTGCAAATCTTTACAGAAAAGTTACTCGAATTGGCGGAGACTGCATTTGAACAGGCTCCGATACAAGGTCAAAACCAGCAAGCAAATTTAGCAGTTATTGAACGACAATTAATAAATTTTTTTATAGATGGGTTATTACACGACCAAATTAAGATTAAGGTAATGAGACAAAATCCCCGAACCCTACATAATGCTGTAACGGCGGCGATGACAGAACAAAACCTTAGGACACGATTCAATCTTAGGTTTCAAAACAACACCCCTCCCGCTGTACCCCACTATGATCATCCAGAACCTATGGAAATCGATTATCTCAGTCCCGCTAAAAGATGTTCATATTGCAAAAAAGTAGGACATAATCATAAGGAATGTCGAACAAGAATTAGGCAAGTAAACGCCGTGGCTTTGGGCCAAGATCGATCTGGGAGAAATCCAGATGATAAAGATAAGTGGAAGAAAACTGTTGAATGCTGGCATTGTGGGAAATTAGGACATATTAAGAGGGAATGTCGTAGTAGGCTTAATGCACCCCCTCCCACACGCCCGAGTCAATACACAAACAGGTACCAGCAACAAGGTTATGGGTACCAACAAGGTCAAAACAGGTACCAGCAACAAGGTTATGGGTACCAGCCACACGGTCAAAATAGGCATTTAAACCAACACGCTCCTACCATGTAGAAGTCGGTGGTCGGGGAAAAAACTATATGTCTACCTTTAACATAGCTATCGCAGGCAACCCAAATTCTTGTTTGATCAAAATCTATCATAATAAATATCGAGCGCTAGTTGATTCAGGCGCTGAAGTCTCATTAATCAGCCGTAGTGCGTACAGAGCTCTAAAACGAAAACCAAAACTTTTAAACAAAAAGGTTCATTTACAGTCTGTAAATGGGAACTCCTTACATGTAGAAGGATGTGTAAACTTACACTTCAAAATCGGGGGAACCGATATGAGACAAATGTTTTATGTTGTTTCAAACATGAATAGGAATGTCATTTTAGGCCGGGACTGGTTAAAGCAACACGGCGTCAGACTTTATTTTGATTTAGGTTGCCTAAAGGTAGGAAACAATTTTGTTAGCTTAGAAGAAGATAGACATATAGCCTCAATAGTAAGACTTCATAAGGACACTGTTTTTAAGCCTCAAACTATTAATTACTTAATGGTAAACTCAAACAAAATCCAGGGATAGAAAATTTCCAAACATACGAACTACAAAGCATAGAAAATGGTTATCTTGGCACTGAACCAGGTATCGTGGTAGAAAATTCTATATTCACATTACAAAAACACAGAAGGTTTCCAGTTATCATTACAAACAGCACAAATAAAACCATAAAGCTAAAACGGGGATGCGTCATAGCTACCGTAGAACAAATCAACACAAATTGTATAGCTTCCGTGATTAATGGAAAGCAGCCAAAATCTCGACCTGGGGAATTGACACCATTACCTGAATCAGAGATTATCACGCCGACAGAACATTTATCTTATGTCAATAATCTGATACACAATAATCGGGATGTGTTTGCCAATAATGACTCTGAACTGACACAGACAGATACCATATCTATGAAAATTCCTACAGTTGAACACATGCCAGTTAGGCAACGACCTTACCGGGTACCGTTAAACAATAGACAAAAAATGAGTGAAGCAATTGATGGCATGTTAAGAGACAATATTATTCGGCCCTCTCATAGTCCCTATGCTAGTCCCGTTGTTTTAGTGGACAAGAAAAATGACAATAGTAAGCGCTTCTGTGTCGATTTTAGAAAATTAAATAAAGTTATAATTCCTACATCTTATCCTTTACCACATATTGATGACATATTAGCCAGTCTTGGCCGCTCAAAGTATTTCACTAGCTTAGATCTCAGGCAAGGTTACTGGCAGATACCTATTGCAGAACAGGACAAGGAAAAGACCGCTTTCACGACATACCGTGGTTTATTCGAATTTAATGTCATGGCCTTCGGTTTAATTCATGCCCCAGGAGTGTTCCAAGATTTAATGTCACGGGTCTTAGACGGCCTAAGTTCATTTGCAGTTGCCTATTTAGACGATGTCCTTATATTCTCACCCACCTTAGAAGATCACAAAAAACACTTACAAATTATATTCGATCGCCTTCGCAAACACAAACTTAAACTTAAACTTCGGAAGTGTCAGTTCTTACAAC
The DNA here is from genome assembly GCF_021730395.1 of Mercenaria mercenaria. Lineage (NCBI taxonomy): Eukaryota > Metazoa > Mollusca > Bivalvia > Venerida > Veneridae > Mercenaria > Mercenaria mercenaria. The sequence goes on along the minus strand of NC_069377.1, from coordinate 64,021,931 downwards.
CCCAAACGAGCTATCTAGGCTTCATTATTGATCACAGGGGAATCAGGCCAAACCCAGATAAGGTCAAAGCCATCAAGTCCCTCCCAGTACCTAAGTGTGTTCGGGATGTTCGATCCTTTTTAGGAGCAACGTCTTTTTATAGGAGATTTGTACCTTCATTTTCACACATAGCTGAACCACTAATTACTTTAACAAAAAAGAATGTGACATTTAATTGGACTGAACATTGTCAAGTCAGTTTTGATACCTTGAAGGATAGCTTAGCAAAAATCCCTATGCTGGCTTATCCTGATATAAATAAGCCATATGTCTTATATGTGGATGCGAGTAACTCGCACATAGGTAGTTGCCTTGTTCAAAAGGTAGACAATCCTGACCCAAAGTTACCTGACAGTCAAAATGAAAGACCAATCTATTTCCTATCTCACAAGCTCAGTGACACACAAAGACGATGGGCGACAATTGAACAAGAGGCTTTTAGCATATATTATTCATTACAGAAGCTTGACCATTACTTACACAACGCAGAATTTGTAATAAAAACAGACCATAAACCATTAATAAATTTATTGCATAGCCCTATTCAAAATAAAAAAATACAGTTATGGGCATTGTCCATATTGGCGTATAATTGCCGGATCGAGCACATCCCTGGTCGTCAAAACATTATCGCCGACTTCTTCTCTCGGCCTCCTGCCTCTGAAAATATACAATCAGAAAGTGAATTAAACTATGAACCAGACATTCATGACAACACATATAAAATCCCTTCACAGGATCACACTGATTCGATCTCTGACAGGCCTATACATCCACTTCGAACAGCAGATAAACAAATACAAAAGAGCTTCACAATTAATGCAATCAATTCGAACCAAATCAACCCTAAGGAATTCGCAAGTAAACAGTATGATATGCAGCCAGATTTTATCGAGCCGGTCACTGCATTCTCTGAATTAGACATGACAACCGAACAAAGTAAAGATCCCGAAATCATGCAGTTAAAAATAAAAATGAGGCATGGTCAACCCTCAGACAAGTTTAAATTTTTAGAGATGAATCAAGTTCTCTATTACATTTCAAACCCTGATGATGAACCCACACCACGGCTCTATGTGCCAAAACATTTAAAAAATTTGGTCATCGATCAGTATCACAATAAGAATTTGCACCCAGGTACGCAGAGAATGTTTGCTACCATTAAGACTAAATATTACTGGCCAAACATGTTCAAAGACTTGTACACATATGTATCGACTTGTGTACCCTGTCAGGCAAGAAATTTAAAACGAATAAAGGCTCCCCAAAAAGAAACCAACACAGCACCCTACCCCTTTGCTATTCTCTCCATTGACCTCTGCGGCCCCTACGAAACAACAAATGACGGAAATAAATATATAGTTTGCTTCGTGGATATGTACAGTGGTTACCCAGAAGCCTTTGCGACTCCAGATAAGAGTACTAACACAGTTATAAATTTATTTTTAAATGAAATTTACCCTCGCTATGGCTGCCCTCTGCAGATTCTTCACGACGGCGGCGGCGAGTTCGTCAGCGCGGCCTTCACTGAAGTTCTGAAAGAATTAAACATACATAATGTTACGTGTACAGCTTATCACCCTGCTTCAAACGGTAAACAAGAACGAATGCATAGAGATTTAAATAACATCCTAGCCAAACTTATTCAAGGCGACACAAAAACGTGGGACATACATTTAAATCTGGCACTGGGTGGTATAAGACATAATGTCTCATCCAGTTCAAAATTTTCACCTTTTTATCTTCTGTTCAACCGGGACCCTGTACTACCCATAGATAACCTTTTGAAACCTAGAGCCAAATATCATGGGGAAGAGTATTTTAAAATTGCATTACAGGAAACCCACAAAACGTTCATGCTAGCTTACAAACACCTCAAACATGCAAAACGAAAAAACAAGAAATTTGCTGACAAAAATGCTCAGGACATAAACTTTGAAGTCAATGACGCTGTCTATTACAAAAACTTTCGGCCGACTGGAAAATTATCTCCAAAATGGAAATCTCATTATAGAATTCTTGAGAAATTGTCACCACTCACTTACTTAATCAAAAATCAACTTGACAATACCATTGTCAAGGTACATGCAGATCAGATTAGAAAGGCCAACCTTCTTGAATGGCCAAAACACACAACCACGTTACCTCACACAAAACGTAGGGTAACATACGTTGTAAATCCAACCGACAGTACATCCAGCGACCGTGAGTATGAAACTAGTTCCAGTGACGACAGTGACACTGTTACACCAATGCAGGTTACAAATGAGCTTGCCTCTAGTAATAATGACCATGATTCAAGTAATTCTAACACCGAACATTATGTTTCAGCACAGGGGTCTGATACCGAACAGGGGTCTGATACCGAGATATATACATCTGGTGACAGTGACCTTAATACCATTAATTATGCATCTAGTACTTCGGAGTCGTTCATGGAACAGACACCAGAAATTACCCTTGACCACCAATCATCTTCAGAAAACATAAGTAACGACAAAATGGACATCAGTATAGTTGAACACCCCGCCCCTACACCGACCAGTGCCGCAATATCTAATAGTCCCCCCCACAGACGTGTCACAAAACAATCAGTCTTTCAATGACACAATGGCAGTTTACAATAGACTATTTTTGGATGTTCTTAAACAATATAACAAATAATAATTCAGAAATTCCCAGTCAGAAACACAACACATTTAGTATTATTTAACCTACGACATAAGGGAGAAATGATCATGTACACCGGTTTTAACAAATTTAGTGATGTTTAACCTACGACATAAGGGAGAAATAGTCATGTACACCGGTTATACCCATTTTAGATCAAATTGTTTAATAGGCATTTAGTGTATTATTATAAATTCTTAAGTCTACAACGACTCCCAAACTAATAATAGTTGGTAACACATTTAGTTGGGTTATACCTATGGCACAATTGATCAGGTACACCGGTATTTTGTCATTTAATAGAAATCTGGTATATATATATACTTATAAATTCAAAATCCTACAACAACACCCAACTAATAAGAAAACTCAGGTAAAACATTTAGTTGTTAGTTGCCTATAGCATACAAGGAAGGATAACACTTTTAGTTGTGTTTCACCTTTGACACACAAACATAGCTTATCACGCGCACCGGTAACACCCGCTTATAAGAAATAAATTGATATTTATAGAAAATTGGTACAATTCATAATTTTAACGTGACCAATCTGTCATGATGATGAGTCAAGATAAGAGAATAGATTAAGAAATTAGGATATAATAAAGAAGTATTTTATAAGTGATTTTTTCTTTGGTAAACCAGATCATATTCTCTATAAGTATTTTTTCTCATATACATCGTAAGTACGTAGTCTAAATTGAAATCGTTACAAGATCCTTTTGAATTTTTTTTTCGGAAGAAAGAAAGGAAATTGTAATGTAATGGCCTACTATTATTATGACATTTTCATACTTAAATTATTATTTTATTTTAAAGAGAAGAAAGAAAGGAAATTGTAATGTAATGGCCAGTTAAGCTTTACTTTATTATTATGACATATTCATATTTAAATTATTATTTTATTTTCAAGAGAAGAAAGAAAGGAAATTGTAATGTAATGGCCATTCAGGACATAGTTATAAAATAATATAGAAATAGTTTAGTATTCTAAAATATTGCTTCTCCGAAATATTGATCTTTCTGTTTCATACATGTGTATAATTGTATATTTCTTATCCTAAGGTTAACAGAGTACAGTTCTTCTCTGTACCAGGCATACAGGTAGCCAACTGGACGCTGGCATGTTTCCATTATACATTGCAGATTCATGCAGATTCAGCAGTCCGCAGAATGTCGTATCACCATATTTGTAATAACGCTCGGACATGATAGCTAATTACCAACAATGCTCTTGGCTATATTTCCTATATAACTCTGATTAGCGGGAGAAAAGCTCAGAACGGCACGGGGAACGATATAGATTAGACTCTTTAATTATTTGGGCTAAAACACCTTGGGTTAGCTATCATTGTCAGGACGTCTCGCTTTTCCTTAAGAACCTGGGTTGAACTTTAAATAAAAACTGTTGACTTTCAAAGTGTTGTTTACTATTCCCTTTGTCACCGGAGTTATTACGTGACATCTTCAATAATCTTTGTGATAACTCAACTGGCCATTTTATATTAAATACACAGGCATAGTGAAATCATCTGTGTTTAGTGGCCACAAGATAAATTTCATAAATTTCCCTCTTAAGTCTTTATGTTTTGGATTCACTTCCGGGTAAAAGACAGACTTATTTCAGTGAAAATTTCAAATATATTAGGGAATCTACATTAACATCTGTTTATAAACGGTACTTACCAAATCACTAAACAGTATTACAAGTCTCAGATCCCTTCATCGTTGAACAAAAGGTAGAAAAACAAAAGTAAACTTCACACGCTTCCCTGATAAAATCCGAAACCGGAAACATATTGAAGGGGAAACAACTGATTTTGAACGAAATATTTTGCCTCAGGCGTAATACCACTATTTTGTTTACAGGTCTGATGTCTAAATATTCTTTCTCTAGTAGGCTGTTATCAATCATGTAACAAGCAGTCGTACTTTAACGGTCAAACTTTTGCTAATTAAAACATGTGTAAGAAAGCTGCGCGCGTAAACTTGGCGCAACTTTAAACGTCGTTTCTCGATATTACGTCATGCCGCATCTGGACCGGTTTTCAAAGACGACGTCACATATATATTCGATTGTCATTGCTAATTATAAGATAATAATGTTTGTTTTCAAGCAATGTTTCATATTTTGCATCAAAACATAACTGGTAAGTGGCGCAGACAAGTCACCAGCCACTCGTTAGATTTTTGTAAATTTATATCCTTGGTTTATTTTAGGTCGATTGTGAAGGAAGTTCTACAAGTTATATTAATCACTCTCGACACCTCATTCCTGATGGAATCCATCGCCACGAGGGTATGAGAGATGAGGCCAGTTTCCCTTTTAATGCTGAGCGTCAAGCAAGGGAGCTACCACGTCTTTGGTATGACGCGGCCAAGGATCGAACCCACGACCTCCCGCACTCAAAGCGGACGCTCTACCACTAGGCTATCGAGGCGGTTTAAATTTATATGCTTGTACAATCAATATAGACGTATACTTTCAAAGAAATGTTCTTATATTAGTCAATATGAATTGTTTATTTTACTAGGGTATCTTATAAAGGATAAATCAAGCCGATGTTGCTACTACCAATTTGTAAGACTGTCGGATCATCATAGTGCGACGTTGTGAAGTTTCATTCCATTCTTAAAAGTGGTCATTGAAACAAACATACATACGTGCATACAAAGACTCCAACAAATTTTGTTTATTATTTAGTATATTATTACCACACCGGGACGTCGAGGCCGACGAACAGATGCGTGCTATAGCCCTGCATATTCTTCACACCTTTTGAAATTGCGAAAAAAGTACTTTGTAAAAGAAACAGAAAACGAACGTTTTAATAGGGCCCTAGTTTCAATTCATTTACTGATCGCTGTTCCTTAAAAGCAACTGACAAATGTGGTAGACAAATGAACTTTAAAAGAATTTGTTTTCAATAAAATCATCCTCGAAACGGTATACTGGTTTGTGATCAAATCCAGGGTTTCAACAACGAATGACTTGGAAAATAAATCCTTTTATTATACGTTATACATTCACATCAGTAACAAAAATAATTACTTACAATGTTAACCTCGGATCGTTTATACACAGATTTTCCTTTCAGCTTAGATCTTCACTATACTTCTTTCCTTAGATTTTTATTCGATTTTGTCGATTCGCCGTACAATCCAACTTCACTACATTTCCTGCAGTTCACATACAGTATTACAATATTAAGAGAAGGATATAACACGACTGCATAATATAAAATATCGTAAGTCACGTGCAGAATGTGATTCTTGTAACACTGCTGCCTCAAATTGTGTGCAGTTCATATTTTTCAGACATTTCGTTATGATTTTAGATTCAGATTTTAAACAATCCATTCAATTTTACTATAACAGAACACTGTATAAGCCAGTGCTAAGGGCGTGAGGGCAGTTTCACATTTTTTTGGTTGCGTTTAACGTCGCACTGACACAATTATAGGTCATATGGCGACTTTAGTTTCACATTTCATTACCACTAATGAACAGGCACAATAAAACAAAGACAGCTATCATTTTGCTTGGTTGTTTTCTATGCTTCCATATGATCATATTTAACCCTTAGCCTGCTAAATTTCTAAAATGGACTGGTCCCTCATTCAGATCGGCAATACCATTTATTATTCAAAGGGGTGTTCACTGAAAATTTACTGACTGAATATCGAACAGTGCAGACCATGATAAGTCTGCACGCTGATCTTGGTCTGCACTGGTCGCAAAGACAGAATTACTTGCCCCCAGCAGGCTAAAGGTTAAAGAATTATTAACTATCACAACATCAATCTTTAAATGTCATGGTCTCCCCGTTCTCGGATTATTATTATCATTATTATTATTCTACCAGATTTATATAGCGATCTTTTCATGATAATCACGTTCAAAGGACCTTAACATAGCACAAACGCAGCAACTCACGCAAAATTAATCCTCTACTAGTATAGACACAAAGCAATCTGACCAGAGGGACAGAGTAAGATAAAAGCCCCCGTGTGCGGTGTATAGCACCGGTACACGCGAAGCCGTCTTTCCCGAGAAGAACCAGTACAGGCCTCTTAGTTAGTTGGGAGACACTCAAGAGCATCTCAGAAATCTCCAGTGCCTAGACCAGAATTCGAACCCCAGACCCCTGTCCTGACAGTCAAGCGTGTTACCACTAGACCACCGGGCCACCATGTGGATTCAGTGATGTTAGATTTTCTGGTCCTTTTGAATCAAGGATAATTTTACTATAACAATTTTCCACTTAAGCCGGTGCTAGGGTCGTAAAGGGTGTTTCACTTTTTATTCCCTCTCATTTACAGACTTGATCCAACCGAGTCCGCTATTTATTTGCTTGGTTGCGTTCTTTGCTTCTTAAAGACATTATTATTATTTCTTTCAGTAACCCTCAAGTGTCATTCAGAAGGCACTCAGTATCTTCCTAGAAGTTTTGAATATGAACATTTGGTATATGTTTTCTTAACAAGCTTGGTTTTGTACCACTTATATTGCAGCATTTTGCAAATTCAGAAGTATTAAATCTAAAGATGACTTAAACTACCTGTATATTTCATCTTTGTTTTTAGTTTTTTTGTTAAGTGCTGCTTTTTAACAGTGATTAATGATAGCAAAAATATCTCTATAATGCATGTGTTTCGGAAATTCAAAAACAAAATGCTTTACACCTCAAAATGGTAGCAACGTATTTTGGTAGTCACTGCCAAAATTCGGCCGGGTTTTGGTAGCGATAAAATCCGTTGCAACGGTACATATGATGTGTTAAGGATCATGGAATGGAACGTATTTTGGTAGTTTTTTCAACAGCAGGGGCTGTGCTCATTTTCACATTACGCACAAAAGAGAGAGATAAAAGGAGGGAATGTCTCCTATAAAAATGATGGGGGAGGGGGTTCGGAGTTCCCGTCCCGAGATATAGTTTTCGTATAAAAACAACCAAAATGAAGATCCCTGAACGTGTGACAGGGGCCTCAAACGACGCTTCCTTTGCAGTAACGTTGTATTGTTTTGTTGCTTTAATGTGCTAGTGTTATCGGAGGGCTATGTCCACCGAAATTTTTTAAAGCATGAAAATGCTGAATTCTGTAAAACGAAGTATAAATGTGAGGATGGCATTAAGTCGAGTAATGGACAGACTCTTAACAAAATATGCCACTGAACCTCAACTTTAAAACAGATGTAACAATTTAGGAGCGTATATTTGTGTAATCAGCCCAACAGCAATCTTACACCCAGGGGTGTAAGAAAGTTTTTCCAGTGACCACGTGAAAATACGAGAAAGTAATGTCCGGTATACAAAAATACGAGTGCTTGATATTTACTCGACCAACCTCGGTAACTCTCGGTGAATCAATTAATCGGTAACCCTCGGAATTAAATTCACTACCGGGTTGGATTATTTAATTGTATTTCACTATATTAAACAACATTGAAATATTCTATAGATGTTTGGTGGATAAAAGTTGCATGTCTACCTTGCATATACTTTTAAAGGTATTATACAACTCGTCTTATGTGGCATTTTCTCGCGAATCCTCTGAATTCTAATCTCAAACAGTCTATACTTACTTACGGGCGTTTGTGAAACCTGTCCCAGGGTCATGCGAACGACGCATCAAATAATTGCGGTGAACAGTTGTGCCAATTTCCTTCATCATATCTCGATGTATGTTGAAGATAGAGATGCATTGACCTCTCTCACGTGTAATTCAATGGTTCTGACTGAATTTAGGGTCGTTATATTTTCAAGGTCAAAAGGTCAAGGTCGGATGAGCGACTAAGTTCCATCATGACTCTCTTTGAAATAATATTGTCCATTCGTCACAAAATATTCTTTTTGTAAATCATGAGATTATTATTGTTACCGTTTTGCGTTGGATGTGTACATATCCAGCGCATTTTGGTACTACATTTCTGTAAACCACCAAATTGCGTTGAGTGAGTGACTACCAAAACTCGGCCGAATTTTGGTAGTGACTACCAGAATGAGTTGCTACCGTTTTGAGGTACAACATGCTTTATTTCTCACGTAAATGACTGCATAGATACACTTTACGATCACACAATACAAAAATAAATATACATTAAGAAAACACATAGTCCATGAAGGCAGTCCCCAATCGTATCCCTATATCAGTCTCTGGGTGTGTGCAGGAATGTTATTAATATATACAGAATTTATACATCAAAATACATAATCGATGTAAAACTTGACAACAATAAAGAAACCATCAAATAATAGAACAATAAAGGAAACTGACAGTTGTATAACTAAACTGATAGATACATTAATTCAAATAAAAAAAAGAACATTAAATGTGTAATGAATGTTTCAGATGATTTCGTGGTTGACAAAAGAAAAGAATAAAAATGTTAGAATTAACAATTTAAAGGGTAAACAAATCAATGATCTCATTATATTGATAACAATGATTTCAATTTCTTCCTACATATTTTTAAATACATTCGTTATTCTACTACACTCCACGTTTTGTGTCCTTTAGAATATTTACGTGCTTAGTGCATGCCACAGTTTTATATATACTTATACCTAAGATTATCATCAAGATTATTCACACCCATTATGTCGAAATAGTTTGTCTTTACTAACTCAAAAAACGAAATTTTAGAGCATCTCATACGAAGTTGAACAACTGTGATATGTTTAGAAGACATATTTATCTTATCAGATCGCAATGCTAGTGCGGCGAGCACTTCATAGGACGTTACCATGGTTACTCAGCCGAATTTGGTATCGGAATTTGAAAACAGACGTAGTGAATATCTTCATGAACTTATAAGGTGTTCCATTGATTTTTGTTTTGAGCGGCCATATACGGACACATCCCAAAACCCAAGTACTTGTTCATAAGATATACTGATTATATCTACCTTAATATATCGAAAGTTCAAATCTATTTAAGAAAAGTGGATGCTCGTGACATTTTGCGGAATTGCCTCACAAATAAGTTTCAAATAGACAAATTATGGTTCTGACATCCTTGGGAAAATTGTGAATGTACTGTGTATTATCTAGCTGGTATAAATTGTCATCGCTGAGTTTGAATTGTTATTACACGTCTTCTTTCGTACAGGAGTGAAAGATGTATTCACCGTTTTATGTTGGAATATTGTTTGTAACATGCGCTTTTATGACGCTCTTCACAGGTATACCTTTTTCATTTATTTACAAAGCATGAAATATTTTACACATATAATAAGTATTGAAAAAAAGATTACATTTTTTTAAGTGACATAATAAAGTTTGACGTTTCAATACGTGAACGTGTATGAAATGTAGAGATAAATTTATTTAAAATATGAGTGTTCTGAATTTAGATATTTCAGACTGTTGACGTGCAATGGAAAATCTCAGTCCCTTTAATTTGAATTATAACTATTCGGTTATTGCCAAAATTAACTGTTTCACTTTTTCTTTCGCGGGATAATATTGCGCTCCTAAAGTCGCGCAATATTTCCTCTGTAGAACGGGTTCGTATTTCTCGATACAAATCCGATAACCTATAGATCTTGATGTTTCAAGAATCAAGCGGCAATCGCTGTCATTTTAGATGGTTTAGTCAATTTCGTACGGTTAACAACATAATAAGCTTTGTTGCACCTCAAAATGGTAGCAACATCAGGGGCTGTGCTCTTTCAAATTACGCACAAAAGAGAGATAAAAGGAGGGAATGTCTCCTACAAAAATGGTGGGGAGAGTGTTCGGAGTTCCCCTCCCGAGATATAGTTTTCGTATAAAAACAACCAAAATGTAGATTCCTGAACGTGTGAAAGGGGCCCCAAACGCTTCCTATGTAATAACATTGTATTGTTTTGTTGTTTAAATTTGCTAGTGTTGTGTGAGGGATAGTCCACAAAGATATTTTAAGGCACGAAATTGTTGAATTCTGTAAAACTAAGTATAAATGTGAGTATGGCATGTGGGTCCTCCACCTAGATATTTTAATAAAATATCCCACATAAACATAAATGGTGAATTCTGTACATGTTTTAGGGGTCTTATGTACTTTTAAAGGTATTATAGAACCCGTCTTTTGTGACCTTTTCTCGGGAATCTCATGAATTTTAATCTCAAACAGTCTATACTTACTTATGGGCGTTTGTGAAACCTGTCCCAGGGTCATGCGAACGGCGCATCAAATAAGTGTGGTGAACAGTTGTGCCAAGTTCCTTTAATATCTCTTGTTAGAGTTGCATTGACCTCTGTCACTTATGTTCCAATGGTCCTGCTTGACTAAATCTAAGACCATTAAACTTTCAAGGTCAAAAGGTCAAGGTCGGATGAGCGTTCCATCATGACTCTTTTTGAAATAATATTGTCCATTCATCACAAAAAAATTCTTTTTGCAAATCATGAGATTATTATTAATACCGTTTTGCTTTGGATGTGTACATATCCAACACATTTTGGTACTACATTTTTGTAAACTACCAAAATCCGTTGCTACCATTTTGAGGTGCAACAAAGCTTAAAGAAAAAAGTTATTGCCGTACAGTTTGCTCGTTTACATTTTTAAGGTGAGAATAAAGACCTCTCAAAATTTAGTAAAGTGTTCTTTGGTGTAAACTTATTGATTATAAGCCTTGTATCGAAAATTACGCGAGTTCTGCAGTGGAAATATTGCGCGACTTGAGGAGCGCAATATTATTCCGCTAAAGTAGGAATACATATTTTTCGATGCAAAGCTAATAATCGTTTTATTACATACATACATATATATGTAGATACGTATTTAATAAAACGATTATTAGCTATATACACTAAAAGAAGACTTGAAGGAATCGATATAAAATTCTGACGTCAGTATAGAAAAATATTAACGTTTCCGGGTCCATTAAAAAAGTATAGAATATTTGTTTGTTTCGCGTAAGACAAAACTATCTTTCACAAAATTAACATCAGATGTAAATTTTACACGAGAGTGAAAATGTAAGATATGATGCTCACGAGTGATAGATATTTTGACCTAACATGTAAATCAAACAAATTTCTTTTTATTTCATATTTTGAAAAAAGTCTGCTAATAACATAGTTTCTATATTTGATATCTTTTTCTTGTGAATCCCCGGATGTATTTCACTCTCGATACTCCTGTAATTCACTGAAAAACATTGTAATAAATTTTTACTGTTTGTACAGCCTATATTTTCTGGTCTGAAAATATTGAGTTTAGGGTAAACCAAAGCCTCATGTTCGCGGTATATGAAGTCTCTTCTCTGTTTAAATACTTTGCACGGACTTCACGGACAAATAGATCAATTAGTTGATCTTGATAGACGTAAGCAGGTCGCTTCTTTACAATATAGACACGAAAATTAAAACATGCTGACTGGATCATGTGACTGAATAGCCGCCAGATGTACATTAGCTGATAGGAGTTATTTGACTATCTCACAGTGTTAAACAATGAATATCTCACACATATTTTACTGCCGACTACCGACTTTGTCAATATTTTTAAAAGTATTTTGACTACCAACAAAAATATAGCTCTGTCTATTTACTTTCTAAATTTTCTTAGGTTCATTAATGTGCATATTATATGCTACATGTTTTATTTCAGCTGACGCAGAAAAGGGATTTGTTGGAGACAGAGAAAGGCTATGGCATAGCCTTTTTAATCATTATACGAAGGAAATTGCTCCGGATGGAGACGATGGAGGGCCTGTCGTTGTAAAGCATTCTCTTACCATACTTAACCTTGTGTCTTGGGTAAATTATTTATGAATATTTTATTCTAAAAATGGTAAGAATCAAAATTTGATTTGTAATGAGTTAAGGGGACACAGACTGTGTAATTAGAACAAAGTTGGTAGGGTATGTTGAAATATATCTGCCAAAATCACAAGGTTTCGGTAAATGAAATGATACAAATTTTATTTTTTTAACTGTTATTAGCAGACAAAGGAGTGCGCACCTAAATAAAGAGGAAAAAGGGTTCAAATGATAAATCTATTGCTGATATACATTTGACTCATTGTGAACATGCAAAGTCAACAATTAATAACTTTTTTTTATTAAATAATATGCACTATACCCTTGCAAAACATTTATCAATGTCCTACAAATACTAATTTATACGAAAAATTGAAATATGTTAACTTTCTTTATTTTCATTGTCCATACTGTAAGCTAAAACACAGTATTTAGTTTGCTCACAAACGAGTGCATATGAAAAATATGGTGGTCAAGAAAACACGCCCCAAAAATAAAAGAGTAAATTCCTCTTAATACAATAAACATTAACGGTTATAGAAGTTGAGTTGCTTGCAATAAGGGCCTAGAAATGATTTCTTAATTACAAATTTTCATTTAATATTTACGAAAAACAATGCAATTAAATATCGAAACACATAAAACGAACTTCTGTCCAACACCTTTAAATATTTCCTTGAGTTTTTTCCTCCTGTGTTTCCAAAAATAATTTTATTGTTGCTTTGAATTAACCAATTTTATGTCACAAAACGTACTAATAAATAATCAGCAGGAATATCAATGATAAAAATCAACAAAAACTTAATTATCCTAATTTAATACCATTCTAAATGCGGACTCGATTTTTCTCCATACTATTGATTAATCTGTTTGCACGTGCTGCACGAGACTGCTCTCATGTATAAATCAGATCTGCAATACCATGGAAACGTACTTTTTTGGTAATGCAGCTCAAGGAAATCTTTATGTCGTAATGTAACAAATTTGAACAGGTACAATGCTGTATTAAGAACAACACTGATCTGTGTAGCAATCACTTTATATCGCGAATTTATTAATTCATTTTATATTTGTTATTGTTTGGAATGCCTTACAACTGAAAGTGGAAACAGTCTGCTGAAAGTGATATTTTTGTAAAGGTAAACCAACATTAATAATTTTCAATTACTAAAGGCACATTTTTAATGGAACTTATTGTTGAAAAATAACTACTAAACATAGATAGTTTTTTTTAAAATATGCACATGCCATCACATATATTATCTCCCGTTGTACGATGAGCGTTACCGTGCGCCCAGCACAGTAATTCTTCTTGCAGTGAATGGCCGAGTAGCCGTGTGAAAATTGAAATCCATACAAATAATCTAAAATTAATCACATTTTCAAGTAATCGATATGGTGTATTTAATCCGCCAGACAAGTGTAGTATCTCAGATACCTGTACCAAGGTATTCGACGCTTTAAATGTCATTTGCAATGCTAAACCCACTTTTTGTGTTTACATTTTTGTCAATGAGAAAAATGGCGTCCAACCCATGTTCAGATGACGTTGCGTTGACTGGTGTTACACATTTTTTTATTCAATAAAAGCTTGATATTTTGCATTGGTGTTACTTACGTGAACTCTGTTTTCTTATTACACTCATGGTCTCACATCTTAACCACAAACTACTGAATATTAAAGGTGTTCGTGAGCATTATATTCTAATCAATTTAGTAAATATTTTACCAACCCACCAACAATTTCTTTAAAATTTACTATTTTTTAATGAATTCTGAAAGGGGTAAAGGATCAGCTTGCAGAACGAAGCTTTATTACGGAAGCTTTGAAGTATCAAGTGTGTGTTTTTGTTTTCATCTCGTGACCACAAGATCTTAACTTGCTGGAACGAGAAAACATCCCGTGGCCACGAATTAGCACTTACGTTCACAAGATACGTGTGTCCTCTAGATGCTATCTCGTTCGAACAATTTAGTATCTCGTGACCACGAGATAATTTTCTTGATCCCAGGATATTCTATATCGTGGCCGAGAGTTAGTTAGCTCGTGGTTACGATAAACTATCCTATTCAACGAGTTAGTTTCTCGTGGCGAAGAAACAGTATATTGTGGCCACAAGTTAGAATTTCGGGGTACCTATCTGGTATCTCGCATCTCGTAGCCACGAGACAAAAACAAACACGCACTTGTCATTTAAATAACAGTGAAACAATAATTTATTATACATTCTAACACGATCCGCAGCAATTGCTATATAAACATATAGCGAAATCGCCTATACATGAATCTACGATAAAATATGGTTGGCTGTTACATTTCACCCCCTATGATTGTAACATAAGAGATTCTACTTCAGTTCCATTACATACGAATTTTTTCAGGACCAAACGGTTGAAAACAGCCTTTCAAAAACATAAATATAATAAAAAGTCGTACTGACTTATGTGTAGGTCCGTAAAACACGTTCTGATCTCTACGAGCGAATTCAATTAGCCTAATTATGATTCAGCGGTGACGTCATAAAAGTATGACATAAAGTATGACGTCATAATGATGTGACGTCATATAAAAGTTAATCTCGTCACTCTTAACACAGGGTCAACTCGCCTAATTTGATGATTTTGTTCATAATTATTTTGCGAGCTGTTAGATTATTACTTTATGAATACTTCTCAAAATTCTGATAAAAAAGTAACAAATATCTATACGTTCCATTGGCTATGCATCACTTTCTAACCATAGGGGGTAAATTGTAACAGCATATGACCTGAGTGACGTATTACGCTGAAAATGTAGTACTGTAAAATGTGAATTATTTGCGTTGTTAGAATCGAAATAATAAATATGTTCCAATAATTTTATCAATTAATAAAACATGGGCAGTCGTTTGGATGCGAATAATTAAATCACTCGTGCTACGCACTCGTGATTTAATTATTACGCATCCAAACTCCTGCCCATATTTTATTAACTGATAAAATATAGGAACAGATTTATCATTTCTTAATCCCAGTAAATTCCTGTAGAGCAAAGGGCACAGTTATCGACAGTTTAAGACGAACTCTGCATCCGACAATCAAATAGTACCATTACCGTCACGGAAGCTGTATTTTATTTCAAAAGTAAATACGACTGGTTTATTTTGACACACCTCCGGTGATCGTTTTATAAGGTCGTTGTGAAAATCGCTCCAATGTATATAGGCTACGGGACACTATTATCGACAGTTTGCTACAGTTATCGACACACTTTTGACGGTCGAATATTTCTGATTTGATTTTAAATACAAGGTAAGTTGTATTACTAAATAAAGAAAAAAGGTAACCATTAAATGTGTATAACATGTTTAATTGCATTACTTGAGTCACAAACTTTCAAATACTTACTTTTATGGAATATAGGACCTTGTAGTCTGTAAAATACATTCTGTGAAGTTTTTTTTTCAGAACTCGTTTTCCAAAGCTCATCATGGCATTATGTTAAATTACTTCACTTATTAATAAAATAACATATGACTTGCAACACATACAAAAAGAAGACAAAAATACAAGTAAACTTTGTATTATCTGTATTTTATTCAATGCACACATGCATGTCAGTATATAATTAAACTTTAGAATATAAATTCATAAGATATAATTATCTACACATGCAGTCTTTCATAATCTATGTAATGTGATACAATTTAGCTGTCTTATATATTTTTCTGCTCACAAGATTTAACAGGTAACATATTTATGATAATAAAATACTGTTAAGTTTTAACTGCTGTACAAACAGATGCATGCCGCAACCTATCCACTCTTCAGAAGTACCTTCGCCTGACTTACAACCTGGACAGATAACATCCCCCTCATCACTGCCATCCATGAATTTAATATTTTCCTCATCAGATTCACTTGAATCTGCATGTTTTGTTTTAGTTTTTCTTTCTTTTAACGTTTTTTTACTTCCCTAGCTTTCATCTTCCTTACCTTTTCTGCTTCTCGTTCTTCCCGCTTTCTGATTCTTTCTGTTTTCCTTACCTGTTTTTCTTCCTCTTCTTGCTGCTTCTTTTCTGCACGCTCCCTTAGCATCTTTAAAGCTACATACCCTGACAAGGCTTTGGGCAATTTTCCCCTCAACGTATTATTTTTTTCCCTTTGTTTGGGCTCAGGAACCTTTAATTTATAGAATGCAGGGGACACATATTGGGGATGACTATGAGGGGGGTGGTTAGGTGAAATGGACTTTAGAACGTTAACATTGCTAGGCCCTGGTTTTTCAATAACATCATCCAAAAAGGACTGGGTAGCCTGTTCATCTAAATTGCAATTTAATTCTGCTGGCTGGGTTTGGTTACAGACTTGGTCAGTATTTTGTGCTGGTGGGCATGGACCCGATACAGACACCTCGGATAGACCAGGGTTTTGTTATGGTTGACAAGACGTTGAGACTGGCACCTCGGACACAGGTACTGATAGGCTTATATTCCCATTAACAGAGACTGCAGATGCAGAACTCGTGACATCAGATGTTATGGGTGCAGATGACGTAACAGGCATTTCTGGTCCAGATGGCAAGGTCATTTTGGACGGGGAAAACTTTGATATGTCAACCCCTCTGATATCAAGAGGATAAAGGCCAGATCTTTTGAAAGCATTTACGCTATTAATAAGTGTCGCAACACTGTCCCAGGTCTTTTTGAAAACCATAGGGAAGTGGTATTTTGACAACACTTCCCCAAGGTTTTCCATTTGCCAGGCTTTAACCTCTTCAGACCAGCGACTCTTCATTGGACTGAAGAGACCTATATCGCATGGTTGCAAAATATGTGTTGCATTTTCCAACAGACAATACAATATAATACCCTTTTTGGCACAATATTCCGCAGTTGGTAGTGATATATGGGCGCTATGACCGTCAACAAATAATATCACTGGCGTTTGAATACGTTTTTCTCCGATAAATGTTCCAAACTCATAGACAAATGCCAGGAAAAGTTCCGCATCCATCCAGCCATTAGTAGAATGGCCATATATAGCATCTGGGAACCCAGATAAAGCAGTATCCCGAAAGCGTTGTCCCGGATAGACTATTAATGGAGGCATATACTCCCCGCAAGCATTCATACATGCCATCACAGTTATTTGCGTTTTGTCTCCAGACAATATTTGATAAACGTGCCTCGCCCCTGTTGGTGCTAACACACGTTTTGACTTAACACTAAGAGGGAATCCTGACTCGTTTGCGTTGAACAATCTCCTAGGATTAGACACCAGCGACTCATAGTCTTTAACTTCATTCTTTAAAAAAAGTGATCAGCCCATTATACCAGCCTGAAAACGGTTTAGAATTAAATGAATAAACGGTTTAGAACTCTCTTGTCTAATTTTTAGCATGGGCTATAAATTATCACAGAGGTATAATTGCAATTTATTTTTCGGAACAATTCTGCTCAAAACTTGCTGAAAAATTATCATATTCTAGCTGCAATGAATAGAAAAGCAGTTGAATTATAAAACTACTTATGTGCGAAGAACTTATCAATATAAACATACCTTCCACCATTTCAAATGAAATGGATGCTCTCTGTCTTCCAAGTGCGGCAGGAGTGCGAAGAGAAACACTGGGGTTTCGTCTAACGAAAGCCTTGTACCAGCCTTTTCCAGGTAGGTTGTCAGTAAACTTGGTCTTTCTCCCATCTAAATCAAGGATTCTCTTGACCTCGTATTTAAGTTCCTTTTTTGAAAGGGGATACCCTAGGGAAAAAAAACAACACCTAAATTATATAGAATCTTTATTGATTATATTAAGTGTCTACATAGATTTATTTATACAAAATATAGTGTACACATAGTCTCTTATATGTAATAAGATATACAATCATGCTCTTGCAAACTGGAACAAAAACCCTACCTATTTGTGACATGAGGTTAACATAATTCACAATTGTTTTCTCTTCTGCCTGAGTCGCCTCAGGCACTGGTCCAGGTTTCGTGGTTTCCAACGGAACACGACCACTTAGCTTGTCCAATAGAGTTGTCCTGGGGATCCCAAAAGACTGGGATGCTCGAAGTTTTGTCATACTCCCGCTCTGGACAGCCTGCACAGCAGCAGCCATTTTTGAAGGGCTATACTGTACCCTTTTCCTAGCTTGAAGTTGCTTAGACATCTACAATAAAGAGCTTTGTGGTAATAAGCTGGGGTATTTCAGACATGTATATATTCAGTAACAATTCGTAATGTGTTTGTATATTTTATTATATATGTGTCATATTTATGATAAAATGGAAACAACGTCAGTAAAAACACAAAATGTACATGGTGTCGATAACTGTATCCATATCTTTATTAGTGGAGTAATTATCGACACCCCAACAACACCCTCTTTATGCCGGGGATGTATATTTAGAGGTCTTAAACCTAACGAGGAACATCTATCACCCGTCCAGGTCGCAAGAAAGCAAATTAATAAAAGCAATTTTTATAGTAGTGAAAATATTACGAAACACCTTTTCTAAAATTATGCGGTAAGCGGCCATAATTTGGCGAAACAGAAATGACAAGAGTGAAATAAAAAGTATAAATTTTACTTACTTTGTTTTGTTGCTTGGCGGAAAAATAACCGAAGGAATCCGAAATAATTTTCTCAGAAAATATGACGTACATTGGTACTTTATGACGTAATATGTATAATTGTTTCATGGAAAAACTAATTAGGTGTCGATAATTGTAGAGTGTCGATAACTGTGCCCTTTGCTCTACTGTCAGTACTATCATATTCCTATGTCATAGCAACGTTCAAAATAGCAAAACATTAACAGTCGCATAATACCATAAGAATAGTTGTTTAACTCATTATTGCTTTTTCTGTAACTTTGTACAATATCAGGAATTCTAACACGATCCGCAGCAATTGCTATATAAACATATAGTGAAATCGCCTATACATGAATCTCCGATAAAATATGGTTGGCTGTTACATTTCACCCCACTATGATTGTAACATAAGAGATTCTACTTCAGTTCCATTACATACGAATTATTTCAGGGCCAAACGGTTGAAAACAGCATTTCAAAAACATAAATATAATAAAAAGTCATACTGACTTATGTGTAGGTCCGTAAAACACGTTCTGATCTCTACGAGCGAATTCAATTAGTTTAATTTAATTCAGCGGTGACGTCATAAATGTATGACATAAAGTATGACGTCACAATGATGTGACGTCATATAAAAGATAAACTCGTCACTTGTAACCAGGGTCAACTCGCCTAATTTGATGATTCTGTTCATAATTAGTTTGCGAGCTGTTAGATTACTAATTTATGAATACTTCTCAAAATTCTGATAAAAAAGAAACAAATATCTATACGTTCTATTGGCTATGCAACACTTTCTAACCATAGGGGGTAAATTGTAACAGCATATGACCCGAATGACGTATTACGCTGAAAATGTAGTACTGTAAAATGCGAATTATTTGCGTTGTTAGAGTCGAAATAATATATATGTTCCAATAATTTTATCGCTACGCACTCGTGATTTAATTATTACGCATCCAAACTCCTGCCCATATTTTATTAACTGATAAAATATAGGAACATATTTATTATTTCTTAAGTACTCAGTATTTGCATCATGAAATTAATTCATGAGGTCATATTTTACATATACAATTTTAGCAAATCTTTCAAATTTAAAGTTTCCTTGCATTAAACATAACTTTGTTTTTCATTTTGATATTTATTTAAAAGTACTATAATGTAAGTTTGGAAATAAAATTATGAATGCTAACTGAGAGAGGCTGGCTTTATCAAATGTTTTAAGGATACAACTGCATGATATGTTTAGAATATTCACATGTATTTTGTATTGTATATTTCTATGTTGGCCAGGAAAACAACATGTTGAGTCTTAATCTGTGGGAAGCGTTGTCGTGGAATGATCCAAGATTAAAATGGGAACCCGGAATGTTCAATGGTGTTACTGAACTGAGAATCCCAAGTAGGAGTTTCTGGCAACCAGATATTATATTGGTGAACAGGTAAATATTTATCAGCTTAGAGTCTACCACCCCCTACCTACCAAAATGCCACAATTAAAATGATAAGAAAAGTTTGAAATTACGATGTATTATGATATATTTAAGGAGCCTATCAAAGTTATGTTTTACTAAAGATCTATGAATATGCCGATATGCTAATTTGCTTATGAGGGCAGTTTAGATTTTCTTTCAAGAACTAATTAGATGTAGTGAGTAATTTATTTTCGGACACCATTTTTTTCAAATATCTCCAGAATCAGTAGACAATGAAATAAAAAGCTATACTATAAAAGTGTTACAAGAAACATTACAAATTTATTTCAGTGTTGACGAGTACAAGGGCTTTGTTGCTGGGGATTTGAACGCCGTTGTAGATTACAATGGTAAAGTGTCGCTTTACCCACCAAGAGTCACAAAATCCTTCTGCAATTTGAATGGAAGTCTCCTACTAAAAAACGAAGAAATCTCGTGTACTCTAAAATACATGTCCTGGACGATGTCCGGTCTAGATCTGGATTTGCAGCTAATGAAAGAACCGGAAATCTATGATAATTTGAATCCTACTTTGATCATGACCAAAATATCGGCCAAGAGGAATGAGGTGAAGTACGAATGCTGTCCTGAAAAATATATTGATATCACATACACACTTAAATTCAGGCAAAAATGATTTTCCGGCCTCTTCAATTCTGATATAGGACTATACAATCTTTGACTAAACGGAAACCGATCTGTAAATATGTGCTTGTCAATACGCTTGAATTACTACATCATAAAAAATTA
The DNA here is from genome assembly GCF_021730395.1 of Mercenaria mercenaria. Taxonomy (NCBI): domain Eukaryota; kingdom Metazoa; phylum Mollusca; class Bivalvia; order Venerida; family Veneridae; genus Mercenaria; species Mercenaria mercenaria. The sequence continues at coordinate 64,000,655 of NC_069377.1, read as the reverse complement.
TTAAAATCATGATTTGGAACTCAAACATACTTGTATAAAAATTATTATTTTTAAAACACATATATGATCATCAGTTTCATTTCGTTTGTATACCTTTCATTTTTTTTTATTTACATTGCAATGTGCGTTTGTTACACGGTATACACACTGCTGACTATTCTGTTGACGTTTTGTTCTAGTTTAAAAATCTCTTGTCTTTTAATTCTGTTCTGTGACTTGGCAATAGAAAGGAGTGGGTGGGACAAGGAGTGAGGTCTGGTTCACTATTAACCTGTTTAAACGCCCTAGTGATACTTTGCCACTAAGTGTTCCATTGCAGCGTTATAGTGTTTTGATTATAGGGTTCTGTATTGTTAGAGTTTTGTCATTTATTCCATAAAGGATAGTAACATTGATATTTTTATATAATTGCATAACAACAAAGAATAAGAGATATCTGGTAAAATTGCACGAACATAACGAAAACTAATTAAGCTTTTTTTTTGTAATTGGCTTTTTATTTTGTTTAAAACGGTTGATTTCAAATTTGCAAACTCACACGATTGTTAAGTTCAAAGCAATTTAATAATTGAATGTGCAATTCTCCCACAAATTAAGATAATTTTTATACTAAATTGTCTTTTTCGTTTCCTGTATCTTATTATCAACGGTGTATTTGTCACACAGAATTTTAGACGACTAGGATAGGAAGTTTATATGTGAATAGTTTTGTTATGTTAATTTTTACTTTACCTGATGTAGGTATTGAATTTCATTTTAACTGTTTATTGCGAAGCGTCATGTCTTCATATTGAACACTATACTTATATAACGTTAATTACTCTTCAACCATGCAATACTAGACACGGTATTTGACACATTGAGTATATCATAATAAACAGATTGAGCCAATACAAAACCAAACTGAGTCAATATTTGAAAATCAGGGCCAATACGCGATTCACGCATTTTGGTTGATTAGTGTTAGGATTCCAATATGGAATAGAATAAATTTTATGATTTATCAAGTGATTTGATATTTGTCTTACAATGTGTCCCCAGTCGTATTACCCCGGCCCTGGGACTTGGGCCAATAGGACCACCCTCGGTCAAAAAAATAGGCCAATAGGAAATCAATTGTGTGTGTGTGTGTGTGTGGAGCACAATGCCCAACTTTATAGTGCTGCCTCAATATAATATCACGCCGTAGACACGTGGCATGATACCCAACCCAGTCACATTATACTGAGTGTGTATCTTAAAAAAACAAAAAACATCGGTCTGACCAGTCCTAGCACTATCCTCTTAATGCTGAGCGAGGAAGCTACTAGTACCATTTTTTACGTCTTTGGTATGACGCGACCGGGGATCGAACCCACGACCTCCCGCACTCGAAGCGGATGCTCTACCACTAGGCTACCGAGGCGGTCTGAAATCAGTTGTAAATGGCAACATATTATTTAACAATGAAATATTAGACAGATATAACGGTAAACAGACTGAGGTGATACCTAACGTAACTGAGCCAACATGAGAAAATGTGGACCAGTATAAAATATCAGGCCCAATATAAGAAAACCAGGGTCAATGCGACAATTACACAAGCAATACAGAATTCGAGCAATTTGATTGGATTTTACAAAAGGGCAAACACGGAAAATTTATTTCCGTTAGATTTTTAAAGAGCCTATTCTATAGGCATTGTACCTAATTTAAAGAATATTTAAAAAATGGAATAAAAAAGTAAATATTGTCATATATGATGTCATTGCATGATACAACAACTTTTATTTTCAATGTTCTGTCATCAGAAATGGAATAATGTTCAAAAGATGATCATCAACAAATAGTCCTACCTGTGTAAAGGGAAGGTAACTGTGTAACAAAATATTGGTTACTTAAGACAGTACTTGTTATCTCCCTTATCAATTTGCATATAAAGTGTCAGAACTGACCCTAAATTGACCTATGGTCTGTTTCATGTAGCAATCAAAGAAAACACTGATGTTCTTAAATATTTATTTAATTCTGTTTATATGAAATATAATGGTTTATATAATGTTTTATGAAAATAGTACAAGTATGTTAATGAAAGTGATATGAGTATGTGGTATTGCACTTAGTTGACAGTAAAAAATATGAATTATATAAAAATGGACATTTTCATGAGATAAAGAACATTATAGCTACAATTCATTAAAACATAAGATGATCAAAAATAAGCCAACTAATTTCTAGGAAAAGGAAACTTCATAGTAACAGAGAAAATCAAAAAGTACTGGAAAAGAGGTCAAATGTTGCCTTATAGTACTACTTCTTAATGTTTGAATAATGCCAGCTCAAATCAAAATACAACATTTTTGGAAACTTTTATGAAAGTTTTATGAAGGCTGCTAAAGACCAGTAGCCTGTAATGTGATATAAAATCTGAAATACAAAACGTTTGACTAGTACAGTGGTGACATCACTTTAGTGTTTCTAAAGTAACCATGCCACTATCAAAGTTGACAGGGAACTTCAGGAAATTAACCTGCTCTCTACATGTGTGTCCTACAATAACAGCAAATATGTAACAAAATTGATTCAGAAAGCTCCTCTATGCTAAACTGTGCAAGCTGCAGACACTGATCTTGAACAATAGCTGAACGGTGACACTGAAGATTTCACAGGTACATATCTGAAGAAAGAAATGCATAATGTAGTAACTGTATTCGAGGTGTCTGCAGCTCTTTAATATTCAAAATATGTATATTTCTGAATTTAAGGTAGAATAAAAGTGTTACTGGATTAATAAAACTTCAACATATCTTATGCATAAGACCCATTTTAGTAGAATATATCAAGAGGCCAACAGTTACCCAAAGTCACTCACTTGACCTTACCATTTGACCTAAAATATATGTATGACACACTTTGTATTTTGGAATTTTATGATGGCAGGCTATATTTTATTCTGTATCTTAAATACTTTGAAAATAATACACCTTATACTTGACATTTCATAATTTATATCTTACATTCACCTTTTTAAGCTTATAACAATAGAATTGTGTTTACCTATTTAATTACTTTCAGGAGAAAAATGTAAGATATTTGGAAAGTTACATTCATAAGTCTGTAATTATTTGGTACTGTATAATTTCTTTTTGTAAGTGTAAAGTTTATATAATTATCATACTTGACCCTTGGTCTCATGTGAAACAAACTTTACACAAGCCTCTTGAAGTGATATATACCAAATCAATAACTGAATTACATTGTAACTCTTTGAATATTGTAAACAGTTACCTGAAGGTATCAATATCTGTGTTTAATTAAGTCATACAGATCAACACTGGCATTCTCATCATATGAATCCACAGAACATTTTACACTGAAATAAAGAAACAACTTCCAATAAATTTTGTACTTCCATTACTGAAAAATACAGAATTTACATTAAATTAGGACTCTAATCCATTGAAAACATTAAGTGACAGATATAAAGAAAACATTGCATTAAAAATATATTTAAACAAAATGGTTATTGCTATAGTGTGTTTAAAAGCTTTGAAACATGGTTAGTGGCTGACAATAGTAGTTCTTTTATCTCTGTATCATATGAAAGGCTAAGAGTTAAGAAGTCTGAATAGATATCTTTACCCAAGTCAAAATTTCTTGATTCAAAATGGTTGGGTGTACCATCCTTCATGAAACTTCATAAAATCATTTTAATTACATTTACAATGTGTGTCTGTTAAATGTTAAGGGGGATGTAATTTTAATAACTGGCATTATATTACCCTTGACATCTTAAACTTGTTAAAGAGTATCATGTGTACATCATTGTACCATCAGACCATCTTTCACTTCTGTCAACCTGACTAGACATGTTGGACACCTTGAAATATATAAATGATAAAATCTGTGAAAAGACTCATCATGCAAAAACCATAACACCATCTTTATAAAATCACCTTAACACCTTGATGTTAAAAAATATTATTTCAAATCATTATTGTCCATTAAAGTATAATGTATCCCATCCATAATTATTACATGACTCCTTATATAATTTACCAGTTCATAGTTTGGAATGGCTTCCAGTCTAAACCCAGAAGTTGAAGAAAAACAAATTATGAAAGTTCATTTATGGTGTCATTTAAAAGAATGACATGCCTGTTAATTGTCAAATGTTTGCTCTTTTTTAATATTGATAGGCAAACCATTCAATAATTGCATTTTATTAAATGCTGTCTAATATCACCTGTCAATAGTTTACAAGTGTTAATTAGATGTCACTGACTTGTTTACTCTCAACATCATAAAGAGAGATAAAACTACATGTAAATTGTAAAACATTGTATGTGATACCATTCCATCCTGTATAAATTGCCTTTAAAAAGAAATTACATAGAAGTATTATCCCCCTGTTTTGACTGCCCCTGCTCTATCTAACTTTTCAAGCTTCTGCAGCCACTTTAATATGTCATCTGTTCACTTGTACTTCTGTCTGAAATGAGGTAATTATAATATTTCAATAACTTATAATGAATATATTATGTTATTCTTTCCCTACAATTTGCAACAGTTTATTTTGAAAATTCATTTGATCTCAATTACATTCTGTTCTGACTACAGCTAAAATACATAGAACAGACTATAAGCTATTATAAGGTCAAAGGTCACTCTAAAAGGAAAAATCGATAAACTTGGGCAGAGTTAATCACAGATGCTTTAAATAAGCTGTCATTTCACACAATAATTTGCTATAGGATTATGTATCTACAAACAAAAAACAAGAAAAAACAAATCAATAGAAAGAACATTTTTGGGCAATTTAAAAAGCGACAATGAAAGTGAAAGTAGAAAGTCAATATTTTCTTATCGGCTTTTCTTTCACAATTTCCATTTAAAGCGTAACAGTTTACTTTCATACTATATTGAATAATCCATAAACATTATACTTACCGTTTAAATGCATGAAAAATCCTCATGGAACCCGTAAACTTATAATTTGTTGATAACCTCTCGGTTTTCGGCCGTTTTCACGTGAAAATACGAAACCGGTGTTTACATAAATGTTCTACTTCCGGCGGTATTCGATTGCGTAAATCGGCTCTAGTACTATGTCTATATTCTATTTTACACAAAACTTATATATTTATGATTTAATTGAACAGAAAAATCAGTGATAATCAAATATGGCTGAGCGGACGTATGCAGTCAATATACATCTTTGTAGATTATAACGATACTGACACATTTTAGTCCACCAGTAGAACTTAAACTGAACCGCGTAATAGCGTGTATACAAGGTATTTTCTCAAGGATTCAGTTAATGAGAATCCACTTGATGACATCTTGTCATGTTTGGAGAAATGTTTTATTTTAGAAAATTCAAAATGGCCGCCGTTGCCAAATTCCAATGTGGTTTTCTTTTAAAGAAATAGTATTGAATGTTATTAGAGGTGTTTATTCAAATTTCTTTTACTTTATTTAATTTATTGGGTAGAGTATACACAATATCTGATGGCTTCCGCTTCTAGGCAGGTTTTTTACTTATCGAAATAAAAAATGGCTGCCACCAGAACCACATCGATTCCTAAAAGCTGATAGAATGTTGTATTTTAAAAACCATTTTTTTTTGTAAAAATAATAACAGTTTGAAATAAAATTTAAAAAAAACTACAGCTAAAACGTCGCAAACAGCAATAACCTTATGAAATAAACAAACGTAAAAAACAACAAGGAACGTAAAGTTAAAAGGCAACAGCATTTCTATGTTACAAAACTCATATTATTCTAGGCTATATTACTGATATCAGAATTTAGCTCCTCCCACATTGACGTACTACTTTATTGGCTGAAGCTGCTTATATCATTGAATAATAGGAACAATTTAATCAAATAAGTTCTTGCAAGTTTAGTGAAAACTTGAATTACTGAAAATGTAATTTTTGTTATAGGTTTAATCAGATATGTTTTTCAATAGCAATTCCTTTAAAGCAGTAACAAAAAATGCTTATATCAACCTAAAAAATTAAATCATCTATCGTATGCAACCCCCCGCCGCCCCCCCCCCCCCCCAAAAAAAAAAATGGTTTAAAGTCACACAGTGACTTCTATCTACAATGGGATGACCTGCTAGATATTCAACTACAAAATGCAACAGAAATTGCTTTAAATGTGTCTAAAGAAGATTTTTGACCCTACTATTTTTTATGAACCATTTGAAGAAGCTGGTGATGGCAACAATATGGTAATTTTAATGACTAATTCACAAATTTCTGAATATGCCATTTACACAATAAAAATGTACGTATGAGAAAAATGAAGATGCAATTTTAACTGCTGTCCCTCATGCTGAAAGTAATGAAACTGTAACAATTTCTGAGCAAGAAGAAATGGATACACAAGCTATTGAGAAATGTAATGACGTTAAACGTTTTGTTGATGTAAATTTAGAATCTGTTAAAGAGTTTAACAGTAAAGAAAACAAGAGGGTCATGATTACCATGGATCGCTCACTTGAGTAATATGAGCTACATATCATCAATAACAAGAAAGTAGGTTTAATAGTTAGCGGTGTTTGACATGGCATAGCAGGTCAACTTATTAACTGATTCTGTGACTGTTTCTAACGAAGAAAGCAGAGTGGTCCTTTCTGGGCTCTTTTCTGATATTCTACTTGTTAACGCGGTCGTGCAACAAGGCTCGATTCTTGGTCCTCTACTCTTCCTTGTATATAGTTATGACATTGTCCGTGATATCAACTCTACTATCCGCCTCTTTGCCGACGATATCTGTCTTTATATAGTCGCTGACAATCCATATTACTCTACAATCACACTTAACTCTCATCTTGATAAAATTTCCAACTTGACGAGTAACTGGCTTGTGAATTTAAACCCATCAAAAACAGATTTTCTATTAATATCTCGTAGTTCACAAACCTTTTCACCCACTACTTACTACGAATGATGTTCCAATTCAAGAGGTAGTAGTATCTCATAAACACCATGGTGTTACTTTTGCCAACGATGGATTCTGGCATGACATTTTGAAAACATCAAGATAGGTGCATGCCAGAGGGTAAATATCACGAGGAGCTTTAAATTTGTTCTGGATAGAAAATCATTGGAAACTATCTATACTGCTTTCATAAGACCCCTTCTAGAAGAAACTTGTCTTGAGTAAAATTTCTGCCTGGCAGAATTCAAAGTAAAAAAGTTTCAACTAGAAGTCCTTCGAATCATATCAATGGCCACTAAACTAGTCTCCTTTCACAATCTGAACAAAAAGACCAGCTTCCAACCTCTGAAACAACGAAGAAGGAAACAAAGGCTTACTGTTTTTCTATAACATATCGAACAATTTCGCTCCATTTATTGTCATAAATACCTTATCTCGTTGGGACTGCTTACTACCCCACGCACGCACACGCACACACACACACACACACACACACACACACACACTTTCCTTCTCATGTTGATTTTCTTAAACATTCATCGGCTATTTCCCAATAGTCCAAAACGTATTAAATATCGCATGTCCATTTCATGTCCACAATTTACTAGTTTACAGTCACATTCAAATTAAGAACTTTTAAAAATATTTCAGAAGTTTTATAAAGAACTGAAGGAATTAATTTTACAATTGATTGTTGTCACTGTAATTTAGTATGTACCTGTTTTCAGGAATGAGTTTCTAAAAAAAGAACTTATAAGTTACTACTCGAACCCGTGCTTTGTAACTTATATCGTAATTACATTCTATCTGTTGAATAAAATATAGTTAAACCAACTTCATAACACATAAAACGAACTTCTTTCCAACACCTTTAAATATTTCTTGTAGTTTTTCATCCTGTTTTTAAAAAAATAATTCTATTTTTGCTTTGAATTTTCCAATTTTATGTCACAAAATTTACTAATAAATAATCAGCAGGAAAGTCAATGATAAATATCAACAAAAACTTAATAATCCGCATTTAAAGAGTTTTTTTTTACCATTTAAAATTTTGACATGAATTTTTTCTAAACTATTCATTAATTTGTTTGTGTGTGCTGCACGAGACTGCTCTCACTTTCGTAAATTCAGATCAGACAAGGAGTAAATGCAACACCATCGAAACGTACATTATTATTGATAAGGCAGCTCAAGGAAAATTTCGCGATATAACAAACAGGTACAATGCTGTATTAACAACAACCGTGATCTGTGTAGCAATCACTTTATATCGCGAGTTTATTAATTCATTTTGTATTTTGTTATTGTTTGGAATACCTCAAAACTGAATGGTCCGTTTTCAAAAATATGCAGGTGCTGTCACCTATATTGTTTCCTGTTGTACGAGTAGAGTTACCGTTCTTTCAGCGCAGTATTTTTTTTTCTGGCACTGAATTGCCAAGCAGTCATGGGAAAATAAAAATAAACATGCAAATAATCCAGTGTCAAGATCAATTTCAAATAATCGACTGGTGTATTTAACACATCAGACCACTGTAGCATCTCCGATACCTGTACTAAGGTATTCACATCGTAGAATATCAAATTATGCCTATGCAATGCTAAATTCACTTTTAGAGTATATTTTTGTCGATGAGTGTGTTAGTAAACCTGATGCTTTGAAAAGTAATTTGTGGCCACGAATTAGAATATCGCGGTACCTATCTTGTTGCTCTCATCTCGTAGTCACTAGACAGAAACAAACACACCCTTCTCATTTAAATGACAGTGAAACAATACTTTATTATACCCAGTAAATTCCTGTCAGTACTAGCATTTTCCTGTGTCATAGTTACGTTCAAAATGATAAGGTAGAATAGCAAAAATGAATAGTCGCATAATACCATGCGAATAGTTGCTTTACTCGTTTGTTTTTGCATTTTCTTATAAATACGGTGTCAGGAAGGAAGTATCTGCATCAAGAAATTAAAACTTTAGCAAATGTTTAAAACTTGTGTAATTTGTTGACCACGTTAATCAAACTTCCTTGCATTTAATAAGCATAACTTTGCTTTACATTCTGATATTTATTTAAAAATAGTGGTAAAAGTACAGCTCATGGAAGTTTGGAAATAAAAACAAAATGAATGATATCTAAAAGAGGCTGGCTTTGTCGAATGTTTAAGGATACAACTGCTTGATATGTTTAAAATACCCTCTTTGTATTTTATATAATATATTTCTATGTTGGTCAGGAAAACAACATTTTGACTCTCAATCTGTTGGAATCGATGTCGTGGATTGATCCGAGATTAAAATGGGAACCAGGAAAGTTCAATGGTGTTACTGAACTGAAAATCCCAAGTCGGAGTTTCTGGCAACCAGATATTATACCGGTGAACAGGTAACTATTTATCAGCTTAGCGTCTTTGACCTCCTTCCTACCAAAATAGTCCAGTAAAATCGTGAAAAAATACTTCAGAAAATGGGAAAAGCACAAAACTTGGAACATAACTACGCAAAATCGAAAAAATGAGCATGAGACCCACTTTTCCCTTTAAAATTGAGCCCTCCTTAGATCAAATACGATAGAGCCTTTCAATGCTCTTTTTAACAAAGAACATGTTCAGCAGTAAATGTCAATGAAGCTTGTAAGCATCTATTCATTCAGAGTAGGTCTACAGCGTGCGTTACTCCGTCGTCTGCTACAACTCCTGAATATACTTTAAAAGGTTGCTTATCAAGTCAGGCACATAAGGTGTCAGGTATTCTATCCCTTTTGCCAAATTCACATTTGACTCGGGCGCCGTGCGATAAATTAGTTTATGATTTTCCTTACGGGTTTTGAGGCATCATAGGTGGCTGCGGGCTACGGCGTATCTGTTCACATTATATACAAGCAGCATGACATTTTTGTACAGGCTATCGGGGGAAGGCCAGGAGAAATCCGTACGGACGCTACGCGGAGATTATACGGAAAACGTGTAATTTCAGCGCGGTTGCCGTGAAGTCTTTGAAAGCTTCTCACGAAAATTGTACGACCAACTGAAAAATGTTTTGCTCATATCAAGGCCGCTACACGGCAATGATACGTCCCCTGTAGGGTTGCGGCGCAATAATTGATCAATATCCGTTCGATTTCATGGGTACTGCATGGGCAGCGAGCATGGGCAGCGAGCGGAAACCTTGCGTCAGGTGATCGAGGGCCTCGCGAAGGATCCACCAGTCTATATTCTTCGTACGATATCTTTTGGGTACCCTGTCCACGGAAAATCGTGCGTTGGCTGTCCGATCAGCGCACAGTCTCCTAACGATGCCCGTGCAAGGATTGTGCAATGTCATCTGCGACATGTCTATGGGCTATGGGTTTAGGACTTTTTTTCAAATTTGTATAACTTTTGGCTGTACAAAATCGTAGAGACTGCGGAGCCCATGAATCCCTACAGAAATCGCACTGCCGCCTCCAGCTTCCGCACCGAAAGGAGGATTCAGGTAGTCTACGGGTTCCACGGACGCATTGCAGGCCAAATACAAAAATAAGCATTTCCTGAGATTTTAAGTCAAGAGGAATGAGGCTGACCAGAGGTGTTTTGACAAATTAGAGCCTTTCTGGTATTCTTGCCTCAATAACTTCTCAAATACATGTGCAAACTATACAAAGGGTGTTGAGGAAGATGTAATGTCAAGCGCTAAAATTCTCTACACAGCCTTATGCAAGTTTACTCATGTGGTCTACCATCTTGTGATAGTGTGTACTGATACATGTACCTTTGTCACCTTGTTGAGTTGTATATATCACAGAATAGTTATTATGTGTTTTCCAAGTTAGACCATGAAGGCAAATTCATTATTTTCAGACATATTCTTCTTTGTTAATCCCCCGCCGTGGCGGAGGGATTATAGGAATGGTCTGCGTCCGTCCTTCCGTTCGTCCATCCTTCCGTCCGTCTGTCCGTCCTTCCGTCCGTAACAAAATCGTGTCCGGTCCATATCTCCTAAACCCCTTGAAGGAATTTCATGAAACTTGGGTCAAATATCACCTCATCAAGACGATGTGCAGAACCCATGAGTCAACCTTGTCGGTTCAAGGTCAAGGTCACAACTCAAGGTCAATTTTTGAGCCTGCCATTTTGTGTCCGCTCTATATCTCTTAAACCCCTTGAAGGAATTTTATAAAACTTGGGTCAAATGATTACCTCATCAAGATGATGTGCAGAACCCATGAGTCAGCCATACTGGCTCAAGGTCAAGGTCACAACTTAGGGTCAAATGTTTGAGCCTTCCATTTTGTGTCCGCTCTATATCTCTTAAACCCCTTGAAGGACTTTTATAAAACTTTGGTCAAATGATCACCTCATCAAGACGATGTGCAGAACCTATGAGTCAGTCATGCCGGCTCAAGGTCAAGGTCACAACTTAGGGTCAAAGGTTTGAGCCTTCCATTTTGTGTCCGTTCTATATCTCCTAAACCCCTTGCAGGATTTTCATCAAACTTGGGTCAAACGATCACCTCATCAAAGCGATGTGCAGAACTTATGAGTCAGCCATGTCGGCTCAAGGTCAAGGTCACAACTGAAGGTCAAAGGTTTGAGCCTTCCATTTCGTGTCCGCTCTATATCTCCTAAACCCCTTGAAGGAATTTTATAAAACTTGGGTCAAATGATAACCTCATCAGAACGATGTGCAGAAATTATGAGTCAACCATGCCAGCTCAAGGTCAAGGTCACAACTAAGGGTCGAAGGTTTGAGCCTTCCATTTGGTGTCCACTCTGTATCTCCTTAACCCCTTGAAGGATTTTCATCAAACTTGGGTCAAATGATCACCTCATCAAGAACTCATGAGTCAGCCATGTCAACTCAAGGTCAAGGTCACAACTGAAGGTCAAAGGTTTCAGCTCTGTATCTCCTAAACCCATTGAAGGATTTTCATGAAACTTTGTTCAAATGATCACTTCATCAAGACGTTGTGCAGAATTCATGAGTCAGCCATGTCAGTTCAAGGTCAAGGTCACAGCTAAAATCAAAGGTTTACCCTTTCACTATCCATAGCAGTGGCGGGGGATTTAGCTGTCTTTCAGACTGCCTTGTTACAGTTTGTTTTGCATAATAAATACTTATCTGACCAATGTATCATGCAGATATTCTGACAGTCGGTCCATAGTTGTTTCATTTGATTCTACATGTACTAGCATGTCCCTATAATTTATTATAATAAATAGTGCATTTTAAGACCCTAACCGAAAAGAATATTTGTCATAGTTGGTAACACAGAGACCAAAAGTTTTGCATAGAAACTAAGCTAAAGGACCTGCATATTCTCCAAATTACTTCCCATCTATAAACCAGGTTTCATGAAGAAATCTTTGAAATTTGTTCTTTTAAAGTTATAGAAGAATTCAACATTTTTGACTGATGGACGGACATACAGACGGACGAACGGATTTACAAATTGACAAAATAAGATAATATCATGTTCTCAATTTTTCTGTGTACAATTTGTCAAGAAACATTTCCCTTACTTTAAAAAATTCGCAGGATGACACTTTTTTGTCATATTATTGGACTAGTTGTTGCCATAGCAACCACATTAGTTGCCATAGCAACAAATTTAAATTATTTTGGCATTCTTCATATCGCTATCCATCAATGTATCATGTTTCATAAAAAATTATATTGTACTTTTTAAGCTATCGCAGTATCCCACTTTGCATGACTTACGGAATGACAGCATATTGGGGCAACGTATAAGCCCCTTCCGGCTAAACACTGGTAGGGGAATAACAACAATCTTCTGATATGTTGTAGTGGATGAAATATAAGATATATAGTACAAACTTCATCAAGTAAAATAAGATAGAAAAATAAAATACGAGAACATGACAAAAATTTTGTTTATAATACAAAACAGGTGTTACGGCTATATTTTCGTCGTTACCATGGAAACAGATAGAAATCAGCTACATTTGAATTGATATTCTATGCTTTTTATAAAAAATTAAGATTCATTGTATCATATACATTTATATTTCAGTGCATTTTGGGAATGGATGTAAATAATGAGCTTTCATTAGAATCCCTAACAGTTAATATCAAGTTTTAGGGGCCATATTTAAAATGGCCGCCGTATCGGCCATCTTGAAAAGTATCAAATGGGTATCATGAAAAAAATGTCTTTTGCTTTGATAAAAAATGTGCCAAATTTAGTGCTTTTCCCATTTTCTGAAGTATTTTGGCATTTCTTATTACAAATCGATCCCACTAAAATGCCAAAAAAAAAAAAAAAATAAAAATGATAACAAAGGAAGAGATTGAAAATACGAATTATTATGACATATTAAATGGACATAATAAAGGTTTTTTTTTCTACTAAAAATGATGTAGTGAGTAATTTTCGGACACCATTTTCTCAAATAACTCTCAAAACATCAGACAATTAAAATTAAAAAAATATGAATATGTTACAAGAAACATTACATAACTTTTTTCAGTGTTGACGAGTACAAGGGCTTTGTTGCTGGGGATTTGAACGCCGTTCTGAAGTACGATGGTAATGTGTAATTTCAGTGCATTTTGGGAATGAATGTAAATTATGAGCTTTCATTAGAATCCCTAACAGTTAATATCAAGTTTTAGGGTCCATATTTAAAATGGCCGCCGTATCGGCCATCTTGCCGTATCAAATGGGTATCTTGAAAAAAATGTCTTTTGCTTTGATAAAAATTGTGCCAAATTGAGTGCTTTTCCCATTTTCTGAAGTATTTTGGCATTTCTTATTACGAATCGATCCCACTAAAATGCCAAAAAAAAAAAAAAAAAAGAAATAAAAATGATAACAAAGGAAGAGATTAAAAATACGAATTATTATGACATATTAAATGGACATAATAAAGGTTTTTTTTCTACTAAAAATGATGTAGTGAGTAATTTTCGAACACCATTTTCTCAAATAACTCTCAAAACATCAGACAATTAAAATTAAAAAAATATGAATATGTTACAAGAAACATTACATAACTTTTTTCAGTGTTGACGAGTACAAGGGCTTTGTTGCTGGGGATTTGAACGCCGTTCTGAAGTACGATGGTAATGTGTCATTTCACCCACTAAAAATCACAAAATTCATCTGTACTTTGAATGAAAGTCTTCTATTAGCAAAGGAAGAAGTCTTGTGTATTTTAAAGTTCACGTCCTGGACGAGATCTGGTCAAGAGCTGGATCTGCAGTTACTGTATGAACCGGAAGTCCATGATTATTCGAATCTTCATTTGAACATGACCAAAATATCGGCCAGGAGGAACGTGAGTAGGTACGAATGCTGTCCTGAACCTTATATTGATATCACATATATACTTACATTCAGACGCAAATGATTTTCGTTCCCTTCAATTCTGATACAAGATTAAAGAAGATATAATCTTTGACTAAATGGAAACCGATCTGTTAATATGTGCTTGTCAATACGTTTGGGTTACTACATTGTACAACGTTATTGAACTGATTATTTGAAACTTAAATATGCTTGTATATTAAAACACATATATGCTCATCAATAGCTATACGTTTGAGTTACTACATTATACAACGTTATTGAACTGATGATTTGAAACTTAAATATGTTTGTATATTAAAACACATATATGCTCATCAACTTCAAATCGTTTGTTTTCCTTTCATTTTTGATTTACATGGCCATATGCGTTTGTTATATGGTGTATACACTGCTGGCTGTTCTGTTGGCTTTTTATTTGTCTTTTATTACTGTTCTGTAACCTGGAAAATAGTGTGGGTCGGACCAAGACGGTGGTTTGGTACACTGCTAACCTGTTTCAACACCTTAGTGATATTTTGCCACTGATTGTTCCATTGCGGCGTGTAAGGGCTTTAATTACAGGGTTCTGTATTGTTGGATTTTGTCATTTATTTCATAAAGGATAGTAACATTAATATGTTTATATAACTGCATAACAATAAATATTTAAATGATAAGAGATATTTGATTCAATTTCATGGACAGAACAAATATTTATTAGGCTATTTATTTGTAATTGCTTTTTTGTTATAAATAAATAAATAAATATATGAATATATGAATCTGAAGAAATGACCCGCTTGGTTTCATTTACTGTTGCCTTGTTCTCTGTGCTTCCAATGGATCTACGTTTTAGATTTTATTCAAATGTGCAAAATCACACGATTGTAAAGTTCAAAGCAATTGAGTATTTGGACGTGAAATTCTCCCACAGATAAAGATAACTTTTTTTACCAAATTGTCGTTTTCCTTACCTGTACTTTATTATCAAAAATAAGGACAAGAAGTTTATACGTGCATAATGTGTTATGCGTAGTTTTACGTTATCTGGTGTAGCTATTGATTTTCATTTAAACTGTAAATTGCGAAGCGTCATGTCTTCCTATTGAAGAGTATAATTATGTAACATTTATTACTCTACAACCATCCGATATTAGACAAATTGGATATATTATGATAAACAGATTGAGTCAATACAAAAACCAAACTGAGCCAGTATGAGTAAATCAGGACCTGTATGTAAAAGTATCAGGGCCAGTAACAGAAGATAGGGTCGATAAGTGTGTCAAACATTTTGGTTGTCGGAATTGAATTAATTTATGATTTATCAAATGTTTTAATATTTGCCTTACAATTTGTCCTTTGGCAGTCGTATTAACCCGGCCTTCGGACTTTGGTCAATGCGACCATCCCCGGATAAAAATATAGGCCAATAAGAAATCATTTGTAAATGGCAATATTATATGCGCTAATTTGATTGTCGAAATGAGTACACGCGCGAGTCCGTAAAAAGCGATACTGACCTGCAAAAGTGACAATGACTCTTGTGATATCACATTTTCTTATATGTATGAAATATGGGCCAGTCAAATGAATGCATTTCAGAGGGGCATATTTATAACAATTTTAGAATTATGTTTCGGTCAATATGTGTTTTACGGACCTGTAAAACGCATATTGATGACCCCAACATAAATCAGTAACTGTATAGTATATAATTCAATACTAAGTATAAGACAGATATGAAGGTACATTATGTAAGTCTTATGAAATAGATTGCGCTGACACCTAACTTAATTTAGCCAACATGAGAAAATTTGGACCAGTATAAAACAGCGCCAATATAAGAATACAAGGGGCAATGTGACAAATTAACCGGCAAAACAGAATTCTAGTTTATTTATTGTTTTGGTTTAAACAGGAGTGTAAATATGGAAAAGTTACTTCCGTTACATTTTAAAGACCCAATTTAATTTTACACAAACATTTAAAACCTATGATTGCTCTGTAAAATAACATTACTTACACATATTAATCCAGTAGAACTTTAACTAACCATGCAATAGGGTATATACAGGGGGTACATTTTGATGGTTTTTTTTGTTCTCCTCTATGATTTAGTTAATGAGAATCTAGTTATTGACAACTTGTCATGATTTGGGAAATTGTAAGTGAATAGTACCTTTTACCTATATAAAATGGGCATAGCTGATGAAATATTTGCACAAGAGTTTTGAAACTTATCCCAGACGATGTCGGTTTTGACAACTAATAACAAAAATATAGTTTGAAAACAATCCGATAAGAAAGTACAAATGTAGAGCAAACGTTCAGTAAACCGTAGAATTTAAAATTTTAAATAAAAACATCTATCGGCATTTATTAACAGGATAATGGTTCAGCAGTTGTAAACATTTTAAATATTTGTGTGACAGCGATGAAGGACGCTGTTTTAAGACTAGAGAATGTTTCGTGGATCGTTTAAGCCCTCTTTTGAATTCTACTTATACTGTATATTTTGATCTACGGGTATATTTCAGTTTTCAATTCAAGACAGCAATACCTAAACTAACTTAATTGTCTTGAAGAATTGTGTACAACAGACTTCCTCTTATGTCGGTGCTAGGGAGCGTTTCATATATTTCAATACCTCTCATGAAACCCACTATTATCTTGCTGGATTGTCTTCTTATATGGTCCTTTAACACAATTCTAACCTGTGTTGATCGTATGTATAGTATACATTAAATTAAATGAGCCGTGCCATGAGAAAATCAACATAGTGGGTTTGCGACCAGCATGGATCCAGACCAGCCTGCGCATCCGCGCAGTCTGGTCAGGATCCTTGCTGTTCGCTAACGGTTTCTCTAATTGCAGTAGGCTTTAAAAGCGAACAGCATGGGTCCTGACCAGACTGCGCGGATGCGCAGGCTGGTCTGGATCCATGCTGGTCGCAAACCCATTATGTTGATTTTCTCATGGCGCGGCTCATTAATGTTGAAATATTTATTTACTTTTCTGTCAGCCGCGCCCCTGACTTTCTAATGGTCGTCGCTTTGATATAGATATGAAAAGTTTGATGGCTCCAAGTTAAGTCCTATAGAATATGGTTGTGATCCCAATTTGTGTAAACATTTCAAACTGAGCGACCTTAAATTCGAGTTCGAGCGTAAGACGAGGCAAATATATTTGATCATATTGGAATGGAATATTTTATTTGCGAAGAATCTTTCAGTATTCAAAATGGCGATATGCAAGACAATTTCCTTGGTTGGTCAATCTCAGCTGTACGTGATATTAAGGCATCCGATCCACAATAAGCAAGCTGTATATAACAGTGCTATCGAAATATCACATATTGATGCTTAGTAAGCTCATAAAAGTTTGATATCATTTGAAAGAGTATTGCCTACTGAAAACGAAAAAATAAATTGCATGACACAAATATGTTACAGAAATTTTAATTTTTTACTTTAGAGTTTTCAGTGATACTTCAACAGAAATCAAGGTAATACAGCATATGATTTCGTAGTCAAAGATCATGACTGAAATGATTCTTGCATACCATATATGGTCATTTTATTTACTAATTCTTATTCAGCAGGCACAACTCCTTTGAATGATACAAAAACATGGAGTCACCAGACATCTATATTTACCTGTTTGTGGATCGGATACCTATAGTGATCTTTACAATGAAAATCATAGGAGAAATGATTATTTTTCATTATTATAATGGTCTATCTATTATTTATTTTGACAGAATTCCAAAAAGGAGAAAGAAATAACTGCCGTATTCTCACTAAAAGTAATAAAATATTATAAGTGAACAGAATAATCTGGTTTATATTAAAGTAAAATAAAAAGATACTATTATTATTATTCACAAATACTGTGCTTTTCTTCGCGTATCACTGCGTAAAATGTAATATCTTTGAAATCTGTCATAAAAGTTAAACGAAGACCTCTTTTGTTCAGGTAATTATGTATTCGTCTCGGAGTCACTCGAAGGAATCCCGTCAAGTGACTCGGAAACAAAATAAACAATGTCTCGTTTGAATGTCAATAATTCTATGAATACTGTGTTTTGTAATTATATTTGAACATGTGGCATTGAGAAAATAGCCCTAAATTGAAGAATTTATTAAATATGATGACTTAAATGATCGTTTTTGTATTTGTTTATCTATAAAACGAAACACATAGCGTTCACAGTAGAAAACACAAAGGAATGGCAAAATTCAATACGCAAATTGTATTTTCAATAGATTTAACTTTGTACACAAATAACCTAATTTTTTTGCCTACTAGTATTTCAGATGATTTCAAAAGGAGTCATTGTTTATAAATTTCTTAATTTCCATAAATTACATCCTGTGTTTCTTATTATTTCATTCAATCGGTGATTGTTTCGGCTCATGTCAGTTTCATAGAAAACGAAAATGTATGTGTTTGTTGATAACATCTATAAGAAGATCATATTGGAGCATAGAATTCAACCAATCAGAATTACAGCAGATGCAGTTTGATGTGACGTTGTGATGTACAACATCCCTCACACCCACAAGCAACGTTGAAAGCGGAGTTTTATTACAGTCAGTGTGAATAAAATCCATGATCCCAAAGGTCATTGCTTATTCAAAATCATGTCTCACTATCGATATATCTCAATTGATTTAGAGAAATCACCATAGCACTGCAGGAATTTGTAATGATGAAAATAAATAGCAGTTTGAAATTTTGAAAAATGGCTGATGATGGAGGCAGTCTTTCGATAAGGGTGTTCATGACATTATCAAAATACTGCTGGAGTATATATTTAGCAAATAACCGTTTTTGTTCAAGGTGGAAAAGTAGAGAGAAATTATTTTACAGTATTCAGGATAAACAGTTCTAACAAATATCTATTAACAAATAAAATCCGCCATTTTGTTTTATGTTGACATAAAAACTAAATGTCTGCATTTCTGAGCAAATATTGAACTGCATATAAAGTGTCATAAAAGAAATAAAGACCTATCAGACAGAAATATTATTAAAAGGTTTCTTCTTTCTAATAAACGAACTTTTGATATTATATTTTATCAGTATTTAACTGTCTGTAAATTGATCCTTTGGAAGCATAGAGCGCAACCAAGCAACATAGACTCGGTTTGATCGGGTCTGTTTACGAGAGGTATTGAAATATGCTACACAACTCCCATCCCGTGGGTGGACGGATAGCTCAGTGGTTTGCACACTAGCCTTCCAATCCTGAGGTCGGGGGTTCGATCCCCGGCAGCTACTCGGGAATTTTCAGAAACGCTTTTCAGTGTTTCCCACCCAACTAGAGGTGTGCTGGTCAGGAACCCAGGCAATCCTTGCGTGTATCAGTGCTATACACTGGGCACGTTAAAGAACCAGGTTGTCTATTCGCAACGAGCTAGGCTAAGTTAGCCGGACAAGCCTGTATCTGCTTTATCTCACTCTGTCCCTCTGGTCAGATCGCTCTGTGTCTGTACTATTAGAGGATGAATTATGCGCCCTGTGTGGCTGCATTTGAACTATGGAAAGCGCCTTTGAACGTGAAATTGTTCATGAAAAGGGCGCTATATAAATCTGGTATAATAATAATAATAATAATAAAATCCCCCACCCCTTCCCTCATTAAAACTAGCCAAGGCATATGTAAAGGAAACATAAACGAAACGCTATATTTTAAAGTTACAATATGATAAATGATGTAATGGAAAATTGCATGTCATATCAAATCATATTAAATAAATATATTGCTAATCAATCCTCACAATATATGTAAGCTGGTATCTCAGTAACCACTCGCCGAAATGAATTCACACTTGTTCACCGTGATGATCTTAAATGCAACGAACAGGTCTCATAAAGCTATGTCCCCTTTTCGACTTTTTTATTCATTCTTTAAACCTGTTTTATTGACAAAGGTTTGGAACAGCCGAGTGTTGCTGTCATCCGGAAGCTTTTGTTAAAATGTGTTTCCATTTTTGCAATGCAGGCATTGCAGGAAACTTTATAAACAGAAATCTCAAATTAAATTTTACATGTTTTATTTGTCAATTGTGAAACAAGTTCTAAAACTTTTATTCATCACTCTAGACACCTCATTACTGATGGAATCCATCGTCTTGAAAACACCGCGTTGAAGGTACGGGTGCGTGACTTAATTTAATGTGTGTCGTTGCATTAATTCTTTTATTTAGTTCAGTATTGTCAATCTTGTTCAGGCCATTGAACAAATTCATAATATTTACATTACATTTATGTATGTAATAAAAAGGTTATTATCTTTGCATCGGGAAAAGGGTACTCGTTCTTTAGCGGATTAATATTGCGATTCTAAAGTCGCGAACTATTTCCGCTGCAGATTTCGTGAATTTTTCCCGATACAAAGCTAATAACCTATAAATATAATCTTCTTGGACAAAATATTATTACTTGCAACCAGCTTCGTTTAAAATTACACAGGCACACATGTAGGTCATATGTTGATTTTCTGGCTTTGATTGCGAAGGAATATGCCAAGTCCTGATCCGGGTTTATCTGTGCACGTGATGGTACCTCGGCAGAACCATTAATCTTTTGTAAGCAAGCTGGATGGCTTCCACATACGAAAGGATTCTACATCCAACCCTAAGTGATCTTTCGAACCAACAGCGGGCAAGTGATTCAAAGTCAGCAATCTGACCACATGGTGACAGAAGCCCCAAAGCAAAAGCAACATTGTTCTGTACTAATAAGTGCATAATAATTGGCGCTCACATGTCAGTTGTGAGTTGTAGGTTCTATTTTTAAACGCCTAAATTTACATAACTTGGATAAAACATCTCAGATCAAGCTACTATTATGATAACCCTTTTGTGTCATTTTTGTTTCCCGCACTTCGTTCACATAATGAGGTTCAATGACTCACAAGTGTAATAAAATGCTTACAATTTATGTTGGAAGGGTCGTGACGGAGAATCTACGAGACACGCCTTTCATTTTTTAGTCTTTTTATTTGTACTATTTATAGAACTGGGTCATGATGTTATTGAAAGAAGTCCGGACACATGCATGATAGGTAACTGTATTCAACATAGTACAATACAGAACTTCGTATTGCTTACGAAATACAAACCATATTTGGTACAGCAAGATGTAGGTATCAAATATTAAGAAATTCAGTTCATAGAGTGAAAATGCGCCATTCACATACACACAGCGTCGAAGGAAATTACTGACAAGATACAGCTCTATAAAAATGTAAAATTTCGAAAAACAATTGATGAATATAGGCAAAATATAATGTGTTATGAAATTATTTATCAAGTTAATAAGACTATGAACTATCCTGTTAAATGAAACAAAATAGAGAAAAGTGGAAACTTCACAGGTCGCTCATACGACAAAAACGAAAATTTGATTGAGCCTGTTCATGGACGGTAGTGGAAATGCATGCTACCGTCCACGTCCTCTAGCCCCGGGTTGAGCAGAACTCAACATTTACACATGCTAAAAGTACAAAAAGCAATTTAGAGACATCCGCAGACCATTCAAATGATCCAGTCTGAAGAAAGAACAAATCATATCGTTTAGTTCAATGGTAGTTCCTTATCAGAGTCACATTTATCAAATTTCTAGTTCTTTTCATCCAGTACGTCTTTACGTAACTAAAAGACGTAATAAAATCAAAATATGCTTGGCATTTAATAACACGTATGTCAAATGGTATGAAAGTATCTGATCTATATTTACGAATAGATATGACATAGGTCTTCGTTAAGTCAGTGAGACAGAAAATCAAAACAGTCAATCCGTTTGACACCTGTATTCAAATCTGTAAACTGTACAGAAAATTGTGTCCCTCCGAACTGCATCTCTACAACAACTTCATGATCTGGTTCATCAAGATATATGTTGCCAAGTTTGAAGCAGTTATCATCAACAACATATGCCGGAAATTCATTTGTAGATGCGTAAATTCCAACGCCTTCCTCAACGTCAATAATGTTTGACGTGTAGCTATTCCTTATAACTTCATCTACCGGAACTACTTGCCCGGCTCGAACAAACGGGTCAAACAAATATCGGCATTTGTAAATCCCGTCAAAGAATTTATATTCTGCTGGGTGAATATCCTCATCAAAAGGGGCGTGAACTTCGACACCATACGTGTATTTACTCACACGTGATTTAACGACTTTCGGATTATGTCCGAAAAGTACAGCTCCTTTCAGCACAACAAGACCAGATTCATTCGGGGTTATAATACGTTTGTCCGAAAACTCCGTTCTTAACGTATCTTGAACAATTTCAGATTCTGCAAACCCACCAACAAGTAAAATTGTTTCTATTTCCTGAAAGTTGTTTTCAGTAAATATTTCTCGAACATGAGTGATTGTGTTTGAAATGGAATCTGTGAAAAACTGCTTGAAAACGTCAGCAGTAATTTGAATCTTATCTCGTCTGAAATTTACACGACCGGCATAAATGGTTGAAGAAACTTGTTCTTGTAGATCCTTTCCTTTCTTAGTCTTGAATTGTGATGCAAAAGATGCCGCAATTCGCATCGTAATCATGCCGTCTGATTGCGACGATAATGTCCTCTTCTTTGCTTCAAATTCTCTCATCATGTCAAGAAAATCGGCTGTATGACCTTCTCTAAATTCTTCCAGAAATGTTTTCCCAACAACCTGTTCAAGAAACTCTAAGAAAGCTGTGTCAACCTGGGTACCACCCCATGCTCCCCCACTGGCCTTGGCGATTTCAGACAGTGTTCCATCAGCTTGGACAGAATGTACGGTAATATCAACAGTACCGCCTGCAACAAATACAAAAGACCAGCTAAGCTCGTGCCAATCAAATTTCCCAATCAAAAGTATATTTAAGTACATTTATGGTAAGACAGCAAAATTAATTTGTGTTAGTCTCGTCAAGTGTGTTATTGTTAAGGTGAAATGCACATAAGTTGAAATTATTGAGTTCTGTTTCGACATTTCGTTTAATATAGAATTTAGCATATTCCCGAATTAACTTAAGTTTAACATTTTGATACTTGGGTAAACTTTCTCTGCAGACCATCAAACACGACTTTTGACGTCTATTTATGATGGGCCGTGAATTCACGTCTGTTAGCTTGTTTCGTTAATTGTTCTATTTAGTCAATAAGTATCGAGTTGCACATTACTAATCATATTATTTGAATAAAAAGTTCCCGTAAATCTGGTTCGATGTTAATCCAAACGAGTTTGACAAAAAAAAATTAAAGAAGAAGTTTATTTTCTGTCAATTGCATTAAAAATATAGGGACAACAAATCAAGCTTATGTATTACCACTTTACGTTACCGCTATCCCTAAAACACATGATTAGATATTTTCCTGTCTATACTTTTAAAGTCGTAGTATTTTACATTTTCGTTCTACAGAGGTTCGATATTGTCCCGAAACGAACCACGATATGAGTATTTTTTAATGGAGGTCTCTGTGCCCGTGTTTTTGTGTGCGCTGCTGTGGTTTGCTTTGTAGGGAGACTGGTTTTTTTTGGAGCGTGGCTTTCCCTGTTGTAAATCCATCCTTCTTTTATACTTTCACCAATACCTCCACTCTGTTTTCGACCATACATTTTTGTATTTTGCATATAATTGAAATGTACTTGTTGAATATTTGAAGCAACCTGTCTTCTATATTTTCTGTAACGGTTTCTCTTTGCTGTGGACCTACCTAATGATGCATACCTCTATGGCAGTGTTTGGGTTGCTCTATGCTTCAATGAAATCTACCGTTACCTTTTATATTTTTAGAACTGTATAACTCACAATTTCAGAACAAAATGATTTCATTGCAGAATATATAACATAAGACTATGTGACAACTTTGCTTAAGATATACTTCTGATATGTTAATTTTGAAAACCGCTTTGAATATATTTTTCTTTATAATGCTGATTTTATTTTCATTTTTTATACAATGTATCAATAAGCAAGTTTTCCGTTGTAAGTCACTGACTAAAATAATTTATTATTGCACGAAGGCCACCATGTATTTAGGCAGCCAACGAGGCTTCTTAAAGAAGGTGGCTGCTTAAGACAGGTGTCCGCTATAGCAAGTGCAACTTTGCATCATACCAAAACGCAAGAAACAAACAACTTTCAATATCATAGATCAATATCATATAACATGTTCAAAAAAGAAAACTGAAAATAATCGCTTTAATCTTTCTTATCTTTATAACTTTGAAAAACCAATAGAGCAGTAAGTTCGTATATGTAATAATAAGCTAACCGATAAATATTGTGAATTACAATTTGAGATTTCACTACGTGAGACCAGAGGTATATCATTTGAATCAGAAATATGGTAATGCCGTCGTCTAGGTCAAGAACCAACAGAACTAACCATTTAGAACAAAACTACATTCCTAAGCGTTTGACGTAAATGCTGTCTTAACTAGCACGCGTATAGTTATTTAGTCTAATGGAATATATCTATGGTATCAAACAATAGTACGCACCTCCTAAATCTAAAACCATATAATTTGATCCACTCTTGAATGCTTCTAGATCACCAGACTTTGACAAACTCAATCTTTCGACTGGTAGACGTTTACACAATACAGAAGCGCCTTCTGGTTCCAGAGCGAGAATCAGATGATCTTTATGTAAACCAGCCTGAAAAAAAAACAGGTATGAGTGGCGGTTAGTGCTTTTTTGTAAACATTTACAAACTGATTTAATAAAAAAATTTCGTCCCGTAGGAACACCGTTACTCTCTCCGAATAGCTAAATACAACGAAACTGTCATTCTTCTCTCTGGAGTAGTAAAATGTTAACTGTATAACAGGCTCAAAGAGTAATTTATCAAAATTGCCTTACGGTTATGTAAACATTTGTTGCACATGTCCATTTAACTTTACAGTTATTGTGTACACATTTCTCGTATAGTTCAGACCAACATGACTTGCCTCGGTTCCCGCTTCTTTCATAAATTGTTTAGCCGACTCGTTCCAGATTGCAGGGACTGTAAGAACCCAATGTATATCTTCTTCATGAATGTCAGTGACTCGTGTCTGGATAACTTCTAGAAGATGATTTTTCAAGTATTTAATTGCCGACGAAAAGACTGTCAAGGCAGAAAGGGGCTTGTTATGTTCATCAAAAAGAAGAGTTTTTCTTGACAAGACCTATGAAATATATAACATATTTTAATGCATACCATTAAGATATTCAGACACATTTTCAAAAGCCAGCAAGGTCGTTATCTCACTCACTCACAAGCATTTGTACTGTGCATGTCAGCTTTAAGGTATTTCAGGCCCAAATATTGTATTCAGAAATAGAACTGACCATCAAACAACAACACATTGTATAGATATGATATATACACAGTCTTGTACAGAAAAAAGCAGTATTGTACGACTACAATTGAAATGTGATAATTTAACATGGAATTAAATATTGTGCGGATGGGTAAGGAAATCAAATTAAATTAAATAGATTAGATAACAGTGTACCTTGTTTTCATGAAGTAACATTTTGAACCTCCTGAAATAAAACCATTCCTTGTGGTTCTCGTCCTCAGCCAAGTCCATATACTTGTCTTCGGCATCGTAACCAAATGAATGAAATATCTTTTGTGGTGTGAACAACACTGTGGTGGGTGCCTGAAAAGAAACGTGACGAGATGACCATTTCTGAATATATGAATGAATATTATATGCTCGTGTCGTATTGTAATGCATGTAAAGGCAGAATCCATTGCATGTTTTTACAGAAATCAAATGCTAATAGATGTAGAAGTCAATTACAAATTCGTGAGCTACTATTTCTTCAGAATTGCCCATATTTTCAAAACTGTAACGCATTTATCGAAATTTATTCATGTCCACAATAGGTGTTTCCAAAAATCTTTTGTCGAGGCGTTGTAACGCCACTAGACTAATTAACAGTCAACATTTTCAATTACTCCAACGTCACTTAAGAAATCTTTTTGCAACGTAAAAACTATGCTATATAAATACGTACCTGAGGTAAGAGTTGTCATTCCTTGTGAACACATGTATAAAAAACTTCAAAACTTTAGTTACTGATGTAAAAAAAAACATCTTTCATAAAATTCAAATTTGTATATTTAGGGGACTGTATTTAATATGTTTTTTTTTTTCTGTGCCAATTTGGGGTTCTGTCACTTAATTAAGGTCATAGTTACTGTGAGTTTGTGAACGAATCGGCCTGTTCGTCTACTTATTGTGCAAGTATTTGATTCAGGTTAATTAGTTACTCGACTGTTTCAATAAAACCAACGTTTCACTATTTAGGTTTCTAACATGTTTCTTATTTGGGTAGTGGGACTTTGAGGACTATAAACAAACAGTTACGGAGCCCAGGACATATTTCCGCACGCTTAGTTCTTACTGATCCTTCAAGTTGGTAGAATTAGGAGCACGAAACCCTTTTGTTGACTACTTCCTGGAAAGAAAGGTTTTCCGAGTCTCGGGTAGATCATGCCTACCTCGAGTTCGAACCTGCAACCACAAAAATCGATGTTTGTAGATATATAATTAAAAGATAAAATTACTTCCTTACCTTTAGAGAAATATGGCCTCCTCCAATCCAGTGATTAGTCTGAATCTTTAAAGGGTCGTTATGAAAGTCATGTCCAAAAGAGAAAGCGTATCCGGAAAAGGTTGTTCCGAAGTCTATTGCAGCTACAATAAGTTTCGTCGTGGATGCCATGGTATAAATAGCCTCTTATAATCACAGATAAACGTATTTTATCTTTATTGCTAAAGTAGGAATATAAAGTCTTGTTTCGTTTTAAACGAATGTATATTTAGAATTAGCCTACCCGGAAGTAAAAAATGAACAAGACAAGTAGATTAATTGTTTTATCTGGATTTTAAGGGTGAATAAATAGCATATTATATATGACCTGTTCACTAAACCTTAAAGCGGAATGCCTCCAGATCGTTCGACATCAACAAAAATATTTTTTTAGACATCTTGAAATGAATGCTACATTTCTTAAGAATTGTTTTAAAACTTAATTACTGACAAACTTTATGTTACGGAAACACATGAGAATTTGCTGTTTTTACTACTTTTTACGATGAAAATTGCAAAGCGTTTGTTACGCTTTTACTCCAGGTAAACTGTCTCGATTATAAATATTTATATTTTGAAGTCCTTATTCACTACTTCAGCTATAGCGCTATTGGTTATGACGGCGGGAAAATGTCTTTATTGCCGCGGCGGTCCGGGGTTCGAATCCCGACGCGGTCATTTTTTTTTCTTGATTTGGACCTTTTAAAATATTTTAGAAACAAAAGTCCATATTCTAATGCTCATAATATGACCAAACTTCAATTTGAAAGAAAGATTATTTTTTAGCCAAATCTGGAGGCATGCTGCTTTAACAAGTTTTGAAAGCATTCTTTTTATATACAATTTACTGTGGTGTGCATTAGGCCAGAAAGCGTGATCGTAAAACTTCTGCCCTCCATTACATTTCACAACACATGTATGCTGACGCGTACATGTAGAATATCATTTAATGAGTTATGTAGTTATAACAATACATCAGTATCTTATACATGACTTTTACAGAGGAGTCAATGTCAGAGATTTAGAACAACTAGACTTACCGGCATTTCCCATTCTCGCTATACTTCTCTGGGTACGTTAACGCTAGTAAAACGACATGTTGCGAAATCAAACAGTTATCGCGAGGTCTATCACGCGATGATTATCGATAATTATCGTGCTGAAAACCTCGTGATAATTGTTATATTTCGCTAGTTGTGTTGTTTCTTGAACAGAAAAGATACTAGCGAAATTTTAGGACTAACGATAATTATCGCGATAAACTAGCGATATTAATTTAACGGACTAGCGAAATTTCTTCGAAGGTAGGAAATGCCACGCGGCACAGGTGACACCGGCATATCGGTATTTTTTATCTTTACACCAGTAACATGGCGAATAGGAGACCCGGAAGCTTTAATGATTTTTTGAGAGATCTGTTAATTGATGTTCACACCTTACATCAGCATCGGCAAAATTACCCTACCTTGATAAATTGTCCTACCTACACGGCAATATTACCCTAGGACTAAAAACTCTAGAAACGTAGCTTGCAGATATTCAATTCTCATCTATTTGTTTGTCTTTGCCAGGCAAAAGTTCATTTACGTGCTCAATCTATCCCAGTCAGTTTCTTAGCATGTAAGTCGTGAAAATGTTATGTTGAAATGTTTTTATTTCTGTTTGATTTATTCATTGCAATTTTAAAATGTAGATCGACCCGCCCTGAAAATTATTTATCTGGAAAACGTTGAGACGCTGGTCATGCATTTCTGTATTACAATGTAGTTTATTTCGAATGATAAACTTAAGGCAGTTTTCCGACAAAAATATGAAAAGTGGTGATTAAAAAATTGATTTCAACATTCAGAAATAAGAAAAAAAATGTGTTTTACTTTCAGTGTACATTGAAACTGAATCATACATTTATGCAATAATTACATTCTTTCCCCAATACATTTACTTTCGAAACACTTTCGAAGTACATGCTTCGTATTAGACATCAAATACTATGCTTTAGATAAATGCAGCCGCTTTCAAAGCAGATTATTGTTTTGGAAATAAAAAAATGCTGAAAACAAGCATTACATTCTTAATAACCTAGTGACATTTATTTTCTATAATTAGGATTTTGTAACATAAATTTCCGGTGGCTTGAAAGCAATGTTCTACCTAGTTATTACATAATTGACGTGATAATGACCTTTAATACAAAACTACTTTATGTAATAACAGTTATAAATATGTATATATTTGACCATTTCTTTTATAGTCTGCGCAAAAAGTCCATAAAGAAGATGTGATTATACTATACTATAACAGATGAATGAATAAAGATCTTTTGATATCGGCGGCGGCAATTAAAATAATTACGCTCAAATATACTAGTATACTTTAGACAACCTGTGAACAGAGACCAGTTTTGTCTTTCTTCTTTTTTGTTGTTGTTTTGTTTTGGGTTTAACGCCGTTTTTCAACAGTATTTCAGTCATGTAACGGCGGGCAGTTAATCTAACCAGTGTTCCTGGATTCTGTACAAGTACAAACCTGTTCTCCGCAAGTAACTGCCAACTTCCCCACATGAATCAGAGGTGGAGGAGTAATGATTTCAGACACAATGTCGTTTATCAAATAGTCACGGAGAACATACGCCCTGCCCGAGGATCGAACTCACGACCCCGCGATCCGTAGACCAACGCTCTTACCTACTGAGCAAAGCGGGCGGGCTTAGTTTTGTCTTTCCCCCATTTACTTATTTGCTTTATAATTTAACCTGCGATTAATGACAACTTGCAAATAATGAACACTGTTTGGTACCTAACACCTTTAAAATATTGTACACTGTTTATAGCAATCCTAAGAGAGAAAATATGAAAAAAAATTATGTTTAAATTTTCTGAAAAGTGAAATAGTTATTTGTTTAGTTAACAGTTGGCAAAATACATTTTCTGGAGGGTAAAGTAACTAACATCTGAGTTACCAATTGCAAAAGTGTAAAGCGAATAGAAACAAGATTACCTGTATAAAAGTTTGTATTTAAATGATTATCTTATTATACGTAACATGTAACATAGACTTTTAACTTTAATTATAAAGTTTCAACAATTAACCATTTCTGTTTGCTACTGGTCAACCAGTCCACACATACTGTAAGATAGAAACAAACGTAATGAGAGTTAAATTCTGGCGTATACTCACTGTTAATGATTTTATATGACAGTAATAATATTATGGTCAAAACACACCATTTTAATAGTCAGAAGTAAATCAGTAGAGGAACGGAACTGCATAAGAATCATCTAGAAACAAATCTGGATGTGTAATTACTTGGTGCGTGAGAAGTTTTTTCTTTATGGCAGTATGCAGCGAAACGAAAAGCCATTTTGCTGAATAAAATATGTAATTCGCACAAATTGCTGACTTCAAACAATACAATTTCCTAGAATAAATTAAATATTGCTGTAATAATGGTATAAAACAAGAAGTCATTTTTTAAAGTTGGCAGTTTTCGACTGAGCAACAAACTGGGTTCGATTTTCAAGTAGAGCTGGATAGGAAAAAGAACTGAGATGGCATTATTTTCATTGCGCACAATAACATTGATTGTGGTTTTATACTTAATCGGTAAGCATAAATTTAATATCTACTTTTAAAAGCTAAACTGTGCCCATGAATTGGCTTCGACTCTGGAAAATGTAAAGCAAACTTGTACAGCGCATTCGTGAGTCTTAAGTCAACGCTAAAAACCGTATTGTAGCTTTGAACGTTCGGATCAAACATTTTTTCTACAATTTTAGAATTTGGTTAAACCTTGATTTAAAAAAAACCACCAATATATACTTCAGCAAAATTCAGCTGACAGGTTCGCGTTCTTGACTGTTTGAAAATCTAAGACCTCACACAAGTTTTCAGAATCTGTTGGAAAATCATAATTTTAACAACATTTTCAAGAATACATATTTTTCATAAATAACATAAGATCTGATAAGGCAAAAAATGAAATGTTGTACAAGTTTCGTCATGTTATTAGTGATAGGATAGAAATAATTAAGATAATATTGTGACATACAATTTGGTCATAGGGTGATTTTCCATCTTTAATTATCATGGACGACCGAAGATTCCCCTCCGAACATGATTGCAGGCACGACCAGATACTTGGTTACAATCACCGAAGCTTCTTTGAGGACTTTCTCATATGACGACCCGAGCTGGGTCGAATGCACAGAGGTGAGCGGCAACTGACTTTGATTTGTCGGTAACGGAGGACTCCTATTGCTGGTCTAGCGACCTAACTAACAAAAAGTATTATTTAGGCTCTGAAATTCTGTTTTGGTCACAGAAAAAAAGCTGCATAATAATAACATAATTTATTTTCAGATACAATGCAAGCAAGAGGAGGAGGAATGAGTAACAAACGAAAACGATCGGTAACCATTTTAACCTCTGACTAAATAATATTCTTTTATTAATTTGTCATTGTATGTATCACGGATACAGCAGTTCTATATTGCCTCTCTATCGCACATATCATTTATAATAATATGAGAAAACCTAGTCACATTTGCTGTAATGACAGACCATAGAGCATAGATAACAACACGGGATTCGGGGACATGAAGTAACGTTATCATTACTCATTGATTGTTGGACGGAAATTTGAAATTATGCTTTTATTGACATTATTTTGTAGCATATCTAATCATGTTTTGTCGTAGAAAACAAATTTAAGACAGCAACGTTCTTCTCGAAAAATACGAATAAAACAACACAGTGAAAGGACAAGCGTACATGTGAAAAACTTTAAAAATAAGACAAGAATAAAAATGCACTGTTTTTTTTCAGGGGTCCTGTGAGCTGAGGTATAAGAAGATTGAACCTGAACATTCTGCTTGTAAGGCACCATCCAGTCAACTAGTAAAATCAGGTAGGATCAAATTTAATATCACTGTTCAGTATGCAGTACACGAAACTACCCCTTTCTGAATATTATTCAAGGTAAACTTTCCGTAACAAGTCTTTTTAAATGTGGCTTATTATACCTGCAAATATGAACTATACTATGCTTAACGTCGACAATATTTTCGTTGGAAATATACACAGAAAATAATCTGCCATCCTTTGTAAAAAAAACGCATTATCCACTCTTTCTTGTGTATTCATAGCATAATTTTCAAAATTTTCTCACTTCTGGTTATTATTTTTTATCCTGAGGGAAGAAAATTCGATATAAGATCAATCTTGCTAAACATTTATTATATTAAAGTTTTTTTCAACTTCATCACGTACATCTTTTAAATTAATTACAGATTTCAGGTTTTCAAAGAAAACATTAAAAATGGATACAAATTGAATAAAAGGAATATCAGACACTTTTTTCTTTAAAAGGAATGTCATAAAATAGTAGATACATTAAACATTTCAGGAGTGTCATCACAAGACCAGAAACTCATTGTGGATTTACACAATGAGGAGAGAAGAATCGTCTCCCCTCCAGCAAGCGATATGATGGCTATAGTAAGTAAATATGTGTGTGTGTTCGGGTTTAACGTCTTTTTCAACAATATAAATGTATTAATGTTGTAATATTAGAATGTGCTATTTATGTAGAAAACTGAATGTTAACAACCTCCTTCTCCTTTTAAATAATTGTCTCGCCGTTTCCATGTTTGTTAACCTCATGTGCCAGTTGGCCTTAAGGAAAATTTGAAATGAACTTGTCAAATTTATAACATGTATTTATGTACAGTTTAATTCGTAATAGCGAGATGCTCCAAATTTCAGGGTGGCCATTAGATGTAACCGTACATAGGTTTTCTTAGATTTTCACATTAAGCAAATACTGAAACGCAAGAAGGAAAACGTTAAAGCATGCACATACACGTACTAAGGTGTTGTCTTTATTTTAGGATGGTCTTAAGGAGAAACCTACAGACAATATGAAATTTCACAGAAACTAGGTTTAATCAGAGCTGTTATATTTCGATCTTCTCAGATCGTTCAGCACGACTTTTATGTCGTGTTATTGGTACTGTTTAATTTCTTAGCAAAAACATTTCGGTCTGGGTGATTCCAATACTCCCGCTTTCATAGCTTTGAGTATTGTATAATCATCCCTTGGATATGGTGCCTGCTTTTTAATTTTGTCTTTTGGCAGTTCCTATGATATGCAGGCTCCATAACTTCTACGGAATCCTGTTCGTGCCACTTAAATTGTCGCCTCGCCAACACGCGACAACGCGATAATTATCGCGTTGTCGCCTTGTCCGAAAACATACTTACATGCGACATTTAACAATCCTCGCGAGGTTAAGAGGGCGACAATTATCGTCTTAATTGTCGCTTGTCTTTTTTAAACCTCGCATCGTGAAATTGAAATCCAATAGACATAGTTGCGAGAATTAGTAAAACCTCGCATTGTCGCACTGTCGCTTGGGATTATATTTCTGGACAAATTGATCGATATAATTCTTCTTGGGTATTATTTATCAATACACCGAAACAAATTTCTAATGACAGTCTCTGCTGGCTGAACACCACTAAATCCGACTGTACTTTATTTCACATAAAATAAAGTTTTCGACATTTTCTAGCATATCAGATTTTCTGAGACTAATCGCTATTATAATATCTGAACGTTTGTGACAAAAAAGACAACATCTGTTCGTCCGTATGTACGTAATTTAGGGTAAAAGCTGTATTTCTGTACTTTCCATACGGAAAAAGTTCGTGTTTTTCATTAACTTCAAATATTTGTAGAATGTTCCAAGCACAAGATATTTTAATGAATATCTTTTATAAAATAAATCTAAACATGGTCTAAACGGATATGTAATTTATAGTTTTTTTACCGCCAAAGGTTTCGTCGGGGGACCGTCTAAAAGTGTACCATTTTTGGTGAAAATATGCATATTTCTTCATATACTAAATAGAGGGGTGGGCCTTGTCAGAGAAGCTATATCTTCATAACTTGATGTCTGATTTTAATAAATGCAAAGGGCAAGCCAGTACCTCGAGGAAACAGGTCAAGTCAGGTTCGAACCCGGTCGGCTAGGGGTAAAAGTTCGGTAATATTCTCAAAATATGAAGTTTTCACAGCAGTCAAGGCAGTCCTGGCCCCGCTTTCACTAACGTTCTCAAGTCAAAATCTCAGCTCAAGTCTGAGAAAAATCTCAACTTTGATTCTTAGCTTGAGATTTTTCTCAGATTGGCTTGCACTAAAAATCTCTCAGTAAAATCTCAACTTCCTCGCTGAGATTTTTCTCAGATTTCTTGAGTCAAGGGTTGGGCTGTCTCAGTGCTTTTCTCAAAGAAACAAAATGGCGACTTTTCGACGATACAATATACGCCGCCGCCGTAGTCGGTGCCAGTTTCACGTTGAGTCCACCAGCATGACACGGATGACAACTAACTTCGTAAGAGACGGTAATTTCTTAATTTCAAGGGAAGTAATCCAAGTAAAACTAAAATGGCCGATTGTTGCTAGGGACGCTGTTTACGCTTTGAAAACACATGCAGCAATTAATTTACCACAAGAACGACATTTTCAAACCTTTTTACTGTTTCTAAATTGTTTCTTTCTCGTCTTGAATGCTACACAACTTTGAAGACAAAATTTATTAAGTACGGTAGACGTTTTACTGTGCCTATGTTTCGTACCAAAAACGCTCGTACCGAGATATATTGACATGTGCAGTAACGTCCCTAGCTTAAGATCTTTAGCGCTCCCGGTTTATATACTGGATTTTAAAGCCGCAACTATGAAAAAAAAATATATATATATATTTAAAGCGGCATTTAGAGTTTTGGAAGCCAGGACTATAACGTCCCTAGAAGTCCTTATTCTTAATAATAATAATCCAATAATAGCGCACAACAAAATTGTGAAATTTCGTTTCACAACTTGGGGGTTATTATCAAGGGGTGATAAAAATGAGCAGTTAGTGATTGGCTCAAAGCCGGGACCCCTTGTTTACAGGGTGTGCGCACTATCAACTGAATTAACCAGCTGCTGAAACAATTTCCCCTTTGTGGTAATCAAGTCCTATACCATAATAAACTCCCCTGCTATATAAAAGTCGTCCTCTACTTTATAAAAAAGTCGCAGTCCAATGTTGTGCACCTAGTTAATTGAACAGATAGAGTAAAATGTGCAGTCAGTTTGCTGTAGGGCTCAATCTTGGCGACCCTCTCATACAGGACTAGTACTCTACCAACTAAGCTAACCTATTGCTTAAACAAAATCTCCACTTTGTAGTAATCAAGTCCTGTTGCCTCAAAGGCCTCAGTAGCTAAGTGGTAGATGGCCCACCACTTCAGTGGGATATTGTAGGTTCAGTCTCTAGCCATGTCAAGTGATAAAAGTTATTACATAATGGCATGATGTTACATATGGCTCTACACACCAGCTTGTTTATAAGTAATCACTCATTAATAAGCATTTGGAAATATTTTGTTCTGCATTTTGCAGTGCTGTTAACTATTAACATCTATACTTTAGATATTTCACATTTAGCAAGTGGCAAATAGCATGATGTAATTGAATAAGTAGAAAAACTGATGGACACAAAGACAATGAAAATATTTAAGTTCTAATAATCTATTAAAGTTAACAGAAATTTTTATAAGTTGACAACAGTTTATTCATTTATAAATAGATATGGCATTTCATAATTTGATCTAAAATATTGGTTGAACATTTAAAGTACAATGTTTTTCAAATCTTTCCAAAAATATCAGAAAATCTTAACTCTATGCTATTGATTAAATTTATATTACCAGTAACTTGTTAGATTTCAGTATGATTTACAACAATAATTTTAAGTAAAATTTTATATTTCACTGTCATTGTCTTCTCAGATAAATTTGATTTTTTAAAAAGAACTATGAAATGCCAAAGTGTACAGGTTTTCATTTCTTTTATAATTTTCATTTACTGTTCCAGTTCACTATGTTCCTTTGAAAATGTTTATAATTAACTTCTGTTCACATGTTAAAAGTTATGTTGTTGACTCAAGTTGATGGTGTTTCTCTTACTGATGAGTCCTGGAAACACTGTATGGGTCACAAAATTAAATTGGGACGAAACACACCTGACAACAGATGTTGATAAAAACAATCAGTTGCATTTATAACCAACTGAAGATAAAAATAAGAAAATGTTATAACTTAAATCCAAAAAACATTTTTAAAACTTTGCATGTATTTTTAAATTTATCTGATTTTCAGGTGTGTCTAAGGCTGTTTTCATTCAAATGACATAGTTTAATAATTAGTTTAATAGTTAAATGTGCTATTGCCTCCCTATTCCCATAAAGGAGTGCATTGTGATGAAACAATGTTAAAATACTCACTATTCCAATAATTAGTTAACCAATAATTATAGTAGATGGTTTTGTAGTCAACAAGTACTGCCACTCAGGGTCACTTAAAAGAGAAAACATTTGAAATGACTTAATTACATAAGAAATTATCAAAAATACAAGGTGGTTTTTAAAGTAAACAGCTTAAAGGCCTACACCATGTAAACTTCATACAAAAAAAAACTCCTTTAACTTTATGCAACAAACTTTCCAAAAATAGAATGTTTATCAGTTGGTTAGAAAAGTACTACATATACTTTCAATGATGCACATGACTTTATACTGCACAAGCCAAAAAGGGAGTTAATCAATAAAAACTGATTTAATATTTTCAGTAACATTTTCACCCATATGCCAGTCTTTGACACATAAATCCGTTAATAAAATTCGAAAACAAGAAATTAATGTGTCTTTATGTTTCTAACAAACAAGGTGGCAGCCACATTTAAATTTAATGTAAACAAAGATAATGCCTTCAACAATGTATATCTATCGGCTATATTGTTTTTTTTTAATAATTAAGCTTTTTCTTCTCTCATCTTGTGATGGAACCCTCTTCACAAAATGTAGTGAAAAAAGAAAAAACAATTTAAATGTTGAACACTACAGTTTCATAACCCCATTACTTTTCTTGAGTCCTAAGTTTTCCTAAGATCTTAATCTTTTCAGCTTTGAAGACACAATATGACTATTTTTGTTTCATAAATCAACTTTCTCAGAATCTTGATGAAAGTCTATACACACAAAATGTCCCCTGTGCACCTTTTCAGTAGTTTAGTGTCAGATTTCTTATATTCTTTAAATAAAATGTTTTTTTTACATAGGCCCCCATTTCCACAGCATATCTTGCAGCTTGTTCCTTTCACATGGCAGATATATTGTATTCAAGGAGATACATCAGGAGGAGGTACAACAATCTGAAAAGGAATTGTTTTTTTATGTGATATACAGTACACTATCACAAATTTTGTTTTTGTTAATATGCATTTATGGAGCAAAATTTCCTTTTTTTTTTGTTTTTTGTTTCAATATGATTCAATTTTGCCATAGTATTTCAGTCATGTAACAGTGTTCTGTTAACCTTTTAAGTGTTCCTGCATTCTTTACTAGAAATGCCTTGTGCTCACAGACAACTTCCCATTGTAAATGAGTAAGCAATGGTGGACAAATGACTTAGACATGTTCTTCTCTCAAACTGTTAAAGATATTGCATGCATAGCCAAAGGATCAAACTTACAACTTTTCTTGATTCATAGTCTAGTGTTTTATATTCTGAGCTAAGCATGCAAAATATCATAAGTGAAAGTTTCAAACAAAAACCAATACTTGGTCAAAATCAGACTGATCCATTTCAAATGTTTGTAAATGAATGCCTCCATTCAGGGTATCAATTTGGTTTCTGTATATTTTGCAAGCATGATTTTATTTATTGTTCTCCTTTATTTCCTTTTGAGTAAAATTAAAATCTAGCATGATTTGAATTATAATAAAGTTTGCAAATTTAGGAAACATTGAGTAACTAACTTAGTCAATACATACTATAGTCTATACTTGAAATCACAGGCCAGACACCAGCACATGTACTGCCTTCAGTTCCATCAGTGTTTTGAAACATTGGTGAATGGTCCTAGAACAACTCAGAATGGATTATCCACTGTCATTAGCATCTTTTGAATCAGCACACAGCTCAACCCTGATCTCTGTATAATAAGCTGAGGATCTTCATCAGCAGGCTGTGACCTGATATGAATTATATAAAACTGTTTGTCTAAAAATTGCTCTGTAACCAGGTTTAAATATATAGTTTATTCCATTTATAAGAAGGAATATGAATCTTTAAATTACACAAAGATTTTGATAATATAGAAAATCTTAAACAATAAGTTTGAGCCTTAGGTATACAAGATCAATGGTTATTGGGTACATAAGCTTATAATTATTAGCAAAATAATTTTGATATCTACAAGAATCTTAATAAAATTGTGTGTTGGTGTGTATTATATAAACCACATATAAAATATATAAAGATATAAAACTAAATAGCATACTTTGAAACATATGCATTGACAATAAACATTTAAAACCATTATCAAAATCTGTGACATTTCAGGGATGCCTTACAACTGAAACAGCTTTTTCTTTCATAATGATTTTCAAAACAACAACAACATATATTAGCATTTTATTGAGGAATTTTATATTCTGTCTCTATTTAGATCTACAATATACAGAAGTGTTCAGAAAAAGAAGTAAAAGCTTTAATATACATATATTATACTGATTGGAAATTCCCATCATAAATGCTGTTATACTGTCATACAGATTTTCAAACTTCTGTTTCAAAAATATATTTTGTTACCATGCTTATGTCAAAAATAGTTTTTATATGGTCCTGTCTCGAGTTATGATATATTACAAACCTAGCTGCAACATTTAATAGCAGGAATAAGCTAGGCCTATATATGACACCTGTAGTTTGCATCTCAAGTGAGACTAATGTTTATACTATTGTCTGACATAACATATTGGTTATTCAGGAAGTCTGGGGATGAAAGTGCTGCAAAAATGTAATTTAAAAAAATGGAACACATTTCAAACTGAAAGTGAAAGTAGAAATGAAAAGTAGAACTAGGATCATGTAAAGCCTTTGAGACCCCCTCATGTAAATTTTCATAAATGGAAATTATACCTGACAGAACAATAATATTCATAGCACATATACACAAGTAGCAGATACTTTCTATAAAGGTCACCTTGTTTGGTTATACTTTGTATTTTGTCTTAAACACATGTACCTCTAACTGAAGCTATATATGTCCACATTCTCCCTTGTAGAAATGTCAATCTTTTTTTTTTATAACACATTTTTTTCTCTAAATTTGTTTTTGTTGTGTGTCTAACATACTTATCTAGGTACTCTGGTTAATGAAATCTAATTAACTTATATATTTTTTGAAATATTGCATTTTTTTTCATTTTGACAGTTCTTCTGGTACTGATGATAAACCCGGACAGATGATAAAGTCGAACACCTTGGAAATATTCGATTGCAATCGGTTATTTATAAAATTGAACACACCATCTAATAGTTTCCACTTACAACACCAACTGGTGAAAACAAAAACAAAATTGGTAAATATTCTGTATAAATAAATGACTTACATAAATTTGTATAAAAAATGTATCCAAAATTACTGGGGAAGAGGGTGTTTTTGCACATGCTCACTGTCGAAACACGAAGGCCTGACATTTGTTAACTTTTCATTACTTGATCAGGAATGACTGTTGCAGCTTTTTGGGGAAAGTTTCAATATAATAATACCAAGAAAATTTTGTAAATGACAAAGGGTTCGAATTTATTATCAGTCAACGTTCATAAAGTCCCCTTTTTACATACCCCTTTCAGGCCCTCTCTTCGTGTAGTTTGCTTACTAAATATAAATTTGAATTATGTAAAGTTTTCAGCAAAGGTTAAGCTTTATTTTGATACCGACCATTGATTTCAATCTGCAGAAAAAAAAAAGTTACAGGTAAAAAACCTCATTTTCTGTTCGGGTTTATCATCAGTACCAGTACATACTTTCACTTTCATTTTGCATTTTCAAATAAATGTACATGGTTTGCAGCACTTTCAACTCACAGAGTACCTGGCGAAATACGTTAGACACAGAATTAATTTATAATCATGACAGAAATGACAAAATGCTTTTGAAAAAGAAGCTTGATATCTTCTACAAAATAGAATGGGAGTATTGTGAACAAATTGTGTTGTTCAAAGTTTGAAATGCCTACAGTAGAGAATGCATAGCTAATTATCACTGTTTATGTCCCTGCAATCATTGATATGAATACACTAAATGCAGTAATTAATATGTGAATCACAAAACAATGTATACTTATGTCTGCATATCTGATTCCCATAAACATATGCCCGATAACATAAAATTGTCACACGTAGTGTAACAACATATGGCTGTGTTTACCTAATCCCATATTTGGTAAAGAAAACACATGCAATATGACGTAGTACCCTCGACTGTGTGTTTGATTGGTTCAAAAGTGACAGGTTTGAAGCCGATTAATTATAATATTGAAAATACACTGCCATACCTTTGTACAAACATACAATTTGGATATATCCCGAAACTGTACATGTTGTTTATGAACATTTCTCAACGCTTCATTAGTCTCAATAAATGAATAAATCCACTGCCCCCAATAATGCACTCGTGTCCGTGGGAAAGTTCACGCGGCTCCTTGGATGTTTGGCCGCTTATGTCTTAAAAAATTACGGCTCAGCTGAGAAAAATCTCAAGACTTGAGAAAAAGTTTAGTGAAAGCCAACTTGAGAAATTTCTCAGCTGAGACAATTCTCAGAAAATTCTGAGAAAATCTTGAGCTGAGAATTTTCTCACTTTGAGAACGTTAGTGAAAGCGGGGCCTGAAATCGAAATACAATCTTCACTAAGTCCAACAAGACCATTGGAACAATTCTCTCGGCTCCCCCGGCCGGACCAGCTTAGTCTTGGTCTGCACCCTACTGCATATAACAAGTTAGGTAATTTTCTGATACCTGTCCTGAGCTCTGATTGTATCATATTGAATTGTAAGTAGCTTAGACATTTACCAACATATCCATATATGGTATAGGTAGGTACCCAGGATGTAGAGACTCGAACTCACCCCAAATCCAACGGCTATCCGAGGTACTCGTACATGGCATCAATCGATAGCCAGGCCTTTATCGAAAACCTTTCCGACGTGGTCAAAATAAGCAGATTTTCAAAGTTCGAACACTGCTTGGTGACCTTCTACAACCTGCCCTGACTCTTCGGGCTACACTAGGTACCTGAACTGGGTCTCAATCTTTAGCTAGGACCTATACCTACACGAGCATGTATAATATATGTACTATGTCATGGTCACAGGGGTTCAAACCGGGTCTAAAGGCGTACAGACATGATCAAATTTGACGTATTTCCTAAGTTTCAACACTACCCGGTGACCTTATAGGACCTGCCATGACCTTTATGGGTATGTCAAATACTCAAACTTGATATTATTCGATAACAAGGACCTATACCTATCTTATGATATAACATAGTAGTATATACCGGGTCACAGGACATCCAACCGGGTTGAAAACCGTCCAACATTGATAAAAATAATGCTGTTTTGACTCCAACATTCCTCCATAATTTTATTGTATGTCCTGACCTCAGATGGTATCCAGTATACCCATATTGGATTTTGAACGGTAGCTATGATCCATACAAGTCAGATCATATGTAGTAAGGATATATGTGATGACACAGAGGCTCGAACCAGGGTCTAAACTTGTTCAGTTAGGTCTAAAAACTGATGTTTCATCGTTTTTGCTGTAGCTGATTTCCATATTTCATCTCCTGTGACCTCTAGGGGTTATCCTTGCACCTTCAGCCTACCTTAAAATGTAGATATGTTATTTAGGTACAATATTAAGTACCATTTATGTGTAAAGGGGGCTGTTTGCCTTATCATCAGATGAAATATCAATCAAAATAGGCCCGTTTTATGAATATTTCCTTTACCGGATATCCATTTTTTCATTTCCTGTCACCCATGTGCGTCGTGAAGTTAGCAGCCTAGCAGTCTAGCGGCCTAGTAGCCTATACATTATCTTGTCCACTTATTAAGTCACTGGCGCATCAGAGATGTATAAAAAAATCTTCTGGATTTAGATCAGGCTGCACGACTGTTATCTATGTTTCAAATAATAATTATTTAGAACATGTATAGGTTAACTTTGTGAAACCAATTGATAATGGGCCGACCATTAGAACTTCTTGGAGTGTTGTTTCTTTTTTTGTTTTTTTTTTACATTTGATATTTTTCACTTAAATATACTAGATATATCTCCACTTTTTTTTCGATAATTAAAGGAAAAAATCATGAAATTTAAAAAAGGGTTTAAGTTATAATTTCTTTTTTCATTTTACTTTTTTGTCCTTTTTTATTAAATGAAGTGTTTACCTATTTTTAGGATGTTGTAAATTTCTGCAGGAGGGGTTTGGGGGGGGAGGGGGGGGGGGGGGGGGGGGGGGATGGGGTACAGGGCTAAATATTTGTGAATTCTAGATGATTTCAACACTGTAAATTTTTTGTGGTTCCCCCTGTTTTTTTTTTGCAAGTTTTTTTTAAATGTCGCCTATGGTTCCCCCCAGAAGACTTTCAAAGGTTGCTGGGAGGTAGTGAAAGACACTTCTTCCAAAATTTATTTAGGCAAATTGCTGTTTTAAATTTATTATATGCTCAAATAATTCTATTGGCTGCAAAATGGGGATTCTAGCAATCGAATTTGGGAAATACTCAAATTAAAATAAAATGTATAAGGTGGCCCGTTATTGTCGCCCCACTTTAATCTTTAAAAAATTTTTTTTAAATGGCTACTGTTCTGGAAAAACCCCAATTTTGTTAAGTTATTCGAGCACCGACAAAATAGGTCGTGCCCGAATAAGATTTCGCTTCGAAAAAAGATGTGTGCTCTCGAGATAAACGTTGGCGATCAAAATAAGATGTGCACCGAATCGTTTTGGGCCAGAGTAAGTGCCTTATCGACTTCGAGTTAGTTTTTTGAAAAAACAGGTCAGATGGTCTCTAGATCATCCCCTGATTTCCGCTGACGATTTACTACCCAAAAATGTTCTAGCAAGTATTAGCAAGGCCATACATTTTACAAAATGGGTTCAACATTTTTCCCCTAAAAATTTTTTTTTTTCTTTTAAATTTTTTTTGACAAGGTTTTTGAAAAAAAGTCTGCCCCATGTTTTTCCATATAAATTTTGTGCCAAAACGTCGAATATACAATTTGGCGGTCGAATGCCGTTCTCCCTCCTGTAGAGAAACTACTTCCTACCCGCAAAATGGCCCCTTGCTAATTCCGGCGAATTTTCTCAAATTCATCATGTGTAGAATACATTCACGTTACCGTAAATTTGGTTCTAGCGGTTTTGGGTACTCTTTCAGCTCGCGATAAACCTGGCTCCGTTTTGTTTCAAGTGGTTAAATTATGATGAAAAAAATGAAAAGTTCCCCGGGAAACGCTATAAAAATTTTTTGGGTTTACTCGTCACAGAACGAAATGGCAGAAAAAACCCACCATAAATATCTGTTGTTTTTGTTTATTGTTTTGTTTTAATCGTAATCGCAAAACGGGGCAATATACGTTAGATTAAAGGGGGAAAAGAAGAAAAATTTAAAGAACATTTTCGGGATGTGTGTCGGGAAATGTAGGAGGGGGGGCGGAGTTTGTTATTCTGGTTTGGGTTTGGGGGTTGGGGGTGTTTTGTACGGGGAGGTGGGAAAGACTAAGGCACAGAATAAAAAATTGGTCAGGAGGGGGGGTTTAAATTTGTTTTTGGGGTTACGTGCTTTGTTGCACTGTTAAAATCTTCGACAAATCACAACCCCCTATATCCGGTAAAAACTAACGGAACCTTTTAAAGGTTTTAATAAGGGGTTTTTTTTGCATTTTCCCTGTTCTTTTGACTTCATAAATGGAATCCCAGATGCTTTTGGGAAAGTTTTTTTTTAAAGAAATTCGAAAGGCGCCATCGAAAATGTCAATCATTTACCTGAAAACTTTGTAGGGGGGTTTTTTCAAAGTTCTGTTTTTTGTGTTCATTGTTTGGGGCATTCACGTAACTATCGCATGTTTTTCGTAAGATCCGGGGCTTTTTCCTATTTAGGGAAACATCAAAACCCATAAACCCTCGACATGATATTTCAATTGTTTTCTTTTGATTGCTTAGAACTGATAAGGTGCTTTGTTTTGCAATATCATTTTCTTGTTTAAAAAGCATTTGAAAAAAATTGTTAGAGAAAAGAAACACAATTAATATGTAACAAAAAATAGGTCACCCAAAAATCACCCCCAAACAACAACATTTTTAAATTTAAAAATAAAAAATATGAAACAACAAGCGAAATATGAAATGTTATTAAACAAAAAACCTTTTTTTTTAAACTGTAAACTCATGTTTTGACCTGTTTTAACCCGAAAAAGACACATATATATACTTCCAAATTCAAATTACTAACTTGTTCCAGAATTGAATAATTCCCGTCGTTTTTGTGTTTTTTCGATTCATAACCTCTATAAGGCAAGAATGTATCCTATCATTAGGAGAA
This sequence comes from Mercenaria mercenaria, assembly GCF_021730395.1. Classification (NCBI taxonomy): domain Eukaryota; kingdom Metazoa; phylum Mollusca; class Bivalvia; order Venerida; family Veneridae; genus Mercenaria; species Mercenaria mercenaria. Next base: position 63,956,330 of record NC_069377.1, on the reverse strand, counting down.
AAGTCAAGAAAAAAGGAGACAATTAAACTTTCATTTGCCCGCCCCTCCCTAGTAAAAAAAAAAGGGTTACACGGTTTTCTCAACTAAGTGTTACCAAATAAAAATGCTGTATTAAATCATCCCTCTTACTGTATTTTACAAAATCAAATTGAACCTATCCATGTATAAAAGAAATTGGAATTTCAAAATTTAAGCATTAGTATTTCAATTTTTATGAAAGAAAAATTTAAAACCGGAAAGCCCCCTCAGACATGTCATTTCGTGGGTTGTCTACAAAACCGAGGGCCATGTCTTTTAATTAAGCCTTTATGCCCATTTCATGTTCCGTGAAAAATTTTAACCACATATAAATGGGGACTCACTGCCCAAAAAGGTAATTATAATAGCTGCCTAATATTTTGGTTCTTTTAATTATCGTTAGGGTTTACTTTCAAATAACATGTGATAGTTTTTTGAAAGTTTTTTGAAATGAATAATTTTTTAAGAAAAAATCTAAAAAATAACACTAAATTATGATAGGGGTTGACTTTTCCTGTATTTACAAAATTTTTTAGTTTGGACATTCATGGTAACGCAGAACGACCGCTGTACCTTTTACTTTCCTCTATAAAATGCAGTTTGTGCATATATAAAATCATGTATTTCAATGATTAGGAAAATGACAACAGAACTAAAAGATATTATAGATGTTAGATATGTTATTTTCATTTTTACAAAATAAAGTCACTTTTACTTTTAACTCTCAGTTATTACATTGGGATCATTTAGTTGGAAAGGCTAAAGTGATGGAGAAAAAAAAACTAACACAAAGAAACAATGCTGGCCCTTAAATAAAAGTTACTTTTGTTTTGGGTTTAGAAACTTTTATAAACACATCTTCTTTTTTTTTTGAAATTTGGAAAATATTTAAAACCCCCAAAACTGCTATCTTTGTTTAAATTTATTACGCAAATTTAGAACAAGTGCTTTCAAACATATTGCAATTTAAAATACGAAAAAAGTTAATATTTTAATATAAATTACAGTCAAAAAGTTAAGAAAGTCCTTTTGAAAATGAGAGATTAGATCGGGGAAGGAGTAAAACCCAAAATTTACTGATTACATTACGTTAAAATTTCAGAAACAGTTTTAAGAATTTTAAATTATATAGTATGCCAACATTAATTGTGGGGATAGAAAAAATGTTTTTGTATCTATTTTGCCATAATTGCAAAATTCAGATAAAATGGATTCCTCTTTTAAGTAAAAGGGTATATCTAGATCCCGGGGAAGCTTTATATTTCAAGTTCATCTTTGAGTTTATCACTTGAAGAAAAAATTTTACATGTAATACAAATTTGTTCGTTTGAATTAATCACCAGAATAATAATATTGTATGTGTTTACAAATGGATGGCCCAACGCACGGGCGTACGGGGGCACCAACGCCCCGGGCAGAAACGAGCGCCCGGTTTCCGCCCAAAGGTAGATTGTTATATTTCGAGCCCAGGCTACTTTTAAAAACCGTTAAAAATATTGATTTAAAACTCGGCATATGAATAGGAGGCGATGAGATAAAGTGCAGACCATGAACATGATTGGTAGGTCAAAGTCAATGTCACAAACTTAGTTAAAATGGCAAGTTTCCCTTTTATTTTGTTTCCAAATCAAAACTTAAAAACTTTTAAAGGTTTTGTTTTTAACTTCGGATAAGATAGGAAATAAAAGACGAATTTGCGCTGTCACACCCACAACCCCTCCCCCCCATACAAACAAACAAAACACGTCCCCGCCCCCACTCAAAACCAAACTGTCACATTGCACCTCTCGATCAAAACCCCCAAAAAAGTAGGCCCTTTGTTTTTTGTGCCGGAGAAAATTTATATAGTCCAGTAGATACGAGGAAAAAACCGAACCTTGCATGGGGTATATCAGGTTTTATTGCATTCCCCTGTCTTTCTGTGAAATGATCTAAAAAAGCATTTACTGCCTAAAGCGATATAAAAAATGTAAGGAAAATATGGTTATTTCTTTAACTCTTTTTTTGATGTCAAATTTTTATGTAGTAATAAAAATGTTTTCGTAAAAATCAAATACCTTGAGTTTTTCGTTGTTCCTTTTAACATTTTCTCCTTTCAAAAAATGTCTTTTACGGAAAAACTACGTCTTTGCATGTAAAAAAAAATGGGAACTATTACGTTGTTTTCGTTTTGAAAAGTCTGACTTATTTCTGTTTTTTGACGTAAATTTCCCGGCTTTTTTAATGCTCTATAAAAAAAAGTGCTAAAAAAATATCTGTTTGAATTTATTTTTACTACTGTTTGTTGAGTGAGCATGCAAGAAAGATTCAATTAGGGGGTAGGTGAAGTTGAAATACCCGGCTCTTGGTAACTGTTAAACGGTAACTGGGCAAGGGCCCCTCGTTATGCCGAAAATTTTTCCCTCGACCCGGGATTTCCTCTGCACCTCTCCCGTGAAAGAATTTAATATAAAACAACGGCAATAAAATTGTTAAAAAAAATAAAATAAAGAAAAATGAATTTCTTTAAACTTTTTTAACGTAAAATTCTTGTTATCACTACCCCCCCCTTTTTCATACTAAATTTTTCCCCCGTTTTTTAGGTGTTTTAAAAGTCTGTTTTAAAAAGATTCTGAGGGGTCACGTTTCGGGAGACCTGGATTTTAAATTTTTGCGTAAAATTTTGGAACGGCACCGTTTTCTTTCTTAAAACCTCATTTCATTCATATTATCCGGATTTGTTTAAGAAAAATTAAAAATTGCAATTTTTAGCATCTTTCCAGCTAAAATATTCCGTTATTCAAATTTGAAAAAAAAAAAGATCCATACTGATAAAAACGGTGGAAGTTTCTCAAAGTGTTTAAAAAAGGCAAATGCTAGGGCGCTTGACCTTCGGGTTTAACAAGTTCAGCGATAGATTTTGACGTAAGTTAAAAAAAACATTAAACCCTTTTAGCCGCTTTGGGTCAAACGTTTTTAATTTATTTGTATGTTTTTATTTTTTATGTTTGTTTTGTTATTCAAAGCCCTTTTATTATATTTTAAAGTCATTTTGTTTTTCTATATTTTTGTTATTCTTATTGTATTTGATATTTTTTTCAAGTCGTGTCTTCATATTTTAAAAAAATTCCCTTGTTTTGTATATGTCGTTATCTTATTGTATGTTCTTTTTATTTTGCAAAGCATCATTGTTTTTCAATATTGACGTTTCATTTACAAAAGTTATTCCTTATTTTATTTATGTGATTGTATTTGTATGCGTCGCTTTCTATTTTTTATCACAGGAAAAAGCACATACAATAGTTTTCAAGCTTTTAAAACAAAAATGAAAATACAACAAAAATAAAGTCTTTTACAAAAGTAAATTTATGTTTTTTAAAGTTTGTGCTTTTTGGCACTAAATGCTTTGCTTCTTTTTTTAAATTTTTTTCCCGATTTTTCCAAATCAGTGTTTTCTTTAATTTATCTCTACCCTTCTTTTTACCAAATTTTTGTATTTGATTTTAAAATTTTTCCCCCCTTTCATAAATCTGAGAGTTAGGGTAAAAAAGGTGAAATTTACGACGTCTGGGGGAAAGCCAAACGTTTCGCATCGCACGTCGCGACATTACGTTTATAAAGCTGTTGGAAAGAGCGATGCAGGAGGGCGATACACCGGGAAATTTTTTTTTTATTTTCGGCTGGAAATCTTGGTGGTTAGCACTTATATGCTGTGTAGTGCAAGTTTTCTATATGAAAGGGTACTTTAAAATTTTGAAAAAGGGATTTCAAATTCCATATTTTTGAAAAAGCTGATGTGTAAAATTTTATTTATCATTCAGATATTTTATAACAATTTCTGAAATTTAAAATCACCATGAATTTAACGCATTGTCATAAAAAACATGAAAAAATTATGCATTTGTGTTTTGTTCTGTTTTTGTATTGAGGTATAATTATTTAAATGCATTTAATGTTTTTGTTTGAAATTTGGAACCCCTACCGGTATTCTTGCAAATTTGTTCTGAAATCTCAACGTAAAAAAAGCGGGTTTCCAGTTGTCCCTTTCCAAAAAAAAAAATTTTTTCGACCTGGTTGAATCTTTCTATACATCATTGAGTTTGTTTAGTGCGTAGTTTCAAAGAAAAATTTTAGAAAACAAATATTGGCGGGAGTCACCCCCAATTGTTACAACTTCACATGCAGAAATTTTATTTTTAAAATTATGCAACAAAAAACTTGAAACACTTAAAAAGATACATGGAAAAAAATTTTATGTATATTTTCGACTACGTAAGGGGCCTAAAACTGGTCGGGGGGGCTGTGGAGATCAAATTAAAAACATTTTATTATACCTTCCTTTTGTCTAAAAGATAAATCCCCTTTTCCCGGGGAAAAAAAATATTTTATATCAAAAAAAATTTTTTAAACCTTTTTGTACGGACCAAGCGAAAGTGATGTCAGTATGTACCGCGTGTATTACCCAGGGAGAATGTCATCCGAGGCGTATTATAATATTTAAAAGGGAATGTGATAACAAAACCGGGGGGTTTGATGATCTTGTCAAAATTTTGAGATATCCCCACACAAAATTTGGCTGACGGACAGCGGGGGGTGGGCTAGGGCAAACTAATTGCCCCCCCAAAACAACATGGGGGGGGGGGGGGTTCACAAAAAAAAAAACATTTCATATTTGTAACATTTCTATGCAAAAAAAATCAGTTTCCGAGTTGCACCCCTTAAATTTACTTAAACACATCTTTTTAAAATATGTCCTAACATTTATGCGAGAGATAAAAATTTCGGGTTTCATTTACCGGGATAGCCTAAATTTTTTCAAAAATAATATTGAAAATATCCCATTATTACGTGATAAAAACAAATTGAAAAGTAATTTTGTAAATACAAGATAAAGTATGTTTCAGAAATATTGATTTTTTAACGGTATGGTAAATTTATTTGCAACAGCTTCGCCGTTTTTTGTAATAAGACGTTTGGTAATTTAGAAAAAAGGGGAAAATGCGCAACGCCCCAAAGCCCTCCATATCGCCCCTTTGAGACTTTATCATTTTTTTTGAGCTTCGTAGCTCGCAAATAAAGTCGGGGGCAAGGACTTTATTCTTATTTTGCTGAAAAATGCCTTTTAAGTAATTGGTTTTTTTTTAACTTATACCAACAAGTGCTCCAATTTATACAAAAACGCATTCCGTAGAGTTCGATTTGGGACAAAACCTGCTAGATTTTTGGGTCAATTTATTAATCAAAAAGGGTCAGACTAAATTTCGTTAACAAACTCTGTGCAAACAAAGCCGCTATGGGCTAAAAATTTTTAAAGTGTATTTATTGATTTGTCAAAAAGATTTTTTTATGATTTTTTTGCAGAAAAAAGCAAAAAAAAAAGGGGGTAGGGAAAATTTATGACAAAACTGCAAAAACGAAGTCGGTGCCCCCTATTTTTGTTTCTCATTTTACATAAAATAAATTTTTTAAGATATTATTAGTTTTTGACGTTATTTTCGTAAAAATGTGCTTTTACCTTTTCAAAAATAATTGTGCATTTGGGGGAAAATCAATTTTGTGTTATTTACGTTTTATCAACGATAATTGTTTTAAATCCCCCTCATTACCCTTCTTCATCTTAATTGGGGTCTTTTTGGAGTATCCAAATTATTTTCAAAATCTTAGACATGCTTTCAATTTTCCAAATTTTATTTTTTTTATGTCGAGCAAAAAAATTTATCCCCGCTTTTAAAAGGACGGATCTTTTTTTGCCTGCCCAGTTTTTTGGGTACACAGGTTTCTTGGAGGCATTTTACGCGTTCATGTGTTTGCTGCGCTTTTTTACGACATTTCCTATTTTGTGTTTTGACGTTACATCATTGTATTATTTAAGAAAAAGAAATGATTTTTTCGGGGGTTCTGCGAAAAGAACACAGAATAGGGTCGGCAAAACCTGTTTAAATTTTTCCGATTTTTCTGCGTTCATTGTATGAACACCGGAAAAAATAGTTTCATTTCTTATTTTACATTATATTTCATTTCCATTTGTAGACAAATAATATTTAATTGACATATTTTGCGACATTTACCCTTAAAATCACTTCCCGGGCCTTCTGTTTCCCCGACGGAAAACCGCGGTCATCTAGGAAAGTTCTCCCTGACTATACGGGGGGATACAAACGAAAAAGCGACAAGGATATGAAACGCGATATACGATAACGGAAAAGGTGAAACGCGACGGCGAGGTGAAAACGCGATTTCCCATCTAGTATCGTATTATCGCGTTTCTATCGTGTTGTCGCGTTTTGTTTATCTTGTTTGGGGATTTCGCGTTTTCAACATCGTTACCCGTATCGCATTTTTAGATAAAATATTCAAAGGGGATGGGGCCCCAACGGAATTTCCTTTTTATTAAGTAAGCGTTCGCGTGGGTTTTTTGTAGATTTTCTAAGGGTTTAGAATTCAAATTTTTTGAGCGTAGGTTTGAAAGTTTTTTTCATTTTCCCTTTGAAATTAATACTGCAGTAAACTCGGGTATGGCGATTTTTGATGACGGTTGACAACGCTGTGCATAAACAGCCTTAGTCTGATTTTGTTTGTTTTTATATATCTCGACGTGCCCTGACTTCAAAAAGGTACAAAAAAAATGTTGGCTGCTAGGCCGCCAACTTACCCTGCTATGCCGCCGGGCTGCAGACCGCCAAATTACGTGCTAGGCGCTTGGCGCTAGACCCCCAAATTCACGGCTAGGCAGCTGGTGCTAAACTGCTAAAATTTTTCCTGGACCTCTTTTGGTTTTTTTTTTATTTTGTAGCTACGACATTTATTACTTTATTGTAATTTTATGATTGTCTGCAGCATGGATTTAAAAAAAATAAAACCGCCAGAATTTTATTTTTCCCATTGATTTTTTTTTATTCTCAGGGCAAAGGTCACTTCGTTAAGGGGCCCAAATTTTTCATCACTCATTTGTTTTTAAAATTTTTGCCTGCACCCCTAAAAATTTTTTTTTATTACCCAAAAATTTATTTTTTTTGCTTTTTTTTAAAGGGGTTTTTTTAATACCCACCCAAAAAACTTACCATCCCCCCACCTAGAATATTAGTTTTTGGGGAAGATATTTTATTTTTTTAAGGGGTTCGTCGTGAAATAGATTAAAATGTTTTTTTGGAAAAAAAAAAAAAAAAACAAAAAAATCGGGGGACAAAAAAATTTTTTTTTTCGACAAAATTTAACAAGGGCACTAATATAAAAAAAATTTTCCCGATTTTTTTTCAGGAAATCAATTTAATCCATTGATGAGACCTTTTAAAGTCTTGGGTGGCCATTTGTCAGGGGGGGGTAGACAGGAGGTCGGTTTTTTTTGATGACACGAGGGTTGATTTTGACCGCTGTTCGAGACTCTTAATCCCCGGGTTCTACCATCTTATTGAATATGTTGGGAGTATCTAAGCTTTTCATTTAAACTCTTACAAGTCCATATAATGCCCCGAGTCAGGAAGGGACTAAAAGACCAAATTGTTTATGCGGTAGGGTGCTGGCAAAGCATGATCAACAATTTTGGTAAAAATTTGTCGTCTTATCGGTAAAATTTCCCCCTTGAAAACACCTGGCGGATATCGTTTTTTTGGTTGTTTTTTCCATAGAAACAAAGAAGGAAAAAAAAAAATTTAACAATATTTTTTTAATTGAAAGGAAACCCCCCCCACAATATTTATTATCCTATTGAATGTTCGTCATTCTTTTCTCTTTACAAAGATACAAAAATTATTTATCTAAAATGAAAAATTAATGCTTCCCTTGGCGATTAAAAAACATCACTATCAGTCTTGTTTACGGCATATAGTTACTGAATAAAATAAGCAAAAACCTGTGATACCTATGTTATTCTTTTCCCTGTAGCCATTTTATTCATATTTTGAGAATATTTATTATCCTATTGAAGTATTCTACAGACAATAAACTTTTTATAAATGTTTTTATTTTAAAATTATTTTAATGTCTTCTTGCTTCCCTAGACGTTTAAAAGTTGGTGATTTTTGTATTATTTCTTTATTTGCCGTGTCCGTGGTATTTCCGGACGCGTGCGGAAACGCACGAACTCGCACGAAGTTTAGCTGCCGATGATACAGAAAATATGATTGTTACAACATAGTATTAAGTGATAATAACAGTGCGTAATTCGCAATTTACTTTATTACACAATGACTAGCTCGGGGGCAAATAGGTCACACTTCCAATTAACAGGCTCTGGTGTCATAAAAAGATACCTTTTACATTGTCAAGTATGTTTGCTAGTTTGTTTTTTTCTGTTCATTTTTCATCAGTGTGTGACAGTATGTTTTTCAAATGTTCATTACATAGCAAAATTAATTTTGACAAGTTAAATATGGTTAATAATAATAATAAAAAAAGCATTTCACATCTATTTATAATAACTGAAAATGAAATTGTCAAGTTTGTAAGCACTTTTAAAATATATATATATATTTTTTTTCCTGCTTTCTATTTTTAAAGACAATAGTAGTTTCATGTACATGTATGTTATGCTCGCCTAATATACATGATTTTGTGTATTCATATTTGTTTTTATGTGTCAGTTTCTTTCATGTAAAATATAAAGAAGATAATATAGTGTTGATCATATTTTCATATACTATGCCAAAGAAGTATAAACACTTTTTTTTATAGCTCTTTGACTATGCAAAATAAAAGAATAAATAACGTAGTGTCTTCTTTTTTTTCCGTTCCGTATTTTACATTATTGAAAAACAGAATTAAACCAAGTTGATGACTATATTTGCTGTTGTCGTTTTACCCGTACTTAAAATTGGTTTAAAATAAATCACCCGTCTCACTACGTTTTTACAGGAGATCTCTAATCTATAATCCTTGTGTTTTTTTTTTTTATGATCGGCACCTCCCGTGATACGATAAGCGGAGATAGCCGAACCATAACGATCTGAACACTCGCTAAAAATATCCGATAGTGATCGATATTTAGCTAGACGGTCGAAGGGAGACAACAAGGTATAGCGTTGATCTCAATAAACAAGGAAAGATAATAGAATCGATTTTTGCCCAATTCTTCAGTATGGACTAAGCTGGTCCAACCGGGGAGCCGTGAGAATTGTTCCAATGGTGTCGTTGGACTCAGTGAAGATAGTGCCTGCCTTGACTGCTCTAAAAAGTTCATATTTTGAGAATATTACCGAACTTTAACCTATGACCTTGACCCCTAGCAGACCGGATTTGAACCAAACTTGGCCTGTTTTCTCTAGGTACTGGCTTGCCCTTTGCATTAAGGTATCATTTATTTATTAAAATAGGACATCAGGTTATGAAGATATGACTCCTCTGACAAGGCCAATCCCTATATTTAATATATGAAGAAGTATGCATATTTTCACGAAAAATGGTACATGTTTAGACTGTCCCACGAGGAAACCGTAGTTTGTCAAAACATACAAATTACATGTCTGTTTAGACAATATTTACATTTAATTTATAGAAGTTATTTCATAAAAATATCTCGTGTTTGGACATTTTAGAATTATTTGAAGTTAACACTTACCCTGCTAAATTTCTATAATGAACTTATCCATCCTTCAATTTGGACAGTACCATTAACTGTTACAAAGGGTGCTATCCAAAAAGATACTTACTGAATGGCGAACAGTGCAGATCATGATCAAACTGCACGGATATGCAGGCTGATTATGATCTTCACTGATCGTAAAGGCAGAATCAATCTTGTCCAGCAGGTTAAAGGTTATTGAAAAACACGGACTTTTTCCGCACGGAAAAGTACGGAAATACAGCTGATATCCTAAATTACGTACAGACGAAGGAACAGATAATATTGTCTTTTTGACACAGACTTTCAGATAGTGTCATTTTCTATAAAAAAAGTTTTATTTGCAGTTATTTACCCCAAACAAATATTTCATAAGCACTTTTTCCTTATTGTACGGCTAATATTTTAAGCAAAAATTGCAAAGTTCAGCAAATTTTTCCGATGGCGTGTAGAAAATTGTTTTCATACTCGTTTTTAGTCAATATTTCGTCGGCATTCAATGGGACACTAACCGTATTCCGTAGTTTCCCTTTGTCAACGGTGTAGCAGAAAATTTCACCAACGGTGCTGTAGTAAGAAATAATCCCTATCACCGGGCGACAAAGCGACAATGCGACAATGCGAGATTTTACTAATTCTCGCAACTATGTATATTGGATTTCAATTTCACGATGCGAGGTTTAAAAAAGACAAGCGACAATTAAGACGATAATTGTCGCCCTCTTAACCTCGCGAGGATTGTTAAATGTCGCATGTAAGTATGTTTTCGGACAAGGCGACAACGCGATAATTATCGCGTTGTCGCGTGTTGGCGAGGCGACAATTTAAGTGGCACGAACAGGATTCCGTAAACTTCAGATCTCAGTTTTGCCCATTGTTTTCTCGTTTAGGGCAAACCCATTATTTTAACTGGGGACCATAAGCCGCTTTTCATGGAATTACACACTAGTGTAGCATTGAAGGTTCCCAGGGGCCTCCGTGGCCGAGTGGTTAAGGTCGCTGACTTCAAATCACTTGCCCCTCATTGATGTGAGTTCGAGCCTCACTTGGGGCGTTGAACTCTACATGTGAGGAAGCCATCAAGCTGGCTTACGGAAGGTCGGTGGTTCTACCAAGGTGCCCGCTTGTGATGAAATAATGCACGGAGGGGCACCTGGGGTCTTCCTCCACCATTAAAGCTGGAAAATCGCCATATGACCTATCATGTGTCGGTGCGACGTTAAATCCAAAAAAAAAAAAAAAATAAAAAAAATTGAAAGTTCCATGTGCACCGCCGTATGAACACATCTGCGACTGTCTCTAAATTATTTTTTTGTACTTTTAGCATGTGTAAATGTTGAGGTCTGCTCAACCCGGGGCTAGAGGGCGTGGACGGTAGCATGCATTTCCATTACCGTCCATGGACAGGCTCAATCAAACAGAGCCTGCAACATTTCATGTTTGTTGTGTCGAGCGACCTGTGGAGTTTCTACTTCTTCTATTTTACTCTCCACTCTACACACTATAATTTGAGAGTTTCTAAGCAAGCAGCCGTGTTTAAAATATAATTGCTTCTGATGGGGGTGAACGTATCAAAGGGAACAACTTGTATAAACTGATTTTATTACAATCATAAGGAGAACTTTGCAAACATAAATGAAAGTGGTTATGTATTTATTACAGAGCTGGGATGAAGGACTGGCTAAGATAGCACAGGGTTGGGCCAGCAATTGCGTCTATGCACATGACAAGAACTACAATAGAAATGATCTCGGTTTGTTAATCTAAGGCTATTTATTTGTGTTTAAGGCAATTTATGAATTCTGACCTTTTTACTTTTCTTAAAAATGTCTTTAGAATGAGTTTTAACGAACGCATTCCAATCTAGCCCTTTTATGTTGACAAAAGTCGTGCCGGAGAAGCGTTCGTTAATTTGAATGGTATTTCAAATTACGTTTTATTTAGTTACTTTCTTTACTTCGGAAATCTGATTTGCGAGCGACATGGTTTTAGTGATTATGATGTTTCCTCCTTTGAAAATCCCTCATTTAAGGTAAATTCTCGTGTCCTTAAGGTCGATTTACTGTGGGGCAGAATTTGGCACAGGGTCAGACATCCTGGACAGAAGCTGTTAAAGACTGGGCAAGCGAAAAACAATTCTATGACTATGATTCCAACAGCAGTCCTTCCGGGGAACCAGTGGGCCATTTTACACAGGTAAAAACTTACAGATCATTTTACACATGTGAAAATTTACAGGTCATTTTACACGGGTAAAAACTTAAAGGTCATTTTACAAAATGTGCAGGTCATTTTACACTTGTAAAAACGTTCAGGGCCCTGTTGTTCGAAACTTTAACCGGCTGTTAAAGTAACCGCCTGTTAAATTTTAATTCAAAATTCTAGACTTGGTGGGAAACAATAGTATGGTATTTTGATTTTATTGTAAAGATTTTTCAGTGTTCAAAATTCTTACCTTTTACATTTGTTTTTCAAAGTCTTTTGAAATGCCGAAAAATAACCCTAAAAGCTAATCAACCGTTAGCTTAATCGCCTGTTAAAGTTTCCAACAACTGGGCCCTGGTCATTGAACGTAAAAAACGTACAGATAAAAACTTACAGGTACAAAATGCTAACACAATAACTATTGAAGTTTGTATACAAAATGTTGACAGGTTGACTGGCACAAACTATAAGGTCGTAATAAACAGGTACGTACAGAACTCCAAAAGTCGCTATATACAGGTACAAAATGCTAGTTACTACTACCTACAGATATTCGGTCACGATACATGGTTACAGCCTAACAGTTCATAATATGTTGACATAAAATGCTAAAATGGATTATACACAGATACAGAACGCTAACATAAAATGCTAACAGGCTATTATTTACAAAACAAAAAGACGGTACAAACAGGAACAATATAGGAATTAAGGTAATGATAGCATTTTACAGAAACTATGAAAACAGATAATGTTTGTGACGTATCTATAGACCGATGCACTTTTCGTTTGTCGTTAAACAAGAGCAAGAAACTGTCGGAGCTTCGCATTTTTCTGCAATTCTAACTTAATTATTCTAGATGGTTTGGGCAACAAGTGTGAGGGTCGGTTGCGGGTTCGCTCTGTGTGGTAAGAAACGAATTTACGTCTGCAACTATGGTCCAGCGTAAGTTAAACAGTTGTGTTTTCTCGTAAGAAAGGTTGTAGTTCCATACTTGTACGGGTACGCGTACATATTGTATTATATTACTTTCTTTATTCTGATAAGTGCCTGAGGTGTCAAAATTGAGAACATAACACTTATTTCGCAATGAAGTTGTTCAAGTACAATATATACTTTTAATATATAAGTCTTAAACGTGTAGATTTCAGGGCAGCGATCAACTCCGACAACTACACTTGTCGGATAAATTTCATCATTATGTATAGAGATTGTACACGTACAACAAGGAGGTCGCAACCTTTGTAAATTTAAGTTGAAATTCAGTTCTTTAACATGGTTTATTTACACACTGTTTAACCTTCATATGTATATATGCAAATTCTAGGTTAAATATAGAAGCAATGGTCCATTTAAGCACAGGTTTGAATGTATATTATGTTGTATATTTTACAGGGGAAATATGAAAGGTGAAAGTCCGTATACCTCTGGAAAATCCTGTGGTGCCTGTTCGAGCACGTGCAACAACAAACTGTGTGGTATGTGTTTTTACGTGCAGCTGTTAAATTCATTTTGAATTAATTTGTATATTAACAATTTGATAACAAAGTTCGAGATTAATAAACTAGATGTTAACTATAATGCTTCCATTGTTGCTTCCAGACTGTAAAGATGCCCTGTGTAAGAATGGGGGAAAGATGGACCCAAATACATGCACGTGCGCATGTAAACCTAAGTTCTACAAGGGAGCCGATTGTTCACGTAAGTCAGGCAATTACAGCTTGAATTATATATATATATAAACGTAACTTATACAATGTTCAGACAAAAGTGTACACGCAATTATAGCCTGTCCTAAGTTTTCATTTAGTTTTATTGGAATATAGAGAGGACCCAATGTCAAAATTACAGCATGAATTACAGTGTGACGCTTGGTTTTGTATGGACTTAGTACAAGAAATTAGTAGTACCAGTAATTGACACGAGATGTAACCAAGTATAGGTAAAATTGACTTGAAACTGTCAAGAAAGACTTTCTGTACGTTTTTTCATCATAATTGATGTATTTCATAAATTGTAAAAGTCTTGCGCATTGTCCATTGTCTTCCTGTTTGTAGAATATAACTAGATGTACAATTTGAATAATGCAATTTTAGTGTTTTGATAAAATACCGAATTTGTCATAAAAAGGATCTTCTGAAACCAAAATGGCATCTACATTTGACGGTCCAATTTTTTACGCATTTAAATAATTGTATGTATGTGTCTGGTTTCAGTGAATTGTGACGGTGGAATGCCAGAGCCTTCACACTGTGCAGGATGGAAGGTCCACTGTAAAACGGTATCAAATGTGCCACAGGACTGTCCAAAAACATGTGGATGGTGCGGAGGTAAGGCAGCGAACACTGTAATTTATGTAACAGATAAACTAAGTGACACTCTTGCAACTTTCTTTCAAGCTGAATTTACTGCATTGTACAATGTTTTTTTTTCTGGTGAAATTGCAATTACTTTTAAATATAACCTAATTCATGAGTGACTCAGATGTTGCATATAATTTCTGTTTTACGAATGATAATTTAATAGATAAACCGTAGAAAGAGATATTTATAAAGGTTTCAGATGATGCTCGGCTATGATTACCGTGAAAATACCATATTCAACTTTCAAAAATGGCTGTTCAATTCAAGTTCTTGCTTTTTCAGCTGCCGAAAATGCGTGATTATGAAAACGTCACTCCTGAGTGCATGAAGTTTTTGAGACAATATACGGAAGCGAAATTTTTATTTTTCTGTATCTTTGCTCAAGTTCAGAACACTTTTCTATGACAGTTGCTGCGTGCGTGTTATAAGTTACGCATAGTTTCTTTCAGAACATAATGCACTCTAACAGTAATAAAATGTTTTTCTCCAAACATTATCAGTACAGTTAGGCTGGAGAGATAATGCTATTTTGTACCCACCTTCATTATCGTTGGTTATTGAATGTAAAACAAAGAAACCAATAAATCTAAGCGTTGTCTTTTAAAATGTGTTTACCGTTTTCATTGATACATTTTTATTCATATTAGGTAGGGGCTTAGTAAGCTGAAATGAATAAAGTTACATTTGTCAATTTGAACCTTCATCACTAGATAACTGATCTATATGATATTCAAAAACACAATCAACACTTTATAACCATTAGATAATAACTGAGATCAATAAAAATGTTATTTTCTAGTATCTTAAGCATATATACAGTACGGTTGCAAAGTGGTAAAGGCGTTGGACTGAAGTTCCAATTGACAAATGTCGGCCTGGATTCGTAACCCAACCAGTAATATATTTTATAGTAATATTTTAAGTTTTTATCTTGTCATTTTCGAGTTGTTATTTACTTCTTCAGGTATTGTCCATTAGAATCTTACTTTTCTTTATTTTTACCAAGAAGTCAAATAATGTTTTAGCGCATACTAACAAAGAGCGTTGTTTAGTCATTAGTGGTAAAAGTGTTTATTATTCATGTATAAAGCATCATTTATTTGCACGACATATTGATAGGATAGTGTAGTATGGTCGCAACGCGATTTTTCTGAACTTTACAGGACAAGCAAGAAAACAATAATAAAATGAACAAATGCAACACCTGAAAAACAAGTACATTTGTATACTTTAACTTTTTATTTTTGAACAAAATCAGAACAAGAATATTCAAGATAAAATTGTAAAAAAAAACCAATAAAGATATATTTGAAGATTTGTGAGTTACAACCATGATACGCTGAAAAGTGACCATCTTCTTGTTGACTCAGCGCAACAGGGTTGTAATTTAAAAAAAAATCAGAAACAGAGTTTAATATACTTGATTAAACGGCTGTTTGTTAAAAGAACTATCCATATATTATTAACAAATGCATTTTTCAGTTATATTTAACTAACATATAACATTTGCAATGTATATTTCATTAACAAACCGAAACAATCGCTAGTGGCAAGGTTACTATTTTCACAAATATTAATAACTATTCCCGAATTAGAAATAATTTTTATGGGAAGTTATTAGAACAATTTCATTATACAAAGTACATCTTAGAATTCATCTTAGTTGCATATGAAAATCTCTCTTTAAAGCAAGTTCACTAAATAATGCATTCTGAAACATCTCTATGACACAAACTCATAAATCCATAATCCAACTTCTAACCATCAAAGAAATAATTCATAAAATACTCTAGGCTATGGACAGGGCTTCATGTAAAATTAATATGGAATATAACACAGCTATGTTAGCATGGTCCATCTGCCCATTCATAGTTATGTGTCACATATTATTTGTTATATTATTTGGGATAAAAATCAAATACTATATGCAAATACGAATACAGCAAAGTAATTTCTATGAAAACACTGTCTAACGGTGACTAAAATACCTTCAATGCAATGTAAATCATAATCATAGCCATGTACAAATTGACTTGATGGCGCCACTCTAAGTACAGAGTAAAGTACGTATTTCATCAGATAAGTAACGTCAACATTTTGTGGGCATGCTTTCACTACTTTCCTACATACACCAGCTTATGGCAGTTATACATGAAAATCTAAGCTTGAGGCTTTTTGCAGGGTGCCATGAGATTTAATTTATTCACGAGGAAGCAGGAGATAGAAAGCATGATGCATACTAGGGATGATGTTTTTTCCTGCAAAACTCAACCAAATCAAAATACTTTGGGCTACCAATTTTGATCATAGCATTACGCAATTGAGGCGGGATTTCTCTTAGACGGAGACGATGAAATTTATTTTGTTTGTTTGTTGGGTTTAAGGTCGCACCGACACAATTATAGGTCATATGACGACTTTCCAGCTTTGATATTGGAGGAAGACCCCAGGTGCCCCTCCGTGCATTATTTCATCACGAGCGGACACCTGGGTAGAACCACCGACCTTCTGTAAGCCAGCTGGATGGCTTCCTCACATGAAGAAATCAGCGCCCGAGTGTGACTCGAACCTATATCGGTGAGGGGCAAGTGATTTGAAGTCAGTGACCTCAACCACTCGGCCACGGAAGCATAAATCAAGAAAGTGAGACACATCAGAATAATCCATTTTGAATTCTAGTTGATTCGGATTAGAAGAAGTAATCCGCAGTACTTTCAAGGAGTTCCATTACAGTTTCTCATTTTCAGAATTGACCTCAAAATTCTTAATATTTGTGGACATTTGTCTGAAATCAAAAGAATGTTGCATGGACATCTCCTTAACTATATAGGGCTGCTTAATTCTTGATGTTCTGATAACAGCAGACCATTGTTGGGTAGAATACACCGATATCTTGCAGCCTCAACTGTTGTATGTATTGAGTCGCCATTGTTTTGTGTATGGCCCTTTTCTAAATACTTATGAGTAACTGAAGTTAAGCCAAGTTTATGCAGGCAGAACCTGGTTACATAGAACTTATTTTGTGCTAAACAGTTATCCGAATTACAAATGAATTCTTTCTTACCCTTTCTACTCATATCACTAATAAATGAAAATACAAAAGATGCTATTTCACACCCACTTCTGCATGCTATGGCCTCATGCCACAGGTAACAGAAACCATCTTTTGTGCCCATATCGTAAATTGTGAAATTGAATGTACTCAACCTACGCTTGTAGTACATACAGGACCGAAAACTGTTTCGAGTCAGAATACTTTCTTCAAATCAAAAACACTACTGCAAGATTTGGTTCATTATAATTCCTTGCTCTTTGTTTGTCCAAAATTTTATTTGTTTGTTTTCTAGATGCCTTGTATAATCATCCCTAAGTGTGTCTTTTTCTTGGTCTGTAGAAGTTTGAAAGATGCTGCAAACATCGCACTGGTCCTTTAAAGGTTTATGGAAGGGCAGAATGAAATTTGAGTTAAAGTATTCCCTATAGTACGACAGCTTTACTGAGTTTCACCATTAGCTGCACACATTTGTTTGTACATATCATACATTTTAACTACACTAAGATCTGAAGGCAAATATTTTTTGTTGAATCTTTCCTAAAATAGTGACTCTCAACACTTTTGAAAGAAATCAATATGGTACGTCCCTTAGTTACCTTTTGTTTTTGGCTGTCAGTAATTTTATTTGGACGGTATTTATGTTTCCCTCTATCATCCACAGCTACCCAAACAACTTCCGACTTACTGTGGACAGTCCTCAACATCTTATCAGAAATAGCTGATGTATGCAAGAAGTATGTTTTACATGGTGGGGTAAGAGTGAGGTTGGGTGCGCACCATAAACCGGTTTAAGCTCCCCAGTGGTGTTTTTTTGCCACTGACCGTTCCAAGGCGGTGCCCCACTGTGTTTCTTTGTTTGTTCATTTTGTCCTCGTGTGTTGGCTTTGTGTGTGTGTGCGTGTATGTGTGTGTGTGTTTGTGGTGTGCACGTCTGCGTGCTGTGGGTTTCATTTTGGGGAGGCTGCGTTTTTGGTACGTGACTTTCCCTGTTTGATATTTGTCTTTGTTTTTTTTAAAAACCTTTGCTGTTCCACCATCCGGTCTTAGCAAGAAGTATGAAATAGAAAAATGCCCTCTGCTTGCAGATTTTGTTTTGGTTGTCTTTTGTTTCCTTACAGTATGAAATAGCTTTGTCGTTCAATACAGCCAACTTGCCTATACTTACCATGTCTGTCCATGTAACTTTTGTCTTCATTTCTACATTTCTTACTTACATTTCTTTTCCAGCCATTTTGATTTCGTTGCCTTTTCCTGCTTCTTTGTTTTCAGCAATATTTCCATCACTAGAAGGTTCTAGATCTTTTGTGACATTACTGAAAGAAGGTTCAATGTTTGAAACTTTGAACACTTGTTTATCGCCATGATCTCCATTTGTAGGCAAGAGTACATAACTCTGTCAACTATTTTGGCTGAATTATGGCCCTTTATGACTTGGAAATCAGTTACTTTTTTCATACCAGTCCATATTTTGCATATATGCAAGACTATATAACTAGGACAAGGCATTTATATTTATTGGCAGCAAGATAAACGGAAATGCTTTCTTTCGCCTTTGTGCTCTTCTGCTGTTTATCATATTCTTAAGATCATTTTGGGCAGTACTTTCTGTTGCTGTGTCGCTTGAATCAGCAGCATCGCGTGCACGGTCTAAGGTTGGTATCAGCTGATCAGATACCAAAGTGCATTCCGAAGCCTTCCGGAAAGTAGCATAATGCAATTGTTCGGACATTCCTACCAAAACTCCCATCCATTGGCACAATTGCCGGCTAGTCTAATCCACGGCTCGAAAGTATTAGACACTTTAGATTATATTCCCGCATAAGGACGATCAGCGTTAAGTTGTCTCCGTATGTCCCTTCCTAGGACATACTGTCAAGGTATGTACATAAAATCTGTTATCCCTTAAGTGCTAAACTGTTTCTTCACGTAATGTAGACATGTCTCTGTGTATGCCAATATTACTCAACTGATGTGCCAGAGCAGCAAAATGAGTTGCCATCTGGATCAGTGTCTTGTGCAATTGTAACACCTTCGCCAAAATCCGATTCACCTAGCATTTCAAGATTGTCCGCATGGGTTAACCTTATAAAAGACAAAAGGTAAGGGTAGATTTCCCGGAAGCACAGAGCACCAGAAACACAGCCATAGATACATGCATCTCAATGTAGGCCCACAACAAAAAGAAGCTTTAACGGAAAAATACTGTAGACGGGTTGCTACATTATAAATATATGCAAATTACTGAAAAATGGGGGCAGGGGGTAAGGGTTAGATAAAAAGATCGGGTGTTGGGAAGCCACGTTCCTTAAACACAGTATTGCTACAACATTGCACACATACACATACGCACACGCACAGACACACACATACAACTAACATACACAGATAAACAGACAAGTAAGAAAAAACAATACTGTGGTGCACCGCCCATGACAAACACGCACAGATACACACATAAGCAGGAAAAATCAACAGCCAGGCATCACCTTAGGACGGTCGGGTGGGCACGATAACTTACTCATGGTAAAAGGAGAGGCAGCAAATAGAAGGAAGCGTAAATGCAAGTGAAAGTGATGGGATGGGGCGATTGGGGTAATAGTGGTAGTGAGGAGAAAGAGGAAAGAAACGCTAACAACAAACAAGACAACATGCACAACACAAACTACAAGACGGACAGAAAACAAATTGAAAATAGGGGCACCGCCCCTTGGAACTGTCAGTAACAAACCTATTTCTATGTTGTTGTGTTTTACTGACATTTTTAGATTTAATGTTCGCTGGTATGTTCAAGGCACTCTTCTGCCTTTGTTTTTCTTTCTCTAAGACTGGTCATATTTTTGACTCCAACCCACCTCCTAACTTGTTCAGGTTTGTTTGGTAGTTTAAATGCAACCAGATATCTACCACTACTTTTTGCTTCTAGTACTTTTCCTTTGAGGACATATCATCTGGTTTGAAAATGGATAACGAAGCAGAACTCTCTCGCCGACTTCATATTTGCTTGGTGGCTTTGCATTTCTTATCTGTCTTCTATAAAATATTCTATTTGTATGTCGATCCCTCGAAATTGACACTCTAACCCTTCATATTGATCATGTCGATTTGCCTTCTTTTTCCAGGTTCATCTTCTGTTTTTGTCTTTGGCTTTAGCTTGTTCCTGAACCTAGGATGGTAATACTTGCGATTGTGAAGAATTTCAATGATAGCCTTTTTAGTGAACCATGTGTAACTTTCTCTGAGTTTATTGTAAAGTACCTTAGGTCCTTGATTATTCTTGAATGTATTCTCAGCAACATTAGGAAGGTCCTCCTCAACTATAACTTTTTCCCCATGCCAGAATAGGTCACATCGATCGTCTAGACAAAAGTCTTAAAGTTGTCTTACCAGAGTCAGACATAGAACGTGTTCCAAAGTCCTCTCCTTTACTGGCACAGTAAACGTTCCGTTCAACTTTGCAAAAGTTATGTCGCGTTTTGCCTTTGACAAACATGCTAGTTGCTTCCTTTTTCTACCAGACATCTGTAATTGTGTTATATAACATAATATAACATTGCTTAAACTCAACAACAATTTCAAAATGATTCATTCATAAAGTATTCAAAATTACATCGTCCCTAGTAGCCTTGTTTTGGGTATGACCCGAAACATTTTATGGCATTGGTTTATTGCACATCAAATGCGGGTTTCAACCTTTCTGTGCTGTCTGCGCTTCCATTATCCTTTGGGTTCACTGTGTCTTACAGACAATCCATTCAAATTTTGAATGCCCAGTGTCGGATGTCGTATGTTGAACAGACTTGTAAAAGTGTGAAGATTTTATTTCTTTACTAGTCTCACTGAATGGAGTTGTGTAAAAAACAAAGAAAAATATCAAACAGGGAATGCCACGCACCAAAAACGCAGCCTCCCCAAAACGAAACCCCCAGCACGCAGACGCGCGCACCACACACACATACACACACACACGCACACACACACACCCAAAGCCAACACATAAGGACAAAACGAACAACACACACGCGCACAAAGCCAACACATAAGACGAAACAAACCTTTGTGTAGGTCGTCACATTACTTTTGCATCATTGTTAAATGTCACGGCCTCAACCTGGCTATCTCGAAGCACGAGACTGAGCTAGGTTTTAGAGAACAAAATCAATATACTCGTTTTCTTTTTTCACACTTCAATAACGGTTACATAAAATTAACAAATAGGCTACTGTAAGAGACGAAACAAAATCACACAACATATAGCATTAACATTTTGTATACAAATGTCCTGCATTAATTCGTTATGATGTAAAACAGAGAAATTTTGATTGTTGTTGCAGAATAGTACGAAAATATTGTTCAGTTCATAAGTTAAGTTTGTGTCGTCTGCCTTGCAATCATTTGTACAAAACATGAAATGTTTAGCAAATTATTTTATAGGCATATAGGCATGTTGAATTCCTTAGACGACTGCTGTCTCGTTTCAGATCTTTTGATCGACAAACACCTCACTTCTGGTCTCCTCTCGCGCCGCGCTAAGTAATTCGGACTTTTATTTTAATTGTGTCAAAACGTGACGGCATTTTGTATAGAAAAAAGACGCATTTGTCCAAAATAAAATAAAATATATATTTGCTTATATACTTGTAGCGAAGATTGAACATTTATTCTCCAGCAGTCGCAAAAAGCTATTAACATGACCCGCCATTTTTTTTCTATACACAACCGACATAGGGATTGTTTTGACAGTTGCAGAAGCCTTCGTAGTCGAGCACTGACATCTAGCTAGAGTTATAGCCTTCATTCATGTTTATTTTCTTTCTTAGTACGTAGGCTATATACTAACATATATAAACGTTCTGCTGTCTACTAACACGACACTTGTAAAAGTGGAAAGATTTTCAAGCACATGTCAGGTACACTTGTATGGACTGCCTCATCCCAAAAGGAACTAAATGCAAGACACACCTATGAGCTTTGTCAAGCAATTTAGGTCTTTTCTCATATGATTATGTGTTTCTACTTTCCAGATTTTATTTACGTGTATGAGGTTCTGTAAAAATGATGTACACATGTATATAAAAAGTTAGATAAACAAAACAGATTATCCTGTGTCATGTTTACTGTAAAAGAAAAATCCGCCTACGTGGTCAAGCGGTTAAAGGTGCTGACTTAAATCAGTGTAATCTCTCACTGATTGAGGGTTGTAGGTACAATAAATAGAAAAAGTGGAAACTCCACAGGTCGCTCAACACAACAAAAACGAAAATGTTGCAGGCTCGGTTTGATTGAGCCTGTTCATGGACGGTAGTTAAAATGCATGCTACCGTGCACGCCCTCTAGCCCCGGGTTCAGCAGAACTCAACATTTACACATGCTAAAAGTACAAAAAACAATTTAGAGACATCCGCAGATGTGTTCATACGGCGGTGCACATGGAACCTTCAATGCTACACTAGCGTGTAATTCCATGAAAAGCGGCGTATGGTCCCCAGTTAAAATAATGTGCCCTAAACGAGAAAACAATGAGCAGAACTAAACAAACTTAATTTAGAAAGGGGATCTGAGGTTATGGAGCCTGCATATCACAGGAACAGCCAAAAGACAAAATTAAAAAGCAGGCACCATATCCAAGGGGTGATTAAACAATACCCAAAGCTATGAAAGCGAGAGTATTGGAACCACCCAGGCCGAAATGTTCACGCTGAGAAACTAAACAGTAGCAGTAACACGACATAAAAGTCGTGCTGAACGATCTGAGAAGATCGAAATATAACAGCCCTGATTGAATGTACGGGGAGACTTTTTACGGCCGCCACACGGCACAAACAACGCTAGCCAAAGCTAACGACTACAGCTTTATGTGAAAGTGTTGTGAGTTTCTTACGGAGGATAGGGGTATAGTACTTGTTCTCTCCAGGAACGATGGTTATGTGAACTGCCTGCCTACTATGCAACTTTTTTAGGATTTCTTTCTGATGTTTCTATGTTCAACAATACGAACAATAAAAAGGTCACCATTTTAAAACATTTCATAATGCGCATATAAAACTATTAAACTGGTGTAAAAACTGTTGCTGCGATAATCCTGGCGAGTATTGTACTCATCATTGCTTTGATATTGACATCAAGCAAACTTATTTCATAATACTATTTATTTTTCTGTGATAGCTGAAATTTGCTCATTTTAACATGTCTGTAATTTATTGTAAATCCGTATTTTACCGAAATAAAATCAATCAATCTTCCTGACCCATTGAAGTTCTTTTTTTAAGAAAAAATGATAAAGAAGAGATTCCGTTTGAACACATTTAGTGCCCTTTAAATTTCTTTAAGTGGCTTGGCCAAAACTGTAATAAACTAAAATTTGCAGTTTGTTACTGCTACCGCCATTTTTCCTCAATTCCTACTGCTACTGTCACAAATTCATTTGATGCTGCTATACTTCTGGCTGCTGCTACTACCAAAATTTTATTTGCTACTGCTGGCTACTGCTACTGCTAACGATTTGCTTCTGTTACTGCCACCTACTGCTAACTTCACCATTTGCTACTGCTACTGCCAGCTACTGCTATCGCCAACTTCACGATTTGCTACTGCTACTGCTACACTGCTACTGCTAACTTAACCATTTGCTACTGCTACTGCAAACTTTATGATTTGCTACTGTTACTGCCAGCTACTGCTACTGCTAATTCACAATTTGCTACTGACACTGCCAGCTACTGATACTGCCAACGTCACGATTTGCTACTTCTAGCTACTGCTACTGCTAACTTCACGGATTGCTACTGCTACTGCCAGCTACTGTTACTGTCAACTTCACGAGTTGCTACTGCTACTGCTACTGCCAACTTCAAGAGTTGCTACTGCTACTGTCAGCTACTGCCACTACCAACTTCACTATTTGCTACTTCTACTGCCAGCTACTGCTACTGCTAACTTCATGATTTGATACTGCTATTGCCAGCTAATGCTACTGCTAATTTCACGATTTGCTACTACTACTACCAGCTACTGCTACTGCTAACTTCACCATTTGCTACTGCTATTGCTAGCTACTGCTACAGCAAACTTCATTATTTGCTACGGCTACTGTCAGCTACTGCTACTGCTTACTTCATGATTTGCTACTGCTACTGCCAGCTAATGTTACTGCTAATTCGCGATTTGCTACTGCCAATGCCAGCTACTGATACTGCCAACGTCACGATTTTCTACTTGTAGCTACTGCTACTGCTAACTTCACGGTTTGCTACTGCTACTGCCAACTTCACGAGTTCCTACTGCTAGCTACTGCAAACGTCACGATTTGCTACTGCTACTGCAAGCTACTGCTACTGCTAACTTCATGATTTGCTACTGCTATTGCCAACTTCACTATTTGCTACTGCTACTGCTAACTTCATGATTTGCTACTGCTTCTGCTAACGTCACGATTTGCTACTGCTACTACCAGCTACTGCTACTGCCAACGTCACGATTTGCTACTTCTTAGCTACTGCTAACGTCATTTACACGATTTGCTACTGCTATTGCCAGCTACTGCTAATGCTAACTTCACCATTTGCTACTACTACTGCTAGCTACTGCTACTGCAAACTTCACGATTTGCTACTGCTACTGCCAGCTACTGCTGCAGCTAACTTCATGATTTGCTACTCCTACTGCCAGCTATAGCTACTGCTTATTCGCGATTTGCTACTGCCACTACCAGCTACTTCTAGTGCCTACGTCACGTTTTCCTACTTCTAGCTACTGCTACCGCTACTGCTAACTTCACGGTTTGCTACTGCTACTGATGGCTGCTGCTACTGCCAACTTCAAGAGTTGCTACTGTCAGCTACTGCTACTGGTAACTTCATGATTTGCTACTGCTACTGCCAGCTACTACTACTGCTAATTCGCATTCGCTACTGCCACTACCAGCTGCTGCTACTGCCAACGTCACAATTTGCTACTTCTAGCTACTGCTACTGCTAACTTCACGGTTTGCTACTGCTACTGACAGCTACTGCTACTGCCAACTTCACGAGTTGCTACTGCTAGCTTCTGCTACTGCCAACTTCACGATTTGCTACTGCCAGCTATTGCTACTGCCAACTTCACGATCTGCTTCTGCTACTGCCAGCTACTGCTAACTTCATGATTTGCTATTGCTACTGCCAGCTACTGCTACTGCCAACTTCACGATTTGCTACTGCTACTGACAGCTACTGCTACTGCTAACTTCATGATTTGCTACTGCTACTGCTACTGCTACTGCCAACGTCTCGATTTGCTACTGCTACTGCCACTGCTAACGTCTCTACATGCTGGAGACTAACACCTTAAAGGACCTATTTTTGGCCTAACAAGAAATGACAAATCCTATTATAATTTGTGGATAACCCTGTTTGTACCCTAGAAAATACAGACATGCGTTGTATGATCCAAGAAAACAATGTTTAGCGAAGTTATTTACAATAATAGAAAATTGAACCAATGGAACGGTAACACAAACGCGGACCACAGGATCTGGCAAATGCAGTAAAGTTCCGCTTAACGACCGGTCCGAAAATGAGACCATTCCGTTAATACGGGCAGTTTTTTAAAGAACCGACTTTTTTCTTCTATAATTTAATGATCGCAAGGTCCGCTATTACGTATTACGACCATTTTTTAAAGAACCAAACTGTCAAATTGTGTTGTTTTCGACCGCTCAGCAATTACCGAGTGTCAACTAGTTAGCGGTTATGCACGGACTGTTACATTTTGCAACATTACCCATGGACGGTTAACGACACAAGACAGAGACGTGTGAAAAAAACAGAATAACTGACCGAGTAATGACAATTTGATTGTTTATTGATAGTTTATATCATGTGGCATTTTTACTGATTGTTCATTTAGTTAAAACTATGTAACGAAACTGGTTGGTGTATTGATTCGGCAGATGTATAAATTGATAGATAATTGGAATTGCAGCAAGTACCCGATTTTCTGATGGGTAAGCAATTAAACTAATATTTTGAGCGAATATTTTACTTCAACAGGATATGAATGTTTCAAAATCATTGCATTTTTGCATTTTACATGGTTAAGGAAATCTTTTAATAAAATTTTATTGTGAATGATAGAAATAGAAAAACGTAAACGTAAAGAGCTGACTTTGCAAGAAAAAGTAAAATTGATTGGTGAAAGCATGAGTATCATTTTGTAGGATCTCCATAATAAGACCGACTCGATAATAAGACCACTTTTTATCAGTCCCTCGAGAGGTCTTAATAGCGGAACTTCACTGTGTTTACTTTTTTTTCGAAGAGTACATCTAAAAATCTTCTTTTGTAAATGTCACCGACTATGCTACGCCCTCCCTTTAACCATATAGGAAACAACGTTGTACTAACTTAATAGATTAATACTTAAAGTATTTAAAAATACTTACTGTTAATATATCTTATCGAAAATCCCAGAAACAAAACGTCTTCGTTCCTTGGCTACCCATTCTCATCTGACGTTGGGCTCGTGCAAATTGCCCGCCCGACGAAACTGCAGAACTTCAAAGACTGAAACAGCCATTGAAATTTCTTTTTAATGCCGCCGATTATCGCGCCGGTCCAAACAGTGACGTCATAAGAATAAAAACGCAACTAAATTTAGGTCTTTGAAGCTGGCTGGAAGATGGGTATTGGGAGTTAGATATTCAATATCTAGTTACGTTCTAATTCCCAACCAGTTCTGAGTTGGGTATTCAAACTATTGAACGCTAATATCCAGTAAGAGGCGAATACACAGCTACCTATAAGTTAGGTATTCCCACCACATACGAAAAATTATTACACAGCCAGAATCGAAAATCCTGCTAGCTCTGAATTGGGTACTTAAATATATAAGACGAATATCCAGCCAGAGGTGAATACACAGCTAGCTCTGAGTTGGATATTCACGACACATACGAAAACAGAATACACAGCCAGGATTGAATACCCAGCTAGCTCTGAGTTAAGTTTTCAAATAAAAAAGACGAATATCCAGCCAGAGTTTATTTTCAGCTGGCTCTGAGTTTGGTATTCAAATGACGTTAGACGAATATCTACCCAGAGATGAATACCAAGCTAGCTCTGAGTTGGGTATTCAAATATAAAAGACGAATATCCAGCCAGAGGTGAATACCCAGCTAGCTCTGAGTTGGGTATTCAAATATAAAAGACGAATATCCAGCCAGAGGTGAATACCCAGCTAGCTCTGAGTTGGGTATTCAAATATAAAAGAGGAATATCCAGCCAGAGGTGAATACCCAGCTAGCTCTGAGTTTGGTATTCAAATTACATAAGGCGAGTATCCAGCCAGAGGTGAATACACAGCTAGCTCTGAGTTGGGTATTCAAATAAAAAAGACGAATATCAAGCCAGAGATGAATATCTTGCTAGCTCTGATTTGAATATCCAAATTACATAAGACGAATATCCAGCCAGTAGTGAATACACAACTAGCTCTGAGTTGGATATTCACGAAACATAGATAAACTAAATATACAGCCAGGTTTGAATACCCAGCTAGCTCTGAGTTGGGTATTCAAATAAAAAAGATGAATATCCAGCCTGATGTGAATTCCCAGCTAGCACTGAGTTGGGTGTTCAAATTACCTAAGACGAATATCCACCAAGAAATGAATACCCAGCTAACTCTGAGTTGGGTATTCAAATTACATAAGACGAATATCCAGCCAGAGGTGAATACACAGCTAGCTCTGATTTGGATAGATATTCACGACACATAAGAAAACTAAATAAACAGCCAGGATTGAATACCCAGCTAGCTCTGAGTTGGGTATTCAAATTACCTTAGACGAATTTCCAGCCAGATGTGAATACCCAGCTAGCTCTGAGTTGAATATCCAAATTACATAAGACGAATCTCCAGCCAAAGGTGAATACACAACTAGCTCTTAGTTGGATATTCACGAAACATATATAAACTAAATATACAGCCAGGTTTGAATACCCAGCTAGCTCTGAGTTGGGTATTCAAATAAAAAAGATGAATATCCAGCCTGATGTGAATTTCCAGCTAGCACTGAGTTGGGTATTCAAATTACCTAAGACGAATATCCACCTAGAAATGAATACCCAGCTAGCTCTGAGTTGGGTATTCAAATTACATAAGACGAATAACCAGCCAGAGGTATATACACAGCTAGCTCTGATTTGGATAGATATTCACGACACATAAGAAAACTAAATAAACAGCCAGGATTGAATACCCAGCTGCTAGCTCTGAGTTGGGTATTCAAATTACCTTAGACGAATTTCCAGCCAGATGTGAATACCCAGCTAGCTCTGAGTAGGGTATTCACGACACATAAGAAAACTGAATAAACAGCCAGGATTGAATACCCAGCTAGCTCTGAGTTGGGTATTCAAATTACCTTAGACGAATTTCCAGCCAGATGTGAATACCCAGCTAGCTCTGAGTAGGGTATTCACGACACATAAGGAAACTGAATATACAGCCAGGTTTGAATACCCAGCTATCTCTGATTTGGGTATTCAAATATAAAAGACAAATATCCAGCCAGAAGTGAATATCCAGGTAGCACTAAGTTAGTTATTCAAATATAAAAGATGATTATCCAGCCAGAAGTGAATACCCAGCTAGCACTGAGTTGGGTATTCAAATTAACTAAGACGAATATCAACCGAGAGGTGAATACTAAGCCAGCTCTGAGTTGGATATTAAAATTACCTAAGACGAATAACCAGCCAGAGGTGAATTCACAGCTAGCTCTGAGGTGGATATTAAAATTAAAAAGACGAATATCCAGCCAGAGGTGAATATCCAGCCAGCTCTGAGTTGGGTATTCAAATTACCTTAGACGAATTTCCAGCCAGATGTGAATACCCAGCTAGCTCTGAGTTGAATATCCAAATTACATAAGACGAATATCCAGCCAGAGGTGAATACACAACTAGCTCTGAGTTGGATATTCACGAAACATAGATAAACTAAATATACAGCCAGGTTTGAATATCCAGCTAGCTCTGAGTTGGGTATTCAAATAAAAAAAATGAATATCCAGCCTGATGTGAATTCCCAGCTAGCACTGAGTTGGGTATTCAAATTACCTAAGACGAATATCCACCGAGAAATGAATACCCAGCTAGCTCTGAGTTGGGTATTCAAGTCACATAAGAGAATAACCAGCCAGAGGTGAATATCCAGCCAGCTCTGAGTTGGGTATTCAAATTACCTTAGACGAATTTCCAGCCAGATGTGAATACCCAGCTAGCTCTGAGTTGAATATCCAAATTACATCAGACGAATATCCAGCCAGAGGTGAATACACAACTAGCTCTGAGTTGGATATTCACGAAACATAGATAAACTAAATATACAGCCAGGTTTGAATATCCAGCTAGCTCTGAGTTGGGTATTCAAATAAAAAAAATGAATATCCAGCCTGATGTGAATTCCCAGCTAGCACTGAGTTGGGTATTCAAATTACCTAAGACGAATATCCACCGAGAAATGAATACCCAGCTAGCTCTGAGTTGGGTATTCAAGTCACATAAGAGAATAACCAGCCAGAGGTGAATACACAGCTAGCTCTGATTTGGATAGATATTCACGACACCTAAGAAAACTAAATAAACAGCCAGGATTGAATACCCAGCTAGCTCTGAGTTGGGTATTCAAATTACCTTAGACGAATTTCCAGCCAGATGTGAATACCCAGCTAGCTCTGAGTAGGGTATTCACGACACATAAGGAAACTGAATATACAGCCAGGTTTGAATACCCAGCTAACTCTGATTTGGGTATTCAAATATAAAAGACAAATATCCAGCCAGAAGTGAATATCCAGGTAGCACTAAGTTAGTTATTCAAATATAAAAGATGAATATCCAGCCAGAAGTGAATACCCAGCTAGCACTGAGTTGGGTATTCAAATTAACTAAGACGAATATCAACCGAGAGGTGAATACTCAGCCAGCTCTGAGTTGGGTATTAAAATTACCTAAGACGAATAACCAGCCAGAGGTGAATTCACAGCTAGCTCTGAGGTTGATATTAAAATAAACAAGAGGGCCAAGATGGCCCTAGGTCGCTCACCTAAGAAACACTCCATAACAGTGTAAAACATGTTTGACCTAGTGATTTCATGGAAACAAATATTCTGACCAATTTTCATTAAGATTGGACCAAAAAATTGGTCTCTTGCGATAAAACAAGCATTTTCTTAGATATGACCTAGTTTTTGACCCTAGATGACCCATGTTCAAACTCGACCTAGATTTTATCAAGGCAATCATTCTGACCAAAATTCATGAAGATCAACTGAAAAATACAGCCTCTATCACATACAGAAGTTTTTTCTTTGATTTGACCAAGTGACCTAGTTTTTGACCTCAGATGACCCATATTCAAATTCGACCTAGATTTCATTAAGGCAATCAACCTGACCAAATTTCATGAAGATCAACTGAAAAAAAACAGTCTCTATCGCATACACAAGATTTTTCTTTAATTTGACCTAGTGACCTAGTTTTTGACCTCAGATAACCCATATTCAAAACCGACCTAGTTTTCATCAAGGCAATCACTCTGACCAAATTTCATGAAGATCAATTGAAAAATACATCCTCTATTGCATACACAATGTTTTTCTTCGATTTGACCTAGTGACCTAGTTTTTGACCCCAGATGACCCATTTTCGAAATCAGCCTAGATTTTATCAAGGTAATCATTCTGGCTAAATTTCATGAAGATCAGTTGAAAAATACAGCCTCTATTGCATACACAAGGTTTTTCTTTGATTTAACCTAGTGACCTAGTTTTTGACCCCAGATGACCCATTTTCGAACTTGGTCTAAATTTCATCAAGGCAATCATTCTGACCAAAATTCATGAAGATCAATTGAAAAATACAGCCTCTATCCCATACACAAGGTTTTTACATGATATGACCTAGTGACCTAGTTTTTGACCCCAGATGACCCATTTTCGAACTCGGCCTAGATTTCATCAAGGTAATCAGTCTGACCAAAATTAATGAAGATCAATTGAAAAATACCGCCTCTATCGCATACACAAGGTTTTTCTTTGATTTGACCTAGTGACCTAGTTTTTGACCCGAGATGACCCATTTTCGAACTCGGCCTAGATTTCATCAAGGCAATTATTCTGACCAAAATTCATGAAGATCAATTGAAAAATACAGCCTCTATCACATACACAAGGTTTTTCTTTGATTTGACCTAGTGACCTAGTTTTTGACCCGAGATGACCCATTTTCGAACTCGACCTAGATTTCATCAAGGTTATCATTCTGACCAATATTCATGAAGAAGAATTGAAAAATACAGCCTCTATCGCATACACAAGGTTTTTCTTTGATTTGACCTAGTGACCTAGTTTTTGACCCGAGATGACCCATTTTCGAACTCGGCCTAGATTTCATCAAGGTTATCATTCTGACCAATATTCATGAAGAAGAATTGAAAAATACCACCTCTATCGCATACACAAGGTTTTTCTTTGATTTGACCTAGTGACCTAGTTTTTGACCCTAGATGACCCATTTTCGAACTTGGCCTAGATTTCATCAAAGTTATCATTCTGACCAATATTCATGAAGATTAAATGAAAAATACAGTCTCTATCGCATACACAAGGTTTTTCTTTGATTTGACCTAGTGACCTAGTTTTTGACCCGAGATGACCCATTTTCGAACTCGGCCTAGATTTCATCAAGGTTATCATTCTGACCAATATTCATGAAGATTAATTGAAAAATACAGCCTCTATCGCATACACAAGCTAAATGTTGACAGACGACGGACGACAGACGACAGACGACGGACGACGGACGCCGGACATCGAGCGATCAGAAAAACTCACCTGAGCATTGCTCAGGTGAGCTAAAAAGACGAATATCAAGCCAGAGGTGAATATCCAGCCAGCTCTGAGTTGGGTATTCAAATTACCTTAGACGAATTTCCAGCCAGATGAGAATATCCAGCTAGCTCTGAGTTGGGTATTCAAATTACCTAAGACGAATACCCAGCCAGAGGTAGCTATGAGTTGGATCTTCACGACAGATAAGAAAACTGAATACAGCTAGCATTGAATACTCAGCTAGCTCTGAGTTGGGTATTCAAATATATACAAAACATGTAGACGAATATCCAGTCGAAAGTGGATATCCAGCGAGCTGTTAGTTGGGTATTCACATTTTCTAAGACGAATATCCAGCCAGAGGCGATTACATAGCTAGCTATGAGTTGGACATTCACAAAACATAAGAAAACTGAATACACAGCCAGCATTGAATACTCAGCTAGCTCTGAGTTGTGTATTCAAATATGTAAGACGAATATCCTGCCGGAGGTCAATATCCAGGTAGCTCTGAGTCGGGTATTCACATATATAAGACGAGTATTCATTCAGAGGTGAATATCCAGCTAGTTGCGGGTTGTGTATTCAAATGATCTAAGAATGATACAGAGGCTACTGGGACGGTGTTATCTCCCTTGGCACCTGTTCCTGAAGGTCTGCGCGTGATCCTGAAAGTGTCGCAGTCCGTTTTAAATGATTTAAAAAGAAACAGGAACTATATGGTTAGTGTTATCTCTCCTTGCACCGATTCCTGAAAGTCTGCGAGTCCTCGTGAAAGTGTCGCAGACCGTTCGGAAAGGTTTGAAAGGACACAGGAATTGCTGTGTCGGTGTTTTCTCCTTTTGCACCGATTCCTGAAAGTTTGCGAATCCTCCTGAAAGTGTCGCAGACCGTTCTGAATGGTTTGAAAGGACACATGGATTGCTTAGTCTGTGTTTTCTCCCTTGGTACCGATTCCTGAAAGTCTGCGAGTCCTCATAAAAGTGTCACAGACCGTATTATATGATTGAAAAAGGAACAAGGACTATTTGGACAATATTTTCTCCCTTGGCAAAGGTTCCTGATGGTCTGCGAGACCTCCTGAAAGTGTCATAGACCATTCTTAATGGGTTGAAATAACATAGTGGCTACTAGGACAGTGCTATCTCCCTTGACACTAGTTCCTGGAAGTCTGCGAGTGTTCCTGAACTGGTGGCAAGGGAGAAAACTTTGTTCTAATAGTCGTTGTTTCTTCTTTAATCATTTAAAACGGTCTGTGACACTTTCAGGAGGACTCGCAAACTTTCAAGAATCGGTGCAAAGTGAGAAAACAACGACACAGTAATGTCTGTGTCTTTTCAAACCATTCAGAACGGTCATGTACAAAACGAATATTTTCGAATAAAATGTTTTAGTAATTTTGAACATGTGAATGCCTGCGTGCATGCGTGATTATGGAAAGGGCATAGAAATGACATAGTGTTCTGAAATACAAGTTTGCTTCTCAATGGTGCTACACTATACATACGTTATTGATATGATATTTACAGGTTTGAGCCTAGATGCGGTACTCGCCCTAAACTTAAATTAGTTTAGGTCTTAACTACTGAATCCTACGGAGTCCTGTTTAGCTCATGTGACATTAATGTCGCGCGTCGTGCCGCCCGCCATATGTAGATGAACATGAGTTCTGAACAAAAACGAAACCCTTTTTATAAGTTAAAAAAAGCATTATGTCTTTTTATAGGGTGGTATGTTTTAGAGACACATTTTTAGATAACGTTATTTCGAACGCTCGACATAATGTGTCGTGCGCACGAGATAAGATTTCGAGCGCTTGAGATAAGATGTCGTGCGATCGAAATAAAATATTGTGCACTCGAGATAAGATTTCGAGCGCTGAGATAAGATGTCGTGCGCCCGAAATAATTTGTCGAGCGCTCGAGATATTTTTTTTTCTAAAAACAAATGGGTCATTATGGTTCTAGATCGATCTCCTGAGTTTCACCGGTCAGACAAATAATACTACACATGTTCAAGCGGCCATCACTTTTCATAAATCATACAGTGTGAACAGTAATAGTAAAATGGTTTCATGAAGAATCTATTGCGTTAGATTGTTTTGACAAAACATTTAGAGAAAATAAGTTACGTTCGTGGTGGCCATGGTTTTTACCCTATCAAAATTCCATAAACACCTCACAAAGAACAGATATTGTTTGCAATTATTTCAAAATTGAACGAGCAGTTTCAAGCAAAGCAGTTTGTCAGAATGCGTCTTTCTACCAAAATTGTTTAAGTTGGCACCACCATGGACGGGCATATTAATTTTATATGTATACAGTGAACATCTTCTTGTCTAAAGCGCTCATTCGATTTCAGAATGCATTTTACCTGTAGCAGTTAATTGAACACTGGTTACTTTATCTATATGTATTGGCAAAACAATATGTCATGTGAACGTTTAACTAAGAGTGCTCACACTTTCGATTTGTACAAAAACGTGGTCGCTATAGGACGGGACTTGTTTCATATTTATTTTAATCTGTTAATCTCAGGTGATCGATCTAGACCCATCATAACACTTTTGTTAAAAGATAAAATTATCTCGAACGCTCATTATTTTACCTCAGTCACACGACACCTGATCTCGAGAGCACAGTATCTTTTCTCGAGAGCATGGCATCCTGTCTCGAGAGCATGACATCTTATCTTGATTCTAACACGTTACCAAGGATTTTTAAGTACATCCTTGACGACATTAATGAAATATTTGCCCGTTTTCAATCGGTTTCTTTTCCAGCGCGCCGCTATGCCGTTTGACGCCATGACGTAACAATTGTGACGTCAGAACAGTGATTTGTTGTATAATAATTCACTGTTTTCTGCCTTCTTTGTGTAATAGGAAAATGAATCGGATCGTGTTAGAATATATAGTAGAGAGAATTTATACGAACTAAATCACTACCACAATATACCAGACCAATTACGGCAAAGCGCCTAGCAGTACAAACGAACAAGCACATGCCACAGGAAGTCCAGTAACCCAATAAGATTAGTTTCGATACTGCTTTATATACGAGCCCGAATTGTACTACATATTCGCACTGGTTCAACATTTGCATAATATATATACTCAAATCTAAATCTGTGTGATATATAACGATACTGGTGTCTTTGTTGTAGACCCTAGGCAAACAGACAGTCTGTTAAATATCGATGACATTATTTATTTCTGTTATATCAAAGAATACATTTGTAATACGCATTTTAATGTTACACAATTTCAACTCTTTTATGTATAGAGCAAATCTTGCAACCTGGTAAGAGTAGTAATACCGGTTTGTCAATACAAAAACACAAGTCTCCTTTATCTAATTTATTTCCTGTTAATTTTCGTTTTCTTATTATAATGATTATAAATTTAACGATTATCTAAGACTTACATAAGTACATTAAGTTTTTCAAATAAATAATTCAGATACATCAATGAATAATTACCTCCCCTTATTATTATTTTTTAATTTCTAAATAAGAGTTTTCTTGTAGAAACCTATAACTTTCTATAAGTAGCGCAGGTTTTTAAGTAGAAAGTATGTTTCCCAATTTTGGCGGGTGTACGTCAATTGTATTCTTTACGTAAACGTCACTTCCGTGATTTCATATAATTTTACTTATCTTATGTATTGTTAGCCAGAATAATTGCAAAGTATGTAATCTTAGAATTGTGCATGTGACTTGATACAGGCTCTAGACCGAAACGGTGTCGCAATTAGTGATAATAAAACTAAAGATGAACAATATCCACGGATATATATTATATATATGCAGTAAAATTCGTATATAACTTACTTATATACTGTACCAATAAAAGTAACACAATAAAAAGGTTTAAAAATTAGCATAAATTAACTTTAAAAAGCAGTATTCGGAATTTCGTTGGAATAAAAGATCTATACCCTCTATCATGGACAATAAATGTGGCAAAAAACAATGCCACAATATGATAAATCAATATTTTAAATAAAATAGAAAATAAAATTATAACACACGAAAAAAGAAACCTTCTTTCTGACGCATTCATCAAACTGAAAACGAAAGGAATTTTCAAAGTGATGTCCGACACAAATTTCTTTCTTTTCTGCACTTTGATTTCTTTCCTGCTTCTTTATTCTAGTTAAACTTATTTTTCTTATTTGTTTTGTTTAATCTGATGCCATTTTATTGGTCAGAGCAGATATTTAAAATAAAAATTTAAAATTTTGCAAATCGAAAGGAAAAAATCTTCATTGAGAATGAAGGCGAGGTACGCAACGGGGAAAGAAGTGTAAAGGCTTTAAAGTTAGAATAAATCATTTTAGTTTTGGGTTAAAATGACTAAATATCCTCTATTTAATATGTGCCTTCTAATATTCAATGTTATTTAAATGGTTTATCTTTTCGGTGCGCACCTGTTCCGTGTCCCGCTTACTATAGAATATAGGTCAAAAACCATGTTATTCAGCTACGCCGAAAAAATATCACTGTTTTGTAAACATTAGCGAAGTATCTGCGGTACCGGAAGCGAAGTGACTTCATTCCTCGTCAGCACAGGCGATACCGCAGGCACTGTTTAGTACCCGTGAAACTACTTAAAAAGATTTAACCAGTCATGATTGAAGACATTTTAGATAATTCTTTATCTAATAATGGCGATATACTTTTTCATATGAAACCAATTCTCATTAAACCATTTATAGAAAGCGGTATTACATGTATAAGTTATATGGGATTTGGAAAAAAAGCAATTCATATCACGTAATCAGATTATTCAGAAGCTAAAAAAGAAAGGCAAATTGGATATCTGAACGGTCATTTGTAGGAAGTAGTATTCCAGCAAAGTATGTATACTTCTATTTCAAAGTCAAATGAAGATTGATAAACACCAAATAAAACCTATTTTAAGTTTAAAAACCTTGAACTCTGGAAAGATGGGTGTCTCGAACTTGCATGTACGTGATAAAATGAAACAGATATACCGTGACAATAAATCACCCTTACAAATCAAGTTGAAATTGGAACAAAATTTAGGTCTTTCCTCTCTCGGTTGGGACCAAATTTGCATGAACATTTACAAATCATAATGTCTTTCGGGCATGAAATATTTTCAATGGAAATTAGTGCACAATATTATTTACACGGAACACTAATTATTATTAATGAACACATCTAATGGATGGATTTTTTATATTCAGTTCTATCCGAGGAGCTCATTGATGTCGATTTTTCAAAGATAGCATTGGGTATAAGTACAGCTAATTCGAAAAACTCGTTTATATACGTTTAATATACTTTATTTTCGAAACGAATTATTATCTGGAAACAGAAACGAATGAAAAGTTAATGTTAAGCGAGAAATTTTGCGATGGAAAGAAATCATTCAATGTAAACAGAGTATCTTTATAAAAGATACCGCTTGTATTAGCAATTGAAAATTTTAGCTAGAAACGTGATGCACTCAGCTCTTTTACGTACGATCGGGTATTTATAAAGCAAAACAAAATGTATTTTTAAAGAAATATTTTCATGTATTTATATAGAACATATTTTACAGAACACATATTTTACATATAATTATATTAATCATAATCTAGGAAACTTTGACAAAAATATGGGGCCTAAATGTGTGGGGCGGGGTGGGGGCGAAATGATCATTTTTGAAATCGTCAACGGATACGAAATGACCAAAATAGGGACGAGTTGACAGGGGGCGAGCTGATTAGGGGACGAGTTGACTGTAAATCGTTTACAGGAGATCACTCCGTACGGCAGAGTCGAACTCTGCCGCAGAGGATTCAGGTTTATGACGTTTTACAAGCTATTTCCACAGGTCTAACAATGCAGCTCAAAGCACCTGCACACCCTTTAAGAAAATATTATCTTTTCCTTTCGGAAACCTGTGGATTTTTTCATCCACCAATCAAAATGTAGTTTTAATCAGCTGTTAAATGACCTTCATCCCAGATATGAACAGGAAGTTATGGTGGCTGATTTTTGCCATTTCGTGTTGGCGGGGTACATATACGACAACACGAAAACATTTACAAGAAAACACGACGTTTACAGGACGCCGACACGACATGTTTATTTTTCGGGTTTTCGTGTTGGCGGGTATGAATATGTCGTATTGGCGCCCTTTATTTGTCGTGCTGTCGTGTTTTCGCCCTGCCGACTCGAAAGTTCAACAAATTAGGTATTTGTCGAGTTTTCGTGTTGTGGCGTTTTCGCCCCGCCAACACGAAAACACGGCAAATACCTTATTTGTCGAGTTTCGTTTTTTCACCCCGCCGACACGAAAACACGACAAATACATTATAAACATGCGCACAACAATTACTGAACTGAACACAACATAACTGCATGCTAGAAAATAAAAGTTTAAGAATACAAATTGACTTATGTTCTATGTATATTTCGACCGAATACCATAAAAATATATCGAAAGACGAAGGTCGAATATCAAAATAATATTTTCTCACAATTTAGATAAAAAAATGCACCAGAGGCCAACATTGCATTCCCATTTTTCAAAAATGTCCACGTGAATACCATTTGACCCCTTATAAAGGAGGGCATGACCCCCTCACGTACCTCAAATTTTGGACAAATATGCAGCAGGGACCACCATTTCGTACCTATATTTAAAAAATGACAAGGGAGAGACCCTGTAATTCAACTGTCAGGAGGGGGT
Source organism: Mercenaria mercenaria (assembly GCF_021730395.1). Taxonomy (NCBI): domain Eukaryota; kingdom Metazoa; phylum Mollusca; class Bivalvia; order Venerida; family Veneridae; genus Mercenaria; species Mercenaria mercenaria. The sequence continues at coordinate 63,917,572 of NC_069377.1, read as the reverse complement.
TAACCACCGTTTCTCAAACAAATGCAGCAGGGGCCACCATTTTATTCATATATTTCAAACATTTTTAGGCGGACACGCCCTGACCTACCTAACAAGAGGGGTTACCCCCTTCCGCAACTAACCCCACTCGGCTCGCCGATGCCGCCTACATTCTTTAACTGTGGCCGCTCACCGCACCCCGATGAAATATTTTTGGAACCGGGTCTGTTATACATACATTGTATTCTTAAAACGATAACTGACATCTGACGTATTATTGTAGTGTTTTATAATCTCAGAACTCCTAATGCAGCTTTAGTGAATATAAATAAATTCTGAATTGACTGTTCGTTCGAATAGAAAGAAAAATGCTTCTAAAACCCTTTGCCACTAGTTTCAGAATAACTCTACGTTTTATAAAAGATGTCTTGAAAGTATTTGTCGTGTTTTCGTGTCGGCGAAAATCGACAAAAAACAAAGACAAATATCAAACAGGGAATGCCACGCACCAAAAACGCAGCCTCCTCAAGACGAAAGCCTAATTTGTCGTGTTTTCATGTCGGCGGGGCGAAAACACGACAAGTAATGTATTTGTCGAGTTTTCGTGTTGGCGGGGAGAAAACACGAAAACTCGAGAGATAAGGTAGAAATGGCAGAAATCAGCCACCATAGGAAGTAGAGGTGAAATGAATAATGGCCTGCGGCCGGAAAAACTTGTTTTAATTTCAAACTTAAAACAAAGACAATTTATGTTCTTAAAAGAATCAAAGTGTAATGATTGAAGGGGAACAACTCGAAAAGCTTGACAGTTGAGTGTTAGATTGATCTTACATCTCTTCGAGTATATTTTTTACTTGCAAGAGCCGTAGTTTAAAACGCAAAGGATTCTTTTAAGCCATCATTACATAGAGATCTTGTTCTGAACTTCGTTTGAACGCTATGTTAGGGAAAAGTTTTTCAAAGAAAGTACTATAAGTACATGCAATAAGAATTTCATTGTAACTCTTTTATTTTTACACTGTTTTGGTGATATCAGTCTAATATGAAAAGACACATACTCGCACAAACATACCCCCTTGACATCTCAGCAAAAACAAGTTCTTCAATACGAATGTATTTCATTTATTAACCCAATGTCTCCATAGTAATCTGCAAGGGCCGATTAGTAAATTTTAACAATGACATCATTACTGAAATTGGTGTGGACTTTGAAATAGCATATTTTGTGGTCTGCTGACAAGCCTTAATTTTTTTTATGTTAGCTGATTGCACACTGTTATTGTTAAAAGTGTTGAAAGGGATATTTGCTTTACAGGTAAGGTCGAACTATCTTTCACTCTTTAAACATTTATTGCATGTGAAAGATAGTTTGCTCATATACTGAAACAAACAAATATTTTCAAACAATGGGTATCATTCTTGTAAAATGTACAAATATATATATGTACAAACATTTACAAAACAAGTCAAATATTCCATCGGTAAACAACTGACTAAAATTCAACGAATCCCATTTTGTGTACCTTAAATTTTACTCACACTTGAAAGTTCAATGATTGTATGCCGTTTTCAATTCCATTTGAATATTCTTTCATTGTATTTTTAGTACTTTCAAATAAAGAAAACCCTGCCAAATACGCATTATTCTTTGAGCAACTTCATAACTATATTTGATATTAAAGCTTTATTATAAAATTAAACATAAAAATCCAGTATTAAGTTGAGCCAACAATTTCCGGTTAGAAATTGAGAACAACATTCATTTAATGATTGGCAATATTTGATTCTGTTACAAGTCAGCAAAGAAGCGATTAAAATTAGAAATGAAATAGACAAAAAGATTAATGCAATGAAACAGGATTTCATGACAGAAAAAAATATACTGGATGAAAAACTGAAAGATAAGGAAACATCGCTGAACACTGGAATGACACACACACAAAAAAGTTATTTCTGCGAACTTTGTAATTAGACGTGTTCCAGCATCAATGAAAACGTGATAAACAAGACAAATGCATTAATAAAAGACGTCTTAAAATGGCATGGAACTACTGTGTTCTGCTAATAGAAAGGAAAGCCAAAATGCAAAGAAACTAGAAGTAATTATCACTAGATGCAGAACAGCTGAGGATGAAATTCAAATAATGAAAGCAGAGTCTGTCTGCTTAAAGATTCTAGAAACTTTTCGGATGTCTACATCCATCATGGTAAGACATAAGAAGAAAGGAGAGAAGCTGCCAATTCGGGTACTAGTTGATGCCGTGAGAAGAGGGGATGATAACCTCTCGATATTGGGTTCAAAAGTAATTGTTGAAAACGTTAATTTCAAAAATAAATCAAATGATGAAAATGCCAGTCAAAGTGCAAATCACAGAAGGAGAAATGATGTTTACAAAAATCCGGAAAACAATCGGTATGCAAGTTAATCGCGTAAACGTCATACAAATAGTTCGGATTAGAAACCACCAGAATGACATAGACAGAATTAAGGCATGATTATTGTAAAAGTCACAGGTCAAATGACAATGCATGGAGTGGGGATAGCTATGGAAGGGGTCATTACAGCAGAAGAGGAAATTGGAGGAAAGATAATCACTAAATTCCAGCAGGCTTTTGGAATATTAATGGCTTTCATTGAAGGTTCCATGTGCACCGCCGTATGAATACATCTGCGGATGTCTCTAAATTATATTCTGGTGCTTATAACATGTGTAAATGTTGAATTCTGCTCAACCTGGGGCTAGAGGGCGTGGACGGTAGCTTGCATTTCCACTACCGTCCATGAAAAGGCTCAATCAAACCGAGCCTGCAACAGTTTCGTTTTTGTCGTGCTGAGCGACCTGCGGAGTTTCCACTTGAGTATTATAAATATTTTTACTGTTATCGGAAATACTCAAAACAGGCGGGCTCGTGTATTTCCGACAATTCTTACGTAATTCAAGTTCCTGAACGGAAAAGACTTGCTAAACTGCTTAGTAATTAGTAGTAGCTCTATGATCTGGTTTTGTAAACAGTGGATAGAAGAATTTAAATCTGTTAAGGATCGAAATTAAAAGTTTTCAAAAGCATGATTTTGATAGGACCTCGAATTTAGAGCAAGTTCGAGGCTCCTAACTAAAATTTTATTGTTAAATACGATCCATCATTGAAGAAAATATTTCAAAGCTTACTGATATTTGACTTTCTTACCTGATCTCTTACACATGTCTATGTAGCTCACATTACCCAGGTGAGCGTTCCAGTGTCGACATGACCCTCATGTTCAAAATATTATATCTGACTTGAAATTTAGTGATAGATTTTTAAACTAGTAACATATGATCTTGAGCAAACTCGGAACTTCAGTACTACAACAATTAAGCTTTCAAAATTTGATTTTAGAGACGGCTGGTCTGCGATCAGACTGTTAATTACTCTTTTGAGTTTCGTTTTGGGGAGGCTGCGTTTTTGGGACGTATCATTATTCCCTGTTTGATTTTTACCTTTGCTTTTTATGAATTTCGATCTTCGAGCTGGCCTGACATTGAATTTTATTCTGACATAGGACAAGGTTTCACCTGGCAGGGATAACATTTATTTACACTGCTCTGTGACTTTTGAGCATGGTAGTGGTAAGAGTGAGGTTAGGTGCACCATAAACCGGTTTAAGCTCCCCAGTGGTGGTTTTGCCACTGACCGTTCCAAGGCGGTGCCCCACTGTGTTCCTTTATTTGTTTTGTCCTTTTGTGTTTACTGTATGTGCGTGTATGTGTTGGTCGTGTGCGCGTCCACGTGCTGGGTTTACGTTTGGGGAGGCTGCGTAGCCTGGCTCCCTAGCTGCATGGTTATTTTTTTATATAAATACTGCAAGCAAAAAAAGAAAATCTTAAGCCTCTAAAATAGCACATTTTGTCTGATGGCTGAACCTATGTTCAAAGCCAGGGGCAATAAATAATGTCAATGTAGAAACAACCTGCTGGAGTTACTTCCCTCTTAATGAATAAACTTATATATATGTAAATGAGAACAAACATAGGAACGTAGAGGCTGCGTTTCCTTGTTTCTTTTTTCTTGAAGGTCATAGTTTAATTTCGTAGCCTGTTAAATAAAAATTCGACAAGTTAAAAATTGAACGGGCAAGAGATTAAAAGGCAAGTTAGAAATTGAATTTCGAATTTAAATGGGCGATTAGATAATAACTGTGCAACACCATTATTTGATTATACACACACATGTTTATAAGGTGTATTTCACTACTACGTTGATCAAGCAACAAAGTGTTATAATTGTAAGCTTCTATCTGAGCCTTTGATAGAAGAAATATAATTCCGTTAATGCGTTTGCTGAGAATACTGTTATTAGAGGTCTTATAAATCCACTTAATATTTTTTAGGTTCCGATAAATTTATAAATTGATCCATTTATTTTTTGTTATTTACACGCGTCTTTGAAGGCATTGTATGTGAGCCCTAAATATTTGTTGGCACGTTTTTACCATATGAATATTCTGAAATAAAACCTACGTTTTCAAAGGATCCAGGCATGTAATAACGGGAAAAAATCCTGTATTAACAAGGCAACTCACTGTTTTAACAAGGCAATTCACGTGCTTACAAACATTATTTTTGTGTTTGAAATGCTGTGCAAGGGCTGAATATTTACTCTTGTGTTGCTGTTTACTGTTTCAAATTGGGCGTTGGGAAAAAGTTTGTTGATTACCGTGAATGTATTGAATCGCATGTAATCTATGAGATTGTTTTTTTTAGGAATCACATCATTGATTTTTGGAAGTATCAGTTAGAATATTTTTATCTAACATCTCAGAGAATTCATATAAATGTTTGAAGTATTTCAGCACTTTGAAAACGATTTGTTTTCAAAATAACTCGAATGTTAAATTGTCATTCTTGAAATTTTGTTCCTGTTAATACCCAAATTTATTGGTATGTAAAAAGTTGATAAGTGTCACATTTGTTATAACGAGAAATAAAAATAATCGTTTTAAGGTGTATCAAGTGAATGACCAAAAAAAACCAAATAATGTTCAGTTCTTTTCAAAATTCATTATGTTTTGATTCAACCTAATGTTTGTCTTTACCCATCTGAAAGGAACCACTCTGATGCCTAAAAATCGAGTATTTGCCTTAAACGCGTTTACTCTATCTCTCCCTCCCTCCCTCCCCACCAGTTTCATTTATATAGGTCACTGACCGTTCCAAGATGGTGTCACTATTTTCAACTTGTTTACTGTCTGTCTCGTTTTTAAGTTGTGTATGTTGTCTTGTTTGTTGTTGGAGTTGGTATCCTTTCTCATCCCTGCCCCCATCGTTTCCCCGCCCCCCTTGAATTTGCGTTCCTTTGCATTTGCACCCAACTTCTTGTACTAGGGGTTAGTTATCGTGCGAACTGTAACTTTGGCCGCCGGCCGTCCTTGGGCGGTACCCCACTTGTTTTTTCCTGCTTGTTTGTGTGTTTGTTAATGTATGTTAGTTGTGTAAGTGTTTGTTTTGTGTACGTGGGTTTCTGTGTTGCTGTGGTTTAAGCTCCCCAGTGGTGTTTTTTGCCACTGACCGTTCCAAAGCGGTGCCCCACTGTGTTCCTTTTGTCCTAATGTGTCGGCTTTGTGTGTGTGCGCGTGTATGCGTATGTGTATGTGTGTTTGTGGTGTACGCGTCAGCGTGCTGTGGGTTTCGTTTTGGGGAGGCTGCGTTTTTGGTACGTGGCACTCCCTGTTTGATATTTGTCTTTGTTTTTTTACGGTGTAGGGAGACTGAGTTTTAGGAACGTGGCTATTCCTGTTGATTATTCCTTCATGCTTTTTCCACTTTCCCTAACAACCGACCCTTTTATCTACCCCTAACACCCCCACCCCTTTTCTGTATTTTGCATAATATTAAAATGCACTTGTTGGAGTTTTGAAACAATCCGACTACAATATTTTTCCGTTACAGCTTTATTGTTGTTTATGGCCAACTTTGCGATGCATGGCTCTATGGCTGTGTTTGAGGTGCACTGTGCTTCCGGGAAATCTACCCTTACCTTTTATTTTTAGTACCCTTTTTATCAACACTAAACTAAAGCAATGGAGATTCGTTCGTGACTTCAGTTGGTACAACAAAACAATTTCAATAACAAATATTGATGTAGAATGTTCAGTTAGTTACACACTAGAATGTCTTACCAAGATACTTATAAAAACAATGTTTATAAAGAATGGAGATATGTGAATAATTTTGACAGATCGTGGAATCCACCGACAAAATTTGACAGATGTCAAATGACCTATGACCTTATTATACGTGTGCTGTTATTTCTACCTGCCAGTTGGATTTAAAAAAAGGGTTTTCAGTCCAGTAGCTTACAACTCCTACGTTAAAACAATAAGAGTTGTCCGTTACCTCACTGTCTTTTTGTTGATACAAATCTCGTAAGAATCCCCATTGTTTCAATCACATGTCACTAGTTAGGGTCATTCACAGCGTTGCAATTAGAGAGTGAGTGGGTGGATTTTACGGCGAATCGCCACATAAAGTGGAAGAAAAAAACCCAGATCACTCATTTCCACATAGATATTATTGATGTATCTAATGAGCACATGTAGTGAAAACACAATTTTAATATAATAACACTAAAGTATCTCAGCTGTAACGTGTCCTTAAACATTCTGAATACATGCTCTTGATAATGTTGGTGATTTGTACGCCCTCGATATAGATATTTCAAGCATGTGGACCGTTTCCAAGAGAAACAGAACGGTAAATAGAAACTGAACCGGAATAGTGAATAAAATATGTACGAGGATCCATTGAAAGAATAGAATGCAACCAAGCAAAGTAATAGCAGACTCGGTTTGATTCTGTCCATGAGAGGTAGTGAAAAGTGCAACACTTCTAACGCCCCATAGCACCAGCTTAAGCGGAACTTCATTACCAATGAACATTGATTGTATTCCATGATCCCAAAGGACCAGAAAATATAACAACACTGAATCCAAGTACGGGGAGACTTTTACAGCACGGCATTGAAAGATTGCTGTTGTGATAGTTAATAAAATATGATTTATCTGACATATCAATAGCCAAATTTGTTATCGACTTTTTTGTGACTTTTACGATGGGTCTAATTTTCCCATTTGTTGTGTCATATGACTTTTCAAAAACATGATTTCTAAGAATAGAAATATAATGATTTTCTAAACGCTAATTTTATTTTAAATGGGTTATCACTTTATTGTCCTTTATTACGTTTATTTTAACTGTTGTTGTGATTATATTTCACATCTTGACTAAACCATCTAAAACACATTTTTTTTACTTGAAAACATTCTAATAAAATCATTTTTGTTTGAGGAAAAGTCTTATTTCATGTGGCCTTTGAACCCACGAGGATTTGCCCATTGAAAGTTAAATCCAAACAAAAGCCTTAACCACTCGACCACCGTACTTAGAATATATTGATTAAACAATCGACATGTTATATCAAGTGCCTATACACAAAACGAAACACCTGAGATCAATGTAAATGTTACTTTATACTATTACCTAGTACGGTGGCCGAGTGGTTAAGGCGTTGGACTTAAGTTCCAATGGACAAATGTCCGCGTGGGTTCGAACCCCACCCGTACTAATCATAAAGTTTTCGTTTTCGTTTTGATATGTTTCATATATGACGCGTATATGAAGAGGTAATCCTCTTAGGCTGGTCCCGCGTTTACTTTCACATTTTTTTTAGCAGTCACATTATGTTTGTAATGCTATATAATATTAATTAAAAAAACACTCGTACTTTCACATTTTTTTTCAGCAGTCACATGTTTGTAATGCTATATCAATCCAATAACTCATAGATAGCTTGTAAGATTGTTTGGCTGATCAAAAAATATACTATAAGACAAAATATTTCATACGTAAAATATGTATTTCCGTAGAAAACACACATCTGTTTGTATTACAATTAGTTTATTGCTTATATAAATAAATACAAAACTCCGAAATAACAATTACAATTACCATAAAAGCAGCCAGAACATTCTCCGGATTATAAACGTCTTTAAGATATTGCAACAACTACAATTCATTAAGCATGTTTATGCTTATTTTTTTTTCTTTAGAATATAAGATGAACCTCATTATACTAACAGAAACTGGAAAAAATAATGCACCATTTTACAGAATTAGGTACTGCATTTTAACTGACAAAACTGTTCTTTTATCAAGACCGATAATGTGACATTAGCGCTTAAGATATATATATAAGTTAAAAAAAATGAAACTCGAATAACTTTTGAAACTGATAATATTTCACATTGTTGAAAATCAGATCGGTATCGGTATAATTCAAACTGGTAAGTACTTAAGTACATGATTTCGATTATTTTGAAAAATCTGGCAAAATGCAGAACATTACAGTTCAAATTATTTATTTATGTATTTATTTGGGTTTTACGGCGCACGAACACAGTTCAAATTAAATTCAATAAAATAATTACATTTAGCATGACTTTGTTTTACAATTAAGTAATATGCATATTTATATATAAAGATAATCATCTCTTTATTTAAACAAACATTATGTCTGTATATTCATGTACTTTATTACTCTATAAAATAGTAACATAACTATGATTAGCTAGCTGTAACGTAAGAAAGATATGTTTCTTTCGCTTATCCATAGTGCCATCCCTAAAAGAAAGCATTGACCTTTTCATACGTCCCATGTGGATACATTTACTTTTAAGATACAGCAGTTTCTATGACATCTCTATAAAATGATTTATTAGTTTGTTGGTCGACATATCTGCTTCTTAATTCAGTTTAAGTAAATATATACAGGACAGTTTGCTGATTACACTTCCACCTTTGAGCTTCTTATTACCGACTGTCAACTTTTATTTCTTTGGAATAACTACTGATACTGCTTCTGGCATAGCAGATGCTGTAATTGTCAGAAAGAGGAGCTGTTTGGTGTGAATATTTTAACCGAACTGGTTTTATTTTCCCGCTAGCACATTCCAGAAGTTCTTTTGCGAACTAAAGAAATATTAAACTGTTTATTTATAGATATTTGAGTGAATCGTTGCTACTCGTAAGGAAAAACTGTCCGATTATCGATAAAGAAAAACATGACCTATATCAAACACATACAATAAAACACTTTACTGACTGATATATTCACGATAATCATAAACCTAAACTAAACTGTAACCATATTTTGAAATGTAAACTCAATGGTGACGTTTGGCTTTGTTAGCATTTGTCAATCTGGCAGATGCTGTAAAAATTTAGTACGGGTGGGGTTCGAACCCACGCGGACATTTGTCCATTGGAACTTAAGTCCAACGCCTTAACCACTCGGCCACCGTACTTGTGTACTATCATTTGATGTTTTATCGTAATTATATCAACAATGAATCTTATACTTGCATGCATAAATATAATCAAGCTGTAGATTTGCTATTTAATTAAGGGGAACAACACTGAATTGACCAATTAACTGAAGCCAACATAAAAACAGTTCTCAAAAGTGAATATTTGACCTACGTTTGTTTAAAAATCTTTATTCGATATACAACACGGATTGTAAACGCGCAATCCAATTCCCGTTGAAAATACGATTAAAATGGGTTGCTTGACGTCCGGTATGTGCTAGTGTTGCGCAAAAAAGAGAAGAAACTGAGGTAGGTGAAGTTGTTTTTGCTCAGTATGATACAATTATAAGTGTTCTCAAAAAAGTAAAATGCTTTTTGTAAAACATCATTCGAATGAAATATCTGGTTTGTAATTTATGATTCTGCCCTATCATCACATATACACATCACATTATACTCTGGTAACAGGAAAAGTTGAAAAACTATGATACCAACACAAATGCCAGTTTCAGACCTCATGTGCCTTGTTTAAGGATATCTGTTGCTTCTAATGATGAACTAATTGTAATAAGTAGTAAATATCACATTTGTTTGCTTCCAATCTTGTTTATGGAGACATAATTGATAAAAAATCGTGGGAATCATTGGGAATGGGGTTGCAAACCAGAATGGAGATGCTCGTATACATTATAGTAAAACTTTCCAGTCACGTATATGACTACAAAACCAGTTTGCGCCTACTTAGGTACTTATAACCGTATTATTTCAAAAGATATAATCGGAAAGAACGGGGTCATAATTTGAACACAATCAAAGATTATGAAATATCGGTAATGTATCATTGTGGACCTGAGAAATGCTATAGCATTTATAGTCTAGTAGAACAACAGAGTATAGACTGAACATTGCAGTAGAGTATATACAAAGTTCTATTACAGTTCTGCAGTAGGGTATACAAGGTTTTATACAAGGTTATATTGCAGTTTTCTTTCAGTTGGGGTAAACTGCTGGATGACATTTGTCATCTTTGGGGATTTTTTTTAATCAGCGTATGTTTAACCCCATGTAAAAGTACTAATTTTCAATAAAGAAATACAACAACGAACACCTTCTTTATCTTATCCTGTGTACATATTTAGAGGTTCTTGTTATTCGCTCACTTCATTTTTATTCCATTTAATCACAGAATGATTTTTCCATTCCGTAAATTCCTCGTGCTCTGAGGCAGCAACTTGTTAATTCACAAGGCAACAGAAGACGAAATCTTAGCCATAAAAATAGTTGCATCTTAGCATCGTGCACTTTAACAGTTCTAGAAATTGAATCCTAGAAATTCATCAGCTTCTTGTTATTAAATATTATCCATGCTGATTTCTGATGTCTACAATTCTTCTAAGTTGTGTATTAATGCACAATATATATGTATACACCTTTTCAGACTTTATGGTTAGCAAATAACAAGAACCCCTAAATAGAATAAATATAATGTCACAGTACAATTTAGTAACATGATATTACCGTTATGTATGTAACATTTTAAAGCACGTGCCGCATTATTAGTATCGCTTTGAAATCCTCTTCAAACTAAGTAATGATCTTTGTATCTTTTTCAGTAGCTTAACTCTACTTTTTATTAAGCATACATAACTGTCATCACGTTTTAATTAATAAACGTTCGTTTCCAAACTAAATAAGGAAAAGAAACGGTAATTAAAAATGCTTGTTTAGATCATAATATGTACACAGGATAAGATAAAGAAGGTGTTTATTGTTGTATTTCTTTATTGAAAATTAGTACTTTTACAAGGGTGTAACATATGCTGATTAAAACAATCCCCCAAAATGACAAATGTCATCCAGAAGTTTAACTTAACTGAAAGAAAACTGCAATATAACCTTGTATAAAACCAATTTAGTAATTTAGTCTTCTCTTGCATTGTGAAGTAACAAGTTGCTGCCTCAGAGCACGAGGAATGTGTGATGCCGTCAATTCTGGGATGTCAGGTGTATGTAGAACGAACGTTTCTATGCAATTGTACTATTTTTATTTTATCCACAATAGTTCTAATTAACAAAAAGGTATACATTTATAACAAAATAAGTAGTCAGCTTTTGAACACTGGTTATCCAGTTAATATAATTAGATAAGAAATTTAGTGTCACTTTCAACGTCGGTTAACCGAACTAGCAAGAAATTAAACATCAAAGAATAACACGCTTGTTCTGTGGATGTCCACTAACTAACTGTCTTTTTACCTGGAAGCTGCATTATTTCTTATCTTTTCAATTTAGGATCTTCAACCAATGAAATCACAGATTAATATCTTGACAACCAGTATATTCGAATTATGTAAATTATTCTTATACAGTCTTCTTTAGATCTTATCACATTTATGATAGTGATCGAAGGAAGTGGCAAACAATGGAACAAAGACCTTGTTAGAAATCATCTACACTTCGCACTCTTGCATTGCATAACAAATAATCAGCTTAATTGTCTACAAATATTACAGAACCTAGCAACTTAAAAGTTTACAGCAGGACAAATGTACGGAATAGAAAAATCATTGTGATGAAATGGAATAAATAGGTGAAAGGTAACTTCGATATCCTTAAAGATGAAAGCTCAAGCTAAGATTTACACATGTATTCTTAAATTACAGGAGTTCTGTTTTAGTCTGAATTGAACAATTATGGTGATTATACGTTATGAAAGCTAAGTTTTCAATCCAGTTACAAATTTAATGTTTGACAAAAACATATTTTATTTACCAACATTATCCCCATGCAATACTATATGATACAAAATATCAAATGACTGCAAATTAAAGAAAAAGACAACTGTTGCTCTATTACTGTCACAACATCGATTAATCTTTCCAGGTTTTTTTCTCTCAGTATTTTGGGAACATGACCCATACACTTGGGATTGGGAATTTTCGCAGCGTTTTGCTCAAAATTGGGAAAAATGTATGATTACAATTTTGCAATGACTGAATGAACACAACCAACAACTGAACATGATGGAAATATTGATTCAGTACCCCAAACACTAAATTTCACCAAGTGACCAGTCAACTACAATACAAGATCTCTCGTTTTCATATTTTGAACTGTGAATAATGTCATTTAACTGTGCAGCTGACTGATTTGCTTGCTTATGAACACAAATCCTCATCAAAGAATCCAGAGATGTGTGGCTCATTCTGCTACGAGATGCAGTACATAATCGGTTCATTAGACTCAAAGTCCTCTCAACACTAGCTGTGCTGCATGGTATTATCCTACCAAGACCAACTAAGAAGAACATGACTGAGTAGGCATTACGGAGTATGTCATCTTCGTCCATTCTACAGATAGAGGAGCAACTCCAATTTAAACATGTCGGCACAGTTCAACGTTTTATACTTTTTGGTATTATCATTATTTTGCTTTCCAAATGAAGAAGGCTTGTTTTAAACTGTCTAAAATCGCACTGAAATGTCCACTAGAGATAACTTATTTTCGAAATCAGACGTTTAACACATGCACATGAGATCAAAAATCTATGTCGGCGATCTAGGGTTAGATTGAATTGCATGGTACTGAAATTTAAATATCGGGACAATTAATAAACTGTTATGCTCAAATGATTAGTTAATGATATATATCTTGAACAAAACATTGCCTTTTTCAATAGGTGTCAATTATTTGTATATTGACCGCATACCTTTTGTGTCGGCAATTTGGACAACAGAATGATACGTTACAACATCTATTCACTTCAAATACTCAAGTGCGTAATGCATGTTCCGGAACGACTATTGACAGTTTGAATGTTTAATGATATTATTATCAAAATAATATTTATTTATTAACGAAATAAACATATTGTAGAAAATAAATTAAGATGATGTTCAACTGTCACCGTGTTTCATTTTGTTTTTAACAGATACGTTACGAAGTGTTTCATTCAGCATACATTTATATTGCATTTATCTAGAAATGTTATTGGACAGTGTAAAAAAAACACGTGTTTAACTTTGTATCCGAGTTTAAGTATTTAACTTTTAGTCCAGATTTCATACTTTTTCCCTTGAGAAAACATATTAAATACAGATACGTTACAAACAACAGATACGTTATACGACTGTGCTATAAATGGGTAAAAATGTTTGTATTGTTTGAATAATCATCACCTTAACTTAAAGTTGATAATGGTTTTATTATTGATATCTGAAGTTAATAAGACATCATAAATATGGAATAAAACAGATACGTTACAATTTCTATTTTTTATGTTAGATATTCAAATTAAAGTTTTTCAATACAAAACAAAAACATTTTGTGTTATATTTCTTTATTTTCAAATAGAAACATATTAAAATGTATGAAATATAAAGCAAATGTAACGCCAATTAATCAATTTAAAAATGCGACAGATACGTTTATACGAAATGGGTAGACTATTTTCACCAAAAAGACTGTAATTTTCGGATATATCTCAGAACCAACAGTTATATTGTTCATATAGTATGTTTCCCTCATTAATTCAAGTACGTTTATCTACATGGTGATATAGATCTTATTTCATAATCCAATATGAAGTGCGTTTTATGACAACTGATATTTGTGTAAATTACGTTATTTTTCCATACAATTTGATTTATTTTATCAATCATAATATATAAATAACTTCATTTCTTATTGAACTATAAAGAGTACTTAGTCTGAACATGAATATAACTGACACAAATATTGTTATGTGTTATATTAAAATATTGTTTTGAATGAAAATTCGCAGTGTAACGTATATGTCGCTGATTTACAGCTATCTTTGCAAAATCAATGAAATAACGAAAAATTGTCGATAGTTAACTAAAATATTCAATTTATGTACTCCAAAGGCATGAAACAACTAAATGAAAACAAATCTGATTATATTTGGGAACATCAGATGTGGGGACATTTTTCCTGTCCAAGTTGCTCCTCTATCTGTAGAATGGACGTCTTATAGGTCTGGGGCCGTATTCACGAAGCATCTTATAAGTTTTCTTAGATTTCACAAAGAAATTTCTTAACTTAAATATTTTGACTTAGTAAAGAAATTTTCTTTAATTTGTATTCACGAAACGTCTAAGAAAATTTCTTAGCGAAGAAAAATCTTAATATTCTTTTCTCTAAGCTTTTTACTTATCTTCGTTGCTTGGGGAACCGGAAGTAATCTTTCCTGCGTGCGCATATGACAGACTAAACAAAGATGGCGGCCGCTGAAATGTCCGTGTCAGTACCTCGCCGATAAATTTTTAGTTTTCTGTAGGTTATCATAATATACAGCATATATTATGGTAGTAATTACTTTCTTACAATATTAAACAAATTATACCGGAATGATTGATGATATTTTCAACCCAGTGAACCTGCGGAACCATAATTTCCGATCACCATGCTGGACTGGAGCCGGAAATGAGAAATTCTGAAAAGAATTGGACGATGATTGAGGTTCGACACTTCTGGTATGGATTGAAACAGTACTAGTTTATCAGTGCTTCTGTTTCATTGTTATACCATATTTGTCGGCCTCTTGCACATCAGTATCTGTTTATACTTGTCAATTACACGGGCGGGTCCCAGTTCCTCGACATGGGATTTGGAGTGATGCCAATTTATCAACTGGAAAACCGAAACAGGAAGTGTGCAGCAGAAGTATAACAACAAACATGGAAGTAAGCAAGGAATCTAAATCTTCCAGGCCCAGGAGGCCAAATTCCAGTGAGCAAGACTGTATACTTCTTGCAAATATTATAGGGGAGCCCCATGGGACTCTTGCCCCTTTGACCTACCACCAGGTAGATAAACACCGGTTTACTAATGGTAAGTAAGGTTTCTTATGAAGAGTTGGGAGCCATAGTAAAGGTAGAGGTAAGCTTTTTGTAAAGTTGCACGTATTCAACCTTTATATAATATGAGCGACGTCTACCTTTTGTTGAACTAGATATATAGTTACACATGAATACTGACCCGTGCTGATTCTTAGCAACAATCCTTATCAGGCCTGAGTGAGTGAGTGAGTGAGTGAGTTGGGTTTTACGGCGAATCGACACAAAATGGTCATATATCGCCGAGAAGAAGTCATATTGCAAACGCCAACTGTAAAGCCTAAACACTGATGTAAAAATGTAAAGCATACCTAAAAACATCCATGTAAAAGTGTAAAGAACACTATGAATAATGTAAAACATATCTAAAAGCATCCATGTAAAAATGTAAAGCATATCTAAAAGCATCCATGTAAAAATGTAAAGCATATCTAAAAACAGTAATGTAAAAATGTATGTACGTGTGTGTTAAAATATCAGCTGCAAACATAATAATATTGCAAGATGTAAATAAAAATAAGAAGTGTTGGATCTTTTGATATATTCCTATCTGCTTTAAAAACGATAAAATATTTCCGACTGAAACGTTGTCAAATAATTTTCTCAAAGATTGAACGTCATAATATGTACTGCGTTGTGTAGCAAAGTACACACAGTCGATTAAAATGTGTTTAATAGTTAGCGGTGTTTGACATGGTACACATTCGGGTTGATCTTCTTTATTCAAAAGGTAAAAGTGAGTCAAACGGGTATGACCTATTCGACAGCGAGAAAGAACAATTTCCTCCCTGCGAACTGGGTCCAGAACAAAGACGTGAGGCGCATTTGGAGTGGTATGTACAGGAAGGGTTAGTGACGTCACGGAGTTATAATTTTTGAAATACAGGTATTAAATGGTCTCCCCTGGTGCATTTACTCGGTACTTTAACTTACCTCATTTTAGATGGATCTGGAGGCCCTCCCCCTGAAAGTTTACAGGTATACAGCATTACACTTACAGCCAAAACAGGTATGAAATGGTAACCCCTTTTAGAAATGGGGATATGGGGCTCTCCCCCTGGAAAATTTTGAACTGTATAGGTATGTTATGGTGGTCTTTGGTGTATTCCTGGGTCTAAAGATTGATAGAATATTAGTCTTTTGCCAAAATATTTGGGTAATTTAGTACAGATAACTTCTCAGTCAACTGAGAAGGGAAGGCACAACAAGCCCCCCCACCCCCTACACACCTACCCTATGATGATGATACAAGAAATTAGTTTAAAAAGTAAAACTAAAAGTTTGCGTGGATGACATTTATTCGTCCTTTTAAGTAGAAAGCATTTTAGCAGTCCTATGAAACTAAGGCTGATGCATGACAAATTGATGTTTATGGGTTTAAGGTTCAGTCATCAAAACAGTCGAGTGTGATTTAACTCTTATACTCTGATATGTCTTGATAAAAAAAAAATTCCGAACAAACTCAAATTTTAACGAAGAGAGACTGTGCAAACGTACATGTACAGGGTAACAGTTGTACATCAGTGTAGATTATAACAACACTTTCTGATGATTCGGTATTTTTTAAACAGTTCCTGTCAAAAATGGCAATATACTGACGATTCATGGAAGATTGAATTTCAGTATGTGAATTTAGAGGATGACACACCTTTTGAACAACCATTTGTTTAATTGCAATGGCACTTTAAACACGCACAGAATACACCAATAATTGGATTTTTACATAAGTAACGAAGATTAATGTCACTTGAAAACTGCAAATGATTTCGGATAGTTAATATGAGGTCTGTTATAATACCATGTCATAGTTGCCAGAAGTAACTTGGTAAGTTTTATTATTTTGATCAACCCATATGACTTTGAATATATGATACTGAGTCTCAATACTTTCAGTTTGCAATGAAATATCACTTATGATTTACTATTGTAACAGACTAAAAATACCTCAGACCTGACAGGGAATCAAACCTGGTACCCTACTACATACATCCCTCCAGGAGTTTGAACCTCTGTGGGATGTTCCAAGCTATTCATTAATATCTACCCACTAGCGGATGGTTTTTGTGTTGGGGGGGGGGGGGGGGGCGCATCCGGAGCGCGCCTCCGTAAAATCGCCGGAGCATAGGTAATTTGTGTTATGATCTGGGTAAAATAATTTGGACAGACACTGCCGCAGTAGTTGGCATTGGAGCTGGTCTGGATACTACTTTTAATTTAATGAAAAGGTAACATAATCTGTTATTTTGGCTTCTTAGAACTTTTTTCAAATATTAAAGATGCTGGTAATCAATATTTCTGTGGTTGATTTATGCATAGATACAAGAAAGAAGAAACTTTCAGATCTACTTTTTAAATAATAATGAGAGCTATTATATCAAATATTATATTGTTCTCACAGACTCTTTTATTAATGTCTAGCATGTAAGGTTATTTCAAGGTATTGAACTGAAACTTAACACATGGCTCCTTTGTAATAAAGAATGCTAAAATAACTAAGTTAGATAACTTTTGGATGAATGTTATACAATTTATGTTCTTTTTTTCAATCTTTCGCTCAAGAGCAATTCTTTATAACGGATGTACAATTCATGCAATGTGCTCCTTTCATCAGGCATACAACCATAACAAAAAAGTTTTAAACGATTTGCAAGCATTCAAATGAAGCTATGAAGTTAGAAATTACAAAAAAATGTTTGCTTAAAATTTTGTTGGAAGTTTACATGAAACTTACTGTATCTTAACAAAACTTCACGTAATGCATCTTTATAATCTGGTTCACTGAGAAAAAAACATATTTACTGCATATAACTTTTGCCTTCATTAACATTATATGCATAAAAAATTAAGTGATTTTTTTTTATCAATTCACACCGCAGTAACAGCTTAATATAGGCCTGACTATAGTAAAGGAACCACCATTGGAGCCATCTGGACTAGTCGTATAATGGCTGCCAGGAATTTCAATAGCACAAGTAGAGGTAGCCTAACATTATTCTTTTTTCATCTTCTGATGAAACGGAACATGTAAAAAACGAGCGAAGGAGATTTTAGAGATGGGCTTTTTTGTGTCGTAGACGTAGGCTCATTCTTCAATTTTTCTCTATATATAAATGCAGGCAAGCAGCATGGAGTCCCGTGAAAATGAAAAAAAGAGGGGAAGAAGTGAGGTCAGCAGCGTAAGTGATTTGGATTCGAGTACATGTACTCCACCCTTTAAAAAGCAAAATAATAAGAACAAACAAAATGTTGACGAGTCAAAGGAAATAGAAGGTATAAGAACTGAATTGGTTCAAATAAATAAAAAAACTGTCAAAGGTAATGACTAAAGATGATGGAAATCTGAGACAAATGATTCAGGAAACGCTTCAACAAATGAAAGATGAGCTACTCAGGTCGGTAGAAAAGAAAATAGAAATATTAGAAGGGAAATTATTTGACAAGGAGAGTGAAAACGACAAACTGAAGGTTGAAATAAAGAGTCTTAACAAAAAGTTAGACAAGCAAAAAGAAGAAAGCGAAAAATTAAAAAGCAATATAGATAGAAATAGTGAACTAGATTCTGAATACATGAATGAAATAGAGCAATACAGTAGGTCGAATAACATTCGGATTAGTGGTCTGCAAGAGACAGAAAAAGAGAATGCACATCAGACTACACAAAAGGTAATAAACAAATTAAACACACACATTCCTGAATTAGGCTTGACAAATTATGACATTGATATAGCTCACAGACTGGGCAATAAAAAGCCAAATAAACATAGGCAAGTGATAGTCAAGTTTTTGTCACGGTTCTCCAAAAACATGGTTATGAACAACCTAAAAAGATTTAAAGGAAGCAAAATATTCATTACTGAAGATTTGACGAACATAAATCAGCAGGCCTTCATAAGCGTGAAAACGAAGATGCCGGATGATATAAACTCTGTATGGACCAGGGGTGGAAAAATCTATTACGCAAACAAAACGGGAAACGTTCATCATGTAAGATACAAGGAGTATCAGAATTGGTTTGATCTACCGTTGCCAAAGAGAGAAGACCATATCCAACAACGGGAAAGTGGTAAACCACAAGAATTGATGGCGCAATCAAAAATGACCGACATAGGAGAAATAAAATTTTGACTTGAACGCTTTTAGCGGAAGTTGAAAAAATGAAACCATGTGAACTGTTCTTCTTTCTTATTATTATTATTATTATTATTATCATTTTATTATCATCTTACTTTTGTGAACAAAGGTTTTCACATTTGGTTAAATTGTAATGTACAAATGTATGATGGGCTTTTTTTGTAATTTTGTTATTTTTGACATGTGTCGGTTCCTATATACGAAGCATTTCTTATAATTAAATTAAAAAAGCTTTTTTTACAGGTAAAACCAGCTCATCAGGTGATGTTCAATAAAAAAACAACACCATTAGTTTTTTGTTTTTAATCTTATTTGAAATAAAAAAAAGCAAGCTTTGAAAGTGATGAGTACCGGAACATATGATATAGTTAAAAGAAATAGTTCAGTAAGTAGTGCTTGACTAAACACACAGTATTATAACTTTTGTGAACTTTTTTTTTCATAACTGGTTTAATCATATTTTTGACATTTTATTTTGGTGTCAACATTTGAAACTTCCTCACATTAAAAAATCATAGTTTAGTAGCTTAGTGCTGAACTAATACATATTACAATTGTTTAAGATGATAGCCTTATACATACATATAAAAATTGAAATTTGAGATCAATACTGTTGAAGTACTTATACAGGTATAAAATGTATTTTGCAATTTGTGTTTTTTGAGTGAAAACTTGTTTTTCAGTGTTATTTTCTTTTGATGTTTCTGTGGTTTGCATTTTTCTTTTTATAAATACATAAAAGGACCAAACGATGTGTATTAAAATGTACATATTCAGTAATACCTCACGTCTTGGTTAAAAGATTGTGTGTTGCTGTAGATAAAAACATTACAAGGTACTTATGTACGGTGCTAAAAATATGCTACAAATAGCATACTGTGAACACTGAGTGTAAACATATATTATGATTTATTATAGGGCATCTAAAGTCAATAGTGCTGCGCACGGCATAAAAGAAGACTTTGACATTTCGACATGTATTAAAAATGTACATATTCAGTAATACCTCACGTCTTGGTTAAAAGATTGTGTTGCTGTAGATAAAAACATTACAAGGTCCTTATGTACGGTGCTAAAAATATGCTACAAATAGCATACTGTGAACACTGAGTGTAAACATATATTATGATTTATTATAGGGTATCTAAAGTCAATAGTGCTGCGCACGGCATAAAAGAAGACTTTGCCATTTCGACATGTTACTTTCTAGTTTTATACACTGCTAAAAATTTCATAATCTGTAGTTTTTAGTTGAAAGTAGCATAATAAAACTGTGAAAACATAGATGTTATAAAGAATATTTTTGGACATTTGAAGTCAAAATTCTAGCGTATTGTTTTTGAAAAAAAAAGAGAAAAATATTTACCTGAAAGGCTTCAAAAATAACCAACACTATAGCGAAATTTTGCTGCTATTAATTTTAGGGTAGTATGTCTAAACAAAAAAAAATCAAATAGTAAAAGAGTAATGCCATGCATGTAAATGTGCATGATCCTTTCTTTTCATCAAAGCTAAATTGAGACATGATGATTCAGGTTTTTTCTTTTTTTCCTTTTTAATTTTTTTCGATTTTTCTATGAGACATAACATTATGTATATGCACATGGTATAAAACCTGTATGAATCGATGTATTACAGATGAATATACCGATACAGGTATAATATGCACTAACTGAGAAAGACGGGATTATATTTTATAATTTATGTATTATAAACATAGATTTTATTAGATAGGAAAGCTGTGAAATCATTTCGGCATGTAAATATCAATTTTTTTATATTTCTTTTTATAGTCTGCAGGATGGAATGAAGTGTGATCTTTAAAAAGCGTGATGTTGTTTATCAATTTAGTACATAACAAATAAAACAGCTATTTTTCGGAAATATTTGAATGTTCTGTACTTTGAAATATTCGGTATGATAAGAGATTATTCGTGCCGGCTGCTGTTTTTCGTTTTGTATACATTATTTTGGTTTAAAACATCTTAGTAAAATACATCATTCTGCTGTCATTTTTTAAACTGATCCGTTGGTAATTTGTCACACAAAAACGCATAGCCATATCTGTCAACGAACAAAAAAGCTTTTAGTTAGAGTTCCACTCCACGGGGTTATAAAACAGGTGGTACAAATTGACTGAAGCAAAATATATTGATACACGATTATAATAGATGTGGGACCAACAATAGCAAAATAGAAATTCTCTTTTTATGAAATTGAAATTATACAAATGTAAATCTGGACGAATTTGTCGTTTTTGACTATTAGAATGATGCCACCAAACCCAAATGATTTCACAGTATTACACAATTTTTTATAAAAAGTATTACATGTATTATAAGTGTTACAACGTACATGCATAGATCTACATTTATACATAATTATAGGAAGTGTTGGAAGATACAATTTAATTTTTTGAAATGATAGTGTGGAATGTAAATGATAAGTTTTGGTGTAGCAGTTTATGTTTTTTCTTTCATATATAAGTCTTAAATGTCTTATATAAATGCTGACTGTATTTTTGAGGATATAGTAATTTAAAGAAAAAAGCTAAATTACATGATAATTGAGATAGTGAAGCCCAACTAAAATTTCTTTTACTTTAAACATACTTAGAATGAAAGACAACAGTGAAGATTTTGTCGTCTCCAGTTTCACAATTACAGAATGTCTAATCTATGGAATTATGTAATATATCATGGATAGTATATCAATATGCTCTCTCAATGTTAGAGGTATAGGCAACTTTAAAAAAAGGAGACACGTTTTTCAGTGGTTAATAGAGAAAAAGTGTGCAATATGTTTGTTACAAGAAACCCATTCTACACCTGATTTGGCAAATGTATGGAAAACAGAATGGAATGGGAAAGCATTCTTTAGTGGAAATAAGAGCAATAGGGCAGGAGTAGCAATTCTTGTAAACTCTGAACTGACAAACGTCAATATGGCCTTTAAAGAATTAATTACAGGAAGATTAGTTTCTATTGAATTTTCAATGAATGAAAAAGATTTTACTGTATTAAATATCTATGGACCCAATGAAAATAATTCTTCTATATTTTGTTGTTTGGAAACAGAAGTATTAAAAAAGTATGACACAAATATCATTGTAGGTGGAGATTTTAACACAGTAATAAATATAAAACTAGACAAAAAAATGGAACGGATGATACACACTCAGTATGCAGGAAAAAAATTAATGAAATCATAGAAGCCGGAAACCTTGTAGACATTTGGAGATACAAAAACCCTGAACTTTTACAATACACTTGGCACTCGAATACTAAACCAAGTATTTTCAGTAGGCTAGATTATTTTTTAATATCGGATTGCTTAACGGATTTCACCCAAAAATGTAGAATAAAACCAGGGTATAAAACTGATCATTCAATTATTGAACTGAACATAGATCTTATTAATGCAAAAAGGGGACCAGGGTACTTTAAAATGAATAATAGTTTATTGATTGAAGAAGAGTATAAACAGCAAATTATATTGTGTATAAATTAAACAGTAGAAATAAACAAAGAAGCCAATCCAAATACGTTGTGGGAGGTCATCAAAGGTGCCATAAGAAATACTACGATTAAATATGCTTCTCAAAGAAAAAAAGAAATGTTTCAAAAAAGAGGAAAAGTTAATAAATGAAATAGAAAAACTAGAAATTAAGATAACATTGTCCGACTATGAGCAAGATGCACAAAATTTGCTGGATATAAAAAAGCAAGAATTAGATAGAATATATGATTTAAAAATGAATGGAATATTAATTAGATGTAAAGCAGAAAGCATAGAGGGTAATGAAAAAAATAGTAAGTACTTTGCAAATCTAGAAAAAAGAAATGCTGAAAAGAAAAGTATATTTAAATTAAGAGTAAATGAAAATGAGATCACAAATCAAGATGAAATCCTAAAGGAAGAAAAAAATTCTATGAAAAATTATACTCTAAAAAGATTGAAAGAGAATCAGAATATGATTTCTTCGACCAAAATATGAACAAATTGGGAAATGATCAAAAGAATTTATGTGAAGGGCTGTTAACAGAATATGAGTGTCTGCAATCATTAAATGAAATGAAAAATCAAAAAAGTCCTGGCTCAGACGGCATTACCTGTGAGTTCTATAAAACTTTCTGGGAAAACATTAAAGACTATTATATAAAATCTATAAATTTTTCATACAGTACAAAAAACTTAACTACTCTTCAGAAACAGGGGATAACCTCACTTCTCCCAAAAACTGGAAAAGATCAAATGATACTATCAAATTGGCGTCCCATCAGTTTGCTAAATGTAGACTATAAAATAGCAACAAAAGTCATATCAAATCGCCTGAAAAAAGTTATTAACTCTGTAATAAGTCAGTCACAATCAGGTTTTTTGAAAAACAGATATATAGGAGAAAATGTTCGATTATTATTTGAAACGATAGAATATTTAAACACACGCAATGAACCTGGTATTTTAATGTTTGCAGATTTCGAAAAAGCATTTGATAGTTTGAACCATGATTTTGTTTTTCGTTGTCTAAAACACTTAAACTTTGGGGACTCATTTATTGATTGGGTAAGGCTCTTTTACAATGATATATGCAGTGTAGTAATTAACAATGGCCATTTATCTGAAAATTTCCCAATACAACGTGGTTTGCGGCAAGGATGCCCCCTGTCCTCTCTGCTCTTCATAATATGTATTGAATTTTTATCAAATTATATTGAAAAAGATGAACATATAAAAGGAATAAAGATAAATGAAAAGCAACTAAAACAAACATTATTCGCTGATGACGCAACTTTTTTAAATAATGGAGAACCAGGATCTTTCGAAAAACTAGTTCATGTAATTTCGGATTTTGAAAACACGTCTGGATTGAAACTAAACAATCAAAAAACAACAATTCTGAGGGTAGGTTCTTTAGCTAATACAAACATTAGACTGTGTCAGGAGAAAAGTTTTTCCTGGACATCAGAGTCAGCTAGTACACTTGGTATGACATTTACAAACAATGCAGAAGTGAACCTTAATATTAATCTAGAGCCGAAGCTCAACAGCTTTAAAAACTGTCTTAAACAGTGGGAACACAGGAAACTAACACTCCTTGGAAAAGTTACAGTAATTAAGACTTTTGCATTGCCAAAACTTATTTACCCTTTTACAGTTCTCCAAAATCCAAAAATAGAAACAAAGAAATTATAAAAGCCATGTATAATTTTATATGGGATAGAAAACCAGAAAAAATAAAAAGGGAAATATTGCAACTGGACTATGACAAAGGAGGGATCAAAATGGTTGATTTAAACAGTTTTCTTAATGCCATCAAATCTTGTTGGGTGAGAAGATTTAATGAAAATCAAACAAGCAAATTATGGGAAGTTTTTTATAAAAAATATCTGGAAAAAGTAGGAGGAAAACTAGTTTTTGAAAGTAATATAAATGAAAATGACATACAGCAAATTGGTAAAACACATGATTTCCTATCAGATATCATTATTGCATGGCATAGAGTAATGGGAACAAAATGGTCAAAAGGAATTAGCAAACAAGTTTATGGAACAATTCAAAGATAAAAAATGGAAACAAATCTTTATTTTTCAAAAACTGGTATGATAAAGGTATCAAATATGTGAAAGATTTATTTGATTACAGAACCAATAACTTTTATTCTTTTGAAAACTTTAAATATATATATGATGTAGAAAATAAAGATTTTTTAAAGTATCATCAACTTATAAACAGTATTCCTTCACATTTCAAAGAACAACTTAAAACCGAAGATATGAACCCTCCTAGGGAAAACCTTATAGAAAAACTTTGTACATCAAAAACGCCAAATAAATTCCTGTATGAGAGGCAGATTAAAGATAAACCAAAACCGAGAATAAAGTCTGAAGAAAAGTGGGAAAACTTTTTGAACAGAAGCAATATTGAGTGGAAAAAAGTATATACTCAACCTTTCAAAGCTACAATAGATACAAAAATCAGAAATTTTCAATATAAATACATTAAGAAAATCTTGCCAACAAATACAAGATTATTTAAAATGGATATATCCCCTACAAACCTTTGTGATTTTTGTAATATGCAGCCTGAAAACTTAGAGCATTTATTCTGGGAATGTTGCCATGTACAAGTTTTGTGGAACAATTTAACTCAATTTCTTAAACAAAAGAATGTTGAAGTAAAGTTTGATATAGAAAGTGTAAGTTTTGGTTTTTTGCAAAATAATGTGAAAAATAGTGTATTAAACTTTATCATTTATTTGGTGAAGTATTATATATTTCAAATGAAAAATAGAAAAAAAGTTCCATATTTTGAGTCATTTATGCATTATTTGAAAATAAGAATCAATATAGAAAGAGAAATAGCCTTCATGTGTGGTAAAATGAACTATCATGAAAGAAAATGGTCCATGTTTATGGTAACAGCAGATGAAAAATCATATTTAAAGGCAAAAAAAAAAAAAAAAAAAAAAATTGGACAACAAAACAAAACAAAACAATAAAAAAAATTCCCTTTTTTTTTATTTATTTCAAGTTTTTTTGTTTTTTTTTTGTTATTATAAATTATTATTATTACAGAAAATTATCTTTTTTTTTTCTGTTGCAAACTAAAAAAAAAAAATCATCACATATAGAAAACGATATTTTTGAGAACTTAAAAAAAGAAATTTGTTATTATTCTTCTGTAGTATTTAGCTAGATATGTATTAATATGTATCATGTGATGATTATATTAAAAATAAATTATAAAAAAAAAAGGAATTTGAATACTAATTTTTCACATGGCATGGCCAGGGAGGTCTAAATTAAAGCTGGTTTCTGTTTAAATTTCATTGTGGGTGTATTTTTGACATTTTGGTAGAAAAAAAAATTGGAGAGGAGGTTGCATTTTGTGAAGTGAAACTCATTTTTAGTATGAGTGGTATACCCAGGTCAGATCAGTGTGATTTTGTTGTGACTTTACAGTAATCAAATGTGACCAGAGAAATCTCTCTTAAAAAATTCATGCCCCCTACTTTCGTCTTTAGTTTATGTCAGTTTTATCATAACTCTTTAAAATGAAGTAAGGATTTGTTCTCTAAAATGGGTCTAGCTAAGTTTGGTACTCATCAAAATTCCCTATTTATGCTATTGTGACCTGTAATGGATTAAAGCTTCAAACTTTTCTGCTAAATCATTAAACATACCGAAAGAACAAAATTATGTAACTTTTGTGTTTAGATTTAATATTTATATGTCTGAATTGATAGACAGATCTAAATGTTACAGTGATGTCTTAAACTAAACTTTCAGTGTATGGTTAATTTGGTCAACATGGAATGCATGCATTTATGTACATTTGGTGTAAAATATCACAGTATTTACCGGTATTATGTTTAACTACCTGTTTATTCTTGGCATTTTTTTTATTATATTTCAATGCCTGTCTATGTTTTCAGTCAGACAGTACGGACAACTCAACCATTACCCATTACATGCACAGACAAGTCAGACAATAGGTACTGAGGGATTTTCATTAAACAAATTCTTTTTCATGTTTGACATTGTGGAAGTAAGATAACATATTTACTAGTCTGTATTTAACTTTTGCCTTCATTAACATTTTAGTTAAGTTAATTTTTTTAATTCACACATTAGTAAAAGCTTAATATAATGGAACAAAGCATCAACTTTACTGCTAAATTATGTAACTTTTGTGTTTAATCTTTGTATGTCTGAACTGATAGACCGATCTAAATGTTACGGTAATGTCTTAAACTAAACTTTCAGTGTATGGTTAATTTGGTCAACATGGAATGCATGCATTTGTTTACATTTGGTGTAAAACATCACAGTATTTATTATGTTTAACTACCTGTTTATTCTTGACATGTTTTATTATATTTTGATAGAAAGCACTATGTTCAATGCCTCTCTTCAGGCAAACAGTATGGACCACTCAACCATTACCTATTACATGTACAGACAAGTCAGACAACAGGTACATGTTATCTTAGTTACTGATAGACTTGCATTAAAAAAAATCTTTTTTTATGTTTGACGTTCTTAAAGCTAAATCCATCACATAAATCTGTTAATACCGGTATACTGGTCATTGTTGAATGATCAAAACTAATGTACCAATATTGTCTGGGACAACTTTTAAACAGTTGCCTGAAGGCTTTTAGCTGTACTGTATGAAGTATTGACAGCTGTCCTACATGAAACTGCGTCGTGGTCCTTCCGCTCTCGCAATTTGGTTAAAGTTTTGATGCCTTCTCTCTACTAATTTAATGTTTTGATAACTTTCTTTTTCTCTTATTATGCCACTACCCAACCCATTCAAAGAATGCAGGATATATTGTTTTGCAGATGTTGATTGGTATGTAGACCAATCTGTTTCCGGATAATAACTCAAGAATGCTTGGCCTAGGATCATGGAAGTTGGTAGGGAGGTTGGTCATAATCGACAGGATCTGTAGGTCAAGGTCACAGTGACCGGGAACAGTTAAATGGTTTCCGGATGATAACTCAAAATACTTGAGACTAAGATTATGAAAACTGACAGGGAGATTGGTCATGACCAGTAAATAATATATTTAGTTCCTTCGCATCTGAACTCTTAACAATGATTTATTCAGCAACAAATCACTAAATGGGATACATTTTCTATGACAGACAAAGAATATGCTGGGTATAGTAGAATTTAAATATTCGGTCTGTGAAACACAATTTGCATAGGAGGACATTTCTTGTACACTATGGATAGAGAAGTGAATGTTTGAAAAATCTATAATGAAGCACAACATCAGTGTAAAATAAATTTGTAAATATATATCGATTCTTAATGTAGTCAATGCTGGCTCAGCTGCTCGATGGTGGCAATCAAAGCTGAGTACGTTTGTGTTGTTTCATTGTTTAGATTTATCAATTGATTTTAAAAGAATAATTGCTTTCATTAAGAATGTGTTATGAATTAAGACATGATGAAAATAATGAATATACAACAAGTCACAGTTAATTCACAGCATTATAGATTAATTGCTTTCTATACATGCCTTTCTGGAAGAGGTGCACCTGCACCTGTCATTCTGAAATTCAGAGACTGAAAGTAAAGAAACTGAAGCTACAGATAAAACTAATGGAAGTTCAACTTAAACAGCATGAAGAGGAATAAGAAATATGGCTGCATCCTCTCGGACATTTATTAATTAAATTTGCTTATGGTCAACGTCAAATCTCTATTACTTTAGTATATTATCATTTTTTTTCTCACAATTGTCTTTAAATTGACAACATCTTTACTTATAAACTCTGTTCAAAACATGTTTAAACGCATTGTCGCACACCGCTCCAAACATCAGATATTCACAAGAAGTTATTTCCCTTTAAAATAGAATTCCATTTGTAAAGAAATAAAAACAACCAATTTTCAAAATTTCTAGAAAAGATGATCAATCTTATTATTCGAAATTCCAGTACTTGTACATTGTTGCAAATGCATCAAAACGAAGATGTTCAACATTTCTTTGAAAATTGTTAGGTTTTAATTAAAGGCTCTGAACTGTCCAGAAGTGAGGCCCCTTATTGTGGTCCCTTTTCGGGAATTCCAGCATTTATCATTAAATTAACACTGGAATTTTAGAATAATGTACTTAATTAATAAGCTGTGCAATTTTCATGTAAAACAACTTTTTCTTTCTATGATTTTATGATGTTCCAATTTCAAGACGTCAACTACTCATCGCATCCTTAACTGTATAAACTGGATCGATGGATAAATGGATTTTAATACTAACTACATCTCATGTATTTTATTTTATGCATATATAATTTCTCCTTTGCTTTCTGTTTAATATTTGTTACTATGATCACAATACTGTTCATTGTAGTCGGTCATTCTCGTCGTAAGAGGGCCCCATGGAAGATTAGCTTTGCTAAATGGGTTACCCTCTATAAATAAAGAATATACTTACTTACTTAGCCCGCCCGCTTAACTCAGTAGGTAAGAGCGTTTGTCTACGGATCACGGGGTCGTGAGTTCAATCCTAGGGCGGGGCGTATGTTCTCCGTGACTATTTGATAAACGACATTGTGTCTGCAGTCATTAGTCCTCCACCTCTGATTCATGTGGGGAAGTTGGCAGTTACTTGCGGAGAACAGGTTTGTACTGGTACAGAATCCAGGAACGGAACACTGATTAGGTTAACTGCCCACCGTTACATGACTGAAATACTGTTGAAAAACGGCGTTAAACCCAAAACAAACAAACAAAACTTACTTACATCACTCATTAAAGTCCGTTCATCTGGTGGAGGGCAAAACAATGTTTTTATGGGATGGGAATTTTAAATTTTAACAACTTTTTCACATTAAAACAGTTTTTAAATACTTACAATTTTCATATTTTAGTATTCAAATATCTTTTTAAATGAATAACTGTTTTAAATGACATTTAATTTCAATAGCGGCAGTGTGATGTTCAAACACTTTTAGAAAAACAGTAGTTACGCGTTCATAATTTAACCCATTTTAATTAAAGATTGCTTGTTTTATAAGCTTTACATTCATCAAAAATATTTATATATAAATTTATTTTAAGAATTAAAGTTTAGGCCGTTAGAAAACATCGCTTTCTACAAAATAACATGGACTTTTGGCGATCAATGTTTTATCATTTCTAAAAATAGAATATCAATACGATTTCATTTGTTCTATCAACTGAAAAAATCAGTAAAGTATTATATTTGGTATGTATTCACACAATACTTTGTTTACTGGTAAGTATTGATAACTTATATTTTTCAGCATAGATGCCTCTGGCACCACAGGTCATATTTGTCATTTAGTTAATGATGGTGATAAATCAAAGGCTAATTCAGTCACGAAGCTAGAAGTGTTTAAAAACAAACCAAGATTATGCCTATTTGCCCAAAAAGACATCTTTCCAGGCAAAGAAATTTTATATGATTATGGAGACCAGGAGAACCTATGGTGGAGGAAGAAATTAATAATTACAGATTCCTAATAGTTTCCATCTCTAGACTATATAAGATTAAAAGCAAAACATGGCAGCTGCTGTCAGATGTCAGTGTTGTGTCAGCATCAACATAGATTTATATTTGTTAGATTTTATATTAAATCTTTTTGTCTTTAAATGCACTGGCCAATAGTGAATGAGACTTGTCCGAACTTTTCTTAATGTCAATTCGAAAACACCTAGGACAAGACCAGTTATTTGTTAACTCTACATTTTGTTTTGTATTGCCTCTTGGATATTCCCTCATTTTGCTTATTCAGTTTGAAGCAAAGTACAGGTCCATGAAACTTTATAAGTCTTTGTTAGCTTGTATTTGCTGAGGCGTAAAAATATTGATTGTTCCTGCTTTCCCGACCTACCATATTTTTTTTGCCCGACAGTACATATTTTATGGCCTTGGAGAAATGATTTATTCATCCTTTTAACAGGAAGTAGCTGAAATCCATAAATGGGTAACATGGGTGACTCCATGATTTTTTGGTATCATTTGAAAAAGGTACGTCTGCTGAAAAAGAATTAGTAACTAAAATGACCAAAGAAATATGCACCAATCACTAGTCTGCGAAATGATAGACTTTACACAGTAAATACTGGATATTCTATTGAGGTATCACTGATAATTTTAAATAAGAAAATAAGTTTTATAACATTTTTTGACATGTAATTTCTATATATTCATTTTCAGTGGACAATACACTTTCAAATGATACCAAATTTGTATAGGTTTACCAGGCATCAATATTTTATATATTTTCATATCACTGTTATATAGACCTAGCTCATATGTGGATCGGATTCCTTAAACATGGTTAGTGATATTAGAAATCAACTAATGTTCTAAAGTAATCGAAGGTCTTTGACGGTGATAACTTTCCATTACATTTCATTTAAAATGGTCAATGTCAGTATATAAAAGACGATATTTAGTTACGATATCGAAGACGAAACCCCCTTACTTGTATTCATTTTGACGCAAAAATAATTTGTGAAAAGTCCCACTAAATACAAAAATTTCCTAAAAAATAATTTACCTACCTACCCTGTTTTTTTACCATGAAACCAGAAACGAACAATATTTTTTTATTCGCCTGATGCTTTTATGTCTCCACTGATTAATATTTTAAAAATCACTTATCACAGAACTTTCAAACTAGAGGGGATTAGTAGGTTTAAGGAATAATTAATCCTTTATGTGTTAGGTCACTTGGTCCAAGGTCAAATCTTCATTGGCCTAAACTTTGAAAACTTTTTCAACTAAATAATTATAGAACCACATAAACCAGAACCTTCAAAAAGATTATTTGTGTATATGTTTGAAGGTCAATGTCACATGGACCTGTACATTAATTGGGTTTCTAGACAATATTTTGAGAAATAAAAACAGACTCTGAACCAACACCTTTGATTTATTTATGAGGCTTATGGTATAGATAATCCC
This sequence comes from Mercenaria mercenaria, assembly GCF_021730395.1. Taxonomy (NCBI): domain Eukaryota; kingdom Metazoa; phylum Mollusca; class Bivalvia; order Venerida; family Veneridae; genus Mercenaria; species Mercenaria mercenaria. Next base: position 63,885,801 of record NC_069377.1, on the reverse strand, counting down.
TTTTTCCACTTTATTTGGTCAGTATGACAAGTTTAAAACCATATGACAAAGAACTTAAGTCAAATAATGACTTGGCTGACAAAGTAGTTGAGTCGTTTGTTTTAATTTCCACATTTACTCCATTGTTAGCTTTATTAACAGGAATTTATAATTATTATCCACTCATTTCGAGCTCTGTTTGTGTTGTTTCTTATAGAAGTTGGAAGAGTCTGACGCTTACTGTTATAGTAATTGTACTGCAGTTTGTTGGAATATCGTGTTTTAGCTTGTTGATGACGTTCTTTGTTTCGTTTCTTTTTTTCTGAATTTTGAAATTTGATTTTTCGTTTTTTAGCTTGACTGTTCGTGGTTCGAATTATTCTTGTCACCCAGGCGTCGGTGTCACATTTTGGTTAAAGTTTTGCGTGCAAGTGCATATACCCATATAGAGAAAAGATATCATTTTGGAATAGGATATCGACAATCGGACTTAGTAGTCTGACCTATATATGAACAAAGAATTGTCTTGGAAATATCTTGTTGATTAGTGCTTCGATGAAAATTCTACATGCTTATTGACCTAAACATCGCCCAACAGAATAAAAAAAACTGTACATGAAAACTTAATGTTATTTTCTTGCTTGCTTACCTGTCCACAAAGGTGAACATCATATATTACATTATCTTATTTAAATACAGAGGAAAACCATGGTTAAAGTAGGTCAAAATAGGCCATGTGCTCCAGTTGTAACGAAGCATGTACTGTAATGATTCTAAGCTAATTGTTGATCGATATTCGATTTTCAATGTCAGAACAAGATTAGATATTATTGGTACCAAACAAACCAATTACAAATGTAACTAGAAGATGTATTTGTAGAAAAGCGCGTGTCTCACCCAATGCATAGTCATATGACAAGAAGTCAATAGGGGACAGGAGCGAAAGTCAAAGAGACACTGATGCTTGGCTGCAATAGGGATAATCTACTTGGCATGTCCAATCATCCCACAAAGCTCCGACATTTAGGCATAGTGGTTCTTAAGTTAAAATCAGTAGGGGTCATCTCTTCTGCATGTCCAAACATCCTAATAAATTTCAACATTCTGGATCAAGTGGTTCTTAAGTTATTGATTGAAAGTGTTTTCTATATTCAGCCCCTTGTGACCTTTGATGGAGTAACCCCAATGAAGTTTGAATATTCTTGGTCAAATGGTTGTCAAGTTATTGACCGGAAATGGATTTCCATGTTCTGTCCGCTGTGCCATTGACCTTTAATAGAGTGACCCCAAAATCAATAGGGGTCATCTACTCTGCATGTCTAATCATTCTTTGAAGTTTCAACATTCTGGGTTAAGCGGTTCTTATGTTATTGATCAGAAATGGTTTTCCATGTTCAGGCCCCTGTGACATTGACCTTTAACAGAGTGAGTCCACTGGCCCCAAAATCAAAAGGGGTCATCTACTCTCATGTCTAATCATACTATTAGGTTTCAACATTCTGAGTAAAGTGGTTCTCAAGTTATTGATTGGAAAGTTTTCTATGTTCAGCCCCTGTGACTTTGACCTTTAACAGAGAGACCCCAAAACAATAGGGGTCATCTGCAATGAGCAGTAATCTACATCATTTCTGTTCACAATGTCATTGTAAAATTACTTAAATTCCACTTTTATGAAGTTACTGCTTGTTTGTTTATCTATCCGAAATTGGTTATGTAAACACCGGTTAAAATTCGGACAACTTCCGGTTTCGTTTTCGTACAGGGGTACCTCCAAAATAGTGACGTGCGCAATAATGCGCAGCCCCGTTTTGAAATAATCTCGGTTTTGGCGGTTTTATAAAAGATTCAAATTCATAAAAATCTGGTGACTTTGACTGAGGGAAACTTATTTCATGGCAAAATACCTATTTTTTCCACCAACAGTTAATTCATGTGAGCGTGCAAATGGGAAAAATTTGGGTTAAATGGCAACATTTTGCAACCAAAAGGTGCGCGGATACTCTGACGCCTTGATCACGTGATAGATCTCCAACAGTCTCGCACAGTACCGCGAGAATAGTTGATTTTCCAGATACACTCCACAAACAATATGGCTTCCGAAAACCCGGAAGTCAATCCAAAGTGCGGTAAACTTTGCTCTACTAGACAAAAGTAGTACTATGCAAAGTCAAAATACGACTTCAGAAGTATAAATAAATATTTCGTTTATCGATAGGTATAAAGAAAATGTGATTTACTTACCATTTAGGGAAGATTATAGCATTTAAATCCAGCCACTATTTACATTGCGGTAGAAGGCAGATACAAAATGGCCGCTTCGGTTGCGGTACAGAGGAATCAGGTGGAAGATGATACCGAAACGTGCCCCTTGGTTCAGTGACGAAAACAACGAAAAAGAAAGTGCTGGGACGTTCCTATGGCACATACCTAACGTTATAAACTGTAATTACGGCCATCGAGGCGATGAGTAACGACAGACCGTTGACATATGTAACTTCCGGTACATTAATTTAGATGAACCGGAAATACTTACACCGTCACACTTACTTTTCGGCAGAGGAATCACCAAACGTCATCAGACGACAGGCAGAAATGACCAGACGATAATGGTCCACGATGATGTTTCCCGTTTGCTATGGAAACTTGCCATGGTAGAAGAACTAGTTCCTGAAAAAGATGGACTTATTCGAAGTGCTAAAATTTGGACTTTAAAATGGACTTACAAATCGCGCAATTGTGAAATTGTAGCCTCTACTTGAAGTGTAATAATTTTCATAGTGACTGAACATTTAAAGGAAAATTGATAAATGAATCAGAGACTGTGTTTCATGTAAAGATGTGTTTACTAAAAGGTAACATATTTAACATTCTTTTTTCAAATGCTGGGCACGTTTTCTTTTTAAAAGACAAAATGCTGGAATTCTTGGAGAAATCAAACACCATGAATGGATTGCTTCATAGTGTTTTAAGTGACCTAAAGGTTCCATTTTTCCTTGCAGGGTGTAAGGCTCTTGACCTCATATCGAAATTCATTACCACACCATTATGGCGCGTTATTGAGTCTAAAGACATATCAATATCTGTTACGAATGAAAAATACTTTATGCTGCTTCAGTATTTGAGCAATGCACTCATAAAGCTTAAGGGTTTTATTAAAGGGGAAATTATACTGTTTCAAGATGTTGCCATTAACAAGGACATAATTTATGATGCGCTTGTTGCACCATCACAATATGACACACATGTCATTCTCTTATTGTCGGTGATTTTACCAGCTTTGTCCAAACTAATACAGAAACAGTATGGCGATCACCTTCCTGGGGAGAGGCAGGAGTTCATCAACCAATCTGAAACGGCTAGTGTTGACAAACATAACAAGTTTCCAGAACGTGTTTTCTCGTATGTCGACCACATACTTGCATCTAAGCCGAACATTAAAACCCTTGCTCTTGAATAACACATTGCATTTTGTTTAAACAAAACGAGCGAGTGGTTAAGAAATCAAGAAAATATAACTAAAATAATCACTGAATGCAGATCCGAAGTGAAAACAGAAAAGTTATGATTTAAAGACAGAGAACATGTAATATTACCTAAGCGAAGAGAAAAACAAGAAGAATTTCAAAGAAAACAACAACAGGAAAGGCGACGCATTGAAAAATTAGAACAAGAGACAACATATATGCTTTTTATGGCCTATGGCAAAGTGTTCATGAAGTAGAATTAGAATTAGAAAAAATGTTTTTCAAAGAAATGTGATCGTCTAAATGGTTATTCATTTAGTAAACAAGTTAATGGAAAACGAGTCCCGCTTAATTTTGAAGAACTTAAGAATGCCTATGATACTCCCCAACCAGACCAAGTCCATATGCTTGTAGGTAAAAACATTGAGCACAAATGGCTTGAAAATGAGCAACCAATATGGTATAATGGCAGAGTAATATCGCAGGTAATTCTGTGAAGTATATTCTCATTCAAATAAGCACAGTTCTTAAAAGTTCCATGAGAAAAAATATATAGTCTTAGACTAAGCATTTATCTGTCTTATGTTTATCATTTCAGGTACCAGGATTTCCAGAGTGGTTTAATGTTGTTTATGAGAATGAGGCCGTTTACAGTTCCAAACTAGGCGAAGACTATAGTGTTGAGGACCTGATCATAAAAGCATAATATAAAGGTTCGTCTTAGTGTTTGCAGTTAGGTTAGTTTAGTGGTAGAAGGAAGATTCAGAATGTCATGAATAAAATTAAATTGAAATACATGATTCGAAGGTAAAAGTTGCCAACTTCCTACTAATCACACAGAAAGTAAGTAACCTTCACATACCATTACATGCAGATATATCTTTATATCTGCATTGATATTGAGATTGCCCTTTGTCCGTCAATTTTTGAATGAAGTCCTTTCACCATAATATTCATAATAGTCAATAAATAAATAAATAAAAAGTAAGTAAATAAATAAAATTATTACATGCAGATACATTTTTTATACCTACATTTATATTGGGATTGCACTTTGTCCGTCATATTTTTGAGTGATGTCCTTTACCCGTTATATTTCTTAATAGTCAATAGATAAATAATAAATAAATAAATAAATAAAATCATTACATGCAGATTTATCTTTATATCTACATTTATTTTGGGATTGTCTTTTGTCCGTTATATTTTTGAGTGTCGCCCTTTACCCACTATATTCATAACAGTCAGTAGGTAATAAATAAATAAGTAAATAAACCAATGAATCATCAATCAATACATACATAGAATGTTCAGTTTGATTTGAGTTTTACGGCGCACCAACGCAGTATAGGTTATATGGAGCCAAACAGGATTACAAATTTTGGTTTCACATCTTATTTACATCGAAATAAAAACATGAGGTATAGAATCACCAAAACCAAGTGATAAGACCCTGTAAGTCGCCTCTTACGATCATGCAAGGGTAAGGCAGTGGTTTCAAGTCTTTTCATACACAGATTGTCCCAGAACCACATGGGGCAGAATGTTCAGGGATAACTCCTTCAGCATCTTTAGTATGGAAAAGATATAGGCTATATTTTCGGCAGAAATTAAACCAATTCCTTAAAGATTCAAAGGGCCATAACTCTTACTAGTATAGTCTGATTGTCAATTTTCTTGTCATTATTAAATGATCTCATCAAGACTTTAACGATGATGTATCACACTCCCATGTTTTATCAAAAACTATTCAGAAAGTCTTGGTCATGGTCAAATTTCCGAAACTGGCAGAAAAAAGGGAGTTATCTAAATTTTCAAAGGGGCGTAACTTTTGCTAGCCTTGTCCAATTTTCCATTTTTTTCCATTTTTGTACTAGTCATCATACCCTTTAAAATGATATATCACTAATGTGTATATGGAACAAAAAAAAATTGGTCTGTGGTCGCTAGGCTGAGTGTCGTTGAATTCTTCTCTGTGATGGACTTGAACAAATCTTGTAGTCTGGATGCTGACTTATGGTGCGCACCCAACCTCACTCTTACCCCAACCATGTTCCAAAGACACGGGACAGTGTAAATAAAGTAATCTCCTCTAGGTGAATCTCTAAAATAGAGAAAAGGGGAAACTTCACAGGTCGCTCAACACGAACAAAAACGAAAATGTTGCAGGCTCGGTTTTATTGAGCCTGTTCATGGACGGTAGTGGAAATGCATGCTACCGTCCACGCCCTCTAGCCCTGGGTTTAGCAGAACTCAACATTTACACATGCTAAAAGTATAAAAGGCAATTTAGAGACATCCGCACAAGTATTCAAACGGCGGTGAACATGGAACCTTCAATGATACACGTGTTGAGGCGTGTAATTCCATGAAGAGCGGCGTTTGGTCCCCAGATAAAGTAAAGGGTTCTCGAATGAGAACGCTTTGTCCTAATATCATGACAACTGATAGGAATAAAATCTGGAAAGTAGATCCCTCGGAAGCACCGAGAACAAAGCAAACAGTGAAAATTGCAGACTCGGTTTTATTGAGTCTGTTCATGAGCAGTAATGGAAAATGCAACACTGCCCACGCCCCCTAGCACCGGCTTAAGCAGAATTCAATCCTCAAATCTAAATGAGTTGAAATCGATGATCCCGAAGGACCAGAAAATATAACAATAAAATCTGGAAAGTAGATCCCTCGGAAGCACCTAGAACAATGCAAACAGTGAAAATTGCAGACTCGGTTTGATTGAGTCTGTTCATGAGCAGTAATGGAAAATGCAACACTGCCCACACCCCCTAGCACCGGCTTAAGCAGTATTCAATCTTCAAATCTAAATGAGTTGAAATCAATGATCCCGAAGGACCAGAAAATATAACACTGAGATGAAGTCGGGGCGACTTTTTACGGCCGCCACACAGCACTTAACACCCGCTGTTGTGAAGTAAATAAAATCTGGAAAGTAGATCCCTCGGAAGCACCGAGAACAAAGCAAACAGTGAAAATTGCAGACTCGGTTTTATCGAGTCTGTTCATGAGCAGTAATAGAAAATGCAACACTGCCCACGTCCCCTAGCAAGCACCGGCTTAAGCAGAGTTCAATCCTCAAATCTAAATGGGTTGAAATCGATGATCCCGAAGGACCAAAAAATATGACAACACTGAGATGAAGTCGGGATTACAACCAGCAGAGCTCTACTGATTTTTAGGTTAGTATGTCACAGTGACCCGTAACACAGAAAATGACATGTGCCATGGTATAAGTAAAAAGAAACAGTACTTGACCGTTCAACTTTAATCAAACTGCATACAAATGCAAAGCAATTAATGCAGAAGATGTAATTCACATAGAACTAAAAAGGAATGGGTGTCTACAAATTATTACAAACCATTTGAAAACTACATTATTACATATGGGTGGTTTTCAAAATAATGAAGAAAAAAAGTGACAAGTGGGTTCAAACATCTCAGCTATTCTATCATAAAATTTCAATGAAATAGCATTTGGCAAGTGTTGAAAAATACCAATCAAGAAATACATTAACCTTTCGGAAGTTCGGTGAATTGCCAGTCAGATGGGTGTTAAATGCTGTAGTGTTTTATGACAAAGAAAAATGTATAACATTTTTTTTTAACAAACATGATATGTATATGGTTTGAAACTTCGAAAACTAATAATTTGGATATTTCTTGACATTATTTATATAGTTTATGACGTCACAATAGTGCCAGTACTATGTGACGTCACTTTAGTGCACGCTATCTTAGACAAGGTTTTTCCTATGAAAAACAGTAATATCTATCCCCGGCGCGTGCTCGGACAAGTGTACACTCCCCGCTAGTAGGCAAGTGTGTGTGTTCGGGTTTAACGTCTTTTTCAACAATGTTTTCATCATATAAACGACGGTTTCTACTTGTAGCAGTGAGCACAATGCCCAACTTTATAGTGCTGCCTCACTGGAATATCACGCCGTAGACACGTGGCATGATACCCCACCCAGTCACATTATACTGACACCGGGCTGACCAGTCCTAGCACTATCCTCTTAATGCTGAGCGCCAAGCGAGGAAGCTTCTAGTACCATATTTAACGTCTTTGGTATGACGCGGCCAGGGATCGAACCCACGGCCTCCCGCACTCGAAGCGGACGCTCTACCACTAGGCTAACGAGGCAAAAAAGTTGTCTACATAGTGGGACTTTTTTTTGGAGGTTTGTTTGTTTGTGTTGGGTTTAACGCCGATTTTTCAACAGTATTTCAGTCATGTAACGGCGGGCAGTTAACCTAACCGGTGTTCCTGGATTCTGTACCAGTACAAACCTGTTCTTCTCAAGTAACTGCCAACTTCCCCACATGAATCAGAGGTGTAGGACGAATGATTTCAGTCACAGTGTCGTTTATCAAATCGTCACGGAGAACATACGCCCGAGAATCGGATGAGAAAAGGAATTGAAACAATGAAATAACATAAAATAATGCAAAATGAATGGAAAAATAGCTGAGAAAGAGATCGACAGGAATGATAGGTTTTGTCCCCTTAATGCCTTAAAATTCTGACAGTGATTGTGTCTGACGGAAGTGGGGGAAAACTCTCCTGTGATAAGCAGTTTTTAAATCGCACCTGGACTGAACTGTTTTGATTTCTGTCTTCTGGTCCGTTTCGTCGGGCCCTTAACGTTGTTTCTCTCGATGCTCTGTCTTCTACAGAGTCTATATGAACTGAGGAGGGTCTATATAAAGTCAACTAGAATGTGTCTGTAGGACACAGGGTGAGCCCCCCCCCCCCCCCACTGGTACATTTGTCATAAATGAGGGCCAATAATTTAAATGTTTGCAGTCTTATTTTTTTTATATCCTCAACAATCATTTTATGAAAAGGATTCATTATTCTAGGCCCTTTACTTTCGAGCTATTAGCATCACAAACAAAAAATCCACCATTTTTGTTATTTCACGGGCCATATCTCTGTAATAAGAGCTAAGATTCTCAAGAGGAATGCCAAGTGTGCAAGTTCACATCACGATAAAGACTCCAGCAAGGTTTCCTGAATTTACATCTGAGCTAGGCACATAATTAGGTGACAAAGTGCATTTTTTTTACTATTTCAGGGGCCATAACTTTAAAAATAAGGGGTGGAGCCAGCCAAAAAATTAGAGGTGTGCAAGTTTATATCATGATAAAGACTTATATAAGTTTTCAACTATTTATATTAAATACTTTTTGCGCTAGGTGCATCACAAGGTGAAAATGTGTACTTTTGACTATTTCAGGGGCCATAACTCTAAAAATAGTGGGCGGACCCAAATGAAAATTAGAAGGTGCGCAAGTTCATATCACGATTAAGACGATTAAGATTCATGTAATTTTTTCATGAATTTATATCAAATACTTTTTTAGCTAGGCATGTCACAAGGTGAAAATGTGCATTTTTGACTATTTCAGGGGCCATAGCTATGAAAATAGGGGGCCGACCCAAATGAAAAATAGGAGGTGCGCAAGTTCATATCATGATTAAGACTCATGCAAGGTTTCGTGAATCTATATCAAACACTTTTTGAGCGAGGCGTGTCACAGGGTGAAAATGCGCATTTTTTACTATTTCAGGAGCTATAACTCTGAAAATAGGGGGCAAAGCCAGATAAAAAATAGGAGGTGCGCAAGTTCATATCATAATCAAGACTCATGCAAGGTTTCATGTATCTATATCAAATACTTCTGAGCTAGGCGTGTCACAAGATGAAAATGTGCATTTTTGACTATTTCAGGGGCTATAACTCTAAAAATAGGGTGCGGAGCCAGATGAAAAATAAGAGGTGCGCAAGTTCATATCATGATTAAGACTCATGCAAGGTTTCATTTATTTATTTTGAATACTTTTTGAGCTAGGCGTGTCACAAGATGAAAATGTGCATTTTTGACTATTTCAGGGGCCATAACTCTGAAAATAGGGGGCCGAGCCAGACGAAAAATAGGAGGTGCGCAAGTTCATATCATGCTTAAGACCCGTGCAAGTTTTTCGTGAATCTGTATCAAACACTTTTTGAGCTAGGCATGTCACAAGGTGAAAATGTGCATTTTTGACTATTTCAGGGGCCATAACTCTGAAAAAAGGGGGCCGACCCAAATGAAAAATAGGAGGTGCGCAAGTTCATATCATGATTAAGACTCATGCAAGGTTTCATGAATCTATATCAAACACTTTTGAGCTAGGCGTGTCACAAGGTGAAAATGCGCATTTTTTACTATTTCAGGAGCTATAACTCTGAAAATAGGGGACAAAGCCAGATGAAAAATAGGAGGTGCGCAAGTTCATATCATAATCAAGACTCATGCAAGGTTTCATGTATCTATATCAAATACTTTTTGAGCTAGGCGTGTCACAAGATGAAAATGTGCATTTTTGACTATTTCAGGGGCTAGAACTCTAAAAATAGGGTGCGGAGCCAGATGAAAAATAAGAGGTGCGCAAGTTCATATCATGATTAAGACTCATGCAAGGTTTCATCTATTTATATCGAATACTTTTTGAGCTAGGCGTGTCACAAGGTGAAAATGTGCATTTTTGACTATTTAAGGGGACATAACTCTGAAAATAGGGGGCGGAGTCAGACGAAAAATAGGAGGTGCGCAAGTTCATATCATGATAAACACTCAGGCAAGGTTTCATCAATTTGTATCAAATACTTCTTGAGCTAGGCGCGTCACGAACTTCGGATGGACGGACACACGGATCTTCATATGCTCCCACCACTCATGGGGAGGGGGGCTCAAAAAGGACCAACCAAATATTAAAATACTTTTTTACAAAAAATATTTAGTGAGTGAGTGAGTTGGGTTTTACGGCGAATCGACACAAAAATGGTCATACATTGCCGAGAAGAAGTCATATTGCAAACGCCAACCGTAAAGCATAAACATTGATGTAAAAATGTAAAGCATACCTAAAACATCCATGTAAAAATGTAAAGAACACTATGAATAATGTAAAACATATCTAAAAACATCCATGTAAAAATGTAAAGCATATCTAAAATCAGTTATAAGTATGTAAAATGTATGTACGTGTGTGTTAACATCAGCTGCAAACATAATAATATTGCAGGATGTAAATAAAAATAAGAAATGTTAGATATTTTGATATATTCCTATCTGCTTTAAAAACGATAAAATATTTCCGACTGAAACGTTGTCAAATAACTATTTCAAAGATTGAACGTCATAATATGCACTGCGTTGTGTAGCAAAGTCCACACAGTCGATTAAAATATGTTTAATAGTTAGCGGTGTTTGACATGGTACACATTCGGGTTGATCTTTATTCAAAAGATAAGAATGAGTCAAGCGGGTATGATCTGTTCGACAGCGAGAAAGGACAACTTGCGAACAGATCTGTTACCTTGGTGCCATTCCCTTAAGAGTAGGTTTGATATCATGAAGTTTATTGAATGAAGCATTATTCCATGACGATTGCCATTTAGATAAAATGTATTTGTTTATATTGGGCCTAAAATCGGTATGTGGTAATTTCAAATTAGATTGTGATAATGAAAGGGATTTCCTTGCTGCAATATCAGCATCCTCATTTGCATGAATACCAACATGACTGGGAATCCAACAAAATATGATAGACTTTTTTAAAGATAGTTCATGAACCCTGAGAAGAATATTTTGAATGAATGGATTTTCATATCTCGGTTATGAATTGACTGTAAAACATAAAGCGAGTCGGCAAAGATAATAAATTTTTCTTCACCATTTTTTTATATAAAATTTAGAGCTAAATCAATTAGTTTGGCCTCGGCTGAAAATATTGTTGCATTTTTTGGCAAACGTAAATTTGATTGATGAAGGAGGCTGACAGCAGCACAGCCAACCTTTGATTCATCTTTTAAACCGTCTGTGTAAATTTTAAAATAGTCCTTGTAAGTTGATTTGATTTCATGATATTTGGACTTGAATAGTTCAGGGTTTGTTTCAGACTTTCTAAAGGCAGTTTTCAAATCGAGAAGAACTGTGGGGGGTATGAAGGGTCCATGGTGGGTGTATCTGGAATTGAATTTTCTTAATACCATCGAATTTCAATGTCAGTTCTTCATAGAAGATTTTATCCCAAAATTCAAACGGTTTGATTTGTTTGGTTTTTTCCTCATATGAATCGGAGTACTTTGGTTTAAAAATAATTTCATGAGCAGGATTGGATTTGTTGGCAGCCACTCTTAAAGCATATTGCAATGAAAGTTTTTATCGGCGTGTGTAAAGCGAGGGTTCGTTTGCTTCAGCATATAAACTTTCAACTGGTGATGTTCGGAATGCACCAAGAGCAATAAGAAGACCTTGATTATGGATGGTAATCTAACATTTGTAAATAAGATTTTCTTGCTGAACCTTAAACAATTAAGCCGTAATCTAGCTTAGATCTAATTAAAGCCCTATAAAGTCTTAATAAAACCGTGCGATCGGCTCCCCAATTAGTATTTGAAATAACCTTTCAAAGATTCAATGACTTAAGACATTTGGCTTTCAAGTATTTTATATGCGACACTAAGGAAGACTTTTTATCAAAGATAACACCAAGAAATTTTGCTTCATCAACAACGGGTATTTTTGTACAACTTAGAAAAAGCTCAGGGTTACAATGATGTTTCCGTAATTGACAACAGTGGACACATTGAGTTTTCGATTGGAAAAATTTAAACCAATTTTCCATGGCCCAAGTTTGAACTTTATTCAAACCACTGTTTTTAATTGGCGTTCAATCGTACGCATATTCTTTGAACGATACCATATCAAAAAGTCGTAAAACATATAATGACAGTCTGTCCCGTAAAAAACATTCCACAAAAATTATTAATTTGATGCTAAAAAGTGTGAACCTTGTGGAACTCCCTGTCTTGCTCAAAAGAGCAGAAAGGTACTCCAACACGTCCCGACACGTACTTTAAAACTTCGATCAGAGAAAAAATTGTGATATAAATGTTGGCAGACGATCTTTTAAACCCATGTCGTTAAGATCATTTATAATACCATATTTCTATGTAGTGTCATAAGCTTTTTCTAAATTGAAAAAGGCAGACATTAGATGCTCTTTTTTAATAAATGCATCACGAATAAAATTTTCCAGTCGAACAAGATGATCAGTTGTGCTGCGTTGTTTGCGAAAGCCGCTTTGAAAGTTTGTAATTAATCCTTGCGATTCGAGGTACCAAACTAGTCTAGAATTGAATGAATGAATGAATGAATGAATGAATGAATGAATGAATGAGTTGGGTTTTACGGCGAATCGACACAAAAAGGTCATATATCGCCGAGAAAATGTTAAATGGATTACGTTAATTGCAAAGCATAAATAAAACCATTGAAGTAAAAGCGTAAATACATAAATAGTGTAAAAAATCAAATGCAAACATTAAAAAGTATAAAAGCGGTGATTAATAATCAAAAAGGTTCCCAGATTTTATGATATATTCCCCTATTTCTTTCAAAAACTGCAAAATTTTTTTTCGCTGAAATTTGCTCGTACAGCTCCTTTTTAGAGATTCAACTTTGTAGTATGAGTTGCGCTGTGGATCGAAGTCTATACAGTCGATTAAATTATGTTTAATAGTAAGGGGGTGTTTGACATGGTATACATTCAGTTGATCTTCATTGTTCAGCAAATCGAATGAGTCAACCGAGTATGACCTATCCGAAACGAGAAAGAACAACTTCCTCCCTGCGAACAGATCTATTTCCTTGGTGCCATTCACCTAAAGTAGGTTTAATTTCACGAAGTTTATTGAACGAAGCATTGTTCCACGAGACTCCCCATTTAGTTAAAATGTATTTGTTGATATTTGACCTAAAATCAGTATATGGTAATTTCAATTTAGATTGATTTAATGAAAGTGATTTCTTTGCTGCAGTATCAGCATCTTCATTTCCATAGATAACCAACATGACTAGGAATCCAACAGAATTGATGGATTTTTTTAAAGATAGTTCATGAACCCTGAGAAGAATGTTTTGAATGAGAGGATTTTCTGTATTACGGTTGTGAAATTGATTGTAATACAGAAAGTGAGTCGGAAAAGATGATAAACTTTTCTTCATTATATTCTGAAATAAATTAAGGCCAAAATCAATTGCTTTTGCTTCTGCTGAAAAAATTGTAGGTTATTTGGTAAACGTAAATTTTGATTGATGCAGATGGCTAAGGGCGGCACATCCAACCTTTGAATCATCTTTTGAACCATCTGTATAAATAGGAAAATGATCTTTGAAGCCGATTTGTTTTTCGTTATATTTGGACTTGAATATTTCAGGGTTTGTTTCAGCCTTTTCAATGGGGTTTTTTTCATATCAAAAAGAACTGTTGGAGAATTAAAAATCCATGGTGGTGTATTCAGAACTAAATTATCTTTTACATCATGAAATTCAAAATCTGTTTCCTTCATAGAATTATCAATCCCGAAATCCAAAAGGTTTAATTTGTTTTGGTTTTCTTGTCATACGAATCGTGGTTTTTGGGGTTTTAAAATATGTTTTATGAGCAGGGTTGGATTGTTGGCAGCTACCCTCAAGCATATTGCAATGACAGTTTTTCACGCCCTCGTATAAAGGGAGGGTTCTTTTTGCTTCAACATACAAGCTTTCAACAGGCGATGTTCTAAATGCGCCAAGAGCAATACGAAGACCTTGATTAATGAATAGTATCCAGCATCTGTAAATACGATTTTCTGGCTAAACCCAAATAAACAAACACAACCGTAATCTAGCTTGGATCGAATCAAAGCTCTATACAGTTTAACAAAACCTTGCGATCTGCTCCCCAATCAGTATTTTGAAATTACCTTTAAAAGATTCAACGATTTCAAACATTTGGGTTTCAGGGATTTTATGTGTGGTATAAAAGAAAGCTTTTTTATCAAAAATAACACCAAGAAATTTTGCTTCGTCAACAACGGGTATTTTTGTACCATTTAGAAAAAGCTCAGGGTCACAATGTTGTTTCCGTAATTGAAAAAGTGGACACACTGAGTTTTTGATTGGGAAAATTTAAAACCATTTTCCATGGCCCAAATTTGAACTTTGTTCAAAAACCCGCTGTAATTGGCGTTTAATCGTACGCATTTTTTTTTTGAACGATAACATATTAGAAAGTCATCAACATATAATGAACAATCTATCCCTGGTGACAAACATTTCACAATATTATTAATTTTGATGCTAAAAAGTGTGACAGATAAAATAGAACCTTTTGGAACCCTGTTCTTGCTCAAAAGAGTCAGAAAGGGTAGAAACCAACACGTACTTTAAAATTGCGATCTGATAAAAATTGCGATATAAATGTTGGAAGACGACCTTTTAAACCTAAGTCGTTAAGATCATTCATAATACCATATTTCCAGTAGTGTCATAGGCTTTTTCTAAAACGAAAAAAACAGACACTAAATGCTCTTTTTAACAAATGCATCACGAATAAAATTTTCCAGTCGAACAAGATGATCAGTTGTGCTGCGCTGCTTGCGAAAACCGCTTTGAAAGTTGTAATTAGGCCTTGAGATTCAAGATAACAAACTAGTCTAGAGTTGATCATACGTTCTAGCGTTTTACATAAACAACTGGTAAGTGCAATCGGGCTAAATTACTGGGGTTAGTGCTATCTTCCCCGGGTTTTGGGATTGGAATAACTATAGCTTCTCTCCAGGAATCTGGGAAAAAAGCCCGTTTTCCATGTAATATTATAAATTTCAAGTAGGAGGTCTAATGATTCTTGTGGTAAATGTTTTAAAAGTTGATAATGAATTTGGTCCGGACCAGCTGCGGTATCGTGACATTTATCTAAAGCGTCAAGCAATTCTGTGATGAAAAAGATTTATTATAACTTCATCATTATTTGAATCAAAATTTAAAGGTTTGGGTTCTTTAGTCGATTTTATGTTTGAAAACCTTTTATCATAATTGTTTGATGAAGAGTTTTTTTAAAAAGTTTTACCAAGTGTATTGGCAATGTCCTCCCTTTCTAGATGCAATAGACTGGTCTGTCTTTGTAAGATGGGAAACATTTGAAGATTTTCCTTTTCCACTTATTTTGCGAATCATTTCCCAGACTTTTTTAACCGATGACCTAGAATTAAGTTTTTGAAACGTATGAATGCCATGATTTTTTCTTTGCTTGTTTTATAGTTCTGAGCTTTTGCTCTCAGAATCCTAACTGATTGTAAGTTTTCTTTCGTCGGCCGTATATGAACTTTTTTAATGGCCGCTCTACGTTTTCGAACAGCAGTCTTACAATCATCATTATACCAAGGCTTATTTTTATGTTTACCATTTCTTGAAGTTTTAGGAATGGACTTGTCAGCAATATCGGACAGAAGAACTGAAAAACCCATCAATAGGATCATAAAAATTAGTAAAAATTCTCCAAAGTCAAAACATTTTTACATAGCGTTTCAAATTGCTTCCAATCAGCTTTATTAAATTTGAAATATGAAGGGTGGTCTGATGGCAGATTAGAAGTATTTGAAATATAATTGGAAAATGGTCACTACCATGCAAATCATCCAGTACTTTCCATTTAAAAACAAGAAAGATGTTCGTTGACAAATTGTCAAATCAAGCGAAGAAAAGTTACCTGTTGCAGGATGAAGATACGTTTTGGATTGATCATTTAATAAACAGAAGGGCATTTCTTTCAATAAAAGTTTCAATAATTTACCTCTAGTGTTGCTGTCAGAACAGCCCCAGAATTCATGATGACCATTAAAATCCCCATAAGCAAAAATGGTTGTGGTAATTGTTTTATAAGATCATCAAGTTCTTCAAGATTATTTATATTTGGAGGTATGTAAATCGAACAGATAGTAATCGGTCGATGTAATGTTACGTTTATTGCAACTGAAATTTGGGTACTTGTATTAGAACAATTTGTCTGGCGGACATGCATTATTAATAATAAAGATGTACCACCAGACGCCCTATCAGTGTTAGTGTTTATGAAGTTATACACTGAATAATTTTTTTAAAGCTATTTTGTCCGTTTCCTTTAAAAATGTTTTCACTAAGGCACATAAGTGAAGGATTATATTTGATAAGAGAAGGAGAATTTCATTATAATTTGCTTTAAGTCCCCCGGCAATTCCACTGGGTAAATTTTACTTTTCCATTTACAATGGCAAATAAAAATTAAACGACTGGAAAATTAAATTATTAGTGTTGCATTGACTCAGGAGGGAACCTTTTTATTTTCCCCTCCTTTTGGTGGTTAAACTGGGCGGGCAGATAATGGCGGATCGTCATCATCTTCCCCTGTTAACCGGTTCATATCATGAGGGAAAACCGGGTTTTGGGTTTGTATGGGATCATTTGA
Organism: Mercenaria mercenaria; assembly: GCF_021730395.1. NCBI lineage: Eukaryota > Metazoa > Mollusca > Bivalvia > Venerida > Veneridae > Mercenaria > Mercenaria mercenaria. Next base: position 63,869,025 of record NC_069377.1, on the reverse strand, counting down.
TCCCTTTCCAAACCCTCATTCTCAAGTCAATTTTTGTTTGGGTGTTTGACTCACCCCACGTTGATTAGTGTTTGATGAAACGTTTTTTTCGTTTACACGGCGTACCTGAAAAACTTAGGAACTTTTGTATAGCTGGTGGCAGTTTTGGTTTAGCAGCTGCCCTTTGAAGTTGAGATGCCTCTGAAGGTTTTGCTGGTACTTTTTGGCTTTTCATTTGGTACAGAAGTTTGAGTTGGATTTTGTTGACAGTCACTGAATCTGTTTGAGTACAGCATCAATGCACTGTGTTGATTTGCTAGAGACAGATTTAGTTATTGAAAGAATAAGTTTGTACGAGTGTTGGAGATGTAAATTTGGCAAATTTGGCAATTTGTCTTGCTTCTGGAAATCCAATGCCCTGTGTGAATTTGACATGAAGAACCTCCTTTCGATTTTCCATGTCTTGCAATCACGAGACTTTGGCGAATGTGGCTCGTTGCAATTCACACAACGCAATGGACGACTACAATGTCGTGGTCATGAAGAAAAGTCCATCCTGTCCCATTTTGGGCAAATGTAAAACGCCTTTGCAGTTTTTCTCATTGTGCCAAACTTAAAGCAATAATAGCATTGAAGAGGATTAGGAATATAGTTGTAAACTTTTGTGATGAGGTATCCAACTTTTACAATGAAGGAAGAAACGGAAATCCAAATGTAAGAATAATAGTAATTTGTGTGAATTTCTTTTCCTATTCGCTTGATTTTTATACGTCTAGCAGCAGTGACATGTTGATCTAAAAGGGGCCCTTGCACAATCTCCGTCTCCCGAAACCCCTGCAAGGTCAGGACAACGAATGACCCCCCTTGAGTGTTAAAAAGTCCCGGTGTGCAATGCATTTACATGGCCGGTTGTAAAATGAAGTTAGGGAAAGTAAATTTCGTGAATGTGAGGCTTTCTCAACTTCAACAAGCAGATCACCAGTTCGCAGTTTTTTGACTGATTTCGGTAGAATTGACCATACGTTCCAGAGTTTTACATGAACAACTACTAAGGGCTATCGGTCTATAATTACTAGGGTTCGTGCTATCTTTTCCGGGTTTTTGTATGGCAATAACAATTATAGCTTCTCTCCAGGAGTCTGGAAAAATACCAGTTTTCCATGTAATATTGTAGATTTCAAGGAGAAGGTATAATGATTCTTATGGTAAGTGTTTTAAAAGTTGGTAATGTATTTGGTTTGGACCAGCTGCAGTATCATGACATTTGTCTAGAGAATCAAGGAACTCAGTAATCGAAAAAGGTTTATTATAATCTTCCTCATTATTTGAATCAAATTTCAGATGTTTGTTTTCTTTAGTTAATATAATGTTTTAGAATTTTTGGTCATAATTATTTGATGAGTTTTTTTTAAAAAGCTTTACCAAGAGTATTAGCAATGCCCTCTTTGGTAGCTCTTTGGTAGATGCAGTAGACTGGTCAGAATGTTTAAGAAGGGAAACATTTGAAGGTTTTCCTTTTCCACTTATTTTACGAATCATTTCCCACACTTTTTTAACTGATGACCTAGAATTAAGTTTAGAAACGTATGAAGGGCCAGGCTTTTTCTTTTGCTTTTTATAGTTCTGCGAGCTTTTGCTCTAAGAACCTTAACTGATTGCAGATTGTCTTTTGTCGGTCGAATATTAATTTTTTTAAGGGCCCGGGTTTTCTACGTTTTCGAAAAGCGGTCTTACAATCATCATTATACCATGGTTAATTTTTTGATTTACCATTTCTTGAAGTTTTTGGAATTGACTTGTCTGCAATATCTGATAAAATAACAGAAAACCGATCAATAGGATAAAATAAATGGCGAAATTCTCCAAAGACAAATCAGTTTTGCATAAAGCCTGATATTGCTGCCAGTCAGCTTTATTAAATTTAAATTAAGAGGAATCATCTCACGTTTGCTGAACAATACTTGATAAGATAATCAGGAAATGATCACTCCCATGTAAGTCATCTAACATCCTCCATTCGAAGTCAAGAAAAAAGCTTGGTTGACAAATTGACAAATCAAGAGAAGAGTAGTGTCCTGTAGCAGGATGTAGGTATGTTTTGGATTTATCATTCAGTAAGCAGAGAGAATTTCTTTCAATAAAGGTTTCAATAATTTGACCTCTAGTCTTGCTATCAGAACAGCCCCAAAACTCGTGGTGACCATTAAAATCTCCCAACAGAATAAACGGTTGCGGTAGTTGATTGATTAGGTTGTCAAGGTCTTCAAGATTAAGTTAAAATTTAGGAGGTACATATATTGAACAAAATGTTATAGGTCGATCCATAGGTACATGTAATGCAACTAACTGAATAGTAGTATTCAAAACAATTTCTCTATGCGGACGTGCACTATTTATTAAAATTGATGCGCCACCAGAAGCCTTTTCTGAACTTTTAATGATAAAGTTATACGGTGAATAATTTTTAAAGGATATGTTGTCACTTTCTTTCAAAAAGGTTTCACATAAACACATCAAAGAGGGATTATATTTCGATAGAAGGAGAATTTCATTATAATTAGCTTTAAGTCCTCGACAGTTCCACTGGAATATTTCATTCGACATAAATATGTTCTATCTGGAAACATGGTATTCACACTATTCAGTCTTCTCAGGAGAAGAGATTTTAGTTTTTTATTCTCCGTCAAAGGTTTAGGAGGTATTGCAGGAGGCTTAGACGAACGTCCATCCTCCTCATCCTCTATATCTACATCTACTGCTAGATGTTCAAATCGGTTGTAGTGGTTAATGGGATAATTAGACCCCTACCCCACTCCACCGGTATGTAGTTTAATTCTTTGTCTAGGTGTTTTATTCACCTTTGCCGATGATGAAAAACTTGTTGAATTGTTAGATACATTGCTTGTTCGTTGTTGTTGTGGCTTGTAATTAGGAATGTTTTGTATTGCAGCTGGAGCTTTACCTTGAGGATTTTTCTGTACATTTTATTGTTATTTACTGGGTTCCGAAGTTGGGGCTGGATTTTGAGAAACGGTCACTGAATCTGTTTGAGTAAAAGCATCAATACACTGTGTTGTTTTGTTAGCGACAGATTTAGTGATTGATGAATAAGTTTGTACGAGTGATTATTTTATTATTATTATACCAGATTTATATAGCGCCCTTTCCATGATCAATTTCACGTTCAGAGGCGCTTTACATAGTTCAAATGCAGCCATACAGGGCGCATAATTCATCCTCTACTAGTACAGACACAGAGCGATCTGACCAGAGGGACAGAGTGAGACAAAGCCCCCACGATAGAGAGATCAAAATCAATTACAGGCTTGTCCGGCTAATTTAGCCCAGCTCGTTTCAAATAGACAGCCTGGTTTTTTTAAAACGTCCCCAGTGTATAGCACTGATACACGCAAGGATTGCCTGGGTTCCTGACCAGTACACCTCTAGTTGGGTGGGAAACACTGAAAAGCGTTTCTGAAAATTCCCGAGTAGCTGCCGGGGATCGAACCCCCGACCTCAGGATTGGAAGGCAAGTGTGCAAACCACTGAGCTATCCGTCCACCCATAATGGAGTGATGGAGATGTAAATCTAGCATTGGCACTTTGCCTGGCTTCTGGATATCCAATGCCTTGTGTGAACTTGACATGGAGGACCTCATCGAGTTGCCATGTCTTGCAATTACGAGACCTGGCTGAATATGGCTCGCCGCAATTCACACAACGCACTGCATAACTGCACTTGTCCTCGTCATGAGAATGGCCATCTCGACAGCACTTTGGGAAAATGTGATCACTTTTGCCGTTTCTCTCGTTGTGTCAGAACTTAAAGCAGCAGTAGCATTGAAGTGGATTAGGGATATAGGTTGTAACTTTTGTCATGAGGTATCCAACTTTTTTGACTGAAGGAAGGAAAGATATACCGAGAGTAAGAATGATAGTGTTTGTGGGTTTAAATTTCTTTTCCTAATCGTTTATTTTTGATTCGTCTAGCAGCCGTGACATGTTGATCAGTAAGGCCGTGCACAATTTCCGACTCCGAAACCCCAGCAAGATCAGGACAGCGGATGACCCCCATAAGGAATTCAGAGTGCGGTGTGCAATGCACTTACATGGCAGGTTGAAGAAGGATGTTAATTTAAGTAAATTTTTAGCATGTGCTGCTTTTTCTACTTCAACGAGCAGATCCCCTGTGCGTAACTTTTAAACGGACTTCGGAACACCAGCTACACTTTGAAGTGCTTTTTCAATTACGAATAGAGAAAGACTTGTCATTTTAAGTTTCATCAGTTGACTGAATTAATAGAAATCTTGGAAATGCCATGTTGGATGTGTATGGTCAGTGAGAGGGATTCTCACATTCCGTGCCATCTGAGTCTGTCTCGGTATGCGGTCGTTTGTTTTTATTTTTATTTTCCATGTTGAATTTGTTTAGATTCGTCACTCGCAGCCCCCACCCGCCGCGGAGTCCAACTAGGGAACATGTAAGCAGAGCGGATATCCAGCTCAAACCTGTCAGGAATACTGTAGTGATATATTCGGCCAGGTATTTTACAATCTTGTTTATATCACCAGCTGTATTGCAAAAATGCAATAAGGGGATTCAAGGGATTGCTACTTTACCCAACCAATTGACCCTAAGCCACCGCCTTCTAGGAAACAGAAATTGTAATACATATTGCCATGACGCGTTCAATACTTTTGTGTGAACGTACTATGAATGTTGCTGAACGCAGTAAAATGTGACGATAGAAGGAAAGTACATTTGATTTTGTTTGACGTAAATTTACCAAAAAAAAAGATAATTGTGCATTGTCAAAAGAGAAAAAAACATGCAATTTGATATGACGAATAAGAAGATGTAAGGTAAGGGTAATTAAAGTGAAATTTCCTAGGGCTTGGCATGACCAGCCGATTGATTGTATCGGGCCAATACGACCGCCAAAAATGACTAGACCGAATTAGAGGCCAAAAGTGTGTGCTGGCACCCACGCCCCGAAAAGGGGATGCACCCCATGTAAACAAACATGCATCACCTCCCGGGTGCTATGGGGCACTTTAACATCCAGGACCCTCCTCTCCGGCTTACGGGCCGCCACCCACGGCAAACGGGCGGCCCCAAAATTTCGGGGGGGAGGGGGATCGTACTCCTTTGCATGGAGATACAACCGGCATTTTCTATCCCCGCGCCGGCAAGGGGCTGAAAAAATATTCATAATATCCGGAAAAAAATTAAACTTTAATTTGTGGGGTACCGATTTTTTTTATTTCCAAATAGGCCCTTTTCTATTTAAGTTTAAGTAATTTTATCCTTCTTTGTTTATATAGGCAAATTTATCGATTTTCCGATAGATCGATGTTACTAAAAGTTCGTAATGATTGAGTACATACGTAAAAAATAATTCTCATTTAGCATTTGAAAACTAGCATGGTGCATCGGCCTTTCATACAAAAGATATGAGTCAAGTTGTTTACATTTATAAACCCTACAACCTGCCATTCTGTCTGGAAGCTGAAATTATATATAAAATAACTTTGTATAGACTACATTAAAGTTTTCTCGCATATTATCTGAAACTAAAATACGCAGTTCGAACTTCAAACACCATTAGGGAGAAGATGTGTAAGTGTAAAGGGCAGCTCAGTTGCTGAAGCATAAAAACCGTATTCCAAGACTCACGGTTTAATCCTGATTGGGCTGGACATTTTCCTCATTACGGCATGCGCATGGCAATTTTCTAGTTTGGGTTTCAGTACTGAAACAGACTATCAGTGATATATAATTTTTAGATCCACCAATATTACACATCAACAGGTGTCTTTATCACATATTGAGAAAGTTTTGAATTATTTAGACATGAGGGTTTAGTGTATTTGTAATGACTGGTACTGTTCCTTTTTTCACATATATTTCATTAAATATTAATGTTTATAATGCATGTACCATAAAAATAATTCTTACCAATGGCAACTTTAGTGTTCACATCAAATACTGGTACACTACGGGCGTGTGAATGATGGGCTTTGTTCGTGGTTACTTGATTCAGTTGGCCACATTCACATGTCACATGTAGAATTGACCTAAAGCGCCGCCGATTTTCCGAGTGTGTGCTGGCTTGTCTGTTTACAATCCTCACATTTCAACTGAGAAGCCAAATGTCTGAGCTCCACAATTCGTCTTCCTTCATGCCATTTTGTGGTGGGTTTACCGGGATTTAATTCAATTTTATCAGAAACGGTCACATTTGAACCTGAAGTAGTAACATGATTATCGATACGCTTTTCCGAAAGTATTTGTGACTGCGAATCGACTGAAGAAATACATGCTTGAGATTCGTGGTTGTGGATTTCTTGGACAGAAACTAACCACGACTATTTCTGCCATAAAAATACCATTGCACCAAAACTTAAAATGGTAAAATTTGAAAGACAAATTTGTCAACGCAAGAACAATGTGTGCATATCCGATAACTAGGCACTACCTGCGGCGAATCGTGTAAATTGTTTACCGTGGTTATCGCTCGCTGTGTGATTTTTTTAAATGCACACAAAATATTGTGAAGAACTCCTTTAATGGGAAAATATACCGCGATAAGCCCGAAGATGGAAAAATCATTTGATTTTAATGATAACAGTCAATACCCATTTGCAAGAACTGATGCCAATGATGAAACTGGCACCTCCTGAGAGACGTAAACATAGTGTGACTCAAGTATCAGTCCACAACAGCTGCGCGAGGAACATGGGGTTAACTGGGGTTGAGCTATTTTAGGTAGGGGAAACAGTCTGTATTCGGCTGTAAAACAGCACAAAAAATCACTGCATTTGATCAATAGACAACCGGAACTACAAAACAGCTCTTAAAAACATACAAGAAAGTTTCCTAAATATATCTCCTTTTAAAGAAATAATCTTAAGACTTTTGAAATGAATTACAAACTTTGCAAGTACGCATCATGGACACTATCATTTCATAATGCGCTGACAACATGAGGTTACGCGGGCTTAATTTTTGCAAAACAAATATTTGGGTCACAAGTTGAGACTGAAGGCGTCATCCACAAAGGCGCATAGTACCAAGTGGGGGTAGATGCATTAGGGGAATCGCTCTTATGTGAGAGGTTTAAAATGTATGTAAATGGTGGTGTCCGGATTAGGTCAACTCGTCCCTTAGTCTGGCCTCTAGAGCAATCTTGGGGCTTAATTTTGAACACCTTAGTATATTTATCTAGTGAGTGGTATTACTCAGTGGTATTACAATTACTGAATTGGAAAAAAGATTAGTTATTTAATCAAAGTACACACAATTTGAAAAGATTTGCCTTTATTCCTAAACGCCAACCAAGAGCAAAGGTCATCACTCTTAGTAGAGATGAAACCTAAAAAATTGAAATTCAAATTGTATCTGATATTACTTTCTGTTGAAAACTTAATACCAGCCCGCCCGCTTAGCTCAGTAGGGAGAGCGTTGGTCTACGGATCGCGGGGTCGCGAGTTCGATCCCCGGGTGGGGCGTATGTTCTCCGTGACGATTTGATAAGAGATATTGTGTCTGAAATCATTCGTTCTCCACCTCTGATAATTCATGTGGGGAAGTTGGCAGTAACTTGCGGAGAACAGGTTTGTAGCTACTTTGTACTGGTACAGAATCCAGGAACACTGATTAGGTTAACTGCCCGTCGTTACATGACTGAAATACTATTGAAAAACGGCGTTAAACCAAAAACAAACAAACAAAAACTTTATACCGGAGTTGTACCTCAATTATATATGGTTTTACTTTCATACTTCAATTTTCATGCTGAAAGGCAATATTTAATCCGAAAAAGTCGGTCCTACTTGGAGAAGTGAAGCCAGTGACAGATAACTCTTCTAGGACTATTTAGTTATCTGAAGGTATGCATATATTCGCTGTCAAAAGTTCCCGTAGCACGGTGCTATGTTAAAATATTGCTAGTGGGAGATAAGCGATATGAACTTCTTAGGTACCATCTCTACTCTTAGGTCTACAAGAAATATTGGAAAGAACAAATTCTGCGGAATATATCTAACATTACTTTTTGGGTGTTACTACTCTTAGTAGATGGCGAGAGAATTTTTTGATAATCTGCCGACCTGAAGGTTTGACAGTTAGAATATATCGATTAAATGGGTTTGTTTTTGTGTGTGTTGATCGTGTGCGCGTTTGGGGAGGCTGCGTTGTTTGATATTCATTCTTCCTTGTATTTAAACCAGAATGCCAAATGAAGTAGGCTAGGGTTTTCCCGTCGAATAGGCAGCGCTCATTTTATTATGAAATGGAAAAAGAAAGGTGGGAAGGGGAGCGTTTGTCCTCCTTAGTCAAATTTAGCAGTGGGTGGGGGAGATTTTTATTTTAACAAACATAGGTTTGGCTAATAATTTACCTGATTTTACTGCCACAGTATTTCTCTTTGTTATGTTTATATTGAAAGACTTTCAACACATCTTGACTAGCATTTTAAAAATACAAAATGTTGCCAGATTCTAATAAAACGTCTTGTTGCTGGTTATTATGAGAAACCTATTTTGTCCATTGTTAGTTAATTCCAACGCATTAACCACTCATCCACCGTACCTCTAACATAAGGTTATACCATTAATTCATTAAACAATCGACATTCTATATCAAGTGTCTATAGCTGAGATCAATGCAAATGTAACTTTCTGATAATACGAAGTACGGTGGCCGAGTGGTTAAGGCGTTGGACTTAAGTTCCAATGGACAAGTGTCCGCGTGGGTTCGAACCCCACCCGTACTATACCTTTTTTTAGCTCATCTGTCACAAAGTGCTCAGCGTGCTTTTGTGATCACCCACCGTCTTTTACCCGTCAGTCTGTCTGTCATCACTTTCCTTTAGATGATATTTCCTCTGAAGCTAGTCTTCAGAATTTCACCAAACTTGGTCAATAGCATCCTGTCATGCTCCTCTATCAAGATTTTTCAGATGTTTCAGTTTGGTCCCTTTCAGGGTTGCTAGAGCTAAAAATAGAAAAACCTTTAAATAACTTCTTCCCATGAACCTAATGGATCTTCATCAAACTTTGTCTGTAGCATCATAATAAGATTCTCTCTCAATGTTGTTCAAATGGGGCACTTGGCGCCCTCCTGGGGTCACTAGAGGTAAAAATAGAAATACATTTGCACAACTTCTACTAATAAACCTCTTCATTTGGAGCATTATTATAAGGTCCTCTAACAAGTTTGTTCAAAAGTGGGAGCTCATTCTTTTTAAAGTGCCTCTAGAACTAAACATATAAATTCCTTTAAACGGCTTTTCGCAAACCATTTGATGGATCTTCATCAAATTTGGTGTAATCTGTATTAAATCGCAAGGTTGCATCCCAAACTAGTTCAAGATGGAGCGCTTGGCCCCGTTCAGGGGCGCCACTAAAAGCTAAAAGTAAAAAAAAAACTTAAAACTACTTTTTATGATCCGCTTTGTGGAAAAGATCGAACTGTGATTGTCAAGTACCCGATACGGATTATATATGAATGTATAAACACGAGCCGTTTCATCTTTTGGGACTTACAGGAACACAGTAAGCGATTGTTTATTTATTGTATTTATGTTCTAGTAACCTTTGACACTGATTTCAAGGTCAAGCCGAATATGTGACACATACATGTATGTTGTTGAACTGGAAAAAGATAGGTCCAAAATTGTAACGAAAAGCTATATTACATAACTTCTTCGTTATTTCTGTGCATACAATTCGGTTGCTTAAACGTTAGAATATCAGAAAATTACTGGAAATAAAACATATCTTTGAAAAAGTCCCGATCTTTCATCATTTGTTTGATTGGCGCATGTTTACAAATTTAAGGTTAGTAGGCCGTGATCTCCATGAAGCCGTGTAAAGAGATAATTTTGATGACACATTGGTTTTATTTTGTAATTGTGAGTGATCGTTAAGTGATCAGAAAGATCGGACAGTGGGATGTTATAAAAAGTGATGCTTTATTTAGATTAGAGAGTGAATCGCACTATACAATAAGGAATTCTAAGGTAAAATACTCCTTTTATTTCGTTCACTGAAGAAAACATGGCGGACATATTTTTGTAAAAAATCGGTGCACGTGTGATTTGTGTAACACAGCTTAACGACGTTTTCTTAGAAAACTAACGCTCAGCTCATTTACACTGACATATCCTTGATTGATGAATATATATAGTGTATACACATGAGAGACTTACGGTACCAAATACCTACCCCGAAAAAGGTCTATGCATTTCCTTCCAGTACACTGTTGGGACATGCTTTCGAGTGTCATTGATACTTTATAATTTACTCGGAGATACATTTTTTTTCAATATTATTAGTTTCTCTTTGATCTCCGCTCATTTCTCGTGTTGTTACGACAATCTCAGTTTTTCATAGGAATTTTTCATAGTTCAAAATAACATAGTCCTTAAACATAACTTATTTAATAATAACTACTCTAGAAGTCTCTGAACGACGATTAGATATAACATCATATATGTTTCCTTCATTAATCCATAGCGTCATTCCTACAAGAAAGCATTAACCTTTTCATACGCCCCATGCGGATACATTTACTGATAAGATACAGCAGTTTCTTAGACCTTTCTATAACACGATTTATTAGTGTGTTGATCGACATTTCTCCCTGTTAATTCAGTTTAAGTAAATATATACAGGACAGTTTGCTGATTACACTTCCACCTTTGAGCTTCTTATTACCGACTGTCAACTTTTATTTCTTTGGAATAACTACTGATACTGCTTCTGGCAGAGCAGATACTGTAATTGTAAGAAACAGGAGATGTTTAGCGGGAATATTTTAACCAAACTGGTTTTATTTTCCTGCTAGCACTTTCCAGAAGTTCTCCTGCGTACCAAAGTTTATTTACAGCTCTTTCAGTAAATTATAGTTACTGTCAAGGAAAAATGTAATACTTCAGACGTATGCTTTTATTGACAAAAAAGAAAAACAAGGTCTATTTCAATAACATACCATGAAGCACTTATTGACTGAAAAATTTACTATAATCATGTGTAAATCATATTTTGAACAGTAATCGCAATGGTGACGTTTGCCTATTTTAGCATGTATAAATCTGGCAGATGCTGAAAAAATATTAGTACGGGTGGGGTTCGAACCCACGCGGACATTTGTCCATTGGAACTTAAGTCCAACGCCTTAACCACTCGGCCACCGTACTTCTATGTTTTTCAAACTGATCTTGTAATTATATCTATAAAGAATGTTACAAATGCATGCAAAAATATAATCATGCTCATGATATGGATCGGAGACAAAATTTTGTGCTTGAATCTTTGACCTGCAACCACCCTCTACCAGGAGGTAGAACGCAAATAGTGTCTTTCTGTGGTTTAAGTTTGAAAATTTTGTCTATCGGGATTTTATTGACAAATCATCACCCTAGGGCGGATATTTTGCCAAGTAAGTGAGTTTTTCTTCTACTTTGGAAGCTTTGCATGCGTGCATTCTGTGACCACGCTATTTATCTCCTCTCGACAATTTACCCCCGCCGTGAAAAGTTATTGAACACTTTGTACGCGTTGAAGGCATTCCGTTTTTGATATTTATTCTACCATTTTTTAGATATGCAAGTGGCTTAAATTAGTTGTGTAGCCGTTCGGTAGTACTAGAGGGTCATGGAAGATGATCGGGTAGTGTTTGTACTTACTATTTACGCCATGTTTTCGAATAAATATAGTTATTACATAGTTATAGGTACAGTAGCTGTATGATACCAAGGTAGATGAGATCATGATTCGAACCCCTACCACTAAACATACCCATTCTATGAGTCTGTGTCCTAGCTTCGCTTTAAAATATGGAGTAATATATAGATGTGCAACCCGTGGATATCTTTGCGCAGAGTAAATAAATAGTAGCCATAGAAGGTAAAATAGTCACAGTCGTATCTAACCTGTTTTAAAGACGTATCCGGTAGTAACCAGTTAAATTGTTTTTTAAAATGCTGATAATTTAGCAGAACACAGTAAATGGTGCAAAATGTTTAAATAACTTTTTATACGTAATATATAAATACAATATAACATCGAAATATTACAATAAAGAAAGTGTTAACATTTGTTTCTCCCTGTGAGACAAAATAGAAAAAGTGGAAACTTCACAGGTCGCTCAACACGACAAAAACGAAAATTTGATTGAGCCTGTTATGGACGGTAGTGGAAATGCATGCTTAAGTCTAAATGTCAGGCAGGACCAGCAATACTTTTAGTTATTGAAAGAAATAGAAATTGAACTTGGGACATTTTAACGCCATTGTTTACTTATTTTGAAAATGCTTTAGCATTCCAGCAACATATTACACATGCATTGTACTGTAGTTGGAAAATCATCATAACGGGAAAGCACTGCTATTTATGAGTTCGTTTGAGATGTCTCCTTAGAGAAAAGAACGACTGACGTTTCCCCACATGCTCCACATATGAATTCAGGCAATGTGCTCGGTTAGTGTGGTCGGGTAAGGATTCATCTTTAATGTTTTTCAAGTGTATGTCTCATTGTCCGCCTGCCTGATGTTTTTGAAGATAAGATATAGAGTTATTTTGTTTTCCGTATTTAGCACCATTGAACTTCACTCCGACGTCATGGACACAAGATTTATGCTGGCTTATGTCCATGTGCAACAAACACGTTTTCGCATTGTCTTAATTTCTTTGTGAACTGCCCTCTCACTGCGTATTTTATTTTACTTGCTGGCCACGTATTTTATTTTACTTGCTGGCCAATGCTATCTACAGAAGTTACATAGGAACGACTTATTTCCAGCAGTGCTCAGTATGTTCATGTTATGTTGTTAGTCCAGAGGTTTGTGCATTTTTGTTTTTGTTAAGACATAGCAGGCAACCGGGAGCATCTGCATCAAGAACAAAACATTCAGTCAATGAGAGAGTAACGACTAGCTTGCAGATGCACTGGTTGGTGCGTAGATAACCTGCCGTTTCGTAATTCAATACATTAAATATTTTCTTACCAACATCAAGCACATCGTCGCCTAGTAACATTGGAACTCTACAAATACTGGCGACCTAAAGACTTACCCTAAGCCCTCTTTACACAAGGGAAACAATCTTTTTTTCTAAAGTGAAATTGTTGCGTGAACACCGTTTGTCAGTCATATTTTAATTGACTGTGTAGACTTCGATCCACAGCGCAATTTGTACTATAATGTTGAATCGTTGAAAGAGTTGTTTGAGCAAATTCCTGCCGACAACTTTACAATTTTTGAAACAAATAGGCTTCTATCATAAAATCTAAACCTTAATTAATTTTATTCACACATTTTGCACTTTTTATGTTTGCAAATGATTCTTACACTATATATGTATACACATTTTTACTTTAATAGTTTTATATATGCTTTACAATTAACGTAATCCATTTAACTTTTTCTCGGCGATATATGACCTTTTTGTGTCGATTCGCCGTAAAACCCAACTCACTCATTCATTCATTCATCCATTATTCATTCATAATCATGTCCATGTTATACCAGTGCAATAGGAAAGTAAGCTATTTATGTTACCTGCTATACATGATAACAAAGTCAGAGATCATTCTCTCTCCAGCAAAAGCTTTCTCAAGATATTTTACCTTGTGAAATTCTGTGGGTTTTAACATTTAAAAACAAATCGTCTGTTTGTTGTCAAATTTCACCACAAAAATGTCACACTTTCCCCTAGAGCATTAAATGATTTGATCCTTACATATTTTCTTTCAAAGTGCTGATCTGTGCCATAATTGCTTCTAATTATGCATGATTGTTTTCGTTCCTAGAGGTAAAATATGCATGCTTTGCATAAATACTATGTACATGGCCGCCTAAGCCTACAATACAGTTGTAGCAGAGTTGTTACCATTTTTTCCAGACATTTTACCCAGGATCATTTGTCTCAGCTCAAATACCTCTTTTTTTCCAATAAATGATATCTGAAATATTTTGTTTCAGACTGTGTACTTTGATGCAGTTAGCTACACATATATCTAAAATAGACAGTGCCTACTTGAAGTTTGTATTTTTAGTTACAGTGCCTAGACGACCTTGTTAAATTTGGTAAGCTTTTAATGTGCAAACAACTAAATTGACTTTTGTTTACAAAAAGCAAGGATAAATATCCAACAGGGAATGTCGTGAACAAAACAAACAAATAAAAGAACAAAGTGGCAAAACCAACACTGGGGAGCTTAAACCGGTTTATGGTGCGCACCTTATCACACTATCCCTCACTATGTTTGAGTGTCACGGGACAGTAAATAAAAGTACTCCCTGCAAGTTTAATTCCTAACACTTTATGCTAAATATAATTTATTTTTATTATGCAGTTTAACCTACATTAAAGGCCACATTTGCATAATTACCATCCTGTATATAAAGGACAGCAACGGTTAGCACTGCATAATAGTATGATAGAATCACTTGCTGATCAAGACCACCTGTCAACAAAGGCAAGTAGTCTTTGTCGACAGGTGGTCTTTATTCACAAGTAATTCTACCGTCTTCTTTCTGGCAGTGGTCTTTATTCTCGGTTCAACTTGTACCTTAACTTAGTGACCAATCTGCCCATACTGGCATCTTCCACCGACATCTGCTTTTCTCCCTTCTTCATGAAAGTTGGCATGGCAGCTCGTATTCCCATATCTTCGAGAATGGACACAGAGTCACGAAAACCTCTGTCAATGACAATTACATCATCTTCTTTCAAGAATGACTTTCTATCTTCTACATTTTTCTTTAACATGTAATTCAATATTGCTGCGTCGTTGTTTTTAGCAATGTAAGGACCCATGATTGTCACAAAGTGTCCTGTTGTAGTTACTACAACCAATTGTTTGACCAGGGGTCTGGACTTGTGTATGCTATATGACTGGCGCTGGAAATAAAAGTTATTACTTTTTTGTATATTAATGTACGTGCCATCTAATACAAGTATCATGCTATTGTCATCGACACCAAACATCCTTAGCTCAAATCTCTACAGCCTTTGCGGAAAATTAGAAAAAGTGCAGAGAAAGAGTGGAATATATGCGAAAAAGCATCAATTACGCATTTTCTCCATTTCCACGCGTAGATTTTGCGGAAATGTGGAAAACAAGCGGACTTTCAATACTTTAATATTTTTCTGATGTGGATATTTGTACTTAATCTTTCTTATGTGCGGACTTTTAAACTTAATTGATTTAGAGATGCGGAAAGTACAACTTAGAATATTTTAAAGCATTAAAATTTTATTGTTAAAAAGTATTTTCTAAGACTGGTTTATCAATACAATTTGCAATACACATATAAACTAAACAATAGATAACAATGTTGCCATATACCAATAAACGCAACAAATATATATCATATTGTATCGCAAATTGAAAAATTAATCACAAATACAGATAAATGCAGGGAGATAAAATGCCAATCTTTGTGAATTACAATCACATTATTTTTATTAAAATACAAGTGATCAAAATATAAGACAATGTTAGACTTCTTCTGACTGGTTTCACCATTAAGATTGTTATTAACTATCGAAGTGTACACTTGGAGAAACAATCTACGTCAAGAAACGTCTACAGGCAGCCATGTTCTATGGCAATCTGACTAAAGTACATCTCCTATATTTCGCTACGCATAGGATCTGAAAACGACCTATTCATTGCCTCGTTCTGACGGCTCTTTCGCTAGCCAATCAGAGCCTAGCTTACAACATCTTGCAAATCTACATGTAGCATTGACTTTTGATATTTACAATTCTTATGTAGTAATGTATCAGATAGCCGGTTAGCTCAGTCGGTAGGCCACTTGCTTTGTAAGCGAGGGGTCCTGGGTTCGAGTCCTGGAATAATCGCATATTTTTCTTATCCTTTGACAATCGAACAAGTCGTCTGATTGGATAACATAAAAATAGCAATAATGGAAATCCAAAATATACAGAAGACGAATGTGAATGGGTCGTTCTCAGATCTTCGTTTAGAAGATCAAGTACTTTAGTCAGATTGGTTCTTTGGCGAACTGGAATAGACTGAACAATCTTGGTAGAGGGTCACACAAGGACCATTTGTGTGAAATTATATTAAATCGGGTCAGCAGTTTCATACAAAAAGATTTTTAAAGTTTCCACTACATACATATAGGGGAAAGTGACGGCCATGTTTTTGACGAATGGAAATGATTTCAACGATCTCGTTTGAGAGTCAGACTGTTCCTATGAATTATTTAAAAATTGGGTTCTGTATGGAATTCAATTCTTTGAATTATCTTTAAAGCAGACCATCCTAGGAACATCCCTGTGAAGTTTCATCAAAATTGGCCTGATGGTTAGGAGATGTTGTCTAAAAGAAAGTGTTGACAGACAACAACTGGCCAGACAGTAAGCAATCACAATTGCTTTCCTAGAGCCTTTTTGCTCGGGTGACCTAAAAAATAAAGCACATGACCGCATCTTTTTTATTTACTGAATATTTTAACTATATTCTGAAATTTGGAAAAATCAGAGTTTAATCAAATTTTACATTGTAGAAAAAATCAACCTGAACGTGCAGAACTACCTTAAATGGATTTTCAGGAATATATAAAACGTCATATCACATCAACTTCTGGTTCTAAAATCAAAATTACTAGTCAGATAGTCTGCCACTTCAGATAAGTAAATTTTGTATCCAGTCAGTGAGAAATTAAAATAAATGGGAGAATAATGCAATTTATAATTCCATTTAGGACAATGAATATTAAAAGGGTCAATTTCATTGATTGAATATTTTCTGATAAAATTGTGACTGACCATTACAACTGTTCTTATTTTCTAATAGCTTAGCGACAGTGACTGATCAATGAACTTCGCTCATGTTTATTCCTCTTGCTTTAATGGTACAAATTGTAAACAATTTCTTCAGATTATAATATTTATACTTTTAAAGTCAGTTTGAATGACTATATACACAAACAAGAGCTGTCACAGGAAACAGCGCGCTAGACTATTTCGATGTTGGATAATGAAAATGAGCACACATGGGTTTTATTTCATTTGTTTATCAAAACTCCCTGTTACAAAGTAATTCATGCCATGTTTGTCGCTTTCATTTAAAAACCTTTTGTTCCGACATCCTTATGTACTGAATAATGTTAATGTTGTGTTTTCTGGATACAAAGATCCACAGTTATAACAATAGTAATGATATTTCATAAAGTCGCTAGAAAAGCCACACTCGTCCTTTATTACTGGTGGATTTGATGGTAAATGGATTTTTACTAGTTGCAACAGCTGTTTAAATGCTGTGTTTAACAAATTGTTTTTGCAGCATATGCACAAACACTTATAACATGTTCCTGGTGTGTAACTGAAGAAATTTATGTACCATTTGAGTTAGGCAAGCAATAAAGAGGTGCTGATTTTGAAACAATTTCATGTTGTTCTTCATGACTACTAGAATCTGAGTCACTAGATTCACTGGCATCACTCTCACATAGAATCATATCTTCATCCGTAGTCAGTCCGAAACGGATTTGCATAGGCAATTATGATAGAGGGTCACCTAGAGATCATTTCTACAAATTATTTTTGAAATCCGGCTAAATTTCTGACGAAGATTTTCGAAGTTTTTCCTTTCGGTTGCCATGGCAACCAGAGTTCTGCATGGAATTAAATTCGTTGGGCACTTTTGAAAGTGGGCCACCCAAGGATCATTCCTGTGAAGTTTGGTGTAAATCTGCACGGTGGTTCTAAAATAACAACCATGTCCGAAATTCAAAAGCTTTCCAATGATGTAAATTCCCTTGTATGCCTCTAGGTTTTCTGTGTATAAGGTATGTGTGTTTTATGAGACTATAAGATTCTTTCACTGGTAATAGGTGCAGATGGGTATTTCCGGCCTCGAGGGTAACTGTTTAGGCGGTAACGAGGTTCCTACCGAGTTACCGCCTAAACAGTTAGCCGAGAGCCGGATATTCCCATCTGCACCTATAACCAGTGACAGAATCTTTTTCTTGCATACCGATATCAAGATATAATAATAAAAATAAAATCAGTTGAACGGCTTTCTTTTTAGAACTATTTCTTGTAGCAGCGTATTTAAACAAATCGCGGGAAATCAACGTCCGTAAACAGGAAAGACGTCATGACGTTTCAAAGACAAATAACAATGTTTAGTCCCGGTTTTGTTTTATCAGTTCCAGCGTAACGTTGTGAATTTTTGATAAAATAACGTGTTTTGAATCGAGAAATATACTATCAGGAACAAAGAGGAACTGTCAAGGTATTGGATTTTCATTCCGTTTTTCGAAATAAAATATAAATAACTACATAAATCTTCTACATATATGTAGTTCGTAATACGTCATTTAAAGCACGAGAGTCATCTTACACCCCGGGGTGTAAGATCGATTTTTCCAGCACCGGTAAAAATACCGGAAATCCCCGTCTGGTATGCAAGAAATTAGTTTCTTGACCACACCTAGTAATATTCCATGCATATAATCAATGCCTACATTAACGGGGATGCTGCAATTTGGTAAAAATGAAAAAACACTTTGTCCAAAAAATCCAAGAACTGATGATTTTGTAGCAACAGCTGACTCTGCATTCATGGCTATTCTTTGAACTGTTCTAAGAGCTTTTGGTATAATCCAGGGGTATGCCCAACAACTTCCTTTTCCACTTTTAACAGACTCTCCTCTTTGTTCACAAAACAAACAGCCAAAAACACCATTATGATGGGTCATATTAAACAAATATGCTCTTGCTTGTAGATCCATAGCCAATATTCGGTCATATTCCCAATTGAAAAAAAAGTGTCTTTATTTCTCAATTTTCCTGCAAAAATTCCCAATCGAAACTTCCAAAAAATAAAATGAATATCGATCTTTTTTCGTGAATATCAGGTACGTAAAACGAAGGCAAAAGCCGTAGTCTAAACAATTATACATGCGCGATGTTATGTAGACGCTTGATTGCAACTCCATGCGGGAATTACTTCCCTTCCACTACAGTATATATAGGTAAGGGAGATCATGGCGTACGATAATGCAAAGCGTCTGGCGATCATGACATTGTCGGAAAGCGAAAGTGAAGTTTAATTCGTTGTAATGTTTCACAATTCGAAATATTACGTAAAGAAATTAAAGACAACGGACAAAAACATTGAAAAAAATGACACCCTGTTTAAACAGGCTGCTCTTTCTGAACAAAGCACGAGTAAAGCTACTGTTATTAAGCAGAAGTCAGAGTCATTGGACACCAGCAAGACTGAGTGTCTCTGGCCTGACACCGTGTCCTGTGAAAAACAACTCACTGAATAAAAATGTCAGTGACAATGTCACACATATAAGAATATAATATACATTCTCCCTGACTTTCGCGCCTTTCCTTTTGCTGTTCATACGGAATAATCGTCAAAAGTTTCAATGGAAAAGAATTGGGGGAATGTAAATATATAAGAATACATACAGGAGACTGTTTGGAGTACTGCTTAAATGTTTCCATCATGTTCATTTGTTTGTTTACTTGTGTTCATTCAGTTATTACAAAATTTTAATTTTACAATGTAACATTTTCCCCAATTTTGAACAAAACACTGCGAAAATTCCCAGTCCCAAGGGTATTGGTCATGTTCCCAAAATACTGGAAAAAAATGCTGGCACATCTGTGGAAGCTTGAGCAGTCACTGGAGTGTTTAATGACTCCAGTGTGGATGAAGGTATTGGACAATAGCTTGTGTTTGTGTCAAAAGTATTAAGTAATAAGTGAGATAAAGATGAATTATCAAAACATTAAATAAGTAAAATTCTAAGCAAAAAGGTGACATAATTCATGAAATATTGATGCAAGAGTGATGCACCTTGTGTCATATGATGTGGGTGATGATGTGTAACAACTGAATCAAATCAATTTAGTAATAACTGAAACAGAGTGAAAGTGCATCAAAACTTTAACATGAAATTCTAAGTAAAAAGGCGGATAATTCATGAAAAATTGGTGCACTAGTTATAGCCCTTGTGTCATATGATGTGGAACAACTATTTTAAGTTTGAATAAAATCCATTTTGTAATAACAGAGACAGTGAAAGTACACCAAAACCAACCTGAAATTCTAAGTAAAAAGGGGCACTATTCATGGAAAATTGGTTCTAGAGTTATGTACTTTGTGTCATATGATGTGGGTGATGATGTGAAACAACTAATTTAAATCTGAATCAAATCCATTTGGTAATAACGGAGACAGTGAAAGTGCACCAAAACTTTAACCTGAAATTCTAAATCAAAAGGGGCGGAGGGAAAGGGGCGTTAATTCATGAAACATATGTACAAGAGTTATGGCCCTTGGGCCATTTGATTTGGGTGATTATGAGGAATACCTAATTAAAGTTTGAAACAAATCCATCAACTAATTACAAAGATAAAGAAAAGATAAAGAAAAAGTTCTTCAAACTTTAACCATAATACTGACGCGGAAGGACGCTGACACCAGGTCGAGAAGGAAAGCACTCCATACTTTGTATAATCGAGCTAAAAACAAGTGAATGAAAAAGTAATTCATTCAAACATATCTAATTATTGTTTATTCACAATTACACCAAAATGAGTTTGGAAATACTTCTAAATACTGCTTGAAGACTGCCATAGCCACTAAACATTTTAAACATCGACCCAGAATTTCATTTTTCCCTGACTGAACTAAAATTTCATTTTTCACTGACAATTCACTGACATTGACAAAAAAAAACAACTTTCCCCCCTAACTTTTTAAGGTAGGTGGCAACCCTGCCTACTGGAAGTTTCCTAATTTTCTCTACTGCAGAATAACATAATGAACTGATATCTGACAATGACAACGACAACGACAATTTATTTAATTGATAATGGCCACCGGCCCATATCAACACAAATACAGCTTATATAATGATATGAATACAACACTGACCATTATCAAGATTTTTCTGACAATTCACTGACCTTGAAAGAAAATTCCCCTGACTTTTTAAGGTAGATGGCAACACTTCCTACTGGAAGTTACCTAATTTTCTCTACTGCAGAATAGCATAATGAACTGATATCTGACAATGACAATTTATTTAATTGATAATGACCACCGGCCCATGTCAACACAAATATAGCTAATATAATGATATGAATACAACACTGGTACCCAACAACGGTTATAATGTAGTTTTACAAATAAACCACTTCTATCAATTCTAACAACAGACAAGATTGGTATAAATCGGAATATAGTAAAGGACATATATGATATCATTGCAGTGTCAACTTGGCATGAATCTGTACCAAAAGTACACAAGGTTGCCCGCAAAATGTCTACATATAACAAGCAAATTCGATGAATTGGTATCCCCCGCCGAAAGGGTCTGTGGTGAGGAACGGCAAAAAATACATCTGGCAAAAAGTTAAGAATGTTACAAAGAAGCAAATAAGTTCATTAGTCAAAATCAAATAAACAGAAAATGAATGCTTTTTTTTTGGGGGGGGGGGGGGGGGGGGGGGGGTGAGGGTAGAAAAGTTTACATGTTGATTATAGATATTGATGGAAAATTAAAAATGAAAAAAAAAGAAAAAATGGGGGGGGGGGGGGTGATGCATGATCGGGGTGGTGAGCATGACTGGGTGGAGGAGTGAGGTGAGAGAATGGTACAACTTTGCATGTTGATAAATATTCATGGAAGGTTTGAAAAAAAAAAGAAATGAAAAAATTGGGGGAAGGAGGGGGATTGTTGGGAGGGGGAGGGTGTGTGACCAAAGCAAAGTGGCGACCAGGTGTGGGTACACAACTCCACATGTTTATAATAAATGTTTATGGAAAAGAATGAAAGAAGTTTAATGAAATTCTTCCAATTGGTTGGTTTATGTACAAATCTGTGGATTTTTAAACAATTAAAGGGCAATAACTATGGAAAATTGATCAATAAAAAAAGAAAATGACGGGCATCATCAAAGTATGTTGGTTCATATTTATTTCAAGTTTCGTGAAATTCTACAAACTTGTTACTGAGAAATGGCTGCAGACGTGTATTTTTTATTAAATCAAGGGCAATAACTCTAAGGGAAATTGACCAATCCAAAAATCTTGACGGGCATCATTGCAGTATGTTGGCTCATGTTTATTTGAAGTTTGATGAAATTCTACCAGGTAGTTACTGAGAAATGGCTGCGGACGGACGCCATTTTAATCGCCACCCCGCCCTCCCTCCCCCACCTAACAATTCAATATGCAGTATCAACTGGGCTTGAACCTATAATGAATGTATATATATTTAAAAAGATTTGATTTGATTTGATTTGGGTTTTACGGCGCACCAACACAGTATAGGTTATATGGCGCTAAACAGGACTACAAATTTTGGTTTCACATCTCATTTTTATCGATATAAAAACATGAGGTATGGAATCAAAATTTGTATACCTGTTGGAATCACAGAGTTACAGCAAAACCAACTGTTAAGACCCTATTAGTCGCCTCTTACGATCATGCAAGGGTAAGACAGTGGTTCCAATTCTTTTCAGAACCACATGGGGCATATTTAAAAAGAACTTACAACTGAACCCAACTGTTTTGAGACATACCGCATGTTTAGTGTTCAACCCGTTTACAGTTGGACACTACGCTTCCCTCTTTGATTGCGTCTGACGGAAGAGGGGGAGGACTCTATGATGAACAGTTTTTAAATCCTACCAGGACTGAACTGTTTTGATATTTGTCTTCTGGCCTGTTTCGTCGGGCCCTTAAGGGTGTTTCTCTTGTTGCTCTGTCTTCTGAAAAGGCATTGAGTACATACGTTTTTGGTTCTTAAGGTTTGCTTTTTATATATTTATACACGAGCATTTTTGTGTTTTACATGCCATGCCTTTTTGTTTCCATTACGTGTGTTAGAGATTCACCTGGAGGGGATTACTTTTATTTACACTGTCCCATGTCTTTGGAACATGGTGGGGGTAAGAGTGAGGTTGGGTGCGCACCATAAACCGGTTTAAGCTCCCCAGTGGTGTTTTTGCCACTGACTGTTCCAAGCGGTGCCCCACTGTGTTCCTTTGTTTGTTCGTTTTGTCCTTGTGTGTTGACTTTGTGTGCGCGCGTGTGTGTATGCTTATTGTTCGTCTTGTCCTTATGTGTTGGCTTTGAGTGTGTGTGTGTGTGTGTGTGTGTGTGTGTGTGTGTTGTTCGTTTTGTCCTGATGTGTAAGCTTTGAGTGTGTGTGTGGTGCACGCGTTTGCGTGCTGGGGGGTTCGTTTTGAGGAGGCTGCGCTTTTGGTGCGTGGCACTCCCTGTTTGATATTTTTCTTTGTTTTACATTTGAGTTGCGCACTAAACAGTGCCTATCGTCTAAAGGTTTACACATTTAACATGTTTCCTTTCTTTAAATGCCAGGTATGCATATTTTGCTAGATTAAGAATGGTAGTATATGATGTTGAACTCATTAAAACATTGAATTTATGTAAATTGGATCTGTATAAACTTTCTAGGAATATAATTTTCTTTTAGAGCTAAACGATATGGACAGACCATTCTTGCATGCCGGATAGGATTTTTCCATGCTTTTCTTGTACTAGAAAAACTAATCTTACACCCAGGGGATTTTAAAATTACTTGGCATAATGATATGTGTCATGTACAAGATCCAGACCCCTTGCTCTTAGGTCAAGGTGAAACTTAAAGGTTAACTCAATCTGACTAAAGTACATCTCCAATTATGCTACGCTTAGGATCTGAAGACGTGCTACTGATAGCCTCGTTCTGACTTCACTTCCGCTAGCCAATCAGAGCCTTGCTGTCAACATTTTGTAAGTTAAAGTAGAAGTTTAAAATCAATATTTAGCCTGGGTTTTTCATATTTACAATTCTTATGACGACCACATTGCGACTACACCCTCGTGTTTTGAGAGAAATAATAAGTCACGGTACGTACTTGGTCACGTAAGGTGTCAGACAGCCGGTTAGCTCAGTCGGTAGAGCACTCGCCCTTTCTGCGAAGGGCCCGGGTTCGAGCACAGTTTTCTCAACCTTTGACATTCGACGCTAGTTTGATAGTTCAGGCAAATGCTTGTTGAAACGAGTCGTCTGATCTGTTCAAATAAAAATAGATTTGCGAAAATAAAATTAGAATTTTTGGAAATCCAAACATACAAAAAGATGAATGTGAATGGGTCATCCTCAGATCTTCTTTAGAAGACCAAATACTTTAGTCAGATTGAAGGTTAACATGGTAGGTTTCTTGTCCGGTCCATACCTCTGCCATTGTTGAAGGGATTTTGAAATTACTTGGCATAAAAGTTCCCTATAATGAGATGAGGTGTCGTCTTCAAGACCCAGACCCCTAGCTCCAAGGTCACACTGAGAAAACAAAGGTGATTCTTGTCTACTACATATCTCTACCGTTTATCATGGGATTTGAAAATAATCTGACACAAATGTTAACCATATATTTAGAATGTATGTCACGCTTATGATCCAGGCTTCTTAGGTCTTAGAAATGATATGTAATTTTTGTGCAAACAACTGTAGCATTCTTGGCCACGCTTCTGTGGCATTTGTCAGCACTAGTGACAGCTCTTGTTTTTAATTAACTTTATTTCACTATAAATTATGAGAAAATGCAAAGTGGCATGCATTTTGACATAAGTTTACTTTATAAGACCCCTTTCCAAAAATACAGAATCTTGGTTTGTATATGTTATATTAACAATTGGTTTCCACTTTCTTAAGCTTTACCTTAACTACTAAAGCTCACTGTATAGGGCAAACTATATAATTCTGACTTTTTTAATAGAAAAACTTGCTGTGCTTTTATTATTATTATTACATTATAAAGTACTTCAATGACTGATTTTATTTGAAGAGATTTCAACAAGTAAACTGTCCACCACCTGCTTGTAATCCAGCAGCTGTAAGTTGTGTAACAAATCCGTCCAGTGCTACTTTTGCTTCGGTCGAAACCCAACCCAGCTTTAATGATTGAAATACTGTTGAAAAACGGCGTTAAACCGAAAACAAACAAAAAGAATGTAAGTTTGCATTATAATCCACTCAGTTTTAGTTTATATACATTTTTAATTTATTACTTATCTTTCAGAATATTATAAATACCAAACTTGTACCAGTTTTAAGTATAGGTTAGTGTTTATTAGTAAGCATTTATCAAATTAAATTGCTTAAAATGCTTACTAATAAACACTTACTTGTTGTGTTTGAATTTATTTTTTGTTTACATATTTAAGCTCCACCTACAGTATGTGACTTACCGGATTAATAAACAACTGGAAGTAAATGCTGATTTACCAAAATAAATTTTCTGATAATTTGAAAAATACTGCAAAGTTATTGGACAAGAAATAATTTCAAACACTAATGAATAAAAAGATACAACTTGTATTAAACAAATCTGATATGTGGTAACTCTCTGAACAGAGGTGCATAAAATTGCAGATCTTTTTCCTATTGTTAGCTAATGTACCCCTTTATCGGATTTTATTCAGCTGAAATGAGTCTCCAGCAGAGCAGCAAACCAGAAGTGAACTCAACAGGTGGTGAACTTAGAATGCCTGCACAACGGTAATACTCATACTTATCAAATTATTAAGAATTTTAAAGGCACTGACCTCCAGACTTTGGCTAAAAAAGGATTTGTCTTTCAAATTGAAGTTTGGCCATATTATGAACATAAGAGTCTTAACTATTTTAAAAATGCCAAACAGGTATAAAAGATGACCGCAATCGGGCATCGAACTCAGACTGCCGTGGCAATGAAGTTTCCTGCTGTCATTACCAATACCATAATCATTATTAATTTTAATGCTGTAACCACTTAATGTAATTCAATTAGTGTCAGTTTCCATATTTAGTAGCTGTTTGCTAGTCACTTCCCCACAGGGAGGAAGTTGTTCTTTCTCGCTGTCGAATAGGTCATACCCGTTTGACTCACTCTTACCTTTTGAATAAAGAAGATCAACCCGAATGTGTACCATGTCAAACACCGCTAACTATTAAACACATCTTAATCGACTGTGTGGACTTTGCTACACAACGCAGTACATATTATGACGTTCAATCTTTGAGAGAATTATTTGACAACGTTTCAGTCGGAAATATTTTATCGTTTTTAAAGCAGATAGATAGGAATATATCAAAAGATCTAACACTTCTTGTTTTTAATTACATCTTGCAATATTTTTATGTTTGCAGCTGATATTTTAACACACACGTACATACATTTTTACATTACTGTTTTTAGATATGTTTTACATTTTTACATGGATGCTTTTAGATATGTTTTACATTATTCAGTGTTCTTTACATTTTTACATGGATGTTTTTAGGTATGCTTTACATTTTTACATCAATGTTTAGGCTTTACAGTCACGCCATGTACCCGGATAATCTTAACTCTGTTCAGCGACCCTAACTCAGTGCCAACATGGCGGATGTAAAGCCGATACAACTTTGTTTTCTGTGTAATTACGATGTATAAAGGAATGTTTCTGTTGTTATATCTATCTCCATTGATCAAGTGTATATCTATTTCATAATGTATCATGTTAAATATATCAACCTTTGTGTATTCAGGTGGAAAAACGACGAACAAGGCAACTTTTTCAGTGAAAACTTTTACAAAAAATCTTTAAAAATACTTCTATGCTTTTGATGCCTCGACTATTTTGTTGTTTGAAAGCAAAGATATACTGCTTTATAGGCCCCTTTACACTATGTTGTTAACCCACTACATGTTGACACAATACATGTTCAAATGTACTGACAGCGAGAAAAGGGATAAAAACCTAACTTTGATTTGATAAAAACCGAACTCAGTTTACATGAGGAATGGATAAAAACCTAACGTACACGAAATTGTGTGACGGATAAACACCTAACTGACTAGTATTCTATAGAAATGAATGAGTTGACATGTACATGGTCTGATTATTGTAAACATTACTTTATAAGCGGTATTGTCTTCAAACTTTGTCATTAATTTTAAGATGTTATATGTATGCCCACTACAGTCAAATATTTTTTCATAATTTTAATATTATGCAAATAGCAATGTTTGGAAAAATCTGGATAAACCCTAAAAAATAACTCAGTATAAAAGTCAAAATTATTATATTTACATAAGAAATTATTTAATACCACTGATATTCGAAGTTCTGTAGTCCCCAACCCTCTCTCCCTCACACACACACACACACACACACACACACACACACACACACACACACACACACACACACTGTTTCAGAAGAATTGTTTGTTTCAAATCTTGTATATCGTATAGTGTAAGAGATTTTTAGAGAGTGTGTGTGTGTGGTGGGGTGGGGTGGGGGAGTGATGCATGGACTGACGGGACAGGGGTGTGGGTATCCTTTCATTTTTCACTTGTCCGCGGACACTTAAAATCCACTTGTCCATAGTCAAATTTCACTTGCTCTGATTTGTAATATTAAACCTTCATGAAAGCGCAAACAGACTTGAGATCGAGTTCTTTATTTAGGACAATGAAAAGAAAAGCATATCACAGTAACTGTGGTAAAATATAAGCTGTTGAAATATTTGCCTTTTAACTTTTATAAAAGTCTGAAATCGCGTAAGCAGTGTTCGGGATCTTTTGAGGTCATGTCCGAAACACTGCCCACGCAATGGTGCAAAGCCAGATGAATTCAGAGAAAGACTCTTAAAACGTTCCGACTTGTTTTAGTCATACTTGCGATCTCTGTGTGCTTTTGATTTTAATTTGGCAGACTACTAGGTCAAATATTTCCTTTGACAGTGACTTATTGTCTCAGCAGTTGGAATTCTACTTACATTACTTGTCATAATACTTTTTTTAAGTTGTTTAAGTTTCTGATGTCTTTAAATGCCCTTTTAGTTCTCTGTGTGCAACCCTTGTTTTCCTTTTTTTTAAGTTTTAGTTACAGAATGCTATATGCTGATGATGCAAATATTTTTCTTCAGCTACTTTAAGTAGTTCTTATGTTCCCTTTAGCATGTATATGGTTTCTTCTTTTATGTTTTTTTTTAAATGCATGTTGTAAAATTTGACTCTTCTTATTTTTGTGTAGTGTCAGCTAATTTTTTTATGTTGCTTTAAATGTGCTAAATCTGTATGTGGTAAATTACTTTTTCGTTTCATTTGCTAGTACATATGTGCTATTTTGTTTTAATGCGCTGTAACATGTATGTGATAATTTGTGATTTGTTTCTTATCTACTTAGAGCCAGATGCTTTATTTGCTTTAATGTACTTTAACATATTTGCATTTTATTACAGCTGTTTTACTTATGTTGAGCTTATTTACATGTGTTTGTCGGAAAATAGCTTTAAGCTAGTGTTCTATGTTTATACTTTTCCGACGTTAAATGTATCTTCTTGTATCTAAATCTTCTCTGATATTTTATCATAGTCACCGAGTTACAGTGTGCGCGAGACCTAGTCAAAGAACCCATTATCTTTATCACCTCCATACACTTGAAGCAACACACAATCTAAATGATATTTTATGTTTTCTTATTTTATACCTGAAAAAGTATGCTTTCCGCGGACACACAGAATGAAAAATGCACTTGTCCGCCGGCAAAAAATCAGGAGTCGGATAAGTTGGACATAGGAATCCCACATCCCTGCAGGGGTGGGTAGATCAAAGAACTTCGAGCATCAGCAGTCCATAAAAAGCACAGACGAACAGCAGTTTTCGTTTGGTTAGGTGTTTATCCATTCTAAGTTCGTATTTATCCAGCACTGTTTCCTATACCAGTTAGGAATTATCCGCAAATTTAAACCCACCTCATAATCAAATCAATTTTTAAGCTATAAAAATCGATTTCAAACTTTGATACTGTTAAACATTGTCAAAGAGATATTTATGGAACTAATACATTTAATAAGTAAGGTCTTACTGCAATTTCTTGTACTTTAAAACAGTTAGAAACATAAAACATGTTCATTTTGAAGACTTTTTTGAGTACTTTTTAATGAATTCCAGTCACATAATGTGACATTTCGATTGAACTATTTAGTAAACAAAACATGTTATCAATACAGGATATTATGACTATCAAAAGTTTTACGCTAACATTGCATACTCACATAAAAACACGAAAAAAAGACAAGGAAATTAACTACATACATCGTCTTTCTGTCAGCCATGTTGGCACTGAGTTAGGGTCGCTGAACAGAGTTAGGATTATCCGGGTACATGGCGTGCAGTTGGCGTTTGCAATATGACTTCTCGGCGATATATGACCATTTTGTGTCGATTCGCCGTAAAACCCAACTCACTCACTCACAGTTGTTGTAAAGAATGTTTTCATGTGACCCGTTCCTTTAAATGTTTGATTTGGACAGTTATGTGAAACAATTTTATGATTTCAGGAACAACTAAAAAGCAAGTGTAGGCGCTTTGTAAAAAAGGGGGAGGCTGGCGTTGGCAATGCTGCCAAAACATTATGTAGGGCAATGTTCAGCGAGGAAGATCGGAAAGGGGCAAAGGTGAAAATCCTCGACCAAACTAGGCTAAAAAAACTTTACGATATGATTGATTAGCAGTTATACAATTTGTTTGTCTCCTTTTTAAGCGCACATTTATTTTTGTATGCCCGGGACTTATTATGGGGAACGCCCTTGGTTCGGCTTCAACAAACTTTCAGAGCATTTTATCTAAATGCATGCATTGGTTTTTTATGTAACTTATGTAAGAATTGTTCATAATCACGAGGCGAAGTATTATCTACAAGAACCAGATCCTACGGTCAAGGTCACAGAAGTCAAAGGTCAGATATAAGAATGAAATTTTCTTGAATTGTCTTCTAGTGGGTTGATGAATGCTTCTACCAATTGTCACCAAACTTAATATGCAGGTCACCCATGACATTTACTTTAGGTCAAGGTCAGTGTGACATCTTTTATTAGTATTGATATGAAAGGTGAATGCTTCCACATGCTGTCAACAAACTTTATACATAAGTCACCCATTGCACCCATTTTGACGCTCTTTTTATACACCTGTTATGGAAAGGATATTGTTGATAGTTCATATAATGACATTGGGAGGAAGTAATGTACAAGAAACTCTTGATTTGTTATAAATGAACATAGGGAAAAACCAAGACCACTTTTCTGTGGTGCAATGTAGATGATAAACGAGAATAACTGGGAACACCCATGGCGGGTGGGCGGCTTCTGGAGCATATCTTCTTCATGCATGGAAGGGTTTGGATGTAATTTGACACAATTGTTCACCATTATGAGACGGAGAGCCATGCGGAAGAACCAGGTCCTAAGGTCAAGGTCACAAAGGTCAAATTCAAAAATGACTGAGCATATCTTCTTCATGCATGGAGGGATTTTGATGTTACTTTGAAAATTTGGTCAACATCATTAGACCGAGTATCGTGCGCAAGTACAATATCCCTAGGTCTAAGGTCAAGGTCACACTTAGAGGTCAAAAGATACAAAAATGAAATTTTTGTCTGGAGCATTTCCAGTTCATGCATGGAGGAATTTTAGCTCGACTATACGAAGTATGGAGAACTATCCTACTCGACCCGGCGTCGGCATCTTTCCGCGGCCGCACTTTGGTAAAAGTTTTGATGCACTTTCTCTTATATCTCTGTAATTACTGCCAATTTCAGAAAAGCTCGCCGAATAGGCGTTTACATCAAACGCAGGTAGTAAATAACGTAGCTGTCACTCTAGTGATTGGTGAGAGGGTAATTTGATGACGCTTGTAGTTTGCTCCGCCCAAACGTATATTTCTATCGGTCGCAGTGGAAAGCAACATTGTAAAGTGTTAGTTACAAAGGTGAAATATTACGGGAGTTAATTTCAGGATAATCCTGCATAATCATTACAATATATACATACATGTGCACATGTACACATAGTTTAAACATATTTATTCCCAAATAGTTAACATATACATTGATACATAGTCATACAGTGAATATTGTAACTTAGGAAAGGATAAGAATGGAAGACTAGTCTTATAGAATTCTTCTCCTTACATGTACACATACGCAGCATATACACTTAAAAACTACATGTATTTACATTATAGATCTGAACTGTCTGAAGATGTGTATAATTTGTATTTATAGCAACTCTCGATGAAATGCAACACAGCGAGTTTCATGTCAAAAGTTATCACGCTGTCCCGAAACGTCCTATTATTTGGACTACATTGAATTATAAGGTTCATTTACCCATTTTGCTTATAATTGTGAGAAAACAAACTCGGCAATATTTATTTAAAACTACAGGCAGTATCTTGTCAAAATACAACTGAAAGTTTTGTCCCTAGAATCTTGAACGTTTGGTAATAAATAGTACATGTATATATAATGCCTTTCTTCTATTTAAACCTTTAGCCTGATTGTGGCAAGTGATTCTGCCTTTGCGGCCAGTGCAGACCAAGATCAGCCTGCACGTCTGTGCAGTCTGATCATAGTCTGCACTGTTCGCCATTCAGTCAGTATCTTTTTGTAAGCGCCCCTTTTAACAGTTAATGGTACTGTCCAAATTGAAAGATGGACACGTTCATTATAGACATTTAGCAGGGTAAGGGTTAAAAGCGCAGCTTGTTCCGTTTCGTTCACAAAGGAAAGAAACCTAAGATCATGCACTAGATTTTGTAATAAAAAGCTTTATTGTCCAGTTTACATGTCATGTTGATTGCTATTTTAGCGCGTCAATTATGACTGGTGTCACTCTATTGAACATGCTTTCAGGTCACTGTTATATTATAGCATTAAGTCTTGTTCAGTAATTCCTTTCTTCTACACATGTGTATCGGACAATTCATTTTTGCTTCAAAAATTACTGTGCAGATAAACACGCAGCCATTTTTTTTAAATAATACGCATTTCCTTTCCTACTATGCGATGTAATTTGATTGTCGGTAAGAATACAAGTGATGTGATCACTATAATTATACGTCCATCTGCGTCTGATTACAACATCTAGACTTCCAGGATTCAAGGGGGTTAAAGGGAATTCCTACAGTTTTTTATGCTCGTTTTTCTGCGCAGCCGACACTTTCTATGGAAAACTGAAGTGAAGTCAACATTTGTTGCAACATGTGATAGACAATCTTAAATATGAGGAATCTTGAATGAAATAACATTTTTGATCAGTTTTATCAGTAATCAAATGCTGATACTGGTTTATGTTGTATTGACAAGTATCATGCCTGACAGGTATCTTGCCATTTTTGTGGTTGTGTTTTCACATCGCGTTTTAGTACAAAGAAAGTGTTTTTCATATAATGTAAGACAACTGATTTAGTACTGCTAAGACAATATCACCTTTCAGATTATTTAGTATTCAATTATAGAAAGAGTTAAGGATTTTTAAAACATTCTTTTAACTTCAAGAAGACATACATATAATCAATTTGGACAGGTTCGCGCCATTTTCCGTCCGAACAGGTGTTGTATTCTAGCGGTCTTAACATAAAATTTAGCCTGGTGACCTATACATTTTAGCCATTTTTATGCTCACAAAACAATTGTCTATACACGAGAAAAACAGGAAAACATTCTATGAAACATTTTTTTCAAAATTTAAAAAAATATTCATTACTATGGGTATTGTACATTGGAAAAGGTTCACAAAAGTGAATATGAAACATATTTCTTTTTTCGTTTGTACCCATTATTGTAAGGATATAGTATTATAAATATGACTTTGATATCAAATAAGTATGTAATAAAATCTGTAAAAAAGAATAAACCTTATTGTGCTGTCTTGATGTATATTTTGGTTGGTATTTATAAAAAAGCAGAAAATTATGAAAATGTTGAAAAATTGCTGGCAGTTTCAGCAACAGTGGGTGTGTTCAAAACAATTTTTCACAAAAACAAGCCTGGTGACCCATTGCTTTTATTTGTTCATTGTTTTCAGCACAAAATCTCCTATCAAATATGTTATTTTGAAAAACAATCTATGAAAGGATAAAAACTATAGGAATTTTGTTTAATTTAGGTTGCCTTGATGTTGTTTATTTCGATCTTTCCAAGTTTGACGCCGAGAAATGTCGAAATCAGACAATCTTACGATAGGAAAATTATAGTTATGATCTTAAAACTAACAAAAGCACATGTGATTCTGATTAAATGCATATCATGGTCAGATGGTACGATCGTTAAAAACTAGTATTTGTGACAGGCAAAATATAAGCAACTTCACAGCCTTAAATCAAAAAAATCTTTTGAGACACGTAAGTTTGTTTTTACGACATAATCTGTAAAATACAAAAGAAAAGGATCGACATCGGTTAGAATTTCGTTGGAAAATTGAATACTTAAATCAATGGAAAAAAGTAGAGATAAAACTAATCTGTCAGTCGATTAAATCGCTCTTAATAAACAAGAGTTCTATGTCGGCTTCTGCCGTGTGATTTCTAGAATCCGAATTGTAGCACCCATCCATCGTTTGACTGGTCCCGTAGTCGAGCGGTTAGTCGTTGTCTTGAAATCACTGTAACCTCTCACTGATTGGGGTGGGGGCACGGGTTCGAGCCTTCCTATCGACCATATTTCTTTATATGAGAAAGTTGGCAGTTTCTTACGGAGACGAGAGTGTAGTACTGGTTCTTTCCAGGAGCGATGCTTAATTAAGTAAACTAACCGACCGACAACAAAGAAGAACTGTTGAAATCTGGCGTTAAACCCAAGAAAATAAATTTCCGTCGTGAGCAAGTTTCTTGGCAAGGAAACTTACTTAGTAATGAATCCCGAATCAAGTTTCAATTTGCTATTAAAGCCAAATGAAGGAGCCCAGCACTTAAGGTTTTTAACTTCATGTACAACGGCTACATGTCCGGAAGTTGAATCGTTGATAAGTAGGACCTAAATACATGTTCAATGTATAAAAAAAAAAGATTCCAGTTAATTCAAGCATGTCTTCAGAATCGCATGTTTGCTGACACAAACACACAGAAATGCATAGAGCTATTATCTTTATAACTTGAGTAATATGTATGTAAACAGGGCATTTATGTTTAAAGTAAATATATAATTTTTAATGTGAAAAGTGATGCCTATCAAGCTATGATTTACTATTGTAAACGTAGATCCCTGACCAAGCGATAAAAATACACATTATTTTTATCGACTTGTCACAAGGAAACCGATACATCGGTGACAGGAAAAAAATACTTAAAATGTATACGTGAAATGATCGGGAGAATGCGACGTTAATCAAGTTCAGTTTTACAGACATAATGTAAAAATGTTTGTTTTGAAACTGAGTCCGAGATACGGCTAAAAACTGTAATATCATTCATTTTAAAAAACATAAATACATTTATGACAAACTTTTCAATTTAGCTTGACTTTCGTCTTGGGCGGAATTTATGTAAATGACGGTTATAAAATTTGCCACTCACGATAAGAAAATCGATATCAGTCAGTGACTAAATGTGTATGATGCAAACACTGAATCGGCGCGCTATTCTGAAATTGGCAGTATGATAGATTTGTTTCAAACTTTAAATAGTTATTCTTCATTATTAAATTATCACCCACATAAAATGGCATAAGGGCCATAACTCTTGCACCAATATTTCATTTAATTCTTTTGACACAAACATAAGCTACCGTCCAATACCTTCATCCACACTGGAGTCATTAAACACTCAGTGACTGCTCCAGCTTCTTCAAATGTGCACATTTTCACTATCCAGCATCGAAATAGTAAAGCGTACTGTCTCCTGTGACAGCTCTTGTTATGTATCTTGTATCAGATACAATAATGACTTTGTACGAGCATTACTTCTTCATGCATGGAGGTGTTTTGGTGTAATCTGGCCAAAAATGTACACCATCATGAGATGAAATGTTATGCACAAGAACCAGGTCCCTAGTTTAGAATTACTTTCCTTTGTTGTAACTATAGATAGCTTATATTGTAACATTTTTATTACTAGTCATAGGGAAAAATTGAGACCACTTTTCTGTCCCAATCGAAAACTCAATGTGTCCACTTTTGCCAATTACGGAAACACCACTGTGACCCTGAGCTTTTTCTAAATGGTACAAAAATACCCGTTGTTGATGAAGCAAAATTTCTTGGTGTTATCTTTGATAAAAAGCTTTCGTTTGTGCCGCATATAAAATACTTGAAAGCCAAATGTCTGAAGTCATTGAATCTTTTAAATGTAATTTCAAATACTGATTGGGGAGCCGATCGCACGGTTTTATTAAGACTTTATAGAGCTTTAATTTGATCTAGATTACGGTTGTATTGTTTATGGTTCCGCAAGAAAATCTTATTTACAAATGTTAGATACCATTCATAATCAAGGTCTTCGTATTGCTCTTGGTGCATTCCGAACATTGCCAGTTGAAAGCTTATATGCTGAAGCAAACGAACCATCTCTTGACACACGCCGAGAAAAACTTTCATTGCAATATGCTTTAAGAGTGGCTGCCAACAAATCCAATCCTGCTCATGAAATTATTTTTAAACCAAAGTGCTCTGATTCATATGAAGAAAAATCAAAACAAATCAAACCGTTTGGATTGCGCATAAAATCTTCTATGAACTGACTTTGAATTCGATAGTATTAAAGACAATTCAATTCCAGATACACCACCATGGACCCTTCATACCCCTACAGTTCCTTTCGATTTGAAAACTGCCTTTAGAAAGTCTGAAACAAACCCTGAAATACTCAAGTCCAAATATCATGAAATCAAATCAACTTACAAGGACTATTTTACAACTTACACAGACGGTTCAAAAGATGAATCAAAGGTTGGCTGTGCTGCTGTCAGCCTCCTTCATCAATCAAAATTACGTTTGCCAAATAATGCAACAATAATTTCAGCCGAGGCCAAAGCTATTGATTTAGCTCTAAATTTTATATCAAAAATAGCGAAGAAAAATTTTTTATCTTTTCCGACTCGCTTTCTGTTTTTCAGTCAATTCATAACCGAAATATGGAAAATCCATTCATTCAAAATATTCTTCTCAGGTTTCATGAATTATCTTTTAAAAAGTTTATTATATTTTGTTGGATTCCTAGTCATGTTGGTATTCATGGAAACGAGAATGCTGATACTGCAGCAAAGAAATCCCTTTTATTCTCACAATCTAATTGGAAATTACCACATACCGATTTTAGGCCCAATATAAACAAATACATTTTATCTAAATGGCAATAGTCATGGAACAGTGCTTCAATCAATAAACTTCATGATTTCAAACCTACTCTAGGGGAATGGCACCAAGGCAACGGATCTATTCGCAGTGAGGAAGTTGTTCTTTCTCGCTGTCGAATAGGTCATACCCGTTTGACTCATTCTTATCTTTTGAATAAAGAAGATCAACCCGAATGTGTACCATGTCAAACATCGCTAACTATTAAACATATTCTAATCGACTGTGTGGACTTTGCTACACAGCGCGGTACATATTATGACGTTCAATCTTTGAAAGAGTTATTTGAAAACATTTCAGTCAGAAATATTTTATCGTCTTTAAAGCAGATAGGAATATATCAAAAAATCTAACATTTCATATTTTTGTTTACATCTTGCAATATTATTATGTTTGCAGCTGATATTTTAACACACACGTATATATATTTTTACATAACTGTTTTTAGATATGCTTTACATTTTTACATGGATGTTTTTAGATATGGTTTACATTACTCATAGTGTTCTTTACATTTTTACATAGATGTTTTTTGGGTATGCTTTACATTTTTACATCAATGTTTACGCTTGACAGATAGATTTTAATTTTTTTTTTCGGATAATTTTAAAAAACAAAGAAAAATATCAAACAGGGAATGCCACGCACCAAAAACGTAGCCTCCTCAAAACGAAACCCCCAACACGCAGACGCGTGCACCACACACACACCCAAAGCCAACACATAAGGACAAAACGAACAACACACACGCACACAAAGCCAACACATAAGACGAAACGAACAAACAAAGGAACACAGTGGGGTACCGCCTTGGAACGGTCAGTGGCAAAAACACCACTGGGGAGCTTAAACCGGTTTATGGTGCCCATAACCTCACTCTTACCCCAACCATGTTCCAAAGACATTGGACAGTGTAAATAAAAGTAATCCCCTCCAGGTGAATCTCTTACACACGTAATGGAAACAAAAAAAACATAACCCTTATCATGCTGGACACGACTGATTCTGCCTATGCAACCAGTGTAGATCATGATCAGACTGCATGGATGTACGGTCTGATCAAGATTCGCACTGTTCGCTATTCAGCCAGTATCTTTTTGGTAAGCTCCCCCTTTTCACAGTAAATGGTGCTGTCCACATTGGAAGGACAAATTCATACTATAAATTTAGCAGGGTA
Organism: Mercenaria mercenaria; assembly: GCF_021730395.1. Taxonomy (NCBI): domain Eukaryota; kingdom Metazoa; phylum Mollusca; class Bivalvia; order Venerida; family Veneridae; genus Mercenaria; species Mercenaria mercenaria. The sequence continues at coordinate 63,831,684 of NC_069377.1, read as the reverse complement.
AGGGTTATAGATTAACTTCCCTTAGTTGCTACTACAAAAACAATTATATAACTTTTTCTTAATTGACTGTAGAGAAAAACCAAGACCATTTTTCTGTGATACAACATAGATGATACTTTCAAATTTAAGTGTATTTTATGGTAATTCTACCTGGTAAGGAGTATATTTGCGGACTTAGAAAAACAAAAGAATTTTGCAATAAATACTACACAACCACAGAATTAAAATTTCATTTGAAAATACAGATGCTGGCCTAAAGACATTTGCTATGAAGGCGTATGTTGTGACATTCTGGCGCTACTGTATTTGGTAAATGTTTTGATTCTATAATATCATTTCAGAATTTTGATTGTTATATGTTCCCAATTTTGAAGGGGCCTGTACCACATGAGAAAAACAAGGGCGTTACAGTTTTCTCTGAATAAAAACTTCATTCTTTTATTTTCACTGTAAAACCTTGTAATGGTAGCCCAATTTTTGGTTGGGTCTAATGAAAAAACAAAATTTAACATATCTTTTAAACTGAAAGAAAAATTTTCACTGCAATATTTTGATTATCTAAATGGCACTTATTATCACAACATAAATTTTATTTGTTTTTCAGATATAATGCTGGAGATATTTCCAGATATTGATAAAAATGCAGCAAAGATTAACCGGAAACTTGTGGAAATTTTCAAACCATCATCAACTAAGAAATCTGACAATTTAACAGTATCATCTACACCATAATTATCATTGCATTTGTTGAGTTATATGTTGTATACAGCTGGAATTTTTGCTCAGAATAATAACCCTGTGTTTGAGTTTAAAATTTAATATAGACTACTGTACTTATCATGAGATTAATGTCCTGATGCATAATTGTTCCTAAATTCATTAAATGCTTTAATTGAATAAATATCATGCATTTATATGCTCCACTTCATGAGCTTGTGTTTTTAGCTAACATTATATGAATAAAGAGTACGACTGAGGGGTCCCACGGTCAGGGAAAAGTATTTTTTCAAGGTCAAGTTATTTTGTATTTGGTCAGGGGATTTTAAAGGTGGTCAATCACATTTAAACAACATTTAATGACATTTTTTACTTTTTGTATATTCTGGTAGAGAATTATTTAAGGAACAAAAAGACCGATTACATAGAGTTAGATTCCTATTTAAAATGTATATTTTATTATTTTTATAAAATTTTGTAATTACTCCTCTTTAATATGAAAGTATATAAAAAGCTGGGTATTTCTTTTTATTTCGATACAATGTCTAGTTTTACATTTGCATTTGATAGACATATCAACTATCGAACAATCTGAAGCAAAATGCAAGTTTAAAAGCTGTGTGTAGCTTCTGAATTCATTTATTTCCAATCTATCTTGGTTGCGCAACCAAGATAGGCAAAGGGAGGTAATAGTAATTTTTCAAACTTGCGTTTCTAATGAATTCCATCTAAATACATAATTTTTAATGCAAATATATTACAATATGTCTAATATTTATACATTTTCTTAGGCAAAGTATGTTTATCAAATTTATACTTATGATAAAATAACTCTATCTTGGTTGGGCAACCAGGATAGGAAAATGAAATTTTAAAAATACCTCCAGTGAAAATCTAATTTGTATTAAGTGTTAAGTGAACATAAATGAGTGTAAATGATCAGATGCTAAAGTTTCGAACAAATCCGTTACATGGCCAAAATCTGATTATCCACCTTTAAAAATTGGGCAGAAGTCAAGGAAATTTGGAACCCGAGGTCAAGAGCAGAGACATTTTTGTGAAAAAGCAAAGCCAATGAAAATGAAAGGCAAAAACAGTTACTTCACTTTTGGCTAAGCTAAGCATTTTTACAAAATAAGTTAAATAACACTAATATATTCTGTATTTCACAGTCAAAATTTATAGTTTATCTGTCTGTTAAACATAATTGTTTCATTAGCCAGTTCATATCTTTTCTGTTTGCTTGGCACAGTATAATGTAGTATGAATTCTATATAATGTGTAGTCTTGCATAAATGCAAAGTTATTTTTTTTTGTATTATCATATAAGCCATCATCGGTAATTTATGATTGTATGGAAAAGTTACTTAGGAAAGCTTATTACAGGCTATTCTTACATGTTGGCATTTTTAGCTCACCTGTCATGTAGTGACAAGGTGAGCTTTTGTGATCGTCCGTCGTCCATCCACAATTTCTTGTTAACAAGATAGAGACCACAATTTGCAATCAATTTTAATCAAAATTGCATACAACTTGTATTGGCATATCTCGGTTCCTTTCGAAAACGGGCCAAATGTCGCCACGGGTTCCAGCTCCTTAAATGGCCAAAATTTGCTTGTTATCATTCTTGAGGTCACGTTATATATTTTAAAAAGATTTCTTTACAACTGAAGCTCAGATTTTTATTTATTATTATTATTATTATTATTAATCAATCATTGTACAAAAACAAGTGTATACAAACAAGTAAAATGGCACAAATAAACAAATATGTAATTCATTCTCTGTTATTATATCATGATTCTGCATATTCATGAAATTTAAGTGTGAAAAGATTGTTTACTTTCGTGTATGTAAGATATTTAAACATAATTCTGTATTCAAATTTGAACAGATTAACAATATCATAGTTACGCTGTCGACAGTTGCTAAGGAAATAAGCTTTAAGCTCAGATTTTAGAAAATACTCTTTCTGGAATAAAATTAATGGATAACTTAATTCCTACCATTTTGACCACGGACCAACGCCCTCGACTCTGATTTTTATAACATTTACCACCGGCACAGCTGTCGACAGTTATAAGATTTTTTTGGACAACAAAAACAGATCAAAGAATCTTCTCTATAAATATTTTGGTTGTCTATAGCTGTGCTCATACTTAAATTTCTATTTTAAGTGATGAAAACTTCCAGAAATCACGCTAAATATTTGTTTTACCAGTACACATCACACAAATAATTGGATAATGTATTTTAAATTTCTGCAAAATATTGGGCCATTTCCAATACTTACCGAACCAAGCCCAAAAACATTTTGTATTGTACGTCACGTCATTTATTTACTCTGAAAATTTGGAAGGATTAGGAGGAAGGTTTACTACACTTTTTAATCGTTTTATTCCCCAGTTGTGTTTTTGCAAATGACTATTCCAAATTGATGTTCCACTGTGTTCGTTTGTGTGTTCGTTTCTGTCTCTTTGTCTTTATATTTTACTTTGTTTGTGTGTCATGTACACACCCATACAATCACTAATATGGGGCGTTTATTGGAGGGGATGGTTCCTAATGAATATTCGTCCTTGAGAATGCTCTGAAAAAAGTATAAATGCAACATCCATTCTAAAGCATGACCTTTGTGACATGAGCATATGGTGTTTGTGATGTAATTCATTTAACTACCACCTTAGAAACTCGTACTAATCACATTTTGATCTACAAAAATTCGATTATCAGTAAGGAATGTCAAATAATCGTAAACGTCATGACACTACTAAATGAGTAATAAATGGATGTTAAGTTTGAATTTTTTACGTTGCAAAAAACTGTACTGTGTGATGTCGACGCGATTACAGACATTTACGTGTAATCTATAGTGCAGTATACATCTGTTGACTCCACCATTTCATAACAACTGAATGTCAATTGCTCTTGTGGTATACAACTGCTTCAACAAAATATTTTTGAGAAAAAAAAACAGAAATTTTTAGAAGAAGCTCAGTCGGCCAAAAATATCGAAATTGAGTGTTTGAGTGTTTGATACTGTGTTAAAGTTTATTCGTTTATTTTTCAGAAAATGTACAAGTTTATTTTACATATTGTGATGACAACATGTGAAAGTTAACCATAAACATACAAATGTATGTCTGAAACAATGCTAACACCATTGTTTGCCGTCGTTTTTAATGATTCACATCATTTAGCCAAAACTACCCCCAATATAGGTATAACACGAAATCAATTTCAAATACACTGCACATTGCCTAGGAGAAACTGCCACACAAGCATTTGATGATGCCGGCTTTGGACTTAGGCATATAATGTTCATGACCGGTCACAGAAATTAGGCTTCTGTAAGGTCGTACAACAGACACGGGCACAACCAAACTAAGCAGAAACTTTCTAACATACTCACAAACAATACCCTGAGGAAGAGCTCGGAGAATGTGGGGTGCCGGGGGAGGGGGGCATATATATGTGAGGTTGTGAAACACACTTCTCAAGTAGTTGAACAAACTACGCAAGATGTACCAACTACGGTAGCTTTACCAACTATGTCAGGTGTACCAACTACTCCTGCTGTGCCAACATTTGATGGCGCTTGAATGAGCATGTCCAACCCGCAGCTTCAGCAACTGCACATTTAACCTCTCTGGACGCTATAAACTAGACAATTTATTTATTTATTTGGGTTTTACGGCGCACCAACACAGTATAGGTTATATGGCGCCAAACAGGACTATTTTGGTTCCACATCTCATTTACATCGAAATAAAAACATGAGGTATGGAATCAAAATCTGCATACCTGCTGGAATCACAGAGTTACTGCAAAACCAAGTGTTACGACCCTATTAGTCGCCTCTCACGATCATGCAAGGGTAAGGCGGTGGTTCCAATTCTTTTCATACACAGATCGTCCCAGAACCACATGGGGCAAAAACTAGACAAGTAACAACTTAGTATTAGTAGGACTCTTATTGCAGGGTGTCCAGGATTTGGTACCAGTTTTTAAGTTGACTGAAATTTTAAAATGGAACTTGGAAGGTTGTTAATGCAAATAAGGTGTAAAACTTATGACAGTTCATACCTCGACGAAACGCAGAAAAAACACCTTCAAACAAGCATGCATCACCTCTCCAGGGTGCAATTGGGCACCTCAACCCACGGCAAACGGGTGGCTCAATTTTTCGGGGAGTCGTATCCATCTGCATGGAAATACAGCCGGCATTTTCTATCCCCCCGTCGGCAAGGGGCAGACTTCGCGAGGGAACCCTGTTATAGGGAAGTGGATCAAACACTAATTAAGAGAAAGAGGGAATTCAATTGTTTCGAAATCTTATAGCCTTTCATTGACTTTTCTATGGAGCTGATTTAAGGTTGATCAGCCTGTATTCGCGCATATTTAGGACTTGTCACAGTTGCTATATTTTAACATTATGTATTGAAATATCATACAACAAATCTATGTGAACATTAGATAAATTCCCAATCTATACGTGAAAATAAGGGATCTATTTTGACAAATTTCAACACAAGTCAAATATTGTACCGTCTTTTTGTATACTTCAGAAATTATTATTTTGTTATTGCTATAACCTGATGAAGGTATTTTAAATACCGAAACCGGTAGTTAAATTAAATAACAGTCTTAAACTTTTCTGGTGTGTTGTTCTCCTCTCCCACCCTTATACTTTAATTTTATACTTTTGGGGAACGCGTATTCCGTCGGGGATCCGTCCACACCAGGCGAACAGATCGTCAACAACAAGCGGTGTTAGCAGGTCTACAGTGTTTTACTTACTACTTGCATCCACTGCTGGGATCCACCGCACCAGGCATCAGTTAAGCCCTCGGCGAGGGAATCCTTTCGACATAACTCATAAATAACCAAGTCAACGACGACGAAACATACGTAGAATCTCCCACAGCTACACCGTCCATCTATGTGAGTACACTTCCGGGACAGTCTAAAACTCAGGCGTCTAAAAAACATAAATTGGACGACTCTACACCTCGCAAAAAAGAAGAAAGTAACGTAACCAGATTTAAGGTCCAAAGGAAACTTAAAATTCAAAACACACGCACATCACACCATATCCCATATTTACAAAGGTGCCTTGATACAACAACTATTCCAAAGTCGTTAAGGGTTAATCTTACATCACAGGTACCAGTGATAAACTCAGCCTTACAAATTAAATTGTGCACCATCCTATTACAGTACTGGCAAGCTAGGCAGACACAGTTACTACAAGAAATTGATACCGTCAGCAAAGACCTTGAAAGTATCACCACACAAGAACAGGTAGATCTTATCAACGTCAATCACAATTAGCGTGGAACACGAGCTTTCAAATAAGAAAACGCCCCAGAGAAATAATCCCGCCGCCCGAAACTAATATCATGCCACGCAGAACATTCAAACCCAAAGCAGAATTTGAAAAACATTAACTTCTCCGTAATTTTAACAAATTGGTTATAAATCTTTCTAACGTAAACTTAAACATCGATGAAAAAACTTTTTTATGCCGGGGCTTATCTTTCAGTCCCTCACCTATAAATCGTGACGAAATTGAATTGGAGAGAGACGTCCTTCTTTTCAACAGACGTTTACGTCTGGCACAATGTTTTCAATAGAACAATAATGACACCGACCAGCAAACTCCTTTTAAAGTCGCCCCGACTTCATCTCAGTGTTGTTATATTTTCTGGTCCTTCGGGATCATTGATTTCAAATCATTTAGATTTGAAGATTGAATACTGCTTAAGCCGGTGCTAGGGGGGGGGCGTGGGCAGTGTTGCTTTTTCCATTACTGCCCATGAACAGACTCAATCAAACCGAGTCTGCAATTTTCACTATTTGCCTTGTTCTCGATGCTTCCGAGGGATCTACTTTCCAGATTTTCTTTTAAAGCTGGACACCGCCAGTAGGGAAAAAACAAGGAAGAATATGCAACAGGGAAAGCCACTTTCCAAAGCAGCCTCCCCACAGGTACACACGAACAACACTCGCACCCCCCCCCCCCCCCACACACACACACACAGAATAAACAAACAAGGACAAAACAAACAAATACAGGAACACAGTGGGGCACCGCCTTGGAACGGTCAGTGGCAAAACCACCACTGGGGAGCTTAAACAGGTTTATATCATATCCACCAATGTCAACATCTTAAAATGGAAAAACAGGAGCAAGATCAAATCTAATGTCACATCAGCCGAAAGAAGAGCACTGGCATCCTTAAAAAATTAATTCCGACATTATGATAAAACCGGCAAATAAAGGTGGTGCAGTAGTTATTTTAAATAAACAAGACTACATACAGGAAGGACTTAGACAACTCAATAATAGAGATTTTTACTCTGAAATACCATATGACAAAACTAACTCTTATCTTAAAGATATAAATTCATTCCTCATTTATCTCAAAAAGTACAATCTCTTACCTTCTAAACATATCCAGTTTTTGCAAGCAAGAAACTGCAGAACCTCCGTGTTTTATATGTTTCCTAAAATTCACAAAAAAAATAACCCAGGCAGGCTCATTCTTTCAGCATGTGACGGTCCAACAGAAAAATTATCGGAATATGTTGATTTTTATATCAAACAATTGGCTCAAAACTCACAGATCTACGTAGAATACCGGCAAAATTCACAGTTGACATTAACGAAAAAACAGCAAATGTCTTGGATGTCACTATAACTAAAGATGAAGAAGGAAACCTGAACACTACCGTATACACCAAACACACAAATGCCCATCTGTATTTATATTACAGTTCATTTCACACAAATCATCAAAAAAAAAAAAAAAAAAAAAAAAAAAAAAAAAAACAGCATTTCGTACAGCCAAGCGATGAGAATCCATCGCATTTGCAGCAGTGAGAAGGCATTTATCGAGTTTTCTATGTATGAAACTGAAACAAAACCTGTATATACAAGGATAACCAAACGACCTGATCAATAAAGCTATAGATAATGCATTAAAATTGAAAAGAGAAGACCTCTTAGCATGGAATCAACGTGTGGGGAACGCAACAAATGATACCCGAAAAATCCCCTTCATCTACACATACAACACTATCAACCCCCCGATAAAGTGAATATTACAAAGCTACGCTGACGTCCTACACGAAAATGAAACTACCAAATTCATTAAAAACAATAAAAAAATAAATAAATAAATAAAAGTGTAAACTCCACAGGTCGCTCAACACAACAAAAACGAAAATGCTGCAGGCTCGGTTTGATTGAGCCTGTTCATGGACGGTAGTGGAAATGCATGCTACCGTCCACGCCCTCTAGCCCCGGGTTGAGCATTAAAAACAAAACTTATAGCAGTCTCTAGACGAGCAACTAACCTCAGGCGAACCTTAGTCCATTCCGACATACAACGCCCATTAACAATAAAAGGCAGCCATCCGTGTGACCAAAATTGCATAGCATGCCCGTTTCTCAAATCCTGTACAAAATTTACCAGCACAGCAACGGGACAGAAATATCCGATAAATGGGGCTTATACTTGCAAAGTATAAGCATCATTTACTTGATCACATACAAAAAGTGTGCCGTCCAGTACGTGGATAACTCTTTCCGTGAAAGATTGTACGGACATCTTGCGAACATTCGCGCCAAAAATGACATTAAGCCCGTATCGCGCCATTTTTCCAATTCCAATCACGACGCCAATGACGTCAGCATAACAATTATCCAACACACTCCACGCAACACAAACATAAGACTCCGAACAGAGGAAGAATGGATAAGAAGACTAAACACAAGAAGCCCAAAGGGACTAAACTTAATAAAATGAATATAGATGGAGAAATTTATTACGCCAGAAAAGCAACACCAGCGGAACTTCAAAGAATAAACGAAGCAGACGAAAAACAGACCAGACAACAAAAATAAAAAGAAAGGGGAAAAGTTTCAGTAAACTCTGTTAGGTTTGTGGACATTTATCATTAAATTCTACATCATACTACCGCCACAGGAAAACACTTGCAACTACAATTACAAAATTTGAGTGCACCTGGTGTCACAAGATATACGCAAATAAAGACACCCTTTGAAACCATGCATGAAAATTACACCATTTCCCTCGGTAGCCTAGTGGTAGAGCGTTCGCTTCGAGTGCGGGAGGTCGTGGGTTCGATCCCAGGCCGCGTCATACCAAAGACGTAAAAAATGGTACTAGTAGCTTCCTCGCTTGGCGCTCAGCATTAAGAGGACAGTACTAGGACTGGTCAGCCCGGTGTCAGTATAATGTGACTGGGTGAGGTATCATGTCATGTGTCTACGGCGTGATATTCCAGTGAGGCAGCACTATAAAGTTGGGCATTGTGCTCACTGCTACAAGTAGACACCGTCGTTCATATAACTGAAATATTGTTGAGAAAGACGTTAAACCCGAACACACACACACACACACACACACACACACATACACCATTTCCCGACTGCAGAGTATAATATCGTTGAAACAAAGAAGACTAACCATGACATGACACCAAAACAACTAACGGCAACACAAAATTCATCTAAAAAACAGATTTCGTACAATACCAGGAATAAAGAAATGGAGGGAAGGATTAAATTTCAAACCAAAAAAGGACATAAACAAATGCATATTCAACATTCCAGAACCGATCTCTCCAATTTACGACCGAATTGAAATATCAGAAAGCAACAGCACTAGCTGCATGGGCAAAGATGAACAAAAAAATTGTGTAGACTTCATTTATGGAATATTTCAAACTTCAAACATGTGTACCTGTCTCAAATAACTTTTGGCAATATGCCAAATCAGATTTCTAAAAATAGAAACTCATGTTCTATTTATAGTGACACTAGTCAAATATTGTACCGTCTTTTTGTATACTTCAGAAATTATTATTTTGTTATTGCTTTAACCTGATGAACGTATTCTAAATACAAAAACCGGCAGTTCAATTAAATAACAGTCTTAAAATTTTCTGGCGTTTGGGCGTGTTGTTCTCCCCTCCCACCCTTGTACTTTAAATTTCAACGTTGTGAGTGACCCTAATTAGTGCAACTTTTTTGCATTTATAGGAACTCTTAAATGACTCAAATTGAAAAAAAAACGACAGTGAGATTTTTTCTTTTTTAAGTTTTGCGTTGTACGAACCTTTTTCAGATTTTAGGAAATAGAAATATCAGCAAAATTGTTACTCGGTAATGAGTCATCTTCCACTTATCAAGTTTTGTCATTAGATTTCACGAAGTAATTTTAATATCTTCTATCTTTCTGTGCAGTTTTCGAAAGTATCAAGGTCGGATATTATCGTAGAAACATAATGAATTCCAAATAAGGAGTATTCTTGTTACTTTTTAGCATTTTAGGTATATGATTAAATAGTCCCTTCTCTGTCAATGCTATTAGTTTGGCACATAATTCCATCAAATACATCCCCTCAGTTGCATGTACATTCATAGAAAATGCCGGCATGATTAGTTATTTCTCTGTATCCTGATTTGAAAACAGGCACCACGTCAATCTCCAGTTCACGACAGACGAATGATTCGGATAACCTCTGCTGTAATCATTCACTCTGAAGAAGTAATCCAGACCTGTATAATTGTTAACTGATCAAATAAAGCACAAGTCAAACAGCAAGCACAAAGGTTAGCGAAAAATCAACTTTTTCATGTTAGAAATGTGTATGCAATATGCAACTTTTACATTCTACATTGGATTATTTTAGCACCCTAAAGCACGGATTCCAAAATAATTGCACATAGATGGCAGAGTGGTCAAATCGTCCTACTTAATTTTCAATGGGCAAATGTACACGTTAGCTCGAACCCTACAGGTACTATATTTTTTATTATGTTGCTATCTGTTTTTAGATGCTATTGACACACTAACTATAGTAGTTTCCGTTACAGCAATCAAATTATGATGATGATGCTATTTCGGAGATAACAAGCAATAAGGTTTGGTCTGTGTTCATTATATTAGGCATCTTTTTATCAAAACAATCCACATTTTAAACATCCTACTAGCTAGAAAATTATACATGGCTTATGAATTCAATCATTTATAAAGTATAAATAAAATTCAAAAAAGAAAATTTACATAAACCATATTGCAAACAAAGAAGCAAACAGACTTCTATTACGCATATCATTCAAAATATTTGCCTGAAATTGACACCATGACGGATTTATTGTACAGTTTATAAATATTATGTTTTTCACCTTGTATCTATGATTGACAAATGAAATGCCAAGAAAGAGGAATAGAAATACGACGCCATTATATGAATTGAAGCTGGACACAAAAATGAAAGTGTCTGTTATGGCGCTATATTATTTGACTTCTTTGACCTTGGGGATCATGGAAAACAATTCAATTAACTGTAATAGAATTGCCATTAAGCCGGTGCTAGAGGTGAAAAGGGAATTGCACATTTCATTACCCGCCATTAACAGAATAAATCAAACCGAGTCTGCTTTTATGTTCCTTTCTTGTGTCCAAAGGATACTTTTATGTTGCTTTCTTGTGTCCAGAGGATAGTTTCACAAATTGTATTAATAATCCCAAAAGCGATATTCAAATGCCGTGTGAACGTCTCCCCGTACTTGAACTCATTATTGTTATATTTTCTGGTCCTTTGGGATCATGGCGAACATTCATTCTTACTATAATAAAATTCTGCTTTATCTGTTGCTAAGGGGCGTGAGGGGTATTGCACCATTCATGAATAGACTCAATCATATGCTGCTTGACTACGTTGTATTCTTCCAAAGGATCTTTTCACATTCACAGATTTTAATGTGACTAATTAAACAAAAGTAGGGCATGTCTTCTGAAACGTGTGAATAAGATTATTTTTCTTGAAAGCAAGAATTTATATTATTTAATTGTTACTAAAGGAGGAATATGAGCGGCTTTAGTGAGTTGGGTTTTATGGCGAATCGACACAAAATGGTCATATATCGCCGAGAAGAAGTCATATTGCAAACGCCAACTGTAAGGCATAAACATTGATGTAAAAATGTAAAGCATACCCAAAAACATCCATGTAAAAATATAAAGAACACTATGAGTGATGTAAAACATATCTAAAAACATCCATGTAAAAATGTTAAGCATATCTAAAAACAGTAATGTAAAAATGTATTTACGTGTGTGTTAAAATATCAGCTGCAAACATAATAATATTGCAAGATGAAAACAAAAATATGAAATGTTAGATTTTTTGATATATTCTTATCTGTTTTAAAAACGATAAAATATTTCCGTCTGAAACGTTTTCAAACAAGTGAATGAAGTATTGCCATGCAATACAAAGTCCCTACTGGAAGGCACCTAATTTTCTCTACTGCAGTATAAAATATTGAACTGATATCTGTCAATGATGTATAAACAATATTGTACTACATATACAATATGTTATAACAACACACTTGGATTAAAATGTGCATATATAAAAACCCACAGTTGTTTTAATATTGAATTTTTTGGCTGATTATAAAAATGTTATCATGTAAGTTATTTATAGTAACAACAAAGGGAAATTAATCTTTAAAAAAAAAAAAAAAAAAAAAAAAAAAATCTATATAACATAAGTCCACAAGAAACTCTTTACCAGGTAGAGATAGGTCAAAATACACCTAAAAATTGGATGTAACATGCATGCTGTACCGCAGAAAAGTGGTCTCGATTTTTCTCTACCGCCAGTAATAAAAAAGTTACAATAAAATCTATTTATAGTAATAACAAAGGGACGTAATTCTAAAAACAAGGGTGCCTCATGGTGGTGAACATTTGGTCCAAGTTGCATCAAAATCCCTCCATGCATGAAGAAGAAATGTTCCGTACAAAGTCATTCTTGAATTTGACCTCTAAATATGACCTTGACCTTAGACCTAGGGACCTGGTTCTTGCGCATGACATGTTGTCTCATCCAGGGGAATATTTGTGCCAACTGATATCTAAATCCTGCTTTGCATGACAAAGTTACAGACCGGACAGGAAAAAATCCTCTTGACCTTTGATCTCAAAATGTGACCTTGACCTTTAAGCTAGGGTACTGGGTGTTGCGCATGACACGTCGTCTCATCATGGGGAACATTTATGCCAAGTAATATTGTAATCCCTTGATGGATGACAGAGTTCTGGATCGGACAGGGAAAAAACCTTATTGACCTTTGACCTCCAATTGTGACCTTGACCTTTAAGCTAAGGGTCTGGGCTTTGCGCATGACATGTTGTCTCATCATGGGAAACATTTATGCCAAGTAATATTAAAATCCCTTCATGCATGGCAGAGTTATGGACGGGACAGGAAAAAAACTCTGTTGACCTTTGACCCCCAATTGTGACCTAGCCCTTTGAGCTAGGGGTCCGGGATTTGCGTATGACACGTCGTCTCATCATGGGGAACACTTGTGCTAAGTGATATTAAATCCCTTAAGGAATGTCAGAGTTATGGACCGGACACGAAACAGACCCTGTTCATGCTATGTTAACATTTGACTGCTAAGTGTGACCTTGACCTTTGAGCTAGGGGTCTGAAAGTTGTGCATGACACATCGTCTTATTATGAGGTACATTTGTGCCAAGTAATATTAAAATCCCTTCATAGATTGGAGAGTTATGGACCGGACAGGAAAAAAGCCTTGTTGACCTTTGACCTCCAACTGTGACCTTGACCTTTAAGCTAGGGGTCCAGGTTTTGCGCATGACACGTCGTCTCCTCATGGGGAACATTTGTGCCAAGTAATATTAAAATCTAATCATGGATGGGAGAGTTATGGACCGGACAGGAAAAAAGCCCTGTTGACCTTTGACCTCCAATTGTGACCTTGACCTTTGAGCTAGGGGTCCGGGATTTGCGCATGACACATCATCTCATCATGGGGAACATTTGTGCCAAGTAATACTAATATCCCTCCAAGGATGGGAGAGTTGTGGACCGGACAGGAAAAAAGCCCTGTTGACCTTTGACCTCCAATTGTGACCTTGACCTTTGAGCTAGGGGTCCGGGTTTTGCGCATGACACGTCGTCTCATCATGGGGAACATTTGTGCCAAGTAATATTAAAATCCCTTCATGGATGACAGAGTTATGGACCGGACACGAAATTGCGGACGGACGGACGGACGGAATGACGGAAAAGTGCATTCCTATAGTCCCCGAAACTGGTTTTCAACCAGTAGGGGACTAATAACTCTTTCAAAGATTGAACGTCATAATATGTACCGCGCTGTGTAGCAAAGTCCACACAGTCGATTAGAATATGTTTAATAGTTAACGGTGTTTGACATGGTACACATTCGGGTTGATCTTCTTTACTCAAAAGATAAGAATGAGTTAAACGGGTATGACCTATTCGCCAGCGAGAAAGAACAACTTCCTCCCTGCGAACAGATCTGTTCCCTTGGTGCCATTCCCCTAGAGTAGGTTTGATATCATGAAGTTTATTGAATTAAGCACTGTTCCCTGACGACTGCCATTTAGATAAAATGTATTTCTTTATATTGGGCCTAAATCGGTATGTGGTAATTTCCAATTAGATTGTGATAATAAAAGGGATTTCTTTGCTGCAATATCAGCATCCTCGTTTCCATGAATACCAACATGACTAGGAATCCAACAAAATATAATAAACTTTTTAAAAGATAGTTAATGAAACCTGAGAAGAATATTTTGACTGAATAGATTTTCCATATTTCGGTTATGAATTGACTGTAAAACAGAAAGCGAGTCGGAAAAGATAATGAATTTTTCTTCACTATTTTTTTATATAAAATCTAGAGCTAAATCAATAGCTTTGGCCTCGGCTGAAAATATTGTTGCATTATTTGGCAAACGTAATTTTGATTGATGAAGGAGGCTGACAGCAGCACAACCAACCTTTGATTCATCTTTTGAACCGTCTGTGTAAATTGCAAAATAGTCCTTGTAAGTTGATTTGATTTCATGATATTTGGACTTGAATATTTGAGGGTTTGTTTCAGACTTTCTAAAGGCGGCTTTAGATTTCTTACTTGGAAGGGCGCGCGTACGTGTATGTCATAGCATCTCTGTTGTAAACATTCAGAAAATCGTCAGTGGTTGAATGTTAAACATGACAGACAGATTTGAATTAGTGAAGAGTTTTTATCCTATGTTGGATGTTCAGCGCATGAAATGAACATTTACGCTCAGCCATAACCCCGCCAACAATAAGCAGACTCGGACTATTATGTTTTGAGATTTAAAGTACATTTCTTTAATTTTCATTTACGTGTTATGATAACCAATTCTTTAATATTTCTACATATACACGCGCTAGTACTAGAATCTCAAAACTCGCTGGATAATGACAGTTTTGAAAAGCGCCGGGAAAGGTAATGAATATCATCGTACTGACATCCCTAAAATAATCGGCTATCCATTTCATACGTCATATTTAATAATACGATACAGCAGTTTCAAGGACCTTTCTATAAAACATTTATAGCAGTGTCGGTAACTATTTCATGTTTATATAGTACAAAGATTTTCCTGTGCCTGTTTAAGGACTTTTCATCCGCCTGTTGTGAACGCTTGACAGAATAGAATTGATTATATATTTCCGACACACTGACCTTTTCTATACGTTTGGTTGCCGTTTACATTCAAAAATAAACAAGAGGGCCAAGATGGCCCTAGGTCGCTCACCTAAGAAACACTCCATAACAGTGTAAAACATGTTTGACCTAGTGATTTCATGGAAACAAATATTCTGACCAATTTTCATTAAGATTGGAACAAAAAATTGGTCTCTTGCGATAAAACAAGCATTTTCTTAGATATGACCTAGTTTTTGACCCTAGATGACCCATGTTCAAACTCGACCTAGATTTTATCAAGGCAACCATTCTGACCAAAAATCATGAAGATCAACTGAAAAATACAGCCTCTATCACATACAGAAGTTTTTTCTTTGATATGACCAAGTGACCTAGTTTTTGACCTCAGATGACCCATATTCAAATTCGACCTAGATTTCATTAAGGCAATCAACCTGACCAAATTTCATAAATATCAACTGAAAAAAACAGTCTCTATCGCATACACAAGATTTTTCTTTAATTTGACCTAGTGACCTAGTTTTTGACCTCAGATAACCCATATTCAAAACCGACCTAGTTTTCATCAAGGCAATCACTCTGACCAAATTTCATGAAGATCAATTGAAAAATACATCCTCTATTGCATACACAATGTTTTTCTTCGATTTGACCTAGTGACCTATTTTTTGACCCCAGATGACCCATTTTCAAAATCAACCTAGATTTTATCAAGGTAATCATTCTGGCTAAATTTCATGAAGATCAGTTGAAAAATACAGCCTCTATTGCATACACAAGGTTTTTCTTTGATTTGACCTAGTGACCTAGTTTTTGACCCCAGATGACCCATTTTCGAACTTGGTCTAAATTTCATCAAGGCAATCATTCTGACCAAAATTCATGAAGATCAATTGAAAAATACAGCCTCTATCGCATACACAAGGTTTTTACGTGATATGACCTAGTGACCTAGTTTTTGACCCCAGATGACCCATTTTCGAACTCGGCCTAGATTTCATCAAGGTTATCATTCTGACCAAAATTCATGAAGATCAATTGAAAAATACCGCCTCTATCGCATACACAAGGTTTTTCTTTGATTTGACCTAGTGACCTAGTTTTTGACCCGAGATGACCCATTTTAGAACTCGGCCTAGATTTCATCAAGGCAATCATTCTGACCAAAATTCATGAAGATCAATTGAAAAATACAGCCTCTATCGCATACACAAGGTTTTTCTTTGATTTGACCTAGTGACCTAGCTTTTGACCCGAGATGATCCACTTTCGAACTCGGCCTAGATTTCATCAAGGTTATCATTCTGACCAATATTCATGAAGAAGAATTGAAAAATACAGCCTCTATCGCATACACAAGGTTTATCTTTGATTTGACCTAGTGACCTAGTTTTTGACCCGAGATGACCCATTTTCGAACTCGGCCTAGATTTCATCAAGGTTATCATTCTGACCAATATTCATGAAGAAGAATTGAAAAATACAGCCTCTATCGCATACACAAAGTTTTTCTTTGATTTGACCTAGTGACCTAGTTTTTGACCCGAGATGACCCATTTTCGAACTCGGCCTAGATTTCATCAAAGTTATCATTCTGACCAATATTCATGAAGATTAAATGAAAAATACAGTCTCTATCGCATACACAAGGTTTTTCTTTGATTTGACCTAGTGACCTAGTTTTTGACCCGAGATGACCCATTTTCGAACTCGGCCTAGATTTCATCAAGGTTATCATTCTGACCAATATTCATGAAGATTAATTGAAAAATACAGCCTCTATCGCATACACAAGCTAAATGTTGACAGACGACAGACGACGGACGACGGACGCCGGACATCGAGCGATCAGAAAAACTCACCTGAGCATTGCTCAGGTGAGCTAAAAAAAACAGGTCGCCCAACACGACATATCAAACATGGTGCAGGCTCGGTTTGATTCAGCCCGTTCATTGACGGTAGCGTAAATGCAAGCTACCGTCCACGCCCTCTAGCCACTCACATGTTATAAGTACCAGAATATAATTTAGGAATATCCGCGGATGTATTCATACGGCTGTGCACATGGAACCTTCAATGATGCACAGAGTGCAATTCTATGAAAAGCGGCGCATGGTCCCCGAAATAATAGCTTTGCCCTAAACGAGAAAACAATGGACAGAACTAAAAAACTGGAATTTAGAGAGGGGATCTGTGGTTATGCATATCACAGAAACAAAAGCGCACAAAATGACGTTTATGATAGGTAAAAACGCGACAAATGAGAGCATTTTTTTATCATTAATCATGAAATTACCTTTTGAATGTTCTATTTTGTTGACTGATATGACAACGCATTAAATTTGCACATAAATGAATTTATATAACAATTAGTAGGTAAAAATGTACACCAGTTAGGAATAACCAGATTAGTACTGTCAGCATTTTATTTAAAAAAAAAAACGGTTTTAACGACCGTCGTTTGTCATTGTTTATGGATTGATTTACTTACAGGAATAATTTAAAAAAAGAACTCAAAGGAATAGCGATATTAAAAAAAATACTTCCAAACGAAACCTGTATGGATAAGTAGATGACTGACACGTGTTCAATCTGTGGTAGATGATCTTGTTTTGAATAATCGAGGACGTAATTCGCAGAGAACCTGCGAAAGAACAAGCACGCGAACAAAAAATCAGACAACAATATAATTCCAGTAACACCAGATATAGTATGGCAATGTTTCTCGTCTTCAAATAATTATGAATAAAATTTGCATACAAGTCACAGAAAACAGATAAATTATAGCTCCTAAATTTCAATTTAAATGATATAAATAATTAAGAACCATGCAATGTCTGTTTTGAAAGATATTATTCAAATGTGTGCATGATAATATAAGACCACTGGCGACATGAGCGTACACTTCAATCTTGTTATCATGTTTACGTCACGTCCCTCAGAAGATACGTTCTCTATCAGGCGCGGATTTATTTGGACTGCTACAACAGCGATACAAGACAATAAAATCAAATCTGGAAAGTAGATCCCTCGGAAGCATCGAGAACAAGGCAAACAGTGAAAATTGCAGACTCGGTTTGATTGAGTCTGTTCATGAGCAGTAATGGAAAATGCAACACTGCCCACGCCCCCTAGCACCGGCTTAAGCAGTATTCAATCTTCAAATCTAATTGAAACATTATATATATAAATGGAATAATATGAATAAAATAAAGCTTTTTGTTGGGTTTAACGTCATACGACATAATTTTACAGGTCATATGGCGACTTTTCAGTTGTTGGTAATCGAGGAAGACCAAGAGTGCCCCTCCGTGCATTATTTCATCACGGGTTGGCACCTGGGTAGAGCCGCCGACCTTGCATTTTCCATTACTGCTCATGAACAGACTCAATCATACCGAGTCTGCAATTTTCACTGTTTACCTTGTTTTCGGTGCTTCCGATTGATCTACTTTTCAGATTTTATTCCGTAAGCCAGCGGGATGGTTACCTCATGAAAAATGCAACGCCCCAAGCAAGACTCGACCCCACATCGATGAGGGGTAAGTGATTCAAAGTCAGCGACCTTAACAATAGGCCATTTTCCAATGTACTTTACTAGACATTGAAAAGCCCAGTTGATTATATGTCACCTACCTTTACGCCGTACTGATCACTTTGTCTAATGAACAATCAACAAATGGAATGTCAGGAGGAGGCCTTACTAATTATGTCTCTTCCCCCGCCGTCTGTCCGCCACACTCCTTTTCCGATCAATAACTAGAGAACCATTTGACCTGGCTAGAACCTATAAACTTCATTTTGTGGCATGGTTTATGGAGTAGACGATCCTTATTGTTTTTGAGGTCAATCCATCAAAGGTCAAGGTCACAGGAGCCTGAACATGGAAAAACCATTTCCGATCAATAACTTGAGAACGACTTGATCCAGAATGTTGAAACTTCATAGGATGACTGGACATGCAGACTGGATGATCCCTATTGATTTTGGGTCACTCTGGTAAAGGTCAAGGTGACAGGGGCCTGAACATGGTAAACAATTTCCAATCAATAACTTGAGAACCATTTGACCAAGAACTTTCAAACTAAATAGGGTGATAGGACTTACAAAGTAATGACAGGAAGATATAACAAAAACCGTCTGTTGACAGCACGTTCAACTATTCGAAGAATTAATGTAAATATGGGGTCAAAATATATCCCCGAGATTAAGTAATGTAGTCTTGTAGTTTCAAAGCCACGTGTCAAACAGTTTTGACAAAATGTGAACTAGTACTAAATATTTTATTTTGTTGGGTTTAACGTCGCACCGACAAAATTTTAGGTCATATGGCGACTTTCCAGCTTTAATGGTGGAGGAAGACCCCAGATGCCCCTCCGTACATAATTTCATCACGAGCGGGCACCTGGGTAGAACTACCGACCTTCCGTAAGCCAGCTGGATGGCTTCCTCACGTGAAGAATTCTACGCCTCAAATGAGGTTTCGAACCCACATCGATGAGGGGCAAATGGTTTGAAGTCAATGACTCTAACCACTCGGCCACGGAGGCCCCGAACTAGTACTAAAATTTTACCATTTCCAAGAGTAAAAAATGCTCTTGCCTACAGATTGAGACTATCATTGTTACCAAGTGATAAAAGTTTCAAAGTCATATGTCAAACAGTTTTGACAAAATAGTGAGTGAGCTGGGTTTTACGGCGAATCGACACAAAATGGTCATATATCGCCGAGAAAAAGTCATATTGCAAACGCCACCTGTAAAGCATAAACATTGATGTAAAAATGTAAAGCATACCCAAAAACATCCATGTAAAAATGTAAAGAACACTATGAGTAATGTAAAACACATCCAAAAACATCCATGTAAAAATGTAAAGCATATCTAAAAACAGTTATGTAAAAATGTATATACGTGTGTGTTAAAATATCAGCTGCAAACAATAATATTGCAAGATGTAAACAAAAATATGAAATGTTAGATTTTTTGATATATTCCTATCTGCTTTAAAAACGATACAATATTTCCGACTGAAACGTTTTCAAATAACTCTTTCAAAGATTGAACGTCATAATATGTACCGCGCTGTGTAGCAAAGTCCACACAGTCGATTAGAATATGTTTAATAGTTAGTGGTGTTTGACATGGTACATATTCGGGTTGATCTTCTTTATTCAAAAGATAAGAATGAGTCAAACGGATATGACCTATTCGACAGCGAGAAAGAACAACTTTCTCCCTGCGAACAGATCTGTTCCCTTGGTGCCATTCCCCTAGAGTAGGTTTGATATCATGAAGTTTATTGAATGAAGCATTGTTCCATGACGATTGCCATTTAGATAAAATGTATTTGTTTATATTGGGCATAAAATCGGTATGTGGTAATTTCAAATTACATTGTGACAATAAAAGGGGCTTCTTTGCTGCAATATCAGCATCCTCGTTTCAATGAATACCAACATGACTGGGAATCCAACAAAATATGAAAGACTTTTTTAAAGATAGTTCATGAAACCTGAGAAGAATATTTTGAATGAATGGATTTTCCATATTTCGGTCATGAATAGACTGTGAAACAGAAAGCGAGTCGGAAAAGGTAATAAATTTTTCTTCACTATTTTTTTATATAAAATTTAGAGCTAAATCAATAGCTTTGGCCTCGGCTGAAAATATTGTTGCATTATTTGGCAAACGTAATTTTGATTGATGAATGAGGCTGACAGCAGCACAACCAACCTTTGATTCATCTTTTAAACCGTCTGTGTAAATTGCAAAATAGTCCTTGTAAGTTGATTTGATTCATGATATTTGGACTTGAATATTTCAGGGTTTGTTTCAGACTTTCTCAAGGCAATTTTCAAATCGAAAAAACTGTAGGAGTATAAAGGGTCCATGGTGGTGTATCTGGAATTGAATTTTCTTTAGTACCACCGAATTCAAAGTCAGTTTCATTCATAGAAGATGTTGTGCGAAATCCAAACGGTTTGATTTGTTTTGGTTTTTCCTCATACGAATCGGAGTACTTAGGTTTAAAAATAATTTCATGAGCAGGATTGGATTTGTTGGCAGCCACTCTTAAAGCATATTGCAATGAAAGTTTTTCTCGGCGTGTGTAAAGAGACGGTTCGTTTGCTTCAGCATATAAACTTTCAACTGGCGATGTTCAGTCGAAATCTAGATAGTTGCTTATTAGATTTTTCAGAAAGAAAACATTTCCCGCATTTTGAAATAAAATGTTGAACCTGTTTCCACGGAAAGGATCAAGTTGTACACTTCTCATTTTTCTCTGAGATAGGAATCTTCTGTAAATAAATAAAATTGCATGTGATGTCCTTACTTGTCATCGCCACCCCTGGCAAATGCTTTACAACAAGTTCTGACTAGTTTAACAGTTCGTCGCCCTAATTCCATAGTGTTGTAACTCCATTTTTGAACTCATTTTTGGTATCAAAATGTTCGTCTTCTCAAGCTCTATGTAATGGTGTGACCAGTATCATTGTGGAACTTACCTACAGGGCGATTTTATTAGGATCACAATGTTGTAAGTCCATAAATTGCAAAAAAAAAAAAAAAATGAAATTCATATTGTTTAACTTTTGAGCCAATAGCATTCCAAGATTATGGTCATGTGATGCCGTGTTTACAAGATGATAGATGTTTCAGATACAGAAGAACCATTTTTGGAGGTTGATTTTTGTCTTAAACCATGTAAGTGTTTGACTTAAAAGGATATTTGATTAACGAAATGTGTACGATTTGTTGCACTGTTCCATAAATTGAATTGAAATTATAGCTGCTCTGAACTGATCTATCAAATTCAGACCAACATAGTTGCTCCATCATTCGGATACGACACATTCGGGATAACTTTGTTTTATTTTCTATTAATTAATTCCACCAGTCCTGTCAGTGTATATATAAAATGTAAACGTTTTATAAATTCGTGGGTTATTGTTCTGAATTTGACCTAATAAATGTAAATATACCAGCTTTATTAGACAATTAACAAAGCACAGTTTTGATACCATTATACTTTGTTTTTATAGGACAAAGTTTCTTGAATTGCCGACGGAACTGATTGTTCAAATCTTTTGTTACATCGAACTGGAAGAACTTTTACTTTGAGCTCAAGCCAGCAGTACCTTGAAAGTGGACTGTCCTTGAAAAAGATGTTTGAAATGTACCAGGAGAAATGCAGAGAATCTGATAGAGTGTCTCTGAAGTTCAACATGTATAGAAAGGTTTTCAAGGAAGTTTAATTTAGCCTTTCATGTACCGAAAAAAGATCGATGTGATCTGTGTGAAGAAGAAAAGTGCATGTCAGAAAGTAATAGCGTAACAGAGGAGCTAAAGTTGAAATATGAACACCATCAAGAAGACAAGGTACTTACAAAATCTGAGAGAGATCGTGATAGAGCTAAGCCAAAAGATACATGTGCAGTAATTTGTTTTGATTTGGAAAACGTACTTCTTCTTCCCAGAGCTATTGTGTCCCATTTTTTTTATAAAAGAAAATTAAGCACGTTTAACTTAACAGCCCATTATTCATTGGACAAAACTTTATATAGTGCATTATGGACTAAAGCAATGGCTGGGAGAGGCGGTAATGAAATTGCTAGTGCTCTTACTCATATATCGTATCAAATATCAGAAAAGCATCCTCAGGTCGAATGCTATACGCTCTGATCAGACTCTTGTGTACCTCAGAACAAAAATTCTATAATGTGCTATGCCTTAAAAAGATTTATGATTGATCATCGAAATATCAAAGAAATCGTCCAAAAGTTTTGCTGCCCAGGACACTCCTCCATCCAAGAAGTGGACAATACCCATAGTCACATTGAAAAGGCTTTGAAAATAGCAGAAGTTTTAAGTCCTGTTTCTACAGTCCGTGTTCTCAAACCCGTGCGACCAAAGTTTTTCAATATTTTGCAAATGTACGCGCACAATTTTTATGACTATCAAAAGAACATACTCGGATTAAAGTTTCATAATATTCCATTCACAAAAGTGAAAAGAATGAAATACAGTTCTAGTACACCATTTCGGGTGGAGTACAAGACATCTTTTTCACAGTCTACATACACAGAGGCTCGGATTTCTAAACGTATGACACGAAAGGGACCTTGTCTTACTTTACCAAGGCCTACACATCTGAACAAAACCCCAGTGATCTCCCTTGAGAAGCAACGGGATTTGACAGGTATGTTGAAATTTATGTCTGAATCTAAAGCTATGAAACTGATAAGTGACAGACAATAACATTTCTAGCGACCGTCTTGAGCCATCAAGAAAGAGAACGCGCCGTCAGTAGGAAATTACATGTATGCACTTTGATGGAAACTCATAGGTAGTAGCACACTATGATTGGAACTCATAGAAAACAGCATACTGTACTGCTAAAAAAAAACAAAGAAAAATATCAAACAGGGAATGCCACGCACCAAAAAGGTAGCCTTCTCAAAATGAAACCCCCAGCACGCATACTGTACTTCTAAGTTTAGCAATTCTTATACGTGTGTGAATGAACAGCACTCTTGTATATGTATAAACACTAATACTTCATTGGACAGAATTTGATGTAACTGGGAAAGCTTTCAGATTGTTGTTAACTAACTGTCTGATACCAATTTTTTAAGCTTGTAAGTGAAGAACAATTATTCAATTTAGAATGTTATACCAAAGTAGTACTTTGTTTTAGTATGTAAATTATGTAAGTTAGAAATTTTCACGAAAGGAGATACATTCTTGCAGTTTAGTACATTTTTCAAGTTTTATCCATTTTAAGCAAAGCTGTTACTTTGCACATTTCTTGTTGTGTTTAGTAAGTTAGAAATACTTTTCTTACTTTTTAAAACTATTGTCTGCTCGCAAGCTTAGAGGTACTAAGCAATGAGAGTTAGTCATTAGTCAGTGAAATTACTGTACATTATACCACCTCGTAAATAAATCTTGTGAGCAAACTGAGGAGAAACATACTTTGTGTAATGTGGCAAAATTCATTTATCTATTTCAGGGTTTATTAGAATTTACTTATGTTTGTAATCAAGTGTATGGGAACAAATTGTGCACCCCTTGTTGCAGATTTGTTTTTATATTGTTATGAAAGAGATTTTATGTTGAGCCTTTCTCAAGATACACAGGCAGACATTATAACTGCATTTAATAATACATCACGCTATCTGGATGATATACTTAATATGGATAATTCGTTTTTTGGTCAGTTAGTGGAACATATATATCCCAGGGAGCTGCAGTTAAACAAAACTAACAACTCGGATAATACTACTTCATTTCTAGATTTACATCTCTCTATTTACGACAATTTCATACATACCAAAATTTATGACAAGAGGGATGATTTTAATTTCAGTATTGTAAATTTCCCACATTTGGATGGAGATGTACCCCAGGCTTCAGCTTATGGGGTATATATTTCTCAGTTAGTTCGGTTTGCAAGAGCGTGTAGTCATGTTGAAGATTTCAATTAACGTAACTTATTTATTAAAAATAAGCTTCTTCAACAGGGCTATCGTTATTATAAATTACGAAAATGCTTTTCTAAATTTTACTATCGTAATTCAGATTTGGTTTTCAAAAATACAACCTACTTTAGGTGAATGGCACCAAGGAAATAGATCTGTTCGCAGGGAGGAAGTTGTTCTTTCTCGTTGTCGAATAGGTCATACTCGGTTGACTCATTCGTATTTGCTGAACAATGAAGATGAACCTGAATGTATACCATGTCAAACACCACTTACTATTAAACATATTTTAATCGACTGTATAGACTTCGATCCACAGCGCAACTCATACTATAATGTTGAATCTCTAAAAGAGCTGTACGAGCAAATTTCAGCCGACAAAATTTTGCAGTTTTTGAAAGAAATAGGTATATATCATAAAATCTGAACCTTATTTGATTTTTATTCACCGCTTTTATACTTTTTAATGTTTGCATTTGATTTTTTACACTATTTATGTATTTACGCTTTTACTTCAATGGTTTTATTTATGCTTTGCAATTAACGTAATCCATTTAACATTTTCTCGGCGATATATGACCTTTTTGTGTCGATTCGCCGTAAAACCCAACTCATTCATTCATTCATTCATTCAAAAATACAATAGCAATTTAAAATCACTTCTGCGGGAAGGTATATCAAATAAAATCTGCAAAGTAGATCCCTCGGAAGCACCGAGAACAAGGCAAACAGTGAAAATTGCAGACTCGGTTTGATTGAGTCTGTTCATGAGCAGTAATGGAAAATGCAACACTGTCCACGCCCCCTAGCACCGGCTTAAGCAGTATTCAATCTTCGAATCTAAATGAGTTGAAATCAATGATCCCGAAGGACCAGAAAACATAACAACACTGAGAACCCGCTTTTTATGGGGATGTGGTTTACAAACTTCGTAAGATTTTGGGTCATGGCAATTTTCCAATTGTATTTAGTAAAGTAATTAAACGTTTTATTAAATGATGTTATGACCCAATTTGTTTTGAGACACACCGCATGTTTGGTGTTCAACCCTTTTACAGTTGGACGCTACGCTTTCCTCTTTGATAGTGTCTGACGGATCAGGTAGAGGACTCTATGATTAGTAGTTCTTAAATCCCACCAGGACTGAGCTATTTTGATTTCCGTCTTCTGGCCTGTTCCGTCGGGCCCTTAAGGGTGTTTCCCTTGTTGCTCTGTCTTCTGCAAAGGCATTGAGTACATGCGTTTTAGGTTCTCAAGGATTGCATTTTTATATTATATCTACAAGAGCATCTTTGTGTTTTACATTACATACCTTCTGTTGCCTTTACGTGTGTTAGAGTTTCACCTGGCGGAGATTACTTTTATTTACACTGTCTTGTGACTTTGGAACATGGTGGGGGTAAGAGTGAGGTTAGGTGCACCATAAACCGGTTTTAAGCTCCCCAGTGGTGGTTTTGCCACTGACCGTTCCAAGGCGGTGCCCCACTGTGTTCCTGTATTTGTTTGTTTTGTCCTTTGTGTTCATGTTTGTGTATGGTTAGGAAGAGTTGTTCGTGTGTGTCTTTGGGGAGGCTGCGTTTTTTGAACGTGGTTTTTCCTGTTTGATATTCTTCCTTGTTTTTTAATATCAATATGGTAAGGGTGTTTCCAAATTTGGTTTGCTGATTTATATCGAAGTGTTATACTACATGCAGAATATATGGTATCGTTTCTGTGATTTTGTCGATTCACCCTTCCGTTTAATCGGCAAGGGTTACTGTGGCAACGCTCAACACGACAAAAGTGAAAATGTAGCGGACTGTTTGAGCCTGTTCATAAACCGTAGTGGAAATGCATTCTACCGTGCACGCTTATTAGCTCAAGATTGAGCAGAACTCAACACTTACACATGTTTTTGACAGTTCCTGTGATATGCAGGCTCCATAACCTCAGATCCCATTTCAAAATTGCAGTTTGTTTAGTTTTGTCCATTGTTTTCTCGTTTGGGGTTAACCCATTACTTTATCTGGGGACCAAACGCCGCTTTTCATGGAATTACACGCCACAACCCGTGTATCATTAAAGGTTCCATGTTCACCGCCGTCTGCGGATGTCTCTAAATTGCTTTTTGTACTTTTAGCATGTGTAAATGTTGAGTTCTGCTCAACCCGGGGCTAGAGGGCGTGGACGGTAGCATGCATTTCCACCACCGTCCATGAACAGACTCTATCAAACCGAGCCTGCAACATTTTCGTTTTTGTCGTGTTGAGCGACCTGTGAAGTTTCTACTTTTTGTTTTTTACAATTTTTATATTTTACAAGTACAAAACTGCAGTTGTGTTCATACGGCGGCGCACATGGAATCTTTCAGCGACACACTAGTGTGCAAGTCCATGAAAAACGGCATATGGTCCCCAGTTAAAAAAACAGACTTGCTCTAAATGAAAAAAACAATGGGCAAAACTAAACAAACTGAATTTTAGAGAGGGATCTGTGGTTATGGACCCTGCATTGGGCACTGCCGAAAGACAAAATTAAATATCAGGCACCATATCCATGGGGTTTAAAAAAAAAACAAAGACAAATATCAAACAGGGAATGCCACGTACCAAAAACGCAGCCTCCCCAAAACGAAACCCACAGCACGCAGACGTGCACACTACAATCACACAAGACTCGCACACAAAGCCAACACAAGAGGACAAAAGGAACACAGCGGGGCACCGCCTTGGAACGGTCAGTGGCAAAAACACCACTGGGGAGCTTAAACCGGTTTATGGTGCACCTAACCTCACTCTTACCCCCACCATATATAAAAAATAAAGAAAAATATCAAACAGGGAATGCCACGCACCAAAAACGTAGCCTCCTCAAAACGAAACCCCCAGCACGCAGACGCGTGTACCACACACACACACACATACACACCCCCCAAAGCCAACACATAAGGACAAAACGAACAACACACACGCACACAAAGCCAACACATAAGACGAAACGAACAAACAAAGGAACACAGTGGGGCACCGCCTTGGAACGGTCAGTGGCAAAAACACCACTGGGGAGCTTAAACCGGTTTATGGTGCACCAAACCTCACTCTTACCCCCACCATGTTCCAAAGACATGGGACAGTGTAAATTAAAGTAATCCCCTCCAGGTGAATCCCTTACACACGTAATGGAAACAAAAAGGCATGGCATGTAAAACACAAAAATGCTCGTGTATAAATATATAAAAAACAAACCTTAAGAACCAAAAACGTAAAAGCAAACCTTAAGACCAAAAAACGTATGTACTCGATGCCTTGGCAGAAGACAGAGCAACAAGAAAAACACCCTTAAGGGCCCGACGAAACAGGCCAGAAGACAGATATCAAAACAGTTCAGTCCTGGTGGATTTAAAAACTAAAAACTGCTTATCATAGAGTCCTCCCCTTTTCCGTCAGACACAATCAAAGAGGGAAGTGTAGTCTCCAACTGTAAACGGGTCGAACACTAAACATGCGGTATGACTAAAAAAAAAACAAAGAAAAATATCAAACAGGGAATGCCACGTACCAAAAGCGCAGCCTCCTCAAAACGAACCCCCCAGCACGCAAACGCGTGCACCACAAACACACACACTCAAAGCTTACACATCAGGACAAAACGAACAACACACACACACACACTCAAAGCCAACACATAGACGAATAATAAGCATACACACACGCGCGCACACAAAGTCAACACACAAGGACAAAACGAACAAACAAAGGAACACAGTGGGGCACCGCCTTGGAACGGTCAGTGGCAAAAACACCACTGGGGAGCTTAAACCGGTTTAAAACAGTTGAGTCGTAACCTCTTTTAATAAAACGTTTTATAATTTTACCAAATACAGTTGGAAAATTACCATGAGCCAAGATCTTACGAAGTTTGTAAAAACAAACAAAGACAAATATCAAACAGGGAATGCCACGTAACAAAAACGCAGCCTCCCCAAAACGAAATCCACAGCACGCAGACGCGTACACCACAAACACACACACACATACACGCGCACATACAAAGCCAACACATTAGGACAAAACGAACGAACAAAGAAACACAGTGGGGCACCGCCTTGGAACGGTCATTAGCAAAAACACCATTGGGGAGCTTTAACCGGTTTATTGTGTGCACCCAACCTCACTCTTGCCCCCACCATGTTCCAAAGACACGGGACAGTGTAAATAAAAGTAATCCCCTCCAGGCAAATCTCTAACACACGTAATGGAAACAAAAAGGCATGGCATGTAAAACACAAAAATGCTAGTGTATAAATATATAAAAAGCAAACCGAAAGAACCAAAAACGTATGTACCCAATGCCTGTTCAGAAGACAGAGCAACAAAAAGAAACACCCTTAAGGGCCCGATGAAACAGGTCAGAAGACAGATATCAAAACAGTTCAGTACTAGTAGGATTTAAAAACTGCTTATCATAGAGTCCTCCTCCTCTTCCATCAGACACAATCAAAGAGGGAAACCACATGCCCCACTGTGTTTCATTGTTTGTTCGTTTTGTCCTCTTGTGTTGGCTTTGTGTGTGTGCGCGTGTATGTGTGTGTGTTCCTTTGTTCGTTTTATGCGTGGGTGTGTTCGTGGTGTGCACGCCTGCGTGCTGTGAGTTTCGTTTTGGGGAGGCTGCGTTTTTGGTACGTGGCATAGTGGTGTGTGCGTATATAATTATTTATCATTTCTACACCATTTGCATGCGCAGGTATGTTCTTACAGTGTATCTATTCATCGGAATGGTGTTCGAATACTGGCCGATATGAAAATGTGCCACTGTCAGATCCGGGAGAAAAGCTCCTGACACCACAATTTGCATATTATTTTAACTAAATTACAGCAAACCTGTAGTAAAAGTGTTGTTACACAGAACTACATTCTCCGATTTTCGAAAAAAGTTCTATCAATAAAAATATAAGATAAAATGTAAATTTTACTCACGTGTTTACAAGTAGAAACGGACGATAGCTGCACCACGGAAATGTCGATAGCTCTTTTCCTTATCACCACAATTTGGTGGTGGCGCTAGTGTTTAGTAGCCGTGTATTAGCATCACTGACATTTAGCTCTCCTTTCTTCTCTTGGCCTGATAATTAAAAACACTTCTTTCTCTTTCCTCCATCTAACAGGTCTTTCCCTCTTCTCTGTGAATATTCAAATAGTTTATTCCTCCATAAAAAGGAGGGTGACTTTAGCAAACATGAAAACAATTCAAGACAGGACCTGCTGTGCAGTCAGCATATTTTCTGCACACCACGTGTTCTCATATTATGTTCATGCATTTACACAGATCATGTTATGAATGTTAGAACCTGAAAATGTATCACATATATATATGGCATTCAGTTTATATTCTTGCTGCGCGTTTCTTCCATTTCCGACAGCACAGTTTGTGAAGAAAAATTATACTTACACGTCTTGACTAAAGGTATCGAATATTCTTCTGGCTCTTTCAAAGTAACACATAATGTTTTACTCTTATCTATCTTAACACCGAGTCCGCCCGCTTAGCTCAGTAGGGAGAGCGTTGGTCTACGGATCGCGGAGTCGCGAGTTCGATCCCCGGGCGGGGCGTATGTTCTCCGTGAATATTTGATAAACGACATTGTGTCTGAAATCATTAGTCCTCCACCTCTGATTCATGTGGGGATGTTGGCAGTTACTTGCGGAAAACAGGTTTGTACTGGATCCAGGAACACTGGTTAGGTTAACTGCTCGCCGTTACATGACTGAAATACTGTTGAAAAACGGCGTTAAACCCAAACAGGGTGCATGTACCACGTGACTTTTTCGCTAATCTGGGGTGCCAAGAACATGGCGGACTGCTCGATAAAGGTAACATTTTCTTAAATATCTTTTCAGCAACCTGTTCAAATGAAAGGAAACATAGATGAGTGCCGTCTCATATGAAAATTCAACACTCGGCTACAAGTTTTCTGTCTCAAAAGTCCGTTCGTTTTCTCTAAAAGTGCAACCGCGCAACTGAGGTGAACAAATTTGACGATGTTAGGACGGGGGACATTTTTGCAAATTCAATAAATAAACCCTTTAAGAGACCGTAAAAGACTATTTTGCGACACGGATATTTGTACGAGTATTGTCTTGACATATACACTTTAAGAAATTACAAATTAAGAGCCTTCAATAGCTTCCTATGCCGGATTTATCAAATTGCTAAGCGGGGGTCCGTTTTTCTTAATGCTGAGACGGGGGCTTGATTTAAAGATTTGTTATTAAAAGTCTATCTACTTCATTTAAGTTTTCCCCATGTATATACTGCTTACTGTAAGAAAAATTTCGTTATATGTGTAGTAAAATTCAAATGGTTATGACATATGAAAGCTTTTCGCCGAGTGTAAAATGTGAAATTTTACCTAAGGTGAACTACTTAGTACTTAATTTGACTGATTTTATTGAAAATGCACCAACTTTCCATTTATGTACTACATTTCTAGGTCGACTAAAATGGCATGTGTAACCTTTGTAACAAATACTGTTAAGTTTTTGAAAAAGCAACAGTTCATATTTAATTCTATTTCAGTCGCGTTAACTTTGAATTCTTTTTTTCGGCTGAATGAAATACATTTGCGCATCTGACATGAGCGTCAGTAACAGTTGTCAAAAGAAATCGGAAATTGTACTGGTTTCGTTGGTCATAAAATGTATGTTATTTCCAGATCTCTTATTTTAAGACATTTTGTTCGGAATGTCCTTTTTGGTTTAAAAAATATGAAATATTATTATCAATGTAGTAGTAAAGTGCATAAATTTACATTTCAGACATTTGTGTGCCAGGAATGTGGAAAGACATATAAGTCCAGAAAAAGCCTTCTGCGTGGCTTTATTTCCAGAAAGAGGCGACAGAAATCACGGATCTTATAACTGCGGCAATCGGTCTTTCTCGGTGAGACTAATCATATTATTACTAGTACAATGTATATTATAATATTATTACTAGTATATTACGACCTTACATTAGCATTGCTCATTTTATCCATCTCCTTTTTACTTCTAGAAATTGTTTTGACTATAATTTGGATTACTTTACATCTTTCACAGCTGATATGCCATGGTTTGCAGGAGACCGTAAATGGTGGATATTTTGGTCCTGTGTTTCAATGACCCTTAATCATTCCCATACAGTATGCTTTGGTGTCCACCTTCCCATTTTGTTGTATCGAATACGACGAATAACCTATACAGCCCACAGAATATCATTTTACTGAGCAGTCGTTTGAATGAAGTACTGGCCTGCGATGTATACGCTCATCTTTTTTGCAGATCGACTAATATACATGAAGGCTTTAATTCTTTTTCTGTGTCATTATTTTTTGCAACAACGTACTGAGAAACTTGACAGTGTTAACGTTTTTGCATGCATTCATAAATAATTTTACCTTACTCACAACTTATTTGTCTTTATTTACTTTCCATTTTATGAAATTTAACGCCAGTTGTATTGTGATCAGTTTATCGAACCATTATTCCTGGGAAGAACCGGCACCATATTCAAATCTTCTTAAAAGAAATGTCCACTTTCTTTCATAAGAGACATAGTCGGTTTCGGGCTTCGAATCATGGTCGTCTGTGAAAGAGATCTTACAACTCGACAATTGAGGCGGTCGACCTCTTTATAGTATGATTAAGTATCAAAATGATCACTGCGTCTATCAAACCATTTTATGTTTTATGATAAATATTGGCTCTGAATTATGTTTTCTTTTGTTGTAATTCAATGGTTTAAAAAAAAAGTTCTTTAAACTTTAACCTTCGAACATTTACTCTGATTTCACAACACATGTGAAGAAATTACTAGCACATAAGACTGATAATTCAATACATGTATCTAAATAACATTCGAAAGTATGATAATTTATTTCAAACTGAAGTTCAGATATGTATTCCAACAAAAGCGATAAAAACAGCACAGTTATGATCTAAAGAGAAAAAAATGAGATTATCATTGCTGTGCAGATTCTCAACCATTTCAGTGGTTGCCTTAAGAAGCAAAGCAAAAGTAAGAACTTAGAGACCTGTTTCAGCTAGCATGGCCAACATTCCAATACATTGACCAGTAGTTTCGGCAAAAGTAGTCTCCCTTGAATATACACGGATTGCGGACCAGTTTTACTATAGAGTTGTTTAGAAAAATAATTTCAAACATTAAAAACGTATTTTTATCGTTATTTAACAAAATTTTATAACCTCGTGAAGTAATCTTTATTTTTTGCCCTTTATTTCAATATATCTTTTGTCGCTGTGATACAAAAACTTATTGCTTCCATTTTTGTTTGAAGTTAGTTATGTCAGGTTATCGAAAGTTAAACCAAAAGAAGCAAACTAACTTAAACAATGAAGACAAAACCAATGCGATAAAAACAGACTTACTATTTTTCCAAAGCCTACCTGGAAATGTAATAAAACTATTAAGATAGGGTGTCACCCAGGTATTGTAGTACTTCCAGGTCGTTGTATCCTAGGAAGCAGTTAATTCTTTGAAATTTGAAGTTCCCGATTTGAAGCCATCTCTGCTTTGACTTGTTAAACATTTTGTGTCATTTCCTATGTCTTTAACAGTTGTTTTGTCCGTGTATTTTCCAGGACAACATTTCTGTGCGGAAGGATTAGAAACTTTTCCAGACTGGCGGCCATGACAGATGTGGGTGACTGAATACTTTGATATGTAGCAAAGACGTTCATTGTTGATGACAGTGTTTCTTTATGATTTATTGACATTATTCATCTTCAGAAATACAGAACTTTCAATGCTGTAAATTTGTTGTGAAATTCGCCACTGAATCTATGTCCAAAAGTGCTTGTTTTTACTATACAGCAAAGGAGAAATTGTACCCGGCCGACACCATAGAGTGAAAGTTGGTGAATTTTTCATTAAATCAGTCAAATTAAGTATTTCACCTTAGGTAAAATTTCACAGTTCACAGTCGGTAAAAAGCTTTCATTTGTCATGACCATTTGAATTTTAACATACATACAACCGGATTTTTCTTATAGTAAGCAGTATAAACATGGAAAAACTTAAATGAAGCGGGTTAATGAAATACAAAAGAGTTCCATTACCAAATCATTGAATCACGCCCCCGTCTTAGCATCAAGAAAAACGGACCCCTGCTTAGCAATTTGATAAATCCGGCCTAGGAAGCTACTGAAGGCTCTTAATTTGTAATTTCTTAAATTGTGCATGTCAAGACAATACTCGTACAAATATCTGTGTCGCTAAAAAAGTCTTTTACGGCCTTTTAAAGGATTAATCAATTGAATTTGCGAAAATGTCCCCCTTCTCAACATCATCAAATTTGTTCACTTCAGTTGCGCGGTTGCACTTTTAGAGAAAACGAATGGACTTAGAAACAAAAAACTTGTAGCCGAGTGTTGGATTTTCATATGAGACGGCACTCATCTATGTTTCCTTTTATTTGAACAGGCTGCCGAAAAGATATTTAAGAAAATGTCACTTTTACCGAGGTATCCGCCATGTTTTTTGAACCCCAGATTAGCGAAAAAGTCACGTGGTACATGCACCCTGCCAAAACAAACAAACAAAAAACTATTTATTTTGGTTTTACGGCGCACCAACACAGTATAGGTTATATGGCGCCAAACAGGACTACAAATTTTGGTTCCACATCTCATTTACATCGAAATAAAAACATGAGGTATGGAATCAAAATTTGCATACCTGCTGGGATCACAGAGTTACAGCAAAACCAAGGGTTAAGACCCTATTACTCGCCTCTTACGATCATGCAAGGGTAAGGCAGTGGTTCCAATTCTTTTCATACACAGATCGTCCCAGAACCACATGGGGCAACAAAAAACAAACATTTCATTTTTTTTTTTTTTTTTTTTTTTTTGCATTTTTAGCAAACGAAAAAGAATTAAAACTAGCAAATGTGTTTTATTAAAACAGAGAGTGTATTCTGGAAGACACATTCATTAACGCTTCATGATGTAAAATGACAATATTCTATATATGAAAGTACTTTTCCTGCCTCTGGGGATGAGTTTAGATGGAAAAGGGATTATTTGCACATAAAATATAGCCTCTCAGCTTGTGATACAATCAGTAAAATTGCTATAAACTCGATCATAAAATTTGTCTGCAGCCTGTCCTTGTTATAACGTGAATACTCTGTTATACATGTAAATACTGATACTTTTACAATTGAAGGATTGTAGCCGGCATTTTAATACTGACGATGAAGGTCTTGAACTAAAAAAGAGCGGTCATTAGAATTTAAGAATATATATTAAGAATCAGCTGACTTTCTGTGTAGGCCAGTTTCAAGCCTTCCATAAAGGTGGGGAAAAAAGTAAAATCATATGACTGTTGATTCTCCGCGCCCACAGGTGCTGAGTATTTGTGGCTTTTTGTGAGTGCAGTGTAGTGTATGTCGTAAATGACGATGTTTTCCTTTCGATTTGCAAAATTTCAAATTTTTATTTTTCACATCTAATCTGGCCCATAATAATATAATCAGATTTAACAGCAAAAACGTGAAAAATAAGTTTCACTAGAAAAAAAAGAAGCAGGAATGAAATCAAAGAGCAGAAAAGAAAGCACTTTCTGTCGGACATCACGTGAAAAATTCCTTTCGTTTTCAGTAATAGATGAATGCGCCAGAAAGAAGCTTTTTCGTGTGTAAGAATTTTTTATTTTATTTTAAATACATTTGTATTGATTTAGTATATTGTAGGCATTATTATTTGCCACATTTATTTCATATGATAAGTGGTATATACGGGAAAAAAACAAAGAGAAATATCAAACAGGGAATGCCACGCACCAAAAGCGCAGCCTCCTCAAAACGAACCCCTAGCACGCAAACGTGTGCACCACACACACACTCAAAGCTTACACATCAGGACAAAACGAACAACACACACACACTCAAAGCCAACACATAAGGACAAGACGAACAATAAGCATACACACACGCGCGCACACAAAGTCAACACACAAGGACAAAACGAACAAACAAAGGAACACAGTGGGGTACCGCCTTGGAACGGTCAGTGGCAAAAACACCACTGGGGAGCTTAAACCGGTTTATGGTGCGCACCCAACCTCACTCTTACCCCCACCATGTTCCAAAGACATGGGACAGTGTAAATAAAAGTAATCCCCTCCAGGCAAATCTCTAACACACGTAATGGAAACAAAAAGGCATGGCATGAAAAAAACACAAAAATGCTCGTGTATAAATATATAAAAAGCAAACCTTAAGAACCAAAAACGTATGTACTCACTGCCTTTTCAGAAGACAGAGCAACAAGAGAAACACCCTTAAGGGTCCGACGAAACAGGTCAGAAGACAAATATCAAAACAATTCAGTCCTGGTAGGATTTAAAAACTGCTCATCATAGAGTCCTCCCCCTCTTCCGTCAGACGCAATCAAAGAGGGAAGCGTAGTGTCCAACTGTAAACGGGTTGAACACTAAACATGCGGTATGTCTCAAAACAGTTGGGTCGTAACCTCTTTTAATAAAACGTTTGATAAACTTTCCAAATACATTTGGAAAATTACCATGACTCAAGATCTTACGAAGCCTATTAGGGACATTTTGTCTTAGTTTTTATGCATTACCTCTTATGTGTGATGTATTATACGTTACCTATTATTTATTACATCTTAGATTATACACGTAAGGTAGAGGTGAAGCGGGAAACATGAACTCAATCGTATGTATGTGGAATGTATAAAGTTTTCTTTCACAAAGCTCGACCGAATAACTGTTAACTGGAATCTACATGCCGCATGGAAATAAAATCTGGAAAGTAGATCCCTCGGAAGCACCGAAAACAATGCAAACAGTGAAAATTGCAGACTCGGTTTGATTGAGTCTGTTCATGAGCAGTAATGGAAAATGCAGCACTGCCCACGCCCCCTAGCACCTGATCTAATGTACTTTGTTACCAAAGTATTTGATCGGTATGATTTTGGCAAGAAAGTTAGCTAAGAAGATGTCAATATATGCTGTGATATGTGGTTCGCGTAGGAAGATATATAGTCAAGACTCAGAATGTCTAGTAAGACGGCACAGACCTATAGTGTTCAAATTTCCATACATGTACAAGATGCTATATAGAGAGCTAGTAACACTGATTGAAGAAAAGTTTGATTTAATCACTTACTAACATAATGAAAAGGTCGTTCATTTCAATATATTATTTTTCCTTGTATTTATGAAAATAAAGGTTCTATTGGATATGATACAGATATAGTTAGGGGACACTTCTATGACGTTTGAATCAATTCCTTTGCCTCAAGGAAACTGTATGTAAATTTATCCTGGGCTTACGCTAAACATTGATTTGTAGCAACAATCGCACATACGCTTTAAGAATATTTTCATCGAAATTCTTAGTTGAAAAAGGGACACTAAACTGCCGAAGTGATGTATGTTTTGTTTTTAAATGTTGGTGTAAGGTGTTAAATAGCTTTTAATACTGGTGAAGTTATAAATATGCTGGAAGAAAACTTCAGTCATTAGTGCATATCGAACTGCGAATTCCTACTTCCTACTTAAGTCAAATTTATCAGCTCTTGCATATATATAATGTACATAATTTTGCATTGGGTATTTCATCTTATGTCTAAGGTATTAGGAATTAGGTATTTCATCTTATGTCTAAGGACATATATATATACTCTCTATTGTGGCTAATGTACTTTATAATAGATAAAGTATATAATTTGTATAAAAATAGTTTTCAGTTACAGACTTATGTTAGTTCAGAGAACACTTACTGCGCAGTTAACAAAAGACGATAGGCGCACAAGATCTGTTGTCAGACAGAGCCCTATAAGTACAACTGCGCATTTGGTGTTTGCACAACCGTTAGCGTTTATCTTTGTACTATCCTTGAAGTCTCCTTTAATGGCAGAGTGAAGGAGTCGTAAGCACCGAAAATCCTTGGCAAATATCATTTCCTATGTGTATCGTAAGAGGCGACAAAACGGGCTTTAACAATTGAAATATGTCCTACACTAGATTGTAGCAGGAGGGCAGTTTTGATCCCGAGCATTGTGTTGTCCAAAATCCTCCTCCTGTAAAACAAGGTGTCAGTTTCTTTTACAATTGGTACTGGTGGGTTAGTTTACCCAGGAAAGATATATAAACTGAATGCCTTAGCATGACGTGAAAGCGACGTAAAACCCAGCATTAACTGGCCAGGAAACTAGTGCAATTTGAATGGAAACGTCGGTAAAGAAAGGAAACTAATATATTATTTTAATATTAAGAATATTATATCACTATTGACCTAGGTCAAAATGGACCAGACCTGCTAAAATCTGTTTTTCGTTTTGTTTTGAGTGTCTATAGACAGTAATGAAATATATAATGCAGCAAGACAACAAACCGAAAAAGAAAAAAAAAAGAAAATTAGAAATGGGTAGTAATGAAATACATAATGCTGCATATGCCCTTTTGAACCAGTTTAAGCCATCCTCTATTTTTAGGAACAGCAAACCCCGACTTCCTTTTACAATAAGTATATTTTAACTAAGTCATGGCCATGGTCTGGCTTTATACTAAAAAAAACAAAGAGAAATATCAAACAGGGAATGCCACGCACCAAAAGCACAGTACCAGATGTACAATGTAACATGTTTAATAACAGTCCTAGCTCTGATGACTCTAGGTTAAATACTTTTTGAGATATACATGGCATATATTCGGACAGACGTACGGACAAGAACAATTTTAGGTCTCCCATAAAAAAACAAGAAACAAAAGCTGTGTTGACAGCGCACTCGACTATCCGAAAAATTGATGGAAGTATGGGTTCAAAATATTAACAGAGATTTTCTGACAAAAGAAAAAGATAAACAATCTACCTGTATTTGTGGATCAAGATATATCTTGCGCTATATGGCAATGTGTGGCCATGATGGTAAGCAAGTGTTCAAAGTTTCGAAGTTATATATCAAACATTTTAGACAAAATGGAATTGTATGCGAAACGTAACTAATTTCTATGCCAAAAGAAAACGCCGTGACTGAGCTAAAGACCTTGTCCTAGTTATGTAGTCTTGCCTACATATGTTTACTATGATGGTAACATGTGGTCATCAGAAAAAGTTGTTTAAAGGTATTTTTATCTCTTACGGTTTCAGAAAGGGATTAAATGCCCCGTGTTTAAACTACAGAAGTTTGATGAAAATTCAGCAAAAGACTTCATGAAAAAAAATGTTTAAAGGTATTTCTGTGTTTAGCTCTAGAGGGCCCTACAAGGGGACCATTGCGCGTTTTGAAACAAATTTGGAAATGACCTTATAACGGTGGTACAGACCAGGTTTGATCAAGATCCATTATTCTGTTCATAGCAGAAGTCGTTTAAAGCTTTTTTCTAGTTTTAGCTCTAATGTCTGGAACAAACATACATGAACTGTGTGTTTAGTTTAATACTTTGATTTTTTAAAGTCAAGTATGTATGTATTTAATGTTTGATATGCATAATTATAGTTAAACTTTTTACAAATGTCACCTAACAATAAGGCAAACACTGGCTTTTGAACCAAGGTGACATGCATTTTAAAGTATCATTGCTCAATGTAGGTTTCTTACAGGCTGACCTTTAGCAATATCAGAACAATGGTCTTTCTTGAGAGGTGGCTGATTGCACAACATTCACTGTTTGTCCTTCCAAAATACCAATTGATCAGTATATGACTGTATATAGTGGTAAAGGTTTCATTCATTGTACATCTTAGTCCTTCCTCATCATTTAACTTGAAAGTATCATATACAGCCCACACTTCTGATTAGACATCTATCAAAATAATGGTCTTGGTAACATCTGAGCAAAGTTTTAAACTCAGTCAATTCGGTTGAACAACTACGTTAGAATTTAAGCACAACCTTGTGTATGCAATACATTTCATTCCATATACCGAAACTTAGTGGGGGTTAGAGTGAGGTTAGGTGCACCATAAACCTGTTTAAGCTCCCCAGTGGTGTTTTTGCCACTGACCGTTCCAAGGCGGTGCCCCACTGTGTTCCTTTGTTTGTTCGTTTCGTCTTATGTGTTGGCTTTGTGTGCGTGTGTGTTGTTCGTTTTGTCCTTATGTGTTGGCTTTGTGTGTGTGTGTGTGTGGTGCACGCGTCTGCGTGCTGGGGGTTTCGTTTTGAGGAGGCTACGTTTTTGGTGCGTGGCATTCCCTGTTTGATATTTTTCTTTGTTTTTTAGAGGTCAATTTCGCATATGGGTCATGATCAGTCAATACTTAGGTCACTAAATACAACAATAAAACTCCTGTTCACACTACAACATTTATAAAACCCGATCAGACTGTCTGTTTGCTTAGGGTCTACAACAACGACACCAGTATCGTTATATCATCTCCTATCAGTACTATGTACACTGCTTTCTTTGGCGCGGAGTTTCCTTTTGCCGCATCTTGTAGCAGTAGTGAATAAAATAAGGCTGCGGGCGTTATTTGACCCCACTTAACCCCTTGCCCCTCTTTTTAAAAATCCAACACCGACCAATTCAAATTTAAAAAATCCAAAACCAGCCAATCTTAAAATACTAACTCGGCGTATTTGTACCCTGAAAATCTTTAAGAGAAACACAGTTTCTATCTTTGATTGGCGTAAGGTTGAAGGGATAAAATGAAAACCAAGGTCCACACACCCTCTTCTAAAAATTCAAAAACTCTGGTATTATGAACGTAAATGGGTTGAAACGTCGTCTACCCACACAATTAAAAAACCTCACAAGTTTAGATTCATTTCATTTAAAACACTAAAAAACAATTTTCAATAGAAGTGCCCTTATTGATAAAACACAACGCATTAGATTTTTACTACGTTTA
This sequence comes from Mercenaria mercenaria, assembly GCF_021730395.1. Classification (NCBI taxonomy): domain Eukaryota; kingdom Metazoa; phylum Mollusca; class Bivalvia; order Venerida; family Veneridae; genus Mercenaria; species Mercenaria mercenaria. The sequence goes on along the minus strand of NC_069377.1, from coordinate 63,791,040 downwards.
TTCATTCATAAAGCGTAGTAAATATTGGTCTAGACAAAGAGAGAGTTTATCATGCGGAGTGACAATCGATACTAGCTGTCAATAATTTCTCACTAGAGAGAAATCAATATCATTATTGCCAGTGTTGAAAGCATTAAAAGCTTGGACAAACAAATATACCTGGGAATACCTCTTTTAGTACAAAAATTTTCACTAGCGAGAAATGGTCCCAACCCCATTTGGCGGACCTTCCACAGTCTCGAAATGCACGGAAGGTTCACCTGAAGTAGTGAAATGTATGAACAATAACGTGATCAAAGCTATCAGTCACACAAATCCGTACTTCAGTCGGACAGTTTTCATAACTTCATAAGAATAATTTATCTTTAATATTCCAAGTATGCTACAGGTAAACCGTTTAATTATAAATATCGATATTTACACACGTTTATACACAAGCGTTCATTGCTCAATCGGTTAGATGGAACGAAACAGTTTTTATTACCGCCACGGTCAGGGGTTCGATTCCAGGACCAGGTGTTTTTTTTTCTTTTGTTTTTTTGGTAAAAGTGGGGTTTTTTTAATAATTTTAAATACATATAATATAAATGAATCAAAAACAAATATATTGTGTAAAAGAAAGGAAATTTACTGATAGTATAAATCCTCAATACGTTACAACAAAAAATGGTAGACTTATGTTAAGAGCTCAATGTGCATCCTGCGGTAATATAAAAACACAATTTGTTAAACGCTCTGGAGGTGCAGTTGATATTCATAAAGCAATGTTACCTTTATTACCTAAGAAAGGTCTGCTTTTACCAGGCGGCTTCCGCTATTGTGGTCCTGGAAACGCTTTAGATAATGGACAACCCATAAATGAACTAGATGCAGCATGTAGGGACCATGATATCTGTTATAGTTCAGAAGTAATAAACAAAAATGCGATAAGCAAATGCTTTCCGACTTAAATAACACTAAATCAAAAACATTTGGGGAAAAGATTGCAAAACATTTAGTTGTGAAACCTATAATTAAAACGAAATACAAACTTGGGCTGGGACAAAAGTCAAAAAACGGGAAAAGGGGGTAGAGTACACCCCCGAAATAACTGTACCAAGCTACCACTGGAGTGATGAATTAGCAGAAGAATTACACAAACCAATTAAAAGAAAATTTAGGAAACGAAGAGTGATTGTCAATGATATTGATGATACTTGGTCTGCCGATTTAGTTGATATGCAAGCTTTTTCAAAATATAATAAAGGAGTACTTGTTAACCGTTATTGATATATTCAGTAAATATGCTTGGGTTATTCCATTAAAGAATAAAACCGGAGAATCTGTTACTGAAGCATTTGAAAAAAATAATTTAAAAGGTAGAATTCAGGGACGAAAGTCCCCGAAGACTGCAAAGATTCCACAAAATTTATGGGTAGATGAAGGAAAAGAATTTTATAATAAAAAGTTTTAATCATTTTTGAATAAAAATAAGATTAATATGTATCATACATTTATTGAAGGAAAAGCTGTCGTAATCGAAAGATTTGATAGAAGTTTAAAAAGAATAATTTGGAAATATTTTACAGCAAATAATACTTATACTTATTTAGATAATTTGCAGGAAATGGTTGATAAATATAACAAAACAAAACATTCTAGTATAAAAATGACACCAACCGAAGCCAGTAAAAACTAAAATAAAGGTACTGTTTACTTTAACTTATATGGTAATTTAAAGGTACCAAAGAGTAAAGCAAAATTTAAAATTGGTGATCGAGTTCGTTTAAGCAAACTTAAAAAACATTTTGAAAAAGGATATACACCAAACTGGACAGAGGAAATATTTATAATTTATAAAATTAATAATACAAATCCCAGAGCATACACTATAAAAGATTTAAATGATGAAATAATTCAAGGATCATTTTATGAACAAGAACTTTTACCTACTACACAAGAAGTTTTTAGAATAGAAAAAGTTATTAGACGAGACTATAAGAAAAAACAAGCTTTAGTAAAATGGAAAGGTTAAAATAAAAAATTTAATAGTTGGGTACCATTTAATGAATTGGAAGAAATTTAATGAATTGGAAGAAATTTAAATTGAAAATATATTATATAAATGAGTAATAAAAATCTAATTTCTAATAATGGAATAGAAACAATAGATCAGTTAATTATTCACCAAACTAAACTAGCTGCTGCTTACAGAAAAAGTTATAAATTTTGTGGGAGAGTAAGTACTGGGTTATATATTACAACAAATATCTTTGGTTGTTCAGCTGCATTAGCACTTGTTCCAGCTATTCCTATATTTGTAGCAGTTGTTGGTGTTGTTCCACCAGTAATTACCATATGTATTGATAGACTAAAACTTGACGACAAGAAATTTATTTTAAAAACACATCATCACAAAATAAAACAACTAACAACAAAAGCACGGATTGCAGCTTTAGCTGTTCATAACCCAAATGATCCTTGAAAAGAAGAAGAGAAAAAAGTTATTCAAGATATTTTTACAATACCGTTAGAAGTGCAGAAAGAAAAAAACTATTTAATGCCCTTTGAAACATATATGAAGGAATTTAAACTTAACGGTTATAAAAGTAAAAAGGAAGAAGAGTTATATTAACTTTAACTTTAATTAAAGATTTTTTATATAAATGAGAAAAATTATATCACCTGAAGGTTATATTGCATCAGGAAAAAGTACGTTTTTAGATATTATTAAAGAATATAATCCTAATTTTAATATAATTCCAGAACCAATTCATGAATGGCAAAATGTTATGGACCCAAGCGGAAATTCATATAACCTTTTTGAACTTGCTGCTCAAGAACCTCTAAAAAATATTCATTTCCTTTTCAATTAGCAACTTTAAACAGTCACATAAAAATGTTAAATTCTGCTAAAATATTTGATGGTGTTTCTTTTCTTGAACGATGTTATTTAACTAACAACAACGTTTTTACAAAACAATATCACGACAACGATGTTATAAATGACCCCGAGTGGGCAGTATACAATCTTTTCTTAATTGATCATGTTATTAAAATACATGGAAAAAACCAATTGATGCTTTTATTTATGTTAAAACCGATCCTAAAATATGTTTCCAAAGACTTCAAAAAAGAAGCAGAACTGAAGAAAACAGAGTTGGTTTAGATTATTTAGAAAAACTACACAAATTACATGAAGAATGGTTAAACAGAATGTCTCAAGAAGGTATTAAAATTTTAACAGTTGATAACAATTTAGAAAAAATAACTTTAAAATCTTATTCAAAAGATATAGATAATAGAAACAAATTTCTCAAATCAATATAATTTCTATAAGTATATTATATATAGATGGTTAATAGAAAGATAGATTGAATGATTATGCCAAAATTATCTAGCACTTTAGGAGAAATAATGAATCGAGGCAAAAATTCATATAAAAAAGTTCTTAAAAAAAAGAAATGTTATTAAATCAAAACTTAATCAAATAGTTAGTGATGAAAATAAAAGTCATGTCATTGATAAATTACAAAATGTTATAGATCCTTATCTATTAGAAAGGAATTTATTTGAATGGGACTGTGGTTGTCTATTAACTGAAGAAGAAAATGTCGAAAGGTTATGTGATTGTCCCAGACCAAATAATCATCGAAACAACCCTAAAAGAGTTATTGCAACTGGTTGTGACACTAATGAAGAAAAAATATATATAATAGCACATACGCAGCATTTAAAGACCTTGATATTAATTCAGGGTTAATAAAAATGTGCTGTGAAGGGAAAAACAGAGTAAAATGTGGAATATCAAAAACTAATGGAAAAAGATATAAATTTAAATATTTTATTTCTTCTTAAACTTTATTTATTTTATTATTTTTTAACCCTTTTTTGCTTAACGACTTTTTTCTAAATATAATATATAGATGGAAATTGAGAGATCTATAAAGCAATATTATAAGAAATTTGAAATTAAAATTGAATAAAGACAAGATCCAAAAAATCAGTTATATTTAACTATAAACGACTCTTATGAAATACTTAAAGCTGAACTTAAAGCTTTAAAAGGTATAAAAATAAACGTTGTTTTAAAAATAACTTTTGTAAAAATGAGTGCAACAGATACAATATATAAACCAGCTTATTTTCAATCAAAAGCTTTAGAAATTATTAACACAAACGAAATAAAAAAACACTTTACGTCAAGCCTTTGATGAATTAATAGATAGAATTGGCAACTGGATTTCAGAAAGAAGTGGTTGGAGAATAGAGTCAGTTGATGCTCATTATATAAATAGATATAAATATACACCACTGGCTGCTTCAAGTTATTTAGAATTACCAAAACCATTACAAAATTCAATGAAAGGATTGATAAATATAAAGAATGATGATAATGAATGTTTTAGATTGTGTCATTTAGCTTATAAATTTCCTGTTGATCCTCAAAAAATTTCAAAATATAAAAAAACATATAGATAAACTTAATTATAAAGGAATAAAGTTTCCCGTTACATTAAATCAAATACCTAAAATAGAAATTTCAAATAATATTTCATTTAATATATTTGGTTATGAAGAACCTGCGGGAATTTATTCATTGTACATATCAAAATATCATTACGAAGAACACTGACATGTTACTAATTAATAATAACGAAATAACACAGTGAAGCTCACCAGAGGCTTCACCGGCGGTGCAACATTATGTTTGGATAAAAGACTTTAATAGATTAATGTTTAAAAAAAAATGTAAAAATAAAAAACAATTTTGCAAATCATGCCTACAAAATTTTTCACAAGAAAGAATATTAAAAGAACATGTTGAAAATTGTTTAGCTATTAATGGTGTTCAGGGTGTAAAAATGCCAAAAGAGGGAAGCAAAATACAATTTAAAAATTATCATAAAGGTTTAGCAGTACCTTTTATAATTTATGCTGATTTTGAATCAGTAACTAGAAAAATATCAACTGCTTTGCCATCATCTAAATCTTCATTTACAGAACCGTACCAATAACATATAGGTTGTGGTTACGGTTATAAAGTCGTTGTTGTTATGACGACAAATCTACTAAACTAACCCAGATTTTCAGAGGACCCAATGCAATACAGTTTATAAGTTTATTAAAAAAATGCTTGAGGAAGAAGAGTATTGTAAGGAAATATTTAGAGATAATTTTAACAAAGATTTAAGAATGTCTAAAAAATATGAAATTGAATTTAAAAAGCAGAAATCTTGCCACATCTGTGGAAAATAATATATAGAAGGTGAAGTTCGAGTAAGAGACCACTGTCATATAACAGGAAAATTTAGAGGAAGTGCACATCAAGACTGTAATATTAATTTTAGACTAACACATAAAATTCCCGTCATTTTTCATAATTTAAGAGGTTATGATTCCCATTTTATTATACAACAAATAGGGAAATTCAAAAAAGAAATTAATGTAATTCCTAATAATATGGAAAGATATATGGCCTTTATGGTAAGTGATTTAATTTTTATTGATTCATTCCAATTTATGTCTCAACCATTGGATAACTTAGTAAAAAATATTCCAGAATTTAAATATCTTCTGGAAGAATTTCCTAAAAATACAGAATTATTAAAAACAAAAGGTATTTATCCATATGATTACATGGATTCATTTAAAAAATTCAAAGAAACAGAATTACCTCCTAAAGAAGAGTTTTATTCAATTTTAAATGAAACACACATATCTAATGAAGAATATGAACATGCTAAAAATGTTTGGAATAAATTTAAAATTAAAACAATGGGAGAATATCATGATCTATATTTAAAAACTGACGTATTACTTTTAGCTGATGTATTCGAAAATTTTAGAAGGTTGTGTTTAGAGTACTACAAATTAGACCCTTGTCATTATTTTAGTAGTCCTGGTTTAGCTTGGGATGCAATGTTAAAAATGACTGGAATTAAGTTAGATTTAATAACTGATATTGATATGTATCTTTTTATTGAAAAGGGACTGAGAGGAGGAATAAGTTATATTTCAAACAGATACAGTAAAGCAAACAATAAATATATGAAAGATTATGATCCTTAACTTGACAGCAAATACATTATGTACCTCGACGCCAATAACCTTTACGGTTGGGCCATGTGTCAACCTTTGCCCTCTGGAAACTTTAAATTTATATCAGAAAAACAATTCAAGAAATTAATTGCAAAAGGTAAAACTAACTTTATAGTTGAATGTGATCTTGAATATCCAAAAGAATTACACACTGTACATAATGATTATCCTTTGGCTTCTGAAAAAATCAAAATACCAGACGAATGGCTTTCAAATTATAGTAAAAATATTAAAAAAGAATTTGAAATAGGAAAAAGTAATGCAAAAAAATAAGTTCCAACTTTAATGGAAAAACAAAATTATGTAGTTCATTATAAAAATCTTGAACTATATACACAATTAGGGTTAAAAATAACAAAAATACACAAAATATTAACTTTTGATTCATCTCCTTGGTTAAAAAAGTATATTGATTTTAATACTCAAAAAAGATCTAAAGCAAAAAATTCATTTGAAAAGGACTTTTTTAAGTTAATAACAACTCCGTATTCGGTAAGACGATGGAGAATTTACGTAAAAGAATCAATATTAAATTAACTCATGATGAAAACCTTTTATTAAAATATATAGCAAAACCTTCTTTTGTTAGTTCAACGATGTTTAACAAGAATTTATTTGGTATTCGTAGAATAAAAGAAAGCTTGTTATTAAACAGACCTTGTTATGTTGGAATGTGCATTCTAGATTTATCAAAATATTTAATGTATGATTTTCATTATAATTACATTAAGGAAAAGTACGAGAGTAATTGTAAATTACTATTCACTGACACTGATTCATTTTGTTATGAAATAAATACTGAAGATGCATATGAGGATTTTTATAAGGACAAAGATTTATTTGATAATAGTGATTACGATAACAACTCAAAGTTTTATTTTGATAATAATAAAAAAGTAATTGGAAAATTTAAAGATGAAGCTGCCAGTATTCCAATCGTTGAATTTGTTGGATTACGTAGTAAAATGTATTTATATTTATTTCAAAACGAAGTTAATGTTAAAAAATGTAAAGGAATTAAAAAACATGTTGTAAAGAAAACAATAGTTCATAAAAATTACAAAGATACTTTGTTTAATTCAACTCGAAGTAATCACACCTTTAAAGTTATTCGTTCTGATAAGCATAATATTTCCAGTTATGTTATAAATAAAACATCTTTATCATGTTCTTACGATAAAAGATATATTCTTGATAATGGTATTGATACATTAGCTTATTTTTAAATTATAGAACCATAAATTGTTAATTGAATATTTTTAACGTTTAAAGAATTAATATAAATTACATCATTCATTTTAAATTTATTAGCATAATTAATAGAAATACATTCATTTTTTCTGTTATTTTTTACATCGTAACTTTGAAGAATTATATTTTCTTTATTTTTTAGTTGTAATTTAGCTTCTCCTTTATCTAATTTAATTCCATCAACAAGAATAGTTAAAATAGAATCATGCTTGATTCTTACATTATTACCATTTTGAACTAAACCAGGACTAGCATTTACAGTTTTCCACTGAAATAATCCACTATCAGTATCTTCAGTATAACATGTTAAAAACAATGGAGGTTTTCTTATTATTTGTCTTTCTATTTTACTTACTTCTTCGTTTATATTATTGAATATTCCTATTATATAAAATGGAAATAAATGGAAATAAATCAATTGACTAGATATATTTTGAGATAACTTTCTGGTTCTATAGTATATGTATCACCACCTTTAGGAAATTTCGATATGTCTTCATTTGGTAAAATTGCAAACCATGTTTTTTTTTGCTTAAATTAATTTTTTCTTAAAAACAAGTGTTGTATTTTTAACCTCAGGTTTTATACACTCTATTCCTTTTGTGTGACCATCCAACCCCAACCAGCTTAAAATAAAATCAAAACTTTATTAAAGGAATCTACGATACCTACGATAATGTTAACTTCAATTATATAATACTCATCTTGTTCGATTAGAAATTTACTTGTTCCTTTTTTAAATAAAACTTTTATAATCTGTAATCTTATTAGCTCGTATTCCAAATAATGCAAAAAAATCTTCCGTTATCACTGTTTGTTGTAACAGTTTATCTTCAATTATATATGATAAATTACCAAAAACCGTTATATGTAGTTGTCTGTTGTTGTAATGTTCAAAAAGAAACACTTCACGTCTTACTGTTTCTAGTTCATCTTCTATTGCTTTATAGTTTTCATTTAGTTCAAGAATTACTTCAGCTAAATCATCAAGTCGTTTTGTTGTAGCAACTTCAGAAGCAGACAAATTGTCAACAACACCTTTTGTTCTAGCTAATTGTGTTTCTTGTTTTAAGAAAACATTTTTTACTTTTATAATTTCTTCAGCATTAGTAGAAATTACTTGGGTATTAGCAGTAATTGATTCTCCTTGTTTAGCTGATATTTCAACTACAGAGTCCAGATCATTTATTATTTTTTTAATTTTATCATTAAATTCGTTGATATCTTTTTGTAATATTTCTGTAAGTGTACTTAATTCCGCGTACTTTAAATTATGACGTGTGTCAACAGTACTAATCAAGATCCGGAGTTGTTTCTTTAAATTTTTTAGTTGATCATTAATTGTGTTAATTGCTTCTCCTTGTTTAACTGATTTTTCAACTACAAGGTCCAGTTCATTTTTATGTTCTTCAACTTTAGCATTAAGCTGTGTTATATCTTCTTGTAATATTTTTGTAAGTTTACTTAAGTCTGCATACTTTAAATTATAACGTGTGTCAACAGTACTAGTCCAAATTCGAATTTGTTTTTTAAAGTCATCTGTTTTAGAATTAAACTCTTTTTTAAGGTTATTTAATGTAGTGTCATGGTCATCACCTCTTTGCGAAGCTGCCTTTTCCAGTTCAGATTTATATTCTGCAAATTTATTTGAAAATGTATCGAGTAAATCTTGGTGTTTTTTTTTTCAGCTTCAGTATTTAGTTTATTTATTTCTGTTCTGATTTCTAACTGATACATATTTTGTAACTTTTTCTCGGCTTCAATAATCTTGTCTTTTTGTTCTTCATGTTTAATCATACTATCTTTTAATTCTTGAACTTGAGTGTATAACTTTTCAAAATTTGTTTTAAATACTTCTTTTATGTTTTCGTCTGTCAAATCAGATTTCTCTTCAAGTTCTTTAATAGAATCAACCATAGCTTTCATTTCTTTTTCAATTTTATCTTGTAATTGAACTATTAATAATGAATTCTTTTTAAAATCTTTTGTTAATTCTTCAATATTCTTTACTTCTGTTTCTAGTGTCTGTTTTATACTTTTGATATCTTCAAGGTTATAGTCATCTATTACACCTTGAACTTTTTTAAACATAAATCGTCTCGAAACTGCATCGTTGGGTTTATCTGGATTTCATAGGTTAATAAGGTTATTACCTCCCATATCCAATGCTCTGTTCATTGTGTTATCAAGTTCCTTATTTCTGTGAAGATACGATTCCGTTTCCTTTTTAAGTTTTTTGAATTGTTTTTAGTAGCATAACCACTTAAATCAATATCAAATTTAACTTTACTTATACTGTCGGGTTCACTTATTTGTTTTACATCATTAAAAACTCCCATCTATATATTACCAGTAAAGTTTTTTCTTAAAAACTTCCTTGGTTTGTCAATATATAAGAAATCATATTTTTGATTTGTTGCATTAGCAAAAGAGTTAGGGTTAATATTTTGTTCTTTACAAATCATATCATTTTCCCGTTTACTTGGACTTTCAAATAAAATATAATGTGAACAGTTAATCCGAATATCTTTTGGTGTTTTATAATAAGACTGACTTAAATAAATAACACAACAGTTTTTGTGACGTCCTTGAATAAAGGACTTTGTTATTTCATTCTGAACCTTTTTATCTTCGCATACAAAATCATCAAATATTACTATTTTTTGTTTTTCTGATTCAAGATTCTCACAAGGTTCAATTTGGTTGGGATCAGTCGAATATTCGAGTATTTCATTTGGATCTACTTTAATATTTCTTGCAGTTCCATTTAAGAGTTTAATTAAATCCTGATATTTAGATTGTTCTAGGTTTTTAGCATATAAGTATAATTTATCATAATATATAAGAGGTTTTCGAAGTATATGCATTAATGTATTTGTTTTTCCAGATCCAGAAGATCCACATATTAACATTCTAAAACATGAATCTGGCATAAAAGGATATTGTTTAATTTGTTTAAACTTATTGTGCTTGACATTACTTTTTGTATCATAATTCGGAATTTCCATTATATAATAATATTACATTATCTTACAATATCTTACATTATCTTACATTATTATATAAATGTTAGCAAAACTTAAAGAAATAAGAGAACTAAACAACCTAGTTGAACAAAAAGCAAAAACTAAAAGAGAAGAAATAAGAAGAGAAAAAAAAGAAAAGCTACTAGTCAAGAAATGTATAATGAAATTTATAAACCAATTACCGAAGGAATAGAAAGTCAAAAAGAAAAATTATCAAGTCAGTTAAAAGCATTACCTGGAATAAAACAACAATTAGCGTTACTAGGTGATGAAATGAAAGACATACAAACATATCAAAGCCCGCCCGCTTAGCTCAGTAGGTAGAGCGTCGGTCTACGGATCGCGGGGTCGTGAGTTCGATCCTCGGGCTGGGCGTATGTTCTCCGTGACTGTTTGATAAACGACACTGTGTCTGAAATCATTAGTCCTCCACCTCTGATTCATGTGGGGAAGTTGGCAGTTACTTGCGGAGAACAGGTTTGTACTGGTACAGAATCCAGGAACACTGGTTAGGTTAACTGCCCGCCGTTACATGACAGAAATACTGTTGAAAAACGGCGTTAAACCCAAAACTAACAAACAAACATATCAAGGTTTACCACAGCTATTCCAAGAACCGCTACCATCATTACCGGACTCCTGTGAACGTGTTAAAAATCTTGCAAAAATATTGGCAGATTATGAAAATAAAATAAGAAAAGAACAAGCTTTAGAATCGACTCCTCATTTTCATTCAGTAGATTGGGGAGATGAACCTGTTGAATGGGTTTCTCAAGATGAATTTAAAAGATTAGAAGATTACGGAAGGGAAAAGATGGGAATAACTGAAAAACCAGTACCAACAATTGATGAATCAGAAGAATTTGTGGCAAATTTAGATGAAAATATCAATAATAATGTATTATCAGAATGGGGATTACCCACAGTAACAGAGTTAGCAATGAACAAAGATAAAGATGGTTGGATAGAAACAAGAAAAGAGGTTTCTGAAAGTTTAAAGAACTGTACTCGTAAAAAAAATAAACACAGGAAAAAAAATCCAGATGAAATAATTGAATTTTCAAATGCAGAACCTATGACTGCAGGTGAGTATGTTTCAGAGTTAGAATTAGACAAAGAAAATCTTAAAAGATACGGTAAACGCTTATCAAAAATGATTAATGACTCAGAGGTATTTGGAAAGGGAATAAGATATCATAACCCATATAAAGTTTCACCAAATGGACATTATGGTAATTTAATTAATAACTTAAATAAACTTTGTGGTCAAAACAAATTAATTGCTAAAGATAGAATAACTGGAAAAGAAGTAATTAACACTAAAGTAGATGATGATTTAATTGATTTGATTAATAAAAGATGTAACAATGATAAAAAACATTCAATTCATTCTAGAAAAATATTTAAAGAATTAACAGAAAAATCAGGATTACCTATCAATAAAAGATCTATGAAATTTAAAAAAGTAATTAGGGGACAAGGCTATGACGTTTGTCCATGTAATCCAGAAGAATTGGTTAATGACTTGGAGTTTATTTGTGGTTCGATTGATGCTGGAAATAATAATGAAGAACTAAAAAATGAAGGTATTAGGGTAGTAGATCAATTATTAAAAATGGATAAATTGTTACCAGAACAACATGAAATGTTATATAAAAATATTTTTCTTGAATATATAAATGGAACAAAAATAGTATTAAGTTCTGAAACAGTTAAAGATGATAATAAAAATACTCCGAGTGATTTTACAATCAGATTTGGTCGTTCTTTAATTTTAGATAAAAATAAAACTTATGTTGTCGGCTTGGATAGTATTAACACTATGACTTATTCTTGGCATAATATTAGTGATGAATATGATAATAAAAGAATTCGTTATAATGATGGTAAGGATTGGAAAGATATCATTTTTTCGAATGGTTCTTACAGTTACACAGACATTAATAATTATATAAGGGAAACATTAATAACCAATGATGATTTTAAATTTGATAAATCAGACATTGCTCCAATAAGTTTAGAATTTGATTTAAGTAGTTTTAAGATTTTGATTTCAATTCATGATAATTTTATGTTGGATTTAAGAATGTCAAATTTTCATACATTACTTGGATTTGAGAAAAAAGCATTGAGAAATACTGAATGGGGAACTACAACACCAAATATAACTAACTCTGTGGATACAATTTATATTCATTGTGATCTTATTGATAATTCACTTGTTAATGGTAATTTCAGTGATATTATCTATGCTTTAAGTACTGCAGATTTAACAAGAGCTTATCCATTTACAAAAGAACCACAAAGAGTTGGATATTCTGAAATTAATAAAAATATTATAAATTCAATAAGAATATATATTACAGACATATTTGGTAGAATAATTAATTTTAATGGGGTTGAAACAAGTTTTACACTAATTTTAAAAGAAATATAAATTTTAGTTTTATATAATGTACAAGAAGGTTTATGATAAAAATAAAGGAATATTTATTTATGTTGATGCTCACACAGGAGAAGAAAATATACATGGTATACCTGTGGTCTCCGAGGACGCAGTCCTTGGTACATGTATCTTTGACACTTTAACGAAATTGTTTTCAAGTGGAGTTGCATCTTCAATTAGAACACAGCTCGAAAAAAGGCTCTGGAAACAGCAGGAAAAGCAACACTTGAAAGTGGAACAAAAAAGGTTGGAATGGAAGTTGGAAATTTAGCTGCTAATAAAATTGTTGAAAATTTTAAAAAGAAACCTGCTCCAGTAGTTGGTGATTTAATTGTTAAGGAATTACAAGAAAAGAATAACAGTAAAAATAATGAGGAGGAGGAGGATATTAATATAAGATTAAATAGATTATTGTCAGGGTCGGGGACGCGTAAACGTATTAACAGACTAATTTATAAAAAATAAAATAATATATAATATACATGTTTAGAACAAAACAATATTGTGAAAGATACGAATTAACTCTTACTCAGTTAGATACAGCCTTAATATCTGTCTTGGGAAATAATGTTAAACAACAAAAAAGTGGGTATCACTTTACAATTAATGATAGAAGTTCATATTTTGATTGGTTAAATGGTTATTTTGCAGTAAGTTTTAAAGTAAATAAGTTTGCTAATGGTAATCATTATGTTGACGGAGATCAAATTGCTTTAATTAATAATGTAGCTTCATTAATTGATCAGCTTATAGTAAAACAAAATGGAAAAATTGTATATGATTGTAATAATTTATACAAGGTAATAAATGTAAAGGATTTAGTTGAACTATCTAAGGATTATGCAGAAACAACTGAAACAAATGAATTTATTTATTTAGACGTTAACGCTAGTGCTGAAAGCAGAAAAGACCAAGCTACATATAATAGTGGTTTTGCTTCTAGAAAGTTATTAATCCAGGGTGGTAAAGAGGTAAATGCTAAAATTCCACTAAATAATTATTCATTTTTTCAGGGTTTAGAACAAAACATGTTACCACCATGCCAAATACAAATAACACTTCAATTAACAAATGATGATGAATTAATTTTTAGAGCTAATGCTGCTGATCCAGGTAGGGTAATTGTAACTAGATTAATTTTGTGGGTTCCACGTTTAATTTTTAATCCATATGGAATTAATTTAATTTCTGAAGGATATATGAAAGCAACAAGTTGGAAATACCTTCGTGAAATGATTTCACAATCAACTGATACGCAACAGGTTAATACAACTTTTAGAATAACAGCTGGTGTAATAAAACCCGAGAATGTCTTTGTTTATTTACAATGACCTGATAAAAGTAATTCACAAGCACATAATCCACATTTATTAGATACATTTAAAGCTAATGCTGCAGATAATGATTGTAGGCTGGAATCTTGCCGTCTTGAAGTTGGTAATGGTGTTTTTTATCCGGAAACGGAATATACAAGCATATCAAGAATTCATGATGATGTTCTTAATTATTATTATAAACAAAGTAACAAAACTGCTGGAAGTTTCTTAAATAGATTTAATTTTCAAAGTTTGTTTGGTTTTGTTCATTTTAACTTAGAATTCAAAAAGGAAGGAATGGCAGAAGATCCTAAGCATATTACATTACACTTACGTTTAAACACACTTCCCACTGCAAGATATCGTATTTATGCAATTGTATTATATGAAGAAACAGTTAAAATAAATACTATTGGAAATGAACTTGTTATTGTGTAAATAAAATATAAATTTAATATATAATGACATCAAATTATATTGAACATAAAGTTAACCTAACAGATGGACAAAAGAAAAATTTAGCACAAGCTTATAATAATAAAATTCCATATACTTTTAGATTAAAACATGAACAATTACGTAGAAACTTCCCTTTACTTTTAACAAAAACACAAATCAATCAAATTAGAAAAGCTGTTGCAAATAAGAAGGGATTACTAATTACAATTACAAAAAAACAGATGTCCAGTCAAGGTCAAAATGGTGGATTTTTAGGAGCTTTAGTTGGTTTGTTGGGAAAAACAATTCTTCCAATGGCAGCAAAAATAGCTCCAAAAATATTAGCCCCTCTAGGCATCGGAACCCTCTCTGGGTTGGCCAGTACCGGTGTTAGTAAGTTATTTGGGAATGGTATGATTTCAGTAGCTAATGATAAGAGAAATATGATATTACCATATCTTACACCTAATCAAAGAAAGCAACTAGTAGGATCTGGAGTGATTAAATTAACACAAAAACAGAGACAAATTGGCGGCTTTTTGGGTATGCTGGCTGCTAGTCTAGGAATACCTTTGATTACATCTTTGTTAAGTGGGAAAGGATTACAGATTGATTCCCAACGGAGGTCGTACAGACGAATTCCTATAGTAAAAAAAAAATAAAATTTATAAACAAACCAATTTCTAACTTTGGAATTGAACAATGGGTTAAAAAATTAAAAATTAAAAATTTTAGGGGTGCATTTAGTAGAAATAATTTAACAAAATCAAAGTTGAATAATGAATGTGGAATTATAAATTTGGACGACTCTGTTGGACCTGGAACACACTGGGTTTGTTACTTAAATACTTTGTACTTTGATAAAACCGGAGGTTTTCGGAAAAGTACTTTGTACTTTGATCCATTTGGACTTCCACCGCCGAAGGAGGTAACTGAATATATACCCGGAGTTAAGTATAACAACATACAATATCAAGACAAAACAAGTACACTTTGTGGTTATTATTGTTTATTTTTCATTAAAATGTTACAAGATGGTATAAATATTTATGATTTATTGTATAAAATACTAAAAGTTAACAATCAAAGAGTAAATGAACAAACAATTATAAATTATTTTAATTAATAAGGACATTTTCTTCCCTTTTTTCTGTTTAATTAATGTGTTTTGATTTGAGTGGACCTTGGTTTTCATTTTATCCCTTCAACCTTACGTCCATCAAAGATAGAAACTGTGTTTCTCTTAAAGATTTTCAGGGTACAAATACGCCGAGTATTTTAAGATTGGTTGGTTTTGGATTTTTAGCTCACCTGAGCAATGCTCAGGTGAGTTTTTCTGATCGCTCGATGTCCGGCGTCCGTCGTCCGTCGTCTGTCGTCTGTCGTCTGTCAACATTTAGCTTGTGTATGCGATAGAGGCTGTATTTTTCAATTAATCTTCATGAATATTGGTCAGAATGATAACCTTGATGAAATCTAGGCCGAGTTCGAAAATGGGTCATCTCGGGTCAAAAACTAGGTCACTAGGTCAAATCAAAGAAAAACCTTGTGTATGCGATAGAGACTGTATTTTTCATTTAATCTTCATGAATATTGGTCAGAATGATAACTTTGATGAAATCTAGGCCGAGTTCGAAAATGGGTCATCTCGGGTCAAAAACTAGGTCACTAGGTCAAATCAAAGAAAAACCTTGTGTATGCGATAGAGGCGGTATTTTTCAATTAATCTTCATGAATATTGGTCAGAATGATAACCTTGATAAAATCTAAGCCGAGTTCGAAAATGGGTCATCTCGGGTCAAAAACTAGGTCACTAGGTCAAATCAAATTAAAACCTTGTGTATGCGATAGAGGCTGTATTTTTCAATTGATCTTCATGAATTTTGGTCAGAATGATTACCTTGATGAAATCTAGGCCGAGTTCGAAAATGGGTCATCTCGGGTCAAAAACTAGGTCACAAGGTCAAATCAAAGAAAAACCTTGTGTATGCGATAGAGGCTGTATTTTTCAATTGATCTTCATGAATTTTGGTCAGAATGATAACCTTGATGAAATCTAGGCCGAGTTCGAAAATGGGTCATCTGGGGTCAAAAACTAGGTCACTAGGTCATATCACGTAAAAACCTTGTGTATGCGATAGAGGCTGTATTTTTCAATTGATCTTCATGAATTTTGGTCAGAATGATTGCCTTGATGAAATTTAGACTAAGTTCGAAAATGGGTCATCTGGGGTCAAAAACTAGGTCACTAGGTCAAATCAAAGAAAAACCTTGTGTATGCAATAGAGGCTGTATTTTTCAACTGATCTTCATGAAATTAGCCAGAGTGATAACCTTGATAAAATCTAGGCTGATTTCGAAAATGGGTCATCTGGGGTCAAAAACTAGGTCACTAGGTCAAATCGAAGAAAAACATTGTGTATGCAATAGAGGATGTATTTTTCAATTGATCTTCATGAAATTTGGTCAGAGTGATTGCCTTGATGAAAACTAGGTCGGTTTTGAATATGGGTTATCTGAGGTAAAAAACTAGGTCACTAGGTCAAATTAAAGAAAAATCTTGTGTATGCGATAGAGACTGTTTTTTTCAGTTGATATTTATGAAATTTGGTCAGGTTGATTGCCTTAATGAAATCTAGGTCGAATTTGAATATGGGTCATCTGAGGTCAAAAACTAGGTCACTCGGTCAAATCAAAGAAAAAACTTCTGTATGTGATAGAGGCTGTATTTTTCAGTTGATCTTCATGAATTTTGGTCAGAATGATTGCCTTGATAAAATCTAGGTCGAGTTTGAACATGGGTCATCTAGGGTCAAAAACTAGGTCATATCTAAGAAAATGCTTGTTTTATCGCAAGAGACCAATTTTTTGGTCCAATCTTAATGAAAATTGGTCAGAATATTTGTTTCCATGAAATCACTAGGTCAAACATGTTTTACACTGTTATGGAGTGTTTCTTAGGTGAGCGACCTAGGGCCATCTTGGCCCTCTTGTTTAAATTTGAATTGGTCGGTGTTGGATTTTTTAAAAGAGGGGCAAGGGGTCAAGTGGGGTCAAATAACGCCCGCAGCCTTATTTTATTCACTACTTGTAGCAACTATTGTATTTGTATTTAAGGAAATGATTGAGTGTGTTAATGACGTCATGTGCACACTACTTCATCATTTATATTGCAAGTGCTTATTTAAATAAATTTATTTCCATATTTTCTTGAGTATAATATTTAGAGCATGATAAGATCGTTCTGTGCAAAACGTAGGAAACACAGTTCTGTAAAATCTGCCATCTCATTGCTCTTTGGTGTTGTCATGGACACAAAAAGCTGCCATTTTAATTAAGTATTGAAATGTTTTTATCGTTCTCATGTTTAGCAAATTTTGAAAGTAATTATCTTCCTTAAATATATTAGAAGACATAAATTTAAAACAGTGTTGCCTTTCTTTTGAACCATTCACTTTTCACTTAGGTTTTCCCCGAAGATTGGAAACGGCATAACGTATTGGGATTTGTAACGTCAGGCAATTTTATAACTTAACTGGAGATTGTAACGGCATATAATATATTGGGTAGAGGGTTTTTTAACGACATATAAGCCGTTAGTTTTTATAACAGTATGTAAGGTATGTAACGTGTTCGGATAAGTTGCGAAATATATCATGTTTAGGGAATTTGTAACAGTAAAGAACGCATTGACATTTGTAATGGTTTAAAACGTATTCAGACTTGTGTATAGCTTATGGTATGTTGCATTATTGCAAGAAAGTTTAAAGCTATACGACAGGCGTAATTGCTTGAAAGAAACCTTAAAACCGACTGACAATAAATTGATTTTTTTAATTCAGAATGTTTTACTTGCATTAAACATAAAAAGGAACTTGGCAGGATATTTTTCAAATAATTATTGATATTAGTAATATAGTTTATTCTTTACTCAGACTGCTAGAGGACCGACCTCTTTTGTAGCCCAAATAGCATACTTAAAATTGCTGGACGGTAACTTTTATTCACACTACGATTATCTAAAGGAGGGTAACTTTTATTCACACTACGATTATCTAAATTGAAATGCGCAGCTACACCGGAAGAGAACGCAAGGTCTACGAGATTATAACGAGATTATATATATCCAATTTGTGGCTGTTTGGAAATAGGTTGGAACTGATTTTTCTTTTACAGCTTCAAAGTATGATATTCGAATAGTAATTTAGACAAATAATGAGCAAATGCCACTCCATGGTCCTTTGTCTCTTTTCCTACTTACAATTCGCATAAAAAGACTTGTTTTACCTTACTTAATTTTCAAGTTACATTCTTTCTAAATTGGATAAATATTTTCATGCAATGTAAGCGTTACGCTAATAAACATCAAATGATAAATATGAAACCCTTTAAATCACTTGGCAAGAATATTGTGCTGGTCATGTCTGAATATCAGTGTTAAACTGATCGATAACATTTTATTTTGAATCGAAATTACGGGACATAGACAATTTATATGCTGAAAGGCAACTGGTATGCTAAACGAAGGTCAAAGGTAAACAAAATGATACAAGTGTGATGTTTAAAAGGGACCAGAAGACAGTAAAGTCCCAGTCACGCTTTGAAATCGAAAGAACTCATTGAAATGGATGGTCGCCTCACAGTACACGAAGTCTTAAAAATATGAAAAGTTCTTATTTGTTCCCAGCAAGGTTTTAGAAAATACTTTTAATTTCGAGAAACATTGAACCATGGACACTTACAAATTATATTAATTAATTTTGTTTGATACACGAATTACATAGGGCCGCTTTAACATTACTGACGTTGCCGTATAAACAGAAAATAAACTAATAGGAGTATACAATTTTCACATATAACATGTACTTATCTATCACAGTTTTAAATTCAGACAAAAAGGACAATAAATAAAGCTTTCGTTAACTACTCCGGGTACTTTTTAACATCCCTTCCAAAGCATACTCGAAATAATTATAATGAGTTTCAGTCACAGATCTGGTTTAATCTTGATATTTTTATAGACTTTTCAACAAAGTATATATTAAATGAATCAGGTTTTTTTTTTTTATTCCCGCGGGTTATTTGAGGTCTTTGCCAGCATCTGATCTTGCAATTATTATTCATCACCGTGGCGATAATTCATATAATATAGTAATGTGAAATACTAGTTCATCCTTAACACCATCTAGTATAACTTATTCAGACAGTTATTTTCGTCTTTATCTATATCTGATATAACAACTGAAAAAGATACAAGTTTTATCGTACTCCTCACGGCTGATAGTATACATATGAATATTCTTTTTATTCATAAACTATCCCTTATATACGTCATAAGAGAATCCACTTACTGTATAGATACTGTAACTGCTACGAGAGATATCTATGTCTGTTTTATATACTTAATGCACAGAATGTCTTCAGTTCAAACAAATATGTACAGAAGTGGTTAGTGTTGTACAATTTGAAGTGTTCCATATTTCTACTACTTCGTTGCAACACAAAGTCGTTAGAATAGAAAAAACTCCATAAAATTAATATGACATCAGAGTAATGGAAAGCATAAAAAGATATCAAAATGTCTGAAGATGCATTGTCTCACCTTTTATGGCAGGGGATGGTTATTGTCACGCCGACACAATATAGGTCTTATGGCGACTTTTCCAGCTTTGATGGCGGATGAATACCAAAGATGTTCCTTTATGCATAGCCTCAAGCACTGCCATATGTCAGCACATTAAGAACTTTGCTCACCAATCGAGGTCCGACCCTACACTGGTGAGGGACATGCTATCTGAAATCAACGACCTTAACTACTCGACCTGCTGCCGTATTATTTTAGGATTGGAAAATAATTCCAAAACACTTTACATTAATAGGGAAAATACATCAACAGTGTTAGGATGCATGATGAGAAGATATGAAAAGATAAATGAATGTTAAAAAATGATACCTATTTAGAAATTTGTGTAAATCAATTACGCTATGCAAAAGTATTTGCATTATTTTAGAAAACAAAAACAAATATAATAGGCTGTGACAAATTGTACACATAAAAAGCTACATTTGTTAATTGTCAATGCTTTCTAACAATAGAGCTACCGCACAGCTATTAACATCACTTCAAAACAACAATGTGAAAATATTACCATACACAAAAGTTGAATTTCATAGATCTTCGGCTAGAAAACCTAAAATAAAATATAAAATTTTAAAGACAGTTACACAAAATATTGACAATAATGACTACAAACGCATGTCACCGACGTTCGTAAATAAATCTCCCTAAACAAAGCGGAGCTTTCAGATATTGGTAATACGAACAATGGTGTTGTGAGCGGTGTTCTTCTTTTTAGCTGTGCCATTGAAAACGACAGAATAAACGTAACGTTATTTTCTGAAGAGACAATTGTAGAGGGGACGCACGCAAGCATAAGAACTAACTTCTGTGCAGTTGGTCTTCTCTCAAAAAGTGTATCATACAATATTTTGGTAGATATTGTTTATGAGAGCACAGTCAACAAATGAAATGGTATTGAATTGATCTAATAAAATTGAGTTTAAAAAAACTACATATAGTAAACTATAATGTTAACTGTCATTAACCTTTTCTACATTTTAGCTGATTTCTTAACCTATCTATTAAATATCTGGAATTTTCACCCAATGAGTGGCGTAGCTGCACAGTGCTAACTGAAATGACAGAAAATTTGTCAAGACTAAAAGAACTAGAAAAGCTGCTTTCACATGCCGATGTAACTAATACTCTGACATATTATTTCAGAAGACATTTAAGATCCAGATATTTGCTGAAAATATAAAATGCATGTACAAGTAGGAGAGAACAACTTCTTAATTACACATTAGTTCAAGGTTGATAAATATTTTATAAAACTCGGGAGCTATCTTTATCTATGACTTCTTTGTATTCAGTCCAAGAAAACATATTTACAAAATACATGTAATCTTATCAGAAATTTCAGTTGCATTTAACTGAAAGACGATACTTATGGAAGTTAAAATGACTCATCTGACATATTAAAAATCTTTTATCGTACTTTCATGCAAAATAAAGGCAAAAATCAAGGGGTATGATAAATTTTGCCTAATTAGGTCAGTGACTAAATGAAGCTTCCCGAACTACTTTTTTGATTTTTTTTAAACGACGCCATCTTGTTTTTGAGAATAACTGCTAAACGACATATTTATGCAATTATTTTTATATACGCGCTTTTATTTTGGACCTGTAAAGATGGTAATGAATAGTTTCGTAATGATAAACTGAACACAGTGAATAGTTTGTAAAAGGACCCACGATATATCACAATAGATTTTAGTGAATAAACAAAAAAATTGGCAAAAAAAAAAACCCATAAGAAATGTATGTAATGCAACTTATTATGTGATACAAAACAATGTTATCTGTCTTTCCTCTCTTTATTTGTAGAGCAGAAAATATTTTTTTATTTATAATTTCGTCAAAATGTTGATCCGATTTATTGATAAGGGAGGTTACTCTGTAAGTCAAGTTTTCTATTTCTGACCTTAGCATGACCTACTTACCTATCTAATTTTCTATAAATAGAACACATCGCAGATATACCATACTGCAACGCGTGAGATCTATTGCGGACAAGGGAGCGTTCATGTATTTTACAATAAGTAAACTTCGAGGAGAATATTAAAAAAATAAAAATACGGAAAATTACACCTTGCCTGCATAAAATTCCTTGAAAAAAACGTATTAACAAAATAAATAAAGGAACCAATAAGCATATATATGTTGAAATGAACGTAGGAAGTGCTGCTGTTAACTTATTTTTAATCTTTTGTCTTATTTTCTTTGTTGATAGGTACAGTGATGTAATTTCAGAATGCGCACATTTTTACAGATTCCTTTGGCAGTTGTATATTTATATAATTGTTATGGTTACCTTAACTTTGAAGCATAGACTTTCCCATTTGTGACCACATGTACAACTGGTCAGAATATTTCTAAATATTTTATAAACTCATCTTGATTCTAACCTTTGACTTTTTTTTTTTTGCTTATGTGTCAAATACTTATTGTTTACAGATATTCACTGTCAACTAAGGTGTGCAATAAAGGGCCATCATTTGGCTGAATTTGTCAGTGACAGGTTAATACTTCTTTAAAATATGGTTAGATCGAAATATCAAAAGCCATGGGACCATAACTAATCAAAGCATCAGTGACTTTCAAATAGATTTCCTTGTTGAATGTATATTTTCATTAATTTTACATGACTAGTCAGTTGCTCTGGTTGTATTATATCTTGTTACTTGTTTCTTTTTTTTTTCTTTTCTTTTTTTACTTTTATAGATAGTTTGTTTTTGTATCTGTCCATTCCTGTCTATCTTAAAAAGATTTTCATTAAAACATTTTCTACACTTTGGCAGTGGGTTTTTATGCTTGCTAAATTTCTTGTAATATTAGATTTGAATCTAGACACTGACATATTCCTAGTAACCTTACGGTTCAACGAGGACTTCAAGTTTACCGTTCGTCCAAAAAAAAAAAGAATTCTATGATATTCCAAAAGTATATAAGAAAGATTCATGACATTTGCTATGTGAACAGGGGCAATTTAGAGATTATTTATGTTATATCATTCTTTTCTTGGACAAAATTTTTGGTTGTTTTGGCAACGGAAACTGTATAATCTGCATTCTGAAATCTATAATGTAGGTGACTAAGGTCCATGAAACTTTATCAGTGAATAGAAAACACTCAATACATTATATGATAATAAAGATAATGGTTTCTGTGAACCACAACTTCGAAATAATTATCTTTCATCATTTCCTCATTTCCCAACAAACTGCATTTCTGTGAAACTTCATACACATGCTCCTGCATATAAGAACTTTCACAGGTGCTGACCTTAGTTGGTGAAATATTTACTGTTATTTTGTATGTAAAGGGACCCCCTACTCGCAATGTCATTGTCATTGCAGGTAGAGGATTTGTATTGCATGGTAATGCTTTTCTAACATGCTTATTCTTCAAGCTTTTAACAGTTTATAACATATATTGTATTATGTGCTAATGTTGATAATTTGTAACCAGTCAGAATAAGCAAACGAATGGATATCCGACTTGCATCTGAACTTCGGATATAACTTCACTTGGCAGCAAATTAAAATTATTCGTTCATGTTCAGCAGAACAGAGAGGTCCGGTAAAATACACAAGGTAAGCCTTTGTTTTCCCGCTTTTATTTTATAATATTTGGGATTTTATAGACCTATTTCAGTGCAGTATGTGCGTAATTTGGAGGGCGTATTAATTTTTAAAAGCATGGCAGGCAAAGATCTAGTTGGTGGTAAATTTGAATTTTAATTAAAAAATGATTTTAGATCAGAAGGTAGGATAAATAGAACATAAGTTACTGTCTTATAAATTTAAATTTATTAAGTTCGTCTACGAAAAGAAATAAAAGTACACATTACTAGGCTAGAGCCTCGACTTTTATATTTTCTTTGACTTACTTAATAAATTTAAATTTATAAGACAGTAACCTAATATTCTCTATTTATTTCGTTTTGTCTACAAGACACCATCACCCACGCCCATTATTTGAAAAGTACATTTATCATAGTAAAGCCGTAAAGAAACACAGTTTGGCACCGCATGGAAAGGTCAGTGGCAAAAAATACTGGTGAGCTTAAACCGATTTGGTGGGCGCATAGCCTCACTCTTACCACCCCGCCCTCTCCCAACACAATTTTCCAAAGTCACCCGCCAGGTGAGCCCTTAACATTGAAATATGGAATGTAAAACACTAAAATGCTCGAGAATGGCTGATTTAAATATAAAAAAAAACCGTAAAGACCAACCACTCATTTACTCGAGCATGAAGAGAAAAACCCTTAAGAATCCGGCGAAATTGTTTAGAATACAGACATCAAAGACGTAAGATGTTATTTAGAATCTTTTTTTGATGTGCTTTCAAAATGCTATTTTTGTAAGATTTTGTTGAAACGGTTGTTATGCTAATTGCTGATGTTTCGTAAATCCAATTAAATAAACTTAATTCGTAATTAAAAATGTTATATTAATTTATATTATTTATGAATGCGTTTGTTGCATGTGTTTGGATATATGTAAACTGACAATTATATAAAATAAATTTTGAATCTTTTAAACACTTAATTTTAAAAGCTAGGTGTGTGCCGTTACACAAAATCCACGCAACTAAATGTGCATTTTAAAAGTATGTTGATCTGTTTCAAGCGTGAGAGGAAATAGATAATTTTTCGGAACGCAGTTCTCTGTAACGCAAAGATCAAACCCCACTTTCAATACATACATTGTATAATGTTTCATGATGCTTCTTCGTCAGTTTATTTACATGGCCCTCTTTTAAAGCGAGTTAGCCTGCAGGCCCCTCTAGAGTATCGTCCTAAATTAAATGAGCTGACCTACAGGGGCCTCTCTGGAGTATCGTCACAAACGAACTCAGTTTGCCTGCAGGGTCCTATATGGAGCATCGCCACAAATGAAATGATCTGGCCTGCAGGGTGTCTCTGGAACATCGTCACAAATGCACAAAGCTTGCCAGCAGGGCCCTCTCTGGAACTGCGTCACAAACTAAGTGATCTTGTCTGCAGGGCCCTTTCTGCAGCATCAACACAAACGTACTGAGCTTCCCTTCAGGGCCCTCTCTCGAGCATCGACACAAATGCACTAAGCTGCTGACTTCGGAGCATCGTCCCAAATTCATTGAGCTGGCCTACAGCTGGCAACTTAGTCCGAGGCTATATACACGGCTGCCGTGTGAACAATACATTACGTACACGGCAGCCGTGTCCCTATTTCGTTATTCACACGGCAGCCGTGTCCCTTAGAAAATAATCGCACGGAAGCACTTGTAAGGGACCACTGGAGAGACCTAATGAGAGGATTTTTCTGCTGAAAGTACGGATTTGCGATCTATTTTTACATACATTTTCGTTCTTTTATGTATTTTAAGGCCGGGGAGTTTTGCATTATGTAAATATGTCGTGTATTTTCCAAAGGGTGCAATATTTAACACCTAACAAAACAGTATATACATGTGACCAAAAACGATCGATTTCGTAACATTTTCCCCTAGCGCACGGAAGATGGTCACTAGCGTACTTCAATTAAGAGATCGAGTATCAGTATATATTCATTACTCGTACATATGTATTAAAATAAATGTTCAATGTGGACAAGAAAGTATCATATATCCTGCCTGTACAATATAAGATTTGAGATACATTGTTTATTTATTTTATTTTTTTTATTTATTTATTTATAACCATATCATTTTTACTTTCAATTGCACTGCAGAACTATTATCCGGAATGTGTATAAAAATACACATTTACGTAATATACATTATTCAAAGTACACGACTTTTACAAAATTAATTTATACAAACTACATCTGACCATCATCAAATTCACTTAAATTGATCCCGACTAGCTTTTGGTGGTCGAAAGACAAACTTCTTATTAGTGGACAGCCGAACGAAAATTTATCAAAAAATAGATTGCGAAATCCCTAATTTTCCGCCATTCTCCGTATACAACCGATGATTCTCATTTTTACATAAATGATTTTAGATATGCTTTACATTTTTACATAATGATTTTAGATATGCTTTACATTTTTACATAATGTGCTTTACATTTTTACATAAATGATTTTAGATATGCTTTACATTTTTACGTAAATGATTTAAGGTATGCTTTACAACTGGCGTTTTCAATATATGGTATCTTGAATTGCATCTCTTAAATACGTCTTGATGTCGCCCCACCAAACGTCGCCCGGCCAAAGATATACGACAGTACAATTTATATAGTTATGATATATTTATTAGTCCCTAATGAAGTGTTACCAGAATACATTGCTCACTTTTACCATCACCATCCCCTCACCCAACGACTTTCAATTGGTCAGTGAGTTCATCAGTAACTCGATGTCTAATTTCAAAATTGCAATATTTATTATAGTATGGACAGGCAGTGGTAAATATGCGTGCGTGCGTCCTCCCGTCCGTCAAATTCTGTGGAAAATACTTGTGTTGTTTTTGTTAGGGTTTAACCCTTTTTCAACAATTTTCAGTTTGATGGATTGTCGCGGACAAACACCAAATTCCTATTTAAATGTCAATTCACACTGCCGGACTCGTGTCAGATTTTATTTAGCAGTTACTTTAACACTCGTAGAGAAATCTTTTTTATTTCCTATTGTGGCTGATTTGTATTCATCCATCCATCCATCCATCACGCACCACTGATGGACTCACTGATGGATTAAAGAAAATTGGGGATAGGGGTGATAGGGTGAGGAATAAATTTGACGTTATTTCGGAAGGCGAAAAGACGACGTTTGGAGGGGTGACGTTCGGCGGGGTGACGTTTGTCTGGGCGACATTCGGCGGGTGACGTTTGTCGGGGCGACATTCGGCTGGGTGACGTTCGGTGGGGAGACGTCCGACGGGGCTACGTTTGGCGGGGCAACGTTCGGCGGGGCACTATAAAGACGTCTGTCGTTATATCACTGAGAAAGAACGATAAAACGAAATGGCACAAATAAGCCACTATAGAATGTAGCTCTACAAACAGAGTTAGTTTATATATTTAGTCATGTTAAATTCATCTGATGAAGATTTCCAACATTATGAATTAAAATATTTTAGTGAAATATGCATACTTTATATCTTTAAATGATGAATGACCACACCTGTTTCTTATAGAGGGAACTAGTATTCATTTCTATTATAAAATCATAACTTTCATGTCAGATTGGCATCAGCCATTAAAGTCATTTAAAAGTCAATCATTCTGCCATAAAATCTCCCGAAAACGTTTACAATATATCCTATTTCTGACTTTAACGTTAAGCTTAGAGCCACAGTAAAGCGGGGAGCCACAGAACGAGAGCGTTTTATTTTCGGTCCATTGATATAATGTGTCTGGAATGGAATGGGAAGTGTTTAAACTCACTAGAGCTTGCATGTCTATGTTTATGTGTATTTTTGTTAGTTTTTTTAAGCTGGGACGTGGTGGTAAATCAGAAACAAAGCTACCTTTGCGAGCTTTGATAGTTTATATTGGAGGGGGCCTCCATGACCGGGTGGTTTAGGTCACTGACTTCAAATCACTTGCCCCTCATCGATGTGGGTTCGAGCCTCACTCGGGGCGTTAAATTCTTCATGTGAGGAAGCCATCCAGCTGGCTTACGGAAGGCCGGTGGGGCACCTGGGTTCTTCCTCCACCATTAAAGCTGGAAAGTCGCCATATGGCCTATCCTGTGTCGGTGCGACGTTAAATAAAAAAAAAAACAGTTTATATTGGTCTCAAAATACCATGAACTTAAAACAAAAGTAATTTTCAAATTATTTACAAAAGAGACACCAAAAATCCCATACATTTTATTATATTTAACATACTTTCGCCGAAGAAACCGTTATTTCAAGGAAAGAAGGGTGAGATTAAATTGCATTGCCTATATATTTTGTTCAAACATAGTTCAGATATGTCTTACTTGCTTCGCAAAAATATACTGAAACTGGCTCATCTTGATCGTAGCAAATGAGACCTGTTCAATGTTTATCCATGTTTTTCTTGCTCCATAAAAAGTAGACAATACATGCTAAATCAATGCATTAACCTTTTGATACGTCCCGTGCGGATACACTTTCTAATAAGATACAGCGGCAGCTAGGACATTCCTATAACTGTCATTTACTGATTTATTAGCTTGATGATAAACCCACCTTCCAGGTCAGTCCAGTACAAGTAAATATGTACAAGACTGGTTGCTCTGGACGATATGAATTGTGTCTGTTTTGATTTTCCACATGTTGACCATTCTTATACAAATAGTGAAGGAAAAGACAAGAATTTTGCAACATGATACTTAAGAAGACACCAAGACTTACGCACGTTATGAAAATGACGAATTTATCACTCATTACAGGCATACGTAAGTACGCCTTCCGTCACTCTGAGCTGAAATGAATGTGACAGGGAGATAGCGTAGAAGAAAGCGCAGAGATAGAAAACTGTTTTGAAAACAAAACCAGGAATAATTTCATGTACAAGTCGTTACGACGATAAAAGTATGGCACATCAAACTTTGCAATGTTCTATATTGATATATATTATATACAACTGTTTAAGTATTAAGAAGTGACCAAATCTGTTACGTATGTTTTGTATTCATCCAAGTTAAATAACTTGATTATAGAAATGGTTGACATGCCATTTAAGAGCGTACGTTCAAACATTTATATACACCTTTAGACAAACTGAAATCAACATAACGCTAAAACAAAACACGAGTTGCAAGATTATTTTAAGCTTTTTTCAATTTCTTTCTACTAACGTAAGATAGTCAGGTCCTGGCCATTAAATATAAACTTAATTAGCACCAATATGACCAGTCTTATAAGAAAATTCTGTCTTTTTACAATGTTAAATAAATATATTAGCTGTCATTGATAATGTCTTAAGTGAACGTATTCGAATGGTATTTTATCTAGTTTCAAGTGATCGGAGCGAGTAAATACACCTCGGGAAAAAAAGCAACAAATAAAATGAATGCACTGACATATTGATACTTCCCATGCGGATACACCTTCCAATAGGATACGGCTCCTAAAACTGTGTCTTAGTTTGTTGATCAAAATATATTCCAAGTTAATTCAGTCCAAGTGAATAAAACAAGGATAGGTTTCTCTGTACATGGTGTGAGCAACATTTGTTTTTCTTTCTCTTCAATTAATAGAATGAATGCTATTCTTTTAAGCACTATTTTATCATAGAAGCGTATGAATTCACATTGGAAGTAACTG
Organism: Mercenaria mercenaria; assembly: GCF_021730395.1. Taxonomy (NCBI): domain Eukaryota; kingdom Metazoa; phylum Mollusca; class Bivalvia; order Venerida; family Veneridae; genus Mercenaria; species Mercenaria mercenaria. Next base: position 63,761,625 of record NC_069377.1, on the reverse strand, counting down.
TGTCTAACAATTAAATATAAAGTGATTAAAACATCCTGTCCGGCATGCAAGAAAGCTTATTTCTCAATTAAGACATGTTTATATTTCTCCAGTGATGGAAAAAATATTTACGATTTGAAAAGAACTATTTAGTGTTTATAGCCAAATGTAAGAAAAAAATACAAAAGCCACGTCTCCCTGAAACGAAACCCTACAGAAGTATATATACAAATAAATATATATAATAATACCAAACAAAATCAAACAATTCGCGAAAAAAGGACAATTATAAACAGTTTACAGTTTTACAGTTTTATTTCATATAAATCCATGAAGAAGGTCAAGGTCAGGTTTACAGTGAGATTATGGATTTTTTAGCTCCGTAAAAATATCAAAATTATGTGTTCAAACTGGATATTTTCGATAAGAAATGGAGTTAAAACTGTTTTAAAGTGTTCTACTAATGTCGGATATTAATAACACACCGAAATCTAATTCTGGATTGAAGAAAAATAGGAAAAATAAACGACCGGCTACCTCGCCTTTGTTAGCGGACAACACGGACAATACGTGCAATGATAGTGAACATTATGGCGGGGTGGATAGCGGTCAGTCAACAAAGAAACATAAACAAAAACCGGGACAGTGTGTAAGTGAAATTGTAGACTTATCAAACTTATCGAACTTCTATCAAACGATGGCATTTCCACAACCACCCTTCGCTATGTCACCATATATGACTAGCCCCACCCACTCTCAGTTCAATGGCGGTTCATTCAATATGTCTGCACCCCCACCATGGGCTTCAGAACTCTTGGAAGAAATGAAACTGATTAAACAAAAATTACAAACAGTAGATAAAATAGAAAAAACTGTTAACATGATAAATTCGAAAATATCAGACATTGAATCAAAAATGAAAACTTTAGACATACGGGTCGGCGAAACAGAAAAATCATGTGAATTTATCGCCAACGTTAACGAAAGCCAGAGGACAGAACTAAAAAGAGCAAGGGAAGAAATTAAGCAAGTTAAAAAATCATGCGAACATCTTGAAAGTGAGTCGAGAGAAATAAAATCTCAGAAAGCTGAACTAGATGCAAAAGTTATTGAGTTAGAAACAAAGTCAATGCGTGAAAATTTGATGTTTTATGGTGTTAACGAAGGTGGAGAAGGAGAGAACTGTGTCGAACTAATAAAGACAGTATTCGTAAATCACTTAAAAATAGAGGAGGATGAGGCTAAAACAATTCTGATAGACCGCGCCCACAGACTGGGTAGGAAATCCAAGTCCAAGACACCTCGGCCTATAGTGGCAAAGTTCCATTATCCCAACGAGAGGGAAAAGGTCAGGGAGAAATCGTTTCTGTATGCAGATGACTTGAAAACTGCAAAAATGGGCATTGGTGCTCAGCTACCTAGAGAGCTTCGAGATGCCAGAAAACCGCTTTATCCTGCAATGAAAAAAGCTAAAGAGGCTGGAAAAACAGTTAAGTTTATAGGTGCCAAGTTGTTTATCAATGGGGAAGAGCATAATCCGGAAATAGCTACTGAACATTAGAGGGGTCAAGAAGAACATTCCTTGAACATTATATGTTGGAACATAAACGGTTTAAAACGGAAATTAGTAGAGCATGATTTTCTAGAATATATAAATAGATATGATCTTATTTTTGTAAATGAAACATGGCTATCTATACATGACACTTCAAATTTTGATATAAACGGATTTTGTGCAGAACACATTTGTGGAAATAAGTCGAAAAACACGACGAAAGGTAGATTTAGTGGAGGAATTTCATTTTATTATAGATCTAATCTTAAACAGTATATCAATGTTGTTGAAAGATATGATTATGGAATAATTTGGGTGAAACTCTCCGCCACATTGTTTAATTTTGGAGAAGATGTTTATATATGTCATGCATATGTACCACCTACTGACTCAAAGGTTCTTAATTATGCAAACATTGATTTTTTTGAACAAATAGAATTAGATATTATAAAGTATAACGATCAAGGAAAGGTCTTTGTTAGTGGCGATCTCAATTCTAGAACTTCAAATTCCGCCGATTACATAGAATTCGATAAATACTTGGACCAAAATTTGACGTTTATAAACACATGTGACATCCCTATACGCGTAAACAAAGATCACGTGGTCGATCATTATGGGCGGCGCCTATTAGAAACTTGTCAAACAACCGGACTATTAATAGCAAACGGTCGTTTATACAGGGACAGCAACAGGGGGGCATTATACTTTCTGCTCACAAAGGGGAATTAGTACGGTTGATTATTTGCTTTTAGATTTGGCTGATTTTGATAATTTAACCGATTTTGGAATAAATGACTTTAATGAATTTTCTGACCATGCACCCGTAACATTTACGTTTGCTCGGAAAATTCGAAATCCACTGCGAACACCAGCAAACTCAGATAACACTGACCGTAGAAATAATTTATCTTGGGATGAAAATAAAATACCCTTGTTCAGGACAAAGCTTATGAATAATAATGACTCTATACAACAGCTAATCCGCAATGCGACAGACGAACCTATTGATCACGTGGTACATACATTTACTCAACTTTTGTCTGACAGTGCGTATGAAGTATTCGGTACGAAGGGGAACAGAAATGTGTCGAATAATCACGGAAAAAGTAATAAATGGTTCGACGCGAACTGTTTTGAATCAAGGAAAGAATTTAAACAGGCTAGAAATGCCTTTAATAGAAATAAAACAAACGAAACGCGTACTTCCTTTGTAAGAGCGCGTACTAGTTATAATAAAATAAAGAAAAAGGCGAAACAAAAATTTAAATTAGACGAAGGTAAGCGAATAAACAATTTGGCAAAAACTCAACCTCGCAAATTTTGGAAAAATATTAAGAATACATTCAAAAAGAATAACGACAAACCTGATACTTTAAATATTGAACAACTTTATGATCATTTTAAATCAATGTTTGGGGAAGAATATTCGAATGATAATCAGAACGTTTCTATTGACGAAAATATAAACGATGAAGACCTAGACGCAGAGATTACAGAACAAGAGATACGCGACGCGGTATTTGGTCCAAACAATAATAAATCTCCAGGCAACGACGAACTTATAAGTGAAATATTTAAATCGACTTATGATATTATTTCCCCAATTTTACTAAAATTATATAACAGACTGTTTAATAACACTGAATACCCACTAACTTGGGGGGAGGGTATAATAACGCCAATTTTTAAAAAAGGAGATGACGCTCAAAACTATCGCGGTATAACTCTTATCAATATTCTTGCAAAAATTTATTCGCAAATTTTGTTAAATAGACTTACCAAATGGACAATCAAGAATGAAAAAATTTGTAAAAATCAGTTTGGTTTCCAGAAAGGCAAATCTGTAGTTGATTGTATATTCATTTTTCACACAGTTGTATCAAAAGTACTTGACTCTGGGAAGAAACTGTATTGCATCTTCATAGATTATGAAAAATGCTTCGACCGAATAGATAGGTCCTTTTTGTGGCAAAAACTTATTTTAGAAAATGTTAGTTCAAAATTTGTCAAAGCAGTGAAGTCGATGTATACCCAAGTTAAGGCTTGTGTAAAATATAATTTATCTTTTTTGAGTTTTTTGAATCAAATATCGGCCTAAAACAGGGTGACCCAAGTTCGCCTCTTCTCTTTATGTTATTCGTCAATGACCTTAACACTATTATAAATACAGATCTAAGCGATATTTTCACCATAAATGAGCTTAAACTCTTCCTGATCCTATTCGCAGACGATCAAGTACTGTTTGCACAATCTCCTGAATCTTTACAGTCAATGCTAACTGATATAGAGCATTATTGTCAACAATGGGGATTGAAAATAAATACGTCTAAAACAAAAGCCATGATCTTTGAAAAGGGTAGACATTCCCATCATGACTTTTTTATATATGACACTCCAATCGAAATTGTAGACTCATTTAAATATCTTGGAATTACTCTATTTAAAAATGGTAACTGGTATAGAACGCAAAAACGAATTGCACAACACGCATCATTTGCACTGCATAAGCTTTTTACGGTTTTTCAACATATAGATTTACCAATTAACCAGAAATGTAAATTGTTCGATTCTTTGGTGGGGTCCATTTTAAATTTTAGTTCGGAAATATGGGGGGCACACGAGGCCACAGATGTAGAATTAATACACACCAAGTTTTTACGTAGAGGTTTAGGTGTAAAAAAGTCTACAAACCTAGCAGCACTTTATGGCGAATTAGGTCGTGTTCCCCTAAATATTTTCCGCAAATTCAATATGCTTAGATATTATACAAACATACTTAAACAAAATGATAACTCTCTTGTTAAACAGTCTTACTTACTTCTCAAGTCTGACGCAGATGCTGGTCGCACTTACGGTAACAATAATTGGGCTTTTTATATAAAGGATATTTTGTCAAGTCATGGTTTTATGTACATCTGGGAAAATCAGTTTAATATTGAAATACCTTTTAACGCTATCAAACAAAGAATAATAGACACATTTTTGCAAAAATGGTATACTGAGATTAATAACTCGGCTCGTTTACAGACATATTGCATATTTAAACATAATTTTGAATTAGAAAACTATTTAGATTTAGTACAAGAAAATAAATATAGAATAGCTTTAGCTAGATTTAGAACATCCTCGCATAATCTTTATATTGAAACAGGGAGATACGACAATATACCGCGTGAACAGAGGTTATGCAAATCATGTAATATGAAACAAATCGAAACAAAATACCACTTCCTCCTTGTTTGTACGCATTATAGAGATCTGAGAATGAAATATTTTAAACCGTATTATTGTCATTGGCCGTCTGTGTCTAAACTGGATAATCTTTTGTCGTCAAAATCCAAGAAAACTGTTTGCAATCTTTCTAAATTTTTATACTTTGCAAATAAGAAACGTGTCACTTGAGAAAAGTTATCTGTTCTAATACCATTGGAAATTATTTATATTTGTAATGTTCCATTTGACTAATGTACTCTTCAGAAAAATGTTAAATCTGCCATTTTCTCACTGTATTGTATTGTTGTAATGGCTATAAACATTGTAATATGTTTTATGCTCAATAAAATTCGTGTTCGTATTCGTATTCGTATTCATTAGGCTAAGAAGCCCATGAGGCATACAAGTACAAAATTTTATGGTGAACAGTAACAGCAATACACAAATATTGACTATGAATACATATGACACAAGTAAGTCAATATCATAAATATATAGTTTATCCCAATGGAGAAGGTTCTATTAAGTTAATAGCAATCTCTAGCTTTCAATGTCATTTTCATACATGTACATATAACTATACATTTTACAACACAATCAAATGTCTATAACATTCCAGTTGTGCGTCACCTTAAAAGAAACGAAGCAGAAAGGTGACTGGCTGGAATAGAACTGCATGTACTTACATCATGCAAGAATATATAGAAATACAATATTAGAAAAATAAACAGTATAAAAGTGCAAATTATCAGAGTCATTATTTATATTGATATTCTTATTCACAGCACTATGGTTTTGTTACCAAGGACTTTTCTAGAAAATTCATTTATATTTCAGGGTATTATAACATTGCATAATATATCATTAATGATTACCATATAACACTTCATTACGTTTCTTAAAAGCATTGTATATGAATGTTCCAAGCTTTCTTACAATCATTTTGTTTTCATTATTTAATAAGTCCACAAATTTAAACATGTTTGGTCTTCTCCAATATTTCGATGGTATATATGTGCGTCTAAGTTCATTATATATTATACATTCTATTATAAAATGATACTCGTCTTCTAAGACGTTACAAATATGACATAATCTTTCATTTAATGGTGTAGCTGCTGGTCTTGACCAACGCCCTGCTTCTATTTGTAATCTATGAGAAGAAACTCTTAATCTCACTAATGATTGACAAAATCTATCGTTTGTAAAATATTCTAAGTATGGCTGGAACCTAAAATTTGAAATGTTTCTGTAAAATAATGCTCTACTAGAGTTTTCTAATCTCTCGTGCCAATTGTGTCTGAACTGATCATATAACCTTTGTTTAACTACAGATAGAAACATACCAATATCACCAATACTTTGTTGTAACCATACAACATAAAAACCAAGAGTACATAACAAGTTTTTCACTAAAGAACACCAGTTTACCTTATTTGGTGCAGCGTCTAGGTCACTTTTGAGCATTCTATATACTAACGAGACATATTTATTTTCACTTGTTTGCAATATTTTAACCCAGTACTTTATGATATTGTAATAGTGCACAGTCTTAAAATTAACTCGACCTAATTCACCATAAACGAAATCATTTTGTGTGGTCTTTTTAACTCCAAGTAATTTCTTGCAAAAATGTAAATGTACTCTTTCAATGGACAAATCTTTGGCGAAGCCACACACTTCACTTCCATAATTCAAAATAGGGGCTACTAATTTATCAAATAAATCTAATTTATGCTTAGGAGTAATGTATGTAAATTTGTATAAATACTTATTTAACTTAAATATAGCTTTCTGAGCTTGTCCAGATAGTGTACTCTGTGCTGTAGTTAAAGAACCACCACTGGTAAAAACAATCCCTAAATAAGTAAACCTATTTACAATTTCTACTTCCTGATCATCATAATAAAATTTAAGATTTCTAGGTACTGTACCACCTCTTTTAAAAATCATTACTTTTGTTTTCGTTGTATTTACTTTCATCTTCCAGGTTTTGCAATAATCTGCTAATAAATGTATATTTTGTTGCAATTCTTCGGCTGAATTACCAAACATTATAATATCATCTGCATACAATAATAAATATGCTTTGAACATGTAAACGTCTATACCTTGTGTCCCACTCTGAATATATATATCTTCAAGATCATTAATACAAAGAGAAAACAAAAAGGGAGATAAACACTCCCCTTGTCTAACGCCAAGCATACAAGAAAATTCTTCACTCAGTTTATTCATATACTTTACTCTTGACTTAACTGATTGATACATAGACTGCATAATGTTTAAAATATTACCCCTCAGACCTAACTTGATCAATTTATACCATAAATTTTCTCTCACTACATAGTCAAAAGCTTTTGAAAAGTCAACAAATAAAGCATATAATTGTTTTCCTTGGTTTAACATATGGTTTATTAAGCCATGTAATACAAATACATTATCTATGGTACTCATATGAGCGCGAAATCCAGCCTGAGCTTCGACATACACGTTGTATTCTTCAGCCCAATTTCTAAGTCTGTTATTAAGTATATGTGTAAAAAGCTTGCCTAAACAACTCAATAATGTAACTCCACGATAATTATCCACATTGTTAACGTTTCCCTTTTTATGTAAAGGTATAATGTAACCCTCAGACCATGACTCGGGAAAGTAGCCTATATCGAACAATCTATTAAAAAGTTTATGTAAAACAGGTATAAATACATTTCCACCAGCAATAAAGAATTCATTTAACAAATAATCTGGGCCCCCAGACTTATTAGTCTTAAGTTGTTTAATTGCCCTATATATTTCATCAAAAGAAATATGTTCATTTAATTCTGCAAACATAACTTTAAATTCATTGTGCTCATAACGCTCTATAAAGTTTAACACATCATCTGGTGTAAAAAATCTATCTTCTGGATTATTTATTGACTTAAAATACATTTCAAAAGATGACAAAGGTATATTTGCGTTTTTAACGCCAGCAGATTCTTTCAACATATTCCAATACAATCGTGCATTCTTAAACCTAGCATTAACAAGTTTTGATGTTTTTTCTTTATCAAAATTATACCGGCATTTTCTTAAAGTATTTTTGTATATTGACCGTGCTTGCACCATATTAATTCTGTTGACATCATTTGGATCACTTCTATATCCATTCAATAAATTTAAAAATACATCTTTCTTTTCACAGCATTCGTTATTATACCAAATATTATTATTTTGAAATGAGCCATTACTATCATTTTCAGTACGTTTCCGAACTGCCTTTTTAAACAATGGAGATGCAACTTTATCAACAATAGTTTGAAAACTTTGTAAACAATCATCAACATCTTGATTTGTAGAACACAAAAGTATATCATTGGACAATGCATCTAAGCAATGCGAAATATCCGTGCTCGACAACATCTCGATAAACTGAGTTTTGTAATCATTATTCCACACGTATTTAAAATCTATATATTTCTCACTCTCAATGTTCGTGCATTATAATCACCAAACAAAGCTAAGTAGCAATTACCGTTACAGCTGTTTTCTACATGTATAAGTGAATCAGTTATTCTATCAAAAATACTATTTTCTACAAAAGTTTGCCTACTACTGTCATCTGGCAAAACATAACATAAACCTAAATAAAAGTCTTTATCAAGTGATAATTTTTCTCCTGAAATTTTAACCCATAAAATATCGTCCTCACTTGTAAAAAATAAGGTTTCTTCCGTAATTAATTCATTTCTTATATAAATGACAATCCCACCCGAATTCCGTTTACTGGTACTTTTAATCAATTTTCTATGCAAAATAAAGTAACCAAAACCGTCAACATTTAAATCTGAATATTCATCACTCCAAGTCTCTGTAAACATTACAATGTCATGATTATTGAACACGCGTTTTAAATAATCGCTATTTAATTTATTTGATCTTTTTGTTGATAATCCCTGTACGTTAAGCGAAGCACATCTCAGGTAAACCTTCTCCGCGCCGTCCTATATTCTAACACTAGAGTTCAATGTGTCAACCTCGTGCTGTTGGCTACTTTTAGAAATTGGGGATTTCCGTTCCCTACTGGCCGATACACTACGATTATATGGTTTGAATGACTGCGTACGTCTCACACTACGATTTCGCGCACGAGAAACATGCGCTACTCCTTTATTCTGACTGTTATCTGAAACCGTTGGTGTGTTAACGGGATCGCTTGACCTGAAAATGGATTGTTTAGTGTTTTGTGTATTCATTCCATCGGATGAAACGTTATGAGACTTTGATAAATATTCGTCGGAATTTGCTGCATTTAATTCTATGTAAGTAGCAGTTTGATCGTTTTTATCACATGGTGTGTTATCAGCACTATCGTCTACCGACGCATGATTGATTGTATTTATTTCACTGTGACTTGACTCGTGTATCACAGTATTTGGGGCCACATATGTAGAATTTTCCAATGGGGACATAGTAACGATTGCTAGTTTTTGAGGGGGCAAAGTATCCATCTCTGTCGGCGGGGGCAAACAATTATTTTCAGAAGAAGTTTGAAGGGGTAAAGTGTCCATCAACTGTTGAGGCACGTTATTTTCGCGACAGCGCATACTATCAGTTGTTGGGGGAGCAAGTTGTCCTTGTTGGCACAATACGGTGTTGTCTGTTGAAAAGTTGTTTGTCTCATTCAAACATGAGTTTGGTGCTGGTTGTGACATAGCTACACTGATACCAGGAAGCCCGTATGGTATTTTTCCAGTTTGCATATTTCCAGGCGAATTTGTAAATTGCCCATTTACAGCCGGTGATTGAATGTTTACATTGTTTAAATGCTGTTGAACAGGCACACTAACGGGCATGATATTTTGTTGTGAATTCAAAACCTGCATGTAAGGGGGCAATGCGGGACCAAATACCGGCGGATTAATGAAACAATCAGTCATATTTGATGCAAAATGGTTGTTTTGCATACCTGCTGTCAATAAACTAGTTTGTTCTGTACGTGGGAAAAAAACATGGTTGTTCGCTATTTGTTCAGTGAAGTTCGTACCTGCTAGCTGTCCTGCTACTGGTGCATGGTTCTGTGTTGGCGCTTCAGCTGAATTCTGATGACGCGCGAATTGTGATACGCAAGGCTGAGGTCCGATAACATCCACATTTTGAAGCCTGTTTCCACTGACACAAGCTTTCCATTCAGGAAATTCATCATGCACTAAACGTCCATCGACTATAAGTTTAGCGGGATATACGATTTTAACCTTCGCATTTTGATTGAGCGACCTGTACTGCTTGAATTTCGGCCATAATCGCGATCTCGCGTCCTGAATTTCTTTTGGAAAATCAAAATCGATGGACATACCCGGGACATCTTTAAGTCGACTTGCCCTACTCATTATGTATTCCACATCACCATGGTCCCTAAAATTGGCAATTATTGGGCGCTTGTTAGGGTTTACGCCAGGTTTTCGAGCTCCAAGCCTATGTGCTCGTGCAATATAAATCTCATTGTATTCAATGTCTAATCTGCGCTCCAGGAATTCACATATAATTCTAATGCAATCCTCGTCTCTGTTTTCGGCAAAACCTCGAAATATTAAATTGTTTCGTCTCGATCTTGCTTCAAGATCTATCGACTTATACGCGAGTGTACGCATCAATAGCGTCTGAGCATTTGTCACGTTAATCACCTGATCAACTTTTCCGTTTACCTGTCCAATGGCGGCTTGAAAATTTTGTACATTTTTACAGAAAGTGTCCTGCTCACTTCGCAATAGTCTCAATTCATCAAACACAGAAATCATTTTCTCATCTAAACTACATGTCACAAACTCTTCCCTCGATGTACACTTGTTTCTTTGTTGCAATAGTTGATTTTGGTCCATTTCCCGCTCCATAAAATGTTCAAATCTGTTTGACACTGGCACTGAATAATTGGAATTAAGATCCATCTCCGACTATATTATACAAGTTCAACAAGTCTATCTTTTAAATCACTATAGTTCCATGCAACTCACAGCAATAATCCATTGGTTTAGTACTTAAAATTTGGTAAAATTACTAAAATTTATCTCCGACAAATTTATGCGCTCACACTGTCCGCCATATTTATAAACAAAAAAAAAACGAATACAGTTGGTACCACATTAGAATGCTCAGTGACGAAACCATCACATGAAAGTTTTATGTAGCGCACCAAATCTCGGTCAACTCCAAGCTAAAATCATAGAGTTCATATTATTATGACTATAAGAGTTTCTTTGTAGGTTATTGTACGAAGAAAGTACCAAACGTTAGCTTCGGTGTTGAACTCTCAAAATAACGGAGCGGTGTGTTTGGTAGTAGATTTCGAATCGATACAAAAAGACTTCCATGCGAAGAGTCTGTGGCAGGATCCCTTGTAAGAAATTAATCTGTTATGTTTCTTGTCTCAAATAAATGATGAAGAATACAATTTGCATTCAAGGCATTAAAACTGATACATTTTCAAATAGGTGCACGGATATATAATTATACTTTACAATTCGTTTGAGAAATACAATATTTTTAGTCGATTGGGGCAGTATAACGATGCATAAACTATCACTATTTCAGCTTAATATGTAAAGTTATACACAGTTTTTTTAATCGAATGATTAACACGGTGGGGAACCACGTGACTAAATCGGATAACGTGCACGCAAAAGTGCTAAAAATAAGGCCCGCTTCAGGTATGTTTTTTCACTATAACTTTTTTGATCCGCAATTGTTTTAAACGAGATAACGTGTATAAACCCCGCAATAAAAAGCTCTTTCAGCGGATATATGTAACTTGATGAAACCCCCTCCCGTTTTTACGTAATCCTTGCCCAACCGATTCGAAAGATGCAAAATATTTTGGTAACGAACACGTCTGTTCACAAGTTACGCATCTAGGACAGATTCTGCAGAGAATTTTCGCTGGAATGTAGGTTTAGAATAAAGCTTGTCATTGTCCAAAGTCCTGTACCAAATATTTAACATGACTATTTATGAATATTGAAGATATCGTAAGACAAAGGGTGCGGTAACGTACACGTTGCGGTTTTCAGGAGGTAACGTACATGTCATTTTCCCCAGAGGATAACGTACACGTCAAAGACTATTTATCATGCATGTAGAACATATTTGTCTTTAAATGATTGAACTGTAAACATTTTGATATTGTTAAAAAAAGATGCAGATGCTGGAAATAGGCTCAGTTTTTCTTTCGATAGGTTAGTATATACACAAAAATGCTACAGTGAAAATAAGCAGCGTCATTCCTCACCCTAACTTGGAAATAATTATACGTTTACTGCTCTTTAAACGTTTCTTGTATATCTATACATAAAAAGGTAAAATGATAAAATTTTGAAATTATTTTGCTCTAGATATATCATATGCGCAACCGACCATGTATCTTTGAGTGAAAATGTTGACAGTTGTTTACGGGGGATGGAAGCCTAGTACTTGTTCTTTCCAGTAACGATGGTTAGTTTAGTTGTCCGCACCATATGATTATGACGTTTGAAAGAGGACGTAAATCAAAGACAAAAAAAATAAGTATTAACATTTAATACGCACATAGTTATCATTGTTGCACCGAGGGTAACAGCATTAAAACTATCATAATTATTATCTATTTATAGCATGGAGAATGACTAAATGTGCCAGGAGTGCAGAAAGTCTTTTCGGAGAAAAAGTAATTTAAAGAGCACGAGAAGAGACACAGTGGAGCGTGTCCTTACACGGTTGTGGGAAAAACTACTCTTCAAAAGCCCATCTAACCAGACATCGGTAAGTTCGGATATATTCAATTCATCAAAATCTGTTTTTAATTTATCAGTCTAAATCTACGATCATAATGTATGGGTAGAGCGTTGGACTTGTAGCCCGGAGGCCGCGGGTTCGAATTACGTCTGCAGTATTTGTCTGCTACCATCACAATGCATTCGTTCCTCGCGAGTACTGGCAGAACTCAAGGAAACAGTCGTGGAGAGTGGACGATATAATGTGTATGAATTCCACTCTACAATCGATCTAAAATTATAAATTATTAAAGAAACCTATACACTTTAAGTTTTGTTTTTTTCTATCAAGAATCGACTAAAATGATGCCACAGCAAGTACTAGACTCCCATTCTCTATAAGCAACTGTCAACTTTCCCACATAACGTTTGAACGTGGCAACATTGCATGGAAAGTCTTACAGCGCTTGTAATGTTATGATTTATCCTTAGCGTTGGAGTCCTGAAATTATGGTTGCAGGGGTGTATGCGCTAGATCGAATCTAATTACTAATGTTGGGGAAATGTGTAAGTGGTTCGTAAGCTCAGTCGGTAGAGCTTTTGCCTTATAAGCAAAAGGCCTCGGATTTGAGTCCCGGTCAGGCTGCATATCGTTAGCGAGGGGCTCGAATTCATGACCGTCTATCAGCAAGAGGTTACAGCGACTTGAGATAAGCGACCTTAAGCACTTGACAACGGAGACGGATCATAAATGTATCTGGTAACATTAATCAAGAGTAAAATAAAACGTGAAAAATAAAGGTTTCCTTTAAATCTAAATTTCAAAGGAATCTTTATTCGATGGCGGGCTTTCCAGTCCGTCAGCATTTCACAACAACTTTGGCCAGGCTCCTAATATTAGGGTACGCCCATGTACTGTATTCCATAACATTAAACACTTTTAAAAAGTTCCAACATATCATCAAAGGCTTAAAGATACATGAATACTTATGCCAATGATGATCTGGTACTATAATGTTAAAATACTGTACACATGCGTGGTTGATATGAGTGGCCTTGCGAAGAAGGTAACTTTGTGTTTCCTCGACAGGTCAAATTATCCATTTGATATTTATGAAATCAGTACTCAACTGTATTAAATTATTGTATGGATTTTTATAACTGAAAAATGGGACTACCTAGAGTTATGGTTCTTCGATACTGCACGTCCTCCCATTGTGTTCTATCATTGTGTGAAGTAACAAATTAGCACCATTAATACTTCTTGAGTTATGCTCCGGACAAGAAGCGTGACGGACGCCTATCAGTCGGCAGACGGACAGACAGACAGACGACGGAAAATTGATACCTATATGTCGCAGCTACTTTGTAGCAGGCGACACAAAAACTGTCTAAGTTATCTGTACTTGTTTAAAAATACTTACATTTTTATAAAATCGCAATCCAATATAGCTTAGTTTAGTTTAATAGTTAATTATAATCTCTTTAATGTTTATACATGTACAATAAATTATGAAAAAAATGAAATCATTATCAAAACATATAAGATATTTGATTTTGTGACTTAACCGAGTCTGTTATTTTAAAGCTTTGAATGTAATTGACGCATTTATAGATCTATATTATCAGAATATGTCAGCATTTATATCTTAATCAATCATGGAATGGCTATAGTCTTTAGATATGCTAAATTTAGGTCAATACTGATATGTTGTTTCAGTAAGGAGGTCTAAATGAATATCTAGCTGACCAGCAAAATGATATGTCACTAACCTCCAGAAAGAATAACATATTACTCCCGCACGATAGTTTAAACGACAACGTGTTTATATTATTGGTTGATTGTTATGGTCCCATGCATAACTGAACTGAAAAATGTTGTCAATGATACAAATAAAGTGCATGCTGTCATATTATACAAAAAGATTTTCTGTATTGAAATGTTTTAATGAAGAAAATCATGGTTATCAAACATGTTATTCGTTCGAGTTATCGGTCGGAATTTATACTAATTCCAGCATCTTTTAACAATACCAAAAAATGTTTACAGTTCAACGGGTCATCAAAAAGATTTGAACACATGGATTTAATTGAACACCGCTGACAGACAAAACTATATGGTTTATTCCCAGAAACCTAATCGACTTTTGATATTTGGAAAGAAAACAAGTTGACATTTAAAATGGAAACTGCTAACAATGTCTACTTGTCAAAATAACATACACGTTTAGACCATAAAATTCCAACTGCTGCTCATTTTCACTGTAGCATTTCTGTATATAATAGCCTATCGAAAGAAAAACATAAAATTCCAACTGCTGCTCATTTTCACTGTAGCATTTCTGTATATAATAGCCTATCGAAAGAAAAACAGCCTATTCCCAGCATCTGCATCATTTTTAACAGTATCAAAATGTTTACAATTCAGTCATTTAAAAACAAAGATGTTCTACATGCGTGATAAATAGTCTTTGACGTGTACGTTACCCTCTGGGGAAAAATGACGTGTACGTTACCTCCTGAAAACCGCAACGTGTACGTTACCGCACCCTTTGTCTTACGATATCTTCAATATTCATGAATAGTCATGTTAAAAATTTGGTACAGGACTTTGGACAATGACAAGCTTTATTCTAAACCTACATTCCAGTGAAAATTCTCTGCAGAATATGTCCTAGATGCGTAACTTGTGAACAGACGTGTTCGTTACCAAAATATTTTGCATCTTTCGAATCGGTTGGGCAAGGATTACGTAAAAACGGGAGGGGGTTTCATCAAGTTACATATATCCGCTGAAAGAACTTTTTATTGCGGGGTTTATGCACGTTATCTCGTTTAAAACAATTCCGTATCAAAAAAGTTATAGTGAAAAAACATACCTGAAGCGGGCCTATTTTTAGCACTTTTGCATGCACGTTATCCGATTTAGTCACGTGGTTTCCCCACCGTGATTAATGAAGATATGCATTATGCAAGATCTAAATGCAGTGTTTGTTAATCTGTTTCATGCGTGATAGGAAATACAAGTTTTTGTTCAAAATATTCTTTGTAAGATAAAAATCAATGTCAGCATTTACTATATGTAAATTTAATTACGTTTAAGGAGATGTATGTTACAATATAAAAAAAATAAACAGAAGCGGCTATGAAATATAAATGCTTTTAAACCAATGCTTTTGCAGATCATATTTTATGATTTTCATCAACGTATAGTTTAATGTAGGTAAATGTTTACGTTTTAAAACAAATTTGCACGACATGTCTAGCGTAAAACACATTTTATCTTCTTAAATATTGATTCAATGGAGCGCATTATATTTAATTTTTAGTTACAGTTTCTTACAAAAACAATTTCAACGTTAATATAAATCTGTCGCTATAGTGCACCAAATCAATTGTTTTAGGTCGTATGTGAATAAGCTGTATATCTCTGACATGGCCAGTCATTCAAATTGCATGGCAAAACTCCGTTATTTGATAAGCCATTTTCAGTATGTAAGAGTTTGTCACCATCTGAGTTATGATTTTCACAGCTTTATATTCTCAAAGGGACTTACATATATTTAAGGCGAAAAATAATTTCTCTCAAATACCCATAAAAAGTGAATACTCTGAAAGTGACTAGTGGTACAAACTTATTGACATTAGATTTTTGCAAAATATTCTTAACCAAAACTATTAAGCAGAAGGTATTTCATCCACTTTATCATTATTCAGTGTCATATATACAGTCTATGCAAAACTTGATGAAAATGAACATGTTGAAAAAGTTCATCCAGACTGTTGGCAAGTCGCTTTAATTTACCAAATACTCGTTATACCTAGGTATTATGTAAACCCATACATCTGTTCTCTTGATTAATACCTTCCAACATAATGTCCTTAGTGAAGTGCTGCTTGTCTTGATTTACAACATCAACACTTTAGAATTTGATTAAAATTAAACACTTTTTCAAAGCTTCAGGATATATTCAGGAAATTATACATACAAACCTTTGCATGCGATAGCAAAAAAATATATCTAAAAAGTTTTATACACCATCTTACTGTAAGAATTTCGATTTATCAAACATTTATATCTAGGCTTTTTCATTGTTTCGTTAGATTATATATGGGACGTCCTTTGCTTATAAAGCACTTATCTAGGGTATACTTAATATTTTTTCACTTTTATTTTGCAGGTTTTTTTCTTGTAATTGCATTGTTTTACATAAAAACAGTATCAAATGCAATAGTTTCCAAACTGGGATCACAAATGGAAGAAAATGGGTTTTTATCATTGAGTATAGTTTGATGTTGTACCAGTAACTGACGTGTGTGTGTGTGCTCGGGTTTAACGTCTTTTTCAACAATTTTTCAGTCATATAAACGACGTGTCTTTCCGAAACGTTTATAGAAATATTGACACATTGTTTGATCGACTTTGAGCTAAGAAGCAATGGAATATATCTTGTCTCTGTTGCAAAGACAGGCACCATATTTTGAACTAGATTAATTTCTACATAAAGTGAGACACTTATTCAATTACTGGTATAAATGAAGTCAGGTTTTATTTGCGTTCTAGTTTGGTAAATACACAAAGCGCCTGGAGCCGCTTTTCCTGAACCCCGTGTCGAAACCGTGTTGTACAATATAGATGGGCCATAAATATACACTGGTCGCCGTTCTTACAATTGCAAACCTTAGTACATAATAGTAATAATTACTTCTCTTCATAGTCAATCATAATTAATTTTGTAAATACAATAGGGACATTACAACGGATGATGTCAGACCTTGATCACCTGAGGTTCACAAGCGCTGAGTTTGATCCGGTCTGGTATAATTAATAAGAGTCTAGTACAACATCCCTAGCCGATCAGGGTGAGCTATTGTGATCGCTCGCCGTCCGGCGTCCGTCCGTCCACACTTTGCTTTAAACAACATCTTCTCCTTAACCACCAGGCCAGTTTTGATAAAACTTCACAGGAATGTTCCTTGGATTGTCTTCTTTAAAAATTGTTCAAAGGATTGAATTCCATACAGAACTCTGGTTGCCATGGCAACAGAAAAGAAAAACTTTAAAATATTCTTGTCCAAAACCACAGGTCATAGGGCTTTGATATTTAGTATGTAGCATCATCTATTGGTCCTCTACCAAGATTGTTCAAATTATTCCCCTAGGGTCAAATATGGCCCCGCCCTGGGGGTCACATGGTTTATATAGACTTACATAGGGAAAAAACTTTTAAAATCTTCTTGTCAAAAAACTACAGGGCCTAGGGCTTTGATATTTGGTAGGTAGCATTATCTAGTGGTCTTCTACCAAGATTATTCAAATTATCCTCCTAGGGCCAAAAATGGCCACACCCTGGGGGTCACATGGTTTATATAGACTTATACAGGGAAAACTTTGAAAATCTTCTTATCCAAAACCACAGGGCCTAGGGCCTTGATATTTTGTATGTAGCATCATCTAGTGGTCCTCTACCAAGATTGTTCAAATTATACATATATTGTACAAAACCACATGGCCAAGGGCTTTGATATTTGGTATGTAGCATTGTATAGTAGTCTTTTACCAAGATTAATCAAATTATTCCCCTGGGGTTAAAACTGGCCCCGCTCTGGGGGTACATGTATAGGGAAAAACCTTAAAAAAAATCTAGGCCCAGAGATACTACACGTTAAGATCAACTTTCCCGTTTGACGTATTGTCTGCGTTTCACTTTGAACAACTTCAAACAAAAACCCGATAGTTAGATATCGCCGCAATATATACGTCACAGTTACCATGAGCTGTCGTTTACGCTTACAATGACGAGCGTGTAGGCCAATCAAAAATTTGTTGTGTGTGTTTAATTCATGTGTTGATTTCTAATTTAAGATAACTGTTCAAATTCAGTATGAAAGTTCAACATTTCTATTTACACGAAAATGAAACGTCAACATATAACATTATGTACACGCAATCTACCATCATGGAAGGCACGTTCCACTTTCCCGTCAAAATACATATAAACTAGCTCTTGTTTTACGAGACATTCAGAAAATATGTCGTTCTTAATCGGAATGGCGTCATTGTAGATAATATATGTTGCACTGTTTCAATAAAATACAATTTTCAGTCAAGGGCATCTTAACTTTAAAAACGTGCATGTATGTCATGACGCCGAACAGACTGACGACTCATCAACAGTATTCCCGATTTCGTTCTTAAATTTCAAGCAGTTCCATAACACTAAGGATTAGGATATTGTTTGGTGCATGTCTCGGCAAAACAGGTTATTGCGAAAATTACCACTTTCTGATATATTTTCGACATACGATTTCTACTATTGGCGATTGTTATGAATAATAAGACAGAAAACTGTTTAGTAAAGCATATGAAATATTCCGCAGGTCTAAAAATAGTCTTACTTCTGTTTTGATTAAAGTATAAATCGAAGTCAGTTTTCTTTGCACACTGATCTTGTCAAAAGCATTAGGGATATCTCTGCAATCATTTACCCACAATTTGCTTTATATAAGCTCACCAGGAAAATATTCTTTATGACATGTTTAGCAACTTAAAGGTAGCAGTTCGAGATGCAAACTAGCTTTGGCGACGGGATGATTCGACTGAAAAATAGATACAATGCCCTGTGCACAACAGTTACATCCGATTTGCTCGTAACGTCTTTGCAAAGAAAACATGAGACGTGTAAAAACTGCAGTTTTTAACATTGAATCACATACTTTTGAACCAACACAGTCCTCATAAACATGTTTCGCTATGTATGTGACACTTGCATGAATCAGAATCTGGTGCCTTTTGCATTGTCGTAACAAATGACATATTACCGATAACAAACATGTTTAATAAGCATATTATGTTTTCCTCGTTTATGGATAGAATGCGCCACCCCTCATTTTTCAACAGACTATTATAAAATTTTCACAGATTAAAATTAATATTTCCGACAGTGTGTTATTTTTTCTCAATTTCGCTGCTATATATTTTCAAACAGGACCACTAACGTTGCCTTTTCGACACAGCGCAAAATGACCGACTTGATTTACATTAATTCAAATCTAGTTTTTGTTTCTATTGCTGGATATATGAAATAAACATCACAATAATAATAAAAAGTAGATGTTTTTCATGGCATTCTTTCAATAGACGAATGTTTTCGATGAAGTGCTCTCCTATACATGACATTCGCACGATTATTGTACACGAGTGCGCATGTCCAAGTCAAATACGCAAATACACGGACTTAGTCGACTATTACATTAGTGCATGACACACTAAAATAAACCGATAGCACGATTCTGTTACATCTTTTATTCCAGAAACTATAATGAGAAAACAGAAGTAACGTAAAACTTTGACCGAATAAGGACGCTATGAATTTTAAAGCAATAGCAAGACTACAAATTCGACGACAAAAACAATTAATGAAAAGAAACAAAAACAAACAAAGCGGAAAACAAACAAAATTTGATTTGGGCCTAACTGAGTGTTTGAAACATCGATAAACTCCGCCCATACTGAAATGTACACGCACAACTCCCGATGATATGTCGGGTAAGCTTCAAAGACATGTACCGAGGTCACGGAGGGCAAACAGATGTTTGAAGTGATTCACAAGTAAACGACTGCAAACTGGTAAACGGGAAACATCTTCTTAATGGGTAGTAAGATATTTAGTATTTGGTATGCTCTAGTGGTTCTCTACCAAAATTGTTCAAATCATGACCCTGGGGTCAATATATGTCACGCCCGGGGTGGGGGGAGGGTCCCTTGTTTTACATTGATTTATAAAGGAAAAATATTTTAAAATCTTCTTGTGCAGAACCAGGAGGTCCACACCTTAGATATTTGGTATTTACTATTGTCTAGTGGTCAGCTATCAAGTTCAAATCATGACCCTGGGGTCTACTGACGTACAGACCTACCTTTTCGTTTTTAAACTTACAGCATAGAAATTTGGACCACATCTATAATTTTTGATACAAATTTCAATATTCATCTTGAATAGTCTTAATCATGACCTACTGACCTACTTTCTTGTTTTTGAAGGTACAGCATAGAAATTTGGACAACGTTTATAACTTTCTTTAATATTCTTAACCCTGACCTACTGACCTACTTTCTTGTGTTTGAAGCTACAGCAAAGAGGTTTGGACCACTTGTATAATTTTTAACTAATTTCAATTGGTATCTTGAATAATCTTTACCATGACGTACTCACCTAGATTTTTGTTTTTGAAGCTTTAGGAAAGAAATTTGTTCAAGCAAGCAACTTAACTCAGGTGAGCGATATAGGGCCATCATGGCCCTCTTGTTTATATTTCCCAGTGTACTACATAAACACTCTGTAACGTAACAGATGATACTTTAGATTAGAACTTCAATCAAACCGAGCCTGCAACATTTTCGATTTGTCGTGTAGAGCGACCTGTGAAGTTTCCACTTTTCTCTATTTTAATTAATTTAAGTACGTCATTAAAACTTCATGATACGTAAGTTGGATTTCCCGCGCTTCAATTACTTAAGAGATTAATTGCTCGACAAATGTAATAAAACGTTAAAAATAAATAACAATAATGCCATTATCAATTTTGCAATTTTTTGTTAGAAAGTAGCATAAAGTTCGCCTTACATTTTTCATTTCTTTCTGTTTGAACGTTTTATGGAACTGGGTCTTGAATATTATTGAAAGAAGCCCGGTCTACGCCTGATACATTAAACATAATACAATATGGAACTGACTTCTGTCTGTACGTATTTACCTGTTAGTACAAGTTATACGTTATTTTGATTCAAGTCTTTCACTTCACTGTCTATGTTACGTATTTAGGATGCATTTTTACATTATTGTGTTAGAGGACTGTCTAGACCATATATTACACCATATGTTAGGCTGTCTATCGCCATATATGTTATCCTCTTTAAATAAAGTTATTATTATTTATTTAGTATATAATTCAATCATATATACAACGGGCATTCGAAAAACTGAGAGATCAGCGACTTAGAAAAAAATAATATATGTATTATGATATAATCATATTATCAGGCTAGCCAGTCTATGCACACTGAAATCTATGCAATCAAAATAGCTGGCGCTAATGGCGGACAGGTAAACAACCACACTAAAATACATGAACCAAAGAAACAGCATGAGACCGCTTTTGAACGGTCAGTGGCAAAACCTTTACTAGAGTACATACAGGTTTCGTAAAACAGCGATAAGCCTTATAATATTGGCGGCTGATACCCATTTCCACCTTTTCATCCAAATTATTTATATATTTTAGTAACATAATTTTAGCACTAAAGACTATGCAAATATCAAATGTCTGCAGGTTCGTAAAACGTCTGTATTTTATTACACCTTGCTTCTTTATATTAAATAATATCAACACTTTACAATGATACTGGAGACCACTTTATATACAGCGCTGTATACATTATACAAACAATAATATACTTGTCTCTAGTTCAAATATTCTATGCCAGATACAGCGTCGGTTCATCTGATGTTGTTTTCATAACATTAAATACATATAATTAGGTAAAACTTAGTGAAACACAATCAGCTGTGAAAAAAACAATGTAATAATCGTCAAACAATGCCATGTTGAAGATACCCACTTTCAGATATTGTATAATTTTTATAACCTATAACTCAAATATCTATAATATATATGTTAAAATCTGTCGTTCTTGGGCATTATGAAATATTTTCATTATCATGCATGATAAAACAATGAATTACAACTAAAATACTCATATCAAGAATTATACCATAGCTCATAGGTATTATTGCATACAATCGCTTCTTCAATTGTTTGTGTCGAAAAAATGAGTATTGAAAAGGTTTAATCAAACCGAGCCTGCAACATTTTTGTTTATGTCGTGTTTGGCGACCTGTGTTGTTTTCCACTTTTTAGCTCACCTCAGCACAAAGTGCTCAAGGTGAGCTTTTGTGATCGCCCTGTGTCCGTCGTCCGTCCGTCGTCGTCAACAATTTGACTGTTAACACCCTAAAGGTCACAATTTTGGCCCAATCTTAATGAAAATTGGTCAGAATGTTACCCGCAATAAAATCTTGGCCGAGTTCGATCTGGGGTCGAAAACTAGGTCACCAGGTCAAATCAAGGGAAAGCTTGTTAACACTCTAGAGGTCACAATTTTGGCCCAATCTTCATGAAACTTAGTAAGAATGTTACCCTCAATCAAATCTTGGACGAGTTCGATATTGGGTCATCTGGGGTCAAAAACTAGGTCACCAAGTCAAATCAAAGAAAAAGCTTGTTAACACTGTAGAGGCCACATTTATGACTGTATCTTCATGAAGTTTAGTCAGAAAGTTAATCTTGATGATCTCAAGGTCAAGTTTGAATCTGGGTCATGTAAGGTCAAAAACTAGGTCACCACGTCAAATCAAAGGAAAAGTTAGTTAACACTCTAGATGCGACATTTATGACCATATCTTAATCTTGATGATATATAAGTCAAGTCCAAATCTGGGTCAGATGGGGTCAAAAACTAGGTCACTAGGTCAAATCAAAGGAAAAGCTTGTTAACACTATTAGAGGCCACATTTATGACTGTATCTTCATGAAACTTAGTCAGAATGTTAATCTTGATGATCTTTAGGTCAAGTTTCAATCTGGGTCTTATGGGGTCAAAAACTGGGTCACCGGGTCAAATCAAAGGAAAAGCTTGTTAACACTCTAGAGGTCACAATATCGGCCCAATCTTGATGAATCTTGGTCAGAATGTTACCCTTAATAAAATCTTTGACATGTGCGATATTGAGTTATCTGGGATCAAAAACTAGGTCACCAGGTCAAATCAAAGGAAAAGCTTGTTAACACTGTAGAGGCCACATTTATGACTATATCTTCATGAAACTTGGTCAGAATTTTAATCTTGATGATCTCAAGGTCCAGTTTTAATCTGGGTCATGAAGAGTCAAAAACTACGTCACCAGGTCAAATCAAAGAAAAAGCTAGTTAACACTCTAGAAGCCACATTTATGACCATATCTTAATGAAATTTGGTCGGAATGTTAATCTTGATGATTCCTAGGTCAGGTGAGCGATACAGGGCCTTCATGGCCCTCTTGTTTTATTTCAAATTGAATGCAAGCCTCAAAATCTTAAGAATTTCAATTTAAATGGAATAAATTCTTTCAATATCAAACAAGTTGTTTTGATTTTTTCAAATGAACGCACAATAGCAAACCACCTTCTGCGACATGACAGGACATTTATACATATCACATAAGTAAAACATACAGAAAACATTTTACGTTCTCAATAGGATTGAGTTCGTTTTTACATTGGTTGGTCACAGTAGTTATTGTGTAGGTAAAACTCATACTAGTATATCGCTTATTAAACCGTTCATGATTTATAAAAAAAATCAATTTTAATACACAATATAACTTGCCATGACGCTCTCTAAATAAATTAAGGTACTGAAGAAGTAACGATAAGAAGATGCAAGCTACGCATTTTGCTAAAGTGTCTTTGTTTTTTTCTCACAAATAGCCGGAACAAATGAATTTTATCTTAATGGAATATTCAATATTTTCTCATGAAATAGATTCAAGATTTGTTTACTCTTTTTTACTCTGTCTATTTAAGTTAACAGAAAGAACATGTTTTATAGAATTAAAACTTAGTACGACTATCACTATATGACTATTAAATCGTCAAATCTAGAATCTGACCAGGAACCTCTTACTATCTCACCTCGCCCGAGAGAAAAATAAGAAATATATTTTGTATTCAGAAAAGAAAAGCGCCATATGATATTTTCTAGCAATTTTATGGAGTCATTTTAACTTGGCATACGTAAGTCATTTTAGAAAAATAACACTGCGTACTATCCATTGTTCTCAAAGTACAGTGGCGCCTGCGTGTTTGTTCCCCGAGTTTGCGGGATAACGCGAGCAACTCGCGTGTTGAAGGCGAAAAGTGAAACGTGTTGCACGGTTAGAAACGCGTGCATAAAACGAGAAATAGTTATTGCGCATGCTCAGCGTGCAGCGTGCGCTGCCGCGCAAATAAATGTTCTCCTGCGCATGCCCAGCGTGCCAAACCGAGAAGGTTAAATGCGCATGCCCAGCGTGCAAAACCGAGCAGGTTAAATGCGCATGCTCAGCGTGCAATGGATTTAAGTGTTTTAAAAAGTCATCGTCTTACGGTTCTAGTTTGTAAGATGATATTTCTTTCAAATTTTATTTTTATTTGAAATTTAACTTTTTGATCATTTCCGTAAAGAATTTTTTGTAAACAGTATACCCGGAAAGTAGTGTAGACAGGATCTAGTAGATGTTGTCTACATCATAAAAAGACGGCAGTTCCACTGCATATTAAAGCGGCGACACTGAGATAATTTGGATTCGCCTTCCATCAGTAAGTGTTGAAATGTTACTATAGTTACGCTTGATTTTATTGAGCACTATGTACTGTATGATAAACACAAATGTAATATATACTTCACTGTATCTCTCATAATTTCGCGCATTTGAAAGATTATACTTGTAGCGCGCAAATGTTTACAATCAAACTGACTAACAGTGGTGACTTCCCTTTAATAATTTTACACCATTTGCTGTCAACGAAGGTGTTGTTGTCATCAGTTGTTGAAAATATGAAATATTCATGTTGGTTTTACTAGTTCTACGGTAGGTACTGTACCTCATTTTACTTTTTCAATGTAGAGCGGGGACGGGTATTCCCGAACATGCTTGTTTTTCCGACCAAATATTTTAATGCAACATTACTGCTGTTTCGGTTACACAGTAGTTGAATATGACGTGAACCGATGACTTAACTTTTAAAAAGGACTTGAAAATATTTTTTGATTTTTTAAAAAAAAAAAAAAAATTCATTATCATAAAGGATCATGCAGACGACGCGAGCTACTGGCTTTACATCTCCAATCTACGCTGCGCATGCGTTAATGCAAAAAACTCGTCTCCCTTTCGCACGCTACACTTTAAAACTAATTTAAATTGGCTCACGATTAACTAAGCGTGTTAACGTAAAAACGTTTATGAATGGTGCCACGCAAGGGTTTAATCGTGTGCACGGGGAACCAACACGCGGGCGCCACTGTAAGAAGTAAAGTCGTGTTTAACTAAGCATGTCAATAAAATATGAGAACTACTGCTTTTAAAATATTAAGACATATTCTAATTTTTCGTCCACACTTCCACCGTTATACATGTTATATTCCTTTAAATCTAGGACTGACGTTAGAGATAGAGCGCAAGTTTGCAGAACAATATTCTGCATTAAAACTTAAACATACGAGTACTAGGTATTGACCTTGTAATCCTTATTTAAAAAGAGCTCACGGTCCAGGCTCAAATAATATATTTTTATCAAACTTTACAGTACAAATGCAATATAACAGCTAGTCCTGATCATTAAAGCCCTGCTCCCGTCCTGCCTTTTAACCTTGAATTGTCA
This sequence comes from Mercenaria mercenaria, assembly GCF_021730395.1. Taxonomy (NCBI): domain Eukaryota; kingdom Metazoa; phylum Mollusca; class Bivalvia; order Venerida; family Veneridae; genus Mercenaria; species Mercenaria mercenaria. The sequence goes on along the minus strand of NC_069377.1, from coordinate 63,735,690 downwards.
CTGAAAAAGCATGAAAATCATGACTATGAACAGTGAAGTCTGTCAAAATAGAGTCTATTTTATATAAAATTCTATTGGCCAGTTTTTCAACTATTAAGTAATGACTTAAGCTCTGACTTAAGCCGTGTCGGATATATTTACGACGATTTAGTCAGCACGTGGATAACGGGGCTCGGCAAAAGTTAAACCTTCAATTGCATTTTTCTACTTCGAGCGGTGTCAGCAATGGCTTATCTTTCTATTTTTATTTTAAACCTGGGCATAGGTGGTTTAAGAAAAAAATGGAGGCGGAATTTTAAAACACAGGATTTAAATTTCCAGTATGAAGTTAAAGCAGAAATGTTGAGGAGGGAGGGAATGATAGGGGACAGAGCAAACCCTTACTTTTATGTACGACGATTTGGATTTGGATAGATTTCGTCTCAGTAAAGCTAGTATTACAGATGTTTTACTTTATATCAAAACAAATTTTTAAACCAACGGCGACGCCGACACCGACGCTCGAGAGAGGGCAAAAGCTCTATTTTTTATTCGAAACTCGAGCTTAAAATGTAACAGATTCAACTTTTCAATTTTAGCTACGTTTGTACACGTTTCAAAATATACGTGCAAGCATAGATATATATAAGTGCATGTAATTAATTATAAGTACATGTAACGCACAAATATGTAGGTGAACACACACACACACACACACACACACACACACACACACACATATATATATATATATATATGGATACGCACGTCTGTATATATACGTCTCCTTTCAATGACGTGTGGATTTTGAAATTTACGCATTGCAAGTGCAATTTGAGTACCTGAAACTATTGATTTAAATTACAAAATGCATTCCAAAATTACAAGTGCATATTGCACGTGTTTTGTACATGAAAGGTGGAACATTAAAGAATAATGAAAACAATAAGACTATGAGCAAACATACGAATGCTTGTAGTCTTACCTTGAAATAAATTCACCTTTTTTTCCCAGCAAATATTTTTTTCACTCATTGGACGGGCGCTAGTGGTTTTGTGTTTTAATGTGTCTTTGTATTTTGCTATGATTTCTATGAGAATTTACTTTTCGAAAGTAGTAAATCACCAAAGTAGCACGTTTTATATATGAAAATAAAATACAGCGAAACGGTCCGATGACTATATCCACATGTTTATAGTGTGTGACCAAGGCTTAGCTAATACATCGCAAATACACCCGCCGAGTATTAGTAAAAATCCGTTAGAAAACAAAGTTGAGCGATGGCTGAACTAATACTGGTTTGAGCCTTCTTTAGTGCTAGAGTTGAAAAACTGGCCATTTATGAAATACCTGTGGTTTTGCGTGCTAAAGTGGGACACGTGGCCGTTAACTGTTAACTATTGTAATCATGGGTTGCATAAACACAAAAGAATGTGGATAGCCGCGGAGCAGGACTTTAATGAATATAGCGTATTAATCTATGTCTGGTTTTAAAAAGACACTTCGATTTTAATGGTATCAAGAGACACTCGTTATAACAGAACAAGGCATAGCTCTTTTGATACGTCCTGCTACATATATACATTAACTGCTAGGACATTTCTAACTTCTGCGACTGTCTTATGCACAACGATCAAAATTAATGTCTTGGCATTTGAAAGAATACGCGTTTATTAAATTCAAGCAAATTAAATTCTGTGACTGTCTTATGCACCGCGATCAAATGTCTTCGCATTTAAAATTATTCGCGTTTATTAAATTCAAGCAAACAAGCAAATTAAATATACGCAGAACTGTTTGCTACTATGATATGAAGTGCTCTACAACTTTTATGTGTTTACGTAATTTAAGGGAAGAAAGTAAGAAACGATAAATAGGCCGTTACAAAACGTACATATAATTATGAAGAATTTTGAATGTAAATGCATTCTTTGTTTTACTATTCTTAAGTTACTAATTTTGCAAAAAAAACAAAGATTTTGAAACCAAAATAGGGGAGCGCAAGAGCGGGGTAATGCATATATTACACCTCACAACCCCAGTCTCAAAGTTTCGTTACGAGCCTCTACCCTCAGATCCCAGTTATAGGAGTTGTTACCCTTTGATCTCTGTCTATTTTAGTTGCCGCCAAAACTAGTCACATGACAAGAACTCTTCTGTATTGGAGGTTTTTTAGTCAGACATTTTGCAAGGCAGTTCGCCATGTTCTCATAGTAAGATTTCATGGTATAGTAGGATATCATGGTTAGTGTTTATTCTTTTATAAGTCATAAATATTTTACGTTGAAATGGTCTCTTTTCTAATGACACATGATTCTGTGTTTATTTCACCGTTAATGATATACATGCATTTCGTAACTTTACAGCACAGATCAGTGATGCAGAAAAGAGCAGGACAGTTACATGTACATCTAATTCCATGAATTGGTTTACTGTTTGAATGCTGATGTACTTTTATATATGATATCCTCTAAATATATCTCTTGAAAGTGGTATCTATGACTAAAATACTTTGTATGTTGTACTTTTTTGTCATTTCTACGGAAGAGCATTAGTGCCAGGTGTATGTTATTTATCAACTCCAAATTTCGATTTAATATCTCAAAATTTCGAGTTAAAAGTTGAAATTTCGAGTTACTAAGTCGAAATTTCGAGTTAGGTTTCTCGAAATTTTGAGTTACTAAGTCGAAATTTCGAGTTATTAAATCGAAATTTTGAGTTAAGTAACTCGAGTTACGTATCTCGAAATTTCGAGTTACTAACTACAATAGTATACGTTGATGTATAGGTCCTGGCCAAGATTAGGTGCCTAGTGTATCCATCGGGTAGCCCTACAGGGTTATAATGATTAAGTTGACCGGGCAGCGTTTGCTCATAAAAAATATCACTATTTAAACCATGTTTAGTCTGGAAGGTTTTCGACCTTGTTTGAGCCCATATGGCAAGAAAATAAGGAAATGTAGACATACCCTACATGAACGTGCAGTAATGAGTCTGACCAAGATTGGGTACCTGGACAGGTCTAGATTTTGAGGAGTGGTCATAGAAGGTTTCACTATTTTGACCATAACTGAGGTTTTTGACTTAGTTCGAGCCCCTACCACTAGAAACATACTATACATGTAAATGAAGGTATATATCCTGGATACAGTTTGAAATCTGGAGTAGCTCTTGAGGCTATGGGGTAGGTCATACATGTATGATGTATGGTAGTATATGTTCAAGTCGCTACATGTTGGGTACAATATTGATGTGTAGGTAGATGATTCCACTTCGAAGAGTCAAAAGTCGTCCATTACATTTTTGGCCTTCTACGGAAGAGCATAAGTGCCAGGTGTATGTTATTAATTAACTCGAAATTTCGAGATACAAACTCGAAATTTCGACTTACGTAAATCGAAATTTCGAGTTAGTAAGACGAAATTTCGAGTTAACATCTCAAAATATCGAGTTAATAAAAACACACCTGGCACTAATGCTTTTCCGTACATTTTAGGGTATCATCGTCGTCTCTTTTGCTTGTAACTGATGTCACGTGTCAGAATAAAGTTGAAGAATTATCGAACCCAGCCTTGGATATTTATTAATTACTTTTTGTGAATAAATAGCCAAAGGTTACAATGATGTACATGTTGAAGTTAGCCAAATTAGCTCAAGACTTTAAATAAAGAAAGAAAGGTGTCGCGAGTTCGATACTCAGGCGTTGTGTGTGTTCTTGATTATTTGACAGATAGCTATTGTTTGAAGTTATTCGTCCTCCGTCTGTCATTTGAAGTTGTCATTTGTATGCGGGGAACAAATCAGTACTGGTGCAGAATCTATTTATGTGTTAGAGTAACTGACCGCCGTTTCATAACCGTTACAATTGAAAACTATGGTATTAAACATAAAACCAACCTGCTGAACAATCATCTTCTTTAAAAGGTAACTCGAAAAAAATCCATGTTCTGCTCAATTGGATTTTGAAAAAAACAACAGAATGTCACAAAAGTGTTATGCTAAATGTTTTTACATTTTATTTCGTATTTTCAACTGGTCTTAAATAATATTCGTATTAAATTTAAACTATATGGACCAAATTAAATTCCAGTCGCACCGAAAGCCTGTCCGGTAAGTTCAGTAGGTACAGCATAAGACTATGAATGAAAAGGACGCGTGTTCGATGCCCGGGAGCGTTGTTGTTTGACAGCAGATAGTGCGTCATTCGTCATCCACCTATGTGTTATATGGATAATTGCTCAGTTACATGCTGACTTCGAATCACTCACATTTAACCTCTCTGGGTTCGAAACCTTGCTTACGGTTAAGAATTCTTTTGTGACGAAGCCGTCCAACTGGCTTACGGAAGGCCGATGGTTCTATCCAGGTGCTCGCCCGAGACGAAGCTATAGTAACTGGGGTCATCGTCCAACACCAAAAGCCGGAAAGTCGGCATCTGACATATGAATATGTTAGTGTGACGTTAAACCCAAAACAAAAAGTAACTAACACCTCCATATGTCTCAGTGTGGAGGAGATCTGTTAAATTGTTAAGATGAACATACAGCTCTCCTAGGGATCGAAATCGTGACCTTTGAATGCAAAGCATTGTGCTCTGCTTCCTCGGCTAAATAGATTGGCTTACATGGTAAAACGGACTTTTAAAACGTATGTGGCATTTGCAAGAACTACATAGAAAATGAGTCGCAAGATTCCAATGTTTATTTGTCAATGTACCTCTGTATGTATACCCTTTCCTCTCATTTAGGTAGTTTGAGAACAGGGAAAACATAAAAAAGAATGTTTCCGCGTACGTATCACAGTGACAATTTTGATTTTGTATATGTATAAATGTATTATGTGTAGGTCGCTTGCAAAGCACAAATGCATGTTGATATTCAAATAGTAACCATCTGGTCATGTAAGTATTTGGTTACCAACTTGCGTTTGTGCGCTTTTATGTGGTAAGTGAATTTAACGTGTTTGCAGTTGGACATCCAACGCATAGGAGTCAATATAACCCATACGCGAAGATCTGTTAATTTTGATAACAATTTTTACAAAATCTTAATCGATTAACAATGATATTTTCGCTGACACTTTCTTTAAAATTTAACTGTTCACTAAATATGCTGAGAAGCAAAACTCAACAGAGATAATAATTCATTGCTTTATAGAAATTTAGAATGCTGTGAATGGCTTTTATTTAATCTAAAAGTTAGTATTTGGTTACCAACTTGCGCTCATGTCGTTTTCATTGAGACTTACCCTAAGCACTCTTTACAGAAGGAAAACAATCTGTTTATAGAGTGAATGTTTTGTTGAGGGAACACTGTTTGTCAATCATAAACCTGTCAATGTTATATCAGTGCAATGGAAAAGTAAGCTATCTATGTTACCTGCTATACAGGATAACACAGTCATGCATCTAACAGTACTGAAATAGTTTTCTTTGATTTTCTCATTCTTTAGATATTTTTATCACACTTTAACGCATATATGTTGGTAGCAGAGATTGTTCTCTTCCCAGCAATAGCTTTCTCGACATATTTTCTTTGTGAAATTCTGTGGGTTTTATTTACATCTGTTTGTTGACAGATTTCACCACAAAAAGTGTCACACTTTCAGTAGGACATTAAATGGTTTGATCTCTACATATTTTCTTTACAAACTGTTGAACGTTGCAGTAATTATGAATGAATTTTTTTCATGCCTAGAGGTAAAACGTGCATAGTTTGCACGAGATATTATGTACATACTAGTAGTCAGATTAGTCAACAATAAAGTTTTAGCGGAGTTGTCTCCATTTTTCTCAAATGTTTTACCCAGGATCATATTTTCCAGTTCAAAGATTCAGAAAATGCTATTTTTTCAGACTGTATACTTTGATTTGATTAGCTACACATATATCTTAAATAGACAGTGCTGACTTGAAGTTTGTATCTTAAGTTCCAGTGCCTGCTTTTCTGGTTGCTACGCTCAATGATAACCTGTCATGCGGTAAAATTGCAGTTATCATTAACCCTTGAAGATTTACTTTTACTGTTAAAAACATAATTAATTTCATTGACTGATTAATAATCATATGCATGTTACAATTTGTGCTTTATGTCGAGCCTGTAAGGGAGCGAAGACATAGTTGTCCAAATGGCTGTTCGGTGTATGTGCGTGCATCAGTGCGTCCGTCCGAATTTCTTTGTCCGGACCATAAGTTTGTCATTGATTGTGGGATTTTAAAATAACTTGGCACAATTGTTCACCACCATTGAGATGGCGTGTCGCGCGCAACATCTGTGTCAATATCTTAAAGGTCAAGGTCACACTTGGAGTTTAAAGGTCAAACATGGCTATAATTGCCCTTGTCCGGACAATAACTTCGTCATTGAATGTGGGATTATAATACATCCTGGCAAAATTGTTTTCCGCCATGAGGTGGTGTGTCGCGTGCAACACCGGCATCAATATCTTAAAGGTCAAGGTCACATTTGGAGTTTAAAGGTCAAATATGGCTATAATTGACCCTGTCCGGACAATACCTTTGTCATTGATTATGGGATTTTAAAACAACTTGGCACAATTTTTCACCACCATGAGACGGCGTGTTGCGCGCAACACCCGTGTCAATATCCTAAAGGTTAAGGTCACACTTGGAAATTAAAGGTCAAATATGGCTATAATTGAACTTGTCCGGACAATAACTTCTCATTGAATGTGGATTTTAAAATAACCTGGGACAATTGTTTTTTTGGCACAAATGTTTGTCTCAGGGGGACAAGTTTCGGGTGCAACTCCCATCCTTTTGACAGCTGGGGGACTCGACATGTTGCCCTTGGGCATCTAGTTTAGTTTGTTAGATATTAACATTCAGAATATATTTTACACAGAAAGAAAATGAAGTAAATAACTAACTACGCTTCTATAATATCAAGGGCGACCCTTTCTTCGATAACGCAAACAATTAATAAGATGGCGTTGTTCAAAAAAGAAAAAGAAAAAGAAAATTCATTGAGAATTGGCAATCAAGATTTCAAACAGAATGTACAGTTTATAGCGAAACCTCATTTTTCTAACGGAAAAGAGCAAAATAGACTGATTATACGATTTTCCAATGGATGTTAATCTATTTTAAATAAAATATTCGGGAAATGCATTTTGATCGGAAGCCGAATTACAGTTTAACTAAAAAGGTTTTTAAAAGATAGATAATAGATTTATTATATGATTATCTTTTATCTTTGAACCTGAAATTCATTTGTTTGTACTAAGCAACTGTGAAAATATGAATATAAGGACTTAGGTTATATTTGTGTGTTTATACGGTATAAACCACATTAAGACTTCAGGAAAATAATAAAAGAATAACTTTTCAGATTTTCTTAAATATCATGCATACTACCCTCACTTTTCATTTTCCGACTTTTTCTAATTAAATCTTGGCCAGGATAAAATAAAAGCGCAAGAACAAATATTCAAGAGGAACAATCTTTTACATCGCCTCGGTAACCTAGTGGTAGAACGACCGCTTCGAGTGCAGGAGATCGTAGGTTCTATCCTTGGTCGCGTCATACCAAAGACGTAAAAATGGTACTAGTAGCTTTCTCGTTTGGCGCTCAGCAAGAGGATAGTGCTAGGATTGGTCAGCCCGGTGTCAGTATAACAGACATTTACGAATTAAGTCGAAGTGGAGTGTGAACACCTAGGACGATTGATTTTTCAAGGGAGTTACCTCAACAATATTTGTTTATATTATCTGCGGTAGGAAAGCATACATAGTACGTTGATAAGATCTGACTATAAATTTGACTTTGTCTGTACGTTCGTCCGTCTGTTCATCAGAAGAAAATATGTATTACAAATATCGCAAAAAGTATTGAATGACCGTGATGAAATTGTATAGGAATATCATTCCACGTTAGGAGTTGCGCACTCGATCACAAAATGCTCACAGTGAGCTATTCCGGTAGCGCCTGTCCGTAGTCCGTCATCGCCCGTCGATCAATTTTATCCTTATTGTTAGGAACGTTAGTCAGGATATTCTAAGAATCTCTTTGCATACTTTGAACGTGGGTCATCTTGGCTCAAATGCTAGGTGACTAGGTAAAATCAAAGAAAAACATTGTTTATACTCTAGATTCCATTTTTCTACTAGATCTATATAAGAATATAAGAACGGGTAAGAATGTTTTCCTTTATAAAATTTTACATTAAGTTTGAAACTTGATTATCTGGGGTAAAAAAATAATGTCACTGGCTGAAGTTATAAAAACACATTGTCTACACACTAGGAGCAAATATGTATTATCAATCTTATGAAGCTGAATAAAATGTTTGACTTCATAAAATTTAGATCTAGTCTGAAACCGGATTATCTGGGATTAAAAACTGGGTCAAGAGGTTGTACCATAGGAAAAACATTGTTAACAGTCTAGAGGCAATACTTTCTTCTTAAGACAAGAGGGCCATGATGGCCTTATATCGCTTACCGGAGTTTAATTGCTTGCTTGAACAAAATTCTTTCAAATGCTTCAAAAACAAACAAAAAACTAGGTGAGAAGGTCATGGTAAAGATTCTTTAAGAGAAGTACTGAAATATGTTAAAATATATACAGGTGGTCCAAATCTATTTATTTATTTATTTGGGCTTTACGGCGCACCAACACAGTATAGGTTATATGGCGCCAAACAGGACTACAAATTTTGGTTCCACATCTCATTTACATCGAAATAAAAACATGAGGTATGGAATCAAACTTTGCAAACCTGCTGGAATCACAGAGTTACAGCAAAACTAAGTGTTAAGACCCAATTAGTCGCCTTTTACGATCATGCAAGGGTAAGGCAGTGGTTCCAATTCTTTTCCTACACAGATCGTCCCAGAACCACATGTGGCTGGTCCAAATCTCTTTGCTGTAGCTTCAAAAACAAGAAAGTAGGTCAGGGTTAATAATATTTAAGCTAAGTATTAAAATCTGTATCGAAAGTTCGACATGTGGTCCAAATTTCCATGCTGTATCTTCAAAAACAAGAAAGTAGGTCAGAAGGTCACGATTAAGACTATTCAAGATGAGTATTGAAATCTGTATCAAAAAATATACAGGTGGTCCAAATTTCTATACTGTAACTTCAAAAACAAAAAAAAAATAGGTCAGTTGGTCAGTTGGTCACGATTAAGACTATTCAAGATGAGTATTGACATCTGTATCAAACATTATACATGTGGTCCAAATTTTTTTTGCTGTAGCTTCAAAAACAAGAAAGTAGGTCAGTAGGTCAGGGCTAAGATTAAAGATGAGTATTGAAATCTTTATCGAAAGTTATTGACGTGGTCCTAATTTCTATGCTGTTAAGATCGGTGTGCAAAACTATACATGTCATCCAAATTTCAAGGCTGTATCTTGAAAAAAAAAAGGTCAGTAGGTCAGGTCACAGTCAAGTGACCCCTAATTACTTGATAGGTAATTATAATTAAACAGTCTAGGAAATATGATCAGATAATTTTTGTAGTATTTTTTCCTACATAACTCATATACAAGTGACCCCCGGGGCGGGGCCTCTTTTCACCCCTGGGGCATAATTTGAATAATCTTGTTAGAGAACCACTAGGCAATGCTAAATACGAACTTTCAGACAAGAAGATTTTTTTTCCTATATGTCTATGTAAAACTTTGGACCCCCGGGACAGGGCCTCTTTTCACCCTGGGGAAATAATTTGAATAATCTTGGTAGAGGAACACAAGGCAATGCTACATACCAAATACCACAGGCCTAGGTCTTGTGGTTTCAGACAAGAAGATTTTTAAAGTTTTTTTTCTATATGTCTATGTAAAACTTGGGACACCCTGGGTGGGGACTCTTCACTTCTGTGGCATAATTTGAATAATCTGGTAGAGGACTACTAGGCAATGCAACATATCAAATATCAAAAGCATATGCCTTGCAGTTTCAGACAAGAAGATTTTTAAAGTTTTTTCCTATATATGTCTTTGTAAAACATGGGACCCCTGAGGCAGGGCCTCTTTTCATCCTACGGTAATAATCTGAATAATCTTGGTAGAGGACGGACAACAAGGCAATGCTACATACCAAATATCAAAGGCCTAGGTCTTGTGGTTTCAGACAAGAAGGTTTTTTAAAAAAAAATCCTAGATCAGTCTATCTAAAACTAGGGACACCCTGGGTCGGGTCTCTTTTCACCTCAGGGGTATAATTTGAATAACCTTTGTAGAGGACCACTAGGCAATGCAACATACCAAATATCAAAAGCCTAGGCCTTGCAGTTTCAGACAAGAGAATTTTTAAAGCTTTTTCTTATATAAGTCTTATGTAAAATTTAGGACCCCTGGGGCAGGGCCTTTTTTCACCCCAGAGTAATAATTTGAACAATCTTGGTAGAGGACCACAAGGCAATGCTACATGCCAAATATCAAAGGCCTAAATCTTGTGGTTTCAGACAAGTAGATTTTTTTTCCTATATAACTCTATGTAAAATATGGGACCCCCGGGATGGGGCCTCTTTTCACCCCAGGGGCATAATTTGGAAAATCTTCATAAAGGATCATTACATGAAGTTACATGCCAAATATCAAGGTTCTATGCCTTGCGGTTTTGGACAAGAAGATTTTTTAAGTTTTTCTTTTCCGTTGCCATGGCAACCAGAGTTCTGCGTGGAATTCAATTCATTGAACCATTTTGAAACGAGGCCATCCAAGGATCATTCCTGTGAAACTGAACTGGTGGTTTAGGAGATGTTATTTAAATGAAAGTTTGGACGGACGCCGGACGGTGAGCGATCACAATAGCTCACTCTGAGCCTTTGGCTAAGGTGAGCTAAAAATGGTTCAGAATGTTTGCCTTACTCAATTGTAGGCTATAGGTAACGCACAGTAATAAAGCGCTTACAAAACAATAGCATAGATTTAAGTCAATACACTACGTTTACGATGCAAACAGTAATTCCTCGTTGGCCGAGATGTACCGGTATTCGTGTTATACTTTTCCGTCGGGCGTTCGATTCCCAGACCCGTAAAAAATTTACTTTTTAAAACTGTATTTAATTTCTTTCTTTCTTTCAATACGATTCAACGAAAACAACACGAGATGGTAAATCTAGTACTAACATGTTCACCAACTAAAATATGTTACGGTTAACAGGTAATCTTTAAAATGATCTAATGTTTTGGAAGCTTTCGTGAATGAATCAGAAACCAGAGAAAAACAAACTTACTCAAAGTATGTAAATTAAAATGCAAAATGAAAACAATATTGGACGGATGCAAGGTGCAAACCATCAAAACGTATCACTACAAAATGATTACATGTCTATCCACTCAACCTACTGCGCCATCAAGCCAACTATTGAACTTATTCCTATATCTTTAGTTTTAAAAGAGTGCTAAGTAATGATTGTTTATTACATGTTGCTAAAATTAAACAAGAGGCCATGAAGGCCCTGTATCGCTCACCTGACCTATTGCCCTAAAGATCATCAAGATTAACAATCTGACCAGGTTTCATTATGATATGGTCATAAATGTGGCCTCTAAAGTGTTAAACAGCTCTTCCTTTGATTTGACCCTGTGACCTAGTTTCTGTCCGCACATGACCCAGATTCGAACTTGACCTAAAGAACTTCAAGATTAACATTCTGACTAAGTTTCATGAAGAAACAGTCAGAAATGTGGCCTCTAGAGTGTTAACAAGCTTTTCCTTTGAATTGACCTAGTGACCTAGTTTTTGAACCTACCTGATCCAGATTTGAACTTGACCTATAGATAATCAAGGTTAACAATCTGACCAAGCTTCATTAAGATACGGTCATAAATGTGGCCTCTACAGTGTAAACTAGCTTTCCCTTTGATTTGACCCAGTGTCGTAGTTTTTGACCCCACATGACCCAGATTCGAACTTGACCTAAAGATTACCAAGATTAACATTCTGACTAAGTTTCATGAAGATACAGTCATAAATGTGGCCTCTAGAGTGTTAACAAGTATTTCCTTTGAAATGACCTATTGACCTAGTTTTTGAACACACCTGACCCAGACTTAAACTTGACCTATACATAATCAAGATTAACATTCTGACCAAGTTTCATGAAGATATAGGCATAAATGTGGCGTTTACAGTGTTAGCAATTTTTTCCTTTGATTTGACCTGGTGACCTTGTTTTTGACCCCGGATGACCCAATATCAATCTCCTCCAAGACTTTATTTAGGGTAACATTCTGACCAAGTTTTATTACGATTGGGCCCAAATTGTGACCTCTAGAGTGTTAACAAGCCTTTCCTTTGATTTGACCTGGTGTCCTAGTTTTTGACCCCAGATGACCCAATATCAAACTGGTCCAAGATTTTATCGAGGGTAACATTCTGACCAACCTTCATTAAGATTAGGCCAAATATGTGACCTCTAGAGTGTTAACAAGCTTTTCCTTTGATTTGACCTGGTGACCTAGTTTTTGACCCCAGATGACCCAATATCGAATTCATCCAAAATTTTATTGAGGGTAACATTCTGACCAAGTTTCATAAAGATTGGGCCACAATTGTGACCTCTAGAGTGTTAACAGTCAAATTGTTGACGACGCCGACGGACGACGACGGACAAAGGGCGATCATAAAAGCTCACTTTGTGCTCAGGTGAGCTAAAAAGCCATTTACTGTGCGGTACTTATAACTAGGAAAATGTGTCTAAAAACTGGTCCGCATAGAGAAATTGTTTTGAATACTACCATTCAGTCAGTTGCATTGCATATAACTATGGATCGACCTATAACATTTTGTTCAATATATATACCTCCTAAATTTAAACTTAATCATGAAGATCTTGACAACCTGATCAAACAACTACCGCAACCGTTTATTCTGATGGGAGATTTCAATTGTCACCACGAGTTTTGGGGTTGTCCTGATAGCAATGAAACCTTTATTGAAAGAAATCCTCTCTGCTTACTGAACATACCTACATCCTGCTACGGGACACTACTCTTCTCTTTATTTGTCAATTTGTCAACCAAGCCTTTTTCTTGACTTCGAATGGAGGGTGCTAGATGACTTACATTGGAGTGATCATTTCCCGATTATCTTATCAAGTATTGTTCAGCTGATTCCTCTTATTTTAGATTTAATAAAGCTGACAGGCAGCAATATCAGTCTTTATGCAAAAATGATTTGTCTTTGGAGAATTTAGCCAATTTTTTTTATCCTATTGGTCGGTTTTCTGTAATTTTATCAGATATTGCAGACAAATCCATTCCAAGAAATGGTAAATCAAAAAATGAACCATGGTATAATGATGATTGTAAGACCACTATTCGAAAACGTAGAGCGGCAGTTAAAAATTTAATATTCGACCGACAAAAGACAATCTGCAATCAGTTAAGGTTCTTAGAGCAAAAGCTCGCAGAACTATAAAACAAGCAAAGAAAAACTCCTGGCATTCATACGTTTCTAAACTTAATTCTAGGTCATCGGTTAAAAAAGTGTGGGAAATGATTCGTAAAATAAGTGGAAAAGGAAAAACTTCAAATGTTTCTCATCTTAAACAATCTGACCAGACTACTGCATCTACCAAAGAAGACATTGCTAATACTGTTGGTGAAGCTTTTTCAAAAAACTCTTCTTCACATAATTATGACCAAAGATTTCAAAATATTAAATTAACTAAAGAAAGCAAACCTCTGAATTTTGATTCAACTAATGAGGAAGATTATAATAAACCTTTTTTCGATCACAGAGTTAATTGACTCTCTAGACAAATGTCATGATACTGCAGCTGGTCTGGACCAGCTGCAGTATCAAATTTTAAAACACTTACCACAAGAATCATTAGACCTTCTCCTTGAAATCTACAATATTACATGGAAAACTGGTATTTTTCCAGACTCCTGGAGGGAAGCTATTGTTATTCCCATACAAAAACCCGGAAAAGATAGCACGAACCCAAGTAATTATAGACCGATAGCTCTTACTAGTTGTTTATGTAAAACTCTGGAACGTATGATTAATTCTAGACTAGTTTGGTACCTCGAATCGCAAGGTTTAATTACAAACTTTCAAAGCCGCTTTCGCAAACAACGCAGCACAACCGATCATCTTGTTCGACTGGAAAATTTTATTCGTGATGCATTTATTAAAAAATAGCATCTAGTGTCTGTCTTTTTCGATTTAGAAAAAGCTTATGACACTACACGGAAATATGGTATTATGAATGATCTTAACGACATAGGTTTAAAAGGTCGTCTGCCAACATTTATATCACAATTTGTGTGTGTGTGTGTGTGTGTGTGTGTGTGTGTGTGTGTGTGTGTGTGTTCGGGTTTAACGTCTTTTTCAACAATTTTTCATTCGAAGTTTTAAAGTACGTGTTGGTGATACCGTTTCTGACTCTTTTGAGCAAGAACAGGGAGTTCCACAAGGTTCAATTTGATCTGTCACACTTTTTAGCATCAGAATTAATAATATTGTGAAATGTTTGTTACCAGGGACAGACTGCTCATTATATGTTGACGATTTTTGATATGTTATCGTTCAAAAAATATGCGTACGATTGAACGCAAATTACAACATTGTTTGAATAAAGTTCAAACTTGGGCCATGGAAAATGGGTTTAAATTTTCCCAATCGAAAACTCAATGTGTCCACTTTTGCCAATTACGGAAACATCATTGTGACTCTGAGCTTTTTCTAAATGGTACAAAATACCCGTTGTTGATGAAGCAAAATTTCTGGGTGTTATTTTTGATAAAAAGCTTTCGTTTGTGTCACATATAAAATACTTGAAATCAAATGTCTGAAGTCATTGAATCTTTTAAAGGTAATTTCAAATACTGATTGGGGAGCCGATCGCACGGTTTTATTAAGACTTTATAGGGCTTTAATTAGATCTAAGCTAGATTACGGTTGTATTGTTTATGGTTCCGCAAGAAAATCTTATTTACAAATGTTAGATACCATCCATAATCAAGGTCTTCGTATTGCTCTTGGTGTATTCCGAACATCGCTAGTTGAAAGTTTATATGCTGAAGCAAACGAACCATCTCTTTACACACGCCGAGAAAAACTTTCATTGCGAGATGCTTTAAGAGTGGCTGCCAACAAATCCCATCCTACTCATGAAATTATTTTTAAACCAAAGTACTCCGATTCATATGAGGAAAACCCAAAACAAATCAAACCGTTTGGATTTCGCATAAAATCTTCTACGAATGAAACTGACTTTGAATTCGATAGTATTAAAGAAAATTCAATTCCAGATACACCACCATTGACCCTTCATACCCCTACAGTTCTTTTCGATTTGAAAACTGCCTTTAGAAAGTCTGAAACAAACCCTGAAATATTCAAGTCCAAATATCATGAAATCAAATCAATTTACAAGGACTATTTTGCAATTTACACAGACGGTTCAAAAGATGAATCAAAGGTTGGCTGTGCTGCTGTCAGCCTCCTTTATCAGTCAAAATTACGTTTGCCAAATAATGCAACAATATTTTCAGCCGAGGCCAAAGCTATTGATTTAGCTCTAAATTTTATATCAAAAAATAGTGAAGAAAAATTTATTATCTTTTCCGACTCGCTTTCTGTTTTACAGTCAATTCATAACCGAAATATGGAAAATCCATTCATTCAAAATATTCTTCTCAGGATTCATGAACTATCTTTTAAAAAGTTCATTATATTCTGTTGGATTCCTAGCCATGTTGGTATTCATGGAAACGAGGATGCTGATATTGCAGCAAAGAAATCCCTTTTATTATCACAATCTAATGTGAAATTACCACATACCGATTTTAGGGCTGATACAATCTGACTAAAGTACATCTCCTATTACGCTACGCATAGGATCTGAGAACGGCCTATTCATAGCCTCGTTCTGACTACTCTTTCGCTAGCCAATCAGAGCTTAACTTACAACATTTTGCAAATCTACCTGTAGCCTTGACTTTTAATATTTACAATTCTTATATCGTAATGTGTCAGATAGCCGGTTAGCTCAGTCGGTAGGCCACTTGCTTTCTAAGCAACGGGTTCCGGGTTCGAGCCCTGGATTGACTGAACATTTTTCTTACTCTTTGACATTCGAACATGTCGTCTGATTGGTTAAAATAAAAATAGCAATACTGGAAATCCAAAATATACAGAAGACGTATGTGAATGGGTCGCTCTCAGATCTTCGTTTAGAAGATCAAGTACTTAAGTCAGATTGGGGCTGATACAATCTGACTAAAGTATATCTCCTATTATGCTACGCATAGGATCTGACAACGAGCTATTGATGGCCTCGTTCTGACAACCCTTCCGCTAGCCAATCAAAAGCTACCTTACAGCATTCTGTAAGCTTTATAAAGCCTTGAGTTTCGATATCAACAAGTTTTATGTCGAAAGATTTCAGAAAGCCGGTTAGCGCAGTCGGTAGGGCACTTGCGCTGTAAACGAGAGGTCCCAGGTTCGAGCCCTGGATTAATTAAAACTTTTTCTTACTCTTTGACATTCGAACAAGTTGTCTGATTGGTTCAAACAAAAATAGATTTGCGAAAATAAAAATAGCAATATTGGAACTCCAAAATATACAGAAGACAAATGTGAATGTGTCGTTTTCAGATCTTCGTTTAGAAGATCAAGTACTTCAGTCAGATTGGGGCTGATATAAAGAAATACATTTTATCTAAATGGCAATCGTCATGAAACAGTGCTTCATTCAATAAACTTCATGATATCAAACCTACTTTAGGGGAATGGCACGAAGGGGTTCGCAGTGAGGAAGTAGTTCTTTCTCGCTGTCGAATAGGTCATACCCGTTTGTCTCATTCTTATCTTTTGAATAAAGAAGATCAACCCGAATGTGTACCATATCAAACACCACACATAATTAAACATATTTTAATCGACTGTGTGGACTTTGCTACACATTATGACGTTCAATCTTTGAAAGAGTTAGATCTATTTAAAAACGTTTCAGTTGGAAATATTTTATCGTTTTTAAAGCAGATAGGAATATATATAAAAATCAAACATTTCATATTATTATTTACATCTTGCAACATTATTATGTTTGCAGCTGATATTTTAACACACACGTATATACATTGTTACATAACTGTTTTTAGATATGCTTTACATTTTTACATGGATGTTTTTAGATATGTTTTACATTACTCATAGTGTTCTTTACTTTTTCATGGATGTTGTTGGGTATGTTTTACATTTTTACATCAATGTTTGTGCTTTACAGTTGGCGTTTGCAATATGACTTCTTCTCGGCGATATATGACCATTTTGTGTCAATTCGCCGTAAAACCCAACTCACACACTCACTCTAAGTAAACCTTATAAAAACGTTAGTGTCCTTATGAAACATAGTCATAATGTTTGTCTGAATCCTGTCTAGAAGAAAACAAGGAAGTATATCCAACAAGGATAGCCACGTTCTAAAAACGCAGCCTCCCCAAACGCGCACACGATCAACACACGCACACCACACACAAGGACAAAACAAACAAATAAAGGAACACAGTGGGGCACCGCCTTGGAACGGTCAGTGGCAAAACCACCACTGGGAAGCTTGAAGCGGTTTATGGTGCACCTGACCTCACTCTCTCCTGTGTATCACAGGAACTGTCAAAAGACAAAATTAAAAAGCAGGCACCATATCCGAGGGGTGATTATACAATACCCAAGGGTATGAAAGCGGGAGTATTGGAACCACCCATGCCGAAATGGACATGTTGAGAAACTTAAAAGTACCAATAACATGACATAAAAGTCGTGCTGAACGATCTGAAAAGATCGAAATATAACAGCCCTGATTGAATGTACGGGGGAGACTTTTTACGGCCGCCACTAGGCACAAACAACGCTGCTGTGACAATAAAATAGAGAAAAGCTTCACAGGTATGAATATGCACTAAAACTTATACGAGGTATAAATGCGTTAGTCACTAAAACCTATACGAAGTTTTGGCATAAACGAACAAGAATTGTCGGACACAAGCAAGTACCGCCTCGATAGCCTAGTGGTAGAGCGTCCGCTTCGAGTGCGGGAGGTCGTGGGTTCGATCCCCGGCAGTCATACCAAAGACGTAAAAAAATGGTACTAGCAGCTTCCTCGCTTGGCGCTCAGCATTAAGTGGGTAGTGCTAGGACTGGTCAGCCTGTTGTCATTATAATGTGACTGGGTGGGGTATCATGTGTCTACGGCGTGATATTCCAGTGAGGCAGCACTACAAAGTTGGGCATTGTGCTCACTGCTACAAGTAGACACCGTCGTTTTTATGACTGAAAAAGTGTTGAAAAAGACGTTAAACCCGAACACACACAAACACATGCAAAGTAAAGGTGCTTTGAGATTGTTTCAATATCTGTAGATAATTGTCGAATATGCACATTAAAAGTGGTCTGTTGAAATGATGTATGCAAACAAAAATCTTACAAGAAACAAATCTGGTTAAACTCACTTCCTATTCTACGCAATGTTTCTTCTCTTAAAGGGATTATGAATACCATTTGCATAAAAGCCACTAGAATCTGGTAAATTACATGTCTTAAATTGCAATTCAAATGATACAAATAATTTAGTATCATGTTATCTGTGTTTTGTAAGACAATATATCAATAGAAACATGATAGTGTATGACCTTGGGCGAACGGACAATAATGAATATGTATATCAAGGTTACCCATCACATGATTTGCATTTAAAGACAACAGTTTACATCAGGAGTGTTTTGATGACAAACGACATTTTTTAAGCAGTGTTAAGCGAATAAAGATAAACGTAAAGTACGGAAGATATCCTTTAAAAAGTACCTATTAACATTTTCTAACAGACCCATTATTCTCTTGAGACTAAGCATTAGTCTTTTTAGCTCACATGAGCTCCAAAACCACTGAATGGATTTTGATGAAACGGTTCCGCTTGGTTGCACATGGGGGCGCCAGAGCTAAAAGAAGAAAAATATTCAAACAACATTTCCCCCTAAACCGATAATCCGATTTTGGAGTAATTTTTCATAAATGGTCCTTATGTCACCTTCTTCTAAGATTGTTGAAATTATTTTAATTCGTAAAAAAAAAAACATGGCCGCCAGAGGGTGTGGTCACTTTTCCCTATATGTATATAGTGGAAAATTTAAAAATCTTGTGTGAAACTGCTAGCCCGATTTTGAAATAACTTCACACAAATGGTCCTTGTGTGACCCTCTACCAAGATTGTTCAAATTAGTCCGATTTGTCAAAAAAACATGGTCACCAGAGGGCGTGGTCACCTTTGCCGTATATGTACATAGTAGAAACTTAGAAAATCTCCTTGTATTTAACTGTTAGCCCGATTTTTCAAATAATTTCACACGAATTGTCCTTGTGTGACCTTCTACAAATATTGTTCAATTGTTTTTGATTCGTCAAAAACATGGCCACCAAAGGGCATGGTTACTTTTCATCAACAATTTCTTGAAACAACATCTCAAAAACCACTGAATGGATTTTTAACTTTACACAAATGATCTCTTTGTAGCCCTCTTTCAAAGTTGTTCAACTGAGCCAGTTCATTGAACATATGGATCTTTTTGGTTAAATATAGGTTTTCAGCTATGAGACTTTAAAAATCTTTTTCTCTAGAGCTTTGATATTTTGCATGTGATATTAGAGTTTGCCTCTCTACCATACTTGTCCAAATTATTACCTAAGGTTAAAAATGGCCACGCCCCTGTGTTTGAACCTTTTAGTCTATTGGTTATGAAAAAAACAATTTAAATCAATTTATTTTGTTAGTATAACAATCTTTCTTGCCTTTATTCTTTAGTACTTTTCAAGTAAAAATTTTAAATTCAAAAACCATTTTTTTTTTGCCATCAACTCTGAAAGAGTAAGCCCCCACCGCTACTATGAAATAGTTACAGTTTATGTTATTTTAAAGATGCTTTTACAATAGATTCTTTAAGGTTGATGTGTTCTGTTGTAGGCAGTATATTTAATTAAGTTAAATGATTAATGATCATTTGCATTAAGAGAAGATCTGCTTTCATAGTTTGTTAATCTGTTTCGTGCATGACAGGAAATGGATGTTTCTAAAAACGAAGAATGAAATTTTGTAAGACAAGTCGATAATAGCGTTTAATAACATTTATGGTGTAAACTAATTAGACCCAGTAAGAACAATACAATGTAATTCTTTTTCTAAAACAACGCCTATAAATCATTAAAGTTTCTGAAACAATATTATTTCATATGATTTCGTATGCCTTTGATAAAAGTAATTTTACTGATAGTAGAAACCAAATAACTGCGTGCCTGACATAAGACAATGTCTTATAAAACGTTGACATAAATCTGGATACAAGTCCTTATTATACTGCAAAAACAGTCGTTTATGCATTATCTGGATTAGGAATGACTATAAATCATTAACTAAGTAAACCGCTTGCTAAAATTTTATCATCGTACTTCGGAATTAGTTATTAAAATACAAAAGTATGTTTTTCTTTTACAAGTTATTTCACAATCTGATATTCATGAAAATGTGATTTACAGACGTCGTAAAATTCTCAGGCATAGCCATTTCCGATCATTTCATCCGGTGCTATAGCTCAGCCATGGTTTGAAGGCTTTTAAAGAGAATTCCTATAGTTTTATTTTCCTTTCATAGAATTTTTTTAAATTCACATATATGATAGGAAAATTTGTGCTGAAAACAATGAACAAATAAAAACAAAAGGTCATCAGGCTAGTTTTTGTGAAAAATTGTTTTGAACACACCCACTGTTGCTGAAACTGCCAGCGATTTTTCAACATTTTCATAATTTTCTGCTTTTTTATAAATACCAACCAAAATATACATCAAGACAGCACAATACGGTTTTTTTCTTTTTACAGATTTTATTATATGTGACGTCGTCTTTGAAAACCGGTCCAGATGCGGCATGACGTAATATCGAGAAACGACGTTTAAAGTTGCGCCAAGTTTACGCGCGCAGCTTTCTTACACATGTTTTAATTAGCAAAAGTTTGACCGTTAAAGTACGACTGCTTGTTACATGATTCATAACAGCCTACTAGAGAAAGAATATTTAGACATCAGACCTGTAAAAAAATAGTGGTATTACGCCTGAGGCAAAATATTTCGTTCAAAATCAGTTGTTTCCCCTTCAATATGTTTCCGGTTTCGGATTTTATCAGGGAAGCGTGTGAAGTTTGCTTTTGTTTATCTACCTTTTGTTCAACGATGAAGGGATCTGAGACTTGTAATACTGTTTAGTGATTTGGTAAGTACCGTTTATAAACAGATGTCAATGTAGATTCTCTAATATATTTGAAACTTTCACTGAAATAAGTCTGTCTTTTACCCGGAAATGAATCCAAAACATAAAGAGGGAAATTTATCTTGTGGCCACTAAACACAGATGATTTCACTATGCCTGTGTATTTAATATAAAATGGCCAGTTGGGTTATCACAAAGATTATTGAAGGCAGGCAGCTTCTTTCTCAAGGTGACCAGGATTCATCAAATAATTTCATTGTCCATAGACTAGTAAGCATTATTTATGGAAAAAAAAACAATAATAAAAAGTCAATATACATGTAGCTATGATAATTAATAAGTTTGATGCAGACTTATAGTTTGAATATTCACCTGTAAGGCTTATATAATATTTTAAAATTGATAATTACCGGACGCCTAGAAAACCCCTATAGGATAGGATAGGCTCAATCTGACTAAAGTACTTTATCTTCTAAACGAAGATCTGAGAACGACCCATTCACATTCGTCTTCTGTATATTTTGGATTTCCAGTATTGCTATTTTTATTTTATCCAATCAGACGACATGTTCGAATGTCAAAGAGTAAGAAAAATAAGCAGTTATTCCAGGGCTCGAACCCAGGACCCCTCGCTTACAAAGCAAGTGGTCTACCGACTGAGCTAACCGGCTATCTGATACATTATGACATAAGAATTGTAAATATCAAAAGTCAAGGCTACAGGTAGATTTGCAAGATGTTGTAAGGTTGGCTCTGATTGGCTAGCGAAAGGGTCGTCAGAACGAGGCAATGAATAGGTCGTTCTCAGATCCTATGCGTAGCGTAATAGGATATGTACTTTAGTCAGATTGGGATAGGCTAGGCTAGGCGTCCTGTTACCGGTCGGCTAGAACACTTGCTAGGTTTCTGGTTACCGGATGTCTAGACACTTCCGTTTATAAAATGGTAACTGTTTTTGCTGTGGGTCTCATAAGTCATGTTATTTCTGTCTGGTGACTAAGTACTCTCTTTCCATTATTGTTGATTCAGAATGTTTTGTAACAAGATGATTGTATATGGATAGTGGGAATTTATGCCATATAATGAAAATCTTTTTATTTTTGAAATTTTTGAGCCTTGCTGTGTGTAAAACAATTTATGATCCTTTAAAAATAGATTCATAGTGTAATAAATTTTAAAGTATTTTGTGGTAAGTTAATGAAACCTTTCAAAATCACATTATTAATTTAGTAGTCAGTTTTTGATTTTTAGTGATGTTTACGGTACATGTAATGTATCTTCTTTCAGATAATATTCCTTGTTCCTTTGATGGTTCATTCCACTACAGCTGGTTCATATACCCTACAACAGCCAGGATATTGGTCTGCTTACTTTAAGATCTCAAGAAAATGTAACATATTTTGGATGTGCTTTGAGGAATCAGGTAAGTAACATGCAGCTAAAGGCTCTTATTATAATTTTAATGCAATACATTTTATATTATTTATTTATACCTCTGTCTAGGTTTTGTTGGAGCCAATACAAAATAAGTCTACTTCTACACTAATGATTTGTACAATGTATGTACATGTATTATGACTATTGAATGGCTTAAACTGACAAAACTGGCATTATTGAAATTTAATTTCAACAATCTGGTTTTGAGGAGGATCAGTTGGTGTAAAGTCTTCATTTCATTGGCTATTAGCCTGGGAAAAGTTTGTGGCACTCAATAAGTACATGGATAATTTGAATGCTTAACACTACATGTACATGTGTATAAGTTGATATCTCATTAAGTTGTAAAATAGTTCTAAATAATAGGAATTTTAATTAATTATTTGAAGTAAATCAATTAATTAATTGTAATTTAGTTTAATTGTAATATGATTATTTTCAGATTTAATTAACCCATTCTTGACATAGACATTGTTATGTGATTGAATTTTTTTACCAGTTTTATTGCACCAAGAATATGGATTAGAATGAAGACTGTATAGGTTCCTGGGATACATGAAGATAACAGATACTTTTACCAAAGACTTTTAAATCTTTTTTCAGGAAGGCAAGTGTTTCCTCTTGTTTATGAAAGCAACTCATTTGGTTAAGGGGAAGACAACTTGTGAGCATGGTACATCACTACCTGTATTGGTATTCCATTTTGACAATGCTGCTAGCTAGAATAGAAATAACATCTTGCTGTGGTATGGTCTGTGGAGAGTTTTACTAGGTAACAACCATTTTTGATAGCTGTTAAAACAGTGTATACTTTTAACCCTTAGGCTGCATGAGGCAGCTATGTCTGCCTTTGCAACCAGTGCAGACCAAGATCAACCTGCACATCTGTGCAGTCTGAT
Organism: Mercenaria mercenaria; assembly: GCF_021730395.1. NCBI lineage: Eukaryota > Metazoa > Mollusca > Bivalvia > Venerida > Veneridae > Mercenaria > Mercenaria mercenaria. The sequence continues at coordinate 63,712,139 of NC_069377.1, read as the reverse complement.
CATGATCTGCAGTGTTTGATACTTAGTCAGCAAATTTTCTATTTGAACCCCCTATAAGCTATAAATGGTACTGTCTCTATTTAAAGATGGAGTAGTCCATTTTACAAATTTAGCAGGTTAAGGGTTAACACAAAAAATGTGTTTTAGAACATCCTATTTGCAGTAACCAAAATCTACAAACAAAGTACATTTTATATACTGACAGCATGCTGTTTTCAGTATGTTTGTCAATATTTTAGAGCATTGGTTGTAAGAATCATCTATTATCAAATAGTGATAACCCTGCTTTTATTAAATAAAGCGACTCCAAGGTTAATTATTTAAAATAAAATGTTTTACTTATTTGTTACAGGATATCACAGATCGACTGAATATTCAACAATGATCACAGATCATGCAAAGTTTGAATCTGACTTGCACTTTTGAATTTAGAAGAATCTGTGGAGGAGGGTGAATGCAGAGACCTTTAATAATACATGATATTGCTGACACAGTGTGCCAGTCATCAAAGAAATGTCATAACAACACAGTTGGTCAACAGTGATTTAGATCCTGTCACATTCTACCAGTGGAGAAATATCTTATCACAATATTTGTAACTTTTGAAGAAGATAACCAAGTATTACCACATTATCATGTCTGCAGAAACACCTGGATTGTTAGTCTTAAAAGTGACAGTCCAGTTAACTTACTAAAATCTACTCCCCCTTGCCAAACAAATATTATTGACTTGGAATGACACAAGCCTGACAATGGTACCTGTATGAACTCATAAGAGAATAGTATTTGTCTGAAAAGTCAAAGGATTCTGTTTGTCCCAAACCACTTGAACTGAAATTGGATTGTCAAGGATTTTTCTGAGAACTGAAAAAATGAAGTGAATATAAAAGATAGAAATTGTTGTTGAATTCAAACGTTTTAATATACAACACTTTAGCCTGTTTTGCTGTTCATATAGATGTGTTTAGCTGTTAAGGTTAAACATCAAGTAAAGGTTGTAGTTTCAGTTACCTACATTAAAGTATTGGCTGGAAATAAATATTTACTTTTCACTAGAGCTTGTAGCAGTGTAACCTTCATCTAAAGTTAAGCTGTTGTGTTAATTATTAAAGTATTTTTAGAAAAAGGAATTTAGTATGTATGTTGCCATGGTAACATAATTCAGATTATATTTCATTGAAATTATGGATTTGTATTTCAATAAGGGATCTACAGTATATAATGTAATGGTAAAAGAATGCTCACTTTCTTCAGTATTGTCAGTTATAACTAGCCAGTGAAAAAAACAGATTATGAGGAAAGGGATGACTGAAATGTTTATTCTGACGATAACTACTTCTGTTACAGAACATGACTGTTTTAAAGTTTTTATGTGAAAATTTCAGATTTCTTTCCTGAATACTTGTACTTTCAAATATTTAACTTATTAGAAATACTTTTTAAAATAAGCTCTTGTTTTTAAGTATTATTGTAGGAAAGGGAATTTAAAACATATGTCGCCATGGTAACACAATTTTCTTAGAAAATGTGGAAAATTTTTAGTTAGGTGTACTTTCTAGTATTCCAGATAAACAAATAAAAAATCAATAGTAATATATGTTTCATTTGTTTCAAAATAGTCATTTATTACCAACAGGTAAAAGGCAAGTTATGAAGAAACAATGACAGAAATGTCTTATTCTTATAGTTATTACTCATGTTACAAACACTGTCATAAAACAAAGCATTTTAATTTTTTTAACATGGAATTTTGAGATAATATTTTTGAATACATACCACTTTATAATATTCAAGTTATCTGAAACACTTTTCCAAATTTAGCTCGTTTTTAAAGTATTATTGTAGAAAACAGAATCAGATGCATATGTTGCCATGGTAACATAATTTAATAATGTTTTTATAGAAAATGTGAAGGACTTTAGCCAGCTAGATGTTTGCACTTTAAGTGAATATCTAAATATTCTTTGTAAAAGAAGATTCATTTATTTAAAAATAGCCAGTTATTACCAATAAGTGAAAACACAAACTGAAGAAACAACGACTGAAATAGTGTATTTCCCGTGTTACGAAATCTGTCATAAAACCAAACATTTTATATCTTTTCACATAAAATTTTCAAATTTTACTTTTGAATACATAAACCTCTAAATATTCAACATATAAGAAACATTATTAAGCTTTTATTTTTAAGTACTATGGTAGAAAAAGCAATTTATTGCATATGTAGCCATGGTAACGCAATCTGAATAATGTTTTCATAGAAAATATGAAAGATTTAAATTAAATGTATTTTTCTGTTTTAAGTAAGCATCACAAAAATAAAATTTCATAGTAATAGAAGGTTCTTTATTTCCAAGGTAGTCATTTATTACAAGCATGTAAAAGACAAGTTTTGAAGAAACAATGACAAATCTATCTTATTCTTGTGGTTATTACCCATGTTACAAAAACTGTCATAAAACCAAACATTCTAAATATTTTCATGGGAAATTTTCAGTTTATTTTTGTAAATACATATACCTTAAAATATTTTGCTTTTAAAAATCCTTATGTCAAGCGAACATGTTTTTTTTAAAGTTTTATCATAGAAAAGGGATTTTAATATATTTGTTGCCATGGTAACACAATTTTAGAAATATTTTTATAGAAATTGTTGATTTTAATTGATTATCATTTTGTGTATTAAGAAGGGATCTTACTAATATCATGCAATTGTAACAAAAGATATATTTATTTCAGAATTGTTAGCCATTACCAGTATGTGAGAAATAAACTAGAAAGAAAGGATAACTGAAATGTACTGTTTTCATTTTTAATATCTATGTTACAAAATCTGTCATAAAATTGACAATTTTGAAGATTTTCATCTGAAATTTTCAGGATTTATTTCTGAATGAATATACTTTCTAAATATGCAAAAACCTGAAAATGTCAAAATTCCTCATCTGGACCCATTTTCTCAGTCATGGTCACATATACTTATTTGATATCATAGTCATATTTGTAATACTCTATCCTTACAATAATGGGTACAAATGAAAAAAAATATTGTTTCGTGTTTACTTTTGTGAACTTTTTTCAATGAAAAATACCCATAGTGGCGAATATTTTTTTAAATTTTAAAAAAGTCTTTCATAGAATTTTTTCCTGTTTTTCTTGTGTATAGATAATTGTATTGCGAGCATAAAAATGGCTAAAAATGTATGGGTCACCAGGCTAAATTTTATGTTAAAGGCCTAGATTTTGGCAGTGGGCCAAGGGATTTCTGTCTTCACCAGCACAGTTGGGGGCTAATGACCATCACAGTATGGCTCCAATAAACAAGGGTCATTGTTTATTGGAGAGTCAGTCTACCTTACAATTGTATCAATTAGTGAGAAAGGGAAAGAATATAATTTATTTTAAATTAATGAATAATTGATAACATTTAAAGTTATACCAGTTTCTTTTTGGCATTTCTATGTAAAGAAAAATATTGTTGATCAAACACAATAATAAAATAAAATAATTCACAATAATGAAATAATGAGAAACTTACTTAAAGAAATATGCAAGTTTTTATTTTTTCAAATTCTGTCTGGAGAATTGTGATATTTCAGAAAAATGTGACTTTCACTCATCTAAAGCTGGCAGAATACAGTAAATAGCATTTGTCTAAAATTGAAAACAGTATGTGCATTTCAAAGTTACAAAGCAAAGCATGAAGAAAGTCCCTTTTGGAAACATACTGAAAATGAAAGTTGAGTATAGATGGAACACAATAATTTTATATTATATTGTTTGTTAGCACAAAGAACTCATGAAGTTTTCACTATACTTGTGTTTTATTATCATTATTATTTTCAATAATATTATTACTGTATCTTTTATCATCCTATATGTAATATAATAATAATAATAATAATAATAATAATAATCATGATTATATTTATAATTATTATTGTAACATTAAAGTAATAGTTACTATCATCTATATAATATCAAAATAATAATTATTATTATTATCATTCCACATTCACTGAAGAAAAATTAATTTCTTTCAACTCCACTGCACACATCTTCATGGTCTAGTTGGGGTCCCTGCTGTGCTAATTGCCCTCTAATCAGTTACTGTTACATAATCGCTGATAAGCAGCAGATTAGATGGGAGTTGTATATTGGATTTGGGGGGGGGGGGGGGACACTTATATAGTAGTGAATCTAGGCCTTTAAGACCGCTAGAATACAACACCTGTTCGGACGGAAAATGGCGCGAACCTGGCCAAATTGATTACATGTATGTCTGCTAGAAGTTAAAAAAAAGTTTTAATTTGTTTGTTTGTTTTGGGTTTAACGCCGTTTTTCAACAGTATTTCAGTCATGTAACGGCGGGCAGTTAACCTAACCAGTGTTCCTGGGTTCTGTACCAGTACAAACCTGTTCTCCGCAAGTAACTGCCAACTTCCCCACATGAATTATCAGAGGTGGAGGACTAATGATTTCAGACACAATGTCGTTTATCAAATAGTCACGGAGAACATACGCCCCGCCCGAGGTAAAAAAAAAAAAAAAAAAAAAAAAAAAAAAAAGTTTTAAAAATTCTTAATTCTTTCTATAATTGAATACTAAATAATCTGAAAGGTGATATTGTCTTATCAGTACTAAGTCAATTATTTTACATTATATGAACAACACTGTCTTTGTACTAAAATGCGATGTGAAAACACAACCACAAAAATAGCAAGATACCTGTCAGGCATGATACTTGTCAATGCAACATAAACCAGTATCAACATTTGATTACTGATAAAACTTATCAAAAATGTTATTTCATTCAAGATTCCTCATATTTAAGATTGTCTGTAACATGTTTCAACAGATGTTGACTTCAGTTCAGTTTTCCATAGAAAGTGTCGGCTGCGCAGAAAGATGCGCATAAAAAAACTATAAGAATTCCCTTTAAGTGCTGTGTGGCGGCCGTAAAAAGTTGCCCCGACTTCATCTCAGTGTTGTTATATTTTCTGGTTTTTCGGGATCATTGATTTCAACTCATTTAGATTTGAAGATTGAATACTGCTTAAGCCGGTGCTAGGGGGCGTGGGCAGTGTTGCTTTTTCCATTACTGCCCATGAACAGACTCAATCAAACCGAGTCTGCAATTTTCACTATTTGCCTTGTTCTCGGTGCTACCGAGGGATCTATTTTCCAGATTTTATTTACTTCACAACAGCGGGTGTTAAGTGCTGTGTGGCGGCCGTAAAAAGTCGCCCCGACTTCATCTCAGTGTTGTTATATTTTCTGGTCCTTCGGGATCATTGATTTAAACTCATTTAGATTTGAAGATTGAATACTGCTTAAGCCGGTGCTAGGGGGCGTGGGCAGTGTTGCTTTTTCCATTACTGCCAATGAACAGACTCAATCAAACCGAGTCTGCAATTTTCACTATTTGCCTTGTTCTCGGTGCTTCCGAGGGATCTATTTTCCAGATTTTATTTTCAACTAAACATGGTAGAAGTATTAACTGGTTTAAAATAAGTTGCCCTTGTAAGTTTCAGTCAGATTGGTTGAGAGACCCTTACTTATATGTATATATATCATACATATATATTTTTCCTGTCCATCCAGGGTAATATTTCAGAAATGGTTTGAATGATTTCAATAAAACGTAGTATTAATGTTAATTATTATTAGAAAATGAGAAATTTAGTCTTTACAGTATTAGTGAAATTGCTAGACTGATGCAAGAGTTATGGGTCTGTTCTTATTTATGATTTACTATTAAGCTATGCAAATGGCATAGGTCCATATCTAATATGGAATTTTGCAGTCAAAGTTTAAAATAGCCAATCTGACTAAAGTACACAATCTTCCTAAACGTTAGATCTGACGGCCACCCATTCAAATTCATCTTTCAGTATCATCGGATTTCCATATTGCTATTTTTGATATCAGTATCAGGGTGCATGTGACGATAAGCATTGCGCAACGGCCTTCCATAAGGAGCTCTACATTTTAGGGTTTGTACGACATCATTTATACAAACGCCGGTTTCATTTAAATTGTTTTGATTAAATTTGGTTCACTGTATTAAAGGTCGGGTCATTATTAACTTTTCAGGGCAAGTGTTGCATTATGGCGAGTAGCATCAAAGTTTAAACTTCTGAATATTTCAATATACATCTTGCGATCATAAATACTATTTGTTTACTCAGAATGTTCTTTAAATAAATAGGTACACTCATGGAAATAATATAATTGCGCGCCTGGCGATACTCTTTATCCCACTATTCTCCAACGAAAGAGTACAGTGTAAATGAAAACTATATAAATTCTTTTTTAACAAGTATATATTGTTGGGCCCAGGTGACCATGGTTGATGGACACAAGAATAGTAATATCATACTCCGTTATGGTTCGAATCCGGTCTTGGGGCTTATTCCGTTTTGGTTTGCAACTTGAAGTGTTTTTGTCGACTTATTTTCCGCTAACGGTTTTAAACCCACCTGTTTCTACCAATTTTTTATACCTGATGAAAAAACGTACAGACAGTTTACAAATTCATTTTTAACGCTAGGTGTCTCTGTTGGGGGGGCCCATTTGATAAATTTTTCATAACTTCTCGTAGATTTTGCGGGTACAGTGGCTGAAATGTTGCAGTTTACGACATTCCATCTTTGACAACCCCTTTCCCGGGTGGCCCAATAAAACATTAAAGATCAGGCCAGAAATTAGAATTTTTATCACAAAAATTATTTTTGGCCTTTGCAAGTGTTTAAAAGATTTATTTCAGGTACAGCACAAGTTATTTGGAGGGGGAATCGACCCCGAAATACTTGTGGAGCAGGTGCGCTGATGAATTGACGATAGAAAATGGCGGAAGAGCGGAGACCTTAAAGTTCCAGCAATTTTGACCGACTTTCCTGCAAATCCAGCATCGCTGATAATAACGAAAAGCGCCCCTTTGGGATCTACCTTTTTCCACCTTTGGAATCATTCTTACAACTCTGTAAATTAGATTTTGTGATTTTCTAAGCTTTTTTTACGCTAGTACTGGGAAACAGGAGCATTTCGAAAGCGAAAGTTAGGATGGCGTTCGATGTTTGGATTCAATTTGGGAGTTTCCGGAGTTCAGTTAAGTTATTTCTTGTTTTGAATTTCTATTTTCATTTTTTTTTTAAATCATGTAAAAGAACATGGCGGACGATGATTGTTTATCCTGAAGATTGATGACAGTTTTTTGGGACTAAAATTGTTCAAACAGCGGTGTGTGATGCGGTCACCGATCAGAATTGCTCAGCGCCGATGACGTTTGTTTTTGTTTATGTTTTTTGACATGGTTCTTCCCACGTTTTGACGGATAGACAGAAGGAAATGTTTTTGATGGTAAATGGGAGTAACTGTCAGCTGCCGACGTTATGAGAACTTGTTACTTCAATGTTTTTACAGTTCTGTTCATATTCTGAGTTGCTGATGTTGACTGATTCATGAATTAACTTGATGTACAGAAATGATTATCTAACTATGCATAAAAGATGAAAGTTCAGCCTAACTGATGTTTTTCGGCGAACGCCGTCTATGAACGAATTCGTTACCTAGGGCCACGTGACTTCAGTTTTGCAAATCAAACTACTTGATAACGCATTATAATAATTATCAAAATGGAAGATTTTTGCAACACCCCTGGCCTGATTGGACGAGAGTGTCAATTTCTTTCACTCTGTTGATTGTGCTACGCTGAGTGAAATGTAGACAAAGCGTTTATCCTAAACGACGCTGTTTCACAGTTTTAAAAGCTAACTTTTGGCTCAGTATATTTAGCAAGAATATTGATATATCTCAAAATGATAAGTAAGTTTAATAAATATGATAAAAACCTGTTCAAATACCAACTTTTTATCAAATTAAAGAAAGAGCTGAATACGGTCTGCGTATCACATGAAAAAGGGTGTGATAAGAGTCTTTTAATGTAGAGAAGTGCTTTTTTAAAAATTTTCCTTGGGTTACAGTTGTCCGTCTGGAAATATGAAAAGGGTTTTTCTTGCTTTTGTGACTTAATTCAGATTGCATTTTAAAAAAAATGAGTACTTGTTGCTTTGATATATTTGTTTATAAAATTATTTAACTGATTATTAAATTATGAAAAATTTCTTTAGTATGGTATACAAATATTGAACTCAGTTGAAATTTTGTTTTATTATGTATATGCAAATAATGACTGAATCCATTACACTGAAATGAAGGTATGCTGCATCCCAGTTTATCTGTGTGATATGACTACGGTCAAACTCTGCTTATGAAACAGAAATATTGAAATAATTACAATTGTATGTTTGCTTGACCTTCACTTTTTTTAAGGTGTGACGTCAATGTCCAAAGATTCATGAATAGCGAATATGCATTTGTTTAAAGCGGGATCATTTGGGCCTGTTTAGAAATAAATAAAAATAATAAATAAAAAATGCTTTAATTGATTTTTTTTTCTCATGTATTCTAATCAAACATGATTTGTAGCATCTTTATTAGGCCCGCAGCCAACTTTGTTCACCTGGGACATTTGACCCCTTTTAGGGGCTGCTCGAGCTAAAACTAGAAATGCCTTTATACAGCGTCTCATGAACAGCTTGGTGGATCTTTGTCATACTTGGTCTGGAGCATCATAATAAGGTCGTCTTCCAAATTTATTTATATAGGAACTTGGGCCCTATTAGGGGCCACTATAGCTAAAAGTAGATATGCCTTTCTTCGCATTAACCACTGAAATGTAATGGATTTTTATCAAACTCGATGTGTAACAATATCGTAAGGTCTTCTGCTATTTTGTTACAAACGGGGATAGGGACCAATTTAGCTAAAAATATAAACACGTTTAATGACCTCTTCTCATGAACCGCTTCATGAATCTTCATCAAACTACTGCTGTAATTATTCGTCTAAGGATAAACGAAACAAAATTGCAACCCTACGAAATCGTTGCGAAAATAGAACCATTTAAATTGTTAAAGTGCGGTGTTTAGTTTTGCAGTTTGAAAAATGTTAGATGAAAGATGAATGTTAGATGAAAAATTCATAAACTTCTTTCCTTATTTCAATTCGCCGACCATCATTTTTAAAGATATTTCTTGTTATCTTTATGAATTGGGCGATATGCGGGTTATCCTCGTGTCCTACCCTCTTCATTTTCACCAAGGCTGCATTATATTTGAGGAACTTCGATTCATTTAGAAGATGCTGAATTTCAAGATACAGATTTAATACTTATTTCCGCATGAAACGTTGCAGTATTTTATTTACATGGGCAGTGGTATATGAGTGTCTCACTCATCCACTCTCATATTTCCCAGTTTGCACAGCTTAGATGAGTAATGCTCATCTTGTGCCTCCTAAGGGCCCCATGATTGAGGACCTAGATCCTGACCAGTCATTTACAATTCTGGTAAGACAAAGGGGTACAGAACAAACTGAACAGAACAGAACTGAAACAAACAGATATAACGATTTATGAATTTTACATGTACACATTTTTTTTGAGAATATTGTTCAATTATAATGTTGAAACTTATCAGACATGGCTTGTACTTCATCCCTCTTGTCTCTCATTCTTTAAGTGGTATGTTATAGGTATATCGGCGATTTAGGGTACGGCTCCTTAGGTAAAATTGCGGACGTCTATATTGTCATTATATCCAATGCTTGTTTTTTTTCAGAGGGTTTGAAAGGGGAAAGAAATAATATAAAACGTAAATACGATTTTAATTTTATCTACAAAAAAAATATCTTACTTAAATACAAAACATCCCAACTTTTTAATTTTTCAAAATATACGTTTAAACCCATAAGCATTTTAAATTCCTTCCTAAACGAGTCTGAATCCCGGGGTAACGTTCCTATTGAGTATCATTTGGACTGTTCTTCAATAACGAAAATTTGCCAGTTAATAACGCATATTGTTACTCAATCCTAAATGGCAGATTTTTACCCCGTCAAACAGAAAATATTTCATCCAAAAATTAGTTGTTATATTTGAAAACAGCTTTCTGCTTGTACGGTGTTTTATAACACTAATATTGGAAATTAAATGCAAACTTCCCTGACATTAAATTGGTTTAAAAGATTAAATAACAAACAAAACAAACACACAAACTAACTTGAACATGATTAATACATCCCCGGGACAATAACAGGTTTAATTTCACACTTTACAAATAACATGGATATTTTTAACAAGCCGTGATATCGACAAAACCAGGTGTAAAAACAGTACAGGTAAGTTGATGGGACTGAAAAATCTCATCGAGCTAAACAAAATATCGAGCTAATCATATCGAGGTAATGATAAATAATTACATTAAGATAATTAGGGAAAAATCGGGACCGACTAAAACACATTGTGTTAACCGGAGTATCGAGCTAACCGATATCGAGGTAACGTATATGATTAGGCTTCAAGATTCTGATACATCGTGAAAGTGGTTCATCATGATAAACTGAAGCCGTATACTGGGGATAAGGTTCCAAAATGGGTGGACAGATTATAGAAGGGAACAAGGTTCAAGCTGGTCAAGGCCCAAGGTCTAATCTGGATATACATTTTTTTTTGATGCATGCAAATATTTATTTTGTTAACTTCTTTCTTTAGATGGCCTCAGCGATGTTGAAGTGTGTTGCTAAACGGGGCAGGGTGTACCAATGTGCAACTTGTAGCAAGAAAGATGAGAAGTCACGCATAGAACTACACTTTATAAGAGCCCATGTCTGTGATTTCAATGTGCCATTCAAATGTGTTGCCTGTGACTTCAAGTGCGGGGATGCTGCAAGGGACAAACATGTAAACTCTCCCAGTCATCTTGAGAAATGTGAGGGAGATCAATAACTGCTGCCTTTCAGTTGTAAATCAACAGATCCAAAAGTATTAAAGTGGGGACAGGATTTGACAAGTTACAAGGGAGGAGTCGAAGAATCTGGCTTAGTGTTGGTGCAAGGCTGTGTCGGGGCTGAAGAAAGGGTGCTTGCCCCAAATCTGACAAACGAGAATGAGGACATATCCAGTGAAGGCAGCAGTAGTCCCTCCCCACCCAAGAATCATGCTAGTTGCAGCAATGTTATGATCCAGACAGAATTATAGACGATGAACTGAGTAAGACATTAAGGCCTTGAGAGAAAGGGTTTATGACCCTAGAGACGTTATTAGAAGCAGGAATCGTTAATGGAGAAAGTCATGGGAAGTCCAAAAAGATATACGAGAGGGCATGCTCAATCAAAAGGGGAGCAAGATAGGTGTAGGGAAAGAGAGGCGAGAAGATACACTGGAAGAATCGAGATGTCACAAATCTGGGCATTAGTATGGAGATCGCAGATGATGACAGCAAGTTCAGAGACTTTGTGAATTTTCTGTGCTTTCGCAAAAAATAAAAGTTTATACTGTGCGATTTTTTTTATTTTTTTATTTTATGTTTGTGTAAATTTTTTAAATAAAAAACATTTAGCAGGCGTGGATGTGGGGCCCAGGTGACCATGGTTGATGGACACAAGAAAAAGTAATATCATACTCCGTTATGGCTCGAATCCGGTCTTAGGGCTTATCCGAATTGGTGCAACTTGAAGTGTTTTTGTCGACTTATTTTCCGCTAACGGTGTTAACACGCTGTTTCTGTATAGTTTACCTGATGAACAACGTACAGACAGATGAACAGATTGTCTTTTTTAAAACGCTAGGTGTCTCCGTTAGGCCTTGATGAATTTTCCCAAAACTTCTCGAAAGATTTTGCGGGTACAGTGGCTGGAAATGTTGCAGTTTACGACATTCCATCTCTTGAGCAACCCCTTCCGGTGGTCGGTAAAACTTATAGATCAGGCCAGAAATTACAAATTTTTATCACACATAATTTTTTTTGTCTTGCATGTGTTAAAAGATTTTATTTCAGGTACAGCACAAGTTTTGGAAGGGGGATCGCCCCGAAATACTTTAGGAGCGGGTGCGCTGATGATTTGACGATAGCAATGGCGGAAGAGCGGAGACCTTGAGTTCCAGCAATTCTGACCGCCCTTTCCTGCAAACCCCAGCATCGCATGATATATAACGAAAAGCGCGCCTTGGATCTACCTCTCCACGCTTTGGAAATCTTTCCCTTACAAAATCTGTAAATTAGATTTTGGATTTTCTAAGCTTTTTTTACGCTAGTGCTAGGACAGGACATTTTGAAAGCGAAAGTTAGGATGGCGTTCAATGTTTGGATTCAAGTTGGAGTTTCCGGAGTTCAGTTAAGTTATTTCTTTTTTTTGAATTTCTATTTCTATTTTTTTTATATCATGTACAAGAACAGGCGGACGATGATTTTTTATCCTGAAGATTGATGACAGTTCTTGGACTATATTGTTTATACAGCGGTGTGGATGCGGTCAGCCAATCAAATGCTCAGCGCCGATGACGTTTTTTTTTTGTTTATGTTTTTGTACATGTTCTTCTTTCGTTTTGACGGATAGACAGAAGGAAATGCTGTGATGGGCCTGGGGGTAAAACGTCAGCTGCCGAACGTTTTTGAGAACTTGTTACTTCAATGGTTTTACAGTTCGTTCATATTCTGAGTTGCTGATGTTGACTGATTCATGAATTAACTTGATGTACAGAAATGATTATCTAACTATGCATAAAAGATGAAAGTTTAAAACCTAACTGGGTGTTTTTAACTTTATGGATTGGCGATTATGCGGGTTATGCTTCCTTTTTCATTTTCACCAAGGCTGCATTATATTTGAGGAACTTCGATTCATTTAGAAGATGCTGAATTTCAAGATACAGGGTTTAATACTTTCTTCCGCCATGAAACTTGCATGTATTTTATTTACATGGGCAGTGGTATATGAGTGTCTCACTCATCTCACTCTCATATTTGCAGTTTGCCCCAGCTAGATGAGTAATGCTCATATTTGTGCCTCCTGATGTCCATGATTGAGGACCTAGATCCTGACCAGTCATTTACAAGTTCTGGTAGAACAAAGGGGTACAGAACAGATATATACGATTTATGAATTTTACATGTACACATTTTTTTTGAGAATATTTTTCAATTATATTGTTGAAACTTATCAGACATGGCTGTACTTCATCCCCTCTTGTCTCTCATTCTTTAAGTGGTATGTTATAGGGATATCGGGGATTTAGGGTACGGCCCTTAGTAAAATTGCTTAAGTAGCCTTGCATGAACTAGGACTTGAACCGCACATTTTTTAATGATTGTTTTTAAGTTCATCGTCCCTGGACCCCGACAATATATATATATATATATATATATATATATATATATATATATATATATATATATATATATAAAAGCCCAATAATATGTGGATAGTTAAACAAATAAAGACTTGTCGGATCGTCAAGAATATTGATATGCTGTCTCGTAGACTGCATCTACCTATTTGCATTCCAAAATTGACATATCCAAAATATTTATACACTTCTTTAGCATAGAATATGTAATAAAGAATATTCTAATATAAAAATACAGACATAAAATTGTCTGTGTCTCTATATCTCTGTAACAGGTCAGTATTGTTATTACGCTTTGCTTCTCTTTATTAAGTTATATCAAGATTTTACAATGGTATTGGAGACCATTGTATATACACCGTAGTATGCATTATACAGAATACTAATGCAGCTGTCTCTAGATAAAATATTCCCAGTCTGATACAGGATCGACTGGTGTTGCTTCCGTGATATTAAAGACAACAGAAAAAGAACAAATGAACGAAAATTGAAAATCGAAATGTTGAACATTATTTTAAAGAAACCGTATCACAAGCTGTCATGAGATAATATTGAGTTACTCTTATACTGATCAAAAACAGCTAAGCTGCCGTGTATATTGCCAATACGTTTAAACTACAATTTCAGTTTTAAAAAATCAAACTCGTTGACAAAATTTCAATAGAATCAAACCATAACGTCATATCAAAAAAAAAATGTGTTTTACGACTTCATCCAGGTTTTGAAAAATAAATCAAAATGTCCAAAAAAGCGAGAACCGATCGGGAAGTCAGTACCTTATTTAAAACTAGCACGTTATTTTTGAGGAATTGGAGAGTGAAGGCTTACGCGCAGTTAACTGGTTTAAGCTCCTTTTATTTTTATTAACTTTAAACCGTTTTAAGTAAAGTCTTAGTGAACGTGAATGATGTTGCATTTTCCATAATCTCTCATGAACAGACTCATTTAAGCCAAGTCAGCAATGATTTAACTTGGTTGCACTTTATGCTTCCAATGGATTTTCTAACAGGCGCAAGCAATGTAAAACAGAAAACGTGAAAACCCAGGAATCGCCAAAAAAAATGAAAATGTTGTGGACTCAGTTTGATTGATCCTATGCATGGACGGCGGTGGAAGTCTCTAACTAAGCAGAAATAATTTCATATGTTTAAAGCTCCAAAAGCTATTAAAATACATCCACAGATGTGTTAATACTGTCATGTAAATGGAACCTTCAATGATTTCATGAAATGACCCCCAGTTGAAATAATGGACGAGACCTTAACGAATAAACAACAGGCATAACTAAAGAAACAAAAATTTAGAGCGGAGATCTGATGGCACCATGCGTATCACAGAAACTGTTAAAAGACAAAATTAAAAGCAGGCGCCATATCTAAAGGATGTTTAAATAAACCCCAAAACTATGAAATCGGTTGTATTGGAATCACAACACATAAGACATAAGCTGAAAAAAATCTAATCTGTACTTCTACCATAACATAAATGCCATGCTGAACGATCTGAATAGATCGAAATATTACAGCTATGGCCACCAAAGCGCGTCTTTCAGTTCATTTCATACACTGGTCGACAGATATTGACTTTAGGTTTTGATTTTTTTCCGAGGTGACGAATTTCCAAGGTAAAATACCAGCTGCTCCTGAGTTTAACATAATTGAGGATATTTTCGTCGCTGAACTTATGTCTTGTTTAGAACTGACACTTCATCTGGATCATAGCATGTGAGAAATGTTTCGAAACCAATCCTTCGTCTTTCCTTCATCGTAAAAACTACAAGACACAAAATGCATTAACCTTTTGATCCCATGCGAGTACACATTCTAATAAGATACAGCAGCTAGTGTGTCATTCCTATAAAATACTGATTTATTAGCTTGCTGATCAAAATATCTTCCAACTTAATTCAGTTTATGTAAATAAACAGATTGGTTGCTCTGTATAATATGAATAGCATTATTTGTTTTTCCTCATTACGACCACTTTCAAACGGAAAGCAAGAACTGTGCTACATCATACATAAATACACATGAAGAGTTAGCAAACCTTTGCAAATGACGCATTATCACAGGAATACACTATTATACGTTATTTTTTTTCTCGTTTCTGCGATGGAAAAACCCGAAAAGGTCTTGAAAATTTGAAAACAAGTATAAAGTGGACTAAAAGAAAAATTTATTTTATAAAAATAAAACACTGAATACCTTAAATCCTAGAATTTCTGTGTAAATATATATGACTACTGCTATTTTCAAAATTAAAATTAGTCCGCGGCGTGAAATTTTCGCGACGGATGGTAAACTTGAGAAATAAATAAGATAAGACTATTTGTAACAAAATAAACAGCACTTTCTCAAGTATTTATTGTCGCAAATACAGTCAGTTAGCGAATACAGCAAACATTTTGACAGTACAATAGAAGATTCTGTTTTAAAGTTCCTTGTGGATACAAATCAGCTAGAATCATGCAATCAGTGTTTTCTTAGACATTGTTCAAATAGATGAAATGACATTGTTAAAATGTTATCACGTGTGAACATTTTTACTATTATATTCAATTTTCAGAATGATAACTAATCATTTGAATATTACCACACACAAGTAACCACGAGTTATATTTCCTTACCCAAGATCCCGGCTTTGTTGTATATTAACCAAGTTAATGCCCTTATTCCATGATATTTCGTTGTAACAGACATGTACAAGTATGATGCATTTGTAAAAATCTTGTTGTGTAATTACAGATGGTGCTCTCCTAATGTCTAGGATGTATATAATTATTAGTATCATATTATTACTTTTACGTTTAAACACTTAACTTTAGTCTCGTCAACTTAGGATGACTGGTGGACAGTCAAGTTTCGTACAGTAAACCTCAGGCACAGTTAAAGTAATTTGGTTCAGCATGTTGTTTATTAGCAACATTAATGCATTGATTAATATCAAATTGTATCAAACGCATTATTTCCCCCTTTGAAGATTTTCATGAGAAGTTATAGGGTTTGGCAGTGTGATTCATTCCGTTGAATATCGTGATTCCTTTCCCGAAACATTCTTAGAAATAATGACCAATTTTGTGCTACTTGGTTTGGAGATGAAAGGACAGTGTGTGTGTGTGGGTGTGTGTGTGTGTGTGTGTGTGTGTGTGTTTTATTGTTAAGCCGTTTTTTCAATAGTGTTTCAGTTATGTAACATCGTGCGGTTAACCTAACCAGTTTCTGGATTCTGTACCAGTATAAACCTGTTCCCCGTAAGCATGGTAAGTAACTGCCGCTTAGCTCAGTAGGTAGAGCGTCGGTCTACGGATCGCGGGGTCGCGAGTTCGATCCTCGGGCGGGGCGTGTGTTCTCCGTGACTATTTGATAAACAACATTGTGTCTGAAATCATTAGTCCTACACCTCTGATTCATGGGGGAAGTTGGCAGTTACTTCGGAGAACAGGTTTGTACGGTACAGAATCCAGGAACACAGGTTAGGTTAATTGCCCGCCGTTACATAACTGAAATACTGTTGAAAAACGGCGTTAAACCCAAAACAAACAAACAAAAGTAACTACCAACTTCCCCACATTAATCTGAGGTTGAAGACGAATGATTTCAGGCAGAATGTCTTCTATCAAATCGTCACGAAGAAATACGCCACGCCCGGGGATCGAACTCGCGACCCCGCGATCCGTAGATCTTGAGCTTCCTATTGAGCTAAGGTTGAGGGCTGAAAAGGCATGATGGTACGGTATGAAACTATAACATTGCCAGACAGGAAGAACATGGACATATATTTCGAACTAGATGTAATTTTTATATTAAAAATGACACGTTCTAAATTACAGACTCCAGTAAAGTCATTTTTATTTACACATAAAGTTGAATTTTCTATTTTGAAGACTTTAAATGTATTTGTTTAGCATAAATGAATATACGCTACAGTTGGTTTTCTAAGATTTATTCTATAGGACACTTTCACTGGCTGTAGATGCAGTTAGAAATATCCTGTTCTCGTGTAACTGTTTCTGGCTCAACAGTCCAGTATTAAATGTTTTGTTTGCATTCTATACGAGTCAACAAATAATATCAAAATATAAAACAAAACTAATGACTTTTCAGTTTTTAAATCCTACCAGGACTGAACTGTTTTGATATTTGTCTTCTGGCCTGTTTCGTCGGGCCTTAAGGATGTTTTTCTTGTTGCTTCTGTCTTCTGAAAAGACATTGAGTACATACGTTTTGGGTTCTTAAGGTTGCTTTTTATATATTTATACACGAGCATTTTTGTGTTTTACATGCCATGCCTTTTTGTTTCCATTACGTGTGTTAGAGATTCACCTGGAGGGGATTACTTTTATTTACACTGTCCCATGTCTTTGGGAAAATGGTGAGGGTAAGAGTGAGGTTGGGTGCCCACCAAAAACCGGTTTAAGCTCCCCAGTGGTGTTTTTGCCACTGACCGTTCCAAAGGGGGGGGGCCCCACTGTGTTCCTTTGGTTTGTTCGTTTTGTCATTGTGTGTTGACTTTGTGTGCGCGCGTGTGTGTATGCTTATGTTCGTCTTGTCCTTATGTGTTGGCTTTGAGTGGTGTGTGTGTATGTGTTGTGTTGTTCGTTTTGTCCTGATTGTAAGCTTGAGCGTGTGTGTGGTGCACGCGTTTGCGTGCTGGGGGGTTCGTTTTGAGGAGGCTGCGCTTTTGGTGCGTGGCACTCCCTGTTTGATATTTTTCTTTGTTTTTTTTATACAGTAATGCATTTTTCTTACAGTAGCGTATTTAAATAAAGCTCGAGAGATTCACATACGTTAACAGAAAATACGTCATGGCAATACAAAGGCAAACAAAAATACGTAAATGCTCAGTGTTTCTTTTATTTTCTGCAGTGAAACATTATGTTCATTCAGTGAAATAACTCTGTTTTACTCAGAAATATACTTTATGAACTAACATGGTAACTAACAGTGATTTTTATCCGGTTTTGCGCAATAAAAAAATTAAGATACTGCACGATGTGGTTCGTTATTTACAGCACGAGATTCCCGGTGTAAGATTTGTATTTTCTAGCACTGATGCAAACATCGGAGACTCCCGTCTGGTATGCAAGTAATTATAATATGGTATATGGTACGCCTTGTCAGGACAACACTGTTAGCGTTCTTTGTTTTCTTTTGATTATATTCAAAAACACAAATGAATGCAATAATAAAACACAGGAGAAACAAACCAGCTAATACACAGATGAAATAGCAACGTAGCAGGCCAGTGGCAAAACCGTGGTCATTTTCAACACAGCAACAACACATATTAGCTTATAAATAAGTGCAACTGACATCCGTATCGTACACCAGTCGTAATAATTTCTATGCAAAAGTTGACACTCAGATTGCTTACCGTCTCCCTAGTAGCATAGTATCAGTAAACTGAATACAATTCTACAAAAAAAAATTATATATAAAATGTTTGTATGTCTGCATGTTTGTAATGCCATTCTTTCATTACGCTTTGTTTCTCTATTAAGTCATATCAAGATTTTACTATTATATTAGAGAATACTTATAGCCAGCAAGTAAATGTAACGGTCTAGCTTAAAATCTGCCAGAGTCGAATCATCGTATCGTATTTCCTTGACATTTTAAATTTATTTATTTGCAGAAAATAATCTAAACATAATCAGGGAAAACAATCGAAAATCGGACAGTACAGTTTTAATTATGCAATTCTATATCAATCTATTTATAAAACTGCTTAGCTTGAGTACAAAGCTCATATTTAATTCCACTTGGCAAAGATACCGTAATATGTAATATCCTCTTAAAAGATTGAATACTGTCGTCACATGTTCAAAATGTTTCGGAGTTTTTTTTCAGTATTACACGTTAACCTTAATCACATACTTTTTCTAATATTTGTTTCAGAACCCATTAAATCCTACATTGGTTTGAATAAATGGTTTATTTTAATATCGTCTGCAGTAAGAAAAATGCTTTTTTAAGTAGATATTCTAAGCATATATCACAACTCGCACATGTAATTTTCATGCCAATTTATTAACTTAAAATTATCGACAATTACGGTACGACCGATCGTAGCACCCGTCATTTCAAAGCATGAAAATTGCATTGGATTTAAGTAAAGCCAAACAAATATTTCGAAGAAACTTGAAAATTATTGTAAGATACCAAAACCACATTAAGGAAAGAAGTAGAAGCGGAGAACGGTATTGAGATTGGCGTAAAAACATGCTAGATTGACAGTTATCAAGAGGATTCCAGACTGCCACTGATAATGTGGATCATTCTGAAGGAATTCTGTGTTTTTCTAAATCATGAAACAATGTTTTCTCTTTGAAGTGGTAAGTTAATTCAGTTTTAAATGATTGGTAGCTTGTTTAATATACAGCGTATTTTGAGCATTACTTGTTCTCCAATATTTGTTGTTGTTTTTTTTTCTGTTTGGTTTAACGTCGCAACGACACATTTTTATGTCAAATGGCAACTTCCCAGCGCTGATGGTGGAGGAAGACCCCAGGCGCCCCTCCGTGCATTATTTCTTTACGAGTGGGCACCTGGGTAGAACAACCTTTCGTAAGCCAGTTGGAAGGGTCTCCAACATTTTGATAACTAAGAAGTAAAATAAGCAAGCTAGATCAAAACGACGAGAGTGGAAAGTTAAGTACAGGATATAGATGAGACAGTAATACCTAAATATGATTAAATTAACCGAAACAAGTTTCAAGTAAGCCAAAGTATGTGTAAGTGGCACCTTTATGGACGTTTAAGCTGCATGTAATGTAGATAGCAAGAAAATAATAACAAAAAAAAAACACGGAACTTGTTTATATTTTTTCCTACATGAGGGCTTTGAATTTTATGTTAAAACAGATTGAACAGCTGTCCAAATAGATGGTATGCACACTAACATGGTTAGAAAGCACTATTTTTAATACTGAACATGAACTTTTAGAGTTGGATACATCAAGGGAGGTAAACAAAAACAATAGATCCAATAACACTTTCTACTATGTTCATCAATATTCGAATCTTTGACAAGTATTAGAGAAAACAATTACTGGAAAGAGGATTTAAAAAGAAATTAATGTATTCTATGTTCATAACGGAAAATGTGGCATCCACAGTTTAAACTTTAAAGGAAACAGCGACGCATTTTACAAGCGGGCTATGGTGGCCCTGAATGTAATAGCTCTAAATCGCTAACCGGAGTTGCATAGCTCAAACAAACATAATCGGACATATTTCAGCCCATTCAGAGCAGTAGATTTTCCATAACAAACTAAACCAAACCCCGGAAGCCTTGCTTTTAACAAATGAGGATGGATTCAAATACTTACAGTAGCGGGACACCTAAGAAACATTTCTGTGAAATTATTTCAAAGTTGGATCAGTACTTTTGGAGGAGATGACATCGGAATATTTTTTCTACTTTTAGCTGGCGGACATGTGTTTTGACAAATCGGAATGAAATATACACTCTTGATAGAACATTTATCAAGGATGATTCGAAAATGGGGTCAGAAATTTCTGATATAATTTTTTAAAAAGTTTTCACTGTTCTCATTTGGGAAAATAAGTCACTATATCCCCTTGCTGCAAAGTTTCTAACGAATCGAAAAATATTCAAACACACTTGATAGAGGGTTCTTCAAATTAATTTCTGTAAAGTCATTTTGAAGATTTTTCTACTTCAGGCTATGGCAGCTGGCATGTTTTTTGACGAAATAATTTGATCAGTCTTCAAAAAGGCTACATAACGAAATTTTGTGCAAAATTACTTCTAATTCGAACAGGCCGCTTCTTTTAAGTATATTGTTCAAACTATCGACAGAATTTGAACAATCTTTTTAGAAGGTTCTGAAAAAGTATTACTGGAAATTATTTTCAAATTGGGTTAGGCTAAACAAGAAAAAAATATGATTTCTCACTATATACATATACAGACAATTTAACATGATCGCCAGCGGTCATCTGTTTTGATGAATTCAAAACATTTGGACAGTCGTTTGAGACAGTCACCTAAAGCAATGTTTTGTGAATATATTTTAAAACTGCACCGGGTGTTTCTGAGATGTTGTTTGAAGATTATTCTTTTGCTGTTAGACAAGGATACTTGATTGGTGTGTGTTTGTGTTCGGGTTTAACATCTTTTTCAATAATTTTTCAGTCATATAAACGACGGTGTCTACTTGTAGCAGTAAGCACAATGCCCAACTTTATAGTGCTGTCTCACTGGAATATCAAGCCGTAACACGTGACATGATACCCAGTCACATTATACAAATACCGTGCTGACCACTCTTATTGATACTTGATTAATCAGAATCACTTTAAGAATAGTAATAAATAGTCAGCACATTAACTGTTGTGTAATATTATTTCAAAAATCAGGTCGACAGTTTATGACAAGAAGACTTAAAGTTTTCATATACACTTAGAGAAAGTTTAACACGCCCTGTTTGACGAATCAGATTAGTTTGAAAAATGTTGGTAGATGGATACCCTAGAATGATTTACGTTAAGTTATTTTAGAATTAGTTCAGTTGGTTTTGGCAATATTTTTAAGATTTCTAATGTATACATCTAAGGATAAGTGATCATGCCGCCCTGCTCTTGACGGAACAAAATAGTTTTAACACTTGAGCAACTTTTTTTGGACATATTTCAGTTTTCATATATTCTGTTAAAGATTTATTTAAGGAACAAAACGACCCATTACATAGAGTTAGATCTCTATTGGAAATGCATATTTTTACTTTTTTTGTAAAAATTTCTAATTACCTCCCTTTAATATAAAAGCATTTTTTTTTAAAAAAAGGTCAATTTCTATTAGTTTCAATATCATTTCTAGTTTTGCATTTGATAAATATTGGGATAATTCAACTACCTAAAAAGTAAAAAGTAAACAGCGTGTTGCTTCGGAATTCATTTATTTTCAATATATCATGGCTGTGCAACCGAGATAGACAAAGGGAGGTAATAATAATTTCATAAGCTTACATTTCTAATTAATTTTGGCAAAATATGTACTTATCAATGCAAATCTTTGACAACTTCAATACAGCAGTGCTTATATTCATATTATTCTTTAGGCAAAATATGTTGATTTAATTTATACTTATGCTAAAATAACGCTATCTTGGTTGGATAACCAGGATAGAAAAATCCAATTATATAAATACTTCCAATGAAAATCTGACGTGTATTAAGAACTCGGTGAACACAAGTAAGTGTAAATTATCAACTTGTTTAGTTTTGAACAAATCTATTTGTTGACCACACTTTAAACAAGCTTGGTCGCTTAACACGACATAAATGAAAATGTTGCAGGCTCGGATTGATCGAGCAAAACTCGTATGAAAACGTCAAGCAACCAAACTTCTGGCAAAAAAAAAAATAAATTCCACCACACAAATGTTTATATGCAACTTTTCTATGTTTGAAGCTAAAGACCGCAAAATCATTTTTCAATTATCTGAATAATACAAATAATTGCATATCTTGCTATCATATATAATAACATCGTTAATTAATTATTACATTCATCTTATTTGGAAGGTGGGCCGGTTGTCTAGTGGTAACACGCCTGACTGCCAATCCAGAGGTCCGGGTTCGAATGAGGGTCCTAGAACTGGACATTTCTGAGATGCTCTTGAGTCTCTCCCACCTGACTAAGAGGCCTGTACTGGTTCTTCCCAGGAAAGACTGCTTCTCGTGTATCGGTGCTATACACCGGGCACGTTAAAGAACCAGACTGTCTATTCGCAAAGAGCTAGGCTGTTAGCCGGACAGGCTTGTATCTCTCTCTGTTCTCTTTGTCTGTTCTGGGGGCTTTACCTCACTCTGTCCCTCTGGTCAGATCGCTCTGTGTCTGAACTAGTAGAGGATGAATTTCGCGCCCTGTGTGGCTGCGTTTGCTATACGTAAAGCGCCTTTGAACGTGTTTATCATGAAAAGGGTGCTATATAAATCTGGTATAATGATAATAATAATATTAGTCTGCAAGTTCCCGTTCGATGTAACACATTTCTCGTGACATTTACCCATTTGATGTATGTTTCTTTGCAATTGTCATCATTAAAAAATGACACAGTACCCTAGGTACTTTTCACTAATTCTTTCAATGTATTAAAATTCAATGCCGCGGAATCTGACGCTAAAGCTCAGGGAAAACTATGAAGTACTAAACGGCTAAATCAGGCGGATAGGCTGGATGTTTTTAAGTTCACAGCCTACAAGTTCAATATCGAGGGCATGTTCTAATCTCTGGCCAGGACTCGCCTCGCCCTAAAAGCCCAATTTTCGATCGGGCTAAGCCAGGCCGGATTTTACTGTCCAAATAGAAATGAATGGCATACAATCTAGATATAAAATTACAGTAAAAGCCAGTATTTACATGTAATAGTTTACTTGCTGCAGGTCAAACAGAATGAGATACCAGTCCTTTAGAGAATCGTTAATTAATTATCACATTCATCTTATTTGAAATTCGGATTCCCACTGAAAAAAATAGTGTAATTGAATGATAAGTAAACAGTTTTTTTTCTGTCATCGAATTATCAACAATCAACTATAGCACTTAGTTTTAAATCTTATGGCTAATTTCATTACATAGTTCACCTGCTGTGATATAACTGTATCAAAATAGAATAATGGCAACGAGTACATTCTCTTTGGGAATTGTAATTACAGGTTGTCCAGCGCCCTGACAAGATTTTTCCATGCGACCTTTAACCGAATTCAAATATAGTTAAATGGTGATTTTCTAAGACTAATCTCGTATCTGATAAATGAATGGCATAGATAAAAGCCATATACTATTGTGATATCATTATTATCATTATCATTTTAATGTTCTCTTACCATACAAAGAATTTTATCAGTTATGGATTCGGCGTTGCCTGCTGACGTCGTTGTTTTCACCAAAGAAGGTACACACCCGATTATACTTTTCCTTGTAACAACGAAATTCCTCAATTCAACTTTCGATATAATTCTGGCTGTAAACTAAGGCGAAACGTGTTTCATTTGTATTTAAAAAAAGGCGTCGTGTTGCACAGCTAATGAAAATCAAGTTGTACAATAAGTAGGAGTTATATTGCTATAAAAGAAATGTTTTCAGTGAAGGTTGCATTACGTCGTAGTGTTGCACATGATGTTATTGAGGTAAAAAAGATAGTAAAGTTGATAAAGGCATTTACGAAATAAAACTACATTTTTTATAGGATGGATAATTTATCTCCCAAACACTAATACCAAATTCTAAATTTTCACCTGTTGCTATGCGATACGGGACTATAATATATATAGAATTGTCACTATGTGATTAACCTAACTTAGTAACAAATTCTAAAATTAGCCATGATTATTGTAAATACATCACCGAGTTTATGTAAAATATTTGCAACACCAAAATTTGTTATCTATGTGGGGTTTTTTTTACATTTCTTATAAAAGCAGTTTCCCCAATATTCAATTGGTGGATGTGCATTTATCACATTCAACCGGACAGTTTCTTCCCAATAAAAGTAACAATTTGAAATCATTCTTTAAACATATTTTGGTATTTGAAGTTGAGAAATGACAGCGATTTTAAAGATACAAAATTTAAAACATGCTGAGCAGACATTTTGTTTCAGATATAGACTATCCTGAATATAAGATCTCAAAGCAGTTCTAACTTTTTAGAAATGCAGACGGAATGGTGCTGTGTGATATTATATAGATTAGATTTTATTTTCGAGAGAAATTTATAAGTTTGTAATAGTAGAATCTGTTTCTATATATTTTCTAAATGTAAGTGAGGAGACGTTCAGTAATTTGTACTGAATGCCCAGCTTGAAAATCTGCGGTCGTTTTTGTCAATCTAAAAAGGCACGAATATCGACTATTTCAATAGCACTATTTAAGTGCCATGTGCCGACAGTAATATTTCTTCCCGTACATCAATTCAGTTTTGCGATATTATCTGGTCTTTTGTAACTATGGGGTGCATTCAATATCTGCGTAACAGAAATCCACCAACTGTAAAAAAAGTCGCTCATACTTGGATTGTGTTTAGAATGCGCTAGCGGTGTTGCACTTCTCATTACATTTGATGAAGACTCAGTCGAATCGAGTCTGCTGTTATTTTGCTGGGTTGCATTTTATTCTTCAAAAGAATCTTCTTATAGATTCTGTTACCTGCAACAACAGCAGATTATAAGTGCTGTGTGGTGGCCGTGAATGTCTCCCCCGGTACATGTACATGGAATCAATGTTTTTTCGGCGACGCCGTCTAAATTGGTTTCCGTTACCTATGCCACGTGACTTCAGTTTGCAAATCAAACTACTTGATAACGCATTATAGATAATTTATCAAAATGGAAGATTTATGCAACACTGCCTGATTGGACGAGAGTGTCAATTTCTTTCACTCTGTTGATTGTGCTACGCTGAGTGAAATGTAGACAAAGCGTTTATCCTAAACGACGCTGTTCACAGTTTTAAAGCTAACTTTGGCTCAGTATATTTAGCAAGAATATTGATATATCTCAAAATGATAAGTAAGTTTAATAAATATGATAAAAACCTGTTCAAATACCAGCATATATCAAATTAAAGAAAGAGTTGAATACGGTCTGCGTATCACATGAATAAGGGTGTGATAAGAGTCTTTTATGTAGAGAAGTGCTTTTTAAAAGATTTTCCTTGTTACAATTGTCGTCTGTATATGAAAAGGTTTCTTGCTTTTGTGACTTATTCAGATTGCATATTAAAATGAGTACTTGTTTGCTTTGATATATTTGTTATAAATTATTTAACTGATTTATTATATATGAATATTTTTCTTTAGTATGGTATGCAAATATTGAACTGAGTTGAAATCTGTTTTATTATATATATGCTATATAATGACTGAATCTCATTACTCTGAAATGAAGATACGCTGCATACAGCTTATCTAAGTGATATGACTACGGTCAAACTTTGCTAATGAAACAGAAATATTGAAATAATTACAATTGTATGTTTTGCTTGACCTTCACATTTTTATAGGTGTGACGTCATTGTCCAAAGATTCATGAATAGCGAATATGCATTTGTTAAAGCGGGATCAGTTGGCCTATTTTAGAAATAAATAAAAATAATAAATAAAAAAATGCTTTAATTGATTTTTTCTCATGTATTCTAATCAAACTTGATTTGTAGCATCTTTATTAGGCCCGCAGCCAACTTTGTTCAGCTGGGACATTTAACCCCTTTTAGGGGCTGCTAGAGCTAAAGCTAGAAATGCCTTTATACAGAGTCTCATGAACAGCTTGGT
The DNA here is from genome assembly GCF_021730395.1 of Mercenaria mercenaria. Lineage (NCBI taxonomy): Eukaryota > Metazoa > Mollusca > Bivalvia > Venerida > Veneridae > Mercenaria > Mercenaria mercenaria. Next base: position 63,685,591 of record NC_069377.1, on the reverse strand, counting down.
GGATCTTTGTCATACTTGGTCTGGAGCATCATTATAAGGTCCTTCTCCAAATTTATTTATATAGGAACTTGGGCCCTATTAGGGACCACTATAGCTAAAAGTAGATATGCCTTTCTTCGCATTAACCACTAAAATGTAATGGATTTTTATCAAACTCGATGTGTAACAATATCGTAAGGTCTCCTGCTATTTTGTTACAAATGGGGATAGGGACCGATTTAGCTAAAAATATAAACACGTTTAATGAGCTCTTCTCATGAACCGCTTCATGAATCTTCATCAAACTACTGCTGTAATTATTCGTCTAAGGATAAACGAAACAAAATTGCAACCCTACGAAACCTTTGCGAAAAATTAAAAGAGAACCATTTAAATTGTTAAAGTGCGGTGTTTAGTTAAGCAGTTTGAAAAGTGTTAGATGAAAGATGAATGTTAGATGAAAAAATCATAAACTTCTTTCCTTATTACAATTCGCCGACCATCATTTTTAAAGATATTTCTTGTTTGTTTTTATTTTCAGGTCCTTTGAATTATGGAGTCCATTCAATATCTGAGTAACAGAAGCCCGGTTAAGCCGAATCATGGAGGTACTTTTCGTTTTCACTCATGAACAGATTCAGTTAAATTTATTGTGCTATTATTTAGCTTGGTCACATACTGTGCTATAAAGTGATCTTCTTACAGATTCAATGTCCCTTTATTTAATCCACAATACATGGGTAAAAGGTTACAAGTGGTACATCTTCAAATCTGACAATTTATTATTAAAGGAAAAGCTCGTGTAGTAAATAAAATAGCTGAATCCATTTTTTCTAAAGGCAAAGATCAAAACTGAAACACACTTTTATGATATTTTCCTTGATTAAAGGGTATTTTAAATTTAAATCAGAACTCCATTTTCATTGAAAGGCGAGAAACAATTTAACGTGGGCTGGTTTGTTTAGCTCCTGTTAAGATGTTGAAAATGTCCATATCCTGGCGTTTATTTTAATTTTTTTATACCCATGGAAGACAAACCACTTCCTTGTGTAGTTGTAACTGTAAAATTGTAGATATAAGGATAAAGAGGTATTTTATGCGTTTTCAGGGGTAAATTCCATATTTTTGACTTTTTGCAAATCCATTAATTGCATAAAGGCCGAGTCAAATGACAGAGAGTAAAGGTTGAGTGAAAATACGTAGGCAAACGCCGAGTCCAAAGACAGAGAGTTTAGGTTGAGTGAAAATACGTAGGCAAAGGCCGAGTCTAAAGACAGAGAGTTTAGGTTGAGTGAAAATACGTAGGCAAAGGCCGAGTCCAAAGACGAAGAGCTAAGGACTCATTTCTTTTGTCACCGCGCAACGCATTGTCATCGTGATATGTTATTATTCGATTTCTCCTAAAAAGTTAACAGACATATTTTAAACCCAGTATCAATCCTTTTTTCAAGAACTGTCTGTTTTCTTGTTTTTCTGTATTTTTGAACCACAGACTTCCGTGACAGCCCATTTTCCTCTCAATGTGTTGTCCTCACGCGACAGACAATCGGTCGGAACGGAACCAAACTTCCTACAAATATTTTGTTTATATTTGTTTTGTCAATCAATCTGTCTCATAAACAACAATCATATCTGTATGAATTCAGAAATATTGAAATATAGCGGTATGCAAATAATGTCCGTCTCGGAGTAACTGAGAATTAATTGTTGCGTGGTACAACGGAACACGAGATATTTAAGTTTACTGGCAGTTCAGTTTTGATGGCAATTCTCACGACTGACGCATGCGCGGATTGTCTGTTAATAAATGTGTATATTAAAGGAAAGAGTAGTTATAAGTCAATCTTTTGTAAAACAAAATTCAGTAAGTAAATATCTGATGAAACTCTCTTAGGCAGATAAATGTAAACTACATTATAAGCTGCAATATAGTTTTTTCTTCATTATTACAATTATCGCTACAACAACGTTCACAGACTTTCGCCGTTTTGACTTTTCTTCTATTAATTGATCATACTTTCTTTTTGATTCTGCAGATTGAGGAAACAAGGCGTCCGTCATTTTGACAATAATCGGATTTTATAGCGGCGGCTGGTAAGTGAACTGTTATTTCATATAAAGCAAGAGTTTTTATCACTGCAAAATGTTATTGAAAAGGATATATCTGAAATATATAAATTTTAAACAAGATATTAGATTTTTTAATGTAATTTAGGCACATCAAATGTCTTACGTTGCATTTGAAACAGAGATGTTCCATTTAAGAATAATTATGTGAATTATTAAAGTTAAGTGGTTTTTAATCATTGAGACAATCTAAACATTGGAATGGTAGTTTTGTAATTTAAATATATGTTTTATAAATGAAATTGATACATTTTCAAATGGAGTAAAATTTATAGGTCTTAAGGATTTTCATACAGATTATATTGGATTAGATATTTTATAAATATCTAAAAGTAGCAGTTCCGTAATATAAGTAAATAAAATTTAAAAAAAAAGATGAGTGAAATGGAAAGATATGTAAGATATAAAAATTAACGCGGTATAAAATAATCCAGTGTTAAAGAAAACGTGGTTGTAGAAACAAGAGGCTGATTTTGCAGTAGTATACAGAAACATTCGATACCATTTTTTCACAAGGTTTAATTTCCTTGTTAAACGTAAAGTTTTCATATAGAAATCAAAGTTTTCACGCTGACTAATTATTGTGAGATAGTCAAGAACACGAAACTACGAAAATTATTCCCTCCATTATGCATCTTTCTTACAGAATTTAATTCGGAAAGTGAATGCTTTATTTAACAAATGGAAAGAAAACGCCTCGCTGTATATCAAAGTAGACTAATCATTTCGCATTCATTTATGATATAGAATATTACAAAATGATGTTATTTTACCGTTCAATACGCTTGTTATGGATGCTTAAAATAGTTTCCAATATATTGTATGAAAACAAATGGCAACGTAGGAAAGAGACCTGTTTTCTAATACACTTCAAGTTTTTTTAGTACTGGTGGAGTGCTGAGCCGTGAAAAGGGAGAAATAACAACACATTTACTACGAGAGGAAATTGATTAAGTGTTTCGATTTGTTTATAGTTATTTTAGATTGTGAATCATGTTTTAGAGTCCATATTAATATAACACTGTACAAACTTCATTCCTGATGGTATACATCGCTGTTTTTAACCCGGCCAAATGACGTTATTCAAGGAAAATCATTTCAAACTAAAACCACACTGGGCATCTAAAAAAATAAATACACCAGTAAATAAAGTAACCGAGTTAAGAGTACATTTTTAAGTTTTGACATTAGCAAGTTACGTATAAATGTTTTAGCATTGTTAACTAAACATATAAGATACGATATAAAGTATACAGTTACAGGGTGAATTCATTTAAAGAGCATAAAATAATGTAAATTGTGTAAAGTATGAAAAAAAATCCGTTCTGCTCATTGTTTTCTCGTTTAGGACAAACCCATTATTTTAACCGCTTTTCATGGATTACACTAATGTATTACATTGAAGGTTCCATGTGCACCGCCGTATGAACACATCTGCAGTTGTCTCTAAAAAAATTTAATTTTTTTGTACTTGTAGCATGTGTAAATGTTGAGTTCTGCTCAACCTGGGGCTAGAGGGCGTGGACGGTAACATCCATTCCCACTACCAGCCATTAGCAGGCTCAATTAAACCGAGCCTGCAACATTTTCGTTTTTGTCGTGTTGAACGACCTGTGGAGTTTCCACTTTTTTCTATTTTGTTAAATAGAAAGATACTGCGACGATATAAAAAATGTATTTCTTAAAACTTTCCTCGTATAAAACAGATGATTATAAATTTGTACCTTTGCAATTTACTCTTTTACCAGATAGATAGACCGTTTTCAATATCTGACTTTTTCAGTATTTCCATTATGAACTGACAATGACTGAAGTCATTACACTGCTTTGAAGAATAATGTTCGACTTAGCTTGTTGCAACTGGAAATGTGATAAAAGCTTTGCCATTTATATTATTTGTACTTAATATCAATTTCTACATGTTTTATTCCATTAAAAATAGTTGGCTTTCGAGAAAAATGTGTCTCATTTCCCATTATTCACACATGCATGAGAATATGGTAGCTATGCCGTTACGTTCTTAACATGTACAATAATTTTATCCGCTTTTGTAACGAAGCCGAGTTTTACAATTTTTACCACGATAACAAATACTTATGGGCATTTCCAAGACGCTATCTAATCTATATATCCAATAATTTAGATATTATGTAATTTTGTAAACTCGTACTATTTGCTTAGGATAAATACTTTATACACGTTATGTTATTTGCACGTTATTTCGCAGTTGGCAATAATATTACCCCAAAAATACATTTACGTTATATTGTAATTATGTTTAAACATGTTTAACATCCTGAAACGCTGCATCAAAGGCGTTTCAGCTGCTGCAAAGTCAAACAGGAAGATTTTTTTACCCAATTCATGAAATGATTTAAATGATCTAGACATAAGTGATATTATTTTGCTAATGTTTTCAGACAAGATTTATAAATCCAAACTTTTTCCCATGGACGTTTGTCGCCAAAAATCCAGCATTTTCTAAGACGGTATCCTTAAAATGGACCAGCATTGCCTTGTCCTTAAAAATTACCAGTCTTGACCATTTACAGAAATGTTCAATGATTTGTATTTCATCGCCACAAAAATTTTAATATTCTATCAGATCCGTTAAAGGTCCATTACTAAGGGAAAGTGAGTTGGCAATTTTTTTCATAGCCAGTGCATAGACTTCTGCAAGACACTAAATAATGAAGATTGGCAGGTCAAAATTTACAGAAGTTCTTTGGAACTCAAAGAAATGTATGTGTATTATGTTGAAATTTCAATGAATCGACAGAATGACCCCCCAGGTCTTTTTAACTTTCTTCATACTTCATAGAAAAATAATTGTACATATACTGCGATTTATTTCGAATTTCTACATACCAACTTTCATTTTCCAATAAAATGAAATAGTTTCTGTGCTTTTTAAAAGAAATTAAAATGTTCACTATCCTTAGTATTGGACCTACTGCATAATAGTTGCCAAAATGGTAGATTGTTGTTAATAGTTTATTGGTCAAGATTATTCTATTGCTCCTTAAAATTAGGTCTTAAATGTGCGCTCCTGCAGCCGTCTCTTCAAGATTCCCCCCTATACCAAAATAGAGAAAAGTGGAAGGTCACTTGGATTACGTAAAGAGGTTTCAGAATCCATTTCTCTGGAGTATTAAGAAAGTCCAATGTTCAGTGGCTAAGGATATAGCTAGATGCGGTGTAATGATGAAATATCAAATATTAAACAAACTTTTTTTGTAACAGAGTGGGCACAGTTTTTGTCCACAGATTATTTTAAATTGTTAAAAAAAAGGTTTGAATTTTATGGATCTTTTCCTACAAAAGATTTAGCTTTCCTCAGTTCATTTGTTGACAAAGTGTATCTTAGATTTGTCTTAGTTTTACCTTGAAACGATACTCCAGCCCAAGCCGTAACTACGACAGAAAAAGTGTCAAGCTTAACGATCATCGATCATTTGTTTCTGACGAGCATTGTTAACTTTTCTGATATGCCGCTAGGTTCCGCCTATATAGAACACTGCCTCGTCAGAAATAACAAAGTCTCACCATATCCGCACATTTTCTTATACAGCCTCAATAGCCTTACCTTCTGTTTGTTGATTTGTGCAGTAATTTGCCCCTAAGGTTTCAAACAAACCACTGTTAAAGGTTCCGAGAGACACTCCTCACTTGACTTACATCTGTTTTATGTTGCTAGACTGAAGTTTGAGGAACGGACAAATGGTTGACATGACAACGGTAGGTGCTGCCGCATCTGGTCGTTTTTGAAACATTTCTTGAATTTCACCAATACTACTAATACGATGGTAAAATTCAACAACAACACGTGAATATTTATCTTTTATCAACGTTTCGGCGCTTACGCCATCATCAGGATAAATACATAATAAAACAACGGACGTGACGTAATGAAGTTGACGTTACGTTGAATGGCGGAAAAACGTATAGTGTTTTTAAGTATACCTATATTAAGGTGAATAACAGATAAAAAGTTTAGTACGATACGGATATAAGAATATTGAATTTCTTATTGCAGTATGTGTAAAAAAGACTTGATTATACATTATTTGAATTTGTTTTTTTGTTGTTTTTTTTTGTGTGTTTTTTTTTTGTATTAATTCTTTCTTTTTGTACCAATACAACTAACAAATATTCGGATTTGTTTTGGCTACTTATTAAATTTACAAACTTCAACACATTTGGTCTCTGCCTATTAGAACGCTTATATATTTTGACGTATCTCGTTGTATGGTGCACATATTAATACAGAATGAAACTAGTCTTCAATTTCATTTATATCACATTTTTGACAATAACGTTGTTTCTTTCAATTCTGTTTTGGAAGTAACTCCAAGTTTGTATAAGAAGACTATGGGCAGATATACGTTATTTCGTTAATGCTATCCTTCGTTTTCTTGTAACAATATTGTCTAACTAAGATTTTAAAGCAAAAGATACTTTTACAGACTTATACAATGACAATACACTACGTCTATCTATACTGTCATGTCAATTTTGCATGAATTCATCGGGAAAAAAAAATATATATATATATCATACATCTGGAAAATTGTATCTGGCTAACATATTTTTACATTGCTAAACCAATTTACTTTTTATGACACCCACCGTTAATGTTTCTTTTGACTAAGTTCTACAAAACAGATGCGAAAGGTATTTCACTAGCCTGTACTTCGGAATTGATTGATCATTCCATGTGTGTGAATACAACTGATAATTTTGTTATAGATAAGGTCAAAAGATTTTTTTTCTTGTATTCCCTTTTTTGTAAAAATAATCAAGCTTTTCCAAGAAAATGGTTATGACGCAACAACTTACAATAAATTACAAATTGCAACTCCGTTATTTCATGTCCTAACAAGGTTATTCGTTAATGATACGTTCATGGAACTCAAAACTGACTTTAGTTGTGTCTATAATCTAATAATTGTCACATTTTATGCAGAAATTACATTAAAGTCAAAAGATGTGGTCATGTTCTTCCTTGCTGTCTTTGTAATAGACTCAAGTTATATCCCATTGCCTTTTGGGGTCTAACATATCACAATATTAGTCATTATTTCTATCAATGTTTTTGAACGACACGCCAGTTATATTGATAGACAACGATACTTTATGGTAAGAATCAAATTGCCTAACACTTTTTCCTCCCTAGAAAATATAACCCGATAAAGTACATCGTTTGACACAGTACCACATACATCAATGCAATTCAATTTTGTGTTCGAGTTAATTCATAAATCATTTATACAAAACGAAGTAGAAATTGAGTAAAAGGTAACGTCACAACAAAACAGAAAGACATCTTACAATTGTGCGTTGAAAAATAATGCACTGTACGAAATTACTCAACGAAAAACAATGACAGTAAAGACCACACATTAACAGACTAAATGTTTTATAGAATCAATCGTCTGAAAGTTACTAAAGGAACAAAGTTTAGACTACACTACTGATAAGCCATGTTATTCTACGAATGAAATAAATCAATAAACGTCTTAAAAATAACGATATGTCTTCCTATAACTGTGTATATATTATTTAGTAATGGTTGAATATTCAATCGATGGAAAAGACTTAAAATAGAAAACTCAACACATCAAAAACGAAAATGTTGCAAGCTCGATTTGGCTGAGCCTCTTTATGGACGGTAGTGGAAATGGATGCTCTAGCCCCACTCTAAGTCATATTCCTTCTCCTAGAATAGTATTCTGGTGTAATCTAAGATCAGTTTATATTCATAATGCACACATTAAACCCACTAGAGCTAATGCGGCTTAACATATTATTTTTTTAATTAAGTTATTAAGTATATATCTATTTCGTGAATTTTAACACAAACATTTGATAATATAATTTTAGGGTTTTTTATTTGTTAATAACTCCCTAATACCTTAAAACGATGTTTCAGCAAATAACTTGTTATTTACACTGCAGTAAGTTCTTTGATTTTTATGCCACCGAAGGTGGACATATTAAAATCGCACTGTGTCCGTCCGTCCGACCGTAAATTTGTAAATTCTTGTCCGGGCTGTAACTCCGTCATTCATGAAGGGATTTTGAAATAACTTGGCTTAAATATTTACCTTAATGAGACGACGTGTCATGCTTTAGCTCACACCCCTAGCTCCAAGGTCAAGGTCACACTTAAAAGTCCAACGTTAATAGGGTCTGTTTCGTGTCCGGTTAGTAACTCTGCCATTCATTAAGGGATTTTGAAATTACTTGGCATAAATCTTTATCATAATGAGACGACGTGTCATGCGCAAGACCGTGACCCTTAGCTCCTAGGTTAAGGTCACACTTAGAGGTCAAATGTTAACAGGGTATGTTTTTGTGTTCGGTCCATAACTCTGCCATCCATGAAGAGATTTTGAAATATCTTTGCATAAATGTTAACCATAATCAGACAATGTGTCGTGCGCAAAATCCAGATCCCTAGCTCCAAGGTCAGGTCATACTTAGAAGTCAAAGGTTAATATGGTCTTTTTCGTGTCCGGACCATAACTCTGTCATCCATGAAGGGATTTTGAAACAACTTGGCATAAATGTTTACCATAATGAGACCCTAGCTCCAAGGCCAAGGTCACTCTTAGAAGTCAAAGGTTACTAGGGTCTGTTTCGTGTCCGGTTCGTAACTCTGCCATTCATCAAGGGCTTTTGAAATTACTTGGCATAAATATTCCCCATAACGAGAAAACGTGTCATGCACAACATCCAGACCCCTAGCTCTAAGGTAGGTCAAGGTCACATTTAGAGGTTAAAGGTTAACATGGTCTGTGTCTTGTCTGTTCCATAACTCTTCCACCGTTGAAGGGAATTTAAAATTACTTGGCATAAACGTTCCCTATATTGAGATGACGTGTCAGGCGCAAGACCAAGACCCCTAGCTTCAGGGTCAAGGTCACACTTAGAAGTCAAAGGTTAACATTGTATGTTTCTTGTCAATAAGTCTGCCATTCATCAAGGGATGTTAAAATTACTTGTCATAAATGTTCCCTATAATGAGTTGATGTGACATACTCAAGACCAAGACCCCTAGCTCCAAGGTCAAGGTTATCTTTGGAGAACATTCTTTTATCCGGTCACAAAATGGTTCATACCGAAACTATTCTGGCATATTTTGTGCAGACAACTGTAGCATTCTTGGGCACACTTCGGGGGCGTCTGTTACTAATAGTGACAGCTCTTGTTTGAGGTTCAATTTTAAATACTTAGTATATTTTTAGAGTTATTTATACTTGTATTTTTAACCTATAAAATGTCATGGTTGTCGAGTTACCTTACACTTAAGTAATTTCTTGAATACCGATGGTTAAAAATAAATACTATCGCCTATTTATTAACGGTCAATGCGATAATGTAACACACTGATAGCCACACGAGAACTACATGCAGATATAGACTTGTCATAGTACGCTTATCAGCGACCACTACTGTGGGAAATATAAAGTGACTGGGACTTCATGGCATGCCTACTGAATAAAGTTTGACATGCATATTTACACTACATAGTTACTTGAAGATCTCGTACAGGTACGCAAATACGACGATATATGATAAGGTATTAGTGCGCAAATTTATATAAACGGGCAATGTGAATTTTAAGTTTATTGTAATGAAAAACTGTTCGCGTACGCTAATATTCGTGGAAAGGTGGCTTCCGCGAATATAGCGAAAATATATTAGGCGCAAATATTAATTTGTTTAATGTCGCTAATTGAAAGTTTAAAAAGTCTTAAAACCTAAAAAAGATATTAAGAATCTGAAAAGTAATGTTGTCACTACTGTGTAATTAAGGAATGGTTTAAACAATCAGCTGTCACCCTGGATCATATCAAGGATGAACTCAGTTTAGATAAAAATATCCAAGTCATGCTACAGAGTAAAACAAAATGTTATATCAAGACATTATTTATAATGATTGAACATCAATGTTTTTATATAGTGTTAAAAATATGAAACATATTTATACAAAATGTTAAATCGAAGTTGAAGAATACTGTAGCAGGTTTTATGTATGTTCGAAAGCAAAGCACGGGGTCTTTTTCTTTTGTTTAATGGTTCTGGTGCCAGTTTTGTGATGTAAATGTGTATCTTATTAAAGTGAGAAGTGTTTCAAGTTATTCATAGGGACGTTAATTCCAGGACATTGGACAAATATATCATTCTATGCAAGTAACGATTTCAGAGGCAAATTTCAATAAAAGTACCAAACATAGAAAATGAAATTTAATTCATATCTTTAACTGTTCGAATTTAAGTGAAACTTCTCTTGGTACACCCAAAAGCACTTGCTGGTACGGAAATTTCAGACCACTTCGTAGATAGGTAGACATAAAAATGTAATCCTATGCGGGAAAGGGCCAATTGATCAATATCGAAACTTAAGCACTTAATACGTTATACAAAATCGAAATGACATGTTAATTTCCAGACAGAATAGAAAACAAATATATGCATTCATTTAACATTTTAATACCATTCCTGGAAATTATTTTCGCTTAGTGGCGCTTCCGTTTTCGATCGTATCAGTTAATGATGACTTGCAATATTTTCACATAAATTAGTTACACGCAATCACTTAATGTCCACTCAAAATTCCTATGTTTCTATTGGGAGCTTACAATTTCGATATAACTTTTAATAAACACTTTTGACTACATACTTCATGCATATAGGTAATTGTGACACTTAGCTCAGTAGGTAAGAGCGTTGGTCTACGGATCGCGGGGTCGCGAGTTCGATCCTCGGGCGGGCCGTATGGCCGTCTATTTGATAAACGTCATTGTGTCTGAAATCATTAGTCCTCCACCTCTGATTCATGTGGGGAAGTTGGCAGTTACTTGCGGAGAACAGGTTTGTACAGGTAAAGAATCCAGGAACACTGGTTAGGTTAACTGCCCGCCGTTACATGACTGAAATACTGTTGAAAAACGGCGTTAAACCCAAAACAAAACAAAAAAACAAAAACAAAAATTGTGACACCAAAAATGACAGGTCGAAAGGACGTTGGGCTTTAATAATCGAAAAAAAGCATTTGCATTAATGCTATTATTACAGGATTTTAGGAAAAAGTTTACATACTAAATGGATTGAAACTGTGATACTGTCATAAACAATGTATGCTATAATTGTTTAATATTTCTAAAATTACTATTTTTATAAATCTAACTAAACTGACTGAATTAAACGATATCTGGTGACCAAACTGTCAATTTAATCTTCTTGAAAGACCAGATTTCTAATATTGCTATTTTTATATCAACCAATGAAAGTACTCTTTTCAACAGTCAAACTACGATAGCTTCCTCACAAGACCAGTGATTAATTCTTTATTGAAATCCATGGAAGTCAGTGATAAAAGTATCTGGATCACTTTTAAATTATTAACTACAATAAACATTCGTACAAGTCTTGATAAAACCTTTTGTTTTTAAAAACTTATTTCTTTAAAATTTCGTGTAATTTGTATCTGTTCATTGTACATGTGTTTTAGTTACTCCATTCAAAGTCCATTGTATGCATATGTATTCATAATTTGTGTGCACATATATACATTTCCATGTGGAGTGTTGTATTAGTAAATGAATATTTGATGTTTGGTTTGGTTGGTTTGGTTGGCTTTGTTTTTTTCAGGAAAATGAAAATATTTTCCTTGAACACTACCTTTACACAGACATTTACTTCTACTTCCAATCTAAAACATTGAAATTAAGGCTCTGACGTCGTCTTAACGTGATCTTCTTTTGGCTGTCCTCAGATCCTATGTGTAGCGTTTTAAGGATGATCTTTATTAGATTGAACTCTTTTTTTAAATCCAACTTAAATTTCCGAAGTTTACAAAAACAAAGCATTTTCATGAAGCGTAAGACTTTCTTCAGTGTATAAAGAAAGGATTTCTTTCATCTGCTGTTATTTCTATGACAAAAAAAAATCCCATGGTAACGTCAAGAAAAAAAAGAAAATGCAACAGTATCATTGTATATCATATCAGATGGACCTACGCCTTGTGATTCTGAATAGAACATCTATCGATTTAAATGAAAAATATACAAATTGACTGTTACACTACCTTAATTAGTATTGTCATTGCAGTTGCATTAAACATCTTAAGAAGGTAGTATACATTGTTACCAGGGTAAATTCAAATTAATTAAACCGTAGCAATTTATTGTATTTCGTGTAAATAAATGTTTTAGTTGCTACAAGCTCATGTTCGTTTATCTCTGTCCCTTCAAATACCACACTGGATAACCGGCTATCCTGACGCCCGCTGGAAATGTAACCCAGCTGGAAATGTAACCCAGCTGTAAATCGGTAGGTAAAGTTTTTCATTTATTTCCATTAAAACGAAGCCAGTTCTTGCAAATCAACTTGACAGTTTTGTCAAGGAATGACCATGGCTTACAGTTACAATTTCTGGGCCAAATACGATCGTTACATTTTGAGATATTCGCTAACAATTTCTTCTGTTTGAAAAAATCGAGCGAAAATCCAAAGTTTTGCGCAAATTGTTTTGTTTATGAACAATATGTGAAAAATTTTATCATCTGGTTTAACAGATGTGCCCTTTCGGAACACCTGTGTAAAGTTTCCGGGTTCTACGTTATTCCTGAAAAGGTATATTAGCCGTTAAATAGGCATGGTCGAGAAAAAAAAAGACTGTCGAAAACGGCCGCTAGTGCTGTCGTTGAACTCGGATGTTAACATTAGTAGACTATCCATTAACTCCGATGATTTTGAATACTTTTGTATTTAAAAAGTATTACTGGCAGTGATTTGACGGAAACGTAATTATTTTTTAAAATGGCACTTTCATTTCAAGAGGCTTTAGGACTATATTCCTTCACACCCGGGCTGAATTTTAATCTAGTTCACGCGTTCTGGCCATTTTTCCGCCATGCGAAAGCCAACCATATATTTTTTGCAGTTACACCGAAGCAATATAGTACATATTGCCATTTTGCCATCTTCTGATGGTGGAGGAAAACCACTACAGTTGCCTCCGGGCTACTACAGAAAGTAATTTCACCTCGGGTTTTGCAAGTGCAAATGATTGCTTCTGGTCGTCAGTCCTTTGACTTTCGTTTGAAGAATTCAGTATCTTTAATGAAACTCAAATGCCCGTTCTTGTTTTGAAAAGTGTTCTTAGTGCAGTGCTTGATAGGTTTATAATCTTATTTGCTCATACATAATTATTTAATTGCTCCTAATGTAAATCTGCCATTTTGTTTTATTCATAAATACCTTTTTCAACAAATACCAGTTTATTCATGGTCTAAACCTGCAAATTGTTGATGTATAGGGGCAAACGATTGAAAACGATTGTTTGAAATCTAAATAAGCAGAACTTTGCAAAATGTCACATGACTGTTAATCAGTTATTACTTTACATGGCAGCCACATGTAGCTTTAATTAACATATAACAAGGTAGATCGGAACTCTTCTTTGCTTGTTTACGATCTTACACAGTCAGCTATCAAATAAAACCGCATGAAAATAAAAGTTCTACTATACGACACAATATATTTGAAATTTTGTCTGTGCATGTAGGAATTGCCAGTCTGACACAAAATACTTATTTATAGCTCTGTGTTAAAGATATTTTTTGTTATACTGACATTTGAGGTGGTCATTAATTAATGGGCGTCACTAATACTTGTATCATCGGTAACACATGTTTGAAGCTTAGAAATAAATACTTAAAAATCAGTGCATGCATTTAGAATCAGAGCCCGGACAAGACACTGCGGGCGGACGGACAGACGGACGAAAGGAACAAAGCAACTTCTAGACTCTAAACCAAAAGGACAATGATAATGAAATCAACCAGAATTACTCGACATGGCAATAAGGACCATACATAAGTATATACAAACTGTTTACTGACTGCAAGTATACACATTTTACACAAATGAAAGATGAAAGAAATCGCAAAAACACAGACAGACTAAACAGATACAAACTATACATAAAGAAGAGACACAACGTGGCATATAACATGTCTACAAGACAGTTTTTTTTTTTTACTTTTATACAGCTGTATTCTCGATAGCCGACAGCTGACTTCAACGGCTGCCTATGTCAAATACAGCGGCCGTTTTTGACAGTCTTTTTTTCTCGACCATGCCTATTTAACGGCTAGTATACTTTTTCAGGAATAACGTAGAACCCGGAAACTTCACACAGGTGTTTCGAAAGGACACACCTGTTAAACCAGATGATAAAAGGTTTCACAGGTTGTTCATAAACAAAACAATTTGCGCAAAACTTTGGATTTTTGCTCGATTTTTCAAACTGAAGAAATTGTTAGCGAATATCTCATCAACATAACGATCGTTTTTGGCCCGGAAATTGTAAATGTAAGCCATGATCATTCCTTAACAAAACTGTCAAGTTGATTTGCAAGAATTGGCTTCGTTTTAATAGAAATAAATGAAAAACTTTACCTACCGATTTACAGCTGGGTTACATTTTCAGCTGGGTTACATTTCCAGCGGGCGTCAGGATAGCCGGTTATCCAGTGTGAATACAATTTCATCTAGGTTTGAAGTAAATGACCCTCAAAAGGTATTTTATATTGAAAGAAGTAGGAAAATGCGGATATTTTACACTTTTCAGTGTATTTCGGTTTCACTGATATCCGTTGAAGTCTGTGTAGTTGATAATTTTACTAGTATGCGCGTTAGCTTTCTAGTATAACCTTAAAATGAATATGTCACGTGGCTCGTGTTTCCATTGTAACGTATTTTCTCTCATTTTTAAGCAACTTTGTTTGTTAACGGGTTTTTCGACAGCGTCAGTGCCCTTCTGTTAATGACCAACATGGCATGTTAGAGTAATATTATAAGCAGAATACCAAACACTTAACATTGTACTCTAATTATCTTAGCGTTTAAAGTAACCATGGCAACAGAGATGTTTAAAATATCTTATATCTTGCTTTTTATCGTAATTTCTTAGAAAAATATTAAATAAAATTATTTGCTTCGTTCAGTGTACCTTCAAAACATTTTATTTCTGAAGTGAGTCAAATGTCCGTGTTATTTGTATTTATTTAAACAAATTTCAAAGCTTAAAATACTTACAGCAGTACCCCTCGTCTGACATTTTTATGGAAAAGGCATTGTGCTTGGAATTATTATTCTCATGGATAG
Organism: Mercenaria mercenaria; assembly: GCF_021730395.1. Classification (NCBI taxonomy): domain Eukaryota; kingdom Metazoa; phylum Mollusca; class Bivalvia; order Venerida; family Veneridae; genus Mercenaria; species Mercenaria mercenaria. The sequence continues at coordinate 63,670,303 of NC_069377.1, read as the reverse complement.
TGTTGAAATACAGATAAAAAGCTGAAGCTGTTATCCTTAAATAGACCAGTGTCAACGCCTTTGAATTTACATTTAGATATATAGGTTACGGGATTCGTTTCCATTGTAACATTAATCTAATTCAGGAAATCATTTTTTTCTACTGAAATTTGAACAATTTTAGAGCATAGTTATAGTATATAAGTACCAAAGTATCAATGGAAACGGAAAAAAAGGTGTTACATATCAAACTGCCAATTTTTATTTGAAAATAGCCGTAATAAGTAACATTTCACCGAACTATATTTCCAATAACATCAGTTACCATCATCCATTTTCTTACATTCCGCACACCATTTCAATATAACTACATAAAAGCCGCAAAATATTGATCATTATTCAGAGCGAAAGACTCATAAAAATATTTCGGCAAATAATGGCTGATTAAAAATAGTTTAAATGAAAAAAACAAACGCTCAGAATAAAGTACTTTCAAGATAAAAGCTATTAATTTTGCGCGGTAACTGACACGTAACGTCATGACGTAGATTGCGTCATTTTAAGGCAACTCTGTTTTGTAGCAATTTATTCATTACTTCAGCATGATTAAACCATTAGGCAATAAATCAGAGACAGGTGAATGATTTTTTTTTCAAAATAATTAATATACAAACACATTTAGATTGTCGTAATCGTTGTCGTAAATCGTCAGGTTAGCTTCTGGTTGGACATGCGCACATACAAATGTTAGGAACCTACCTCCTTAGGATTAATAGTTTTACTTAAAGAATATAATTGGCAACTTCGTTTGTTTTATCATTACAAAAGATTACGGAAAAGGAAGATAATTCATTCTTCAGGATTTAAGAAAAATACGGAATTTCAATTAAGTAACTCATGTAACAGTTTTGTTATTCGAACTAATGCTTATATTACGATAATTTCAAATATGCGTTTGATAGATGGACTTTGCAAGCTCGTTTTAATAATATACTTAGTAATATGTTCAAAATAGTTTTCTTCAATCCAGCCACTTCATAGAAACATTACCTTCAGTTCATCTTGCTACCTTATTGGAGGGAATGCCATATTTGACGAATAAGGTATCGACCCACCTTAAGTGGGTTTCCTACTCATTACATTCAAGATTTGTTGCAAAGAAGTGGAGACGAAATGATGTTGTAGTAAAATAATTTACTGTCAAATGCATGTGATTACAGAGATAATCTTGTCATGTTCCTATCTGGAGAGAGAATATGACTATAGAGATGAAGGTGTCACTAGTTTTCCTACGTCACTAGTTTTCCTGTCAGAAGCATGTGGTTATGGAAGTAATGGTGTCACGTATTTAACTGTCTAATAATATTATAGGTGATGATGTCATGTGTTTTCCTGTCAAAAGCATGTAATTGTAGAGGAGATGGTGTCATATATCTTCCTGTCTGAAGCATGTGATTGTAGACCTGATGGTGACAGAATGTTTTGTGTTATTTGTTGGGAGAATTAGAGACGGATAATCGAATAACTGTATATAGGTTTCTGCTTCTAGGATTGTTGAAAAATTCATGTTGATATTTATGTTGTGAAGTATTTATCGGATAAACAGCTTAATAACGATTATTACTGAAATCCCTACAATTTATGAGACATTTATTTCCTTAATGTAGTACAGTGCTGCAAGCAGCAGAGAAATGCATATACTAAAACACTTGTTTAAAAAGTAAAGATTTTTCTGAAAATGCGATTTGTTAATACTTTGATCTTATACTGCACCCGTCATGTGCAAATCATCTAGTAATGACACGGAATGTACCGAAATAGCGTCTTATTTAGATAAAAATATCTTGCAGATACAAATTAAAAACCTAATCAAAGTGTTTTAACTCGTCATACATCATGGCCATCACAGCTGAAAACTTAAAAACTGAAAACTCCGATGTGGCCGCTTGATGAGCCGCCATTTATTTCAGAAACGATAAACCATTGCCTTCTTACCTGATACCTGGTATCACAGGATAGAATTCAGGAGGTATATGGAAATAGCTGACCCTTTAGAAAAAGGAAGTACACTACTTATATTCGAATTTAAAAGCCCTTCAAACAGTTAACTTGCCAAGCAACTGCTACAATACAATTAAAGAAAGTGTTTTAAGGAATGGATACCAAGTATACTTTTGTATAATTGACTCTAATTTCACGAAAAACTTAATTGAAATGGATAAAAATGAAACAAAGCAGGGATTACACGAGCTAGAGATATATATATATTTAAGAGTTTACTTTGCAAATAAAAAACTGGCTTAGCATTTCAGCTCTCAATTTGAAATTTCGAATTTAGATGATAGATTGCTTTCTTAAGCAAAGGGAAATTTGAATGTAACAAAATTTACTTAGGACGACTGTATGTCTGTTTTAAAACTGTTTGATAAAATGCAACACACGTAAGAAAAGCACATGGGATTTAAATGATCGAAAAATGAACGGCCTACTTTCAACATTTTATGAAAAGATATATCATGTTTGTAACACGATACATAAAGGCAAGGAATAACATTTCATTTTGATGTTTTATTTGTTATTGGCATTGATACCGATATGCTGAATCACTTGCTTAAAACTTCTAAGATATTTGTGTCAGGATACGAGTTATATGACCCAGGGATGTGCCTACGCCTTAGTATCTTGAACAATGAAATGGGTCCAATCGCTAAGGTGACTATGTCTTAGACTAGCTGACAAACGATGTAGAATGTCCTTTGTTAAAACGTATAGCTGGTGAGACCATATATCTCATAAAATGTTCCTCTGACTACATTGCCTAAATGATTCGTGTACCAACGATTTTTAATAGGAGTCAAATAATTTCAGGGATCAGGCAAATTACTAAATGTTTCAAACTAACAATCTTCAATTAACAATAATCAGCTTAAACGCCTATAGGCTGGAGATACTGTACTTGACTGGTCTTTTTGTTTAAGTTCCCGTCACACAATGTCTTTAATCAACAACATACGAGTCCTATAGCATAGATGCTCAGCCTATGCCCTTTTAATTGAAGCTGCAACTCAATGTGTTTTCCCTGACTCTTGGATGCTTAGCGCCTATATGCTAACACATATAGCATTCAACTACCATAAAGGTATAACCCCGATGCCTTGGCTGTACTCCGCCAATAACGCTGAACCTCGTCTATAAGCTGGAACTCTCCTACTATCTCAGTAGATTACCAAACACTATGTCTCTGTCTCAGCTTTCCGATGCTCTTCCTATATTTGCTATTGTCTATAGCATTCAACTACCCTTAAGGTAAAACTCCTATGCGTATAGCTCGAAACCTTGTTGAAATTCTGCAGCTCTTCTTTAATCTATGAACTTCAAACATCTTCTTTTAAATAATTTATCCGCCCTGACAGTGTAGTTGCAATAACTTCCTTACTGGTATAAATTATTAGTTGAATCCTCGATGTGTCTACATCAATCGCTGGATACAGAATAATGATCTTTCTGTCATCCATTTACCTATTTATACCTTAACAGACGTGAACTTTGATTGGTGCTATTTATAGAACATGTTTCTGATTGGTTCAAATTCGAACATAGTATTTTACAACGAGTACTTGCTCTAACAAATAGTTGGTTCCCTTTTACTATTTATATAGCATAATGTGTGTTGCTGGGATCCAGCTAACACTGTTATTAACCCAAACCGTCCATAAATGACCAAATCCTATTATTTACAACAATTCAACAATAATTATAACAATGATATCATGAAAAGGGAGTCAAGCACTATCTGTGCTTATGTGTTACGTTATCAATATATCAAATATACAAATAATTCTGACAACTTGTTTGATAACTAGATTTTTTTTTTCAAACTCGTTTAATAAACTATGCTAAAATACTCTGCTTTTAGAACTTCTGTCACTTACATTTGTTTATATGTGTGCATCTGCTACTATATCAATCGTATCGGTAAAAATATTAGTATCACATACAATAGCCCTTCTATGACAAGAGTAACTTTATAAAAGCGATACGGGACGTCGAAAATGAAGTACATCGTATATAATACCATTTCGTTTTCACAAAATGGAAATAGATATAATGTAAGAGGGCCTATCAGCGCTTAAAAGCAATGACTATTCTCTCATGCAAACGTTGCTTTTCCCTAGAAGGAAAATCAAATAGCTGTCCAATCGGGTTATGATCACAAATATCATCAAGGATAATGTGAAAATTATTCAAAGAAAAATGCCATTTTATATGTTTACGATAGTCTTGGTTCTATATTTTAGATGATTTATGTCAAACCTGAAACCTCTTATACTTGTTGATATTGTCATTTTTATATCAATTTCAAGACAATTGCTCAACGTAATTACGTGTGAATGATATCGTCCATTCTTCGGCAAAATATCGAAATGAAGTCAAGTGGATCTAAGACAAAAGCAAATAATAAAAATCTTGGAGCACAATTGTATTAGCATATTATGAAACCTACTATCAATGATTGACAAAAAAAGAAAAAAGGATTTCAATAAAATTATGCAATCAGTCTTTAGATACGTTAATTGTTATGTTTCCAGAAATGAAGACGTAGGGAATACTACAAAACTGTTACTTTTCCTGTAAATGAAATATCTTGTTTTTTTTTCTCCCGAAACATGATTTCGTAAATTGAACATTCTGGAAATAAATTGAATGCGAATGTTATATACTCGTTTGGAGATAAATTTGCTTGTTTGAACAACTAAAAAATCCAATAAAAGTAGTCCCCAATCAAATATAAATGATTACACGGTATATTATATTTGAGCGTGAAATAACTTCCTTATCTTTAATGGTAGTTCCTATTATTATCGCGCGTCCCTTATTTCTGAAAAACAAAGACATTTAAATATCAACATTATTGCATTAAACAAGCATTATATCCTTAGAACAATAGGTTACCGTATACTACTGTATACTGTTTAGACTGTTTGAAGTATTCCTCGAACATATACCCTCGACGTATCTTCACTTAATTTAATGCACAACGCAGACAAACACAGTCTGTTAGAGAAACGACAGAACAAATTTCCCCTCATTATCTTAATTAATGTCATTTTCCTGACAAAGTCCAGTGCAAGAGGGATTAACCAGTTTATATAGGTACTGGTCATTATTTGAGTGGAGTTTGTATACATCGAGGATGATAGTTACAGCATATTCGACTACCTGGAGGGGATTACTTTTATTTACACTGTCCCATGTCTTTGGAACATGGTGAGGGTAAGAGTGAGGTTGGGTGCGCACCATTAACCGGTTTAAGCTCACCAGTGGCGTTTTTGCCACTGACCGTTCCAAGGCGGTTCCCCACTGTGTTCCTTTGTTTGTTCGTTTTGTCCTCATGTGTTGGCGTTCTGTATGTGTGTGTGTGTGTTTGCGGTGTGCACGTCTGCGTGCTGTAGGTTGCGGAGGAGGCTGTAGGAGGCTGCGTTTTTGGTACGTGGCATTCCCTGTTTGATATTTGTCTTTGTTTTTTAACAAACAAGATGTTGGTGATGATTTAATATATATGTAACCTGCAGAAAGAAACATATAAGGAATATGTTTACATCAATAACATACACACCTACATTTTTCATAACACAGAGGTTATTGACATATCAAATGTTATCAATGATTCCTTTTAAGTCGGTGCTGAGGGGCGTTAGGGATGTTGCATATATAATTACCTCTTGTAAAGAGACACAATTAAACCGAATTTGGTACTATTCTGCTTATTCGCGTATGCTTCCAATTTGCAAACGAACATATAGTTACTTATAGATAAAATAAATCCTCGCTTTGTGTTTGCAACTATTCTTGGAACAATATCTTTAATCATCTGGTAACTAAACAGTTCTTCAGTTCTGGCTCGGAGTTACAACTTCCGTGAACCACATGTAGTTTTGGATTCGGATGAATGTCACAAGATGTACGTTGTACCTCTGATCAAAGGAATACTTTTTGGATACAATTTCATGATGACAAACATATAAAATATGCCAACAACTTAACTGATATAAGATAAATATTTATACACATACTATTCTCTGGAAGCATCTACAGAAATAGTGTATCGTCAAAAGTACTGATAAGCTAGCCTGATTTTTATCAGTAGAAGAAGCCTACCCCAAGATGGTGATATTTTTAATAAGATAGATAGTGACTGAAATGTAAAACTACCATAAAAAGGTTTATTTAAATTGAAATAAAGCTGGGCTAAATAATTTCCCTATTACATCGAGTTATCAAAACAAGCGCTTCATAGAACTTTTTTACGAATTTTACAGACTACAGACTGCTGCTTTTATAAATAAATAATGATTAGAACTCACGGAATCAGTTTAATCTTATTTCAATTTACAACCAATAATTTCAGAAAAAAATATTTTGGATTACTTAAAATAGACTAAAATCGTTTCGCCTGTAAATCAAGGAATATATTTATCGACGGTTCTTTGAATCTCAGCGGAACTATGGAACGTAGGAGCTGTCTTATGTTAGATGAACACGAGGTATCTCCTTTAGTTAGAATAGTATTTTTTCAAGATCTTGTTATGTCTTGTTAATTACTATCATGTTGACTTGCAATACTAGGGAGGGAATATAGGATGATCATTTGACAAAGTAGTAAGTCACTCTGACAAGATAGTATATACACTGAACATGTTAGCATGTTCCTTTGAGAAAATAGGTTGTTCGTTTAACAGAATAGTACGTCACGCTGACAAGATAATATATACACTAGACATAATAGCATGTTACTTTGAGAAAATACGATGGTCATTTTACAAAATAGTGTGTCACTCTTACAAGATAGCATGTTACTTTGAGAAAATATGATGTTTGTTTAACAAAATAGTACGTCACTCTGACAGGATAGTATATACACTGGAAAAGATAGCATGCTACTTTGAGAAGATAGGATGGTTGTTTCACAAAATAATACGTCACTCTGACAAGATAGTTTGTTCACTTGACATGATAGCATGTTCCTTTGAGAAAATAGAACGGTCGTTTAACAAAACAGTACTGAGAAAATAATATCTTCACTGGACGTGATAGAACGTTGCTTTAAGAAAATAGGATGGCCGTTTTACAGTATAGTAATAATTATAAGTATTCTTAGGATAGAGATCGTCAGCATTTAGACACCGAAAGGAGGAAAGCGTAGAACAGCCTCAGAATCAGCTCTTTATTGTGCAGAGGCTGTAGTGTACATATTGTACACCCTACAAGAATAAATACTGGAAAGTTTTGAAAACATCTTGCAATAAACTATAGTTATTACTTAACATAGGTATACTGCGTGTTTCCGTTGGTAAGAATTCGCGACTCATACCTGGTTATATTTTATTACATAACTTGTGTTGGTATTCATTTTTGTTTTGAGTTTATATACAGAATAAAAAATGAAATATGTGACAAATTATTACCGTAAGAAACAAACGTTTTTCCGCTTATTTACATGCTCTTCGTGACTTAAAAATAATTTAGATAAACTTCAATATTTTTTTGTCGTCGCTAAAAGTACCTTTAGAGATGTAGCCTACAAAAGTCTAATTGATGAAAAGTTATATTAAAAATTTAAGACTACATTAGTTTGAAACCGGTTGTGTATGAACATTTATTGATCTGCGTGAAATTTATTTCTGTGGAAATTTTGCGATATTGCAAGTCATCATTAAGTGATAAGATCGAAAGCGGAAGCGCCTCTGATGCTGCAATAATTTTCAAGAATGTTATTAAAATGTAAATTAAATTCATAAGCTTTAATTTGATATTCTGTTTAAATTAAGCTCTCAAGTTTCCTCATTTATTAATTGGATCCTTTCCCTACAGGGTTAAACACACTTTTTGAATACCTATATACGAAGTGGCGGTGGCCCATGCCTTCTCCTGTTAGATGGCTAGAAACATTTGTTACAATTATTAAAGTAATGAACGAAACGTTGCAGTACGAGATAATTATCACGTAGTAATATTGTGTATCTATGTTCGGAGTACAAAATGAACAATTCTAGCAAAACCCAATTTGTTTTCCTACTGGATAAGAAAGATTGAATGCGTGACGTGTTATAATATGTATCAAACAGTGATGTTTTCTTGAATAAAATATTTCGATGAATTTCAGATATATATCATTGCACCCTCTTGATATAATTTCTTAGCATCTAGTCTTCAAACATTGATTTTAATCAATGATAAAATTACTGTTTGAGATATATTATATCTTACTTTTAATCAGAAAAGCGGTTCAAGACGTTCGAATCTATCGATTTACGGCTATAATTCAACTTGATTATACACAGTATAAACAATTTTAGGTCTTTTTCATCTATATATAAATGCCTAAAACAGTAAAAAAGAGAAGTTGATGAAATTTTCTTGGAGGATAGAGTTATTTTTCTCTATCTACCTGCACTACCTGCATGCATCTATTTATAACATTGTTATCATTAACTGTGCCAGTTAATTCGTCACGCTTTCCTGGATCGCACTATGGTTTGCCGGTTTTATTAGCAGCGGTCTGTCTACGTGTAAATAACTTTCATATTGCATTTTGCAATTATATTTTCGCTTAAAATATACAACAAATAGTGCAGATTTTATCAGTAATGGCGCAGATGCTGAGTATTACACTGAGTTCGTCATGTCGTCTCATCGCAACAGTCAAGTCGATACGTCACTGTCGAATTTCTGCAAGAGGATTGCTTTGGATGCGTTCATAGGTAGAAATGTTAAGAAACAGAAGGTTGCATCATGCACGACGATTGTTCTATGGTAAATCTCCTGTACATGATCCCATTCGTATCGTGGTTATAACACTGACACTCCTATGTCGAGTATTGTATTATAAAACTGTCCAGATATGCGCATGCTCTTCTCGTCACTCAATGCAAGCAAAAGATTAATATACTAATGTCGGGATTAGAGCAGTGCGTCTCAAATAAAGTTGCACATATAAAAGATAAAAGGGTTATTAGCGAACTCCATTGAATTCATTAAGATGTGGACAGCAGACACGATTCGTTAAAAGAAAAGCGGAAGTCACAGCTGACTAACATGATATCAGTAGTTATGTCAGCGTCCTAATGTCTAATAAAGGCAACACAAACGTTAAGTCAGACACCACATTGAACATTGTTATCAGAGGACTGCCTGAGACAAGAAATGTAAATGTTAAAGTTTAGGTTAACATAAAGGTGATGGTACCAGATGTCTCTTGTTTGTCAGCTGAGCGTAAAACTAGTGGGCAATCTGGTTAATCTAAACCAGGAATATAATCATGAGAAACGTAAGGTAATGACACAAGAAGCCGATGTTCAAGTATTTACAATCAGAACCTTGCTTTCAACATTTTGAAAGTGAAAGTAGAAGTTAAAAAGATCTATATTAAGCCTAGGATTCCAATTTTCGAAATGTAATTATCACGGGTTTAAAATTCTCATGACGACCACATCTCATAATTTCTAATTTGTGGCATAATAAAATATTAAAGTAAGAAGAAGATAGTATGACGGAATCTACGCATAGGAAACAACAATTTGTGGTCGATAAATGTGTTTTGTGCAGTTTGAAGGTTTGTGCCATTTTGAAAGTTAAGCAAAATGCTTGTTGAAACGAGTTGTCTGACTGGTTCAAATAAAAAATAGATTGGTGGATATAAAACAACGATATTGGAAATCTGATTGTATAAGATGAATTTGAATGGGCAGTCGTCAGATCTAACATTTAAGAAGGTATGAAGAACGTAAATGACATTTTGCTATACGACAGGAGATAAAAATCTTGTTATATTAAATTGTGTACTATATGACGATCTGGGATTTGTACTGATTCGTAAATGCACTTTACCTACCGGCTTCTTTGTTCCGATGAGGTCTATAAACACCTTATAGACCACTTAAGATGTCTATAACAATTTCCAGACCTGTCCTACCTCTACTGTTTACACGAAAATAACGAAAAACCTCAAGCGCCAGTAGAGGGAATTGAACCCAAGTCGCTCGAATAATAGTCCAATGCTCTAACCACTGAGCCAAATTGCCGACACACGCACTTGTCAGAGATTAAATTTAAAGTTATTCGTAAGCGACCGAAACAATGCAGTAGAATTATGAGAAATTCGTGCCTGTCATTTAAGGTGAACGGGTGACTGACTCCGTAAATATAGTATCACTTGTTTCAAAAAAAGTACGTTTTAAGTGAGAAATTTCCGACCAGTTTTACATATCTTGAAAATTGATCTAAACATGACTTTACTGTAAAGTTTTAACAGTGAATTCTAAAAGGGTCTTGATATCTGTCTGAAAGTTAATACGGGCGAGCTCGTCCGTCTAGGAGGAGAAGGCTTCTTGAAATAGGACATTTTATTTTACAATGAAAAATAATGACAATGATATAATTGCAAAAAATACAAACAACACAAATTTCCTCCAGGTTAATCATTGATCTGCTATTGTAAATTGTGACGATTTTCTGTACAATCAACATGGAACATAAATTTAGAAAATAGCCTAGTTTTAAATTAATGATCTTGATACATTCCAAACGTGTCTGAAATAAGACTGCAGATTAAACATATTTAAGGGCAGTTTTTAAATTTAGGTAGTGGTAATTGGTGGGTAACTGGTCAATGTATATGTCTTGTTTTCTGTAAAATGTTCTGATTTTGAAAATGTCGTTAATTCATACCAAATTAACAGTTGACATTTTATGCCTTTAAATATCATAAGATATATTTTGCACTTTACAAAGTTTTGTCGACCTGACAGTCTTCCATTTGTGTAAAACTGTCAGTTTCCTGGAGTCTATACTTGTATTTACATCCACAAGTATCTGACAACTTCTTCACGTGAATCAGATGTGGAGGACCAGAACGACTTTAAACTATATAATATTTATTCAAATTGTTGCCATGTCAATAAAAACAGAGGCCTCGAACTACAAGCCTCTTAGATAGTTGTACTCATTACTTTCATTGTCAAGAAGACTGAAGGTTTTAGTATCTTCTCGATGGTGTGCGCGCAGTTTTTTAGCACATTTCGTTGTGTCTTCTTTGCGTGTACCTGATCACGGTATATTATGATAGCATTTCTTGTGATAATGTAATGATAAATAGTGTGACCTTGACCTTGCAGCTAGCGGTCTGGGTCTTGCGCGTGACACATCGTCTCATTATTGTACACATTTATGCCAAGTTATTTCAAAATCCTTGTCTGGATGGAAGACATAAATCCCGGACAAGCATTTACCGGACGCACACACGGACGCACGTACGGAAGGACGGACAATGCAATTTTTATATGCACATCTTGCGGGCATAAAAACTTATAAAATACCATTCGCATCAAATTCTGACTGATTGACTAGACACACATTGATGATCTCAGAAAGAGACTATAATCTTCCGAATATTTCCCAAATGTGCACGGATTTTTCATGCAAAACAAAATGTCATGTCCTAGTTGCTGACAAATATATTTACAGGTGAGTAGCAAGTTGGGCCTTTGTTATATTAATAGTATCCGATAAATTTTAACACATATTGTCTTGTTCCTTCTTCTAACTATTTGTTTGTAATCACACATACACGTTACAAACGTTCTTCAAATCCGAAACCAATCTGGACTATGTAAAACAAAGAAGCATGTAGGTAAGTCAGTTATCATTCTCGGAATAGGTCTGCATACGCTCGCTCGGTTCACAAATCCCTCACAGGTCTATAAACACAATGCAGACCTATTCCTCGAACAATAACTATTACATATTGAATACAGAGTTTTCTGATTTTATATATTTATATAAAAAAACGTTCAGGTAATACTTGACAAGACAAAGTGCATAAACCTGTTTTAACATTTTATAACGACGGAAACCTTACCTTCTTGTCTTATAGAAATTAACGTTTTTTAATTTAATCCAAGAAGCAAATTTTATATATATAAACTTTGATTCAGGGGTCTCTTAAATAGTTGCGCCTAAGATTTAACGCGTACTGTATTTTATCGAGTACTGTATTGACGGTGTATTAAGTAATTCTCAATCTGAATGGCTGGGTACATATTCTTTGCTACAGTATTATTATGTATATGTGTGAAGAATAGAATTCTTCTAGGTTAAAAAGTAATACTGAAGGTAAATCTCTTATTAAAAGTAAAAGAGTATATATCAATTAAACATTTTGTCACCTTCGATTCTAGTAAAGCTCTACTGTACCACTTCCATTATTTCAAAAACGCAGACGACTTTGATCAAATCTTTTTCTTTTTCTTATATACCATATTCAAGAAATTATTGTAAACATAATTTCTTAACATCATGTCACTAAATGCCTTCGATGACTTACTTAAAAGCAATGTAGGTCTTGAGTTAGTGAAGATAATTTCTTCAAATTTTCAGATTTGTAAGGTAAAATAAATGTTCGTCATGAATATGTTGTTATGTCAATTTTGATGTTTTGTCACAACTACAAGTTTTGTCATGGAAAGTATTATGCGCTATCCGATAATTCATAGCATCATATACATAATGACCCTCAAACTTTATAATAAAACTAATTGATTTGTAACGCATTAATAGACTTCTGCAGAAAGAAGATAATTCTCTGCATAAAACAATCTTTGAAATTTGCATTTAAGTAAGTGAAGTATCTTCTAGAAGCGTAAACCGTTCTTCATTGTATAAAGGAAGAATTTCACGCATCTGCTGTTATTTCTATTTCAATGAAATCCCATGATAAAGACAACAAAGAAGAGGAAACGCGACAGCATCGTTTTTCCTATTAAATGGAACTGTGGTTTGTGATTTTGAATAGCATATCTATTGATTTAAATGAGAGATATGCGCAAATTGACTGTTACACTCCCTTAATTAGCATTGCTTTTAACAGCAAATAAATTTTAAGGATGATGATTTTATTTAAAGAACATAATTGCCCAATTTTGTTGTTTTACCGTGACAAAAGATCACGAATTCTAGGAAAATATTTTTCCTTCCAAATTTTAGAAAAATACGAAGCATTGAGTAATTTGTTCAAATAGAAACAATTAAGATGGTTTTAAATATACACCTGATATATAGATTTTGCAAGCCCATTTTCATGTGATTTTATACAATACCACATAAGTCTGGCATTTTGACAGAACTATTGGTTGTTCTTACCCTTGTGTAAAAATAGATTGAGCTGATACCCCTGGAACGTTTATACCTCTATTGGAGACAGCAGCCATATTTTCCAGCCCCACTGGGTATTGACTCTCAACGAAGCACTTGCAGTCTACCGGTAGAGAAAAGTGTTATTTCAAGGGTATCCTAGAACATGTAGTAGAAGAAATGTCCTATTTAAATGATATTTAAATATCCTGTTTTCACAGGAGGCCGTTTACCTGGTGCTCAACTTCCTTTGACGGGAAAAAGAACCTATGTACTTTACTAGTATATGAACCAACCCCAGTTTCAGCTGATCACATTCAAATTATTTTCTAGGTTCAGCGTTCCATGTGAACTCTTTTTGAATGTCAAAGAATGCTTACATGAATGTTTCGCACTCTGTGTGGTGTTGGACAAGAAACTTGTTTTTAGTTTTTTTATTTTGTTGGGTTTAACGTCGTACCGACACAATTATAGGTCATATGGCGACGTTCTAGCTTTGATGGTGGAGGAAGACCCCAGGTGCCCTTTCGTGCATTATTTCATCATAAGTGGGCACCCTGGTAGAACCACCGACCTTCCGTAAGCCAGCTGGATGGTTTCATCACACAAAGAATTCAACGCTCCGAGTGAGGCTCGAACAAACATCGATGAGAGGCAAGTGATTTGAAGTCAGCGACCTTAACCACTCGGCCACGAAGGCCCCAGAAAATGGTTTGTCAATGAGTAATTCTCCCAGTGCAAACCGTTCCGATTAAACATGAATCTTGTTATAATATATCGTGTTGGATGACATTACTAAAGATATGCATTTTTGGTGTATCTGACGAAAGGGCACAGCGCATTGTGATTGGTTTAAGCTACCTCTTTTTTTATTTTTTTTTCTTGATTTCGTCTTCTTCAGAAACTCCCAAAATATTGGCTTTTGCTGAAATGTTGTACTTATAGGTCTGTTATATGTTATTGTTATTGCGCATGTGTAAAACGACATTAATGTCGTAATTCGAACTGCCGATCGCGATATCACGAAAAAACGATTCGACAGCATGATGATACGATACGATGCAATGCGATGCGATATTATTATTGTGCTGTCGCATGGTGTTGTCGTGCTGTCGTATCGTGTTTTCGTGCTGTCACATCGTGTAGTCATGCTGCCGAATCGACGTTATCGTAATGTCGCCTTTGTGTCTGCAAGGGTCGACATGTCGGCAGAACGATGGCCCTATGAGTACACCGTAAGTAGGAGAGAAACACATTTGCTTAATTATAAAACTATTGTATTTGTTACTGTTCTAAAAGTTTTGTTAAGTGTAACACGAGCTTTGCCAATTTATCTTACAGTTTTATTCTGTTTTAAAGTATTTGTTGAAAATGTAATTTGTTATCACTTTTATCTCCCATTGCACCCGTCAAATGTGACAAACCAAACGTGACAAGGAAACTTTCCGAAATAGTGTCTGTTATTTATCACAACCTAAATTAATAGATAAAATTGATAATTTTGAAAACAAAATGTCTTGCAAAGTGATATCATCATATGCATTTACACATTATGTATAAGCTTTAAACCTGACTCGATGAGTGGAGCTCGTGCGTTCTTCTAAAAGAGCATGTATGGCATCAACTTGGTAAAATCGGAGGCAGAAAGGTTTGAATTCCACATGGAACCTTTCCGATCTCACTGGTTAGTAGCTGCCAGCTAGTTAAATAAAGTTTACCAATCGCTGTCCTGCCTGATGCCAGGCATTAAAGGTAAATGTGCTCAAGGCTCATAATTCAAAAATGGCTGAACAGTGGTTTCAACATGTCCTGTTTAGGAACGAATCATGCAATTAACTATCATTTAAAAATATCTTTTCAGTGTGCAGTATTCGTTTACTTACATCTGATCTTTTGCGGAAGTTTCAACTTCCGGTACGGTCACATGAAAGCACCACTTCTGCTGAAAGAGCAGTAACTTTCGTAAAATTGACACGTCAGGTCTATTTTATGTACTTCACAATGAAATAGTCTTGATATCATAATCAAAAGGAAAAATATAATATTTATGTTAAAACAGCTTTTGTATTGAAAATTGAGATAAAACATTTTGTCTGACGTTTTATTTGACTCAACGCCGCACGAGATTTCCCTTTCAGGCATCACTCAATATACTTTTAAAATCGTTATAGTAATATGCATTTATGACAAAAGTCATATGCAATTTTAAAGACACTGACATTCGAAAAACGTTCCTCGTTTATACGAAGACGTAAACGTAAACGTCAAGTGACAAAAGGAATAAATGTTATTGTTTGCGGGTTTATCCGTTTTCTATTGAGATGATCCTAAATTTACTTTGCATCGACTATTTAAAGTTCTGCATAGGTGTGTTTAGAAGTTTCGTCCAGTCTATAAATGCCTACATGTTTCATTATTTTGGAAGCACTTGGAATACTCCTGACATTGGACAGCAAAAAGGGTCAGACAGGTTCCTTATTTAATTGTTTTGAATTCATGCGTACAAGTTACTATTTTACGCCGAGCATTGGTACCAGGATTCTTTCAGATGTTTCAAAGAATGTATGCTGCGTCTGCTATGGTGTCGGTGTCTTCACTAAGAATAAAATTGAAACAATAAAATGTCTGTTTTTAAAAGCCTTAGTGTTTTTTCGTAAATAAAACAATGTATTAACATTAATTTTCGAAAATTTGAAATTTTAGAATTAAAAGATAACTTTCCCCTAAAAAACCGGGATATTTAAACACGATACTACAAAAAAGTTTAACAGACTCTATGTCTGCATGAATATTGTTTGATTAGATGCATCTCTTGGGATTAAAATGATTGATAATTTAATGTCTTACTGTGAACGGGTTAGAACACAATACATTATGTCTGTAACTGATATTACCACACTTTAAATTTACAAAGAAAATTAACTTAATATAGTATGTCTACAGTATTATATATACACCACACTCTTATACTTATAGAATGATGTCACTCAAAATTAATGATTATATCTACTTTGTGCTTTGGATACGTTTAATTTTAAATCTGCCGATAACTTGATATTAAAACTGGCAAATTTCCATAGATTATTCTATAATCCCTTGTTTTTGCACTGATTTAATCTTTTTATCCTTTTAGATTAATGTGGACCAAATGCCTGTATAAATAAAACGTTATCCATTATTTATCCAAGTTTGTTTAAATGTAGTCTTTGGGAAATCTGCCATTCGTATATAACGGGCCCGAGCTAAATTTATTATAAACCTATTTCTTACGCCTTACAGTCAAAAAGGTAAAGTTTCTTGTTTAACGTGGGTAGTGAACGAAAGTCCTCACCTAGAATGGATGGAACAATTTATTTCCAGCCGAGCCCGCGTCAGGTGTTATATTTACCTCCAGGCCGATACTCCTGGAAACAGTACCAATTTAACCTGCTTTACAGTGCGCCACTGATTCTCCTATCGAATGAAAGATAGGAATGGTTAAAAAACGTACACTTCTCAAAACTGAAGTAATTATTTTTTCGAACTCTTTTTTGTGTTGCTGCTTTTATGTTGTTCTTTTATTGTTGTTTTTGTTTTGGAAAGAGAAACACATAGTGACATTTTGTCGTAAATCATGGAACTATGTGACAGTCAAAAAAAAATACTGCAGGGAGTATGACATAGCCTATCAGTACTAAAATGCAATGACCTTTCTCTCACTCTCACTTGGAAAGTTACTGTAAAACGTTCAATCGCTGTACAAATATCATAAAAAAAGTCCCTCAATACAGGAGGAAAAAATTGTCACGAAAATGGTTGCTTATCAGAGAAATAAGTAAAATCAAAACAATTCCGATTTGTTTTTACTGTATATGTTGTAAACGATAATTTGAGGAATGATTCAAAGCACTGTGACATTTTATACGTTTATGAGTGTTTTGCCCCTATGATTTGTACGATTTTTATCAAAACAGAAACATCTGGTATTTGTTGATTTTGTCATTTTCATATCAATTTTATTTGGGTAATTGATATCCATCCTTTCGTTTCGCTGAAAATGGACAAAAGTGGTTTTAAAAATTATAGCAAATTAGAACAGGAATCAGTATATAATGCAACACGCACTGAATCATTGGAATTTTAGTAGGGATTATTTATCAATAGACATATCTATCAATTAGATTAAAACACAGGCTATAGAACTGTTGAAATACAGAAGTTTTGCCTCAACTTCAACAATTTACTTATGTATTTTTTTACTAATATTTCACGTATCTTGCAGCCATAGAAACTTTGCTGCACCTTCGTTTTCTGTATGCTGTTGCAAGTTTCCACCTTTCAATCAATGGTATATCAAATTCAGGTCAGGTATATAAAATAGGGTCTACTCTCTTTTAGTCTTTATCTATTATCGGATCCTTCTGCTACGACAAAGCAGTAAGTGAACACATTACTGCGCGGTACGGTGGAACATGTATACTAATACAAATTACAGTCATTATCACATAAAGAGTAAACTTAATTTTAGGGTTTTAGTAAAGAATGTTTAAATAGTTCATACAACAGACGAATACCACTCGTATAATGCTGTCGAAAAACGGCGTTAAACCCAAAACAAACAAAACTCGTATAATGACAGATCACAAGTTAAAACAGAAAATCTTATTACCCTCGATGTATACATATACTCCATAGCCTACACAGACAAACTCTTTAAGACAAAAGTCAGAACTAATTTCTCCACATAATCTAGATTAATGTCATGTTTCGAGGAAATCCCCAGTGCCACTGCATGGGGGACTAGCCAGTATGTAAATGCTATTAATAATCTGAATAGAGTTTGTTTTTACTTAAGACTGAGGACGCCTCATTGACAAGTCTATTAACCACACATCACGTGCCGTAATTACAACATGATCATCTAAATACGCAGGATGTAGATGATGACATAAGATATTAGCTGCAGAAAGAAACATATAAGGAATGTTTTCACATAAATAACATGTTTGTCCACATTTTTCACATCAGAGGAACTATTAACGTAACAATGGGAAAAAGGACGTTCTAGTGTAGATATTGTCGGTACTAGCAGTAATGTTTTAGATTACAACAACAAAGATTCATGTTTTCTGTTTGCAAATATTCGATGGCCCGTATAATCCTTAATTTGCTAAAAAAAAAACACTCTACTTCCCGGGTTGGAAGAAGTGCGTCAGCGGACCACAAGTAATGTAGATTTCACAATGAAATGCATGTCACGGCTGGTATTCTGTGCCCTCGAGATAATGGATGAATAGAGACCGTACATATTGTAAACTTTTAACAGAACGCGTCTATATAATCATGTTTTTATCCACTCTCAATAGTTCTAAACCTTTGATGTCATTCCGAGGGAATTACTAGAATTCTTACTGAAGACCTAATGAATTTCCTTTCCTTAGAACAAAGGGCAAATGTGATTGAAAGCAAAGGCGTTATTCCCGTTATCTGATAATGAAGAATGAACTTCTTCAATATTCAATAACTGCTTTTGTTAAAGCGCTACTACTTGCATTGCCCAATGTCCTTGGTTATTGTTACTGGAAGCTTATAAATGTCAGGAGCGACTTCATTAGCAGCTAATTCTACGGTAATCCAGTAACACAAACAACGCACGATAGAACCCATCAACTGCTCTGTCATGCTCGAACATGACGTTAAATCAATTGATGCAGCTCGTAACCGTATCTCAATCACATTAAATCTAATATCACAATTTTATATGAAGTCAAATGAATCGGCAAAGTCTGTGTATTGTTTAGTGTCTCTGTCTAAACAGTATGTTTATTTCCGTCAAAATACATACAAAACTGCTTTTTATACGTTCTTTAGTTTTATAAGTGTATTTACATAACTTCTGATTTGAGACAAGAAATTCGGGAATGTTTTTGATTAGTTTTCATTCACATGTTTATATAATACAAATAATTTAGATAGGGATTTGGAAAGAAGTGGAGCATTTAATGAAATTATTCGTAGAATAACAAAGTCACAGAAATGGTTATTTAAAGCTCTCTTAATGAAATGATCTTAATTTTAAACACCATGTTCTATAATATTGGCAAGTGAAGAATGGAAAATTAAAATGCTAATAGATAATTTTAAACAGCCGCTGTTTTTATGTCAACGTAGATTATAATAACCGAACGAATGAGCGTTTCTTGATAGTGTTAAGCGCTGCTGATAAACGAGGCAAATGGTTTACAAAACAAAATTTCACTAAAATAATCTGACATTAGTCATCCTGTAATGAGGCATTTGGGGAGGAAATGCTCACCTGCACTATTAGCTGTAACAGGTTTTCACGCACTACAAAAACAATCAGGGACTTTTGACAAATGTTCCATTAGACTGTAAAATGGTATTTTCATATTTTAAAGATATGACATAAAGTTTCAAGGGACATGCCTTCAGATTTATGTCACGTTTAGAAAATTAGAAAGTATTTTTATTGCTAAAGGGTGAATTAGTGAGTTTTTTTTTCTAGTTCTAACGTCTAAACAATCTTGAAGTATGTAAACTATATGAAAAAAGTATTTACATGGAGTATTTAAAGTATTTATAATACAACACAAGTATTCACATGTAGTAAAGTATTCATGATAACACGGAATAATTCACTTACAGTAAATTATTTTTAATAAACAGACGAAGGTTAGGGTCGTTTCTACTGCAACAATATTTTTATCGAGATTATTAAGTAGTTATTTACGATAACTAGAATATTGTCAAATATCAATATGACAAGTTTCTCAACAAGCAAAAAGAATAAATTTCCTAGGGTAAGGTAGGGATAATGAAGAAGGCTGGTGTGGTAGGGAAG
The DNA here is from genome assembly GCF_021730395.1 of Mercenaria mercenaria. Classification (NCBI taxonomy): domain Eukaryota; kingdom Metazoa; phylum Mollusca; class Bivalvia; order Venerida; family Veneridae; genus Mercenaria; species Mercenaria mercenaria. The sequence goes on along the minus strand of NC_069377.1, from coordinate 63,650,295 downwards.
GCCAAATAACATTTTATTTTCTGCGGGGTTTAATGTAGAGATGGTGGGAATGTAGGAAGCGCCCAAAACGTGTGATACTGGATTTAGTTGTGATAGGACGGGGATACTAGAGACGACTGCATATGTTTTTGTTTCGGGTTTGGGTATATATGTTGTGCTTTCGTAGGGGTGAATGATGGGGATTCTAAGAAACTATATGGAAAAACTAAAAAAAAACAATGAAAGAGAAAAGAGCATACAAAAATGTTGTATAAATTAGATTTGTAAAACACAATAAATTGAAAAAGGAAGGCGAATATAAAATCTATGCTCTACGGGTATGTGACTGTTCTTAGGAATATAGAAATACGCGAAATTTAAAGCGGAATCTGGAATCTACATGTTAAACGCTTTACAATCCAAGTAGATGAATTGTTGGGAAGAGGGGGAGGCAGAAACACGAGAATTAAAGAAGGAAGTAGATCGTAAAAGAATGTTTTCTTACGCACACGCTGGGATGCAGTATTTCCTTACGCCAATCTAAAATGAGGAGATGTGATGCATGGGAACTGGCTCAGGGTGATTATAATCAGATATAGTAGTTTTCGTGAATTTAAAAATAATAAAAAAACTACACTGAATAATGTTGTCCGCATTTTCTTCTATAAGCATGCCTCTATAAAACAAGATAAATATATAAACTTAGAATATATTAAGCAAAGATTCAAAATGTTCCGTTGCTCTTTCATTGTGGAGGTTTAATTTGCTAAAATGCACTATTCCTTTCGCTGTGTTCACATTGAAAACTTCCCCAATATAATAGTAAAGCAAATCGTTTTATGTGCTATCCATACAAGAGACAAGCAATTATGTCCAAACAGTAAAAAGTGTCCATTTTTTAAATTCTTTCTTCAAGTAAAATTCTCTATATAATTTCTTATCAACTAAGGAAGTTTCTGAATTCTCATACATCTTGTGCTTAGAAAAAATAAAAAATGAAATTTGTTCAGTCATTTACACAGAAAGTGACTTCTTAATCCTTTAGCACGGTACCTAATAAGCAGATTGAAATAGGGACGACTATAAATGTCTCAGGTTATATTTATTTTTATAATTGTAATGTCATTATTCTCTAAAAAAAAATAATGAACTCGCGAGATTTCTTTATTCTCAACAAGTATTCACATACAAAGAGAAAATTGTATCAGTCGTTCAGTTCGAAAATGTACTGTGAAGTAGAATATGTGTAGCTGTTATTCATTTTTTTCTTTGTTCTTATTTAATATTTTTGAACTAAATTAGTAACTTAAACGAAACATTAATCCAAAGTAGCACTGACCAAAGTCAGATATTTTAGATGCTTTAGAAGCTTAAAACAAGCAAACTTGTATGACTGGGTCTGTTAATGAGAGGTAATTAAACGTGAAACTGTCCGTGCGCTCCTAGCAACGGTTTAAGCACCGAAAATGTAATTATCAATTAATATCACATGGAATATGGCCATTCATGACCACAAATATTATTACATGACTGTATTCTATTGTTTCTCTGATTGGCTGAAAACGGTTCGAAAAGTAATGAGTACATATCATATCAACTTATCTTGGGTTATAAATAGTAGGAAAATAAAAATAGATCGAATTAGGTGCTTGGGAAACCAATATCAACCTGATTTGGTCTAAATTTATTCCTTATTTCTTTATTAAAGATACAATTGTAATAACAAGACTGACTATACATCTATTCATGTAATAAAACAATTGTTGACTTTTTCATAGGTTGATATCAGGATTTATCAACCCGAAAAGAGTTATATTCACCGAGCCGAATTGTATAATAACAACTACAAAAAAAAAACAACAACAAAAAGCAAACATGAGCATGGTAAACGCCAATACAGCCAACGTGCTAGTACTTTTAGACAGATATAGTAATCTAATTTTTTTGCAATATGTACAAATTTGGTTTAGTATGAAGCTGATACATTATTACTGTAGCATAATCAAACAAAAAGAGCTCCATTACATAAGGCACGAATGAAATACAGTTGAACGTATCTTCAGCGGACTTAATCTCCAACATTCCATTCAAAGAAATGGTAACAATGGTAAATATGGATGTACAAACAATGGAATGTTTCTCTACGATAATATAGAAATTTTTAGCGGAAAGCAATGTTCGCAAGATATAAACCCTCATCCATACTTTTTAAAAGCTGAAGTTGTTGGACTTAAGGGGCTCCTAAGGACCCAGAAGTTTTTTTCGCGATGTACTGAACATATTTGAAAACCGTAATTCAAAAAGGTTAAGTTTTAATACATAGAGTGTAGGGTTTGGTTTTGTACTTGCTTACCATGGCAGCTGGCCCATGGCAGCTGGCCAGACCTGTGAACCAAAATGCCATATTTTGCTATTTCGTCGTAGAAACGTTAGTATTCAGTATTCAATATGGTTATGTTTCTTCATTTTAGAAATTGCACTTTTAAAATTTTCAGCTTGCATTTTAGTGAAAGGGAAAGAAATGTTGTTCTCATTTTAATTGCATCTGCTAGGATTTCATAAATCATTTAGATAAGCGAAAGAATTTTCAAAATCGGCTTAAAAATGAGTAAGTAATGAGCATTTAAATATTTGATCAAAAACGGCAGCAATTTTGTTTCCATCGCAACAAAAAAAAATAGCTGGTTTAATATATTTCCAGATACATATTTGAACTGCATTTACTTATTTATGTAAAATAACTCATCTACTTTTTCCAGCTATAATGAAAGAAATTACCATATTTTACATCTTACACTCACGAAACATGAAATTAATCTATTTAAAAAAGGTTATTTGCTAAATAAAGATTACAGCAGCGTGTAAATGACGTCACAAACACACAAAGATGGCTGCCTTCATGATCAGCCATTTTCCTAAATTTCAAACTGCCATATCTTTTTCAATAGTGCAATAGTCCAGTTTTAAAAATTATTTCAGCGTTATGAAAGGCTTGCGGATATCTTTCATATGAAATTAACTTATTGTCAGGCATTCATTTCCCTTTAAAGCGACTAACCCACACATCGTGGCGTGAGATTTTAAAAAATCAAACATTTTCTGTATTCACCTTTATGTCGCAAATTTGATGTTCAAATAATGTATTTTTCATCAAATTCTGTTGAAAATCGTTGTTTTTCTAATAAATTAAAAACAAATTAGTGTACGATTTCTTATAAGGGTTTCCCGGTTTATAAAAACGGAATTCCATTCAGCGAGCACCTTGCAAACATCACGTGACAGTGAGAGAAAATAACACCAAACACGATAATCAATAGAGCGCACACGTATAGGTATCGCTCAGTATTTTAGCGTTCAAATAAATTAAGTCACTACGATGCAGTTGGCCGAGCGGTTATGTTATTCCTATTATACTTTTTCGTCGGGAGTTCGATTCCCAGATCCGTAAAAATTTTGTACAAATTTTGTGAAAACGCCAGTCAACGCGTTGAGTAAATGTGTAAAGAATCTATTTTCACAAGCGGTTATACATACAAAAACTTTACCATGATCGGGATGCCAACAATTTGGAGAGTGCAATAGCTCTACCTATTCTCAGATAAAAAGGAATTTTTACAAGGGTGCAAGATCCATGTAGGAAGTAATAATATAGATGACTTTGAATACTTATAAAGCCATATGCTAAATTCTAGTGAGTTTTTAAGATAAACAAGGAAATTCAGATACGCACAAAAGATGGAATTCCCCTTCTTGCTTATATCATTCGTCTTCGGCAGTGTTCAATATTTCAACGTCGACGGAAATGCTGCTCTTCCTTAATAACTACACAGAAATGTTCAAGCCAGATTTTTTTATTCCAGGACCCATTTAACATCGAATGGTTGGCTCCTAAACAGACTCAATCAATCCAAGCCTGCTATTATTTTGCTTGGTTGTGTTTTGCTGGCAAATCGAAGAACAACTAAAAAAATAAATGAATTATTACTTTTAAGTTTAGAAACAGACTCTCAAATAAACGGCGTAAGAATATCGGTATTTTTCCAGAGGGGACAATAATTCAAGATTGTTGATTTATGAGAGCTGATTAATTCTTTTGGGGAGTCGTAATTTGGCAACTTTGGCCTTATTCCGCATTCTCAAATTGTAATTCAAAAGCAAACATATAAATAATTGTTATTATAAATTGCCAGGGTCATACTATTTCTCATGCGAAATGTTCTCAGTGAAAATAATCAAGGAAAGAAATATTGCTGGACGCTGATTTATACTCTTTTAAACAAACAAATAAATTATTCAATATCAGTGTTTTTATTTGGTTTGGGTTTAACGCCGTTTTAGAACAGTATTTCAGTCATGTAACGGCGGGCAGTTAACATAACCAGTGTTCCTGGATTCTGCACCAGTACAAACCTGTTCTCCGCAAGTAACTGTCAACTTCCCCACATGAATTAGAGATGGAGGAATAATGATTTCAGACACAATGTCGTTTATCAAATAGTCACGGAGAACATACGGCCCGCCCGAGGATCGTACTACCATATCAATATCAGTGTAGAAATGGTATGGTAGAGATTAATATGATTAAGGCCTGTAAAATGTTCATCCATGCTAATTGTTTCAAACAAACGTATAATTATTAAACTCTTTTTTTTCTTTCATTTAATTTTAGAATGAAAACCACATTTCATTCGTCTTACCAATTGTAGATACAAGTACAATTTTAGCCTATTTTTTGTCTATTGAAGCTCTATCTTAGACTTAGAGTAAACTTACCCATTTGATATAAAAAAATTTCTAGCTTATGAATATTGAAATTTAAGACTAAATACCATAACTTATAAATTGATATTTGTCATGATATAAAGGTCCATCTGGCTAAAGTTAATGAAAGTTTATTCTATCAGGTTCGTGTTTTGACACATTTTCTAAACGTTTAGAGGTTTAGGTCTCCTTTTATAGGTAATTTTCGTCGATATAATGCATTGAAACTAACAATATTGAGACGTAAAAACTATGAACATAATTGCACAGAAAAACCTACCATTGCAAGATGGTTCTTTTCATCGACACAATTCATTTATTTTAACTTCAGGAGAAGATGTTATACAGACAATGTGCAGGGACCACTTTGGCTTTTTACTTTATATACATGTTTTCACGGCGTGTTGCGGCAGATATACCAAGTACGGACGACATGAATTCCAATATTCAGTAAGTAACTTTCCTCAATCCTTTCATTTTGTTTGTATTGTTAACAATTAAAGAAGTTCTGCATATTTGATATTGCAGAAATAATATTTTCTAAAAAGCAAGAGACAAAAATAGAGAAACACTGCAATATTCATATATAGTCAATCATGCAAGTTAATGTTGTGTTGACATTTAATGTACCTACAGTCAGACAAGACATTATTCCATATTTAGTATCAAAGTAATACAGTATTATGCGAATATTCCAAGTGAATATCATTGTTTTAATCTTTCTGTGTTATTTTTACTAGTCAGTCAGGGCGTATTTTGTCTCAACTTTTACTAGTCAGCTACAGCCTGCAAATATCCAGTTCAGTGTCAGTATTGTCTTTAAGAATGTCTATATTTGATCATTAATATTTCATGTCTCTCTATGTCATGCCATCAGTAACAAGAACCACAATAGAAATAAGGGTTTTAATGTGTATTCTTGTGTTGCCCTTGGTAATGAGGTGCATGATATGGTCCATTACTCATGTCTGTGTATTTAATCTTTAAATAATGCAACATTATTTGTTATTGTAACTATGAATGCACTTCGTACCAAATAAATCTATCTATCAATACTAGACACCGATAATCCTGATTCCCTTCCTGTGTGAAAAGGGTATAACTACTGAGAATGAAGGGTTCACCTACCAGCCAGCTTGCGAAAAGATCGATGGTTCTATCGACGTACCCGGGTCTGGACTAGAATGATGTCCAGAGAGACACTGGATTACGGTGTAGCCAACCCACCGGCTATAATATCCTGTCTCATTTAATATATAAATTGTTGTGTTCAAATTTTATCACTTATTAAGATAATCATTCACATGTTGTAGTCGTACCTAAATGCAAAGGAAAACAAAATGTTAATGTAGAGTTTCAAATAACTGGTCTCATGTACAAACAACCGCAAAATGCGCTTACATTTTCGCTTATGACAAAAACAATGTTGGAGTGAAAACTGCAATATGACAAAAATAGTGTCAGTTAAGAGTTTTAATCAAACCAAACACAGCATTGCTGAAGAGCAATACTGATCACACAAACGTGAAAATTGTTCCACACAAAAATACAGCTTTACAAGCCAAAATTGTGGTCGTAAAGTCTGAATTGGGGACCACACAAACCTGTACTAGACATGGCCCGGATCGCCTTGAAACCGTTAAAACCTATATGTATTTTGACATTTTGTACACTATTTGACAGTTTGAATGAATAATATTGTTTTGATATCAGTTACAATATATTGCCTTTCTTTACAGGTTAGCAAACATGTTAAAGCCCAGTATTTCAAAAGATTTATGACACTTTAAGTACTGTTTGTATAGTGTCCGCGAATCAAGCGTTAAATGTCTTCTTAATCAGAACTATACATATTTACATAGAATGTATTCCCGTGCGATCAGTTATCAGTATATTCTTCTAGTGTCACGTATTTTTATATGTTTAGGTATCTTTCGTCTTTCACTTAATTTTACCTTCAGAGGAATAGATGAAAAGTGATTTCTTAATCCGCTAGAAGTAAAAACAATTTATCACGCTGACAATATCAGCTGCACGCAAATATTTCCACGACACAAAATGCATCTAAACTTAATCGGTTCAAACGTCATTCTGCAGTAAATCTTAAGACATTTATGTCGGTTTCTGGACAAATGTTACGATTGTTCCATTACAAATTGGCAAATTATTTATATTACAGGTTTCTAGAAGGAATGAACACACGACCCAATAGCGGCTTGTCCGAATTACGAGAAACAATTTCCAGTTTAGATGATTACTTAGCCAATTATCAGTGAGTTTTTTTTTAAACTTAACCACATTATGTCAGTGCAATTGCTTTTATGTCAATACATAAAATTTTGGTCAGTATTTCACATGTATTGTTATAATGTTTATATTATCGTTCATTTTGATTTATATACGTTTTAATAGTGTTGAAAAAATATTTATGTATATCTACTTTTTGCCATTTCTCATAAGGTGTATGGAGAATTTTTAAAAAAAAAAAAATCAATGTTTTAGGAAGCGTACGTGTCAGTTTGGTTTAAACAGTCATCATTGTAAACTATCAGCATTGGATAGCATTATGGGTGCTTCGAATTGGCTGAACAGTGGTCACAGTCCTGGAAAGCGTTCAAAGCCCATTACCGATCCACAGCTCCTCGACAAATATTCAAAGTAAGTTTACAAATTGACAATAACCTACGTCCTGATTGGAGTAATTAGTTGTGTTTAGATAATTCAATATCTGTAGATCGTAAACACAATATTTATAGCAAATATTAATAAAAACATAAAAACGCAGAAATGATGTAGTAATTATTTTGTAATAAATGTTGCGGTTAGAACTCCGGGAAACCAGCGCAGACAAGTCCTAATATACACACTTTTAATAAACAAGAAATATCTTTAAAAATGATGGTCGGCGAATTGTAATAAGGAAAGAAGTTTATGAATTTTTCATCTAACATTCATCTTACATCTAACATTTTTCAAATTGCAAAACTAAACACCGCACTTTAACAATTTGAATGGTTCTCATTTAATTTTTCGCAAAGGTTTCGTAGGGTTGCAATTTTGTTTCTTTTATCCTTAGACGAATAATTACAGCAGTAGTTTGATGAAGATTCATGAAGCGGTTCATGAGAAGAGGTCATTAAACGTGTTTATATTTTTAGTTAATTGGTCCCTATCCCCCTTTGTAACAAAGTAGCAGGAGACCTTACAATATTGTTACTCATCGAGTTTGATAAAAATCCATTACATTTTAGTGGTTAATGCGAAGGAAGGCATATCTACTTTTAGCTATAGTGGTCCCTAATAGGGCCCAAGTTCATGTATGAATAAATTTGGAAGAGGACCTTATAATGATGCTCTAGACCAAGTATGACAAAGATCCACAAAGCTGTTCATGAGACGCTGTATAAAGGCATTTCTAGTTTTAGCTCTAGCAGCCCCTAAAAGGGGTCAAATGTCCCAGCTGAACAAAGTTGGCTGCGGGCCTAATAAAGATGCTACAAATCAAGTTTGATTAGAATACATGAGAAAAAATCAATTAAAGGATTCTTTTATTTATTATTTTCATTTATTTCTACTGATCCCGCTTTAACAAATGCATATTCGCTATTCATGAATCTTTGGACAATGACGTCACACCTATAAAAAAGTGAAGGTCAAGCAAAAGATACAATTATTTCAATATTTCTGTTTCATAAGCAATGTTTGACCGTAGTCATATCACATAGATAAACTGTATGCAGCGTACCTTCATTTCAGTGTAATGAGATTCATTCATTATATAGCATATATATAATAAAACAGATTTCAACTGAGTTCAATATTTGCATACCATACTAAAGAAAAATATTCATATATAATAAATCAGTTAAATAATTTACAAAAAATATATCAAAGCAAACACGTACTCATTTTAATATGCAATCTGAATAAGTCACAAAAGCAAGAAACCTTTTCATATACAGACGACAACTGTAACAAGGAAAATCTTTTAAAAAGCACTTCTCTACATAAAAAGACTCTTATCACACCCTTATTCATGTGATACGCAGACCGTATTCAGCTCTTTCTTTAATTTGTTTGTTTGTTTGTTTTGGGTTTAACACCATTTTTCAACAGTATTTCAGTTATGTAACGGCGGGCAGTTAACCTAACCAGTTTTCCTGGATTCTGTACCAGTACAAACCTGTTCTCCGCAAGTAACTGCCAACTTCCCCACATGAATCAGAGGTGGAGGACTAATGATGTCAGACACAATGTCGTTTATCAAATAGTCACGGAGAACATACGCCCCGCCCGAGGATCGAACTCACGACCCCGCGATCCGTAGACCAACGCTCTTACCTACTGAGCTAAGCGGGCGGACTTCTTTAATTTGATATATGTTGGTATTTGAACAGGTTTTTATCATATTTATTAAACTTACTTATCATTTTGAGATATATCAATATTCTTGCTAAATATACTGGGCCAAAGTTAGCTTAAAAAACTGTTAACAGCGTCGTTTAGGATAAACGCTTTGTCTACATTTCACTCAGTGTAGCACATTCAACAGATTGAAAGAAATTGACACTCTCGTCCAATCAGGCAGAGTGTTGCATAAATCTTCCATTTTGATAAATTATATGTAATGCGTTATCAAGTAGTTTGATTTGCAAACTGAATTCACGTTGCATAGGTAACGAAAACGAATTTAGACGGCGTAGCCGAAAAACACCCGCAAGTGACACTAGCTTTCCTGGTTTTGATCAAGAAATATGTCTGTGAGTTATTTATATTTTTCTCAGTCAATTTTGTGAAAAAAGAGGCGTTTTGTCGAATGAAATTTTGGCTATGGTGGTCGCTTTTATATAAGACTGGTACATGTAACATGTGTTCCAATCAAGACTTTGTCTGTGAAATAAATGAATTACATTTAAAAATTCAATATGAAATTTATAGAATTTTTAGTTGAAATCCTAAACTGCCATACATGTCACTTTTGAACAATCAAGTCATCTATTTTGACTAAGAATGTTGGTGAAATTCCAGACATATGACAGTTGTCACGTGATCCATATTACTGGTCAACGCCACCGGGCAGTTTAAATCGGTATAATGTACTCACCAAGCCTCCTTGAAACAAGAATAGTTATCTGTTTGTGGCAATATCATCTGAATCTCCTGGTATCAGTACAGTATAAGCGTATCACTGTTGACTCACCATCATGGTTTTGGTAAAATTACAAATTGATTGATTTACTTTCGTATTCGGTCTAAAACTGTCGCCAGATGTTATAGTTGCTACAGCTTAAAAACATGAGATATACGGATGGATCAGAATGTGACGAAACCTTATTCACTGGGACAAAACTGCCCTTTTTGTTAAACATATATTATACCCAAATTCCATGTATTATGAAAGAACAAATACTTCGCAAAATAAATATATTTGTGCGCATAAGCAGTATTTCATGTTAGGCTAAAAATAAGATACTCTTATAGAATTCTAAGTAAATAAGGTATGGAATAATAAAACCACTAAAACTGGTATTCTGTAAACAAACGACAGTTGCTAAATGTAATTTTAAATCGGATTTCAGCTCTATATACACTGTCAAAGTAAAAAAGAACGAATGTTTCTCATTGCAGAGTTGGTGCAGCCGTTCTGCGCCTGCGCGGAATTATTATCCATTGGAGCACACGGCAAAATTACTCATTTTTTTGCATGTCCGCACGCATTTAGAGTATCAAATGCATAATATACTGACTAGAGGTTAGGGTTAGTATCACCATGGTTACAAAATATATACATTTAAAATATTTTCTTTCAAATTTAGTTAATCCTTTATATACCGGAGTCTGTAATATATCACAGGTGCACCAACTCTGTATTTAGTCACAGCCAAAAACAAATGATGAAGATTTCCTTCATCTCAAGCTGATATCTATTGATAAAATAATTTGAAGCACAATTTCAATGCAATAAATCTACACACTAAAAGTGGAATATTTTGATAAACGTCATATACTTTTCAATACTCGAAGGTGATAAAAACGTTTACTCAGCTAAATTTCTCAACGATCTGTAAACCTTGAAGACGAAATTTAGGTTAATATTATTAATGATATTACCTTGTGTTTATGAAACACTGATATAACTGGTTTACATGTCTATTGACCATACTAATTTGTAGCAATGTATGCATATTAACTACGGGATTAAATGGTTAACTGCAAGAACAGTTAATAAAAGAAAACCAGAGATAAACTTCATTAAAATGCCATTTGTATGTGAATATTGTTTAAGTTGGAGACGCATGCGTTTAATGGATTAATAAGGTGAATTATGTACCGATACGCTTTGACACACCAAATGCATGATAACAGTCCTCAGATAACAGTTTCTGTTGTTCCACATTCTCTGCATTTTTTTTTCAATTTCCGTGTTATTATAAAAATCAGTATATTGAAATAAAAATGGGATTAGAAATGAATAATATCAGAAATGTTGAAAACTAAACTTTGAAGTTTTCCCAAGCCATATGAGAATATGAAAGTAAAATACATTACATTTTGAAATGTTATTGTAATTTTCTTGAAAGCCATTAGTAAAAAGGTCCATGAATAAAATGTCTAGCTGCCGTGAATACATTATACGGTAAAACACGTCTGTAATTGTCAATCCTTTTAAACATTTGATACACTTATAAACGTACATTTGTAAATTAAAATGTGGCCGCCTAGTTTGCAAATATTGCAAAGATTTACAATGACAGAAATAATACCGTACATGTTTTAAGCTTCCTCCTGCACAAGGTTCTTCGTACATTTCTAAACAAGTATCCTACTGGAGAAATTTATTTTTTGTCGAAACGTGTAAACATGTGGCTATTTTCTATTCGCACGTTTTAAAGTTGAAATTAAAATTCTTAAAAATAAAGATATAACCGCTTAAGTAGCACACAAGGAAAATATTGAAGTACAAACATGTTAAGGTTTACAAAACAAGAAGGACTTGATCATTGTAGATCACTTAACTCTGATTTAACACACAGAAACTAGCCCCACCAACTTGCGGAATGATGATATAAACAGTAACCCAAGGGTTAGTTGTTTTCAATTGTTTTTTTTCTTTTTTGCTTTTTTGTTGTTGTTGTTTTTTTTAAGAATATGTGAGAAACATAAAAATGCGATTAGTTTATACATTTGTATTTTGTTTTGAAATAGTAATGTAAATACAACTTTGTGAATCAATGATTGTAGTTTGCTGTTACTTAGACGTGTTATTATTTAAAATGTTTTTATAAAGTACTTTGAATGATACTATCAGAAGAGTTGCGTTGGGAGATTAATTGATTGTAGAGTAGAGTATTTCATTTTAGTTCCCTTCAGCATGGAGCAACAGATCAACATATATTATAAAAGAATTGTCATAATGAGAAGAAAAACACGTTCGTGAGCTCTTAGGACGTCATGCAGTATATGGGCTTTTTATAAATACTTGAAACAGACATATAATGATGACGAAAATTGATAATAAACAACCATTTCAGGAGGCATTCGTTATTTTGTCCGACATGTGCGGCATTTATGAGTTTTCTATTAAGGGATTTTTTGACAGTTGGGCAGATTTAGAGCTTTAATTCTCTCAAGTTCAACAAAAGACAATTTCATTGACTATGACATAGAAACCGTATGAAAGACATTTTAATGGATAATAAAGTTACATTTGACAACTTAATACATTCTATGTTTTCCACGTATTCCAAAAGTGTAAAATTGTCTTTTTTTACACAATTATTTTTGTACATTATTTGTTTCAGACTTTATTCAAAATGAAACGAAAAATTACAAATAATAGATTACTGACGTCAAAATAGCGTGCTAACTTTAGTAGAAATTAAAACAGAACAGCTGAGCCAAAAATTAAGCGTACTCCTTGACATATAAATCGGTTTTTTTAAATGAAATGTAATTTGCTGAATTGATACAGCATCTTAATGTTGATATTTTGAAGATATCCAATGGCAGTCTTTCACTTAAATAGTTTATATTTAGATATTTACGAAAAATGTAGAAAATCCTTATCAAATATATTTAACTTATCTAAAGATATGAATTAATTGTACATGTTGAACTGCATTCATGATTAAATATCATGCAGTAACAGTCGATTGTTTAAAAAAACTTCCAGTTTTTTAGTAGTAGTACACATTTATACTGTGGCCAACCATACATGTATACAGCATGTACTATGTTTAGCCTAATGCATTGTACTGTTAGAATACACATAAATGTGTTTAATTTACATTTACTATATTTAGTATTTGTCCATGTTTTTAAACATGAAATTTGGGTGTTGTATACCTTTAATAATTATTCAAACATTCTTCTGTTACAGACTTAATTCCTTTGTAATAGTTTTGTTTAAAGTTTTTGAGTTCAGATGCGCAGTAACTGAACCAGCTCGAGTTTTTTAATAACAAGCATCTGAACAATGAACCGTGGTAAGTTAGACGACAAACCACAATAAGGCCTTGACTGTTTTCATTCTTACATGGTCACTGAAATATTTAGATAAAAATTATGCTGGGTTTCATTTATCCGAGTAGTAACGAACCGAACGTCTTGCATCAATATGACGTCATAGTTGACGTCATAATGTTCTCTTACCGGTCAGCGCATCAACCGTTGTTTATCGCAGAATAAACAGAGCTTCAACTTCTTCTTTGTTTAACTGGTAGACAAATCAAGCCATGTTAGAAAGTTTTGTCATTTCCTTTTTTTTTTCTTTATTATAGTTTCACATGATAAGACGATAGAATGCCGAATTCCTCAGAAACATCAAACCTAGAAAAATATTAAAACAAGCATTACTTCAGATAATACAACAACACGACAAATTTCAATATGGTCATATTTGGACAACTTTTCTGTTAAAATGATATGTCCATTGTTGATTTTCAAGAAACACAAAGATTTGTCAAAACACTAAAGGTACGATAAGCGCGGATAAAATTTTCTTTTTTTCGTCATGGAAATTTATTCAGTTCATGTCAAGAAATTTGTAGTAGGGATATTGCTATTGTTTATACATGAAGGCGTATTTACACCCTCGGACGAGATTACTTTTACCGGGTCGCAAACGAACATAATAGGCATCAATTGTTTTTCTTATTAAATCAAAAAAACTGAACCCAATAAAAGAAGAACTGGAAGGCTACTTGAGAAATCGTTTTTTTTTTTCCAGTGGTTTGGTCTTGAAATAATTACGACGTCAAACTATTATGACATCAAAAATGTTATGACGTCACCACTGGATATCAATATGTAGGAAAAGAAGAAGAAAGAAATTCCTTCTTTATGCTAGATGCAATTATTAAAAATATATTAATACACTTTCAGAGTTTTAGAAGATGTCAGTCGAAAAAGGGAGAATTTAGCAGTTTTAAGAGGTATTTTAGAAGACGCTGAGAATCATGTTACATTTAAAAGGTAAGTGCTGCTGGATAAATTTGCTGGACAAATGTATCGCTGTCAATTCATAACAATATACAAAACTCGGTTACACGATTTCAAAGAGAAATGAAAACGACAGAAACTCTTGGAAACAACTGGAACGTTTCTATAAATACGACTCCGTTCATTGCATGAAATGCCCATTCCGGCGATAATTGCATTAATCTTTATGCGTCACAAGGGCAGTCCTTGAAACTCAAAATATGCGTTTATGTTTGAAGAACGTTTTAAGGCAATGTTTAAGCCAAAGTTGCCGTATACATTGTTTAGTGAGTTTTGTAATAATGCTAGTTTCCTCAAAATTTAAATTGATTGGCAATATAAGATATTTCTCGATAGTTTATTGATATGTCTGAAACTTTATTGTAAATGAATAATGGTTTCCTATATAAGGCACTGTTAAATACATTCTCGACAGTTATATTCAGATGCTTAAACAACACGATGTTATAGAAGGGTTTTAGCTGTTAATCAGGATATAAATGATCCACTCTTTTACAAACAGTGATGTGAATGAACCTTATTAAGTAATTGTATTTCATGTTGATTACGTTGGTTAGGTTAAACACCCGCTATGGGGCGAGCTATTTGATCGCCAATCCTCACTTGGCAGATTCTGAGCACGATATTCAGGTTTCAATCATATTCACAATTCACTTAAATGAATAGTCTTACGAAACATCAACGCTATTCATCCATTTGTTGAAACTGTCGATATTTCAAGGAAATGATTTGTGTCGCCGTTAAACGGCACAAAGTTTTGCAATGTCGTCCAAATGACGATAAAACACATGAAATTGGTCGTATTTTATCCTCTTATTAACCATATCAGGGTGATCTAGCCATCCCCTGGTGCCAGAGGACTCTGTAGACATCTGTTGCTACCGAACTTATTTGTGATCAAGGGAACGCATTTTTAATCAAAATGCAACGTCAGTGGATACCGACCTAAATACACCTTTAAGGTTCTTGAACAACTTTCTCATGAATGAATCATTATCTTTGAAGACGTTAATTCTTTATACTTTATTCCTGCCACTGTACAATTTGATATATGTATGACAAGATAGAACGCAATGCAAGTAAAAAAAACCCAGCAGACTCGGTTTAATTGTGTTTTTTTTTCCAGAGGTTATGGTAAGTGCAACCGTCATGCCCCTTAGCACCGGCTTAAAATGAACTCTTAAATGAATGAACATTGGATGAACTGTATGGTCCTAAAGCCATAGAAATAGTATCAATACAATGAAAGCACGTATAGTAAGATTATTTTAAAATGGCACGCATGTACTTTCTTATTAACTGGAGCATTCAGACGAAATAGAAACGGGAGATTCACTTTCCGAAGATTATCCGTAAAGGTCTTATATTTGTTAGCTGTCTTTATCCATTATTTTGTGGAAGACATTTTAAATTCAAAGAAAAGAAGGTCAACTAAACACTCATATTTGTTTACAGTTTGTATTTTATAGAAAACACAAATTATGTAGCAAGATATGTCCATAATAATACGTTTAAGACTCCAGGAAAATATATTCTTTTAAATGTATTCATCACGAAATTCTAATAACATTGTTTTCAAAAACAAAGTTAACAATTTACAAATTCAGAAGTGTGCAGGCCGGGCATACAGTATGACATATGATTGTTTTCTGCAGGACCGTATGCGACCTTTTCAACAAAATTCGTTTCTGTATGTGTTTCGCATATTGTGTTTTAAATCTAGTATCATTTACATTTGGTAAACACTCCGATTTTTGCGCCTTTGTCTCGTCTCTGTTAACTTTATTTGCTTTCCTATTTCAAACAATAAGAAATCATGCTGTATGCGGCGACTTATAAAGACATTAAGATTTTCGCGCCAGGTACATTATTTATTATTTAGATCCAAATTCATATTGAAAAATATGAGCAATAATTATTAGTTGATTGTATCAAATTAACATATTTGTGTGTATAAATAGTACACCTAGTAAATGTATAGCTAAGCTCAGTATTAAGCTACACTACTACTAAAATATATTTTCAGTTTGATATATAAGGAACGGTGAGAAAACGAATCTACCACGCCAAACGGTGTGGTTATAAGAAATTCCTTATCCTTAGTTTGAGAAAAGCCAAAAAAAAAAAAAAACTCAGTAAAAAGTCGCTTCGTACAAAATTTGTCCCGCTGGTGGTCTCAATGTCCTGTCCTCAACTCGTTTTGTGCCTATTTGCTAACATTTTGCCTTAAAGAACCTTACTTAACGTCATTGCGCATTGTACATGAGACATTTTGACAAACAGCCGCAGAGGACTTTCATGTAACAATTTCCTTTGGCTAGCTCATCCTCAACTGTATTTCTACAACATTGTGTTTTCCATCTGTTGCTTCGTTGCAAAATGAGTATTAGCTTTCAGACAAAACATATAGTGCACTTATACACTAATATATCATATTAAACGCCGGTTAATTGCTACGCTTAGGAATAGATAGGTTAATATCAGGATACAGGTTGGAATAGGTGAATTGCGATATAATCCTTTTGCCATTTGTTGAATCAATTTGTCTGCCTTTGGAGTGTTTCTTGATATTGCAAGATAACTCATCAATTTCACAATCTCTTTACTCGAGTCACATCACATTTGATAAATTAGTAGAACGATGTGTTTGTTGTATACTTATTCCCAAAGTTGTGAACACTGATTAAATTGACAAATGTCACTGGTAAACAGTTTATATCACTAAACAAAATTAATTTCGTTAAGTCTTGTATGCAAAGAATTATTTTTAAGACAGCTAACTGTCCTATTCTTCAACTTAAACAATTCATCTGTTTGTTTTAAACTGTCAAATAGAAAAGTAAAATAGTAAATAAACATTTTTTACATGTAATTTCATATTCGTTAATTTGTGAACTGATTTGACATTTCTGTTCATGATTTCGCCACATTAGAAAATATTTTACAATGAGACACGTTACATCGTTAACAAAATTAATTTCTAATAACATCTTAAGTGTTGTTTTTTTTTTTTTTTTTTTTTTTTTTTTTTTCAAAAGTATCCTTTGTGGTCTACTACATAGCAAAGTTCTCTGAAAGTTCTGAAAAATTAAAAGAATGACGGGTCATCGAAATCCATGACTTTTGATTAAAATATTTCACACAAAAATATGGCGTTTCCGAGCTTTAAAAGTATATAAAATCTTAATTTAACGATGCCTTCTTGGTAAAAATTTTAGTGCTTGATCTATTTTAAAGCATTGCGCCTCGAAACTGGTGACATTTCCAAAAAAAGAAGGAAAAGATATTACCTGTTAAAATTGTCTTTAAATGAAGGTCTTTAAATATTCAGTAAATATGCAGTAACTGACCATAAAACAATATTCTTGTTTTCCTTTTATATGAAATACTTTGAATAAACGTATGCAAAATGACTTATTGCTCGAATGTCGCTTCTGCTTCTCTCAACAAAGCAAGCCCGAAGAGAAACTTAAGGATAAAATAAAATGTATAATATCTTTATATAATCTTAAATTTAAAAAAGGTTGTACGAACATTGTAAAAGTACATAATCATCTCACTTGTTTATTTCAGGACTGGATCATGTATGTTTAATCTGGGTGGTCGTTGTGCTACAGAACTTGCATCTGCTATAGCGGATCAGTACTATTATCTCAATGGACCAAACAGCCCTGGTAAACGGAAAAGGAGATCTATATTTCCAATAGCATAACTGAGGGGCACGCGTCCGAAAAATCAGTTATATAGTGGGAAATTCTTATTAATGCGTTGATACTTTCTTCATTCATTCCTCATCTTCAATCCTGATGTGATCTTACCTCTTGAACAATTTGATTGAACAATATTAAGTATACAACAGGACAGTACAAGTTCAGTGATAATGCCTGGAAGTAACCATAATACTTTTAGAAATACGGCTTTAGAACTTGAAATTGATATCTTTTCCGTTTTATTATCGAAGAAACTCCATAGAAATTGTTAGCGATTTGTTAACTAAACAATAAAATCTGCATAGTGACTTACACACGTTTCTTTTTTATTTGTTGAACACAGTATCCATACATTTGTTAAAGTTTGCATTCTTGTAACAGTTAGCTGTTCTCTCACTAACTAATAGTTTAGTTCACTCCAGTCCTCTTTTGTCGTATTCTTTCAAAACTGATTCATCGACAATATATTTGCTTATATTGAATATGTTAAGTGCACAATATAAAGGCGTTAACTGAAACCTGCGTTTACAATTTTGTAAAAACGATCTATGTGACTATATAGATTATTTTTCAGTATACTTAATAACCTTTTAAAAACGGGGATTTTGATCAAAAATATTTCATTTCAAATACATGATCATGCATATATGCTCAATAATTATGATGTCATTGTTTGGAGTTCCGATGCGACAAAATTATTTCACTTGGGCACAGGATTATTATCTACATCGTAAGCGATATCCACCCGATATTTGCCTGTAAGCTGTAGTTTTTGTTCAGCGCGCCGCTATGGCGTTTGACGTTTTGACGTTATAATTGTGACGTACTAACAGTGACTTTGTTCCATATACTTACACGACCCGATTAATTTCCCTGTCAAATAAAGAATACTGAAACTGTGTTATTATGCAACACATGCACTGTTATATGTAGATTCCTGATCAGCTCGACTTCGTGCGCACCTAATCATAATATTATGGAGTCTATAGCTAGCTTCCGGGTCAAATCGACCTCTTACAGACCTAATCTTAATACTGTGGAGACTATAGTTAGATTCCGGGTCAGCTAGACTTCATGCACACCTTATCATAATTTGGGTAGTCCGTAACTATAGATTCCTAGTGAGCTCGACTTCGTGCAAATGGATAGTCTATAACTGTAGATTCTGGGTCAGCTCGACCCCATGCAGACTTAGTCACTACTTGTCTGATCTCATATATATTTGATTGCATGAATCTAGTGGAGTCATTTCTATAAGAAATTCAGGTAGAATATCACGCAATCAAACATTATACTATCACACTTGGTTGACTGAATCTGTTCTTCAGAAGTTATGAAATGCAAACAACCTTGCGACCATAAATAATCATGGCACTGAGTCCAAGAACATGGCAAGCTACACTAAAATTTAATACCGCTGAGGTGAAGGTAAATTTATTCTATAAGGTACTTAACAAAGTAAAATAGAAGTAGGCTTGGAATAGAAGTCCGTTCATTTGAGATAAATGTAAAGTGCAATGTTCAATACACCCCTAGCACCGTCTGAAACAGACTTCTATTATACGATAACATTGAATGAACCCCGAGAGGACCAGAAAAGATATCAACTAGGAGTTCAGCAACTTGTACAGGAATGCATCGCCTATATATCGCGGTGTTTTAGCAGTTAATTGGTACCATACTACATCCGATTACATGAAGTATAACATATACGAGTAATGTGAACTGAATAATCTTCTAGGAGACTGTGTTTTATCAATTTAAGGAAATAAATACCAAGCAAATTTAGTTTATTTTATATCCCCCCGCCAGAAAGGAAGGCTGTTTTGAGAATGAGGGGACTATATTTTGAATGATATTCAATTTCCAGATACATGTATACACAAGTTATTTACGAATGAACTGTGCCATAGTTTGTGGTTTATATTATTTATATTAAATTTCATCAAGATCCATCAATGGGTTACATTTTATGTGGGAAGTTAAGAATTTTAAACCAATTAAAGGGGAATAACTCTGCAGTTACTGAAGAGATCCTGACGAAAGTTGTGCCCACACCACGGCCCTATAGTGAGCTATATGTTTTACTGAGTTGTTTTGTAGGAATTTAAAACAATTAAAGGGCAATTATTCTGCAGTTACTAAAGCGATCCTGGTTTAAGATGTACATGTACCACCACGCTATAGTGATCTATTTGTCGTAAACTTCATGAAGATCTATGAATGGACTACTTTGTTGTGTGGTTATTTTTTTGTTGTTAAACAGTTAAAAGGCAATAGTAGACAGTACGTATGGTATGTATTTAAACTATCCAACTTAACACATTTTGGAATAGGTAAAGTTCAGCGTTGTCGAAACATATGTTTATTCTGCAGTAATTGACACGTAGAGATAGAATCCGAGTAAGCTGTCTGTAGAGCCATGTTAAAAATTTTAGGATGACTCATTTATGGCTCTGGGCTCAAAAAGACGACAGTACTCAAATATCATCCTGTCCCGTGAACAAACAACATCTATGTGGAATACAATCTAAATGCAAACATAAACAACGCATTACAAAGTTTAGCCCATTTAATGAAAAGAAATCAAGGAATCAAATCGATGAGTAGATCCTCCGGAAGCTCAGAAGGAAACCAATCATAAAATAAAAATGTTCACTGCCTAATGTTCTTACGACTTCAGAGAAACTCTGTTTTTGAAATTAGCAGTGCATGGACTAAGTGATCGTAAAGGAGCCGAGATAATAATAACACCGAGTCAATGCTGCTTGGGTCTATAAATAAGATCCTTTAGAAACACAGAACAGATCCAAACAAATTAAAACAAAATAGCATCATTGAGTTAAAAGACATTTTATTCGATATCTCTTTGTATTATTACTTTTACAAATAACAGGTCAGATTATCGAAATGTAAATAAAGATAAATACCAATTAGAAGATCCAAGTTCCTAGACCCATAAAAATAACCCAGAAGCAGTGTATATGATTACCTTACGAAATTAAGACATACACAACGAGGATAAAACATAATTAACACAATGACAAAATGTCTTGATATGGTCAGTGGCAAAAATAAAAATCGTTTTGAATCGTAACAATGTCCGTCGGGTTATTGAAATAAAATTACATGCATTATGAATGCAATTTTGATTTTCTTTGATACCGTTTTAAGTCCGTTTACGTAATTCGATATCCGAGCTTAGTTGGATTTGGAAAACCAAATGTTATGACGTATATTTGTACATTTTGATCAGTTAAATTTACAACGTTATATACAAACCCACTTAAATAAGTGTTAAATTTAATACGTATTTTATGAATTCACATATTATTTTCAATGTATTTTACTTTTCGTGGGGTTAGAACCCAGTTGTTTGATATTTCAACAGGTGATTACGCCGACAGCTGAATAACTTTTATTGTTATATTTCAACAGTTTAGAAGACTTAGTTAAATAAATGTATGAGTTAAGGATTATGGACACTAATTGTCTTTACAGCAAGACAAATATCAAACCTGAACCGGTAGTGATTCAAACAGCCAGTCAAAGTTTGGAACATCTTGGCCCTGGTGTTTGTGTATGTCTGAGTGTATTTGCACCATAAACCGGTTTAAGCTCCCCAGTGGTGGTTTTGCCACTGACCGTTCCAAGGCGGTGCCACACTGTGTTCTTTTGTTTGTTTGTTTTGTCCTTGTGTGTTTGCTTTGTGTGTGTGGTGTGCGTGTGTTGATCGTGTGCGCGTTTGGGGAGGCTGCGTTTTTAGAGCGCGGCTTTCCCTGTTGGATGTTCTTCCTTGTTTTTAGCCAAGTTTACTCAAGCATAAAATGCATCAATTTTATGTAATACTGGGAAACTTTAATGAAATGAAGTACAGTTACTGAGAATTTTTACTACGTCCTTTAGCCCTCATCAAAACATTAAACCTGACTATGACATGGTAAGAAAAGTAACAACTGCACAATAAACTTTCGCAATATTCTTAGAGTGACCTCTCTTCGATTAAAAATAGCAAAGCATTCACACCACCGCCATGAGATAACTGACGAGTTGTATATTGACTGGGATCACCACAGCTTGAGATATGTCTGGAAGGGCTGACTCCCCTCAGTCTACAATATGCTAGATATTTATACATATATTGAAAAAGTTGTAAGTATCGAGCAGCAGAAAAGAAATGGAACAACTCTAAAGATTACTGTTAGAGATAGGAGGTTTAGTGTTCTGCGGGCAGATAAACGTGTGTTATAAAATATCTTTAAAGACATAGAACGTTAGAGCCATTACTCTCCCTTTGCTGATCAATAAGAAAGTTTTCTGACTGGGAGAACGTTGTTTTCTCATATGAAAGTTCAACGTAACCTAACCCTAATCATACAAGGATGAGAACGGAACATGCAAGACAAAATCAGTTCACAAACACCCGAAATACGGTGAGAATTTCAAAATAACGGCTCGGGTATCTTTGTTGGGATTCAGTACATACAGCGTCTTGAGTGAGAGGTAAACAGACATTCTAAAAGGACATTTGCTTTCTTTAAGTCAACTGTTTACAGAGACGAAAGCATTTTCGTGCAAGAAGTTACCCTCTCAAAGGTGGGTAGCAGTAACCTTAATGTATTAGGTAAGCTATTGCTCTTCTTGATATTTAGTATGTTTTTGTCGGATTCAAACCTATGTAGTGTCTGAACTGCCTTTACATTTTGATATCTTTGGACTTTTGATAGTTCCCATTACTCAATCATTTCTTGTATTTTTCCAAGTGTTTTGACGGCATGTGTTTATTCAGATTTATAATGTATTTTCTATTTATCCATTGGTTTACCGTAATTATTTTTGAATCTTAAGGCAGCGACCGCGTTTTAATTTGCAGACAAAATGCATTAGAATAGTGAAATGGACCTATTATTTTAAGACTCTATAACATTAGGTCATTCAAATCCATCACAGACATTGTCAATTGAACACTATATGACTGAAATTCTTGCTAATACATGAAATGATAGCAGCTGTGAAAAATTGCATCCGAAGTCATACATAAATAATATGTAATATCAAGCACGTAACGAGGTTATCATTAACTTTACAATATATTTGCGAATTCATCTGACCCTAAAATGGTGGTAAAGTAACCACTAGTCATTTTGATAATACTTTATACACTCGACATCATACAAAATATACTTTAATACTATAGTCGCTAATATATTGATGCAATTTTCATGTTTATTTTTCAAGACACTGCAAACTTTCTGGTCTAGATACGGAAGACTAAACAAATTCTAAATGTACGACGTATGTTTGTTATTATGTAGAAGAATTATCGCAGTCTAAAATTCAAATCTGTTGCTTAGATAATATCTAAATTTTTCTTTGGTAATAATTGGAAAATACACAATTTCAAGAAAAAACTACCTGGGCGAACGTACGCGTAACATAAAAGGCGTTATATTTTTGAAAAATGTAATGTTTTCTTTCACGATTATATAAACAATCGTTTTACAGTAATTTCGAGAAAGTCATAGACTTGAAAACATTGAACAGTTCCGACAAACTCCACCATGACTTCGCATCATCTGAAGGTGTATTTTCCTTCCCTTTAGAACAGAAAGTTTTCCGTATTGCATCCAGAAATGGCAAAGACGGCGCAGTTGTTGGAACAGCGGAGTTCATCTGCAAGAAAATCTAACAAATAATGATGTATATGGCAGATGTAAAAACAAAAACGAGATGTTAACTCTCAAATGAAATAACTCTAAGCATTTTGATGAAGTGATTGAAATATAAGTATTGGTCTTTTAAAGAAAGAAAATGCACGAAACATAATTTTAGTTCAATTTTACCACACATCACTTAACTTATTAATTCCAATTGCATAAAACAAACCAAACCTTTGTAATTGATGCTTGAAAGCCTTTTGCTGAGATCCGTCCATTAGTTTTGAACGTTACTACTGCAAGGTTTCCAACAGTTTCTAAAGACTGTCCATGTAGTGATTCTCCAGTATATCTTAGAATGTAAAAAATATATCATTTAGTATTAGCATTTAGTGATTGGACCATGACAGCAATAAATCAAGTATACTGTAGTGTTTTGGCGTTTGATAAAAACATAATTTTAAGAATTACCTTTCTTCAGGCTGAGTGACATCATTTACCAGTAGAACATCCATGTAGTCTTTGTTATTCCTATCCAGTTGGAAAGTTTGAAACGTTATCCTTATTCGGGAATCGTCACTTGACTGCAATGATATAGCATTAACATCTACAGTAAACATTGCTGTCCTGTGTTATTCCATTGAATATGATTACAATAAAATATTATATCTTGCATTTGAATGAATTTTAAACAAATACATTGTTCCAATCAACATTCCAAATAATCAAACTTGTTTAATATCATTTCTCTATCACACTAAGATGAAGATTTGCTTTTGCAATGTACACTTTCTCTAGTTAACTTTGTTTGTATTTTTCTCTAACTTGAATATAACTTAAACAACAACAACAATGATAATAAGACTATCAGAATATTTTGCATTAATTATTATAATCATATATATTCATAATCATAAGCTTCGCTACTTTAAAATGTGTTTAAGTTAATTTGTTGCAGTTTTGAGTAATTAGGTTAAAGAGTACGTTGAATCAGTTGTTAGTTCATTTATTTTTCAAATTAAACCCAGTCTGACAATGTCAAATATCTTACATAAATACGGCGTCACTATATCAAAATACAGTTGTGTCCAGATAGCATATAACAAATTTTTTTTCAAATGTCTGTGTAAAGCCTTACATAAATTCTGTAAAAATATCGGCTTGTATTTCACAAGTAAATATAAACAGGCAGAAAACAAATCGTATTGTACCTTTTATATTGTATGTTGCCGGACTACTTTCATTAATATGCATGACCTGACACAATTCTATAAATAGCGCACATAAAAACTTCACTAAGTTCCATTTTAACATCGATAAGCATTGGAGATTTCGTTCAATAACAAACAAACACATGGAGGTATATAATAAAAGGGTCATTATAACAGTAGCTAGATCTGGGGTTTTGTATTCGGCACACGTGGATTTTGCAAGGTCGGATCACACTCGGCGCTTGCGCGCCTCTTGAGATCCGATCTGGCAAAAATCCACTCGAGCCGAATACAGCATCCAAGATCGAGCTACTATTATAATAACCCTATTTTATTTTCACGCTGTTAATTATAAACAGCTTATGTATTCCAGGAATTCTGAGAAAAGGTATATAAACTGTGTTTTACAACTACTACATGTATAATACTACTATGATACACGTATTGAATAGCTTGCCGGTCAAGTCAAAACTATTTACCCGCGGTCCAGTCAGACAGGCAAATACTTGTTGTTACTGACCAGTAGCGAATTCAGTAAATGTTTGTTGCATGACATCAGAAATAAATGTTCATTGTTTCTTCTTCAAAGTTTGACATTATCCCAAAATAAATGTTGAACTATGAACCGGCGATTTATATAAGAAATCATTTAATAGTTAGTATTAAATGATGACCAGTTAGATTTCATTTTTGGTGTGATGCTGTTTTACTTAAACATATTTCATTTTAATCATAACTATAAACTGATTTTGAAAACGCACCTGTATCTTCGTAAGGTTTCATGAAAATGGGAGGATGAATTGATATGTTTGATATGTAATAATTATATGCCCAACGAGATATGTTAGAAAGTGCCACAGCACAGAGAGATGTGTACTGGGAAACAGACAAACTGAAATACCCCGGATAACGAGATAAAAAGCAGTCGCAAAATAATATCTTTTAGAACTCAATGTATGACCTTAACGTTGAATCCAGATGACTGAAAGTTGCTTTCTACATATCGTGTTTTATAGTAAAATTTATACATTGTTTTAGGAGGTAAAAGATAAGAAGCAAGCACAAAATATTCCGGCATTAGACCTTTGATCTCAATGTGCATCATTAACCTAAAAAGGACATGACCAAATGTTACTCAATACGTGTTAACATTTGAAAATCCGTTACGAATCACTTTTCGACATTTTTCTTGTGTTTAACGCCGAACCAACATATGTGTAGGTAGTATATGGCGACTTTTCAGTAATTAACGAGGGGAGACTCAAGGTGCCACACTTTTGATCTCACCATGCGATATTGACGTTTAAACCGACAGGACGAGGGGAGACACCAGGTGCCACGCCTTTGATCTTACCATGCGATCTTGACATTTAAACCGAAAGGACCAAATCATATGTTCTGCACATATGGTAACTATAAATTTACATTCTTTCCCGAGTTAAAGATACAGAGTGTTCACGATTTATTACAGATAGATGGCTGGACTAAAACAATTTTTACCACGCATACAAATTTGGGGAGACTTATTTACAAGTGCGTTACTTTTAGTAGGTATTCTATATTCTTCTTAAAATATTTACCTGCAATATATATGTGCATTTAATGCCCTCTGGGTATCCGTATGGAAATCCGGGACTCTGAATTACTGTTGGTGACTCGTCCGATACAACATATCGTCCGCCACAAGTAGCATCTGAAACAAAGAACCCAGAAGGATCATTTGTTCCTTATACGGCTGAAAATAGCCAATGTTTAAGGTGGATATGGTGTCGTCCACTTAACCCAGGGATCGTGGGTTCGAGCCCTATTGGGGTCACGGCCATGAGCTCTCATATGACATAGATACTTAATTTATTTAAGACCCTCAGATTTTTCATGTCATTCAAAACCTGTATTCAAAATACTTGTAACGTTAATTTTCAAATCCTTGCATTATTCAGTTTCACTTATTTAGACTTCAGTTTCAAGACCACTTTGCCAAAATTCTGCAGTTTTGTTATTTCGGCCCCATACTTTGTGCACGCAGGTGAATATACATGTGGAACTCAAATTTAACAGTTCTCCTCGTAGAATTCTTCAAAGTTCCTATCATTGACAGCTAGTATCATTAAAACCACATACGCAATTAATAATCGAAAAATACAGTGTCCTACAAATGTAATGCGAAACGACCTTCCTTTTCTTTTCACACAAAGTAAGTATGAAACCGACTATATCGTATCGTATCCTTTCATCATCATACTAACCAAAAGTTTTTTCACAAATATACCCATTTTCATAACCGGAAGTACAATTATTTAGGATGACCGTCTCTCCATCAAATATGGCACAACCTGGCTGATCTGCCCCTCTATTGTCAACAAGAGATCTAGGAATAAAAATAGGAATGCATACAAAAATATAAGTTACAAACCTTTCCAAAAGTTTATGTGACTGCAAATGAAAACATAAACTACTGTACAAAAGTCTCAAAGTTAAAGATAATGCCTCTCTTCGAAACAAACCATCCATTAAACTGATGTATGATTCTCAAAAAACGTCCTAGAAACGTGAAATTTGCCAGACTGATACAAAGAACATGAATAGATGTTATATACAAAACATGAAAGGTGAGGGAAGAAACAACATGAAATATCATAAACACAACATGAGTCTATATCGCTCATCTGACTCATTGGTAGAGGATTTCTTCACAATGCTATATTCCAAATATCTAAGGTAAAAGGCCCTGAGTTTTAGACAAGAAGATGGCTGGGCCTCTTTGACCCAAGGGGCATGGTTTGAATAAACATAGCAGAGGACCACTACACAATGTTTCAAGCCAAATATCTGTGCTCCAGTGTAAAAGACAATATTTTTAAAGTTTTTCCTTAAAACGTCTATGTAAAACAAGCGAATCACGGGGAGGTATAAAATTTTGACCTCCGTGAAACTTGGCAAAGAGCCACAACACAATGCTACATGCAATGTTCTGGGCCTTGCATAACAAGTTAACTGCTGAGCCAATTTTGTTCCAATGACTTGAACATATTTGACAGAGTACCATTTGTGGTTTTGGAAAAGATTATTAACCAGAATTCATTCATGAAATTGAATTCTATGAACAACTTTAGTCTAAGACCTGGACCAAGTTTCATCTTCCACCTAACTAAAATATGTAGATTGAAAAAAGTGTGGACGACGGAACTTAAAACGGGTGAGCTTAAAATGAAAAGGGAGATACATTGATAATTATTGCTAAGTTACCATAAATACGTTTAACCATTTGATAGTGTATAAAGTTTCAAATTCAGAATCATTAAACTAACAATGTATAGCATACCAAACATATCAAACTTTAATGTTTCATTAAATTCTCTTTAGCAGGTAAAATGAAATAAAACAAATGTGTTACTGTTGTTTTAGGTCAAAAGATGAGTGATTAGAATACACTAGAATAAACTGTATTCGTTTGTTTTTTTCAGGGGCATCCGTGGCCAAGTGGTTAAGATCGCTGACTTTGAATCACTTGCACATCACCGATATGGGTTCGAGCCTCGCTCGGGGTGTTGAATTCTTCATGTGAGGAAACCATCCTGCTGGATTACGGAAGACCTGTGGTTCTTCCCAGGTGCCCGCCCGTGTTGAAATAATGCACGGGGGGCACCTGCGGTTTTCCTCCACCATTAAAACTGGAAAGTCGCCTATAATTGTGTCGGTGCGACATTAAACCCAAGAAAAATAATCGCATTTTTCCTATTTATGAAAAGTAGTAAATAATAAAAATATCATTCCTGTTAAGTGGTATACAGGTGAAAGTGGACGAAAGATGTAAACACTTCTAATTATTATATCAGGTTAAATTTTTACATTTTATTGAACTGTTTCGTTAAAAAAAAAAGATAAATACTTTATTATTGAAGGTGTTTGTGGGAAGTATATATGATTTTGCTATTCTGACCTACGCCAGGATATTTGAACCCCTGAAGGTTGTTATAGTATAGCTTGTGCCACTTTTTTATTCTTAATATTTTTACCACTGACTAACAAAATAACGATGATATCATGGTCAAATTCTTGACTTGGAGATTTACCAGATTTTTTTTTTTCACGTCCTAAAAAAATTGTCATATAACAATTGTAGCATAATTTTAATTCATGGAAAGGTCCGTAAATCTTTCTGTTAACTGAGTGAAAAAAATAATAATAATTACACGAATTGATTTCATGGTAATACCCCTGAATAGCCAGTCAAGATTATTACAAGTTTTCCTAACGCATAGACATGATTTTTGTTCACGAGCAAAACAAATAAAATTTAATACAATAGAATAATAATAAACAACAACTCACACTAGATTACTATCTACCAACGTTCCATCAATCCATTTTAAAGCAGGAGAACCCTTTTCTCTGGTCATTCCAATCCAGAAGGACGTCTTCCCTGTGATCATTTGCAGTTCTTGAATCTTATAGTTCAGCCATTCCTATCATACATGTACAATATACTGTAGAACTGATAAACATAAAACACTTGGTACTGTTTCGTGCTTAAAGAATCTCGTGCAAATACAATGTCATAATAAATACTACATTCTAGCTGAGTAACATAACTGCCAATAAAGAGAGACTCAAATGCAGCTTTGTGATTTCTAAGTACTTGTTTTTTGGCAATATGACATTTTAAAATCGCTAATGCAGTCTTTACGCTGCATTTTATGTCGTGGGTCACACAGTAAAAATTGTTTCTCGTAACATGTCAGTTTTGATAATATTTATTTATAAGTTTTGATATGGCATAGAATTTGCTTATTGTTAGTATTATGATGTATGTTTGGATACTTACCCGTTTAAGTACGAATATTTATTGTATGAAGTTAATATCTTTATTTTTAGCAATATAAGGTTTTGTGATTTTTCTAAATTTGAAGAAAACTTAACATTTCGAGTCCTATTCCTTGGAAACATTATTACTGCTGTCATCTAAGCCGAGTTCGAGCATGCGACATTTGGGCTTAGTGGGCGGAAAAAAGTGAGTTAACGATCAAGTTAGTTTGAATAAATACACAGCAACTCTATGTAAACACAGGACACGATTACATTAAATGTACATGGATAACATATCGTCACCTCAGCGCATTAATGGAATGACTCCAATGGCATAAAGAAGTACTTATCCAGTTTTTTGCGGCAATGTGAAGTTATTGTTGTATTCATATTTTGCATGAGCTTGTCATTATTACCAGTTCTGGCCTATCTTTAAACATAACCAGTGTTGCATTTTTACGTCTACAAGATATTTTCGAATGGATGAAATCTGTTGTGTCGTCATCAGTACTGAACAGGTAACACCTCCCACCGTGAAACACCCAGTCCTTCTGGCACTTCCATTCTATTACTGGAAAAGAAGAAAGAACTCTGATTATTTAGGGAATTCAGTTAACTTATAAAGAAAAGCACTGGAAACGGCTACTTCAAACTACTTTAACAAAGGTTAAATCTCTTGAAAAGCATATAAGTTAAATACCTTGGGTTTTAGATTAAAATAAAACTTAGTGCGTTAATACATTTTAACATTGGCGTTGTGAACAGTTTAACCAAAAGAATTTTACATCTACACATGCATATCAATGGAAAGCGTTAAGCTTAAAATTAAAGTTAAAATTTAGTACATAAGAAGTTTTAAAATGTTTTTGATTCATTTAATTCAACAGTTTCATATTTAGCGCGGTAATCGCCTGTGTACACATCGAATAGTGACGTCACTACTATATGTCTCTACAAGGGAGGCAATCATACGGCTTAACTTGAAGCAGTTACTTGCCCTTATATGACATTCAAAATATCAGCGCGGTCACATGACCTGACAGTCACTTTCACTTGGTCACGTGTCAGAAAGGTTGAACATGTTTTGATAGTCAAAATATCTCTTTCTCGGGTAATGGGATTTTATCATTGTAGACAAAACAGAGGTATAATAATACATACTAAGACATGCTACAGTTTGAAAGAAGATTTATTCCAGTGTTCAAAACTGTAAAAAAGTGGCAAATGTAAAAATCGGTTTGCAGAAGATAAAAAATAAACATGAGCTGGGAATCTAAAAGTGATATTTTTATATAATAAACACCTTTAGTTTCTAACCTACATTCTTTAAATACATCAATTCTACTTTCTCTAGAAAAGTCATAAAATTATCAAGAAAAATGACGATTGCGTATCGTAAAGTTAGCATTTATTATTAGAATTTACGGAAAGAAACGTACTATGTAACATGTTTTGAATAAGATTGATTGTTAAAATTATTTTTGTTTTTCTCTAAGGGAAAATCATTATTAAACGATGATATTTTGTAGGTGTTAATTTGAACAAACTATTTGGTGCATTTGTTCATTCGTTGTTGTCGATACCCCTGTATGGCTAAACTCATTGGCAGAGTGACATATCTTTTCTGTATCTGGCTGATGCAGACATGCTCTTATGCATTAAATATTGTAAAGCAGACAAAATAATAATAAAATAAACTTGATTACGTTGAGTAATTATAATGTCGAGACCATACTAAGAGTTCTTCGCGTACTTTGATGTTTATAATGGACTGTGATCTATACGTGCACCGGCTACGAGTAAAATGTAAGCAATTGACTTTATATCTAAAATAGTCAATATACTGGCTGACTGCGAACACTAATGAATCTGTGTGACTTAAGGAGGTATTTAGTTAGTAAGTGTAATTTCCTATCGATTGAAATCCTCCTAAAACAATGAAAAAGAAATCCTCCTAAAACTTGGACAAAGGTCTTTAGCCTCGCCTGCTGCTAAATTGGCAAATATAAAAGATGATTCGTTGTACGTTATAGTTCACTGGTTCTGACATTTATTAAGTTCATACTCTTAAAACACACACGGCAACATTGGGCAGTATTGATTGATTAGTAATGCTGTAAAGACTAGACTGTCTCTTTTGTTTAATCGAAAATTGCTGCTATCTTGCAAAGTCAACACATCGATAATCCTGAATACTCTGTATATACATGGTCTGTAATTGTCGCAAAACTGTTCAAATACACTTCACTTGATGTAGTCGGATAGAGAATAAGGATGCATTGACACTCCCTAGATATAGACCGTTCTAGTATAGCGAAATGGTAGAACATCTGCCTCACTGCCTCTAGACCAGTAAGAATAAGCAAGTGTAATTTTCATACATGCACCAGTCACACACAATATTTCTTAGTGCAGAGTATTTTGTGAATTCTAGAATACATGTGTAGTTGAAACTAAAATATGCATACATTTCCACATCAGCCTGTCAGGATATATGTGGTCGTCCAGACCGGAACTTCAATAGGGAAGTTCATCCAAGTTTTTTTTTAAGTACCGTTGACGAAAATATAATTATAATACTCGGAATTTCTCCACGATCAGAAATATGGAGACAATGTGACTTGTGAGTTTAAAATATATCTATTATTCATAACATGGTAAATCAAATACTAAATTAATTGAAAGGTAAAATAATTTCCAATGAAACATAGTCTTTAGGTTGATAATAAATACACTTACTATGTTCAAATCCCGGTAATGCTGTCTCGCAGAACTGACCAGCGTAGCCGTCCTGACATAAACATTTACAATCAGGCCCTCCCAGGAACCCGCCGTTTTGACATATTCCGGCCAAAGTATCTGAACAACGCTCTGAAATTTTAATTCAAAATGCAACAACATTGACTTAAACATATTTTATTTCAAACATATGTGCATACTACATTTTACAATTTACAATATCGATATTATACATGTTGAAAAAGGATAAGATCCGAAAGCTAAGCTTATAAAGGTCTTCTCCTATATGGGATAAATTACAGTAAATTTGGCGGTATTGCATAATTAATTATTACAACAACATTCACCATAAGGGGTAAGGAATTTGCCTGTTAGAATCCCCACTGACTTCATTTTGACGATGATCTCTATAATCCATTCACATAAGCTGCGAGAAGTTTCTCTACAATCGATGTCGTCCCGCCAGATATAATGATATGTTTGATAGAACTGTTCTTGGGACCAAATATCCAGAGATGACAGAAGAAATAAATCTGTTATTCCTGCCCTATGCAAACCCTTTTGTTAAAACCTGTATGTCCCTCTACAACAGGGATTTGGCAAACGTATAGCACTGATAACCGACATGTCCCAAAAGGTGCCGACGATAATGAGATCGTGCTCAGTGAGTCACTTTCGCAATCTTACTTTTCGTTTCAGTAGGATATATAGTATGGGTGTCTTTTTCTCTTTCCTTCTGTTATTATCATACTTAAATGTGCAGTACAGCGTACAATGAGACTATAAAGGTTTTGAGTACTTTTGAGTATACACATACATACATTTTTCAAAACATAATCTAATATCTGATAAATTGATATGTATATTTCCTGTAATGCATATAAGTCTGCTATTGTTTTTTATTACCTAGTTTTCATATATTTATATATTTTGTACTTTGTTTCAGTATATTGCACATCTGAATTGAATTGATTTTTTTGCATAAATTTATAACAAAATTTCTAAATTTAGAAAAGGGCATAATTTTGCGAAAATGAAAGCTAGAGGTGTGTAACTTGTCATGTGTGGTCAGCTCATGGTGCCAAAGACATATGTGAAGTTTGAAAGCGTTTGCCCATGAAGTTTCTTAGAAACCTGTATACATGCAAAACTTTAACCTGCACTTTTGTGACGTGGACGCCGACGAAAAGGTAATTATAAAAGCTCTACTATTTGAAAAAATAATTCAGATAGTCAAGCTTATGAACTGTACTTTTATCGGATGACGAACTTTCAACTGAACGTGGACGGTTTATTTTGGCTGTTTTATTTAGACGTTGAAAGGAACGATATCCTGACATTTATTTTAATTTTCTGATATTCCTGGAAAGCAACAATTTAATATTTAGCCAGCTACCGTTAAAATTGATTGCTATTTTTTGTGCGTTTATACGGGCGCATTGCGATTCATGGATTTGCAAGATGTCCAAATGTGGTTTACACGCGTATAAACGCACAAAAATAGCATTTAATTCTTAATTCAAATTATATTTACTCACTTTTTTTCTAATCAAAGGTCTCAGTTAAAAACTTTGATATCACACCACTAAAATTAAGGTACATTGTGGTCACCGAACTCAAATTATATGATTCTGTGGTCTGAACTTTGCAACATGCGAATCTGCTTTTTGCTATCCATATTCATATACTTGTTTTTTTACCTGCACAGCCATAAGCTCTGTTGACATAGAGCGCATTGAAGAAGCTAACATCATTTGCTTTACCAATCACGTGCTGATAGGCAGGATCCTTTGATACTAAAACCGTCTTTCTGTTCTTAGACCATGCCTTCAACAGAGTGGAAAATATTAGTTATAAAATATACTAATCTTGCAAAAATGTTTGCTACATAATTATTTATTTCTATATTTAAAAAAATGGTCTTTTAATCAATGAAGTGGTTTGACGCCATGTTTTCCACTAAATGACCCAAAGGAAATATTTTGTAAATAAGACAAGACAAGATAAGATAAAAAATTATTTAAAGTCGGAAAGTTATAAAACAAATATATTATATCATAAACTCATGTAAGCTTTCAAACCAACAAAGGAAAATGCGTCAGTTAGTTATATAGTTTTTTCAATAAAATCTACAAGAAGATCCTTTCAAAGGATAAACTGCAACCACGCAAAATAAAAGCAGACCTGGTTTGACTGAGTCAGTTCATGAGAGGTATTGAAAAATACATCATCCCTCACGCCCCCTAGCACTGCGGAAGTCTATTATACGGGTTGAATGTCCTGTATGATACTGTTTAAATCTATAACAAAAATCCTTCGGAAACGAAGAACACAACCAGAAAAATAATAGCACTTTGACTGAGTCTGTTCACTAGAGGTAATGAACAGGGTAACAACCCTCATGCTCCCTAGCGCCGGTTTAGGCTGAATTCTATTACACAGATATTGAATGGACTCCATGATCCCAAAGGACCAGAAAATATAATAATACTGAATCCAAGTAAAGGTAGACATTATACGGCCACCTCAAGGCAAATTTAAAGACTGATGTTGTTTTAGCTTATAAAACCTATAAGAAGAATAAAATCTTAAAGATCCTTTGTGAGAACAAAATGCAACCAAGCATCGATTTGCTTGTCATCATCCCAATTTTTATTTTTGAAATGCTTTCCCAGGGACGTATATGTAATTCTGTGCAGATTGACATCTGGTATCTGCGTCTTTTTTCTTTCATTAAAACCTCTTCTTGAAGCATTAAAGATGCAATCTAAACCATATAATGTTTTACTGTATCAATAACTAACGCCAAATGCGCTGCTCCCAACATTGTTCGTACTCGTTTCTTCCCTTGTTTACTCCCTCTCTGCGTCAATTCAGATTTTGTAGACAACCTTGAATGTTAAAGAATCGCGTGTTTACCTCTGCGATTCTTTGTTTTTAGGTATCATATTTCGGATTTTGGTAAGTATCAGTCAGTATGTTTTTATCTAACTTCTCGAAGAATTTATATAAACAGCTTGGAAACTTGACACTACGTTCGTACTCATCCGTACTCCAACTGCGTGTCCGTACTCAATATAACTCGAATGTAAAGTTATTATTCTTGAAATTGTGATCAAGTCCACCAAATTGTGAAATGATATGAACAATTATTGGTAATTTTATGTTTGTAATAATGAGAGATAAAAAAATCGCTTAAAAACCTTCAGGATGTGCTTTTGATAGTGTTGTTTATTTCCGGGCCCTGGTAAATAAAAAATGTACCGGAATCGTCAGGTCATCACATATGAAAACAATACATAAATCGTCGTGAAATATATTTTTATGGAAGAATAGCGACAATACACGTTTGTTTTGTGTATTAACGTCTGCAGACGCCCTTGGGATATGTTTGTGACCTCGACCTTCGGTCTCGGTCACAAACAATCCTGCGGGCTTCTGCAGACGTTAATACACAAAAAACGTGTATTATCCCTACAATGAAAAACAAAGACAAATATCAAACAGGGAATGCCACGTACCAAAATCGCAGCCTCCCCAAAACGAAACCTACAGCACGCAGACGTGCACACCACAAACACACACACATACACGCGCACACACACAAGTCAACACACGAGGACAAAACGAACAAACAAAGGAACACACACACATACACGCGCACACACACAAAGCCCACACAAGAGAACAAAACGAACAAACAAAGGAACACAGTGGGGCACCGCCTTGGAACCGTCAGTGGCAAAAACACCACTGGGTAGCTTAACCGGTTTGTGGTGCGCACCCAACCTCACTCTTACCCCCACCATGTTCCAAAGATACGGGACAGTGTAAATAAAAGTAATCCCCTCCAGGTGAATCTCTAACACACGTAATGGAAACAAAAAGGCATGGCATGTAAAACACAAAAATGCTCGTGTATAAAAATATAAAAAGCAAACCTTTAGAACCAAAAACGTATGTACTCAATGCCTTTTCAGAAGACAAAGCAACAAGAGAAACACCCTTAAGGGCCCGACGAAACAGGCCAGAAGACAGATATCAAAACAGTTCAGTCCTGGTAGGATTTAAAAACTGCTTATCATAGAGTCCTCCCCCTCTTCCGTCAGACACAATCAAAGAGGGAAGCGTAGTGTCCAACTGTAAACGGGTTGAACACTAAACATGCGGTATGTCTCAAAACAGTTGGGTCGTAACCTCTTTTAATAAAACGTTTTATAATTTTACCAAATACGATAGATTTAACAATCGTTTGAAACGTCATAGGAAAAACCACATTTAAAGATTTCAGTCACCTCAAACCGCAACCCCATAAGAGTATATGTACATGAAGTTGACGTCTGACGCCAGGTTTTCCTCTAAATGGCTCGGGGGAAACATTTTATAGTTGAAACAGCGTGAGGTAATAACTTTTTATCAATAAAATCTAAAGCAAAATAATAGCGAATTTGGATTGACCAAGTCTGTTCACAGGTAATGAAAAATACAACATGCCTCACGGCGTGTAGCACAATCTAAGAGGAATTCTATCACACAGATATTAAATGGACTCCGTTTTCAAGATTCAAGATTTCAAGGTTACGAAATAGGTTCTAATCTTAATGACATTATCTGTCCAACAGACTTGGTCACACAAAAGTTTTTTAGTCCAGCAGCAAGGAAGCTATTTCCTTATTCCAGTTTTAGAGCTGTCATTTCCAAAATTATTATGACGTCAAATTTAATTTTGACAATAATTTGAATACGTCATTTATTTCTGTTCAAAGTAAAGCATCTTAAAGTGCAGTGAATGACTACAGTGCAATTGTTTTCAATAGAAAAGGTAGATTTAACAATCGTTTGAAATGTCATAGGAAAAACCACATTTAAAGATTTCAGTCACCTCAAACCGCAACCCCGTAAGAGTATATGTACATTTAACATACACAAAAAGACAAAGATAAAACAGCCAACATGGACAAAAACAAACAAATAAAGGAACCAAGAAGGACACCACCTTGGACACACCTTTGGAGTGTTTAAACGGAATGGCAAATACAAAAAAGCTCTTTTAAATTTACATAAAAATCCAGCCTAAAGATGATCATTCAAAAATTGATTTCGTGTGTTCTATATTCAATCAATATAATTCAACAAATCTAAAAAATGCACGAAGTAAATATCAATATATCATTTTTCACAATTTGATTTAGTACTACTCAACAATTATACCATGTGATTAAGTTGTGTAGCAAGAGCATTAACTAAATGTGTAGTTTACTTTTGAAAGGCATATCAGATACCCACAGACAGTTTGATAGAGCAGAAACAGGAAACATACTACATGTATATTCAAGTATGTTGTTATTATTTTTGTTCTACGTGTTTTGTTTTGTTTTGTTTTGTTGTTTGTTTGTTTTTGACAAAAAAAAAACAGTGAAATAGTAGATACCTTTGGTCCGTAGTGCATAATACTCTTGTAGTCGTATGGCGTGTTATAAAGATTGTAGGAAGTTTTCTTCAAATCAGTAGTGATAAAATTGTTCCTCGAGTCTTCATTCATGTTCTCACGGTGCACATCAAGATAGAAAGGTCTATCTGGACGTTCCATCTCATGAACCAAACCTATAGTATGACCCAGTTCGTGAAGGATAGTTGACATCTGAATAAAAAAGATATATTTATATTTCAGTGTAAGATGGAATGACGAAAAGTTGCTGAACACCGTTTTAAAAAAATTATAGTCCAATGGATTGACGTCTTTGACGGCAAACTTTTGTTCTTTGGCACATTTTTATTTTGTCATTTGGAGCCGCCAACCCACCGTGGGACAAACAGGGAACGCTTTCTTGAGTATACATGTTAAGGATACTGTAGTGATGTACTCGGCAGGGGGAGGACGCACTATGGTATGGTTTAAGGTAGTTCTGCACGTCTGGATCGGAATTTTTTCTACAATGTAGAATTTGATTAAACTCTGATTTTTCAAAACTTCAGAATATACAAATGTACCTAGAAAATTCAGCAAATAAATAAGATAGGGTCGTGCGCTTGATTTTTTGCTAGACTGATTTGAAAAATCTGGATCTCACGCAATCAATATTTCATAATGCCTTTTTGGGAGTCTATGGGAAAATCATAACTTTCATAACATTTTTGCAAATAGAAATTTTTCTACAATGTAGATTTTGATGAAACTTCTCACAGTTGTAAATAAACGTATGGCCTATAATTTGGTGAAATAAAATGTATAGGTCCGTGTGCTTTTTTTTTTGAGATATTTGACAAAGATTAAAGTGAACCGGACATTTCACAATAGTTTTAAGACATTTTTTGAATTTTTTAACGTGTCATATATTTTAATATCATATTTTGACTTTAGTAATATAGCAACAGTGCCATTGTTATAAATTTACTCACAGGTTTCGATTAAATCATAAAATTATTTTCATTTCCGTACGCCGAATCCAGGCTTTACCTACGTTTTCCGGATAAATGACGTTACGCAATCACTTCCGGTTTATCAAACGTGCAGAACTACCTTACGCCATCACTTCCGGTTTATCAAACGTGCAGAACTACCTTAAGGTAGTTCTGCACGTTTGATCACTTCCGGTTTATCAAACGTGCAGAACTGTAGTTCTGCACGTTTGATAAACCGGAAGTGATGGCGTAACGTCATTTATCCGGAAAACGTAGAATAAAGCCGGCGTACGGAAATGAAAATAATTTTATAAATCAATGGCAACCTGTGAGTAAATTTATTACAATGGCACTGTTACTATCTTTCTTAAGTTAAAATATGATATCAAAACTTCTGACAGGTTAAATAATTCAAAAATAATGTTTTAAAATTAGCGTGAAATATGCGGTTTACTTTAATCATGGCCAAATATCTCAAAAATAAGCAAAAAAATACAGACCTACACATTTTATTTCACCATATTATAGACAACACAATTATTTACAACTGTGAGAAGTGTCATTAAAATGTTTTGAAAGTTATGATTTTCCCATAGACTCCCATTATGAAAAATTACGTGAGGTCCAAATTTTTCAAATCAGTCAAGCAAAAAATCAAGCACACGACCTTATCTTTTGTAAGTATATCCCGAAGTTTTGAAAATCAGAGTTTAATCAAATTCTACACTGTTGAAAAATTTTCGATCCGAACGTTCAGAACTACCTTAGGAATTAAGAAAGCGAAATGTTACGCTGTAACAGAAATGGAGGTGTTTTAAACTGGAAGTACATGAGCTGGAGGTAAGCTGTACATTTCAAAAAATAAATATGCCGCTGCCAAAGCATAAAACTTATTCTTTAGCAACATTGTCTTTACTAAAACGTTTTATAGCAGGTTTTGCATTCTGTTCCAGTGTTTACAAATGTTTTAATTTTTCATATAAATTTGCCCGTTGTCTTTTAAGATTATAAAGATGGTATCTGAAATCAGCCCCAAAACAAGTATTATGAAAAAAATACAATACTACCTTCAAACAGCCTTTTCCTATTCCAAATAGTTGTGGTTGTTCGTCTTGCATTCCTGTTCTTGAAAAGCAGCTGCAGTAAAAGAAAATACATATATTTTTTTTCAAATCATCACACCTAGACATAAATATATAATTATGGAATAGTTAGAATTGAACAGAAAAGAAATGTCATTTTCTACTTTGGTAATGCGAGGGGCATTCCAAAAAATAACGACAATCGCGCGCTTCCGTAGAAGTTTGACACACAAGAAACTCGTGTTTTACAGGATGATTCATGAATGACTCGTTTAGTTTTATTGAAAACTATCGTATCGTTTCGAAGATCTTTAGTTTTGTTTCAGCTGTAGTCATATACACTAAGCAAAATACATGTAGCTATGAAAAGGAACAAAAATCTGAAATTGAAATTAGAGCGAACATTAAAGAACGTTGTTCTTAAAAAATACAAGCAAGGCAGATATCTGAAGCTGCAGTATCAAAGAAAACTGTTTAACAGGTGGGTACGTAAATCTAAAAATGGCCAGGCACTCCTTGAAGGCAAGGCTCGTCCTAGCAGGCCTAAACAGCAGTGACATCAAAGAATGCTGCTGCAAGACGTCTGATTAATGAAGAGGCCAGGTACACGGTGCGCGAGATAGCGTCGTTTCTTGACATGTCAACAAGATTCTCAAAAAGCTTAAGTTTATGAACGGTTTGTGCCCGATGAGTGTCTCGCATGTTAACTGAGGAACAAAAGGCCAATAAGGTCAAATGTGCTAAAGAAGCGCTGAAACAGGTCTCAAATTTAAGTGATCGCACAATGTCACAGCTCCTAACAGGAAATGAGACTTGGAAATACTTTTATGAGCCACAGCGTCGCGTTGACAACAGACAGTGGCTGCAAAAAGGTGACCGTTGACCAGTAATTGCAAAAAGAACTAAAAGTGTCAAAAAGGTTTTATATTCTATCTTCCCTAACTCATGGGGCACTGTTGTACAAATTCCTACACAGTCACTGGAAAGTCTTACAGTGACAAAGTACTGAAAGCTGTCAAATGAACATACAAAGCAAATGCGTCCAAGGACTGATCGTTGCGGTCCCCAGATGATCCATGACAACGCTGCGGCTCACAAAAGTGCCATCGTTTCCGACAAATGAAAAAGTGATACAAAACAATCACCCCGCTTATTCACCAGATCCTAGTCCTTGTGACTTTCAGCACTTTCCAAGGCTGAAAAAGATGCTGGTTGGGCACAAATAGTTACCGAATAAAGCACTCGGGAGTTACTTAAGATCATAACAAGGGGAGACTACTCTGTTCATCTTTTGGATTTATCGACTGCGGAAGTGCGTGGAGGTCAAGAGCGAATATTTTGAAGGAAAAAACTAAAATTTGTAGTTTGTATATAGAGTGTGTACCATACTAGTATTCCTGCACGGTTGTCATTATTTTTAGAATGGCCCTTGTATGCTTCTCTCCAATGTGACAATCAATTTCCAAGTCAACACTATGTTATGCTATAAAATTTCTAATAAAGCAAAGCCCCAGTCATACTGCCTGGTATTAAGGGTTATGTATTACAACGATTTTAAAACGTAGTGAAATAGCAATATATGTAGAAATACGTATTAGATACGGCTATACACTTTACGATGATTTCTCCAGAAACAGTTGCTTCTGAATGTGCAAATGAAACGTGGAGTTTCCATACTTCAGATACATACTAAAACGTAGTAAAACTTACAAAAACGTACAAATTTACTGAAACGTAAAAATGCACTAAATACATAGGTACAACCAGGTACTAAGTCAAACCTGATTGTCATCTATGTACTACTAAGTATTATCTAAGATTTAACACGTCTTTACTATGTCTTTGCTACGTATTAACCTATTTGCTTGATATCACTTCGTAGTAGTTCTTATTAGATTACCAAGTAATCTAATATCCCCAAAGCGGAACAAAAATGTGGCAGTTCGAAGGATATGGAAACCTAGTAATACCTAGCCCTCAATACCTGACAGCCCGAATGGGACTTAACGAAGTTACAGGCATATATGATAGCCCAATCATAAGTGTTATACGTCCATAACGTATCCTGAAGAACATTTAGAGCTTCACCTATGCTAGTATATACAAGTGGAATTTGTGAACTGCCATCAAAGTATATTTTAATTTACAGATTGAAAAATATCTAACAGACAATATCAAATCAACAAGACATCAATAGAACTAACTGTTTTAGGACCGTAAGATTACAACTACAAGTACTTTAATAGGGCGACCAACTATTTTCGGCATCGTACACTCGGAGAAAATGCGCTCGATTAAAGTTACAGTTTTGCTTATAATTTCCTTTTTACTTGATAGAGATTGTAGTAAAATGAAAAGCATCTGAGAAAACATGTGCTTTCCTAGGCATAAAGCGTCTACTACACACTCTCAGTACCCTAAATAAATATTGGTTTTCATTGACCAAATAAGTAGTTTACGTGCACACTTGTATTTTGGCGAAACGTTCAAGAAAAGTATCGAGAATGTCTGGCAGACGCTTTTTATAGACGAAAGAACTTCTTTTGTTGTCATGGACGCTTTTTCGCCTATAATAAGAAAATCATGAGCTTTTAATACCTGAATCGAGTGGTTTTCCCCGTTAGCAAGTACCAAAAGTAACGTGGGTTTGTCATCCTCTTTAACGAAATTCAAAGGATTACAGCCAAACCTAAGCTTAAAAAACATATGAAAGACCATTAGTTTCACTTCCAATTAATAGTTTTTATCCCCTGAACAAAGACCATTTTAAATAAAGATCAATGTTTCACTCTCCAAAAGGTTTAGTAGACAGATATATTTGTCGGTATATTGAAGTACCTCCCAGCACTAAAGAAATGGATGTATCGTTCCTCGCCTAGTTCTTCATGAAGTTTTTCAGTCCATGGCACGAACTTTATGCATGTCTTATACTCCCATCTCTTCATAGCGGACAGGATAAGTCCTCTTTCATTCCGGTCTGGACGTTCCGGAAACAGATGTGGGAAACACAAGACAAAATATA
This sequence comes from Mercenaria mercenaria, assembly GCF_021730395.1. Taxonomy (NCBI): domain Eukaryota; kingdom Metazoa; phylum Mollusca; class Bivalvia; order Venerida; family Veneridae; genus Mercenaria; species Mercenaria mercenaria. The sequence continues at coordinate 63,607,425 of NC_069377.1, read as the reverse complement.
TCTATCATATTTAAAGAACTTAGTCAATTGTTCATAACACAGAATGCCATCACCCAGTAGAAAGAAAGCTTTGTCAAATATAAATTTCAAAAATAGAATAGAATAATCATATATAGGTTCGTGTTGTATATGTTATACCTGTGCATGAATGACGAATGCTGATATCCTTATTATACCTCAAAAATAAGGTAAATGTAGTAAAATTGCCATTCTTAACTATGAATGTGTTTGTAAAACGATTTCCAGTCAGACAGAATTAGTAAAATTGACAATTCCTGAACAGTGTAAAAATCATCAAATTTACTGGAATTATGTGATTGTCAAAATTTGAAAAGTTTAGCTTTTTCGTCTTGTGCTGCACTTGATTTTTGTAATATCTAATCAACGATCGGGCACTTTTATTTGAATTCCAATACAATAAGAACAAAAGCATAAAAAATTAATGTGAAACAGAAGGGTTTTTTTTTTTCACTCACCATACATTGTATCAGTAAGATCATATGGTATTAGTCCCTCAGGCCAGTGTTTGATTGTTTTCCAGCTGGTATCTGTATCGGCATCTAAAGGCGGCGCTGTGGTTGTTGAAATAATTCCACCGTCTGTACCCTATAGTTATTGTTACAGGAGTGGTCAAGTAAATTATCATCACAAAATATAGGCACTTATTATATTTCGTGAGCTATTAAATTGTCGAATTTTGGTTAAAACGGCATAAACATTGAATTTAGACTAATTTTAGGACTCAGCCAAAATTTGCAATATCTATTGTTTTCGAACTGGGTATAAATTTGAAACGCGTTAAAAATGACGTGTTTTAAATTTAAGGATTGACCCTATTGTAACATAACAACATGGAAAAGCCATATAATTGTCAGAGGATAAAAAACACATGTCTTGTCCTAATTCAGGGTTAGAATGCAAAGACAATTAATGTGTCATCTAAAGGTAACCTTGGCATTAAAATAACAATGATGATGAAAGATCATGAAAATATTTTTTAAGTACTGGAATTAGTCTAAACATAATGATGGGCTTGTTTCAAATAAATGATACAGTTTTCACTTCAACTGTTATAAAACTCATTCAGACATTTTTATCAATTTAGCAACAATAATTACAGTCTAATGATAATTAACACGTTATCCGTAGAACATTCATTTCATCTAATCGAGAACCGAACTGTGTCGAATTGTACTTTTTTTAAACTAACTACATGTATTTTGTAACATGAAAGCATAGATATGACGCAATTTATTAATTATGCTAATATCTATTAATATGCGATTTATTCATACAAGCTAAAACATTGTTACACCAATATTTTTAGCTAAACTGTTTTGAAAAATGTTTGCTGTTTTAAATTGCTCTCGCATATGCACCTGGAAAAGCAGTATTGAAACCCGTGGGTTTCAAAACCACAAACCCTACATTGTGCCTTTTTTCTACCTTTGACACTGATAACTTCGTATATCTTAATTCAAAACATAGGGAATAATACAGCAAAGTAGAAGAAAAGTGTCTTACCTTTTGTTCGTAAATTGCCAGTAGCATGATTAAATTAACGACACTTTGAACACTCCTTTCAATTCCAAACATTTTGTCGGGGGAAAAACGCAGCGAGTAAAATACGCAAAGCTAAATGTAAACAAAACAAAAACACTAGTGCTGTTTGTTAAAACAAGAAAATAGGAAGCGACCCTTCAAACAGAAACGTCTATATTTCTCACGAGAATAAAAAACAGACGTGATGCTATAATTTTCGAACACGAGGAAATGACCAATTACCGTTGCAGATGTTTGTAGTCAGTTCAGTAGATAATCATTCTCACTAAACTGCAGACATAGACAGCGAGTTTGTATACTCATATGTAAAGTTTTTCATATCTTTTACTTATCAAATGATCCAAGGACTTCGAGTGGTTTGTTGCCTTTTTATCTCGGTTCAGAGTTCAGAAGCGCCAGAACTGAAGCCCGAGATGTTAAATATCTAAGCACCTCAATGATGAACCGTGGTAAATTAGACGATTAATCACAATAAAGTATTGATTATTTTCATTCTTACATGCTCATTGAAATAATTTGATGAAAATTATGCAGGACTTCATTTATCTGAGTAGTAATGAACCGGACGTCATGCGGCAATTTGACGTCACAATGCTTTCTTACCAGTACGCGCGTCTGCCGCTGTTTATCGTAGAATACACATACCTTTATTTTCTTCTTTAATTAATTGGCAATCGAGCTATGTTAGAATTTTGTACTACAATGTTCAACATTTTTTTCCTAATATTTTTGTTCATTGTGTAATTAGGTTATATAAAAAGATAACATCCTAATATTTAATGAATCAGACTGTTTGAAAATTCGAAGGCAGAAAGATGCTTGCAATTTCCCTCAAAGTGATTTTTTCAGTATAGGAGGACGATACTCGGCCATTATGAGACCATTCGCTCATTATGATAAAACTCGGGCAATTATTTTCATTGGCAAACAAACTCGTACATTAGGGAGTTCGTGCATTTTGTTTACATTCCTTTTAGAATACATTTTAAAACAAATAAATCGGCCTACTTTGCTCTAATCAAACTGCATATGGAGCTGGTCTTTTGCAACATTATCACAATCGAATTAAAGCAGACGACAGGAAACGTTTTGTAAACGTTTTACAATCAAGAAGTTTGTTGTTTCGTTTTCTTTGTTATTTCAAGATAATACGACCGTCCTTATAACAAGGAAATCATTGAGTTATTAACATTATTGTAAAAAAAAAAAAAGATAACGTTGCTTAAAACTGTAAAACATATAAAGCATGCAAACGTTACGTCGCACAACATCTTATATATTACATATTTTAGTTCAGTATGTATTGAGTTTAGTTATTTTAGTGCATTTTACTAATTAATTTCAATGCGAAAATAAGAATATGATCATAAACAGTGTGCAGATAATAAAATTCTTGCATAAAAACTACTTTTTTCACTGGATCCGCCCATGTATTAACGGGAGAAAAATCGTGTGCAAACAAGGCAATTCACGTGCTGTTAATACCCGATTTTTATTTTTTTTAAATGCTTTCCCAGGGACGTATATGTATTTCTGCACAGATTGTCATCTGGTATCTGCGTCTTGTTTCTTTCATAAAAACCTCTTCTTAAAGCATAACAGATGCAATCTAAACCATAGAATGTCCTGCTGTATCGGTATTTAACGCCAAATGCGCTGCCCCCAACAATGTTTGTACTCGTTTCTTCCCTTGTTTACTCCCCTTTTAGAACTCTGCGTCAATTCAGATTTTGTAGACAACCGTGAATGTTAAGGGGTAGGTTACCTTGTTACCAGGGTAAATTCAAATTAGTTGAACCGCAGCAATTTTTTGTATTTCGTCTAATATGATGTTTTAACTGCTACAGTCTCAATTTCGTTTATCTCTGTCCCTTCAAGTTCAGTTTTTATCCAGGTTTGAAGAACATGACCCTCCAAAGGTATTTTATATTGAAAGAAGAAGGAAAATACGGATATTTAACACTTTTCAGTGTATTTTAGTTTCATTGATATTTGTAGAAGTCTGCATAATTGATAATTGTACTAGTAGGCGCGTTAGCTTTCTAATATAAGCTTAAATTGTATATGTCGCGGGGCTCGTGTTTCCATGGTAACGCATTTTCTCTCATTTTTAAACAAATATGTATAAAAACAGGGTTTTCGACGGCTTCAGTGCCATTCTGTTAATGACCAGCATGGAATATTTAGGTAATATTATTAGTAAAATACCAAGCACTTTACATGGTACCCTATTTTTCTTAAAGTTTAAAGTAACCATGGCAACAGAGATGTTTAAAATAGCTTATATCTTGCTTTTTGTCATTATTTCTTATAAAAAAATATTGAATAGAATTATCTTTTGTAGTTTCAAAACATATTATTTTTAACGTAAGTTATATTTTCGTGTTATTTGCATTTATTTAAATAAATTTTATAGCTTAAAATACTTACAGCAGTACCCATCATCTTGCATTTTTCATGGAAAAGTCGTTCGGCATGCTGCTATTATTCTCATGGATATTGTTGAAATGAAAATAAAAAGCCGAAGCTGTGTTCCTTTAATACACCAGTGTCAACGCTTTTGAATTTTACATCCGTAGATATATATGTCACGGGCTTCGTTTCCATGGTAACATCAATTCAATTCAAGAAACCACATTTTTTACTGAAATTTGAACAATTTTAGAGCTTAGTTTTAGTATATACAGTCTAAGGAATCTTAGTCAGATACAGAGAATATCTGTGGTTTGCTGCCCAGCATGTTGTCTCATTATCACTGACAAGCTAACTGACCACAGTGAATTATGACCCAACACTGGAGGCTGATATAATGTTGAACATTATAAATTGTAATCTAAAAATCTGTAACACATTAACTTTCTATGTTTTTTTCTTGATCAAAACTTGAAACCCTTTGTCTTAAGAAAAATTAAAATGGTGATGTGTACGACTTCAGTCCAGATGCACATTTCACAATACCAGTGAGCCTTCAAGCATGTCTAAAATGTACAAAAACACAGCATTCATGAGAGCAAAACACAAAAGGTCTTAGACGGAAGCAGCCTCTGAATTTAACCCCTAAGTCTATCAAATATTACGTAAATTGATTATGGAAGTGCATGTTACACTGACACTACAGTTTATGTGCAAATGTAGTAAATGTATCATTTATTGGACATACTAGACAGAGGGAAGGGAGTAGGGCATCAGACCAGGGATTGGGGGAGTGTGTAGTTTGCCCCCACAGTGTGTAGTTTGCCCCCACCTCCAACAAGGTTAGTGTTGATATGATGTTAGCTCAGGATCTAGACTGCTAATACTAATTTCAGCCCACCCACTTAGCTCAGTAGGTAGAGCGTCGGTCTACGGACCGCGGGGTCGTGAGTTCTCCGTGACTATTTGATAAATGACATTGTGTCAGAAATCATTAGTCCTCCACCTCTGATTCATGTGAGGAAGTTGGCAGTTACTTGCGGAGAACAGGTTTGTACTGGTACAGAATCCAGGAACACGTACTGGTTAAGTTAACTGCCTGCCGTAACATGACTGAAATACTGTTGAAAAACGGCGTTAAACCCAAAACAAACAATCAAACTATACTAATTTCATCTGTGCATGGATATATTTAATTTTATTATAAGTTTGAAACATACTTCCAGACTCATATTTGTGTCCTCCCTGATCCCCATGATAATAGGACCCCCGCCCTCCTTGTTGAAATGGCTTCTATGTGGGTATTTATGTATGTATGTAATTAATATATTACATATTTATACATGTACAAATTGTATACATGTAATTGTTAGGTTTTATTAATGTATTTTAGCTCGATTGTGAAGAAAGCTTGTAACTAAATTATTGTTCAAGCAAGGTCAAAAGTTCAAAACTATGTACTTTAAATAATTTTAACTCTAAGTATTATGCTAGCGGCAATTGCAGTGGCAATTGTATTTGCCTCTGCGACCATTGCAGATCAAGATCATGATCTACACTGTTTGCAATTCAGTTAGTAAGTTTTTAATTAATATCCTTATAAACTATAAATGGTACTGTCAAAATTAAAAGATAGGCAAGTTTATATTGTAGAAACTTAACAAGATACGTAGTAAGAGTTAAAGCTTCAAAAGGTTCTAATAAATTTTTTTAAGAAATCATGATCATTAATATTCTACCGCTGAATATAGAAAAAAAGGTATTTTGTGTTGGCTAAATTTAAAACATACTTTTAATTATCATTGTTACTTATTTTTATTTTTTTGTTCTAAAGACATGAAAAGCCGTTTTTTTTATTGTAAAAGCATAACAATGTTTGAGGTCAAGATGTTTAAATTAATGTCGACCAGGAGACTCAAGAACACCAAATTCATTTCTTTCCCGTCTGACGTTATACATGTAATAAGACATTATAAGACATGTGCATCCTTCTTACTATGTCTATTCAAATGTCAGGCTGGTCTGGATCCATGATGGTCGCAAAGCCACTATGTTGGTGTTTTCATGGCGCGGCTCGTATTTTGTTTCCTTTTCATAAAATGTTACTAATTGTTATCAATATATATTTTGTTACAGATCTCGAGACTCTACATATTATAATTAAAAACTATAACTATTTAGGGCCTTTGATTGTTAGCAATGTTTTACCTATATTTGACATTGAAAAACAAACTGAATTTAAATATAACAGAATTTAAAATGATAATTTAAATTTATACTTTAATTTTGACACCCTATTTTTAAGCAGTAAAATCATTTATTAGCAATAACTGTATTTACAAAAGCAATCTTCAAAATAAATCATGAGATAATTGTTGCTATACTGATGTATAAATTATGCCCATATGTCTTCTTTAATATTGTTTAGCTTCTGCTGTGTTCTTGTAATTCTTATGAGCCCCACTCCTTCCCTCAGATTGCTGACCACCAGCTGACTGTCACGGTATATTAGATCAAAGGGTCTGTAGAGTATTTATAACTGTATTCCTGCTGAGGTGTTACTGCTCAGAGCTGAGCAGTTTCTTGTCAAGATTCCTTAGACTGTATAAGTAACAAATTATCAACGGAAACTGAAAAATAGGTATTACAAATCAAACTGCCAGTTTTTTTTTTTTTATTTGAAAATGGCCGTAACAAGTAATTAACCTTTCAACCAACTATATTCCAAATAACATTGGTTATCATCATCCATTTTCTTACATTCCGCATAACTTTTCAATATAAATACATAAAAGAAACAAAATATTGATTATTATTCAAAATAAAAGACTCATAAAAAATATTTCAGCAAATAATGGCTGTTTGAAAATAGTTCAAATAAAGAAAATGCACAGAATTACGTACTTTCAAAATAAAAGCTATTAATTTTGCGCAGTAATTGACAAGTAACGTCATGACGTCAGTGACGTCATTTAAGGCATCATTGTTTTATAGCGTTTCTGCGGCAATTTATTTATTATTTCTGCATTATTAAACCATAAAGCATCAGATCGGAGACAGGTTAATGATTTGTTTTCAAAAGAATGGATATACAAACACATGCAGTTTGTCGTAAACGTCGTCGTAAATCGTCACGTTAGCTTCCGGCTGGACATGCGCACATACAAATATTAAGGTAACCTACCTCCTTAAAGAATCGCGTGTAACCTGTGCGATTCTTTGTTTTTAGGAATCATATTTATAATTTTGGTAAGTATCAGTCGGTATGTTTTTATCTAATTTCCCGAAGAATTTATAATATGAAATAAGGCAAAGCCTCAAAGCGAGCTCAAGAAATCGGATTTAGCTAAAAATATTATGCATCATTTATTTGTCACAAAGAAACTATTCACTAGTCGCAAGAATTCAGGAGAACCTTTTCACTTGAAAAAAATCTACATTTAGTGTCACCATGCCTATAACAGTGAATATCATACGTTGCAAAATTTATGGGAAGCCGGTGTCACGGTGACGTCATTACCGCGTTCCCGTTTCTTTCTGCTTATTAATGACATTTTTTCCATTTTCTGGCCGACGCTTGATCTTTTAAATGAAAATAATATTTTTTTCAAACAAATGGAAATCATTATTTCATTATTGTTTTTAGCAATTGAATGAAGTTCTGTATTCACTCCGGAAAGAAGTATTTCCTGTGAGCACCTGTCCGCTAGGGTGCGCTTTTTAAGAACTTCCGACGAAACTTTTCAAATCCATCACCAAGTGTGAAAGTATACTTGCGTTACCGTAAAGCTCGATTCTCGGGCCTGCTCTTCGAACTTGCTATAAACAACTTGGAAGCTTGATACTATGTTCGTATAGTGGACGCAACTTGACCCCGATGGTTGACCTTTGTATTATAATACATGATGAGGCACAACCTATTGTTGAAAAGGAGAGTACGGAAAACGCTTCATCTCTTTGCATTCATAAATTTAAAATTTCCGTAGATTTATCGTGATATAGATTTTCTGCAGTTGTGTAAGCGCTTTCAAGAATTCAAGTACTTCTTTTTGTTAAATTATATATAGAGTAATAGGTTCGAGTCCTGTGAGGGATTTTTTAAAAATTTATTTGATCTCTTTCAGTTCTTTTCTGTTTTTAGTCTTTTGTTATTTCTTTTTATTATATTTTGTGTTTTTATTTTTTTTTTTTATTTTATTTATTTTTCATATTTTTTTATTCAAAGACATTAGTTTAATCATACATGTACAAACAATGAGTGCTTTCGTATTTTTCTAATGGTTGTCATTCCAACGCATGTGGCCTCTGCCGCCATTTTAGTAAGGCTCGATTTGAAGTATCTTTTTCAAAATATTAAGTAACATTTGAAATGATTTTTCGGGCATCTAAGGATAAAGCCATTTTCAAATGACAGTAATGTACGGTAACGCTACTTATATACACAGTATTGTACATGTCAAGGAAATTTTGTTGAAAAAACACGAGCTGCGCGAGGAAATGGAAATATAATTTTTTGTAAATATAAATTAGTGTATTGGAAAGTTTTAACTGATCATATGTAAGTATACGATATAATTAGTACATATTTTGATGCTGCACTGTATACAAACTAATTCCATATAAATATACACGGCTACCCTAAGCACCCCTTATTTCTACAATGAAATAATCGATATGAATAAACAGCCTAAGGTCAACCATCGCGGTCAAGTTGCGACTACTATAAGACACTGAAAAAGTATTATTATGTTAGACATTTAGAACTTGCTGGAATTCTACATGACATTATCACGGCGCACATCTTTGACAAAGTTGGACAAGAAAAACCACCGTGATAAACAAGAAATGTCTAACTCCTATATTGAAAAATAAATGATATCACATATAAAGCAAACACCTCCCCTATCAGAACGCGAACCAATATTTATCCAATCCAGCTGAAATATTACTAATTAAAATCACAAAATAGAGAAATGGTTTGTCATATAAAAAGGTAAACACAACAAATAAGTTTTTCGAACGAGGCCAATAGCTTTGTGTGTGGCGGAGCGGTAAGAGAGAAAGAAAATGTTAAACTATTAAAACGATACAAAATATTAATCAAAATATTCAGCTTTTCCGTGATTGGACCACACTCATGTGTGACCAGTGCGTCTCCAATCAGAACTTCATGAAACATACTTTTGAATGAATCAATCCTTTCTAGGTTTGTTTTTTTTTTTTTTGTTAGAAAATGATAAACCAATAAGCATTAAATTTCAAACTCCTAGTAAATACATCCATTGCAACATAACTGCATAACAAATAACTTATTTTCTCTAGAACTATTTGTACTACATGTATATAAGGTATGCAAAGACTCTATCCACATATTTGTATATTCATTCATTACATTAACAAGTAACTTTTCTAAAAGTAGGTTTTTATAAATGTGTATATGCTCCATATCAATATATTTATGACATTCATATTTTCCCAGCATATCTTTAACAGAAAAGTGCCAATTCTTACAGCTCCTACTAGCAATTCATGCAATAACCTGCACCATACATTTATAACATATTTCAGTTGTTTCACAAATGGTTGTTCCCAGCCCATGCCACCAGCAACAGTAGTTGGGGTGTACCGACCTGTACTTAAAAAGAATCTTGGATGGTTAAAATGGCGGGGGAGCGGGGTGAAAACTCGCTAATTAGCGGGGGCGCGGGGCGAACACACGATAATTAGCGCTGCTTAAACGTCGAGTTTTCGCACCGCGCCCCCAGAATTCCAGTTACTAAATCTCGACTTTTCGTCCCGCAACCCCGCTTATTATTATGTTTTCGCTCCGCGCCCCCGCTAAATAGCGAGAAAACTCCATGTTCATAATATGACCAAACTTCAATTTTAAAGAAAGATCATTTTAGCCAAAGTCTGGAGGTCAGTGCTTTTAATTTTCAAAACGTGACTGAACGTAATATTGTCTCCTGACGTGTGAACCACGTGTCGTCGGCGGTACTCTCCTGGCCTCTGTTGAACCTCCCATACCCGGTGAAAACGCGATGGTACGATAGTACGATGATGAAAAAGCTATGGTACGATGGTGAAAACGCGATATTACATCGACATTTCACCATCGTACCATCGCACCATCACGATTTCATCATCGTGCCATCGCGTTTTCACCATCGTTGTTTCATCATCGTCCCATCGCACCATCTCATTTTCGTCATCGTACTATCGTGCATCGCGGTTTTAGGATTTAATAAAAAGTCACGATTGTCCAAACGGAGCACATACCACTGATAAAATTGGTTGTCCCTTTAGTTTATGCAACATAGCATTTGTCTTTCTCCTTGATTTTTTTTATTGAAGACACAAAATGTTATCGCATGTCTACCCCAACATTGATTTTTAAATGACTGCCAAACATTTTAATGATCATGGTGTGAAGTTTGTTGACGTAACACTGACATTTCACATAAACATTCATCCGATTTAAGAAAACCGTCGTAGTAACATGTTGGACGTAATTTATAGTAGCGAGTGGAAAATAGGAAAAAAGATAAATTTGGACCGGATGACGTTGCCATGGGGGCTAGCGTTTACTTAGTATTTGTCCAAAGAAAACAAGATTAAACATTCACTCTTCTACATTATATCACAATGCCATTTTGTTTTACAGGTACATGAAAAAAATGAGAGCACTTTTCCTGTTTTCTAGGTGTTTGACATGATATACATTCAGGATTGTCTTTCAATGTGACGCCGTTAATCATAAGATTACTTTCTTCAGCTAGTAAACAAGCAAGTATCCGTGGTCTTCTTAACTAGTATGAATTTGTTATATAGGCTTTTCATTGTTTATTTATTTTCTTGCAAGAATAAATTGCTGCAGTATGTATACTCGATTTGATGTTTTTGGTGTTCTCTTTGTGAAAGGACTTTTATAACATCTGTATGATGGCTCATTTCTTTCATTTTGTGTTTTCAAGGTTTTGAGGCAAGGCGAAAAACTGCCAATGTGTCGCGTATTCGTAGCGGGATGAAAACACGGGGACATGAACAATTAAACGCTATGAGACAACATACGATAAATATTCTGACTGCCGATAACTCTGATATTTTTCGGCGACGCCGTCTAATTCGTTTTCGTTACCTATGCCACGTGACTTCAGTTTGCAAATCAAAATACTTGATAACGCATTATAGATAAATTATCAAAATGGAAGATTTATGCAACACTCTGCCTGATTGGACGAGAGTGTCAATTTCTTTCACTCTGTTGATTGTGCTACGCTGAGTGAAATGTAGACAAAGCGTTTATCCTAAACGACGCTGTTCACAGTTTTAAAGCTAACTTTGGCTCAGTATATTTAGCAAGAATATTGATATATCTCAAAATGATAAGTAAGTTTAATAAATATGATAAAAACCTGTTTAAATACCAACATATATCAAATTAAAGAAAGAGCTGAATACAGTCTACGTATCACATGAATAAGGGTGTGATAAGAGTCTTTTATGTAGAGAAGTGCATTTTAAAAGATTTTCCTTGTTACAGTTGTCGTCTGTATATGAAAAGGTTTCTTGCTTTTGTGACTTATTCAGATTGCATATTAAAATGAGTACTTGTTTGCTTTGACATATTTCTTATAAATTATTTAACTGATTTATTATATATGAATATTTTTCTTTAGTATGGTATGCAAATATTGAACTCAGTTGAAATCTGTTTTATTATATATATGCTATATAATGACTGAATCTCATTACACTGAAATGAAGGTACGCTGCATACAGTTTATCTATGTGATATGACTACGGTAAAACTTTGCTTATGGAACAGAAATATTGAAATAATTACAATTGTATGTTTTGCTTGACCTTCACTTTTTTATAGGTGTGACGTCATTGTCCAAAGATTCATGAATAGCGAATATGCATTTGTTAAAGCGGGATCAGTTGGCCTATTTTAGAAATAAATAAAAATAATTAATAAAAAAATCCTTTCATTGATTTTTTCTCACGTATTCTAATCAAACTTGATTTGTAGCATCTTTATTAGGCCCGCAGCCAACTTTGTTCAGCTGGGACATTTAACCCCTTTTAGGGGCTGCTAGAGATAAAACTAGAAATGCCTTTATACAGCGTCTCATGAACAGCTTGGTGGATCTTTGTCATACTTGGTCTGGAGCATCATTATAAGGTCCTCTTCCAAATTTATTTATATAAGAACTTGGGCCCTATTAGGAACCACTATAGCTAAAAGTAGATATGCCCTTCTTCGCATTAACCACTAAAATGTAATGGATTTTTTATCAAACTCGATGTGTATCAATATCGTAAGGTCTCCTGCTATTTTGTTACAAATGGGGATAGGGACCAATTTAGCTAAAAATATAAACACGTTTAATGACCTCTTCTCATGAACCGCTTCATGAATCTTCATCAAACTACTGCTGTAATTATTAGTCTTAGGATAAACGAAACAAAATTGCAACCCTACGAAACCTTTGCGAAAAATTAAAAGAGAACCATTTAAATTGTTAAAGTGCGGTGTTTAGTTTTGCAATTTGAAAAATGTTAGATGAAAGATGAATGTTAGATGAAAAATTCATAAACTTCTTTCCTTATTACAATTCGCCGACCATCATTTTTTAAAGATATTTCTTGTTTCCATTTATCCTTTTAAGGTTTGTTTTACTTATTTTTGAAAAGGGAAAAATGATACGTTTGTTCAGGATTTAATCCTTCTAATTGAATATAGAATCTAAACATAGGGAAATTGAAAAGAAATGAAAAAAATATTGCATATCGCAACATTGACATGCATGCCATTCTTAAAAGTACGCATTCTAAGTAAAACTCGCATATTATAAACGGGTGCATTCTGTTAATTTTCAAAACAAATTATATTGCATTTTTTCATGAAATTACACCTTTGGTAAAACATGGTTTTTAAACTTATAATTGAGCCGTGCCATGAGAAAATCAACATAGTGGCTTTGCGACCAGCATGGATCCAGACCAGCCTGCGCATCCGCGCAGTCTGGTCAGGATCTATGATGTTCGCTTTCAAAGCCTATAGCAATTAGAGAAACTGTTAGGGAACAGCATGGATCCTGACCAGACTGCGCGGATGTGCAGGCTGGTCTGGATCCATGCTGGTCGCAAAGCCACTATGTTGGTTTTCCCATGGTGCGGCCCATATGTAAACCATAAAAATATATTCTCATGAAATCTGAAAAGATTTTTTTTCTAATTTGACTTCAATGACATTGAAGATAATATTCATTCTTCGAATAAACATGATTCATGTCAACAAGAACATAGATAACCCAAGACAGCGTGTACATACTCTTGATAATTTTTCCGCGGAACTAATAGCTATTCTATAACATCTCAATGGAATAATAATCATTTATATTCTCACCAAAGTAAATATAACCGGCAACGGAATACTGATGACTGTATCGTATTGATGGACCTATTGCCATACACCTTATATGTGAAATGAAAACACCTACTGTAAATTTCCACATAGACATACATGTACTGGAAGAATCTCTTTTAAATCTTAGGTCACAGTTTCTTAATACCACGAATAGAAAAGTAGAAATAGGTCGCAAGATACGACAAAAAAATGAAAATGTTGCAGGTTTGATCCATGGACGGTTGTGAAAATGCATGCATGAGACACACAGAGAGACAGACAGAGAGTGACAGCCGGGATCTTCCACCGCCATAAAAAGCTTGAAATTCGCCATACGAATAGCGTGTAAAATCCGAAAAAAATAAACACGCTGATGACCTTATACTGATGCTAAATACCAAGTGTGATGAAGATCTATTTAGTATTTAGTTTAAAGGTTTTGTTCCTATTTTAGCTAGGGGTCAACAGACCAAGCCTGGTGTATTTCTGATCAGTAGTTTCAAAGATGTTTCTGTAAATTGTTGACGATGGACGCCGGACCAGCGCACAATTTCACATAGTGATTGTATAACATTTCTGTAAAGTTTCTTATCTCTGTCATTTACTTTCCGAGTAGTGTACGACACAAACTCCTTATTTGTCCATAGTGTTTGTGTCAAGTACATTCTAACGCTTTTTGCCGTGTGAAGATATATAAAACATTTAAACACTACAATTACATAGATGGCCATGATGACCTTGTACTGCTGTATTAGGCAAAAATACATTTAAATGGTTGAAAGAATAACTGTTTATAAATAAAATCTTTGAGAAGATCCTGTGAAACAAGTGAAATAATAGACCGAGAGACAATGAAAGGCGCAACACTCATCCTCTAGCAGCGGTAGAACACATATGCCCCCAATATGGAGTTTTAGGTAAGTGGATGTGTAATTTTCAGTTTCAAGTATGTTGACCTTATACCAATCGTGATATTAAGTCCGATGGCCTTGACCTTTGATCTAATGACCCCTTAAACTAGAGATATAATCTACTTACTACAGGCAATCACCCTGTTAGGTTTGACGCCTAGGCTAAGTATTTTCAAGCTATTATTTTGAAATCATTTTCAACCTTGAGATCACAGTGAGTGACTAACAGTCACAGGCAATTATACTATGAAATTTCAGATCCTGGGTACAAGTGTTCTCATGCTATTGACCTAAATATGCATTTTTCATTCTTGAAGTCACTGTGACCTTGACCTTAGAAATAACCTAAGACAGTAGGGGCCATCTACTAGCCACATTCAGTCATATGAAGTTTGAAGGTCCTTCTCCTCTTATTGATTGGAAACGACTTTCAGCCTTGATGCCATTGCTATTTTTAACCTACTGACCCTCAAAATAATACTGGTCATTTACTGGCAACAGGCAATCTTTCTACGAAGTTTGGTAGCCATAGGCTAAGCGTTCTGCAGCTATTGGTCGGAAATAGCTTTTCTCAAGATCACTGTTACCTTGACCTAATTGATACTGACTACAATCATCCTATGAAATTTGACAGTCGTTTGTCAACACATATTCCAGTTATTGGTCAGAAACCGTTTTAGGTACAATGTCACTGTGAACTTGATCCATAAGCATTAATGCACATCTTCTTACCATATGAAATCATTCGATGATGCGTTCTTGCTCCTGAAAGGATTATGTGTAAGTTTTAGAACGATTACTCGATAAAATGTGGCTTCTAATATGTACACAATGTAAACCTAGCAATTTTGACAATTCAAAAACCATAGCTATATTACAGAAATAATCTTGCCTATTCGGTTTAATATTACTAAATAGGTAATCAAGCAGCACTTCCGTATAATAGCGGGAAGAAAAGTCCTCAACATTTTCCCAGTTAAAAAGTGACATTTTCATATTTTATGCGAGCCAGTTTCTATTTTTATTTTATTGTAAACCTAAACTTGACATTTTGGTAGCATTGTCAAGATTGTTCGCAGACAAACCTTATTACGTATGTGTTAGCTGTCAGTATGAAGATATTCCATAGTGTTGACCTGTCAGACAAAATTCTATCTTAGATATATGACCCCTATTTTTCTTGGTGATTTTTGTATTTTATATGTCATTTTAGAATATAAGACTAGTAACTTTTTTTTTGAATAAGAAGATATTTATTTATTTGGGTTTTACGGTGTACTTACACAGTATATGTTACATGGCGTCAAACAGGACTACAAATTTTGGTTTCATATCTCATTTACATCGAAATAAAAACATGAGGTATGGAATCAAATTTTGCATACCTGCTGGAATCACAGAGTTACAGCAAAACCAAGTGTTAAGACCCTATTAGTCGCCTCTTACGATCATGCAAGGGTAAGGCAGTGGTTCCAATTCTATTCATACACAGATCGTCTCAGAGCCGCATGGGGCCTAAGAAAGTATAGAACATATATAGCAAATTTATTAACTACTGTATACCCTACAACAACAACATTGGCAAAGGGGCCACAACTTTGTCATTGCTACAGCAATCTTGTCTGTAACTGATCTTGACAGAGATCATTTGACTATATACATTCTGTGTATATGAAGACTACTCAAGCATGTGACTGTAGATCTGTTAACAATGGAAAATAAAGCAATTTTGATTTATTCACGGCCAACTTGACCAAGATCTTGGGCCATATACAAAATATGTGAACATTTCAACTGTTAATAATGATAACAAAAGGAGTGTTGACTAACTCAAGGGCTACTGGAGTAATCTGCCTCATGTATAACACTTAATTTTGGTGACAGTTTTATGGTACTATTTGGCAGTCATGGTCTGTTATGCCAAAATAAAGCACTGCTTATTAGTCAATTTAAAATTGTGCAGATAAATCCATTTTGAAAAACTGATAAAATTTAGGGCTGACAAAATTAAGTGTTATATTAAACAGTATTAACAAATCTGACCAATATTTTGCAGTAAGTAACATTAATTCAAGGAATAAGGTCTCCAATGTGTTCACAGCTAGATTGTTCACCCACGGAGGAAGTATAACAGCTGACAGATGGACAAAGGGTAATCACCACAGTTCATGCTTGAGATCACTCCTTATGATTAATACCCCTTTATTTTGAACTGTAAGTAATGACTTCACACTGGAAAGATTAGAAATGGAAAACAAGTCAGCAGAATATCTTTACATTTTATTACATTCAAAGCTGGTACAAGACTAGGAAATGCACTAAATTAGTTAACTACTTCTGTACTGTAACAAAAATAAAAATGAAAATGTAAAGTAAAATCCAAATAAAACCTCAAGACATGTATTTATATTTTTCCTTCTTATAAAACTACAAGAAGATAAATGGTGAAAATAAGATAAATCCAAAAAATAACATTTTTGGGTACCATCAACATTACCACTACCACTTAAAAGTTTCTAAGTGCCTATAATATTTAGCTTGACAAAAGAAAAGCAAAATGTTTGCTGTTCAGGCACACATTCTGGCTGAAGTTTTGTTGTTACAAAGGCACTTAATCATATTTTTCTATATTCAAATACTGATACACTTTCAACAAAAGATCATTGTAAATCTTGTATGCCCGGACCCATGATTGTTCATCCCATTTTCAGTCCCCTGATCACTATGACCTTGACCTTTGACCTATTAGCCCCAAAAATAATAGAGGTCATCAACTTCATAAGTCCAATCATGCCATCAAGTTTGAAGATTATGAGTTAAGTGGTTCTTGCAAGTTATTGAGCTGAAACAGTTTTCAAGGTTCAGGCTCCTCTAACCTTGACCTCTGACTTACTTACCCTAAAAACAATAGGGATCTTTCTTCTTCATTAAACCCAATCATGAATTCAAGTTTAAATGTTCTTTTTCCAGTGATTCTCAAGTTTCCGTGCAGGAATAGTTTTAAATTTTCAGGTCCGTAAGCCCTTGACCTTTGACCTAATGGCACCCAAAATAGGCGTCATCTACTTCATAAGCCCAATCATGCTATCATATAAGCAGGTTCTGGGTTGAGTGGTTCTCAAGTTAGTGAGTTGAAACAGTTTTCCGAGGTTCAAGCCAATTTTTGATTTACTGACCCCCAAAACTACAGGTGTCATATTCTTCATAAGCCCAATCATGCTATCAAGTCTGAAGATTCATGGTCTGATTTTCAAGTTCTTAAGTAGAAACAGTTTTCAACGGTCAGGTCCCTGTGACTTGACCTTCGACTTACTGACCCCCAAAACAATAGGATCATCTATTTCATAAGTCCCATCATACTATAAAGTTTGAAGTTCCTGGGTCACATGGTTGTCAAGTTATTGGGCGGAAATCGTTTTGAAGGGTAGGGCTGTGACCTTGACCTTTTACCTACTGAGCCCAAAAAATTATGGGTCACCTAATTCATAAGCCTAACCATGCTACAAAGTTTGAATGTTCTTGGCCAGGTGGTTCTCAAGTTATTGAATGAAACCGTACGATCTACCAACCAACGGACCAACCAACGCAACCAACAGGTGCAAAGCAATATACCTCTACTTCTTCAAAGGGAGCATAAAAAATTAGAAGTATGCTTGTATTTCTGTACTGACAGTCATACTGTTTGTTTTACTCCATTTTTTATTTAGTTACACTGCATGACTATGGCATTGCTTATAAATCATAGACCAAAATAAAATTCAACTTAAAGACCTATTTTGAATGACAGGATGGTATATTTTCGTTTTTCTACAGTAAAGCTGAACTCTGTGCCGCAGTGAAAGCCATTACTTAATAAATATTTCAATGACCAAAATAATGCAGTTAGTCTGTTGGCTATACAGAACTGTCAAATAATGTTTCTTTCAAGATTAAGGATAGGCAATACAATTGGTATAGTTAAACAAAGATACAAAATGATGCACATTTTCCTTCACTTGAAAATTATTCTGTAAACAGTGATTCAAGTGCATATAAAAGCAATGTTAACAGACATTTAAATGTGAATACAGGTAGAGATGAAAAAAAGATTACAAGGCATTAAACAACTAGTTTGTGGTGCTGGCAAATCCAGCTGGGTACATTCCATGGATAAGAAATCAGAAAATTTCTTAAGATTAAACAGCTGTCGGCATGTACATAAATTGCAGACACAATGGTCCAGCTGTAAGATTCAGGACTATGATACTAATGGGGATTACAAGTTTGAGCCCCTGCTGCTCAAACTAAAACTACTAACATTTTTTCATCAGACAAGAGTTGTGTATATGGGTGCCTTACACCAAAGATGTTAACGGTCCAAAGCAGCTTCTGGAATTGGAACGTCTCCTGTATCATTTATTTATTTATTTGTTTTGGGTTTAACGCCGTTTTTCAACAGTATTTCAGTCATGTAACGGCGGGCAGTTAACCTAACCAGTGTTCCTGGAATCTGTACCAGTACAAACCTGTTCTCCGCAAGTAACTGCCAACTTCCCCACATGAACCAGAGGTGGAGGACTTATGATTTCAGACACAATGTCGTTTATCAAATAGTCACGGAGAACATACGCCCCGCCCGAGGATCGAACTCACGACCCCGCGATCCGTAGACCAACGCTCTTACCTACTGAGCTAAGTGGGCGGGCTGTATCATACTAACATCACAAACATTCTTCTAGAGGAGTATCCAACATGTGTGACACAGGATACTAACAGACACTATCAAGAAACAGTAAAAAACAAATATTCCTTTTTTTTAGGGGGATGGGCTGACGGGGTAACAGGGGTGGGGCGAGAGGGAGGAGGAGGATGTGATGCTAGGAGACAGTATTAAGAAACTTAGAGTACAGAAAAAATGATAAATTTTGTAGGAGTGGGTGGTTGAGTGAAATTATTGAATTTGAGCCAGCAGTTTCAGAGAAGAGTTTTTCAGAACTTTGTTTAGCCATATGAGGTATACTAGCCCCGCCCCCTGGGGCCATGTTTTTTAACCAAACAGGATTATCAGAGGAATTTGGTAGAGGGTCTACCATGGAACAGTGCTATGAAATTACTTTAAACTCAAGCAAAATGTTTTAGAGAAGATTTTCAAAGTTTGCCATATAGCCATATAGGGGAAAACTAGTCCTGCCCACTGGAAGCAATGATTTTTTACAAAACAAAATGATATGAAAGAATTTTGTAGAGGATCATTTAAGACCATTGCTGTGAAATTATTTTAATAATGGGCCAGCAGTTTTAGACAAGACTTTCAAAGCTTTATTTGACATATACTCAATTGACAGGTATCATTTTACAATTGATCAAAAGATTGATTCAAACTGTGTCCTTTATTCTTTATTCTGTTCCTTTTATCTTGGAAGTTTAAAATGTTTAATTTATAAGAACATACTCGTTCCCCTCTCCCAAAACAGGGTGTCCAAACACTCGGGGAAAATACAAGACATCAACGTAACATTCACAACCAATAAAATATAGTAAAACATATGTAGCTGGTCAATAAATTGTGTAAATATAAAATTTGGTCCAAATAAAGATAGATAAAATATTAATGTCTGCCATTTATATCAATAATTTAAATATGACTGTATATAAATGAAAATTGATTATATAAATGAAAATTATCTACATTAAAGACCTGACAACATTAAGAAAGTAAAACATATATCTGTAGATATAGAATTAGTTACTCATAAGCTGTGTTTCAATATTATAATTATATGGCAACAATCAACAATACGTGAAAAGACATACTCCAATATAGTATATTTTCAGATATTCAATTAACAGTAGTTTAAGTGTACCACAACTATGACCCGTAAGTAAAATACTAAATTTCATTTTTACATTGTGCAAGTGAACCGGACATCTAGCTAACATTTTATATTAATACTAAGAAGTATGATTTTCATTTAAAATAATAATTTTCAGAAAATAAAATTGGTCATGTGGTCTATTTACAAGAATTCTCAATTGCATATCTTATTTTACAATATAAAGTCTTACTGAACACAGTGGCATGCTTGGCAGAACCATTATGCAGAAAGGTTTTAAGTTTTTGTTATGTTTAATGTCACACTGATAATTATTATTATTATACCAGATTTATATAGCACCCTTTTCATGATAAACACGTTCAAAGGCTCTTTACATATAGCAAAGGCAGCCACATTCATCCTCTACTAATACAGACACAAAGCGATCTGACAGAGGGACAGAGTGAGATAAAGCCCCCAGAACAGATAGAGAGAAATCCTTTTTAGATACAGACTGATACAATTATAGGTCATATGGTGATTTTTCATATATCTTGAGGAAGACCCTCAGCCATGAGTAGAAACATCTGCCTTTTGCAAGCCTGCTGGATGGCTCCATCATCCTAAGCAAAGTTTTAAACCCATAACAGTGCGGACAAGTGATTCAACGTCAGGGACCTTAACCACTTAGCCACAGAGGCCCCTATGCAAGAAGAGCTTTACCTTATTCACTCACGCTCTTACTAATGCTTTTTACTGATATGCATGTTAGCAATAAAATCTCATCGAACCATCCATCACACAATACTAAGTAAAATCTATAAATGTTTTATTCCTATATCCCTTTTAATATACAATTAAACTTCTTTTTCTCTTTTAATACATGTGAATTCTGGGCTATAATTAGAGTATTTCTTGTAACTAGACTCAACATTGCATTATTGTTTCTATAATAAAAGATAAACTACTTGATCAAGTTAAGCTAATTACCACTAAATGCATGCCATTGCTGTTTAAAAAGTGTATACATAGTACTTCAAGATGATCACAGCTTTGATCTTCTACATATTTGGTCATTGCACCCAACATATAAGATTGAGCTATTTCCTAAATTTACATTGGTCTTTTAAGAATAATATACACTTTTGTAAGTGTGTTTCGAATTTAGTTTTTCAAGAGAATTGTAGGACAATATTTTATAAAGGAAGTGCACTTGATATTTTGTACAAAATAATGAAACAATGTATCAAAGTATTAGATCTACAAATGACTCTTACATATATTGTATCATATATAAACTTGATTCCATATTGGAATGTACAATAACAATGGTATGTCACACAAGGTCTGGCTGAAACCAGATATTGGCAACACGATTCCATTTTCTGCTTTCAACTAATTAAATCATTCAACCCATATGCCCGAATGGTCTTACAAAAATATCTCCCATTGTACACAGATAAACAAGTCACAAACAGTATGATGCATAGGTGCAAACCTGTGGTTCATTTTTTGAAAATGTGCATATAAAAAATTACAATGCATCTTGCCAATATTGCAACGTATCAAATGCCCAATTATTCTGTATACTAATGCCATTAAATTTTAGTTCACAAAATACACAGAACACAACGTAATTATTTTTCTACATTATACAAAATTTATCCTCAAAAACTGGTTAAACATCTTACAGTGCTTTTTGTCAATACACCAATTTTTATTTTAGAAATGTATCTGTCAATGAATGAACACTATATCTGTTTGTTAGAAGAGAATTTACTCACACTTAAAACACATGTTTTCACAACAACTATTCCTCAGTATCATTAACTATACAAACACACCTGCTTAAAATCCCTAAAAGAAGTAAATACACATTAAACGTGTAAACAAATTGGCATGGACACCTTCAACAAATACATAATCAATTACCACTGCTACACTGATGTGTAAGCTAACAATTGAAAGTGCACTAATATTAATTACAAGAGGGCCATGAAGGCCCTGTATCGCTCACCTGACCTATTGACCTAAAGATCATCAAGATTAACATTCTGACCAAGTTTCATCAAGATATGTTCATAAATGTGGCCTCTACAGTGTTAACTAGCTTTTCTTTTGATTTGACCCCATGACCTAGTTTTTGACCCAACATGACCCAGATTCGAACTTGACCTAAAGATCATCAAGTTTAACATTCTGACCAAGTTTCATGAAGATACAGTCATAAATGTGGCCTCTAGAGTGTTAACAAGCTTTTCCTTTGATTTGCCCCCATGACCTAATTCTTGACCCAACATGACCCAGATTCGAACTGGACCTAAAGATCATCAAGTTTAATATTCTGACTAAGTTTCATGAAGATATAGTCATAAATGTGGCCTCTAGAGTGTTAACAAGCTTTTCCTTTGATTTAGCCTAGTGACCTAGTTTTTGACCCCAGCTAACCCAGATTTAAACTTGACCTAAAGAGCATCAAGATAAACATTCTGACCAAGTTTCATTAAGATATGGTCATAAATGTGGCCTCGACAGTGTTAATTAACTTTTCCTTTGATTTGACCAGGTGACCTAGTTTTTAATCCTACATGACCCAGATTTAAACTGGACCTTAAGATCATCAATTTTAACATTCTGACCAAGTTTCATGAAGATATAGTCATAAATGCGGCCTTTACAGTGTTAACAAGCTTTTCCTTTGATTTGACCTGGTGACCTAGTTTTTGACCCCAGATGACCCAATATCAAACTTGCCCAAGACTTTTTTTAAGGATAACATTCTGACCAAGTTTCATTAAGATTGGGCCAAAATTGTGACCTCTAGAGTGTTAACAAGCTTTTCCTTTGATTTGACCTGTTGACATAGTTTTTGACCCCAGGTGACCCAATATCGAACTCGTCCAAGATTTTATTAAGGGTAACATTCTGACCAAGTTTCATTAAGATTAGGCCAAAAATGTGACCTCTAGAGTGTTAACAAGCTTTTCCTTTGATTTGACCTGCTGACCTAGTTTTTGACCCCAGATGACCCAATATCGAACTCGTCCAAGACTTTACGGAGGGTAACATTCTGACCAAGTTTCATTAAGATTGGGTCAAAATTGTGACCTCTAGAGTGTTAACAAGCTTTTACTTTGATTTGACCTGGTGACCTAGTTTTTGACCCCAGATGACCCAATATCAAACTCGTCCAAGATTTTATGGAGGGTAACATTCTGACCAAGTTTCATTAAGATTGGGCCAAAAATGTGACCTCTAGAGTGTTAACAGTCAAATTGTTGACGACTGACGGACGACGACGGACACAGGGTGATCACTAAAGCTCATCTTTGAGCACTTCGTGCTCAGGTGAGCTAAAAAAGATATTTTTTCTTAAAACAGAAACAGTCTTAACAAATAATGAAATCGTAACCATGGACATAAAAGGGTAAAGCAAAAACATCTGACACTGAATATGTACAAACAGCAATTTGCCTCGACATGTTCTTAATCAAAAAATGTAACAAGCTCACTTCCTTTTCATTTTATGGAACAAAATCATAATAAATAGGTGAAAACAGCACAATATACTAGCACCTTCATCTTTTGTGGGTGCTGCGTAATAATATTCATACTGATTAAATTTTGTATTTTTTTGTTTTTTCTTATCAAAAGCAATGGCAATTTGGTGTTTCTACATGCATAACCGAACTACGACACTTGCAAATATACAAATAAAGTAAAATCTGTCAATCATGAAAAATCCAAAAATTATGGCATTTGTTAGATAAAGTCTAGATATGAAAGGCATGCCTTTTTTGTAACTAATGGTCTAAAATAAGTAAAGATTGTAAAGTCTTC
This sequence comes from Mercenaria mercenaria, assembly GCF_021730395.1. NCBI lineage: Eukaryota > Metazoa > Mollusca > Bivalvia > Venerida > Veneridae > Mercenaria > Mercenaria mercenaria. Next base: position 63,583,489 of record NC_069377.1, on the reverse strand, counting down.
AACATGAGTAAAGACGTGACATAATTTCAAGCAATCAAAACCAGTAAAAAAGCTTCATCTAAAAACATTAGTGCAATAGTCTTTACATAAAAAGCTCCAGTTGACTTGTTCCTATAGAATTCCTATGAAACATCCACTGTTTTATTTGACTGGTTCCTGTAGAATTCCTGTGAAAGATCCATTAATGACTGTAAGGAAGTCTCCCAGAAAATGCATGATCCTTTAATAATATCCAAATAACAACAACAACAGACAGCAACAATAGTTCATCTGTATGTTTACACAATGAATGTGTGTTAATTATGTTTACACAAATTTAGGTATGTTGTAAGGCTGATCCGAATCCAAATCCTTTTGGTCCGAAGTGTTTACTGTAACAACCTATAAAGTATAAATAGATAATAATTTTCTTTTGTTTCAAGTCCAAGCAAAATCAAGATCATATGGCAACTTGAAAGCTCAAGGGTAGTTCTGCGCATTTCAACAGAAAAATTTTACAATGCAGAATTTGATTAAACTCTAGATTTTTTCAAAACTTCAAATATACTTAGACAAGAGGACCATGATGGTCCTGAATCGCTCACCTCTTCCCACATGACCCAGTTTTGAGTATGACGTCATTTTTTCTATTATTTGACATAGTGACCTAGTTTTTGAGCTCATGTGACCCAGTTTTGAACTTTACCTAGATATTATCAAGATAAAAATTCTGTCCAATTCTCATGAAGATCCATTGAAAAATATGATCTCTAGAGAGGTCACAAGGTTTTTCTATTATTTGACCTATTGATCTAGGTTTCAAAGGTACGTGACCCTGTTTTGAACTTTACCTAGATATCATCAAGGTGAACATTCTCACTAATTTTCATGAAAATCTCAGAGAGAGGTCACAAAGTTTTTCTATTTTTATACCTACTGGCCTAGCTTTTGACCGCACGTGACCCAGTTTCCAAATTGACCTAGATATCATCAAGGTGAACATTCAGATCAATTTTCATGAAGATCCATTGAAAAATATGGCCTCTAGAGAGGTCAAAAGATTTTAATAATTTTAGACCTACTGACCTAGTTTTTGACTGCAGTTGACCCAGTTTCAAACTTGATTTAGATATCATCAAGGTGAACATTCTGACCAATTTTTATGGAGATCCATTCAAAAGTATGGCCTCTAGAGAGGTCACAAGGTTTTTCTATTTTTAGACCTACTGACCTAGTTTTTGACCCCACAAGAACCTGTTTCAAACCTGACCTAGATATCATCAAGATGAACATTCAGACCAACTTTCATACAGATCCCATGAAAAATATGGCCTTTAGAGAGGTCACAAGGTTTTTCTATAATTTGACCTACTGACCTAGTTTTTGATGGCACGTGACCCACTTTCGAACTTGACCTAGATATCATCAAGATGAACATTCAGACCAACTTTCATACAGATCCCATGAAAAAAATGGCCTCAAGAGAGGTCACAAGGTTTTTCTGTTATTTGACCTACTGACCTAGTTTTTGAAGGCATGTGACCCACTTTCGAACTTGACCTAAATATCATCAAGGTGAACATTCTGACCAATTTTCATGAAGATCTCATGAAATATATGGCCTCTAGAGAGGTCACAAGGTTTTTCTATTTTTAGACCTACTGACCTAGTTTTTGACCGCATGTGACCCAGTTTCGAACTTGTTCTAGATATCATCAAGATGAACATTCAGACCAACTTTCATACAGATCCCATGAAAAATATGGCCTTTAGAGAGGTCACAAGGTTTTTCTATTATTTGACCTACTGACCTAGTTTTTGATGGCACGTGACCCACTTTAAAACTTGACCTAGATATCATCAAGGTGAACATTCAGACCAACTTTCATACAGATCCAATGAAAAATATGGCCTTTAGAGAGGTCACAAGGTTTTTCTATTATTTGACCTACTGACCTAGTTTTTGATGGCACATGACCCACTTTCGAACTTGACCTAGATATCATCAAGATGAACATTCAGACCAACTTTCATACAGATCCCATGAAAAATATGGCCTCTAGAGAGGTCACAAGGTTTTTCTGTTATTTGACCTACTGACCTAGTTTTTGAAGGCATGTGACCCACTTTCGAACTTGACCTAGATATCATCAAGGTGAACATTCTGACCAATTTTCATGAAGATCTCATGAAATATATGGTCTCTAGAGAGGTCACAAGGTTTTTCTATTTTTAGACCTACTGACCTAGTTTTTGACCGCACGTGACCCAGTTTCGAACTTGACCTAGATATCATCAAGATGAACATTCAGACCAACTTTCATACAGATCCCATGAAAAATATGGCCTTTAGAGAGGTCACAAGGTTTTTCTATTTTTTGACCTACTGACCTAGTTTTTGACCGCACTTGACCCAGTTTCGAACTTGACCTAGATATCATCAAGGTGAACGTTCTGACCAATTTTCATGAAGATCTTGTGAAATATATGGCCTCTAGAGAGGTCACAAGGTTTTTCTATTTTTAGACCTACTGACCTAGTTTTTGAAGGCACGTGATCCAGTTTCGAACTTGACCTAGATATCATCAAGGTGAACGTTCTGACCAATTTTCATGAAGATCTTGTGAAATATATGGCCTCTAGAGAGGTCACAAGGTTTTTCTATTTTTAGACCTACTGACCTAGTTTTTGAAGGCACGTGACCCAGTTTCGAACATGACCTAGATATCATCAAGGTGAACATTCTGACCAATTTTCATGAAGATCTTGTGAAATATATGGCCTCTAGAGAGGTCACAAGGTTTTTCTATTTATAGACCTACTGACATAGTTTTTAAAGGCACGTGACCCAGTTTGGAACTTGACCTAGATATCATCAAGGTGAACGTTCTGACCAATTTTCATGAAGATCTTGTGAAATATATGGCCTCTAGAGAGGTCACAAGGTTTTTCTATTTTTAGACCTTCTGACCTAGTTTTTGACGGCACGTGACCCAGTTTCGAACTTGACCTAGATATCATCAAGGTGAACATTCTGACCAATTTTCATGAAGATCTCATGAAATATATGGCCTCTAGAAAGGTCACAAGGTTTTTCTATTTTTAGACCTACTGACCTAGTTTTTGATGGCACGTGACCCAGTTTCGAACTTGACCTAGATATCATCAAGATGAACATTCTGACCAACTTTCATAAAGATCCCATGAAAAATGTGACCTCTAGAGTGGTCACAAGCAAAAGTTTACGGACGCACGGATGGACGACGGACACCGCGCGATCACAAAAGCTCACCTTGTCACTTTGTGACAGGTGAGCTAAAATATTGTAAAACAAAAAAGATATGGTTGTGTGCTTATTTTATGCTAGACTGACCTGAAAAAATTGGATTCAAAAATGGGAAAATTACACTTTTATAACATTTAAAGTATAAACTAGTTTCTACAATGTAGACTTTTAAAAACTTCACAATTGTAATTCAACATACTGTCTATTCTATGGTCTAATAAAATATATAGGTACACGCTTGTGCTTGTTTTTCAGATATCTGCCCGTTTTCAGAGATCTGCAAATTTCAAGCAGATCTGAAGTCCTTATTTGGAATTATTTTCATGTCAATACTTCTGTTATCATTCCAAGCTCTTTTCACGTATAACGGGCACCCGGGCAGAACCAGCCAGCTGGACATTTTTCAGGCACAGTCTGACACCTGGGCAGAACCAGCCAGCTGGACATTTTTCAGGCACAGTCTGACACCTGGGCAGAACCAGCCAGCTGGACATTTTTCAGGCACAGTCTGACACCTGGGCAGAACCAGCCAGCTGGACATTTTTCAGGCACAGTCTGACACCTGGGCAGAACCAGCCAGCTGGACATTTTTCAGGCACTGTCTGTCACCTGAGCAGAACCAGCCAGCTGGACATTTTTCAGGCACAGTCTGACACCTGGGCAGAACCAGCCAGCTGGACATTTTTCAGGCACAGTCTGACACCTGGGCAGAACCAGCCAGATGGACATTTTTCAGGCACAGTCTGTCACCTAGGCAGAACCAACCAGTTGGACATTTTAGGCACAGTCTGTCACCTGAGCAGAACCAGCCAGCTGGACATTTTTCAGGCACAGTCTGACACCTGGGAAGAACCAGCGAGCTGGACATTTTTCAGGCACAGTCTGACACCTGGGAAGAACCAACAAGCTGGACATTTTTAGGCATAGTCTGACACCTGGGCAGAACCAACCAGCTGGACATTTTTACGCATAGTCTGACACCTGGGCAGAACCAGCCAGCTTGACATTTTTAGGCACAGTCTGACACCTGGGCAGAACAAACCAGCTGGACATTTTTAGGCACAGTCTGACACCTGAGCAGAACCAGCCAGCTGGACATTTTTCAGGCACAGTCTGTCAAATTGGCAGAACCAACCAGCTGGACACTTTCAGACAATATCAGGCACCTAGACAGAACCAGACAGCTGAACACTTTCAGACACAATCCGGCACTTGGGCAGAACCAGTGAGCTGGACACTTTCAGACACCTGGGCATAACCAGTCAGCTGGACATTTTCAGACAGAGTCCGGCACTTGGACAGAACCAGTCAGCTGGACACTTTCAGACACAATCCAGCAACTGGGCAGAACCAACCAGCTGGATAAAAAGCTACAATCTTTTGGTATCAATATTTGACCTGACTTTGCTTACATGGGTGAAAGGGTCTCAAGTAGTTCTTAACCTTCCAGCACATATCCACCTCATCTTGTAAAACTGATATCAAAGAAGAGTAGCATGTTATTCTCTATTTAGCTATTCTCATATACAGCTCTGAAACATTAATTTAAATGAGTTCTTACTTTTACAGAAGACATCATTTTCCCTCTGTGTCATGGTGTGAGAGTCAAGACCTTTTTTGCAGGCAGCACATTTAAAGCACTGTTTGTGGTATGTCTGAAATGATAAATGTATAGAATTCAGAATGAGTCATTTAATGTTTAATTTTTTAGCAAATATAAATAAATTTTGACAATACAAATCCCAATACTTTTCTCAGTGTGATAACATGGGCAAAACAAATAATGCAAAATCTTTCTTTGTGAGAACTTTTTAAATAATAATAATTTATAAAATTTTACCCTGCTTTTATGAAGAGATATTGACAAGTATACTATCGTGGCAAAAGTAACAACAAGAGTTCTCTAATGATAATGGTTATAAGGTCTCTAAATATGAAGTTTAGTTTTTTGCTAACATTCACAGTTTGATATGAACACTAACTTGTGTGCAGCCACTTTAAATCAATTCAGTGTCATTTGCAGCTTTCTGTAGAATATTTAAGCCGCACCATGAGATAACCAACATATTGCATTTGCGACCAGCATGGATCCAGACCAGCCTTCACATCTGAGCAGTCTGATCTTGATCCATGCTTGTCGCTAATGGTTTCTCTAATTGCAATAGGCTTTGAAAGTGAACAGCATGGATCCTGACCAGACTGCATGGATGCGCAGGCTGGTCTGGATCCATGCTGGTCGCAAATGCACTATGTTGGTTTTCTCATGGTGTGGCTCATTTAGAAGTCATTTCCAGGTGATGGTTAGGCCTGCATTTTTTATACCTTTTCTACATTCTGTCAACTGAATTTCATACACTATTTGAAAGCTGCAATAACATCTAGATGTATTTCTGCATTCATTTTTGAGAACATGTGAATTCCCAAATAAACTAGAAAATGCTTTTGTAAAAAAGCGCATGTCTCCCCCAATGCAAAGTCCTATAGGCAAGAAGTCAATAGGGGTCAGGAGCAAAAGTCAAAGAGACACTGATGGTTGGCTGCAATAGGGATCATCTACTTGGCATGTCCAATCATCCCGCTAAATTTCAACACTCTTGGCCTAGTGGTTCTCAAGTCACTGTTCAGGCTTCTGTGACCTTGACCTTTGATCAAGTGACCTCAAAATAAATAAGGGTCATCTACTCTGCAAGTCCAATCATCCTATTAAGTTTCAACATTGTAGAACAAGTGGTTCTCAAGTTATTTCCAAAAAATGATTTTACATGAACAGGCCACTGTGGCCTTGACCTTTAATAGACTGACCATAAAATCAATAGGGGTCATCTACTCTGCATGTTCAATCATCCTATGAAGTTTCAACATTCTGGGTCAAGTGGTTCTCAAGTTATTGATCGGAACTGGTTATCAATGTTCAGGCCCCTGTGACCTTGACCTTTAACGGAGTGACCCCAAAAACAACAGGGGTCATTTACTCTGCATGAACAATCATCATATGAAGTTTCAACATTCTGGGTCGAGAGGTTCTCAAGTTATTGATTGGAAATGGTTTTCCATGTTCAGGCCCCTGTGGCCTTGACCTTTAACAGAGTGACCCTAAAATCATTAGGGGTCATCTACTCTGTATGACCAATCATCCTATGAAATTTCATCATTCTGGGTCAAGTGGTTCTCAAGTTACTGACCGGAAATGGTTTTCAATGTTCAGGCCCCTGTGACCTTGACCTTTCACAGAGTGACCCCAAAATCGCTATGGGTCATCTACTCTGCATGACCAATCATCCTATTAATTTTTGACATTCTGGGTCAAGTGGTTCTCAAGTTACTGACCGGAAATGGTTTTCAATGTTCAGGCCCCTGTGACCTTGACCTTTAATGGAGTGACCCCAAAATCGATAGGGGTCATTTACTGTGCATGTACAATCATCCTATGAAGTTTCAACATTCTGGGTCAAGTGGTTCTCTAGTTATTGATCGGAAATGGTTTTCCATGTTCAGGCCCCTGTGACCTTGACCTTTGACAGAGTGACCCCAAAATCAATTGGGGTCATCTACTCTTCATGACCAATCATCCTATGAAGTTTCAACATTCTGGGTCAAGTGGTTCTCAAGTTACTGACCGGAAATGGTTTTCAATGTTCGGGCCCCTGTGACCTTGACCTTTAATGGAGTGACCCCAAAATCGATAGGGGTCATCTACTCTGCATGTACAATCATCCTATGAAGTTTCAACATTCTGGGTCAAGTGGTTCTCTAGTTATTGATTGGAAATGGTTTTCCATGTTCAGGCCCCTGTGACCTTGACCTTTGACAGAGTGACCCCAAAATCAATAGGGGTCATTTACTCTTCATGACCAATCATCCTATGAAGTTTCAACATTCTGGGTCAAGTGGTTCTCAAGTTACTGACCGGAAATGGTTTTCAATGTTCGGGCCCCTGTGACCTTGACCTTTGACGGAGTGACCCCAAAAACAATAGGGGTCGTCTACTCCAGCAGCCCTACAACCCTATGAAGTTTGAAGGTTCTAGGTCAAATGGTTTCTCCAGTTATTGCTCAGAAATGAAGTGTGACGTACGGACGGGCGGACAGGGCGAAAACAATATGTCTCCTTGGGGAGACATAATAAAATCATGCCTGTGGAAACAACAGAGCTACCTTTTTCAGAGGTATATGTTAAATCCCTCTGTTGCAACTTCCTATCTAGTACATGCCACCAGAAAAAAACATCAAAAAAGGTGCATGTGTCATATTTTTGACCTTTTATGCAAGCATTGCATCACTATGATCACAAACCCAGGAATGGTATTATATGTAGACTTGATTCCACTGTTCTTTCAGTCAACTTAAAGTTGGTAACTTTATTCCCGATTTGTGGTAACATTTCAGACAATGTAAAGTTTTCTTGATTTGTGGTAGTGGCAGTGTTTACCAGCAAGCTGATTTAGCAGTAAAATAGGCAATATAGTCAAGATAAGACTTTTATTTTCAGGAGGAGAGTTGTTGCACACAAGATTGTGTCTACAGACAGACAGACAGACAGACAGACAACCTGAAACCAGTATACCCCCTTTACAACTTTGTTGTTCTGGTGGGTGGTTGGGGGTGCGGGGGTACAATAAACATGTAGAAAATTTCAACCCCACTGTGAGACAGTAGCTTTATACACTGCAACTTAAATGGTTTTAAAAAGGTCAAATGACTTTCGAGCATTTTGAATCTGCTCCAGAAGCATGTTTTTTTCATTTCACAGTTCCATTGAAATAAATCTATTATTGTAGATGACACTTTGTTCATATTTACTAGACGTTAATATAATAAACTGCTCAAAATGGAAGGTAACTGACTGGGTAGGCAGACCAGATATGCCTTATATAGCACTTTCAGAGTCTGTAAACATCCTTAAGAACCATCATGCCATGTGTTACTATACAACTGACTTACATTCTGGTCAATATGTAGCTTTGTTGACCTATCTGAAAGTAATGTGGATCTATGATATAGTCACAGGTCAATATGTAGTGTTGTCAACCTGTCTGAAAGTAATGTGGATCCAGGATATGGTCTCTGGTCAATATGTAGTGTTTTCGACCTGTGTTAAAGTAATGTGGATCCAGGATATAGTTCCTGGTCAATATGTAGTGATGTCGACTTGTCTGAAAGTAATGTGGATCCTGGATATAGTCTCTGGTCAATATGTAGTGTTGTCAACATGTGTTAAAGTAATGTGGATCCAGGATATCAGAGCTCTAGATAAGCTGCGTATTTGCGTATTTACGCAATTAAAATTGCAGAAAACCCAACTGAATTCATACAGTGTGCGTACTGAAACACAAGTCAAATTCCTAATACCCAATTCGTAAAAAATTGCTTGCGTATCGCAATTTCCTTATTAGAACGGGTACGAGACTTTAACGCTAGATTTGGCTGACTGGTTATACGTTACCGCAGAACAGGTTGCAATTTATCGGAAAAATCACAGTACCATTCAGTCTGCTGATCGGTGTTATTTGGATGCTTTGTAAACAATTTTACGCCGATAAATGTAAAAGAGAACGCAGAAAAAACATTGTTGCAGCACAAACAAACAAATTAGTGGGATATTTTGCTGTTCAACAATGACAGTTATCTGGATGACATCTTTTGGGAGAATGCATATTGCGGAGACCACACCGTTCTTAAACTGATCTCCGACTGCATTAAAAGTGAAAAAGAAAACAACAGTATGGAACATTCATTACAATTTTAAATACATTTTTGTATTAAACACTGAAGGGCGCCATTAAAGTACATAGGTACTTAGTCAATCCTGTTTGATGATATATACCATGTATACTGTAAGCAAAAAATACTCAATTGTTAGTGCGAGATTGGTAAAATACCCAATTGGTTTTAGCAAATACCCAATTACTTCTGAAAAGGCTGGGTAATGATATTATTTTTACCCAATTTAAATTTCCAATACCCAATTCAGACAAAAAGTGATGGGTAAATACCCAATTGCACCAAAAGCTTATCTGGAGCTCTGAGGATATAGTCACGGGTCAATATGTAGTGTTGTCCACTTGTCTGAAAGTAATGTGGATCCTGGATATAGTCTCTGGTCAATATGTAGTGTTGCTGACCTGTCTGAAAGTAATATGGCTTCAGAATATAGTCATGGGTCAATATGTAGTGTTGTCGAGCTGTCTGAAAGAAATGTGGATCCAGGATATAGTCTCTGGTCAATATGTAGTGTTTTCGACCTGTGTTAAAGTAATGTGGATCCAGGATATAGTACCTGGTCAATATGTAGTGTTGCCGACCTGTGTTAAAGTAATGTGGATCCAGGATTTAGTCTCTGGTCAATATGTAGTATTGTCGACCTGTGTTGAAGTAATTTTGATCCAGGATATAGTCCCTGGTCAATATGTAGTGTTGCCGACCTGTGTTAATGTGGATCCAGGATATAGTCACAGGTCAATATGTAGTGTTGTCGACCTGTCTGAAAGTAATGTGGATCCAGAATATAGTCTCTGGTCAATATGTTGTGTTGTCGACCTGTCTGAAAGTAATGTGAATCCAGGATATAGTCTCTGGTCAATATGTAGTGTTGTCGACCTGTCTGAAAGTAATGCAGATCTAGGATAAAGTCCCAGGTCAATGTATAGTGCTGTTGACCTGTCTGAAAGTAATGTGGACCCAGGTCCACATGTAGTAATGTTGAATTGTATGAAACTAATGCAGATCAAGGATATAGTCCCATGTCAATATATAGTTTTGTTGATCTCTCTGAAAGTAATGTGGATCCAGAATATAGTCCCACATCAATATTACCTCAGGCAGGTACACAAAGTTACATACTTAGCGCAAGCTTACAACTGTTATATAATCATGCTGTACTGCTTTGATTTTGCATTTACATTTTCTTTTTATTTCCCTCAAAGTCACACTTATTAATCAGACATAAGTAACATTTGATGTCATGTTATAAAACTACAGTGGGTCAATTACTTATAATTTTTTGAGTCATTATCATTTAATGACCACCAAAGCACTAAGCCCCCTTGACCAATTAAATGAGCTTGTTACAACTGGGTACATATACTATTTGTTAATCGTATGGACTTACACTATTTCCTCCCATAATTTTCTCTGCAAAGTAGACGGTTTTCCCACAGGCTGCACACAGCTCTCCTCCACCAAATTTATTTGTACCGTTCTCTAGCAATGGTGCAGCTTGGGCCTGACTGAATGAAGATACATTCCTAAAAGGCAAAAATAAATAAATTCTTTTATCACTTCAAAAACACATTAGTTACACTCTTCTAAATTCTTTTATAAAAGGTATCAATCTACATGTACCTTCCAACCTTTAAATGTTCTTTATCTGATAAAAGCTGACACATTCAGTTCTTTCATTCCTCTGCAATGAAACATGTCTATTTGCTCTGAAAGAAGTAAAATTTCCCATGAAGTTCACTGTTTCCTGAATTTGGTTCTGAGTATATCAAACAAGAATTTTCAAGGATGGCTTTATGTTACTTTGTAACAAGTATTTCTAATGTTCAGCTATATACTAAAAGGCTTGGCTGCAAAGTCTTACATACAAGAAGTTCCATCAAAATGATAAATTTCTCTCCCAGTAGGATGTCTTTGACATAGAGAAATAAAGTTCTCTAATTTCTTTTTTAAACACATTAAGTGTGTTAAGTGCTTCAATTTTTTCTTATCAATCTTCAAGAATTCTGCTTTCTAACAAGTGTAAGGATACAATTTAATCACGCTAATTTATGAGCAGGTGGAAAGAAGATTTTTGGCTGCTTACAAGACAGCTCTGGAACGATGTCAACAAACAAACAATTTCATGATTATATATCAAAATGCCAATTTTGAGATCTAAGCTTTTATTCTGAAAGGTGAAAACTTGAAAGAAATATAATGAAGTAAAATTTTAACCAAGTAGATCTTTACCTAGACTGTAAAACAAGGAATAAAGTAAAGTTCAGTTTTTTTCTGCAGCAATGTCTTAAAAGTTTCAACAAAAACGTTTTATTGTAACTGAAAAGTTCTTTTGACCACTTACTCTCTTGTCACCTCCCCATATTTTCCTGTGTCCATAGACAATCCTGAGGCCCCACCTGCAAACCCATAACCCTTGGGTCCGAACATCTTTGTGTGACATGCCTTACAAAACACTTCACCCTCATGGTCAGTGCAGGAGGTACTGTCCAGCATCTTACTACATTTGGCTGCAAGACAAGAAAAACATTTAATAAAAACACTATCTTAAACCACCTCAATATTTCAATTTACAAAAGAATTCTTGTCTTCTGGATATTTGAAAAGTTCCCAATTAACATTAATCACCATTTTTCAGCCATATTTCAATTATGCAATGGTGCTCTGTTAGCATTACAAGTTTTTCTGGATTCTGCGTCAGTACTGAGTTCTCAGCAAGTAGATGCCAACTTCCACATGAATAAGAGGTTGAGAACCAATGACTTCACATTGTTTTTTGCCAAATTGTCACAGAGAATACATCATGCCCCAAGATTGAACTCACAACCTCTTGATTCAATCTTGTGTTTTACCTTCTTAGCTAACTGTAGTAACTGGGCTAACAAATGCTTTTAAATGCAAAATAAAAATCAAAGGAAATTTGCAGGCCCATATTCATTGTTAATCACTTAAAGTGGACTTAAAATCACTAAATATTCAATTTGCTGTTTCTTTGCTATCAACCCATCTATAACCATGTAAACTGAAACAGCCAAAGTGGTTTTTGTAGTCATATAAACAAACCTCATGCACAATTTCATGAAAAATCTGTGCAAACTGCCAGCAAATACAAGAACAAATGGAAAATCTAACATTGTACAATTATACATATTTTTAGACACCAAATAATGATGTAAGTTGGTCCTTTACGCATTAGTAACTATTCTCACCACATGATAAGCACATTTTGTGCCATTTCTTGCCTACTGCCCTCACTTCCTCTGCAAAATACACCTGCTTTTTACATCTAGGGCACGCATCTCCACCTCCCCATCTACCTCCACCCCCATTCCTCTCCAGTGTAGGGGCTGCCTGGGCTTGCTGGTAGCTTGACACATTCCTGAATAAATACGTATATTCACTATTATTCAAATAAATATGTTTCTATAAAGGGAAATAATTAAATTCAAAACCATTAACATTATATTTATGGGGAATCCACATAAGTGGACATAAGTTTGTAGGAAATGTTTCTATATACCCGATCTTGCTGTCGATCTACACTCTCACTCTTAATTTAAGTAGTTTATGGCTGGTTATATAATGCACTTTATATATATTCTTCAATTAAATGAGGCACTCTTCAGTACTTTTTCTTGTTAAAATGCAGTCACAGTATCTTTTCAGAAGGAAAGTTTGTGACGTAAAAGGTGATCAAAATCTGCACCCAATGACCAGAGTAACAAAAAGTTCATGTTACCACTGTTTTGTCAAGTGTTTGTAATCAAACTAATATCTTAAGCTGCACTTAAATTCTTAACATGTTGCTTATAAACAGTTTAATAATAAATAAGCCTGTTACCAAGATTGATGTAATTAACTTATAGCCTAAGGTCTAGACAAGCTAAAACAACAGAACTATTTTTCAACCAGGATGTCAATAAAACATCTTTGTTTTTGTCCTTAATTTTTGACGCATCTGTCAATTAAGTTAATTAGAATGAACTGAATGAGAGTCCATAGTCTCTTGTATTCAATATGTAGATATTATGCTAAATCATCATTTTGAAAAAACAAACAAACAATAAAGTGTTATTAACTTATTACTAGTATATGTAGAGGCATTTTGGAGGCACTTGCTTAATGGACTTGATTCTCTTAATAGGAACAGTTTAACTAACAATGTAACACTGGTGAACTACTGATAACTGAATTTAAAGCAATTCTTTACACTTCATGTCAAAATCTTTCATTGGTAGGAAAGGAACTTGATTATATATAAAACACAATATGTTTACATTCCAAAATATTTAATATTACATCATTTGGTATGCATGAATTGCTTGTATAAATGTCTGTATCATAACATCATTAATGTTCCTATATGTACAAATTCCTTTGATCCTAACAAAGTAATGGTTAGAGCAAAAGGGCTATAAGCATAATAGACAAAAAGGCAAGTAGCCCATTACTGCTCTATGTCTTTGAAAAAGTTGTTTTCTGTATTACTAGAATCCTGATATTTTATAAAGGTTTTCCATTTGCATGACCTTGAAAATGACTTCATTCCAGTGTTAAAAGGACAAACATTATTTTGTGATATTAACCAAATAAACAGAATTCACATACCCACGTGTAACTTCGTACGGTTTCCCCGTGTCCATTGACAGCCCTCCCGCACCTCCAGCAAACCCGTAACCCTTGGGTCCAAATTTCTTGCCATAGCATGCCTTACAGAATATGTCATCCTCATGGTTCGTGCATGTATAACTGTCCAGTAACTTGTTACATTCAGCTTAAACAATAAATGAGCCGTGCCATGAGAAAACCAACATAGTGGGTTTGCGACCAGCATCCGCGCAGTCTGGTCAGGATCCATGCTGTTCGCTTTTAAAGCCTACTGCAATTAGAGAAACCATTAGCGAACAGCATGGATCCTGACCAGACTGCGCGGATGCGCAGGCTGGTCTGGATCAATACTGGTCGCAAAGCCACATGTTGGTTTTCCCATGGCACGGCTCAAATAAGAAGGCAAAATATTTACTCTGAATATTAATATTTGCAGTGGACTTATTTCCGGGGATTTCACAGTTGTGCCAATAAACAAAACATTTTCATAGGTAATTTGATCTTTGAAGTCCATTGTAATCCAGGAATACACGTCATTCTGAAGTAGCCAAGTAGGCCTAAAATGTCATGAAATTAATTTTTTTATTGTATCAACATAGATGAAACAAGGAGTACAATTGTGGAACATTTATTATCTACATTAGAAGACTATAATGTTACACATATTTTTCTCGAGCTACCAGGTTTGAATTTTCTGGTTTCAGCAAATACTCCATGAGATGTCATTAGTAACGTCCTTGTCTGTGGGTTATGGTTTGGGTTAGGACCTAGCCTATGTCTGGCCAGACAACGCAAACTCCAAGGTCATGAAAATATCAAGGCTTTCTAGCAAATTTTGGCTAAATCACACACATTTCTAACTTTAATAGAAATCAAATCTCATTGACAGACATGAACAGGTTTTTAGGTACAATATATTTAGTTTAACCCTTGTCCTATTGTCTTCAACAATATATCAACAGTGTTCATTCTACCAGCTTTCTTGCTCTGTTTGGTTTGGTTTTCACACAGCACACAGATTAGCTCATAAGGCGTCTTTGCAGCTTTATTGGTGGAACTGTTGCCTACGGTGCCTCTTTGGTGTCTCTTCGGACAATATCTAAGGCTCAGGCAAATGATGACCATCTACAACTCTTTCTCATTGTCAGAACTGCTTGAACCCCCTGCAGTATTACTTCAACTTTTATATTTGCAGGTATAAAAAATTATGTTAGAAATTGGGACAAATGTTAATATAAATAAGATATAACATTCTGCATGTTTTGACAGGTTTCATCACATAATAAATGATAAGAAATGAGCTACTCTACCACAGTTTTATCGCATAGTGCGGCAATTTTCCTTTGATCTTTGCAGCATGTTATACATAGTAACACACATTATTACTACAAAACTGTGCTGATATCTTACAAAACTGTTGCGATATATATCAACACGGAAATCTCTATGGAGTTTCATAAGAAAAAAAGTGTTCCGATATATATCAGCACAGTAAAACTGTTCCGATATATATCGGAACACTTTTTCTCTATTGAGGCCCTATCAAGGGAGTATAATTTTTTCCTTTCAAAGAAAAGATGATTTTAGCTCCAATTTACAGTTCACAGAGAAAGAATTGTCACAAACACCTACATTTATAAAGTAAAAGAATAAATAAACTAGAATATTTCAAAAACTTGATAGTTATTGCCAAATTCAGAAATACATGAAATATATGAAATTCTGAGATTTCTCAAATGTTTCTTTTTCTTTGATTTTTTTTACAAACAAAACAACAAGTTTTACAATATGTCTGGCCAATGAAAACCAATGCAGAAATTTGTTGGGTACTTTTATCTGGGGAACACATTTTCTAAAACAGAAGTTTTAGTGTTTCAGTCAGCGAGGCGCAGAAAGGGAATCAAAATAGTAAAAATAATAATAAACAAATTTAAATGAAAATGATATATATATTTTAATGATAAACTATGCGATAAAACAGTTATAATATGTAGTGCTCGTGTGTTACCAGGATATATCAGAGCTAGGGGTACATCTCGTTATTTTTCTCTTCACATATCTGTCTCGGCCTACCGGCCTCGACGATATGTGCAGAGAAAAATACCCTCGATGTACCCCTAACTCTGATATATCCTGGTAACACACTCTCACACATACTATAACTATTACTTATCAATCCGTCAAATGTTAACTTCTACTTCTATCTTTTAAGATTGTTTTTGTCTAAAACTATCATTTTGGCATGCTGAAGAATTGACTTGAGCTTTCGAATACCAGAGACTTTCAGAGGAGATATTTCCTGTAGGTACAATATTCTGAAAGTTTAAACCTACAATGAATCTTATCAACCTTTGAACAACCAATCATTGTTCATTTTAAAGTATAATTTGAATGTAATATACCTACTTTCAAATCTAAAAATAACATATCGCTGGATTTATCATTTAAAGTATTTCCTGCCCTATCTATAGTGTATACACTGCAACCTATACAGAGCAAACACCATTTGGATGGCCACCTTACATAGATGCCTTACCATACCTGCTTGCTAAGTGACAGGTCTGTAGTGACCAGGCAATACAAGACTTTTATCATACTGCCCGGTCCAATACAGTCTTGTTTCTAATGAGCTGTCACCATTACTTTCCAGACAAGACAGATTATTTTGCTGACAGTATTAGAAGAGATCATATAATTTTATCAATTAACAATCTGGTCTGGTAAATGATTCTTCATCTGTAGTACTCAGACTCACTACCTGCAGCCTCCGGAAGATACAACATACCTCTGATCTATTACTGCGCCATTACAAAAACAATCTTTTAACATTATTATAAGAGTTCTTTAAGACTAGAACAAATTAAGCTCACAGCAACTTACCACATTTCAGGCACAACTTGTGGTACTTCTTGCCGAGAGCTAGCATCTGTTCGGCGAAGTAAACTGGTTTTGAACATCTTGGACAGCGGTCTGACATTGTGTGAATCTCGACACGTTGTAAACAGTAATACCTGAAAATATATAATTTGTCATTCATGTTAGCCTGAACTAGAAAATAAATATCAGTTTTGTGAGTTTGTAAATACTTACACCTGCATAGGACAAAACTGGCCAAAAATATGTTTGAAACATTATGTAGGTGACCACCAAATAGCCTGCAGATGTTTTGCAACAATTTTCAAAAACAAAAGCTGTCCGTAAGACAGCCAAGCTCGACTATTCGAAATATTGTCACAGAAGCAGGAAATTATTACCCAAAATGTTAAATATCAAAAGAGTTTTAAGTTCGAAAGGGGACATAATTTGACCAAAATGCATATCAGAGTTATGGGACTTGATGCTATCAACTAGTTTTATAACCCCGAAGAAACATGTTAAGTTTCAATTCAATATCTGCATTAGTTTTGGAAATAGTAACTTGCATGTAAACTTTAACCAGAATTTTCTAAGTCCAAAAGGGGGCATAATCTGCTCAAAATACATGTTAAGAGTTATGGAACTTGACCCAGTGAGGTTTGTAACTGGCCTTGGAAAAGAATAAATAAGTTTCAAAGCTATATGCCTTTTGGTAATAGCTGTATGTACTTGCACGCAAAACTTTAACCAGAATTTTCTAAGTCCAAAAGGGGGCTTAATTTGCCCAAAATACAAGTCAGAGTTATGGGACTTGATTCTATCAACTAGTTTAAAACCCCAAGGACACATGTGAAGTTTCAATTTAATATCTGCATTAGTTTTGGAAATAGTAACTTGCATGTAAAACTTTAACCAGGGTTTTCTAAGTCCAAAAGGGGGCATAATTTGGCCAAAATACATGTAAGAGTTATGGGACTTGACCCAGTGAGGTAGGTAATTGATCTAGAAAAAGAAAAAATAAGTTTCCAATCTATATGCCTTTTAGTAATAGCTGTATGTACTTGCACGCAAAACTTTAACCAGAATTTTCTAAGTCCAAAAGGGGGCATAATTTGGCCAAAATGAAGGTCAGAGTTATGGGACTTGGTGCTATCGGCTAGTTTTATAACCCCAAAGACACATGTGAAGTTTCAATTCAATATCTGCATTAGTTTTGGAGATAGTAACTTGCATGTAAAACTTTAACCAGGATTTTCTAAGTCCAAAAGGGGGCATAATTTGGCCAAAATACATGTCAGAGTTATGGGACTTGACCCAGTGAGGTAGGTAATTGATCTAGAAAAAGGAAAAATAAGTTTCCAATCTATATGCCTTTTAGTAATAGCTGTATGTACTTGCACGCAAAACTTTAACCAGAATTTTATAAGTCCAAAAGGGGGCATAATTTGGTCAAAATGAAGGTCAGAGTTATGGGGCTTGGTGCTATCAACTAGTTTTATAACCCCGAAGACACATGTGAAGTTTCAATTCAATATCTGCATTAGTTTTGGAGATAGTAACTTGCATGTAAAACTTTAACCAGAATTTTCTAAGTCCAAAAGGGGGCATAATTTGCTCAAAATACATGTTAGAGTTATGGAACTTGACCCAGTGAGGTTGGTAATTGACCTAGAAAAAGAATAAATAAGTTTCAAAGCTATATGCCTTTAAATGATAGCTGTATGTACTTGCATGCAAAAACTTAACCAAAGTGTGACGCCGACGCCAGGGTGAGTAGAATAGCTAGACTATTCTTCGAATAGTCGAGCTAAAAACAAACAGAATTTAAAGTCCCACAATTCTTTTTGATGTTATGTATTAACCTTTCCCTGCTAAATTGCAATAATGAACTTGTCCATGTTTCAATTTGGACAGTACCATTAACTGTTAAAAGGAGTGAAATCAAACAGTGTAGATTATGATCAGACTGCATGGATGTGCAGACTGATCATACTCAACACTTGTCGGAGAGGCAGAATCACTCTTGCAGAGGCAGAATCACTCTTGTCCAGCATGATACAGGTTATAATTGATAACACAGTTGTCCAAATACGAGATGTGCACCATTGAATTGTTAGAAAAACAGAAACTTTCATAGTTTTATAGTC
The DNA here is from genome assembly GCF_021730395.1 of Mercenaria mercenaria. Taxonomy (NCBI): domain Eukaryota; kingdom Metazoa; phylum Mollusca; class Bivalvia; order Venerida; family Veneridae; genus Mercenaria; species Mercenaria mercenaria. Next base: position 63,564,896 of record NC_069377.1, on the reverse strand, counting down.
AACCACAAAAGGGAAGTAATCAGACACAGAGGATTCGTAGATACGATCAAAATACTCAAACAAATTACATTTTTCTTTTTCTCTCCAAACACAGTAATAACAGGAAGTGAATGTAAATTAAGTTCATTTCCCAAATAGCCTGCACTCACATTATAAACAGTTTTGATCATCATAAATGTGTCGTAAATACAAAAGTAGAATGTTTCATAAAATAGTGTTTGACCAAATAAATCGATCATATTAAAGTCCTTAATTCAGATTTATTAAAGGACTTGAAATGCTATCTTTTCCTTGTGCTTTGTTCTGAACTGTAAAAAGAACTTTATGATGTGCTTATTTCAAATTATAGTTCAGCTGATAACGGGACTCAACCAATCCAACTTCCTAGACTAATATCCCCCTTACTACGAAGTTACCCAATTTATCTGGCTACCGACTAGATAATCTTTTTTATTTTTTTTTCAAATCATTTCTCTTATATATTCTGACTGATCTTTCTTGGCTCTGATTATCTATGTTGTGTCGAGAAGTAAAGGAACATAACTATACAATATTTTAATAGCCTTAGGAGTTTCCTGTGAACAAAACATAGGGTCTGAACACGGACTACCCAACATCCTGCCCTCTTTGCTCTACCGTCAAGTTTGTAGTTGTTTAGTGAAATTTATATATTTACACAGCAGCAAATGTGCAATCATAGAAACATCCCTTTACTCATGAAATCAGCAACTGAAGAAATTACTTCACTTTTAATAACGAAATAAGAGATTTCCTAAATCACTTAATTTTTCAAAAGAGTGAATCTTGTAATGCAACATGCTACAACGTTGCAAAAAATAAAACACTAGAATTTCAAGAAGTTTTGTCTACAATAGTGAGCTGATAGTGCTTGAAAACTGTATGTATCATAAAAAAATCCTATAGTTAGGACTATCTTGCTTTACCTCTCATAATGATGATTAAATCACAAGCATAAATTAAAAGATAAGGACTTTCACAGGAACCTAATCCTTATGAAATTACAAAACAGCAGTTTCATTTTTTTCTGGCACCAAAAACTACATGAATGTGTTTGCCATTTGTGTTTGATTTATATTCAAAGGTATCAAATTTGTATGCACAGCCTTATAAAACAGTAGCTAAAACAAGGCAGTCTGAAAGACAGCTAAATCCCCCGCCACTGCTATGGATAGTGAAAGGGTAAACCTTTGACCTTTAGCTGTGACCTTGACCTTGAACTGACATGGCTGACTCATGAATTCTGCACAACGTCTTGATGAGGTGATCATTTGACCCAAGTTTCATGAAAATCCTTCACGGGGTTTAGGAGATCCAGAGCTCAAACCTTTGACCTTGAGATGTGACCTTGAGTTGACATGGCTGACTCATGAGTTCTTGATGAGGGGTTTAGAAGATACAGAGTGGACACAAAATGAAAGGCTCAAACCTTTGACCTTCAGTTGTGACCTTGACCTTGAGCCGGCATGGCTGACACATAAGTTCTGCACATCGTTTTGATGAGGTGATAATTTGACCCAAGTTTTATTAAATTCCTTCAAGTGGTTTAGGAGATATAGAGCGGACATGAAATGGAAGGCTGAAACCTTTGACCTTCAGTTGTGACCTTGACCTTGAGCCGGCATGGCTGACTCATGAGTTCCGCACATCGCCTTGATGAGGTGATCATATGACCCAAGTTTCATATGAATCCTTCAAGGGAATTAGGAGATACAGAGCAGACACAAAATGGAAGGCTCAAACCTTTGACCTTCAGTTGTGACCTTGACCTTGAGCCGGCATGGCTGACTCGTAAGTTCTGCATATCGCCTTGATGAGGTGATCATTTGACCAAAATTGATGAAAATCCTTCAAGGGGTTTAGGAGATACAGAGCGGACACAAAATGGAAGGCTCAAACCTTTCCCCCTAAGTTGTGACCTTGACCTTGAGCCAGCATGGCTGACTCATGGGTTCTGCACATCGTCTTGATGAGGTGATCATTTGACCCAAGTTTTATAAAATTCCTTCTAGGGGTTTAGGAGATATAAAGCGGGCACAAAATGGAAGGCTCCTGACCTTGACTTTGAGCCGACAGGCTGACTCATGGGTTCTGCACATCGTCTTGATGAGGTGATCATTTGACCTAAGTTTCATGAAAATCCTTCAAGGGGTTTAGGAGATATGGAGCGGACATGAAAGTGTTACGGACAGACAGACGGAAGGATGGACTGAGATCATTCCTATAACTCCCCCACCCTTTGTGGCAGGGGATTAATTACTGTTTTTCCTGAACTGAAAAGGTACAAATACCTTGTTTCATGAAACTGTGAAGATCAATAATTTCAAGACCTCTCTCTCCAGAGTCTGATATTTCCGCCTGACAGTCAGGATACCATAAACCTATAAATTCATCCGGCTGCATCAAAATGATTTTTTATTGCGATATTTGCAGTTTCCATCATTTAAAGCATTTGATTAATGCTCTTAAATTAAAATCACAGATTTTGTCTCCTGCACTATTATGCTATACATTTGCTTTTTTTCATTCAGTCAACCTAATGTTCTGCACCAATGCTCATTTGTTGTCCACCATTAACTGACAACTTCTCAACATGACTACAAGGTGGATGACAAATTAATTCAGATACCTAGGACTTTTTTCCGTTATTTATTAACACCAATGAGCAGCTTTTTTTCCCTACCCCAAAAGTTTGGTTTTTCCCATACTGACAAAAAATCCACTAAAATAAGAAGTTGCTTTAAATAGTTCAGCAAAGACAAAACTAAACACTACAGACGCCAAGGCACCGTGTTCAATTCAGTCATTACTAAACCAAATTCTTCTGTGATGTACTTTTTTAGAATAGAAAATACCATATTCACAACTGGAAAATGCACCATTAACCCTCCCCTTACAGACTCCAATAGTGAGGGAGGGGGGAATAATTAATGTATTCTGCTGAATTATACCACACCCACAGATTAATAACTTATGTTCTTGTGCTCTGCTCCTATATGTCTCATTCACATGGATTTGTTTTTGTTGTTTCTTCTACTGTCAACTTCACTGCAAAGTGATAACCCTTGGTGGTCCAGGAATTCAGAGATGTCAAGGAGTATCTTACAGTAGGCAAAATAGGATAATCTTCAGTCTGGATAGATGATATATAACAAACAACAGAGATAAAATGTTCTATAAACATACACATAAAACTAAACAAACATCTGGTAGATAAAACCAGGTATATAAAGATTTAAGTACCTTAGTTTAGGATGCTATTAATTAATGCACAGAGGTATCAAGTTGGCAAATATGATTCAGTAGTCATTAAAACTGCCATGGAAATGATAATGAAAAAGGTCCTAAATTCCAGACCAATGAGATTACACTTATATCTGTGCTCTTTCTCAAGCATTTATTTACCCCAAAAAATCCAGAAATAAATATCATCCCAGCCACATACAGCAATGAAAGCAATCCATCTTAGGATGTTCCATAGAAAAACTAGAACTGTAATTTATATATGCACCTCTTCCACTGATGTCTGGAATTTATCTACCCTTTCCATACAGCCACAAAGTCTGGAGTTCAGCTGAAAACCTGAAGTTATGCTGCTGTAATTACTCCTTTCTATAAAGTAACTGACCAAATCCTGGCTGTGTTCTATGAAGACTAGTGGCTGCAAGAATAACCCTAAAGCCACAAGCTGCCACAATGTCTCAGTGCTCGGACACATATGATAAGAACACAGAGTTATCTATGAATTTTGCCAAATTATGAGAAAACAGAGTTATGTATAATTTCTATGCACTTCCCCCATAAAGTAACAAGAGCTGTCTGTTGACAGCAGGCTCGACAATTCGAAGAAGTGATGGAAGTATGTGGTCAAAATATTACCAGATTTTCAGACAAAAGAAGAAAAATAGATAAGACAAACAATGTACCTGTATTTGCGGATTTGGATAAGTCTTGCACTATATGGCAATGTGTGACCATGATGGTAAGCAAGTGTTCAAAGTTTTAAAGCCATATATCAAACAGTTTAGACAAAATATGGGATGGTATGCCAAACTTTACTACCGTAGATACCCATGTATAATGCGCAGTTTTTTGACCCCCGGGACCACCCCCGAATCGTGGGTGCGCATAATATACAGGTATAGACAATTTTCCTACTTCAAAACAAGTTTGTTACCGATGTTCGCCATTTTGGTAAAGGGAAACTACTCCCCGCGCTTACTGTCTCCGCTAAAATCTAAGATTGCCGTTACGTTCCGTAAAAGATCGAATTGTTTATTTTTCTTTGAAACAAAATTAATTTCATATAAATTTAAAAGTATTTTGACGAAAGAAATGTTTATAAATCACAAAAATTATGATACTAATTAAAGATCAAGAATTATCTTTAACCGAGATCAAACTGTGAACAACATAATTGACACGAGGTGACACGTTAATTGCCGGTAATTACTGGCTTTATGATCGTGACAAAAAGACTATCACACCTTTTGTTATCAGTTTGAATTGAGAAGCTCATGTCATTTTGAAAGATACCATTCCGAAATATTGAATCAGCTGCTATTTATTTATTCAAAATAGTGAATTAAAAAAGGTAAAACAACAAATATAACAATAATTTACTGGTTTTATTTTCGAGAAAACAAAAATCGATAGTACCGTGAGACTGATGCTGCTCTCCGCCGCGGAGATAAAATTTATTACCGGTGTCGATGTAAACTCTACTTTCGTTTTCCATCCACCTCAAAAATTGACCAAAATTATTATTTTTTTTTTCCCCAGGATTTTGGACTAAGATCGGGGGTGCGCATTATACACGGGTGCGCATTATACATGGGTATCTACGGTAATTTCTATGTCCAAAAAGGGCCATAACTGAGCTAATGTCCTTGTCCTAGTTATGTAGTCTTGCCTACACATGCAGACTATGATGGTAAACAAGTGATCAAAGTTTCAAAGCCACATGTCAAATAGTTTTGACAAAATGTGAACTTGTACGAAAACTGTACCAATTTCCATGTCCAAAAAGGGCCATTATTCAGCCAAAATAGTTGACAGAGTTATGTTCTCTTGTCTACAGACAGAGATTGTTATAATAAACAACGAAGTGATAAAAGTTTCAAAGCCTATGTAACAGTTTACACAAAATATGAACTGGTACAAAAAACTTAACAAAGATTTGTAAGTTGAAAGGGGCCATAATTCAGCTAAAATCCTTGATGGAGTTATGTACTCTTGCCTAAAAGTGGTCAAGGTGATGATACACATGTGTTGAAAGTTTCAAAGCTTTATAATTGTCTCAAAAGGGTATGGCAAAATGTGGACTGGTACGAAAAACAACCAAGGTGTGACGCCAACGCCAAAGCCAGCGCAGATGCCGTGGTGAGTAGCTCTCCATATAGTCGAGCTAAAAATGAGACAATCCCAAGCACTAATCATCTTTAACCAAACACAAATACAAAAGATAAGAAAACATCTTTACCTTCCCCTTAATTTATTGAATCTAGTATCCTTACTCTCTAAAATTCTACTCATAGTACATCTGCAAAACATGTACCTAACACAATTCTTACAGATATATATAACTAAGTGCACTTACTTTCCTCCAAAATTATGACAGTATCCAGATTTATAACCTGAGACACATTAAGATGCCTATCTTAGATATACTGTCCTCATATCATAATGCTTCAAGCTATCACAATTTACATATGGTATAAATTTTACTGACAATCATCAGCCACAGGGAAATTACATTAAACTAGTATGAGAGCAGTTTAAATGCATTGTTTATGAATTTAATAGACACAGTATGTAATTTACGAATATTCATTACAATCTGACTGAGTACGTTTATATATGCCCAATGATTTGTTGTTGTTATCATCCTAATTGCAAAGACAGAGTTATGGTCCTTGACCTACTAAAATCTAATGATACTAGAGCTCTTACAGTATTAATGAAGAGTGAACTTTAACAGAAAATATAAAGGAATTCCAATTTTCTATGTAAATAAAGGGCCATGATGCATACTCATAAAATGCATAATCAGAGTTATGCTTCTTGGCTTATGTACTCATCTAATGATGACAAAGAAGACTGCGACTGCAAAGTATTAATGCTATTGCTCTTATAGTTTACAAAAAAAATATCTACTGACACAGACAATAAAATGAAGACAATACCTAACAGATTTGTTTAAAAACCATATACCGTAAACAATACTTCATGCGGATGATAACTGCCAAGTTCTATCTGAATTGGATGGAAACTGTAGGAGTTGAGTACACTAGGTACAGGTTTAGTTGTCCAAAACAAGGGACATAATTCAAACAATAAAAGGCAGACAGTCATGAAAGTCCAAAAAATATGCACATGTCTGCTTGGCAACTATATTCCATTTGAATTCAGTGGAAACTGTAGGAGTTGAGTGTAATATATTATCATGTTTCATCTGAGTTCAACAGAAACTGTAAGACTTGAGTACAAAATGTACAGAGAGGTAGTTCTAATATGCCTTTAGTCTAAAAATGGAGAAATACTCAAAAAATAATAACTGGAAAGAAGTCCCAGTAATATATCCACTTCATGTTGATATGTATCAAGTTTTATTTGAACTGTAAGGAAACTGTAGGAGTTCAGTAAACAATGTACAGATGTAACAGCTTAATGTCCAAATAAGGCCCACAACTCAAAAAATAGTACTAGGAAATGACAGTCTTTGATGATCTATACCAAGTTTAGCTGTAACTGAATCAAAATGTAGGAGGAGTTTAGTACACACCGAAGTGTGATGGATGAACAGGTATACTGACAGACAGTTCAACACTACCAGTAAAATCTTAGATGTCTTAAAGGTGACCTTGACCTTTCAGCCAGAGTTCTGTGTCTTGACAGTGACACATTGTTTAGTTATAGTCAATATTTCTGCCAAGTCATTTAAGTATTCAGTCAGGCAAAATAAAGTATTAATGCAGACAAGAAAAATGACCTGACAAAGTTTTACTGTGATCTTTGAGCTAATGGTCTATGTCTTGTGCACTACATATTCTCAAGTTAATGCCGGTGAATGTTTGTATGTTTGAAACTGGAACCCTCCTCTACCCAGCTATACTATTTTATTCAATGTATAATGCTATATCAATCTGTCAAGCTTCTTATCTATGCTATAAGTATACATATAAAGCAATACCTCCTTAAGGCAATTTTATCATGTTAGATACATACATTTAACATGTTAACAGGTCATTAACAGTAATCTGACCCACATTTTACTCCATTCAAATTAACAGGGCATATCGATTACAACTTTAAGGAAGTAAATACTTTCCACAAAGACTGATATGTCAGTTAAATACAAATGTACAGCCTATAATTTTACAGACAAGGGGTACGTAGTCAGCAAAATTGGATTTAAAACAGCATGTTATTTAAAAGGAGGAAATGAAGAATAGGTTAAGTCTAGAAGCATTAATACAAGGCTACATAACACTTGTTGGGGGATACCTTTTGCAATTTTTTGACTGCACCCAGGATACTGTCTCAATCTTTTATTTTGTTACCTGTGGTGAAACACTTTTTATCTATATACACCTACCTCTAACCCATAGCTGGGTTAGTAAATACCTAATCTTTAACTACTTTCAGCCTACAGAGACAACACTTTTTATCTATACAGTAAACCTCATTTATAAGGAACTCGGATATAAGGAACACTCGGTTATAAGGAACAGTTTTCAATTCCCCGATCTAATTCCTTCTTTATTCAATGTTAAAATCCTCGGTTATAGGGAACTCGGTTATAAGGAACACTCGGTTATAAGGAACACTTTTTCCAGTCCCAAAGTATGAAATTCAGTGGAAAACCCATCGGTTATAGCGAATAGACATAAAGAATAAAAAATATTGAAAATCGGAAATAAACAGTAGAATCACTGATGAGTAATCTCGGCACTTTCCCGCGTTTTCATGCACTTGAATAAAAACAAATGATTTCATGTCTATGATCTTTAGTTTGTTAATTCAATGATACCATAAAAAGAAAAATATATAATATCATCATTAACATTTATCAAATACTACACGTTAGTAGACTTGGGATTATAATATTGGTCATTATTAGTCTAGTTTCATCACGATGAAAATATTCTAATAAATGTGTTAATTACGCGTGATTAACAATGGCAAACAGTTCAACAGTTCAGTTTACCTAATTTCCAATTGTAAAAATTAAAGCAGGTGCTAAAATAGACAATAGCAAAATTATAGGTATAATTTGCACTTCAATCCGTATGTAAGACGCCGTTTTCTAGTGTCTGCAAAATAGAAAATTAAACATTTATTTTATATTACTGTTGATGCCTATTCACATAACATGCAGTAGAGCATAGCGTAACTGCAACATATCTTATAGACATAGTGTAGTGCCCTCTAAAAAAGAAGATAGAAATAACCGACAAAAAATGAACAAAAACTACGGTCATTCTCACCGACGTACATTTTGGCTTAGTTTAGGTTAAAGGCCGTGTTTCAACAATTTTTCGGTCACATACATGCATGCAGTTTACCTTACCATCTCTCCAGAAAAGGACTGGTACCAGACTTGCAACTTTCTCACATACAGATTTATGGTCGGCCCAGAGAGGTGAACACATCAGTCAAATAGTGTTCACTATATACAAATTGTGTTCGTTATACAAACCTCGGTTACAAGGAACTAGTTCTCTATACGGATATAAGGAACAAATTTTAGAGGTCCCAAGCTGTTCCTTATAAGCGAGGTTTACTGTATACCCCTACCTCTAACCCATAGCTGGGTTAGTAAATACCTAATCTTTAACTACTTTCAGCCTACAGAGACAACACCTTTTATCTATATACCCCTACCTCTAACCTATAGCTGGGTTAGTAAATACCTAATCTTTAACTACTTTCAGCCTACAGAAATTCCATGCATGTATCTAAGTCTATGCACCAACTTTCATTACTTAGCTCCACATTTAGAACTGTCAATCAGCCATTCCATCAGATCAAAAATAGCTGACAATAAACTATCCTGTCTGTGCTATCTCCCTGAAGCCTGCCATACCAAGTATCACCTTAAAACACATCTCAGCACCCTCTTATAAACAGCCATCAATCATACAAAATATTTTAAGCCATTTATAACACCAAAAAATTTTTGCAGGTAGCTCAGCATTTCTGCAACATAGCAGGGCGTGGCATATACACTCATTGTCTCAAGATAATCAGATTAAACCATAATCAATAATTTAGTAATTGACACAAATCAATAATTCTGCTTATGCATTCTGTAATATATATATCAATTTTTCATTCAAATTTCATGATCTTATCATTTTAGAGGAGACAAGATACCTCGTAAATATAAAAACATCTTTCGCTTACCTGTGAAGCTGTCAGTGCTTGTCACATATAATGATAGCTGTATAAAATCCAATAATGTTTTATATTACATAGAACTACAGTTCTTTGTGGGTAATATACACTGTCAGTCTTTTAGACCAGTAATGGTTATAAGCATTAAACATCCCCTGGTATTTTTGGAATGTACAATCAATACCTAATACTACTAGTATTAAGTCATGGTACACAGCCTTTAAGGTCAAATGCGGTAATACGTAATACGGAACATTAATTTACAATGTATATATACTACAGTAACATAATATTTTCGATACAACTACTTCTGCACCTAGTATAAAATGTAGGGCAATCAACTTAACAGAAGTTTGAAATATTTATCAAATGATTGAAGAGAACTGCTTAAGTAATAGTTATAGTATGTGTGAGAGTGTGTTACCAGGATATATCAGAGCTAGGGGTACATCGAGGGGATTTTTCTCTGCACATATCGTCGAGGCCAGTAGGCCGAGACAGATATGTGAAGAGAAAAATAACGAGATGTACCCTTAGCTCTGATATATCCTGGTAACACACGAGCATTACATATTATAACTGTTTTATCGCATAGTTTATCATTAAAATTTATATATTATTTTCATTTAAATTTGTTTATTATTTTTACTATTTTGATTCCCTTTCTGCGCCTCGCTGACTGAAACACTAAAATTTCTGTTTTAGAAAATGTGTTCCCCAGATAAAAGTACCCAACAAATTTCTGCATTGGTTTTAAATCTTTGCATTTCATTGGCCAGACATATTGTAAAACTTGTTGTTTTGTTTGTAAAAAAAATCAAAGAAAAAGAAACATTTGAGAAATCTCAGAATTTCATATATTTCATGTATTTCTGAATTTGGCAATATCTATCAAGTTTTTGAAATATTCTAGTTTATTTATTCTTTTACTTTATAAATGTAGGTGTTTGTGACAATTCTTTCTCTGTGAACTGTAAATTGGAGCTAAAATCATCTTTTCTTTGAAAGGAAAAAATTATACTCCCTTGATAGGGCCTCAATAGAGAAAAAGTGTTCCAATATATATCGGAACAGTTTTACTGTGCTGATATATATCGGAACACTTTTTTTCTTATGAAACTCCATAGAGATTTCCGTGTTGATATATATCGCAACAGTTTTGTAAGATATCAGCACAGTTTTGTAGTAATAATGTGTGTTACTATGTATAACATGCTGCAAAGATCAAAGGAAAATTGCCGCACTATGCGATTACTTAAAGCTTCAAAACTGTAAAATCCACGCAATAGTAAAAAGACTTTCATTACCTAAGGGCTCAACTTTGAAGGAGCCCGAGCCTAAATGAAAATTTATTTCTAGGGATGTGTAATATTATACATCAATATTTGTTAAATCAAGGGCAAATAACTCTTGATAAAACTGTCCCTATCTCTCACATTATACCAACTGCCTAAGATTTTTATGGGAATTCAAATTCCATCTAAATATGACTAAGAAATGGTAACAATTTTTTTTCTTACATGAGATACTGGAATGTTTAACACTGACAGCAAAATGTGTCATTTTTTATATAAATCAAGAACACATAACTCTTGATCTGCAACTACCATCCAATATGCAGAAGACTTCAAGTGGACTAAATTAGTAGGAGAAAATGAAAATAACCCATGTAGAGTTCAATGTGTAAATTTTCCCTCTAACATAAAGAGTATCAAGTGATCATGTTTAAAACACCATTGAAGTGACAGCTGACATGTCAGCTCACATCAGAAAAACTAGAAAAAACTGCTACTTCACCTATATTTCACCTTAAGGTAGTTCTGCATGTTTGATAAACCGGAAGTGATGGCGTAATGTCATTTATCCGGAAAACGTAGAGTAAAGCCTGGATTCGGTGTACGGAAATGAAAATCATTTTATGAATTAATGACAACCCACCAGTGAGTAAATTTATCAAAATGCCAGGGTTACTATATTCTTAAGTCAAAATATGACACTAAAAAATACGACACATTAAATAATTCAAAATAATGTCTCAAAATTAGCGTGAAAAATTTGGTTCACTTCAATCATGGTCAGGTATCTCAAAAATAAGCACACGGACCTATACATTTTATTTCACCACATGATAGGTCATATCGTCACCTCAGTGCAAAAAGTGGATAACTGCATTGACTTAAAGAAGGACTTATCCACTTTTGCGCCAAGGTGACGATACGTTTATTTACAACACTGGAGAAGTTTAATCAAAATCTACATTATAGAAAAAATTCTATTCACGAAACTATTATAAAGTTACGATGTTCCCATAGACTCCCATTATGAAAAATTGCGCGAGGTCCAAATTTTTCAAATCAGACTAGCAAAAAAGAGGGCCGATATGGCCCTAGGTCACTCACCTGAGAAACACACCATATAACATGTTTGACCTAGTGATTAAATGGAAACAAATATTCTGACCAATTTTCATTAAGAATGGACCAAAAATGTGGCATCTTAAGTGTAAACAAGTATTTTCTTCAATTTGATCTAGCCAAGATGACCTACATTCAAACTTGACCTAGATTTGATCAAGGCAATCATTCTGACCAAATTTCATCAACCTCAATTGAAAAATACAGCCTATATCACGTACAAAACATTTTTATTTGATTTGTCCTAGCGACCTAGTTTTTGACCCCAGATGACCCATATTCAAACTTGACCTTAATTTCATCAAGGCTATCATTCTGACCAACTTTCATGAAGATCAATTGAGAAATACAGTCTCTAGGTAGTAGTAGCAGTCCATTTATTTACCCTCGCCACCGGGTATTCCCATATGGTCAAGCCTTCTCTAATGTTATTATCTTCTAAAGTTAGGTGGTCATCTAAGTTTACATCTAAAGTTAAGTAGTCTAAGTTTTCGTCTAAGGTTGATGCTTCTAAAGTTGTTATCTTCTAATGTTGTTGGTTCTTGGGTCATCTCACGGCATTAACAGTGGTTTAATCGACTTTTGATGACACGATTATGATGACTCCAGTTCCGTCTTCTGACTTAAGTGGTGGTGTACTACGCCTTCTGGTTGCTAAATTTCGCCTCGCCGCCACCCTCATGGTAATAAAACGTGGTGACCGATGACATGCCAACTCGCCGCAGCTATCCCGTTGTCCATGCAGCCTGCTCATCGTCGCCGCCAACCGGAACGCCAGTCCTATTATAATCGGTCCAGCCGATCAAGCTCCTTTATATACCGGCCATTTATTCTATTCTTCCACAGCTATCGGTAGTAGCGGGTAGGCACCCCCCAGATTCATCCATGTAGTCATGAACATCATAAGTCCGCTTAAAAACAAGATAAAAGCCGGCAACCGTCAAAGATGGAGAACGATGGTAACGAATCCAAGTGCCCCGGGAACAGGATGTGTAGTCAACAGTGGTAGCTCGACAAGATGATCTATCTTCGGCTCTTGTACTCTCTTTAGGGCCACTACCGCCGATGTCAGTCATGTGTCGCTAACTAGGCCATGTGACAATATACGTGACAATATACATGTTGACCTAGTTAGCGACATATGTTCCCTCTCCACGACGTGAACGTCTCGGCCGTCCAGGAGAAGATATACAGTCTCTATTGCATACACAATACCCATGTTCTAACTTGACCTAGATTCCATCAAGGCAATCATTCTGACCAAATTTCATGAAGATCAATTGAAAAATACAGTATCTATCGCATACACAAGGTTTTTCTTTGATTTGAACTAGTGACCTACTTTTTTACTCCAGATCACCCATATTCAAACTCAACCTATATTTCATCAAGGCAATCATTCCAACCATATTTCATGAAAATCAATTGAAAAATACAGCCTCTATCGCATACACAAGGTTTTTCTTTGATTTGACCTAGTGGCCTGTTTTTGATCCCAGATGACCCATTTTCGAATTCGGCCTAGATTTCATCAAGGTAATCATTCTGACAAAATTTCATGAAGATCAGCTGAGAAATACAGCCTCTATCGCATACACAAGGTTTTTCTTTGATTTGACCTAGTGACCTAGTTTTTGACCCCAGATGACCCATTTTCAAAATCTGCCTCGTCTTCATCAAGGTAATCGTTCTGACAAAATTTCATGAAGATCAATTGAAAACTATATCATCTATCGCATACACAAGGTTTTTCTTTGATTTGACCTAGTGACCTAGCTTTTGACCCCACATGACCCATTTTCGAACTCGGCCTAGATTTCACCAAGGTACTCATTCTGACTAAATTTCATGAAGATCAGTTGAAAAATACAGCCTCTATCGCATACACAAGCTAAATGTTGACAGACGACAGACAGACATACGCCGAACATCGAGCGATCACAAAAACTCACCTGAGCAGCTCAGGTGAGCTAAAAATCAAGCACAGGACTGTAGTATCTTTTTTATTTGTTGAATTTTCTAGGTATATTCTGAAGTTTTTGAAAAATCAGAGTTTAATCAAATTCTACATTGTAGAAAAAATTTCAATCCAAATGTGCAGAACTACCTTAACAGCTTAACAGGTGAACATACTAACATCTTTGTCTTATTACTTAAGTTTAAAACAGACATTCATAAATAACCTGTTACAGAAATTACCTGCCATACTATAGCCCTATTGTTTACACTACAGTCTCTGATCTTAACCAGAAAAGTATGTTGTAAAACATAAATATACAATTAAGTTAATTTATCAATTTACTTGAGCTAGGTTCATTTGCAGGTATGCCCAGATGTTAAAGGTCTGTACAATGTATACAAATATTTGATGTCTATATATCTCTTGGGTGTTACTAATGAGGTGTGTGGAAACTGTCAATCTGACCTACCCTCAAGGTCATTATCTTAATTACCCAGTATCAAAATCACTTCATGATCATTATAATGGGTAATCAAAACCACTTGAGATTATAAACTACTAGATAACAAACCTTTACTTTCTCAGGTGTTTCGGAGAAAACTCCGAAAACGAAAACTCCAGAGGGCTCAGATCAACATTCAAACATATCAAAATTTGCTGACTTTTTCACAGCTCAAGGCTCTCATTTACTTTTTGGGACTGGGGCCAGGTCCATGCAAGGGGGGAATTTCGCATGATTTTTCAAAAAAAAATCTTTTTAGGGGGAATTTCAAACGCGAAAAGAAATGCAAACAAATATAAACATTCTTTTCAACTTCACTGACCCAAACCTGAATTCTGTTAATTAATAATTATAAAGTCTGCTGTATGAACTTTTCCATTATACATGTAAACAACCTTATTCAGGCATCACACTTTGTATTTTTTTCTGAGCCATTGAATTTTCAAAAAAAAAAAATTTAAGGCCAACAAGTCAACTGCAAAGCGCTTAGCACTGATGTTCTTGGACTAGAGAGGGGAAATTTTTTTAATAAGTGGGAAAAAACATACTATTTTGAGGGGGGAATGGGGCCGATAATTGGCCCCAAATTTTGCCAAACGAGAGCCCTGCAGCTGTAGATCAAAACTTGATTTTTAAAAAATATAGGGTCAACGTCAATAAAATATCTAACAAACACTACTGATACTTAGAGTAGAACAGAAAATGCAGTTTATTCTATTCAAAAAATCTATAGTGTGCCTTGTGAGAATCTGGACAAGACTTCAAAAGGACACAACTCCTAAACCAGGCCTGATAATGAGGCCTTGAAAATATGCACAAGTTCATTGAAACACTGCGCAAGTTTGGGCTTAATTCCTTTGGAAATGTAGGAGGAGTATGATCTAGGCAAAAATTTCAAGACAAACACCCATGCCCAAAATGTTTCCAGGTCCTGGAGCATAAGTACTTGTTTAAATTTTGAAATGTTTGAAAATGAATCTATAATCCAGTGACTCTATTGTGTGTCCCTTTAAAAATTTTAAAATCACTTGATGTTGAACCTATTTTGCTTTGGTAAACACTCACTGTCATTGTATTACCGTATTTTCCCGAATAGACGCCCCCGGGGGCGTTACATTTTCCAAAGAGGGGGCGTTCATTTGAGGTAAAAAAATAAAAAATAATTTTTTTTACAAAACTTAAAAACATCATTCAAACCAAACCAACTGTAAAGTGTTTCTGTGTTGTTTAATTCCCCCAAAACGTAATTATTTGGCATCCAATTTAATGCAGTGTGTCTTAAAATTATGCATTTAAATACGGTACCTCATGTATTCCGTGACACGCTCGCGACATTACACATTACGTCATCATACCCAAACAGCTGTGTACTCCGATAATATTTTCCTTAGTACATGCGGGTACTGCAATACACAATGTCAGTCGTTTGACACGCTGCTTATGTGCCGGCTTTTAAATTAAAAGTTATTAAAACTGCCGAAGAAAAGGTTAACACTTTGCCGCAAATTTGTTTAAAGTCGACAGGAAGCTTGTGCGCGGGTGGTGCAAAAACAAATCAAAAATGGATTTACCGTTTAATTTTCTATTTGATGATTGGATACGTACCGTACTTAGTATAAACGTTTTGGATTTACGGTACGTGTACTGTTTAAAAGTGTGTTTAATTCTTAATACATTGGATACTTACTTTAAATTACTTATTATGATAATGTGGACTTATAAAAATGAGGTAGGTGATTTTTTTTCGTTCTTGTTGACTTTTTCCCCTCCAAAACGGGTGGGGGGCGTTAATTAGAGGGGGGGCCTTAATTCGGGAAAATACGGTATGTGTATGTGTTCAAATGCTATAAAATATATATGATTTTAAAACTAAAAGACTAAGAATGATACATATATTGTTCATCTTCAAAATTAAAGTAGATTGCAGACTTCTTCAATTTTCAAATATAAACTTTACTTTTCCAAGGAAAAAAAATGTGCAAACATTCAAAGACTTTTACCAGACCACCTAGACTTTTTTTCACCAGATGTATCTGCTCCCCAGAACAAAGATGGCAAAAACTGCCAAATTAAATGATGGGGG
The DNA here is from genome assembly GCF_021730395.1 of Mercenaria mercenaria. Lineage (NCBI taxonomy): Eukaryota > Metazoa > Mollusca > Bivalvia > Venerida > Veneridae > Mercenaria > Mercenaria mercenaria. Next base: position 63,548,520 of record NC_069377.1, on the reverse strand, counting down.
AATACAAGTGATACTGTACTTTAATTAAGCATTTCTGAAGTTAAATACCAAACATTTATAAATAATTAAATCCCAATCAATAATGATCTACAATTAAGCCATTGTGAATTAATCCTATTAATTTGGAATGTTTTATTAGGACAGTCCATATAACACAAATAATTTTTTAAGACTAAATTGTAACTTCCTCCATTTATAAATCAGAAACAAACAACTTACATTTTTTTTTGTTAAGATATCCAAACTTCAAGAAAAGAAAGTGGAAAAAAATCCAGTCTGCAAACCTAGATAACACTAAGCAGGAATCAGCACAATAAACTCTGGAACCAGTCAACCGAAGATTTAAATTCAACTTCAGTCCAAGAGAATATTCTTTCACAAAGGAACTACTGATAGACTGTGAGCTGTATAAACAAACTGGCTTCTGTCTGAGAGGTAAAATGAATGCTTCATTCATACACTCAAACTGAAATTTTCTCAATGAAACCGAAAACTAAAAATTTTATGAAAAAAGATGTATTAATTACTTTGGAGAATATGGTTTTATCTGATTAACAGGTGCTTTAAACCACACAAAAATGCAGGATAAATGTACATACCCATCCCTTAATTAATTAAAGTTCCACAGTTAGAACTGCAGGCTTCTCCTGTAATGTTTCCTCATGGTTGGGCATGGCTGGCTGTTTCCTTTAATAGTATTAAATTAAAACTTTATACTGTAAGCATTTTAACCAGCTTGTGATGAAAAGCTTGAAGCTTACTTGAATCACTCTTAAGTTTGCTTGCACCAGTGTCATCAGTCATTGGTGGCAATTGCAGCTTAGGCATTTTAACAATTAGACATCCCAGAATTACCACCAATTCAGTTATCATAAAGCTAAGTATTCGACTTTTAATTAGTAATATTAGTGTAAAAGTCTTCTACATAAATTTAGTCCATAAGACATCATTTACTGTTACAAAACAAGTCAACTGGTTTGGGGGATGCTAGATTGATTTTTGGGCATGGGTAAAATCAATGGGAACGCCAGTTCGGTGTGCAAGAAGATGTGTCATGACAATAGAAGGGTTCAAACCCACAACCATGACGGCTTGAGCAGCAGACAGGGCAGCTCCCCTACAAGTCTCTGATGCTGGCATACTTGTTTTTAAACTACATCACTAAAATCCAGTTAGAAATGAAATATTAAACTAGCAATATCTTCATAAAGTTGCATTTATTCTAGTCTTTTCATTGCAACTCTTTTTCTCACTTTTCAAAGCATTCTCTGAAAGAGCAATTATCTACCTATAACAGAGACACCCAGTATAAGATTTCTTATCTTTGAGCATCTTATTTTTAATTTCTTTTATCTATCTATACTGACACATGCATTAATGGAATATCTCAGAATCAGATGCCAAGTTCATGTTGTCTTTGTACCTGAGAAAATTATACATTTTTCAAATTCCAAAACAGCTGTGGGAAAAAAAAGCTGAGAGAAAAAAAAACATCATATATATATATATATTTTTTTTTTTTTCTGGGAAAACTTACCTATCTGACCTGTAAAAGAATGAAAAATACTAAAAAAGATTAAAACTGCAAAAAGTAAATAACAAATTTAAAGCTGTCCGTAAGACTGTGAACCACTGCTCAAGTATTTTAATTGTTGTACCAGAAGCAGGAATATTACCCTAAATGTTAAAACATCTACAGAGTTTCAATCTAGTTTCTGCAATAGTTTTGGAGATAGTAACTTGCAGGCAAAACTTTAAGCAGGATTTTCTAAGACCTAAAGGGGGCATAGTTTGGCCAAAATACATGTCAAAGTTATGGGACTTGAAGCTTTCACCTAGTTTTATAACCCCTTAAGACACAAGTGAAGTTTCAAATCAATATCTGCCTTAGTTTTGGCAACAGTAACTTGCATGCAAAACTAAATAAAATTATTAAACCAGGATTTTCTAAGTACAAAGGAGCATAATATTCCCAAAATACATGTCAGAGTTATGGGACTTGATCCTGTGAGGTGGTTATTGACATAGAAAAAAATAATTTCAAAGCTATATGCCTTTAAATAATAGCTATATCTACTTGCATGCAAAACTTTTACCAGGGTGTGACGAAGATGAATAGAATAGCTCAGACTATTTTCTGAATAGTCAAGCTAAAAATTGCAAACTACACCTTTTGTTTGTTTTGGGTTTAATGCTGTTTTTCAACAGTATTTCAGTCATGTACGGCGGGCAGTTAACCTAACCAGTGTTCCTGGATTCTGTACCAGTACAAACCTGTTCTTCGCAAGTAACTGCCAACTTCCCTACATGAATTATCAGAGGTGGAGGACGAATGATTTCAGACACAATGTCTTTTATCAAATCGTCACGGAGAGCATACTACGCCCGCCCGAGGATCGAACTTGCGACCCCGCGATCTGTAGACCAACGCTCTCCCTACTGAGCTAAGCGGGCGGGCTAAACTACACCTTTAACTCCCTTAAGTGTGTTATTATTTTTAAATGGAACAAGTTATAAATCTTGTACACAACGACAATATTAAATTTCTACAGTAACGCGTAAAATAAATATTGTTTGTTTCCCCTCCCATGACCGACCCGAAAAAAAGGTGCGACCCAAAATATTTTACGTGTTTCCCTAACCTAGAATATGTAGATTGGTTTTAGAAAATAACAAAAATTGCAAACTTATGTCATCAAAGTAAGAAATAATCAATTTGTTTAAATTTAGCGTGTCAGAACAATATTATAATAAGAGACATGGATACCACAATAACTAAAAGGATTTGATTAAGATAATTTTTCATCCACTGTTCCACCTGTATATCCCTTTAAACTATATACTAGCTAAAACTATAATATTATATTATAATTTCATTAAATGGCAAATAAAACACTTCAAACTGGCTTAAAAGCAACAAAAAAAACTTGAATGAAATATTTCATAATGGAAAATTTGGCTACTATAATATAATTATTTATGAGTAAGATCAGAAAACCATAAATTGTAAAAATGATCAGGATAACAAAGATGTATGAAAAAGAGACCTCTTTCATCCTTTCTGAAAGCTTCTTTGTTTATTGAAGTAGCTGAAGTACAGAAATCACCTGTAGACAGCACAGCAGGATTTTTATTACTAAATGATAACTGGCACAGCTACTTGCAATACAAGTATCCCAGAATCCCAGATTTGTTTCCTGTCCAGTGAGTCAGCATAGTATATTCCAAATTTCACTCACATATTTCTGTAGAAGAGGATGAACTTATGTCAAGCAACTTTGTGAATTTTTGCACTGATTCTATTTGTGCCTTTTCAACCACCCATATTCTAGCTTTGTGAATTTTGTTATGTTTGGTCAAAATTGGGAGGAATTCAATCATATATCATCATCAACAACAACAATAACAGCATAAAAGTATCTGACAGAATGTCCATTTCTTTACAATGCCTTATATTTTTGACGATTTATTTTTATCAATTTTGCAATAACTTTTTAAGAGAATGATCAATAGTTTAAATTTAGCCGCTATTTATATGGAACCACTGGGAATTTTTGTTTCAGCTTTGGGGAAAAAGATACTTTTTCCAACTGGGAATATGAGCCAATACACAGTGCCTGTAAAACTAGCCAAACAAGAGCTGCGTTCAATAAACGCTTGATGCCCCCGGTGGCATCCTTGTCAATACAAAGCAACCTAAGTCCAAAACGAGGTCAAGGTCAAACTGAGGTCAGGTGATGCTTGAAGATGAGGATGGTCACAGGTTACATCTGCATTAGTATCAAGTCATTCTAGTACGGGGTATTGATGCTAAACGAAACGGTCCCATTTGGTTAACCAAGAGATGACCCATCTAAGGCAACCTAAGTCCAAAATGAGGCCACGGTCAAGGTCAAACGGAGGACAGGTGATGTCTGAAGATGAGGAATGGTCACAGGTTACATCTGCAATAGTATCAAGTCATTCTAGTAAGGGGTATTGATGCTAGACGAAACGGTCCCATTTGGTTAACCTCGTACGGACGGACGGATGAACGAACAGATGGACAGGACATCAGTAGATGCCGGGGGGCATAAAAATATCTGCAAAATGGTAAATCATTAGTGAGACTCTATATATATGTAGTTTCTTCGTGCTAATACAAATTCATCGTGTTATACAGCACATTTTGCTTTTACCATACATACAATTTATTCAAAATTTACTTTAAATATTATCAGTAAATCATACATTAAAGTGATTTATTTCCTGTTTTTGTTTATCCACAATGAACAGCTGCTGCTTCCTATACCAACATTATATTCTAAGTTCTAACAAGAGAAATGCCACCAACATAGCATAATGTTGGTATTACACAAACTGAACATAGCATAATGTTGGTATTACACAAACTGAACATAGCATAATGTTGGTATTACACAAACTGACATGCTAGTAAAAGCTATCTTCAAGGGCTATAACTGTAAAATTCAATTTGGAGGCAAAGATCTTCAATATATAAATCAGCTCATATAATCTTGTATGAAAATAAAAATAAGATATTACTAAGTAGTACATTATGTGCAATGGTTTGGAACATGCAATGTCTGAAGCACTCTTGTTTTTTTCAAGACCTTAAAGGGGCATGGTGCTGTTGGAATCAAAAGGGCAATCATTTCAACTTTCATTATTTTCAGTTACCGTATTTTCCCGTATTAACGCCCCCGGGGGCGTTACATTTTCGAAAGAGGGGGCGTTTATTTGAGGTAAAAAAAATAAAAAACGAAACTTTTTACAAAACTTAAAAACATCGTTCAAACTAAGTGTTTCTGTGTTGTTTAATCCCCCAAAACGTAATTATTTGGCATCCAATTTAATGCAGTGTGTCTTTTATGCATTTAAATACGGTACCTCGTGTATTCCATGTCTGGCTTTTTGACACGCTCGCGACACTACACATTACGTCATGACCCCAACAGCTGTGTACTCCGATAACATTTTCCTTAGTACATGCGGGTAGCTAAAAGCCCAATACACAATGTCAATGGTTTGACACGCTGCTGTGCCTGCTTTTGAATTAAAAGTTCTTAAAACTGCCGAAGAAAAGGGTATATCGTACACACATTGCTGCAAGTTTGTTTAAAGTCGGCAGGAAGCGTGTGCGCGAGTGGTGCAAAAACAAATCAAAAATGTATTTACCGTTTAATTTTCTGTTTGATGATTGGATATGTACCGTACTTAGTACAAATGTTTTGGACTTACGGTACATGGACTGTTTAAAAGTGTGTTTAATTTTCAATATATTGGACTTTTGTACTGTAAATTACTTATTATATGGACTTATAAAAATGAGGTAGGTGATTTTTTTTCCCCGTTCTTGTTGACTTTTTTCCCCTCCAAAATGGGCGGGGGGTGTTAATTAGAGGGGGGGCCTTAATTCGGGAAAATACGGTATTTGTTATTTCATTCAATAAATCATCTGTAACAATCAATAAAACATTAATGTTGTCTTATTCTGACTGTTTGGCTCTCAAATGTTTAATCAGTCGCTCAGTTACATCCCTCAATCGTAATATTACAATCATGTGGCAATTCCTTTTCTGTCACAACATTCTTTAAGGTATCAGGCCCATAATAGAATATCTCCTTTTTGAAGAGTATTCAATTTCTACCATAAACCTACTTTGACTGCAATTTTCAGGGGGGCGTAGGTTCAAGCCCCACTGGGACCAAAAATGTTTTTCTTTATTTTTCTTTTTTTCTAGTAGGTTTTTACTTCTTTCAAGACTTGTTATCGATTTATTGTACAAAAAAGGAAAATATTCATTTGATAAGCGATTTCTTGCTGTTTAAAGTGAATTTACCTCTGAAATAGAAGGGGTAGAGTTAGACATCTTTAAAAATACTGAGTTACGTGCGGTAAAGGTTCTCTATTTTGCCTTCATTCTTTAGATTACATATTGTGGAAGAAATGTAGGTAAGTTTTACTTCTGCCCCACAGTTATTTTTGAATGAAGTGAGCAAAATTCAAAACAGACATGCAGGATTCAACCTTAATTTTTCAATGTTGGAGATATAATTCTGTCTCATTAAATCCGTTTACTTGAGGCACCCTAGAAAAAATGATACTGACACTTTTATTTTTTAGTTTTATAATTGTTTACCAATAGGTTGATGATTCTTTCATAAAAAATAATGGTATAATGAGTTCTCTGCAAACGTTTTGGATAAAGGCCGCCACTTTGAAATTTGTCCCTACTTGAGCTTGAGGAAATACCATAAATTACACAAAATTTATAAAAACAAGAGCTGTCCATAAGACAGCCAAGCTCGACTATTCGAAATATTGTCACAGAAGCTGGAAATTATTACCCAAAATGTTAAATATCAAAAGAGTTTTAAGTTCAAAAGGGGACATATCAGAGTTATGGGACTTGATGCTATCAACTAGTTTTATAACCCCGAAGAAACATGTTAAGTTTCAATTCAATATCTGCATTAGTTTTGGGGATAGTAACTTGCATGTAAAACTTTAACCAGAATTTTCTAAGTCCAAAAGGGGGCATAATTTGCTCAAAATACATGTTAAGAGTTATGGAACTTGACCCAGTGAGGTAGGTAATTGATCTAGAAAAAGAATAAATAAGTTCTAAATCTATATGCCTTTTAGTAATAGCTGTATGTACTTGCACGCAAAACTTTAACCAGAATTTTCTAAGTCCAAAAGGGGGCATAATTTGGCCAAAATACATGCCAGAGTTATGGGACTTGACCCAGTGAGGTAGGTAATTGATCTAGAAAAAGAAAAAATAAGTTTCAAATCTATATGCCTTTTAGTTATAGCTGTATGTACTTGCACGCAAAACTTTAACCAGAATTTTCTAAGTCCAAAAGGGGGCATAATTTGGCCAAAATACATGCCAGAGTTATGGGACTTGACCCAGTGAGGTAGGTAATTGATCTAGAAAAAGAAAAAATAAGTTTCAAATCTATATACCTTTTAGTAATAGCTGTATGTACTTGCACGCAAAACTTTAACCAGAATTTTCTAAGTCCAAAAGGGGGCATAATTTGGCCAAAATGAAGGTCAGAGTTATGGGACTTGGTGCTATCAACTAGTTTTATAACCCCGAAGTCACATGTGAAGTTTCAATTCAATATCTGCATTAGTTTTGGAGATAGTAACTTGCATGTAAAACTTTAACCGGAATTTTCTAAGTCCAAAAGGGGGCATAATTTGCTCAAAATACATGTTAGAGTTATGGAACTTGACCCAGTGAGGTTGGTAATTGACCTAGAAAAAGAATAAATAAGTTTCAAAGCTATATGCCTTTAAATGATAGCTGTATGTACTTGCATGCAAAAACTTAACCAAGGTGTGACGCCGACGCCGACGCCGACGCCAGGGTGAGTAGAATAGCTAGACTATTCTTCGAATAGTCGAGCTAAAAACGGCACGGTAAAAGTTTTAAAAAATTTGCAACAAAGAGCAAAGCACGGTCAGCTGTAAGAATATACCAAGCAAATGCCATTTTTTAAACATTACTATTAGGGGCCTAATACCTTAAATACAAAACAACAAAAAAAAAACATGCAAGAAACGGGACATGGTGCTGCACCATGCTGAAAAGGCCTGGAAAAAAAAACTCCATCACTAGTAAATATCATGTCAAGGTCAGTAATACAATTTAAAATGTTTCACCCCATTTAAAATTGCTGCATTTTTACAACCAGGTTTGCAGCAAAATGATGTATTGCAAACAGGCATGTGGAAAGATTGCGTTAATATAGTCTGAGAGGCTTGCATTTAGGGATTCTAGATAATGATGCACATAAAGTTTGATAGTGCCAATTACAGGAATAATGTTTATCATTCAGAATTCACAGGCTATCAATCATTCCTACATAATTGAGCTAGTTAAAGTTCCTTTCACTTTGATATCAAATGCACTAATTATATTTAATCTGATAAAAATATACCACATAATTCTTACCAATTTATGTCTTGAAGCAAAACCTGCACTAAAAAGATCATAGGTTTTTTTTTGTTTTTTTGTATGTCTGTCTGTCTGTCTGTCTGTCTATGTGGTGCAACATATGTAAATTAAATAGGCTAAAACATAAGGCCTTTTAAGTTGATCAATCCATAAATAAATAGATAAATAAATAAACAAGAATTCACAGAGTGATCTTGGCGCCCACCAATGTGCCATTTTTGAGAATTCCAAAATTTTAAGACTTATTGACTAGCTCAAGGTCAAATTTCATTTCCGTACAAAACACTGTGCATGTGGTCAAAATTCGAAACCTGTAGCTTGAGAAATGTGAAAGTAGGTCACTATATCAATTTCAAGGACAAAGTTCTTTGTACACAAAACTATGCATGTGCATCAAGTTTGAAGGCTGTAATTTGATAAATTTGAAAGTAGGTCACTAGGTCAATCTTAAGGTCAAAGTTTATTTTGGTACACAAAACTATGCAAGTGGTCCAAATTTGAAGGCTGTAGCTTTAGAAATGTGAAAGTAGGTCACTAGGTCAAAACCAAGGTCAAATTACACTTCAGAATACAAATCTATACATGTGGTCCAAATTTAAAGCCTGTATATTCAAAAATGTGAAAGTAGGTCACTAGGTCAATGTCAAGGTCAAAGTTTGCTTCGGTACACAATCCTATGCATGTACGTCTAAATTTGAAGCCTGTACCTACAGAAATGTGAAAGTAGGTCACTAGGTCAATCTTAAGGTCAAAGTTCATTTCGGTACACAAAACTATGCAAGAGGTCCAAATTTGATGGCTGTAGCTCGAGAAATGTGAAAGTACGTAACTAGGTCAAAATCAAGGTCAAATTTTAGTTTGGAACACAGAACTCTGCATGTGGTCCAAATTTGAGGCCTGTATCTTCAATAATGTGAAAGTAGGTCACTAGGTCAATGTAAAGGTCAAAGTCTGTTTCGGTACACAAAATTATGCATGTGGTCACAATTTGAAGGCTGTAGCTTGAGAAATGTGAAAGTAGGTCACTAGGTCAAAATGAAGGTCAAATTTCATTTCGGAACACAAAACTATGCATGTGTTCCAAATTTGAAGGCTGTAGCTCGAGAAATGTGAAAGTAGGTCACTAGGTCAAAATCAAGGTCAAATTTTATTTCGGAACACAGAACTATGCATGTGGTCCAAATTTGAAGCCTGTACCTTCAAAAATGTGAAAGTAGGTCACTAGGTCAATATCAAGGTTAAAGTTTTTTTCAGTGCACAAAACTATGCATGTGGCCCAAATTTGAAGGCTGTAGCTACAGAAATGTGAAAGTAGGTCACTAGGTCAAAATCAAGGTCAACTCGTGTCAAGGTTCATCTTGCCACTCAAAACCATACAGGTGGTCCAAACTTGAATGTTGTAGGTTATTGACAAGAAGATTTTAAAAGCTTTTCCCTATATAAGTCTATATGAACCATGTGACCCCCAGGGCGGGGCCATAATTGACCCTAGGGGATGATTTGAACAAACTTGGTAGAGAACCACTAGATGATGCTACATTACAAATGCCAAAGCCCTAGGCTTTGTGGTTTGGACAAGAAGATTTTCAAAGTTTTTCCCTATATAAGTCTATGTAAACAATGTGACCTCCGGGGCGGGGCCATATTTGACCCTAGGGGAATAATTTGAACAATCTTAGTAGAAGACCACTAGATAATGTCGCATACAAAATATCAAGGCCCTAGGCCCTGTGTTTTTGAATAAGAGGTTTTTCAAAGTTTTTCCCTATATAAGTCTATATAAACCATGTGACCCCCGGGGTGGGGCCATATTAGACCCCAGGGAAATAATTTGAATCATTTTGGTAGAGGACCACTAGATGATGTTTCATACCAAATATCAAAGCTCTAGGCTCTGTGGTTTTGGACAAGAAGATTTTCAAGTTTTTCCCTATATAAATCTATGTAAATTATAGAAATAAACAAAGGGCCATAACTCACTAAAGAATTGTTGAACCAGTCTGATTTTCAGGGGGACACAACTAGGGTACCAATACATCATTCTGACAAAGTTTGGTCAAAATCCCCCTGGTAGTTTCTGAGGAGATGAGATAACGAGAAATTGTTAACGGAAGGACGGACGTCGAACCACGGACGCAGAGTGATTTGAATAGCCCACCATCTGATGATGGTGGGCTAATAAATAAATAAATCTAAGTTCTACAAACTTATCTTGTGAGTGCTTGTAACTAGAAATAATATTAGACCTATTGTTGTAATTTTGTAGTCATTTTAAATGTTATCTCATTTTCTTTCCGTTGAAGTATTTTAATGCAGAGAATGTCTGCTCCTTTCTGCAGGATGCTGGAGTCAGCTAGGATCAGTATGAATTTCACCATGTGCCTCTGTGGTGGTCTAGGCTGCTGTAATTTATGAGACAGCATTCCATATTTGGGGGATTATATGCTTTCAGTATTTTGCTGCTGGTATAAAAGGGGGTGTTTTCATGTTTTCTGGGCTTTTTTTACCGTGATTTTTGTGGTCAAGAAGTCGTAATCATGCAACATTTGCTGTATATATTCATTAACATGACGTTAGTATAGATTAAAATGTAACTGGAGTTGAGCTTTGTGTCATGTACATCTACTAACTTGAAAGCAGAACGACATTTTTTTTCTCCACAAAAAGGGAAATTTTACTTACATTCTTAACTTATACATTTTTGTTTTAGTTGGGTTTACTGTTGCACTGACACATTTATTGGTCATATGGCAACTTTCCAGTTTTGATATTGGAGGAAGACCCCAGGTGTCCCTCAGTGCATTATTTCATCACAGACCTGGGTAGAACCAATGACCTTTCGTAAACCAACTGGATGGCTTCCTCACATGAAGAATTCAATTCAATGCCACGAGTAAGGCTCAAACCTGCATCGGTGAAGGGCAAGTGATTCGAAGTCAGTGACCTTAACAACTCAGCCATGGAAACCCCGCTTAACCATATATATTTCATTTTTTTGTTTTCACAGCAAAGAATTAATAAATTTTGCTCTTTTCTACACAGGTATCATTTATAAATTTCTGCTAAAATGGCAATCATCAGCTCTGCATTATCAAAAAGAAGTGGGCAATGCTGGCCTTACATCCCGCACCTGAATTTAAAAGCTGAAACAAGCTAGAGAGTGCGCAACTTTGGAAGAGGACTATAATATGCTCCAAGTGTCGAAAGTTCCAGAGGCAGTAGAAGTTAATTACGTAAATTAGTGTCACAGGTGACAAATAGTTCAAATAATATTTGGTTGTTCCGTCTTAAAATTGGGTGGAAAAACACACACAGACAATTGGAGCAGGCCGAGAATACAGTGTTCGAAATTCACGGTAGTCCGATAGCCCGTGGCTACCAAATTTCAGCTCAGGCTACCAAATTTCCGCAGATACAAGTCCGACCAGGCTACCGAATTTTTCTAATTTGTTTAAAAAAATCATGCTAATTAAATGAGTATAGCATCGTGATTTCATATGATCTCCATTAATAAACTCTAAGAAGGCATCACGCATCATCCAGACTGAGGAACGCGTATTGAATTATTGTTGTTTTCTTTGCACTCTCACGTGTTGACAAATCAAACACAAAGTGTCAAAGACGTAACCGCAGCGCTAATTGGCTGAATACAATCACCTCTAGTGTAACGAATAATTTGATTAGCTTTCACACTTCTCGCGAAAATCTCACAAGTACATGCAGTAGGCGGAGCTTTAATTATGCTATCAGCGTATGTGTATGTGTGTATTCAGCACTCATTTTTATATCTTGCAAATTGTCAAGAGTCCGAGTAGCAGTAACTGGCGAGTGCTGATCCTAAAAAATCGGGCATTACAGTTTAGATTTCATTTGGCAAGAAGTGTTATGTCTGATGCTTTTGGACTCCGGCGATGCTGATCTGGACTGGAGTATTTAGAGTTAAAATTTTTCGAAAAAATGGCAAACATGTACTGTATGCCTTTTTTATTCCTTCAAACATGCATAGAGATGTCTGTAAAACAAAATTTTATATGGTGCAAAAATTAAGTATTTTAAGGTGTTAAAGTTCGGGCTAGTGAAATTGGTGTCGGGCTTGGAAAATTTCCTATCTGGTAGCCCGAACGGGCTAGTGGATTCAAATCTGAATTTTGTACACTGAGAATATTGTGGTAGGTCTCTTTTAAATGGTTTTATTTCTAACTCTAGTGGCCTTTAAAAACAGTTAAGTGTCCCCACTTGCATAAAACTGGGAGAAGACCTTATAATGATGCTAAATACCATGTTTAATGAAGATCCACCCAGCAGTCCATGAGAAGTTGTTAAACAGTATTTCTATATTTAGCTCTAGACAGTCTCCCCTAAAAGAATGCCAAGTGCCTTTATTGAACAAGTTTCGAGTTTGGAAGATCCTACAATGGTGCTACAGACATGATACATCAAGCTGTTCATGAGAGGAAGTTGTTTAAAAGTATTTCTATTTTTAACTCTAGCAGCCCCTTTAAGGGGCTGGGTGCACTCATTTGAATAAATCTTGGAGTGGAACTTAACCATGATGCTACAAACTAAGTTTGATGAAGACTTACCAAGCAGATATTATTATTATATTATTATTATTATAATTTTCCGAGAAGAAGGCGAGTATGAGTATGACATCTTTTCTAGAATTGAAAACCAAAAGCTGTCAAATGACTGCAATGCCCCACTATTCATTGTAATTGAAAAAAATTAAAATAATGTAAACACAGGGCTGGTCAAAATAATTTGACGGTCAGATTGTTCTATATTTGTGGCAGGCAATCTAACCCGTAACTGTCAAAACTTTGACGGAGCAAAATGATGGAGGATAAATCACAGTACAAAGCCATGTAAAGTTATTGGATTTATCGCTTGCGCATATAGACAGAGTAAACGTTAAACGTACAGTACATACTTAGGACCAGTGGACCTCGCTGTATACCCAACTGATCATTCGAGTGCTTTTTAAGTGGTAACTTTACCAAAAGTCAGCAAAAAATGTTTTTAATTACATCGCAAAAAACGAAAACAAACTTTGCATCGGTAGATGCTTTAAAATTCAATCGCTTATCAATAATGATTGCACGCTAGACTGTAATTATTATCGATGCAGTTATTTCAAGAAAACCATGTACTGTAAGCCAGTCAATATAAACTTATTTATCCGAGTTTATGATATTATTGTCACAGTTTATTTTCCCGTACTTTGTCAAAGCATGGCAAACCAACATCCATAGTTTATATGAAGAAGGACTGGGTGGTGGAAATGACAAAAATACAGTGAAAGAAAAATGTCTGCTGTGAAAAGAAAATTTAAGCAGAACAAATATGATTAGAAGAAAACGTAGTGTACAAGAGAATATTATTTGTCTACTGTGTGTTTCATCGGAAATTTCCTCCAGGATTTCCTTCTAGGATCGCGTCAAATTAGTTGGACCAGGGTCACTCATTTCTGAAAGACCCTGGTTGGACTAATGATGATCCTTGATTTCTTCAAGGACTAGTCGAAGTAATCCGACGTATACAGTTTGTTTTATATTGTGACAGTCAAACGGTGGCTGCAAAAGTCAGAAATTAAAAAGCAGCCACTCAGCGATAGTAAGCTTGTCTACTCCAACTTCCAAGGCCTAGCTAAGGAAAATAACTCAATATTTCCTAGGATCAGTTCAAATTTGACAAAAATAAATAATTGACAAAGTCATTGTTAACTTAGCTATAAACGTTTTTATTATGACTGTCAAACGACTTTGCTGTGGCTTATGTTACTCCGAGTCTAAACTGAGTAAACATCAAACTATCGCGAAAACTAATGACAAATAATCTGTTTGAAAGGATCTCGCATTTTTATCATCACATCTGGATATTCGGCTACTTCGTTGTGATGTTTAAAAAAGTTATCATTAAACTCACCAATAATAATATTTCAATTCTTTAACTTTAGAAGCCTTTGTCAATTTCAGTTTTTTTGTGTCCTGTCAACTTCCTTTTAACTGCGCGCGCTGGTATTTAAAAACAGGTGCGTGCAAGGTGTCTTTATGGAGCGCCGCAACTGTCCTAAATTCAGTGAAAAAGCAGGAAGTATAGAGCTATGCATATCGTCCATATTTCCATAGTACAGGTTGTGGTATACTCCTCATGATATGGCAAATGTGTTTTTGAAGCAAAAACAGTAGATTTTAATAGACAAACTTATTATTTCTTCAACAAATTTCATAGAACTATCGTTAAGCACAATACGCACGTGCGTATAATATTTTTGCCGATCTACTTTCGCTATTTCAAGAAAAATGTAGAATCTTTAGCATCTCTGTGTTTTCCAAACTTTGTAGACCACCTATTCAGTTTTTAACTTTCCATGTACGCATAACGCTTATGCTTCCATATAAAACCATAGATCTATGCAGTATCTTTATTGGTTGGTACCCTGTCCTTTCTACACGAAAGGTACAACGTAGGCCTATCTGGAAGGTTTCTGCAGATGTTACGAATCTAACAAACAAGAGAGTCATGATGACCTTTGATCGCTCACCTGAGTAATGTGAGCTACATTGACAAGTGTTAGAGATCAGGCATCCTCGCATACCAGAGGTCTACCGTGGTTCCCGGATGAACTTATTTCTCGGGATTTTGACGAACCTCTGATGGATGAGAATGGAGATCAGGTAAGAAAGGCAAATGTAAGTAAGCATTGAAAACTTTTCCAAGTTGTGTGAACATGTTTCAAATGTCAAACTGATGCTAAAATATTAAGAAAGTAAGTCAGTAGGTCACATTTATGGTCACTGAAAGTCAGTTTTAAGATTGGTGTGTAAAACTGTACATGTCATCCAAATTTCAAGGCTGTATCTTAAAAACCAGAAAGTAGGTCAGTAGGTCAAGGTCAGTTAGGTGACCCTTAATCACTTGGGGTCATCAGGTAATTATAATTAAACAGTCTAGGAAATATGATCTGATAATTTTTGAAGTATTTTTTTCCTATATAACTCATATAACAATTGACCCCCGGGGCAGGGCCCCTTTTCACCCCAGAGGCATAATTTGAACAATCTTGTTAGAGGTCCACTACACAATGCTACATGCCAAATATCAAAGGCCTAGGCCTTGAACTTTCATTCAAGAAGAATTTTAAAGATCTTTCCTATATAAGTCTATGTAAAACTTGGGACCACCAGGACAGGGCCTCCTTACACCTCAGAGTCATAATTTGAACAATTTCTGTAGAGGACCACTAGGCAATGGTACATACCAAATATCAAAGCCTCTGCCTTGCAGTTTCAGACAAGAAGATTTTTAAAGTCTTTTCCTATATAAGTCGATATAAAACGTAGGAACCCCTGGATGGGACCTCTTTTCAACTCAGGGGCATAATTTGAATAACGTTGGTAGAGGACGACTAGGAAATGCAACATACCAAATATCAAAAGCCTAGACCTTGCAGTTTCAGATAAGAAGAATTTTAAAGTTTTTTTTCCATTATAAGCCTATGTAAAACTTGGGACCCCCGGGGCGGGGTCTCTTTTCATCCCAGGGTAATAATTTGAACACCCTTGGTAGAGGACCACAAGGCAATGCTACATACCAAATATCAAAGGTCTAGGTGTTATGGTTTCAAACAAGAAGAGTTTTAAAGTATTTTCCTATATAAGTCTATGTAAAAATTGGGACCCCAGGGACGGGGCCTCTTTTCACCCCAGTGGCATAATTTGAGCAATTTTCATAGAGGACCATTAGATGATGTCACAAGCCGAATATCAAGGCTCTATGCCTTGTGGTTTTGGACAAGAAGATTTTTAAAGTTTTTCCTTTTGGTTGCCATGGCAACCAGAGTTCTGCATGGATTTCAATTCTTTTGGCAATTTTGAAAGGAGGCTACCCAAGGATCATTCCTGTGAAGTTTGGTGTAAATCTGCCAAGTGGTTTTCAAGAAGAAGAGTTTTTTAGAAATTGTTGACATACGACACACGACGCACGAGGGACGACGGACATCGAGCGGTCGCAAAAGCTCACCTTGAGCCTATGGCTCAGGTGAGCTAAAACATGCATTAATGTAACGTGAAAAATCTTTTACAAATATAGGCCTTTTATCCGAATTCGGAGACGTCTTTACTGATTATCCCGGATATATGTTTTTGTTAACCGTTTCTGTTGGTCATCTTTCATCAGCGCTTCCGCTGCTAGTGGAGTAGTTAGATCTTTGTGATACTGGTCATCATTCGTATCTAAATATATATCCAAGACAGAACGGAATTCGCCGTGGAAACTTTCTTTTTAACTGGACATGAGTTCGAAAACATGTAAACATCCCCGAAAAAAATGACAAAACAGTAGTTTAACATTAGAATCTTAATTTCTTTTTCGGCGAATGCCGTTATAAGAACGAATTTGCGACCTTGACCGACCCATGCCACGTGACTTCAGTTTGCAAATCAAACTACTTGATAACGCATTATAGATAATTTATCAAAATGAAAGATTTATGCAACACTCTGCCTGATTGGACGAGAGTGTCAATTTGTTTCACTCTGCTGATTGTGCTACGCTGAGTGAAATGTAGACAAAGCGTTTATCCTAAACGACGCTGTTCACAGTTTTAAAGCTAACTTTCGCTCAGTATATTTAGCAAGAATATTGATATATCTCACAGTGATAAGTAAGTTTAATAAAAATGATAAAACCCTGTTCAAATACCAACATATATCAAATTAAAGAAAGAGCTGAATACGGTCTGCGTATCACATGAATAAGGGTGTGATAAGACTCTTCTATGTAGAGAAGTGCTTTTTAAAAGATTTTCCTTGTTACAATTGTCGTCTGTATATGAAAAGGTTTCTTGTTTTTGTGACTTATTCAGATTGCATATTAAAATAAGTACTTGTTTGCTTTGATATATTTGTTATAAATGATTTAACTGATTTATTATATATTGATATTTTTCTTTAGTATGGTATGCAAATATTGAATTCAGTTGAAATCTGTTTTATTATGTATATGCTATATAATGACTGAATCTCATTATATTGAAATGAAAGTATGATGAATCTTCATCAAACTACTGCTGTAATTATTCGTCTAAGGATAAACGAAACAAAACTGTAACCCTACGAAACCTTTCTGAAAAATTAAAAGAGAACCATTTAAATTGTTAAAGTGCGGTGTTTAGTTTTGCAATTTGAAAAATGTTAGATGAAAGATGAATGTTACATGAAAGTTTCATAAACTTCTTTCCTTATTACAATTCGCCGACCATCTTTTTTAAAGATATTTCTTGTTTCGTTTCCTGTGGCGTAAAAAAAAATTGCCGAACATCCGACTCACTCTTTGAAGTACTGGGTGGTAATCATAATATTTTTAAGACCGGCCTACGTCATAAGTGTCAGCATGTCTAGCCGTGGTTATTGCATCACTTTGCTGTATTCTGTGCGCTTATTCACTGAATGCCACCATTAGAATGGAGCACTTTCGGATACAGCACTTTTTTTATTGAACTCGTACCCGAACTCGACTTGGGTACAGTAGATTTGCAATAAGTGTAAAACCTGCCGATAATCTCAGTTGCGATGTTTTCCAGAATTCTAGTATCAGAAATTCTACTAGTATAACTACGCTTGTCAAATTGTTCAACTGCGAGTGAGCACAAGGCAAAACTTAGCTTTTTAAGAAAGCAAGGAGACTTATTTAGAAGGATACCTAAATATTATTATAATTCTCAATTACACATACATTTTTTACACTAAGAGATCCTTTAAACTGTATGGGTTTCATTATTTTTTTTTTGTAAATGGTCTTGAACAGTTCCGTCCAAGAACCAATAATTGATAATCAATGTCGTTATTATGATTTTATTGGTGACCTAGTTTATGGTCCCACGTGACGCAATATCAGAAGAAATTAACATTCATAAAACCCCATTAAAATGAATCATTGTTTTCTATTCTTTGATCTGTTTATTCAGTTCCACAAATGCTAATCATGCCAGCTTCAAAAGCGGCCAGAGTGCTTCATTCGGGGGAGGCCCCCGCACGCCCACCAGCGGTAGGGGGACACCCCCTGCCATGAATTTCCAGTCCAATATTACCACTTTATATTTTCGCATAAGCGAACTGTGGCAAGTCTATATCTGCATGTATTTATCGTGTGGCTATCGATGTGTAACATTATCGTATTCGCATTAACGTTAATTATAGGCTATAGCATTTATTTTTATCCATCGTTATTAGAAGTGTTAAAGACCCACCAAGACCTAGTGGTCTACTTTTTCCTCCCACATGAACTTATGTACAAATAATTCTGGTAATACTGGTATAATACAGCTATTCTACAAGATGACAGGTGGACAGTCTAGGCCCTGTTTTCACAACTTCATCTGCCACCAAACTTATTCAGTCATTCTCTTCTCAGTATAGTTTTATAAACATAGAATAATAACTATCTTACACTGTAGAAACAAAGTGTGGTCTAAACTCTACTTAATACATGAAGTACCGTGCATACTACTACATTAACTGAATAATATGTTTAGACATTAAATACATTGTCTTATTGCACTATTAGTGACAAATGCCCCCGAAGTGTGCCCAAGAATGCTACAGTTGTCTGCGCAAAATATGCCAGAATAGTTTAGGTATGAATCATTTTGCGACCAGATAAAAAAAGTTCTCCGAAGGTAACCTTGACCTTGGAGCTAGGGTCTGGGTCTTGAGCATGACACACCAACTCATCATAGGGAAGAATTGTGACAAGTAATTTTTGATGAATGGCAGAGTTATTGTCCGGAAAAGCAACATACAATGTAAACTTCTAAGTGTGCCCTTGACCTTGAAGCTAGGGGTCTTGGGCTTGTGTCTGACACGTCATCTCAATACAGGGAACGTTTATGCTATGTAATTTTAAAATCTCTTCATCGATGGAAGAGTTATGGAACGGACAAGAAACAGACCATGTAAACCGTTAACCTCTAAATGTGACCTTGTCCACAGAACTAGTGGTCTGGTTGTTATGCATGACACGTTTTCTCGTTATGAGGAATATTTATGCCATGTAATTTCGAAGTTCCTTGATGAATGACAGAGTCACGAACCGGACATGAAACAGACCCTATTAACCATTGACTTGACTTCTAAGTGTAAACTTGATCTTGGAGCTAGGGGTCTGGGTCTTGCGCGTAACACATTGCCTCATAATGCCAAGTTGTTTCAAAATCCCTTCATGGATAACAGAGTTATATACCGAACACGAAAAAGATCCTATTAACCTTTGACTTCTAAGTATGACCTTGACCTTGGAGCAAGGGATCTGGGTCTTGCGCATGGCACATTGTCTGATTATGGTTACCATTTATGCCAAGATATTTCAAAACCCCTTCATGGATGGCAGAAATATGGACCGGACACAAAAACAGACCCTGTTAACATTTGAACTCTAAGTCTGACCTTGACCTTGGAGCTAGGGTTCTGGGTCTTGCCCATGACACGTCGTCTCATTGTGATAAACATTTATGCTAAGTAATTTCAAAACCTCTTTATGACTGGCAAAGTTACGAACCGGACACGAAGCAGACCCTATTAACGTTTGACTTCTAAATGTGACCTTGACCTTGTAGCTAGGGGTCTGAGTATTACACATGAAACGTCGTCTCCTTAAGGTTAATATTTATGCCAAACTATTTCAAAATTCCTTCATGGATGGCAGAGTTACAGCCCGGACAATAAAACAAAGTAACGGTCGGACGGACGGACGGACAATGCGATTTTAATATGCCCACCTTCGGGGGCATAAAAATCAATGACATACTGTAGTGTAAATAAAAAGTTCTTTGCTGAAACATCATTAAAAGATGTAAGGAATTTATTAATAAATAAATAAAATCCTAAAATTATCCAATGCTTTAGATCCCTCGGAAGCACCGAGGACAAGGCAAATAGTGAATATTGAAGACTCGATTTAATTGAGTCCGCATTAGCTCTAGTTGGTTTAATTTGTACACTAGTCAGCAGTGTACATGTATTTACAATTATGCTTTGCACGGAATGTCACGATCAGAGGGATAGCCTGACTATATTCATCACTACAACCCGGCAAACTGTAGGGAATCTAAAGTGGCATGCCTCCCACACTTTCACCCGCATATGCGTATATAGTATTTAAAATCCTGGGTACGCCCGTGAAATGTACTAGTTTTACGTAAAATATATAGCAGAACTGCAGTTCGCTGTATTTTATTCTAACGTACAATCGTATCATAAAATTTATGTAGATAATGCGTGCGATATTGGTCCATTCTATGGACACGATCTTACTGCCTTAAAGTATGATAGTGACTTGGTGGACAGATACAAGTGCAAAAGCAAGAACTGTTTTAAATCATTTTCCCCGACAAACATTAGAAAACATTAAAATAAAATATGTCTGGATAATTCCTTCAAGTTCCGTTTTAGACCCTTCTATGTTGCATTCCGGCTTTTGAAGTCTTAAACATATAGGCCCATATAGTGCTTAGAGGTACGTTCCGACGTAAGTCAAGTCTCAACGATAACATGACGGCAATTGTTATGGTGTCGCTCCTTCATCTTTGCGATCTTGTTGATTCAATTATTATATGTAATAAAGCATTGATTCTACGTTTTCATACGTAAAAGGGTGATTTTGAAGTGAGACAGTTAAATAAGCTATTATTAGCAATTTAGAAAGTCGAACGAACTAGTTCCACTTATTGCATTCTTCCGCCCCCTGTCCTCATAAACCATTTTTCTAAACTCATTCATTTACTGAAATATTTGAATTTTTTTCTAGGTTCATTGCATCTCATAATTTTCTTTTTAAAACTGAAATTCACAAAACCTGTGCATTTACTAAAACCCATCATACTTCTTTAACGCTTATATTTTCTCAAAATGCAATTTATGAAACTCACGCAGTAACTCTAATGTCTGATACGTTAGTGTTTTAATGAATCATTGTTTTTTATCTTTCTTTAAACTGCAATTCATGAAAAATAAAGCATTTATTTTAACCTCTGATATTGTGTTGCAGCTCACTGCGTCCCGTTCTCTAACAACAACAAAATAAAACTTGCATTTCCTCTGATCTTTCGCAGCTGACTGATATTCGTGATATGATTTCTCTATTTAACTGCATCCGTTTCTTCGCGCGTTTTTTTTTTTGAAAGCTGCAGTTTATAAAAACATACGAATTTACTGAAATCCCATACATGTCTAGTGTTGCAATTTTCCTTATATCTTATGAACAGATTTTGTTTGGCTTCAAAAGGATCTTCTTATAGACTTACTGCTTGGTCCATAATGCTTGTGTAGATAGTACAGAAACATTTAAACTTTAAAGGGCCACAGAAATATTTGTTTTATACAACTGAGTGCACATGTATTAGCTTTTAGGTAAAGGCCTCCGTGACCGAGTGGTTAAGGTCGCTGACTATGAAATGCTTGCCCTCACCACTGTGGGTTCGGAACCTCGCTTTATGTGTTGGGTTCTTTCATGTGTGGAAGCCATCCAGTTGGCTTGCAGAAGATTAGTGGTTCTACCCAGGTGCCCGCCCGCATATGAAATAAT
Source organism: Mercenaria mercenaria (assembly GCF_021730395.1). Lineage (NCBI taxonomy): Eukaryota > Metazoa > Mollusca > Bivalvia > Venerida > Veneridae > Mercenaria > Mercenaria mercenaria. The sequence goes on along the minus strand of NC_069377.1, from coordinate 63,526,963 downwards.
GTTCAGATGGACACTAAGGATCTTCCTTTAAAACAAAAAGCTAACAAAATCGCCATATTATTACCTATAATTGTGTCGGTGTGACGTTAAACACAAAAAAAATATTAGGTGGGCATATAAAACTAGAATCACACTGCCGGATAGATTCCAGATTCCCATCCTCAGATTGCTCCGGATGTTTAAGAAAAATAATGGGTTTTGCGAATAATGCAATCGTAGCAGAAGCTTAATTAACCTTATTAGAACCGGAATAATCCGTAATAGCTTGTATTTTTTTTACCACAGTGATTTCCTTCCGGACTGTTACGATCTTTTAAGATCTGTTACGATCTGTTCAGAACTGTTACGGATTTATTACGAATTCCTTACGGATATATTATCCGTGGCAAAATTTTGAGAATGTCCAAAACTTCGCACCCTTGCCCAAGGATGCCCCCGATTTGTAAACTGACATACTGAAGAATTGGGCAAAAATCTATTCTATTATCTTTCCTTGTTTATTGAGATCAACGCTATACCTTGTTGTCTCCCTTCGACCGTCTAGCTAAATATCGATCACTATCGGATATTTTTTAGCGAGTGTTACAGATCGTTATGGTTCGGCTATCTCCGCTTATCGTATCACGGAAGATGCCGATCATAAAAAAACAAGGATTATAGATTAGAGATCTCCTGTAAAAACGTAGTGGGAAGGGTGATTTATTTTACAAGTACCGGTAAAACAACAACAGCAAATATAGTCATCAACTTGGTTTAATTCTGTTTTTCAATAATGTAAAATATGGAACGGAAAAAAAGAAGACACTACGTTATTTATTCTTTTATTTTGCATAGCCAAAGAGCTATAAAAAGTGTTTTATACTTCTTTGACATAGTATATGAAAATATGATCAACACTATATTATCTTCTTTATATTTTACATTAAAGAAACTGAGACATAAAAACAAATATAAATACACAAAATCATGTATATTAGGCGAGCATAACATACATGTACATGAAACTACTATTATCTTAAAAAATAGAAAGCAGGGGAAAAAAATATTTTTTAAAAATGCTTACAAACTTGACAATTTAATTTTCAGTTATTATAAATAGATGTGAAATGCGTTTATTATTATTATTATTAATTATATTTAACTTGTCAAAATTAATTTTGCTATGTAATGAACATTTGAAAAACATATTGTAACACACTGATGAAAAATGAACAGAAAAACAAACTAGCAAACATACTTGACAATGTAAAAGGTATCTTTTTATGACACCAGAGCCTGTTAATTGGAAGTGTGACCTATTTGCCCCAGAGCCAGTCATTGTGTAATAAAGTATGTGCGAATTATGACTTCTCAAGGTTTCTCAAAAGGGACTGACTGACTGACTGACTGACTGACTGATTTAATAAATGTCAGATTTTTAAAATAAAAAGTGGAAAACCTAAGAATAGAAAAAAGTCTTTTAGAAAAGATTTAAGATAAAGTGACACTAATGTAGTGTAAAGGTTATTCATAATAACTATCACGAATGTTTTTACTATATGAACAGGGGATTACAGATTTTTCATATCTTTTAGCGCGTGCTATACCTTCTTGAGATTAGCTGTGCGTACATTCAATTCAATTCAATTTCGATTTATTGCATAAATACAATGCCTACAGCAAGTGAAAGCATTATATAATATGGAGCAGAGAAAGTACATAATTTTCAGGAGAGACAATAAACCAAAGAGCTATAAAAAATTAAAAATGTAGTTTATACTTCTTTGAATAAACTAATAAATCAATAAATGACAATTTTTCACAATGTTGTCACAAAACTTCTATAGTATAATATTTTCACTCTAAGGCGAACTTTTAACACGTGTTCTATATATCTTTACTTTAATATCGAACAATGGCTGATACACCAGATGACTTACGAATAAGTTAGGAGTTCTACGGATGCGTTACGGATGCTATCCGGAACTCATCCGCAAGCCCAGCCGGGGCAGTGTGATGCTAGCTTAATGTGATATTTGCCATTGCACAAGCAATGAATACTACATATGTACGTAACATCTAATACGTGAGCATGTAATGATTAATTCTTGCGTATGCGAGCAACACAGATAACCCGGATCATGAAACAATACTTTTAGAACTCTGCGCACGCATTAGCTATTGCGCGCAGGTTTTTTTATTACGTGCATACGTATATTCATTACGTCCTCATGTATTGCATATGTATTAGGTGTAAAAAAAATCAGTAAGTACATAAATTATAAAGGTATTAGCTATTACGTGTGCTCGCAATAGTATAAGACAACTTGATGCCACAGTGCATTTTGCTTTTATCTAAACTAAGTTATTTTGAAAGTTTGATAACAATCTCTATAACCTTAGGACGGCCAGTACATATTAATGCAATCTCGCCAGGCATATGTATGTTTTTGACAACACAGAAAATGACGTCACTCGACCTTCAGCTATTTCCGGAAGTAAATAAAATGAAACTAGAAATGCTAAACTTGAAAACGAAAGCCGCATTTCGATTCGTAGATAGTCAGGGGTCACGCGCAGGGGTCACCCCGTCTAAATGTATGCGCGTGGACTTCTTTATTTTTTTATTTTTCTTTTTGCTATTGGGGAGCCAATTTTCAGCTCTTTATTACGAATTGAAATTACCTGGGCTTTAGTACAGCATGTCAGCTTTTAATCTATGAAAAAATATTTGAGCTCTGGATAAACAGAAATCCCTAAGGGGTCCGTAACGGACCAAGGGTACATTGATAATTTTGGAACTTCATCAAATCGCTCAAAATGTCATTTTTGATGTTGTCTGAGAGTGTCAGTATATGCCTCAGATGTAAGATATAACCGTATTTGAGAGCTGCAGACATAGACATTTCAGAAATATTTTCAAAATAAGTTTAGTGTAATAAATGTTGTTTCTACGGAAGCGTGAAAGGGCCATCAGACGCTAATACGTTTTAGTACGTTAAGGCTGCGGAAAGGATATCGGACAGGTATGAGCATTTACATAACTCGTCCTTTTTCATTTTAGACATTGACTGCGATGTTTAAGCGTGATATTTGTTTCAATGTTTTGGAAGACGGGATGATATGTTAAAACATATAAGCTCTGCACATGCAGATGAAGACTCTGAAGAAAGCGCTATGCCAGACATGTCTGACAAAGAGGACATTTTTGGATCTGTAATAGGACTGATACCTGGTTAGTTGACATGAAGAAAGATTCTATCTATAAAACTATAAGAAAGACAGTAAATCAACACATGACAACAGAAAACTGTCAAGTGATGGACAATTATGACATTCCTCAGTTAGAAGGAGAGGACGAAACTGAACAACAAGAATATTTGATGTGCGAATGTTACGACACTAAACAGATATCCAGGATTGCTAGGGAAAGTTCGTGAGAGTTTCGAGAATTAAACTATTTGATAGCATTAAGAAATGAGTTAACGGCCATTTAATTCAAAAGGTATAATTTCGTGACAAATAGTCTAAGATTTTATCACGCAAATCATATGAAGACTAAGTAGACAACCGTTATATTGCATTGAGACGTCTCTGAATTTGAAACAAAAGACAGCTCACCAGAACTCTCATCAGAACGCTAGCTTCAAGTTAAATCAACAGGCACAGAAAAGAAAGAATTCAGATATCACTCAATGTTACCAAGTGTTCCAAGGGCTGATATATGTATCAAACTATAGCAACGGAGATAACAGACAGGACAGTAACAAAAGAAAGGTAGTGACTATGTGATTGCTAAATACATCTGTTTTAAGGAAAAAACGCACAGTTTTTGTCATATATTTAGGAACAGATCACAAAAATCCCTCTTTAAAACAAAAAAAAAAAAAAAAAAAAGAAAAAATAACGAGTCTTACTCTACATTTATCAATTTGTGTAAAATTGATTTACTGGCAAATTATGTACTGATGCGACTGGTACATATCAATGGGGAGACTGCAAATACGTAACTCATTTATAAAATGTTTTTTTTTTTCTTTGTGCAATGAAAGGAAATAATGGAATATTTATTTTATTGATGGGGTAAATAATCAAGTTTCAATGTTGTGAAACATTTTGTAAGATTTGTTTCCCTTCTAGTTTAAGTGTTCATTAACGATGACATGGACTCACCAATTTCTAACATCATTAACATGGCTAAATTCGAGAATTTTCTTGTAAATGTGACCACACTATCCGTAACGTTGAATACCTGATTGCAACAGAGCTAGAATCAGATGGTCCGTGTACATTAAAATAATTATTGAAACAAAGAGGCACATCTTAATCACTTGTTTTATGTATATTATAAATATGCAAATGTCTACATTTTCTTAAATTTGTTATTTTAAAAGTATTAAAGATGGAAAAGAAGACAAAACTTTGTCTGCATCAATCAATTATTTTTAAAGTTATTTTATTTTAAAAGTATTAAAGATGGAAATATGACAAAACTTAGTCTGCATCAATCACATTGTCAGTTGAAAATTGGTTGACATGAATGGCCGTATTGGCGAACTATGTTCGAAAAGCTGCGGGAACACAACACTGTTACGGAGACCGTCATCTTCTGCGATTACCAAGGACAGGGATGCGTACACTGTCTACGTACCAATGACGACTACTTCGTTTGCTGTTTGAACTAAATATGTATGTGTATACATAATGGCTTTATTTTCAGTCATCATTTTACAGTGAGGGTATTCAGCTCATCATACCATTTTAATATAAAGTATTAACAGTATTTTACTTGTATATTTACGACATTCAACCGTAGCAAAATACTGAAATTATTTTGCAATAGGAAATAAAACTGAAATAAATCTTTTCTTAGATTATTCACATACATGATGTGTCATCAAAAAAGTATCTTCTGGTCGAGTATGATAGTGTTAGTTCTAAAGTTGAGTTTAAGACAAATAAGTACTAGTAACTAAGTAATATCATTAAATTATTTTTAGTTGTTATTTTCCTACAAAAACTAAATTGCGCGAGGTAGTAAATTGCACTCATTCCACATCATGTTTAATGTTATGCTACAAAACTCATGTAATAAGTTTATTGTAAAAGAGTAAAAGCAACGTCAAAATGATTATTTATTTTCAAAGATTCTACAGTACATAATACCCTTGATAAAAGTAAAACATTGAATTATATTATACATTGTACTTTACAGAATGAGAATAGCTATATTGAAACTTATATTAAACACAAAAGATTTTTTTATTAAAAGGACTTGCATATTGATGAATACTACGAGGTTAAAATCGAAGTTAATATTAGTTGTATTGTAAAGTTACTGTTATAACGAATTATTGCCATGACATATTATCAAAATCGCAAGCGGCGCTGTATATGTTTGTACAACTACACTTCTTACAGCTTAAAGTAAATGCTCCGTAAGGTTGAATATATCTATTGAAATTCAATGAATCCACGAGAATTTCATGGAACGGGAAATAGAGATAATATGAAATAAGGCACTGCTTAAATCGAAACTCGATTTGCCTTCATCTCATCCGAATTAAAATTGAAAATGCATGTTTATGAAAAATGTGTTTTAAGTTCATTTTCTTCTAGATTTATGAAATATACTTTTTTGTATTATTACGCAAATTTCCCCCCGTTTTAGTCGTTACGGCGTGATTTTTCCTTACTCATTAACTGTTTTGCACTTGTTGTATGGAACAATATAACGACATTCAGAATTTTCTGACGATCTTAAACCTTGTCTATTAGAAACACACATGTAAGCAGTTCTGTTAACCACAGGTGCTATGCCAATGTGCCAGCCATACACGAAAGAAAGTATCTTAAACTCAGTCTTTGCTTTCACCGGCAACCAAGGTAAGTCGGATACAATGCTTGTTTGGAACTTTCAAATTTCCTTCTGTTAAGGACAAGTTTTGCACACATGTTTTGAATACGTTGCATCTTACGCACCTCACCATTAGTTACACCATACAGTATGACATTGCAGAAATCCAGATGTGAAATAACTACAGACAGAACTAAAAGTTTAGTGGCCGCTTTGCTTAATTTTTTTCTTCAACATGGCTGCACCACATTTGCGATTTACATGATCTTTATATGATCTTTAAAGTTCAAGGTTTCATCAAGAAATGCACCAAGATATCTAATTGTGCTTTCACGTTTGGTATCATCACCAGCAATGTTAATCGAATTTGTAAAAAAATTGTTCAATTGAGATTTGCTACCAAACATAATAAATTCAGTTTTAAAACTTTAAAAGTGTTCATTTTCAGCTTGTTTCTATTCATCCGGTCATTGATTGTAACTGCGCACCCTTAGAGGTCTCCGACCGCTTGTGATTCTACGGAAGCAGATTTCGGACGAAAGCTTTTATTTGCTATATGATCATCAGCAAAACCGTGGACTGGTATGGATTTTGGAATGACATCAAAAAGAGTTCCAGCATAGGCGAGAAACAGCCACGGACCAAGGCAACTGATTTGGATCACACTGCATTCAAGCTGGCGGTCTGATGAATATGCATTGTTGATATTAATCTTACAAGTACGAGGCCTTAAGTAGCAGTCTACCCATTGAAAAGTGTTTCACAGACACCATACTGTGCTTTTAGGACATCTAGCAGAATGTCGTGGTCGACAGTGTGAAATGCTACACTTTAGTCAATTGCAATAAGGGCGGTGACTTCCGGTTTCTTTATACCACTTAGAAGATCATTAATCAACCGGAGCAGCGCAGATTCACAGGAGTGATATATCCTATATGCAGACTGGTTCTTAGGCATAAGACTGTTTTGATTTACATGTTCGTTTAATCTGTAAAGAACGGCTTTCTCAATAAGTTTTGACAGAAATGATATGTTACTCACAGGACGATAGTTGGAAAGCTCAAGTTCAAGACATGCTTTTTTATATTTCGCAGGAAAAACACCTTGTTGCAATCAGAGATTCGTCAATTTAGTGATGCTGGGGAGAAGTTCGTCTACATGTGATTTCAGAATACGTGTTGGCAAAATATCTAGCTCTGAAGATGTAGTATTCAATTCACTGATGAGTTTTTTTCACTTCATCTTGAGCCAATTCAGTAAATTTGTCTAAATTTTGTACACCCCTTACTTGAGAAGTTTTGGTATTCATTTAGGGATTGACGTATTTTTGAGATTTTTGCCATGAAAAAGTCAGCAAATTTATCGGCCAATGAATTATTAGACGAAAATATTATCCAGAAGGTAATATACAGTTGCAACGCTTTTGAAATATGCAGAAAATTTACAATAACTCCTATTTTCACCCACTTTATCATTTTTCAGAGTCATCTATACATTCTATGCCAAACTTGGTTGTAATGAACATGTTGAAAAATTTCGCCCAAACTTTTGGCGAGTAGGTTTAAGGACACTTGCTCTTCTTTTTGTTACCTTGTAGATTTTAAGTTTAGCCTATTAACTGCTCGTACATTACGAATTATGACAATGTGACTGATTTTGTGTTTAAGTTAAACATGTTGCAAAGGATAATGCTAAACGCTACTTTTCACTGCTATTAATACCGTTAAGTTCACTTTTTTCTGCTGCTATTTCTAACTTCACGATTGTTCTACTGCTACTGTTGCTACTGCTGCTACTGCCGATTTCACGTTTTCTAATTTTTCCACTTCCTACTGCTTCTGCTCAGTTTTACTGATAACTCCCTATGCAACTGATATGTTATGTTTTTGTGCAAAAGCGAGTAGTAAAGGTCTTCCAAATTCATCTGAGGTCTGAATTTTAGGCAATTAGAAGTTTATGCTCGCCATATATTAGGGTACCCACCTCCCCCAACCCCACCAACCCCCCGGGACAGCAAGTAAACACAGGGGCGTCCGTGACCGAACGGTTAAGGTTGCTGACGTTGCTGACTTCAAATCACTTGCTTCTCACTGATACGGGTTTGAGTCTCATTAGGGGCGTAGAATTCTTTATGTGAAAAGCTATCCAGCTGGCTTACAGAGGGTTAATAGTTCTACCTAAGTGCCCGTCTGTGATGACATAATGACCGGATTGACACCTAGAGACCTCTTCCACCGTGTAAAATGCAACCAAACAGAACAGAGGCAAGTGAACGGTGCCAGTTGTTAGGCTGATAGTGCAGAGATAAGGCAGCTTCACTTGTTCTTGCTTCCAGGACACCGTACGTGCATGTACAATGAAAACATTTGCGTATTTAACCAAAACAATATCCGCTTTGACCGTTGTTTGTTAAATATGACACTGTACTTAGTCCTAAATGAGAAAAGAGGCCAAGGACGTAATTCGAGCAGGCAGAAGGAAAAAAAAACAACATTATATGCGTCTTAAACTTTGAGGTCATGATACAGCGAAAAATATTCATAAACAATAAATGTCACGATGTATAATGTTTATTTTACGTATTTGAACTAGAAAATGGAATTTTGTTTAATTGCAGGTCAGCTGCAAGATGCTCTGAGAGCATTTAAGAAGACAAGAAAAGGAATCTAGGAAACACCTCAAAAGCCAGCGTATTATATGCGATGGCCTTTTTATAGTGAAATTTATTTGTCCTACGAGTGTTTCATAACGTGACATCAGTTTTTTTCAGATTAGTCTTTATTAAACATGTATGAGAAATGCCAAAGTGATGGGATAGGATAGATGGTAAAACGAAAAAAAAAAATCAACTTTTATCAAAATCAGCCCATGTAAATAATAAGATGACCTATTCCAATATGGGGGCCTCCGTGGCCGAGTGGTTAAGGTTGCTGACTTCGATTCACTTGCCCCTCACCGATGTGGATTCGAGCCTCACTTGGGGCGTAGAATTCTTCATGTGAGGAAGTCATCCGGCTGGCTTACGGAAGGTCGGTGGCTCTACCCAGGTGCGCGCCCGAGATGAAATAATGCACGGAGGGGCACCCTGGGTCTTCCTCCACCATCAAAGCTGGAAAGTCGCCAAATGACCTATAATTGAGTCGGTGCGATGTTAAATCCAACAATACAAAAAGAAACATTCCAATATGTTTATTTCTAAACCAGGTATTTTAAAATCATTGTTGAGCGATCTGAACATTTTTTAGCTGTTACGAGTGACTTGCCATTTTTTTGTTGTTCAAAGTATTTGAATGTATCTTTTCAAAAATATCTAGATTTGATCTATATTTCTTCACCTCAACAAGTACGCTGGCCTCACCTATATTGTTTCTTTGTAAACTGCGTAAACAACCAAATAAAATGTTTTTAGGTCTACCCACAAGGAAGTTTTCGCACTTTTGGCAGTTAATCAAACTATAGATTGGTCATACAGCAAAAATATTACTACTTTAATCCGTGTTATAAATCGCCGGTTCCTAGTTTGTATATAATTGACCGGTCTATTATTTAACATTGGTTTGTTGGGCTAAGTCAAAAATTCAGGAAACAACCTTAAAACTCAATTCTATTTTTATGTAATAAAACACTTATTGAATAGCTTGCTGGTCAATAGTCACAATTATTAGCCCTCGGTCGTATTGACAGACATATATTCAATAATCATACATTATTGACCGACGATTACAAGGAGTCGTGTAATAAAAATGTAATATTATAATTTGAAGTTGACACCACACATTAACAATAATGTCGATATTGATAGTAGTAGAGAAGACTGAAATTTGGTAATTGCATGGAGAATAGCCCTTAAGATATATCTCAATGTCAGTAAAACTTTTGTTGTAAACGGGATATTTACACAGAAAATGAACGAAATAAGCGGCTTGTCGGCTTTGTCATTTACAGGAATAAAAGTAGAATAAGAACATTTTCCATTATGTTGAATACCTTTCTCAGGCTTACGCACAAAGATGTTTAGGGATAATTCCTTTAGATTGTTGTTCCGATTTACAACAGCTTTACTAGCATGTGATTGTTTTTTTTTAATTTGTTTTTGTTTTTGCTTTTAATTCCTCCTTTCTGATCTAGTTTGTGTACGATGACAAGATAGGTTTTAGAAAATTATGAAAAAAAAATGTTTTAAAAAGACAAAAAATAACACCCGAGTCCTTCATAGTTAATAATAACTTCCGCGTTTTTGCACGTACATCATATTGAAAAAATTAAGTATCCCGTAGCGAAACATGGTATACTGGTTAACTGTACGCACTGCGATTGTTTCTAGGATATCACCAAAGCTATTCAGAGTAATGTAGCTGAATAAATAATTTCACACAAGTTTATCTTTATCCTTGATCATCATGTGCTAGTTTACAAAATCAAATTTAAAACTGGTCCTATATCGTACGACAACAAAGAAAATAGAGAAAAGTTTTTAAGATATCAGGTGCTACTTGTCTTATGAAGGCTTCGAAATTTAACTACGGTACAACAACAACAAACTGAACAATAGTTTATTTAAGTCTCACTTTTGTACACATATTACATGATAAAACATATTTTGAAATATAAATACATGTACAAAACCACTCTATAAGTGTTATATGAGAGACTAGAATCCTAAGACAGTGAATGAATTACTGTATGAAAACACATGAGAACTAGTTATTTTTTCTATTTTTTCCAACCAGAAGATTTTTACATGGTACCAAAGATAAATTTAGTTATTAGGCCGGTATTCCAAGTATCCGCGATCCATGACCCGTGTCCGTATCCGCGTCTGTGTACGTGTCCGTGAAAATTCGTACATGTTAAAATTCTACTGCCCCGATTCCACTTCTCCATTCCGCGCCCGGGTCCGTTTCGACTAATGACGGACGACTTGTGCTTCCAAAGAAGCTTCCATCAAGAAGAAATATGTGACAAAGTAAAATATCTAGTCATAGACAACGCTACCATATACGATGCAAGTCTGCTACAATAAAAAGTTGTTTTGACCATATAAAACACGCAGTCTTCAATCCAAATTGACGGGACTTCACGCTACCTCACATAATTTCAAGTTTTGCATATACATTATAATTTTCATGCTCTTTTCATATACGGGCCATGTACAAACGTCAATTTGAATAATTGGCCGACCATTTGATGTTCTTGTGGTGGTGTCAAGTTGTGGGTGCGTGGAGGAGGGCGTGTGTGTGTTGTGGGGGTGGGGGGCTGATCTCTCTGTAAAAAAACTGACGATTAAAAGAATCTGGCGTCAACTTATTGGAAAATAAAATCTAGCTCCAAAATCACTGGAAAAAGTATTCTGGCCTAGGGTCAGATTTGATAAAATGTACTTCGATTACTCTTGTTTTATAAATAAATAATGTTCCGTATTTATAAGATCATTTTGATTATTTTATCCTAAAATCTCAATGGCTTTAGAAATATTCAAAATCATCACCAGCACCACTTTCTACAAGACTCTGACACTCAAATCAAAAGCTTATCTTAAACTATTAAAAGATTAAATATTCTACTCAGGATTTGGCGTTGACATTTTTACACCCTCCCCTCCCCACCCCTCACCACCACACACACGGAAATATTAGTTACACGTGGTCAGTACTTGATGGAACGACTATGATGCTGCTTCGAAGGTTTTTCACGAACACAGTCACACCGACACATGAAATAGCAATTTACGGACACCCGCAAACGCTAACAGATACGTACGCGGAACGATGAATCGCAGATACAGGGAATACTAGTCTAAAGCTTTAGTACGAATTCCCAGGTGTTGTATTGGTCAAGGTGGCAGGAAATTGTTAATTGCCGAGGCAACCAGGGTTCGATTCCCGACTCAGACATGTTTATACGTTCAAAATATGACCACACTTCACTTTTAAACAAAGACCATTTTCTGCCAAAATCTGGAGCCAAGTCTCTTTATAGGCATCAATAAAACCATCTATAAAGGCTTCTGATATCGTAAAACTAGAGCGCAGAAAATCTGTTTACGCATCGATATACAATAAACATTAAGGGAATTTTAAAAGACCTTTCTTTTATCAATTTTAAAACGAACAAAGGACTTTCTGTTTAAGACTGATGAAGAACACGTGAATTGCAATAAAAAAAATAAGATACTGTCTGAAATCATATAAATGGGGCGATGCTGAAAATCTGTTGATGGAAGATTTGTACAAAATGCATGCCAAGAACACATATAGGCGATATTGTGTTAGTTAGTTTAAGTTTACTTGTAAGAAGTTGTTACTTCTGTTCAATTAATAAACATTTCTGCATATTCAAATACATCAAAAATGAGAAAAGTTGATTCTTTCAAAGAAGTAAGATACACCTGAATGAATCTGAACTGTAACAATCAGGCATAATATCAGTTCAGCCATCAGTACGAATACCATGGTCTATGCTCTTGTATTGCCATCGCAAAATCTCTGGAGCAGCTACTGTCTGTATCATCAATTTATGTTTTAAGTATTTATTCTCCCTATTGTAATCATAACCTCTTGCTCATGGAAGTGCATTCCGCCATACCATTAATTGATAGCAACATCGTAGCATGTACTAGTAAAAACTGTTTTCTGAGGTGGAAGGTTTTTGGGTTTCTTCATGATTAGATTCCAAGTCATTTATGACATGTTTACTGTCAACAGAATTTTCGATTGCTTTATCACCTTGCCCATCAAGGTTTACTTAACACTCCATTGTTTAGTGAGATTGTTCCTTGCATTTTACAGTATATACTCTGTATAATTGAACGAGCAAGGTTTTCTTTGTGTTTTTCGTTTAGGAGGAGAAAACTTTTCTAATCTTTTTGAACCCGTTAGTGTCGTTGTACATATACATTTTTAGATGTGTGTATGTCACCTTTTTCATTCTGGTGCAATTGTATTTATAAAAAAATGATATGTATCTGCTTCACTCCAGATACACATCTTGACTTTACAAATATATGTTCAATGAAATGTTTTGCCATATTCCAGAATGTGGGTAACAAAGCTAATGTCCTAAGCATTGAAAAAACTGCCATATCATCAATAAAATGCAGTCGTCACTTTCAAGAGACGTAACATGGTTACCTTGTATAGTTTCCGACTTTGCCATGGAATCGGACTTCTTTCTTTCTTTCCTATTCAAGATGAGTATTTAAATCTGTATCAAACATTATACTTGTGGTCCAAATTTCTATGCGATTGCTTCGAAACAAATAAGTCTATGTAAAATAAGGGACAACCCGGGTGTATCATAGATTGACCCCAGGTTCACGATTTGAACAATCTTGGTAGAGAACGAATAGAACATGCCACATACCAAATATCTAAGCTTTGGGACTTATGGCTTCCAAAAAAGATTTTCTAAAGCTTTTCCCTATATAAGCTAAGTAAGAACAGTTGACTCCGTAGTGCAGTCAATTTTGACCCCAGAGTTATGCATTGAACAAATTTGATAGTAGACAACGCCAAACACCAAATGGCTTTATGGTTTTGGACAAAAAGATTTTTCCAATTTCAACGAAAGTCAAGGGACCCCCTGGCCGGTGCATATATTGACCTCAGGGTCGTGATTTGAACAATCTTGGTAGAGAACTACAAGAGCATGCCACATACTCAATATCTTTACTCTAGTCAGTATGATTTAAGTATTTTGTAAAGGTGTTTCTCTGTCGAAGTCGTTTTATAGCATGTGCTCCCGGGGCGGGTCAGTTAATAATTTTAACTCCAAGTGTATAATTTGAACAATCTTGGTAAAGGACTACTACACGATGCTACATAACTAATCAAAGCCCTAGGCCATGTGATTTTGTACCAAAAGATTTTCAAAGATTTCCCTAAACAGGTTTATATAAACCATGTGACACACAGGGCGGGGCCAAATTTAACCCTAGGAGATAATTTGAACAATATAGTTAGAAGACCACTAGATGATGCTTCAAACAAAATATCAAAGCCCAAGGCCTTGTGGTTTTGTACATGAAGATTTACATAGTTTTCTCTATATAAGTTTGTATGAACAATGTGACCCCCGGCCACATATTTGATCTTGTGATATAATTGAAAAATCTTGTTAGAGGCCCACTAGATGATACTACATACCAAATATCAAAGCCTTATACCCTGTGGTTTTGGACAATACGATTTTCAAAGTTTTTCGTCTATATAAGTCTATAAAAACCATGTGACCCCAAGGGCGGGGACATTTTTGATCCTATGGATTTAATTTGAATAATTTTTGTAGAGAACCGCTAGATAATGCTACATACCAAATATCAAAGCCCTAGGCCATGTGATTTTGTACCAAAAGTTTTTCAAAGTTTTCCCTAAACATGTCTATATTACCCATGTGACCCCAAGGCGGGGCGATATTTGATCCCAGGAGTTGGTTTTAACAATATTGTTAGAAGACCACTAGATCATGCTTCATACAAAATATCAAAGCCCGAGGCCCTGTGGTTTTGTACATGAAGATTTACATAGTTTTCCCTATATAAGTCTGTATAAACCATGTGATCACAAGGGCGGGGCAATATTTGATCCTATGGATATAATTTGAAGAATCTTGGCAGAGAACCACTAGATGATGATACATATTAAATTTCAAAGCCCAGGGCCCTTCAGTTTTGGACAAGAAGATTTTAAAAGTTTTCCCCCTATATGTATTTATTAACCAATTGGCCCCAGAGTGGGGCTATATTTACCCTAGGGAGACAATTTAAACACTCTTAGTAGAAGAGCTCTAGATAATGCTATACTAGATATCAAAGCCAGAAGACCTATGGTTTTGGACAAGAAGAATTTTAAAGATTTTCCTTCCGGTTGCCATGACAACAAGACTTCTGTATGGAATTCAATATATTTCGTTAAACAACTTTGAAAATTGCTATCCAAGGAACATCCCTATGAAGTTTCATCAAAATTGTCACGGTGGTTTAGGAGATGTGGTTTATAGGAAAGTGTGGACGGACAGACGCCGGCTAGTGAGCGATCACAATAGCTGAACCTGAGCACTTAGTACTTAGATGAGCTAATATTGTAACATGCTACTGTTAATAATTATTTATTCATTAGATATGCATACAAATATTTACATTTACAATCTATATGCGATATGCATTTATACACCATTATGCTGTTTCATTTATTTTATAAATGTCCGAAAACATAACAATCTACTCTGTAAATCAAAATGCATTTGAACAATCAATTGATGTACAACTGGTATCACGTGAAGAAATCAACAAGCTGAAGCATATTCTTCAAAGGAGTTGTTGCTAGTATATAATATTAGTCAGTTAAAAAATTGAGGTAGCCATCTTGGCGGCCATTTTTTAAAATTAACTTGATATTTTTACATTTTCGTCTAAATATATATATCGCACTTTACATTATTTTGATAATATATAAAAGAATGTATACATTACAAAAGATAATTATTAATTTGTTTTTGATTTCACCTATCATTAAATATATTTTATATTGCATTACCCCACCCACTTAAATATATATGTTTTCAATAATCTAGATGTACCCTTTAACAAAATGATAAGGCTATTACAATATATTATCACTTGATCAACTCGGGATTGCATAGTGTAAGGTACAACAGTAAATGGAAGCACATAAACAAAGAATATTGACCGTATGTTCAGAAAATAGTATTTATCACATTTTATTCCATAAAAAATTAGTATAAAATGTGTCAAAAAGTTTTATTTCATATCGATTTATGCATATAATTGTGTAGATTTATAACTTTAAATTTTTATAATAATTCCAAATACATTTACAACATTTGAATGCTTTTATTTTGCGATTCTATATATTGGATGCCATTTTCTTGTATCAGTGGCCATCTTGGCGGCCATCTTGAATTTGAGTACTTTGCCCAGTGTCTAGAAACTGGTATCAGGCAGTTCTGAAAACTACAGATCCTGACGAACATTTTGGTATGCAGAAGTTGATGTGCACATTCATAGACAACCTACTACCAGTTTTAAGCTACTTATCTGGCCATATTTGCAGCAAGATTGTGGCACTACCTGCTGATGAATTTCAATCAAAGTTAAGCGTAGATATATTTACTTTGTCGGTCTAAACCCACCTTTTCACCAGTATTACAACTATACACAGCGGTCAGGTAACCTTGATTCCTAAACAGTATTCACCTGTTCTCAAAATGTTACTGGCAACTTCCACTTACTGATAATATGTGCAGAACAATAACCTGAGACATAGTGTCTTTTTCATCAAGGGGAAAATACACCTTGATCGGAATTTAAACCTCTGATTTCCCTAAAGGGAGTGAAGATCGCTTGTATATTTTGAGGTAACGCTTGTATTTCACAATAATATTAGGTTATTTAACATTGTTCTGTACAATACGGAGATATATTTGGACGAGTACCCAGCTGAGAAAACCATATTGGACGAGCCGCTAGGCGAGTTCAATATGGTTTTGTCAGCTGGGTACTCGTCCAAATATATCTCGTATTGTACAGTACAATGTTAAATAACCTTTTTATTCTATATCTATTTTATCTTATCATAATAATAGTTTCAATTAAAAATGTTTCACTGAATATTGTATTCCTGCCTTTTCTAGTTTTTCCCAGCTTGGTATGAGTGCAAATATATATTACACAGAATAATGTTAGACCTTAAATAACCTTTTTATTCTATATTTATTTCATTTCATACGTAATATGCGTAATTCATTCAATTTGAATGGGTTTTTTTCTGCAAATCATCATTAAAAAAAGTATATGGTGCAACCTCCCTACAACAGCCATTTGGCGATTTGGGTGGTAATAATACTTGGCCGAGATATTATGCCCACAAACATTGTCAGCAAGTTTGGTGAAGATCGGATGAAAACTGTTCGACTTAAAAGAGCGGCCAAGGCTAAATTCCCCGTTGTTTTTTTTTTTTTTTTTTTTTTTTTTTTTTTGAGTAATTAAAGGACTATAATCAAAGAGTGCCTGGTACAATTTGGCTTGTTATCGAAATTGGCCGAGATGTAATGCCCACAAACATTGTCAGCAAGTTTGGTGAAGATCCGACGAAAAGTGAATTATAGAGCAGACATGTTTTGGATGCTGACCGCCCGTCCGCTGTCATTCATAATCTTCTCCATTTTGTTTCTTAACCGTTAAATGAAAACTGCTGAGGTAGCTATTCAGACAGTCAGGGCTGATACCAATTTCTAGGTTTCGTCCTGAACGGCTTCTTTTAGCGACTTTTCAAATATTCCAACATCTGATGATCCTTTTTATTGTATTTTTAAGTTTTAGATTATTAACGAACGTTTTAATATCTAAATCAGATAGCATTGTTATCCCTTGAATCGTTTTTGTGTGTTGTAAACAAACAAAAAAACTCAAATTAAATCCAGATTTCAAGACGCATACTTCATCCGATTTACATTCGGAACATTTTCACGCGTTTCGGGCTTTATCGTATGTTTAACATGGGACTGTTGAACCGTCCAAATACAGAAAATACAGGATTTTTTGTACGCGCGTGCGTCCAAATACAGAAAATACAGGATTTTTGTACGCACGTGCATCCAAATACCGTAATATATTGTACGGTCACGTGTTGCAAATGAACGTTCGCGATTGGATATATAAAATAGGTATAGAATAAATGGCGAATATTTACCTGGAAACAACAGATCTTACATTACCACAAGTTGGTAATATTGCATTCGTTGTTCATTTGGTAAAATATATTTCGATCTTACACTAAAAAAATGAATGTCTTCTATATTATGCGTTATTCAAATGGAAAATTCCATACTTTGAATGTTCTATCAGTGCCATTTCATCCATTCTAAACATTATTTTTTCAGATGGGGTAAAATGTTGATACCGAAGAGGTTGATTATTATGTTGATAGAAATACCACTGTTGAGCGTAACGTTTCGTCTGAAAGTGCACAATACATTGATGCCGATATCAACATTTATTTCATGACGACGAATCCAGCAGGTAAGGTTTGATATTCAGTTAAATAGTTGATTTTACACCTGTATCCTTTAAAAGATTTTAATATTATATTCATCTAAAACATTACCTTAGCAAAGTAAGAATTAAAAATTATTCTAGTGAATAAGTAAGACTGCTCCTTGCCCTTACAGATATGACAACTGGGAGACGTAAGAGAGGATTTTTCTATATCCCTAATATCCCTAAATGCTGGCGTTACATTTACCAGTTCGGGAATGTCTGAAAATACCTCATCAACCGCTTTTTCATTAACTGCGTAGTCAACATCGAAGAAAACTATTAGAATTTCAATGAGCACTACCTTTCAATGTAATGTATAAACTTCGCTCACATTGTTCATATTTTTCGTTTAACCACTATGTACAATACCAAATTAAAAATCAAATGTGTTATCTTTACACTGTATTTTTTTCTCCTGTGACTAATAAGCTTTTTCTTACACAAATGTAAGTGAAAAATTGTCTGTCATATAATTGTTATAAATGGACTGAGAGATCTTAACCATTATTCTAAAAATTTGCCATCCGGAATGAACCAGGCGAGTCGCATTGTTGCTTTTTTAAAAGCTAACCTTGTATATTATTTCCAATAGATATGCGAAGCAACTGTAGCTGGTGACTAACTAGTTCGTGCAATGACTCAGCTAAAAGGACCGAGGTTGTGTTTTAGTAAAAGAATGAAAATCAAATGGATTAAGGGTCAAAAGTCACCACTTCATAGCTTTATATCTGGAGCAACAATGTTTAAATATTTCATTCTTTGTTTTTTTGCTTAAGACCAATTCTAATATGCTTGTCTGTTAAAACACTCTTACGCTAGTATGACGTCACGTTAACGTGCGGTGACGTCAATGTTTTTGTTGCGACTAAGAAAAAGCGCTTCTCTATTTTATATACTGTTTTAAATTAACGGCATATTAGAATCGAAATAATTTATACCAAAACCGTGTTTTAACACTATTTATACAATCGGGCGGTAATACGTCGTACAAAAAATTATTACGCCCAACGTATAACCGCCCATCGTGCATAAATAGTGTTAAAACACTCTTTTGCTATAAAATATTTCTTAAATAATGTATTGAGTTCATTTCGCGAGCGACCGAAAAGATGTATTTCTCATTTTGTTTTAATATAATACGAACTACATGTCAATAAGTTATCAAATGTATTAATTTTGAAATACTGCAGCAGGAAAATTGTCCACTTTTAGTGTTTTCCTGAGAAATGGACGTCAGTCCCCTCAGAAGTGGTAGTCCACCATCTCAGCCTCCCAAGAAATTGTAGTTCGCTCTCACGGCAGTGGTAGCTCAGCCTGTCAGAAGCGATAGTTCGCCCTCTCAGTAGTGGTAATGTGCGCTCTCAGTTGTGGTGGTTCGCCATCTCAGCAGTATTAGCTCGCCCCTCCCCTATAAGTGGTAGCTCGCCAAAGAGTGGCAGTCCTCACTTCGCAGTGGTAGCTCAGCCTGTCAGAAGCCATAGTTCGCCATTTCATAGTGGTGATGTGCGCTCTCAGAAGTGGTACTTCGCCATCTCAGTAGTGTTAGCTCGCCCCTTCATAAGTGGTAGCTCGCCCACTAAAGAGTGGCAGTCCGCACTTCGCAGTGGTAGCTCTTCGACTCGGAAGTGGTAGCTCGCACCCACCCCTCCCCTCCCCACTGAAGTGGTAGTTCGCCGTCACAGCAGTAGTACCTCGCTCTCTCAGCAGTAGTAGCTCGCCTTCTCAACAGTGGCAGCTCCCCTTCAGCAGTGGCAGCTCAGAGATAGCTAAAGATTGATGGAGGTCATGATGGAAGGATGTGTTTTATCAGTTTTAGATTTTAATGAATTTTAAACTTTTAGTCTTCGTATGCAATATCTTATGATGTTTCGTCGTGTACACGTCTTATCCAGCAACTTAATGCCGAGAAGAGCGAAAGCCTGCTAGTTTTAGGAGAAAAATAGTTTACTCTTTTCGTGAAACCGTGAAACCAATTAAGAACTTATAAATATAGTATAAGGGTTTGGAAAAGGTATAATGTATGTATGTGCGTGCGTGCGTGCGTGCTGGCCGTGTGGACGTCCGTGTGCTCTGGGTAAAGGTTTGGGGAGGCTGCGATTTTTGGAACGTGGTTTTCTTTGTTGGATATTTATCCTTGTGTTTTATAAAGTTCATTTCTTTTCCAGAAATGTATCAAGTATTTTAGACGTTTTGTGCATTTTAAGTATTTCAAATGGATTTTACTGGTAAATTTTCCAGTTTGCATTAGGAACCGAGGTATAGGAGAAATTCCAACTCCTTTTTTTAATGTAGTCACGCATGTAACACACATGAAGTTACATCTTCATTGTCATTGAAAGAAGGACAGGTCTAAGACCATCTAAGACTGTCCAAAATATTATGGATGAATAAAAATTGAATGTGTGTTAATCTTTTGGGAAGTTATTGACAGCAGCTTTGAAGCAGTGGTAGCTAAAGATTGACGGAGGTGATGGAAGGGTGTGTTTTATCAGTTTTAGATTTTAGTGAATTTTAAACTTTAAGTCTTCGTATACAAGATATTATGGTATTTTATCTTATCCAGCAACTTAATGCTGAGAAGTAGCGAAAGCCTGCAAAATATTTTACTCCTTTTGTGAAACCATGTTATGTGGCACCCTTTTTGACTTTTTATGACTTGAAATTCAGAACTAATAAATATAGTATAGTGGTTTGGAAAAGGTATAATGTATGTGCGTGCGTGCATGCGTGTTGGCCGTGTGAACGTCCGTGTGTTCTGGGTAAAGGTTTGGGGAGGCTGCGATTTTTGGAACGTAGTTTTCTCTCTTAGATACATATCTTTGTGTTTTTATAATATCATTCCTTATCCAGAACTCTATCTAGTATTTTAGATGTTTAATAGTCGATTTCAGATTGATCATGACCCTGATACGGTTTTGATCATTCACAATAATGTCTGATTTTTTATAAAGTTATGAGTTCAAAACACCAAAAACATACACGTCGCCCTATTCCCAGTATTGATACTATATACCTTTCGGATATCTTCTGGAATGTGAAAAAAAAAACATTATGATTATGCCATAAACATGTATTATTCATTATATTTGTTTTAGAAAAGGATGTATAAAACTAATGACATGGTGTGATGGTAATTTAGTGGCGATATACTTTGCTCATCTGTATCTGCAGGAATATGTTATTTTGTCTTTCAGTTCGGTATACTCCTGAACTTGTTAAATTTCAACAAAATAATAACAGTCTTTAGTAAGTGTCCCTAAATAATCAATAACAAAATATCTTGTACCGAAATTTGCACTCGCGACATAACATTTTATTTATTTATTTTGTTTGGTTTAACGTCGCACCGACACAATTATAGGTCATATGGCGAGTTTCCAGCTTTTGTGGTGGAGGAAGACCCCAGGTACCCCTCCATGCATTATTTCATCACGAGCGGGCACCTAGGTAGAACCAATGATCTTCCGTAAGCCAGCTGGATGGCTTCCTCACATGAAGAATTCAATGCCACGAGTGAGGCTCGAACCCACATCGATGAGGGGCAAGTGATTTGAAGTCAGCCACCTTAACCATTAAAGTACAAAACAGTATGATATAGTATTATGGCAGACTAACTCAACTGTATATGATAGGTTAAGCGTTTTTAATAGTCAAAACTAAAAGCTAACAAAAAGAACTCAGGTAAAAGGTCAAAAGATTAAAGTTTGTCATTGTAACAGCAACACTTGTTTAAAAAAGTAAAGGCCTAGGACTTGTAAGACGAAGAGATCCTGACCGATTTCTTATTTTGCGCAATGTTTTTAAATTCCAATATTGTTGAAAATCAAGTGTTTCAATTACATACGAGTCTTAACAAACCTCCCCAACCCAAGCACCCAAATAAGACGTTCTTTATAATATCTGGCATTTTGCATTTCCATTATGTATATTTTGAGATATGTCAGACCTACTAAAACTATTTTAGCAAATAGATTAAACAGAGCGTTATATGCTTTATTTGAAATTACTTTCATTTTCTTTTATGAAAGAAAAACGAACTGCATGTTATTTTCCATGATCACTAATTCTTTTCTTTTTAGTTATGACAGATAATAAAGTGAAATCTTATATTATACCTTGACAATATTTGTAGAACTTTGACGTTTGCAAACGATAATTAAATATTTATATGTAAAACTTGCAAATAGCTTTCATTATGGACGACCAAGGACAAACTATCATTATAAAATATGTAGACATACATGCCATCATATGGAAACATGCTTGTATCATTCTTTTTTCGAATGACGTTACACCTCCGAACGACTATTATTTTTTTTTAAAATCGTTAAATATGTTTTAAGTCTGAAGTCGGTCAAGCATGTACATGTATAAAGTTGTTTGTCACGGCATTTTGTATCTGAAAAGAAATGTTTTCGTGACTTTGACTCGGTCAGAAACTGCGTAATTGTGCGCATTATGGTTCTACTTTTCTTTGTACTGCGCAGGTGATGGACCTCACTGCTATAAATGCTGAATTTTTCGCCGGAACTTTAGACTAAATTAGGAAGCGGGCAGATTTTAGAATTTCAGATAAATTGTAAGTACTAATTTGAGAAATTATTTTTACTGAATGTTGTTAATCAATTCTTTCTTAAATACATGTAGAGATTTGCTTTAATTTCTTTTGAACAAAATTAATGTCAAAATCATTAATAGAAGATGTACTATTTAGAAAGACTATTTGTAACAATTTTATTGTCCGCGAAAGTTGTTGTCGTTGCAAGATTTTAGATGAATCACTTACAGTAAACTTTACATTAAACTTATGTAGGAGAATGGCAAACATGTTACTAGGCGCAGTAGCAGCTCTACTTCTGATCTACAATGTAGGCGCAATCTTGGAGGTACGTTCAATTATATCACGATATTCTAGTAGTGCAATACACTCAACCAAAACTTTTTAAAGGTCAAGAAGTATGAAAAATGTAAGCGGTTGGTTTATAAGTAAATATTACAGTAGCATCAAGTTTTTGATATTTATATGTTATACTTACAAAACCAGTCTTCTTAATTTGTTATCGTGTTTTTAATTATTTTTAATTCATTTATGTGGTTAAAAATTGGCATGTATTTGGTTTCGATTGATTTTAAAAACAATGTTTTCAGTTAAAAACTTTTTCAACATCACTTTGAGTCAGAACTGAAATCAAACTACGAAATCTTTTTTTCTAGTATCCTTTAACAATCCTTGCCGGCAAAACATAAAACAATAAAGTTACAAACTTTCAAAAGAAAATTTGTTAATCATATCATTTATATTCCTCCTATCTCTAAAGATCCTAATTTCTTTTTTTGCAATTTCAAAATTTTAAAATACTTCAGACATGACCTTTAATTTCTTTCGTTAAATTATTGCATTGAGTTTTCTTGCTTTTAGTTCACTATATTTGCTAGTTGCTTCCCTGTTCTTTCACTACAGATAGACTAAAAGTTTTTTAGTTATTTTAGAATGATTTAGGGCGTATAATTGTCTACTGAATGAAGAACACTTGAATCTACTGGAATTGAACCAAAGTCCTTAAACGCTCCGTACTGACAAAACATTGGTTTTAATTCAAGGAATTCATTTTCAGTGAAGACAGATAAAAATAAATCTAAATTATACTTTTCAACAGACAAGCCACCTTATTGAAATAGACCATGAGGGTAACAAAGTTGCTATGGACATCACCTATGACGATGAAAAAAATACGGTACTCGTAATTGTCGGAGATGTTTCAAAATATAAAGACGGTGTTCAGACGGTGAATCTACACGACTTCAATACGGTATGTTAACAATCTTGTTTTTATTTTTTAGAATTCGTAACATCTTTTTGGTTGAGTTTAGGTCATATGGCGACGTTAGCTTTTACTGGTTGGGAAATACGCCAGGTTCCCTCCGAGCATTATTTCATCACGGACGGATACCTGGATAGAACCACTGACCTTCTGTAAGCCAGTCGGTTGTTTTCCGCACATGAAGAATTATACACCTTAAGAGAGGTTCCGAAACCACATCCGTAAGGTGTACGTAATTTGAATGAAAAATGAGAACAACTAGTAGAACAACTAGATCTAGTCGAGAATGAGCCAGGTATTGTTCGTCAGTATGATTGCTTTTACCTTAGGATAAACATAACTTAAACTTAAAATTATAAATAAGATTAAACTGTTTCATTTTCTAAAATCAGTACAAACAGCCATATGATTTTAATTGTAGAGATATGGAGTCCTGAAAGACATCAACAGGAAAACATGCCTTCTCGGGAAAGCGTTTACTCCGAAAGCAATGCCAGAGAAATACAGAATGGTATGTTACTAGTGCTAACTTGTTACTTGTAACAAAGGACTTCTAGGCATAGATGGGATAGTGACCTTAATAAAAAAAACATAATATTCTTTGTGGCCACAACTAATTGAAAAGTTGTTCATCGGATTCTTACTTCTGAAATGAAGATTAACATGTATTAGTAAAATTCTAAGCAGAGATTTGAAATTTTGAAGAAAGACCACTTTTAGTATGAATTCCCCACGTATTGCCAGTAATTTAAACTTTAACGTGACAGAACACAAACAGAAAAGTGACATGCAGTTATATTATAGTTATCAAATTAATTTGTCAGTTTACTCATCCGTTTTTAAGTATCAGTCAGATTTTTGTAACAACTCATTCGACGAATAATGATACATTTATATACTGAACATATATAGGCCTACGTAGCTAGAGGATATTTGTTTGCTCCAGTGTAAGATCGAAATATATTTCACCGAGTGAACACTATAATCAAATATTTTCACGTGTGGCGCAGCCACGAGTAAAAATGTAAATTATGGTGTTCATGAGTGAAACATATTTCGATCTTACATTGAAACAAACACATTTTCTTTTTATTTTATGCATTTTCAATGGTTTTAAACAAATTATATCCATTTTACCCGCGCAGTGTCACGTGCATCGCATGACGACAAAATTTCATGACGTCATGATATCTATGTAGAAAAATGTCAAATAGTTCTATGACGTTTCCAGATATCTCTTAGATTTTATTAATACGATGGAACGTATATCTTTATGATTATGAAAGTATTTATATACATCTTTACTGAAGTATATTTTGCAAGGAATTTACGATTATGTATAATTCATATTCATTCGTATTCAAGTGTAGATATCTACCTGTGAAAAATAAAATTGATATTTTCACTGTTAGAAGCAGTGAAAATATCAATTTTATTTCACTGATAAATTTCAGTATTTCACTGAAAAGCATAAAGTAATATATTTTATTGTGATTAACAGAATTAGGGCTATAATTCTTGTCACTCGTATACTCTAACGTCCGTAAAAAGAGCACATCCACAAGTTTTAACCAGAATATTTTCAATTATGTTAGATTCTAGTGCTGAAAAAATGCGAACGGCAAATCCGATGATAAACTTTTTATCGAAATCATAATTATTATATAGGAAATGATCTAACTGAAAATATAAGTGCTCACACACATGTTTCGTTTAGAAATAAGAAAGTTGTCGCCGTTTTTCGAATATAGATCTAACCCCTATCAGATTCGATATTGATGCAGCGCTGAAATACGATGAAATACCCGTATGAATACAAAACTGATCAACGGCTAATCATATTGCTTAAAATAATAGATATTGGAATCGCTAGAAAATTACGAAAGTCATTAGAATGGGATCTTAAGATGTATATGGTTGCATCAGAGGAATGTATTCGGACTGTAAATATTACTGTTTTAATATTATTTGTAGGGCTTAACCACTGAAGTTCATTCACACATGCTGGACATCAATCCTAAAGTGATGACCAAACAAGAGGTTTATGATCTGGGCGGTCCACATATTGCTGCCTTCTGCAATGACTATGATACCTACTTCGTGACAGGGACTCCACTGAAAGGCAATGAAATGGAAGGTTAAGCGTTTTTATAATAAAAGTGCAGAGCAATATCCCAAAAATATGTCTTCTAGAAGCTTCTAGATGTTTCATTATATAGAAATATTAACGCGATTTTTTCCTTTATTTTAAAATAATTATAAGGGTACCGTTTAGTAAAACTTAGTCAGCGGCATATTTATAATGCTAATAAATTGAAAGAGTTACATGGTCTATGATCTAATGTTGAACAATAGACTGCATTCACTTCGAAGACAAGGAATATGACACATATAATCAGACACACAGTAAATATACTCCTAGGCCAAACCATTTAAAACAATAACACTTAAATTCATTCATGACTGGAATCTTGCTTTTGTTATATCAGCTACTTTATGGATTAATAATTCTGCATACAGGCATACATAAAACAAATGTAATTTCCACATACATGTAATTAATGTAATTATCTACAAAACCGCTATGAACATAATCTATGGTCACAATTCTTTTTTTTTCAGTTGCAGCATTTTCAAGCGGAGGAACTGCAACGATGTGGTGTGTGTTTTCGAGTTGTAAGGCTGATTTTAGCCACTTTAGATAAACAGTATTCCCCAGACGGCTGAAACTGTATATATTTCTGTTTAATGCCCAAGAAAACTACATGGACAAATGTAATGCAGTTTAGGAAAAAATGTCTCAAAAGAATATCAAATATAAAATTAGTTATTCAAAAGTTTATATGTTTATGCAAAATCAAACTTTTAAGTATACAATCACTGTAAAATTATATCATTTTGTATTTTCGAATTTTGACAATATATATTGCTGAGCAGTAGCAGCAGTTTTTGAGCGAGTGAATGTAAGGATGATATTATATAATACTACTAATTGTAACACTTACATGTTCTTTATGCAAGTTGAATAGAATGACTGAAGAAAATGAGTGTTTTAGTTTCTTATCACACACACACACACACACACACACACGCACACACACAAAGAAAAAGCAAAACACACGAGAGCTGACGCAGTTGTCCAGTGGTAAAACTGTCTGACTACGAAACAAGAGTTTGTGGGTTCGAGTCCCCGCACTTAAACTAAAGTTACTAACATTGGGATAAGAGTCCCGTATATGGCTGTTTTACACCTGACACACTAAGAACCAAGGAAAGCCTTAGAATAGTCATTGGCAAAAATACCACTGGGAAGCTTAAACCGGTTTATGGTCATAAGACATTTAGAATAAAACTGTTCAGTAAAGGAGTTATATATCTCATATGTTGCTATGAATGTATGCTAAAGTCTAATCACTCCTTAAAATGTCATTGAGTAGGTTTCGTAAAAACAAACCTGATTCTACCTGAAACTCAGTTCTGCTGTTAAATCAAAACAAAAACCCATCCTATGTCATCCAAATGTTGGTCCATCGAACCATTGGTTGTCCAGTATAAGCAGGAATGGCTTTCTAAACTTTCACAAAAAGGAAATATATTTGGCAGTATTGATTTTCATACTCCCTATTATCCTTGCCATGTTACCACTCTTGTACGTTCGCACTGACCCAATCATCCCCAATCAGCAACGGAAGGGCTGGCATGTCATTAAGGAGACCTGACGCACTACCTTTTAATTGCCTATAAACGAATGAAATTGATTCTAGAGAGATTATATTCTAGACATAATACATTACAAGTTGTCTTTTGTTAGCAAGACCCAGTATACATATATATGGGCGTTTAAAAATGAAGATATTTTTCTATTTCTGATAACCTAACAATTTTGAGCATTTAGCCAAATATGTACTGTTTGATTGGGTGTTTTAGTATTGCCAAGCTAACAGATTATAAGTTATGAACGAAAACATATAAAAGATATCCAGAGGGTAACACTTTTGGTGCAACATTATACTTGAAAAGTAAATTGTTGAAAGAATTCTTACTCCACAATTTAAGCCTTTGTTCAAATGAAGTTTTGTCTTTTCAGCTACAAATTATAATATAGTTTACTAAGTTACAGTGAAGATTAGTCTTATCTAAATCGTAAACACATCCACTGGAATTTCTTTCGAAGAAAAAACGTTCCCATAAGACTTTACCTCCGATAGTAACGCAATGTTATTTTTGATATAAGCCGTGGGAACTACATACCAACATATTATTATACGATTCATATTCTATTCATAATTTACATTCAAAGCAGGCCGAAATGCGTAATTCAATCAGGTTATATGCATATATCAAACATGGTCAAGGTCGTTTCAACTTCATTTAAATATACTAACAGCACCACATAAGTATTGACTGATTACTTTCTTTACAAATAGTACCATTTTCATTGACGCCCTGATCACTGATTACACAGGACTTTTCTGACCTGCCGCCGGTCGTTCCCAAAGCTGAATAACTATTTAGTGTCAAAACTACATGCAAATGCACACACAGATATCTTCCAGCGAAACCTACAGCGACACCTATCGGAGCTACCTTACCAAGGGAAATCAGTTATTGCCTTATTTACTTCTTTCAACCTACGAAAATTTCATTTCCCTTAATCAAATACACTACCTCCGATAACAGATGACACAGTGCTATATTTTGCTATATGCCGTCACAACTGCAGACCGACTGATTTAAAAGACAGGGCAGTATAAAAAAGGTAAACTGTCCCAAAGATAATGATTCTTTGAGCCTATAATCAACAGTCCTTAATATAGCAATCCTGGACTGAATCAAAAATCAAATATGCGAAGATCCTTTAGAAGCATAGAACGCATCCAAACAACATAATAGCATAATCGGTTTGATTGAGTCTGTTAATGAGAGATAATGAAATGTACAACACACGCTCATACCCCCACCCTCTAACTACGGCTAAAGCGGAATTCAATTACAGTAAAATTGGATGTTCTCCATGACCCCAAAGGACCAGAAAATATTATAACACTGAGTCCAAGTACAACCGCCACGCGGTACTTAAAGTTTTCTGTTGTAAAAGTTAATAAAATCTGTGATTTACCATGGCGCTTAAACATTTTAGATGGAATGCCGCTGATAGCTTTTTTTGCTCGTCCATTTATTAAACTGAGTTATTGAAATGCAGTATTTACGCAGTCAAGAATAATTCTTTAGCCAGCAGTCATGTTCACGGCAATTTGATGCCATGCTCAACAATAATCATTGTCCAGATAAATGCCAACAATACTCAAAATACTATGTGTTAGCAATACTGATATCAAACAAATCGCAATGCGGTAGGTAACTTATTTCCCCCAATTGACAATACATTAAGCGAGTAAATAAAACTTTTGCTAAATATATAAAATCAACATCTACGAGAATATCTTTGCAATATGTATACCGCCATAGTGAAAAAAGTGACCAAAGTCATTGCACATTGTATGGAGAAAATATCCTGTTCGTAATTTCCCAAAACATTAGCGAATATGGCACAGGAGTTCATAACTCTGTATTAAGACCATTGACTATATTATAATACCAAATAGGAACAAGCCTACATCAGTATATAAAAGGATATAAGTTAAGTCTTGCACCATATCCTTGACATCTGAGCTGTCGACATGTGCTCTGTACGCGGCGTATTGTCTTGTAGTTGTGATCACCTGTGCCAAGTTATTGCAAACTCAGACCATTTACTATAAAGTTCTAGGTTACATGAGCATCTGTTATTACCATAATTTATTCAGAAAAAAAAAGACCAATAGAAACAGCAAACCATGACCTTGACCTAAGATCTCGCGAAACAGCTCTTGCACGGGTTACAGCATCTTGTTATGGTGATCGTATTTGCAAAGAGACTTTGAAATCCAACAATGCACGGCAAAGTTCACACGCGCACGCATGGAGCAGAATAATGTTTTTTGGAGTCTAAATTTGGCTATTTGCGAATTTATGTTATGTAACAAAATTAGGAATTTCAATGACCTTGACCTTTAATGTAAACAAATATCGCGGCCGTCGATTGAAAGTAGAAAGTGCAACTCGCTTGAAAATTCATAAATACACTCGTGATTTTTTCGGTGGAAAAGACATGTTCTTTAGGAACAAAATCGGCGGTGAAACTTTGCTTTTATTTAGTAACACTGAAAGTTGGAAACGATTTTCAATTTTCATAAATACAGAAGCAAACAAAAAGAAATTCCTACAGATGATGGATTACCTCACAAGTATTTTATTATTGCAGAAATTAAATCATTATCAACTCGCATTTACAAGCGATCTGCCTCCAAAACTTCGAATCGTAAAGTGCTCACTGTGCATGCGCAGCGGAAGTTATGAAATTCTAAGGGAGAAGCAATTATTCACTTTCTGTATTTTTTATGGTCTATTATCACTGAAGGGGAAGTAACTAAAACATTACTAATTATGCATTCTTGAACTTATCCCTTTGTTGGAAGTAGTGGTCTCCCTTTTAATTACATATTTTTCTTGCATCAAGAGAGAAAAAGTAGGAGAAACAATTTTATGGAGCAGAATCTTTTTTGCAATAGATTCAATTAATTTCTTAAAATGTTTAGAAAGATATTGCCTTATGAAATGAAGTAACGTTTTGAAAAATAGGAAATGTATTTTTTATAAAATGTCGTTGAAATAACTAACAAAATATAAGAGATAGGTTTCGGAGAAAAAAGTTCGAACATCATCAAAGCATAGAAAGAAAGCATTGTTTTACATGAAAATTTAACAGCATATAAAACAATTATATTATTCTGCAAAACTATTGTCAATTTACGCATATTTGTATTGAATAACGGAAAGGGACAGCATGAAGAGGCCACACTTCTGGGCAGTTAAGGGCCTTTAAAAACTCACCATTTTTAAAAAGCTGTTTGATGCATTTGCAACAACGTACCAGTGTTTAAACTTAACATAACTAAGTGAAACATCGTTTTTGACAATTGTTTACATTTATTTCTTTACAAATTGCATTCTTTTTTAAAGGGGGACAACTCCTTTAGAATATTTCAAGTATCCAACTCTGTGGGACAGAACAATAAAACATATATTGAACAGATAAGTTGTTTGTCAAGATGCTGTTCGATTACTAAAAAATTCTGTTGTTCTGTGATATACTGCTAAACCATAATCAAAACTTTTACCATTCGCACATGGTTACTTTGCGCAGTAATGTAAACCAAAACGGTCTGTTTTGGGAAACTGTGGTCGTTAGGTTAACGCCGCAGACTATGAATCACTTGCCTCTCATCATAATTCGATCGAAACCACGCTCGGTGTGTAGAATTCATTCATTTGAGGACATAAATCAGCAGGCTGACGCGGGGTCCGTCGTCTCCCTCCACCATCAAAAGCTGGAAAGTCGCCATATGACCTAAGACCACAAAAACAGAAAGGGTCCGTCACATCCTAAAATTGAGAATAAAAAATGCAAATATAACACTGATCTGCAAATCTGAAAAAAAGATAGTTTACAAAACTATTATTAACAAGAAATTTTGAAAACTGAATAAAATCTAAACAAAGATATATGACGAATAAACGACGTCAGCATTGTTATTTTTATAGTTCAAAGCCTATATTCATCAACGTTTAAAGTTTGAGGATTACACAGAGGCTTTAAAATTTGATGTTCTTTCCTTGTTCTGACATGAACGTGTAATGAAGTTCTAAAAACTTCATCATTGCGGACACTTCCTTAACACAGTAATGTTGCACTAACCAAACAGGTCAGTTATAGTGCAATAACTAAAGAGAAAAAGCCCTTCCAGTGTCACTACGTTTTTTGTGATTGGTTTAGAGTCTCGTCGACACAATTTAAGTCATATGGGGAATTTTCAAGCTTTTGTTGGTGGAGGAAGACCCCAGTTGCTCCTTCATGCATTGTCTCAGGCACTGGCGGACATTTGGGTACAATCATTTGGCATGGATACCTCGTGGATACCTAACCGGACCAAATAAACCTGTAACGCGTGTATGGCCATATACAAAATATTTATAGGAGCATGTACAAATTCATAACTGAAATCTGAAATAATCTCAAAGCCTGATTGTCAGAGGCCGATCAAAATAGAGCAATTGGGATGTTGTAAGGAGACGTTTCTGTCGTTGACATTTGTTTCTAATCAGAGGACACTTTATAAACTGGCTAGACGTTTCAGTTTGGCGGGTGATGTGCATGATCCTCCTAAATAAGGCAGACCACGTGCAACTAGCCAGCGAAATGATAGTGCCATCCTTTAGACGCATCTACGTGATAGGTTTAGACTAGAAATTTAGATTGGCGATGTGGACGGCTCCTCTGTATAATGATTGTCCTATACGCAGCAGATTAAGTTACAAAGATCGTTCAGTATGAGCACGCCGCCCGTATAATGTCTGTATCATGACACTGCGCCACCGCCAGTTACGTTTGTGTTGGCGATATTGGCGTCGGAATGAAACATAGTTTTATTTTCGTATTAATCTAAGTTCATTCTCAGTTATTCCGATGATCGTCAACATTTTTTCCACCGTAGAGGCGAAAGATACAGGTTTGGAGAGGGTGGGGTAATGGTCTAGGATGGCATCATTGGAGGACAAAAGACAACAATCATTGTCATTCGTGGAAACTTGAATGCAAAGATGTTTATTGATGGCAACCTAAATGCTAAGGTTGTTCCCGTTTTTGCTAAGAAATGTCCCTGCTGTTTTCTAGCAAGATAATGCTCGTCCATATGTTGCTAGAGGCACGAGCATCTGTCAGTGGTAAACATGTATCTTCGAGTGGTTCATGTTTTACGCCATGGGCGTCGCCATCTGTGTGTGTTTTTTTTTTTTTTTTTTTGTTGTTTTTTTTTTTTTTTGTTATCCAGCACCCCTCCAAGCGACATTGCAGCCCCTCCTGGCTTTCCAACAAGGGGTTCGTTATTTGCATTCAAAGCTCCAGAGGCGCGAGGTTTGACGTCACGACAGGTGCGTGATAAATTTTTCACGTAGGATAGTCGCTAAGAGACGATCAATTATCACATACAAGAAAGAATTGTTTTTAAATCACACTTAATAAATCAGTTACACGTGCCGCCTTGATCAATGATTTTAACAATCAATTATACTTTATTTAGATATAGGTACCTGGCACAAGTAGACTAATTGTACGAATACAGACAAATTTCAAACAATTGCTGTTTAAAATCTAGTTAATTTTATAATACTTGCAGACTAATGGTTATGCAGTTTCTTGTGAATAATTATGTTGTTAAGTTACTATAGGCCGGATGGACATTGATTTAATCTGCCAGCCATAATATTTGTAAAAGGCTGGTCAGTAACAAAATATCGAAACTTGAATAAACTGAGTAAACAGATATATTTTCTCCTATTTAATTTTTGTCCATTGAGTGCTATTAGCCTAGCATGTTTATACCACAGGTGGCAGTAACGTACCTAGGATACAGTATAGGTCCATGGGCCATATGCACTTACATTTATTACAATTATAATGTTTTCTTAGGAAAAAAATGACAAAAAGCCATTTCGAAAAAAATTTTGCTCCTGTGACAATGAGCCATCTACAAGGTAAGTATGAACAGTTTCACACGTGCATTGCTACCAGGTCCGTATTTTTTTTTCAAAACAATATTTCCTTATCAATGATTGGCCGCCTTTTCGGCAAAGAGATTAATCTTTCAGAAAAACCTTACTTCAAAACCCAGTTCCAAACCGTTTACGCATCACGAGCGAGCAACGGCGTACAAAACGATAGTGATTTCTCCACCCGAAAAAATCCCACACATTTTTCGCACCGAAGTCTCCCCCCTAAAAACAAATCAAGTACACCTTGTCAGTTAAAAGTTGCGCTACAAGCAGTCAGAATATGCTAAATGTAAACTAACAAGACTAAAAGTAAGGTTCAATTCTACTTTATTACTTACCAGTTGTTATTTATTTGACTTTGGTAAATAATCTTCGTGAGCCATCGCTGCTTGTTTATATTCGGGTACTCTTTGGATTTTATCGCTACGTTTGAAATACGTAAACTGTCTCCGCCAATGAAAACGTTCTTTACAACCACCGTTTTGTCAACGGTAATCATGGCAGGCGAAAGTAATTTTCGAAAGCGAAAAAGTTAAATTGCAAATTTGTAAGTAATTACGAAGAGTTAAACCTGATGTTCGGTCTTGCTAGTTTGCATTTGGCCAATTCTGACCGGTTGTAACGTTATTTTTAACTGGGACGGAGTACTTGATGTGTTTTAAGGGGGAGACTTCGGTGCGAAAAATGTGTGGGATTTTTTCGGGTGGAGAAATCACTATCGTTTTGTACGCCGTTGCTCGCTCGTGATGCGTAAACGGTTTGGAACTGGGTTTTGAAGTAAGGTTTTTCTGAAAGATTAATCTCTTGCCGAAAAGGCGGCCAATCATTGATAAGGAAATATTGTTTTGAAAAAAAATACGGACCTGGTAGCAATGCACGTGTGAAACTGTTCATACTTACCTTGTAGATGGCTCATTGTCACAGGAGCAAAATTTTGTTCAAAATGGCTTTTTGTCATTTTTTTCCTAAGAAAACATTATAATTGTAATAAATTTAAGTGCATATGGCCCATGGACCCATACTGTATCCTAGGAACGTTACTGCCACCTGTGGTTTATACCATGAGCAATACTAAAGAGTCGATATCATTTAGGGTATGGGGATTTGTACATGAGGATAATAATAATAGCCATGAATTTAAGAATTATTAAAAAGTGCTATATAAAACGGCTAACATAAAATATTAGTGGGGACATAAATATTTAAAATTGTTAACGAACTCG
Organism: Mercenaria mercenaria; assembly: GCF_021730395.1. Taxonomy (NCBI): domain Eukaryota; kingdom Metazoa; phylum Mollusca; class Bivalvia; order Venerida; family Veneridae; genus Mercenaria; species Mercenaria mercenaria. The sequence goes on along the minus strand of NC_069377.1, from coordinate 63,492,376 downwards.
CATATATCGTGGGGTTAATGCAGAAAGGAGACATCTGCATATAAATAAAGAAGGCATTTGTCTCCTTTCTGCATTAACCCCACGATTTATATTCGTAAAAAACATATTATGAAAAATAAAATGAAAGCAAAAAAAAAAAAGAAAAAAAAAAACAGGTTTACTTCAACCGCACTAGGTTTGTTCTTGTACTTGTTGGATTTTTGAAGCAACCCGTCTGTAATATTTTCCCGTTACAGCTTCTTTTTGTTGTGGGCCTACTTTGCAAATGCGTGGCTCTGAGGCTGTGTTTGTGGTGTTTTGTGCTATTATCTTTGGTGTTTATTTCGCGACCAAAAATGATATATTCCTCATTTTGTTTGAATATAGTACAAAAATGCATGTTAATCAGTAATTAAATGTATTAATTTGGAAAATATTGCAGAATGAAACTTTTCCACTCTGTTTCCGTCAGGAAAGGAAGTCAGTCCTCTCAGAAGTGGTAGTCCATCCTCTCAGCCTCCTAAGAAAATAGAAAAAGTGTAAACTCCACAGGTCGCTCAACACGACAAAAACGAAAATGTTGCATGCTCGGTTTGATATTAGTTCGCCCTCACTGCAGTGGTAGCCCACCTGTCACCCTGTCAGAAGCTGTAGTTCGCCCTCTCGGTAGTGGTAGGTGTACTCTCAGAAGTGGTAGTTCGCTATCTCAGTAGTGCTAACCCGCCCCTTCAGAAGTGATAGCTCGCCCACTCAAGAATGGCAATCCACACTTCGCAGTAGTAGCTAGTATGCTTCATAATATCATTCCTAATCCAGAACTGTATACGGTATATTCAAGAGGCAAATTATCCAGTTGGCAATTAGAGCAGAGTTTTATGAGAAAATCCAACTCCATTTTTAATATAGCCATAGCCTTTAGGCAAGTAACAAACATGTCAGTTACATCTACTTTGGCATGGATAGGACAGGTTTGAGATCATCTAAGACTTTCCAAAATACTATGGCTGAATACGGATTGAATGTGTGTTAATCTCTTGGGAAGAAATTGACCTCAGTCACAAGATGTTTCTTTTAAAGATGGTGGAGTGATATAGGAAGCTGGTCAAAGGAGCTATTGAAGTGTATATTTCTAGTCAAAGCTATTTTTCTTAAAACACATTGACAAAATGTTTGATAGTACGGGAGAAAAAACACCAGTACAGATTACATACTAGTACTGTGTTTTTGGTGAATATACCGTAAATGTTTATCTCCTACAAATTCAAATGTAATCCAATCAAATTTGACCAGTTAGATCACCTTCACTTCATAGAACATGTAATTACGCAGCTACATTTGTATACTTGAACTATTCATTCATGTTGAATACCCTCCCATCGTGTGCAGTCTCACCAGACAAAAACGTAGTTTAATTTAATCATATTTTGTATATATAAACAACTGCATACATCACATTTATACAAGCATACGTACAAATACATACATTCGAGTTTGGCCTTAAGATATTAAAACATTACTAGGGTCCCTAAAACATAAACAAGGATAAATATCCGACAGGGAATGCCAGGTTCCAAAACCGCAGCCTCCCCAAATTTCAACTCACAACACGCGGACAAGCACACGACCAACACACACAAATAAAACGCAAACAGACTAGGACAAAATGAACAAATAAAGGAACACACTGGAGCACCGCCTTGGAACGGTCAGTGGCAAAAACACCACTGAGGAGCTTAAACCAGTTTATGGTGCGCACCCAACCTCACTCTTACCCCAGCCATTTTCCAAAGACATGGGACAGTGTAAATAAAAGTAATCCCCGCCAAGTGAATCCCTAACACACGTAATTACGGAATCCTGTTCGTGACACTTAAATTGTCGCCTCGCCAACACGCGACAACGCGATAATTATCGCGTTGTCGCCTTGTCCGAAAACATACTTACATGCGAGATTTAACAATCCTCGTGAGGTTAAGAGGGCGACAATTATCGTCTTAATTGTCGCTTGTCTTTTTTAAACCTCGCATCGTAAAATTGAAATCCAACAGACATAGTTGCGAGAATTAGTAAAATCTCGCATTGTCGCATTGTCGCTTTGTCGCCCGGTGATAGGGATTATTTCTTACTACAGCACCGTTGGTGAAATTTTCTGCTACACCGTTGACAAAGGGAAACTACGGAATCCGGTTAGTGTCCCATTGAATGCCGACGAAATATTGACTAAAAACGAGTATGAAAACAATTTTCTATACGCCATCGGAAAAATTTGCTGAACTTTGCAATTTTTGCTTAAAATATTAGCCGTACAATAAGGAAAAAGTGCTTATGAAATATTTATTTGGGGTAAGTAACTGCAAATAAAACTTTTTTTATAGAAAATGACACTACCTGAAAGTCTGTGTCAAAAAGACAATATTATCTGTTCCTTCGTCTGTACGTAATTTAGGATATCAGCTGTATTTCCGTACTTTTCCGTGCGGAAAAAGTCCGTGTTTTTCAATAACCTTTAACCTGCTGAACAAGATTGATTCTGCCATTACGATCAGTGTAGATCATGATCAGCCTGCATATCCGTGCAGTTTGATCATGATCTGCACTGTTCGCCATTCAGTAAGTATCTTTTTGGATAGCACCCTTTGTAACAGTTAATGGTACTGTCCAAATTGAAGGATGGACAAGTTCATTATAGAAATTTAGCAGGGTAAGTGTTAACTTCAAATAATTCTAAAATGTCCAAACACGAGATATTTTTATGAAATAACTTCTATAAATTAAATGTAAATATTGTCTAAACAGACATGTAATTTGTATATTTTGACAAACTACGGTTTCGTCGTGGGACAGTCTAAACATGTACCATTTTTTCGTGAAATATGCATACTTCTTCATATATTAAATATGGGGATTGGCCTTGTCAGAGGAGTCATATCTTCATAACCTGTTGTCCTATTTTAATAAATAAATGATACCTTAATGCAAAGGGCAAGCCAGTACCTAGAGAAAACAGGCCAAGTTTGGTTCAAATCCGGTCGGCTAGGTGTCAAGGTCGTAGGTTAAAGTTCGGTAATATTCTCAAAATATGAACTTTTTAGAGCAGTCAAGGCAGGCACTATCTTCACTGAGTCCAACGACAGCATTGGAGCAATTCTCACGGCTCCCCGGTTGGACCAGCTAAGTCTTTGCCAGCACCCTACCGCATATAACAAGTTTGGTCATTTACTGATACCTGTCCTGAGCTCTGATGGCATTATATGGACTTGTAAGTAGCTTAAATGTAAAGCTTAGATACCTACCAACATATTCATATAAGGTATAGGTAGATACCCGGGATTAAGAGTCTCGAACAGCGGTCAAAGTCTAACTTAGTGTCATTATAACAATACCGTACCTCCATGTACTACCTCCCCTGACACATATGGCTCACCCAAGTACTTTAACATGGTCTCAATCAATGGATTAAACTTGATTTCCTGCAAAAAAATCGGAGACAATTTTTTTATATTAAGTGTACCTTGTTGAATATTGTCGAAAAAAATATTTTTGTCTCCGATTTTTGTTGTTGTTCTTTTTTTTCTTGCAAGAAAACGAGTTTACATCTATTTCATCGACGGAACTGCCTTCAAAAATAAAACTATCTTACCCTAAACACTAATATTCTGGGGAGGTGGGGGATGTAATGTTTTTTGGGGTGGGTATTTAAAAAAAACCTTTGGAAAAAATGCGAAAAAATAAAGTTTGGTGTAATAAAAAATATTATTAGTGAGTGCTAGGCACAAACTTTAAAACAAATGAGTGATGAATAAATTTGGACCCTCAACGAAGTGACCTTGACCTGATGAATATATACAAAAATCAATGGGAAAAATCAAATTCTGGTCGGGTTTTATATTTTTTAAGTCCAGTGCTGCAGACATATCATTATAATTACAATATAATGTGGATAAATGTCGTAGCCACAAAATAAGAACATAACACAAAATGAGGTCACAGGAAATAAGTTAGCAGCTGCTAGTGAAGTTGGCGGTCTAGCAGCCCGGCGGCATAGCAGCGTGAAGTTGGCGGCCTAGCAGCCTATACATTATTTTGTACACTTATTGAAGTCATTAGCACGTCAGAGATATATAAGCAAACATAGACTTAAATCAGACTGCACGGCTGTTTATCGCACAGCGTTGCTCAATCTGTCATCGAATGAATCGCCATATCCGATGTTTAATGCAGTATTAATGTTCAAATCGGTATGAATGAATAAAACTTTTAAAGCCTAGCGCTCAAGCAATTTGAATTCTGAACCTTAGTAAATCGTACAATAAGCCACGCGAATCGCTTACTTAATAAATATGGAATTCCGTTAGGGCCATCGCCTTTGAATGTGTTGATCTGAAAATGCGATACTTGGTAGTACGATGTTGAAAACGCGAAATCACCAAACTACGATAAACGAAAACGCGACAACACGATGATGATAACGCGATAATACGATACTACGATGGTGATATCGCGTTTTCACCATCGTACCGTCGCGTTTTCACCATTTTCGTTATCGTAGTATCGCGTTATCATCATCGTGTTTTCGTTATCGTAGTCCGCGTATAGTCAGGGAGAACGTTCCATAGATGACGTCGCAGTTGTTCCGTCTGGTGAACAGAATGGCCGGGAAGCTGATTTTAATGTTAAATGCCACAAAATATGTGCAATTTATAATATTATCTTGTCTACAAATGGAAATGAAATATAATGTAAATATAAGAAATGAAACTACTTTTTTCGGTGTTCATACGAAATGAACGACAGAATAAGATCGGCAAATTAAACATGGATTTGCCGATCCTATTATGCCGTTCATTTCGCATGAACACCGAAAAAAATCATTCCATTTCTTAAATAATACAATGATGTAACGTCAAAACAACAAAATACGGAAATGTCGTAAAAAGACGTCGCAGCAAACACATGAACGCGTAAAATGCCTCCCAAGAATATCCCTGTGTACACGCACATAACTGGAGCAGGCAGAAACAGATACCGTGCCATTTAAAAGCCGGAGATAATATTGTTTTGCTCGACATACAAAAGAAATAAAATTTGGATACTTGAAAGCATTTACTAAGATTTTGAAAATCGATTCTGGATACTGCCAAAAAGACTCAATTAAGACGAAGAAGGTGTAATGAGCGGGATTTTCAAAAACAAGTTGCATCGTTGATAACATACGTAAATAACAGCAAAGGTTGATCTTCACCCGATGTACAATTATTATTGAAAAGGTCAAATGCACACTTTTTACGCAAATGACGTCGAAACTAATAATATCTTACAAATTTATTTTACTGTAAAATGAGCAAACAAAAATAGGGGGTCACCGACTTCGTTTTTGCAGTATTGTCATAAATTTTCCCCTATCCCCCTTTTTTTCTTGCATTTTTCTGACATAAAAAATCATAAGAAAATCATTTGACAAATCAATGAAATACACTTTTACCAGAAATTTTTTAGCCCATAGCGGCATTGATTGCACACGAGTTTGTTAACTGATAAGTTTGAGTCTGACCCTTTTTGATTAATAAAGTTGTAGCCATAAATCTTAGCATGTGTTGTTCCAAATCTGAACTCTACGGAAGTGACGTTCTTTGTATAAATTGGGAGCATGCATTGATTGGTCCATAGAGTTAAAAAAAAATACACAATTACTTAAAAGGCATTTTTCAGCAAAATAACGAATAAAGTCCTTGACTACCGACTTTATTTGCGAGCTACGAAGTCTCAAAAAAAAAAAAAAAATGATAAAGTCTCAAATGGCGATATGGACGGCGTTTGGCGTTGCGCATTTTCCCGCTTTTTTTCTGACGTTACGCAAACGTCTTATTACTAAAACGGCGAATGCTGTTTGCAAATAGATATTTAGCCATACCGCTTTAAAAAATCTAATACTTTCTGAAACATACTTTCATTCTTGTATTTACAAATCATTACATTTCATAGTTGTCTTTATCACGTGAATATATGTGGATATTTTCAAGTTACTTACTTAGAAGTTTGTAGGCTATTCCGCGGTAAATAGAAAGCCGTAATTTTATTCTCTCGCATGAAATGTTAGGACATATTTTAAGATGTGTTATTAAGTATAATTTAAGGTGCAACTGGCGGTAACTGATTTCTTTTGCATAGAGAATGTTACAATATGAAATGATTTCTTTTTATGTGCCCCCCCCCCCCCCCCCCGCTTCCATCCATGTTGTGTTTGGGCGGGGCAATTAGTGTTGCCCTAGCCCACCCGTCCGTCTGTCCGTCAGTCTGAACTAGTGTCGGGCATATCTCAGAAAGTATTGACCAAGAGTCATCAAACCTCCCAGGATTGTTATCAGCACTTCCATTTGAGTATATTATAATTTCGCCTCGGATGACATTCTGCCCTCGGGTTTATATCAGCGCGGTCACATGACCTGAGAGTCACTTTCGCTTGGTCACGTATCAAAAAGGTTGAAAATGTTTTTGATAGTCAAAATATGTCTTTCTCGGGTAATGGGATTTTATCATTGTATACAAAAGAGGAAAGGTTGAAAATGTTTTTGATAGTCAAAATATGTCTTTCCCGGGTAATGGGATTTTAGCATTGTAGACAAAAGAGATGTATAATAAAATGTTTTAATTTGATCTCACACAGTCAGACCAGTGTTATGGCCCTTGACGTAGTCGAAAATATACATAAAAGTTTGTGTCACATGTATCTCATTAAGTGCTTCAAGATTTTTGTTGCTATAATTTATCTTTTAAACTACTGCATCTAAACAAACTCAGACAGATGTATAGAAAGATTCAACCAGTCAGACTAAAGTTTTCGTTTTTGAACATCGGACAACTGGAAGTACCCGCTTTTGTTACTTGTTGAGATGTTGTCAGTAACAAATGTTGAGCAAGGTAATACCGTAGGGAGTCCGAACTTCGGAAACAATAACAGTTAAATTGTCATATATATATTATCTACCTACAATACAAAACAGAACACAAACATCAAATGTTTTCATAATTTTTCATGTTTTATTATGACAATGCGCTTGATAACTTCTATGGTTGTATGTTATACAGCAATGTTATAAAATATCTGAATGATAAATAAAATTTATACACATCAGCTGTCTTCAAAATTTATATGAATTTTGAAATGCCTTTCAAAATTCTTAAATGTACCCATTGTCATATAGAAAAGACTTGCACATACACAGCATATATAGTGCTTAACCACCAAGATTATCCAGCCGAGAATAAAAAACAAAATGTCCGGTGTATCGGCCCTCCTGCATCGCTCTTTCCAACAACTTTATAGAGCGTAATGTCGCGACGTTGCGATGCGTAACGTTTGGCGTTCCGCCAGACGTCGCTGAATTACACCTTCTTTACCCTAACTCTCTAGTTATTTATGAAAAGGGTGATATTAAATCAAATACATAAATTTGGTCAAAAGGTAAGGGTAGATGATAAAATTAAAGAAAACACTGTTACTTAGGAAAAACTGGACTAAAACTTAAAAAAGAAGCAAAGCATTTAGTGCACTAGAATGGCACAAACATTGATAACATTAAATTTACTAACAACTTCTACAATTTTTATTGTAAAAGACGTTATTGTTGTTGTATATTCATTATTGTTTTTAAAAGCTTGATATTCTTATTGTATGTGCGGTTTCCCGCGATATAAATAGCACAGCGACGCTATACAAATACAATCACATAACATAAAATAAGAATGACACGTTTTGTAAATAGAAACGTCAGATATTGAACAACAATGATGACTTTTGTCAAAATAATATCGAACATACAATAAGAATAACGACATATACAATAACAATGGTAATATTTAGAATATGAATGACACGACATTGAATAACAATATCAAAGATACAATAAGAATAACGAAATATAGAATAACACCAATGGCGTTTACCATAAGAATATCGAACATACAATAAGAATAACGACATATAGAAAAACAATGGTAAGACTTCGAATATGAATGACACGACATTGAATAACAATATCAAAGATACAATAAGAATAACGAAATATAGAATAACAATAATGACTTTTAGAATATGAATGACAAGACATTGAATAACAATAACAAACATACAATAATAATAACATACATATATAATTTAACAACGTTTGACATGCCAAAGCGGACTTAAAAGGTGTTTAATGTTTTAGTTAACGTTACGTCAAAATCTCATCTGCTGCAACTTGTTGAACCGTAAGGTCAAGCGCCATCTAGCATTTGACCGTATTAATATGAACACTCAGGTAGAAACTTCCACCGTTTTTATCAGTATGTGTATCTTTTTTTTTTTTCAAATTCGAATAACGTGAATATTATAGCTGGATATAGATGCTAAATCTCTGTCATTTTCAATTTTAGCTTGAAACAAATCCGGATGATATGAATGAACTGAGGTATAAGATATGATAGATCGGTGCCGTTTCCAAACTTTTACGCAAAAATTTAGAATCCGGGTCTCCCGAAACGTGACCGCTCAGAGTCTGTTTTAAAACAGCACTTAAAACAGCACTATAAAAACGGTAAGAATTTAGTATGAATAAACGGGAGGGTAGTGATAACAATGAACTTTCACGTTTTAACAGTTAACTGCTAACTTAATTTTTCTTTATTTTATTATTTTAATCATATTCGATTGCCGTTTGTTTCATATTATAAGATTCTTTCACTGGTAGTAGGTGCAGATGGGAATATCCGGCTCGAGGGTAAATGTTTCTGGCGATAACGAGGCTCTTGCCGAGTTACCGCTTAATCAGTTACCTAAGAGCCGGATATTTCCATCTTCACCTACCACCAGTGATTGAATCTTTTTCTTGCATGCTACACTCAACAAACAGTAGTAAAAATAAATTCAAACAGATATTTTTAAAGCACTTTTTTTTCTTATATTAGCGTATTAACAAAGCGCTGGAACTTTACGTCAATAAACAGGAAGTACGTCATGGCGTTACAAACACGAAAACAACGCAATAGTTCCGATTTAGTTTTATCATCTGCAGTAAGACGTTATGTTTTTTCCGTAAAAGCACATTTTTTGAATGGAGAAATATGTTATAAGGAACAACGAAAAACTATCAAGGTATTTGATTTTTACGTAAAACATTATTATTACTACACAAATCTTCTGTACATCAAATAAAGAGTTCTAAAGAAATATCACCATATTTTCCTTACATTTTTTATATCAGCTTCAGTGTCATGTTAAATGCTTGTTTAGATCATATTTACACATGATAAGACAGAGAACTGCAATAAAACCCTGTATATACCCTACTGCAAGGTTCGGTCTCTTTTCTCTGTTATTCTACTGGACTACTATAAGTTTTTCTCCGGGCACAAACTACAAAGGACCTACTTTTTGGGGTGTGTGAGTCAGAGAGGGCGCAATGTGACAGTTTGTGTTTTGAGTGGCGGCGGTGACTGGTGTGTTTGTTTGTTTGTGTGGGGGGAGAAGGGACTAAAAATGTATATGTGAGGAGAGTGGTGTGGGTTGTCACACTGCGCAAATCGTCTTATTATTACCTATCTATATCCGAAGTTAAAAGTCAATACCTTGAATAGTTTTGAAGTTGTGATCTGGAAACAAAATACAAAGGACAGCTTTGCCATTTGAACTGAGTTTGTGACATTGAACTTTGACCTACCAATCATGTTCATGGGCTCTGTACATCATCTCATCGCCTCCTATTCATATGCAGAGTTTGAAGTCAATATTTTGAACGGTTTTGAAGTTATGCTCTGGACTCGAAATATAACAGATCTGACCTCTTGGGCGGTAACTCGGTACGCCTCGTTACTGCCCGATGCGTAGGTGCCCTCGGGACGGATATTTCTATCCGATTAGTAAACACATGACAGATATTATTATTCTGGTGATTATATTCAAACGATACAAATGTGTATTACATGTAATAATTGTTTTACTTCAAGATGATAACCTCAAAGATGAACTTGAAATATAATAGCTTACCCCGGTATCTTGAGATATACTCCTTTATACTTAAAATGCAGGAACTCCATTTTAGTCTGAATTTAGCAATTATGGTCAATAATATGATACAAAGCTATTTTTTCTATCCACTTACAAATTTAATGTTTGGCAGTACTATATAATTTGAAAATGTCTTAAAACTATTTTCTGAATTTCAACATACATGTAATCTAGTAAATTTGAGGTTTTACTCCTTCCACGATCTAATCTCTCATTTTCAAAAGTGACTTTCTTAACTTATTGACTGTAATTTATATTATGAAATATTAACTTTGTTTCGTATTACTGAAATTGCAATATGTTATAGAAAGCACGTTGTTCTAAATTTGCGTAATTAAATTTAAACAAAGATATGCAGTTTTGGGAGTTTTAAAGATATTTGCCAAATTTCAAACATAGCATAAGAAGATGTGTTATAATATGTGTTCTAACCGAAAACAAATGTGTAACTTCTAATAAAGGTCACAGCATTGTTTACTTCTGTGTTAGTTTTTTTTTCTCCATCATCTTCAGCCTTACCAACTAACATGATCCAGATGTAACTAACTGAGAGTTAAAAGTTAAAAGGGACTTGATTGTGTAAAACTGAAAATGACATTATCTAACAGCTATAATATGCTTTTAGTTCTGTTGTCATTGTCCATATATCATTGATAATACTATGATCATATATGCACAAACTGCATTTGGATATAAGGAGGTAATGTAAATGGTACAGCGGTCGTTCTGCTGTTACCTATGAATGTCACAAACTAAAAATTATGTAAATACAGGAAAAGTCAACCTGCTATTCATAATTCAGTGTTAGTTTTCATAGATATATTTCTTAAAAACATATATTTATTACAAAAATCTTTCAAAAATCTATCACATGTGGTATTCGAAAGTAACCATAACTGATAACATTATGAAGCCAAAAGTATTATGGCAGCTATTATAAGTTATCTCTTTTGGTGCAGTGAGTCTCCAGTTTATATGTGTTTAAATGTTTATACTGGGACAGTGAAATAGGACATAAAGAGCTTAATTAAAAGGTACAGTGGCCAGTCGGTTTGCAGACAACTCGAGCTGAACTGTACATGTCGGAGGAGGCTTTCCGGTATTTAGATTGTTTTTCATAGAAGAATTTGAGAAGTACTAAGTGCTTAAATTTTGAATTCCATTACGTTGGATACATGGACTAGGTTCCAATTTGATTTGTAAAATACAGTAAGAGGGATATGATTTAATACAGCATGTTATCATTGGGAAGCACTAATTCATGTTGCAGACATACCGTGTAACCATTTAAATTTTACTAGGTAGGGACGGACAAATGAATGTTAATTGTCTCCTTATTTTTCTTGACTTTTCTCCTAATGATATGGATATTATTGCTTGCCTTATATGTAGTGTTAAGATATCGAAAACATCACAAAGCGGCATCGGTAATTATTCAATTCTGTGTAATGCAAGTTCATGTAATTTGAATTTGGTAACGTATGAATATGTGTCTGTTACGGATGTAACAACAGGTCAAAACATGACTTTATATGTTTAAACAAAGTTTCTTGTTAACTAACATATTCATATTGCGCTTGTCTGTTTCATATTTTTTCATTTTTAAGTTTAGAAGTGTTGTTGTTGGTGGTGATTCTGCTGTACCTATCTGTTTGTTACATATTAATTGTGTTTCTTTTCTCTAACTAATTTTATTTCAAGTGCTTGTTATATACAAGAAAATGATATTGCAAATACAACAGCACATTTATCAGTTACTAAGCAAAACTGAAATACAATATGAAATATACGCTGTCAGTAGTGTTATATGGTTCTGATGTTTCTATAAATAGGAAAATGCCCAAGGATCTCCGAGCGAAAGTCATGCGATACTGTGATACTGTGAATGCCCAATCTAATGAACAGCATAAAGCAACAGAACTTTGAATAAACCCCACTACAAAGATTTTCATATTTTTTGCAAGGTAAATAGTATTGACATTTGACGATGGCGGCCATTTCGAATTTTCTTAAATAAAAAGCTTTCCCCAAAGATGTCATCCGGTGGATTCTCATTTACTGAAGTCAAAAGAACAGGAAACTGCAAAAATACCTTGTATATACCCTATTACAAGGTTCAGTTCAAGTTCTACCGGACTATAGGTGGGTTGTGATTAGTCGAAGATTTAAGCAGTGCAACAATGCACGTAACCCTCAACATACAAATTAACCTCCCCATCCTGACCAATTACTTCATTTCTTGTGCCTTAGTCTTCCATCACCTCCGCCGTACAAAACACCCCAACCCCAACCAACCGAGACATAACACACTCCGCCACCCCCTCCTACACCCCTTGACACACATCCCGAAAAATGTTTCTTTAAATTTTACTTCTTCTTCCTCCTTTAATCTAACGTATATTGCCCCGCTTTGCGGAGCTACGTATTTAATAACAAAACATATAAACAAATAACATACTAGTATATTATATGGTGGCTTATTTCTGCCATTTCGTTCTGTGACGTATGTAACGCAATAACATTTGATAGCGTTCCCGAGGTAACTTGATCATTGTTTCATCATAATTTAACCACTTAGCATCAAAGCGGAGCCAGGTTTATCAGCGAGCTGAAAGAGTTAGCCCGAATGACCTGCTTAGAAGCCAACTTTACGGTAACGTGAATGTATTTCTACACAGTGATGAATTTGGGAACATTCGCCGGAAGTTAGCAAGGCGCATTTAGCGGCTAGGAATTAGTTTCTCTACAGTGAGGAGAGAACGTCATTCGACCGCTCAAATTGTATATATCGACTGTTTATGGCACACTGATATGGTAAAAACATGGTCGCTATGACTTATTTTCTCTAAATGCCTTGTCAAAACAATTTAACGAAAACGATATTTCAGGGAAACTGTTGACACTATGATTTGTAAAATGTGATGCCCGCTGGTGGCCGTGACTTGCTAGAACATGTGTGTGTAGTAATATCTGTCGAGCGGTGAAACTCAGGTGATCGATCTAGAGACCATCATGACCTATTTGTTTTCAGAAAAATATATCTCGAACGCTCGATATGGCATCTTATCTCTGGCGCTCAAAATCGTATCTCGAGTGCACATCTTATTTCGATCGCACAACAGTTTATCTCGAGAGCACGACATCTTTTCTCGAGCGCACGAAATATTATCTCGTGCGCACGACACATTATGTCGAGTGCTCGAGATAACTTAATCTAAAAATGTGTCCTAAACATACCACCATATAAAAAGACATGCAAAGTATTTTTCAACTTATACTAAGGGGTTTCGTTTTTGTTCAGAACCCATCTTCATCTACATACGAGGGGTTGCAAGACACGCGAATGTCCTATTACCTGAACAGAACTCCGTAGTAAGGACCTTAAATAATTCAAGTTCTGTCGCGCATACCGCGTCGAGGCTCAACCCTGTAAATATTCAATCAATAACGTATGTATAGTGTAGCACCATTGAAAAGCAAAACATGTAGTTCCAGAACAGTATGCCATTTTTAAAAGATTTAACGATTAACGGTGGTGCGACAATTAACGGGGCCACACTTTATACATGTCATATTTTTTATTAGAGGTATTCCTCAAATTCGATTTGTCTAGAATCCCGATTGTGCAGCCAAGATAGAATTATTTGAGCATATATATAAATTTAATACACGCAATTTGCCTAACATAATTCTGGAATGGAAGTGTCTTGCACTATCCTCCCAGCAACATTTTGAATAGTCTTCTGGAGTGATATCCAGTGGCGACTATAAATAAGCTTGCAAACAAGAAAACAGAGTAACCGACAACCATATTATCAGTGTAACCATCTATAATTCACAATATTCAGCCCTGTACCGCACCCCCACCCCCCCCCCCCCCCCCCCCCCCCCCCCCCCCCCCCCACCACCACCGCCCAAACCCTCTCCTGCAGAAATACAACAATGCCTAAAAATAAGGTAAACACTTCATTGAATAAACAAAGGACAAGAAAGTAAAGTGAAATAAAGAAATTCATAACTTAAACTCTTTTAATTACATGATTTTCCCTTGAATTATCGAAATAATAGTGTGAGATATATCTAGTATATTGACAGTGAAAAATATCAAATGTAAAAAAAAAAAAAAAAAAAAAAAAAAAAAACACTCCAAGAAGTTCTAATGGTCGGCCCATTATCAATTGGTTTCACAAAGCTAACCTATACATGTTCTAAATAATTATTATTTGAAACATAGATAACAGTCGTGCAGCCTGATCTAAATCCAGAAGATTTTTTTATACATCTCTGATGCGCCAGTGACTTAATAAGTGGACAAGATAATGTATAGGCTACTAGGCCGCTAGACTGCTAGGCTGATAACTTCACGACGCACATGGGTGACAGGAAATGAAAAAATGGATGTCCGGTAAAGGAAATATTCATAAAACGGGCCTATTTTGATTGATATTTCATCTGATGAGAAGGCAAACAGCCCCCTTTACACATAAATTGTACTTAATATTGTACCATAATAACATATCTACATTTTAAGGTAGGTTGAAGGTGCAAGGATAACCCCTAGAGGTCACAGGAGATGAAATATGGAAATCAACTACAGCAAAAACAATGAAACATCAGTTTTTAGACCTAACTGAACAAGTTTAGACCCTGGTTCGAGCCTCTGTGTCATCACATATACCCTTACTACATATGATCTGACTCATATGGATCATAGCTACTGTTCAAAATCCAATTTGGGTATACTGGATACCATCTGAGGTCAGGACATATAATAAAATTATGGAGAAATGTTGGAGTCAAAACAGCATTATTTTTATCAATATTGGACGGTTTTCAACCCGGTTGGATGTCCTGTGACCCGGTATATACTACTATGTAATATCATAAGATAGGTATAGGTCCTTGTTATCGAATAATATCAAGTTTGAGTATTTGACATACACATAAAGGTCATGGCAGGTCCTATAAGGTCACCGGGTAGTGTTGAAACTTAGGAAATACGTCAAATTTGATCATGTCTGTACGGCTTTAGACCCGGTTTGAACCCCTGTGACCATGACATAGTACATATATTATACATGCTCGTGTAAGTATAGGTCCTAGCTAAAGATTGAGACCACGTTCAGGTACCTAGTGTAGCCCGAAGAGTCAGGGCAGGTTGTAGAAGGTCACCAGGCAGTGTTCGAACTTTGAAAATCTGCTTATTTTGACCACGTCGGAAAGGTTTTCGATAAAGTCCAGGCTATCGATTGATGCCATGTACGAGTACCTCGATAGCGTTGGGTTTGGATGAGTTCGAGTCTCTACATCCTGGGTACCTACCTATACCATATATAGATATTTGGTAGATGTCTAAGCTACTTACAAGTCAATATGATGCCATCAGAGCTCAGGACAGGTATCAGAAAATTACCAAACTTGTTATATGCAGTAGGGTACAGACAAAGACTAAGCTGGCCCGGCCGGGGGAGCCGAGAGAATTGTTCCAATGGTGTTGTTGGACTTAGTGAAGATTGTATTTTGTTTTCAGGACTGCCTTGACTGCTGCGAAAACTTCATATTTTGAGAATATTACCGAACTTTGACCTATGACTTTGACCCCTAGCCGACCGGGTTCGAACCTGACTTGACCTGTTTCCTCGAGGTACTGGCTTGCTCTTTGATTTATTAAAATCAGACATCAAGTTATGAAGATATAGTTTCTCTGACAAGGCCCACCCCTCTATTTAGTATATGAAGAAATATGCATATTTTCACCAAATATGGTACACTTTTAGACGGTCCCCCGACGAAACCTTTGGCGGTAAAAAGCTATAAATTACATATCTGTTTAGACCATGTTTAGATTTATTTTATAGAAGATATTCATTAAAATAGCTTGTGCTTGGAACATTCTACAATTATTTGAAGTTAATGAAAAACACGAACTTTTTCCGTACGGAAAGTACAGAAATACAGCTTTTACCCTAAATTACGTACATACGGACGAACAGATGTCTTTTTTGTCACAAACGTTCAGATATTATAATAGCGATAAGTCTCTGAAAATCTGATATGCTAGAAAATGTCGAAAACTTTATTTTATGTGAAATATAGTACAGTCGGATTTAGTGGTGTTCAGCCAGCAGAGACTGTCATTAGAAATTTGTTTCGGTGTATTGATAAATAATACCCAAGAAGATTTATATCGATCAATTTGTCCAGAAATATAATCCCAAGCGACAGTGCGACAATGCGACAATGCGAGGTTTTACTAATTCTCGCAACTATGTCTATTGGATTTCAGTTTCACGATGCGAGGTTTAAAAAGGACAAGCGACAATTAAGACGATAATTGTCGCCCTCTTAACCTCGCGAGGATTGTTAAATCTCGCATGTAAGTATGTTTTCGGACAAGGCGACAACGCGATAATTATCGCGTTGTCGCGTGTTGGCGAAGCGACAATTTAAGTGGCACGAACAGGATTCCGTACGTAATGGCAACAGAAGTCTTAGTCTATTTGTTGAAAGGCTGACTACTCTTACCAGAAATTAAGCTATCCGTCACAACGGTATTGTTGTTTTCACGTTTTCACGTCGCTCTAACATTTGCCACAAAATTTGCGCCTCCATATAATAATCCATACTATAACAAGCTTAATTATATTCAAGAACAATGAAAATGCAGATCACGGTAAAGATACATTTCCCGGATACTTTTTTTGAAGGAATGCACATGCCAATGCCTAAGATGCAACACATGGCAGGCAATATCAGTTTGTAATCATTTTAATGTGAATTTACAGTCAACGCATTCGGACTTTGCTTAAGAATTAAATCGTCTTGGCAAAGAATTAGAGTTACGTTTTATGTAATCCTTATTTTACTTTTTATACAGTTAATGAAATGTCAAATAGCTATTTAGTTTAATACTGTTACGGTCGATTTCTTCATCAGTCAGCAATGGGAAAGATACAAATTATTGCCAGAGTTATCACAAGTCTTGTTGCAATGACAACATGTCGATTAGAGGTATGTATGGAAAACTTAACGTGTACGAATATTTTTTTAAATATATGTTTCGTAACGTTAATTAGATTCATACTTGCCCGGGTGTCCTTAAAAGGTCTCGATATGAAAACATATTAATAAGCACGCACAGTAAATACGACATGCATGACAAATACCTTTTTAATATGTGTTTAATGAACAAGCAGGTCTTAATTTGATGAATGAGCCAAATTTCGACAGCATAAGCCCTTATGCTGAAACCCTCCTGCACGTTAGCGTGCACATACGAGCATGCGGTCTCGCCTCTCCAATATGTTTATTAAAACAATAATTAAGGAGTTTGCAATGAAAATTATTTTGTTCTATTCAATTCTAACTCAAGTTTATGCCATATGGTGATATTCAAGCTTTGATTTTGGAGGAATACACAAGTTGCTAAAACCAGCATTTTTTCATGCATGTGCGGATACTGGGTAGAACCATTGGCCTTCAGCAGGCTCCAACCCTCAGAGAGATTTTTTCAATTGTGACCTTTGCCATAACGTTACTAAGGTCCCTTCAATAAATTCAGTACAACTATGAACATTTCAGATTTAAGTACAATACAAAAACTAGATCTTGCTTTATCCCAATTTAACTTGAAAAATGAAACGTCAAAGAAATATGGCTTGCAGCATTTACACATATCAGCTTTAGAAGTTTGCAATGAATATACCGATAATATATACCATCATTTAGGAATACTCGGTTGTGTTGCATACAAGAGACGGAGAAACAATTGAGGAAAATATTACAGTCACGGAAACGGAGGAGGATATCACACTGAGGAATGGAACTCGTTTTATATACGATTTCCAAAGGGTATGTAAATAGTTCTCTTCAAATAAGTATGTTATTATTTCCTGGGGAAAGTGCGAGATATCAAATAATTTGACCCTGTTTGATCCTACTTCTCATTTATGGAAACAGTTAATTCAAGAAAATTTTTGAAGCATGGCATCCATCACGCCGTATTTATTAACTTTATGCAAATTTATAACGACTGGTGTATTTTTGTTATTTGTTAAAAGGTCGTGTCTTCTAAATTAGTGTCATTGACAGAAAAACAGTTGAATAATTCCTTTTCAACAGTATATGACTACTTTCAAAGCAATCAATATTCAATATTTACAGTGTCCGGATAAAAGTTGAATATGCCTACCAGAAATATTCAAAATACTTGTACCAAAAGTGTTTATTTATTTTTTTCTCTCAAAAATTACTTAAATGCAGTCAAGGGAAATTGTGTTCCCATTAGCCATATTCATAGCAATCTGATACAATACTTAACATTTTACAGTGTCCGGATAAATGCCAACAATGTTCAAAATATAATCTACTAGCAAAACTGATACCATGCAAATCATAGTGCGTTAGGTAACTGATTTCTTCAGTTGACATGAAATTAAGCGATATTTATAGGAACAGGTGCATACTGAAGACGCCCCACCGCACCCCCCCCCCCCCACACACACACGCCCCTCTCCCTCACACCATATATGAAAAGATGTAAGGTAAGACTTGCACCATGTCCTTGACGTTTGAGGTGTCGACATGGCCTTTGTATGCAGCACCTTGTCTGGTAGTTGTGATCACTTGAGCAAAACAAATTGCGAAATCCGACCTGACAAACAATGTGACATAACGAAACATAGGCGACAGAACGAAACATTTTATTTGGCGTTGGCGTGCGCGCCATTAATAAAGAGATTGCTTTGCAATGTTGGCAGGCGCTCCAAGACGAAATATAATGTTTCGTTGTGTACGCGGCACAGTTTGTAGTGTCGTCTAAACGCGAGAAAATAAGGCGTTTTATTTCGTCTTGGCGCACCCATCAACACGAAATCTTTGTAAATGGCGCGCAGGCCAACGCGAAATAAAAGCATAAAATGTCAGGATCTTAAAGCCTTACGTAATATTGCACTTATTTCAACCCTGTATCGATAGTTGTTTGACGGGGACCTTGTGGGAACTTAACCAGGTCAAATAAACTTTTAAAGCAATTATGGACATGAACATTGATACATATATTAATACACAATGGTCTGTATCATGACACTTTGCCGTCGCAAGGTACGTTAACGTTTGGGCACATATACACCTGAATTGCCATCGTCAGGATTGGAATATGGTTTTATCTTCTTATGAGTCTCAGTTTAATACGTCAACGTGTTTATTGCCGTAGACGCAACAGATTTGTACCTATGCCTTACAGCATGATAGTTTTGGTAATGGTCTTGGGTGGTGGCGTGGATGAACAAAAGACGATACTTATTCCCATTCGTGGAAACTTGATCAAACAGTTGTACATTGATAATAACTTAAATGCTGAAGCTATTCCATTTCTGTGAAGGAATGTCCCTGTTGCTTTTCAACAAGATAATATTCATAGACACGAGCATTCATTAAGCTGTTCCAAGTGCAAATCGGTGGCAGTGGCTCGCCAATTCTCCCAACACGAATCGCGTTGAACATATCTGGGATGGATTTGGAAGGTGTGTACGTCGTCATTATGGGTTGATAACATTAATAAATTAATTGACTGCTACCCATGTAATAGAATGGATTACCATGCCAAACATTCTGAAGAAAAGTACGTAAATTCAACATTCTGTTACAAAGTTAAATAAATTCAATGAGAAGGCATCTAGAGCTAGTGGCGGACATAATCGATATATAATTATCACAAAAGTCATAAAGAAATAACAAACACGTATACTAAAGTTAAGACAATCATTGAATTACAGTAGACATTCACTTTCAATTACTCCCTTTAATCAGTTAAATTTTTAAGAACATCCGTAGAAAAACTCAGGAAAAATCAAAGAACACACATTGGGTGTTACGAAAGATTAAATTTCGATTTCCAGGCGTTGATTGTAGCGCAAAAGTATCTGATTCATAGAAATTGCAAAAAATAAACTATGAAAAATTTCTTTTCTGGCTGAGCATATGACCGTGTAATTATAAATCTTTATTTATCTAACTTAATAACAGGGACTCTGGTGGTGAGGGATGAAGAAAGTGAAGCCCAAAGTACTTGTTACGTGGCAACTTTTGAAAGAAAACGATTAGTGGCACCGCTTCCTAACAAGTGTTCAAAACATATCACTAGCAACTTCCGCATATCGATGAGACGTGCAGGACGATAGTCCCGAGACGTAGTGTCTTTTTTCATCAAGGGTACACCTCGACCGGAATTCAAACCTCTGATCTCCCTATGGGATTGAAGATCGCTTGTATATTTTGAGGTATTTCACAAAAATGGCGAATTTACCCAGAAACAACAGATCTTACATTACCACAAGTTGGTAATATTGCATCCGTTGTTCATTTGGTGAAATATATTTCGAACTTACACTAAAACAAAAATAAATGTCCAGGACTCCTCTATATTATGCGTTATCTATATTGAAAGTTCCAGAGTTTGATTAAATTCTATTATGTGAAGCTCGATAAAAATAGCAGAAGTACCAACTTAAAACTGACAAAAATATGCAAAAATAGCCATTGGATCTGCTGAACAAGTATTCCTTTCTTTACAAAATCATGTTCTTTTGATTTCTCTGAGCATGTTTCAAATAGATATATTGTTTTCCGTTATAAAAATGCTTAGATAATCAAATTTATGCTTATTATTGTACTTTACTGAAAGATATTTTAGGATTACAGAAATTTTGAAAAATGTTTTAAAATAGCACCATATCTAGGGGCAAATTTTAAATTGAAACAACCTAGTATATTTTTTATTTCATGTTTCAATACATCTTAACATGATCTTTTAATACAAAACATTTCATCAAAATCTATTATTGAGAAAAAAAATACGAAACTGTAGCGAGCGTCTACAAAATGACTTTAAAGCCTTAAAATTTCAAGTTCACTTAATGCTTCATTAGTTTTCATCATTTATTTTAGAACATGACTTGAAACACTCAAACAGTAATCAAAATTCATTAATTTACATATCTAAGAATTGAAACATATCAGCATCATTGAATTTCAGGAAATTATGAACCACAATGTGTTGACAAAATAAATCAACTTTTCGATGCATAATGTATTTTTTCGCAAATCCTCCATCAAAAATATTACTGCAACTATCAACATTATTATGATTATGTTAACATTGTAACAAAATTAAACATAACCAAAATGAACACGTTAAAATAAATTTAAGAAAGGTAGAAAACGAATTATGATTATTACATTTTTGACGTTGCGGGAGTGAAATAAAACTAGTGTAATAAAGCTTTGACGTCGACGTCGTTTAAAGTATCGGAGACGTTCGTCAAATTGACATGTTTATAATGGTTAAAGAAATAGATTTTTTATGATTCGGCTGTAAAAAGCTTAACATGCGATAAAAAGTATATTACATTTGTGACATTCCACATTAAATTTATTAAACCGTTGAATAAAATTGATATGAAAGGACACTCATGTATTATCCTCTTTAAAAGAATACTGATGTTTTAAAAGTCGTATATTTGTGAGATGATATTATTTAACGAAATATTTGAAACAGAACAGCTTAAAGACTGTAACCCCTTGAACCTTTTAAACTACTGTTTACTCACTTTTGTAGAAACTCTGCAGTCTACTTTGTACACCGTACACCAGCTATAACAGACTGCTACATTTACCTGTGAATAGCGGCGATTCACCGCATTTCACATTGAACAAGCGCACTTCATCACGATTCGCCGCAACCTGTCCTCGTGATTCATTTTCATTGTTTTAGGTGGAAGCTTTTAAATTTATTTTGGGGATGCATAAAAAACACGTATCTCCGATGCGGCTCAGGAATCTGTCGGCGCTTGGATACAATCGCGAGGAAGTGTGGACTTTGAAAAATCCATGAGCCAGAGACGTATATTGTGTGCGCCATAAAAGCGCCATGAAATAGTGCCTGTCTATATCACCTACTTGTTTCCATTAAAGGATATTAGAATCGAAATAATATATAGCAAAACCATGATTCAACATGTTATTTCAACATTTCTAATTTGGTTTATACCGCCTGTATACTTTTTCGCAGATGGATAATCTCTTCCACTCGTTTCGATATAATAAAATGTGGTTCTACTTTTATTTCTGTATTACAAACAACTTGCATTTTAAAATATGTGGGTTTTTTTTAGGTTGGCGTGTGGGGGGGGGGGGGGGGGGGGGGGTTCTCAAAATAGAGTGCACGTTCACTTCTGTTCTGATCCAAAATGAGATACATTTGATCAAGGTTTAAGGTATTAGAGAAATGCTGGTTCACTTTTAAATGTACAGATATTGACAAGATCTCCGAAAAAGTTCAGTAAGCTAAAAACGAATTAACAGAATACAGACTTAAAAGATAGGACACCCTCATATTAATAAGAAAAGAAAAGGAAAATATGTTTTATATGTGAACTTGATGTATGTTGGCAGGAATGTTACTACAAAAGTCGACATATACAATATATTATTTTGTCGACAATTTATGTTGTAAAATTGCATTAATAACACGACAAGTTGACATATCTATATAGGTTTGTTGTCATGCTTTTTGACAACCTGTTGCGTGTATACTTATGCCGACATAAAGTATGTCGGCATCATGTTACTATGAAGTCGACATATATAACATGTATTTTTGTCGGATTAAATAACTCGATATGTTGACATATTGTAAGACAACATGTCGTGGTGTATAGAGTTTTTTTTTGTCATAATTTCGACGGCTTGTTGTGATGTGCATCTCGAAAGGGACGACATCATCCCATCATCAGGGTGCCCCATACAGGCTTCCGTACAACTCTCTAGCTTAGCTGTATTACAAGTACAGGTCCGTTCTTATTTAAAATACATGCGATTCGGCTAATAAATTTTTGCATACCCCGGGCAAAAGAAATATGTTTGTTTTTAAATGGATTTTTCAGATGAAATAAGTGAAAATTATATGCAAATACAATTTTTTTATCGTCATATTAACCAGAAACAAAATCAAAACTGAAGCAGCAGAATTCATAAACATTACTCGTTTCGCTTGCGACTATGTTAAAAACTTGATTTTTTAAACATGATATTTATCCATTATTTCGAATTTAAAAGAAAATGGGAGTTTTAAATTTTGTCTGAAAGGGGTTTTATTTGCTGAACGCTTTAGATTTTAACTCTCATAACAGTTTTTAATTTGAGGTAACACACAAACTTGATTACATATTTCTCAGGTCGAATTAACTCCGATTGGATCAATCGTGTATTATGTAATGCTTCCTCTTTATTTTTGGATGTTTTTATTATAGGAATCTATAAATATAAAAATATTCGCCATTTTAATACGATGTAACCGGTTCAAACCCTCTGACACATCGTTTTTAAAAATATGTTCTTTTGCAAAAAATAATCCTGAGCGCGGGGAAATTCAGCCTAACGTAATCAACAGTATTAAAAAACGGTAAAATATGACATATCAAAGGCTATAACTCTGCTAATATCACGAACCAAAAACATGCCAATGATACGTAAACTAGGCTTGGTACTGATATTAAAACTCCTGTAAGGTTTTGTAAAATCTGCCCAGGTGTAAGAAAACTTGTTAGATATCATACAATTTGACAAATAAAGGTCACAACTCCCCTAAAATTACTAAATTAGACCATGCCGAAAATAAGTTAAATAAACTTGCATTTTAGTATTGTAAAATTTTCCTCATTTGGATGCGGATGTACCCAGGCTACATTTTTTGGGTAAATATTTCTCATTAATTCGGTTTGCCAAGCGTGTAGTCAAGTCAAGGATTTCAATGAACGTAATCAAAAATATTACAAGTAAACTTTTTCAGCAAGGCTACCGTTATTTACAAATTGCGTCTGACGGGAAAAAGTGTGGGGTTTTGGGGTGGGGGGGGGGGGGTGGGGGGGTTTGGTGTGTGTGGGGGGGGGGGGGGGGGTAGTGGGGAGGACTCTAAGAAAAGCAGTTTTTTAATCCCACCAGACTGAACTGTTTTGATATCTGTCTTCTGGCCTGTTTCGGTCGGGCCCTTAGGGTGTTTCTCTTTTTGCTCTGTCTTTTTGTAAAGGGATTGAGTCATACGTTTTTGGTTCTTTTTTTTTATATTTATACCGAGCATTTTTTGATTTACATGCCATGCCTTTTGTTTCTATTACGGGTGTTAGAGATTCACCTTGGGGGGATTACTTTTTTTTACAAATGTCCCGTGTCTTTGGAACTTGGTGGGGGTAAGAGTGAGGTTGGGTGCGCACCCTAAACCGGGTTTAAAACTCCCCAAGTGGGGTTTTTGCTACTGACCGTTCCAAGGGGGTGCCCCACTATGTTCCTTTATTTGTTCGTTTTGTCCCCGTGTGTTGGCTTTGTGTGTGTGTGTGTGTGTGTGTGTGCGTGTGTGTGTGTGTGTGTGTGTGTGCGTGCGTGCGTACGTGCGTGTGTCCGTGTGTGAGTATGTGTGCACGTTTGCGTGCTGTGGGTTTCGTTTTGCAGAGGCCTTGTCTTTTGGAACATGGCATTCCCTGTTTGATATATGTCCTTGAGATTTTTTTTTTTTTTTTTTTTTTTTTTTGCCACTGATCAATCCTATACGGTTTGATGTAAAAATTTTGCAATTAATAAAGAGAAAAGGCTAAAACATAATAAAATTTCATATCTGCTGAAAAAAACACCCTGAACTGGAACATGCCCATGATATGCAAACTAGGTTTGGCAATGGTCAATTTTATATAATTTGGTGAAATTCCACCTGGGGTATCGAGCAGTTGCCCGGACAAAATTGAATTTGACAAAAGAGCGATAACTCTGCTAAAAACCACCGAATCGGAACATGTTGATGATATGTATAACTAGGCTTGGTGCTGATAACTGCTACCAGTTTGTTTGAAATCTACCCAGTTATATAAGAGAAGTGGCCAAAACATAATGTAATTTTGACGAATTAAGGGTCATAACTCCGCTGAAAATCATCGAACTATAAATACCGACGACACTCGGGGCAAGGTTTGACAATGATCAATCTTGTAAAGCTTAGAGTAAATCTATCCAGTGGTGACGGAGGATTGCCTGGACGTTTTTAGCGACAGACAAATTGACAGGCAGACAAAAAGACGGATAAACAAACGGATGGCACTTGATCAATATGTCTTGCCTACTTTGCGGGGAAAGTATGCATTTGTCCGAGCACGCGTCAGGGAAAAATATTACTCCGATTGGATCTGGTTGTGTTATGTAATGCTTCCTGCTATTTATTTTTTGAAGTTTTTTGTTATAGGAATTAAGGATTGATAAATCATAAAAATATTCGCCATTTTAATACAATGAGCGATATGTGCATTATCTAAAATAACGTGCACTTAGGTGACATCACATAGTACTGACACTATTATGACTATCATAAACTATATAAATGATTTAGGGAAATATACAAATCGTACTCGTCTCCACGATCTAATTTGAACGTGATAGGCAAGAAAAATGATGTATCATGTCTGCCTGTGTAAGACAGCTGTTTTCCCAACCCTCGGGACAACTTATATAAAAAAACTCGCTAACGCTCGGTTTTTCTTTTCACACTGTCCCTCGGGTAGGTAGAAACCTGTCTTACATAGACAGGTATGTAAGATCTTACTACATGTGGGAGACATAGTCAGTGTCGAGACGCAGCACTAAGTCTACTTCCCTGCTATCAGATATTCCTGCTTTTGTACAGATTTAAAGCGACTTCTTAGAGCAGATTTCAGGTTCTATTGCTCTAAAGGACCATAGATATCGGAAACATTAGGTCTATTATATAAAAAGTATCTAGATTCTAACTCTGGTCTTGTAATTGTAACCGTTTCGTAAAAATGAAAAGTGGAGATCGTTAAACTAATGCCGACAATGATATGATTATCTCCTATTACCTGTTCATTTCAGTAGTCTTAGCAGACCTAATACAAATAATCAAAGTACTGAAAGTACAGAAAGGCTGGCTACCACAAAATCATAGTTTTTTCGACAAAGAAAAGACTAATTTGATAGCCGAGAACCGTATACGACGTGAACCTATGTTTACGGCCATGAACTGGGTTTACGAGCGTGAACCATAGTTTATGAACGTGAACGTAGGTTTAAGTTCGAAAAACTTGGTTTCTCGAACAAAACTATGATTTTTGGTCATTATCCTATGTTCACCAGCGTTAACCTATGTTTACGGTTGTAAACCCATGTTCACGTAAACCTAAGTTCTCGATCGTTAACATATGAGCCGTGTCATGAGAAAACCAACATAGTGGGTTTGCGATCACATGGATCCAGACCAGCCTGCGCATCCGCGCAGTCTGTCAGGATCCATGCTGTTCGCTAACAGTTTCTCCAATTCAAATAGGCTTTAAAAGCGAACAGCATGGATCCTGACCAGACTGCGCGGATGAGCAGGCTGGTCTGGATCCATGCTGGCCGCAAAGTCACTATGTTGGTTTTCCAATGGCACGGCTCATATGTTCACGTTCGTAAGCTATGGTTTACAACCGAGAACCCTGGTTTACTCCCGTAAACATAGGTTCACGCTCGTGAACTTAAAATAACGGCCGAAATTCAAAGTTCAATTGAAAAACCTAGTTGAAACCTGGGTTCACGGGCGTGTTTTCGCCCGAAAATATGGGTAAGTACTAGAAAAACCTGGTTTTACATTCGAAAACCCTTGTTCATCTGTAATTGTCAATTCTACTTTTTATACCGTAAACCTGGGTTTAACATTATTATTGGACAATTGGCGTGCCCTAACCGTTTATATATGTTCTTAAGAAGCGATAACAACATTGAGGGACATAATATCAGATAAAATATAAAGGTAACAAACACAACATCTATATTTCGATATGCATCCCCCATCCAACACACACATTATGTCTGAATGTATGAACAGTGGGGCACCGCTTTGGAACGGTCAGTGGCAAAACCACCACTGGGGAGCTTAAATCGTGATTTGATATACCTTCTCGCAGAAGTGTCTTTAATTTGCTATTGTATCTTAATACCAAATCTGAATTCGAAATAATTTTTTGCAAAGTTTTTTACGTTTTTTTATTAAACGGTGCCTGTTAAAGGCTTTTTTGTAGTAACGGGAACGAATAATGAAAAAAAATATTCGAAATATTCGGCATTTTTTAATGGCAGTTTTTAAATTCTTTTTAAGTGTTGGCTATACACAAAATTTGTTGTTTAAAACAAATTCGAGTAAAAAGGCCTAAAAATGTTTGTTCCACCTAGTTAAACCGCCCCCCTGCGTTTTTTTCAGATTTTCTTTAAAACCATGAAAAAATTTTAAACTATCCGTGTTTTAGCTTAAAAATAAAAAACTTTCAAATCGATTTTAATTTGACCCCCAAATTTTATCTAAAAATAGCATTCCCCAAATTTTAAGCACATGTCGCGCGTTCTATTATTCCCCGCCGTTTGAAAATTTCAAATCAGCTGTAAAAACCAAAAATTTAACAAATGCAGCTTAAAACCCCTTCAACATTGATCTTATGCCCCCAATTTTTTTTATTTCTGTTTTTTATAAAACTACTTCGAAATTTAAATTCAAATACGGCGATTTAAAAAAATGAATTGCCCGGGCGTTGTGGATGAAAACTGTTTTGCGGGGGTTGAAATGTGTCAAAATATTAAAAAAAATTCGCCAATATCTAAAAAGTTTGGTATTGTTTTCGAAAATAAAATTTCTTTTTTTTGTTACAAAAAAGGGGGGCCAAAAAAAAATGAACAAAAGATAAAAAAGTTCCTTTTTAAAAAGGAAAGGCTTGCCTGGTTTTTTAATTAGACACTATTACAAAGATGTAAGTAAAGCAAAAAACAGTTTCTTAAAACGGAAAACGTGAAAAAAGCACCCGTCGACGGTTCTATTTAAGCCGAAATGGGGGTTTTTTTGATACTTTTAAAAATTTGACGAAACGGGAAGTAGTCGACTTCCTGCGTTTTCGCAAAATTAAAAACTTGTCAAAGCATCTAAAACCGAACGGCAAATTACATTTTTCAGGGGGTGCGTACTTGCGGGTATAAATGCCCCATAAATTCTTCACAAATAAACTAATAACGAAATTTGTAAGTCAAAAATGAAGGATCTTCATTTTCAATAAAATCTTAAATTTTTGAAAATTGATTTACATTTTGTTATCATATATTGTATTGAAACCCCCCAAATTTAAAATGCTGTATAAAAAGCAAACCCCCGTTGGACCGAAGCTGTAGGTGTGACCAATCGGGGGGATCCTTACTCCTGCCGCGGTATTCTGTTTCCCCCGGCTTTTGTGGCACGACTACTTTTGGGGGACGCAAAAAACCCGAAAACAATATTTGCCGTAGCCCCAAAGCCAAAAAGGCTCACTTTTACGCCTGTTGCAAATTTTTCCCTAACGATGCCCCCTGCTAATTATGCATTGCAATTTTTTGTTAATGGGCAATGTTTGTCATGCTTGACACTTTACCCCTGTTGCAACTTTAAATCCGTAACGAGGGCCCCCCTGCCAATTATGCTTTGCAATTTTTTTTAATTGGAACTTTTAATCGCATAAACAAAAACACGAACAAACGGTTTTTTTTGCAAAATTAAACAGCTTATACAATACAATCAATACAAGTTTTTTAGCATTAAAACATTTTATGGGTGTTTATGCCCATTGTTGGTGAGATTTAAATACAGAGGCTTTGATGTTTTTTAAACTTTCACAGTGATGCAATCCCAAAACATTTAAATTGTTTTTCACTAAATTCAAGTTAAAGTGTTTTTCTTTTTTTCCCCAGCAAAGTATAGTATTTTGCAAAAGAAAGGGGAACCAAACTTTTTTTTTGAAGACTAAAAATATCAAATTGTTTCATAGGGGCCCAGTGGAAAAATAGGCCCGAAGAAACCTTTCCTAAGGTCTTATAAAAAGGACAACCAGCAAAAAATTGATACTCTGTTTCAATTTCATTCACGAGCAAAAACGGCATTTGCCCAGATGTGGTAATTATAATATCTTCCAGTTTCTTTTGAAATTCAGTGAAAAAACTTAAATTTTTGAAAGTGCTTTTTTTAAATTGGGTATAGCTTATTATCCAAGTAACTTTAAAAAATTAAAGTCGGTTTAAAAAAACTGTATGTTTTCATTTTACTGGAGTTATTTAATGCTACATTGTTGATGATAAAATCAAAATTTCTCTGTTTTCTGAAAAAATTTTATCCCTTGTCATTGCTGTCCCAAATTGTGAACCCTTTTCCTCAATAGTTGTTTTTTTAAAAGGCCCGTTTCCATTAAAGATCTTGACGCTTTTGATCAAAACCTTAACATTTCATGGTTTTATTTTAAAATATATTGGTGATTTTAGAATTTTGAGCCGTATTTGATCTTTTCTAACCTTACGGTAAAAAACAAGGGGTACCCTACCTAATTCACCATACAAAGCCGCGGTATTTGTTGAAGCTTCCTAATAAATTCTTCTTAGAAATTTTGTGAAAAAAGTTCCAAATCGTGATGGGGAGAACCAAACAGTTCACCCCAAAATGTAGAAAAGAAAACACTAAAGCATCAAAAAGCTTCATTTTTTTGAATTTGGTAATTTAAATTATTTGAAAATTTGGAATAAACCTTTTAAAGCATTGTGCAGTTTAAGGGTATGTCTTTCTGACCCCCTATACCAGTTACCATTCTTTTCAGGAAAACCCCGATACTTGAAATTTTAACCCCCAAGCTAGAACCATATAAATAAAAAATCATGATGTGTTTTAAACTCCCCTTCTCAAATATTGTTTTTTGTTTTTTTCTGTATTATTTTTAAAACCCAGGCATTGCAATAATTTTCAAAATTATTTAACAACCTTTGCGACTGTCGGGACCCAGCAAAAACTGCCCTTCGTCGTAGAGTAAAGGAAAAAATTTATTTCCCCTTTCAGTAAATTAAACATTTAAATCAGTTTATATTATTCTTAGTCATTCCAAAAACATAAAAAGTAATGGAGATGACGGGTCGCCCTTTTTTCAAACCGACATGTGACTCAAAGAAAAACGGCGAATGATTATATCGCACTGATTTTTTAAATTAATACATTGTCTTTTTAAAGGGTTTAACCCTTTTGCAGGAAAATTTTTGCAAGCAATTTATACATCAGCAGATTTTGTCCCCTTTTTCGAAACCGTTTTATAATAATGAAAACAGCATATAACTTGCCCCTGAATCCAAACCTTTTTTTATAACGAAAGCAAAATAAAAAACAATCCATAATTGATTTTCCCCTTTTTGGGAATTTCCCAAAATGGGTTTTTTCTTTCTTGTCATCTTAATTGACCATTTGGGTTTGTCTGTTTAGAAGTTTTGTGAGTAAATTTTCCCCAAATGGTATTAAGATTTACCGGTAATTACCCCCTAAATTTGGGTCCCCTTTTTTAAAATAGGGGTTATAAAACTTTTTCCCCCTGAAATGGGTACTCGCAATTATTTTTACATTTGTTGTATAAATTTAACAAAAGGGCGATATTTTAAACAAATGATGCAAAAATTTGCAGGGGAAACCATCAATTTTCCGGGTTTGTTATTTTTTTGAGAAATACTGCATGTGTAACTCACTATGTAATTTTCAATATTAATCTTTACAAATAAGTCTTATTTATGGGGTTTTCCAGGGGGCAAAATCATTTTTATTAGCATTTCTCCAAAAAAAAAGCTAAAATGTGCCGTAAATTTCCATGTCAAAGTATCAGGTTTTTTTATTTTTTTTTTAATGACCTTTTACCATTTTTTCCCAAAACTTCGGGGTCAGACTTAGCCAAATTATTAAATTTTTGTCCCTCACTTTTTTATAAGCCTTCTTTGACTTTTTTTTTAAATTTTTTATATCTTGTTCTAGCATCACAAAATTATGCGGTTTACCCCGTTTTTTGAAAAAATGTTTCTTCACTCTAAAACCAAATTTTTCTTTTGAAACATGTTTTTCAAACCATTTCGACCACGCGCTTTGATTTTTGCTTTTTACTATGATTTCCTTTTTTTGGAAAGTGGCGCTTTTCCTTCATAAAATTGGAAACCCCGTGACTCGCGTCAATGGAAACATCACCTCTGAATTTTTATTGGTCAATGACTAAAACTCACGCTGCCTTTACATTTCGCAAAAAATGCTGGCATCAATTTAAAACCTACGTTTTATTTATGGGGGGTTAAACGATTCGCGGGGGGAGTTTTCGTCCGCTGATTTTGGCATTTTTAAAAAGAAAAGCAGTGCCAATGTCGAAAATTCCGTCGGTTTTGAATGATAAAGTCTGAGATTTAAAATCAAAATTTCTAAATGAGTTAAAGTAATCTACGTATAGCACCTCGTTGGAAAGGAATGTAAACGCGCCCCCTTTACAGAAAAATCTGCCATTTAAACCAAAAACATTCCCAAGTACAACACAAATCAAGCACTTTTCTCCCCTGTTCCCGTTTTTTATCTGAGTTTACTCGGTTGGAATTTTTATTTCATTTATAAAAAAAGTCTTTTCAAATATATTTATCAAACAGAAAGTAATCAAATCATTTTAATCCTACCATTCGGTCTCCAGTGAGAAAAAAAAACCCTAGATCATTTTTCTTTATACAACCCAATTCCAATAGTTCAAAAATATCAAATCCTGCAAATTTTAAACATTGGAATCATGGGGTAAAAGTGTGACCCTAATGCTCGTATGTGAACTTGTAATTCCCAGAGATTTTTAACCAAATATACCGATTGCGTTTTTCAACAAAGAACAATTTTTTTTTCTTTTTTTTAAAAAAAACTGTCAGTCCTCCACATTCTACCTTGGTTAAATTTTTAAATTTTTTACCCCTTAAATTTTCACTTATATAGCCCTCAAATTTTTAAGTTAGAAGTATCTTTTTTCAAAAATCCATTTTCATTTAAAAAACCAATTGTAACTTTTTAACAATTCTTAAAAAATCATTTTCCCTAATTTTTCCCTTTGCAAGCCGTTGATTTCCCGGAAACTATTTTTTTAATTTCCCAAAATCAAGATCTTTTTTGAAAAAAATCTATGTAATAATTTCGAATATTCGAATTGATTTTCATATTCAATATTCGACCCATTTTCGAAAATTCGTTCCCAGTTTTGTAAATATTGATTACGTTCATTGAAATCCTCAAAATGTACACCTCTTGCAAACCGTATTAGTGAAAATATATACCCCATAAGTGTAGCCGTGTACATCCCTCTTCCTAAAATTAAAAACACCCCTTTTCACGCGTTGAACATATCTGGGATGGATTTGGAAGGTGTGTACGTCGTCATTACGGGTTGATAACATTAATAAATTAATTGACTGCTACCCATGTAATAGAATGGATTACCATGCCAAACATTCTGAAGAAAAGTACGTAAATTCAACATTCTGTTACAAAGTTAAATAAATTCAATGAGAATGTATCTAGAGCTAGTGGCGGACATAATCGATATTAATTATCACAAAAGTCATAAGAAATAACAAACACGTATACTAAAGTTAAGACAATCATTGAATTACAGTAGACATTCACTTTCAATTACTCCCTTTAATCAGTTAAATGTTAAGAACATCCGTAGAAAAACTCAGGAAAATCAAAGAACACACATTCGTGTTACGAAAAGATTAAATTTCGATTTCCAGGCGTTGATTGTAGCGCAAAAGTATCTGATTCATAGAAATTGCAAAAAATAAACTATGAAAAATTTCTTTTCTGGCTGAGCATATGACCGTGAAATTATAAATCTTTATTTATCTAACTTAATAACAGGGACTCTGGTGGTGAGGGATGAAGAAAGTGAAGCCCAAAGTACTTGTTACGTGGCAACTTTTGAAAGAAAACGATTAGTGGCACCGCTTCCTAACAAGTGTTCAAAACATATCACTAGCAACTTCCGCATATCGATGAGACGTGCAGGACGATAGTCTGAGACGTAGTGTCTTTTTCATCAAGGGTACACCTCGACCGGAATTCAAACCTCTGATCTCCCTATTGGGATTGAAGATCGCTTGTATATTTTGAGGTATTTCACAAAAATGGCGAATATTTACCCAGAAACAACAGATCTTACATTACCACAAGTTGGTAATATTGCATCCGTTGTTCATTTGGTGAAATATATTTCGAACTTACACTAAAACAAAAATAAATGTCCAGGACTCCTCTATATTATGCGTTATCTATATTGAAAGTTCCAGAGTTTGATTAAATTCTATTATGTGAGGCTCGATAAAATAGCAGAAGTACCAACTTAAAACTGACAAAAATATGCAAAAATAGCCCTTGGGTCTGCTGAACAAGTATTCCTTTCTTTACAAAATCATGTTCTTTTGATTTCTCTGAGCATGTTTCAAATAGATATATTGTTTTCCGTTATAAAAATGCTTAGATAATCAAATTTATGCTTATTATTGTACTTTACTGAAAGATATTTTAGGATTACAGAAATTTTGAAAAATGTTTAAAATAGCACCATATCTAGGGGCAAATTAAATTGAAACAACCTAGTATTTTTATTTCATGTTTCAATACATCTTAACATGATCTTTTAATACAAAACATTTCATCAAAATCAATTATTGAGAAAAAAAAATACGAAACTGTAGCGAGCGTCTACAAAATGACTTTAAAGCCTTAAAATTTCAAGTTCACTTAATGCTTCATTAGTTTTCATCATTTATTTTAGAACATGACTTGAAACACTCAAAACAGTAATCAAAATTTCATTAAGTACATATCTAAGAATTGAAACATATCAGCATCATTGAATTTCAGGAAATTATGAACCACAATGTGTTGACAAAATAAATCAACTTTTCGATGCATAATGTATTTTTTCGCAAATCCTCCATCAAAATATATTACTGCAACATCAACATTATTATGATTTATGTTAACATTGTAACAAAATTAAACATAACAAAAATGAACACGTTAAAATAAATTTAAGAAAGGTAGAAAACGAATTATGATTATCACATGTTTGACGTTGCGGGAGTGAAATAAATTCATTACATAAATCCTTTGATAATACACTAGTGTAATAAAGCTTTGACGTCGACGTCGTTTAAAGTACCGAAGACGTTCGTCAAATTGACATGTTTATAATGGTTAAAGAAAGTAGATTTTTTTATGATTCGGCTGTAAAAAGCTAACATGCGATAAAAAGTATATTACATTTGTGACATTCCACATTAAATTTATTAAACTCGTTGAATAAAATTGATATGAAAGGACACTCATGTATTATCCTCTTTAAAAGAATTACTGATGTTTTTAAAGTCGTATATTTGTGAGATGATATTATTTAACGAAATATTTGAAACAGAACAGCTTAAAGACTGTAACCCCTTGAACCTTTTAAACTACTGTTTACTCACTTTTGTAGAAACTCTGCAGTCTACTTTGTACACCGTACACCAGCATATAACAGACTGCTACATTTACCTGTGAATAGCGGCGATTCACCGCCTTTCACATTGAACAAGCGGCACTTCATCACGATTCGCCGCAACCTGTCCTCGTGATTCATTTTCATTGTTTTAGGTGGAAGCTTTTAAATTTATTTTGGGGATGCATAAAAAACACGTATCTCCGATGCGGCTCAGGAATCTGTCGGCGCTTGGATACAATCGCGAGGAAGTGTGGACTTTGAAAAATCCATGAGCCAGAGACTGTATATTGTGCGCCATAAAAGCGCCATGAAATAGTGCCTGTCTATATCACCTACTTGTTTCCATTAAAGGGATATTAGAATCGAAATAATATATAGCAAAACCATGATTCAACATGTTATTTCAACATTTCTAATTTGGTTTATGCCGCCTGTATACTTTTTCGCAGATGGATAATCTCTTCCACTCGTTTCGATATAATAAAATGTGGTTCTACTTTTATTTCTGTATTACAAACAACTTGCATTTTAAAATATGTGTTTTTTTTTTTAGGTTGGCGTGTGGGGGGCGGGGGGG
Source organism: Mercenaria mercenaria (assembly GCF_021730395.1). Taxonomy (NCBI): domain Eukaryota; kingdom Metazoa; phylum Mollusca; class Bivalvia; order Venerida; family Veneridae; genus Mercenaria; species Mercenaria mercenaria. Next base: position 63,457,374 of record NC_069377.1, on the reverse strand, counting down.
GGGGGGGGGGTTCTCAAAATAAAGTGCACGTTCACTTCTGTTCTGATCCAAAATGAGATACATTTGATCAAGGTTTAAGGTATTAGAGAAATGCTGGTTCACTTTTAAATGTACAGATATTGACAAGATCTCCGAAAAAGTTCAGAAAGCTAAAACGAATTAACAGAATTACAGACTTAAAAGATAGGACACCCTCATATTAATAAGAAAAGAAAAGGAAAATATGTTTTATATGTGAACTTGATGTATGTTGGCAGGAATGTTACTAAAAGTCGACATATACAATATATTATTTTGTTGACAATTATGTTGTAAAATTGCATTAATAACACGACAAGTTGACATATCTATATAGGTTTGTTGTCATGCTTTTTGACAACCTGTTGCGTTGTATACTTTATGCCGACATAAAGTATGTCGGCATTCATGTTACTTGAAGTCGACATATATAACATGTTATTTTGTCGGGATTAAATAACTCGATATGTTGACATATTGTAAGACAACATGTCGTGGTGTATAGAGTTTTTTTTTGTCATAATTTCGACGGCTTGTTGTGATGTGCATCTCGAAAGGGACGACATCATCCCATCATCAGGGTGCCCCATACAGGCTTCCGTACAACTCTCTAGGCTTAGCTGTATTACAAGTACAGGTCCGTTTCTTATTTAAAATACATTGCGATTCGGCTAATAAATTTTGCATAGTCCTGGCAAAAGAAATATGTTTGCTTTATGGATTTTTCAGATGAGATAAGTGATAAATTATATGCAAATACAATTTATTTATCGTCAATATTAACCGAGAAACAAAATCAAAACGTGAAGCAGCAGAATTCATAAACATTACTCGTTTCGCTTGCGACTATGTTAAAACTTGACTTTGTTAAACATGATATTTATGCCATTATTTCGAATTTAAAGAAAATGGGAGTTTATTTCGTCTGAAAGGGTTTTATTTGCTGAGACGCTTTAGATTTTACTCTCATAACAGTTTTATTTTGAGGTAACACACAAACTTGATTACATATTTCTCAGGTCGATTAACTCCGATTGGATCAAGTCGTGTTATGTAATGCTTCCTGCTATTTATTTTTGGATGTTTTTATTATAGGAATCTATAAATTATAAAAATATTCGCCATTTTAATACGATGTACCGGTTCAAACCCTCTGACACAATCGCTAAAAAATCATGTTTCTTTTGCAAAAATAATACCTGAGCGCGGTGAAATTCAGCCTAACTGTATTCAACAGGTAGTGTAAAAACGGTAAAATATGACATAACAAGGGCTATAACTCTGCTGAATATCACTGAACCAAAACATGCCAATGATACGTATAACTAGGCTTGGTACTGATATTAAAACTCCTGTAAGGTTTTGTAGAAATCTGCCCAGTGGTGTAAGAAAACTTGTTAGATATCATACAATTTGACAAATAAAGGGTCACAACTCCTCTTAAAATTAATAAATTAGACCATGCCGAAAATAAGTTAAATAAGACTTGCATTTTAGTATTGTAAATTTTCCTCATTTGGATGCGGATGTACCTCAGGCTACATTTTATGGGGTATATATTTCTCAGTTAATTCGGTTTGCCAGAGCGTGTAGTCAAGTCAAGGATTTCAATGAACGTAATCAATATATTACAAGTAAACTTTTTCAGCAAGGCTACCGTTATTACAAATTGCGTCTGACGGAAGAAGTGTGTGTGTGTGTGTGTGTGTGCGTGCGTGCGTGCGTGCGTGTGTGTGTGTGTGTGTGTGTGTGTGGGTTGTGGGGGGGGGGGGTAGTGGGGAGGACTCTAAGATAAGCAGTTTTTTAATCCCACCAGGACTGAACTGTTTTGATATCTGTCTTCTGGCCTGTTTCGTCGGGCCCTTAGGGGTGTTTCTCTTGTTGCTCTGTCTTCTGTAAAGGCATTGAGTACATACGTTTTTGGTTCTTTTTTTATATATTTATACACGAGCATTTTTGACTTTTACATGCCATGCCTTTTTGTTTCTATTACGGGTGTTAGAGATTCACCTGGCGGGGATTACTTTTATTTACACTGTCCCGTGTCTTTGGAACTTGGTGGGGGTAAGAGTGAGGTTGGGTGCGCACCATAAACCGGTTTAAGCTCCCCAGTGGTGTTTTTGCTACTGACCGTTCCAAGGCGGTGCCCCACTATGTTCCTTTATTTGTTCGTTTTGTCCCCGTGTGTTGGCTTTGTGTGTGTGTGTGTGTGTGTGTGTGCGTGTGTGTGTGTGTGTGTGTGTGTGCGTGCGTGCGTACGTGCGTGTGTCCGTGTGTGAGTATGTGTGCACGTTTGCGTGCTGTGGGTTTCGTTTTGCAGAGGCCTTGTTTTTTGGAACATGGCATTCCCTGTTTGATATATGTCCTTGAGATTTTTTTTTTGTTTGTTTTTTTTTTGCCACTGATCAATCCTATACGGTTTGATGTAAAATTTTGCAATTAATAAAGAGAAAAGGCTAAAACATAATAAAATTTCATATCTGCTGAAAAAAAAACCCACTGAACTGGAACATGCCCATGATATGCAAAACTAGGTTTGGCAATGATCAATTTTATATAATTTGGTGAAATTCCACCTGGTGGTATCGGAGCAGTTGCCCGGACAAAATTGAATTTGACAAAAGAGCGATAACTCTGCTAAAAACCACCGAATCGGAACATGTTGATGATATGTATAACTAGGCTTGGTGCTGATAACTGCTACCAGGTTTGTTTGAAATCTACCCAGTTATATAAGAGAAGTGGCCAAAACATAATGTAATTTGACGAATTAAGGGTCATAACTCCGCTGAAAATCATCGAACTATAAAATACCGACGACACTCGGGGCAAGGTTTGACAATGATCAATCTTGTAAAGCTTAGAGTAAATCTATCCAGTGGTGACGGAGGATTGCCTGGACGTTTTTAGCGACAGACAAATTGACAGGCAGACAAAAAGACGGATAAACAAACGGATGGCACTTGATCAATATGTCTTGCCTACCTTGCGGGGAAAGTATGCATTTGTCCGAGCACGCGTCAGGGGAAAATATTACTCCGATTGAATCTGGTTGTGTTATGTAATGCTTCCTGCTATTTATTTTTTGAAGTTTTTTGTTATAGGAATTAAGGATTGATAAATCATAAAAATATTCGCCATTTTAATACAATGAGCGATATGTGTATTATCTAAAATAACGTGCACTTAGGTGACATCACATAGCACTGACACTATTATGACATCATAAACTATATAAATAATTTAGGGAAATATACAAATCGTACTCGTCTCCACGATCTAATTTGAACGTGATAGGCAAGAAAAATGATGTATCATGTCTGCCTGTGTAAGACAGCTGTTTTCCCAACCCTCGGGACAACTTATATAAAAAACTCGCTAACGCTCGGTTTTTCTTTCCACACTGTCCCTCGGGTAGGTAGAAACCTGTCTTACATAGACAGGTATGTAAGATCTTACTACATGTGGGAGACATAGTCAGTGTCGAGACGCAGCACTAAGTCTACTTCCCTGCTATCAGATATTCCTGCTTTTGTACAGATTTTAAAGCGACTTCTTAGAGCAGATTTCAGGTTCTATTGCTCTAAAGGACCATAAATATCGGAAACATTTAGGTCTATTATATAAAAAGTATCTAGATTCTAACTCTGGTCTTGTAATTGTAACCGTTTCGTAAAAATGAAAAGTGGGAGATCGTTAAACTAATGCCGACAATGATATGATTATCTCCTATAACCTGTTCATTTCAGTAGTCTTAGCAGACCTAATACAAATAATCAAAGTACTGAAAGTACAGAAAGGCTGGCTACCACAAAATCATAGTTTTTCGACAAAGAAAAGACTAATTTGACAGCCGAGAACCGTATACGGACGTGAACCTATGTTTACGGCCATGAACTTGGGTTTACGAGCGTGAACCATAGTTTATGAACGTGAACGTAGGTTTAAGTTCGAAAAACTTGGTTTCTCGAACAAAACTATGATTTTTGGTCATTATCCTATGTTCACCAGCGTTAACCTATGTTTACGGTTGTAAACCCATGTTCACGTAAACCTAAGTTCTCGATCGTTAACATATGAGCCGTGTCATGAGAAAACCAACATAGTGGGTTTGCGATCAGCATGGATCCAGACCAGCCTGCGCATCCGCGCAGTCTTGTCAGGATCCATGCTGTTCGCTAACAGTTTCTCCAATTCAAATAGGCTTTAAAAGCGAACAGCATGGATCCTGACCAGACTGCGCGGATTAGCAGGCTGGTCTGGATCCATGCTGGCCGCAAAGTCACTATGTTGGTTTTCCCATGGCACGGCTCATATGTTCACGTTCGTAAGCTATGGTTTACAACCTAGAACCCTGGTTTACTCCCGTAAACATAGGTTCACGCTCGTGAACTTAAAATAACGGCCGAAATTCAAAGTTCAATTGAAAAACTTAGTTGAAACCTGGGTTCACGGGCGTGTTTTCGCCCGAAAATATGTGTAAGTACTAGAAAAACCTGGTTTTACATTCGAAAACCCTTGTTCATCTGTAATTGTCAATTCTACTTTTTTACCGTAAACCTGGGTTAACATTATTATTGGACAATTGGCGTGCCCTAACCGTTTATATATGTTCTTAAGAAGCGATAACAAACATTGAGGGACATAATATCAGATAAAATATAAAGGTAACAAACACAACATCTATATTTCGATATGCAATCTCCCCATCCAACACACACATTATGTCTGAATGTATGAACAGTGGGGCACCGCTTTGGAACGGTCAGTGGCAAAACCACCACTGGGGAGCTTAAATCGTGATTTGATATACCTTCTCGCAGAAGTGTCTTTAATTTGCTATTGTATCTTAATACCAAATCTGAATTACGATAATAAACTTTAGCAAAGTGTTTACGTAGTTTATATTAACGGTAGCCCTGTTGAAGAAGCTTATTTGTAGTAACGGGAACGAATAATGAAAGAAATATTCGAATATATTCGGCATTTTTTAATGGCAGCTTTAAATTCTTATTAAGTGATTGGCATATACACAATATATTTCGTTGTTTAAAACGTGAATCATCGTACGTAATAAGGCCTAAAATGTTTGTTCCTACCTAGTTAAACCCGCCACCCTAGCGTTTTATTTCACGATTCTGTCAGTATAACCATGAACATATTTAACTAATCCAGTGTTTTAGCTTCAAAATGATAAAAAAAAAAACTTTCAAATCGATTTTAATTTAGACCGTCGCAATTTTATCTAAAAATAGCAGTTCGTCCAATTTAAGCACATGTCGCGCTGTTCTATTATTGCCGCCGTTTTGAAAATTTTCAATCAGCGTGTAAAAACCCGATAAACTTAACAAAGGCAGACTTAAACCTCCTTCAACATGATCTTATGCACCAATCATATGTTATTTCTCGATTTTATTATAAACTACTTCGAAATTTAATTCAAATACGGACGATTTCAAAAAATGAATTGCCCGGGCGTTGTGGATGAAAACTGATTCTGCGGACGGTCTGAAATGTCGTACAAAATATTGTAAAAAGATCGCCAATATCTACAAGTTTGGTATTGTTTTCGAAAATAAAAATTTCTCAAATTTGTTACATAAAACAGGCGCCAATAAAAATGAACAAAAGATAATAAAGTTTCCTTTTAAAAGGAAAGGCTTGCCTGGTTTTTTAATCTAGACACTATATCAAAGACTGTAAGTAAAGCACAAAACAGTTCACATAAAACGGAAAACATTGTGTAAAAGCATCCGCTCAGACGTGTTCTATTTATAGCCGAAATGAGGGGTTTCTTTTGATACTATTAAAATTTGACGAAACTGGAAGTAGTCGACTTCTCTGTCGTTTTCGCAAACATTGAAAACTTGCTCAGAAGCAGTCTAAAACCAGAACGTGCAAATTACATTATTTCAGGGGTGTGCGTACTATGACAGGTATAAATGTCCATAAATTCTTCACAATATTAACTAAATAACTGAAATATGTAAATTCAGAAATGAAGCGATCTTCATTTTCAATAAAATCTTAATATATGTAATTGATTTACATTTTGTTATCATATCATTGTACTTGAAACACCCCCGAATTAATAATAGACTGTCATAAAAAGCAAACGCCCGTTGGACCGAAGCGTGTAGGTGTGACAAATCGGTGGACTCCTTACATCCTGCCGCTTGGATATATTCTGCTTCCCGGCTTCTTGTAGTAGACACGACTACATTTGGGGACGCAAAATAACCGAAAACAATATATAGCCGTAGCTCCAAGCGAAAAAGGCATCACATTTACGCCTGTTGCAAACTGTTAATCCGTAACGATGTCCCCTGTTAATTATGCATTGCAATTTTCTTGTTAATTGGGCAATGTTTGACATGCATCTGACACATTTACGCCTGTTGCAAACTGTTAATCCGTAACGATGGCCCCTGCCAATTATGCTTTGCAATTTTCTTGTTAATTGGACATCTTTTAATACGCGATAAACAAACACGACAGAACAAACGGTTTTATTCTGCAGAATTAACATGCTTATACAATACAATACAATACAAAGATTTTATTAGCATTAAACATATTATAGTGTTTATAGCCACATATGTTGGTGAGAGTTAATACAGAGGCATTGATAGATCATTTTAACATTCACAGTGATGCACATCCCTAAACATGTATGAATTGTATTTTCACTAACATTCAAGTTACAGTGTTTTTCTTTTTTCTCCAGCAAAGTATATGTATTTTGCTAAATGTAACTGAACCAACTTTTGTTCTGAAGACATCAAAATATCAAATTTGTTCATAGTTGGCCAGTGGCAAAAATATGGCCGAAGAAACCTTCTCCTAAGGTCTCTATAAAAAGGACACACCAGCAAAAAATGATACTCTGTTTCAACTACATTCATCGAGCAACAACGGCATTTGCGCTCAGACTGTGGTATATTATAATATCTTCCAGTTTCTATTGATAATTCATGTGAAGAAACTCTAAACTTTGAAAGTGCTATTCTAAATTTAGGTATAGCTATATTATCCAAGTAACTTTCAAAATTAAAGTCGTGTTTAAATACACTGTATGTTTTCAGTTTACTGGAGTTATTTATACTAGCATACTATTGTTGATGATACATATCAAATATTCTCTGTCTTATCATGAGAAAATTTATACCCTCATGTACATTGCTGTCCCAAACATTGCTGAACCCATGTTCCTGCAATAGTTGTTTTATCTGAAAGGCCCAGTTTCTACCATTATAAGATCTTGACGCATTTGCATCTAACCTTAACATTTCATAGGTTTTATATATTAAACTATCATGTGGTGACTTTAGAATTTTGAGCCAGTACTTGATCATTCTAACCTTACGGATAATAACAAGCGGTACCCTACCTAATTCACCATACAAAGCCGCGGTATTTGTTGAACGCTTCACTAATAAGATTCTTCTTAGAAAATTTAGTGTGAACAAGTTCCAAGTCTGTGCATGGGTATGAACCAATCAGTTCACCTCCAAAATGTAGAATAGAAGACACTAATGCATCAAAAAGCTTACATTTTTGTGAATTTGGTAATTCAATTGATTTGAATATTTGGAATAAACCATTTAATGCATATGATGCATGTTTAGCTATGTCTTTCTGACTCCTATACCAGTTACCATTTCTATACAGGCTAACACCCAGATACTTGAAACTGTTTACTACCTCCAAGCTAGAACCATATAAATAAAAGTCATGATGTGTTAATCTCCCCTTCTCAAATATCATGATTTTAGTTTTTGCTGTATTAATTCTAAGGCCCCAGGCATTGCAATAATTTTCAATATCATTCAACAACCTTTGCAGACTGTCTGGAGACCTAGCAAATACTGCCTCATCGTCAGCATAGAGTAGAAGGAATAACTTCATTTCCTCTACAGTAAATATATCATTTAAATCCGAGTTTATATTATTCATTAGATCATTCACAAAGAACATAAAAAGTAATGGAGATGACGGGTCGCCTTGTTTCAAACCGACATGTGACTCAAAGAAATCTGACTGCGAATGATTATATCGCACACATGATTTTACAGTTGAATACATTGTCTTAAGGCTTTAACCATTTTGCAGTGAACATTTTCTGCAAGCAATTTATACATCAGCAGACTTCTGTCCACTTTATCGAAACAACGTTCATAATCAATGAAACAGCAATATAACTTGCCACCTGAATCCAACACCTTGTTTATAACAGAATGCAAAATAAAAATACAATCCATAATTGATTTCCCCTTTTGGAATCCAAACTGGTTTTTACATAACTTGTCATACTTAATTGACCATTTGGTGAGTCTGTTTAGAAGTATTTGTGAGTAAATTTTCCCCAGAATAGGTATTAAAGATATACCGCGGTAATTACCCGCTAAATTTGGGTCACCCTTTTTTAAAAATAGGAGTTATAATACTTTTTCCCCATGAAACTGGGTACTCGCAATTATTATACATTCTGTTGTATAATTTCAACAGAAAGGGCGATATATAATCAAATGATGACTTAAATAATTCAGCAGGTAAACCATCAATTCCTGGCGATTTGTTATTATTCTGAGTAAATACTGCACTGTGTAACTCATCATATGTAATATCAATATTAAACTCTTCATCAAATAAGTCATTATTTATGGGATTTTCCAGGGGATCAAAATCATTTTGATTAGCATTTTCTCCAAATAAATGACTAAAATGTGCCTGTAAATCTTCCAATGTCAATGTATCAGGTTTATTTATTTTTTTATTAATAGACCTTTTCACATTTTTCCAAAACTTCCGGGGCTCAGACTTAGCCAAATTATTAATTCTTTGTCCCTCACTTTTTTTATAAGCCTTCTTTGACTTTTCTTTAATTTTATTATATCTTGTTCTAGCATCAACAAAATTAATGCGGTTTACCTCCGTTTTATTACGAACAAATATGTTTCTTACACGTCTAAACTCAATTCTTGCTTCGAAACACTGTTTGTCAAACCATTTCTGACTCACGCGCTTTGATTGATTGCTTTTACTATGATTTCCTTTTATGGAAGAGTCGCGCGCTTTTCCATTCATAAAATTGGAAAACCCCGTGACTACGTCGTCAATGGAAACATCACTCTCTGACATTTCATTGGTCAACTGATCTAAAACGTCACGACTGCCATTTACACTTGCGCAAAAGTGCTGCGCATCAATATCAGACCATACGATTTTATTTATGGGGGGTATCGATTCGCGGGTGGAGTTTTCGTCCGCCTGATTACGCGACATTTTTAAAACGAAATGCAGTGCCGAATGATCAGAAAATTCCGTCGGTTCTAGAATGATAAAGTCTGAGATATACTCAAAATTTTCTAAATGAGTTATAAAGTAATCTACTGTACTAGCACCTCGATTGGAATGGAATGTAAACGCGCCCCCTTTATCAGAATGTAATCTGCCATTAACCAATAACATTCCTAAAGTACAACACAAATCAAGCACTTTACTACCCTGTGTATCCAGTATTTTATCTGAGTTTACTCGTGTTGGAATTTCTATATCATTTATAGAAAAAAGATCTTTACAAATATATTTATCAAACAGAAAGTAATCAAATGCATTTGAAGTCCTACCATTCAGGTCTCCAGTGAGAAAAATATCCCCTAGATCATTGTACTTTATACAACCCAATTCCAATAGTTCAAAAATATCAACATCCTGCAAATTCAAAACATTGGACATACATGGTGGTACATAAGTGTGACCAATATATGCATCAGTATGTGAACTTAGTAATTCACCAGAGATTTTTAACCAAATTATACCAGATTGCTGTTTTTCAACAATGTTAACATATTTTTTATACTTATTTTTAAAATAAACTGTCAGTCCTCCACTATATCTACCTTTGGTTACATTTCTAGATTTATTACCAGTTAAATGTTCACTTATATAGCCATCAATTTCTAAGTTAGAAGTATCTTTATCAGAAATCCATGTTTCATTTAAAAACACAATATCGTAACTTTTAACATATTCTAAAAAGTCAATGTCTCCTAATTTCCTTCGCAAGCCGTTGATATTCCAGGAAACTATTTATTATATTGCCCAAAATCAACGATACTTATTTTGAAAAAAATCTATGTAATAATTTACGAATATTCGAATCTGATTTTCATATTCGAATATTCTACCGATTTTCGAATATTCGTTCCCAGTTATTTGTAATATATTGATTACGTTCATTGAAATCCTCAACATGACTACACGCTCTTGCAAACCGTATTAGCTGAGAAATATATATCCCATAAGATGTAGCCTGATGTACATCCCTCTTCTACTAAAATTAAAATCATCCCTCTTGTCATAAATTTTGGTATGTATAAAATTGTCGTAAATAGAGAGAAGTAAATCTATAAATGAAGCAGCAGTATCTGAGTTTTATTTAACTGCAGCTCTCGGGTATAAATAATATCCACCAACTGAGCAAGAAAACGGATTATCTATATTAAATATATCATCTAGATAGCGTGATGTACTTTCAAAAGCAGTAATAATGTCTGCCTGTGGATCTGGAGAAAGGCTAATCATAAAATCTTTTTCATAACAATGTAAAATCAAATCTGCGAAAAGGGTGCACAATTTGTTCCCATGGGAATACCAATCACTTGTCTGAAAACTACATTCCCAAACCTGAAGTAAATATTGTTCGATAAAAAGGAAACTTCGTCACAGGTCCACATAGTATAAAAATTTTTGCAATGCAACTAGTAAAAACTTCTTTATCGAAATTGCAAGCGAGAAAAGTAGCATTTTCACTGGCAAAAGTCTTAGGGCAGTTAGTTTTTCATTTATCATGTTATGTGGTAATGTGGTATACAAAGTAGAAAACTCGTATGTAGAGTGGCAGTCCGCACTTCGCAGTGGTAGCTTCATAATACATTTCCTAATCCAGATCTGCATACGGTATATTCAAGCGGTTTAGTCACTTTTAAGTAAATGGATTTTACTGGTAAATTATCCAGTTGGCAATTAGAGCAGAGTTTTATGAGAAAATCCAGCTCTACTTCTAAAATAGCCATAGCCTTTACGCAAGTAACAAACATGTCAGTAACATCTTCTTTGGCATTGAGAAATAGGACAGGTTTGAGATAATCTAAGACTGACCAAAATACTATGGCTAATTACAAATTGAATGTGTGTTAATCTCTTGGACACTTAGAGACCTCAGTCACAAGAATTTTTTTTAAAGATTGTGGAGAGGTATAGGATGCCAATACGGCAAGATTCCAACTGGTCAAAGAAGCTATGAAGTGTATTTTTCTAGTCAAACTTATTATTCTTAAAACACATCGACAAATTTTTTGATGGCACAGGAGGAAAAAAACAGTACAGATTACATACTGTAATATACCGTAAAAGTTTGTCTGCTACAAATTCAAATGTAATCTAATCAAATTTGACCAGTTAGATCACCTTCACTTCATTCAACTTGTAATTACGCAACTACATTTGTGTACTTTAAACTATTCATTCTTAGGAATCCGTATCTTGAATCCCCCCCACCCCAACACACACACAACACCACCACCGTGTGCAGTCTGGTAATTTAAATTAGTCATATTTTTGTACATAGAAATACCTGCATACATCACATTTATAAAAGCATACGTACAAAGTTCAATACAAATTAAAACATTACTAGGGTCCCCAAAAACAAAAACAATGATAAACATCCGACAGGGAATGCAAGGTCTAAAACCACAGCCTCCCTAAATCGGAACTCACAACACGCGGACGTGAAAACGATCAACATACACAAATAAAAAGAAAACACAGGAGGACAAAATGAACAAATAAAGGAACACACTGGAGCACCGCCTTCGAACGGTTAGTAGAAAAAGCACCACTGAGGAGCTTAAATAGGTAATGGTTCGCACCTAACCTCACTCTTACCACCACCATGTTCCAAAATCATGGGACAATGTAAACAAAAGTAATCAGTAAGTTGCTGAAAGGCTGACTACTCTTACCAGAAATTAAGCTGTCCGTCATGACGGAATTGTTGTTTTAACGTGGCTCTAACATCTGTCACAAAATTTGCGCCTCCATATAATAATCCATACTTTAACAAGCTTGATTATATTCAAGTGCAATGAAAATGCAGATGTTAAGATATTTTACAGATACTGCTTTTGATGAAATGTACATGAGAATGCCTAATATGCAACACATGGCAAGCAAATATCATTACATAATCATTTTAATGTGAATTTACAGTCGACGCATTCAGACTTTGCTTAAGGTAAGCTCTATTTTCATAATTTTTTGTTCTTTTGAAAGATTATATGAAAAACTGTTGATTCGGTAGCTCTCTAAGCGGATGGAATAAAATCGTCTTGGCAAAGAATTAGAGTTACGTTTTATGTAATCCTTATATTACATTTTATACTGCTCTTTGGTTTAAGACTGTTCCGAACCTGTCGATTAGAGGTATGTATGGAAAACTTAACTTGCACGAATTCTTTTTTTTTTTTAAATGTCTATTTTGTAACGGTTAATTAGATTCATACTTACATGGGTGTCCTTAAAAGGTCTCGATATGAAAAATATTAATAAGCACGCACAGTAAATACGACATGTATGACAATTAATCTAGCACAAAAAAAAGAAAAATATCAAACAGGGAATGCCACGCACCAAAAACGTAGCCTCCTCAAAACGAAACCCCCAGAACGCAGACGCGTGCACCACACACACACACACCCAAAGCCAACACATAAGGACAAAACGAACAACACACACGCACACAAAGCCAACACATAAGACGAAACGAACAAACAAAGGAACACAGTGGGGCACCGCCTTGGAATGGTCAGTGGCAAAAACACCACTGGGGAGCTTAAACCGCTTTATGGTGCACCTAACCTCACTCTTACCCCCACCATGTTCAAAAGACACGGGACAGTGTAAATAAAAGTAATCCCCTCCAGGTGAATCACACGTAATGGAAACAAAAAGGCATGGCATGTAAAACACAAAAATGCTCGTGTATAAATATATAAAAAACAAACCTTAAGAACCAAAAACGTATGTACTCAATGCCTTTTCAGAAGACAGAGCAACAAGAGAAACACCCTTAAGGGCCCGACGAAACCTTGTAAAACATACCTTTTCAGAAAAAGCTTCTGCCATATACTACAACCATCTAATATTGAAACAAGTAAAATAACGCAAAACTGTGAAAGATAATGGCTTATTAATTGTCTATCAATATGGTAAATAATTCTTTCCTAAATGTCATCTTTCAATATTTTAGTACTGTATGTGATTCCACTGATGCATTTTGAAATGTCGGCTATTACTGAGTATACAAAACCGTTGAATAAAATAATCAAATGTGAGGCTCCGCAAACGTCATAATGTTATAACACGACTATAAAACCTGTAATAGATTTATTTCTCTCCGACGACGTGAAATATGTCGCAAAATAATTTAAATCATATGGGTGTATGTGTACGTATAGTAAATCTACTTCAAAAGATATGCTATAAAATGATCACTAAAAGGCTTAAGCATATTTATGCTTTAATATAAGTTAATGAACAAGCAGCTCTTAATTTGATAAACGAGCATGCGGTCTGGCCTCTCTAATATGTTTATCAAAACAATTATCACGGAGTTTGCAATGAAAATTGTTTCTCTCTATTCAATTTTAACTCAAGTTTATACCATACCTAGATATTCCAGTTTTGATTTTGGAGGAATATACAAGATGCTAAAATCAGGCATTATTTCATACATGTGCGGATACTGGGTAGAACCACAGACCTTCGGCAGGCTCGAACCCTCAACGATTAATGGTAAATGATTTGCAGATTGCGACCTTTGCCATAACATTACTAAGATCCTTTCAATAAATTCAGTACAACTATGAACATTTCAAATTTAAGTACAGTACAAAAACTAGAGCTTGCTTTATCCCAATTTAACTTGAAAAATGAAAAGGCAAAGAAATATTGCTTACAGCCTTTGCACATACCAGTTTGATACCAATAATATATACCATCATTTAGGAGTACTCGGTTGTGTTGCATACAAGAGACGGAGAACTTATTGAGGAAAATATAACAGTCACAGAAACGGAGGAGGATATCACACTGAAAAATGGAACTCGATTTATATATGATTTCGAAAGGGTATGTAAATAGTTCCCTTCTTATTTCCTAGGGAAAGGCGAGATATCAAATAATTTGACCCTGTTTAATCACACCTGCCATTTACAGAAATACTTAATACTAGAAAAAGTTTGATGCATAGCTTCCAGCACGCCGCATTTATTTACGTTATGCAAATTTATAATGAATTTGATTACTTCTTTGTTATTTGTTAAAATGTCTTGTTTGTTTTTAATTATTGTTATTGAAAAAAACAGCTAAATAATTCATTAGCCAGCAGTTATATTCAAAACTGTCAAATTAATTCAATACTCAATATTTAAGTGTCCGGATTCAAGTTGAATATGTCTACTAAAAATATAACTGATATCAGGCAAATCATAGTGCGGTAGGTAACGTAACTGATTTCCTCAGTTGACATGACATTAAGCGATATTTATAGTAACGGGTGCATACTGATGAACCACCCCACTCACAATATATATGAAAGGATGTTAGGTAAGATTAGCACCGTGTCCTTGACGTTTGAGCTTTAGACATGACCTTTGTACGAGGTACCTTGTCTTGTAGTTGTGATCACTTGAGTCAAACAATCGCGAAATCCGACCTAACTAACAATATGGTGTAACAAAACATAGAAGGCGACATAACGAAAAGTTTTATATCACGTTGGTGTGCGCGCTATTAACAAAGATTTTGCTTTGCTGTGTTGGCGGGCGCTCGAAGACGAATTATAATGTTAATTTTGAAAGTTCAGTTCACAGTGTCGTCCTGGCTTGCGCGCCAACGCGAACCAATGAAGCATTTTAATTCGTTTTGGCGCACCCACTAACACGAAATCTTTGTAAATGGCGCACATTCATTCTGTCTTCTATGTTTCTTTTCATCTTTGCATGCACACCAACACGAAACTTTGTTGATGTCACCTGCGCCAGAAAAATGTTTCGGTCTGTTGCGTTGTTTGTTTCGCTATGGCGCATTGTTAGTTTCGTTTTGTCGCGTAGGTGCGCGCGCCAAAACGACACACGAAACCTTTAAAGTTTCATCATGGCGCGTTGGCGCACGCGCAATCACGACAAAACAAAATGTGCTACATAAACAACGCACACGCGAACACGACATAACAAATTGTTCTAAATCAGCCACCATATGTTATTGAGTTCATTTGTGCATAGAAATTTTGACATCCAACCATGCACAGCAAAATTCACACACACGAACGTTTGCATGTTGCATTATTGTGTTTTGGACTCCAAGTTTGGCTGTTTGTGAATTTTTCTAGACTCGTTATGTAAGAAAGTATAATTTACACTTTCCCATTCGCACATGATCAACTTGCGCTGTAATGTAAATGAAAATGGTCTGTTTTTGGAAACCGTGGCCGGGCGGATAACGTCACAGACTTCGAATTACTTGTTTCTCCTCATTATTACTTCGTAACCACGCTTGGAATGTAGAATTCCATTGTGTCAGGGCACCATTTAACTGTCTTCTTCCAGTCCGTAGTCTTCCTCCCGCATCAAAAAGCTGGAAAGTCGCCGCATGACCTACGAACAACAAAAACGCGAGGGATCCGTCACATGCTTGGTTGAGAAAATTGTGAAAATAACACTGATATAAAGAAGATAGTTTGTAAATCTACTCTTAACAATAAACTAACAAAATTTAATAAACTCAGACCAAAGATATATGATAAATAAAAAACATCTTGTTATAACTTCATATTTCTATGGTGGCTGATTTCTGCCATTTCGTGTGTTCGTGTAGGCGAGCCGAAATGTCGAAGTAACGAAGACACGAAAGGTCGAAATAATGCTTATTTGTTCCTGTCGTCAGGTCGAAATGTCGAAGACACGAACAAACGAAAGCTCGAAAACTGCTTATTTGTCGTGTGTTCGTCTTTCAACTTTCGAGGCGAACACACCACGACGCGAAACATCAGTGCCGTAGCCAGACACAAATTTTAACCGAGGCAATCTAGGGGGTCCGTGGGCATACCCCCTCCCCCTGGAATATTTGTCCTCAGGAAGGCTCTGGTGCGTTCCGGAGCCCTCTCAGATTGTGTTATATAACAATAAAAATCGTCTTTTTAGCCGTATTTATCAGAGTTCTACTTTCATATTTTAAGAAAGAAATATATTGATAACAATGATATTTGGGGATTTATATGGTCGGATACAATCATTTTTGTAACTAAAAGGCAGTAAAATCAGAAAGCCACCAATAAAGACATACAAGAACATGCTATTCATCAGTTTACTAGTAGTTTATTAGTTTATATAGGCCGAGATAGGGAAGGTATGGGAGGGAGCTCTGTCCGTGTTGTGGGGGGTGGGGGGTCAGGGGATCTCCCAGTAGAAATTTTTGAAATACAAGTAGGAAATGGTGGCCTCTGGTGCATTTTTCGGTTTAAATTTTAAGGTATGGCGGGGATTTCCCCCTCATTTTAGTGGGGCCAGTGGGCTTTCTTCCTGGAAAGTTTTGAAATACAGATTCGAAATGATGGCCTATGGTGTATTTTTTTGTCTTGATTATGAGGTACTGTGTGAGGGGGGCGGGGCATTTTAGGGGCCTCTCTCTCGAAATGGTGGCCTATGGTGCATTGTTTGGTGTAAATGTTTAGGTACTGAATGGGAAAGCCTCTCGTGTTAGGGGTGTTAATGGGCTCTCTCAATGGAAAAAATGAAATACAGATATAAAGTGGTGGCTTCTTGTGCATTTTATGGTCTTAAGTTTCAAGTATGGGGGTTCCCTTATTTTAGTGGGGTCACGGTGATTCTTCCCCTGGAAAAAATTTAAATATCGTTATGAAATAGTGGCCTCTGGTGCGTTTTGGGGTTTAAATGTGATAATGATAATAAACAATTGGGTTTGACTTTGATGAGTATAAGTCACTTGTAAGCAAACTGGGGGTGGGGCAAGGGCCTGGCAAGGCTATTAATATGACTGCTAGGATTTCTACCTCACCTTGCCTCAAAGATGTAATGAGGCAAATGATATTCTAATATATTCTATTCATATTTATATACTTTTCTGAATTTTTGTAACTGAATTTTTCATCAGTGTGATAGGCCTACTTTTCACTCTTTTTTTTTTTGGCTCCTCAAATTTTAACCGAGGCAGCTGCCTCGGTTTGCCTCAGTGTGGCTACGGCGCTGAACATTGAAGGCGAAATAACGAAAATTCAAGGGCGAACACACACACTTTTGTATTAATCACTTTTCGTTTCTGCGGGTATTAAAACTTCGTGTTGTCGTCCTTCTTTTGTCGTGTCTTCGTGTATTCGCATCGAAAGGCGAAATGCGAACACACGACAAATAAGCAGTTTTCGACCTTTCGTTTTTTTTTCGTGTCTTCGATCCGCCGACACAAACACACGACAGATGTGCAATTTCGTCCTTTCGTGTATTCGCCTTCCGGTAGACATGCGCATAACAATACACATATACTGCTGAAATGAAATTTGCTATAAACAATGCCCGTAGAGGGAAGAGTTACATCCTTACTTGGTAATATTTACGCTGATAATATCCTTTTCTCTCTGCAGAATTAGATTTTTAAGACGGACTTTCTCATAACTTCTTATACATTTATTTTGTGTGCAACCTACATGAAACATTTGTCGTGTGTTCGTGTCGGCGGGTCGAAGTAACGAAAGGTCGAGAACAGCTCAATTGTCGTGTGTTCGCCTTTCGCCTTTCGAGGCGAATACACGAAGATACGACAAAAGAAGGGCGACAACACGAAGTTTTAATACCCATCGACACGAAAAGTGATTAATACAAAAGTTCGTTTGTTCGCCTCTGAAATTTCGTTATTTCGCCTTCAATGTTTCGTTACTTCGTGTATTCGCCTCGACAATCGAGAGGCGAACACACGATAAATAAGCATTATTTCGACCTTTCGTGTTTTTGTTGCTTCGACATTTCGCCTCGCCGACACGAACACACGAAATGGCAGAAATTAGCCATCATATATTTCAAATATTCATCAACGTTATAAGTTTGAGGTGTACACTTAGGCTTTAAAATGCTAATGTTCTACCTTGTCCTGTTCAGATTTCTAAGTTACTGAGTTCTTCAAAACTGCAACAGAATGGACACATTATTTACACAGTTATGTTTGAACAGTTATGGTGCATTAACTGAAGAGAAAAACGTTCTTCAAGTGTAATACTTCTTTTGGTTTCTGTTAGGTTAAAGGTCACGTCGACACAACGTTAGTAAAATGCTTTGAATGGTGGTGCTCCGCGAATTGAACGGGTGGACACCTGGGTGGAATCATCGACCTTCGACGAGTCAGCAAATAACTTTCTCCCATGAAAACTTTTACATAATTGTAAGGTTTCTAACCTACATACATCGGTGAGGGGCAGGTAATTCAAAGTCAATGACATTAACATCGTGGCCGGCCACGGAGGTCCCTCTAGTGTTATTATGAACAATTCTATTTCTATAATGGGTTTCCTATAAATAATACTGTCACACTGGAAATAGAGCATTCCTTGACCGGTTTAAACTATACTTAGTCAAACAAGAAACCTCTTATTCGTTGGTGTATCGCGAAATTGGTATTTACGTTTACATTTTGTACGAACATGTCAAGATCTTATAGCCTTGCGTAATACTGCACTTATTTTAACCCTGTATCGATAGTTGTTTGAATTGGACTTTGTGGGAACTTAATCAGGTCAAATTAACTTTTTAAGCAATTATGGACATGAACATTGATATATATATCAATATACAATTGTCTCTATCGTGACACTTTGCCGTCGCCAGGCACGTTTACGTATTACACCTTCATTGTCATCGTCAGATTTGGAATATGGTTTTATTTTCTTATGAGTCTCAGTGTAATATGGCCGTCAACGTGTTTATTGCCGTAGATGCAACAGATTTGTACCGGGATATGCCTTACAGCATGATAGTTTTGGTAATGGTCTTGGGTGGCGGCGTGAATAGACGAAATACAATACTTATTCTCATTCGTGGAAACTTAATCAAACAGCTGTACATTGATGATAACTTAAATGCTGAAGCTATTCCATTTTTGTGAAGGAATGTCCGTGTTTTCTTTTCTTTGCTCAGAGACACGAGCATTCATTAAGCTGTCCCCAATGCAAATTTGTGGCAGTGGCCCGCCAATTCTCCCAATATTAATTATCATAAAATTCTTTAGAAATAACAAACAAGTATACTGAAGTTAAGACAATCATTAAAATACAGTCGACATTCACTTCCAATTTCTCCTTTTGATCAGTTAAATGTTAAGAATATCCGTAGAAAAACTCAGGAAAATCAAAGAACATACGTTCATGTTAAAAAAAGATTACATTTCGATTTTCAGACGTTGATTGTAGCGCAAAAGTATCTGATTCATAAAACTTGCAAAAACTAAACTATGAAAAATTTCTTTTTTGAATGAGTATGTGATCGTGAAATTATAAATCTGTATTTATCTAACTTGATAACAGGGACTCGTGGTGGTGAGGGATGAAGAAAACGAAGCCCAAAGTACTTGTTACATGGCAACTTTTGAAAGAAAAAGCTTAGTGGCACCGCCTTCTGATGGATTTCGATCAAAGGTAAGCGTAGATATTTCTACTTTGTTGGGCTAAACGCACATTTCATCAATTCTACAATCATATACAGCGGTCAGGTAACCTTGATTCCTAACAAGTGTTCAATACATGTCACTAGCAACTTCCACATATCGATGAAATGTGCAGGACGATAGCCTGAGACGTAGTGTCTTTTTCATCAAGAGGGAAATACTAGTACACCTCGACCGGAATTCAAACCTCTGATCTCCCTATTGGGATTGAAGATCGCTTGTATATTTTGAGATAACGCTTGTATTTCACAAAAATGGTGAATATTTTCCTAGAACCAACAGATCTTACATTACCACAAGTTGGTAATATTGCATCCGTTGTTCATTAAATTTTGGTGAAATATATTACGATCTTACACTAAAACAAAAATAAAAGTCCTCTATTTATATTGAAAGTTCCATACTTTGCCTGTCCTGTCAGTGCCATTTCGTTCATTCTTAGCATTAATTTTTCAGATAGGGGAAAATGTTGATACCGAAGAGGTTGACTATTATGTTGATAGAAATGCCAATGTTGAGGGTAAAGTTTTGTCTGAAAGCGCTCAAAACATGTGTGCCGATATCAACATTTATTTCATGACGACTAATCCAGCAGGTAAGGTTTGATATTCATATTTTGATTTTTACACTTGTATCCTTTAATTTATTTTAACAATATATTCATCTGTAACACTACCTCAGCAATGTAAATATTAATAACTATTCAAGTAAATAAGTAAGACTGCTCCTTGCTCTCATTTAAAAGGCGTTTGTTAATATATAACTTTAATTAAAGGCCTCTCATTTTCTATGTCAACTGTCGTTACAGATATGAAAATTGGGAGACGAAAAAGAGGAATTTCCTATAGCAGTAAATCATGCGGGAGTTCCTTATACCATACCAGGACTGGCTGGAAATACTTATTCATCTGTTTTTACAATCCAACAATCATAGAAAAACATATATACATTGCAAATAGTAGATCAATAAAACCCAAGAACGATCTGTATCACTAACAGGCGTGTACATGTCTATTAATTGCGCAGACAACATGGAAGAAAACTGTTAGAATTTATTATGTGTTTTCAAGAAGTTATAAAAAGGCTAGTTCAACAGTCATTCAGAGGTGAATCGGATACTTAAGTCCCCTTTGAGGGACTGTTCATACTTGTTAAAAGATATTTGATCAAATTCGAACGATATCATCACATCACGAAAGAACACCTATTAAATGCGTCCGTATTAGAAAAATATAACATTTTTATATATACAGCATGTATTTATTCACATATTCTAATTCATATAGATATTTAATATTATGATAGTTACAGTTAGAATGAGAGTTATTACAAATACAATGTTTGTTGGGGGAGAAGGGGGTTTGGTGGAATTATCCATATTTCATACAGGTAGACTTATTTATTTAAGATGATGTTTAAATGAAAAGAACATCAGATAACATATATTCAGATATTCCATAATCAAGTTTTCTTTCATTGTAATAGATATTTCATTGCAGCAGGGACCTTAGCTACACTCTCTTACGCTTAATTTATAAATTCTTTGTCTTTAAATAAGTAATACTTTATTTAAGATGAATGTCTCATGTATGTTTTGAATAGATATACTATTTCTTTTGAAGAATTGCCACATTTTACCACTTAAGAATTGGATGTATAATAAAAGAAGATTTTCTACCTAAATTCGCTTTTTGAAAATTATGTTTTTCATGTATGAAAAATCAATATTTAACAAAAACTTCCTATATACATCATAAATATAAGCCTTTACCATATGAAAATATAAACGAGTGTGTCTTAGTAAGTAAGGAAAAACAGGTTTATTTGAGAGCCAGAATGAATATATAACGGCATACTTATTGAAATACGGCAGTCATTTTGAAATTCAAGATGGCCACAGTTTTAACGATATGCAAATGTATGATAACTTTGGTTTGATGTTTTGTTAAAAGTTGTTTCATTCAACTAGTGTTACTGAATAAACTGCAGCATAATTCGTAAGTCAGCGGTCATGTTCATAGTAATTTTATGCAGTGCTCAATAGTTTGCATTGTCCGATGAAACTTGTATATATCTACCAGAACTATTTTAAATACTACTAGCAATAGTGTTGTTTCGCTAAAATACCTATTTTTGCTTGTGAATTTATTAAACAGTGTTACTGAAATGCAGTATTTACGCAGTCAAGAATAATTCTTTAGCCAGCAGTCATGTTCACAGCAATTTGATGCCATGCTCAACAATAATCAGTGTCCACATAAATGCCAACAATATTCAAAATACTATGTATTAGCAATACTGATATCAGACAAATGCGGAAGGTAACTTATTTCCCCAACTGACATTACATTACTTTAAGCGAGTTGATAGAACTTTTGCTAAATATATAAATCAACATGTACGAGAAATATCTTTGCAATATTTTTACTGCCAAAGTGAAAAAAAGCACCAAAGTCATTGTACATTGTATGGAGAAAATCCTGTTCGTAAGTTCCCCAAATTTTAGCGAATATAGCACAGGAGTTCATAACAATGTATTAGGACAGCTTAGACTGTAACATTGATTAAATCATAATACCCAATAGGAACAGGTATATTTCGAGTCGAGAACATATGCCCTTCAGACCAAAACCTTCATCAGTATATAAAAGGATATATTAAGTTAAGTCTTGCACCATATCCTTGACATCTGAGCTGTCGACATGTGCTCTGTATGCGGCGCATTGTCTTGTAGTTGTGATCACCTGTGCAAGTTATTGCAAAATCCGACCATTTACTATAACGTTCTTGTTTACATGAGCATCTTCTATTTCAATAATGTGCATGTACTAGTATTCAGAAGAAAGAATAGAAGCTGCAAACAGTCTTGCACCATGATCATGACTTAAGACCTCGCGAAACAGCTCATGCACGGGTTACAGCATCCTGTTATGGTGATCACATGTGCAAAGAGACTTTGAAATCCAACCATGCACGGCAGAGTTTACACACGCACGCATGGAGCAGAATAATGTTTTTGGAGTCCAAATTTGGCTGTTTGCGAATTTTATGTTATGTAACAAAATATAATCGAAACCTTTCCCATTCGCACATGGTTACCTTGCGCAGTGGCCGGGTAGTTATCTCCACAGACTTCGAATCTCTTGCCTCTCATCATCATTCGTTCAAAACCACGTTCGAGTTGTAGAATTCTTTCATTTCAGGACACAATTAAGCTGGCTTCCGGGGGGTCCATGGTCTTTCTTCACCATCAAAAGGTGGAAAGTGAAAAAGATAGTTTACAAAACTATTATTAACAAGAAATTTTGAAAACTGAATAAAATCTAAACAAAGATATATGACGAATAAAAGGCATCAACATTGTTAATATTTTATAGTTCAAAGCCTATATTCGCCAACGTTTATAGTTTGAGGATTACACAAAAGCTTTAAAATTTGATGTTCTTTTCTTGTTCTGCCAAGAACGTGTAATACAGTTCTAAAAACTTCATCATTGTGGACACTTTCTTAACACAGTAATGTTGCACTAACGAAACAGGTCAGTTATGGTGCAATAACTAAATAGAAAAAACCCTTCCAGTGTCACTACCTTCTTTTTTGTTTGTGATTGGTTTAGAGTCTCGTCGACTCAATTTAAGTCATATGGTGACTTTTCAAGCTTTTGTTGGTGGAGGAAGACCGCAGTTGCTCCTTCGTGCATTGTCTCAGGCAGGGACTGACACTTGGGTACAATCACCGACCTTCCATAAGCCAGAAGAATTCTTCACAGCATGCGAGAATTTGAACTCGTATACATCGATGAGAGGCAAGTGAAAAGGATTTAACTCGCTTCACACGGTCACGGAGGCCCCTCTTGTGGATTTATGAACAGGTTTCTTTCGATAATGAGTTTCGTACAAAAAACACTGTCGGGCTGAAAATAAAGCATTCCTTGACAGGTTTACACTATAAGCATAATGCTATTTACTTTACAATTTTGTACGAACTTGTTATGAATTTATAACCTTTCGTGCACATGTTTGAATCCTGTATCGATATTTGTTTTAAAAATCCGGCCAGTTTCAAATATTTTCGTTTCTCATGGATACCTCGTAGGTACTTAACCCGGCCAAATAAACTTGCAACGCTTGTATGGCCATATACAAAACATTTATAGGTGCATGTATAAAGTCACAATTGAAATCTGAAATTATCGCAAAGCCTGACTGTCAGAGGCCGAACAAAATAGAGCAATTGGGATGTTGTAAGGGGATGTTTCTGTCGTTGACGTTTGGTTCTAATCGGAGGAAATGGTCGTGCCATCCTTTTGACGCATCTACGTGATAGGTTTAGACTGGCGATGTGGACGGCTCCTTTATATAATGATTGTCCATAACTATACGTAGCTGATTACGTTACAAAGATCGTTCAGTAAGAGCATGCCGCCCATATAATGTCTGTGTCATGACACTGTGCCACCGGTGGCAACGCCAGTTACGTTTATGTTGGCGATATTGGCGTCGTCAGGAATGGAAAATTTATTTTAGTTTAGTTTTATTTTCGTATTAATTTAGGTTCATTCTCAGTTTTTCCGATGGTCGTAAACACTTTTGTCTGCCGTAGAGGCGAACGATACAAGTTTGGAGAGGGTTGGCAATGGTCTAGAATGGCATCATTGGAGGACAAAAGACAATTATCATTGTCATTCGTGGAAACTTGAATGCAAAGATGTTTAATGATGACAACCTAAATGCTGAGGCTATTCCACCTGTGCTAAGAAATGTTCTTGCTGTTTTCCAACAAGATAATGCTCGTCCACATATTGCTAGAGTCACGAGCATCTGTCAGTGGTAAACAGTGGTTCATGTTTTACGCCATGGGCGCCGCCATTTTGTTTTGTTATCCAGCACCCCTCCAAGCGACATTGCAGCCCACCTGGTTTTCCAACAAGGGGTTCGCTATTTGCATTCAAAGCTCCAGAGGCGCGAGGTTTGACGTCATGACAGGTGCGTGATCAATTTTTCACGTAGGGTAGCCGCTAAGAGACGCTCAATTATCACATACAAGAAAGAATTTTTTTAATCACACTTGATAAATCAGTTGCACGTCCCGCCTTGATCAATGATTTTAATAATCAATTATACTTTATTTAGATATATGTACCTTGCACAATTAGACTCTCTTTTAATTGTACGAACCACGAATACAGACAAATTTCAAAAAATTGCTGTTTAAAATCTAGTTAGTTTTATACAATGAAATACTTGTAGACTAATACACACCCGTTAACCGGTTCCGAGCAAAACAGTTCGTGGCGGACAAAACAGTTCACCGATATTTTTGCCGGTATCTGCATTGGGGTAAGTATTCTCCATCCAAGAATCGGTTGGTTCAAAATAGATCAAAGATTTTTATTTTAGTAAAAAGTAGCATGAACGAAGTACATGCCATGTGCTTCCCATTTAAAAGTAACCTATATTTAGTAAGTTATGACGAGTTAAATGTGTGATTTTGTTGAAAAAATGTGATAATGAAAATCACGGTATATTTAATTCACTTTTCAATTTAGGTCTATTATATTAACGTCAACCTTTAAAATAATGTTTGCCCTGAGTATTGTCCAAATTTTAAGCGACAAAACGCAATATTCAACGAGTTATAGACATTCGAACATGACATGGTCGGAAAAAAGTGTGGCGGCATTGCACAGTTCAGAAGTATTTGTGTGGCGAGCAAGAGCAGTCCTGTGTCTTTTTTATTTTACTTTAATAAATGATCTAAATAGTGATATCAAGCTCGTATGTCTTAATAAGTAACGTTTTTAATGAGACAACACTGCAATTTACACTATTTTTTATTAACAAACAGATGGAAATCAAAGCATTAATCATACAACCGCCTAACAATGTAATATATCATCAACACGTCTTCCTACATTTTTAAATCATGTTTGCAGTGGTACGGTAGTTTGATGTGATGCCTTCCCATTTAGGAACGTTCCACTTACTTTATTATATCATTTGCGATATTTCTATCAGGATCACAATGCATATGTACCTGTGCTACTACTGCAATGCAACAACTGACGTTTACAGCCAGTTAATTCAACACCTCTGTAATAGCCATAAGTTTGACACGTTAAAGTACAAACAACTTGAGCTTGGCTGTCGTACATGAAAAACAGGATATCGAACAAAAATATTTGAATGTATTAAACCTGTGTCACATATCTTATCCATTGATGAAAGCAATCAGTTACACATATCTCTACTTGAAGAAAACAACACTGAAAATTCTTTTTATCTGAAGTAGCAGAAGACAGTCTTTCACTAAACGTTATCGAAAACAAGGAATTTGGAAACACTTCAACATTCAAATTAGAATCCTCTCCCTGTTTTTCAGAAGAAACAGACCCACCTGATATTAATTTAACTGTCAGTGATATTAATGACAATACACCGGAGGTAATAGAAACATATAAGGAACATGGTCAGTTAGAATTATATAAAAACTGGCTATCTCTAGTCGCTAGTAAACAGTTCCCGATGGGAAACATATACTATTATACTATTTGTTGTTCCTTGATGTTGTAGAATGGTTTTCATAATCCTCTTCATCCCACATGCACGATACAAAGTTAAATTTTTGGAAAGTTGGTTTCAAGCTGTTCCATAAGACATTTTTGCGTTTCATGGCCGGTCCCCGAAATACAGGTCAAGTTGTAAGTGGGCAACAAGTTCTCGGTGATTATTCTACACAAAACTCAACTTTGCAGTGCCATCTAAACCAATCACAGCCAAGGACGCATTGGAACCAATACTACCAGGTGTTTTTGTAGACACTATAAAAATGTTTGCAAACTATGTAGGGGAAAACCTTTCAAAATTGGCATAGACGGAAAGAAAGTTGCAAGGGGTAAAGGCAAAACAATGGAAGATATAGATTGCTGGGGGTTCGAGCCTGCTCTAACACTGACTGACATAAAAGCCCGATTCTATAAGGAGTTTGCATTAACGTACAATATATATGCACGTGTTCAAGAGATTGAAAAATAACATGTACCGGCAGAACTTATGGGAGATTTAAGAAATGAAGTATATGAAACAATCAGATTAACAAGCTTTATATCACTATTTAGACCATTTATTAAGTAAAATAAGAAAAGACACAGGACTGCTTTTGCTCGCCACACAAATAATTTTGAGCTGTGCAATACCGCCACATTTTTTTTCGACCATGTCATGTTTGAATGTCTATAACTCGTTAAATATTGCGTTTTGTCGCTTAAAAATTGGACAATATTCAGGGCAAACATTATTTTAAAGGTTGACGTTAATATAATAGACCTAAATTGAAAAGTGAATTAAATATATCGTGATAAACTTTCGTTTTCACATTTTTTCAACAAAATTACACTTTTAACTCGTCATAACTTACTAAATATAAGTTACTTTTAAACGGGAAGCACATGGCATGTACTTCGTTCATGCTACTTTTTACTGAAATAAAAAACTTTAATATATTTTGCACCAACCGATTCTTGGATGGAGAATACTTACCCCAATGCAGATACCGGTAAAAATATCGGTGAACTGTTTTGTCCGCCACGAACTGTTTTGCTCGGAACCGGTTAACGGGTGTGTAATAGTTAAGTAGTTTCTTGTGAATAATTATGTTGTTAAGTTACTATAGACCGGATGGACATTGATTCAATCTGCCAGCCATAATATTTGTAAAACGGCAGATCAGTAACAAAATATCGAAACTTGAACAAACTGAGTAAACTGATATATTTTCTCCTATTTAATTTTTGTCCATTGAGTGCTATTAGCCTAGCATTTTTATATCATGAGCAATACTAAAGAGTCGAGACCATTAGGGTATGGGGATTTGTACATGAGGATAATAATAGTAGCCATGAATTTAAGAATTTTTAAAAAGTGCTATATTAAACGGCTAACATAAAATATTAGTGAGGACATAAATATTTAAAATTGTTAACGAACTCGCATATGTATATTCGTAAAAAACATATTGTGAAAAATATAATGAAGGCAAAAAAAAAACAGGTTTACCTTAACCGCACTAGATTTGTTCTTGTACTTGGGATTTTTGAAGCAACCTGTCTGTAATAATTTTCCGTTACAGTTTCTTTTTGTTGTGGGCCTACTTTGCAAATGCGTGGCTCTGAGGCTGTGTTTGTGGTGTTTTGTGCTTCCAAGAAATCTACCCTTACCTATTATCTTTTGTGTTTATATTTCGCGACCAAAAATGATATATTTCTCATTTTGTTTGAATATAGTACAAAAATGCATGTTAATAAGTAATTAAATGTATTAATTTGGAAAATCTTGCAAATTGAACAAATTGAAAGTTTACCACTCCGTTTCCGTCAGGAAAGGAAGTCAGTCCTCTCAGAAGTGGTAGTCCATCCTCTCAGCCTCCAAAGAAAATAAAAAAAGTGTAAACTCCACAGGTCGCTCAACACGACAAAAACGAAAATGTTGCAGACTCGGTTTGATTGTAGTTCGCCCTCTCGGCAGTGGTAGCCCACCCTGTCACTCTGTCAGAAGTTGTAGTTCGCCCTCTCTGTAGTGGTAGTTGCGCTTTCGGAAGTGGTTGTTCACCATCTCAGTAGTGCTAGCTCTCCCATTCAGAAGTGATAGCTCGCCCACTCAGGAGTGGCAGTCCGCACTTCGCAGTGGTAGCTAGTACACTTCATAATATCATTCCTAATAAACTGTTCTGTATAAGGTATATTCAAGAGGTTTAGTCAATTTAAATTAAATGGATTTTACTGGCATATTATCCAGTTGGCAATTAGAACAACAGTGTTTTATGAGAAAACCCAACTCCATTTTAATATAGCCATAGCCTTTACGCAAGTAACAAACATGTCAGTAACATCTTTTTTGGCATGGAGAGATAGGATAGGTTTGAGATCATCTAAGACTGTCCAAAATACTATGGCTGAATACGAACTGAATGTGTGTTAATCTCTTGGGAAGATATTGACAGCCACTTAGAGACCTCAGTCACAAGAATTTTCTTTTAAGGATGGTGGAGTGGTATAGGAAGCCGATACGGCAAGTTTCAAACTGGTCAAAGAAGCTATGGTAGTTTATTTTTTTAGTCAAAGTTATTATTCTTAAAACACATTGACACAACTTTTTATGCTACGTGACAAAACAAAACCAGTACAGATAACATACTGTGTTTGTGGTGAATATACCGTAAATGTTTGTCTTCTACAAATTCAAATGTAATCAAATCAAATTTAATCAGTTAGAGCACCTTCGCTTCATTGAACTTGTAATTACGCAACCACATTTGTATACTTGAACTATTCATTCTGAGAAATCCGCATCTTGAATACCCTCCCACCGTATGCAGTCGGGCCAGCCAAAAACTAATTAAATTTAATTAATTTTTGTATATAGAAACACCTGCATGCATCACATTTATACAAGCATACGTACAAATACATGTACATACATTCGAGTTTGGCCTAAAGATATTAAAACATAACTAGGGTCCCCAAAACAAAAACAGGGATAAATATCCGACAGGGAATGCCAGGTTCCAAAACCGCAGCCTCCCCAAATCGCAACTCACAACACGCGGGCGTGCACACGACCAACAGACACAAATAAAAAGCAAACAGACGAGGACAAAATGAACAAATAAAGGAACACAGTGGAGCACCGCCTTGGAACGACCAGTGGCAAAAACACCACTGAGGAATTTAAACTGGATTATTTTGCGTACCTAATCTCACTCTTACCCCCAGCCCTGTTCCAAAGTCATGTAAATAAAAGTAATCCCCGCCAAGTGAATCCAAAGTCACGACGGAATTGTTGTTTTAACGTTGCTCTAACATCTGTCACAACATTTGCGCCTTCATATCAGGCACGTAGGAAGCATTTTCAGATTGCGGGGTGGGGATGGGGGGGGGGGGGGCACACATTTTGAAAATTAACCGACCTATAACAGACCCAGATCAAAGAAACGTTTTTTTTTTTATTATTTATTTATTTTACGGGCGATGGGCTAAGCACTACTGTGCTAAGCTGCATACGTAGCACGGTGCCTGCTTAGCCCATCTAAAACAATTACAAAACTGCAGGTCACAGCTAAAATGGACTCGCTGTCAAAAAATTGCTAAAATAATTACCATAATCGGTCAAATTATTGGGGGGCCAGGCCCCCTGGTCCCCCCCCCTCCGCCCCGCCGTTCCTACGGCCCTGCATGATATAATAATTTATACTATAACAAAAATTGCGCCTCCATATAAAAATCTATACTATAGCCAGCTTAATTATATTCAAGTACAATGAAAATGCAGATGTAAAGATACATTTCACGGATACTGTTTTCGAAGAAATGTACATGCCAAGGCCTGATATCCAACAAATGGCGCAACACATGGCAGGCAATATCATTTCGAAATCATTTTCATGTGAATTTACAGTCAACGCATTTGGACTTTGCTTAAGAATTAGATCGTCTTGGCAAATAATTATAGTTACGTTTTATGTGATCGTTATTTTACATTTTATACAGTTAATAACTATTTGGTTTAATTCTGTTACGATCGATTTATTTCTTCAGCAATCAGCAATGGGAAAGATACAAATTATTGCCGGAGTTATCACGAGTCTTGTTGCAATGACAACATGTCGATTAGAGGTATGTATGGAAAACTTAACGTGTAGAGATAGACCTTAAAATTTTCAACGCTAGAAATACATTAAATAAAGTCTAGAGATTGATTTCTAAGTCCTTGAAATAACCAAAAATGATTTTACAAATGTGAAATGTATGATAGTTTTGTTAATATCAATAATATCATTAACAGTACTTATAAGTACAGATATCTATTAGTTTACTTCCCAATTGAGTGGAAAATGAAAACTATTTAAGACACAAAATCATACCTGTTTTGTACAACAAAAACATTTAGTATTTATTCATAAGTGTTTGATTTATACTTTTAAACCTGCTTCGTATGATTTTGTCAGCTTACTTATGATAAAAAAAACCACTTTTAACAAGCCAATAATAAAATGAAATACCAGTTAGTATTTTGTAGTGCAGATAATACAGTTTTGCTTGTATCAAAATGTCACAATAGACTGATAGAAGCACTTTTGTAATGCATTACAGGTATGATTAGTAAAGGTGCAATTATATTGAACTCTATTTCCTATGCCTATAACGTGTACGAATATTGTTTAATATTTGTTTCATAACGGTTAATACCTACCTACTCAGGTGTCCTTAAAAGGTCTCGGTATGAAAACAATATTAACAAGCAAATTCGATGAATCGGTATCCCCCGCCGAAAGGGTTTGTGGTGAGGAATGGCAAAAAAATATATCCGGCAAAAGGTTAAGGATGTTAATAAGAAGCAAATAATTTCATTAGTCAAAATCAATTTAACAGAAAACAAAATGTTTAATTAAAGAGTACATGATAAATGTATCATACTTTGATCCTGACTAAAGAATTTATTTTGAATGGAATATGCTAACTGTAATAAGCTTAGCTTTTGAAAGTAAATGAAGTTAATTGAAATGTGAGCTTGAAGTTTAACGTGAACAAAATATTGTCTTTGAGTGGTTTGGCACCAAGTGTTGCTGTTTAACATGTACATTTGAACTTAAAAGAACAGATGTCCTTAAGAGAACACTATCAAATAAGAGGATGCATGATCGGTGGTGGGCATGACTGGGTGGAGGAGCGAGATGGGGGAATGGTACAACTTGCATGTTGATAAATATTCAAGGAAGGTTTGAAAGAATCTAAGATAAGGAATGAAAAAAAAAATGTTTTCTTTTTTTTTTTTTTGGGGGGGGGGGGGGGGGGTTGGTAGGGGGAGGGGATGTGATCAAGGCAAGGGGGTGACCAGGTGTGGGTGCACAACTTCACATGTTTATAATAAATGTTCATGGAAAAGAATGAAAGAAATTTAATAAAACTCCACATAATGGTAAGTTTGTTATGTGGACTTCTATACAATTAAAGGGCAATAACTCTGAAGTTACAAAAGAAATCCGAACGAAATTGTGTGTGCACAACTACATTATGGTTATCTAAATTCTCTTTAAGTTTCATAGCTCTAGGTCAAATAAATCAAAAGTTATGATGCAGAAATTGCCATATTTATAGTACCCTATATAGTTAACACTAGAAACTTCTAAGGGCCATAACTCTGGTGTTACTAAAGCAATCTGACTGAAACTTGACGGGCCGCATTAACTTATAGTGGTGAACATGTATATGAAGTTTTATAAAAATATTCCCAACCACTTCCTAGATATGGCTCCGGACGGATGGATGGACGGACAACGCCAAAACTATATCCCTCCGACTTTCGTTGGGGGATAATAAGCACGCACAGTAAATACGACATGTATGACAAATACCTTTTTCATATGTGCTTAATGAACAAGCAGGTCTTAATTTGATGAATGAGCCAAATTTCGACAGCATAAGCCCTAAAGCTGAAACCCCCCTATAGATACTACACGTTAGCGTGCACATACGAGCATGCGGTCTCGCCTCTCCAATATGTTTATTAAAACAATAATCAAGGAGTTTGCAATTAAAAAAATATTATTTTGTCCTATTCAATTCTAACTCAAATTTATGCCATATTCCATATTTGATTTTGGAGGAATACACAAGTTGCTAAAACCGGGCATTATTTTATGCATATACCGGGTAGAACCACAGATCTTCAGCAGGCTCGAACCCTCAACGTTTAATGGTAAATGATTTTCAGATTGCGACCTTTGCCATACCGTACTAAGATCCTTTCAATAAATTCAGTACAACTATGAACACTTCTGATATAACTACTGTACAAAATCTACATCTTGTTATATCCCAATAACTTGAAAAATGAAACGGCAAAGAAATATTGCTTACAGCATTTACACATATCGGGTTTAAAAGTTTGCAGTGATATATACAATGAAGATACCGATAATATATACCATCATTTAGGAGTACTCGGTTGTGTTGCATACAAGAGACGAAGAACCAATTGAGGAAAATATTACAGTCACAGAAACGGAGGAGGATATCACGCTGAGGAATGGAACTCGTTTTATATATGATTTCCAAAGGGTATGTAAATAGTTCCCTTTGAATAAATATGTTGTTATTTCCTTGGGACAGTGCGATATATTAAATAATTTGACCCTGTTTGATCCTACTTCTCATTTATGGAAACAGTTAATTCAAGAAAAATTTTGAAGCATGGCATCCATCACGCCGTATTTATTAACTTTATGCAAATTTATAACGACTGGTGTATTTTTGTTATTTGTTAAAAGTTCGTGTCTTCCTAAATTAGTGTCATTGACAGAAAAACAGTTGAATAATTCCTTTTCCAGCAGTTTATGACTACGTTCAAAGCAATCAATACTCAATAATTTACAGTGTCCGGATAAAAGTTGAATATGTCTACCAGAAATATTCAAAATACTTCTACCAAATGTGTTGTTTTACTAAACTACTTATTTTTTTCTCATGAATTACTTAAATGCAGTATTTAAGCAGTCATGGGAATTGTGTTCCCATTAGCCATATTCATAGCAATCTGATACAATACTTCACATGTTACAGTATCCGGATAAATGCCAACAATGTTCAAAATATTATGTTTCCTCCAGATACATGTATCAGGAATGGTGGGGTATTTGTTTTGGGGCACCACTTTCGATTGCTATAACTGTCAATTTAACTGTACATTCAGTCCCGCAATCTTCATCATTTGTTCAAACGAATGTTTTCTGATAGTAAATTATGAAATATTGAAAAACAAATGTGCATAAAAAATGGAAACCTAAGAAATATGCATAGGTACGCTAATTTTTTTTTCTTATTACTTTTTGAGCCTTTATTCTTGAACTTTTAAAATCCTGATTGAAACAAACAGTTTTTAGCAGAGATATACATATAAATATGTAACCACCTTTTATTTCACAATTATTACATTTAATGACATTTAATATAACCTGGTGAAGATTCAGTTCCAGGTAAAGCATCTCCTTATTGACAAATCAGAAAAATATTAAATTTGTGTGATTGGGTATACTATTATCTTTTATTTTCAGTTTTGAAATATATATTTCTGAAGTTTTAAATCATTTGTGCAGTTATGTTCCTAAATTATGTGCAGTTATGTTCCTAAATTAATAAGCGATAAAACACTAAAATTTATTTCGGGCAAGAGATTAATTTCAATGAGCATGTTTTATATTGACAAAATGTTCAGCTATCTTTTTATATATTTTCTTAACTGGCCAAGAAACGTGAATTACTTCGAAATAACTTGGAAAATACAAGAAAATTTCAATGTATCTATATACAATCAAGGGTGTGCCATTTCATATACCCTTGTATTAAAATACCCTGAAGTGGGGTCCACGTATTCAAGCAAGAAATACACAAGTTTTGTACAATAAATTTCTCATTTTTTTACATGAAAGATAAGCACAGGGCTCCATTTGTTGTCTAAAATAAGATTGATTGATTAAACAACGGTCTTACTAGTTTACCCCTTATGTGCACCAAATCCATACCGCGAGGATACTAGCAAAACTGATATCATGCAAATCACAGTGCGGTAGGTAACTGATTTCTTCAGTTGACATGAAATGGAGCGATATTTGTAAGAACAGGTGCATACTGAGGACGCACCCCCCTCCCCCTCCCCCTTACACCATATATAAAAGATGTAAGGTAAGACTTGTACCATGTCCTTGACGTTTGAGGTGTCGACATGGCCTTTGTACGCAGCACCTTGTCTTGTAGTTGTGATTACTTGAGCAAAACTAATTGCGAAATCCGTCATGACAAACAATTCGACATAACGAAACATAGACGGCGACAGAACGAAACATTTTATTTCGCGTTGACGTCCGCGCCATTTATAAAGAGATTGCTCTGCAATGTTGGCGGGCGCTCCAAGACGAAATATAATGTTTCGTTGTGTCACGTTGGCGATCACGCGGCTGCGTAGCATATTTCGTAGTGTCGTCCAAACGCGAGACAATGAAGCGTTTTACTTCGTCTTTGCGCACCTATCAATACGAAATCTCTTTGTTAATGGCGCGCATGGATGGATTTGGGAGATGTGTACGTCGTCATTATGGGTTGATAACATTAATAAATTAATTTGCTGCTACCTATGTAACAGAATGGATTACCATGCCAATCATTCTGTAGAAAAGTACGTAAATTCAACATTCTGTAACAAAGGTACATAAATTCAATGAGAAGGCACCTAGAGGAGGGGTGGACATAATCGGTATTAATTATCACAAAAGTCATAATAAATAACAAACACATACGAAGTTAAGATAATCATTGAAATACAGTAGACATTCACTTTCAATTTCTCCCTTTGTTCAGTTAAATGTTAAGAATATCCGTAGAAAAACTCAGGAAAATCAAAGAACACACGTTCGTGTTACGAAAAGATTAAATTTCGATTTCCAGGCGTTTATTGTAGCGCAAAATTATCTGATTCGTAGAAATTGCAAAAGATAAACTATGAAAAATTTCTTTTTGGGATCGTGTAATTGTACATCTTTATTTATCTAACTTGATAACAGGGACTCATGGTGGTGAGGGATGAGGAAAGTGAAGCCCAAAGTACTTGTTACGTAGCAACTTTTGAAAGAAAAAAACTTAGTGGCACCGCCTGCTGATGGATTTCGATCAAAGGTAAGCGTAGATATTTCTACTTTGTTGGGCTAAACGCACCTTTTCACCAGTGCTACAATTATAAACAGCGTTCAGGTAACCTTGATTCCTAACAAGTGTTCAATACATGTCACTAGCAACTTCCACATATCGATGAGACGTGCATGACGATAGCCTGAGACGTAGTGTCTTTTTCATCAAGGGGAAACTAGTACACCTCGACCGGAATTCAAACCTCTTATCTCCCTATTGGGATTGAAGATCGCTTGTCTATTTTGAGGTATTTCACAAAAATTGCGACTATTTACCCAGAAACAACAGATCTTACATTACCACAAGTTGGTAATATTACATCCGTTGTTCATTTGGTGAAATATATTTCGATCTTACACTAAAACAAACATAAATGTCCTCTATATTATGCGTTATTTATATTGAAAGTTCCATACTTTGCCTGTTCTGTACAGCATTATTTTTTCAGATAGGGGATTATGTTGATACCGAAGAGGTTGACTATTATGTTGATAGAAATGCTACTGTTGAGCGTAACGTTCTGTCTGAACGTGCTCAAAACATGTGTGCCGATATCAACATTTATTTCATGACGACTGATTCAGCTGGTAAGGTTTGATATTCAGTTAAATAGCTGGTTTTACACCCGTATCCTTTATATAAATAATTTAACAACATATTCGTCTATAACATTACCATTAAAAACTATTCTAGTGAATAAGTAAGACTGCTCCTTGTCCTTATTTAAAGGACGTTTGTTAATATATAACTTCAATTAAAGGCCTCTCATTTTTTCTGTCAACTGTCGTTACAGATATGACTATTTGGAGACGTAAGAGAAGAGTTAGCTTTAACCATACATTTTCCCAGAGTGGCGTTTATTACCAGACCGGGACTGGCTGGAGATACGTCGTCGACAGCATTTACTATACATACAACGTAACATACGTAAATGGCAAAAAGTAGCCAAATAAAGCCCAATGTAGATCTGTATTATCAGCAGGCGTGTACATTTCTATTAATTACGAAAAAAAAACACCTAAGAAAACTATTAGAATTTATTATGTGTTTTCAATGAGGACTACTTTTCAGTGTTATGTATAAACTTCGTTCACATTGTGTATATATTTACTTTTACCAAATTAAAAATCAAGTGTGTGACGCAAAATTTACCGTCAGAATTCATTAATGAATTAGAAACTTTAACTTTTCAGAATTTATCAGACTTGAGTAATAAACCTCACTTTATTGTGCCTTGACCTTAATGTTTTGCTACACATTTTATGTTGTTTTGAATACCATTTCTATACAAATATTCAGCGACGAACTGAATTTCACTTCTTTCAATGGATGTTATTATTTCTAACCGTTTTAAACTCACATTTTCAATAAATCTGTAAGACGACCGTTTGGTAGCATAAAATGCAACAAAGCAAAAAAATAGCATATGTCAATTTATAATTAATTTTTGCAACTCGTTTCCTCTTCAGTCAAAGTTCTATAGAAAGTGCGGCTGTCCTGTTACTTAAATCAATATGTGTATTTTTATAGTAGCATATACATGTATTATGCAAAATCAACTGTTGTTACCGGTATTTGTATTTCACATTCCCTGCCAAAAAGCGTGTGACGCATGTTTCTCGTAAAAATGGTTTGTCATATATATATAATGTTTATAAACGGACTGAGAGATCTTAACCACTATTCTAAAAAGTTGGCTAGCATCCGGGAGGCAGCAAGCGAGACGCATTCTTGCTTTTTTTAAAAGCTAACTTTGTGTATTATTCCCAATAGGTGTGCGACACAAGCTGGAGTTGGTGACTAGTTTGTGCAAGTTTGTGCAATGACTCGGCTAAGAGGACTGATGTTGTGTTTTAGTGAAACAAAAGATCATATAGAATTAATGGTCAAAGGTCACCACTTCATTAGCTTTTTACTTGGAGTAACGATCTTAAAATATTTCCGTCCTTGTTTTTTGCTTAAGAACAAATAAAGTCTTGAGTTCATTTCGCGACCAAAAGAATATATTTCTCATTTTATTTTGATATAATATGAAAAACATGTCAATAAGTAATTAGATGTATTAATGTTGAAATATTGCAGCACGAAAATTGTCCACTCTTAGTGTCAGTCCCCACAGAAATGGTAGTCCACCATCTTAGCCTCCCAAGAAATTGCAGTTCGCCCTCACGGCAGTGTGTGCCGCCCTTTTTTACTTTTTATGACTTGAAATTCAGAACTAATAAATAACGTATAGAGGTTTGGAAAAAATATAATGTATGTGCGTGCGTGCGTGTTGGCCGTGTGGACGTCCGTCTGCTCTGGGTTGTGGTTTGGGGAGGCTGCGATTTTTGGAACGCTATTGTTGGATATTTATCCTTGTGTTTTATATCATTCCTTATTCAGAACTGTATCTAGTATTTTAGACGTTTAGTGCATTTTAAGTATTTCAAATGGATTTTACTGGTAAATTTTCCAGTTTGCATCTGGGACCGAGGTACAGGAGAAATCCCAACTCCATTTTTGAGTCGGCTAAAGGCTGAAAGCCTTTTGACGAGTCCTTGCTGTTCAGCGATTCTCTAAATGGACCGAATAGCACGTGAAGGGATGTAGTTCCATTAGATTTCTTAAACTTCAAACAGTTCACTGCATGAATGAAGTTAAGTTGTGTCAATTCCCTTTGCTATGACCAATATACGATGTAATCTGTCATATTTATGACTTGTAATTGTGCAATACTCGAATGTAACTCATTAAGCATAAATGTGCATTTTAAGAATTGCGCAGGCTTACAAAGCTTGGGTAACATCCAGCGAAAGACAAAAAATAGTTCCACAGGGCTCCAGATAAGATGCGTATTAGCGTAAATTACGTATAGAAATAATGCAAATACGCATGTCTAATAATTTCTAAGCGTATAAAAACGTATATAAAATTACAGAAACGCACACAATGCTTTTTAAAAACAAAATCTGAATCGTCTGGATGCGTTAGGTAACATAGCCGATCAGCCTTAATTCTCCCACATTGAACGTAAACACGCATCGTATGATTTCTATAAACTTTGCGTGGGTTGAATTTTGCAGTCAGTAAATGGATAAATTATCGGAAGAAGAAGCTCTTACTGGTTTGTTTAGTTACTACTGATATTAAAAATGATTTTAATTCTTATTTTTCGAGAAATAAACAAATCGGCGAAACATCAAATTGTATTTTCTTGTAGTTTTTGAAATCGAAAGTAGATCGTCTATGTTTGGCTGCTTTCACGAAACGAAACAACTTTTTATGAACAGATTTAAATAAGAGGTAATTTAACCGTAAACTTCAATGTCAGATACTGCCAATTGCTGCTAAATGTCTTCGTATCATCACAATTTGTAAAATATATTGTTAAAACTGGAGAAAAGTGTAATCGTATCCGGATATAATATTTTGGGTAAATATCGAGCTGTGTTATGAAATTGTAAGAAAAAAACTAAAAACAAACTGAAACTGGTAGACTATATTGTCAGTACATCAATCATTAGCCGACTCAGGCCCTTCAGGCCTTTGATTAATGTAGCCACGCATGTAACAAACATGACATTTACATCTTCATTGGCATTGAGAGATAGGACAGGTTTCAGACCATCTAAGACTGTCTAAAATACTATGGATGAATAAGAATTGAATGTGTGTTAATCTTTTGGGAAGAAATTGACACACACTTTGAGACCTCATGCAGTCGAAAGATCTTTCCTTTCCAGATATGGAGTGGTATGAGTAGCTGATACGGCAAGTTTCGAACTGGTAAAAGAAAAACTTAAACTGAAACTGTTTTATTTCATTAAACGCCTATTTTTACGTAAAACATATTCAATGGCGTTTTACAAACACATAAAAAATTTACGTCTAAAAATTATGACATTTTAAAGATGTAAGAAATAAATGAGCATAACTATCATTGTGAATAAACTATTTAGTAAGTATTAAAAAAATGATCAGGCATCAGATAAGATTAATAAAATATTAGAATATTGAGATACAGTAAGATAGCTGTTTTGTTTGTAAGTAAGTAAGTAAAAGTGAGTAATTGTGACATGTCCATAAGTTATTACAAACAACTATACTTTTGTATTAAAAAGTGATAAATTGTTCATATTCGAATGTATTTACACAGTAAAAATCATCCAGTTCATGTTACCACAATATCTTCAAAATCACAGTCACATGCTCTAAAAGAGTGCAAAGTAATTTCTAAAATAATGAGTTTTCAACTTCTTTTTGAAAACATCTAATGTGTCTGAGTTCCTTATTTCGAGAGGCAATTCGTTCCAGAGTTTAGGTCCAACAGTACTAAAACTTTTGTCACTGAACGTTTTGCGCTTGTTGAAAGGAACAACGAAGCACCCAGTAACGG
This sequence comes from Mercenaria mercenaria, assembly GCF_021730395.1. NCBI lineage: Eukaryota > Metazoa > Mollusca > Bivalvia > Venerida > Veneridae > Mercenaria > Mercenaria mercenaria. The sequence goes on along the minus strand of NC_069377.1, from coordinate 63,417,454 downwards.
AATTTGAAGAACGCAAGTTCCTTGTCTGAGTTTGTTTTATGAGAAGTTCTGAAAGATATTCCGGAGAATTTCCGACTGAACAATTATACATGTAGGTCAGCATCTTGAATGTGATTCTGGCGTTGATGGGTAGCCAATGAAGATCATAGAGCGCTTGTTTGGAACTGTCATATTTCCTTCGTTTTAGGACAAGTTTTGCACACATGTTTTCAATTCGTTGCATTTTGTTTACCTCGCTTTGAGCAATACCATACAAAATGACATTGCAATAATCTAAATGGGATATCACCAATGACAGCACAAGAGTTTCAGCAGCCTCTTTGGTTAGATATTTCTGGATACATTTTATTCTGAAGTAGTTGAGCATCGCTGCTCTACACTTTCGTTTTACATGCTCTTTTAGATTCAAGTTTTCGTCCAGGTATGCACCTAAATATCGTATAAAGCTCACTGATTTCACTACATCACCTACAATGCATATTTTGTCAGTTGCACACATAGAGAGCTGTTGCCTACTACCAAACATGATGAACTCGGTTTTGGAAGTGTTCATTTTGAGCTTATTTTCGTTCATCCAGTTGTTGATTGTTATAGCACATTGTTCTAGTTCTTGTATTGCCTGGGATTCCACTGTTGAAGATGATGGTTTAAAGCGTTTATTAGCAGTGTGGTCATCCGCAAAGCCGTAAACTGAAATCGATGGCGGAATAACATCAAACAGTGTCCCAGCATATGTCAAATAGAACCACGGTCCTAAGCAACTCCCTTGTGGAACGCTACAATGTAACTGGTGTGGAAAGGACATGACTGAATTGACACTTACACGGCAACTTCTGGGGCGCAGATAGGAATCAACCCAGCTCAGTACTGTTCCACAAACGCCATACTGCTTGTTCAACACATCAACGAGAATGTCATGGTCTACAGTATCAAAGGCGGCGCTGAGATCGATGGCAATTAGCGTTGTAACTTCTTTCGTTTCCATAGCATCCAGTAAATCATTTACTAGACGTAACAGTGCTGATTCACAAGAATGGTTTTTCCTGTAAGCAGACTGGTTTTTGGGTAGAAGGTTGTGTTCATTTACATGATCGTTGAGTCTGAACAGAGCTGCTTTTTCAGTTAGTTTTGACAAAAACGAGGGGTTACTAACAGGCCTGTAGTTTGCAAATTCAAGTTCGAGTCCCACTTTCTACAACAAAGGTCTTACAATTGCTTGTTTCCATTTTGTTGGAAAAATGCCGTCACGCAACGACAAATTTACTAATTTGGTAATAACAGGTAATAGTTCATCTAAGTACGATTTTAGCACTTTTGTTGGCAGAATATCAAGTTCACATGATTTCGTCTGTAGTTGGTTTATAAGTTTTCTAACTTCTTCCTCACTCAGATCTTTAAGACTGTCAAAACGAGGAATATTTTTTTCACATGGTTGAAAATAATCGAATCGAAATGTTTCAACGATTCTCTTATAAAAGAAGCTTTGGAAGTATATTTTTTCTAGTCAAACATTCATTGGCAAAATTTTTAAATGGTACGGGGAAAACTAGTACTGATAACATATTGTGTTGGTAGTTAATACTAGTACATGTGTATACTGTAAATGTTTTTCTCCTACAAATTCAAATGAAATCTAGTCAAATTGGACCAGTTAGACCACCTTATTCAACTTGCAATTGTATATATCCGAGGAATCCGCATCTTGAAAACCCTCCCGCCGTGTGCAGTCGGACCAGATACAAACGTAGTGTTTAATTTAACAATATTTTTGTACAAAGAAACACATGCATACATCACATTTATAGAAGCATACGTACAAATGCACACATAAGAGTTGGGCCTAAAGTTATTAAAACATTACTAACCCCGCCCCCCACCCCCCACCCTCCCTCCAAAAAAGGAAAAAAAATCTAACAGGCAATGCCTTGTTCCTATAACGCTGCCTCCCCAAATCACAACTCACAGCAAGCGGACGTGCACACGACCAACACACACACATACAGGGACAAAACGAACAAATAAAGGAACACAGTGGAGCACCGCTTCGGAACGGTCAGTGGCAAAAACACCACTGGGAAGCTAAAACCGGTTTATGGTGCGCACCTAACCTCACTTTTACCCCAGCCATGTTCCAAAGTCACGGGACAGTGTATATAAAAGTAATCTACGCCAGGTGAATCCCTAACACACGCATAGGCAACAGAAGCCGACTACTCTTACCAGAAATAACGGTAACGACGGAATTGTTGTTCTAACATCTGTCACTAAATCTGCGCCCCCCCATATCATGATCCATACTATAGCCAGCTTGATTGTATTGAAGTACAATTGAAATGTAGATTACGTTTCACGGACATTGTATGTTTTTGAAGAAATGTACATGCCAACATGCAACACATGGCAATATCATTTCGTAATAATTTCAATGTGAATTTACAGTATAGACATTCAGTCTTTGCTTTAAAGACGCGCCACAAAATAACTGTATTCTTTTGTATTTCCATGATGGTAATTATACATGCTTTGCATGAAGAAAATGAGAAATAACAAGTATCTAGTTACAAATTGACAGTGGCATATATAAGGCCAAGACAATGTGTTTAATGTATAAATATATTATTAAATTAATGTAGTAGTATGCAAAGTACTTGATGTATTAAGGTGAGTTTAGACCACACTTTGTTTCTGCAGTGTAAGATAGTTATTATTCTATGTTTATAAAACTATACTGAAAAGAGAATGACTGAACAAATTTGCAGATAAGTTGTGAAAACATTATTTCAGAGAGGGCCTAAATTGTCCACCTGTCATTTTGTAGAATAGCTGTATTATCAAAATGATTTGCACGAAGTTCATGGGGGTGGGGGGGAAGTAGGTCACTAGGCCGTGGTCGGTCTTTAAGTAAGCGATATATTAAATTAGATTGGCGATATTTCTTGTTCTCTTTAAAGATATTAGGAAACAGAGCTGTCACTAATGATGCCCCCACAGCACCTTGAACTTTGACCTGGTGACCCCAAAGTCAGTAGGGGTGGTATACTCAATAAGTACTATCAGCATAAGTACTATCAGCATGTGAAGTTTGAAGGTCCTGGGTGAAGTGGTTCGTGAGTAAAGTGCCTTCATGCAAAAATTTAACGTTGGCCCCTGTGACCTTGACCTTTGACCTGGTGACCCCAAAGTCAGTAGGGGTGGTGTACTCATTAAGTACTATCAGCATGTGAAGTTTGAAGGTCCTGGGTGAAGTGGTTCACGAGTAAAGTGCATTCGTGCAAGAAGTTAACATTGGCGCCTGTGACCTTGACCTTTGACCTGGTGACCCCAAAGTCTGTAGGGGTGGTGTACTCAGTAAGAACTATCAGCATGTGAAGTTTGAAGGTCCTGGGTGCAGTGGTTCGCGAGTAAAGTGCCTTCATGCAAAATGTTAATGTTGGCCCCTGTGACCTTGACCTTTGACCTGGTGACCCTAAAGTCAGTAGGGGTGGTGTACTCAATAAGTACTATCAGCAAGTGTAGTTTAAGGGTCCTGCGTGCAGTGGTTTGCGAGTAAAGTGCCTTCATGCAAAAAGTTAACGTTGGCCCCTGTGACCTTGACCTTTGACCTGGTGACCCCAAAGTCAGTAGGGGTGGTGTACTCAATAAGTACTATCAGCAAGTGAAGTTTGAAGGTCCTGGGTGCAGTGGTTCGAGAGTAAAGTGCCTTCATGCAAAAAGTTAACGTTGGCCCCTGTGACCTTGACCGTTGACCTGGTGACCCCAAAGTCAGTAGGGGTGGTGTACTCAATAAGTACTATCAGCATGTGAAGTTTGAAGGTCCTGGGTGCAGTGGTTCGCGAGTAATGTGCCTTCATGCAAAAAGTTAACGTTGTGACGAACAAACGAACTAACGAACGGACGGACAGTTGAAAATTAATATGCCTCCCTTCGGGGGCATAAAAACTATTGATTCAGTAGCTTATTAAGCGGAAGGAATTAAATCGTCTTGGTTACGTTTTATGTTTCCTTATTTTACATTTTATACAGTTAATAAAATATTAAATAGCTTTTTGGTTTCATACTATTCCAGTTGATTTCTTTCTTCAGCAATCAGCAATGAAAAAAGACACAAATTACTGTTATAACGAGTCTGAAAATTTGTTTCCGACAACATTCGTACACAATGCGTAGTCGGAACAAGTTTCATACCTTTTTATACCAACACTTTCGTAAATCTGGCCATACTCTTTATCAGGTAACAATTCAGCCAGTAGAGCAAATCGTATATGATATAAATTCCACCTCTGGTTTTTAAATTAAAGTCAGACATTTAGCAGAATTCAAATGGATAAAAAATTCACAGTCACCGTTTCCGTGGAGGACTAAATGATAAGCCCGCCCACTTAGCTCAATAGGGAGAGTGCAGATCTACGGATCGCAGGGTCGCGAGTTCGATCTCCGGGCGGGGCGTATGTTCTCTGTGACGATTGTGACATAGTGTCGGATATCATTCGTCCTCCACCTCTGATTCAAGTGGGGAACTTGGCAGTTACTTGCGGAGAAAAAGTTTGTACAAAGAAACACATGCATATATCACATTTACAGAAGCATACGTACAAATGCACACATAAGAGTTGGGCCTTAAGTTATTAAAACATTACTAACCCCCCACCCCCACCCCCCTCCCTCCAAAAAAGGAAAAAAAAACCTAACAGGCAATGCCTTGTTCCTATAACGCTGCCTCCCCAAATCACAACTCACAACAGGCAGACATGCACACGACCAACACACACACATACAGGGACAAAACGAACAAATAAAGGAACACAGTGGAGCACCGCTTCGGAACGGTCGGTGGCAAAAACACCACCGGGGAGCTAAAACCGGTTTATGGTGCGCACCTAACCTCACTTTTACCCCAGCCATGTTCCAAAGTCACGGGGCAGTGTAAATAAAAGTAATCTACGCCAGGTGAATCCCTAACACACGCATAGGCAACAGAAGCCGACTACTCTTACCAGAAATAACGGTAACGACGGAATTGTTGTTCTAACATCTGTCACTAAATCTGCGCCCCCAATATCATGATCCATACTATAGCCAGCTTGATTGTATTGAAGCAATGGAAATGTAGATGTTAAGATACGTTTCACGGACATTGTATGTTTTTGAAGAAATGTACATGCCAACATGCAACACATGACAATATCATTTCGTAATAATTTCAATGTGAATTTGCAGTATAGACATTCAGTCTTTGCTTTAAAGACGCGCCATAAAATAACTGTATTCTTTTGTATTTCCATGATGGTAATTATACATGCTTTGCATGAAGAAAATGAGAAATAACAAGTATCTAGTTACAAATTGACAGTGACATATATAAGGCCAAGACAATGTGTTTAATGTCTAAATATATTATTATATTAATGTAGTAGTATGCAAAGTACTTGATGTATTAAGGTGAGTTTAGACCACACTTTGTTTCTGCAGTGTAAGATAGTTATTATTCTATGTTTATAAAACTATACTGAAAAGAGAATGACTGAACAAGTTTGCAGATGAAGTTGTGAAAACATTATTTCAGAGAGGGCCTAAATTGTCCACCTGTCATTTTGTAGAATAGCTGTATTATCAGAATGATTTGCACGAAGTTCATGTGCGGGGGAGTAGGTCACTAGGCCGTGGTCGGTCTTTAAGTAAGCAATATATTAAATCAGATTGGCGATATTACTTGTTCTCTTTAAAGATATTAGGAAACAAGTGCTGTCACTAATGGTGACAAATGCCCCCACAGCACCTTGCTGAGTTAAGTGCATTCATGCAAGAAGTTAACATTGGCCCCTGTGACCTTGACCTTTGACCTGGTGACCCCAAAGTCAGTAGGGGCGGTATATTCAATAAGTACTATCAGCATGTGAAGTTTGAAGGTCCTGGGTGCAGTGGTTCGCAAGTAAAATGCCTTCATGCAGAATGTTAATGTTGGCCCCTGTGACCTTGACCTTTGACCTGGTGACCCTAAAGTCAGTCGGGGTGGTGTACTCAATAAGTACTATCAGCATGTGAAGTATGAAGGTCCTGGGTGCAGTGGTTCGCGAGTAAAGTGCCTTCATGCAAAAAGTTAACGTTGGCCCCTGTGACCTTGACCTTTGACCCCAAAGTCAGTAGGGGTGGTGTACTCAATAAGTACTATCAGCATGTGAAGTATGAAGGTCCTGGGTGCAGTGGTTCGCGAGTAAAGTGCCTTCATGCAAAAAGTTAATGTTGGCCCCTGTGACCTTGACCTTTGACCTGGTGACCCCAAAGTCAGTAGGGGTGGTGTACTCAATAAGTACTATCAGCAAGTGAAGTTTGAAGGTCCTGGGTGCAGTGGTTCGCGAGTAACGTGCCTTCATGCAAAAAGTTAATGTTGTGACGAACTAACGAACGGACGGCTAGTTGAAAGTTAATATACTATTGATTCAGTAGGTTATTAAGCGGAAGGAATTAAATCGTCTTGGTTACGTTTTATGTTAATGTGCCTTCATGCAAAAAGTTAACGTTGTGACGAACAAACGAACTAACGAACGGACGGACAGTTGAAAATTAATATGCCTCCCTTCGGGGGCATAAAAACTATTGATTCAGTAGCTTATTAAGCGGAAGGAAATAAATCGTCTTGGTTACGTTTTATGTTTCCTTATTTTACATTTTATACAGTTAATAAAATATTAAATAGCTTTTTGGTTTCATTCTATTCCAGTTGATTTCTTTCTTCAGCAATCAGCAATGAAAAAAGACACAAATTACTGTTATAACGAGTCTGAAAATTTGTTTCTGAGAACATTCGTAAACAATGCGTAGTCAGAACAAGTTTCATACCTTTTTATACCAACACTTTCATAAATCTGGACATACTCTTTATCAGGTAACAATTCAGCCAGTAGAGCAAATCGTATATGATATAAATTCCACCTCTGGTTTTTAAATTAAAGTCAGACATTTAGCAGAATTCAAATGGATAAAAAATTCACAGTCACCGTTTCCGTGGAGGACTAAATGATAAGCCTGCCCACTTAGCTCAATAGGGAGAGTGCAGATCTATGGATCGCGGGGTCGCGAGATCGATCTCCGGGCGGGGCGTATGTTCTCCGTGACAATTTGATAAAAGACATAGTGTCGGTTATCATTCGTCCTCCACCTCTGATTCAAGTGGGGAAGTTGGCAGTTACTTGCGGAGAAAAAGTTTGTACTGGTACAGAATCCAGGAACACTGGTTAGGTTAACTGCCCGCCGTTACATAACTGTAATACTGTTGAAAAACGGCGTTAAACCCAAAACAATTAATTTTAAACTAAATGATAATATATATCAAGACGGTAATATCTCTAAAAACCCTGATATTGATATCTTTTCTATTTTAAACATCGGAAAACATAAATCTAGGTCTCATGGAATAAATTGCAATGGTAATATGAAGCGCAAATCTATATAGTCAATATGTCTGTTGCAGACCTTAATTTAATCAGTCTTTCAAACACTCAATGCTTTCTCGTCTCACATCTTTATCTGTACAGTCTATTAAAAAACTTAGACGAGGAAGCGGACTAGTATGTTATTCAAACACATCCTTTTTACACTGTATCGTATCTTATTTAAAGTTACACAAAACACATTCTCCGTCCACATATTGACACTTAATCTGACCATGACAGACATTTTCAGAAGCAGGTCATGTCATCACTGGTAATTTTGATATTATCAAAAACCGCGTATACGTAATTTATTCTTTAAAGGGCCGAAATACAGAATTCCTTCAAATATTGATTTTGATGCTTGTCGTGGTCAGATTGCGGAATCCATCGAAACTTTTTGTGTTAAATGCTGCCGTCGTGAGAATGCTGATCCCAATGCATTATTGTCTTGGAAATGTAATATTTTTAACATTGTCGATTCTCGTATAAAAATTTACAAAACAAATGAACACCTACTTCCACCTAAACCTAAGTTTACTTCAAGACATCTGAAAAAGGAAATCCAAGAATTTCATTCAAAGTATGTTTTAGTTCCAGCAGACAAGGCGGCCAACAATATTATCATCATCTGACGCCTACATTACATGTATATTAATGCTTTACGAAACGAACTGAACAGTACTAAAGCTTATACTTTGAGTCCTTCTGTTGAAAAACATCTGGTCAATGATTACATCACTGAAGTTTCTAATTTGAAAGTTCGTATTGATGACCAGCAATTTAAACTTCCACCTATGTATTGGATTCCTAAATTACATAAACAACCATATGAAGCTCGTTTTATCGCTAATTCAAGCTCTTGTACCACTACAAACATTTCAAAATTATTAACATCATGCCTTACTGCTGCAAAAGCCCACGTGAAAAGATACTGTGATAAAGTAAAAGAAAACTCAGGTAAACAACTATTTTGGTCGGTAAAAAATTCTGACGAACTCCTGGATAAGTTTGGAATTAATAATTACAAGGTGTCTTTATTCAGTACATACGATTTTTCTACATTGTATACCACTTTACAACATAATTTAATACATGCAAAACTAACTGCCCTAAAAACTTTGCCAGGAAAAACGCTACATTTCTCGCTTGCAATTTCGATAAAGCATTTGTTACTAGTTGCATAGTTAAAAATTGTGATATGTGGACCTGTGACGAAGTTTGTAAAACCCTTCCCTTTTTATTGAACAATATTCATGTCAGGATTTGGAATGCAGTTTTCAGACAAGTAATTGGTATTCCAACGGGAAGAAATTGTGCACCCCTTGTCGCAGATTTGTTTTTATATTATGAAAGAGATTTTACGATGAACCTTTGTCCAGATGAGCAGGCAGACATTATTACTGCATTTAATAATAAATCAAGCAATCTGGATGATATTCTTAATATGGATAATCCATTTTTTGCTCAATTGTTGGATTCTATTTATCCTCAGGAGCTCCAGTTAAATAACACTAACAATTTGGATACTACTGTTTTGTTTCTAAATTTACATCTCTCTATTTATGACGATTTTATACATACCAAAATTTATGACAAGAGGGATTTTAATTTAAGTATTGTAAATTTCCTCCATTTGGATGGGGATGTACCCGAGGTAACATCTTATGGGACATATATTTCTCAATTAGTTCCGTTTGCAAGAGTGTAGTCATATTGAGGATTTCAATGAAAATAAACAATGTATTACAAATAAGCTTCTTCAACAAGGCTACAGTTTTCATGAATTACGTGAATACTTTGCTAAATAGTACTTTGGTTTTAAAATATGACAGTAACTTAATGACACTTCTGTAATAAGATATATTAACACCAGATTTTTAACCTGAAACTGAATAATTTGATTATCTGATTTGATTTAGGTTTTACGGTGCACCAACATAGTATAGGTTACATGGCACCAAACAGGACTACAAATTTTGGTTTCACATCTCATTTACATTGAAATAAAAACATGAGGTATGGAATCAAATTTTTTATACCTGCTGGAATCACAGAGTTACAGCAAAACCAAGTGTTAAGACCCTATTAGTCGCCTCTTACGATCATGCAAGGGTAACACAGTGGTTCCAATTCTTTTCATACACAGATCGTCCCAGAACCACATGAGGCTAATAATTTGATTAAACGCCTATTTCTATACAATGACATATTCAATGGCGTTGTACATAATAATAATAACTTTATTTAAACAAACAGTTATGACAGCACCCTGCCCCCTGAGGCCCTATTGCCGAATACCAGTGCTTAAAGCCTAGCCTTACATGGTACGCCCAGACAGGCTGCATATAGAGGTTTGAATCAAACCCCCTAGTTAATGGTGCCATCACTTATTATTTAAAAAATAGAAATACTACACACTACCCTACCCATAGAGCCTGTACCAGCAAGTACATTTAATTTAATAAACCTTGAAAATATAAATGCTGAAATGTAAAAACTTTTACAAAAATTTAACAAGAGGGTCATGATGACCCTATATCGCTCACCTGTTAAACTTGGCCTTGGAATCATCAAGATAAACATTCTGACCAAGTTTCATGAAGATAGGGTCATAAATACGGCCTCTACAGTGTTAACAAGCTTTTCCTTTGATTTGAGCGGGTGACCTAGTTTTTGACCCCACATGACCCAGTTTCGAACTTGGCCTAGGAATCATCAAGATAAACATTCTGACCAAGTTTCATGAAGATAGGGTCATAAATGTGGCCTCTAGGGTGTTAACAAGCTTTCCCTTTGATTTGATCTGGTGACCTAGTTTTTGACCCCACATGACCCAGTTTCGAAGATAAACATTCTGTGAAAGTTTGTATCAAATCAAAGCATAAATGAAACCTCTATATGGCTGAAAGGGCCAGAACAGAAAATTTTGCCCCTTTCAGGGGCAGTAGCTCTAAAACCCATGATGGAATCTAGCCGGTTTTCAAAAGAAACCGAGATATATTGTGACTTAAGTTGTGTGTAAGTGTGGTTAAAATGGAATGTAAATTGTCATTTCTATCGTGTTCACAGGGTAAAAATTAACAAATTTCGGCTCTTTCAGGGGTCAATCAGGGGATGTAACTCCGGAACTTATGACTGGATCTGACGGATTCATCATGGGATCCAAGATCTATTGTTGTTAAAGATATTTTGCAAGTTTGTATCAAATCAAACCATAAATGAAGTCTCTATATGGCTGCAAAAGCCAAAATAGCAAATTTTGGCCCTTTAAGGGGCCATAACTCTGGAACCCATAATGGGATCTGGCTAGTTTTCGACAGGAACAGAGATATTATGCCAATATAAGTTGTGTGCAAGTTTGATTAAAATCTATTGCAAAATGTGGTCTCTATCGTGTTCACAAGCCAAAATAGCAAATTTTGGCCCTTTAAGGGGCCATAACTCTGGAACCAATGATGAGATCTGGCCAGTTTTCAAAAGGAACCGAGATATTATGCCGATACAAGTTGTGTGCAAGTTTGATTAAAATCGGTTACAAAATGTGGTCTCTATCGTGTTCACAAAAGCTCACCTTGTCACTACGTGACAGGTGAGCTAAAAAACTATCATCTGCTGTTATCGCATATAAAACAAGAGCACTGCAATGCAAAGCCATTTACGCCCGAAGGTATGACCTTTGACCCCTAAGTGTGACCTAGACCTAGAAGCAAGCCATTCAGAACATGCGCTCTGCACGTCGCCTTGATGTGGTGAACATTTGTGCCAAGTTTCTTTAAAATCCTTAAAGCAGTTGAAGAGCTACAGAGCGGACACGAAACATAGTCAAATGACATTTGACCCCTAAGTGTGACCTTGACCTTGAAGCGAGCCATCCAGAAACTGCGCTCTGCATGTTGTCTCGATGTGGTGAACATTTGTGTCAAGTTTCTTCGAAACCCTTCAAGGGGTTCAGGTATTACCTTTGACCCCTACGTGTGACCTTGACTTTGAAGTGAGCCATCCGAAACATGCGTCTTGATGTGGTGAACATTTGTGCCAAGTTTCTTTAAAATCCTTCAAGCAGTTCAAGAGTTACAGTCTAGCGTACATGAAACAAAGTCATATGACCTTTGACACCTAAGTGTGACCTTGACTTTGAACGAACCATCCAGAACATGCGCTCTGCACATCGTCTTGATGTGGTGAACATTTGTGTCAAGTTTCTTCGAAATTCTTCAAGGGGTTCAAGAGTTACAGAGCAGACACAAAATTGCTAACAGACGGACGGACACTGGCGTCATAACATAATACGTCCCTTCTGGCGTATAACAAGGGGTTTTCAAACTTAGAAGATTTTGGGTCATGGCAATTTTCTAATTGTATTTAGTAAAATTATTGAACTTTTATTAAAAGAGGTTATGACCCAGCTGTTTTTGAGACACACTGCATTTTTGGTGTTCAGCCCTTTAACAGTTGGTCCTTTTTGATAGTGTTTGATGGAAAAGGCGGAGGTCTCTATCATAGGTGTTTCTTACATCCTACTTGGACTGAGCTATTTTGATTTCTGTCTTCTGGCCTGTTTCGTAAGACCCTTAAGGGTGTTTCCTTTGTTGCTCCTTCTGCAAAGACAATGAGTACATGCGTTTTACGTTCTTAAGAATTGCTTTTTATATAAACATACAAGAGCACTTTTGTGTTTTACATAACATGCCTTCTGTTGCAAATGCGTATATGTAAGGGTTTCACCTGGCGGGGATAACTTTTATTTTCACTGTCCTGTGACTTTGAAACATGGTGGGGGGTAAAAGTGAGGTTATGTGCACCATAAACTGGTTTTAACTCCAGAGTGGTGGTTTTGCCACTGACCGTTCAAAGACGGTACCCCACTGTGTTCCTTTATTTGTTCGTTTTGCCCTAGTGTGTTTGCTCTGTGTGAGTGTGTGAGTGTTGGTCGTGTGCATGGACGCACGCTGGGTTTATGTTTTGGGAGACTGCGTTTTTGGAACGTGGCTTTCCCTATTGGATATTTACCCTGCACTTGTCTGAACCCTGTATCAAGTTGTTTCAAAACTCTGGCCAGTTACAAATTTTCTTGTTTGGCATTGGGACCTCGTGGGCACTAAACCAGATCAAATTAATTTTTAAAGCATGTATGAGCATATATATTGTTACATGTATCAATTCATAACTGAAATATAAAGATTTCACAATACCCAGAATGTCGGAAGCTAAGCGAAGTATAGCAACTGGAATGTTGTAAGAGGGCCTTTCTTGTCATCAACGTTTGGTTCTAATTGTTTCAGGCTGACGGATGAAGTGCATGATTTTCCTATGTCAGACAGACCACGTGCAAACTGTCTGTATCATGACACTTCACTGCCGCCAGATACATATATGTTGGGCACATACGCACCGTCATTTGTGTCATCCAGATTGGAACATGGTTTTATTTTCTATGAGTATCAGTTCAGCAGCCATGTTGGAACATTTAAATAAACCTGACAGAGGACCATGCTAGGATGGTACTGACCAAGTTTGGTGCAATTCTGACCACTAGTTACAGAGGATATGTCATCAGAAGAAAAGTTTAGACAGATGGATGAATGTATGGATAGCGAGTGATTACAATAGCTTATCCCAAGTGTTCTGTACTCAGGTGGGCTTAAAATGTAAAATATCTAATGCTAATACAGTACATCATATAACAAATACTGTGGCTAGATGCTAAAAAACTTTCCTACAACAAGATTCCTGTAACACATTTTTAATTATCAAACAACAAATTATTGGTCAATTTTCTGGGGCAGCAGGTATCAATGTTAAACAAGTAACAACTACCCAGTTTAGGACTTGTGATACAGAATACCAGCGATTCACAATATATCACATTATTACAAGACTTCTTAAATAAATCCATGCAGTCCTTAGTTTGTGGTTCTGACCAGAGTATAGTCAAGTCAAAACTTGAAGAAAATGGGTACGAAAAATTATTTCTGCTTGTTATCTAATAAAACACTTAATGGCTGGTTTGTTGTCAAAAGTCAAAACTATTTGCCTTCATTCCTTTTGTATTTGGGGAAATAGTTATGAGTTTTGGCCAGCAAGCTATTTAATAAGTCTATAATGCGAGCCCACAAATTGTGTTTCATGGTATATCTGGCGAGCCCACAAATTGTGTGTCATGGTATATCTGGAGGTTCTTCATCTGAATCAAACTCGGCATCGTCATCTTTAATCCAGGATCCTGTCCAATCCTTCTTCCAACCTGACCTGAAACACATGGAAACCAAAATTTTACAAAAATAGATAAACATTGTGCAGGAATTGTCAACATCTTAACTACTGTGAAATCATTAAATATATCTGGAGGCCAAATCAGTTCATGACTGAGTCAAACCATGAAATTAAGTCCCAACCCAATAACTACAACTATCATGCAGATTATGTTCAGAAAGTTTAAATACGTAAGCACATGTCCTCAAGTAATAGGCATTTTGGCAAAAAAAAAAATTAAGCCAGCAACATAAAATGATTTAATAGTTTGTGTTTTTTATTTATTTTTTTTTTGCTCTCAGTGCAGGCCTTCTATTTTTTGACAGCTTTTAATCATATAGTATTATTACCACTTTTGTATTGTTAGTTTGTTACACCTTCTGTTGTACAGTCCACATCATATATGCGACCACCTTTATCACAGAAAATGACCAGATTTTTCCTTTATGTTTAAATATTACATTTGACAAATGAACATAAAAACAACATGGTACCTGGTCTTCGTTGTCACTTTGATATTTTAGAGACACTTGATAGATTTTAATGAAATGAAACATCTTCAGTTATTTTTGCAACTGAGCACAAAAAGGACAGTCGTGATCTGGCATTTTAGCAAATTGCATCAAGACCATTCTATAAAGCGACCACATTTTGGTAGTCCCTTGAGTGGTCATTTAATACAATGTCTACTTATTATTATCAATATTGTTAATAGTATATGAGCCGCGCCATGAGAAAATCAACATAGTGGGTTTGCGACCAGCATGGATCCAGACCAGCCTGCGCATCTGCGCAGTCTGGTCAGGATCCATGCTGTTCGCTAACAGGTTCTCTAATTGCAATAGGCTTTGAAAGTGAACAGCATGGATCCTGACCAGACTGCGCGGATGCGCAGGCTGGTCTGGATCCATGCTGGTCGCAAACCCACTTTGTTGATTTTCTCATGGCACGGCTCAATTATTATTCTCGTTATAATATATTTACTCAGGACTCTTTTTATGCCTAAATAAACATGCTTTATACAATACATTCTAAAATACAGGTCTACAACTGTAAAGAAGAAACTTCCTTTAAACTAAAAACAGCATGTAATTTTTGTATCTAGAAAAAGGGCTAAGGTGAGCCTTCTACACTTGTGGTGCTTTTGTTGCAAAGTGGAAAGGTCACTGGTCTAAAATCACTTTCTCACAAGTCACTGTTGGTTCATTCCAAACCTACTCGGTGTGTAGAATTAGATAACCATCAATCCATTAATTACAACAAGAAGCTGCTTTCAATAAACGTTTGATGCCCCCGGTGGCATCCTTGTCGATACAAAGCAACCAAAGTCCAAAACAAGGTCAAGTTCAAGGTCAAGGGTCAAACTGAGGTCAGGTGATGTCTGAAGATGAGGAATGGTCACAGGTTACATCTGCATTAGTATCAAGTCATTCTAGTAAGGTGTATTGATGCTAGACGAAACGGTTCCATTTGGTTAACCTCGTACGGACGGACGAACAGACAAATGGACAGACGGACGAACGGATGGACAGGACAATCACTATATGCCTCCCGCATCAGTAGATGCCAGGGGCATAAAAAGCCCTTAACTTATTAAGAAAGAGAGATATGTAGAAAATATCTTATACAGATAAACCTTCTTACCTCTGAGTGTACTAGATATATCATGTTTTATTTGTTTGCTTTTGCTGGGTTTTATTTTTAATGTCACACCACTAAAATTGGTATCATATTCATTGTTATTTTTCATCTTTACTGATGGAGAGGGACTTCAGGTACCTATCAGAAGATAATTACAGTTACTGCCAGACAGACAACATCCCAGTATCTTTGATCCAATGATCATGTGTTTAATATTTTAAAAACCAGATTTTGTGAAGAATCTATAAAACAGTTCTAGAGGACTTGCTGTTTTTACTGAGAAAAGTGTTAAATTATTCCTACAAACAAAGGCAATACAATAAAACACCAAGCTGTTTACCCTAAAGCTTTCAAGTATTTCTCAGCTTTCTCCCTCTTTTCTGTGCAGGATCCACCAGCAGTATTCTCTAATTTTACAGATTCTATTCTTATACTGTCATGTCCTTGTACTTTCTCTTCCTCTTTAGTGTCTGTCGAGCATTTGTGTAAAGGTTTCTCTACAGACTTCATCCTAAATGGCAATTTGCCTTTAAAGTCTTTATAAAATTCCCATGTCTGTGTGGGCAATACTGTTGGCTGGTTTATAGTTTTGTCAGATATTCCTCCATCCGTGTTTCTTAAAACACTGCTTGTCTCTTCTCTTTCTTTCTTTCTTGACAGATAATACTTATTGTTATGTTCAGCATTTGACTGTCCAACAAGTTTATGAACATTTCTAGCATTAACAACAGAATTTTCACTACAATTTCTGGATGCTGACCTATTTATGTACTGCATTTTAAAATCATGTTTACTTTCTACTGTAACAAATGACCTTGTGTTAAGTTTTCCACCAGCAAACTTGTCTCTATCTGAGTTTCCACCCATTCTAACATGGCCAGAGAAAGATTCTGGATTTTTTGTTGTGCAAAAACTGCTGAATCTGTTGCCAGGCAACTGGTTGCTAGTTGTTGTTTCTATAGTAACTGGAGATGCTGCTTTGTTGCAAGGAAATATATCAAAATCTATCACTGGTTTTCTGTCATAAGGTCTCCTTGGCTTCTTCATGCCCAAGACAGTGTTTTTGATGTCCTCTGTAGTACCAGTCTCTTCTTGACTCTGTTAAAAAAATCAACCTTTCCTTATTAGTATATTTAAAGAAAATTACTGTCAGCTTAAGGTAGTTCTGCAAGTTTGAAATGAATAGGAAACATCCATAAGTTGTCTTTTATCAATGGTACAAACTTCATATTTTGTACGCCATCCAATTTTTCTCTGCAAGATTAATCAGCAGAAATAATAAAGTCACAGAAAATGTCTTTCGGGGTAAACTGCTCCATTATGTTCCGACAGCACACTTCTAAATGTTAGCCATTTTAAATTATCACCATACAAGAAAGGTTGTTTGTATGGAAAAGGAGCATACTGGTAAAACTGACTGAAATTTACTCGTGAAATCAAGTTAACTCTAACAGCATAAGTAGTGTTAATTTTTTCACTGCTTTGAAAAAATTCCTGCCTCTAAATATGGATAAAAATCAGGAATCAAGGTAGTGGACCCCTTACGTATTCTTTGCGTGCAAATTTTAGCATTTTTTTGTTGTAATGAAAAAGCTAGTTTCTGTTAAGGATGCCAAATTAGCATACAAGAAAAGGTAATAACATGGAAATTGTCTATTGTCATTATAAATCCACTACCAAAAAGGAAACATTTGAACAAGGGTCTGTTACTTAGTATGAATGAGGCCAACAGACATCATTGTTTTTGGATGTGGGCATGTGAATAACAGAGCAAAAAAATTGTCATCATCTTCAAACATTGGACTTTCAATTGAATGTCACTTTTTATCAAATAACAAGCTGATTTGGATGACCTAGACTTGCTGAGTGCAAACTTAATGCAGTGAAGAATGCGCAAGCTAGGAACCAGTGTTTTCGTCCCACTATTAGTTTGATCCTGATATGAATAATATATCTAGCTGCTATACAAATGTGACCAGATTTACCACATGTTTTTCAATATTTCTTCATATAGTTAACATAAGTTACAAACTTCACTTTTAAATGGACTTTTTAACCATATTTAAGGACTTTTTAAGCACTTTTACCATTCACAGATAAATTTTAGTACTTTCCAAAACATTTTGACATTTACAAGGACTTTTTTAGAAAGAATATCATATATAAGCACTTTACAAGACTGTACCCGGACATCCCTGCAAAGCTTAGTTGAAAAGCATTAAGGGCTGAATACTCTCCTATAAGGTAGCAATTCATCTGACTTGACCTCAAAAACAGTAAGGGTCATCTACTGACCACTGGCATTCATCCTATGAAGTTTGACTTCTGCAGATCCAAGCCTTTTCCAGCTATTGAGTGGAAACATTTTCAATTTAAAGTTCAATTACTGATTGGAAACAAAAGTGCCTAAGATCAACAAACTAACCAAGACCAATCAACATGAGCAGAACAAATATACCCCCTCTTCTACAAAGGAGGGCATTAAATTGTGAAATTGCTAAAAAATCAGAAATCAAAATGTATGTACATTATTTATGTTTACCTGATTTGTAACTGTATGTCCAGATCTTGCCAGCTGTTCATGTTTTCTCTTTTTAATCAAATCTTCCAGCTCTTGTTTCTGCTGAGTGGCATATTCCATACCTACATAAAGAATGATAATTTTATACCAGGCAATAAGCAAACACAAATAAAAATCAGACACCTACTTACAGCTGATATTTGGAATTTTTGACCCGCTTGTCTTAAATATTCAAAATGCAGAACACAGGTATACATCTCCTTGAATAACAAGAGCTCGTCGAACACGAAATGCCCCCCTTAATGCATTCAGTAAGTGCACAAGGAACAGAAATTATATGCTCACTGTAAACAAAAGTTCTACCATTCTGGTTTAATCTGACCTTGACCTTTAACCTATTAACCTAACAAGAGATTACAGAGTGATCTTGGCGCCATCCACTGAGCCATTTTTGAATGTTCCAAATTTCAAGACTAGCTCAAGGTCAAAATCAAGGTCAAATTTCATTTCAGTACAAAACAATGTGTATGTGGTCCAAATTTGAAAGCTGTGACTTCAGAAATGTGAAAGCAGGTCACTAGATCAATTTCAAGGTAAAGTTCATTTCGGTAGACAAAACTATGCATGTGCTTCAAATTTGGAGGCTGTAGCTTGAGAAATGTGAAGGTAGGTAATAGATAAAAATCAATTTAAAATTTCAATTCAGAACACAAAAATATGCATGCAGTCCAAATTTGAAGCCTGTAGCTTGAGAAATGTGAAAGTAGGTCACTAGGTCAATCTCAAGATCAAAGTTCATTTCAGTACACAAAACTATGCATGTGGTTCAAATTTGAAGGTTGTAGCTTGAGAAATGTGAAAGTAGGTCACTAGGTCAGAATCAAGGTCAAATTTTATTTAAGAACACAAAACTATGCAAGTGGTCCAAATTTGAAGCCTGCACCTTCAGAAATGTGAAAGTAGGTCACTAGGTCAATCTCAAGATCAAAGTTCATTTCAGTACACAAAACAATGCTTGTGGTTCAAATTTGAAGGCTGTAGCTTGAGAAATGTGAAAGTAGGTCACTAGGTCAAAATCAAGGTCAAATTCTATTTTGGAACAAAAAACTATGCATGTGGCACAATTTGAAGCTGTACCTTCAAAAATGTGAAAGTAGGTCACTAGGTCAATAACAAGGTCAAAGTTTTTTTCGGTACACAAACCTATGCATGTGGTCCAAATTTGAAGGCTGTAGCTAAAGAAATGTGAAAGTAGGTCACTAGGTCAAGATCAAGGTCAACTCATGTCAAGGTTCATCTTGCCACTCAAAACTATACAAGTGGTCCAAATTTGAATGATGTAAGTTATGGACATGAAGATTCTAAGTTTTTCCCTATACAAGTCTATATGAACCATATGACCTCTGGGGCTGAGCCATATTTGACCCTAGAGGGATAATTTGAACAAACTTGGTAGAGAACCACTAAATGATGCTACATTACAAAATATCAAAGCCATAGTCTTTGTGGTTTGGACAAGAAGATTTTCAAAGTTTTTCCCTATATAAGTCTATGTAAACCATGTGACCCCCAGGGCGGAGCCATATTTGACCCTAGGGGAATAATTTGAACAATCTTAATAGAGGACCACTAGATGATGTCATATACAAAATATCAAAGCCCTAGGCCCTGTGGTTTTGGACAAGAGGTTTTTCAGTTTTTTCCTATATAAGTCTATATAAACCATGTGACCCTCGGGGTGGGGCCATATTTGACCCCAGGGAAATAATCTGAACAATCTTGGTAGAGGACCACTAGATTTTGCTACATACCAAATATCAAAGCCCTAGGCCCTATGGTTTTGGACAAGAAGATCAGAAACCATTTTACTGTTCCTGGCCAATGTGACCTTGACCTTTGACCTAATGACCTCAAAATCAATAGGGGTCATCTGTCATGGCCAACCTAACTATCAATTTTCCTGACACTAGGCCCAAGCGTTCTTGAGTTATTGCCTGGAAACCATTTTACTGTTCCTGGTCACTGTGACCTTGACCTTTGACATACTGACCTCAAAATCAATAGGGGTCATCTGCTGATCATTACCAACCTCCCTATCAATTTTCATGATCCTAGGCCCAAGCGTTCTTGAGTTATCATCCGGAAACCATTTTACTATTTAGGGTCACTGTGACCTTGACCTTTAACATACTGACCTCAAAATCAATAGGGGTCACCTGCTGGTCATGGCGTTCCTCCCTATCAACTTTCGTGACCCTAGGCCTAAGCGTTCTTGAGTTATCATCCGGAAACCATTTTACTGTTCAGGGTCACTGTGACCTTGACCTTTAACATACTGACCTCAAAATCAATAGGGGTCATCTGCTGATCATGGCCAACCTCCCTATCAACTTTCATGATCCTAGGCCCAAGCGTTCTTGAGATATCATCCGGAAACCGTTTTACTATTCAGGGTCACTGTGATCTTGACCTTTAACATACTGACCTCAAAATCAATAGGGGTCACCTGCTGGTCATGATCAACCTCCCTATCAACTTTCATGATCCTAGGCCCAAGCGTTCTTGAGTTATCATCCGGAAACCGTTTTACTGTTCAGGGTCACTGTGACCTTGACCTTTAACATACTGACCTCAAAATCAATAGGGGTCATCTGCTGATCATTACCAACCTCCCTATCAACTTTCATGATCCTAGGCCCAAGGGTTCTTGAGTTATCATCCGGAAACCATTTCACTTTTCAGGGTCACTGTGACCTTGACCTTTGACATACAGACCTCAAAATCAATAGGGGTCATCTGCTCGTGATGACCAACCTCCCTATCAACTTTCATGATCCTAGGCCCAAGCGTTCTTGAGTTATCATCCGGGAACGGATTGGTCTACATTCCGACCGACAGACCGACATCTGCAAAACAATATACCCCTCCTTCTTCGAAGGGGGGCATAATAAGCTATGTGCAATTCAGCAAAATACCTGGACTAAGCTTCTTTTTTAAATCCAATTCCAGTTATTTCTAAGTAAAACAACTGGTCCCTTTACTGTTGCAGACTCTAGATCAAACACTTCTTGAGATCTGTGCAAAACAAACTTAAAGGCCCTTTATGCATATTTTCTTAAGTCAAGGACCATTACTCTGGTCAGACAGAGTTAAATCCCAAATAAAACCCCAGGTGCACAACCCTCATGATGAACAAAAATCCTTTGAAGTTTCATGGCTCTAAGATATGAGCAACATGAACTTTCAGGTCCTTGATGCATGTTTATGACTAAGTCAAAAGCCATCTAACTCCGGTTTTACTGAGTGAAATGAGAAACAAAACCCATGTATGCAACTACATATATGTGGAATAATATTCCTATGATGTCTCAAAAACTCTAGGTCAAATATTTTTTGAGATATGCATGACACAAATTAAGATGAAGGACCGACAAATATCGGACAGACAAAGGTAAATGTTCTAACCTCTGTGTCTCTACCAAAAAATTTGGAGGAGCTGGGGAGCATAAAGAAAAACTTACTGTATTGGTGCTTTTTTCCTTGTTTATGAACATAGAACATATTGAGTGTGTCAAATATAGGCTGATGTGAACACAACTTGCACTTAAACCTGAAAAATAGTTCATATATTTATGGAAAATGTTTTAAATACTATAGTGAGATACAGACAAATGTACCCAAACTTCTATAGTCAAAAATGGGCCTAAGTCACTCACATGAAGGGGACCTTAACCATCTGACCCTAAACGGAGCCAAACACCCCAAAGGAGCAAACTGCCTCCATTTGAATAAAATTGGGAGAGGACCTTATAATGATGCTACTGACCAACTTTGATGAAGATCCTTCTAGTGGTTCATGAGAAGAAGTCATTTAAAGGTATTTCTAATTTTTGGCCATAGCAGACAGCAGCCTCTAAAAGGGGCCATGTACCCCCATTTGAACAAATTTTGGAGGGGAACTTATAATGATGCTACAGACCAATTTTTATGAACATTCTTCAAGCCATTCATAAGATGAAGTTGTTTAAAGAAATTTCTAATTTTGGCAATAGCGGCCCCTAAAAAGCGTGCCAACTGCCCCCATGTGAACAAATTTGTGAAACAAGCGGTTCATGAGAAGAAGTTTTTTTTGAAAGGTTTTTCTATTTTTAGCTGTGGCGGCCCCTAAATGGGACCAAGGTGAACCATTTGAACAAAATTGATAGAGGGCCATGCCAGGATGCTACTGACCAAATTTGGTGTAATTCTGACCAGTAGTTTCAAGGGAGAAGATGTTTAAGTGAAAATCTGGAGGTCGGATGCCAGACCACCCACCTATACTAATGGCTCACCCTAAGCTAAAAATGTGCTCAGTACATCTGTGACCAGGGAATACCTGGCTCTGAAAGAGTACTAGTTTCATTTCTGATTTAATATTTCCTGTGTACTTTAGCCTGTGCAAAGAGACTGCCAATAAATGTCTCTCCAAAGTTTATGTACAGATTTTACTGTAATGTCCATAATGTTGAGAAATTATTAGAAAATGTTGCAAATTTACGCAACAGATTCTTCTGGTATTTAGTATGTACTGATTTTTTCAAAACATCTTCACTTCATTAAAATATGGTACATCGGTACATATCTCAAGCAAAAAGCCTGACAACTTTCTCACATGAATGAGTTGTGGAGAACAAATGACAGTAGTTTGGTAAAGCATAAGATAAGTAACTGTCCTATCAGGTTCCTGTATCACTAGTGTGAACCCAGCAATGGTAACTCTGTAAATACAGGTAGCCAACCCAGAATGTCAATCAGCAATTTCTGTTTTCTGAATGCAAGTTCTACATTCCTCAGCTGCTACAGAAAGCCACTAACTGTGCTCGTAATGGCCAAAAAATGGCCAAAACAACACACAGTAATTATTTAATATGTAACTGCACAGAAATGACCAACTGGCATTATAATTATGGACTGACTACCTTAATATAAACAAGATTAAATTCTCTATCACTATTAACTATTGTAAAAAGTTTACAAGAGAAACTTCTATCAACTAATGTTTACTTAGCTACATTACTGATTCCCACATTTTCTGACCATCTATTGCCCCTGAGTAAATACTGGAGAATGTCGTCAGATTCCACTCTCACAAGAACTGGAACCAACAACCTCTATCACTTAGTCAACTGTTACAAGATTCCCTATCAAACAATTCCTGTGCTTGTATTCATCAATGTTTAGGAGTCCGAAACTTTGAGGTTAATATCAGTTTGCTCTGCATAGTAGTAATAGCCAAGAAGTCAATAGGGGACAGGAGCAAATGTCCAAGAGACACCAATGGTTGGCTGCAGTAGGGATCATCTACTCGGCATGTCCAACCATCCAAAGAAGTTTCAACATTCTGGGCCTAGTGGTTCTCAAGTTATGGATTTGAAATGGTTTTCCATGTTCTGACCCCTGTGACCTTGACCTTTGATTAAGTGACTTCAAAATCAATGGGGGTCATCTAATCTACATGTCCAATCATCCTATGAAGTTTCAACATTCTGGGCCAAGTGGCTCTCAAGTTATTGATCAGAAAGAGTTTTCCATGTTCAGGCCCCTGTGACCTTGACCTTTGCTCAAGTGACCCCTAAAGCAATAGAGGTCATCTACTCTGTAAGTCCTATCATCCTCTGAAGATTGAATGTTCTGGGTCAAAAGGTTCTCAAGATATTGATTTGAAATGGTTTTCCAATTTCTGGCCCCTGTGACTTTGAACTTTGATCAAGTGACCCAAAAATCAATAGGGGTCATCTACTCTACATTTCCAATCATCCTATGAAGTTTCAACATTCTGGGTAAGTGGTTTTCATGTTATTGATCAGAAACAGTTTTCCATGTTCAGGCCCCTGTGACCTTGACCTTTGATCGAGTAACACAAAAAATAATAGGGGTCATCTACTTTGTTAGCCTTATCACCCAATGAAGTTTGAAGGTTCTAGGTCAAATGGTTCTCCAGTAATTGATTGAAAATCAAGTGTGACAGGCAGATGGCCCCTGTGACCTTGACCTTTGATGGAGTGACCCTAAAAACAATAGGAGCCATCTACTCTGTAAGTGCTATCACCCTATTAAGTTTGAAGGTTTCGGTCAAATGGTTCTCAAGTTACTGATCAGAAATGGATTTCCTTATTCTGGTCCCTGTGACCTTGACCTTTAACAGAGTAACCCCAAAATCAATAGGGGTCATCTACTCTGTATGTCCAATCATCCTATTATGAAGTTTCAACATTCTGGGTCAAGTGGTTCTCAAGTTATTGATGGGAAATGGTTTTCCATGTTCAGGCCCCTTTGACCTTGACCTTTGATGGAGTGACCCCAAAAACAATAGGGTTTGTCTCCTCCATAAGCCCTACCATCCTATTAAGTCTGAAGGTTCTAGGTCAAATGGTTCTCCAGTTATTGATCGGAAATGAAGTATGACGGACGGACGGACAGGGCAAAAACAATAGGTCTCCCCCAGTGGAGGGGAGACATAATAAAGCAAAGGCACGCTGAAATTTTGGCATTCTTTTCTATTTAAGCCTAAATTTCAGACTTTAAACATTAATGAATAAGGACCCAAGCAGTGTGCTGTATGTTACATACTTTCCATTACTCAGTCTTGTCACTTCTTCCTCATCTATGTCCTCATACAACAAATCTGCTACCCTTCTCTTCTACAATTGAAAACAATTATTTCAGAATTTAACAAGTTTTAATGTGTAGAATCCATAAAACCAAGGAAAAAAGAAGATTGTCTAAGCCCTGTATAGTGGTATGTGTATCTCTAAACATTTTATAGGCTGCTTCTAAAAGGGTCGGAATACAGGAAAAGGTTTTAAAGTACATCAACAAAAAAAGTTTGGTATTAATCTAAGATCAAATGTCTTTAGTACTCTTTACATATAAAGTATCCAGATTTTCTATATTTGCAACAAATAAATGTCCTCCACGAGCTTGAATTAAGGCAAGTGTTTTCACAAAACATGTATGTCTCCCACGACTTAATATGCAAACGTTGTAAAATGTCACAAATTAAGGGTCATAACTCCAGTAAAAATCACTGAACCATAACATTCCATCAATATTAGGCTTGGCACTTATCAGTCCTGTGAAGTTTGGTGAAATTTCAACCAGTGGTATAGTAGAAGTAGCAGAGACATCATAGAATTTTATAAATCAAGGGACATAACTCTGCTGAAAATAATTAAACCGAACATGTCAATGATAAGCTTGCACAATTTTGCATCACACTGAGGTTGGTGAGCTTCAGCCCAATAGTGTATGTCAAGTAGTGTATACACTGCAAAATATGACAAACCAATGGCCATAACTCTGCTGAAAATAAATTAACTGGAACATGCATGCAATATGCACAGTAAGGCTATTAGGGCACTGATCACTCCAGTAAGGTTTAGTGGAAATCTGCCCAATATATAAGAGAAATGATCAAAACATTATAAAATTTAATGAATCAAGGGTCATACCTCCACTTAAAATCACTGAACCTGAATATGCTGAAGATATGCACAACTAGGCTCGGCAGTGACCACTTTTGTGAAGTTTTGGTGTAATTCCTCCTGGTAGTATCGGAGAAGTTGCAAAGACAAGGTAAAATTTGATATATCAAGGGCTGTAATTCCACTGAAAAACATTTGACCGGAACACGCCAACAACAAAATGCACAATGAGGCTTGGCACTAACCACTCCTGTAAAGTTTGTTGGAAATCCACCCAATAATATAAGAGAAGAGACCAAAACATAAAATTTGATGAATCAAGGACCTTAACTCTGCTGAAAATCACCAAACCAGAACAAGCCAATGATATGCACAACAAGGCTTGGCAATGATCATTTTTGTGAAGTTTGGTGTAAATCTGTATGGTGGTGTCAGAGTAATTGTGCGGACAAACTTTGTGTAGACAGACTAACATACAGATAGCACTAAATCAATATGTCTCCCCCATATGTTGGGGAAATAATTACCCTTTGATTGTCCAAGGCACTTTTGTCATCTCCATCTCTCTTGAAAGACATCCTTTATTTGCTGCTGCTATAGTGACCAAACAAATTGCAATCTTTCCTCCGAGCACCAACCAAGGAAGGCTTTTAACTGTAATGTAAATCACCGAAAAAACTTTGTTTATATTAATTGCAAGTTGTCTACCCTTTCTGCAAGGTGGTTCACATTCAGCTACCAGGTGACACAGTTGTAAACCTGTCCTTGCATGGTTATATATCAAGATAAAATCTATTGCCTAACAATCCACAATGTGACATGTAGCTTCTAGGACTCACAGTCTCATCTTGGTACCAGGCATATTATGCTGTAAGAATAAAGAAATTATTTAAAATAAACACATTTCTGAGGTAAAACATCAGTGATAAATATCTAAGTATGCATTTTTACATGGTACCTGTCTAGGACACCAGGATAAGCCTATTTTCACTGGAGGGGGAAGTCACTTCTCCCAATTTTTCTGGGCTAGCTTGAACCCAGTAAGGTGTGTTGTTTAGCTATGTTTTTTCACTATAAAGTGCTCTTGATTTTGTATCAGTTACAAATTCTAAGTAAAAAATGAAAATTCTACTTACTTGTCAATTCATGACAAGATCTAGTTAATTTTGTCTACACAGACCACCTTTGGAAAATGAATATAAAAGATTTTTCTTTTAACCTTTAGCCTGCTGGTGGCAAGTGATTCTGCTTTTGCGACCAGTTACACCAAGATCAGCCTGCATGTCCGTGCAGGCTGATCATGGTGTCACTGTTTGCTATTCAGTCAGTACGTTTTCAGTGGACATCCCTTTGAATAATAAATGCTATTGCCCAAATCGAATGATGAACCAGTCCATTTTAGAAGGCTAAAGGTTAAATGAATGTAATCTCATTATAGTACAACTGTGCCGTCTGTAGGCATTAGATGACCGTCTCTACAACATAGATGGTAGCAGAGCAAGCTGACCAATGTGACCATGGTGAGGTATAGAAACATCTATAGCCATACCAACATCATCAATGTATGACAATGCTATAGACATTACTGGAAAAAGAAGACTTAGTATGTACATATATATTGGAATAGATTATAACTACCAGTAGACTTTTTGCATGTATTAGGGATCGTCATGAATTAAACATGAGGGCCATGATGGCCCTATATCGCTCACCTGAGTTTAGATGCTTGCTTAAAACTTGGATCTAAATGGTTTACAGATACCAGCGTTCACCAGATTGTTTATCTTTTCTTTCATAACCTAAATAACCGAGGAACTCCAAATGAATACACTGTTCCATGCCGATTATAAACTGTTGATAACAGGTTAATGAGTGAATCTAACCCTTGAATGAATTATATTTGAAATTCAGGAGAAAAAAATTTAGGCATAATAATATGCACATATTTATTTTGTTATTTAGCAAGATATAATGATAATTGACAAGGAACTGATTGTTTAATAATCCATTAACGGACATTAAGTAAAAGAAACTGTTTGTGAAATCGTCCCTTGTATCTCATAACGGCTACCAAATGTGTGGAAAACATAAAGGCAGTGGCTAGGTTGCCATTTCCGGCTACCTAGACCTTTAATCTATATAGCCGGAACCAGCTACATTTGTACCTAGACTAAAGGTCTAGGTAGCGGGCTCTATATGTACATATCTTATATGAACATGTAGGTCAAGTTAGCCGGCTTTAATAAACTGTTTTATAAAGGATCATTATATTACTTAAACAAGCAAATTCGATGAATTGGTATCCCCCGCCAAAAGGGTTTGTGGTGAGGAATGGCAAAAAAATATATCCGGCTAAAAGTTAAGGATGTTACTAAGAAGCAAGTAATTTCATTAGTCAAAATCAATTTAACAGAAAATGAATGCTATTTTTTGGTTGGGGGGAGGGTAGCGGGGGTGACCGGGTGAGGGTACAAAACATCACATGTTGATTATAAATATTGATGGAAAATTAACAAGAGATCACAGAGTGATCTTGGCGCCCACCAATGTGCCATTTTTGAGTGTTCCAAATTTCAAGACTTATTGACAAGCTCAAGGTCAAATTTCATTTCCATACACAACACTGTGCATGTGGTTCAAATTCGAAAGCTGTAGCTTGAGAAATGTGAAAGTAGGTCACTAGATCAATTTCAAGGTCAAAGTTTGTTTCGGTAAATAAAACCATGCATGTGGTCCAAATTTGAAGGCTGTAGCTTGAGAAATGTGAAAGTAGGTCACTGGGTCAAAATCAAGGTCAAATTTCATTTCGGAACACAAAACTAAGCATGTGGTCCAAATTTGAAGCCTGTACCTTCAAAACTGTGAAAGTAGGTCACTAGGTCAATGTCAAGGTCAAAGTTTTTTCGATACACAAAACTATGCATGTGGTCAAAATTTGAAGGCTGTAGCTTGAGAAATGTGGAAGTAGGTCACTAGGTCAAAATCAAGGTCAAATTTCATTTCTGAACACGAAACTATGCATGTGGTCCAAATTTGAAGCCTGTACCAACAACAAAATGTGAAAGTAGGTCACTTGGTCAATGTCAAGGTCAAAGTGTTTTCTGGTGCACAAAACTATGCATGTGGTCCAAATTTGAAGGCTGTATAGCTTGAGAAAATGTGAAAGTAGGTCACTAGGTCAAAATCAAGGTCAAATTTCATTTCGAAACCAAAATTATGCATGTGGTCCAAATTTGAAGACTGTACCTTCAAAAATGTGAAAGTAGGTCACCAGGTCAATGTCAAGGTCAAAGTTTTTTTCGGTACATAAAACTATGCAGGTGGTCAAAATTTGAAGACTCTAGCTTGAGAAATGTGAAAGTAGGTCACTAGGTCAAAATCAATGTCAAATTTCATTTTGAAACACGGAACTATGCATATGGTCCAAATTTGACGCCTGTCCCTTCAAAAATGTGAAAGTAGGTCACTAGGTCAAAATCAAGGTCAAAGTTTTTTCCGGTGCACAAAACTATGCATGTGGTCCAAATTTGAAGGCTGTAGCTACAGAAATGTGAAAGTAGGTCACTAGGTCAAAATCAAGGTCAACTCATGTCCAGGTTCATCTGCCACTCAAAAATATACATGTGGTCCAAGTCTGAATGTTGTAGTTATTGACAAGAAGATTTTAAAAGCTTTTCCCTATATAAGTCTATATGAAGCATGTGACCCCCGGGGCGGGGCCATATTTGACCCTAGGGGGATAATTTGAACAAACTTGGTAGAGAACCACTAGGTGATGCTACATTACAAATATCAAAGCCCTAGGCTTTGTGGTTTGGACAAGAAGATTTTCAAAGTTTTTCCCTATATAAGTCTATATAAACCATGTGACCCCCAGGGCAGGGCCATATTTGACCCCAGAGAAATAATTTGAATCATCTTGGTAGAGGACTACTAGATGATAATTCATACCAAATATCAAAGCCCTAGGCCCTGTGGTTTTGGACAAGAAGGTTTTCAAAGTTTTTCCCTATATAAATCTATGTAAATTGTAGAAATAAACAAAGGGCCATAACTCACCCATAAATTGTTGAACCAGTCTGATTTTCAGGGGGACACAACTAGGGTACCAATACATCATTCTGACAAATTTTGGTCAAAATCCCCCCAGTAGTTTCTGAGGAGATGCGATAACGAGAAATTGTTAACGGACGGACGGACGGAATGACGGACGGACGGACCACGGACGCAGAGTGATTTTAATAGCCCACCATCTGATGATGGTGGGCTAAAAATGAAAAAAATGGGTGGTGGGGGTGGGGTGGGGGGACGGGGTGATGCATGATCGGGGTGGTGGGCATGACTGGGTGGAGGAGTGAGGTGGGGGAATGGTACATATACAGATGTTAGAAATAAGTATTTGGGAAATACAGCTTGGCCTACAATTCAGATGTGTAAAAATATTATGTCAACAAGAAATAAGAAACGTCTTGTAAACATTTGTAGATAATGATATATAAAAGAATCTATGACGATAAGACATAATACCCTATCAAATCTTGCTTCATTACTGTCTGGTATTTTATAACATGTGATATTCTCATGAATGTGCTATGTTTATGCAATATATGATATTTTTTGTTTGCCATGTTTATTATATGTTGTATGTTTAAAGGCCAAAGGCAAATTTAATTGCCGATTTTGCTAATAAAGTTGATTGATTGATATTCTAAGGCAGCGTATACTATATATAATTGTGAAATATAATTACATATCAAAAGACCTAATTCTAAATGATCGCCGACAACTGACATCACCTAACAAAATGTTTTTCAATATAAACATGATAAAGCGAACTACAAAAAAAATCATAAAAACTTTATTTTAAGAATTTATAAACATGCCATTGACGATCACGACACTCTGATCATTTGTTGATAACTTAGCGAAATAAACAGGTAAATCACAAACAGTACATCCCTATGAAATGTAATTTATTTAACAAATAATATTGATCCTTTATAATTTAGTTAATCAAGGCCAGCTACATTGACTTACCTGTTCATATACAATATGTATATATATATAGAGCCGGCTACCTAGATATTTAGCCCAGGTAACCGGAACCGGCTACCTAGACAATGGCAAACATAAATACCCTAAGGGTTAATTATCATTAAAAATAGTTTTTTTCACAACATATTTAACGTTATTTTGTTTAATCTTTATATCTTTTTTTCTGCCAGTTCGAAACCTCATGATTTATTTGGTGTTCCTCGGTTATTTACGTTTCGAAAGATCGGGTGAACATTAATTGTACTGTTATCTGTAAACCATTTAGATCCAAGTTTAAAAGGTGAATACTGATGAAGTCTTATTTGTTATTTCATTTTTGACAAAATTTGAAATGTAAATGACTCTTAATCTCTAGAAAAACGGAGGTCCTTACCCCTAGAAAACCCCTAATAGAATCAGATTCTTCCATCTGGTAACCTGATCAAAAAGATTCACTTGTGTTTTTAATGTCGTAATTGTCCTCAGAAACTAAGTCGAAGTTATACTGGATCAAAACATAAAGAAATATCTCTGTGGGATAGAAATGTCCTGGGGCTGAAATGTCTTTGGGGTCGAAATGTCAAAGGAAATTCAATTTTGGGGTCGAAGTGTCTTGGGCCAAGTTGAGGTTGAAACGTCTTGGGGGCCTATAGCTTTGATCAACGTTAAATTGTGCATTAAAACTTTGACTTTGTGTTAACTTCCTGGAAAATAGTGTTTCGTGCTATTTCTTTCATTTAAAACTAATTAAAAACACAAATAAAAATGATACTGACCAATTCACAAGTTTCAATTCTAACGAATAGCAGTTATTACGGCTAGCACCGGACGATTGGAGAAAATTTTTTGACTTAGAAATTGGTAAAGAAAAACCATCGAAATCCAACGTATTGATTTAATGATAGAGATGAAAACTACAGATTTCCTTTTTACATATTTTTAGGCACATTTTTTTCTTAGGTTTCTTTGGAAAATGTCTGCAAATCTAACATAAAATTTTTAGTACGAAAATATGTTCAGTTTCGTGCATTAACTGTTTCGACTACAACACGTCATAAGAGATTTATCATGAGGTTAATTATGCTAAATTTATACATAGATGCAATGTGATATATGTTGTACTTGGTGGATATTTAGTAAGTCCCAAAAACACTTCACCTACATTATGACCGCTCTCTACATGATGTAAATCAGAACCATAGCCAGACAAGCGCCTGCCAAGTGTAATCAGTACTGGTTTTGTGGCAGTAACAAGTTGAAGTTGAAATATTCGCTAAAAAGTTGGAAATGGCAACAAGGTCTGGCATGGACCTTTATCAAGTTCAAATGATTCATCTTGGCCCTATTTACGGGCCGCCAGAGCTAAAAATAGAAATACCTTTAAAGAACTTCCACAGAATCAGAATCTCATGAACCTCTTTATGGATCTTCATCAAACTTGGTCTGTAGCGTCATTATAAGGTGCTGTCACAATTTTATTCAAATGAGGGCACTTGGCCCCTTTTAAGGGCCGTTAGAGCTAGAATTAGAAATACTTAAACAACTTCTTCTCATGAACTGCCGGATGGATCTTCATCAAACTTGGTCTGTAGCATTGATCATTATAAGGTCCTCTCCCAAGTTTGTTCAAATGGGGGCAGTTGGCCCCCTTTTTGAGGCCACTAGAGCTAAAAAGATTGAAATACCTTCTCATGAACCGCGCAATGGATCTTCATCAGACTTTATCTGTAGCATCATTATAAGGTCCTTTCCCAACCTTATACAAATGGGGGCACTTGTCCACTAAAAGAGGTCTTTAGAGCTAAAATTAGAAATATCTTTAAATGACTTCTTCTCAT
Source organism: Mercenaria mercenaria (assembly GCF_021730395.1). Taxonomy (NCBI): domain Eukaryota; kingdom Metazoa; phylum Mollusca; class Bivalvia; order Venerida; family Veneridae; genus Mercenaria; species Mercenaria mercenaria. Next base: position 63,385,275 of record NC_069377.1, on the reverse strand, counting down.
GAGCTGGATGGATCTTCATCAACACATGGTCTGTAGGATCATTATATAAAGTCCTCTCTCAAATTTTAGCAAATGGGGTCACTTGGCCCTTTCTTAGGGCCACTAGGGCAAAAAATAAAAATGCCTTTTAACGACTACTTCTCATGAACCAATCAGTGGATCTTCATCAAACCTGGTCTGTAGCATCATTATAAGGTCCTCTCCAAAAGGTTCAGTTGGTGGGATGGGCTGGGGGGAGTGCATGAGCTTGGCCCCTTTTGAAGGAAGCTAGACAGATTTTTTTCTGGCCAATTTGGGGACGAAATAGGGCCCCAGTCCGAATGGCAAATACCCGGTAGTATGTTTTATTCCCAATCTCAAAGCTAAAATTCCCAAAGTTTAATTTTTTAACTTTTTTTCAAACAAGACTGTACAAATAAACCTTAAACATTTTAAACAAGACAAATTTTGCCAACTTGATGCTTAATGATAAATTTTGTGACCATTTCTTTTCTTAGATTTGACATTTTAATAAAAAATACGATTTTAAACAATTCCCAATTTAGGCGTTTTACGATGCATTTTTCCCAAATGTAAAGGCCCCGGCCCCCTTCCTAAATCTGTGGAAAAAAACACTGCTAGAGTTAAACTTTTACAGGAAGCTAGAGTTAAAAATAGAAATGCCTTTAAATGACTTCTCCCATGAACTGCTTGATGGATCTTCACATCAACTGGAACATCATTATTAAGGTCCTTTACCAAGTTTGTTCAGTTGGGGGTAAATAATCTATCAAATTTATAAGTTCATTTTATTGTATTTCACCAAAGTTTAGATAACTGAGCAGGATTTCACAGTGAGTTTTGACATGTTAGATTCAGTAAAATTAACCGTAAAAAGTCTGCCACATTGCTTTAAATAATCCATAAAATCACTTTTTGTGAGATTTTCCGCTACTTGAATATAAAACCGGATGTAATATTTAGAGTTTACTAAGAAATGTTCATCCCCATGCTTACCTGCTGAAGTAAAATGATAGATGTATTGAAACAGATTGGTACAAAGTTATCTTTTCTTTTATATTTGTGACCTTGACCATATTTACCTTCACAAAAATGTTGAATATAATGAAAAGTAATAATAAACCTTATATTTTGCCTTTGATGTGAGCATAATTGGCCCATTTACTATGCAGCAGGCAATATGTCTCAGAAAAATGTGTAGTCAGTCTGGGGCGAACTTCGTTGTCTGCTGCCAAGTCTTCTTTATTCAATCCAACTATTTCCATCTTATTAGTGATACAATATGAATTTGGTTAAACCAGCTATTTTAAATTTATTACAGTTTTACTTATTTTTCATTATTTCATTATCTTATTTAGGTTGTAGCTGAGGTAACTTTTCTTTATGATTTTATTTTCAGCAGCATCATGTCTAGAGGATCTAACAGTGACTGCAAGGTTTACGTTGGAGACCTTGGTTATGGTGCCGCAAAGCAGGAGCTTGAAGAAGTGTTCCAGCGATATGGTCCGCTCAGGAATGTATGGGTAGCCAGAAATCCTCCTGGATTTGCCTTTGTTGAGTTTGAAGACCCAAGAGATGTTGAGGATGCTTGTAAAGCATTAGATGGCACGTAAGTCTGTCATCAGTGTTTTTTTTTCTTTGGCTGTTTTAGCTTGTTGTTAATTATTCCCCTAAATTAACAAAGAAATGTTTATTTTTTAACAATAATGCACATTGAAACACTTTTGCTCCAACATAGATAGATGACTTGTGTACCAGGGCTGACTCAAGCAGTATATATGGATAGCCTAGCCATGAAAATGTAATGAAAAGACAAAATATATATAATTATTGATTTGCAGACATGCCTTACACTTGTGAAAAAAATATGAAATACTGGTTTTTGCAGCGGAAAGTAGGTTGAATCTGATTCTACCTTTTTTTGATGTTGATTCCACTTTTTAGGAGGATAAATGGTAGACGAGTAAGAGTAGAGCCATCCAATGGTAAAACACGCTGGGGTCGTGGAGGCCCGCCAAGACGTGGAGGTAGGGGTGGTGGTGGTGGCGGTGGAGGAGGGGGTAGACGTGGTTACAGAGGAAGGTCAAGGTGAGAATTTTTTGTAATTTTAAGCAGATATCTCTGGAATATGTTGGGTAAATTATTTCTGTAGATATTGTAAGAAAATGCTTTTTAATAGTTATACTTTTTTTGAAGGGAAGTGTTGTTTTGTAGCCTTTCATCTTAATTTAAATAAAGCAAAAAAGAATAGTATACTGTTACTGTTCTTTATTTATTGGTGGAAAATTGTTTTTAAAGAGCATTTTCAGCATATACTTGATGATGGAAAAAATAGTAAATTTCTGTATATATCTTGTGTTGTGATATCTGACTTCATGAACATTTTTTACACTGTATGTCTTGTGTACTTTTGTGTACTATGAATAATAATGAACTGCATTCATGTTTTGTTGGATAGGGTCAAATTTGCTGCAGATAGTTTACATGCCTCATAAAATCACTCAATATTCTTCGCTGCAAAGTTCGTCAATGTCGCCAACAAGTGAAGAGGCAGTATACATCCCACACCTCACCTCCGGTCTTCAGTTGTAGTCGACTATGTTTTAAGTTGCTCCTAGACAAACTCTTCACAATAAGGCGTCCTATGGATGGAAAAAGTGGCCAAAACTCATATACGTCAAATTTCTGTCTGCTAAATACAGGGCTGATCTTCAATCTTCAGCACAATGGGTATTCGACTGTTCTCCAAGAATAAATCCCACCTCTTCACATAAAGTAATATGCTGCTAGCTCCGTCGGTGGAACAAGATTGCTCTTCAAAATTGCTTTTAGATCAGCTGTTTTGTCGTTTATTGACTGTATTAGGGTCGACAAGAATTTTTCAGTACCAGGCAATATTTTTTAATAATGATCTGCAGTACAAAATGTCGTCTTCATCTGCCAACTCTTTAAATCGTCCAGATTGTGTACATCCATCCTCATTTCTCCGATGTATGTCACACCTCCTCGTTCACCCCTCGATGTTTTCTCGACTTGTTATCATTCTAAAAATAGCACACTGCAAACGCACTTGGCTACGCTATATGATCAGGTAAAAATTTGTAAACGGAAAATAGTATTAGTTTGACCAGTGTTGTACCTACATTATTGTTCATTAAACATTTATACATCCATAAGCTATTACAACCCCGTTGCTTTACAGAAAGTATCTTAAATGAACAAATTTTAGTCTGTATTTTTGAGCTGGATTTCAGTTTCGCATAAAATCTTTATTTATATAGCAGAAAGATTTTTCAATACTTCTAAATTTTGAATCAAAGAAAAAATAGGAAATTCTACATTTTCAGAAGAAAAATATAATAAAATTATCTGTATTATATAAAAGAATGTTTCAGTCTATTCACCTGATAGAACTTATAGGAGTGTGTTTTATTACTTTGAGAGAATACATTAAGGTTCTCCAGGCTTGACTGTAGTATTGAGAGGCCATTCTGGTCGTATAATTTATAGCTCTGTTTGATGATATGTTCCATCACTTAAAAGTGAATGAATTTGTAAAGCATCGCAAGGCTTAAGTTTTCAGTATTGATAATTAATGTGTTTTGAGTTTTACTGTTAATTTGTAACATTACAAATTAGTAATACAGTATAACTAATTTTTAATTCAAAGTTTTACAATGCAGCTTACCTAAATGAGACTTTGAAATGATTCAGAAGAAAATAAATAAACCTAAATCCAACGTGAAAATATTTTATGTCTGCTCATAATCGCACCCCCTCACACGTATGGTTAAGTCTAAGGTAATGTTGGCCTTGCTTTTTGGTAGTTTATTTATTTTATGAATCCTTTTCATTTGGTGAGTAGTTGTAAATTTCAGTAATTACAAGAGTTCACTTCCAATCTATATAACATAGAATTTCATAGGTATGTCAAGAAATACAGGTTTATTTTCCAAATGGCTTCATTTTTATTTTTCACTCATTGTCATCAAATCATTCAGGTGAGAACATTCTGTATTATGTTTGTTATAGTATTTTCATCTGCTGCTATGATTACAGGTCAAGGTCACCAAGAAGAAGGTCACCATCACCACGTAGATACAGAAGCAGGTATGGAAATCTTGGTTGTTTGTCTTGAAATAAGTGCAACTGACACAGTTTATGTCATATGGCAGTCTGTCTGTTTTCAGTGGTGAAGGAAGGCCCGTTGTGCCCCATCCCTTATCATTCCAGGCATAAACTAGCTCCAGGGTAAAACTACTGACCTTGCTCATGCCTATTGGAAAGCTGTAGTTAGGTTAAGATACTGAGTGCTTACCATGTCTCGAACCCGCAGCTGTAGGTTGCAAGTGTTTGAACGTCTGCAATTTTAGCCATATTCAATAGTTACCACCTTGTTCATTGTCATGAGAAACTGTCGGACCAACAGTATTTCGGATATTTTCTATCATTTATCAAAAAATAAACCAGTGACAATTTGTGTTAGATTTATTTTATTTCAAACTAGAACATGGATACAAAGCTTATTCATATTAACAAAGTAAAAAGATAAATTACATCAAACTGTGATACATTTTGACCTGAATATTATGATGATGTCATTACTGTTAAACCTGTGCTTAAGACTACCTCTGAACAGAGATTGCCTCACTCTTAAGACTGATGGTTTTATTTCCTATTTTAACGTTTAGTATGTTGTTTGGGTAACAGTACAGATTTCCAAGGTATTGAAACATATTCATGGAGAACTAGAAGAGTTAGAAAAATCAAAATAAATTATTTCACAAATCATTTCTGCATTGGACATGGAATATCTAAGTGTTTGTATGATATTTATTTCAGATCCAGATCTCCAATCCGTAAACATCAGTCTGTATCAAAGTCCCCTGAAAGAAGGTATGCAGATTTGTTTAAGCCGTTACGCTTTTAAAGTACAAGGCCTTGCAATGTTTATATTTTATGTCATTGAAATACAAATGTAGCCTGTCAAAGACATTCATTGGAGTTCTTAGTATAATTGAGGTTATTACAAGTTAAAAAGAGGTTTTCTCAGGATCTAGAATTTTACAGTTTTCTAGGAACATCGCAGTATAATCCAATATTTATGCCCCCCTTCGAAGAAGGAGGGGTATATTGTTTTACAGATGTCTGTTGGTCTGTCGGTTGGTCAGTCGGTCCGTAGACCAATCGGTTTGCAGATGATAACTCAAGAACACTTGGGCCTAGGATCATGAAAGTTGATAGGTAGGTTGGTCATGACCAGCTGATGAACCCTATTGATCTTGAGGTCAGTAGGTCAAAGGTCAAGGTCACAGTGACCCTGAACAGTTGAACGGTTTCTGGATGATAACTCAAGAAAGCTTGAACCTTGGATTATGAAAGTTGATAGGCAGGTTGTTCATGACCAGAAGATGACCCATATTGATTTTGAGGTCACTAGATCAAAGGTCAGAACAGTTAAACGGTTTCCGGATGATAACTCAAGAACGCTTGGGCCTAGGATCATGAAAGTTGATAGTGAGGTTGGTCATGACCAGCAGATGACCCCTATTGATTTTGATGTCAGTAGGTCAAAGCTTAAGGTCATAGTGACCCGGAACAGTTAAACTGTTTCTGGACAATAACTTGAGAACAATTGGGCCTAGGATCACGAAGCTTAATAGGGAGGTTGATCATGTCCAGCAGATGACCTCTATTGATTTTAAGGTCAAAGGTCAAGGTCACATTGACCCAGAACAGTAGAACTTTTTTTGCCAGATAGCTAGAGAATGCTTTGGTTTAAAGTCACATTTGATACGGAGGTCACTTATGACTGGTAAATGACCCATAATTATTGGTTTGAGGTCAGTATGTCAAATATACAGTGCACAGCAACCAAATAATTTTTGTTTCTTGTGCAGCTACTGAATGCATCAAGGGGGGCATTTCATATTCTACAAGCTCTTGTTCATAGATGTTTCTCTTCATTTATTTAGTATCACTCAATTCCTTGTGTAGCAGTAAGGACTTTCTGGTGAGTAGTGAAAACTGCTTGCCATCGGTCCAAAGTATTTCATTAAATTTCCTCAGAAATAAATTTTCACAATTATGTATCAACTTTTTTGCCAGCAAACATTATTCAATATAGACTGGTTATATAATAGCTCAAACCGTAGACTGGAAGTTTAAGCTGTCATGTAATAATAAACACTTTTTACATGATTTAAAAGTTTCCTGTTCTGGAAAAAAATAACCATAAACACTTCAGCAGGTTTGGAAATTGTTGCCAGTATTTTAGATACTAAAATGTAAGTTTGTTCTTCATTGTAAAATGTCTGTCTCCATATTGTACGTACATACAGCTTATTCTGTGTCTTTATCGTAAATCTATAAATTGAGCCATCAGTTGATTGTCTACATATTGGGAAAAAAAGAATGCAAGTGAAAGCTCTTCAACACTTACAGTGTATTTTTTTATTCAGTTTAAGAATAGAATTCATTATGGTATAACCTAGGTATAATTTCAGGAGTTGGCTCAGAATAATAGTGTCATTTAGTCCAGTATTAAAGACAGGTTTTGTCTCTATTTCTGTATATCATGCTGATTTCCAATTAAGTAATTTTATTTATTCTTGCATCAAAACTACTTTTTTCACTGGATCCGCCCATGTATTAACAGGAGAAAAATGGTGTGCAAACAAGGCAATTCATGTGCTGTTAATACCCGATTTTTATTTTTGAAATGCTTTGCCAGGGACATAATTATGTATGTATTTCTGCGCAGACTGATATTTGGCATCTGCATCTTGTATCTTCCATAATAACCTCTTCTTGTAGCATTATAGACACAATGTAATCCATAGTATGTTTAGCTGTATCCGTTTCCAACCCCAAACATACTGCCCCCATCAATGTACGCACTAGCTTCTCTTAAGAGTTTACTCCCTTTACAAAGCGTCTGTTCAGTTATTATAAATAACTGTGAATAAATAAGTATCGCGTGTAACTTGTGCTATTGCCCGTTTTTAGGTATTATATTAATGACTTTTGTTAGTATCAGTCGGTTTGTTTTTACCTGATTGTTCGCAGAATTCGTATAATAAACCTCGAAAGCTAGTCACTAGCTTCGTACTCATCCGTACTCTGTTCGTACTCAAAATAATTCGAATGTAAAGTTGTTATTCTTAAAATAATTGTGTTCCTGTTTATCAAATTTTTACGTTATATGCAAAATTATGTGTAATTATGTCTCCCCCAGGAGACATATTGTTTTTGCCCTGTTCGTCCGTCCGTCCGTCCGTCCGTACGTCACACTTCATTTCCGAGCAATAACTGGAGAACCATTTGACCTAGAACCTTCAAACTTCATAGGGTTGTAGTGCTGCTGGAGTAGACGACCCCTATTGTTTTTGGGGTCACTCTGTCAAAGGTCAAGGTCACAGGGGCCCAAACATTGAAAACCATTTCCGATCAATAACTAGAGAACCACTTGACCCAGAATGTTGAAACTTCATAGGATGATTGGTCATAAAGAGTAGATGACCCCTGTTGATTTTGGGGTCACTCCATCAAAGGTCAAGGTCACAGGGGCCTGAACATGGAAAACCATTTCCGATCAATAACTAGAGAACCACTTGACCCAGAATGTTGAAACTTCATAGGATGATTATCCCCCGCCGATGAAATCGGGAGGGGGGTATTGAAATGGCGTTGTCCGTCCGTCACGTCCGTGCGTCTGTGTGTGCGTGCGTGCGTCCGTCCGCAGCCATTTCTCAGTAACTAGCAGGTAGAATTTCATGAAACTTGAAATAAACATGAACCAACATACTGCGATGATGCCCTTCAAGTTTTTTTTTGGATTGGTCAATTTCCCTTAGAGTTATTGCCCTTGATTTAATGAAAAATGCCCAAAAATGTCCGTCCGCAGCCATTTCTCAGTAACTAGCAGGTAGAATTTCATGAAACTTGAAATAAATATGAACCAACATACTGCAATGATGCCCATCAAGTTTTTTTTGGATTGGTCAATTTCCCTTAGAGTTATTGCCCTTGATTTAATGAAAAATCCACATCTGCAGCCATTTCTCAGTAACAAGCTGTTGGAATTTCATGAAACTTAAAATAAATATGAACCAACATACTTCGATGATGTCTGTCATTTTTTTTTTCAATTGGTCAATTTTCCTTAGAGTTATTGCCCTTTAATTGTTTGAAAATCTACAGATTTGTACATAACAAACCAACCAGTTGGTAGAATTTCATAAAACTTCTTTCATTCTTTTCCATGAACATTTATTGTAAACACATGTGAAGTTGTGTACCCACACCTGTCACCACCTTGCCTTCGTCACACCCCCTCCCAACCCCCCCCCCCCCCCCCATGAATATTTATCAACATGCAAAGTTGTACTGTTCCCCCACCTCACTCCTCCACCAAGTCATCCCCCCCCCCCCCCATTTTTTTTTTCTTTTTTAATTTTCCATCAATATTTCAATATTTATAATCAACATCAATAATCGATGTTTTGTACCCTCACCCAGTCACCCCTGCTGCCCCCGCTTCCCCAACCAAAAAATAGCATTCATTTTCTCTTAAATTGATTTTGACAAATGAAATTATTTGCTTCTTAGTAACATCCATAACTTTTTGCCAGATACATTTTTGGGCCATTCCTGACCACAAACCCTTTCGGCGGGGGATACCAATTCATCGAATTTGCTTGTTGTACATGCAAAGTAGATGACCCCTATCGATTTTGGGGTCACTCCATTAAAGGTCAAGGTCACAGGGGCCTGAACATTGAAAACCATTTCCGGTCAGTAACTTGAGAACCACTTGACCCAGAATGTTGAAACTTCATAGGATGATTGGTCATGAAGAGTAGATGACCCCTATTGATTTTGGGGTCACTCCATCAAAGGTCAAGGTCACAGGGGCCTGAACATGGAAAACCATTTCCGATCAATAACTAGAGAACCACTTGACCCAGAATGTTGAAACTTCATAGGATGATTGTACATGCAAAGTAGATGACCCCTATCGATTTTGGGGTCACTCCATTAAAGGTCAAGGTCACAGGGGCCCGAACATTGAAAACCATTTCCGGTCAGTAACTTGAGAACCACTTGACCCAGAATGTTGAAACTTCATAGGATGATTGGTCATGAAGAGTAGATGACCCCTATTGATTTTGGGGTCATTCTGTCAAAGGTCAAGGTCACAGGGGCCTGAACATGGAAAACCATTTCCGATCAATAACTAGAGAACCACTTGACCCAGAATGTTGAAACTTCATAGGATGATTGGTCATGAAGAGTAGATGACCCCTATCGATTTTGGGGTCACTCCATTAAAGGTCGAGGTCACAGGGGCCTGAACATTGAAAACCATTTCCGGTCAGTAACTTGAGAACCACTTGACCCAGAATGTTGAAACTTCATAGGATGATTGGTCATGAAGAGTAGATGACCCCTATTGATTTTGGGGTCACTCTGTCAAAGGTCAAGGTCACAGGGGCCTGAACATGGAAAACCATTTCCGATCAATAACTAGAGAACCACTTGACCCAGAATGTTGAAACTTCATAGGATGATTGATCATAAAGAGTAGATGACCCCTATTTATTTTGAGATCACTTGATCAAACGTCAAGGTCAAAGAAGCCTCAACAGTGACTTGAGAACCACTAGGCCAAGAGTGTTGAAATTTAGCGGGATGATTGGACATGCCAAATAGATGATCCCTATTGCAGCCAGCGATCAGTGTCTCTTTGACTTTTGCTCCTGACCCCTATTGACTTCTTGCCTATAGGACTTTGCATTGGGGGAGACATGCGCTTTTTTACAAAAGCATTTTCTAGTTTAACGTTTGTAATAACTAAAAATAAAAATAAGATGCTCAATAACCTCCAAATCACGCTTTTAGTAGTGTTGTTATGTGTGCCCCGGTTATGGATATTTAAAACATGTTTACCTTTTCCAAGAACAACAAGAATGGTAAATAAAAAATGTACCGGAATCGTCAAGTCATCACATATGAAAACAATGCATTTAGTCGTCGTGTAATGTTTTTTTATGCAAGAATAGCGACAATACACGTTTGTTTTGTGTATTAACGCCTGCAGAAGCCCTTGGGATATGTTTGTGACCTCGACCTTCGGTCTTGGTCACAAACAATCCCGCGGGCTTCTGCAGACGTTAATACACAAAAAAAACGTGTATTATCCCTACATAAAGGATTGTTTTGTTAGTTTCAGTGTTGATCCATGTTTATTTAATTTTATATACATGGAAATTTAAAGTTTTACTCAATCTTACCATATGAACATACCTTTTCAATCTTACTGTATACAGATGTTTATCATAATTTTATGGTATGAACATGTTTATCATAATCTTACAGTATGATCATGTTTATCATAATTTATTATATGAACATGTTTGTCATAATTTCACTAATTAAAAATGTTTGTTATAATTTGTTGGTATGAAGATATGTGGCATAATTTTACTCTAAGAAAATGTTAATCACAATAATTATGTAAAAAGTTTGTCTCAATTTTTCAGGAGTACTGGTAGAAGAGAATGGGATTAAACTGTCACCTTGTACTTACTGTCAGTCATCACACCTTGGATCATCTGATGTTACCTAAGTGTCATGTGATGTAATATGTGTATATTTATACAAAATGATGGTCATATCATTTACATGTGTTTATATATTGTACAGTCTGTGTATTGTTGTTTTTTGGGGGGTTTTGTACGTAATAAGATGTAAAACTGAAATTGTATTTAGAAAAACTACTAGACTGTACTGTTTTCCACAGCTTCAGTTTGTCTGCTCATAACTTTGATTAAGACTATTAAGTTTTTACTTCAGACAGACAAATAGTGTAATTATTTTTATTCTCATGTCAGTGTTCTCCATTGAAGATGACAAACATGCAAAAAAAATCAAGAAAAGCAGATTAAATTGTAAGTTTAAATTATGAAAAATGATACAGTTGCAATTCTTTTGGCAGGTTTATTTTTTGCATTTGTTTCTCGGCCAGTGCTAGTTTGATATTTTTTATCTTCATCAAGAGAGGCCTTTGTAATTGGATAAGCGATACATCATTCGTGATGAAATAATGCACGGAGGGGCACCTGGGGTCTTCCTCCACCATCAAAGCTGGAAAGTCACCATATGAACTATAATTGTGTCGGTGCGACGTTAAACCCAACAAAAAAAACAAAACAAAAAAAACATCATTTTCCAGTGATAGGCTTTAAGTTAGTAAATTCCCACACTTAATGGTGACAAACTTCAAGGTGGCAAAATGTAGGTTCGGCATTTTAAATGGAGACCATCAGTGTATTTAGATTTGTGACAAGGCTAGGCCAGTTTAAGGGCATAAGGAAAATGTTAAGTAAAGAGATTTTTTGGGTATGTGGAATGAACCTAATATAGAATTTTAAATGTTTCAAAAGTGATTTCATTTATTCATACAAAAACGTTATTCATACAACTGTAACTTTTTAAGTACAGGGTATAATCAGTTCATCTTACACTATTCATTGCATGTCTATTTACTTGCCAATAAAAAGTGAATACAAGCTTAAGCCTTAAATAAGGTCACTTTGTTGAGGCATTTAAGTCAAAATAGATTTTCTAAATTTGTCAAGCATCTTATTTATTTTTAGCTCATCTGATTTTTTGAAAAAAAATGATGAGTTATTGTCATCACTTGAGCGGTTGTCGGCGTCGGCGTCGGCGTCGGCGTCGGCGTCGGCGTTGCTTGGTTAAGTTTTATGTTTAGGTCAGCTTTTCTCCTAAACTATTAAAGCTATTGCTTTGAAACTTGGAATACTTGTTCACATCATATACTGACCCTGAATAGCAAGAAACATAACTCCATCATGCATTTTAGATTTGATGGCCCTTTTGTACTTAGAATAATATCAATTTTGAACATAATCATCTTTGCTTTTGAGCATGTATGATGGCCTTTATACAAAAAAATTTCTAGAATGAGTCAGAGCCTGTAACGTTATTTGTTTTTAAAGATATATTACCAAAATGGAAGCATTATGTATGTAAGTTTGTGATATTTAAATGTTGGACAAAATCTGGTTGCTCAATTTTACCATAACAAACATAATCCTGCTTAATTTTGCTAAATAAAACTTTAAAATTAAAGAAGAAATATCTTAAAGTAAATGTAAAATAATGATTTTGAACTTGAGAATAATGTGTTTGTAAATAGACTGAATTGATAATTAGGATATATTTTAGATAAAATCGAAGAAGGGGACAGGGCTGGGGTTGGGTATTTAGTGATTGTCTATTTTAGTCAGTTTGAGATGGGATTTTGTCAGTGATATTTATGTGTTACATTTGTTTGCTGTTTTTATCTTGGTTTCTATACATACATTTGAACTGTGTTCACTTTGCAGTTTTGCAGCTACCTTTGTATGTAATTCTTATACATACACGTGTATATGTAAATTTTATTTTTTTGTGAATTTTGAATGTTGCTAACAGAAAGAAGTGCACTTGTAACTTTATGTCTATATGCCTAAAAGGTTTTTTGTTACTATTCACTTTCTCTTAACCTTTTTCTTCTGTTTCTTTTTTGAGCAAATTCTTATTTTATTTTGAAGCTTAAATCCTCCTGAATCCAGGATTTTGAAAATTAAATGACTGTATTGTTACTAACTACAGAGATCTGTTTTTTGCTGGCTATACCTCAGGATTATTTTGAAAATTTACGCAGTTTTTAAAGGTCCATTACTAAAGGAAAGTGAGTTGGCAATTTTTTTCATAGCCAGTGCATAGACTTCTGCAAGACACTAAATAATGAAGATTGGCAGGTCAAAATTTACAGAAGGTCTTTGGAACTCAAAGAAATGTATGTGTATTATGTTGAAATTTCAATGAATCGACAGAATGGCCCCCCAGGTCTTTTTAACGTTCTTCATACTTCATAGAAAAATATTTGTACATATACCGGGATTTATTTCGAATTTTTACATACCAACTTTCATTTTCCAATAAAATGAAATAGTTTCTGTGCTTTTTAAAAGAAATTAAAATGTTCACTTTCCTTAGTATTGGACCTTTAAGGTACAGATTAGAACAGCATTTAATACCAGTATACATTTCTTCCACATTTTTTTTGTTTCAACATGCCTCAAGACAACATGAAAAATTTTGACAGAACACGATATCAGATGGAGAAATAAGACAAACCAGATATTTTAGCATGTATGATTGAAATCCACAATTTTCTGATTTCCTTCTATGTTGGAATTACTTTATACTGCAATAACGAATTAAAATCAACATTTTTTAATTTTCAAAACCTTGACAAAAATCTGGTTTAAGGCTTTGTTTGTTTGAAAATATTTCTTATAAAGTATATTTTTGCAGTGCCAATTAGTTCTACTTAAATATTGGAAAGTTTTAGTCAGGTGTTTTATTGTTGATATCAGGACTCTAGGGCATAAATACACACATTATTCAGTCATATGGTCAAACACATTGTCACACAAAACACAATCTAGTCAATACTGTAGCAACAGTAGGCTGAAATAAAGTGATCATTTTAAAATGAAATACTTTCTGAAAAATCTGAACTATTTGTGAGTTAAAGGTGGTTAATCTTGTTCAGGTAACGGCTTTGTTCGAAAAGATCTCATCATTTCATATTACCTATGTTGGCTTAGATCTTACTGCATAATAGAATTTCACTGGATGTTTTTCAAAATAATTGATTTTTCTGTAGCATGAGTAACTGAGTCTGCTATTATTCTTCTTGGTTGCATTCTCTGCTTCCAAAGGATCTTTTTACAGATTTTATTACTGTAGAGGAATATAAATTTGATAAACATTCTTTTTCTAAAGAATGATATGAAGATATGAGCAATTGAAATGCACTTTGCAAAGTTTTACATCAACACTTACATGTACATATTTAGCCAAAATTCAGTAGAAAGTTTGTCAGATTTTTATACCTGTCTATGCCTAGCTTGGTTTGGCAACCAAGTTGAATCAGATATTTGTTTTACTAATTGGACCCAAATCTCAGATGAAAAATACTCTAAATGAAGATAAAATGTTGAAGGTAAATTTGCTCGTACTCCTTCAAAAGTTCTTATAATAATGAGAGAATTCACCTTTTCAAATAAGAGATCTGTAATGCCAATTTGCTTGCAAATTTATGTTCTTGTATGATATTTCATCATTTTTCAGCTGTTTCGAGCGCCCAGCTTTCTAGACTAGCCACAGAATGGTGTAATTACATAGAGATTATGAAATTGTTAATTTTGATAGGTCAGTTAACTTTACTGAAACTTGTAATGAAATAAGTTAACAGTTGAACTGTCAAAAAGAGGACAGTTTATATTTTTTATTTAGTGCGTGTAATATAGAACATGAATGTGTATACCATATTTATCATTTGTAGAATAGCCATTGTTTCATGCCAGTTGTTGATAAAAGATTTTATAAATGTATCTTTTGTAAATAATGTCTTATTTAAATGGAATAAAAGAGCTAAATTGTGAACTTAATATGTTTTTGTGGATTTTTTTACTGATCCTATATATCAAAAGACTTTGAAAGAAGATCAACTAAATCTGTAAAAAAGTTCTTGGGGGTGAACTATTGTGATCACCCACAGTCTGTAATCTGTCCTCCGTCCTTCAGTCTTTCCACACTTCTTCTCAAGAGACATCTTTGAAACTGTGGGGTAGAAATTGATTAAACTTGGCCTGTATGTTCCTTGGGTGGACTTCTTCCAAAGTTGTTCAGTTGGTTCCACTTGATTGCACATAGGGGCCTCCAGAAATAATTTCACACAAATGGTCCTTGTGAGATCCTCTACCAAGATTGTTCAAATTATTTTGATTAATCAAAATCCTGGTTGCATGGGGCATTGTCACTCTTCCCTACATGTATATCGTGGAAACTTTAAAAATCCTCTTTATATGAAACTGCTGGCCTGATTTTAAAATGATTTCACACAAATGGTCCTTGTGTGACTGTCAATCAGGATTGTTCAAATTATTCTGCTTAGTCACACAAGGCAACCAGATTGCATGGTCACTCTTCCACTATATGTATAAAGTGGCCATTATAGGGCTCGGTCACTTTTTCCTACATGTATATAGTGGAAACTTTAAAAATCTTCTTGTGTGAAACTGCAGGCCTAATTTTAAAATGATTTCACACAAATGGTCCTTGTGAGATTGTCAAGAATCTTCAAATTTTTTCAGTTCATTAAAAAACATGGCCACCAAAAGGCTTGTATATAATTGAAACTTTAAAACTCTTGTATGAAGCTACTTACCCGATTTTATAATAAATTCACACAAATGGTCCTTGTGAGATCCTCTACCAAGGTTGTTCAAATTATTTTGATTAATCAAAATCCTGGTTGCATGGGGCATTGTCACTCTTCCCTACATGTATATCGTGGAAACTTTAAAAATCCTCTTTGTATGAAACTGCTGGACTTTTTAAAGTGATTTCACACAAATGGTCCTTGTGTGACTGTCAATCAGGATTGTTTAAATTATTCTGCTTAGTCACACAAGGCAACCAGATTGCATGGTCACTCTTCCACTATATGTATAAAGTGGCCATTATAGGGCTTGGTCACTTTTTCCTACATGTATGTAGTGGAAACTTTAAAAATCTTCTTGTGTGAAACTGCAGGCCTAATTTTAAAATGATTTCACACAAATGGTCCTTGTGAGATTGTCAAGAATCTTCAAATTTTTTCAATTCATTAAAAAACATGGCCACCAAAAGGCTTGAATATAATGGAAACTTTAAAATTCTTGTATGAAGCTACTTACCCGATTTTATAATAAATTCACACAAATGGTCCTTGCGTGATCCTTTACCAAGATCGTTAAAATTATTCTGATTCAGCAAAAAACCTGGTCTGCAGGTGGCATGGTCACTTTTCCCTGTATTATAGTGGAAACTTTAAAAATCTTCATGTCAGAAACAGCAGACCTAATTTTGAAATTATTTTACACAAATGTATTATGTAGGCATTGTAAATAAAAATACAAACTTCAAGTAGGAGCTATCTATATTAGATATATATGTAGTTAACTGCATCGAAATACAAGGACTGAAAAAATTATTTAAATATCATGTCCTGAAAAAGAGTTATTTGAGCTGAAAAAAAAAGACAACTCAGCAAAGACTTTATGATAGGCTTAGGTGGCTATTGACCTAGAACCTCATGCAAACTATGCACTTTTTACCTCTAACCATGGAAAAAGCATGCATACTTGCCACATGGATTAGCAATCTGAATACAAAACTATGTAAAGATCAAATAATTGATTGCCCTGGGGAAAGTGGGACATTTTCTGTGGTGAATTTTGTCAACAAACAGATGAATTTTTT
The DNA here is from genome assembly GCF_021730395.1 of Mercenaria mercenaria. NCBI lineage: Eukaryota > Metazoa > Mollusca > Bivalvia > Venerida > Veneridae > Mercenaria > Mercenaria mercenaria. The sequence continues at coordinate 63,368,889 of NC_069377.1, read as the reverse complement.
TAAAAAATCAAAACCCATAGAATTTCACAAGGTGAAATATGTTAAAAAGGCTACTGCTTGAAAGAGAACAATCTCATCTACCCATACATATGCATCAAAGTATGGGAAAAATATCTAGAAATATGAGAAAATCGAAGAAATCAATTTCAAGACTGTTAGATGCATAACTGTGTTATCATGCATGGCATTTAACATAGATAAGTTACTTTTCCTTTGCACTGATATAACATGGGCATGATTAGGCTATATAAACAGATTGTTTCCCTTGTGTAAAGAAGGCTTAGGGTAAGTCTATATCGAGGGGTGAATGCAAAAGAGTTCTAAGTGTATATAAATAAAGAAGCACTTAGAACTCTTTCGCATTCACCACTCGATATATTATGTTTCTTTGGTGACCTTGCACGAAGACTGTTCAAATTATTATTTGTCAACAACAAAAAACAGCTGCTAAGGGGCATGGTCACCTCTATATTCACATAGTGGAAAATCTTATTGTTAGAAACTGCTAGCCCGATTTTAAAATAACTTTACACATTTCTTTGGTGACCCATTGTACAAATTATTCTGTTTCGTCAAAAAACAGGGCTGCCAGGTAGCCACTTTCCCCTATATGTATGTAGCGGAATATTTAAAAGTCTTGTTTGATATTGTCTGTTAGTATCCAAAGTAATCATTCCCCCAACCTCTTACCCCACTTCCCCAACACACACGCATATTACTAGACAGACCTTTATTTATTTAGTAGAAACTTTTGAAATTTTGTAGTCAGAAAAACGCTGGCACTACTTTATGATAATTATGTCTCCCCATAAAATGGGGTCGACATACTGTTTTTGCCTTCGCCATCTGTCTGCTTTAAACTTGTCCAGCTTTCACAGGTCAAACTGCTGGCCGGATTTCGATGAAACTTCACAGGAGTGATCAGTACCAAGTCTAGTTGTGCATATCACCAGCACGTTCCGCTTTGCTGCACAAAATGGCCACCAGAGCTAAAAAAAGATAAATCTTGTCCAGCTTTCACAGGTCAAACTGCTTGCTGGATTTCGACAAAACTTCACAAGAGTGATCAGTACCAACCCTAGTTGTGCATATCGCTGGCAAGTTTCGATTTACTGCACAAAATGGCCACCAGAGCTAAAAATAGAAAAATCTTGTCCGGCCTCCACAGGTCAAACTGCTGGCTGGTTTTCAACGGAACATCACAGGAGTGATCAGTACCAAGCCTAGTTGTGCACATCACTGGCACGTTCCGCTTTGATGCACAAAATGGCTACCAGAGCTATAAATTAAAAAAGTCTTGTCTGGCTTTCACAGGTCAAACTGCTGGACAGATTTTGACGAAACTTCACAGGAGTGATCAGTACGAAGCCTTACAAGTTATGTTTATTGCCGACACATTCCACTTCGCTGCACAAAATGGCTGCCAGAGCTAAAGGTAAACATGGATGGGGGGAAGACATATGTTTTTGTGACAAAAACACCTAGTTTCAGACATTATTTCCATGCATAACCACCACCAAAACTGTTCAAGCAAGCAGTGTAACACTTGTGAGTGATTTAGGGCCATCGTGGCAGTCTTCTTCTGTTATTCTGAATCACCCTTCGTAATTTGGAAGGTATTGGAAACTTATTGCAGTGACTGAAAAATCAAGGCTACATAAAGTACCAGTACAATGTGGTGTACATTTCAGTCATTATACGTGGATAAGTTTACTCTACGGCGATACATTCCTTGAAATTTTAGTCACTGTAGCTTTTTGAAAACTGCAAGAGAAATCACAATAACCCTTTCATTCTAACTGCACAAAATACAGCACAATGCTCATCATTTATAAACCTTGAACTGGACCCACATCCAATCCGTATGCACAAGCTTTCATTGTGATACATTTCTGCATGTTTGGCCAGACCCTTAAAAACTGTAAAAATTGTCTAGACAAGGATTTTGGGACAAGGCAGCAACTAGATAAGGTAGTGATGAATAATAAAAATGGATCCAAGACTTGTACCGAAGTGGAAGATAAGGAGACATACACAGATATCTGTCTGTTTGATCTACAGTTGGCAGCCACATTTAGTAGTGAAACAGCCTTACATGAATAAACACCAAGGTAGAACCTAAGTTGCAGAGGTTCAGAGTTTTCTCAGGAAAACGCCCTAGGCAACTGCCTCTACCTCAGCATAGTTATGCCCCATTTTAAAAGGAAGCAAGATATTTATTGCTGTAAAAAAAGACAAATTGTGGCCTGAGTGCGAAACTATGGTAACTGTATATAAATAAAGAACAAGATACAATAGTTTCGCGCTCAGCCCTCAAAATACAAAATTTCCTGTATGGAACACCATAATTATAGAATACAGGACAGAATTTCCTACATCAGACATTGTGGTGGCATACTAAACAACCAAATTTCTTTCTAAAAGGGACGCAAGTCTACAGCTCCTGTGGTCTGGGACGATCTGTGTATGAAAAGAATTGGAATCACTGCCTTACCCTTGCATGATCGTAAGAGGCGACTAATAAGGTCTTAACACTTGGTGTAACTCTGTGATTCCAGCAGGTATGCAAATTTTGATTCCATACCTCATGTTTTTATTTCGATGTAAATGAGATGTGAAACCAAAATTTGTAGTCCTGTTTGGCGCCATATAACCTATACTGTGTTGGTGCACCGTAAAACCCAAATAAACAAGGCAGTCTGAAAGACAGCTTAATCCCCCGCCACTGCTATGGATAGTGAAAGGGTAAACCTTTGATTTTAGCTGTGACCTTGACCTTGAACTGACATGGCTGACTCATGAATTCTGCACAATGTCATGATGAGGTGGTCATTTGACCAAAGTTTTATGAAAATCCTCCAAGGGGTTTAGGAAATAAAGAGCTGAAACCTTTGACCTTCAGTTGTGACCTTGACCTTGAGTTGACATGGTTGACTCATGAGTTCTTGATGAGGTGATCATTTGACCAAAGTTTGATGAAAATCCTTCAAGGGGTTAAGGAGATACAGAGTGGACACCAAATGGAAGGCTCAAACCTTCGACCCTTAGTTGTGACCTTGACCTTGAGCTGGCATGGTTGACTCATAATTTCTGCACATCGTTCTGATGAGGTAATCATTTGACCCAAGATTTATGAAATTCCATCAAGGGGTTTAGGAGATATAGAGCGGACACAAAATGGAAGGCTCAAACCTTTGACCTTCAGTTGTGACCTTGACCTTGAGCCGGCATGACTGACTCATGGGTTCTGCACATCGTCTTGATGAGGTGATCATTTGACCCAAGTTTTATAAAATTCTTTCAAGGGGTTTAGGAGATATAGAGCGGACACAAAATGGCAGGCTCAAACCTTTGACCTTGAGCTGTGACCTTGACCTTGAACCGACAAGGCTGACTCGTGGGTTCTGCACATTGTCTTGATGAGGTGATCATTTGACCCAAGTTTTATAAAATTCCTTCCAGGGGTTTAGGAGATATAGAGCGGACACGAAATGGCAGGCTCAAACCTTTGACCTTGAGTTGTGACCTTTAACCGACAAGGCTGACTCATGGGTTCTGCACATCGTCTTGATGAGGTGATCATTTGACCTAAGTTTCATGAAAATCCTTCAAGGGGTTTAGGAGATATGGACCGGACATGATTTTGTTACGGACGGAAGGACAGACGCAGACCATTCCCATAATCTCTCCGCCACGGCGGGGGATTAATAAATAAATAAATGTTTGAATCTGCTTACGGAGCAAGGTCATACAATGGGCTGGCCATAAACTCTCAACAAACATCCAATAATTATATTTTAATTGGTTTATTTTCTAGTCAATATTATTATGTGATAAATATATTTGACTGTACACAACAAAATGTTAACAATATTTATTACAAATGAAACAACAAAGCAAGAAAGTTTACGTCTGTCTATCTGATGACATTATATATGTATATCACAGCAGACCACAGGTAAAACAGAAAAGCTGTAGATGAGTAGCAAGACGTAGACCCAGTCAGTAACCTGTATCTGACTAGACAAGTTTTTTGTTCATACTGTTTGAAAAATTAATTTGTTTCAAATATTTAATGAAGGTCTACTATAAATGTTGCCAAAAGGCAGGAAATCATATGAAGAGCATAAGATATTGGAGACTGGGCATACATCTGGAATCACCATCTTCAGTGGACTTCAATATCATTTCAAGCTTAGCTATGCACCTGAACAATTTCATGAAAATGGACAGATTGTAAATGATGTTTTGTAATTTTTCTTGGATTTTTGCAAATATAAGTCCAAAGTTTCACTGTGTGAAAAAAACATTTAACTGCTTTGCCGAAGTCCTATCTGGCCAACCTTTCATTTTAAGTTTTCGTAAGAGTAGAAAAATACCTGCTTGAAAAATTGGTGTTTGTTGGTCTGAATGCCTTTTTGCAGTTTGTGTATTTACTTTTTGCAGTTTGTTTCTTTACAAGGTAAAAAAACGCATATAAGTGTAACACGTTAGTACAGGTAGCAAAATTTGATGTACATAACTAAACAACATGGCTGGATTACAAAACGATAAAATTACCCAAAGTCATTAAATATATTGGAAACACACATGGAAATATGCACTTTTTAAAAGTAAAAAAAATGATGTAAAAAATCAATAGATATTTAAACTCGTTTATGAGCGATTGAGAATTCTATCATCTATGCTAAATATACGATAGCGGATTTATGTTGCCAGTGAATAAAAGACAGAAATTAAGGCAGGAATTATTACCACTTAAGAGATTCTAATTTATAAACAATTAAGTGTATAACTAAGAACAACATAAAATAATTCTTTACATAAATAATCTAAGGTCTTGTTATAAAATTTTCCCAAACTCAGAATTTCAGACTGAATTTTATGAACAACCTTTAAATTAAACTGGTATTATGCAAGTCTTACTAATTTAAAACAAACTAAAATGTACAAAAAAATAACTGGTTACTTGTAAAATGTATTTTAAAATATTTTAAAAAGAAGCTGATTTCTTTCAAACATTATTTAATACAAGACATAGATCCAAGATAACATATCTGCTTAGCCATTGGTCAATTTCAAAACTGTGTTCAGAAACAACCAATCAGAGACTGGAGTTCCGAGACAGGTTTGCCACCCAGAGCTGTATAAGAATTAATAAAATATTGGCACAGAATAAGACAGAATGTAATCATATGAGCTGTGCCATGAGAAAACCAACATAGTGGGTTTGCGACCAGCATGGATCCAGACCAGCCTGCGCATCCGCGCAGTCTGGTCAGGCTCCATGCTGTTCGCTTTTAAAGCCTATTGGAATTGGAGAAACTCTTAGCGAACAGCGGATGCGCAGGCTGGTCTGGATCCATGCTGGTCGCATACCCACTTTGTTGGTTTTCCCATGGCGCGGCTCAATTATATGTTCAATACTGGCATGTGTATCATGAAAGTATTGTTAAATATGAAAATATAAACAAACAAAGAAACAACGAAAATCACAGATTATGAAGTATATAATATTATTATAAAAATATATGGCTTATGAATGACATATTCACTGTTATTTCCTAAAACTAATAAGGCACAAGATAAATTTACAAGTATTTTTAAACCATAACATTTAAATGCAGTTACATAACAATATTTGCGAGTTCAATGCAAAAAAAGATATACACCCTTTTTAGCTACACCATTATTGCATTGCACTCTCAAAACATAATCTCTTTAGAAACATAATAAAAAATACATTTGTATTAAGTTGAGCAGTTTCCTTATCACAATAATTGCCTTAGTATGAAACCTGCATGCTGGTTCTTTCTTTAGTGTAAACCTTCTTAGCTGACCACTGTATGGACCAAATGAGAAGATAAGTTTTGAGGAGTTTTCAGTTTAGACAGGTTATTTTTTTATAATTAGCTTATTCCAGCCCAAAACATGTTCAGTTCAGTGGGGTGTCTGCTACTGACAGACTCTGGTTTAGAGTTTCCACTGTATACATTTAATGTATTAAGGTGAAAACCTAGGGCACGATGGCTGAATCAGATTCATTTAATGTGAATAAAAGCTTTAGGATATGGAACTGTTCTGACAACCGGCAATTTCCAACCAATCACATGATGTTATTTTGTTGCCCCGACTGTAACAGATTGCTATTTCACAACAACTGGAAAATATTGTAATAGTATAATGGAGCATACAGAACGGAATGGAAACTGCTGATTGTCATTACTGGTCCTTAACCTTCATGTTGATTTTGTCACAGGTCAGAAGGTTTACATTAATACCTTGATGGCAGTGACACATGTAACACTTTCCTACAATATTTGAAATAATTCATCCCAAGGCAGGACTTAACAATGGTATTGAATATTGTGAAAACATTTAGTAATGTTGCTTAAAATCTTCAGACTTCTGCTAAAACATGTATTTGGTTAGTAAATGATTTTTTACATTTAAATTTCAAAGAAAAAGTATTTAATTTAGTGGGTTGCTGAGATTTAATTTAGTGGGTTCATTCAACCGTGAATCCCAAATGAATATAATGATTTCACAGTATTTGATCATTCCATCACAGTACATAATGCATTTTGCATAATAAATGTACATTAGCACAGTACAGTGTAAGGCAGCATTTGGTATGTCAAACAATTTAATTTCGTACGCATGAAACTTCACATGAATGGGAATTTTACTTGTCCACTGGCATTTAATTTCATGGATTGACACAACCATAAAAACTGGTTCCCCATGAATATAAACGATCATTTCACAGTGTGTCAAACCTGCAAGCACTATTTTCCAATTCAGATGACTGTATAACCCAATTTTAGAGTTGGAGCTGGCAAACCAGTTACGATAATTTAAATGTTGTAGGTAACTGTATTTTTATTTGCGTTTCGGCTGAACCTGTGCAGACTTGTTGTACGTGCCTCGTACAGTCCTAGACAGCGGCAGGAACTGATTACCAGCGTAAGGACTGTCGTCATGGTCGTGTGTTATCATTAGCGAGATTTTTGTTGGAATTGTTTCTGAAAACAAGAATTATAAATACAGATTAGGATTTATCTTTATAATGTATAATATATAACAAAACATTATCACACACATAAATATTCTACTTTCTATTTATAACATATTTTTCTATACCAGATTATATACATTAGTTCTGCTATGCGACACAAGCTATATCCCCGTGTATCGATACGGATAATAAAAGATTTCCGAAGCAGGAAAACATATGCATAAATGGAAGTTTACTAATACAATGTTAAATTATTTCTGTTTTGATGGCATTTAATACAAATATAAAACAAAACTACTGTCTGATTCATCTATTCCAAAACAGGTTCTTTTTGTATTTTTTTCCGGATCTGTTGTAGGAATACATATGTTTGTTCCAATGTATAAGTTTTCATAAAGTCATAATACTATCTATAGTAAAACCTGTGGTAAAGACCACCTACAAATAAAGGCCACTTCTATATAACAAGTTTATATAGGTCACTTTTTGTTCTTCATCTTTAACCATAAATATTGCATATTTACCTGTGTGGTGAGACCACCTGTCAACAAAGACCACTTTTTTCATTTCCCAAAGATAGTTTTTATAATCAGGATTGACCATCTACTATGCAAAATTACTTTTTTCAATTTTCATGGGCTTAAAATCATGTTCTTCTTTGTTTAAGTGCATACAACTCAGAATTTCTAAAGGTTTCCTCTTCTCTTTAATGACCAGAAACTTTTATTAAGTTTGTGTTTGTGTAGCAGGTAATTAAGACGAAATTCTACCACTGGACTGATTTTGTGAATAAAACAGTAATTTCATTTCATTAATTCTTCTAAATTATTGTCTGTGGAACATCGCTTAACAACAGGAATTCAAAACTGTGACAGTACAAACTACCGGTAATACATATATATAGAAAATACCTAAGATGAATTACATTTTTATACTATATATGCAATTCCATTTACAAAATTTCTAATGAACTAAAAGGGGATGTAACATAAAATTTTACTAAAATATGTTATTTAAAAAAAAAAGAAAACTTAAACCTTAAAATCTTTTTTTTTAATTATACAAATCTACCATTTTCCGAAATAATTCAAGGTTGTGACAGTTTGTTAAGCTATTTTGTCATTTCTTACTGTTTTGGAAATCCAATTTTTAGTAAAACTTGACAATCCAAAATATCACTATGTTATGGATCATTACAAAAGCAAGGCTGTTACTTTTTTCAAATGCAGAAAGCAAAAGGCCAGTAAGATGCAAGGTAGAAGAACCATAACAACATGGTACATTCCAGTGTGATTACCTGTAGCTAGGCCCCATGTTCACAAAACATTTTCAGTCTCAGCTGTGTTTGATAATGAAACTTGATTTGTTATTTTATATCCAAATTGCATGCTTAAAATGAAATGCTTTGTTAATGACAATTTTTAAGTGACTTTTCAGTACTGTACTCCGATTGTCAGTCTCAACTGGGATTTAATCTTAAAGTTCTAGTAAAATATTCTATAATAATTTCAATCACAAAAGCTGAGACCGGAAAAAGTTTTGTAAACATGGGGCCTGGTAATTATGACACCAAACAGTATGTATATGCAATCACATGAAATTAACGATTTTTATTATGGGTCCACTATCTCAGAGTCTTTTTCCCCTTTGTATGCATAGCTGGCCTACATTATGGAATTTAACTACAATATCTAGTCTTAAAACAAAAATTAAAGGAGCCTTCTAAAAATGAAACAAAAGAAACCAAAACCAGAATTTTATAGAATCCCTGCCCTTGTTTCATTATGCTAGTTTGTTGGAGTTTATAACAATTTTTGACAGTATTTCTGCTTTATCAACAGTCAGTTTCTCGGAGTGCCCTTGGACATTTTACATGTTTTCTTCCACTTCGGCTATATCCTTTATGAAACAAGGTCACTAATATGCACATTCTGTTTTCAATACCAGAGTTTCAAAGAATGACTGCTCTCCTTCTGGGATCAAACTTGAGACATCTCAGCTGATGATAGAAGTATCTAAACTTACTAATAGATATCACTGTTAACAGACTGTTACTCATTTAAGTTTGTGTTGCAAGGACTAACTTCCATTTTTCTTCAAGTAGCAGCTAATTTGAACTTCTACCAATATGACCTTGGATTTCAGGTGCGGTTCTGTTGTACTACCGATATGACTTTGGCTTACTGAAGTGTGGTTCTGCCAATGTACTGATATGATCTTGTCTTACTGAAGTGTCATTCTGCCAAGGTGCCCTTATGACTTTGGCTTACTGAAGTAAGGTTCTGCCAAGGTGCCTATATAATCATATTTTAGGTTCAAAATTCCAACAGTATCAATATAGAAGTTTGTTGACAAGTTTTCTACCAGTAACTGACAATATATATGACCCTGGCTTACTGAAGCAGACCTGTATAACCTTACTTATTAGAATGAGTTGAAAACCTTACCCACTAAAGTTTCTAAAATGATAAAGAAAAAAAAGATTGCTAAACTTGCCAAATTATCCTAAGGTAGTTCTGCCTGTTTGGAATAATACCTTGTCTCCAATGTAGAATATAATTCAAAGCATCCTAATACACTAAAAAATTTCAGAAGTTAAAAGGAAGTGTTGTGTGCTTGCTTCTTTGCTGAACTAACTTGAAAAAAATTTGGACCTTAAACAAGTTTCTCAATGGTTGTACATGGCAAAATTCACAATTTTGATGATTTTATTTGAATACAAAATCAATCCCAGAAATCAGATATTACTGAAATTCCCATAATTTGTTAATTTACCCATTTTCAAGTGATATAGTAAAATCACTATATTGTTCTGTGCTTACTTTTGATAGATTTGTCCATGATCAAAGATATTCCCACATCTGAAATATTTGGATTTATTCCGTATGCTATTTAATTTAAACATCGCTAGTTTTATCAGTTTCCACAACAGTTGCAATATATCTGTGACATGTTTCATGGTCATGGTTTTATTGGTACTATACTTTCAAACTTAAAAATGTGCAGAACTACCTTACTGCAATTCCTAACACAGAAATTTCTCTACTAAAAACCTAGGTTACCTTGTTTAAATATTTCACCCTCGATCACAGTCCCTAAAGTGTATTTAGCAATATCAAGCAAAATTTAGTTAAGACTTAATAAAAGGCAGACACTCAACATGGAATATATTGGTCTAAATTAACAATCTGCTAGACTCTGTTGGGCCACTGAATAAATTATTGCAATCATGAGTTTTGAAGCAATCTGTGAAATTCCTAGTAAGATCAAAATAAAGCTGTATTTATGCAAAAACTGCAAAAGCAACTTCAAACTCATAAGCATCAACTACCCATAATGCACCACTTCACATTTCACACTACTACCCATAATGCACCACTTCAAATTTCAACTACCACAATGCACCACTTCAACCATCATTCATTTTGTGAGAACTCACACTCCTCCACCATTTTTCCCGATGACACCGAGTCGACTCAAGCCCAAGGATCGAGAACTACCTAAAAGTGGGTTCAACTGCGTTGAGGTGACAGATCGCGGGGTTGGAGAGGGTGATGAGGCAACAGGTGCCATGGTAGCGGGAGTGCATGTAGCGCCTTCAATTTTCAGCATGTTCATAGCAGGTTGGTGCCGTTTAGGATACTTATTTTGTATGTAGAAGCGCTTACCTACGACTTGACGACTGTTCTTAGCGGACTTCACTCTTTGAGATGGCTGAAATGAAATAAAAGGTTCAATGTTTAACCTGGGCCATTTTCATTGTTATTAAGACTAAACAACTGTTGGCATATGGAACTGTCTCACACAACATGAAAGGTACAAAAAAAACATATTGAAGTTCGTGTAAAATGTTTGATCCTTTGGATATAATATCTTTGATTTTAGGAAATGCTATGCATTTATTTAATTTCTTAGAGAATATTACCTTTACATGAATACATAATCTAAAACTGAAAATTATGTTTTAACTTAGTGGTATTGTATCAGTACTGCTCTTTCTCCATCATGTAAATCACTTCAAAACTGAATAAAAGAAATAAAAATATTATTATTATGATACATAGATTAAATTTTATTCTAACACAACCAGAGAATATAACCTACATACATGTAAAGTAAAATCTATCTCGGGTTATTCTGCAATAAACCACTCGCGTGCAATGATGTCATCCGATCCAGGTGCGTAGCATGGTCATAAAAAGTAGTTACCATTTTTTCTAACACTGTTGATACTAGTATATCGTGTTAGAATCGAAATAACAAGTTCCCAAGTGTGATTTATCGTAGAATAACCCGAGTTTTTCGCTCTTATGCGAAACAATATGTCATTCAGGCCTACGGCCTTCGTGATATATTCTTACGCATAAGAACTCAAAACATGGGTTATCCTATGATAAACCACACTTGGGAACTTATTATTTCTTTATTATCAGCAAAACTAAAATTTTCATTCTCAGGTCATTCTATATTGGATTTATGTTCAGTGTTCTTCGCTTGAGGTTTTCTGCCATTTCTGTTTATTATGGAATTATGACATTAGTAATAAGCTACAGTGTAACTTCCGAAAACCGGACCTTCTGAAAACCGGAAACCTTTGAAAACCGCATGAAACTCAAGGTCCCGTTTTTTTCTGTTCTTATTTCTATATATTTTAACCTCGGAAAACCGGAACTTCTGAATTCTGAAAACCGGACGATTTTTGAAAGACCGTTTATATTTTAACACTAAAATTGACTTCTGAAAACCGAACAGCAAAATATTTGCCAGATTAAAAGTGTCACCTGTTCATCCAAAAATGCCCGTGGCAAGTTGTCAACATGTTTTTTTGTTTATCTTTTAGCAGCAGTCGTTTGTTTTGACATGCTTTATAATCACAATCATCATTTGATGCAAAAGAAAGAAAGGCGATTACTTTCATTTTTTATTCTATTCATGAAAATGTCATTAATTAAATATCTTTCCTGTGAAAAACGTTCTGAGGTTTGAATGAAAGAAAGACCGGTGTTTTAATTGATTTAGTTACAGCGATTAAACTTTAATATGCATTATCAACATAAATTAAATATTGCCAAAAATAGGACTCAAAGAGATGGTAAAATTAAGTGGAAAATATTGCTATTATTATAGGTATGTAGTTGTATTTATATTTGTTATGTATTTATTATCCTTAATGTTTGTAATTAAATAATTAATCAATCAATTCATTAATTATTATATACTAGTATTAACTTATTTATAAACAATAATAATCTCCTTCATCCTACATATAAGAAAATATAACTCTTGTGCACCATGTCCACTTTGCCTACAAATTTTCAAAACTTCTGAATTCCAGAAACTTCCAAATATCGAACTTCTGGGCTGGTCCGGAGGTCGTTCGGTTTTCGGAAGTTACACTGTATTACCTGGTAGACTGGTTTTAAAAAACAATGGAGATGCACAACATAGATGCAATTGGGTATGACCTCATTTTAACAGACAACACACACAAACTACAGCACGTACATTACAATATGTACACTTAAATATTAACAATTTTGTTTTACTATAGTCTTTCTGACATAGGGTCATCTAAAAGAACATTTGTAAGAGGAAGGCTTTACGATTCATGAAGTAAAAAAAGGCAAAACAGTAAGATTCCCATATATTAAAAGGGACATTAAAAAATCATCGTCTAAATGGTAGGCCGATCTTGCAAATTCGAGGATGGACTTTTCAAAGAGGTCACACTATTTCAAGCGAAAAATGTACATTTTCTGTTGAAAAATGGGGAATGGGTCCTAATTAAAGCTTGGGCAGCGCTATAATTAGTCCAGTGATAAAGGCAAGATGAGGAAATAGTGACAGGCTACACATAAAGGTTGATATATATCCTTTATACTGAGCTACAATCCATGCCAAAGGCGCAAGATCATCAACACTAACTGAACTGCTGTACATGTAAGTGAGCTAAGCATTTCAGAAAAGGCCATTTTCCCTCTAAAGTAAAACAAGAGGGCCATGATGGCCCTGTATCACTCACCTAAGTACCATTTCTCAAAATGATATGATCAAGTTTTGACAATAGAGCACATAGGCATCACATTAAATATCATCAGGATAAACATTTTCTTGTAACAGTCCCTTTTGACCTAGTCAGGGCCAATTTACATATCAAGTTGGAGGGTCCTAGGCTAAAATGCTGCATTTCTGTACTAACATGACTATTCCTTACCCTGGAAGACTTAAATAACATTTAAAACCAGTCTCATTAGATGCTGCTGAGATATATTTGTTTACATAAAATAAAGGGAGGTAATTTGTCATAAATTCAGTCAAAGGTTATCTACCCTGATTGTCCAAGTCCATCTGATGGCACAAATGACATTTCAAATCAGTATCTTCATTGGTTACTGAGACACACCCGTTTTAGTTCGAAACAAAGGGAGGTAATTTGACATAAAATCAGTCCATAGCTACCTACCCTGATTGCCTCATTCCAACCAAAGACAATAATGAAATTTCAAATGAGTTCTATAAATATTTACCGAGATAAATCCATTTTTATTATTATCAGGGGAGGTAATCATGCATTGGTATATGCATGTAGAAGACACAGAGTACAAGCCTACACAACAATATATTAGTAAAGTACTCGTATTGATAAATGTTCAATCAAGAGTTATCTAAATATGTCAATTTCTTTTTTCTTTTTTTTTTGTAATATATTTTTATTTCCAATAAATACAGCACATTTACAACAAATACATTAGTGACAGTTTATTTCTTTTCAATATTGATAAACAAAGTACTTTCTTAAATAATCTTCAATATTCATTTTATTTTTATTATATATGTCTATATTATTGGAAAAATGTGATAAAAAAGGAGGAGGGTAAAAAAAAAAAATAAATAAATTAAAGGAGAGGGAGGAAAAGAATGAAAAAAAAATAAAGAAAATGAAGATTTGGATGTTCTCGATAGAATTTATATACTGTTATTGATGGAAAAATGCATTTTTTTAGCTCATACAAAATGTTATTAAGACAGCTCATATTATTTCTCCAATACTATCAAAAACTGACCATTTTTGCCTGTGTTGTTCTATTTTGTTAAGTATTGTGGCTATTTCCTGTTCTATTTTAATTCGTAGTTTCAAATATAAAATAAAATTGTCAAAGACAGGTAAAAGTTTTCTGATAAATGTTCAATCAAGAGTTATCTAAATATGACTATTTCTTACCATGGAAGACATAAATAACGTTTCAAACCAATCTCATTAGAAGCTGCTAAGGTGTTTTCATTTAGATAAAAAATAAAGGGAGGTAATTTGTCATAAATGCAGTCAATAAGTATCTTCACTGATTGTCCAAGTCCATCTGTTGACATAAATGAAATTTCAGTTCAGTATCTTCATTAGTTACGGAGATTTAATTTGAAATAAAGGGAGGTAATTTGATATAAAATCAGTCCATAGTTATCTACCCTGATTGTCTCAGTCCAACTAATGACAATAATGAAATTTCAAATAAGTCCTGTGAGAACTTACTGATATAAATCCATTTTGATTACAATCAGGGGAGGTAATCAGATATAAAATAACTCTAGACCTACGATTGGATCTGACAGATTCGTCATGGAATCCAAGATTTATTGTTGTTGAAGTTTGTATCAAATCAAACCATAAATGAATTCTCTATATGGATGCAGAAGCCAAAATAGCAAATTTTGGACCTTTAAGGGGCTATAACTCTGGAACCCATGATGGAATCTGGCCAGTTCAAGAAAGGAACCAAGATCTTGTGGTGATACAAGTTGTATGTAAGTTTGGTTAAAATCAAATCATAAATGAAGCTGCTATTGTGCAGACAAGGTCAAAATAACTAATTCTGGCCCTTTCAGGGGCCATTACTCTGGAACCCATAAAGGAATCTGGCCAGTTCAAGAAAGGAACCAAGATCTTATGGTGATACAAGTTGCGTGCAAGTTTGGTAAAAATCAAATCATAAATAAAGCTGCTATTGTGCAGACAATGTCAAAATAGCTAATTTTGGCCCTTTCAGGGGCCATAACTCTGGAACCCATAATGGGATCTCGCCAGTTCAAGAAAGGAACCGAGATCTTATGGTGATACAAGTTGTGTGCAAGTTTGGTTAAAATAAAATCATAAATGAAACCACTATTATGCAGACAAGAAATTGTTGACGCACTGACGACGGACGAAGGGTGATCACAAAAGCTCACCTTGTCACTATGTGACAGGTGAGCTAAAAAAACAACACTTATAAGGTAAGGGCCTCTTCCGAAGCAAGGAACATACCTCAGACTTGTCTTTATCCATAAATCTTTCAAATCTTTCGCTCCAACTTTTTGGATCGCTTTCATCTCTACTACTGCTGCTGCTGGCACTACGAGGTGCCACAGGATTTGTCTTCTTTTTCAAACCATTTGTCGTCCCATTAGACTGATACGGCTGTGCCTGAGACAAATCTGTTGCCGAGCTGTAGTGAAGTTCTGATTTACCATTGATTGAGGACTCTACTTTTGTAAGTTTGCTTAATTTTCCAAGGCCATTTTCGGAGTCTAACTTTCCACCTCGAAAACCCTCTTGTTTATTATGCCCATGTTGAGTAGAATCTGGTAGATGATAGGCATCAACAAGTCTGCTGTTATCACTAGCAACATTTCCGTTAACACTCGTCACTGATTTCAAATTTTTCAGATTATCTAAATTATCAACACGTTCTGTTTTCCGCACATCTTTTTTCTCCGTTTTACTTTTCACTTGTGCGCTTACAGTGTGATCTGATTTCTCTGCTCTATTATTGTTACTTCGATTTTTAGCTGAGCCTGTTGGAGCTGAACGTATTTTAGAATCTTCTCGATGAGAAGAAACATCGGCTTTGTTTGAGCCTTCTTTAGAATTAGCTTGATGCATCAAGTCATCATACTGGAAAATGCAGTGATACAATATAGGCAAAGTAGAATGAACAAGGAGCTGCGTTCAATAAACGCTTGATGCCCCCGGTGGCATCCTTGTCGATACAAAGCAACCTAAGTCCAAAAATGAGGTCAAGGTCAAGGTCAAACTGAGGTCAGGTGATGTCTGAAGATGAGGAATGGTCACAGGTTACATCTGCGTTAGTATCAAGTCATTCTAGTTAGGGGTACTGATGCTAGACGAAATGGTCCCATTTGGTTAACCTCGTACGGATGAATGGACAGGACAATCACTATATGCCTCCCCCATCAGTAGATGCCGGGGGCATAAAAACAGAAATACTCATACAAATAATCAAGCCAAAGATTTAAATACAGCAGAAAGCCATTTGAGTCATTTGAGACAAGGAAATGATACATCAAACATTACAGGTATATATCAAAGCTAAAATAGATTGGCTGAATAGTAAAGCACAGGATACACAGGCATATGATAAAGACTGCTATTCAATTTTAAAGGGCTGTGCTGGACACTCAATGCTGTCATATCAATATAGTTTCAAGAGCAAATAAACCAAGACTTTTAATTACTTTTCCCCCTTAAAATCCCCAACAACTTTTTTCACAGAATTAAGGATAACATGGTGTAATAGCCATATTTCATATCTTGTAACTGGATGGTAATATTTAAATGAAATTTGGTCACTTTAAAGACATTCAAAATTAAAAACTTTTCACCGAGAGATTTTTCAAATTTTATCATTTTTTGGGGAGATAATCTGTATTGAAGTTAACATTGATGCCTATGGGAAATATATAATTTCTTTGATTATGAGAATCTGAACTTGAGTTTCGAGAAAATTTTGCGGTAGAAAGCTGCATTATATGATTCTGATACAAATATCAAAAAGATATCTAAAATTCCCTGTAGGGAAAAGGAGAAAATCATCTTTTTCTAGTTTTCAGGGGAGATAACTCATGAAAAACCAAAATTATCAGGGGAGGTAGTCTAAAGGAAATTTTTGAGAACTTCTGTCACTATATAACTTGTCAATATGCACCTTATTTCTATCGTTTGACATTTTTAAGGCGTGGTCACACTACACGTAGTTAATCGTAGTAAGGAATGATCGTAGTTGATCGTACTAAGCGTAGTTACACGTAGATAATCGTAGTTAAACGTAGTAATGATTGTAGTTCGAACTTATGATTTGTCCGTAGTAAGCAAATAATTTTTCGACATGTTCAAAATATGACTACGATTAACTACGATGTTTTAACCCTACTGTGACCGTAGTTTGAACGTAGTTGATCTTAGTTAAACGTACTTGATCGTACTTAACAGTAGTGTGTATCGTTTTTGATCGTAGAACAAGTACAAACATGATATGAAACGAGAGCCGATTACACAAAAACTTTACTGTTATATAAATTAATTTCAATTCTAGTATTATATCGCTAATTATAAATAATTAAAAAAAAAAATAGAATTTTTTCGGTATTCATGCGAAATGAACAACAGATTTGGATTGACAAATACATGTACATGAATCGCGCTAGCAATCAACTGTTCATTTACCATGAAGACCGGGGAAAATCCATTTCATATATTGCATTTAAATAATATTTTCTCTGCATTAGTTAGCAAATCTGTGGTATAAATTGCGCATTTTTATGCATTTTACTTTTAAATTCAGTGTTTCGGCCATTCTGTTTTATAACATCGGCAAACTGAAGCTTAAATGATGCTATCTCTTCAACTTCCTAGAGCAAAATGACTGTAGCTTTCCCGTCCTGCGCAGGCGCAACCACAACGCTTTTCGTAGCTCAACGTAGTTGACCGTAATTTGTTGTAGTTGTTCGTACTTCAATCGTAGTATATATGTAGTGTAACGTAGTAACTCGCGGTAAGACGTAGTAATATCCTAGTTAACCCTACCCGATTTACTCGTAGTTGAACGTAGTTGTTCGTACTTACATGTACTTCAACGTACTTAGACTTTCCATATTTCATCTTTTAAACCTAGTTCGAGCGTACTTCAACCTAGTTGACCGTCGTATTACTACGACAAACTACGTTTAAAATGAACAACGACCAACTACGTGCGTGAACGTAAATGTGACCATTGCTTTAAAGCTTACATTATCAAGTCGTATGTACGCTTTTGGTGAAATTCAGAGGCCTATTACACCAAGTTTTCCTTAAATGATCCACTCCATATAATTGTTTATCAGCTTAGTAAAGCTTTTAACTGAAACAAATGCCTATATATTCACCTATTCCTACTATATGTAACAAAATCTTCCACCTTCCTTATATAGCATAGGTTTAACACCTCAACAAACAAATACTCTACAACTCTTACATCCATACTCTGTTCTTCTCCTACAGATAACAAATACTTTTCAAACACAGCCTTTCAACTGGATGAATCCTCTACTCCCTTAACCCTTACCCTGCTAAATTTCTATAATGAACTTGTCCATCTTTCAATTTGGACAGTACCATTAACTGTTAAAAGAAGCGCTTACCAAAAAAATCTGACTGAATGGTGAACAGTGCAGAGCACTGGTTGCAAAGGCAAAATCACTTGCCGCCAGCAGGCTAAGGGTTAAAACATTTCCTCAACTTCTTCATTTTTTTTTATCTTCCACAAGAATATCATCAACTCAGCTACAAGAAAAAAAGCTATGATGATACCCAGTATAACAAAAGCCTTACCTGTTTTGTACTGCAAGAATTAATTGCCCCTATCTGTTTTTGTACTGCAAGAATTAATTGCCCTAACCTGTTTTTTGCACTGCAAGAATTAATTGCCCTTACCTGTTTTTGTACTGCAAGAATTAATTGCCCTTACCTGTTTCTGTACTGCAAGAATTAATTGCCATTACCTGTTTTGCACTGCAAGAATTAATTGCCCTTACCTGTTTTGTATTGCAAGAATTAATTGCCCCTACTTGTTTTTGTACTGCAAGAATTAATTGCCCTTACCTGTTTCTGTACTGCAAGAATTAATTGCCCTTACCTGTTTTGTATTGCAAGAATTAATTGCCCCTACTTGTTTTTGTACTGCAAGAATTAATTGCCCTTACCTGTTTCTGTACTGCAAGAATTAATTGCCCTTACATGTTCTGTACTGCAAGAATTAATTGCCCTTACCTGTTTCTGTTTTTCATCAATGTTAAGCTGAAGTCTGGCAGTGATTTCATCAATGTCATCATCAGTTTGTTTCAATTCCTGTTTCAGTAACTTCTTAATGTAGTTCCTGAAATAAAAGCAAACATACAGCAGTAAGTTTCAACATTTCAAGTTGTTCAAGATTACAGGTTGCATTTTATTGATATTAATTTTTGATGTGGAAAACTGGAAGCCAGTGGCCAATGGAGGCATGTAATAAGACTATAATATCTTGGTTTAATGTACCTTTAATAACTGGGACTTGAATAAAAGTAAAGTCTTGCTGGCTATAACAGAATAGCATACACCCTGAATTCAAATCTGCAAAGAGCATCAAATTATTTAAAATGAGGATAATTATGTTTCTAATTAAGTAAGTAAAGAATTATTGCAAGTAAAAGATTTTGATAGGATAGAATAAGCATTTCTAAAAAAATATCTTGTTAGCAAATAATCAAAACAATAAGCCCAAAGAACAAGGAACTGAAGGTAAAGAGTTTTGACTACTGACAAGCAAGTCATTCAGATGGTAATTAGAAATATATTTTCATACTTCCATACTTTCCCCCCAAGGCTGATGTAAGCTAAACCAGCAATTTGTATAAGGAGTCAGCAACAGAAGCTGTTATTACACACACGAGGCTTATATTACACATGCTGTACAGGACACTGGTGCACCCACTCCTGTCACTGTATGCCTATTTTTTTTTACTAAGTCAAGGAATGTAACTCGGGTCAGGCTGTGTGAAATCCTTACTAAAACACCAGGTGCACAACTTCACATACCGAATAACAATCATGCGAGATTTGTTGACTCTAGGTCAAATACTTTTTGTTTTGAGATATGCACAACACAAATATAGACAGCCAGATAGACAGATGGAAGGACAGACAAACAAGGGCAAATCTAAGTGCCCCCATCCTAATCTTCTTGGGGACACAAAAACAAACAGTAACTACATGTAACCTGCAGTAGGAATTAACTTTAGGAATTAACTTTACATATACAGACAACACACTGAGGACTGAAGTTTATATACAAAAAGACATACTGTTATTACACAACTGTACACTGCAGTAGGACTGAGATCAAACAATGTTATAACACATGCCCTAGAACTGAGCTATGATTTATATGTAGAAACACACACTGTTATCAAACACACCTTACAGTTTGAATGATGTTATAAACAGACACAGACACATACACACACTTCAATAACACATACCTTGCAGCAGAACTGAGGTTTATACATAACAAAAACTGAGGTTTATTTACAGAAACAGAAACTGTTATAAAAACATACCCTGCAGTTGGACAAGGTTTATATACAGAAACTGTTATAAAAACATACCCTGCAGTTGGACAAGGTTTAAATACAGAAACAGAAACTGTTACAAAAACATACCCTGCAGATGGACAAGGTTTATATACAGAAACTGTTAATAAAAACATACCCTGCAGGTGGACAAGGTTTATATACAGAAACAGAAACTGATATAAAACATACCCTGCAGTACAACTGAGGTTTATATATAGAAACAAAACTGTTATAAAAACATACCCTGCAGTTGGACAAGGTTAATATACAGAAACTGTTATAAAAACATACCCTGCAGTTTGACAAGGTTTATATACAGAAACTGTTATAAAAACATACCCTGCAGTTGGGCAAGGTTTATATTTAGAAACAGAAACTGTTATAAAAACATACCCTGCAGCTGGACAAGGTTTATATACAGAAACAGAAACTGTTATCAAAACATACCCTGCAGTTGGACAAGGTTTATATACAGAGACAGAAACTGTTATAAAAACATACCCTGCAGCTAGACAAGGTTTATATACAGAAACTGTTATAAAAACATACCCTGCAGTTGGACAAGGTTTAAATACAGAAGCAGAAACTGTTACAAAAACATACCCTGAAGTTGGACAAGGTTTATATACAGAAACAGAAACTGTTACAAAAACATACCCTGCAGCTAGACAAGGTTTTTATACAGAAACAGAAACTGTTATAAAAACATATCCTGCAGTTGGACAAGGTTTATATACAGAAACTGTTATAAAAACATACCCTGCAGTTGGACAAGGTTTAAATACAGAAGCAGAAACTGTTACAAAAACATACCCTGCAGTTGGACAAGGTTTATATATAGAAACTGTTATAAAAACATACCCTGCAGTTGGACAAGGTTTAAATACAGAAACAGAAACTGTTATAAAAACATACCCTGCAGTTGGACAAGATTTATATACAGAAACAGAAACTGTTATAAAAACATACCCAGCAGTTGGACAATTTATTTATTTTGTTTGATTTAACGTCGCACCAAAATAATTATAGATCATATGGCAACTTTCCAGCTCTGATGGTGGAGGAAGACCCCAGGTGCCCCTCCATGCATTATTTCATCGCGAGTGGGCACCTGGGTAGAACCACCGACCTTCTGTAAGCCAGCTGAATGGCTTCCTCACATGAAGAAGTTTCGATCTTGACATTATCAAGACAAACATTCTGACCAAGTTTCATAAAGATTGGGTCAAAAATGTGGCATCTAAAGTGTTAACAAGGCAAATGTTGACGGACGAGGCATGATGCCAGACACCGGACAATGATTGGTCACAATAGCAGGGTTCGAATTTAAGCTCGCATACTCGCGAAATGCGAGTGCAAATTTCAAACTGCAAGGTGAGATTTCAGACACCAGCATTGTCATTTGCAGCGCATTGTCATTTGCAGAACGAATTTCGGAGCACTCTTTCATCTTTCGTCGTAAACAGAAGTTTACACTCAATACATGTCCCGTGCGCATGTCTTTTCAACTGCTGACAAGTACCTGCGCCAATTTTGATGACGTTTACCACATCCGGTGGGTTTTCTATAATAAGGTAATCTATAATAAGGTAATCTATAATAAGTTACTATTTATATAGCGCAAATACGATTGGCTGGACTCGTCACGTGGAATTTTTGTTTGTGTTAATGTTCTAATAAAGTGACAAGTCACGGAAAATGCAAGTTGTTTTTTCATTTAGCAAGTTAAAAAAAATACCACTTGCGAAAAAATGCAAGTAGAAAATCTGGCTAAATTCGAACCCTGCAATAGCTCACCAGAGCATGAAGGGGAATAGCTCACCTTGAGCACTTCATGCTCTGGTGAGCTAAAAATCAGAAGTTGTTATGACAAATACTATGCAGAAAGACAAAAGTTATATATATTATCAGAAGCTGCTATTATACATACTACGCAGAAGGACTGAGGTTTAAATTTAGAACAAGAAGCTTTTATTACACATACTATGCAGAAGGACTATGGTATATATATAGAATCAGAAGCCGTTATTACATATATTATGCAGAAGGACAATGGTTTATATAAAGAACCAGAAGCTGTTACTACACATACCCTGAATTAGGACAGAGGTTTATATATAGAATCAGAAGCTGTTACTGCACATGCCCTGCAGTACGACAGAGGTTTATATACAGAATCAGAAGCTGTTACTACACATGCCCTGCAGTACGACAGAGGATTATATATAGAATCAGAAGCTGTTACTACACATGCCCTGCAGTACGACAGAGGTTTATATACAGAATCAGAAGCTGTTACTACACATGCCCTGCAGTACGACAGAGGTTTATATATAGAATCAGAAGCTGTTACTACACATTCCCTGCATTAGGACAGAGGTTTATATATAGAATCAGAAGCTGTTACTGCACATGCCCTGCGGTACGACAGAGGTTTATATATAGAATCAGAAGCTGTTACTACACATTCCCTGCATTAGGACAGAGGTTTATATATAGAATCTGAAGCTGTAACTACACATACCCTGCATTAGGACAGAGGTTTATATATAGAATTTAAAGCTGTTACTACACATACACTGCTTTAGCACAGAGGTTTACATATAGAATTTGAAGCTGCTACTACTCATACTGTGCAGTAGGACAGAGATTTATATATATAATTTGAAGCTGTTACTACACATACCCTGCAGTAGGACAGAGGTTTATATATAGAATCAGAAGCTGTTACTACACATACTGTGCAGCAGGACAGAGGTTTATATATAGAATCAGAAGCTGTTACCACACATACCATGCAGTAGGACAGAGGTTTATATATTGAAACAGAAGCTGTTACTACACATACAGTGCAGCAGGACAGAGGTTTATATATAGAAACAGAAGCTGTTACTACACATACTGTGCAGTAGGAGAGAAGTTTATATATAGAATCAGAAACTGTTACTACACATACCCTGCAGTAGGACTGAGGTTTGTATTGGCAGCTGACAATGTGAGTGACTGGCGTAGATCTTTTATACTCTGTATTGCACTATTAATTTCCTCTCCTCCGGCTTTCGCAGACTTCACCCTTGGTGGTCTATGGCTGTGTGGATCCTGTACATAATCAGGGCCTTCTCTCTTGGTTTCCTCATCATCAGAATCATGCATACCTGATCAATGCAAACATATTAAATAAATATATAAGCCTGAAATGCTAAAACATTTAGCAATAAGCATTAAAAAATATGTATTGGCCTTTATCACCACAAAGCAGCAATAAAATGATAAAATATTTTCTTACAACAGGAGTTCTTTTCTTACAATCCAGAATGAGCACACATAAACTATATTTTCCCTTATTTAGGCCACCCCCCTCTAATTAAAGCCCCCCACTCCTTTTGGAGGGGAAAAAAAGTCAACAAGAACGAAAAAAAAATCACCTACCTCATTTTTATAAATCAACATAATAAGTAATTTACAGTATGTATCCAATGTATTAAGAATTAAACACACTTTTAAACAGTCCATGTACCATAAATCCAAAACGTTTATACTAAGTACGGAACGTATCCAATCATCAAATAGAAAATTAAATGGTAAATCCATTTTTGATATGTTTTTGCACCACCCGCGCACAAGCTTCCTGTCAACTTTAAACAAATTTGCTGCAAAGTGTTAACCTTTTCTTCGGCAGTTTTATTAACTTTTAATTTAAAAGCTGGCTATAAGCAGCGTGTCAAACCACTGACATTGTGTATTGCTACCCGCATGTACTAAGGAAAATGTTATCGGAGTACACAGCTGTTTGGGTATGATGACGTAATGTGTTACTGTAATGTCGCGAGCGTGTCACAGAATACATGAGGTACCGTATTTAAATGCATAATTTTAAGACACACTGCATTAAATTGGATGCCAAATAATTACGTTCTGGGGGAATTAAACAACACAGAAACACCTTACAGTTGGTTTGAACGATGTTTTTAAGTTTTGTAAAAATTTTCATTTTTTATTTTTTACCTCAAATGAACGCCCCCCTCTTTGGAAAATGTAATGCCCCCGGGGGCGTTTATTCGGGAAAATACGGTATTATAATTAAAATGTTCACAAATTTCCATATTCAAATTTACTCTACAGAGATAAAATTAGATGTACCCACCCATTCGACTTTTGCGTCCACTGTGTTTATGACCTTTATTGTGGCCCTGACTTTCCTTTCTAGCAGCCTCATCCGCTATATCTAAGAGCAGAGAAAAAATACAAAGCTTGCACTATATGGAAGCCAAATTTTCGCTTGAGAAGCCAAACACAAAACTCTCTCTAAAACAAAAACCTTGCCCCAGAATAATCATGTAACATTATAATTACGCATTTTCAAAACTGTCAGTTTAAGCAATAAAACAAAAAATGTAACATTCTACAAAACAACTAAACTTAGGGATATAAAATACCAATATATTCCAGTGATTTTGTGGTTTAAAATTATAACTATTCAGGATAAGTAAGCACTCACTAAAATTTAGTTCCAGTTATGATAAATACCCTCTATCATAGTTAAAAATTCACCAAATTCAACTCACTATGTAATACATCTTTTATTCAACAAAATGACGACACATACAAAAAGAACAGTCATTTGTACATTACACAGAGCTTCCAAGTTATGCATATAATACTATTATAAAAGAACCAGTGTTACACATGGAAGCTCACGCCAGACTCATTTTACCTCCCTCTAAATATCCCTCTGGAAGCCACTTGAAACACCAGTCCAGTACTACAGTACACATATACAGCTTGTATTGAACATGTGCAAAACATTTTAGGACACTAGTCAAAAACTTTACGGTTAACTCTATGTTACTCATATTAAAGTCAATAACATTTAACACAATATAGAAGCTGAGCTAATGAGATCAACTTAAGACCAAAACGTTTTGTAAACTAGTTCAAAATATTTCTAATTCCTAGAGATCTGTTTCACAGAAGTTTGTTAGTTTGGTCAGCAGCTCTCTTATACATATAGATTTTGTCAACTTGTATTGCAATGTTTCACATTAATTTTAAAAGATCTAAGAATCCTGCAGCCAAATGACAGCACTTTAATGTCAAAGAGGTTCTTGGATTAAGCTTAAAATGAAAACACTGACTGCAGTATTCAATATAATTTTCATGAAACATCTTCTACTTGACAATATTATTAAACACTGATCTGTTTGGAACCAAATTTTACTGCTAACACAAACTCAGGCTGACTGTCGAAACAATAGTGACATTTATGTTAAATGTGGTCAATCAACATAATTATGAAGTGCATTCAATAACAAGAGCTGTCGGAGGACAGCAACGCTCGACTATTTAACACCCTTGTCGCTTGAATGAATAAGAAAGTCGAAAAAGCGGCATAATTTAGTAAAAAAGTAAAATAGGGTTATGGAACCTGCAAAGTGCTTATCAGCTCATGACAGTGGACAAGTGTATGAAGTTTCAATCCATTCCCATTAGTGGGTACTGAGATACCAGCTTACATATAAGAATTTAACCCAAAAACTCCTAAGTTGAAAAAGGGGCATAATTTTGTAAAATGCAAAGTTGAGTTATTAATCCTTTGCACTGCATGTCATATCATGACAGTGAACTAGTGTGTGAAGTTTCAATCCTTTCCCATTAGTGAATACTGAGATACCAGCTTACATACAAAAACTTAACCAAAAATTTCTATGTTGAAAAAGGGGCATACTTTTGTAAAAAAAGCAAAATAAAGTTATGGGACCTGCTTTGTGCATGTCAGATCATGACAGTGAACAAGTGTGTGAAGTTTCAATCCATTCCCATTATTGAGTACTGAGATACCAGCTTACATACAAAACCTTAACCAAAAAATTCTAAGTCGAAAAAGGGGCATAATTTTGTAAAAAAGCAAAATAGAGTTATGGAACCTGTGCAATGTAAGTCAGTTTATCACAGTAAATAAGTGTGTGAAGTTTCAATCCATTCCCACAAGTGGTTACTGAGATACCAGCTTACATATAAAACCTTAACCAAAAATTTCTAAGTCAAAAAAGGGGCATAATTTTGTAAAAAAGCAAAACAGAGTTATGGAACCTGTGCAATGTAAGTCAGTTTATCACAGTGAATAAGTGTGTGAAGTTTCAATCCATTCCCACAAGTGGTTGCTGAGATACCAGCTTACATACAAAAACTTAACCAAATCGGGACGCGGACGCCGATGCGGACGCCGACGCAGACGCCGACGCGGACGCCGACGCGGACGCCGACGCATGGGCGAGTCCAATAGCTCTACTATTCTATGAATAGTCGAGCTAAAAAGGGGAATATAATTGTGATGTTTGAAGTGCTCTCTTACAAAAATCCTATTTCTTTTTACATACTTATAAAGTCATCACAACTTTGTGACAGAAAGCACAAATGTTAACATCATATAGTATTACTTATTATATTCAAAAGCATAACAGATTTATTCACTCAGTCCAGAAACTTAACAACTGTCATTAGTAACCAAAGTTTCACGATAAAGTGTAAAAGCTAAATGAAATTTGGATTTTTGGTATTACTAACTAATCTTTCCAATGACACATCAATTGAACAACTTTGTGATATAATTTCAATGTGATGTCAAATACAGCCATTTTGTGAAAATTGTGCCCTTCTGTGACCCCCAAAAATATCTCTTTTTCACTGGCATTAAATGTGACCTAAGTGCTGAAAATATATACCAGACATGAAACATAAAAGAAGTAGTATACATTATATGGTATTTGACCGTTTTACCATCTAAATTTACAGCCAAACTCCTTTCCTTGACAATATCTGATCCTAACAAAAACAAAAGTTACCATTTAATTAGGTTATTTAACATTGTTCTGTACAATAGGGAGATATATTTGGACTCGTACCCAGCTGAGAAAACCATACTGGACGAGCCACTAGTCCAGTATGGTTTTCTCAGCTGGGTACGAGTCCAAATATATCTCGTATTGTACAGTACAATGCTAAATAACCTTTTTATTCTATATCTATTTTACTTTAGTTTAAATTAAAAATGATTTACTGAATATTGTTTTTCTCCCTTTTCTTATTTCAAGACACAGAATCAAATTCTGTACATAGAGCGCCTACTTCACCTGATTTACAATCGAAACATTTTCACGCATTTCTAGCTTTATCGTATGTTTAACATGGGACTGCTGAACCGTCCAAATATGGAAAAAATACAGGATTTTTGTACACACGTGCGTGCAATACGGTAATATATTGTACGGTCATGTGTTGCAAATAAATGTTCACGATTGGATAAATAAAATAGATATAGAATAAACAAGAGCTGTCTCCATAGGATGACACATGCCCCCGATGGCACTTTGAATGAATAGTTATGGCCGATGTTAGAGTTTAGGACCTTTGATCTACGGACCTGGGTCTTGCTCGCGACACGTCGTCTTACTGTACCACACATTCATGCGTAGTTATTTTAAAATTCATGCATGAATGACAAAGATATGGACCGGACACGCCCATCAATGCACTATCATGAAATATGACCTTTAACGTCTATTTAGTGTGACCTTGACCTTTGAGCTGGGTCTTGCATGCGACACGTCATCTTACTGTGCCACACATTCATGCGTAGTTACTCGAAAATCCATGCATGAATGACAAAGATATGGACCGGACACACCCATCAATGCACTACCATGAAAAATGACCTTTAATGTCTAAGTGTGACCTTGACCTTTGAGCTACAGACCTGGGTCTTGCACGCGACACGTCGCCTTACTGTGGTACACATTCATGCCAAGTTATTTGAAAATCCATCCATGGATGACAAAAATATGGACCGAACACGCCCAACTATCATGAAAAATTACCTGTAACGTCCAAGTGTGACCTTGACCTTTGAGCTACGGACCTGGGTCTTGCACGCGACACGTCATCTTACTGTGGTACACATTCATGCCAAGTTATTTGAAAATCCATCCATCGATGACAAAGATATGGACCGGACACGAAAATTGCGGACAGACTGACAGACAGACGGTTCAAAAACTATATGCCTCCCTTCGGGGGCATAAAAATGGTAACGTATTTCTGGTAACATCTATCAAAGTTATATCTATAAATACACTAGATATAAGAACAGAAAACATCCACCCGGAAGATATAGAAAAATATAAAAGGTGAAATATCTTTATATGGGCATACCTTTCCAGTTCAGATTATGTATTGCCACTTGATATAGATAATCATCTGACAAAATTTATGAAATTATCTGACAAAATTTACATGAAAGGAGTACAAAAGTAGTTGTTCTTAGATACATTTGCAGACTTAAGCCAAAGTGATTTTGTTCACCTGCCTAAAGTAATATCGACCCAGGACATACATCAAGGTCAATATTACTTTCAGGGTCAACATTATTTTCAGGCAGGTCAACAAAACTGTATATTGATCTCAACATGACATGTCAGTCTACAACTGTTACATTATATACCCACTATGTTATATCCAAAAAAAAAAAATACAAAGAAATTAAGATATTTTGTTTCACTATCATCTGGAGTAATTATGTTCTTTATCAGTGATATATTTCTCCATACAATTCAATAACCTCAAAACATTTTCCCTTGATTTACCTTTCATTGCACACAACTAGCTACATTACTTTTAATTTACACTCTAATGCTACAGAAACTGGCAAAAATATATATACCTTTGCTCTTACATGCAATTTATTAATGCTCCAATGTCCTTGTCACCTCTCAAAAATTCAACAGCAGAAATAAAAACAGATAATAAACAGAGAAATAATTTACCTTTTTCTTTAGTTTCTTCATCCTTTGCAGAATCCTCCGTCGTCTTTCCGTCCTTGTCAATATTCATCTGTGAGATCTTGAATGTGTCGTAGTTGACAAATGTTGCGGATGGTATTTGGGCACGCAGGCGACTGGACAATCCACCTGAACAAATGATAAAATTAAATTTTTATTTCTGCCCCCTTTTTATTTTGTTTTTACAAAAAAAGTAATTTTTTGAAAACTGTCAAGATGTTTTACATTTTCAAACAAGACAACCGTACCTAAAATTATAATCTGAAATAGAAGCAGATAAAAAGTCATTACATGATGTGTATTTGTCTCATTCTTTTTATCACAAAGTATCTATTTTATTGTTGCCTCGAATTTAAAATATCAATTTTTTGTATCATTCACCATGTAAACATTTTAACATAGAATGCTAGCTTATTGGCAATATCCTTAAATTTCAGATTATAATTATCATAACCCATGAAAAGTCTTCCAAAGAATATTTACCTAATTTGTCATCTGCATGAGTTTTGGAAGCACTTTTTTCCTGAAACAAGAGAATTGGTTTTATGGAAGCAGTTTGAATTTAACAGAACAACAAGCCAAGTGTCTGAAATAATTCACTCTCCACCTCTGATGCATGTGGAGAAGTTGGCAGTTGAGCTACTTGCAGAGAACAGATTAGCACTGGTATAGAATCCATGAACACTAGTCTGATTAATTTCCCACTGTTATATAACTCAAATGATGTTGAAAATTGTGCTACATCCAAAACAAAGTAGTAAATACAGACCTAGAAAAAAAAACATGGGAAGTTAGCATAAAAGACGTACAATGCCATGATACAAAACATTGCTTCAAAGTAGAAGTACATAAACAAGTAGGTAACTAACTTTCAAAGAGGTATCTCATACACACAAAACAGTCCAAGTAGCAGATTTAAGGTTTACAGCTGTGGGCTTGCAATAGCTTCACTATAATTACAAACTATATGCATTTGGTTTCAGCATTCTTGGACTGATATGGAAAGTCATACAAGCAACTGCAGAATACGTAACCACACAAAAAATTGCCAATTTTCATTATGGTTTCACAGTTACTCCGTATCGTCATAATCCTGATTTGCCAATAAATTACTTACTGGCCTTTTGACCTGCAACTGTTGTTGTTGCAGCAACTCTTGACGTTTTTGAGCTTCTGACACCTCCAGAATGTGGTGACGGCTTGAGCGGCGCTCTGTCTGAGATGCACTTGAAGAACTCAACATTCCAGATGCCATCAGTTCCTCCATATTCATTTCTAAAAATAGAATACCAGTCACATGATCTGAGATGGGAACCAGAAATAAAAATAGCATAAATTTTACTAGGCACATGGACAAAGCAAGGAACTTTTGATGAATCTGCATTTACCAATTCCAGCTATTTGAACTGGGGGGAAATAGAAACAAGCAAATCTGACAACATGGATGTAGCTGAAAAATAAACAAGTTATATTCAAGATATTAAATTTGCAGAAATTACATGCACATATTAAAGTAAAATTAATATTTATAAAAGTCAATTCAAATGCAGCAGCAAAAGAAGGCATTACTGTCACTCATAGTGGAAACAAACCCTCCACCATATCATAAAGCATGAGCACAGTCATTTGAAGGGTCTTTTCTCTTATAATTCTCATATGCAAAAAGAAATACCTATAACAGGAGACCAGTTAAAGAGATTTAAGGTAGTTGTGCACATCTGATAAATTGCAAATCATGGTTTTACATTATTTAACCACATTACATAGAATAAAACATGGATTTGGGAAAGGAAAAGGAATATCATCTTTCCTGTATGTACATTTATAAAAAAAGCTACAGTAACTGTACTTTCTTTCAGAAGGTAACAAATAATAAACATAAAAGCTAACACATGAAATAATTCAATGTGTTGCTTTAACTGATCTGGCTGAAATTTGCAATTCTAAAATCAAGGGCAAATATCTCAAAAGTAAGCAAAATAGACCTTCACATTGTAGACAAAAATTCTATTTGCGAAAATGTCATCAAAAATGTGGTTCTTATTATGAAAACTGATGTGGTGTTCCAAATTTGCCTAGCAAAAAATCAAGAGCATGATCCAATCTTTGTTAATATAATTTTTTTACAATATCCTGAAGTTAAAGTAAAGTCGAACTCTACATTGTTGAACAAATTTTGATCCAAATGTGCAGAACTGTCTTAAACTCTTACCATCTCCATTAACTAAAGGAACATACTGGAATATATCTAAAATTATCATTATTACTTTTATAATAACTTTATTTCTTTTCTATTCTGATATTCTTTCTGTATACTGTGAAATCACTCCAAATGAGATGAAGCACCAATTTCTGTAGGTTTATAGTGATCACTCACATCAATGCACAACATAAAATCCAAACAAACAAACAAACATAATCCCTACTTATCTTTAACATTTTGAATCCACAAAAATCCATTAATTTTGCCCAAAACCATGAAATTGTATGCCAATAAAACCACGTGATTTCACAGTATAGTTTTAATAAAAACGTGCTCAGCTCTTTTCACAGTATAGTTTTAATAAAAACATGCTCAGCTCGTGTTATTTTTCAAAGCCTTCAACAAAATGGTCATTTAAGAAAAAAACACATTTTCAGTGATTTTAATCTGCAAGAAATAAAAGGCTAAAAATTTATCATTGTAGAGAAAAAAAGCTGGAAAAAAACACACACGTGTCTCTGTTCACACAAAGGCTTGTGTTAAAAGGGAAAAAAGGAACTGCACAAAGTTAAAGAACTCCTGAAATATGTCTTTTTTTCATGTCTTGGTTTATATTATATACAAGTAACTTAAATCAGACTTAAATAAGCATAATACCAGTGAAATCTAATATATTAAACTGGAGCACTATGCTCGTATTTACTATATTTTGGTGAAAACTATGTAACAACTCATTCCTCTGTAAAACAAAATCCATGAACATTTTGTATAGTTATGCTCAAAATTTAAATTCACAAAACAGTTTTTCCAATAGACCTATATGCATTTCCAACTTTTATCTTCTCATATATTTTCCTGGAAATTATGTCACTGATATAGGTTCAAAACCTCACTTTAGGTGTAGAATTCTACATGCAAGGAAGCCATCAAAGATTGGTGGTACCCAGTTGCCTGCTAATGCATGGAACAATGTCAGGAGGGGCACCTGGGATCTTCCTCTGCCACAAAAAGCTGGAAAAGTAAGCCAAAATGACCTAAATTGTGTCAGAGTGACTTTAACCCCAAGAAAAAAAACCCCAGTAAACTGAAGTTTATGACATTTCATTTAAAGGGTGGAAATTCTTCATTTTTTCCATCAGTTTACCATTGATGTCAATGGAACTTCAGAAATTTCAGATTGTTTCATCTTTACAGAATTACATATATGTATTCATTTGATAAAAATATTGCATATAAAATGTGCAGACACAAAAATGTATGATCTTTCTAAATGCATGAGTTTTACGAATTTTGGAACAATAGAAAGTACTGCATCAGAGATTTTAAAAATTGGGAAGTACATTTAAGTCTATGAGAAAAATACATTTTATGAATTTTAATTTGGCAGGTCACTGAACAAACTTCTTCACAAGAAAGAGAAGCACATCTCTAAAGCTGTTGCAAACAAACTCACCATTTTCTGCAACAAATGTATAACCAGCTACAATAATATGATACTTTACTTAATGAATATATATACTGCTAATGATGAATAATGATACAAATATAAAAATATATGATTAAAATACCTAAACTATTTAAATATCAAGACTTCTTTCCTAGGTTATTATCCCACATTTACATTGAATTTCTGTTTAAAAATCTTTTTAAATGTGCATTTTTTCTTTCTAATTCTCTGACAAATGTTAAAGTTGTTAAGAACAACTGGATAATAATCCAGGAATTGACACAAAGCATTTTAATTCAAGACTATAGCTATTAATTTTATATACTCCTACAAAATAAGTTAAAATACACTAGCTTACATGAAACTACATAATCTGACTTGGATGAAATATTGTTTAGCATTTATTTTTACAACTCTTGACAACTTCTTCCTTGAAATATGGGGAAAATTCTTAAAACTGAATAACCAAAACTTTCTATTACAACACTTAATATTCTCGGAAAAACAATCATACATTAACAAGGAAATTGTGTTACTGGATTAACAACATTCTTAAACAATTCTTTTTTTACATTATATGGGTTTACCTTTTGCAAAATTTTCTTTAAAAAAAAGAGCACACAAAAGAAGTATTTTTCAAAAAAAAATATACCCATTTGTTGTTTTACACAAATTTTTAAATGGGTAGTATTTTGCAATGACTGATTGTTTTTCAACACCAATGAAAGACTTTAACCCCATGATTGTGCAACTAAGAGCAATGATAGACACACCCATTTTAAGAGTCTAGCAAAAAAAAACTAGTAAGGGTACACTGTAAAGCTACCTCTACACAATAAATGTCTCAATATAGTCTGGCCTTTCTCTATTTTAAGAATCATTGAAATCAATGAAATCAAAGTGGATTGGGAAGAATGTCTTCACACTGAGGCAAAACTCTTGAACATTGAATTTCGCAGACAAGTGGAGTACTTCAGAAACAAATGTACAAGTACAGAATTAATTTAAACATTGGTTCAAAAACAAGACTTGAACAACAGCTGTTTGTAAAATACCTATGCCCCTGCCCCCTTTGATTGCCTGCTGATGTTAACTTGGTCTCAATGTCACTGTGACCTTGACCTACTGATCTCAAAAGCAATAGGGGCCATCTAGTGACCACAAACAATTATCCTATGAAGTTTTACAACTGTAGGCTCAAGTGTTCTCCAGTTATTGATCACATATAGTTTTCCATCTCAAGGTCACTGTGACTTCTGGTGTGACCCCCAAAATAATTATCCTATGAAATTTAATAATCCTAGGCCGAAGCATGCTCTAATTATTAATTTGGAAATATTTTCAGCCCTGAAGTCCCTGTGACCTTGACCGTTGTCCAACTGATTCCGAAAGCACTTTGAGTCACTTAGTGACCTCATGAAACCATCCTATGAAGTATGATTACTGTAGGTCCAAAATTGTTCTCTATTTATTAATTGGAAATAATTCCAAACCTCAAGGCTGTTGTGACCTTGACCTTTGACTTTTTGCTCCCCACATTATTAAGGACATCTACTGACTACAGGCAATTATTCTATGCAGTCTGACAATTATAGACCAAAGCATTGTCTAGTTATTGGTCAGTAAGCAGTGTCTACCGACCAAAGGACAGACGGACAGAGCCTGCCAACAGACAGATCAACTAACATGAGCAATACGATACACTACCTCTTCTTCAAAGATGGAAATGAAAGTCTGGAATTTTTACTGCAGAAGCATTTATGTATATGAAGTGCAAGATGGAATTAATATGTACCAAATTCATTTCAAGAAAGAAAACTTAACAGTGTCAAATGCTGACTTTTAGGCGAGACCTTGACCTTGCTATATGGACATGAAAATCAATGATTGAGTGAAAATTGAGGATCCGAAGTGGACAGAGAAACATTATGGCACAATGTATTTGTAATCAGAAGGGAGGCATAAATCTTTTTTTTTTCTATATTTTCCTCCAAACTGAATCAGATTCTAATGTAAAACTTACTGTTGTACTCAAGTAAAAACTACAAAAATACACAAATATAATGAATTAAGTAAAATTAGTTAAGGTATACAGAAGTACATTTTAAGTGGTAAGATTGTATATAGTTATTTCGTGCAATATAACAAAAATTAATGTTTAAAAAAAATACCTCGC
This sequence comes from Mercenaria mercenaria, assembly GCF_021730395.1. NCBI lineage: Eukaryota > Metazoa > Mollusca > Bivalvia > Venerida > Veneridae > Mercenaria > Mercenaria mercenaria. Next base: position 63,333,792 of record NC_069377.1, on the reverse strand, counting down.
CACACAACAGTATGGTTTTCTCCGATCATTGGAGAAATTCCTGACAAATATAAATATTCAAATATAAACATAATAAAACGTTCTCAAATTCTGAAGTGTTCTTTTCTATATTTCTGTGCTGCCTTAAAAAGAATGATGAGTTTTATGTTTAAATGTTAACTTTCAAAATCTTTCCGGCACTATGTACAAGCACTGACATGAAAGCCTGTAAGCACCTAACACAAACTTGCTTAGCAAATGATGTATATGGTAAAATGTCTCTATGCAATAATTTATGTCCACTTTAAAAGCGCAGAAAAGATAATGTACGTTACTGATTGTGAAGAACAATTTCATTTTACATTTTTTCTTCAAATTTTCAGTCAACAGATTACTATTAGTGAGGGTGAACTAGGAACTAGTAGAGACTAGCTACTGTTTTATCTACAACTATAAAACTGTTATAACCATATAAGGAAGCTAACTGAGGCAGGCATTGTGTCCTCTGTGTACCAGATTATACCATATATATATCTTTCTATCACAGATGCTAATATTTCAGTTTTCAATGCCCAGAAATTTTTTAAGTAACAAGAGCTCTGCAAAGTTGGGCAATATACGCCTGAAGAGTTATATCGGAGGAGGACAGAAGCAAAATGTAAAGATTTTTTTTTTTGTGGGAGGTGTGTGGGGGAAAGGAGGGTGTGTGTGCGGTGGCAGGAAACTAAATGACTTTTTTTTTGGAGCGGCAGGGGGAGTGTGGGGTTGAGGTATTGTAATATAGATTGTTGCAATATGCTGCACATAGTCTCATCAGCACCTGCCTTTATTCAAAGTTTAAAATCAATACCTTTAGCAGATCTGACCTTGCTGTGACCTTGACTTTTGACCTACCACACTGGTTTGCACATCATCTCACCACCATATGCCTACATTTCAAGTTTGATGTCAATATCTTGACAGTTAATACGTTATGCTCCAGACACTAAATATGACAGACAGATTTGACCTTTGAGCTCAGTTTGTGACACTGACCAACCTACAGACCAGACTAATGTTCTCACCACATGGTCTCATCATTACCCACCTACATGCCAAGTTTGAAGTCAATACAATGAACGGTTAATAAGTTATGCTACGGACATGAAATATGACATTGACCTTTGACCTACAGACCCAATTCATTGGCACTCTGCACACTGTCTCACTGCCACCTTCCTACATGTGTAGCTTGAAGTCAATACCTTGCATGGTTACTTAGTTATGCTCCGGACACAAAATATAATGGACAGTTCTGACCTTTCAGCTCAATTTGTGACCTTGACATTTGACCTACAGAGAGGGTTCAAGTGCTCTGCACATCATTTACATTTCATTAATTGTGACATCACTGATATTAACTGAGGGCTAATTCTGGAGGATACCATGGTTGGAATGAAATCCCAATGAACTAGTAAAACTCTCAAAGAGGTGAAATATCCCTGATCATATTCCCAGCAAAATAGCCATTTCTAAACACACCACAAAATTTTGGGCCCACAAAGTATTCTGTAAGTGATTTCATAGTGTTATGTTCTTTACTTTGTAATTATTGTAGAATAGGGAATTCTGATGATGCATTTCTTGGGCAAGAATTTGTTACATCTAATCCTTTTTAAAACAAGCCCATTATCCCATGAAAATGGTACTGATATTTTTGTTGGAAACCGAAAAACTTGCATCTCTGATTGTCTTGAGGTAGTGAACCCGATCTCATATAGATATGTGTCCAAGACTAAGTGAATAAAATGTGAAATGTGCAACATGTTCTTATCCAACATGGTAATAAATGTACTTGAAAAAAGTGTAAAATAAACCTTAATTATTACAATATGTAAATAGATTTTAATGCTGTTAGTTCTGTATAATCCCAAATTAATTTTCCTCCCCATACATTAAAAAAAAAATTGTTGGGTTTAATGTCACACCGACACAGTAATAGGTAATATATTGGTGACGGTAGAGGTGTATTTCGTCAAGGGCGGGCATCTAGGTAGAACCACCGACCTTCTGTAAGCCAGTTGGATGGCTTCCTCACATGAATACACAATCGGTGAAGAGAAACTGATTTAAAGTCAGCAACCTTTACCATTCGGCCACCGAGGCTCCCTCAAAACAAAATTTTAAAAATCTAAAATTAATTTAGGTTGTAAGTGAATACTAGCACAATAATAGTGCTATAACTGTTACAATTCATTCATTTTAAGTTGAATTTATAGTTTATATTTACTTAAAAATTGTAAGAAAAAATATTTTTGGGGTCTTAAAAATACTTCTATACTGGTTGGGAATCATTTTCCGGACACATTTTCATTTTCCATTATTCCCTAAAAAAATATTTGACATAAATGAAGCCCACACTGCACAAACTTCAGCTCCTTCTGCATCCGATGTTGTAATCAGCATCCCGTTGTGACATAAAACATGGGGTCTATGGGGCCTCAAATGGGTCACTAAAAGAAGTTAATTTCCACGTAAGGTAAACCAGTATCCGGACAAATATTTTGACGGTATTTTGCTGTTAATTTGATATCGAAATAAGTAATTAAACTATTTTTACACATTTCTTTATCAGTCATCTCTTCAAAAATGCACACGAAACATAACCTGACGTTCAATAGCAGCTACGAAAGCAAACCGAAGTTGACAATAAAAATCTTGAATTTCATCTAACGCGAATTCTTGATAATTCCAATAGATATAGAATAAAATTAGTGCAAAAATCGACAGCCCTGCATTTTATGTAACTATTACCGTGAAATTATAAGTAGCACATGTTATCAGAAGACAATCAATATGAAGTTTAATTATTTCTTCCCCACTTGATACCTCGGCAAGTGTGAACTACTGTGCATGCGCAATGCTATATTCGTGCCCCGTTAAGACCGAAAGTTGTTTTGTAAACACAGGTGAGTTATCATCATAAAAAACTAACATAAAACAGTTTTGTAATATAGTGGATTGTTGTAGACATGAAGAAGAAACACCTAAATGATCTAGATGAAACAATAACAGGAAAAACAATGATATAAAGCGGATATTACATGTGTCCGGAAACTGGTCCTGTCCGGAAACCGGTTCCCAACCAGTACTGTAAAACGTAAAGTCCCCGGCAGTCATTCATTTGAAAATAATTAAGGTTATTAAAAAAACGTCTTACAAAGCTTTGATACTACGCAGCAAGAAGGAAATTTCTGCTGCATTTTGATGCATACTGAGTGAAAGTATATCAGTAAAGAAAGGTCTAAGTGAAAGTAAATTCCAAAATAAAAAAATATGCAAGGCAGTGAGAGTGTCAATAAATTGTATGTATTCAAAATTAAGGATAAATATGTTTGTTAAAATAAAGGACATAATGTGAGTCGGCTATAAATGAAGTGATTTTATGTGCAATGCAATGTTTAGTTTTAGTCAAAATTAGGTAATTCAATTTAATACTGTTTGATCTAGATTTCTATAACAAGGATTTTCCGTTTTTTTGTTTTTTTTTGTCTTTCAATATATGACATATCACTCCATATTAATTCCAATTGTGGTAATAGAAACTAAAATTTTTCAACTTTCTAAGTATCTTGATTAATTTTCAATTCATCATAAAACAAGAAACGTGGAAACCAGGTTTTCAATTGCATCATGCCAACAGGTTCTTTAAAAAAATGGTCATATTCTATTAAACATATATTTTTTATTATAACTATGACCATTTTTTTCTGTTTTTAGTTACCCAATTAAAACGACCTTTCTGTCACAAAAAAAAAAAAAAAAAAAAAATAAATTACAAAGCTACATTGACCTTGACCCTGATCTGAGCGACCTCAAATACATTCCCAAACTTTTGTGTTTGATAAAAGCTATCTACACACCAAGTATACTGACAATATGTGTACCCAAACTAAAGAGATTGAGTGGAAACAATTATTCTATTTTTAGTAACAGTGACCCCAAATATCATTCAAAGCTAATTTTTCAGATAAGCTTGCTGTACACAAAGTTTGGTGGCAGTAACTAAGTCCAAACTAAAATGATAAAGCAGAAACCACATTTACTTTATGATGATCATCACATTGCGAAAAAAATCTATTTTTAGAGAAAAAATTTTTTTTTTTTTTTTTTGGGGAAAAAAATCTATTTTTAGTAACTATAAGACCTTGACCAAAAAAAAAAAAAAGAAAGCATTTTTTTTTTATCTCAGTAAGACTTGAACCGACGCCCTTCCGTCCCATTGACTAAAAAGTAGCTTTTGACCCAACGCTCTAGACCACTGCGCCACCATGGAATTTTCTAAGTGTGAAGATTAAATAAGGTATTCTGACCTTGAACTTGACCCCAATGACCCCATATACAATCCCAACCTTGGTTTTTCTATAAGCTACCTATAGGCCAAGTTTAATTTCAATACATCAATGAAAACTAAAGTTATTGTGCAGAAACCAATTTTTCTATTTTTAGCCACAGCGACCTTGACCTTGATCCAAATGACCCAAAATGCAATCCCAAGCTTCGTATCCTTATCATCTATCTACAGGCCAAGATTGGTGTCTATAGCTTGTTCCAAACTAAAGTTATTGTGCAGAAACCAAGTTTGACGCCCTCCCCCCCCAACCCGACCGACAACATACCCCAATCTAATAACTGGTTTTCTACGAAAACCTGGTTAAAAACAATGATTTTGATGGGGCATTTTCCAATTTCAGCCATTTTTGATACCAAAATTACAACAAAATTCAATCTCGATTTGAAATATGACTGGACTGTTATAAAACCTTCAGGACATCTTAGTTAGCATGAAAGCAACATTTTGATGCAAAAAAACGTGTAAAATTTCATTTTTCTCAAAATTGAAATTCTGTCCGATTTTTACAATAGGAAAAATACATTTTTGGCCATAAAATTGAAATCATTTGAAAGTTTAAAAATTCAAAAAGATCCTAAAACTACCCTTATTGTCCTTCAGAAAGATATATAGTTTATAATAAATTATATGGATCTTGTAAAATAACGCTGCAATTCACATATAATCCTTTTTAGGGATAGGTAGATCAAACAGTCAAGTTAAGTTAGTGGCAGTATTAAAACCAGACAATTTATTGGAAACTGTCTATTCCTGGCCATATCTGGTACACAGAGTTCTGCGAGGTAGCTAAACAGGGTCATTTTAAAACAAGCCAAGTATTGGATGCAGAAAAAGCTTACGTTGGAGTTTTGGCGGCATGCCGCGTTGTTTCTGCAGATAGTCTTTCCATACCCTTACAAACGAGTTGCCTACAACTGTAGCGGAGAGAAAATCTCACTTACAAACTCTTCAATATACTCAAGTATAAATATATTGCTTTTAAAACATAAAAAGTAACAGCACTGTCAAAAATAGAACAATGGCAAAAACAATCAGCAAAGCTATCAAAATTAATGCGTAACAGTAATGTCATTTAATCTTGATGCATTTAAAGGAAAGCAAGTGAACGATTTTGAACTGCTTTTCTTTAAAGAGTAATTTAACGAAAGTGTCCATTATTTCTCAGGCTGATCATAACAAAATCATTGTAAATCAAAACATTATGTTTCTGAACTAAGAAGGAAGAAAGTAACCCTAAAACACTATAATGGGAAATTCAAAGTTCCATTCATGTTCAGTTTACAATAAAGTTCTATAATCTAGATTATTACATACTCATTTCTATTCCCCGTTAAGTTACACTGGTACCAGAAACGTCAATATTTTTCCATACACTGACGTCTGAATTTCATATCGGATGCGTGACATAATTCAGTACGTTTTGTTGCACTATTCTTTTTCTATTTAGTTCAGAATTGTCAATTCTATTCCTAAAGTTGCGCAATATTTCCGCTGAAGAACACGTGCATATTTCCAGATACAAAGCTAATAACCTATAATTATTACATACTTTTTTCTATTCCACGTTAAGTTACACTGGTACCGGAAACGTCAAATTTTTCCATACACTGACGCCTGAATTTCATATCGGGTGCGTGACATAATTCAGTGTGTTGTTGCACTATTTTTTTCTATTTATTTCAGTATTGTCAATCCTATTCAGGCTATTGAACATATTTATGATATTTACATAATATTTATACATGTAGATGCGTATGTAATAAAAAGGTTATTATCTTAATTTGCATCGGGAAATATGCACTCGTTCTTCAGCGGAAGAATATTGCGCTTCTAAAGTCGTGCAATATTTCCACTGAAAAACTCGTGCATATTTCCCGATACAAAGCTAATAACTCGTTCTTCAGCGGAAGAATATTGCGCTCCTAAAGTCGTGCAATATTTCCGCTGAAAAACTCGTGCATATTGCCCGATACAAAGCTAATAACCTATAACTATGGTTACATAAAAACTCCCTATTTATATATGTACGAATCTGGACCCATATGTAAAAATTCATGTGTATATTATGCATAAAGAGCACATAAAATACACATACATTTCTTTTAGGCCTATAAACAGTAGAGCAAAAGCCTGAGAAATAGGTGACTCAGAAACCATGCTACTTAACTTTTAAGATTTCTTCATTAAAATATAATTAAATAAATTCACCTTAATGACATTACTGTTGAAATAAATACCTCTTTTAAATGAAATATAATATATATAAATATGCAAAATGTTCTTAAACATGTAACAAAGTGAACATTATAATAAGATATGATTAAGACTAGGTAAAATATGTAAATGAGTTTGTCATGCATGTATGAAATGATTTCTAAATATTTTTTCTGCTACTCGACACCATTTTCTCTATCACAACCTACTGCAATGTAAATTGCTTTAGCCTAACCCCTTGCAACATAGAAACAAAGCTGTCCGTAAGCAGCCAAGTCTACTATTCGAAATATGTGTCACAGAACTGAAATTATTACCAAAAAGTAAATATCAAAAGTTTGTAAGTCAATAAGGGGACATTACAAGTTATGGGACTTGATAGCTATCAACTAGTTTTATAACCGAAGAATACATGTTAATTTTTCAATTCAATATTGCATTAGTTTTGGGATAGACATTGTAAGTAAATCTTTAACCATGAATTTTCTAAGTCCAAAAGGGGGCATTAATTTGCTCAAATACATGTTAAGAGTTATGGAATTGACCCATGAGGTTGGTAAGTGACTAGAAAGATAAATAGTTCAAGCATTAGCCTTTTGGTAAATAGCTGTATGTACTTGCACACAAAATTTTATACAGGTTTTCTAGAGTCAAACGGGGATATTAATTCCAATAATCATGTCAGAGTTATGGGGACTTGTGCATCAACTGTTTTAAACCGATAGTAACATGTGAAGTTTCAATTTAATATCGTAGAATTTTGGATGATAGTTACTTGCATGTAAAACTTTAACCAGGATTTTCTAAGTCCAAAAGGGGGCATAATTTTGGCCAAAATACATGTCAGATTGTATGGGATTTGACCAATGAGTTGTATTGATCAGAAAAAGAAAATAATAATAGTTTCATCTTATGCCTTTTAGTAATAGCATATGTACTTGCACGCAAACTTTAACCAGAATTTTCTAAGTCCAAAGGGGCATAATTTGTCAAAATTACATGTCAGTTATGGGACTGACCCAGTGAGGTAGGTATTGATCTAGAAAAAAAAAATTAAGTTTCAAATCTATATGCCTTATTAGTAATAGCTGAAGTTACTTGCACCAAAAATTAAACCAGAAATTTATCTAAGGTCAAAAGGGGGCATAATTTGGCATAAATGAAGGTCAGAGTTATGGGACTTGGTGCCTTCAAACTATTTTATAAACCGAAGACACATGTGAAGTTTCAATTCAATATCTGCATTAATTTTGTAGATGTTAACTTGATGTAAAACTTTACCGAATTTTCTAAGTACCAAATGGGGGCTATTTGCTCAAAATACATGTTTAGAGTTATGGAACTTGACCCAGTGAGGTTGGTAATTGACCTAGAAAAAGAATAAATAAGTTTCAAAGCTATATGCCTTTAAATGATAGCTGTATGTACTCGCATACAGGGTGAGTAGAATAGCTAGACTATTCTTCGAATAGTCGAGCTAAAAATGTCTGTCTTTTGGTAGATTGTGGTAGTTATATTACAGATTGCAGTAGATTATGGTAGTTGTGTCCCCGCATCACTGCAAACATCTAAAATAGAATATCTTTGTGACAATCAACTACAGAACCCCTTAGCAACTATATTTTATAACCTCTATGCCAACACTACCAAGGAATATGAAAGAAAACATGTTACAATTTACACACTTCAAATTTATTTGAAAAAAAAAATTACTACAGTAATTCTGACATGGACATTGTAAAAGTGAAAGTTTCTTAGTTTTTGTACGACTGGTCATGGTGGCCTTCAACTTTGACCTTTTACTCACCACAAAAACGTAACAATCACATTCTCAGAACAAGGTGGTCAAGGTTGAGCTTTAATTAGCTTACTGCATTAACACATGAAAATGGCAGTCAAAGTAGTATTCTGCTTGACACTCTGATACATTTTACTGGGTAAGGCAGGATATTTTAAGTTAATTAAGGGTCAGTTACAGGAAAAGGGGACTTAATCCTTGTATAGCTGAAGCACAAATTACATAGTTAACATGGTTGCATTAATTTCAGTCATCTAGAATGTTAGGTATGGACTCTTGGAAAAACTGGACATATCATGTCAAGAAACTATATCAGTCTTATAATTTATCTAAAATAACCATAAAAGCATTCTTATTATCAATATTTTTGCAGTTTATACGTGTCAAGACTCATGCATAATGGAATATTCATAAATACTTTTTCTGAATACAGATATAAACCATGCAGAAAGTAAATATAGCTATAGTTTTTGCTTTCTTCTTCTGAACATGCAATATGTGCAAGCAGTCTTTTCTATATATTTTCTTGATAGTCTATTAAATTCTTGGATTCTATGATGTAAAATTCTACTGTAATGTCTCCAAATAACATACCCAGGCATTTCAAAAATCAAAAATTTGAGCATTTCTTATAATTTCTTAAAATGCCAAAATACTGTGTTATTATACTGAAAATATAACAGACACACCTGAGCACCTAAACTCAAAATCAGTAAGAGTCATTCTATACCCGAGAGCAATTGTTCAAACCAAATTTGAGGATGGATCATAGGTTAAGGCATTGTGTTACTGAGCAGAAATGAGATCACTTACAGACAGACATAATTATGTATAATTATAAAGACATACAGATGACCTGTGCCGTCACATTTACCTCCCTCTGAGTGCTATATTTTCTTATTTATTTTACACATATATTTTGACTATTTTCTTGGAGAGAAACAATACTTTTTGTGTTTTCTTTTTAATCTAAAACTGCACAGTTTCTAATGTTGATAACAAGCATTGGCCTTCAAAAAAGAGGCAAAATTAAAGAAATTTTAAAGAAATATAACAAATGCATGGGTTTTCAAGTATTTGAAACATTACAGTAATCTGTTGTAACATACACCAGTTGTAACCAGTAATAGCTCCTTGATATGGCAAGGTGTTCAAATGTGGGTCAATGACAAAACAGTGCAAACTCTCAAAATACGTGCGGGAATGTCTGCAACACGTGCCATTGCGTGATCTTTGTTGCCTTCTACCTGAGGGCATTCCCAGTATTCTAGTCATGATTTCATCTTGAGTTTTTTGTTCGAAAGGTCTTATACTCTTAGGCTGGCCTCGTATACCTGTCTGCAGCCAGTTACTTGGGGTATAATGTGATGCTGTTATGAAAAAATAGTCACTTTTTTGGTTTTGAAAAAGCTTGAAACTTTGAAGTAAACAGAAATCATGTCAAGTCTGTGAAAACTTCTTTCAACTGGAAGAAGCCTAAATTGAATGTTCTGACCAAATTTATGTAGAAACAAGAGCACCGCCTTGCGGGTGCTGACACTCATCTGATTTTTTTTGTATAATAGAAATATTGTCCTACCCATGATTTTCTAAGTCTAAAAAGGACCATCATTCTTGCAAAAAGCAGGATAGAGTTATGTTTCTTGATGTACAGTGTCCACTTATGATGGTGAAAAACTGTTGCAAGTTTTATAGCAATAGCTTTGATAGTTTATGAGAAAAGTTTACTTAAACATAATATTCAACCAAGAAAATGATTTTTCTAAGTCCAAAAGGGGCAATAATTATTGCAAAAAGCAGGATGGAGTTATGTTGCTTGCTGTACAGGGTCAGCTTATGATGGTGAACGAGAGTTGCAAGTTTCAAAGCAATAGCTTTGATAGTTTAAGAGAAAAAGTTTACCTAAACATAAAACTTAACCAAGAAATCTGATATTTTCTAAGTCCAAAAGGGGCCATAAATCTTGCAAAAAGCAGGATGGAGTTATGTTTCTTGCTGTACAGGGTCAGCCTATGATGGTGAACAAGTGTTGCAAGTTTTAAAGCAATAGCTTTGATAGTTTAGGATAAAAGCTGACCTAAACATAAAACTTAACCAAGAAAACTGATTTTCTAAGTCCAAAAGGGGCAATAATTCTTGCAAAAAGCAAGATGGAGTTATGTTTCTTGATGTACTGGGTCTGCTTATGATGGTGAACAAGTATTCCAAGTTTCAAAGCAATAGCTTTGATAGTTTAGGAGAAAAGTTGACCTAAACATAAAACTTAACCAAGAAATCTGATATTTTCTAAGTACAAAAGGGGCCATAAATCTTGCAACAAGCAAGATGGAGTTATGTTTCTTGCTATACAGGGTCAGCTTATGATGGTGAACAAGTATTCCAAGTTTCAAAGCAACAGCTTTGATAGTTTAGGAGAAAAGCTGACCTAAACATAAAACTTAACCAGGCAATGCCGACGCAGACGCCGACGCCGACAACCGCTCAAGTGATGACAATAACTCATCATTTTTTTTCAAAAATCAGATGAGCTAAAAATGACAGAATGATTTAAAGTAAATACCAATTTTTTCATATTTTTTTTTTCACTTAAAAGGGTTGCACCTTGTTAATATTTTATAATTAAATTAAGAATTAAAAAAAAAACTATACATCTATATATTTAAAAATCTCTAGTTTAAATCTCAGTAAATAAACATCAAGAAAAGTTGTTTCATATTTGATTTAAATTTTCCAAGAATCTAATTTGAGATTTTCTCATGTTAGTTTCTTTTCTTTCGTTTTTTATGTTTGGAACTGTTCAACATTTCACAGACTTGACTGTCTGACACCTGACCAAAGCATTTAAAAATTATCAAAAGATTGTGAAACAAAGTTTTTAAGCTTTTACAAAAATCTACTTCTTTCAAACATAAAAAAAGAAAAAGAAACCTAAAAAAATGTAAAATCTAACTGAACAAAACTTAAAAACCCAAAGCTTATTAATATCAAAATCTGTTTAAAAATGAAATAAAATGTCTCCCACATCTAAAGTTGTATATGAATTAGCTCCCTTTATTACTTGCCTTCAGCATCAATCTCATTGGGATCCCTAAGAAGGCTTCCTGTCATTAAACAATTTAACAACAATTAGCCTTTAATATCATTTAACAACGGTCACTCACATGTAAAACTGTTCACTCTATTTGAAGTTTCAGTCAAAAACATTTTGTCCTTTAGAATTTTCATGTGTATTTTGTAGGATTTCATACGATCTTTGATAAATGTGTAACTGCCTCAAATTCATAAATTCCAATGATCATTGTGTTTGTGTACCCCATTTCTTAAGTTTAAAAACTCACATATTTTAACATGTGCCAACTTGAAGATATATGTGCCTATACACCCGGAGGTTTCCTCCTCAGAATCAAGACTTCTGTCATACACTTTGTCTTTTAAATAAGTCAATATCAACCCATTTATAAGTCTAAGCAAAATATTGCACAAATATGGGGTCCTGTCTTATAAATGATCCACCTTACAGGAAAGTTTATACTGGCATTTAATCAATGATTATAAACCATCAGAATTTAACAATGTCCATCTTGGGGTACACATACTTCAACTTCCATCACTCTAATAACTTAATGAGTATTTTTCACTTCTCAAACAACCTGACAGTGCTAAACAATGAGATATAAATTTTTTTGACCAATGAAATTTTACTAGAGTAAACAGTTTCGTCAATGAGATATTTAAACATGAAAGAGCTACATACCTGAAATAAAATAAAAAGTGTTTTCAGCATGAAGTAAGAAAAAGACAAACACAAAACTCTATCTACAGGTAAGCAATGTATGAAGTAAACATCTAACTTCATATTTTCCTCCATAACACACATATAAATTTATATACCAAAAAGCCCTAAAAACCGTGTTCTACCCTCAACCATTGCTAAAATAACAGAATCTACAGTTGAAACTCAGTACCTTTTTACTTCAAGACAACTGCCACAGATTTATATACATGAAAATGTATACATGATTTAATAATTACTCCAGCTCAGTAACACAAAATGCCAATTCATACAGGTGCCATAATGCCATAATATATTCATGAACTGGATTTTTTTTATATAAATACACAGGAACTTCTGTTCCACACAACCAAATTCTCAGTAGGTCAAATGCTGTTTAAAATGGACTGAAAATCTGTATTTTAAAAGGAAATTGGACTTAAAGATTTCTTAGACATAACCCCAAAATTTTAACTCAAGCAAGTTGCAAGATACCGAGTCTCAACTGTGTATGTATACATGGAACAGAAATAGGCAAACATGCACAACCTGAACTAAGTATATCATAGTTATATCTCTATTTGAACAACAGTTTTAAACCCCTTAACTAAATATACACAGGATTAGACCTTAAAACGGGAACTGTTTTCTCTAATTATGTGTTTTTGAAATTTCCCTTATTAAGATGTGAGGTATGCCTCACAACTATTTTTATTTGGCGACAGAAGTATGAACGAAATTTCTAACATTAGAAATGTTTTAAAACTAGTAAAACTACTACATAAATCACAGAACAATTATTTGGAGCATCTTTACTCCTAAATGTTCATTGCATGATACAGTAAGCTGTTTTAAATAATATAATTCTTTTACAGTAAATATACAGTTAAGGTCATGTCTACCTAAAACATATTAGCCATTTTTACATGACGTAAGCAGCTTTTAAGCATCAATGCTATAAGCGATATAAGTTACCTCCGGTCATATTTTGAAGTTGCTGGGCCATCAGTTGTGCAGCAAAGGCCTGTTCATGGTGTGGACACAAACCCTCCATATTGAACGGCAAACCGGAAGGCTTCCCAGAATTCCCTGAATATCGTAAATGTGCCGGAGCTGGAGATCAGAGACAGAAAACACACAACATGCATCACACTTGCCAGAGACACGTGTACAGTCTGCCATGCACATATATTGTTATCAAACAAAAGCTGGTTAGCAATCAGTCTACACTTCTAACATCCCAACAACCCTAAAGACCTTGGTACAGTGGCCTTTCTATTTTTAGGGCTGACAGGAAACTCAGAATTCTCTGAGCTTGGATGCAACTTAAAAACTGGACTCCATTATCAGTTGATTTCAGTGTATGTCAAGCGCTAACATTCTCTTTTTTTATACTGTGTGATGTGAATAGCAAAGCCAAAGATGATGGTCCAAGGAGTAAAGGCATAAAATGACTGAACATATTTAAGTTCTCTTGTTTGTATTTCTCTAAGTCAGAATTGTAACCTAAGTTGTAACTAAAACAAAGCTATGATTTTCATTTATACCCTTGAGTGCAGACATGTTTGCCATTTCTAGTGCTTCTTTTTACCCTTAAAAGACTGAAGATAAACAAAACCAGTGCAATGCAAAATATGTTATCAAGATTTTAATACTAAAAAAGCCTTTTCTTTCACAGAATTTTTCACTTTGATACCCACTGCTAAGTTTTTATTCACACAAAAAGAAATAGAATTCTGTTTCACAATCTCACATATTTGAGGCTGTCAATTAAGACTTTAATTCCCTCATATCTTTCACAGGTTTGAGAACACTTTAATCTTAATCGTTTATTTATAAACTCAAATATCAAGTCTTTTAAAGACCTGAACCTGTCACCTACTGATCTTCATTAAAAGTAAAGTATGTCATCTTTCACAGATTTGAAACCATCATCAAACACTTTAACGCCTATTCTTGCATAAAACCTTTGTTTTTTGCCAATTTCGGGCATGCACAAACAGGGAAAAAACATGTACAAACAAGGATATGCTGTTGCGGGTCCAACGTAAGCAAATTATGGATCCCGAATCAATTTTGGCCAAAGTCGAAAGGTCCGATATTTATGAAATCTTTTCATCTGCACTTTTATTAAAAATATCATTTTTCAACCTAACTTTACTTTACTTTGTAATAAGTGCTACCTCTCTTGATACGCGACTGCATTGACGTTCCGTATTATTGTATTATTACGCGTATTTGACTCAAAGTTTACACACCGCGATTTAATCCCTGAAAATGATAGGCAAACAACATTTACAACAAGAGCTGTCTCCGTAGGATGACACATGCCCCCGATGGCACTTTGAATGAATAGTTATGGCCGATGTTAGAGTTTAGGACCTTTGACCTACGGACCTGGGTCTTGCGCGCGACACATCGTCTTACTGTGTCACACATTCATGCATAGTTATTTTAAAATCCATGCATGAATGACAAAGATATGGACCGGACATGCCCATCAATGCACTATCATGAAAAATGATCTTTAACGTCTAAGTGTGACCTTGACCTTTGAGCTACGGACCTGGGTCTTGCGTGTGACAGGTCGTCTTATTGTGGTACACATTCATGCCAAGTTATTTGAAAATCCATCCATCGATGACAAAGATATGGACCGGACACGCCCATCAATGCACTATCCTTTAACGTCTAAGTGTGACCTTGACCTTTGAGCTACGGACCTGGGTCTTGCGCACTGCACGTCGTCTTACTGTGGTACACATTCATGCCAAGTTATTTGAAAATCGATCCATCGATGACAAAGATATGGACCAGACACGCCCATCAATGCACTATCCTTTAACGTCTAAGTGTGACCTTTACCTTTGAGCTACGGACCTGGGTCTTGCGCACTGCACGTCGTCTTACTGTGGTACATATTCATGCCAAGTTATTTGAAAATCCATCCATCGATGACAAAGATATGGACCGGACACGCCCATCAATGCACTATCCTTTAATGTCTAAGTGTGACCTTGACCTTTGAGCTACGGACCTGGGTCTTGCGCACTGCACGTCGTCTTACTGTGGTACACATTCATGCCAAGTTATTTGAAAATCCATCCATCGATGACAAAGATATGGACCGGACACGAAAATTGCGGACAGACCGACAGACCGACAGACTGACAGACCGACAGACAGACAGACGGTTCAAAAACTACATGACTCCCTTCGGGGGCATAAAAATACAATTTCGTTTTCCAAATTAGTATGAGTCGAGAAAGTTGACATGCTAACTTTAAATCTTAAACTAAAACTTTTAAAAAATGTTTGTGTCTACTTTACACATCTGTGCAGTCTACTGATGTAGTGATGGTGTGTAATGTAAAGCATAAACATGACAAAGCGTTAAGTTTGAAGGATTTTTCCATAATTAATGAACATTTGATGAACAGAAGGTATTTATCATATACTTTTCAATTTATTTGTAGATCTCACCAACCATGTTTGAGTTTATAAATCCAATCTAAGTTGATTATATCGATGTCGGAAAAATTCAAATTTCTGTGTTTATCAAACTTTGATCGCGATGGGGTGGGGTGCAAAGCAAAATTTTCTACGTTATAGGCCTAGAGATTTCATTTTTAACGATATGAAGAATATAGGTATCGATACCAATTTCTATTAAACGATAATGTTTACATTTAAAAAGCGTAAGGGACAGACTATTAATTTAAACCGAGCAGAATTGTGTTCTGTCGGCACCTCACCTGCAAATTGTGTAAAGACAGGATGCCGTGTATGCCCTATTCTCATAATTCCGAGCCTCTAAAGCTAAAGTTCCTACCGATATATTGGAAAAAGGGGGAGTCATACTTATTTTACATATATTTAATATCCTTAGGACGGCCAGCACATATTTATGCAATCTCGCCAGGCATATGTATGTTTTTGACAACACAGAAAATAACGTCACTCGACCTTCAGCTATTTCCGGAAGTAAAAAAATGAATGTAGAAATGCTAAACTTGAAAACGAAAGCCGCATTTTGATTTGTAGATAGTCAGGGGTCACGCGCAGGAGTCACCCCATCTAAATGTATGTGTGTGGACTTTTTTTTTTTTTTTTTTTTTTTTTTACTATTGGGGAGCCAATTTTCAGCACTTTATTACGAATTGAAATTACCTGGGCTTTAGTACTGCATGTCAGCTTTTAATCTATGAAAAAATATTTGAGCTCCTGATAAACAGAAATCCCACAGGGGTCCGTAACGGACCAAGGGTACATTGATAATTTTGGAACTTCATCAAATCGCTCAAAATGTCATTTTTTATGTTGTCTGAGAGTGTCAGTATATGCCTCAGATGTAAGATATAACCGTATTTGAGAGCTGCAGACCTAGACATTTCAGAAATATTTTCAAAATAAGTTTCGTGTAATAAATGTTGTTTCTATGGAAGCGTGAAAGGGCCATCAGACGCTTATACGTTTTAGTACATTAAGGCTGCGGAAAGGATATTAAAGAAATTACCACATCAAGAATGTCCGTTTGACATGTATAAAAAATGTGCGTTAACCCTACATTGATAATTCAAAATCCAAATATCATGTCTTCTACATATCTGACACTGTCAATTTACTGGTAATTCCTACTGATTTTCTTTAAAGTCCAACTATCACATGTCTTACATATTTAAAACTATCAATTACATATTAATCCCTATTGATTTTCTTTAAAACCCAAAATTAACACAACTTGCATTGAGGCTAAAACTGCTTTAACACTGACATTGCAACTTCAACTTCTAACCTCCCTGCTGCCATTTCCAAACAAAAACCTCAAAACAATCAAACTGCTCCATCCCATTTGATATACAATAACCCATTCCTCTGTAAAGGTAAACTCGATTCTTACTTCTTTTTATGAAGTCACATATGTCAACTTTAAGAGAATGAGGAAAGTTATATAAATTTATGTAAGAAATCTATACACAAGAACTAGTATAAGAAAAACATTTATTCTAAAAATGATAAAAGTGTTAAATGACTTATACACATGAAATCTTCAAACAACATGGAATTTAGGAAAGCTTAGACAAAGACTCTAGGAAAGCAACATTTAATGTTAGAAAAAAAGATTTTGAATGAATAATGTATTTTTAGAAAATATGTGAAATAGTATTTCAAAATGCATGCATCATTAAGTTATAAAGACTTAAAATTAATTTATTTTTTTGCAATGCAAGACATATAAAATTGTATGGAATCATCAAACAGAAAATACTGAGATGCTATAAGCTAAAATCATTCTGTGACAAAATTTTCTAGCTCTACTAAATCAACCTTCTCCAATTAAAAAAGGGGCCTTCACAAATTTTGGGCAATTCTCAAAGTTTCAAAAAAGTCCTTCAGCCTTATATTAGGAAACAACTATAACATTTTTTTTATGTTAAGAAACAGCATTTTAACCTTTAGCCTGCTGGCGACAAGTGATTCTGCCTTTGTCACCAGTGCAGCCCAAGATGAGCCTGCACATCCATGCAGGAGGATCATGGTCTGCACTGTTCACTATTCAGTCAGTAAATTTTCAGTGAACATCCCTTTGAATAAGAATTGGTACTGGCCAAATTGAATGGTGGACCAGTCCATTTTAGAAATTCTGCAGGGTAAAGGTTAAAGAGACAGCTAGTATAAAGGAATCTTCTGAAGGAATCTGGAACAAATTTTGCAAAATCTGGGCTTTTGGGGCTTCTCCAAACAAAGCATAGAAATCTGATCAACCCTACATCAAATTTTAAAATAGCATTTAAAATTTATCTGAACTTAGTCAAATACTAAAACCTGAAACTTTGGATAGTGTTTTTCTCAGTTAAAATTGTAAATGAGAATTGTCCAAGATATTGTGAATCATCTGATTGTAACCATCCCCAGATTTCAGGACAATAAGGTCACTCTGAATATAAGTTTCTACCTTTTCCCTGTAACCGTCTTGCTGCTGGTAACAAAATGCAATAAGCATATCAACACTACAATTTGTTGACTAATAAAATGTACAAAATTTGAGCAAAAAACCCTATTCCATCAATTAGAATAAATGTTATAACTGATATCTAAATCCCTTTAAGAGTAATTATTTAAATTTTACAAACCGCTAGCTATGTCATATAACATTCGAGGAATTGATGGACGATCTATAGATATGAAAAAAAAAAGGAAGTTTAGATATCATAATTTATATATACTTGTTATTCTCTGCAAAATAAAATTAATTCCAATACATGACTGCATTTTAAATATTGTCATAGTAATTTCATTATGTTGGAGACCCTTAAATTTACATTATTATTTTGTCAAACAAATAAATGATGTATGAACTTATCAATTTATTTAGTGCGCCCAAATGACAGTAACTTAAAATGAAATATGAAAATGATGTATATTTTAAGGAGGTACCTTGATCCTGTTGGTTCTGTAAAATTCCTTTTCTCAGGTAGGCAGCTGTTAGGTTCTCCAGATACTCATTCTGAAAAATGGAGGTTAAAGTGTATTACTCTGAGAAACAGGTAGTAAACACTGATAATTTTTCTTACAGTATTTTTGACAGATTTTCATCAGCAAACATTTTAATGATTAATCAGATACTTCAGTTTTTCATAACATCTATTTTTTTAAAAAGAAACTGCTAGCTGTCTGCCTGCTTTTCTCTGTTACCTTTATATTAATACACAACCAAAAATTTAAAAGCAGAATGTGTAAAAGAAATTCACTGTAATATGAGCCATGCCATGGGAAAACCAACATAGTGGGTATGCGACCAGCATGGATCCAGACCAGCCTGCGCATCCGCGCATTCTGGTCAGGATCCATGCTGTTCGCTAACAGTTTCTCCAATTCCAATAGGCTTTAAAAGCGAACAGTATGGAGCCTGACCAGACTGCGCGGATGCGCAGGCTGGTCTGGATCCATGCTGGTCGCAAACCCACTATGTTGGTTTTCTCATGGCACGGCTCAATTATATTCATACAAGTAGAAGATTACATGTCAAAACAGATAAAAAGCAACTTTTTTTTTCATTCACGCAAGTGACCACTGGGTTAAAGGTCATAAAACCTGAGTTTGGAGACCAGTCTCAAATCAAGAATCTGATTGGATGATTCCTGGTTAGCTCATTCTTGAAACTAACCAATGGCAAAGTTGCATCTGGAGACTGGTGTCCAAACTTTTAATAATCATAGGTCTACATCTAGCAGGAGACTACACTTACATTGATTAGCAGCACTACAACAACCAAGGTCAGTTAGTAACACATAAATACACACATAGTCTGCAGCTTACAAATGCATCATACACATAAAACACAATGAATCTTTGAATAACAACATACTACAAAATAATAAACAACATTTATTATGTACTAAAGTACTGGTATTCAAATATTTGACCATTTACAATATACCATACATATGTTACTTAAATTTTGAACCCAATCTGTTTCTAAAAATACCTCAAAGGACATTCAGGCCAAATGTAGAAATATGAAGAAAGACACGGATTTCAGTCATAAATGAACTTTTTATTTTAGTCTCAATAAAAGGAGTAAATACCTTAAAAGTCAGCACAGTCTGAATTTAATTGACCATCAATAGAGACAGTTAATTATGATGAACAAGAATAACACTAACCCAACATCACTTCTAATTCTTCAGATGACAAGGCTGACAAGATTTTATATTCACACAGTGAAATTTTTCAGCCACACATTCACTTGAATTATGAAAATGTTATGAAATTTCAATTTAATACTGGGTACCCACTGAATGAAATCAGTTTACCTTTCTAATTAAATACATATTGTGATATAGTGTCAATGTCACAATGAAAATGTGTGCATGGAAAAAAGTGCTGTTCTCTAAATATATAATATTATGTGCTTTTTCTTTAGATTTTTTTCGTGAAAGCTATAAAAGAACGTCAGTATCACACCATCAACTAGGCTATAGTAAAATGTGGTTTTCATCTATCTAAACACTCATAAATATGTATGCGTGTTCTCAACACTTTGTTAGGTAAGCTGTAAAAAGAACTTCAATATCACATCATCAACTATGGTAAGCTGTGGTAAGTGTGGTTTTCTGTCTAAACACTCAATGTTATTTATTATTTCTAACAATTTATTTTGAGAAAACAAATATGTAAATAAGAAACCATTTTACTTGTAAATCACAGAAATGCCTGAATTTCAATATTTACCATGTTTACTCGCCTGTATTATTTATTTATTTATTTTGTTGGGTTTAACGTCGCACCGACACAATTTTAGGTCATATGGCGACTTTCCAGCTTTAATGGTGGAGGAAGACCCCAGGTGCCCCTCCGTGCACTATTTCATCACGAGCGGGCACCTGGGTAGAACCACCGACCTTCCGTAAGCCAGCTGGATGGCTTCCTCACGTGAAGAATTCTACGCCCCAAATGAGGTTTCGAACCCACATCGATGAGGGGCAAATGGTTTGAAGTCAACGACTCTAACCACTCGGCCACGGAGGCCCCTTACTCGCCTGTAAGACTGGGATAGAATCCATCAATTTTAGGGACAAAGTCCAGACCCAGTCTTATAAGTGATCAGCCTTATAGGTGCATAAACACAGTATATTTTTAACTCTTTGAGCATAAATCAATCCAATATAACTATATCTTACAGATTTGAATTTTCTGTCTTTACATTTACTTGAAATTGATAGAATTTTTCTATTTCAGTCATCTGGTAAAGATTTTTACAACAGATATTTGTATAAAAGGTTTAATTTTCATGTTATTCAAACTCAGGAAAGCTCACAGAACAATAAATTAATTAAAACCAGTGTTTCTGTATGTGTTATGTATTCTAACATGCCTTCCACAATAAAATAATCTAACCTATATTAAATTATCAAAACCAAACTTTATAATTTACACATACGGAAAATGCATTTATTGTATTTTCTTGCTGTTTCATTAAGCCTACTGTTTGAAAGAAATTGTCCTACAAATAAAACAGAACACATGGGTAACTCTTTGTCTACAAATGACAGGAAGTTATAAGGTAAGATTCTGACACAAATCTAAAAATCGAAAGTTCTGTGTACAATAAAACTTATAAAATATAAAACAGAAGCAATCTAAAAAAAAATAAGATTAAAAAATTCCAATCTATGAATAGTTACATCATAGGAAATAATCAATCTACACACACAGAAATTATAACATTGTGGAAATTGTGCAGTATATACATGTTATTGTGATATATACATGTATACACAGTTCAGTACAAAAGTGACGTGAAACCATTTTTCACTTGTTGATGAATCTTATACAAAACAGTTAACTTATCTTTTACGAAAAAAGAAAGGAAAGACTATTTTGAACCAAAAGCTTACATTCATACTGAAATTGGGTATTACGTAATCAAGTAGTAACACTTCTCTCACATTATTCACAAAACATTCTATTTTTTGGCATCGCAAGTAATATACTTACTTCTAATTTTAAAGAGAACGAGAATTAATTTTAATCATAAATATACATAAGCAAAGTTTTTTAACATTAGTGCTTTAAAGTTTCTTCATGGTAAACTTTGTATGAGAATTCATCAAACAGCCATATATTTGTATAACAATTTGAGTGCTAGACAGAACGCAGTGTCACACGTTACCCCCGACATCGGCGATGTGTTTATGTTAGGTGGCGTGTTACTACTGTTCAGGCTCACTGCTAGGGCTTGCGTATCCTCTGCATCACATTTTGCTGTCTCTAACAACTTTCTTGGCTGAAAACCACCAATCAAAATCCTTCTTAAAATTTTCAAATCTCTTGACTGAAACAACCAATCAAGTTTCTTGGTTAAATACAACTACAATCAATCAGATTTTCCTTAACTAAAATTAACCCATGTGTACAGTAACTAACATTCAATATCTCAGAAAGATAACCTTCACATACTAAAGTATTAATATTATAAAAAAAATACCTAAAAATATATTACAGACATGGAGGCTCCCTTCAACCAATTATAAATTAAAAAAATAAGACAGTTTTAATACAATCAATCTTTGATTAACACTAAAGATTTAATTGTTCCTTTCTTCTGGTAAAAGTGTATAAAATTACTTAGAACTAGTGATGCTTTTGAGAAAAGCGCATGTCTCCCACAACTGCCTAATCATCTAAATAGTAAGTCAGTCTTTATATACTGTTTACTTAATCCACATGTGCATGCGCTTTCTTGACACCAAAAGGACACCTATACTACTAGTAGTATAGGCGTCGGTTTAGGGGTAAAACTGCACAAGAAATCTGGTGTTTTTGGTAACTCAAGGGCCATAATTCCGAAGTGCCTAGGCCGATTTGGCTAGTTATCAAACCTGGCCGAGCACTTATTGCTAGACACATTTTGTTGAAGTTTGGTGAAGATCAAATGAGAAATGTTCGACTTAGAGTGCAGACAAGCTTTGTGACAGACAGACACACAAACAGACTGGAGTAAATCAATATGTCTCCCACACCACTGTGTGGTGGGAGACATAATTAAAATATTAAAAGAACTATAATTTGCATAAATTAAAGTAAATTAAGACAATATATATGATTAGAAAGCATTGATAACATGAATGGAAATCTGAAGTTTTAATGCCTACATTTAAGTCAAATAAGATATCGTTTATTAAAGGCAAAACAAAAACAGCAATCGTGCATTATTAGAAAAGCTAAAAATGTCTTAATTTTTAAATTAAACAATCTTGTATTTCAGTTAGATAAATGCCTGACGGGAAGATTCTATAATACATCACAGTTACCATTACCATTTTCTGAGTAAGTTTTAAAAAAACAACAAAAAAACACTTTCTGTAAAAGCATGACAATTCTTCAAGTAACAAATGAAAATATTTCATAATATTATAAACTGCTGAAAAGGGTTTAAAACTACTGAGAAGCATTTCTGAAAAATAGCAAAAATAAAAGGTCAAGATAGAATCGTCTGAAGATGGCCATAAATAGTGTACATATTTTTTTTTTTTTTTTTTTGATTTAACGTCGCACCGACACATGGTATATATATTTACACTAACATTAAAAGTTATGCTTTGACTACCGTACACTTTAAAATAACCCTTAAAATATAATATATATAGTGAGACATGGCTCGAGATCACTCAAGCAACCCTACCTTCAACACCTTGGCTCACTTGAGCAACTGTTGTACTCTATAGCAATTTTCACCTTACATTTTTTATATTTGGATTGCTTACTCGAGAATTTTACTAATCTCCTTGTGACCTGTAAAGATTGTTATCTTACTGAGCTAAGAAAGCAGTACTTCCTACTGTTATTTATGTGTAACTACAATTTATCCTGCATTTCTATCAAAATTTCTGGGACACCATTTTGCAACCTCTATAAAAACAAAAATGAAAGTTTACCGTCCTCTTGTTGAATCCTAGGGTTATTTTGTATACTTTCTGCAGTAAATAAAATTAATATCTATTTTACAAATCCTTGACTGATCTCATTGTAAGTTTCCTTGATACCTAAATGCTAGTTAAAACTAGCATTTCAAAGGCTCAAAGCAAAATTGTCAGGCCTTTTTTCCCTATTAAGTTAACTCTGGTAAACAGAGGCAATTCAAAATGCAAAAAAGTCTGTTGAACATAAATTCCTAACTAATCTCTGTAATTAATATATATATGAGCCGTGCCATGAGAAAACCAACATAGTGGGTTTGCGACCAGCATGGATCCAGACCAGCCTGCGCATCCGCGCAGTCTGGTCAGGCTCCATGCTGTTCGCTTTTAAAGCCTATTGGAATTGGAGAAACTGTTAGCGAACAGCATGGATCCTGACCAGACTGCGCGGATGCGCAGGCTGGTCTGGATCCATGCTGGTCGCAAACCCACTATGTTGGTTTTCTCATGGCACGGCTCATATTTTTTCTTTTTTCAGTTTTACAAAAGTTTCTCTAATATGTCTTTTCCTGTAAATTTATATCCTCAATTCTGTTATCACATTGTCAAGCATCTTCCGAAAGTAAATCCTTGCTATCGCAATGGCCGAAAATATCCATAAAATGAGTATTTTACAATGTATTATGGCTGCGTAAATCCACGCAAAAACATAGCACTCCGGCAATATTTTCCTCTTTTTAGATCAGGTAACAAGAATAATTTCTGCTGAAGCTAGAAAAAAATAAAATGCCATTCATCAATTCAATGAAAAATTATGATACAAAAGAAAAAAAATTAGGTACGGACAGACAGCTATAAAAAATCTACATATTTTAATTATTTAAACAAGCAAAACTTTACAGTAACATTTGAAAGTGAAACTTAAAGTAAAAGTAATGTACCTGTTGCTTAAACTTACTAGTAGCTAATGATAACAAATGCTTCTAAATATAATGTTAAGTTTCAATTTTTGAAAAATTCCTAATTTCAACCATTCCCAATTTCACAAGAATTTAAGGCATTCCCAAAATTATGAAAAATAGGCCTGAAGGTGTTATCTACATATAGACAAAAAAAAGAGTATAGCACTTTTTTTGCTTTATACAATCTTAAATAGTGAGGCATCTTTCTGTTTTATGCCATTAAGGTCCAATGGAATAGTTGTTTAAGCAACTGTCAAAACTAGAAAACCATGTTTAGAACCTTATTAATGGTATATCACACCATAAATCTACAACATTTCTGACCAGTGGTATCATTTTATCTAGGATCAAGATAGTTATATAGTTCTTAAAACTAGTTTGCATTTTAACTGTTTCTCTAATTTTACATCAGGCTGACATTAGGTTAATTCATTTCATCAATGTTTACTTTAGAGGGTTATTCAAACTTATTCATTTATCCACCAAATGTATGCATTGCATTTAGCATGTAGTACATGCTTCAACTTCATGAACCTTTTTAATACCAACAGGAAATTATTTATTTTTTTATTTTTTTCTGCATTTTGCCATTGCTTTCCACATTTTATTCTATTCCTAGTTGTTTCAATGCCACTTTTCATGCATCAGTAAATTTTGGCAGAAAAAGGATAAAGTATATGTTATTTTATAAGGAAACAACATAATATTACATGGTTATAAAAATACAACACAACACCTCACTACAATCTAGGTTGTACTATATCAATACGGGTTAATATGGTTAGGTCAACATTTCCCGTATTTTTACCGGCTTCAGCTGATGTTCTTCTGTGTTTTCCCTTGTTGCCGATGCACCGCTACGTGCTGAACGTGTCTCGCTGTTTGCACGATCATCATGTGACTTGGGTCGTTTTGGTGACCCCTGCATGTAACGAACCTGTGCATTTTGCTGAACAGTGTGAAAAGAAACGTGAGAATCTACTGTAAACCACTGTGTTTGAACACTCATAGCATATAGAAGTTGGATATACTAAACACATTGAACTGTATATTATAAAGACATGAATTGTGATGATGAAATTATAATAAATTTATTCAAGCAACATGCAGTGAATTATTAGGTATTAGTACGATTCTATATGACAAAGGATCAGTGCTCAACTATTTGAAGAACAAATTACCGCAGTGAAAGTTAAAATTACCTCTACTGGAAGATAAGATATTGTGATATTTTGACAGAACAAGTATACATAAAGTATAATTCTAACCAAGGAAACTGAAGAAAAAACAAAAACAAACAAGAGCACCGCCTTGCGGGTGCTGACGCTCATCTGATTTTTTTTGTATAATAGAAATATTGTCCTACCCATGATTTTCTAAGTCTAAAAAGGGCCATCATTCTTGCAAAAAGCAGGACAGAGTTATGTTTCTTGAGGTACAGTGTCCAATTATGATGGTGAAAAACTGTTGCAAGTTTTAAAGCAATAGCTTTGATAGTTTATGAGAAAAGTTGCCTTAAACATAATTCTCAACCAAGAAAATGATTTTCTAAGTCCAAAAGGGACAATAATTATTGCAAAAAGCAGGATGGAGTTATGTTGCTTGCTGTACAGGGTCAGCTTATGATGGTGAACAAGTATTGCAAGTTTCAAAGCAATAGTTTTGATAGTTTAAGAGAAAAAGTTGACCTAAACATAAAAACTAACCAAGAAATCTGATATTTTCTAAGTCCAAAAGGGGCCATAAATCTTGCAAAAAGCAGGATGGAGTTATGTTTCTTGCTGTACAGGGTCAGCTTATGATGGTGAACAAGTGTTGCAAGATTTAAAGCAATAGCTTTGATAGTTTAGGATAAAAGCTGACCTAAACATAAAACTTAACCAAGAAAACTG
The DNA here is from genome assembly GCF_021730395.1 of Mercenaria mercenaria. Taxonomy (NCBI): domain Eukaryota; kingdom Metazoa; phylum Mollusca; class Bivalvia; order Venerida; family Veneridae; genus Mercenaria; species Mercenaria mercenaria. The sequence goes on along the minus strand of NC_069377.1, from coordinate 63,307,359 downwards.
ATTTTCTAAGTCCAAAAGGGTCTGCTTATGATGTGAACAAGTATTCCAAGTTTCAAAGGATAGCTTTGATAGTTAGGAAAATTGACCTAAACTAAACTTAACAGAATTGATATTTTAAGTACAAAAGGCCTAAATCTTGCAAAAGCAAGATGGAGTTATGTTTCTTGCTAACAGGGTCAGCTTATGATGGTGAACAAGTACTCCAAGTTCAAAGCAATAGCTTTGATAGTTTAGAAAAAGCTGACTAACATAAACTTAACAGCAACGCGACGCAGACGTGACGCGACGCGACAACGTTCAATGATGACAATAACTCATCATTTTTTTCAAAAATCAGATGAGCTTAAAGGGAAAATTAAAAAATTTGAAATAAATAACCATTTCTCCTGATAACGCAGGCAGAATAAAGTATCTGCATCTTTACCAAAGAGGTTTGAAATCAAATCTAGAAGAGTTTAAGACCCTTTGGAAGTAGTGAAGGAAATCAACCCACCCCAGCAGATTCTCTTGAAAATGACACTGGATTGCAATTTAAAGATGGAACAAAACACAATTATTAACAATGATTTTGGGTGTGTTTGACTGGAGTGGGTCAGAGGGGAGGAATGAAAGGGGGAATTCAAACTAGACTTGCAACATAACTGCTGTTGTTATATTCTATTATATTTTATTATTAATGGTTTTGTCACTAAAAAAATATGACAACACAGTTGAGATGACTAAGATAATTTATTACACATGTTTGAATTCTAGCTGCTCCCACCGCAGTTTGTACTTGGGCAAGGCACTTATCATGATTGAATCAGTTGACCCAGCTATAAATTGACCCCGAATTGCTGTGGGTAAGGCATTTGGGATTAATTTTTCCTTAACATAGGGTTGCTCAAAAACTGTACACAGCTTATGATAACTGTTGCACAATTTACCTTTACCAACATTAAATTACTTGTGGAAAAATCACGCTAAGTCTTTTAAAAAAAGAAAAGAAGTGACATAACAACACCTTAATGACACACCTTTGGTATTAAAACTCATTTAATATTTTGTGCAAACAAAGACACCATGGATGAATGCCACATATTCCACCATATATATAGTATGAGGTGTTGACAACAATATAAGGGTTGTGTAACATGTTTACCTTCTGACAAGGTCTATCAGGAGCATTCCCACTATACTGCATCAACTGCAGCAAAACATAATGCAACATGTAAATTTGTAAAAAATATGCAACTGTTTTTATTACAATTTTTACAAAATAAAATCAGGTGTTTTCTTTTAGGGTTTTTTTCCACAAAGGTAGGACAAAATAGCATGTAAGTTACAAACTTGCATGTACTACAAAAAGTTATAATCTAAATCTAACTGTAAGATTATGACATGAAATAAAAAATGAAAATTAAATAAAAATTAAATAAAGATTTATTATTTTATTAAGAAATTGAACTTTTAAAGGATTGTTAGTCAATGATTATGTAAGAGATTGGCCTTTGAATATAATCATATTCACTTTCAGAGAGAAACTTGGTCAAAACTTAAAAGTGTTTTAAGACTTATTTTTTCATCTATTTACCATATGATAACAATGAAAAGGAATTAACATGATATTTGTAATAAAGTGTTATGTTCCAAACAAAGAAAGTGCTCCTCAGTGTTTAGAATTAGCAGAAGGATATTCTGTAATGCAAAGTAAGGTCAAAGGCTTTCCTCTTACTTAAGACTGTATAGTAAGAAACACAGTTCAAATCAACTTTTGAGACAGCTAAATATTAGTATGTTCTTTTTCAGTACCAAGCATGTATGTCAACTTGTCTTTGATAAAATGACTGATAATTTTATCACAAATGGTATAATATTCCAGAAGTAAAAGTTCATCTAATAGCCAATCAATTCAAATTCAGATTTATTTATAACACTCGTTACGATTGGTCAATCCTTTTATCTATTTATGTCACTTGTTTTGATTGGTCAGTCCATTATCCAATCAAGTCCAGCGAGGTCTCCAGCAAGTGAATTTGCATATAACACAAACAGGGTTCTGCAAAGAAATCCCCAAAGTTGATATGAAAGAAAGGAAGGATTAGAGTATATTATCAAAATCATGTACAAACTATTTCAGCATTTACACAAATACAGTGGAACTCCAATCTAGGGCTACAGGCAAACCTTAAAATTAAGGCTGTGTAGCCAATAGTGTTCTTAAACTGAAGGTGACTGTAAATGAAATGAAATCAGTGATCATGAGAGCAAGGCTGGCTCTATAACTGTACTTGCAGCTTTTTTGCAATACAAATAAGACTGTAATATTTTAAGAATTGTAATGAAAAACAAGGACAAAAGTCCAACAGAAAAAGTCAAATTTAAAGATTGCAACCACCTATACAACCCTGTTTTTTCATTTTTCATAATTTGAAAATGCTGAAATATCAGTATATGAACAGATTATTATATTAAAATATTTCAAATATTAAGATTACATGCTTTTGTTAGAGAAAAGCAGACAGACACTAAAGTACCCATTACCAGTGAATAAACAAAAACATACAACTTGAAACTTCAAATATATAAACAAACAGAACTCAAATCATATCAAACAAACGAAATATCTGGGTTTACTATTTTGTATAAAATCAAAGAATAGCCAAAGCAAGTTTTATAAAAACATCAGTTCTAATAAAGAGTATCAATTGCAAAGGGTTTTAAAAGCAAGTATGGCAAAATTAAATCAGACAGGGTTTTAAAAGCAAGTATTTCGTAGCCAAAAGCAAGGTTTAGGAATAATTCATTTAAATCCAACCATACATCATTATGTATCAGATGCTGAAAGACCATAAAATAAAGAATACATACTGAATTCAACAACATATAAATTTGCTCAACTGTAAATTGGGAAATAAAAATGACTATGTACATTGTTTTCTAAATTGGGTCTTTTTCATAACCACTTATTTGTTATGATTACAGATTACTACTGATTACTGTAAACCTAGAAATGTTTTCGCGCTTTTTAAATTAGCGCCTTTCGCGGGTGGTATATAACCGTGAAATTAAATAGCCGCGAAAAACTCTGATTTAACAAAAACGCGAAAGATTCTAGCTTCAGCTTAAATAGATCGCGACTAAGTGATCCTGTACTTACACATGCCTGGACACTGACGTAAATCCTTTCAATTCCTTTGAATAATATAGATTAATGCAGTTTATGTTTTCTTATCAGTGTTAATGTATTAAATATTACAGGAGTCATAAAAATAATCCGCTTTAATATCTCAAATTCTAGTACCAAAGTGATATAAAATGAGTGCACAAATCGACATTAACTCAGTTGATTGACAGGTGACTCTGTATGATGTAATAGCCTTTTCAATATCGGTCAGTCAGGTGAACAGGGGATAAAAACAGAAACAAGATGCATCTATCGAACAACATATAATTTTTAGTCAGCAGCAGATACGATCAAATGAAAACCATTTCTATTCTTTCATTTTGGATACTACATAAAACATTTTAAATAACAGTTCAAACAAGTTAACGTTTTCAACATTATTGTTCGTATATCAAAACATTTATATACAGAAGAACGTGAAACATTTTAAATAACAGTTCAAACAAGTGAACATTTTAAACTTTCTTGTTCATATGACAGTAGTGGTCAACCACATTCTCTACTCCTTAGCAAGCATTCCTGAGCGATACCAACCACTTGATCATGTTTGATTGTTTTTTGATTTTCTCAAACGCACTAATCATCCATTTAGCATGGATTGGCTTGAGGGAAGACAGTTTTAAGTCAATGTCTAGCTTGTCAACTGACCCGCCCTTATCAAGCTGCCTCTGAACTAAGTCGGCATACCAAAGAGTGAACTGTGTTTTCACCCCCTCTTTGAGTTGCGCATTGCCAGACAAATCAAGGGGCTGTAGCTCCCCTGTGCACCCCCCAGGTATAAACACACACTTGTAATTGTTCTGCTCTAGCTTGCGTAGGAATGTATCAACACGATGCGCTGCAAAGCAGTCAAAGATCAACAGTGCAGGATGTTTGAGGGCAAGATCAAGATTTTCACGTGTTTCATTAATTAAGGGGACAGAACCTTGTCGATGAAGCGTATTTGCCGATCTCAGCTCGTGTTTCATCATCATAGTGAATGTAATTCCCTCTTTTTCTTTTGGCAGTTTTCTTAATAATATCCTTCACATTTTCATTCGCAATTTGCACAGATTCCTCACTCGTGCTACATGAAGGTAAGATAGTTTCCAAAGGATCACTAGGTCTTTCAGATTTTTCAGGTGAAAAAAAAACTACGCATGGACATTATGCCGGCAAAATTAGTAATGATTCAACGTGGGAAATAAAATATCAATTGCTCCGTTGAATATGACCAACTTGAAGAAGTACGTAACAACTGTTCACGAAACTTTTCATGCATACATGATTTACCGTTAGGGCTTGGGGTGGATTTATAACTAAGGGGTACAGTAAAACTGTATGTTTCCGATAATACTATAAATGCAATAATGCCGTGATACTTACCTTAGTATACTAAATACATGCACTAGCGACTTCATTTTCGCAGGATTCGCGATGGATATGATTCCGCGAACATTTTTAGCCGCGAAATTGTCTACGTTTTGCAAAACGCGAAATATAGTATCCGCGAACATTTCTAGGTTTACAGTACTTAAAAAGAATGTAATCAATTACAGATGATTATAATTACAATTTATAATTACCGCACATGTAACTCTATGTTAAATTTGCTGTCTATTTTCTTTTCATTAGAAAGCAATGCCCCTTTAATGTTTTTCACTAAAACATTACTTAATGCTTTGAAAATAAAAATCTTAATTCATCATATAAAGAAAACTTGCATCAATTTCCCATTTTACAGAAAGGAACATAACTCATAAGAAACTGATACAAGAGAAGTAGAAGAAGTGGTGCATGTTGGGTAATATATTTTGGGGGCTGTGTGGTGTCTATGCTATTTTATACAGGTACAAAAGGGCCTACCTTTTCCTGTTTAGCATGTGACGTTTGATGACCACTGAGGGGCTTACGCTGGTTAGAGTCCTCCTGTTATGTTAGGTTAAAAGTTTTAAAGTCAGAGTTATTTATAAAGCAGCCGTCTCATAGAATGTGATAAATCCGAAGCATAACAACAGTAAAAAATATCTAATAAACAATTACCATAATATGTCATATACAATATGCACTTGTGTATAATACACATCCCAATTTCAACATGAAATTCTGAGGAAAGATCTTTTTTTATCAATAATTTCAATGGGAAATATTAATCTTGCCACAGTGAATTTTCTCTTCATAAGGAAGTGATGTATATTATTCTGACAACAAAATTTGCCTTTTTCCTTGGCAACATTATGATTCAGAAAATAAAAATTGCCTGTTTCCTTGAAAACAACACAAAAACTGGACTTTTGTTGTATCAAATCTAAATTTTATGAGACAGCTGATTATACATGTTAATGTACAACATACATGTAATGTTTATATGAATCACATTTTAGACACTTCAATACACATGTTAATGTTACAAATGAGTTAAATGATAATTAACATGACAAGAAAACAGCTAAAACATGTAAAAATAATAAGTTACTGACTTTAATATCACTATTACTGACTTTGATATCACTATTTCTTGACTAAAATAACAAAGATATCTATATCTTTTACGAATTCAAGTCAAACTTGTACATCCTTAATGAATATAGTAATCTCAATTTAAAAGGAACCATTGTAGAATATGAAGAATTTATTTATATCACGTTTACTATGTATGTTATTTGGAATTGGGATTTTTCACAGAAATAGAGATCTGGTAATATTTGTTCCTAAGCTTATGATTGTAATGTTTCAAAATCTTTTTCAAAACAGTCATAGAAGTTACCAATGTGACTGACTGTTTTACTGATAAGTGCTTTGAAACTTTATCTAAGGGTACTATTTTCAATCTAAGGCAACTGACCATAATTATATTATGTTTGATTCCATATTTTCCATATGGATTTTTTCTGTTTTCTCAGTTGGTACTGAAAATTATATGCTTCTATAATTATGCTACAATAAGGGTGAGAAAGTCAAACAAGAGCACCACCTTGCGGGTGCTGACGCTCATCTGATTTTTTTTGTATAATAGAAATATTGTCCTACCCATGATTTTCTAAGTCTAAAAAGGGCATCATTCTTGCAAAAAGCAGGATAGAGTTATGTTTCTTGATGTACAGTGTCCACTTATGATGGTGAAAAACTGTTGCAAGTTTTAAAGCAATAGCTTTGATAGTTTATGAGAAAAGTTGACTTAAACATAATACTCAACCAAGAAAATGATTTTCTAAGTCCAAAAGGGGCAATAATTATTGCAAAAAGCAGGATGGAGTTATGTTGCTTGCTGTACAGGGTCAGCTTATAATGGTGAACAAGTGTTGCAAGTTTCAAAGCAATAGCTTTGATAGTTTAAGAGAAAAAGTTGACCTAAACATAAAACTTAACCAAGAAATCTGATATTTTCTAAGTCCAAAAGGGGCCATAAATCTTGCAAAAAGCAGGATGGAGTTATGTTTCTTGTGTACAGGGTCAGCTTATGATGGTGAACAAGTGTTGCAAGTTTTAAAGCAATAGCTTTGATAGTTTAGGATAAAAGCTGACCTAAACATAAAACTTAACCAAGAAAACTGATTTTCAAGTCCAAAAGGGGCAATAATTCTTGCAAAAAGCAAGATGGAGTTATGTTTCTTGATGTACAGGGTCTGCTTATGATGGTGAACAAGCATTCCAAGTTTCAAAGCAATAGCTTTGATAGTTTAGGAGAAAAGTTGACCTAAACATAAAACTTAACCAAGAAATCTGATATTTTCTAAGTACAAAAGGGGCCATAAATCTTGCAAAAAGCAAGATGGAGTTATGTTTCTTGCTATACAGGGTCAGCTTATGATGGTGAACAAGTATTCCAAGTTTCAAAGCAATAGCTTTGATAGTTTAGGAGAAAAGCTGACCTAAACATAAAACTTAACCAGGCAACGCCGACGCAGACACTGACACCAACAACCGCTCAAGTGATGACAATAACTCATCATTTTTTTTTCAAAAAGTCAAATGAGCTAAAAAGAAGTATTTAACAAATATTGCTGTCTTTCATTATGTGACCAGCACATTAAACTTCACAAATAAGGTGACAAATTGATAGGGTTCTGTTCATTTGCACCAATAATCTTCTTAAAACCCATTTCATATCAGTTTTTTTTGATCATCAGTTTACTGTTAAATGATAACTTGATATTAATGATGATACTTACAATAGTGGGTTTTTCTTTGTTATCCCCAGATTTCTTGCCTGCATCTTTTCCTTCTTTCAATCTGTCTCTCTCCTTCTTTGATTTCAGTTTCTTCTTCTTTTTGGGAACCTGATTAAAATTCATTTTATATAAAAGTATTTGGTGGCCAAGTCAGTTGGTGGCTATGTTTACTGGAGCATAGAATTTGGATCTTCCAAGTCTTGTGTATTCAAAATGGAAGTAAACATATACTTATGAAATTTTCATTTACCTGGTCTTACTTGTGCAAGAATGGAAGTGAACATACTTATAAATTTTCATTTACTTGGTCTTCCTTAAGCAAAACTGGAAGTGAACATACTCATAAAATTTCATATACTTGGTCTTCTTTAAGCAAGATTGGAAGTGAACCTACTCATTAAAATTTCATTTACTTGGTCTTACTAACTTAAGCAAAATTGGAAGTGAACATACTCATTAAAATTTCATTTACTTGGTCTTCTTTAAGCAAGATTGGAAGTGAACCTACTCATTAAAATTTCATTTACTTGGTCTTACTTAAGCAAAATTGGAAGTGAGCATACTCATTAAAATTTCATTTACTTGGTCTTCTTTAGTAAGGCTGGAAGTGAACATACTCATAATTACTTCATTTACTTGGTCTTACTTAAGCAAAATTGGAAGTGAACATATACTGATATTTTTTTCTTTTACTTGGTGTTACTTAAGCAAGAATGGAAGTGAACATTATATTAACTCATAAAATTTTCATTTACTTGGTGTTACTTAAGCAAGAATGGAAGTGAACATACTCATATAATTTTCATTCACATGATCTTACTTGTTCAATAATGGAAGTGAACATATTAATGAAATTTTAACTCTGCATGCTCAAATTACTCTTCATAACTTTCACTAGTAATTATAGCATACAAACAACCAATACTTTGAAAAATATCTTTTTCTTCATAAGGCTCAAACTAATTTTTACAAACTAATTTCTTTTAATCTTATTTCAGCCACCTGAAATATTTCCTATACAAAGTTCAAAGACTGTTGAGAGCATAAGAATTGCTGGCATCAGACTTTTGAGATATTTCTACACTACATCCTTTAACATAAGTGTTGTATTAATGAAAACAAAGTGCATTCTTCATGCAACTGTTATTACACTTGTAACATACTTACAATGATAAAAGTTCCATGATAGGCAAGAGTGAAAATAAAAAGTAAATCCAATTAATATCAAAGACAGATGGAGAGCCAACATGTCCTTAAGTTGCTCAACTGACCTGGACCTTTTTACCTTTCTTAAATTTGGTGCATTAGAAGAATTCATTCAAAGAGATTTTTTCAGCTTTGGCAACCCCTAAATACATTCAAGCAGAACCATTTGAACAAACCTGAAAGAGGACAATGCTAGGATGCTCCAGACAAAATTAGCATAATTCTGACCAGCAATTTCAGAAGATAACATACTTAAATAAAATTGTTGGCAAAGGTCACCCATAACTCTTCGTTCAGCTTAGCTTTAATAGATACAACACATAAGTTATCATGTCTGCAAAGTAAAGTTGTTTTTTTTATACCTGGTCCATTAAAAGAAAGGAAGAGTTTTTACCCTGCAGTATCTTTAAAAAGGCTGTAGATAATTTTTGCACATAGCTTACAATTATAAAACTACTGGTTATACTATGGCAGCTATATACAAGATACAAACAAAACATGTAAAGCACGAGAGTGTGAAATTCTACAAGAAATTACAACAGCATTTTTTCAACTTGTTGTCAAAAGGTGCATGCAAATGGTACATGTAAATCAATGACAGCAATTTCAGTGATGAAAGAAACATCAAACACAGTGACAGCAGCAGCACTGACATACAAACAGCAATGATTTATCTATAATTCTATTTCTGTATACAGGCAACATGCTTTATTAGTATGAAGCTGAAATTCAATTATTCTAATATATCTACATTAGTTTGTGTACTAATGTCCAAACTAGATACAAGACACACCTCCATCGCAGTCCCTTTGTCTTCCTGTAACCAGCCATGTAAATATTGATTACTGAATTGTATAAATCTATGGTCTGTAACCAGCCATATAAATATTGGTTACTCAATTGTGTAAATCTATGGTCTGTAATCATATTCATTACAAAATCATATTCTTCTGTGCTCTGTTATCAGCCACATAAATATTTATACTAAATCATATTATTTTATGGTCTATAACCATCCTGGTAAATACTTTTTATCAAATCATGTTATTTCTGTGATCTGCATTCTGTCACCAGTCATATAAATTTCTACTTCAAATTCATGCAATTCTATTGTGCGTAGCAAGCAATGTAAATACTTATTTCTGAATCATGTAATTCTATTGTCTGTAGCCGGCTATGTGAATATTTGTTTCTAAGTCATGTAGTTCTAAGGTCTGTAACTAACCATGTAAATATTCATTACTACATCCTGCAATCTTTGTGTCTGCAATCAGCTATGTAGATACTTGTTATTATTTTTTGTTTTGTTTGTTAACATTGCACTGTCTAAATTATAGGTTCCAGCTTAATTCGTGGAGGAAGACCTCAGGTGCCCCTCTATGCACTATTTCATCATGAGCAGGCAGCTGAGTAGAACCACTGACCTTCTGTAAGTCAGCTGGATGACACATGAAGAATTTGACACCCCAAGTGAGGCTTGGACCAACATCGATAAGGGGCAAGTGGTTTGAATTCAGTGATCTGAACCACTCGGCCACAGAGGCCCCTAGATACTTGTTATTAAGTCTTTAAATGGTGTGGTCAGTAAGTAGTCATTTAAATATTTAATCCTAATATCTTTTATTTTTGTTGTCTGCAACATAGCTAAATCCATCAAGCATTATAAGTGTTCTTTATTTACAAATGACATAATGTTATGAGAATCAGATTTTAAACAGGTGGCTCACTGTGTATCCAAGAAATACAGAATAGTGGTTATTATTTCGAACTAATATTTAAGAGATTTGGACTTTAAACTTACTCATATATTCTGTAATAAGTATGTTAATATATCACGTTTGACGTTGTGGGAGTAAAATAAAGCCATTACAGAATTTTGGTACTACACTAGTGTAATAAAGCTTTGACACTGACCTCCTTTTAACCCTTTCCCACATCGATATGTTTATCACCATATCTATCGATTACCAAACAGAAACGTATTGCCCCGTGTCTATCGATTACCCGATAGAAACGTGTAATACCGATTAACGGCCATTTGAACAGAATCGTATTACCCCATGTCTCATAATCAATCGCTTTATTTTCGTTCTTTTCCTAAAGAAACAAATTCCGGATGTTTACTAACTCAAAATATGGGATTTCGTCATCATTATTTATGTACAAGATCATGTGGTTACTATTTAAATTTATCCTACATGTGCACGACGCTACGTCTTGGAAAATTACTGAGAAAACTACTTGCAACTGGCCGGTTCGCGGGGCTTTCCTCGTTCTAAAAATAACAACCATTTAACATCTAAGTATTTTTAAATGTGTTAGGTCATGAAGGTCACGCATGATATATGTGGATTTCCCCTAAACAACAATTTGTGTATACGATGGTTTGGAATTTATGGCCTTCCATAACGGGAAGTGTTAATCAAAACAGAAGGACCGCGGCTTCCAAATATTTTATGACACCCCAAGAGTTAATTGCGGCGGAAGTCACCCGTGATGTACCGACGTTTGATCATCAAATATTACGTAATATTATCAAAAAATATTTTAATTTTTAGCACACGAATACTGTAGTCGGTGACGGGTCTCGATGTCAGCGATCTTTTTGCACTTTCAGAAATTTTATGATCCGTTACTTATGTAGTGTTATTCAGTTTGATGGTTGTTTTTTATATAAATACTTACCGATTCGGATTTGGAAGATGAGTCTATTAACTATAAACCAAACTTTCAAACATCAAAATGAAATTGTATATGAATTTCAATGTGAAAGTAATCCAAAACAGAATTTTATGCCTAAAAATATATTTCCCTTACTTTAACACTTTATATCTTCGAAACTCGAAGAGAAACTACAATAAATTTTGTATCATCGGAAAGAGAATTTAAATTGCTATAAACTTTATATTGACAAAAATAATATCAAACTTACAGAAAAAATTAATATAATGACATTTTTAACATAAGTGTGTGTAATCACAAAATAATGCCAACACCTGTGTTCAGATAAGACAGTCACGCTTATCAACCATATACCGATTATTGATTATTGATTATCACTTATCAGTGTTATGTAAAAGAGGTTACTTTGGCTTCTGTTCTGTTTGGTAAAGGGTTAAGTATAGGAGATGTTGGTCAAATTAACTTGGTCTTTAATTGATAAAGAAAGAAGAAATTTTGATGTTTCAGCAGGAAAGGCTAACGTGATAAAAAGAATACTACATTTGAATCTTTCCACATTGAATTTATTAATTTTGTTGAAAAAAATTTATAAAATGCTCGGCAGTGCCTCACATTTTATTATCTTATTCAACTTGTTAAATAAGTTCAATATGAAAAGACACTCATGTAATATCCTCTATATAATTCTTTCAATTAGTAAAAGACAAAAACAAACTACCACCACCATTCATTATGCCTATATGTATGTCATTTCCCAGTAAAACTAAAGTACATATTTTAAGATAACAAAAAGATGGCTAACACTTATATAAAAGTCTTTAGAACTTCTATAATTAATACAGGAATGGTTAAAAAGAAAACAATATCTACCCTTTGTGGTTGGAACTGTAGATGTACAGGTGGTCCGTCAGAAACTGAACTGTCTGATCCACCATCACTGAAATTAATCATTAAATTATTAAACCTATCTATTTTATATATATTATACAGTAAGTTCTAACAACATATTCTGCACTCAATGACTGCTTCCTAGATTTCTGACCAGTGCTCATGTCTTGGTAAAGGACTGACGAGACTGTGTGCAGATTCCCCCAACACCCAAGGTTCTAATAGGTGACCTCCATATCAGAAATTCATCTCTCTTCCACTGTACCACTATGCCTACTTAAACTGCTCAGACTGAGCACCTCAAACATCTAACTGACTGTTTCTGAGTACAATCATGAAACTAACCAAAGATAACGTTGCTGTCTGAAACTAATCTCCAAACTCAAAGTTATAACCATGGAAATAGGTTAACTTAAGAATTACAAAAGACAATAGTTCAGAGGTCAAAGTCTCCATTCTCATCAAACAGAACAGGATTATATCTGCATTTAGACAATTAATACATTGGTTTGATACAGATACAATTTCAAACACCACAATTTTCTACAGTGCTTTGATATACATACCTAGACTCTAGTTCAAATGCAGAGAGATCATCCACATTGAGATCAACATTCTCTAGATTAACACCTTTCTGTTGTAGTTTCACTCTGATCTCCTGCTTAAGATGTTCTTCCAGATCATACAACACATTAGCACACTGAAATATACAAACTTACAGTTAATACCAGACATTCTGTCAACTAAACAGAACAGAACAAGGTTGAAAATACTTGCATAATACTGCTATATTTAACCTTTACCCTGCTAAAGTTCTAAAATGGACTGGTCCATCATTCAATTTGGCCAGTACCAATTATTATTCAAAGGAGTGTTCACTGAAAATTTACTGATTGAATAGCTAACAGTACAGACCATGATCAGCCTGCATGGACGTGTAGGCCGATCTTGGTCTGCACTGATCACAAAGGCAAAACGACTTGCTGACAGCAGACTAAAGGTTAACCTAGATTTGAACTTGAAACTAATATATTCTAGAAATTTCTTTAGGGTTCCAACAAATTACCAGATAAAAAATTCCCTGACTTCTCCTTGACACTTCCCTGACACATAAACAGTTCCTTCTGACAACTTTATTACAAAATTCTCCAAAACAAAAGTCATTTTTTCATGCATATTACAAAATTAAAAGCATAGAGATAACCTCTAACTGACATTTCCTTAATGGAAAAATTACAACCCAGTGAAGTACAAATCATTTAAGATAATGTGTCAGTTGAGCAATTAAATATAAAAAGGTTTATAATTTCTTCTCCCATGTCAAATAAATGCGATTACATTGTTCTGCCTAACTGGCATGTTACCTTAAATGATCAGTACATGAAAATTAATAACCTATATCATTTTTAAGAAAATACTGTTTTAAATTAGCTGTTTTATAGACACTAAATGTATGTTTATTATGTTAATTTTTCTAGGTAAAATATCTGACAGAAGTAATTTGTTAATCTTTTTAACCCCTGACTGTATATTATATATAACTTTCCAGTAATATTTGATAAAAACAAGAGGACCATGATGGTCCTGAATCGCTCACCTCTTCCCACATGATCCAGTTTTGAGTATGACGTCGTTTTTTCTATTATTTGACATAGTGACCTAGTTTTTGAGCTCATGTGACCCAGTTTTGAACTTGACCTAGATATTATAAAGATGACCATTCAGACCAATTTTCATGAAGATCCATTGAAAAATATGGTCTCTAGAGAGGTCACAAGGTTTTTCTATTATTTGACCTATTGACCTAGTTTTTTAAGGCACGTGACCCGGTTTCAAACTTGACCTAGATATCATCAAGGTGAACATTCTGACCAATTTTCATGAAGATCCATTCAAGGGTATGGCCTCTAGAGAGGTCACAAGGTTTTTCTATATCAAGACCTACTGACCTAGTTTTTGATCGCAGTTGACCCAGTTTCAAACTTGACCTAGATATCATCAAGATAAACATTCAGACCAACTTTCATACAGATCCCATGAAAAATATGGCCTTTAGAGAGGTCACAACGTTTTTTCATTATTTGACCTACTGACCTACTTTTTGATGGCACGTGACCCACTTTCGAACTTGACTTAGATATCATCAAGGTGAACATTCTGACCAATTTTTATGAATATCCATTCACAAGTATGGCCTCTAGAGAGGTCACAAGGTTTTTCTATTTTTAGACCTACTGACCTAGTTTTTGACCGCACATGACCCTGTTTCGAATTTGACCTAGATATCATCAAGATGAACATTCAGACCAACTTTCATGAAGATCCATTGAAAAATATGGCCTTTAGAAAGGTCACAAGGTTTTTCTATTATTTGACCTACTGACCTAGTTTTTGACGGCACGTGACCCACTTTCAAATTTGACCTAGATATCATCAAGATGAACATTCAGACCAACTTTCATACAGATCCCATGGAAAATATGGCCTCTAGTTAGGTCACAAGGTTTCTCTATTATTTGACCTACTGACCTAGTTTTTGATGGCACGTGACCCACTTTCGAACTTGACTTAGATATTATCAAGGTGAACATTCTGACAAATTTTCATGAAGATTTCATGAAATATATGGCCTCTAGAGAGGTCACAAGGTTTTTCTATTTTTAGACCTACTGACTTAGTTTTTGACCGCACGTGACCCAGTTTCGAACTTGACCAAGATATCATCAAGATGACCATTCAGACCAACTTTCACACAGATCCCATGAAAAATATGGCCTTTAGAGAGGTCACAAGGTTTTTCTATTATTTGACCTACTGACCTAGTTTTTGAAGGCACGTGACCCAGTTTTGAACTTGACCTAGATATCATCAAGGTGAACGTTTTGACCAATTTTCATGAAGATCTTGTGAAATATATGGCCTCTAGAAAGGTCACAAGGATTTTCTATTTTTAGACCTACTGACCTAGTTTTTGATGGCACGTGACCCAGTTTCAAACTTGACCTAGAAATCATCAAGATGAACATTCAGACCAACTTTCATACAGATCCCATGAAAAAAATGGCCTTTAAAGAGGTCACAAGGTTTTTCTATTATTTGACCTACTGACCTAGTTTTTGAAGGCACGTGACCCAGTTTCGAACTTGACCTAGATATCATCAAGGTGAACGTTCTGACAAACTTTCATGAAGATCTTGTGAAATATATGGCCTCTAGAGAGGTCACAAGGTTTTTCTATTTTTAGACCTACTGACCTAGTTTTTGACCGCACGTGACCCAGTTTCGAACTTGACCTAGATATCATCAAGATGAACATTCTGACCAATTTTCATGAAGATCCATTGAAAATTATGGCCTCTAGAAAGGTCACAAGGTTTTTCTATTTTTAGACCTACTGACCTAGTTTTTGACGGCACGTGACCCAGTTTCGAACTTGACCTAGATATCATCAAGATGAACATTCTGACCAACTTTCATAAAGATCCCATGAAAAATGTGACCTCTAGAGTGGTCACAAGCAAAAGTTTACGGACGGACGACGGACGACGGACACCGCGCGATCACAAAAGCTCACCTTGTCACTTTGTGACAGGTGAGCTAAAAACATGCAAAAACCAAACGCTATAGGGATATATATCAAGCAAACCAAGGAAAAAGGGTAAATAACAACAGGGCTGTGAAAACCCTAAATCGCTCACCACAGTTCAACAGCTCAAACAGGTAAACAAACACCTCTGAAATCTTTTTCAACCCATCACAATAGTTTGAATATCTTTGGTACAAGTTCACCAAAGGAATATTCCTGTAAAATTACACTGAAATCTGGCCAGAGATTTTGAAATTCTTTCAATAAAACCAATACAGCCTGAATGGTCACCCAAGAAACATACCCGGAATTATTTTGCAATAGATCCAATGGTTTCTGAGAAGATTCATTAAAGTTTAAAATGTATACATATCGGGAAAAGTGACCAGTCCCTCTAGTGGCTATTTTTTGACAAGTCAAAATAATTTGAAAACTGATAGAAGTAATTTGAAAACTAATGATAGAAGGATACCTAAGGATTTACTGAGTGGAATTATTTCAAAATTCGGTATGAAGATTTTTAATGATTCTACCACATACAGATAGGGAAAAGTGACCACTCCTTCTGATGGCCATGGGTTTTGATGAATCAGAATATTTTGGAAATCTTTATAGAGGACCATCCAAGAAACACATATGCCAAGTTTCATCCAGTTTCATACAATTGTTTTAGAGATGTCCTTTGAAGAAAGCATGATAGTGCGACACCAATGGAAGTCAGACGCCGGAAAGTAAGTGATCACAATAGCTCAGCCTGAGAACTTTGTGCTCAGATCAACTAAAATGAAGACATTAAGTTACATATCAAGATTATGGAAGGGTCATAAGGACCGACTACATAGGGAAGTGGTCAAACATTTAGTACATGCTGTATGTTTCATCAAACAACCAAAAAGAAAAGGGAACTAATATATAATGACAAAATGCACAATAAGTATGGATCACACAAAAATGCAAAGATGAAAACTATGGGATATATAACAAAATAATCAAACAATACACAAGGACAAAAATGCAAAATTCAAAATAAAAGGATATATAATGCTATTTTTAAAACAAACTATAGGTGGTTTAGTGAGTTGTGAATGGACAATCGATCAATGTTAAAATTGGAACTTGTAATTTGGTGCAGGTGAAAAATTGGTGATTTCAACAGGGGTGCTTCTTTATAATTACCGTTGAATTAATATAGCTGAGGATTTCTTGTTTCTAATTATACACATGAAAGTAAACAAATTATTTCTTACATGCTGAATGCTTTGTTAAAATAGCTACACTATAGTAACAGACTTTATGTTTTAATGAAACCGCTATTAAAATGAATTTTTGAAAAAAATTTAACAACTCGTGCAGGACTGCATTAATTCCACTGCATTCAAAATTCTGTATGAAAAGTTAAATGAAAATTTTGAAGCCTATATTGGCAACCTTACAGAGACACACTATATCTTTCAAAATAGGTTTACTAATAACTAAACTCCTTATTAACTTAAATTTTTACTAAATCTTTAATCAATTAAATCAATTCTTTAAGGATGTATGCTGCAGTTTTGGGTAAAATATACACAAATGTATCCCAATAACAGAATTTGTTCAAACTTTGTATATGAACAAAGTGTCATGTTAGAAACAAAGTTATGAAAAGAAAATTGAAGGTCACCATGCTTATTCAGGAGTTACCTGCCCTTGAATATGCAAATCTGAAGAAAAATCCAGTTTTAAGAGTAGATAACTTTTAAACAAGCACAGTGACCTATGGTTGTTTTTGCATTTTTCTGTTTTTAACATGAAACTGTGTTCATATACAAAGTTTGAACAAATTCTAATACTGGGAAATTTTTGCCCTATCTCTGATAAAAGAAACTGCAGCGTCTTTAATAACCTAATACCTTAATGACTCAGTTCCTCCGTGACTCCATTCTATAATTACACAAATCCCTAATTCCTTAATAACCCAAAACAATGTGATGTTAGATTCTGTGCATCATACTCTAGATTTTGCACTTGAACATGTGTGTGCCACTCTGGCAATAAGAAATATTTATAATAAAACTTCCATCACAAAACAGCACAACTGTGTGCAAAACCTTTGGCAGGGCATGTGTAGCACATTTCTATAATTAGTTCTATGATATTTACCTTAGTAGTGTCAGGATCACAGTAATCTAGAAGTGTATCACAGAAGTCGTACCCCATCTCCTCGAAATCTCGTGTAGTAAAATGATAACCCTTCTTCTTGCCTAGACTTGAACCACAGAATGTTGCCTGGAAGGTTAATATTTACAGCTGAAACTCAGTATCTCAAATTCTATATGTATTTATGAATGAGTATTTAACTGGGAGATAACCAGATTTTACTTTAAACTGATACCTGGTAAAGGTATTTTGCTAAAGTTGCCATAACCCATTATAATATACAGTACTAAACAATTTGAAACACAGTTGTTTTACTTAATAATGCTATTTTTAGAATATCAGATTTTCAGAGACTTCTATTCCCATCAAGAATTATATCTCTTTTATAGAACAAAAGGGTCTAGATGGCCCTAGGTCGCTCATCTGAGTAACACATCATAACAGTGTAAACATGTTTTACCTAGTGATTCTGACCAATTTTCATTAAGATTGGACCAAAAAAAACGTGGCCTCTTGAGTGTAAACAAGCATTTTCTTTGATTTGACCTAGTGACCTAGTTTTTTTACCCCACATGACCCAGATTGAAACCTGTCAAAAATTTCATGAAAACAAACATTCTGACAAAGTTTGGGGAAGATTGGAGCAAAAAAGAGGCCTCTAGAGTGTACACAAGCTTTTCCTTTGATTTGACCTAGTGACCTAGTTTTTGATCCGAAATGACCCAGATTTGAAATCATCCAAGACTTCATGATAACAAACATTCTGACCAAGCTTTATGAAGATAGAATAAAAAATGTGCCCCCAAGGGTGTAAACAAGCTTATCCTTTGATTTGACCTGGTGACCTAATTTTGATCCCACATGACCCAGATAAAAATTCATGCGATATTTCATGCAGAAAATATTCTGACCAAGTTTCATGCACATCAAATGAACAAGATATTAACAAGCTTTTTCTTTGATTTGATCGGGTGACCTAGTTTTTGACCCCATATGACCCAGTTTCAAACTTGGCCTAGGAATCATCAAGATAAAAATTCTGACCAAGTTTCATGAAGATAGGGTCATAAATGTGGCGTCAAGTGTTAAAAAGCTTTTCATTTGATTTAACCGTGTGACCTAGTTTTTGATCCCATATGACCCAGTTTCCAACTTGGCCTAGAAATCATCAAGATAAATATTCTGACCAAGTTTCATGAAGATAGGATCATAAATGTGGCCTCTAGGTTGTTAACAAGCTTTTCCTTTGATTTGACCTGATGACCTAGTTTTTGACCAAACATGACCCATTTTCGATCAAGGCCTAGAGATCATCAAGATAATCATTCTGTGCAAGTTTGTATCAAATCAAAGCATAAATGAAACCTGAAAGGGCCAAAATAGAAACTCTAGTAACTCTAGAACCCATGAATGAATCTAGCCAGTTTCGAAAGGAACCGATATCTTATTGTGACTTAAATTGTGTGTAAGTGTGGTTAAAATCAAATATAAAATGTCACTTTTATCGTGTTCACAAGGTAAAAATAAACAAATTTTGGCTCTTTCAGGGGTCAATCAGGGGCCGTAACTCCGGAACCTATGATTGGATCTGACAGATTCATCATGGAATCCAATATTTATTGTTGTTGAAGATTTTTTGCAAGTTTGTATCAAATCAGTCTCTATATGGCTGCAAAAGCCAAATAGCAAATTTTGGCCCTTTAAGGGGCTATAACTCTGGAACCCACAATGGGATCTGGCCAGTTTTCGAAAGGAACCAAGATGTTATGTCAGTACAAGTTGTGTGCAAGTTTGATTAAAGCTGATTGCAAAATGTACTCTCTATCGTGTTCACAAGCCAAAAATAGCAAATTATGGCCCTTTAAGGGGCCATAACTCTGGAACCCATGATGGGATCTAACCAGTTTTCAAAAGGAACTGAGATATTATGCCAATACAAGTTGTGTACAAGTTTGATTAAAATTGATTGCAAAATGTGGTCTCTATCGTGTTCACAAGAAATTGTGGACAGACGACGGACGAAGGGCAATCACAAAAGCTCACCCTGTCACTAGGTGACAGGTGAGCTAAAAAGTAAAAGAAAAAGGGGTGTTAGCATTTATGTTAGTTATGCCTCCCTAAACTAACTACTTTTAGCTAATTTCAGTGTCATTTATCAGCTAGGACTTAAAATTCTTACACTGACAAGCAGATTTCAACAGAATGTTACAGATAAGTTCTAAAACCTAGCAGTGTAAAAGAAAATAGGACACTATTGAGAAAGTACATAAGAAAAGGAAGAAAGATTACAACTTTTTACCGGTATATCTACACTATTTGTGAGATGTTATCTTTATTCAGATATATGCATCTAAGTCTTTGTATCTGCTTTAGGAACAGTTGTGTCATGTTAAATTTGGACTGAATATTTGCCAATATTCATCAAGTTTACCTCCATGGTATAACTGTTCATGATACCCATGTTCCACATGACAATTCTACCAGTCCCCTCTTTACTCTTCTGTATCTTGAACTTGCAGGCCTCATAGTGAAACTAAAAATACACCAACTTATATACAACAGACATCTTTGTTAGAATATAAAGTGTATGCACTTGTATACTGCAATAACTTAAATTTCAGCGTATTCAGAGCCATTATTTTCCTTCCTTTATAACACTTGGTGTGGTCTTTGTTTCATACTTATCTTTACTTTGCATTGTTTGTAGAGTTTTTTTCAAGTCACATTGACATTCCAGCATTAATGGTGTAGGATTAGACCTCCAGGGCTCCTCCAAACATAGATTCAGGCATGGGTGGGCACCTGGGTAGAATCACAAACCTTCCACAAGCCAGCTGGATATCTTACAAAGTAAACAACTGAATCTCTGACAGGGTTTTAAATCCACAGTGGTAACATGCAAGTGATTCGAAGTAAACAACCATAACCACTCAGCCATATAGGCCATATATTTAATGTTCTGCAGTGGCATTTATCTTAATTCCAGAACACATCAATATTAATTTCAGTATTAATTTCAATAACCCAATTATATGTAAATATCAGTACCTTATCTGGTGAGTTGTTCTGCAGCATACAAGGAAAGATTCTCTCCCGTAGACGCCTCTCTGGGTTATGTCTGTTTTCACAGCCATATATGAACACATTCTGACGTCGGCTGTGACCGTGTAAATCACAGTATGCTACAATCTCACGTTCTTGTAATAATCTAAAATTTAGGTAACAGAGCTTATCACCATTATTCTACAGTTTTTATTTACAGTCTGAACACCGGTATTCCTGTCATTTGGCTGGATTTTGAATCATACCTACACTTTTAGGACATATGGCATTTTTCTTTTTTTTTTGAAGGAGAAGACCCCAGGTGATCCATCAGGCACTATTTCAGATAAGGGCAAGCATCTGTGTAGAACCACTGACCTTCCATAAACCAGCTGGATGGCTTCCTCACATGAAATTCTATAACCAAAGCAAGATTTTGAACTCACATCGGTGGTTCAAGGTCACCATTGGGCTACAGAGGTTTCAGGTCTCCATTTTAAGGAGTAATATTTGTTTATCATTAGACACTAGGTATATGAATTTGAAGAATCTTACACCTGATCTTTTTTTTGTTATGGCAATACATGTACATACTTTGACCTTATTTAGGACAATATTCGTATGAAAAAAATAAAATGTTTCTCCTTATTTATTTCATATCCTCCACCACAAACGACCCTATAATTGGGTGAAATCATTTTGCTTCTTCCTATGCATCGAATCGTGTAAGGTTTAAATTTTGGCATAAGCTGTATACTTTTGCATTCAAATTGATTAAATCTGGGTTCTCTCAAGGAATAATTTTCACATAATAAACAAAACTGATAATCTTGAAAAATTTAGTTCCTCACAAATTATTCTGATTATAATGTAGTTATACCTCCTGATCATCTGTTTGGTGTGCCAAACAGTGGGGTAGGCATCTTTGAGCACTGTTTTATAGTTCCGGTTGAGATCTCGTCCAGCCAAGGAGCACCGATAATTCCCGACAATAACACCGTCAGGATTCAACATTGGCACGATTTTGAAGATGAATGTGTCTCGTAGTAACTGAAATAAAAAATTGTGGTTAATGTAAGTCAAATGTCATTTTGGTGTTAAATAACACCAGTTCTGTAGCTCAAACAATTATAACATGTCTTAGACTTAACATAACCAAATAGATAAAACATATGTTATTTAACCAAATAGATAATACAGAAGTTATTTCCAAAATTCAGGCAACACATACATGATTTAAAATACTTAAGACATATAGGTTCCAAAATGCCGTCGAATTCTTGGAAAGAACATCAGTTCCAAAACAGCGAAGAAGACAGATGTTCAGATATTCTGATAGTATTGCAAGGGACAAATGTATATCCCAAATTTCCTAATGTAGGGATAATGCATATTTTTTGTGTCATCTGCAGAATCCCAAGAGATTGCTTTATGTCTAAAGAAACTATTTAAAATCTAATATTAAGTGGATATTTTGCCGACAAGTATTCATTTTCTTTCAATTTTGTTTTACTTATGAGTTACAGCATGCTCAGTGTTCCACCGGTACGGGAATAAAAGGTATTTGTCATTTCTGTTACAGCATGGGGTGTTTTATACATAAGTTTATGATGACAGTCTTGCAATTTTGCATACTATGCATAAACGTTATAGCTACCTTGGCATCAGCTGAGTTACTGGTGAGGTAGTCAAGGAAACCTTTCATCATCCAGCTAGCGTTACTCTCCCCAGGATGTACCCGCGCTGTCAATACTACTGCTTTCTTGTGCTGAAATAGTCAAAATTTTGTACAATCAAAAAAAGTTGCTACATTTAATATATATTTCATTTTCAAATCATTTATAGACAATCTTATACATTCAGTTGAGTTACATGGTTATGGGTTAAGCTGCTACACTTATTACAGGACAGAGACATTATGAATTACTTTCAATCTGTTTGAAACACCAACACCAATTTTCTGCGACATTCTGTTTCTATTACTTTGGTCCATTTGTCTAACTAGTGTCCAAGGATTTCAAACTGGTACTGATTTCCTTTTTTAAGTAATTAACAACTTTCTAAACATATATCAAAGGTGGAGAACAAATAACTAAATATAGTATTTTCTTTTGTGAAATTGTCACAGAGATCATATGCCTCAGCCAAGGATCGCGTGCAGACTTACCAAGTCTACCAGAGACTGACATTCCAGTGCTCTTTACCCAATCTTAACTGGGCTGGCTATATTATGGTCAAACTTAGACATCTGTAATGTGATTATATTTTCACAAGATTGTTCTGTCAAATAAATTGAAACGTAGAAACATGTTTACCTTAATATCCTCTGGATTGGTTGATGGCGAAGTTATAGTTAACAAATAGACTAGATTTCCTGCTAAAGTTCTACATAGCACTCTTTGTTTACATATCTTTGACTTTATTGGGTCATTGGATAGATCTAACAAATAGTCTTGTAAGTCTGTGTATGTATATGGAAAACAATGAGAGAAATACACTGTGTCCCCTTTATGAGGAAACTCTGTACTCCATGTTAATGAATAAAATGGTCTGTCTCCTTTTGAAGTTTCGTATCTGAAAACAAAGAATTATTCCTTTTAAGAAACTTTTTTAAGTAGGCATAGTAATGTGTTAAGAACTTCTTACCAGTGTCCAAGATTGAAAAAACAAATGTTTTAAGACCAGTCTCAGAAAGCTGTCCTGCGACTGGCCAATTCCAAGTTCAAGCTCAGATTCAACCTATCAAATACTGGGGACTGGAGACTGGTCTTAAAACTTAGTTAATAACCTTTGACCCAATTTACGCTTGATGCCACTGCATTAGGATCAAAGGGCTTCCTAAGGTTGCTGACTTCTATTCACTTGCCCCTAACCAATGTGAGTTTGAAACTTTGCTTGGGGTGTAGGATTTACTTCATGTAAGAAAGTCATCAAACTGACTTACCTAATGTCAGTGTTTCTACCCAGATGCCCACCAGAGCATGAAGTAGCACCCAGAGGGGCACCTAGGGTGTTCCTCCACCATCAAAAGCTGGGAAGTCACTCTCTGACTTAATACTGTGTAAGTGTTACTTAATACCACACTCAGCAAGAACAAAAGGGCCAGCATTAGTAATTGGTATAATCAACTATCTTGTTTTTTTAAACATGCATACCTTTGTACATTTCTACTGTAATTGTAATTCTGAAGCTTGATCCTAAACCAGACTTCTTCAAACCAACATCTTTCATTTTGTCTCTTCTTTTTAATAGGACTGATGTCCATCTGCATAGTTTTAGTTTATACAGGGACTTTCAAGATTTATGAAAGAGGAGGAGCACACCAAGTGCCAATATTTTTGAGGACATAAAGTTATCTTAAGTATCTGTCAATTAGATATAATATACCAGTAACTTGTTTGGTTGTTAGTGCATTATGTTTTCAATCAAAAACAAATAAAATATAAACATGAGTTTCACTTTTTTTATAGAAGCATAGATGATCAAATCCTAATGTAACAAATCCATTATCTAAAGCTACAATAACAATAGTAAATTTTGGCAAAAATAGTATTAGAAATTCATGACTAGAATTTTGCTATACAAACTTGATATTATTTCTGTAGTATTTGATATTGGTCCCATGTCTTCGCCAACCAATTTTCTTCTGTAGTGCGTCTTTCTCGCTGTACATACATGGTTTCATACCATAGTTATACAGACTGTCAGGCTGAAATACATTAACGATAAAACAATGTCACACATTATGTAATAATGAAGTTTCTTCAAAAATTAAGACATGCATTACAACAGCGGTCCTAAGCTGACAATTCTGTTGTTTTAGCAACAGTCTGCATCAACAAATTAAATAAAACAATGTGAAAGAAAGAAAAAATAAAACTGAACTTGCAGCTTGTGTATTTTCTATATTAACATGAAATATTTTGGCAACTTCAAAGTATACATGACTGTTCTATATAAAAACCAGTAAGATTATAAAATTACTTACATGCTTGGTGTGTGCCTGTTAGTGTACAGTTAACCAAAATGTGCTTACCTTCATAAAGTTGACAATAGAGAAACTGTATGATACATTAGGTCTTGTATTTGATACAGAGAAATAGAACCATTGTGTGTGCTTGTTGGTGTACAGTTGACCTAAATATGCTTACCTTCATAAAGCTGACAATAGAGAATCTGTAAGATACATTAGGTCTTGTATTTGATACAGAGAAATAGAACCATTGTGTGTGTTTGTTGGTGTACAGTTAACCTAAATATGCTTACCTTCATAAAGTTGACAATAGAGAATCTGTATGATACATTAGGTCTTGTATTTGATACAGAGAAATAGAACCATTGTGTGTGTTTGTTGGTGTACAGTTAACCTAAATATGCTTACCTTCATAAAGTTGACAATAGAGAATCTGTATGATACATTAGGTCTTGTATTTGATACAGAGAAATAGAACCATTGTGTGTGTTTGTTGGTGTACAGTTAACCTAAATATGCTTACCTTCATAAAGTTGACAATAGAGAATCTGTATGATACATTAGGTCTTGTATTTGATACAGAGAAATAGAACCATTGTGTGTGTTTGTTGGTGTACAGTTAACCTAAATATGCTTACCTTCATAAAGTTGACAATAGAGAATCTGTATGATACATTAGGTCTTGTATTTGATACAGAGAATAACATTGGTTGTGTTGTGTACAGAACCTAAATAGCTACTTCATAAAGTTGAATGGCTGTATGTACATTAGTCTTGTATTGTAAGAGATGAACATGTGTGTTTGTGGGGTACAGTTAACCTAAATATGCTTACCTTCATAAAGTTGACAATAGAGAATCTGTATGATACATTAGGTCTTGTATTTGATACAGAGAAATAGAACCATTGTGTGTGTTTGTTGGTGTACAGGTCATAGCGCAACCACAGCTCATACTCATATTCCCCACTGTAAATATACAAACAAATAAATCTGTGCCATTTAAAAACTGTTTCTAACATCCTTACAGTAGGTATAATGTACGAGAATCTTGATCCAAGTCATGACACTTACCTGAACGTAAACTGCTGTCTGAACTTTTCAAGACATAGCAGGAAATAAAACAGTCACATCTCATGTACCATTTGTTAACATTTTAACTGAAGTTACTAACAAGTGAATCTTAAAACCATAATATTATATATGATAATCTCTCTGCACCAAAGGGACTTTTCAAGAATATAAAGAAGTTCATACAAAACTGTTTAAACTGTCCACATCACACGTAATATATAAGTTGTTCCATATAAATTTCCACAGAATACAGCCCATACTGAATGATAGACCAGTCCATTTTAGAAATATAGCAGGGTAAAGGTTAAAATAAATCTGAATATATGAAAGGTAGAGAACATTTAACTTACACTTGTATTGCCTTTGCTAGATTGCCACTTTCAAATCTTGACTCAAATATTAATGTTGTATCATTGACGGAGCGATCTATGCTGACGGCACATTGCTCTGGCCCTGTTCTGATTCCACCAACACGTGAACGCACAAACTGTAAATAATTATTTCAAATTCTTATCTTATAAATAATCTTTATTTTGATTAACACACAATAGCATTGTTGTCACATCAACCTACTATAGTGATGAAGAAATAGTTCTACTGTATTTGATCTACTATATTATATACTAAGTATAAGTAAAAAGTCGAATCAACACTGATTATGAAATTTATTTACTACTAAGTGACTGACAATGATGTACAGCAGAAAGTGTTAACACTCTGAATGGGCTATATGTCACATGTGATATTCCACGCTCAGACTATGCCCTGCAGAAATTATTCCACAGGACGTCTAACCTATTTCTCATGTTAAAATTCACTGAACCACACTTCTGCTATATATTACTTCTTTAACATTATATCTTCAAGCAGTTGTAAATGTAGCACAGTCTTGCAATACAAGCAGTCATGAAAAACCTCTCGAGTTGCAGTTTACAATATAGTCAATAAAACAAAATGTTTTTAACCATTTCATCAATAACTGATTAGGTTTCAATAACGTTCAATAATGTACTTTTGGCACTAAAAACTACCACACAATAACATTGCTGATAATAAATTAAAGTGTACTCAAGTTTCACAGTGAAACAATGCAGTTGTAATTCAAAACATTTACACATTCTAAAGCTTGTTTACAATATTTCTGAATGAAAATAGATCCAAATCTTCACAAGCTGATCATTTTATGCATATGGCTTACAGTTGTTGTAACTTTGAAGTTTCTGATGGTAAACAGGTTTTTACTTGCCAAAAACTATTTTTACCTATTAACATTTTCACAAAAAAATGTTACTTTGTTGATTGTTGATTAATATAGTATGCTGTGATTCTTAAGTTTCTAATGATGTATGTTTTTCATGGCTTCATTTTATTTTTTTTACCCGATCACCTTTTCGTAGTCCTAAGGTAAAGTAAGATTTGATAACAACAACTTACAAATGTACTTCGAGGCTCGTACATGAACACCAGTCTGCCACCTCTCTCTTCCCCTCGTACCATCGGAGTTTTCTCAAGTCCAGCTGAAGTTAGAATAAATACAGTATGTATCAACGCAAATATCTCACAATAAAATCATAGTCAATTTTCTTCCACAGAGCAACAATCTCTTTAAAACAAACACTTGCTAGCCAACTCATTGATCCTTACTCTAGAGAGGCCACACTGTATGAAATCATTTAATTCAATTTTTGCCAGATTCATGAAGTGACAGACCTTCTTTTTCTGTAAATATATAAAGGATGAAATGTAGCATTAACTCCTTAATACAAAGGTTTCAGGTAAAAATCCTACATGGTAAGGAGTTTGACTGCTGCAAGCTCCCCAGAATCTATTAACTTGGCAAAAATACATGGAATGGTCACTTGTAATTATAAAGACCTCTGTAACTGATGCAAAAACAGGGTTTAATTTTCATGCAGATAATGATGTTACTTCTGAAAAAAAGATACCAGCTGTATGGCAGCTAACAGACTGGTTGGAATAGTTGTTAGAGTGCTACTTTCAGCTCTGGACTCAAATAGGTACTAACAATAACCATACTGATAGTCCAGTAATGTCCTAAGATATATGAATGCCTTTATACTAATGAAATGGCAACAGTCTATCTTGCTGCCAGTGCTGATCTTCAGTTGAATGAAAACATGACATGTTCAAACAGAGATGAAGTGAAGAACAATCCACTGAGTTCTTGTACAGTAAGCTGATACCTGCTATGGAATGCTCCTGACAGAATTAAATACTTGGAGAAAATATAAGCTGATTGGAGAGATCAATATCTGTTAAGTCACTCAACAACTAGCATATAGTCAGTAAACTATAAGGATATCAATAAGGCAAGACCTCCAGAAATATAGTCTACTTCAAACAAGAACTGTATAATGAAAGCTGGCTCAATTTTATATTTAAGAAATAATTTATAGCAAAAGAATGCTTTAACACTATTTATGCACAATGGGCGGTTATACGTCGGGTACAGCCCAAGTGAAATTTGTATGACTTATTACTGCCCCAGTTTATAAATAATGTTAAAACACTCTTTTGCTATAAATTATTTCGATTCTAATATGCCCCTTTTAAATTCTAAAACTGTTACAGTAGATAAAATATAGAAACGCTCTTTCTTGGTCGCAACAAAAACTTTGACGTCACTGCAGGTTAACGTGATGTCATTCTAGCGTTAGAGTGTTTTAACAGAAACAAGCATATTAGAATTGAATATATTATCACATCCTTCTACATTTGAAGAAATACTAACTTATAAACAAAAGCTAAATCAAATTTTTAAGTAATAAAACTAGACAAGATTTGTGAAATGTAAGTCAACAGTCCTGGAACCTGTATCTGGAGGCAGATGCAAGCACCATGAACATTGTTGCAACAATAGATTTACTATCTGAAATGTTTAAAACAAGAGCTGTCACTATTAGTGACAAATGCCCCCGAAGCATGCCCAAGAATGCTATGGTTTTCTACCAAATTGTGACCTTGACCCCAGAGATCCGTGTCATTGACATGACACACCCCACTGGGAT
Organism: Mercenaria mercenaria; assembly: GCF_021730395.1. Classification (NCBI taxonomy): domain Eukaryota; kingdom Metazoa; phylum Mollusca; class Bivalvia; order Venerida; family Veneridae; genus Mercenaria; species Mercenaria mercenaria. The sequence continues at coordinate 63,278,428 of NC_069377.1, read as the reverse complement.
TAGATGAACTTCTGTGCAAACTTATTTCAAAATCCCTACATGTGCCTAAAAGATATGAACCAGACATGAAAAAAACTCACACATCAAATTGTGATCATAACCTTGACCTGAGAGACCCGGGTCATATGCGCGACACACCTCAATATGGTTAACATTAGTGTCAAATTATTTTCAAATCCTCCTAAAAATGTTGAAGTTACAGCCCAGACAAGATTTTATACAGACGGACGCACACGGATGTGATTTTAATATGCCCACCTTCAAGGGCATAAAAAGTAGAGCTAAAAATGCTTCTACAAACCAATCGAAAGAGATTTCTTTGAAAAATCTTGTGAAAGCTTTTTAAAAACTTATAAAACTTTTTCTGATTAGTATATTTGTACTTACTGACTTTGTAGAATGCTTCGGGTTCATTTGGAACATAGGGAATATGTTTTATTCTTCGGTCTATAACCTGTATGTCTGCTGGCCTGAAACAATATTACTCAACAATATATACTGATATTAACAAATGAATGATGACAAACTTACCAAGTAAACATCAATTTACATTTAAAGTTGTCAGTGGTTAAACTATTCAGTCAAGGAAAATTATCATTATCCAAAGACTACCGAAAGGGAATGGTTTCCTGACAAACCCAGATTTGACTAGCAGTGGGTAAAAGTCATCTTTTAGAAACTCAGGAGTAAACAGTGTAGTTTATTACAGGACTCCTTATAAATATAAATAGCCAGATCATATTTTTTGCCTTTGTACCTCAGGCAAATAATTTTCACTACTAACTGACGATATGTCAGTATGTGTACATTTGTATATTCTTAAATCGATTTGGAGATGCTAAAATTATTATAAACTTTCACGGTAGCAAACTTCATATTTGAATGACTTTAACAATGTCATATATATTATCTATACTGCATCATTACTTAGTACTTGATCACATTTCTAATCTTGAAGGACTGCAAAAACAAAAACTTTAAAGGCTCAAAATGGCCTTGTTTATAATGTGGCTACCACACTGTTTTTGTTTTGAACATAAAATATATTAATTTCTTCTTAAATCTTGTTTTTAATAACTGATTTCCCAATATTTTGTCATAGGTTTGAATATTTGATTTGCATAACAGAAAGTATTATTGAATCCAATGTTTTTATTACCTCCCTTTATGGCTGTGACTGAATTTCGTCATGTGCAATAATGAAACTAGTGGTTTTGTAACTATATAATTATGCAGATTTTCTATTTTGACAGTTGCTTTGTTCTGCTTTTAACATACCATTTTAAGTTTTCAAAGAATTTTAAGTGTTCCTATTTTCTGTTTTTTGAGAATTGCAAACAATTATGTGTTGTTTTGCTTTTTTTTGACAGTTTATAACAAATGGGTTACACAAAATAGTCTAAATCATGCAGTCATTGTTACCATTTTTGAAATTTAAAATAACCACATTATAACTGTTAAACAATAATATGAGCCGTGCAATGAGAAAACCAACATAGTGGGTTTGTGATCATCATGGATCCAGACAGGATCCATGCTGTTTGCTTAAACAGTTACTCTAATTGCAATAGGCTTTGAAAGCAAACAGCATGGATCCTGACCAGACTGCGCGGATGCGCTGGCTGGTCTGGATCCATGCTGGTTGCAAACCCACTATGTTGGTTTTCTCATAGTGGGTTTGCGACCAGCATGGATCCAGACAGGATCCATGCTGTTCACTTAAACAGTTTTCCTAATTGCAATAGGCTTTGAAAGCGAACAGCATGGATCCTGACCAGACTGCGCGGATGCACAGGCTGGTCTGGATCCATGCTGGTTGCAAACCCACTATGTTGGTTTTCTCATGGCACGGCTCAAAATTTATTATTAAGTCAATATGTCTGTAAAACGTTTTTAGTCATGACATTTAATTCAGTTTTTAAATATTAAGCAGTCACAATCAGTAAATCAACTTGCAAAAGAAAGTACTGAACAAGTCTTAAAATTCTGTTAATCAATTTTTGGTTGCGGGTTTATCCCGCTACCAAAGTTAAAGTGTATTTCTGACAATCATAGCATCTTTATTTTATTCCGAATCACATCCAAAGGATGTTCATGTGCTACACAAAATAGTCCCATTCATAAACAATGCGGATGAATTATCAATGAAAAAGCAGTCCTTATTCAACCTGTATCCACTCACACTGACCATTTTGATTATATAAGATCTATCAATGATAAGGCATTCCAACCCATGGTTACATCACAAGCTGGGTCAGGCAGAGTTCATCTTAGATATGAGACACATTAAATTTGTATTTGTTTCTCATTCATGTATATTAATAAACTGGCATTTAAACAGAAAATAAATCTATCAAAAACCCGCAAACATCAGACATTTCAAGGCTTTGATTTTCTTAGATGAATAAAAATGCATATATGAAAAGAACTTATAATACTAGTCATAAAGAAATTACCATCTTGCTGCCTGCTGTGGCCCAAGCTCCCGAGGGAACAGACTGTTGATAGGGGCCTTCAACTGGGCAACCTGAAATTGAAAGAGTGTTGGATCAAGAATTGCTATAACTTGAGAATTGAATTGATACAGAAAGTTAGAAACTATGCTGTCAGACAACCTAAGCTCTGTTTAAGATAAAATCATGACATAAATTCACAACACAAACTACATTTTTTTTACGAAAAAGTTATGCCTCCTACTAGTTACCATACTGAAATTGTAAAATACTACAAATTAAGGGCCAAAACTACAAGGAACAAGAGAGCTTCGCCAAGCGGAACAATATATGCCCAAAGGGTTATATCTGAGGATAGGAGCAAAATTTAAAGAATTGACTGGTGAGCCCAAAGAACAGAAACAACAAAGGGAAGAAGTCCACAAAAATTTCTATGTCCACAAAAAAATCCTTACCATGTACAGATATGTCAAAGTACACCTAACAAGAGCTGTCCGTAAGACAGCACGCTCGACTTTTCTCAGTGCTTGACTCTGAATTAGAGCTTTGCCAGTAAAAAAATTCCAAGTTAACAAGGGACATAACTCTGTCAAAATTATAATCAGAGTTATGGGAATTGTGTTTCCTGGTGTACACTTTGATAGTAAATAACTATTTAGAGTTTCAAGTCAAAAGCTTTAATCGTAACAGAAATATTTGACTTTTAACAAAACATTCTAAGTTAAATAGGGGCATAATTCTGTCAAAATTCAAATCAGAGCTATGGGGATTGTTTCTCCTGGTGTAGACTGTGATTGTAAATAAGATTTTAAGTTTCAAGTCAAAAGCTTTGATAGTAACAGAGATATTTGACTTTATCGAAATCTTTAACCAAAAATGCTAAGTTAAAAAGGGGCATAATTCTGTCAAAATTCAAATCAGAGTTGTGGGAATTGTGTCTCCTGGTGTAGACTTTGACTGCAAACAACTATTTTGAGTTTCAAGTAAAAACCTTTAATAGTAACAGAGATATTTGAGTTTATCAATTTTTTTTTTAAAAATTCTAAGTTAAAAAGGGGCATAATTCTGTCAAAATTCAAAACAGAGTTATGGAGATTGTTTCTCCTGGTGTAGACTTTGATGGTAAATAAGTATTTTAAGTTTAAAGTCCATAGCTTTGATAGTAACAGAGATATTGGACTTTATCAAAAACTTTAACCAACGCCGACGCCGGGGCGAATGCAATAGCTCTATTTTTTCTTCGAAAATTACAAAAGAAAGTACTGAACAATAATAAAAAAAGTTACAAAATAAGCTATTTATAGTAACATAAAAGGGAAGTAATTAAAAAAATGCTTGTAAGTGAACAAAAAAGGGATCTGCCAAATAAAAACAACAGCACTGCAATGAAGAGCAATATACACATGAAACTAAGTCATATGACCTTTGACCCCTAATTATGACCTTGACCATCAAGCGAGCCATCCAAAACATGTGCTCTGCACGTCGTCTCAATGTGGTGAACATTTGTGCCAGGTTTCTTTAAAATCTTTCAAGCAGTTCAAGAGTTACAGAACTGGCACGAAACAAACTCATATGACCTTTGACCCCTAAATGTGACCTTGACCTTCAAGCGAGCCATCCGAAACATGCGCTCTGCACGTCATCTCAAAGTGGTGAACATTTGTGCCAAGTTTCTTTAAAATCTTTCAAGTAGTTCAAAACAAACTGATATGACATTTGACCCCTAAGTGTGACATTGACCTTGAAGCAAGCCATCCAAAACATGCGCTCTGCATGTCATCTCAATGTAGTGAACATTTGTGTCAAGTTTCTTCGAAATCAAGAGTTACAGAGCGGACACAGAATTGCTAACGGACAGACGGACACCGGGGGTATATTATAATATGCCCCTTCGGGTATATAAAAATCACTGAACTATAACATTCCACCAATATATACAACTAGGATTTGCAGTGGTAACCATATTACTATCAGTGTATTACCAAAATATGGGTAATATGACTGGACTGATCCCTGTGTAGTCTCCTTTCAGAATAATCAAAATAATGAGAAGTCATGCAAAAATGATGGATAGGTGATCATAGAATACCATGGACTACCATGATAGTTAATGGTCATACAACTATGGAAAACCATGGCCAACCATGTTTTGTTAAAGGGCAACAAGGTTTTTGACAGTCGTCAATGGTTAACTGTGGTCTGCATGCCTGGTAAACTATGTTCTGTGATCATGGTAGACCACTGAATAAAGACCACAGTTGACTGTGGTGTTTCATGACTGTCAAAAACTGAGGTGCCATTTAACAAAACATGGTCAACCATGGTTTTTCATGGTTGTATGACCATGAACTACCATAGTTGTGCATGGTAGTCCATGGTCATCTGACCATTCTTTCCCCTGGGTTGCTGGCCTTACAAGTTTTGCATTAATTACTTGTATATTATCCTTCTTTATTTATTGCCTGTATTACATTTGTTCTGTTCTGCTTGCATTATTTGCCTTATAAATATTGTGTGTATAATGTCTGTATGTACTGTACTGTACTGCTTATACTATATGTCTTATTACCTGTATTACATTAGAAGTTGTAGTGTAAGTTCTATATGAAGAGTAATACTTGTATATCACATATCTTGTATTGCTTGTAATATATGTTAGTACTATTTGTATATCATGTTTTGTGTTGCATGTACAGTTGTATTCATGCCTTGTACTGCATTAAATATCTTGTATTTACATTATGCCATACACTGTTATTTGTTTTCTATTGCTTGTATTACATCTTTGTCTTGCTTTCATTATTATGTTCTCTATTCTTTGCATTACAAGTGTACTATATGACTTTTAATGTCTATACCACATGCATTGCATTGTTATGCATTGTTATCTTGTTATCTTTTATTGCTGACACTGCTTGTATTATAAATTATGTCTTTCTTTATGTTTCTACCATAAATTATGCCTTGTATTAAATGTTTTGTAAACTTACAGCTTTGCCATCTTTCTCTACAAATACAAGCTGTGTTGTTTTCTGTATCTGGTCCTGTAACTTGTTGTCTGAAAATACAGAAAATGTATAAACATATTACTGATAGACAAAACTAAAATCTTGTTTTCAAAAAATAATACAAAGTGAATCAAACATAACCTTGAGATGCAGATAAAGAAATCCCTACAGTTGAACTGAGTGTGAGATTTTGTCAAAATCCAAGGTACCAAAGATGGGATTTCTTTATATTAAACCACAATTTAAATTACATGGTAGATTTATTTTCTCACTGTTCTTGAACATAAATTCTATTACTCAGATAACCACAAGACAAGTCATACCAGTGATGTCATATAACAATCATAGCATTTAACCACAATGTCATTAAGTGTATAGATAAATGACTGATTTTCAAAAGGCCATAACAACTTGATACTGCATATGACAGAACTGGTGAACTTAAGCAAAACAAGAGCTGTCCGTAAGAAAGCCAATGCTCGACTTATCGAACTGTTGTCCTTAGTTAGAAGCAGGAATATTAATATTACACTAAATGTTAAAATATCTATAGAGTTTAAATCCAGTATCTACATTAGTTTTGGGGAAAAACTTGCAGCAAAACTTTAACCAGGATAATCTAAGTCCAAAAATGGGCATAATTTGGCCAAAATGCAAGTCAGAGTTATGGGACTTGATGCTATCACCTAGTTTTATAACCCAAAAGACACATGTGAAGTTTCAATTCAATATCTGCTTTAGTTTTGGAGACGGTAACTTTAACCGGGATTTTCTTAGTCCAAAAGGGGGCATAATTTGGCCAAAATACATGTCAGAGTTATGGAACTTGATCCAGTGAGGTTGTAAATTGACCCAGAAAAAGAAAAAATAAGTCTCAAAGCTATATGCCTTTAAGTAATAGCCATACAGTCCAAAACCGTTATCTCGACTTTGGTTATTTCGATATTTCGATATCTCTAATGGATTTTCCCAGTCCCTGATTTTTTTCCTTCTTATTTCATATAAATCAACTACGGATATCTCGATATTGGATATTTCGATTTTTTCGATATCTCGACTAAATTTTCAATCCCCGACTTTGAAATTTACTCTATTTTGACATCGGTTATCTCGAGTGGACATTAATCATCTGCCAAAATGCAGGTGCCAAAAGCTGCACGCGCTTGTATTCGCTCAGTTGTCGTCTGCCGCCGTAGGTGCGAACAACAACACATGCAGTTATTCACTCAATGGTCCTACTTACGGCCCGAAGCCAATTAACCGGCGCTCATATGTCACTGTTTTTTTGCTACGCAAGCTGTGTGCAATGCTAATTGATGGTGGAAAGAGGTATTAGAAACCAGGAAGTAGGTTGAAAAATTATTATTATTATTTCAACAATTAATGACCAATTAATATGTAAAAGTCCAAAAGGTGGCATAATTTGGCCAAAATGCATGTCAGAGTTATGGGACTTAACCTTAAGTGAGGTTGATAATTGACCCAGAAAAAGAAAAAATAAGTTTCAAAGCTATATGCCTTCAAATGATAGCCATATTACTTGCATGCAAAACTTTAACCAAGGTGTGACGCTGACGCCGACACCAGGGCGAGTAGAATAGCTAGACTATTCTTTGAATAGTCGAGCTAAAAAACTAAAAAGATGCAGTACAGCCTTCAGTGGTGTGAGGGATATGACAACTGCTTTTAGTGGAGTACCCTAAGTCTCATAGGTGAGAAAAATCTATACAAAGAATTTACATATATTAAAAGAATATTTACAGCACGCATTTCTAAATACCATGTAAATTAAGCCTTGGCTTTAAACTGAAGAACTGTTTCTTATTGATTTCATCCAGTCACACTGACACAGAAAAGTTCTTTCAATCAATCAAAAATGGCTAAAACCCATGTTCTAATTGCATGGTATTCAAAGTCTTACAAATAGGTGCATGCAACTAAAGACCTACATTTTAAATATTAATGGAACAGCTAACTGTAAATTATGTATAAAATTTCAGTCTCTAGGATTACTGTATTGTCTATTGGTGGTAATAAATCATTCCATGAATTAACTTATTGATTTGACTTTGTATCTTTTCATGTTTTAAATATTTGCATTGTCATCTGGGCTATTTGTTCTCTGTGTAATTGATTAGAAACTGGCTACTGAATTTCTTCATCTATATTGATACAGTGCAAAAAAATATGTAAGTTAATTAAAGAATTTTTTGTTTAAGTCATTATAAATCCATTGCTAGATTTTCATCCAAAATATTTTTTAGAAAAGGAAAGGAAAAGTGGGTAGGAGCAGGATTTTCTTCTTAATCTCTGATAATTGATAAAATCACGGAATTGGAACATGTCGACAATATGCATAATAATTAAGACTTGGCACTGATCACTCCTGCAAGGTTTAGTGGAAATCAGCCCTATTATGTATGAGAAGTGGCTAAAACATCATACATTTGAAGAATCAAGGGCCATAAATCTTCTGAAAAACACCTCACAGGAACATGCCCATAATATGAACATGCAACCAAGCTTAGCAATGATCCCTTTTTTGTAAAGTTTAGTGTAATTCATCAAACCAGTTGCCCAGACAAAATGAAAGAGGACAAATCACTGAAGATCACTGATCTGGACAATAATGACAACAATATGCACACTGAGGTTTGGCACTGATTACTCTTTATGGTTTGGTGAAAATCTACCCAATTACATGCCAGAAGTGGCCAAAACAGAATCAAGGGCCATAATTCCGATGAAAATCATCCAATCAAACAATGGCAATGATATGCACAACTTGCTGGCTTGGTAATAATCACTCTTGTGAAGTTTGGTATAAATCTGTCCAGTGGTGTTGGAGGAGTTGCTTGGACAAACTTTGTGAAATACAGACAGACAGACAGACTGACAGATGGACAGGCAGACGGACAGCACTAAATCACTATACATTTGGGAGATATATTTAATGTACAGAAGGGAGTAACTGCAATGCTTTTGAAATAATCGAGAAAGTCAACAATCTTCTTGCCTTTTTACCAATATTTTTTGTACCCATATATGTATTTTATGCCAATCTTGCTGAAGACAAACATGTTCACATTAATAGTGGGCAAGTTAGCTTTTAGGTTCTAAGGGAAAGAAATAATAGGCATTCTATCAATATATTTCAATTAATACCAATTTCTCTGGCTTTCACCTCTTCAAGACCTCACCTGGAAAAACACTTATTGTGCCAATAACAAATAATGTTTTTCAGAGGTATCGGCATTCTATTACAGGGCGGCTGTATCAGGAGTAAAGAACTGCTTTTGAAATATTCCAATCAATGTTCTCTAAATGGTCTCTTTTAACTGTTTAGAACAAAATGGTCGATTTCTATTACACTCAATTAACTTGTTTAATAACTTGTTTAATAACATATTTAATGGCAAACTACAATTGTTCACAGATGTATGGAAACAACATAAAAGCTTATTATAAAGGTCTGGTAATAAAACACAGAAATAAGTTCCAGTCATATAAACAGACTGAAAGAAACTCTAGTCAATAGTTCATAAACAAGTCTTTCACAATAATTAATCTGGTTATTAAATAAATGATTAAGTTTAGCAGGATTTAGTTATAGTCGTTTTTATAGACCTGGAAAATTAGGCTCTTAACCTCCAGTGCTTTTTTCTGTTTTAAGGGGATGGGAGTCTGCATGCATTTAGCTAAAAAAAGTCAGGCACAAGAAATTCGATGAATTGGAATCCCCCGCCGAAAGGGTCAGAGTTGAGGAATGGCAAAAAATTATATCCAGCAAAAAGTTAAGAATGTTACCAAGAAGCAAATAATTTCATTAGTCAAAATCAAATTAAAAGAAAATGAATGGTTTGTTTGGGTGGGGCATGGGGGGGGGGGGGGGAGGAGACAACAGTCTACATGTTGATTATAAATATTGATAGAAAATGAAAAATGAAAAAAAAAAAAATAAATAAAAAAATGGTGCCGGGGGGGGGGGGGGGGCCAAGGTAAGGTGGTGACCAGGTGTAGGTACACAACATCACATGTTTATAATAAATGTTCATGGAAAAGAATGAAAGAAGTTTAATGAAATTCTTCCAGTTGGTTGGTTTGTTATGTACAGATCTGTGGATTTTTAAACAATTAAAGGGCAATAACTATATGGAAAATTGACCAATCGAAAACAACCTTGAAGGGCATCGTCGCAGTATCTTGGTTCATGTCTGTTTCAAGTTTGATGAAATTCTACCTGCTAGTTACTGAGAAATGGCTGCAGACGGACATTTTTCATTAAATCAAGGGCAATAACTCCGATGGAAACTGACCTATCAAAAAAAAAAAAACTTGACGGGCATCAGCACAGTATCTTGGTTCATGTCTATTTCAAATTTGATGAAATTCTACCTGTTAGTTACTGAGAAATAGCTGCAGACGGACATTTTTTATTAAATCAAGGGCAATAACTCTGAGGGAAATTGACCAATCAAAAAAAAAACTTGACGGGCATCATCGCAGTATGTTGGTTCATGTTTATTTCAAGTTTCATGAAATTCTACCAAGTAGTTACTGAGAAATGGCTGCGGACGGACGGACGGACGGACGGACTGACTGACGGACGGACAACGCCATTTCAATACCCCCCTCCCGATTTCATTGGTGGGGATAATATGAAATATTTCAGAAGAAAATTATTCAGTAATGACTAAAATGTATCATCTATCATTTACATGACATTTTTATGGTAAGAGTTTGGGCTGTATACATTATAAATACCTAAAAGAAAAATTTAAACAGGAGCTGTCTGTTAAACAAATTTGAATTTTATTGTGGCAATAATTATTATGATGTATGCAAAATTTCAACCAATTTAAGTTTCTTCTAAGTCAAACAAGGGCAATAATCTGGACTATGTTTAAACAAGAGTTTGGGGGTGTAAGTATGTTTGAAATGAAGGATGTTTTGTGTGAAGTTTCAGTCAAATATATATGTAGCTGCTTGACTACCATTAAATTGTTTCTTAGTAGGAAAATGGCTATTATAATTAAAATTAAATCCAACAAAAAGTTATCTAACTTGGTTATTTCAGTATTTGGTTACTGTGACTGCAGGAAGTCTATTCGATATAGGAAATGCATGGTTACTAAGACATGAACTAGCACACATACACTTTAACCAAGGTGTGACACTGATGCTTGGGGTGTATAGAATTAAGCTCTCACATTTCTCTGAAATTGTCTAAGATAGGGAAAAAGAGGAATGTGGCAGAATCACGCCCAATATTTTAGGTAAAAACAACCGAACTGATGTCTACAAGACTAAGCTTTAATGCAGGTACATTGTTGAAAATGAATTCCCTCGGATACTGTCAGATACTGTCATTAAGCAAATTCTTACTAAATGTCAAGACAACCAAATGAGATCTTGTTAAGGAATGAAGAGGATTTATTAGCACTTTACTTTATAAGTGTCTACACTCTTGATAGTTTGATTCCAGAGGTACCCCTTACGAAAATGAAATATGGAAACAAGCTGGCATTAAGCTGCAAGGTAACTGTCAATGATCTGGTAACAGTCTGTCAAAAAAAAAGGTAACTGGAAATAATCTGACTCATACAGGGGAACAAACTTCCAAGAAAAAAAGTCTGTCTGAAAATAACATGGTCACTATTTCCAAATTATTTCCAGTTTCTGGGAATAACCTGCAAACTATATGACAATAAACCGGCTCATAACAATCACCATGTAAACACACTGACAATATTGTCAGCTTGTTTCCAGTGTCTGGAAGAAATCTGGCAGGAAAATGGCAAGGAACTGGAAATAAAAAACATAATTTCTATAATCAAATTGATATGGCAACACACTGGAATTGTAAACAAGAGCTGTTGGAGGACAGCAATGCCTCAACAGCCTTGTCAATTGAATGAAGACAAAAGTCGGAAAAGGGGAATAATCTTGTAAAACTGCAAAACAGGATTATGGAACCTGCATAGTGCATATCAGGCTCAGCTTATGGCAGTGGACAAGTGTGTGAAGTTTCAATCCATTTCCATAAGTGAGTACTGAGATATCAGCTTACATACAAAAAATTAAGCAAAAAATGCTATGTGGAAAAAGGGGCATAATTTTGAAAAAAAAAAAGAGTTATGGGACCTGCTTAGTGCATGTCAGATCATGACAGTGAACAAGCGTGTAATTAGTTTCAATCCATTCCCATAAGTGAGTACTGAGATACCAGCTCTGAAAGTTCTAAGTCGAAAAAAGGCCATAATTTTCTAAAAAAAAAAACAACATACGGGCATGTCCAATAACTCGGCTATTCTTTGAATAGTCGAGATAAAAATTACATAAGTGACAATATTGTATGGATTTTCTGTCTGTCTGACAGTACAGTGGATATAAATTTACTCTGAGAGCAGATTCTGGCAATGCACTGGCTACACAATGGCAATACACTTCCAATATACCCATCTTAGCAATTTTCACAGCAAAACAAATATTACAAGACACCAATATCAAAATGGCCGAGTATTGCATTTTTCCCTCCAAAATTATTTTCAGTTTTCAATAGTTTTCCAGCATTGATGGGCATATTCTAAAGGTACTTTTTCATCATTTTACAGTTATTTGTTTTCATTGTAACACAGATTCTGTCCGCAACAAGTATTTGTGTTAAACAGACACAGAAAATTTAAAAGTCATGTATTTTCGCTACCCTGTAAAATTAAACTTGCAAATTTACCATAATCTCCTTTGGTTTCAATATTATATTATTGATAATTGAAATATTGCAAATCTTAATTGGTATTAAAACTGAGTCACAAGCAAATGAAGGTTTTAAGTCACATTAAAATTCATATTAAACATTAATAAAGATAAATAGAAAAAAATATATACTGACACTAAACTGGAAACAAACTTCCCATACACTGACAATGCTATGACAATACAATGGTAATAAAGACAATTTTCCTAGGGGGAAATAAATAAGATTAGTATCACTGAGTAAGCAAACGATATATTGGGATACTAGTCCATCTTTAGCTCAGTAGGTAGAGCGTCGATCTATGGATCATGGGATCGCGAGTTCGATCTTCGGACGGGGCTTATGTTCTCCGTGACTATTTGATAAACGACATTGTGTTTGAAATCATTAGTCCTCCACCTCTGATTCATGTGGGGAAGTTGGCAGTTACTTGTGGGGAACAGGTTTTTACTGGTACAGAATCCAGGAACACTGGTTAGGTTAACTGCCCGCTGTTACATTACTGAAATACTGTTGAAAAACGACATTAAACCCAAAACAAACAAACAAAACTAGTTCATCTGCCACACTAATGTATAAGTGCTCATAACTTTGTACTGCATGAAGGAATTTAGTTAAAACTTTAAATAATGATTCCAGTTTGCTAAAGTGTTTCTCTTGTCAATGTAAGAGAGCCTCGCATGTTGTGACTGACTTTACACTGACAATACAATGACAACACTCTGGCAATATGCCAGTGTGTTGTCAGAAAAATATTTCCAGTTGACTGGCTGTGCATTGGCAATACAAGGACAACAGACTGAAAAGTCCAAAAAGCCGCTTGTTGTCAGTTGTGTATCCAGTGTGTTGCCAGATTGACACTGCATACCAGTTTGTTGCCAGTTTGTTGTCAGTGTTTTATTTCCAGATACCTCTATATAATTTAGCTCCTTCAAATAATTTTACATGAAAAATCAATGAAATTTTTTAAAATGTCATTAGAAACATCACTGACAACAAACTGTATATAAACTGACAGCAGACTGGAAGTTAAATTGTACAGCTGGTTTTCAGATCTGGAAATTAGCTGACAAGTACATGGACACATGATGGTTATTCAGTGGCAACACACTGGGTCAGTTTATTGTCAGCTCTGGAAATAGGCTGGCAAGTAACTGGATTTTAGAGTATTATTCACTGAAAACAAACTGGACATAAACTTACCATACACTGACAATAGGGAAGGTCTTTCGTAAGGGACCAGATTCCACATAGAAAATCACTAGTCACTAGTCTGTCTTTTTTTACTTTTAGGAGCAAGAAATTAATCTGGTTAAAGCACTGTTTGTATAAATATTATTGTCAATGACTGCCTACCTGCCAATAACCTTTCAAATGAATATAAAATTTTAAAATTATATATATTTTGTGTAGATTCTAAAATTATTCATAAACTTTAATCTATTTTTTGAAAGCTTTTTGAAATATTTTGAATTATCTCTGGTAAATCATTAAAATTCTTTATAAATCGATCATAAAAAGTTCATTCTATTTAACATCTATATTGTTTGCATCTATGACCTCTAATAAAGGAATGATCGTTGATAATTTGCCACAAAGTGTATAACACTTCTCAAATGACTAGTTATCTGCAAAATTTGATCACCGATCTGAAATATCTGATTCCCTTATCTACGTCAAATGTATCGTGTACAGTCATACAATACAACATACAGAAATTCCCGCAAATCAACCGTTACAATTAATTAGGTATCTCAGATTTATGTATTGTAGTATACCAAAATCCCGTAACAGATAATTGTACAACTGGGAAAGTTCTGATCAACAGACATCATCATCATCATCATCTTCCTAGCTGTCATTATCACTGTTATTAAAATGCCGACCTCATCATCATCATTACAATCATCATCATCATTCATCACCATTACAAACACAGTGCTCAGTCAGCTATTTGGACAGTGATAGAAACTGGGGCAAGTAAATACATAATATACTGTTTTTCTAATAAAGGCTTTTTGGAAAGCATTTATATCTAGGAGACACTAAAAACAGTTCTAAAAGTCTGCCGCCAGCGTCTCCTGTTTTACTTGTATTGCTTTGTTTATTTGTACTGGTCAAATTAAAAGACATCAAAGTTATTTTAGTACCAAATGCCTAGAGATATCTAAGATTTTGCTTCAATCAAAATTTTTAATCAGCGCTATGTAAATAATCATAAAATATTGATACAATATTGCACTTTGTGAACTGCCAAGGTGTGATTTTGAATTCATTTAATTAATCAATTTGATTTGTTGGTTTTCTTATTTCAATCCCCATCTTTATTTACTATACTAAGTTTTAAGCACTGTTGTAAATCGGCATTTCCATTTTTCTATTTTACAGTTCGTTACTCTTGAAATTTTGACTAGCAAGCATGAAAGTTTTACTAGAAATATTTGGCATGTGCAAATAAGTGTGAGACAGATTCACAATGGATTTCCAGCTCTTTGCAAATTATGTATAAAGGAAAAAAAATCTTCAACATGTATAAAGCACCAACACAAGGGAATCACTCTTTCTTGGGTAGATTATAAAACAGTGCTGGCCATTTTGTTTGGTGGATTTATTAATCACACAAGAGCTTCTGATCTCACTGTCTCAGATATTTTCAGTGTCATGCATGAACAGGATTTGAACCCTCAGAACTCTGAACTCTGAATTGACAGTCAAACAAGTTATAACAGGACTACCCACTTCAAATATTAATTGTTGATGAAATCTGTTAACATTTAAAGTTCTGCAGTGTTTGCTAAATATAAACACAGTTATTGCCCTTGCCATTCAGGTATAGATATGACGTTTCAAAGATCCTGTATCTTGATCTGAGAAGTTTCATCAAAGTCTTACCAGCAATTTAGCAGAAACTATGACAAGTTTTTATAATAAAAATTATGAAAGGGCAGTACCTCAATTAATAAGTATCATTGAATCTGCACATGGAAAAGATAATGCATAAGTTAAATTCATATATAGCTATCACTGGAAGTTTCATCAAATTCTAACTAAAAAGTTTAAGGCGAAGCTGCAATAATTTTTCATAACTGCAATCATCAAAAGGCATTTAATAATTCCACAATATAATCAAAGATCATGAACAGTGTGGAAATATGTACAACTATAACTAATAGCTAGCGTTGCTGTGAAGTTTCATCAAAAATCAACCAGCAGTATAGGAGGAGAAAGAGAAACTTTGTGAAGAACAGGCCAACACTGGGAGATGTTACTGATGTAATTATATTTTAAATGACATTAGACCCCAGTAAGTACATTATCCTCACTATAACAATATATTTACCTGCATTTTTGAAAAATTCTAAATCCTCTATGATATTATTCGGCACATATCTCCAGGGCAGCGTGAAACTAGAGTCATCCGAAATATTCCCGGAATCATTTTCTCCCTTTTCGTTGCTTAGTCTGCGGGCCTTAGCGCGCATGTATGACATGGCGGGCCCAGCAGATTTACTGAGTCGCTGAACTTTTGTTTTTTCTTCCTTTTCAACATTTTCTTCTGCACTACTCGCATTACCATCTTTAGGATCATCAACGTATATATATTCCTCAACGTCTCCACTTGTTAATACCTCTACACATTTCTCCAAAGCAGAAAAATTGTACTGAGTTGTTGCTTTAGTTAATGGATACATTTCAACAAGCTTGCATAAAGTTACCAAAGTCCAATTTGCAATATATGCCTTAATTGACTAGATTATAATTTGTATTTCACTTACAAATGCAATATTCTTATCATGATTTTATCAAATCATGCAATTTAAAGCATATGCTATTGAAGTTCTCTACATAATTTGATAAAATGTCATGCAAGCAGCGTTACTTCAAAACCAGTCAACTAGTTTCGATCTTGATTTGTCATTATAACTTTTCACCGTCTGGTACCACATCGAAGTTGAACGTTTACACCCAATGAATAGGCATTTAATAACTGAAATATCAACAAATCAACTTTCTTTTATATCTTTTTCCTCATCTTGTAAATTGAAATGTAAATCCATGATCTATTCATTAATGTTCTTTGCATTTTCAATTTCTATAGAATCCATTTCCATGTCTGTCAATTACAGCAGAACCGTCTTTCTATTTGTATGCTCTCAATGTCACTGCTCTGTTGTGGAGGCTATTAAACTATTGCTTTTTTCGTAAACTGAACTTTCTTATAGGTCTAATTTGTGCCTAATTCCTCAATCTCATCACATTGTATAGGAACTGCCACAGTAAATCCAAGCTGTTTGCTTTTTATCTTCCTACGTGGATTAAATGAATATAATAAAACTGTTAAAATCCAAATAGGACGGCTGTCTGAGCTGATTATTTACATATTCCTCAAGTAATTCACTGTATCTGCGATACATAGATTATGCAAAAATTTACAAAATAACGGACAATAATTGTCTTAGTATAAAAACATATCTAGATGATTGGCTGAAAGATAATGTTAACACTTGCAGCAGAGCGTTGAAATTACGCTAAGTCACAAACCAATTCTTTTATTTTATTCTTATTCATTTTACGAGAGCTCATGTAACCTATGTATTTGTGTGCGAGTACTATGATATTTCAATTTACTAAAACAAATTGATACTTATTATTCACCAACCATGAATGGCATAAACTGCGTTGTGATATAAGATATAATGGCCAAAGTTTTAGATCAACTTTAAAAGAAATGAGAAATGATAAAACTGCAGCAGAAGAAATTAAACAAAAACAGAATTACTGTATATCCAGGAATTAATGCCCCTACGGGTGATTTTTTTTCCATTTTGGTTTAACATTGCACCTACACAATTATAGGACTCATGTGGCGACTTTCAAGCTTAGTGGTGGAAGACGACCTCAGGTGCCCCTCCGTGCATTATTTCATCATGAGTGGACACCTGAGTAGAACTTCCAACCTTCCATAAGCCGGCATTTTACAAAACTTCTGGCATTTATTTAGGGGCATTTTTTAAAAATATAGCTTGGCACGTCAAATTTAATCACTTTTTAGAAAATTATACTGAGAAATTCACTTATGATATTCTTTAAGCAAATGGTGTGTGTGGGTGGGGGGGGTGAATATTTGTGGGGAATGTAAATTTATACAGGAGTATATGGTATGCAAAACTGTCTAAATTCTTAATCATGACAGTGATTTTACTATTTGATCGAATCAATCAATAAGACATCATATTACACCCTTTAAGCCAATCTGGGCTATAATCTACACAGAATATTGATAAGCAAGAATTTTATTACACCTTTTCAAGCTGATTTTAAAGATATGTTTGACAATGGACAAAGATTTCATCTTTATAGTCTATAAAAATACCATTTACCATGTTCGGTGTCAAATTTTAGACTATGTTCTCTGTCAGATACAAGACTATTTCTTTACAAGTCCAATAAATTTAGATTAATTTCCTGCCAAACTGTTCAATATGATATTAAATATAATTTTATCCAAGTGTGTATGTAAACTTGTGTGAAGTTTCATTAAATTGTATCAAGGGGATGAGGAGAGATGGAGCGCACAAGATTGTGTCTATGTATATAGTATAGTAACAAAAAACAAAGTCCCATAACTCTGCAATTTTTTTTTCTGAAAGAACCTAACAAGCCCCATGCACAACTACTGTTGTTACTGATCACTTGTGTGAAGTTTCATTAAAATGTGTCAAGGGGATGAGGAGAGATGGAGCGCACAAGATTGTGTCTACGTATATAGTATAGTAACAAAAAACAAAGTCCCGTTACTCTGCAATTTTTTTTTTCTGAAAGAACCTAACATCCCCTATGCACAACTACTGTTGGTACTGATCACTTGTGTGAAGTTTCATTAAATTGTGTCAAGGGGATGAGGAGAGATGGAGCGCACAAGATTGTGTCTACGGACACACAGACAACCTGAAACCAGTATACCCACCCTTAGCGTACAATCATCCTAATTGTCTTTTAACAATCAATGACCAGTATCCTTTCACTGAAGTCAATTCTGTATTTGCATATCTGATTTGACATGTCCCAATACTGTACTACTGTAAAAACCTTAGTACAAGTATAGTTCCACAAGTGTGCCTTACAAAAGATGAAAAGTTACAATGCAAACAACGGAAACAAACAGATTTCCGTTTATAGACCAAGCCTATTAATTCTATCCACAAAAATACATAGAAATGTTTAACTTTCCAATTCAATACATTCGGAAAATTCCTCTGCACAGCATTAAAAGGACGACAGTAGCACATTTACAATCTTAAAGAAATCTTTAATCACGCTTAATTTTTACAAAGATTATTCCTAGTGGATCAGAAGTTCATTTTTTATGTATGTATGCAGGCAATTCTTAAGAAGCCAAATAAAGAAATCTTTCATCTTTATCATGGTGTAGTAATTATTTATGAACCCTAAACAGCAACTGTCAAGCAAACAGCTGCTGGCTTTCAAATACCATATAGCAGGTTATTTCTACAGGTTGAATATTTCTGCGTTTCTGCGGTCTCTCGGTATAAACACAAAAATATTTCAAACAGAATACTTACCAAGCAAAAATTTAAACCACAAATAAATCTGTATTTTTTCCAACACTGTTGTTTCACGCTATGTACGTTACCCAAGGTAATCTAATCCGAAGTTAACAATAGGATGGTCTAATTTCTGGAAATTACCATCGTCATCTATCATTTACCGATAATGGTGTAACTGAGTGTGATGGTCAATTAAAGTCCTAACTGTCAATCCCACAGAAAACATTTTTTGTTAATAAAAAAAATAAACTGAGTGAATTTCATGTGACATGTTCTTCTAAATCCCTTGTGAAAATCTTCCTACCTATACTTTATATAACCTCTATACCCATATACTGTAGTTTGCAGTTGTAGTTTGTGTTATTGTTGTTGGACTTTAAAACGTTAGAATGAGTATCTTACGATACATAAAGAGAAAGGAAACATCTGTTGTTCCTGAAAAATATAGTGGACCAAAGGATTTAATTGGCGAGAGTGTCCTTCAGGAAGTAAATGATAAATTGAGGAATGTAATCTTTTTTCCGTCAACCCCGGGAACTTCTGGAACTGCAGGGACCCTTAAATCCAGGGGCAAATATGTATTATACACACCATCTGACCGTGCAAGCATCGGAAAATACTGTGCTGAACAAATTTAGTTTATTGTTTTTCACACGCGAACATTCTCGCGACGACCCATCAAGCGGAAAATTACCTCCTCCTTGGCATTGAAAATGCAGAAATTTCTCTTCCTTTAATGTGAAAATGCAGAAATGAAACAAGCAGAAATTTATTCCAAATTTGTTTTAACCAAAACGCAGAATTTTTTTACCACAGAAATAACCCACTATACAGTAGCTATCATTTTACTTCCCCAATTCCTGGAAAACATTCACTGATATTTTCCCTAAACAATTTTTTTATCATTTAGCCTTTTTAATTTTTTTAATAAAATCATGAGTGATTTTGTACAAATTTTACTACAATTAAGTAAAACTTTCCTGATTCAATAATGATAAGACCTTGCGTAATAAGACCCCTAATAAATGCATCGGTCGTGAAAAAATCTGTTATTCAAGTGAACAAAATTACTTATTGTAAAAAGTAACTGTTTAATATATAAATATGAAAAATAAGTTAATCATGTGTGACTGAATTGGCGACTTATTCAATCATGTACAATATTGCTGCTGAGTCACTTTTAGCTATCCTAATAGTGGAACTTCACACTTTTTTTCTTAAGTTTAGCTTACTAAAATTCACACCCACTTCGTTTTCTTTTTAATCCAAAGATATATTATATAATCTCCTCATCCTTGAACACACTCCATTTCCTTGATTCATTTTCACAATCCTTGACATATATATTCTATAAATTTTTGCCTATATCACATTAAATTTTGCCGTTATTATATACACAATGTTCAGGTGTAATGCATAATCAAGCTACGTGTAAAAACATTCCTTCATCCAATGCTTATTAAAATCATTACGTGGATCAGTTTGTAACATTCAAATTGGACAATAACGTCTCCCCTTCACCGTGAGCGAGCCAGACAATACGAGACAATGATCATACATCTACCGATAAATTCTTTCAGATACTGTTCAAACTGAAGCGACAAAACAATGACCAATAGACAAATATATGCTCTTAAGGCATTGTTTAATTATCAAAAGAATCGACACTCAAATATTTATTCTAGCCCTTTTTTGTAAAAAACAGTGACAAACACAAGCAAATATTGTATTAATTTATAAGGTTTTCTCTTTAAAAAAATGATGATTTTTGTCTGTTTGCAGTACTAAAAAAAAGCTAACAGGGTAATAAACAGCTATACTAATAAATACAACTATTTTTGGCACTGATAAAGCATTTTTATAATCAATCAGACAGCTAAGTTCATGCTATAGCTACTTTTTCAGTCATCTACTCTGTTCCATGGCATTTTTTTATGCTCCCCTAAATAGGGGAGCATAATGTTGCCACCTTCATCACACTTCATGTCCGGAGAATAACTCAAGAAGTATTGAAGGTACCAAAATGTAACTTTACAAAAGAGAGGAAGTTCAGTGACAAGAAATATAACTCTAGGTTTTTTAATTATCTCCCCCTTATTTTGAAAACCTAGTCTGGGGCATAACTCAAATACTATGTAAGGTATTGACTTGATATTTTAAATATTGATAGATATCAGTGAGAAGGAGTGCAGTGACAAGGAACCATAACTCTCCGTGGTCCCATTAACTTAATTGTCTCCCTTGTTTCGAAAACCTTGGCCAGGGCATAACTCAAATACTACAGAATACTAAACCAGTACTGACTTGATACTTTACATATTCATAGAGGTCAGCGAGAGGGAGTGCAGTGACAAGGAACTATAACTCTTAGGTGGTTCCATTTTTAAATTATCTCCCTTTTTTTGAAAACATTTTGCGGGGCTTAACTCGAATATTATGAAAGGTATTGACTTGAAAATTTAGATATTCATAGAGATCAGTGAGAGGGAGTGCAGTGTTGAAGAAGTTGAAGAACCACAACTCTTGCTGACCACATTTCTCCTGAAAACAACCTCCATGACTGAAAAGCCCCTTCTGCTGCAGTAATTTAGGGAAGCATCCATTGGTGTTACCAATCACCTTGCCTCTGTCAACTTCTCCCTTTTTTCACAACTAATATATAAGCACTTAAATGAAGCCTCTTGAATTTTGAATTTTTATAATTTTAAGTAAGTTTTTCTTAACCCTTATCATGCTGGACACAACTCGTTCTGCCTCTGCGACCAGTGTAGATCATGATCAGCCTGCCCAACCGTGCAGTCTGATTAAGATCTGCACTGTTCGCCATTCAGTCAGAATCTTTTTGGTAAGCACTCCTTTTTACAGCTAATGGTACTGTCCAAATTGAATGATGGACAAGTTCATTATAGAAATTTAGCGGGATAAGGGCTAAGGAAAATTCTGGGTGATTAATCAAGTTCAATGATAAAATTTTATTTTGTTAACAAAAAAAATTATGTTCAAATATTTCTGAAATTTTCAATGAACCTTATTTTCAACATTTATCCCCAAATATGTATAGTTTTTCTTTCCTTAAGCAAATTCAATTTTCTCAATACTAAAATCAAAACCACTCCAAACATTTGAAAACATCAAGTTTTTATTACCACTCACAGAGAACTCATTAAACAATGATTATAGATTGCACACAAATTCCTTTATCAGAAAAGTGAACCAAACAATAACATTCAGCCCAGACTGTAATAGGCTACTAATTAAATGGCTATTTATTAGTCCTTTCGCTAGAGGTTCAGATATCTTTATTTTGTCCCTTGATCTATTTGTTTTCTGTCTGTCAATCCATTAATCACATAAGATAGATCCTTTGTTAACTCTTAAAGTTTATATTTTTCATGCAATCTGACTTATAGATGGTAGGTTATCTGGAGAACATGTGCACAAAACATTAACTGAAATTCTTAAATCAGAAAAGGGCCATAACTGACATCAATTCCACCATGAGTTATCTAACTTAGTTATTTCAGTAGGTTTGATGACTGTCACTAGGAAGCATTGTGCGAAGGTTCAATTCAACAATATCAATTTGCTTGAAAATTAGCTGCACATAAAACTAGAACTGTCACAGGAGTGACTCATACCCCCACCATACGGTCTTGTCACAGAAGAATGGCAATCATAAGGAATCTTAAAAATACTTTGGAGTACTTCATCCTGGGCTTCCACATATAAGTAATACTAGTATAATAAATAGTATAGTAATACTAGTAAATATATTAAATCTCTAATATTAGAGATACACTAAAAGTGAATACAAAAAAATGTCTTACCGACCCATGTTACCACAGAAAAATGTTTTTACTTTTTACATAGGACTTATAATAAAAAAGTTAGAAAAATACCTAAAATATTGAAAATCTAAAAATAGGATTTCTAAAAATAGACTAATTCCTGGAATTTAAGGGGAAGAAACTCAGTACAAAGGTCAAAAAAAAGTTACTTCCCTTTGGCTCTTAGCCAATCTGAATGAGATATAGTGAAAATACATCAAAATTAACCTTAAATTCTAGGTAAAAGGGGACACAATTCAAGAAAAATAGTGTCAGAGTTATGCAACTTGTGTCACATGATGTGGGTGATGAGGTGGAACATCTATTTTAAGTCTGAATCAAATCCATTCAGTAGTAATTGAGATACAGTGAAAATACATCAAAATTAACCTTAAATTCTAAGTAAAAAGGGGCATAATTCATGAAAAATTGGTGTCAGACTTTTGCACCTTGTGTCACATGATGTGGGTGATGAGGTGGAACATCTATTTTAAGTTTGAATCAAATCCATTTTGTAATAATTGAGATATAGTGAAAATACATCAAAATCAACCTTAAATTTAAAGTAAAAGGGGACATAATTCATAAAAAATTTATGTCAGAGTTAAGCACCTTATGTCACATCATCTGGGTGATGAGGTGGAACAACTGTTTTAAGTTTGAATCAAATCCATTTAGTAATAACTGAGATATAGTGAAAATACAACAAAATTAACCTTAAATTCTAAGTAAAAGGGGACATAATTCATGAAAACTTGGTGTCAGAGTTATGCACCTTGTGTCACGTGATGTGGGCACATGATGTGGGTGATGAGGTGGAACATCTATTTTAAGTTTGAATCAAATCCATTCAGTATTAACTGAGATAAAGTGAAAATACATCAAAATCAACCTTAAATTCTAAGTAAAAAGGGGCATAATTCATAAAAAAATGGTGTCACAGTTATGCACCTTATGTCACATGATGTGGGTGATGAGTTGGAACATCTATTTTAAGTTTGAATCAAATCCATTTAGTAATAACTGAGATATAGTGAAAATACAACAAAATTAACCTTAAATTCTAAGTAAAAGGGGACATAATTCATGAAAACTTGGTGTCAAGAGTTATGCACCTTGTGTCACATGATGTGGGTGATAAGGTGGAACATGTATTTTAAGTTTGAATCAAATCCATTTGGTAATAACTGAGATAATAGATTTCGGGACGCGACGGGACGGGACGGGACGGGACGCGACACGACAAAACTGACTCCTATATACCCCCTTCAAACATGTTTGGTGGGGGTATAACTAAGTAGACCAAATTTTCTAGTCTGAAAAGGACTATAATTTGTATAAAACTCCACCAAAAGTTAGCTAGCTTGCTTATTTCTGTAGATATCATAACATGGGAGCATTACACGGCTACTAAACGCTAGCGCCACCACCAAATTGTGGTGATAAGGAAAAGAGCTATCGACATTTCCGTGGTGCAGCTATCGGCCGTTTCTACTTGTAAACATATGAGTAAAATTTATATTTTATCTTGTATTTTTATTGATAGAACTTTTTTCGAAAATCGGAGAATGTAGTTCCGTGTAAGGAAACTTTTACTACAGGTTAGCGGTAATTTCATTAAAATATTATGCAAATTGTGGTGCCAGGAGCTTTTCTCCCGAATCTGACAGTGGCATATTTTCATATCGGCCAGTATTCGAACACCATTCCGAGGAATGGACACACTGTAAGAACATACCTGCGCATGCAGATGGTGTAGAAATGAATTACACGTATTCTTATACACCAAAGAATTACGAAAAACACAGTAAAAAGTTAAAACACGACTATTTTTTAAAGTGATGGCACTATACAGTAGTGGTGGCGCTGTTGTATATGATTAGTGGCTAATATATTCAATTTTAATATATGAAAATGTCTGTCTGCAAGCCACGGAAATTTCTACAATAATCGATGTTATCAGCCTATCCCACACTATACCAAAAATACGTTACTCAAAAAAAAATACATGTAGTAACCTCTACATGATCGCAAAATTATCTACATGTATAACATTATGGAATGTTTCATAAAGGTAACTAAACTATAATCGTGTTTTTCTTTCTTTAATAACATAATTCCTTGCAGGAAAATTATCAATTAGAAAATATTAGTGTTTGTTTTGTTCCGAATGCGTCAGCAGTTCGTATTATTGAATGCCTTAACAGCGCCACCACTACTGTATAGCGCCATCACTAGAGTTATAGCGCCACCACTTTTAAAAATCCTGGTAAATTTCTTCTAACCCGAGATTCTATTATTCATGGTGTGTGTGTGTGCGTATATAATTGTTTATCATTTCTACACAATTTGCATGCACAGGAATGTTCTAACAGTGTGCCTATTCATCGGAATGGTGTTCGAATACTGGCCGATATGAAAATGTTCCACTGTCAGATTCGGGAGAAAAGCTCCTGACACCACAATTTGCATATTATTTTAATGAAATTACAGCCAACCTGTAGTAAAAGTGTTGTTACACGGAACTACATTCTCCGATTTTCGAAAAAAGTTATATCAATAAAAATATAAGATAAAATATACATTTTACTCACGTGTTTACAAGCAGAAACGGGCGATAGCTGCACCACGGAAATGTCGATAGCTCTTTTCATTATCACCACAATTTGGTGGTGGCGCTAGCGTTTAGTAGTCGTGCATTATGTGGTTTCAATCTAAGACACAGAGTTGTTACTGAGATACAGCTTGAAAGTTAGCTGCATGCATAGTTAAAAGGTCCATAATTTGTATACAAGAGGGTCATGATGACCCTATATCGCTCACCTGTATTAAACTTGGCCTTGGAATGATCATGCTAAACATTCTGACCAAGTTTCATGAAGATAGGGTCAAAAATGTGGCCTCTACAGTGTTAACAAGCTTTTCCTTTGATTTGAGTGGTGACTTAGTTTTTGACCCAACATGACCCAGTTTTGAACTTGGCATGGGAATCATCAAGAAAAACATTCCTACCAAGTTTCATGAAGATAGGCTCATAAATACAGCCCATAAAGTGTTAACAAACTTTTCCTTTGATTTGAGCGTGTGACCTAGTGTTTGACCCCACACGACCCAATTTCAAATAAGACCTAGGAATCATCAAGATAAACATTCTGACAAAGTTTCATGAAGATGGGGTCATAAATGTGGCCTCAAGAGTGTTAAAAAGCTTTTCCTTTGATTTGACCAGGTGACCTAGTTTTTAACCCCATTAGACCCAGTTCTGAACTTGGCCTAGGAATCATCAAGATAAACATTCTGACCAAGTGTCATGAAGAAAGGATCATAAATGTGGCATCTAAGGTGTTAACAATCTTTTCCTTTGATTTGACCTGGTGACCTAGTTTTTGACCCCACATGATCCAGTTTTAAACTTGGCCTAGAGATCATCACGATATTTTGTTGCTTAAGATATTTTGCAAGTTTGTATCAAATCAAACCATAAATAAAGTCTCTATATTGCTGCAAAAGCCAAAATAGCAAATTCTGGCCCTTTAAGGGGCCATAACTCTGGAATCCATGAAGGGATCTGGCCATTTTTCAAAAGGAACTGAGGTATTATGCCAGTATAATTTGTGTGCAAGTTTGATTAAAATCTATAGCAAAATGTGGTCTCTATCATGTTCACAAGCCATAATAGCAAACTTTGGCCCTTGAAGGGGCCATAACTCTGAAACCCATGAGGGGATCTGGCCAGTTTTCAAAAGGAATTGAGATATTATGCCAATACAAGTTGCCTGCAAGTTTGATTAAAACTGATTGCAAAATATGGTCTCTATCGTGTTCACAAGAAATTGTGAACGGACGGACGATGGATGACGGATGGACAACGGACAAAATGCGATCACAAAAGCTCACCCTGTCACATAGTGACAGATGAGCTAAAAATCAGCCAAGCGTTATCTAACTTTGTAATATCAGTAGTTTTGATGACACCAGCTTGTAGAAAAGAGTTACAGAATTTTAGTGAAAGTGGGCCCTTGCCACTACATGGAAAGTAGTACCATGATACTGCAGGTGACCAGCCAGTCACACAAGTCCAAACCTAAAGGAAGCCCTTATTTGAATATGTGCAATATTATGCAAGTGTTTATCTGAAGGTTGTAAGATTTGTAATGAGAATAATGCACAACTTTTGCAGCAGAGATAGGAGCAACATTTGTCTGCGAAAGAATAAGTGCACATTTCTCAATGCAAAGATAGACTACAGGTGAGAAATGTACAACTGAACTGGGTTAGTGCATTTTCCCGATCATGATTGTGATTCTTTTAAAGTATACCTAGAGGTAGGGTACAACATGAACAGTGGCATTTTCTTTCTAGCCAGGAGCCAGTGGAGCCAGTGGGCAGTTAATTGCTCACTTTCGGGACTCCAGGAGGGAGCTTTATTTGTTTCTCATGTATTTCAAATATTCTGTATTTGTGGCTTGATAAATATTGTCAGTGTTTTTCAGTGTACTGATACAGTAAATACAGTAAACTTTCATAGAAGAACTAATTGGATAAAAAAGACAACTGATGAGTAGAAAAGTCCTTGTAAGAGCCAGTACTCCTTGTTGACTAAAAATAACACTGCCAGATAAAAACAGTCACAGAAATTCAGGAAACCAGATTTAATGGCAAATATTTTTGTAACTGACTTTATATTTTCATATGCTGAAGAATCTTTAAGTTTTAAGATTGCTGAGAATTTCTCAAAGTGCTTATGTACAATATTGGTAAATATGTTATTTGACTGTCTAAGGGAGACCACTGCAAGAATTACTTTTTGTCAAACTTATTTATTTATCTTCCTTTAATAATACTAAATATAGCTATATAAGGGAGACAACTGAAACAAATACTGATCTATGTCCACACATTTGTTTTTCTTTATTTGGAAATCTCGAGTCAAGAAGAGGTCCATGAAAAAAAGACATGTCTCATGACCATGAACAAAAACCTTTAAGCCTGTTCAGCTTTTCAGTTTTAATTGTTTGTATGTTAAAGCTTATTTATAGTCGCCACCAGTAACCCATATGGGTGACTCCTCCAGAAGAGTAATGTTAGTAGGAGGATAGTGCAAGATACAGAAGACACTCCAATTCCAGAAGCTTCCCTGGTTCTGTAGCATGCCAGGTGTAAAGCATCCATACACGGGACTCTTATCCCAATGTTAGTAATTTTTATTTGGAGGAGTGGGGGGCAGGGGGCCTCAAACTCAAGACCCCTGGTTTCGTATGAGACAGTGTTACCACTGGACCACTGCATCCGCTCTTTAGTTTTAATTTCATACTTTATAAATATGCTAAAACTGCATGACCTACGACAGATGTGTACACAAGTCTATCTAGTCTTGATGCAGACTTCTGTCAAGCTAAATGTAGAGTTCTTACCTTTCTTATCATCCGAGTCTGAATCTGAGGACTCTGAACTCTCTGACACAGACACATAAGGGAAGTTCTTCTCCCATTCTGCGTAAGACTGGAATGTACTTCTGTAGCCTTGGTTACGACCTGAAATAATAAACATACAATCAAACATGCAGTCATACCATTTCACGAAATAGTATACAGTCATCTAAATGAATGTATTACTGAACAATGAATTATAACATACATAAATTTCCTAATTGACAAAATTTTCTTCATGTTATTTCAAGATCCCCACAGTGGAAACTCTATTGAGAACCTTAGAAATTCTATGCATTCTGAGTCATACTGACTGACAATTTAGGTCATTCCAGTTTTAATGCAGAGAGTGACGCCAGGTGCTCCTCCAGACTTTATTTCAGCTACCTGGGTAGAACCAGGGCTCTGTTGCAAGCCATCTAGATAGTTTCTTCAAATTTAATGAAAGAATTTTTCACCCAAAGCAAGTACTGAACCAGTACAGTTTGGCAGTGCACTAGATAAAGTGTTTATCATGAAAAGGGTGCTATATAAATTAAAGTCCTTGCTCTGTGCAGCTTTGAATATGCAATTTTGTGTATATATGTCAAGCTTCCATCAAAATTCTCCAAACTGCACCCAGATACTAATGACAGTGGCAGACAATTCAAAACTGTAGGGCTGTTTCATATCCTGTTGCAATATATATTGCTCTTGAAACAAAATTATGTCAGTCTACCTTTCTTAACATGTATTTCACAGATTTTTATCAAAAATACCAAAATTGCAGTTTACAGCACAATTTCATATTGCAGAACTATTACAAACTTTAATATTAAGAATGCAGGAGGTAACGGAGGGTCTTATTGTATCTAATCAATCATCTTCTGCAATAACAAATTTGATAATTTATTTTGAATCCTAATCAATTTATGATCAATATTTATATAACGACCAAGGTTTATTCTTTTGTGCAGTTGTAAGAAAGAAATATGTGAAGTTGCAAAGGTCACAGTCCTTTAATCACATTTAGTGGAGATAATTAATCTGTGCAGGACTGCATTTCTAAATATTGAAAATTACTGTGTGCTTAAATTTGTAAGATTTTTCTTATGCATTTTATTACAATTTCGTTATTTCAGGAAAGTAAACAAAATCATATCAAGAAAATACTGAACAAAATGATAAAAGAAGGGCATAAAATATAATTTATTCATTTTTCTGTATGTTTTTACCAATGAAAAATAAACTGAAATTTTCTGATGCAAGTTTAGGTCATTTAAAGAAGAAATGATAAATGATTTAAACTACTGTGAACATTTGATATTACACAGATATTGCAGGTAATTTCAGCAGAAGCATTTGCACTTCGAAGCTGGTTTCTATGGTTAAATTAAATTGAATTGAAGAGCCACTAGCTGTTGGCAATGTGAATAGAACCAAAACTCTGTTTGTACTTAAATCAGCATCTGAATAATACTTTCATTTTTACAAAACTGAACAGTTAAAAAAATTGATTTATGTCATGAATTATGGTAGCGTTTATATGATTATTAAACTTCATTAAAATAGAAAATCTTAATTATAGGTCATATATTGACTTTCCCTTGTGAGTGAGCTTCTGACGGTAGAGGCATGCATGACCCAAGGTGCCCCTCTAGGCTCCTGGGTAGAAACACAGACTTTCTGTGAGGTAGCTTGAAGCTTCTTCACAGGAAAGAATTCTTCACCTAAAGCGAGGTTTCGAACCAATATAGCTGTAAGGTCCAAGTGACTCATTTGAAGTTAGTAACCTCATATAACCAATTAGCCATAGAAACCTCTCGGAGATGTATATATTGGTGTACCCATGCCAGATTCAACTCTTATATTTATGAACAGTTCAAGAATTTATCTAGAACATTTAGAACAGTTCTTGAACTCAGTGCTGCTTGGTAGCTGTTCATGGACATCAGTACCTGAACTGTAACTGATCATTAAGTATAATTAATTAACAGTTTATTTAGTTCTTTAAAAGTTATTGTGATGTTCTTGAACACCTGCTTCTTGAGGTTATTTCAAGCACAACAGCAGAACAGTCTGAGAATGAGTTCTTCTTCTATTCGATAGTATATTAAGAACCATGCATGCATGCAAACCAGAGAAGAATTTTGTTTTCTTAAGTTGTTCTATAGTTGTGCAACAACAGTTTATGAATGGTTGAGAGCATAAAAACGTATCAATGTCAATGACTTTAACATTTTGTTTAATCAAGAGTGAAAACAAGCACTAATGAATGTCATATTTCAAGTCAATTAAAACAGTCAATTGTCTTTGCTAATATGATACTTTGTTTGGGGGATAAGCCATGTTTAGTTAAAAATGTTAAAAATGGGCAATTCCACTGTCACTTTTGACAACAAGTGGACCCTGAAGGCCCTGTATCACTCACCTGACCTATGAACCTAAAGATCAGATCATTAAGATTAACATTCTAACCAAGTTTCATTAAGATATGGTCATAAATGTGGCCTCTAAAGTGTTAACAAGTTTTTCCTTTGATTTGACCTAGTGACCTAGTTTTTGACCCCACATGATCCAGATTCGAACTTGACCTAGAGGTCATCAAGACAAACATTCTGATTAAGTTTCATAGAGATATAGCCATGAATGTGGCCTCTAAAGTGTTAACAAGATTTTCCTTTGATTTGACCTGGTGACCTAGTTTTTGAACTCAGATGATCCAATATCAAAATCGTCCAAGATTTAATTGAGGGTAACATTTTGACCAAGTTTCATTAAGATTGGGCCAAAATTGTGACCTCTAGAGTGTTAACAAGCTTTTCCTTTGATTTGACCTGGTGACCTAGTTTTTGACCCCACATGACCCAGATTTGAACTTGACCTAAAGATCATCAATATTAATTTTCTGACCAAGATTCATGAAGATACAGTTATAAATGTAGCCTCTAGAGTGTTAACAAGTTTTTCCTTTGATTTTTTGACCTGGTGACCTAGATTTTAAACCAACTTGACCCAGATTTGATCTTAACCTAAAAATCATCAAGATTAACATTCTGACCAAGTTTCATAGAGATATTGCCATAAATGTGGCCTCTAGAGTGTTAACAAGCTTTCCCTCTGATTTGACCTGGTGACCTAGTTTTTGACCCCACCTGACCCAGATTTGAACTTCACTATAGATCATCAAGATTAACATTCTGACCAAGTTACATTAAGATACAGTCATAAATGTGGCCTCTACAGTGTTAACTAGCTTTTCCTTTGATTTGACCTGGCGACCTAGTTTTTGACCCCACCTGACCCAGATTTGAACTCGTACTAAAGATCATCAAGATTAATATTCTGAAAAAGTTTCATTAATATATGGTCATAAATGTGGCCTATAGAGTAACTAACTTTTCCTTTGATTTGACCTGGTGACCTAGTTTTTGACCCCAGATGACCCAAATTTGAATTTACCCTAAAAATCATCAAATTTAACATTCTGACCAAGTTTCACGAAGATATAGTCTTATATGTGGCCTCTACAGTGTTAACAAGCTTTTCCTTTGATTTGACCTGGTGACCTAGTTTTTGACCCCAGATTACCCAATACCAAAATTTTCCAAGATTTTATTGAGGGTAACTTTCTGACCAAGTTCCATTAAGATTGGACCAAAATTGTGACCTCAAGAATGTTAACAAGATTTTCCTTTGATTTGACCTGGTGACCTAGTTTTTGAACCCAGATGACCCATTATCAGAATCATCCAAGATTTTATTGAGGGTAACATTCTGACCAAGTTTCATTAAGATTGGGCTAAAATTGTGACCTCTAGAGTGGTAACAGTCAAATTGTTGATGACGGACGACAGACGACGGAGGATGGACAGGGCGATCACAAAAGCTCACCTTGAGCGCTCTGTGCTCAGGTGAGCTAAAAATGAGCAGTACAAACCAAGAAATCAGCATAAAACACAGTCCACAAAATGTGCCTGCATGAATACTTGGTAGTAATTTCATTCAGTCTGGTAAAAAGGTTGGAAATTTTACATTAAAAGAAAGAGGGAAAATGTTTTTGTTTCATAATTTACTGGTTTTCTTTGGTGAAGTGTGAAATATTGTAAAATGTATACATTGCTGATATATGACAACAGAAAAAGAAAAATATTATTTTCTCAACAAAATAACTAAATTTTATACAAATTGCCATTGTTAATAACAGAATGATCAACATTCACTTTGACATTATTCAAGGAACATTCCCTTGCAAAAAGACAATTCATGAACTCTTCTTGCATTATAATGTTCAAGTGATGTATTTTTTAATATTCCACAATGTATCTTGAAAATGCTTGATCTACTTTCTGCAAAATTTTACTCATATTTAAAATATAATTTAGTAGATCTAAAAGCTAAATTAAGATGAAATGAAAGATTTCATTCAAGTTCTTTAGCTACTAAATAAAAACATTAATAATCTACATGTAATTAAAAGGACTGCAGTTGACATCTAGAATAAGGATAACAGATGTGTTTATCACATGACATTGTGAAATCTGATGACTTTCAAGAAAACGGTTGGAAAACCTATACAAAATGACCAAATTGATATGAAGTTCAGGAATTCATGAACTTCAATGGTAAGTTGCGAAATCTCAGACAGTTCTTGGGTCAAATTATACTTCATAAGATTATTCCAAAAATGCTCATAATTTTGTCCATTTCAAGCATTTATCTTCATGCATTATTCATGAATAAAACATTCATGGACAGAAAATGAGACATTAAAATAATGAACCAAAAAAAATCATGAACTCTTCATGAAGTACATTTCCAAGAGTTTTGGTCATGAATGTTCATGAACTCTTTGTGAACAGGAGCTGTGAACAATTTTGTGAATAAATCCTAGATTATTAGCATGCACTTTATGAATACTTCATGAAGTTGCCTGTTTCAGACTTCACAAACTCTTCATGAACATGAGCTGTTCATGATATCATGAATAATTCATACATATACCACTTCATGAATACTTCATGAACTGTGTTTCATGAGCTTTTTATGATCTGAATATTAAAGTCTCATTTTCTGTTCACACTTTTTTCTTTAAGTCTTCGTGAAGTACTTTCATGAATACGTCATGAAGAATGACTATAAACATTTCACAGGGGGACTAGAATAAATGAATAGCTTACCAAAGGAAGAGCAAGTTTTTGCTCTTCTGGATTCTGTCATGGCAATAGTATCCAGAAATCCTATCATTTTACAAGAGTCTATATCTCAAAGGTATAATATAACTATAAAAAAGATCACTTTTGATGTGAATATGGCACTCTACTTTTACAATTTCACTGAAGTGCTTCCTGACAGTATCTTCTCCTTTACATTGCTTTTCAATCCATTATGATTATGAAAACCTGATATTGCATGGTCATTTCATTCCTTTCCACACTGCGGGCCATATCAAACCAAAGAGCTATAAAAATAAATAGATTGGCAACTTGAAAGGCATATAGAGCAAATCTCGCTAAAAAAACACGACAACTGAATGAGATCTCGTTTACCGGAAGTGACGCGTTCTCCACGCGTCATTTTGTATGCATGGTCAATTATACATCGGCAAATTAATTATCACCGTATGATCACGCTTCTTTTGATGGTAAGAAACGTGTATTTTGTGTCTTAAGACTATTTCACATTAAACTAATGTTGTTTTAGAAGCTAGCATGTATTTTAATGTAGTTTTAAAGGTACAAATTGTAACTCCATGCTCGCAGATGTTTGTTGTGACTAAGATAACGCCAATTCACGCTCTGACACGAGATCACGCGAGATTACAGCCAGTTGCCATTCTGTGTATTTTATATTTCTTTGATCAAACAGGGAATTATGGGTGTTGATAAGGAAATGTAACATCCAAAAGAAGTAACAAAAATATCACAAAAAATAACAAGTTTTCTTTTGACATTTAAATAAAACTTATAAATAGTCAGAAAAAGCTTTCAGATTTTCTATATAATTTTTTTAATTATCAAAATCTATCCATTCATAATAATTATTATAAACATAATTATGACAAAACAGACACTAATCATTTTGCTAATCCGTTAAAACTTGGAAAAAAATAAAATTTCCTACAGACAATATTGTACACTATAAGCTTTATAGATTAATCCAGGATATGATCAAAATGTAATTTTAAGACTGATTGTAAATCACTAAAGAACAAGTAACTGTATGCTCAAGTGTAAATTGACAAAACTGACAATGAAATCCAAACACACGTTTTTTAAGCAAATATCTCTTTACCTATTAAAAAAGGAAAACAGCAGAACACTGCATAGATAATATATATATCATTGTGACATTTTTGTTTGTAGATCTTTTATGAGATCTGAGTGCTCTCTGTAAAGATGACTGAATAATAAATAGGTATTTTTAATTTCTTTTTATGAAGACTAAGTGAAATTCAAAAAATTAATATAATGAAAAATTTGCATTTAACAAAATTTAATGTCTTCTTTCACAGTATCTTCTAAATATATTCTAGATTACAGAAAGGATGTCAAAAACAGTTATAATGTGTTTTGAATGAAAAATAAAAAACAAGTTTTCATGAGATCTATGTCAATAATTTGTACTGTTTACTTGTTTACAAGAGGTCTAATAAAAAGCCTGTACAATGTGTAGTCAGCTGTGTCAGCAACAGACAGTTTGAATAAATACAGTGAAACATCGCTCGCTCGAGGTCGCAAGGGGATGAGCAAAATGCTCGAGTTATCCATGGTTTCGAGCGACCCAAACATTGACCGACATACGAAGAAAATTGAAGTTTGTTTTACCAATTGTCATCGGGACCATTTGCAGAGGAAACAGTGATGCATAATAATAAAACACTCGTGGCATTTTCAAAAACTATTACAAACGTTATCTACGATATACGTTTCAACATGTAATTTGTAAATGGCACAATCATGTGAAGAAACAACTAAGACTTTTTATTTATCTCATAATTATCCATCTCAATTTTATGAAAAGGCTATTCATTTCCTTTATTTGCATGCAAAACAAATGCTGATTAAAATATTAAGATCTCAAAATTATCTTTCAATCCCCCAGAAAAGATGTATAAGTAATAACATACCTGCTTTAATCTAAAACAAAGTTTAACAGTAATTGATCATTATTTGATCAACAAAACTTTTCTTCGACCTTTAATCAATAATTAATCTCATTATATAATCAGATCAAATATACCGACAAACAAACATTTAAGATAGGATAGTCAGGGAATAGGCCACACAATTCTCAGGGCGTGCAAACTTTTTAATTAACCGATACATTCTGACCGCGGAAGGTGTGAACAATTTTGACACCTCTGCTCAAGTTTGCCAGAAGCAACAAAGAGTAAAGTTATACACAGGGATCAGGTGTCATGCTCGAGTGATCGAGTTATCGATGCTCGACCCAGCCATGGTAATTTCACATAGAAAATAGAAGGATATCAGCTGGGACTGCTTGAAGTGCTCAAGTGAGCCTGGGTGCTTGAGTCATCGAAGCTCGAGCGAGTGGTGTTTCACTGTAGTCACATTTGAAGAAATGTTTTCTGTCCTGTATGATCACTTTACTCTTTGTTTTCTCTAAGAGTGAACACTGCATACTTATTTGGCTATTTGGATGTGGAAAAGTGAAATGGAGCATATCCAAAGAAAGAATGACACTTTAATTTGACGAATACGCAGAGTAATTAATTTCAGTTCAATTACAGAAACAATTGTATCGAAACTTCCATGTAGAAATGGGTATAATTCATACAATACTGGTAAATCAAAGCCACCCTGTCGAAAAATTTCATGAACTGAAAATGGGACTATATCCTATTCATGAACTGTTCATGAACACATTTCAGAATTTGTTCATGAACAAATTCATAAAATGTGTTCATGAACAATTCATGAATTAGATCAAAAACTATAGATATAGTCCAATTTTCAGTTCATGAATAATTCATGAGCATTTCATGAACAGCTCATGAAATTTTCCACGGAGGGGAAAACCTCAGACCTTGGCAGGGGCCACAAACAACATTTTGTTTTTTGAAACTACAATTATTTAGCAGACTGACCTTAGCCAATGGCACATCCAATGAAATCTGACAGCTATAGGTCAAAGTGTTGTTCAGTTAGTGGCCAGAGACTGTTGTTTTTTTTTAGTCTCAGTCACTGTGAAAATGACTTTTACCCCCTTAACAAATGACAGGAGTAAAACAGTAAACTCAGAGTGGGGTGGGGGCATAATAAGAAGTAAACAATTGCTGCATAAAATGCAAAACATTAAGTTAAATAATGTATAATTTACTTTAATCTCAAGATCGAAATTCGGATACTAACCTTGCTTCAGGGTCGTGAAAACTTGCGACATTTTAAAAGGATTCTGTATTTTCTAAAATGGACGATAATGACAACACCATAATTACTTATTTAATATTCAGTGTACTTCATGTTCCTTTTAAACCATTCTTTGCTGTAGCATGATAAATGTTTCCTTCTTATTTGCTACACAAATTTCTCAAAAACTGCTGAATCACATGTGCAAAAAAATTCCCAACATGCAACAAAATAATGGAAACTGATCACGTGACCTATTTAATGTTAATGAATAGTTCATGAACTTATTTATTATTGTACAAGGTAATAAACCTAAGTTTTATGTATAAAAAATGAATATTTCAATGTTCATGAAAGTTCATGAACTGTTCACGAATTAAGTTTGCTAAAGATGTTTTGTTCATGAACCACCTCAAATTTGTTCATGAACTTTTCATGAATTTTTTTTTAAAGAACACACATTATGAACAAATCACGAGCAATTCATGAACACTTCATGAATGTCCATGAACAGTTCATAAACTTTTCATGAAAGTACATGAACTCATGAACATTATCTCAACTGAGTATTTAGCAAAAACAAAGATAGAGTGAAAGCTCGAAATCTCACATGAATGAGATGCGGAGACCACATGATGTCTAAATTGGCAGAATTTGTTTAAGGATTAACTTTAACTTAATTATCAACCGCCCGCCCGCTTAGCTCTGTAGGGAGAGCATTGGTCTACGGATCACGGGGTTGCGAGTTCGATCCTCGGGTGTGGCGTATGTTCTCCGTGACGATTTGATTAAAGACATTGTGTCTGAAATCATTCGTCCTCCACCTCTGATAATTCATGTGGGGAAGTTGGCAGTTACTTGCAGAGAACAGGTCTGTACTGGTACAGAATCCAGGAACACTGGTTAGGTAAACTGCCCGCCGTTACATCACTGAAATACTGTTGAAAAACGGCGTTAAACCCCCAAAAAAAACAAAAAACAATCAACTTAATATTCGTGTAAAAAAAGAGTAATTTTGTATCAGATATAGGATCCGATATACTATTTTCATGCTTATTACACATGTAATGGGGAGCAACAGTCTGACATATTGTAATAGATGAGTGTTGATAAATATTTCTGGTAAAATCAAGCAAATCCTCATGCATATCATAAAATCACATTTAAACAAACTTTCTAAAAGTTTAAAACATGTTAAAGTAACTATTTTCACAAAATTAAATCAACAACAGGCTGCATACTAGCTTTTTTTTACTGTTTTCTTGCCGTTTTCATTCTCCTTACTAGTTAGGTTCATGAAGTTAGCTGTAAGTAGTGGAAATAGAAGAACAGTAACTCTGTATGGGAGACACGGCCACACGCAGTTACCAGGTTGAAATTTTGTTTTAGTTAAATCATCGTTAAGCAAAGGAATTATTAACATATTTGTTGCACAGCAGTTTGTTGTAGGATCATTACACAGCTTGTTGGTGACAAGATACAGGATATATACACTGTCTTGAAAATCCATTATCAGGCTCAGGCTTCGCTCTCGCCTGATATGGATTTCCTCAACAGCCTATATCCCGTATCCTGTCACCACTCTTACGAAATGAAATGCATGAAATCATGAATTTTTCTTATATTCAAGAATTGTTCATGAACTATTCTTGATAAATTCTTAGAGCTCACTTCATGAAGTTTTATTCATGAAGTGAGTCATGTGTCCCACTTCATGAAGATATGAAGAATTATTGAAGGATTCACAAAATTCTTGAAATATTCATAAAATGTTCAAAGAATAAAACATGAATATTTTATGAATTTAATATTCTTAAAATACTCATGAACTATTCCTGAAGAAAGTGGTCTGTAATTTTCACAATGTGTTATTTTCACAGTGCACTAGTTTGGGCGCAAAAATTGTAGGTCTTTTTTTTCCAATAATTATTTGTAGTTGCAGTGTGTATTTCTTCTCATTGAAATGCTGTAGAAAGGAATAATATATAGTGTAGTGGGTGCTTTTTTATATATCTTCTGTATTTTGATATTAATGGCAATAGTTTTATGATGACGCAATTATCAGTTTTCACGATCTTGGTATCATATGTTACATTATAAATAGATAGGTATTGTAACTCACGAAGCTAGTATTTCATCACTTTTGTGGCAGTCATCACTTCTCTGATCAATACCTGTATCTACAAGCAAACTGAAGCTTGGCATTTGACCATCATTTTCGCCTTGGCTATACTTCTTGAAATATTAAAAAAATGCTCATAATTTTGTCCATTAAGTTTCAAGCATTTCTCTTCATGCATTATTCATGAATGAAATATTCATGAACAGAAAGTGAGACATTTAAATAATGAACCAAAAAAATTCATGAACTCTTCATGAAGTACATTATCAAGAATTTTGGTCATGAATCACTACTGGATGCACATACCATTAAACATGGTTTAAAACCCTGTAAAATACCCATTAAAATAGGAAAAACCGTTAATTAACCCCATTAATTCTTGCTTCACTTTATTTAACAGGTTTCACAATATTAATGGGTTACATGTTAAAATACCATTAAAACACCCATTTTTTACCATGAATCATGCCATTAAAAATTAAGTTTGGTAGCTAAAAAAGTTAATGGCTTTGAAAAAATAGTGAAATTCTGTATATTTTGAATTTAACAGGATTATTCATGGCCCTTAAAATTTATTTAATGCCCATTAAATGTTCAGATTCTGTACGATTTCATTTAAGAGTAAATTTAATGGCCCTTAACAGCAATGTGATGCCCATTAAATCCTTCATTCTGTAAAGTGTGATTCGTATATTTTCTTTTTTGGTTTTAATAATTCCAGTCCCATATTGTTCTAAAATGGACTTTAATCACAATAAATACATACTATGCACACATTATCTATAATATATCATGATGTTATATTTAGTTGCATTAAAGTTATTTCTCCTTGATGCAGTTACGCCATTGTTTTTCAAATGTTTGCCAAATTGAGTTCCTACAAAAAATCGGATTTATTTCAATGAAAGTCGGATGAAAACATACTGATTTATTTGATAACATCAATCTACATTATTTTGGTAAAGGTAAATACATGTATGTATTGATGCATTCCACTTTTCTGTTTTTTGTTTTTCCTGTCCAAATAATTAGCATTTGTATAAGAAAAAGGGTGGGGTAAGGAATTTACATTATAAAATGTGTTCAGACCAGTTTAGATTTTCAAATTAATTTTCCAATCCTTGAGTAGAAACTAAGGTTTATAGAGAAGTGAACAGTACACATGATTGTGAAGATTTACAGTCTGACTTAAATTCATTTGGGGCATGGGCAGATCAATCGCTTCTTCGTTCCAATGAATCAGAGTGTGGTACGCTTGATTGGGGAGGGGGGAACTTGTGATGCAATCCCTCAAACATTTGCCCTTAGGTGTTTAATACACCTGATGCCTAATGTCTGTACCAATAAAAACTTGGTCAGAATGTTAGTCAATATTATAATGTTGAATAGTTAAAACTACCCACATGGTCACTTGATCTATTAAACCGGTACCTTTAAACCTTTCTCAGTACAAAACAATACAATACAATATCCATTTATTTTCTCATTTCATATGAACATATGACAGAATAAGGATACAATACGACAATATGTACAAGGCCGTTACATGTGTTTACATTACAAAACAAGAGTGCCAGATTGTCACAATATACGCCCGTCACAGCAAATTTCTTTACTCTAGCACCTGTATTTGCAAATGGAATTTTAATTTTGTGGTTGTTTAGTAATCATTGTAAGTCATTAGTTTTTCTAAGTCCACAAAAAATCTCCTTACCAGGTAGAGATACCTTAAAATACACCTAAAATTTGAAAGTAACATCTATGTTGTACCACAGAAAAGTGGTCTTGTTTTTTCCCTACGGTCAATTATAAAAAAGTTACAATATAAGTTATTTATAGTAACAACTAAGGGAAGATAATCTTACAAAAAAAAAAAAAAAAAAAAAATCCATAAAAAAATTGTAAGTCCACACAAAAATCTTTACCAGGTAGAGATTGGTCAAAATACACCTCATAATTGGATGTAGCATGCATGTTGTACTACAGAAAAGTGGTCTCGATTTTTCCCTACGACTAATAATGAAAAAGTTACAATATAAGCTATTTATAGTAACAACAAAGGGAAGTAATTCTAAAGAAAGGAACTGCACATGACACTTCATCTCATGATGGTGTATAATTGTGCCATGTTACATCAAAATCTCTCCATGCATGAAGAAGAAATGCTTCGGACAAAGTCATTCTTGTATCTGACCTTTGGCCTCTAAGTGTGACCTTGACCTTTGACCTAGGGACCTGGTTCTTGCACATGACACTCTGCCTCGTGGTGGTGAACATTTGTGCAAAGTTATATCAAAATCCCTCTATGCATGAAGAAGAAATGCTCCTGACAAGGTTTTCATTCTTGTATCCTTTGACCTCTAAGTTTGACCTTGACCTTTGACCTAGGGACCTGGTTCTTGCGCATGACACTCCGCCTCGTGGTGGTGAACATTTGTGCCAAGTTATATCAAAATCCCTCCATGCATGAAGAAGATATGCTCCGGACAAAGTCATTCTTGAATTTGACCTTTGACCTCTAAGTGTGACCTTGACCTTAGACCTAGGGACCTGGTTTTTGCGCATGACACTCCGTCTCATGAAGGTGAACAACTGTGCCAACTTTCATCAAAATCCCTTCATGCATGTAGAAGATATGCTCCGGACAAAGTCTGTGGACGCTGCCCGCCCGCCCGCCAGGGGCGTTCCCATAATACGTCCCGTTTTTCAAACGGGCGTATAATAATGAGAGAAAAAAGAAGGAACAAATATTCTTCTAGCATTTTACAAAACAGTACATATGTATAGATACTATTACACGTGTAGTAATACATAGTTTAAATCAATATGGCAAAAATAAATATGAAGTTGATTATCTTAAGATGTCTAATTCTTATGGCAAAATTTTCATGGCCCTTAATTTGATATACCATTAAAATATTACGAACCCATTAAAATTAAATCTGGCATATTTAATGAGACCATTAATCAATTTTTTAATTATTAACGGGCATTAACAGAGTATTAAAAGAATTAATGGCCCCATTAGTTCTTACTAATTAATGTGGAATTAAGGGGTATTTTTTAATGGCACATTAATTTCATGCCAATTAAAAATTTTCATGGAGTTTTAAGGAGCCTGTTAACTTATTTTAATGGTTTATTTTAAGCAGCTTTTCATGGCCATCAAAGTCATTTTAACAAGGTATATTTTACCAGGGTTTTAATATACTTATTTCATGGCTTTTTAATGTATGGCATTAAAACTATGGTCATGAAAATCCCATTAAATAGTAAGAAGTAATGGGTGAATTTTAATGGTGACCTGTTAAAACTGTTAAAAACGTTTGAAAAACTTAAGGCCAATTTCATGACCCTTTTAATGGCATGTGCATGCAGTAGTGAATGTTCATGAACAAGAACTGTGAACAATTTCATGAATAAATCCTGGATATTACCACTTCATGAAAAATTCATGAAGTTGCCTGTTTCAGACTTCATGAACTCTTCATGAACATGAGCTGTGCATGACATCATGAATAATTCATGCATATACCACTTCATGAATACTTCATGAACTGTGTTTAATGCACTTTTTATGAATAAGTCTCATTTTCTGTTCACATTTTTTTCTCTTGAAGTCTTCATGAAGTACCTTCATGAATAGTTCATGAGTACTTCATGAAAAATGACTATAAACATTTCACAGGGGCAACAAGCAGTGTAACTAATAATAATATAATCAACATAGACTAACATTTAGACTATCATTCTAACACTTTAATAGTAACAACAGAGACAGCAGTAAAAAGGGGTATAATTCATGAAATCAATGTATTTGGTACCTTGTAATAATTAAATGATGTACTTGAATAAGTGGAACAAAGTGCATCAAAACTCTAACCAAAAATCTTGCTAACACACTTTGTGATTGTTATAAAAACTTATGACTTTTCAAAAATCCCCTTGTTTGATTTCACAAGATTAGTTTGTTGATTTTTTACTGACAAGTGTTCTGTTGAATCAACATCAATTATAAGAAAATATTTAAATCTTAACGATGAATGACGTATCCGTCTCAGTATGTAAATATTTACTGACATGTAAAACCATGTTATACAACTTTGTGCAAATAGTAGTTTACACTTGCCTTATACCCTGATCTGAAAATTTTATGGAAAACACTCCACTTTCAATGGGCTGAACAATTCAGTTCTTCATCATTAA
Organism: Mercenaria mercenaria; assembly: GCF_021730395.1. Classification (NCBI taxonomy): domain Eukaryota; kingdom Metazoa; phylum Mollusca; class Bivalvia; order Venerida; family Veneridae; genus Mercenaria; species Mercenaria mercenaria. The sequence continues at coordinate 63,235,703 of NC_069377.1, read as the reverse complement.
AAATCACCTATCACGATGAGTCAAGCTGACACTTTGTTGCTTGTTTAAGTGATACAGCATGATGCATTTATCTTCTGAAATGGCTGGGAGCTTCAACAGACACATTCATAAAGTAACAAGAGCAGCTCCTGCAGGTGACATACACTCACTGTTTTGGATTTAACACAGTTTTTCAACAGTATTTCAGTTCCCCGGTGAAATAACAACCTTATGGATGTGCACGGTCACCACGGTTTTTGATGGTCTGCCACGTTTTATCAACCATCAAATACCATGGAAAAACATTGCCCGGAATATAGAATTATGGGGATTGTTTCTCCTGGTGTAGACTTTGATAGTAAATAACTATTTTAAGTTTCAAGTCAATAGCTTTGATAGTAACAGAGATATTTGACTTGATCAAAAATCAACAGCGACGGCGATGCTGGGCGAGTACAATAGCTATACTTTTTCTGTGAAAAGTCAAGCTAATAATCTAAACAATTCAGACTTTAAGAAAGTGATGACTATAATTTTCACAATGTGTTATTTTCACAGTGCACTAGTTTTAGCGAAAAGATTATAGGTTTTTCAATTTTTGTTGTCCATACTTATTTGCAGCTTCAGTGTGGATTTCCTCTCATTGAAATGCTGTAGAATGGAAAAATTTAATATAGTAGCACAGCTTTTTTGATATGTACTTTGATATTTATAATGTCCTAGGCTGGCCTTCCCTACAACACCGACGACAACAGGCAAAGCTATGTATGATGTACCGAATAGTACATGGGCACATTGAAGTCACAGTTCCAAAGAACTTGCACTATACATCGGCAACTACAAGAGGACATGCCCTCCGTTTCATCGTGCCATTCTGTAGAACAGACTACCTCAGACACTTCTTCTTTCCCTCAGCTGTACGCCTGTGGAACCAGATGCCAGAGCACCTTGCCACTGCACCCAGCTTAGAGGCTTTCAAGAGGGGTTTGGTGACATACTAGCACACCTGCAGAAATTGTAAATTGTTTTAAATGCACATCAATTGCGCGTGCCTCACACCTACTTTGTACAGTCACCATGTATGACAATGCTCCAGAGTGAGCCCCGTACATTAACGGAAGAAGAAGAGAAGATGTCAATTGTTTTATGATGATGCAGCTGTTATCAGTTTTTACAATCTTAATTGTTATCATTTACATTATGAATAAATAGGTATACCATAACTTGCAACTTGAGGTTATTTCGTCATTTCTGCAGCAGTCATCACTTCTCTGATCAATACCTGTGTCCCTATAGCCAATTTGTTGGACCCCGAGTCAGTAAACGTTGAATATTATGAAAGAACACAATACAAAAAATTTCAGTGTTACTTACGACGCCTTTGTTGTTCTTTGAAAGCAAGAATATCACAACTTCTAAACGAAAGGTCAATCTCATAAGGATTTTCTGAGTAAACCTGTGCACATGCCAGCGGAGGCAGCTTAGGAGTATTGTCCATACTGGCTAGCTGCCGGGAATCCTTATTTGCTGAATTTACCATAACTTGCACCTTGGTTCAAACTCAAAGCGATGAATTCCATTTTGTTAAGAAAAATGTTTTTCTTGTTTATTAATGTCAAATTATGCATAAATGTTGTGACTAACTAGGAAACACTATTTTGTTCACCTGAAGAGTAAATACCAAAATGTTAAAATGTGTATTTCTCATACTAATTTTGTCCGTATATCCATCACATAGGACTACAAAACCTTAATACAGTTCTAGTCCTATAGTCACAAGCAAAAACGTAAAAAATGTCTTTTTTTTAATAGTGTTATTTCAGTTTTAATACTTCACCTGCATGTGTCGACAGTCACTCTTCTTAAACGTTTTAACTTTTAATCCTATGGCTGTTTCTAAACATGATTTAACTGATTATGTCCCAATTTTACCAAGTGAACCACGGTCAAATCACTTTCAAAAGTTTACCGAAGTATGGTCTAACAATACTTGATTGTAAAATGTCAAAGAGTTAAGTAGAATAGAACAGCACCATAAAAACAGACAATAAATCATTTTCAAAGATCTACTTTGTACTATCTGCATTGCTAACTAGAGTACTTCAAAAGATTTTTCAAAATAAACCGCATTGCATTTACCGAATACCAAAAAATTTACTTTGCTTTCAATCACAAAAGTATCTTTATTTTCAGCACAATCATTTAATTCCTTTGCTTAATGGCACACAGAACTGGTCTTTCGTTGTTAAATTTTTGTACCTGCATTACAACATTTTAGTCCAAACCCACAATTTTTCATCAATACTCCTGTCAAAATTTTATGTTTAGTTCATTTAAATGTCAAGACCGAGCCAAATTCAGGCTAAATATGTCACACTTTATTCTGTCTACTACAAAGTAAAAATGTATCTAAAATCCATACTATCATTTTGTTTCATCAATCCATTGTTTTTATCACATTGGTATCGATTCTTAAAAGTCTGTTGTAAAAATCTTGGATCAAATTATACCTTAAAATCGTAAATATTTTTCAAGTTTTTGTATCTGTATCCAAATGTGTTTGCTGAAATATTTACAAAGTTCATGATCACTTTAAAAATTTTGATACTTTTCTACAAAATTGGTAAATATTGGATCAATATTAAATAAACACTTCATTTATTAGTATTTGATGTGTACAGCGATCAATCGAGCATTTAGAATTTAGCTTTAGAAAATCAGCCAATTTACACATATATGTTACAAATCACAAAAGAACTGTTTTATCATGCCAACTGATATGTTATATAAAACGGTCACCCTGATTGACTATAAGTATACAGTTGTGGTTCGGGTTTTTAACAACTTTGTTACGACTGTCGTAAAAATGCGATAGATTATCACTGAACACTGCCACCCTCGAGGGTATAAGCAAATTTTATTTTATTTAATGAACATTTAAACTGCAACACAGACTGCAGGAATCTTATCCATTTGGTCTTTAACATTTTTCCCATTTAACATTTAAAGAAGTAGATCTAGTCTGTCAAATCCGTATCAGGAAGCAGAAATTAATAAAAATATAATAGTAATTGGAAAAGTAATAGCCTAGACAAATATTGTGACGGATAGACAGATGGACAGACCTTGCTATAAGATTGAATTTAGATGCACAAAAATGCTTTTGCTTGTTGTTTTGTAGGTTAATGCATTGATACAACATTTTTTTGTATTCAACAACTACAGAATTGGTGCCCAACCCCATCAGATTATTAATACTGACTTTATAATGTTATAAAAAAGTGAACAATTGTGTAAAAAGATACTGTGAAATCATTTATATTCATGTAGTATTTATTTTTGTGGATTTTGTAGCTGAGTCAATTTACAAAATGAGATGCACATGAACAAGTAAAAGTCTCATTCTATTTATGTTTAAAATTTGAAATTCATAAACAGATATTTCCTTTTAACAGTTGTTTCGACCAAAACCAAGAAATTTGTGGTTTGCAGTAGTTAACATGCTTCTTCTTCATGAGAAAAATTGAGGACAAGTTTGACACAAGCGTAAGATGTAGATAACAAGAAATCAATTTGTATCAAAGACAATAATCAAATAATCAAGGGATGCTTCATGAATACTTAATATTATCAAGTATGCAATTAATAATCTTTTACAAACTATCATGATATAAAAACAGCAGTAAAAATACTTCAGTATGTTCTACTTTAATCCAGCAGAGCAATGACAATGGGATTATTTGTCAGCAGAACAGTATTTCCTGACAGTAGTATAAATATAGTGCATTAAACATAGTTATATAAGGTGCTGAAAGAAAAAACTTCTAATATTACATATTGCATCCATTTCAGTGAGATTCAGTAGTCTCCACCTTATAGCTGAGAAAACTGAAGACAGAGCAGTTATTTCTTAGACAAGATTCAACAAAATCTGACAAGTGTAGGTTATATCAAGGGAAGATTCAGCAAAGCCTGGCAGATGTGGGTTATTTCAAGGGTAAAATTCAGCAAAGCCTGGCAGATGTGGGATATTTCAAGGGTAAGATTCAGCAAAGCCTGGCAGATGTGGGGTAAGATTCAGCAAAGCCTGGCAGATGTGGGTTATTTCAAGGGTAAGATTCAGCAAAGCCTGGCAGATGTGGGTTATTTCAAAGGTAAGATTCAGCAAAGCCTAAAAAATATCAGTAATTTCCAAAGCAAGATTCTGAATAGCATTACAAATTCATGTTACTTACAGAACATGCAATTTCCAAAGCAATATTCAGCACAACTAGGTTCAAGATTCAGCACAAATTGACAGATACAGGTCATTTCATTGGCAAATTTCAGAAAAGCCTGACAAATTCAGGTTATTTCCATGTAAGATTCTAGATCTGCACAGCCTAATAGATGCATCTCACTTTTTGGGCAAGATTCAACAGAGCCTGACAGAAACAAGTTATTTCCCTTAGACAATTCAGCAGAACCAGAGAAATAAGGTTGCAGGATACAGATGCAGGATATTAACAAGGCAAGATTCAACAGTGCCTGACAGATACATGGTATATCAAGGACACGACTCTGTGGAACCTGACAGATGCAGGATATAAACAATAAAATCTGGAAAGTAGATCCCTCGGAAGCACTGAGAACAAGGCAAACAGTGAAAATTGCAGACTCGGTTTGATTGAGTCTGTTCATGAGCAGTAATGGAAAATGCAACACTGCCCATGCCCCCTAGCACACCGGCTTAAGCAGTATTCAATATTCAAATCTAAATGAGTTGAAATCAATGATCCCGAAGGACCAGAAAATATAACAACACTGAGATGAAGTTAGGGCGACTTTTTACGACCGCCAGACAGCACTTAACACCCGCTGTTGAATCTGGAAAGTAGATCCCTCGGAAGCACCGAGAACAAGGCAAACAGTGAAAATTGCAGACTCGGTTTGATTGAGTCTGTTCATGAGCAGTAATGGAAAATGCAACACTGCCCATGCCCCCTAGCACCGGCTTAAGCAGTATTCAATCTTCAAATCTAAATGAGTTGAAATCAATGATCCCGAAGGACCAGAAAATATAACAACACTGAGATGAAGTCGGGCGACTTTTCATGGCCACCACACAGCACTAATAACACCCGCTGTTGTGAAGTAAATAAGATCTGCCTTGAAGTAAATAAAATCTGCAAATAAAATAAAATCAAGGCAAGATTCAACAGTGCCTGACAAATACATGGTATATCAAGGACAAGATTCAGTGGAACCTGACAGATGCAGGATATTAACAAGGCAAGATTCAATAGTGCCTGACAGATACATGGTATATCGAGGACAAGATTCTGTGGAGCCGGACAGATATTTAGAAGGCAAGATTCAACTCTGACAGTGCCTGACAGATGCATGTTGTTTCAAGGACAAGATTCAGCGAAACCTGACAGATGCAGGATATAACTAACAAGGCAAGATTCAACAGCGACTGACAGATAACTGTTATTTCAAGGACAAGATTCAACTTAGCCTGGCTAAAACTGATTATTTAACGTCGGTAGCCTAGTGGTAGAGCGGCCGCTTCGAGTGCGGGAGGTCATGGGTTAGATCCCTGGCCGCGTCATACCAAAGACGTAAAAAATGGTACTGGTAGCTCCCTCGCTTGGCGTTCAGAGGATAGTACTTGAACTGGTCAGCCAGATGTCAGTGACCGGGTGTGGTATCATGCATGTCCCGTGTCTATGGCCTGATATTCCAGTGAGTCAGCACTATAAAGTTGGGTATTGTGCTCACTGCTAAAAGTAGACATAACACTGACTGAAAATTGTTGAAAAAGAAGTTAAACCTGAACACGCACACACAATACTGATTATTTAAAGGACAAGATTCAGCGCAGTCTGACTGACTACACCATCGCTTGATTAATTTATAGTATCTTTATAATTTAGCTGCTTAATGCAAATAATCATTTTTTAAAAAATGTTTCTACTTAATGAAATTCAAAATCAAAAAGTATGACTACTAATGTTAGCATAAATTTTTAGTCTTTAAAAAATTAATAGTCTTGCTTCGTAGATCTTCATGAAACTTATTTTAAGAAAATGCATTTAACTTCAAGCCAAAATAATTTTATGTACAATTCAAATTACCTATAATTAGTTTACTCTACTGAACATTGAGTGTGACAGATATCTTTTCATTACAAAGTTGAACAGGTTAAACCTACAAACTTGCTACAAGCTTCACACTTTATCACAACAAATGCCCATGATATAAGTAATTGAAACAGACTTTAAACATTCGTGAATTATATTACACTTCATTGCACTACGAAAACTTATGAATCAGAATTCTGGTGAATGTTCGGTCACAAGTCATATTAATGTATATCAGAAAAATTACATTTCCACTACTATCAGTTTAAGAGTTATGTTTATGTTATAATTTATTTTTCCGAGAAAAAAGTTTGAACATCACCAAATCATAGAAAGAAAGCATTGTTTTACATGAAAATTAAACAGCATATAAAACATATATATTACTCTACAAAACCATTGTTAATTTACTCATATTCATTGTATTGAATTCCCCAGTGGCATCCTTGTCGATAGATTTTGCACCCAAGTCCAAAACGAGGTCAAGGTCAAGGTCAAACTGAGGTCAGGTGATGTTTGAAGATGAGGAATGGTCACAGTTTGCATCTGTATTAGTATCAATTAATTCTTGTAAGGGGTATTGATGCTAGACACAACGGTCCCATTTCGTTAACAAAGAGATGGCCCATATAAAGCAACCTAAGTCCAAAATGAGGTCAAGGTCAAACTGAGGTCAGGTGATGTTTGAATATGAGGAATGGTCACAGTTTACATCTGTATTAGTATCAATTAATTCTTGTAAGGGGTACTGATGCTAGACGAAACGGTCCCATTTGGTTAACCTCGTACGGACGGACGGATGCACGAACGAACGGCGGACGGACAGGACAATCACTATATGCCTCCCGCATCAGTAGATGCTGGGGGCATAAAAAACCCTATTGACCTTTGACCTCCATAGTGAGACTTTAACCTTTAGGGTTCCGGGTGTTGCACATGACAGACTGTCTGATCATGGGAAAATATTATGCATATTTGAATCTAAAGATGAGACCAAAAAGCCTCTTTGATACCTGTAACTTTGACTCAAGTGTGACCTTCACTTTGAGATGGGTGCGGGTTTGCAAATGACACTGTCCATAGGAGACCATTTATGCAGTAATTTAAATCTGATGAATGACAGACTTTGGACTGACACGAATTCAGACTGATGAATGACGACAGTGACAGACGATGGAAAAGACAATCCTACAGTTCCAAAACTATTTACAGTAGCTAATAACAAACAGATGTTATATTTATGCACTTTGTAAATGTAATAAATTTTGGTCAGTATATATCTAGGGAGATCACTGTTAAATAATATTCTTTATTGTTTATATATCTTTCCCTTTTCTATAGACTTTCATTATCTGTCCTGAAATAATGGCTACATTGAATTCACTAATTACAGCGATAATAGATGGTTTATAATGATTTATAGTAAACCAGTTGTGAAGTTATCTGATTTGATGATGATCCAAACAAAGACACTATAAGGGAAGCAGTAGAGGACAATATGAATCTGGTGCTCGAGCCATTCATGCTCAATTAGGCAGTGTAAATTCACTGCTTTTTTTACCAGAAAATCATATTCTTGCAATTTGATATTTAGAGAAGCTAGTTGATATTCTACAGTAATATACGAATTGTTGAACATGTGACATTCTATATTTCCTTAGCTTTTGTAAATGTGTTAAAAGTTAATACATTGCATGCATAATTATTTGAATTGTTACTTTCGTATGGGTTACAGGCCTACTATTATAATTGTGTAAATACATGTATAGCATTTTATTTCATTTGTATGTTTATGAACATGTATGTAAAATGTGCTCTTCAATTTGGAGGAAATAAAGATATATATATTTTTAAAAACTGAATGGATATCAGTTTCACCTTAACTCTGCTAAATTTCTAAAATTGACTGGTCCATCATTCGATTTTGGCATTACCACTTATTATTCAAAGGGGTGTTCACTGAAAATTTACTGACCGAATAGCGAACAGTGCAAACCTTGATTAGCCTATACAAATGTGCAGGCTGATCTTGGGCTGCACTGGTCGCAAACGCATAATCACTTACCAGCAGCAGGCTAAATGTTAAATACATCCCGAGCTTTTACTACCAGTAAACTACTTATATACCAAGCTTCATTCTTTTTTCAAAATGAAGTTACTAAGACTTTAGTGAAAATCATTTTTATTTCTTTTAATTATCTTCTAAACTTAGTAGCAGAAAACTTGAGTTTAACCCAAGAAAGCCCCAAAACAACCCAAATGTAGATCTTTATACAAACTTGCTTTAAACCACATGTTTGGTGGCGTTAATGTTACCCCAAGTCTCAGAAGCCAGTCTGTACTGCAAAACTTGTTAAAATATTCATAATAGAATCCGAGTATGTAAGCTTATATTTCAAATAGTTATGCTTATTATGAAAAATACACAAAAAATTTACTAAAAACCTCAATGCGGAAGTCAAATTGGACATGTAAAACTGAGCGTGCAGAAAATCACTCCCTTTACCTTGTATAACTGTGCTTGAAATGTATTATGGTTTTAATATCATGTATAAATTTGTTTCTTTACCTTAAATAATCTTTTATCAATTTAATTCTTTCACCCATTCTATCAATTTATAACAAAAAAATGAAACAAAATTGGGAAAGAATTTTCATTGAAATCAATACATAGAATTGATCTAAGATCTTAGATAACGGTTTTCAATGGATCAAGTGTTCTTACTAAGGAGCTCAGGACATACAGCGAAGGATATTTATGATATTAAGAAGGCCATCTTCTAACAAATATATCTAAGATAAAAATGCAAATAACGATAAAGAAAGCTATCGCTATATTGATTTCTAATGATCCGTAAAAAGAATCCGGAAAGATCGCTCCTAGGGGTGTGACACAAGCACTGTAAATTTGTAAAGATTTTCTTTATAAAATTCATTTCAAATTCTTTAAAATTCTTATTACATTAATAACATACTTTTAAACACATTTTTTTTTAAATTCTTATGGACATTATACTTATTTAGTGCATTCTATCAACAAATTTATAAAGCAATAATATTCCCAATGATGCCTGTCCCAATGATGTACATTATATTACGTACAACAACATTTAATATTCTGCAAAAATTTTCTGATGCAAACATGAATTGTTGTAACATATTTTCTAAAACAGGCAACAATATGATTATTATCACCTTGCTTCCTTCATTGGACAATTTTAAAGAAAAGTAGTGCAATCAGAGTTTAATACAGTGAATAAAATTATCCTAGCAGATACATATATTTTTGTGGAAGCTACAATGTGACAAAGATCCTGTTGTATCATGTTAATATATGATGAAGAAAAGTGTCTTATAATTGCTTCTTTAAATTTTTGTTACAAGTCATTTAGTTTCTATAAATTTATTTTAGGGTCATCATCATGATTATGAAACAAGTTGTAAAACTTGTATAAACCATCCTTTGTTTAAAAGTTCAAGAAATTATCATTTAGACTTGTTTGTGTTCACTGAGTGCTTAATACATTGGTGGAGATATTTTTAAAATTTGACTTCCCTATCCTGGTTTTCCAAACAAGATACAATTACTTTAACATATGTGTACAATGTAAATTTAATTTAATATGGTACTTTGCCTACAAAATAATAAGAATATTACAGTGATATATATATAGTCAAAATTTATTAGAAATGCAAGCTTGTAACATTATTATTATCTCCCTTTGCCTATCTTGGTTGCACAGCCAAGACAGATTGGATATTAATTGATTTGGAAGCCACATACTGTTGTTGAAATATCCCATTGGATATCTATCAAATGTAAATGCAAAATTAGAAATTTCACTGGAATAAAAAAATAGTCCACTTTTTGAATACTTTCATATTAAAGGGGAATAATTACAAAATTTAATAAACAAGAGCTGTCTGTAAGACAGCCAGTGTTCGACTATTTGAATTGTTGTCCCAGAAGCAGGAATATTATCCTAATGTTAAAATATCTACAGACTAGTAACAGAGTTTCAATCCAGTATCTTGATTAAATTTGGAGATAGTAACTTGCATGCTAAACTTTAACCAGAAGTTTTCTAAGTCCAAAAGGGGGCATAATTTGCCAAAATAGAGGTCAGAGTTGTGGTACTTAATGCAATGAACTAGTTTTATAACCTCAAAGACACATGTGAAGTTTCAATTTAATATCCGCATTAAATTTTGTTTTGCAGGTAGTAACTTGCAGGCAAAACTTTAATCAGAATTTTCTAAGTCCAAAAGGGGAAATAATTTGGCCAAAACGCATGTCAGAGTTATGGAACTTGGTGTTATCACCTAGGTTCATAGCCCCGAAGACACATGAAGTTTCAATTCAATACATGCATTAGTTTTGGAGATAGTAACTTGCATGTAAAACTTTAACCAGAATTTTCTACATCCAAAATACATGTCAGAGTTATGGGACTTGACCCAGTCAGGTTGGTAATTGACCTAGAAAAAGAAAAATAAGTTTCAAAGCTATATGCCTTTAAATGTTAGCCATATGTACTTGCATGCAAAACTTTAACCAAAGTGTGATGCCGACGCCAGGGTGAGTAGAATAGCTAGACTATTCTATTAGTGATCTGACTCAATGTGATGGATCTTTTTGTTCATGAAATTAATCTCTAGAATAGGATACACTAAAGATGAACAAGAGGGCCATGAAGGCCCTGTATCGCTCACCTGACCTACTGGCCTAAAGATCATCAAGATTAACATTCTGACCAAGTTTCATTAAGATATGGTCATAAATGTGGCCTCTAAAGTGTTAACTAGCTCTTCCTTTGATTTGACCCGGTGACCTAGTTTTTGACCCCACATGACCTAGATTCGAACTTGACCTACAGATCATCAAGATTAACATTCTGACTAAGTTTCATGAAGATACTAGAGTGTTTACAAGTTTTTCCTTCAAATTGACCTAGTGACCTAGTTTTTGAACCCACCGGACCCAGATTTGAAGTTGGCTTATAGATCATCAAGATTAACATTCTGACCAAGTTTCATTAAGATATGACCATAAATGTGGCCTATAGAGTGTTAACTAGCTTTTCCTTTGATTTGACCTGGTGACCTAGTTTTTGAATATACATGACCCAGATTCAATGTGGACCTTGAGATCACCAAGATTAACATTCTGACCAAGTTCCATGAAGATACAGTCTTAAATGTGGCCTCTACAGTGTTAACAAGCTTTTCCTTTGATCTGACCTGGTGACCTAGTTTTTGATCCCAGATAACCCAATATCTAACTCGTCCAAGATTTTATTGAGGGTAACATTCAGACCATGTTTCATTAAGATTGGGCTAAAATTGTGACCTCTAGAGTGTTAACAAGCTTTCCTTTGATTTGACCTGGTGACCTAGTTTTTGACCCCAGATGACCCAATATCGAACTTGTCCAAGATTTTATTGAGGGTAACATTCTGACCAAGTTTCATTTAGATTAAGCCAAAATTGTGACCTCTAGAGTGTTAACAGTCAAATTGTTGACGATGGAGGACGGACGACGACGGACACAGGGCGATCACAAAAGCTCACCTTGAGCAATTTGTGCTCAGGTGAGCTAAAAATGTCATAAAATGTTTCTTAAAATGTGATTGCATGACCACCCTTAATGCTGACCAAGCAAGGGTTCTACTGGTACCATTTTTCATATCTTTGAGTCAAAGAAGCTAAGCCACAACCATCTGCACTCAAAGCTTAGATTTATAGAGCTTTCCGTTATCACTAAAAGCTATAAAAGGAAAGACTGCAGTCCTGTCATTATCATTCTTATAATTGTCATAAAAATTGAAAAAAAAAATCATTTCGATGTCTCAAGTGGCTTCTACAAAAGTGTTATACTAAACTACCAAAATATACACAAATATATAAACCATTACAAAACAAGGGACTTTGTCTTACCTACCACAAGATTCTTTTTTTGTTTGATTTAACGTCGCACCGACACATGATAGGTCATATGGTGACTTTCCAGCTTTTAATGGTGGAGGAAGACCCCAGGTGCACCTCCGTGCATTATTTCATCACGAGCGGGCACCTGGGTAGAACCACCGACCTTCCTTAAGCCAGCTGGATGGCTTCCTCACATGAAGAATTCAATGCCCCGAGTGAGGCTTGAACCCACATCGATGAGGGGCAAGTGATTTGAAGTCAGCGACCTTAACCTCTCGGCCACGGAGGCCCCCACCCACAAGATTCTAGCCCTTTCATTGGTTGAGTGGTGTCACGAGGTTGCCCTCTATATTTCTATAGAGGGTCAGTGGGTGACCCTACATGAGAATTGCAATTCAAAATTGCATGATGTTGACCATAAAATTAACATTATTATTTTAAAAATTCAGAAGGACCCTACTGCCACCTTCAGAGACCTTTTGAGAAGTAATTAGGTGGTCGATAAAACAAATCAATTATTGGGTTTGTTACTGACCCTCTATGGAAATATGTAGGGTCAGTATCCTATAAATAGTGAGCTCGGTTTCGCCTCGCCCTCTATAAAGCATACTGACCCTACATATTTCCGTAGAGGGCCAGTAACAAACCCAATAATTAATAATACATAGTTCTGGCTCTTTTAATTAATTCAAGAACATAGAATGCTGAATAAAAAAAGATTCTGGCATTGAACTTTTTACCTATTTGGGATTTTAGTGCTTGCTTACAAACTATTTGTTACAAAAAATAACTGTACATTACCTGTGTAGTAGCCATAATGCTGTAAGTGTTTGCGCATAAAACTGTCATAGGGGTTCTGAAAATATACACAGTAAATGCAGGCTAAAGGTTAACTATACTATACATTCAGTCTGATATCATGAAATTTTGTACACTTTGTGAAGATTTTTGAAAATGTCTTGCATGAAGTAGGATAAACACTAATGTTTTCTCCACTACACTCGATCTAATGTTCTAATAATTTCAGATATTTACTCAAGAAAAGTAAAAACACCATTTATTAATTATCTATTTATGGCAATATTTCATCCTTGCAACCTGTTAGGAAATATTTTGATAAACATCTACCATTTAATACAATGCATTAAATATGGTCTAATATTGGTTGTACAGTTTCTTTTGTGATTGCCGAAGCATGACCTTTAATTGTCACATGTGTATTTGGAGCTCGTGTTGTAAATCACGTACCGGTAGGTACGTATACAGAATCCATAGCATGCATTTACAACATTACATGTTAATGAATGTAAAACTAAACCACTATTTGTTCAAAATTGCCCAATCTAATATTTAGAGCATTTTTATCAAAATCGTTATTGACATTTATTCACATGTAAAAGTCATTTTTTAAAAACTCTTGTGGTTACGCCAGAAGACCAATTACATTCAGTCAGGTCACCACAAGTATACTGGGCATACTGACATACTAGAATCACAGTGTGACATCAACACTTCAATGTTTTCAGTCATGTCAAAATTATATACAAAGCCTTTTGTAATGTCAAAAGCTTCTCAAACTTTTATAATTGAATATTTCGGTCAATTCATTAATCAATTGACACCGTCAGGACTTTTGGATATTCTTTCCGTAACTGAATATCTGTATATTTGATTAAAATGCATGCAACTCAAGCTTCACACCCAGGCTGTATGTTTCATGAACTTCAAAACCTGGGCTTTATATGCACATGTGACAAAGCTCACGCAGCCCACGCTTCAAGTATCACCTAAACAGTAGATGTTGCATTTGTACTTTTCGTGAGAGTTTTGTTTACATTTATCAGGATAACATTTTACTTGAAGTATCTGAAAGCTGAAAAAGTTCTAATGACACTCATGATATCAAAACATGTCACTCTGCCAACGGAAAAATTATCATTCATAAATTATAGTATTTACATGTCACAAAAAAACTTAAAGCAAGTTTTAAAACAAAATGACAAAATTATGTATATTTACCGTAGACATTCTTTTCCACTTATATATCAAGCATTCATTAAAGTTCAAAATGTTAAGTTCTTATTCAAACACCGTCTAATTCCATTTTGATAAAGTATAGATTAACTTGAAATCAGGTACACGTCAAACAACCATCTTGAGACTTTTAATGTTTGACGTTTCTCCGATTTCCTATCTTAATTAAATTTTTCTTCCAGTCGTTAAGTGAATTTCTTCCTATCACTACATTGTAAACAATGATTTTTAACTTCTGTCAATAAATAATTTTATTGAAAATCACAAAAGTCCTGTTTCACAATTCAAAAGAATAAAATTACACTTATATATATTGAAAATACTTTGTACACCTATATAATTACTGTATATAATAGATTGAACCGGTTATTTATGCTTATTTAATTGTTCAATGAGCGATTTTGTAGATCAAGTGAAGTATCTTGTGTCCATTATATTTATTGTCATGGTAGAAAGGATTAATTTTCCCTCACCATTACAGACAGGTTATGAAAAGATTAATTGATTTATATTAAGCTTAAAAACAAAATATATAATAACTAAAAAATGATTTCTTCAATACCTGGTAAACTGTGAAAAAATTAGCTTAATACCTAAACTATATTTCTAAAGGTCATTATAGTTTGATTTATTTCTAAAAAAAATTCTATTTCATTATTTCTGTAGGTGGGGGGGGGGGGGGCGGGCGCGTGAGGCGGGATGTGGGGTAGATAATGAAATGGTGAATGGTTGAATGGCTTACTGATGAAAATTATGCATATATTAATAACCTATACTGTTTAAAAACTTTTCACTTTTACATGTCATACAAAGAAAAGACATGGAAATTCCACAAAATCCTTTTTTCTTTAAAATTGCAAAATTTAGTCAAGCTTAGATCAAAATGGTTGTTTTATTAAAAAAAAATACAGATGTTAGGGCGACTTGTTTTTCGCTTTTCTGTACAAACACAGCGAAGCCATCAGAAAAAAAGCGTCCACTTCACTCACGTCGCCTAAAAGCGTGGACCCTGACGGTCATACATGAGATGGTTATGGTTTTTGACCTACAACTATTAATGATACACTTTTTTGTTTTCAAAGTGGACCTAAATAAAAAATTTAACAAGAAATACAAATTTTCTTCGTATAAAGAGGGTCATAATTTTCAGTTTGCCTCAAAATTTAGTTAAAGTAACCATGACTTTGAAAAAAAAAAAAAAGATGTCAGCACCAGAGTAACCGCTCCCATTAAAAAGTAACACGGACAACACCTGCTGTGCCAGAGTGAATTTGTTCAGGTATATAGCAAAATTTAGTAATACTGACATTGACCCCACAGATCCCATATGCAACAAGAACCTTGTTTTTTTGTAAGCTACCTATGAGCCTAGATTCATTCAAAGTTATTAAGTGGACATCATTTTTCTATATCTAAAAAGGACACCATTCTTCTATTTCTAGTGATAGTGACCTTGACCCCGCCTGTGCAATACGCTATCCCAGACGAAAGACCAAAATTCATTGACTAAAATTTTAATGCTGGACAGTGAAATTTGGGATATATTTTTAACATAGTTCTTGAACATGGACCAAATATAGTTGGACTTATATTTATTATATGTATCTGTTCTTTTATATTTTTTTTTGTTGGGTTTAAAGTCACATTGATGCAGTTCAGATGGTAATGTGACTTTCTAGCTATCAGAGGTAGTGGAAGGCACTGAAATGCCCATTCAGACAAAACAGACAACTAAAACCCAGACATGAGGAGCAAGCCTTAGTTATATTAACCCTCTTGCCATGAGAACACCCGTGTTTGTGTTGTGCCTCTGTGTATTTTTATAAACTAGATATGAGACAATGCTGTCATTGTACTAAGATGGTAATCTGTTACTTTGATATTAATTACCTCATGTTTGAGGAGCTGGGGTGGGTGGGGGGGGGGGTTGGAATATACATGTTTTTAAGTAAAGTGCCATAACTACAGTGTTACAGAATGAAATCTCAATCAAAATCCTAAGTGCACAACTTCACATGCTGGTGATGTTTGATGACTCTTGGTCAAATATTTTTTTGAGATTTATGCACAACACAAAGTCGAATGAAGGAACATATGGACAAAGGCAAATCTGCTACCCCCACCCCCCAATGTTTTAGGTGTGTGGTCATTTAATTTGGACGCATTGCCATTCACAGTCAGTTTTATTATGAATGGAACTTTTCAATAGCGGCTGAATATATTTCATATCTACGCAATATAAACTGAATGCAAAGTAACTAATACTTGAACTCATCCTGCTGTAATGAATTTCGCATTTAATTTAGTACTTTTCAAAATAAATTCTGATTTATGAAGCTTTAAAACTCTGGATACTCAGTCATTTATGATCCTACAAAAATGTGTATTAGAATAGGTGATTAACTTTCAGCACAAAAGACTATTGAAAAGTTTTAATCAACCTTACACAGACTACTATGGTCTTATGTGAAAAATAAATAGGTCAATAAATCAAAGTTGATATTTAAACCTTCAAACTTTCCTGTATCTAATACAACAACAAATACTTTTAACATAGCTAGTTTAAAAGTTAAATCAGTGCTTAATATGTTAATTGCACTCAAAATGTTGTTTCTTTCTAAGTTTGTACAAAATGTAAATTAGATTAAAACTTTTTGAGCATTACAGTTATGTTTACAAAATTTATGTAACCAACAAAAGATTTAGTCAGCAAAGCCTGGCAGTCATTGCACATTTACAGATTGTTGTGTGCCTAGATATGGAAATGATATTTCGCAGATGCAGTTTGAACATCAAGTATGCTTAGTTTTCATTCTGATGATGTCAGTTATCTCAAAATTGTCTCAGACTGTTGTGGGAGGTAATCTACCAACTTTCTCTTTCAAGTATGGTAGGGATGATATGTCATGAATATTTTTACCATTTATGGTCAGGGTTCTAGCCAGAAAATTTTGAAGGCCTGTTGCATGAAACTGTATATTGTGTATCTCTCATCCTCTACACAGATTCAGCGACCTGACTATAGGCAATAGTACTTTGTACCTTTTATTTGACAAAAAGCTGTTTTACATAAAGGGGAAATCTGTAGGACAAACTCAAAATTCTGAAGGTTCTCCACAGTATTTCACAAATATAGAGAAATATTATTTAATCATATGAAATATCAACATTATTAAATATTTTATTGCGGTGACATTTTGGTAAAATGATTGTCACAAATTATCTTACATATTCCTTGTGGTTCAAAAAATTGATATTAATTATGTCCACTTCTGGTTACCGGTATTGTGCAAGTTATATATATACATTACTATGACACTTAGCAATACTAAATAAATGGAAATTCAAATAATATTTTTGTTGCTGTTCTTCAAAATTCTGTAAGGATTTGGCTGGGTGTAAAGAAACAATTTTATATTCATAAGACCCAGTTTTGGACACTTTTCAGGATATGCAAAGAACAGCCTGATCAGTCTGTCAAAATCTTATTATATCTTTTAAGTGGTACATTCACCTTAGAGAAAGTTTCAAACCACATAATTCTTTTACTTTTGATCTTCATTCAATAACGTATAAAAACTATTTATTTTTTGGATTAAATAAAAATTACTGTATTATTTGTGTGTTCCACTCTCTCACAGTTTAATTTTTTATAATTTCATATTATATTTTATATAATATTTAGTTTAAATCACTTTGAAACAAACCAACTTTAAGGCCTATGACACAATAATTCAATGAGGCATTATACAAGGTTTCTGAAGAAAGAAACAGATCTAACAACAATGAAAATTATGGTTATTTAGGAACCTTCTGACTTGTTATGTACTCCTGTAGTTTTGTCAATGATGAGTGATTTAAGTTTCTGTGGAACAAGTCAACCACGACTTTTAATAAGTTTGATAAGGCTTTATTAGACACTTGTAATACAAGCATTATTAAACACACCTTCCTTCTTGTCATTATTTGTAGAAGAGAAGTTAATAGACCTGCTACCAGAGTTCAAACACACTTCAACTGAATGCAAATAAGAATGAGATATTAAAAAAGATCAAATAGAATGACTGAGTATAACAGGGAATATAGTTGGTTAATTCTGTGTTAAGTGCAGGTACATTTGTAGTGCGACAATAAGTTCTCGGTGCATACCCTTTCAAAATTATATTAAATAGTAATATTATAATAATATGAGCTGATAAATGATTCTTGTTAATATTCAAGGACAAGACATTTTCTCATTGAAAAAGGTAATCCTAAATATAATTATAAACATTTTTCATATGCCAAGTAGAATCCATTTTCTTGTAAACCAAGGATTTTCACTACCAGTATGCATTGGCTATTTGTTTTGTTTATTCTTGTTTAACACTGAATATAAAATATAGCTTTGCACAATAGTGGGTAAATTCATGTTCATAATAAAATTTAACAAGAAATTGTTGATGAAGTAAAGTTAATATTTTGCAAGTACTAGAAAAAATTTGCAAAAAAACCCAAAAAACAAGAGGACCATGATGGTCCTGAATCGCTCACCTATCCCCACATGACCCAGTGTTGAACTGAGTATGACGTCGTTATTTCTATTATTTGACATAGTGACCTAGTTTTTGAGCATATATGACCTAGATATCATCAAGATAAAAATTCTGACCAATTTTCATGAAGATCCATTGAAAAATATGACCTCTAGAGAGGTCACAAGGTTTTTCTATTATCTGACCTAATGACCTGGGTTTTTTGAAGGCACGTGACCCACTTTTAAACTTGACCTAGATATCATCAAGGTGAACATTCTCATCAATTTTCATGAAGATCCCGTGAAAAATATGGCCTCTAGAGGGGTCACATTTTCTATTTTTCAACCTACTGACCAAAGTTTTGAACCGCACATGACCCATTTAAAAAATTGACCTAGATATCATCAAGCTGAACATTCTCCCCAAATTTTTCATGAAGATCCATTGAGAAATATGGCCTCTAAGACATCACAAGGTTTTCTATTTTTAGACCTACTGACCTAGTTTTTGACCGCACGTGACCCAGTTTCGAACCTGATCTAGATATCGTCAAGATGAACATTCTGACCAATTTTCATGAAGATCTCTTGAAAAAATAGGGCCCTAGAGGGGTCCAATGTTTTTCTATTTTAGATCTCGGACCTATTATTGACCGCACAGGACCCATTTCGAAATTGAACCAGATATCATCAAGATGAACATTCTGACAAATTTTCATAAAGATCCCATGAAAAATATGGCTCTAGAGAGGCACAAAGTTTTCTATTTTCAGACCTACTGACCTAGTTTTTGACTGCATGTGACCCAGTTTCGAACTTGACCTAGATATCATCAAGGTGAACAGTCTGACCAATTTTCATGAAGATCCACTGAGAAATATGGCCTCTAGAGAGGTCACAAGGTTTTTCTATTTTTAGACCTACTGACCTAGTTTTTGACCCCATGTGACCCAGTTTCAAAACTGATCTAGATATCATCAAGGTGAACATTCTCACCAATTTTCATGAAGATTCATTGAGAAATATGGCCTCTAGAGAGGTCACAAGGTTTTTAGATCTACTGACCTAGTTTTTGACCGCACGTGACCCAGTTTCGAACTTGACCTAGATATTATCAAGATGAACATTCTGACCAACTTTCATAAAGATCCCATGAAAAATGTGACCTCTATAGTGGTCACAAGCAAAAGTTTACGCACGTACGGACGGACGACGGACGCCACGCGATCACAAAAGCTCACCTTGTCACTTTGTGACAGGTGAGCTAAAAAGAGTTAATTTCTAGCCCTGGTTCAATTATTTTCCAACCTTCGCAATGATGCAAAATGGTATTCATAAGTTAAAGATATTACTGTAGCAATATCTGGGCGCTTAGAATCTGTAGACCCAAAATGCGCCACAGGCTACCATTTAAGAATGTCCAGGGGGAGACCCCTAACCAGTGTATTGCAGAAAGGGATGGCCCCTTCTGTACATTCCTCTAATCTAAGGTACCTCAATGATGACACCTTTGCTGTCAACTTGTATAACATATAAGAATTACAGGATCCAGGCATGCAAAGTTTCTTTTCATCTCATGTATTTTCAATGGTTTAAACAATTTACACATCAAACCTGTGTAGGGTCAAGCTTATAACATCATGATAACAGACCACCTTGATGACATACATCAGCACATTTTTCATCAAGACATGAAGGTGTTCATGCATATTAACAAAACTGAAATTTTCTAAATCAAAACATACCTTTTATTGAAAGACAATATGAGCATTACAATAAATAGGAAACCAGTGTTGTATGATTCTTTAACGGAAGGCCTAAGAAATTTTATTTTATTTGAATGTCGTCCTGAAAATTATTTACTACAAAGCAGCAGTGGCAGAAAACAACAACAATAAAATGGTGCTTTAAAAGTAGAAAATATTCATAAAAATATTACCCTCTCCAGTTGATGTCCACATGCAGAGGCATCGGAGAGTATAAAGTTGAAGCTATTGACTGCCAAATGGTTTACTTTGACATATATATACCTTAATCATAGATGGAAAACTTAAGTTTTTCCTATAATATTGCATCTCCTTTTCACATTATCAATATAAAACATAACATTTATTTTCAAATTGACAGAATGTAAAAACAGACATCTACACATGTACCCTGTAAACATGAAGTCATTGGGCCAACGACGGAAAACCGTCAAAGGATAATCGTTGTTGGGCCACTGTTGGCCCAACAATGATTAATAAGTATTGTAAATACGCGTTAGCCAAAACGTTGAACCAATTTTAAAATTTTCAGTCACAGATATCTCTGCATTGGCCCGATATTGTTTTTCAGGGAAAGATTTTATACAGAGAAAACATCGTTGGCCCAACTTTGGGCCAACGTTGGTCCATTAGAAGTAATAATATAATAATTGTATATTTACAGGTCACTGTTTTATCATAAGCCCCCACAGGTATACACAGGTTGTGTAGCTGTAACATGCAAATTTAATTAATTATTAAACACTTTTCTGCCACCAGTTCATAATCAGTTAAATTTGGGCTAATTAAACTAAAAACTTATCTGCAGCCGAATGAATTTTGAACTTTCAAATCTACTACTTGAAAAAATTGTGAAAAAGTTTTGAAAAAAAACCTTACTAACTCTATAACAAATATCAAAATTTTATACAATCAAAAAATGTTACAATAAATCTGTTGAATTTTCCAGAGCATGAACTCTCGTAACCCGAGTTATGTAAGAAAACCCAAAAAATGTGGTAATTTTACTCTCTAGGCCAGGTTTCTAGCTTTTAGACATGTAAAGAAAAGGGAAAACTATGATACATGTGATAGGTCTAGGTTTAACAAAAAACCCGGTCTTCCAGCTAAAAAAATGTAAGTAGAATTTTTTTTAAAAAATATTTTTTGATAAAGTTATGGAATCTATACAAAATTTTCTTTTTATGTCCTGTATGCACGTTATATCCATATGACTTGAACATATGTTAAATACTAATATCTAAAGCTCGCGGATGGTATTTGTGTTGATTTTTAAATCTGTAAATAAAATAACTCATTTTCTTGTTAATTCTAACATATTTTCTCGGTTAAATACAGACAAAAATTAATTTCATACATTAGGTTATTGTTTTCAATTTGACGTAGATGGTTTAATCAACATTATGATTTTTGTTTTTTACAGGGCTGTTCAAGGGAGTTATAATGGAGTGCCTAGCACTGTGGTGCACAGGAAAAAAATAAAAATATAAAAAGCTGCAACTTCAGTGAGAAAAGAAAACAAACAAACAGAACTTGGATATATAATGAGTTAATATACAGACAGTAATTCACTTTAGTAGGATTTAATTAGTGACTGCATAAGAAAAATATTTAGATTTATAAAAGACTGGAAACAATTTTTACATGTTGTAGTGTTGAAATATTCTGTTATATTTCTTCAGGGAAAAATTTCAAAAAAACTTTAAATAAATGTTTGATTCTTTTTTTTTAAAAGTTAACAAAATCGCAACTATTGAAAATAAAACATGTATTAAACAATGCTAGTTTTAGTCTTCTTTCAATTGCAAAATCGTTGGGATAGCGTTGGCATCCATCTTTGGCCAACAAAGAAACAGAGTTGGCCCAACGTTGGGCCAAACCGTGATAGACGAAAAAAAGCTGTTGGCCCAATGGGGGGCCAACGATGATGTAAAGGATATCAGTTGTTTGGCCCCAAAGGAGGGCCAACGATAAGTAGGTAGATATCAGTTTTTGGCCCAATGGAGGGCCAACGATGAGTGTAGGATACCATCGTTGGGCCAACGGTGTACCAACCGTTGGGCCAACGTTGCGCCAATTAGCAAAATGGCGTGGGCCAACTCGGAAATCTCGTTGGCCAACGAAGATCTGCCGTTGGCCCAACGTTGGGCCAACGCATGTCTGCTATCTGGTACCTGTCTATTTAGTATTGTTTATGTATTGCAATCAACATTAACTTACCTCATATTGGTAGTCTGAATCTTTATCCTGTTCAATCATTTTAATCATACATAAAAACACCAACTGTCATTGTAATTTGCCTTCAGTTGAGGATAGTTTACAGTTTGAAATATAAATTGTGTCCAGTTAATATATTTTGTGGTCACTGGACACACCAACTATGCATGTCAGAAACTATATTTCCTTGTTAGAACAGAAGTCAACAAGTGTAAGCTTAAGTTATATCGTATCCACACATATCAAGCCAAAATTTCAAACAGCTAATGGTCATAGACCTGCCAGATTATCTACACTCTCATGACTTAAGCTATGCTATGGTCCGTATGGATAAATTTGGCCGGTTGATTTTTTGACACTTTCATTTCTCAGGGCCTTTCATATTGATTTATGGCTTTGCCACTTTAGGAACTTAATCCTTAATTGATATATGTATTAAGATATATTTGCCATGCTTGAATAAACAATCAATTCACTTGTTAAACTTTTATCTCTTCATTTGCATAGCACTTGTAATTTTGGACCGAACAACACAAAAAGACGCTATCATCCGTCAAAAAATAATTCCAAAGAGACGAGTGATGTTGCTACTTTTCAGATTAAAGAAAATTGTAGAGACTAAAACTATGGTTTACTTATAGATTAACATGAAATAATACAAATCTTTAAGTGATATTAAATTTAGTTTCATTGTAGCCATTCACTGCCTTCCGCAACGGACTATTTTCTAATATTTATTGCGAGACAACGAAAAAAATGTGCGGCTTTTTCTTTCTTTTCTATGGCAAACGTTCAATACTGATACATCAATACATTATGGCCATGCGTGGGGGCAGGGTCTTTCAAAAATGAACTTAAGTAGAAAAGAATCTGTTGCTCCTGATTTGACAGTTCAGTAGAAGATTTGGTTTCGGCCTTTTGGTACAAGTCACTTCTGCTTGCAATAAGGTCTTCTAATATCTGATGTAAAAGTACAGCAGAAAACTGGCGGAATGGAAGTCTTTCGTCTATGTTGAGCTGAACAAGGTCTATCAAAGGCTGTAGGGTATCTAAGGACTTCTCATGAAATGACATAAATATGGCTTCTTTGGTACTTAGGGCTTGTCGGGTTTCAGCTGTTTTAAAAAACCTGTAGAAAGATGAAGAGAGCAGATTACTGATATTTCTTACTTTTTTTGTGTCTTCACTAACCAAATTAGACAGCTGAATGATGCTCCTTCCATTATGGAAACTGGGAAGTTTTCGAAACTGATTTTCCGCAACATTTTGTAATGCAGTGGGCAAAGTCTTGTCAAACACTTCCAAGAAGTCCCTTTTGTCAATATTAAATGGTGACTTGGCAGTTGAGCTTTCAGTTGAATGGATTTTTGAAGCAGCTGCTGTATGGTAGTCTGAAGCTAGAAATAAGTCAGTTTTAGTTTTCAGAATAAAAGTAAGGGCTATAGTTAGGTATTATGTTGATTATTTTTACTGGCATTCCTTGTAGCAAGCATTTAAAATTTGATGGCGTCTCTAATGCCGAAAAGTCTGTAAATACTTACATCAGTTACATGGGAAATAATGAAAGTTCCATAAACTGAAAAACATCTGTTCTGCATAAACTTACATGTAAATAGAATAGAATAGAATAGAATAGAGTTTATTAAAGTGACATTGTGTTTTGCATAATCAAAATACATTAATATCGTAATACATATAACACTGGGCCCATTGGTCCTATAAGTCATCTATTGTGAATAATTATTATGTGATTTAATGTGCTGGTGATATCCGATAAGTCTAAAAGTGTAAATATGTTTGATATCAACTTATGTAGTTATTTATAATGTCATTATTACCAATCAGAGCATCAAATTTTGCACTTACATTTTCTACATAACTGACACATTTATCCCATTTGACAGCTAATTATCATTTCTGATGATTTCATAGCAGAAAAACAACACTTCACTCCGTAGGAAGAAAATTTTTATAGGGGATTAAAGTGTGACATTCGTAGCTATCTCCATATTACTTAGCTGCGCTATGAGAAAACAAACATAGTGCATTTGCAACCTTCACGGATCAAGATCAGTCTGCGCATCTGTGCAGTCTGGTCAAGATCCATGCTGTTATCTCCTCTAGTTAAAATTTTCATTCTTTGCCTATATAAAAAAACCCACACAACTGTGGCATTTCCCCTTAACTGCAAATTATATATACACATAGACTGTTGTGCAGAAAGGAAGAATTTATAGTAGGGTTTTGAAAAGCAGGATAAAAGCAGAATGATTTGTACTGGAATTATGGTGTAAACATCAATGTAGCCAGTGCTGATTTGAATCCGGATACTTTCAACACTGACTATATGAGATGGTAATGTGTTCCACTGTACAATTTAACTGTTCTAAGGAAGAATGAATTTTGTAATAATCAGCTTTAGTAGATGGAATCTGAAATGCCAGATGATTGTAGTGTCTAGACTGTCTTGTGTAAGGTGTAACATATTGCTTTGGATCAACATCTACATGATGATAAACCATTTTTGTGAAATGAAATTAGTCTACAATATTGTCTTCTAATTTGCAATGTATTCCAATTTTTAAGGGGAAATGCCACAGTTGTGTTGGTTTTTTTATATAGGCAAAGAAGGAAAATTTTAACTAGCGGAGAGAATTTTCTTAAACTTAGCATGATCATAGAGCATCATATTAGAAACAAATTTATGCAAAAAAAACTGATGGTAAGGATCCCATACACTAGAACAGTATTCTAAAGTTGGCCTTACAATAGTATTATAAGCAGCTGCCTTGGTAAAACTTTTAGAAGAAAATGTATGTTTCGTTTTAAAAAAACCTAAGCTCTAACTAGCTTTATTAGAAATTTTTACACGAGGAGACCAAGATAAATTTAATGACACTTCCACGCCTAAATAGGTGGCTTAACTGACAGCAGACAGATGCTGATTGTGTCAGTGGTAGACTGTAATTCTATGTTTTCAGGACTTAGAGACATGCAGTATTTGGCATTTGTTTACATTGAATAACATCTTCCATTTCTGCTCCCATGATGATCGAAAAACTGCCAATGTCCCTTGCAGCTGAACTGAATCATTCTGATAACGTATAGTCTTATATAAACTACACAGTCATCTGCAAAAAGGCGTTACGCTGGAAGACATGAAATGTATGAAATCATGTCTTAATTACATGCACAAAATTTCGCAGTGTTAATCAAACACTATCATCAAATGGCTTGTGGCCTCTATTCTGTTATGTCTGGATATGATTACAACTAGTTATCAATGATATGTACACTATTGTAAATAGACTACTATTATTGGATTTCGAACATGGGACCGTGACGTAGTTCCATACGTTAAAGGGCAGTCACGGCAGCTCAATGACCGAAATCGAATTATAGCTATAAAGTTAAGTTATTAACCATGTTTAAATGTTGATTTCACTGTACACTATGATTTACAATTCTTTAATTTCTTTTAAAAAGCACAGAAACTATTTCATTTAATTGGAAAATGAAAGTTGGTATGTAGAAATTCGAAATAAATCGCAGTATATGTACAATTATTTTTCTATGAAGTATGAAGAAAGTTAAAAAGACCTTGGGGGTCATTCTGTCGATTCATTGAAATTTCAACATAATACACATACATTTCTTTGAGTTCCAAAGACCTTCTGTAAATTTTGACCGGCCAATCTTCATTATTTAGTGTCTTGCAGAAGTCTATGCACTGGCTGTGAAAAAAAATTGCCAACTCACTTTCCCTTAGTAATGGACCTTTAAAGAGGGTCATATGGCAGATATTTAGTTTAAATGTGCTTTACACGAACCAGGGGAGCTTCTTGAAATTGGAACATCTTCTGTATCTTCCCAAAATCGTCCCACTAACATTACCTACAGTCTTCTGGAGGAGTCGCCCATATGGGTTACCGGTGGCGACCATAAATAAGCTTACATACAAACAAACAAACAGAATATCTTTATAACCAAACTTGGGAGAAAATATTACAGTAATTGTTTATTTTTTTTTCCAAGTTATATTTGAATTTTGAATTTAAAAACTTCGTACATATATCATTGAAATTAGTACAAACTAGATGGTTGCACAAATTGCGGGAAAAGAAAGACTAGGATTAGTGTCGGTATTTGTACAAAAACTAGAGCCATACAATACATGTACGTGTACATGTATATTTCGCATTTCTTAAGTCAAAATATTAAAGTATAGGGTGTTTCATATATGTATGAAAATCATATATTTAATTAAGTCTTCCTAAACTTTAATTAGTTTGTTTAAGTGCTTGTAAAACTGTGTTTATGCATAAATCGACGGCATTATTATTATTATTATTATTATGTCTCAACTCGAATGAAAAGAATATGTTGAGATAACACACTGCAGAGTTTCTGGAAAGGATCTTGTCGCACAGACAAATTCTAATATTAAAAACAAACTATATCTCTGGCACGACTGTCACATGTCAAGATACATCGCTTGCGATTATTCGGTAGGAATCTGGAGAAGCGCGCCAATTTGTCCTACGTTACAAAAAAAAAAACTATAAAAAACTTTCACCAGCAAGTACCATTTCAAAGAATGTTGCCATGTACGTCAAAGCTTTAAATACTGAAAATATTGTGGCATTTGTATTTAGAGAAAACTGATTTCTTGTGGATTGTCTGTCCCAGGTGGAAACTGCTACTCACTATTCATACTGAATTATTTGTATCATATACTTTGCTATTAATGCCATAGGGAAGTAGAAAGTAGCTGAAACCCTACCTACGTAGCCTCAATAAATTCAACATATTTAACACGTATGAGGAAATTTCACTTTTGTTCCATCTTCAACGTTAATAGTTGACATTTAGGTCATGCAGCTGACTCACAACATACTTCCGCCAGTCCCCTATACCGACAAGATGATATGAAAACTGGCTTGGACCAAGATTTCAGATTAAGTGTGATCGAACCACCCACAGAAAGCCACTAGGTAGCATGGTGTCATAGAATGATCATTTGTCCACAGAAGAATGGGAAATCACTACCAAGTGCGAACTATCAAGTTTCAATACACATGCCGTCATAGATAAACACAATACGACGCAGTCCCCATTTCACTAAGTCAGGCAAACAATTGAGCCGTGCCATGGGAAAACCAACATAGTGGGTATGCGACCAGCATGGATCCAGACCAGCCTGCGCATCCGCGCAGTCTGGTCAGGCTCCATGCTGTTCGCTTTTAAAGCCTATTGGAATTGGAGAAACTGTTAGCGAACAGCATGGATCCTGGCCAGACTGCGCGGATGCGCAGGCTGGTCTGGATCCATGCTGGTCGCATACCCACTATGTTGGTTTTCCCATGGCACGGCTCAATTCGTTTTATGCATGGGATGGGTACTACAACGTAGTCATCTCATCACGTTCATTACACCATGGTGGATAAGTCAGGTACAGTTATCATAGTGCCCATTTGAGATATAAAATTATTGCTTTACAAGTAGGCTGGATGAGATTGTTACCAATGAACAAAATAAGACAAACGTGTGTCTCTTGACTGATATTTACAAAATATGTTTTCCAGTCATTCGAATGACGAGGTATCTTTGACAAAAAGGGGATTATCAGCCTAAACTAAGAAACGTTGACATTGCTAAGATCACAGATCGATCTGCATGATTAAAGATTAGGCGTAAAAAATTGTTTGTTTCCGGTATCCCGACCTACCCTAAATTTTTTGGGCCCCACCTAAATGTTTTTATGGGCCTTGGAAAATATTTTTTTTTAACTTTTAACAAAAAATTGCAAAACTTCACTTTTTATGCTTTAAACATGGCCATGATGTTAGAAATCAACTTACTGATGCTCTAAAGCATAACCACTTATTTGTATTCATGTTTTGACACAACAAAAATTTCCGAAAGTCCCAAAAAAAAAAATCCCCAAAAGTTTTCCAACCTACTACCCTATTGTTGGTTGTTACCGGAACAAGATTTTTTTAGGCCTTACGTACTGTTTGGTCTTGCAAAAAGTACCAACACATAACTGCCACGCAAACAAACAATTACATAAATGCAGCCATAATTAGGAATCTTACGACTTCACGTCGGTAGTATGGATGCAACCATTTCATAAGGTCGTTTAAAGCCTGACACTATTTAGTCTCCAGGGACTACCTCATACACACCTTGCTTCGTCACATCAGTGAGCTCAGATAGGGTATCTGCAGATTTGAAAAGTTCAAGCCGACATGTTTTGCTACTGACTACTAGTAGTCAAAATTGATATTCGATTTAGGCCAGACTATTCCAAAAACAACGTCACTGTCCTATGGCAGTTTCGTTGTTGGTAAGCTTTATCCTTTTTATTTAATGCCTCATATGATCAACAGACAACATGAGCTGCAAAGCTACGTGGTATCCAGTAACAGATACTTACCTGGGCTTATTTTACCTCCTGGTACAATCCTTTAGATACTGAGTGGCAGTACCATTTTTCTACGTCTTTAGTATGACGCGGCCGGGAATTAGACCTCCCTTACTCAAAGCGGCTCTCTACCATTGAGCAATTGTGGATGGAAAGCATCCTAATTTACTGTGGACATAATACGTAACCAAGGGCTATGTTAGGGAGAAGACTTTGTGTCAAAATCCTTCAGTTCAGGTAGCAATTTTACAGATTATTTTCTTATTTAATACTTGGTGGAATTTCTTGAAGCAAAAACGAGGAACATCTTAAACAGATACACGAATTGCATTAAACATTTACGGAAATTCTTTTCGTCACACAATAAACACAATTTAATATTGCTTAACATAAATGCTTTTGTTGACAATCTTCAAATAACTGCGATAAGTGAAAGCTAATGCATATATTTGAAATTCTGCACCTCAACATTTTCATTGCTTTGAAAAAAACGTTACGCGTGCAATGACCACATTATTAAACATTTAAAATGAAACTTCTGTTAAAGCTTTTACCACACTCCCGACTCTTCTAATTCGCCATCATGGCCAACATTCCAATACATTGACCGGTAGTTTCGGCAAAAGTAGTCTCCCTTGAATATACACGGATCGTGGACCCGATAACGTTTATCGATAAACAGATTTACTATAGACTTGTATAGGAAAATATATTTCAAACATTAAAAACGTATTTTTATCGTTATTTAACAAAATTTTATAACCTCGTGAAGTAATCTTCATGTTTTGCCCTTTATTTCAATATATTTTTTATCGATGTGATACAAAAACTTATTGCTTCCATTTTTGTTTGAAATTGATGACTATGGTTTCTACGTATTTCTATACAGAAATTTTGAAAAGATCGGTTATGTCAGGTTTTAAAAGGCTATAAAAACATTTTCTATCAAAATGACATTATTTTATAACCTCGTGAAGTATTCTCCATTGTCTGAACATTGTCTGGGTATTTTTTATTTTAAAATTAGATAATGACAAATTGCTTCCATTTTAATTTAAAAATGAAGTAATCGCAATCTTGAGCACGCTTTTCACAAATATTTACTTGACGGTACGACGGCACAAGGCAATGCTTATCAATGTGTTGCATATCTGTTCGTGCATTTCATTTATTTATTATTATGATTAAAAGTAAAACTTTTTTGAATTGGCAAACTTTAAGTCACATCTTTAATTGGAAAATAAATTGGTCTTAAAAAGTCCGCATTATATTAAAAAAAAGGCAATTAGAATTAATTCTATGTAACTGCTTTACAAACTTAGTGCCGGTATAATTTTTGACGACAGTACAATAAACTGTTCAATAATTGATACATTTCGCGAACATTTTGTTACATATGGGCCTAAAATATTATATACAACCATGGCTTCTTTACGTTCACTTATCACTGCGTGAACGTAAAAGTATAAATTACAAATTATTGAATGATGGTCATATTAACTGTGATGATAATTTGATTTATTTACCCGTGCGTGCATTTCAGTAGAAGATGAAAAACGGTACACTTTACGAAACTTATTATTCAAATCGAAAAAAAAAATATATATATATATTTATCAAATACAATAATCGCTTTCACCGGTATATGACCTTTTTCATTATCATGATATTGGCAGAAATGTTTTATGAAAACCAAGACATTTTTATAACTATATTATTATTCTACATTCCATAAAGGCACAAATCTTCTTGGTCCATGGACCCCTGTTGTGCAAAATTGCCCGTCAATTAGCGACTATTACATAATCGCTGATAAGCAGCAGATAAGACGGGGATTTTAGATTGGTTTTTCGTGTAGGACACCTTTTCATAAATGTTTTATGGCCTTACTGCGAATATTGTGAAACAGTGAAGTTTTATTATACAATAAATTTTAAAGTTACTTTCCAAAATATTGAAGTCATTTTTAACATTCAACAAAATGGTAGATCATGGTATCAGACTAGCAATTTGCAATTTTCATGTTTAAATTTCATTCCGTTACTTTGTAACAGCTTATTTTCTATGGAGGACTTAAGATATAGTGAAATCGAAAGTAGACTGATATCCAAATACGATATAATATATTTATGTAAAAAATCCTTATCTCAAATCTCATTTAGATTTTGGTTAGAAAAAATTGATAGAAAAATTTGATTTTTCTAGAGGTCTACTGTGTTATTTATACAATCACTAAGTGCCGTCGACGACAGTTAGTCAAATTCCGTTAATATATCAAAAAGTATACTTATTATAACCTTTATCAGTGTGTCGGGATTGAAAGTTATATAATTTGACCACCTTAATCAAAAATAACTTTTTTCTTCACCAAATTCAATCGAACTGTGGAATGCACCTTTAATAACAAATAGATACTTTAGGTTAATTGTAAAATGTAAGATAATATGTGTTTTAGACAATTATAAAATGTGTTGTTGTTTTTTTTTAACAAATGCATGTATAATATATATGTGCACAAAGATGACTCAAATGAAATGTTAAACTTATGTAATAGAGGATCTAGGCATTTAAAAAACACACATAACACTAGAAATTGCCAAAATTTATATATGTGTTTAATTCAGTTTAAGTTGTGCAGCTGTTCGAAACTATTCCGCTTAAACGTCACCTAAATTTCTTTTATAATTGTTCTACACCCATCTAAAATTTTATGCAAAAAGTATAATAAGTAAAAAAAGTACATCTATGATCAATTTGCCGATAAATAATTTAATAAATAAATATCTGTTTTATTGTTTAAGGTATAAGAAGATATATATGGCAGAACATCTCTACTTAATGTCTCAGTTGATGATTTTTATTAAAGACGTATTTTGGGGGATAATTAGCATAGCGTGGGGTTTATCTTGTCTCCATCCGGTGTATTCGCAAAGGTCCATAAAACATCACGCGCAAAACACTTACAGTTAATATGCAGTAACTTAGTGTCAAAATCGAAATTTTCAGGGCGATAAAGTAAAAACTAAAAAAAATAAATAACTCGAGAACATAATTTAACAACATTACGCTTCGCAGCAAAAAGGGAAAAAGCTTTCAGAAGGGAATTGAAAGAAAAGGAATTGTTTTGTGTGATGTTTTATGTATATCCTTTACCACTGAAAAGTGGCGTTTTCTATTTTTATATTTTCGGTCCATGCATTTAACGAAACTTATAACTTCGCTTAGCATATACATGACAGAAAATACACATTACATACGCATGATAAACAAGTATTTTTATTGTAAAATCGTACATTTTTCTTATTGTTTAATATAATATAATTATTTACAACTCATGGAACAATGTCGGTATCTAGCAAAGCCCATAAAATAAAAATTAATTACAGTAGCTTAAAGATATGATATATTCTGCTTTAATTAGCATACTTCAATAATTCTATCTAACCATGATGCGTTGCTCAAAAATGTAGAGCCGAGTTTACCTATAAATGCCAAACAGCAGGTTTATCGATTTTTAGTGTAAAGGGAAACAACTACAACGGCGCACAAGGCAAAAAATCAATACCGACAAGAGTTGCGGTTCTCGTATATTTCACGCTCAAAGTTGGGGATGATCTAAAACAGGTATTTGTACGTAACATATATGAATATATCAAAAGAAGAATTACAACAAATGATGTTTGTCCGGATACATACGATACATATGTAGTATACTATCTTAATGGCTTCGCTTCTGAATATTCCAAAAAGTTTTGTTAAGTATAAAACCCGTAATGAAAATTTCAAGTGTACGAACGGGGTTTGTGTATGACATCGAAAGTTACAAGAGTGGTCCTATATTCAGCTGGATTGCAAGACCGAGCGGTATTAGAAATATCTGCTCCCAGTCATAGCTTTTCTAACGGGTGCTCTCAAACATAGAAATTTCATCTGTAGCCTAAACACTGGCATAGACTGACAAAGAACTTTTCTCTCGGCTACATAAATGCTAAGTACAATATATTGCATTATATTTCACGCACATATTCACGAAAAACAGCAGAGAACGGTAGGTTTTCGCATTGTTTTGGTTTCTTCTCTATCATATAATAACTTTTTTCACCCGATCGAAATGCGCTGTTGCATTTTCTTAGCAAACAAACGGATTCCGTAAATATGTTTAGTTCAATTAAGGTCTTTTTAAGGAAAAAGCCATCATTTTTTCCCCATAAATTCCATCCAGTTAGAAGAAAATAATTTGTAAAAAAATATTTCCTGAACTGAAGGGTTTTTGACACGTATTCTGCTCTCCAACATGGTTTCTGGTAAGTCATGTGATATGTCCACAGTGCTGATTGCCGATACGTGGAAGTAGAAAGAGAGGTAATTGCAGTAGCTGGCGCTCAGGGCTACACTCAGAAACTTAAAAGAAAAGACGTTGCCCTGTAAGTTTTGGATGATTCATTCCAAGCTTAAAGCTTAGTGCCGCTGACGTTAATCTAGAAATAGGTAGCTAGAATTTTGTTGTTTTCTTTGTTACGGATAGTGTATATAAAGGTATGGGACTGACTTGGTGACATTCTGTTAAACGTGTTTTGAAGGGGGAAACAACAAGAAATAAAAACAAAATAATTAAACAAAAAATAAAACTGAAACTACAGTGATGCAAGTGAATACCATGATGCTGAAATTCAAAATCCCAATGGTGAAAATTGAAAGTCGAAACTACGATAGCTAAAGTAGAAACCACGAAGATGAAAACAGTGTCGAAGCCACAATGATATAAAGGCGAACTTCGCAGTCTTCGTTATTTTGACCCTTTCTTATCGTATTTATAATCTTTCTGCAACGAGTAACGGATAAGGTAAACTCAGTGTTGAAGGATAAATAAAAAGTATATATTTACCAGGCAGAGTTATACATCAAGTGATTTGGCTGATAATAAGAAACAATAAACAAGAAAGATATTCGGTGTTGGTGGGGTTTTGATGTATTGGAAATGTTGGACCCCGCGTTATTAATAAGAAATGCATTACTTCTTGACAAAATTATGACGTTTTACAAAAAAAGAGTTCGAATATTCCTGTGCAATTCTAAATAAATACAACATTTCTGACATTTCGGTAGATATACCCGCAAAAAGACGACATTTTTTTATTCAAACACTAGCATTTACTATTACGTTACAATGTACGGTGATAGCCGAGCTTACTGTACACAAAAAAGTTATACAGATTTGGAGTACCAAGATTCGTATACTAAAAACAATCATCATTCAGGTAAAACTATAAATTCCTCCTGTCTGCAGTAAACGTATCACTGCATCTACATTAGAGAAAGTGTGCACTGGATCTATATAATACTCTGTTGAAATATAACGAAACTTTTGGTGAAAAAAAGTATACTAGTTTCAGCCAATTAAAAGTATTTCTGTCCAGTCCCGCTGTTTTTATTGGTTGAAGAATTATAAATTTACAACTTTTATTGGTTCTTTATTAATTAAGCAGGAGAAAAGTTTGCTTAGACAGCTATGCCGGAAAAGAAGCAAATACCTTTACATGCATTCCCGCTTTAACCAGACGGCGAAGAGCGCGTGAAATATTGGTGAAAAATTGATGTGACTTATCATATATGATACGAATAAATCAAATCATTATAAGTTTGAATAACTACTATGTGTTAATTGTTTTAGTGAAAGCGCCTCAAATATTCTATGTAAAATCGGACATATTTCCTTGAGTTATTAAGCTTGTCAAATTTGATATTGCTATGATGAAGAACAACCTTCAGGTCTAAGATAGATCCACTGAGTAACTTCAAAGTAAGAAAGTGCCACACATTCTTAACTGCACTTTTTTAGTTAAAAGGGCATATCTCAATTGAAGCCAGAACTAAGGACTGATATAATTATAATGTTGGCTGATGATAAAGAACCATTGTTGTACGTTTAAAGAAAGTCCGCGGAGAAGTAATAATGTTTAGGCTGAAATATGCTAGACCATAATGCTAGATTCTAAGTGAAAATAGAATATAATCCTTGAAATATTGGTGCCATATCTATGGCCAATGTCATATAAGATGCTGTGATGGTGAAGTCAAAACCTTTTCAAGTTAAAGCAATTTACTTGTGTAATTACGGAAACGTAAATTATGGGTAAAGTATATTAAAATTTGAACTTGATGCGAATGATATAGTGAGGCCATTTACGACTTGGGTGAGGTTGATGAGTCAGTATTTTAAGCTTGAAACAATTCATTGAATACTTTTAAATTTGTCTGAAATGCTATATCTTTATCTGTTATTTTAAGTAAAAATGTGTCATGATTCATGAAACAATGTTGTAAGGAACCTTTCCATATATGACATTACTGGCGAAGTTAATCCATAGGGTAGTTCATTTAGCCATTCCAAAGATAGAGTGGGATAACAAAAACTGAGCAAACAATTTAATAAAATCTTGATGAAGACGCTGGGCCGTACTGATAAGCTCTAAATGTACTCCGTATAATGGTTCCAACACATGTAACTACAGGAAAAGAGCATTAACAAAGGAACGGTTTATACAATAACAAATCCTACAGACTAGATCAGTAGATGGTTGGAAAGTCCGATATGCTTTTACTGTTTCACATAGTTTGTGTAATTTATCAGCATTTGTTTTGCTACAGATCTGTAGAGGGTTTATACGTATGGAAACGCACATTAAATACGCCTTTCAGATTGTGTAAGTCGTTTACGTCCTCTGTATCAACAGCTAGTTTGTCTTCTTGAATCCACTTGATCTGCAATTGAAGCTGATCAATTCATAGACTTTAAAATCTGGATACATGTAATGAGTTCATAAATTTTGTTTTAAATATTTTGAAGCATTTTCCTATAACTTTAGATGGCATACTTCCAGATGAACTTTACAGCATCAAACAAAATCTATAACAAGATCATTTGGAAGCATTCATCCCAACCAAGCAAGATAACAGCAAACCCAGTTTGACAGTCAGTCTATTGCTGAGAGTAAATGCAATGTACAAAATGTATTGATGAAGTAAATATTGTACTGAACGTTTGTTTTATCGAAAGTTACGCCGTAATATCATTTATTCGGAAACCCTAAAATAATGTCTGATAGCCAGGTAAATCTTGCTGGCAATCTATCATATCGTATAAATTGTAACAGTCAACGCTTCTGTCTTTGTTCAGGTCAATTTTGACAATGTAAAACAATTCAAAATAATAAAATAAAATAAGCAGCAATGTACCGACTCTAATTGATATTTGGCGAAACCTGTACATTTTATTTGGTGACATGATCGAAAATTAGTAAGTCTACAACCATGAACATTTTTATTAGAACTACACTGTGGAACTTCTTCTATACCCGAAAATATCATCAAAAGTGCAGCATTGTGAAAATTTACCGGAGGACTAATATTTTTTCAAAAACCAAACCTCAAGCACTGTCAGCTGCTGTACTGATTGAACTTCCTTCGGAAAAAAAGATCCCTTGGAATCACAGGCGCATCCAAGCAAAATAATAACAAATGCAGTTTGATCGAGTCTGTTCATATAAGGTACTGAAATGCGCAACACCCACTCAAAGCTTTTAAAATATATGCTAACTTCTTTGTATTAGGAAAACATAAATGTTTCTTATTTACGATAAAGCATTGAGTATGATACAACGTTTTTATTTGCATATTGCTGTTACTGTATGATATCTTAAGAAAGCAACAGGAGAAGAAGCATGTGACCTTAAAATATTCTAAAGACAAACAGCGTCTACTTATCGTGTACAGTGAAAATGAATATATTGTTGCTCACACTTTCATTTAAGCAAGCAACATACATTTTTCTCTGCCAGATACAGTAGCAGATGGCCAATGGACTAACCAGCCCATCGTTTTTACCCAACATAATTTTAGAATTGGATAAATCATCTGAAAACATGTATACATTGCTCTTGCTCTTTTTGATATCACAGACTAACACGTCTCCATTCTCAGTAACCGCAATTCCGTACAGACTTACACCGTGACTTGAATGTAAAGCAGTTATTTCTCCTGTAGCCAAAGAAAGTTTGGCCACTTTATTCAAGACAACATCGGAAACATAAACATTTTTTTCATCTACATCTACGGCCAAGTATTGAGGATCGCGGAATATGTCAAATCCTTTAGAGTCTACCTTGAACGTTTTGAGGACAGCTCCATTTTGTCTAAGTATCTCTACTCTTGGGGAAGGTTTTAACGAAACAACTATATTACCATCACTACACTTCGCAATGCCATAACAATATCCTCTTACTTTAATATGATGATCTTTTTGCCAGCTTTCACATTTAGATAAGATCTGAATCTCTTGACTATAAGGAAGGGTTACAGCAAGTGTTTTAGGTGTCACCATTGTGAGACCCCAAGGTGCGGTTGGGAATATTAACTCTGAAATGACCTTATTTTCCTTTACATCAATAAATTTTACAGTTTTATTCCCGGTATCCGCCACAGCGATTTCATCTGTAGACACAACTGTTATACCATTGATTTCACAGCGACGTTTATCACTGTCGGATTTCACACTTACAGGTGTGCTAGTTGTTGCTACAATATCAAAAGGGTTCCTCTTCTTCGTTGCCATAATTTCAGTTTTGATATTGATTTCGCCGAAACTGTGTATACTTTGTAAAGTTTTGTTAGGTTCAAACGAGATCGTATTGATGTTCTTGCCATCTGTAAGCGTACGAAGGGCCGTTTTACAAATTTTGATTTTATCTTTGTTTAACTTCATTAAAACGAACATCTTGCTTCTATCACTTTTCTCGATTTCAGTTTTGAGCTGCTCGGTTTCTCTGGTCACACAATCACATTCAGAAATGAGTTTATCTATTTCAGATTTAGCATCTTGCTTCCTCGTGGCTTCAGACGTTAGAGAAGACTTCATTTGGTCTAGACTTGAGGTAATGTCCTTTCGGAAAGATTTCATTTGTTGAATCGCTGCGTCGTTACAGTTGTCGATTTTTCCTTTATCTTCCTGTCCCTGCTTCTTGTACAGGCCTGCTTGTTTTCCAACATCTTCAAGGTCTTTTATAAAGTTCTTGCATTCTGTTTCAATTCCTACGTCTTTCAAAATATCTGAGATGATTTCATCCTTACAAAAGCTATGTTTATCTGCAATGCACATGTGACATCCTACGTCATCATGTGTTCTGCAGTAATAGATGATAACCTCTTGTGGGTGTTGGGGACACAGCTCCGAGCATCCGATCTTTGATTTACAAGGTTTCTGACTTGTTGCCGGCATCTTGTCTCCTTTAAGTAGTATATGATTTCGCGACATCGTGGCTTTACGATGGCCTTTGGCACAAGGTGCACAGAGGAACTCGTAGCAGTTTTTACAGTATCATTTGGCCTCCACATGGTCGCCTTCATGGTCACAAGGATCACAGTAAAATTCGAAAGCTTCGGTCGAGGAAAGTGTAACAGAAGATGATAGGGACGATTTATCCCTCTTGCCAGATACCTCCATACGTTCTTGTACAAGAGAAGGAATCCAAGAAAACGAATGTTATAGAACACATGCAGACATCATGGTTGTATCACAGTCTGAAATGATAATAGGTTCATCGTGTCATTATTATTCTAAACCTTTGTTTCATTTTAAAGGTGAGCTACACATACAAAAATGACATTCGCTTTCTTCGTTGTAAAATTGAAGTAACCAAGATGCAATATTTTTACAAAACGCGCAACCAAAGATTAGAAAAAGTTAAAGATAGTTTGAATCCAATTTTCCTTTTCATTTCTTTTCAACAACTAGTTATACAAAATTTTACACATACTATTGTTTGGTAAAATAATTTAATATTTTATCGTAAAATTACCAAATATCTTTCGCTCGAACATTTCAAATATTAACCAAAGAAGTATAAAATACATTTATTTTTATAGCTCTTTGTATTAACTGAAAAACTATATTATAAACTATTTTATTGTTTTGAAGACAAAACTTCAAACGTACACATATATTTTAGACTGTTTTGCTATCTGCTTAACCGACCCGAAATGATTTTTTTCTTTAAAAACAAGAAGACGTTTAGTGCTCAGTGTTTTCATATCAGATTTTACAATTGAAGTAATAGTAGAACGAAATATATGATGACTATTAGATGATAACAATTGCGGAAATACTTAATATGATGCACATAAATATAGTATACAGCGTTTTAGAAGCTTTGGCTTAAAATATGGGGTTTATTTAAAGTGCTGAAGTCCAAAGTAAGACTTATTTTACATAGTTAGCGAGTTTTCGTTCATTTAACTCCCTCGGTGACTCCGTTTCACCCAATTCAACCTATCAAAATTCTTTGAAGGCTTTAATAATTTTACTTTCAACCCGTTTTTTTTTTCGTTTTGCGTCTGCATTCTTAAAATATATTTGTGACACAGCAATGTAAACATAGCACTTTTTAAACACAAAACAATGCGTCTTATTGAAATAAAATGTATATCGTTGTTCAAAAATGGCATGTGCCTCTAAAATGGATCTAATCAGCTATTGAATTAGTCAGCGTGAAAACAAGGACAAATCAAAGTGCTGAAAGCACAGAAAGGTTGAAACCTTTCAATATGCTGTTAACAAAATTATAATCTGAAGAATTACATGTTTTTCTGGTAAGAAGTGTGTATGTAGCCTTTAATGTCACAAGAGCAGGTATTAAATGCATGGATGTAGCTATTCGCCGGATATGCTACTCGAATGTAGTCCATATCAATATATAGTGCAATTTTCCCGCATAGTAAATGCCATTTTCATGCAAAATATAAATCTCATTGATGCTTGATTGTAAAGAGGAATGTCTGCTGATTATTATAAAGTGAGTCGAAGCTGTTTGGTAAAATGAAAGTGAAAGTAGGTATTTCCTGATGTCTGTCTATGCAATATTAGCGTTTTCATCACGTGTGTCAGTTACGTGACCATGGTTTCACTG
Organism: Mercenaria mercenaria; assembly: GCF_021730395.1. Lineage (NCBI taxonomy): Eukaryota > Metazoa > Mollusca > Bivalvia > Venerida > Veneridae > Mercenaria > Mercenaria mercenaria. The sequence goes on along the minus strand of NC_069377.1, from coordinate 63,195,750 downwards.
TATTATGGTCAACCCCATAAGTAGTCATGTGCATCTCTTCAGATCTTTTTTCTACACAAAGAGCTAGGTTTAAGATGTAATAAAGTAGTATAATATCTCCCCGATATCGATCTGGAATCTGGGCAGACAACATGAAGATTATATTTCAATGAGAACAATAGAGGGTAGGTCAAGGTCTGTGCACCCTGAACAATGAAAACAATGGAGGGTAGGTCAATGCACCCTAGACAATGGCACAGATGACGGACTAGCCTAGGTATGACTTAATCAGTAGCAGACGATGTTTTCCAAACCATGTTTATTTTATAATTTTATTCAACAGTAACTACAAAACCATGGTGTACATAAATGCGCTCCCGACGCTCCCAAACTGCGCTCATCATTTAAGAAAGATATATCAAACAAAAGGGCCGCTCACCAGGGGCTATGTGTCAAGTTTTTTTTCTACAATTGTAAATTAAAACATATTTCCAAGAATTGCTTAATTGTGGTGATAAATCAGTAAATCAAAAGGATTATCAAGTGTAAATTAGAAGGATTTGAAAATAATACCGTAGAATCACACGACTACATGCAATGCACTACAGTACCAGAATGCACTTACTGCAGCCACAACACCCAGAAAAGTTCAACTCCAAGAATTCAACGCCTCAAAAGTTCAACTCCAAGTTCATTCTCCAAGTAATCAGATCTCAAAAAGTTCAACTCCAAGATAATAAATTTGCTCAACTCCCAAGAATATCAATGTTTGCCAGGTTTCAAGTTTTTTTCTACAATCGCTAAATTGTGAGGCTTACTCGGTAAATTAAACGAGGATTATCAACTGTTCTAACAGGGCTGGTATATAAATGGGAAATATTCATAATACCCAGGACTGTTCTAGAATGGTTCAGTATTCAAAAGCTATACATGTATACCATCTATGATGTACCTCTGCGTGTTGGTCGTTGGATTACAGTATGTTATAGCGTTTCGCAAACTTACGAACAAATCTACAGTTGGCAGCGGGCTACATCAAGCAAAAGTTGTTCACAACAAATAATATATATTCTTGACGTAATCAATACTACCAAATATTTAATATTTTACATGCTCACCAGTCTATTGTACATATCTGAGTGAATGTTTTCTTGACAATTCGTTATGTATCAAATAAATAAGGCTACTTATCATGGATCCCTTCTCTTATTATTAACTAGAAGCTAGAAGATATAATTTTACAAGTAGCTCTATCTAGCTAGGTGGAAAGTATCGAGTAGAATAGAAAAATCTAATTGTTTTTCAAAATTTCAACCGAATCACATATACCACCAACCTTCCAAATTCTTGGAGCAACGAGTTATATGATTCAAACATTTCTGCAAACTCAACTTATAGTTTAGCCGACCCTAGAAATACAATGCATTGATGTCACGACTTACATTAGTGTTGCTACTCCACTTCTTTAATTCATGGGCTGTTTCCTTTAAACTCCGCTACCTTAAAACAGTTTCTACAAACGACCGAGCCTGCTCAAACAACAGTAGAAGTTAGTGGGATACACCAAACTAGATCTATCTACCCAAAAATCTTGCTGCTTCGACTTCCGTACAGTTTTCAGATAAAAAAAGAACTATGCACATGAAAATCTTGTTACTGTAAAGCTAAATATATAATGTTTTGACAATTAGGAACACGGATCTCTTCTCTGTTTTTTTAGAAGATATATATTGTACTTATATAGCTGCAAATCACCCAGCAGATAGAAGTAACATCAAAACAACATTGCCTTTCCCTTTAAATATAGGAAATAAATAACATGAACCTATCATTATAAAAGCTCTAAAAAATAAGGAAAGTTTATGAATAAAGGGAAGTAATTCAAAAATATCAAATCTATTTTTAGACGAAATATCAAACAGTTTTGTATAAAGCCAGGGACAGGTAGGGAGAATCGCATGTCTATACATTTATTTATTCATTTTGTTGGGTTTAACGTCGCACCGACACGCTTATAGGTCATACGGCGACTTTCCAGCTTTGATGGTGGAGGAAGACCACAATATGTAATATTAAGGCTAAATAAGAGAAATCTTTATAATACGTTTCGAACTATTTTTATCGGCATGTTTCCATGCGCTTCGGTCCCATCCGGGGTTTTCTGAAATGTTTTAAAGGAATGCACCTTCACTTTTCAAATTAGCCATGATTGGTCAACAGACATAAAAACATATTTTCTCATGTGAAATGACGTATTCTTTAACCTTTTTATATTTACATGTGTATGAAAATACCAAAGACTGTAGAACAATGTTCAGAGAACAGTTTATATCAGTAACAAATATCTGTCGATTAGCCTGAAAAATGGGTAAAAGCATTTATGTTTTTCGGACGGCGGATTAATCTGCCTTCAGTGAAAACTGCCAGTATGATATTCTTGCAAGCTCCAGAATACGGTAGTTATAAAGCTCAACCGATTCGCGGTTTCAACCTAAAACCATAGATATTGCCAATTTCCAAGAATACAGCCTCTCAGCACAAAGTCTTACAGCAGTTTATGTATGCACGTACATTGTATGTGTGAACAATAGCCAAATACACGTAAAACGTAGACAAAGTAAAATATAGACTATAAGATGAAATGTTAACTTAAGTATACATACGAACAAATAACGATTTCACCGATATACAAGAACACACGTTGAATTAGTCATAGATGATAGGCTGGAAAGATACATGTTTGTGTGTACTTATCTTAATTGTATGAATCACAGAGCTAATTAGCAAAACAAATATTGTTTAAAGTGATCACTGCATGGCAAGGACATTATAGATTATGCTTATGCATTTTGCTATATAGGCAGAATAAATATTAAAACAGGACAAATTAGCGCTGTACCACCAAATCGAAACTCCACAACAGTATATGTAATGATGTGTACATTTTAACATATTCCCAAAAATAAATATACAAAGTAAAACTTACAGACAACAAAGTCAATAGAAGCAAATGAAGGAATACAGTGGGGAATCGCATAGAACTAAGCCAATAGAAGCAAATGAAGGAATACAGTGGGGAATCGCATAGAACTAAGCCAATAGAAGCAAATGAAGGAATCAGTGGGGAATCGCATAGAACAGTCAATGGCAAAAACACCACTGGGGACTTTAAAACATTTGTAGGATGCACCAGATTTCACTCTTTATCACCAACATGTTCAAAAGTTACAGGACGGTGTAAATAAAAGTAATCCCACCAGGTGAATCTCTACAGGACATAATTATCAAAACAAAGCAGTTCAAACCCAGTCAAAAGGTCAGCGTAGCGTCCGATTTAAAGAGTAAACATGCAGTGTGTTTCAAATCAGATGGGTAGTAACCTTACTAAGTGGAACTATAAAACACTAATTACGCCGACATATTTGTACGGCATATGAGGATTTTCTAGCTTTTCATGGTGGAGGAAGACACCGCAGCGTGAAAGAGTAAATAATTCAATGTCAACGACCGTAACCACTCAGCCACGGACACCCCTTAGCCAAAATATAGTAGACAAAATGTCCATGATGATGATCTAGACTCATGGCCAAAAGTCGGGGGTAAAATATATGTATTGCCAAACCTGCCTCCACCTCTTAACATTCCCACATAAACGAGGGAAGTGCACAATACTAAAATCCATACCACCTCTCGTATAAATAATATCATTGTAATAAATCGATGTTAATAAAAATGCAAAAGGGATACTTTTGTTTAACTGTAGCTGTCGAGGATGTAGGAGCAGCTTAAACGCAACATATCAAATATATAATCCAGATACGTGTAGTGTGATATGTTGTTAAGAAACACTTTACTTACAACTGTTTTTTTTTTGCGAACGTTTTGGCATATAACGCTTTATAACATTTTATTCCCTAAGGCTTGAGGTTGGGGCAGCTGGGGTAGCTTGAGGGCTGGTTGCTTTGGATTCAGTTAAAAAGAACACCTCTGTATTTGAGGTTGCATTTCACTAAGGATATCAATGGATGACAAACAAAATATACCTTTCAGGTAGCTAAACAGTGGAAGGAGGGGCGGTTAATATACCTTTCAATGTTGCATGTATAAATGATCAAATCCACTTTCAGAATCAAATCTATTAGAAGCGGGCGACATTTCCGAACTGCTTTATTCATTCACTTTAAAATTATCATGATTGCATCAGTGTTTAAACAATTGTGAACAAATCCGTCTTTCAAATCCGTATCTCAACCCTATATACTACTGAACTAAAAAAGCAGATTATGTTTGATTGAGTTTGATTAAAAGAAATAAAACACCCCAAGCATATTGATAACTGTTAAACACTGAAATATAAAACATGATGTAAACATCGGCCGTTGTAACGGTTGTTACGGGAGACAATCAAAGCCAGAGCAAACTACCAATTTATTGAAGTTGAGTCGCTTCTATGTTGAGATCTAATCTTGTATTGCCACGGCAACATAGCTTCTGCTTTAGGAGTATATTTGTACGGCTTTTACCACCATATGAAATGATGTGCACGAAAGTACCAACAATATCTTATTCTATAATGTCCCATCCCTAGGTGTGTTAAACGTATTCAAATGTCGTTTATTTAGCATGTATATATCTGTAGTTTTAATAAGATGTCATAAATATAGGAAATCAGTTAACAGGTCATTTAAATTACAATGAGAATCTGACTTTACTGTGCAATTATGCTAGATACTTACTTCTTATCTTCCGAAATGTCCGCCATCATTGAAAAAATGACGTTGTTAGCCTTCTTGATTAATACAATGAATATACGCCACAGTATATAATTACGATAATGGATTTAAGATGTCCGGAATTTTGACTCAAATCTATTCGTCATAGCAAATTTAATGTTGTCATTGCTACGGTTTCTTCGTCGGCTGATTAGCCTTTGACATTTTATAAGGAGTGATAAAATTGTTTATAAGAGAACTCACCTATATCATGGGCATCTAGACATGGATGGATATGCATCAGGAGGGGATTGTCCTGTTAATTGGTTGAAAAAAAGTTTGTAATATAATAATGCTTTTATTTCTTTCAAAAGAATTGTGACCAATATGATATATTTTCTCTTAAATGACCACGTGTTGGCTTTGATATTTTGTTCTGTTCAACTAAGTTTAAGTAGACATCACACTTAGATTCGCATTAATGATAATAAAATTGATAGAATAATGAGTATATATAAATGTTCATCATAATGATATGAGTTTGCACATTTTATATAATAATAATAATAATAATAATAATAACAATAATAATAATAATAATAATAAGCAATAATGATAATGATAATAGTCCTCCTCCTCCTCTTCATCATCCGCAGCAGCAGCGACATTATTGGCAGCAGTAGCAACGGCAGCACCAGCCAGTTTAAATAATTGCAATGAAGCCTTTATGACGCTGACTGAAATATTAAAATAATGGAAAACATCTTAATTGATTCGAAAAAACCTCCTTTAAATAATAATATGAAATCGCGTACTTCAAATACATCCCAATTAAATATTTTTCGTCATTTTTCATGTGTATATTGATAGCATTTTAACAATCGTTTTAATGCAAATAATAAATGTATAGCTCTTACTACAAACAAAATAGTGTAACTCGTAAAGCTCGTTCATCATTAATGAAATTTTAAATAGAATTATTTTTCATCTCTAGTGAATTTAGTTCGTAAGCTGAAAAATTACACATATTTTGAAGAAATCACATTTACTGACTGACCTGTTCCACCCAGCAGTAACACGTGCAGTGTGAAAGCAATAAGGCGATCTAAACTGACAAACAAAACAATTCAAGATCTGATACGAGATCTTAGACGATACGAGACAGAAAACATGAAAACCGATACAGATAGCGTGAAAGCTAATACAGAGAAACTCGATGGTCAATTTGTCTAACATATTTTTCAGCTATTGTGGTTAAAATTTGATCTGTTTTCCCACGGAATGGTTTGCTTTTTAAACATGAATCTGAGACAGGGCGCTAATTGAATGCATTAGTCTCAGGAATACAGTCAGTTTAGAGTGACACAGCCTTACAAAGAAATGTTGTTTGCTGAAAAAGAACAATTCTAACAATAAAATGTTTCTATGTAAATTTGTTTAAACTTTATGATTTTTAGGTTAGCAGTTTTACGTGTGTGCGTGCAGTCTCTATTTACTTCCGAACAAAAATGTGGAACCAGTATACACTTATTGACGTGCAAAACATTCCATAAATCTTTTATCACATGAAAAAATAAATGAATTTCAAAGAGTTTTCCGCCAGTTTTGACTATAAGTCGGCAAACCATGATTGAAACCTAGGTTAAAACATACGCCGGCCAAAAGCACAAACTATATGAACAGGTGATTTATATGAGAAGATATTGTAACAATAGACTTTATGAATTTATAATTGACTGTACTGATACAAAAACATTTAAATTGAAAATAAGAGTCATCATCGTGACGGAAAGTAGTATTAGCATTTTTGTTCGAAATATTATCTTTTCTAAAGTTCCATAAGTCTTTAAATATGTTGGAAACAGAAAAAAGCAGCTGTCCAAATAGATGGTTTATGCATAACTACTTGTTTAGAAAAATTCGGCTTTCAATGCTGCGCATAAACTAATACAGTTTAATTAAAGAGTCATAAAAGAAGGTAAGAAAACAATGGATTCGGTGGTACTTTCTACTATATTAAACATTTGACAAATATATGAGAAAATATGTATAACAAGAAATCAGTATATTGTATGTCCGTAACATAAAATGTGGCAACCAAATTACAAACAAAAGTATTATGACCCATGAACATATACACGGATTTTTTACTTCTTTTTCGAAATTTAATTGACTTTTCTACTTCTACTCTGAACCAGACCTAAACATTTCTCGTCGACAAGGAACAAGTGGAAGATAAGCGTGTTTGTCTTTTGGCGCCAGTTTATACTTAGGTTTTATGTTGGTTTACTAACATTCCTACAGGAATGATGTAAATATAAGAAGCAATTAGTAAATTACCTGTAATAGATGTACGGTGCAAAAACTAGACATTGCTCGCCGAAAATATGCAAGTGGGAACCACAGACGGTTTCTTTATGGAAAACTCTTACAGTAAAACAGGCCTTGATTATCATAAAATTAATTCGGTGTGCAGGGTAAATGTAGCGATGTGTGCAGACCTTTGTTAAAACTGGGTTCTGTTTAAAACACATTTATTGTATTCTCCAGTGCTTGTTTTATCTAGGTCTTGCAGGTAGATGAACGCTGTTCGTGGCACGGAAGCATGGTACTGATTTTGCTGTTTTATCATTTCTGCTGGACTACTGTGGGAGGCTTGATTTGCGGAGTTGATTTGGAGTCAGTTTCATTATTTTACTTTTAAATTTAAATTTATCAGTTTAACAGCGCGATTGCATCATCTGTGGTGCGTTCAAGCTAGGCTGTTTTGCAACTGCTATAGCAATTAGTATGTAAAAAAGTGACCAAATAAAACCTCCTTGGTCCATTACTGGTAATATTGCCTTTAAGCTTCAGTACTTTCGCCGTGATGGCATATTCGCCTTCAGCATTTTTAGATACGTACGAAGTGATATACATAGTTATAACTAGTTGGTCATTTTAAACTTTTTAACCTTTTCATGATAAAATGGCCTCCTTATATTCTTTGTAACCATCAAAACTACATTCACTTGTACTGGTATATACCATTTCACATAATTATATTTGATATAAATAGTTCGTCTGATGGTTATGATGTCTTTAAATTCCATTTTCTGAAGTATACCAATTAACCACATCTAACATAAATCCAATTATTATCGATGTTTAAGTAATTGTTCAAAGCGATGATCTTGTGTTTAAAGTTGCTGCGGCTGACACTAGTTTGATACGCTTTGGTGCTCGTCACAGCCGGAGATATTTAACCACTGGTGAGAAAAAATGTAAAACTCATCCAAAAATCTGGTTTCGCTATGTAACAGTTGGCGGCTGCTTTTTTTTCTCTCTCTGGTTTTCTAGTAGAGAGCTGTATATGTAACTGGTGGATAATTAAAACACTGTAACTTGGAATTAACTAAGGATACAGCACGTCTTGCAGATTCGGGATAATTTCTTTCATGAGAGTTTAATAGAAATTTGCTTGTATATTTACAAACTGGTGTGCTTTTTATTTCAGCAAAATTAAAAGCAAATAGGCTGGGAGTGTTATAGAGCTGAAAGAAAATAATTTATTTTATATGATTATGGTTTAATATTTCGTGATTGAAAAATATAAATAAAGCGAAACAGTTATGTAGCCATTTTCGAAATTAAGATAGTAAAAATGAGAATGTGTGCGAAATATTTAGTGTTAATTATCGTGCTTCTGTTTAATATTGGAGTGAATGGCGTGCGTTATTACCGCCATAGTGAGCCCGTGCGGCACGCGGGACACGGACCTAGAGGTGAAATGGGCCAGGCCCAAAATGACTGCCCATTACAGTGCAGATGTATTGCCCTTAGTCATCTCAGTTACAGGGATATGGCAGAACGATGGTTATCTATGAGACGCATGCACGGTGTACAAAATACGTTTAAAGGTAACATAATTATTTGTGAAATGTATGATGAAAGGGAATAAGAAAATACAAATTATACAAAAAACAACAAAAAAAACAAACAAAAAACAAAAAAACAAAACAAGCATGTTCCCATGTATGTCTTGGAAGTCATGCATATATACTTTAGGGTTTCGTTGGCCTAACTATAGAAAATTTGTAATTGTGTGAAGACTTGGTATTACTAATTTGAAATATGTAAATTAACTAAACGTTTATAAAACTGAATAGGTTATCTTTTTCATGCGAGAAACATTGCCTGTCACTACTAACGTCTAATCATAATTGCAGGAACGGAGGCCCCAGTATGGAAGGAGGAGCCTGAAAATCTCCAGGGCCGGGATGTAGTGTGTATGGGCCTCAACAAAGTTCCCAGACCACTACCTGACAGTAAGTTTTCTTCTGAAACAGTTTTATGTATATAAGTGTATTCTCCATCTTTTATTGTTTCAGATATAAAAGTTTGACTTATGTTTAATTCGAAATCTCTTTTGCACATGATAGGCACTCACGAGCGGACAACTCTGTTTGTCATTATGAAATACACTCCTGTTATAACTTCGAAATGGTAATATGGGGATGCCTTTAAATGTAATAAGTACTTATACAAAGACATAAAAAGAGAACACACAACAGTTTAGTATTTTACTACTGGTTGCAAGCCTTTCATAAATATGTATTTAAGGACGACATGGTCCTATAGGAAAACGTATACTATTGCGTTAGAATGTAACAAAGTACAAAGGTACACAAATAAAGAGAACAATCACCAATTGATACCTAAGTATAAAGAAGACAAATGTATTACTTGTACTTATAAATGACACGCTCCTAGCAGGAAATTTGTCCTTTGATTTAAGAAGTCTCTTCCGACTTTTATATATCATTCGCTTTTCGAAAAAACTATGTCAACTATTTTTGAAAAAGTGTACAAAGGCGAATTGTATGTAAAATACGTTACCATCAAGTGCAACCATCAAATCACTCCGACATTTGTTTTAAAGTAACATTATTACAAATTTAATATGCATTTAATACGCGTGTCGTTATTTGGTTATTCCTTGAAATAGAAGCAGATAAAAAAATAGTTTAGTTAAACCAATAATGAACCATCTATGGCATGTTAATAACACTAACAATAAATAATACAGTAAATATTTATTATAGTAATGTGATTAAAATTTACGTAACCTATAGCTTGATTCCATGTAGCAACGCTTTTAGGTAACCCAAAGTTTGGTTTCATACAGCAATGCTATTACGTGATCCATAAAGCAACGCTATTAGGTAACCAAAATTTTGATGTCATATAGCAATGCTATTAGCTAACCAAAAGTTTGATTCCATACAGCAACACTATTAGGTAGCAAAACGTTTGTTTTCATATAGCAAAACTATCTTTTACGTAAACCGAAAGCTTGATTTCATATAACAACGCTAATGCATTACCAAAATGTACAAGTAACAAATTTTGATAATGCAACAACACTGATACAATTCAAACCATACGCGTCATAATAAATGTTTTATATGAAAAATAATATTAAAGTCATTTATGTTTTCATGAATTATGTTTGTCATTTAGTATGATAATGATACTATTAAACTCATTTCTGAGCTTGCATACATTGTAAATTGGGTATGAAAGGAAAATTATAGAAAAATAGATACAAGTTAAAACCAAAATTTGCTAACTGGTTAGAAAAGTGAACAACCTACTGCGAAAAATTGTGTTGGTTATTTCAGATACAAGTGTATTGTATCGCAAGTCATTCGATATAAATCAAGAGAGAAAAAATACCTATTCATCATAAGGACTAATAGGGTCGGGAAGATGTTATTTTTTTGTTGATTTACGGATCACCGTATTATGACATTTCACATTATTTTAGCGTTAAAGATAATAATAGTTATTTTCGTACGCCAAAACTGTAAATTGTTTCATAAATCTGCTTTTATGCACCTGGTAGCTTTTTCTTAAGAAAAGAAAATTAAGTAAGAGTTTTCATAAATGTTTTCCTGCTCTGTTTCTTTGTGCTGTGAAAAAAAAAAGAATTCTGACATGTCTCAGATATGTCTAAAGCTACTTACTGCCTGTGATAAAAATGCGTGCTTACCGATATCGCCATGGAATGCACTATAAACAAAATAATATGACAAGAACTCACCTGCACTTTGTATGAAAATGTTTTGAGTTTATTATAGACTTGGTAGTTGATTGTGAGGCTCGGGTTAGAATTTGATTTTGGTGATATATGAATGACTTTGCTTTCAAATTTAGTAAATCTTGAAACTGCAACACTGTTTACTTAACTTTTAGCCCCAGGGGCCGTAATCACCTTGTAAAGTTTCAAATTTAAGGTTGAAAAGATGATTTTATCCCTAATGAAAACCTCAGTCACCATTAATTGTGGTACAAGTATGGTAGGTTCGCTAATGGTACGGTACATAACGCCAATCATGCTGCTTGTTTAAGTGATTAGGAATACCTAATTAGTTTAAAACATACTTATTTTACTTTAATTGTAACAAACTTTCAATTATTTTACTTCGATTGTAAGAAACTTCTAACATTTTTATACACTACGCATGACGACTGCTGACTGTATAAAAATACTACTTCTGCACCATTGTATGACAGTATACTACTCCTGTTTAGTTATTAAACTACTGAGTCACGGCTAATCCATCTTTCCCAAATATCGCAACAGTTCAATGATTTGATATTGCTATTATAAAGCTATTTTGTAATTATGGGTGGCAATGAATATTACTAAGGGTTTTTATCCGACAATTATTGAACTAAATGATATAATTTAATCACATGAAACATTAACGTTCGATTAATTCTCACAAATTGCTGATTAGACAAAAGATAAATTTAGCTAAAAGTTTCGAAACTTACAAAAAAGTTAATGGTATATTGAAGCAAGTTTGAACATAATAAATATTCTTTTTTTTCAAAGTATTTATGTGTTTAATGTTTGATATGCATAATTAAAGTCAAACTTTTTACAAATGTCACCTAGCATCTTTCGTATTTGTTTCATATTGTAGTTGCCTAACATTGTTGAAAGTCATTACAATACAGCATTTAAGAAAAACTATATAACGGGGAAGAAAATAAGATTAAAAGATTGCAGCGATGTGATTTTATTACATTAAAACCTAATAAAATTCGCATTCTCCAACAATATGGGGGTAAATACATAACCCCCAAGGAATATTCCCCACCTGTGATAAACATTTTTTAATAAAATTCAAGTTACGAGTGAAAGATCATGTCGATATATATTATAAAAAATAAGAAAAATGTTTAACTGCCTAATGGCGATATTATTAGTGATGAAGCACTTGTATTAATTTTGCAAAAACTATGCATCTGATCGTTTAATTGATGAAATAAAGATATAGGCCAAGACAAAAAAATGTCGTGATTAGTCATGTAATAATGATATAAATAAAAAGAAATATATGATTGAGCTGAATTTTGCTTTCAAACTATCCAAAAACAAGGTTAATTTTATGTGTACATGGTCAGCTGCATATGAGAATTGGTAGTATGCATTTCTACTACCATCCATGAACAGGCTCAGTCAAACCGAGCCTGCAATATTTTGAGCGACCTGTAGAGTTTCCACTTTTTCTATTTTAGAAAAAAAGTGGTACTATCAATACGTAGGTAATTTTTCTTGGCTACCACACGAGGAAAGACAAGGTTATCCGGGTAGGAGATCTCTTAACTTTTCCTTAGGGGAAAGATAAGCTACATTCTGTGGTTTCTGCGGAGATGTCGTTTAAAGAAATTGTTGACGACGGAAGGGCGGACGAACGGACGCACGTACGACTGTAGACGAACATAGCGTGATCACAGTAACTCTCCATGAGATAAAAAATGATATATCATAGTCTTGGAACTAGTCTATACTAGATCAAAATTTCATAATTGAAAATATGAACAATTACTTAAATATAGTTGTTGTAAACATAAAGTTAACATGTTGATATTAATTAACAGTACTAAGCATTTGGTTTCAAATACATATTTAATACATGTATAGCTAAACACAGTACAGGTGTGTTATTTCACTAAAAAATTGGAAGTTTTTTAACATACGACTCCTACCTTATGGCATTAAGTGATGTATGTAGCTCTACTACACACGATTAATTTGCATACTAACGTTGTTAAGTAACACCTTTGATGAGGAATTTATGCGTGTTGAAGTATATATAAAAAGAGGAAATATTTTAGCGAAAGGTAGGTATTGGATACCTTTAAAATGTAACAAGTACTTTTTATGGGACAAATGTATTATATATGTACCAGTACTCCAATATGACACCATCCTATCATGTCCTTTGATTAAGGAAGTGTATTCTGATATTTATCACATAGATTTCAAATATGTTAGAAAAGTGTACAAGAGCAAATTATATATAAAATCAAATCAAATCAACTGCACCAACCATTATATCGTTCCGACAGTGAAGGTCAAACCAGTCTGACATGTCACTTTAAAAGTAACTTTATCATAGACAGTTGGTAGTAATTTTATACGTGTCACTGTGTCGTTACCTAATAATTCCATCAACTCAAACAGCATAGAATAGAATAGAGTATTTTATTAAAACCAGACATGAACCATGCAAAATGATCAATGAATCAATTCATTATAATGTTACTTCGCTCCCTTTATGTTCGAGTCTCTATTCAAAAATAACAGATATGGCTTCATGAGCAAAAAATATTGTACGTGCAGACACATATTGAGCTATGCAATGAAACTTGATTTGCGGCGCTACAATCTGTATCCGTGCCCGATGATGTGTTTTTGGTAGAACTTGAGCTGCAAATATTCCGAGACGTATTTTTAATATATAGTATGAACACATCATCATCATCATCATCTTTTTACTGCACGTATAATTCATCTTGATTATTATCATCAGCGTCAGCGAGTTTATCATCTTTGTTGTATTCTCTTAGTTGTTTCTTCATAATATTTCTTAAATAAATGCAAAACATACATATCAATTGTTAGAACATAAATGTGGCAATGAAAAGTGTTTGTGTGTGTGTGTGTGTGTGTGTGGAGGGATGGGGGGGGGGGGGGGGGGGGGGGGGTGAGAGGGTAACATGGTATGTACTGAGAAAACAGAAATCTCGAGTGAAGACAAAGACAAGTTGTCCTTCGCGAGGAAACCATGGTACATGTATATCTTCTAAAAATCCCAAAGTCATATTCAATAATTCATTGTAAGCACGCTATTACATTACCAAAATCATATTAAGCTTCCAAATACTGAGACGTGGGATTGGGGGTGAAGTAGGATGGGAAAAATATAATGATACATGGTTATATGAAACACGTTCTGTGTTTTAAATCAAAATTGTTTAGAAAAACTGAAATTAGACATATAATTGTAAGTCATTCGGTATAACTCAAAAGACAGAAAACATAAAGACTAACAGAGTGGAGTTGGTGTTTTTGTTGTTGATTTACAGATCACCACATTATGACATTTCACATTATCTTCTTGTAAAAGATCATAACATATTATTCTTGAAAACCATAACCGTAAATTATTTCATAAGTCCGCTTAATTGCACCTGGTGACTGGTTTACGAAGTTTATTTGTACGTGTTTGCCCGTATATTTATTTGTAGATTCTGTTAAGTCCCAAGTTACTCACGAACAACATAAAATGAAAGTAACAAAACTCTCCTCTTGCTGGCAGGGTTAGTATTTTTTTAGCTGGTGATGTAGCATATTAAGGATTAGGAGTATATCTTCAAAACGAGAAATATTCGAATGAACAATATCTTTACCAACAATCTACCTGGCCGTTACATCTTCCACCGTTCTGTCCTTTACAACTGGATGCCTAAAATACTAGTATTCTCAAAAACAAAAAGTTGACCCTCTTTAAGATAAGTGTCATTTTTTTAAAGACATAAAAAAGGGCAATTGCTGAAAACTACGTTCCATCTAGTTATGTGAAATTTCAGCACTGGGACATTATTGCAAATTCACCAGAAAGAAGATATGTTACAGTTCTTTGAAAATGGTGAGTTTCTAAAGGCACTGAGAAGTCCGAAAAGGTATCATTTCCTGCATTCCTTTTCCGAAATTCAATGTGTATGTCTGGTAATTGACAATTGCTTTGTAGAGTAAAATACTAAAAATAATTGGCTAACCGTTAAGTTAATTTTGACTTTTTATTTTTAGTCCATTTGTCTTGGAACCTAATGGACATATCTGCCATACCGAGATATAAGAAATTTTAAAAGGAAGTAAGTTTTTATTGAAAACCTTAAAAGAACAATTGATATCTTTCGCTATGTCATTATTACAAACGAGTATGCTGGTACAAGTTAAGTGGGTTGACAAGTGTTTAGGCTCCCACTAAGGAGGTTTGTTCTGACATATTGTTGCCTTACAGCATATAGAATTCAAAAGCGGAACACAATATGGCTTGCTTGAGGTGTAACAATGAATGCATTTAAGAACTAAATGCTATTTTTGTGCATTGATGTGGGAATAAACCACATTGCGCTAGCGATTCCTGGAAGATTTGCAAGAATTCCAAATGTGATTATACTCGTACAAACGCACAAAAATAGCATTCACTTCTTGTATTGACATTAAGCTTGCTACAAAATAGTTGTTTTGTCAATGAGTATCAGAAAATCAAAATAGATGTCCGGATATTGATCTTTCCAACATCCAAATAAAACAGTCTACAAAATCCGCACATGTTCAAATTGTAATTCGCTTTCCAATAAAAATACAGTTCCTGGTTTTTATTTAATATATTGTGAATTCAAACAAAAATTATATAATCGTGTCTATTCAATTTTTATCCTTTACCGTCAAGTTAACGCTATAATTTGATATTCTTTTGAAATGTTGGCGTCTGACCTTGAAAGAATGTTTTGATTTCGCTTGTAATCATTCATTACATCAATGTTGTTTACACGAAAATAAACGGGGTTGGGTTTTCCTTTCCATACAATCATACAAAATATATAGTTAATGTTAATAGTTGGCATCTGATCTACAATTGCATTCTTCATTCATAACAGATAATGAAATGTATCAGACTAATGACTTAAAACACCTATGCCAATGTGTTAACAGTTTAACGAATGATATTAAATTTGCTTTTTTATCGACAAAACACATAACACCATTATGAGTTTGCCACAGATGAAATGATTTCATAAAGCCGTGTACCATAGAGATTTTCTTGATACAGTCCGTTACAAAAAATACTTCACTATACATCGGTAATAGAAATGAGAGCGAAAAACTCATAAGCGATTTGCGAACTTTAGTTATCTAAAACACAAAGAGCTCAGTCTATAAACATTGATTTATTTAGCTCGAAATCTTTACCAGGTTTCATTTATTTGCTTCAAACGTTAATATGTTAAAAATTCAAAACATCCGTCTAAAAAGAACTGGAAGAGACATGTCCAGTTTTTTTTTATTCTTTAAACTTGGTGGCCATATATCTAGAATCTAATGAAAATAAATCGGTCGGCTCGGTTTATCATACAATTGTTTGATTTGATCTTGTAAATCTTTACTCTGTCAGACAAATCATTCTGTTATAAAATTAAAGCTTTGTTGATAGAATCTTTATATGCTCCGATACTGTATTCCGAAACATGTTCTCGTTCGAATAGTAGGTAGGTTATTCAGAAAATTGATACAAATTGACTCTGTGAAGACTTCTCTCACAAGACATTTTGAAATGTCTGAATCATATCGGTAAAACTTGTTTTTACGTACATCCAGTACCGGATTACACTTAAAAAATGCTGTGTTCCGAATATATATTTTTGATTTCATTTTATTGTGATTCTAAACGAAACCTTTACCGGAAAGTGTAACCATTCTTTGAGCACCTTTCCTTTAGACTTTGCACCTGACAATGCTGTTATTATCACTCTGATGAAATGCAGACATACGTATACAGCAGATGCAATGAAAGAGCCAAAGATATTGGCATTCAGATCTCCAGCTGTACACCTCACATACAATGAATGCAAAACTATTCAAGAGATCACATAAGTTCTATGACTTCTTCTAATCATCAATAGAGTGGCTGCAGACTTAGGGCAACTGCAACCAACTAATTGCTATCTCACACAATTAAGTTATGACGTCACGATATATTGTTTGTACCTATTTTAGTCAAAAGCAAAAAAAAAAAGCAATGATAGACTTCCCGAAAACATAGAGCACAACATTCAATAGGGCCAATCTGAGGTACAAGTACACCAGTATACTCAACAACTTGTCTGAGGGAGGTCAGAACACCAATAACCTATTTTTAAGGGCACGACTAAGCAAGTTGCAGGACAAAATTCCACTCTCTCAGTCCGTTTTAGAAGGAGTTAGGAGAAAAGCATTACATTGCACTTTATCAGTCATCGAACTGACTTATTGTAGAATGGTCAGTCATAAAACATGGTCTGTGTTTTACGATTTTCGCATTGTACCCTTTTTGATAAACCTTCTAACACATTCAACAAATATTTGATAAAAATAATGTATATCCATAGGGATACTAGTAGTACAACATATCGTTAATAGATGCAATTTCAAACCAAGTCTGCTATTATTTCGGTTGGATGCGTTCTAGGCTTCCAAAGAATGTAGTTACAGATTATATATTTTTTCTGTTGTACATGATATAAACTTACTTATACAGTAAAAGAGCTGTCCATTATTTTTAATACATAAATACAGTGTATGCAATTTTAGTATATCCGAAAATTGTTCTCAGAAATACACCTTTTTCATGTTAGTTTTGCAATTCATATAATTATTTGTATCAAACATGCAATATTCTATATACAGAAATGAAAATTTAAGAAAATTAAATGAATCTGTAATAAAATGTACTCCGTAGTTTGCTTCAGTTTCGAATACTAATTTCAAAATGGTAATGCACTTATCCTGCCCTTTACCTTAAAACCAGACATGTTGAAATACCCAGATGATCGTTGAAATTTATAACGTATGTATTAAAATAGATATATGTAAAAAAAGATATAAAAAATATGTTGATAGAAACGTTCTAGGAAATGTCTTTGAAGACCCTTTTTGTGGTAGTTAATAAAATCTAAGGAAGATAATTTGGAAGCATAGAACACAAGCAAGCGTCGGTTATGAAAGGTAATAAAATGTGCAACACAACTTGTAAACGCTCCACTAACACCCCGGTTTAAATGGAATTCCATTATTCAGATATACATAACCGAACTCCACGTTAGAAAGTATAACATCACTGAGTCAAATCTTTACTCACAACGTGGCACTTCATAACTGCTATTTCAAATCTAATGAAAATCCTTTGGAAGCATAGAAACCAACCAAGGAGTGTAATAAAGCCATTAAATAATCAAAGGCCTGAATGGCCTGAGTCGGCTAATGATTGATGTACTGACAGTATAGTCTACCAGTTTCAGTTTGTTTTTAGTTTTTTTCTTAAAATTTCATAACACAGCTCGATATTTACCCAAAATATTATATCCGGATACGATTACACTTTTCTCCAGTTTGAACAATATATTTTACAAATTGTGATGATACGAAGACATTTAGCAGCAATTGGCAGTATCTGACATTGAAGTTTACGGTTAAATTACCTCTTATTTAAATCTTTTCATAAAAAAGTTGTTTCGTTTCGCCAAACATAGACGATCTACTTTCGATTTCAAAAACTACAAGAAAATACAATTTAATGTTTCGCCGATTTGTTTATTTCTCGAAAAATAAGAATTAAAATCATTTTTGATATCAATAGTAACTAAACAAACCAGTAAGAGCTTCTTCTTCCGATAATTTATCCGTTTACTGACTGCAAAATTCAACCCACGCAAAGTTTATAGGAATCATACGATGCGTGTTTACGTTCAATGTGGGAGAATTAAGGCTGATCGGCTATGTTACCTAACGCATCCAGACGATTCAGATTTTGTTTTTAAAAAAGCATTGTGTGCGTTTCTGTAATTTTATATACGTTTTTATACGCTTAGAAATTATTAGACATGCGTATTTGCATTATTTCTATACGTAATTTACGCTAATACGCATCTTATCTGGAGCCCTGCTGGAACTATTTTTTGTCTTTCGCTGGATGTTACCCAAGCTTTGTAAGCCTGCGCAATTCTTAAAATGCACATTTATGCTTAATGAGTTACATTCGAGAACTGTACAATTACAAGTCATAAATATGACAGATTACATCGTATATTGGTCATAGCAAAGGGAATTGACACAACTTAACTTCATTCATGCAGTGAACTGTTTGAAGTCTGAGAAATCTAATGGAACTACATCCCTTCACTGTGTTATTTGGTCCATTTAGAGAATCGTTGGATAGCAAGGACTCGTCAAAAGGCTTTCAGCCTTTAGCCGACTCAAAAATGATAATACACTAGTGTAATAAAGCTTTGACGTCGACGTCATTAATATTATAGGCGACGCCGGCCAAATTGCCTTGTTTATATAGTAAAAGAAGGTCGAATTTTTGACGTTTCGACAAAAAAGGCTAACATGTGATAAAAAGAATATTACATTTGTGACTTTCCACATTGAATTTATTAAACTCGTTGAATAAAATTTATAAAATGCTCGGCAGAGCCTCGCATTTTATTATTTTATTCAACTCGTTTAATAAATTCAGTATGAAAAGACACTCATGTAATATCCTCTATACACTGCATATTCCTAAAGAGACACAGAGACCAAGTACTGACATCTTTTTTTCGACCGCAAAGCAACACTTAAACACTGTAGTTGATAATATGAACTTCCAGTCACTCTGCTATAAATCCAAATCAATTTTGCGGAATTACTTAGTCTCTCGTCATATTTATAGTGGATAATGTTCAATGTTTCGCTTGTAAACTTTACGTTGGCAATTATAGAATGACACTTCTTTATTCGAAACATACATGGAATAAAATGCAAGGACAGTGCCAGACAGCTTATCTTTTAATACAGTTTAAAGCCCTCTCTGTCTTTGATTATTACTAGAGTTTTATGAAGAACTATGCTAAAGGTTTTGCCATTTGTATGAAATGTTAGAAGATTTCAAATTTAGTTGCATAGGTCCTATAAGATGTTCTGTAGTTGTACAACACTGGTTATTAACGAATATGTATCTGAGAAAAGGGATAAGGTGTAAGTTTTCAGTTTATCTACTGATAAAAGATTTAATCATGACAGTCAAAAGTTAATTGAACTGATATCGATGACACCAGAATCATAAATGTAAGGTAAATATTCTGTAATGTAACTTAAAAGGACAACGAATACGAAAGTTTGACTTTTTATAAAGATAAAAAGTTACAGATAAAATAGAAAAAGTGGAAACTCTAGATTGCTTCCGATTCCTTAACATAATAAGAGATTATCATAAATAGGAACACAAGGCCAGCTTTAAGTCAAACAAACGGAATAACTGCTATAAACCGAGACTTTTAAATGCTTTATTAGTTCACAAGCATAAATCTTCGAGTTGCTCTAGAGAAATAGTTGTAAGACTTGGCGCTGCATGTGCCAACGATTTTAAGCCACAAACAATTAAATATTTTTTAATTACCCTTAAGCTCCCAAAGACAAACGGAGAAACAAAGGTTCTGTTCTGTCTTCACCTGAAAAGAAAGTTTAAGCAAAAACATGAGAAGCTAATTGATTCCAATTTTGAAAAAGCTGTTATCTATGTTAAGAGATCTTCCAGGACTCCTTTGCGTAGAGTTCCGCAAGCAAACACGTTAACTGTTGTAATCACCTAATTACTTTTACAATTCATTATGCTTTGGGTATAACAAAAAATATCAGATATAAGGGTTTCAGGAATATTATTTTGTTATGTTAAAACGTCCTAAACTTGAATTTTGGACCATTATAAGAATGACATATCCCTATGTTCTGAATTGCTGTCTTATTTATAAAATTCAGCTAATGAGTGGAGATAATTTCGATTAATACAATAAAAAAGTAAACATGTATGTCCCACCCAAGTAAGAGGCTGGTACTGGTTCTTCCCAGGTGTTCTACACAAGGCACGTGAAATATTCACAAAGAGCTAAGCTAAGTTAGCCGGACATGCTTGTACCCAAATCTCTCTATCTCTCTCCTTTTCTCTATTAAATTCTATTCTATTCTATGCAGATTGCACTATATCTGCACTGGTAAAGTCTTAAAGAATGAAATGGCGATCTTGAGTGGCTATCGTTGTATACGTGTATGTATGAATGTAAAGCACCTTTGAACGCGTTTGTGATGAAGATAGTGCTATATAAATGTGTCATTATTTACAAAAAAGAATGTAGATCTGTATCATGGCGACATTATGATTCATGAAAAGCTTAAATTATTTTTTTTCAAGAAGTATGCATCTTGTCGATTAACTGATGACTTCGGCAAAGTAAATTCTCATATTATATGCTTGTCTCCGTTAAAACACTCTTACGCTAGAATGACGTCACGTTAACGTGCGGTGACGTCAAAGTTTTTGTTGTGACCAAGAAAGAGCGCTTTTATATTTTATCTACTGTTTTAGATTTACTGTAGGACTGTTAGAATTGAAATAATTTATAGCAAAAGAGTGTTTTAACACTATTCATACACTCGGGCGGTAATACGTTGTACAAATAATTTTTGCCCTCGTGCAATTATTATGCCCGACGTTAACCGCCAATCGTGCATAAATTGTGTTAAAGCACTCTTTTGCTATAAATTATTTCTTAAGTAAAATACAGAATCGACATAATCGTATGCATTTAGATATTAATTTTTCTGGTTCTAATATGGAAAAAAAGCTTGTTGATTATGTTTTATGTAAGAAAGACGTATATGATAAAACCCGACATTAAAACACCATCAAAAATAGTAATATCTTGTGTGCTTGTTCAGCAGCTGCCTACAAATTCGAGGGAAATGTAATTATCCATAGAAGAGGGAATAGCTTAACTCTGAATCATGATGGTGTCATATAAAATCTTTCTACTGCATCTTCTTTTTGTTATGGAAGTTACTTTACTTGCATTAGGTTTAAATTCATCAACCGAAGCTTCCATTCCCACATGGGTCCTACATTTCAATGCGTAAAATATCACCTTACAAATGATGGTTTAGAGGTCAGTGTGTAAATAGGTCTGCAATGACAAATTTCGACAGTGTCCTTGTTGCCTTACATCATGTAAAATAAAAAAAGGAGACTGAGAAAAGAGTCACTGGAAAAAAAGAAATTGCTTCCAAAGGCACTTCTTATAGATTCTGTGCCGAGTTTTTTTTCTGTTTGTGTGTGTGTGTGGTGGGGGGGGGGGGGGGGGAGGTGTATGGAAGGGTGATAAGTATTGCAATGTATGCATCTTGTATATATTAGATACCTAACTTTTGTAACAACCATAACTGTTTTATTCACACAGAGGAGGCTTTTGTATCATTCACGACTGATAAGAACTTCGTGCAGATAATACTTTCGCCTTGTGCTGTTTAAGTTGGTATTTTAAAGCACAATAACTTTGAGCTCAGTTTATGTAAATCTGCTTGCGAGGAAGCATACGGACGTATTCAAAATGATACTAATAGCGTCAGAATTATGAAAGGGAAATGACTTAAAATGTAACAAAAAATTTTCACAGGAGTAAAGAAGAGGGCAAACGTCGAATTATGGGGCAAATTTACTTTACATGTACGGGTACTCTGATTAGGAGGTTTTTTCGGCATTTATTCCCCGCCTTTGCAAAGCTATGTCAAATATATTACAAAAGGAGGGGAAAATAATTATTTAACTTCATTGTATAAAGTATTATACCATCAACTGCAACCATTATATCACCCCGACATTAAATGTCAACACAATCTGAGATTTCACTTTAACGTAACTTTATTATAGGCAAATGTTATAAGTAGTTATTTAATGCCTGTGCCGTTTGTGATGACCCATTAGCTTAAATAGGATATAATAGAATTGTGTAGAGTTGTTTAATATAACCAATCATGATCATGGGCCATCTCTTCCATGCAGAAACACAAAAATTATCGATAATTTGATTTATTACAATATTTTTATGGGACGGTATTATGTAACCAACAGCTTGATTCGTTTTTGTACAAAAAAAACAACAAGTATTAGTTAAGCCAAAAATGTAATAAGAAAGAATAAGGTTATTTTTTTAAAAATATTTTGCAAGTCGGTATAACATAACATATCATATGACGAGTCATAAAGAGGCATATCAATTTAGATAACTTATGTTTGACATTTAGTATTATGTGCTCGTTAGTAAGGGGAAACTGAGTACGATTGGAAAATAATGAAACAAAATTATAGAAAAATACGTTCAAAGTTTGTAATCACATTTGTTCTCACCGGTTGGAAAAACTAAATAACCTATTGCAAGCAGTTTTTGTTAAATTTGATATACTGCAAGCCATAAGTTATAACTCATAAACCGATCTTTCATAAGGGCTAATAGGGTCGGGTTGGTGTTATCTTTTGCTGGTTTGCGGAACAACATGTTGCGACATTTCACATTATCTTAGTATCAAGGATAACATCCGTTATTTTTGTGCGTCAAAACTGTAAATTATTTCATAAATCTAATTTATTGCACCTGATAACATGTAATTTCTATTGAAATCGTGCTTACGAATATTGTAATAGTTCAGGTTAACTTCGCTCCTGCTGTCACCGAAAACCAGTACAATGATAAAATTAGTCTCTCGCAGGGATTAGAACCCGCGACCACCAGATAAGAAGTCCTCTTCTGTAAATCACTGCTATATTGAATCACGAGTAAAGCAACCGTCACAAATACGATATATAATGCTGCTTCGTAATTATATGTTGGGTTTTATCTGACAATTTATTGATCAAATTGATTCGAAACGTAAACATTCGATTAATAAGCTGCACCGTGTCTGTGCGCAGTAAAACACAAATCAACCAATAAACATAAATCAGTGTTGATGGGAAACAGATAAATTTAGCAATTATTATTGTTCATTAAGGTATATCAGCTTATGAACATTTTTTGCTGAAGGCTGATAGATTAAAGCAATTTGAAACACAATAAATATTTAAGACTGTTTCAATAGAGCAATAAACCACACTCTAAATGAATGTCTGCTTCTCAACAGACTAACAGTAGACAACGATAATGAAAAAAATAAATGTCAAGAATACGATACAAGACCAGTTTTAAATCAGGCCACCATTGATACAATACAGATATGTGTATCTTTCTGAAATTATAAAGTTTCTACAAAAAATATTAACAAGAACATTCGGAAGACAGCAACGTTTGACATTTCAACAGACTGGTTGATAAAGAAAGTTAATTCATTTGAATATACACTAAATTCGAAAAAGGGGCATAATTTAGTGAACATGCAAAACAGTTATGGAACTGTACAATGCATGTCAGTTTATCACAGTGGACAGGTGTGAAGTTTCATTTCATTCCCATTAGTCGGTACTGAGAAACATACAAAAATTAAACAAAAATTGCAAAGTCAAAAAAGGGGGCATTATTTAGTAAACATGCAAAGTAGAGCTATGAAACCTGTAGGAACCACGTATGTAAATTTTCTATTAATTCCCATAAGCGGGTACTGAGACACCAGCTGACATAAAAAAATCAAAATTACGAAGTCGTAAAAGGGGTATAACTTTGTAAACAATAGAGTTATGGAACCTGTGCACTGCACAGTAAATAAGTGTTCGAAGTTTCAATGGCTACAGAGATACAAACTTGCATACAAAAAATTAACCAAATCGGGACTCCGAGGTCGGCAATGAGTGAATGCAATAGCTCTACATATTCCTCGGATAGCCGATACACGTGCAAAAGATTTCAAGTTATATATGGCCGATGTAAAAAAAACAGAGTAACAACATTTCAGTTATGTGATAATCACAAACGTTTATTGATTCCAAATTTGAAATTTGGCTTTTAGTATTCATTTTGCTAGAAGTGACAGTTTATTTATAAACACATGAGACGACGTTAATTTTTTATATAGTTTAAAATTTACAATCACTTGTCGCTCACCGCTGTGGATTCTAAACCTCGCATGGTGTGTAAAATTACTTAATATGAGGAAGCCATCCAGGCCAGTGTTCGCCCTTGAATGGACACATAGGGTCTCATTTGAAAAGTCGTAATTTGACCTATAATTATGTTTGTGCGACTTGAAACTCAACATAAACAAAACACAACAAAACAACTACAATAAATTCATGTAATAAAATATGATACGATATCAGAGTTATAACAAGTCCATTACCTGATTCACAATATCACCATTAAGCAGTTGAACATTTTTATTACTTTTTTTATTATATTTATCGAAATGATCTTTCACTTGCAACTTGAATTTTATAAATACAAATATTCATCCAGATATTAAACCTTCTGACACGAGGTTCTCGCGGTGATTAGTTCAGTTTATAAAGGAGGTGAATTTCGTTTTTAATAATTTATCATTTATTTATTTATTTATTTTATGTCTAATGCGATCAGGTACTTGTGAGATATAATAGTAAAATTTAGACAATCATTTTTCCACTTATTTCGTTTTTGTTGATCAAATCGCTGCCACTAAATTGAGCGAATCCATTGCCCTTTTTAAATTCCCTGTGGCCCCGCCGATATGCAGTATCTCCTCAGAATTGAAAGGAAAACAAAATCCCACTTACGACGCTTTTCGACTTTATGGGTCTTCATCCGGTATCAAACTCTTGTTTTGATTTTATATAGTATATGCAGACTATTTGTCCCTATAGAAGTTAGATACTGACCCTGTGATCAGATCGGCGTGAAGTTGGCAGTACAGCAGTAACAGCAGTAGTAGCAGTTAACTGCTACTACTGCCAGCAGTTACAGCAGTTAACTGCTGCTACTGCCAGCAGTTAAAAAGTTGTTACACTAGTTTATGTTACTGACATTAGATATTTTGTTTCCCTTTCTTCACAATAGACATTCATATCAGTACATCAAAATGCTGTCTCATATTGCCATTTTCCCTTTATTTACTGTTATTTTACCGAGGGATGCGCTCCCTGTCCCCACACCCATGCCCCTACGCACATGATAAAGTAAGTTTCAACAAGTTTGATGTAATTAATTCCCCTGATTTACTCGTTATGAAAACGAAAGTAGAAAAATCGCGATTTTCCAGACAGTTACATGTAAATGGTTTCGTAAGTGGCCCGGGTATGTTTTCTTAATAAAA
Source organism: Mercenaria mercenaria (assembly GCF_021730395.1). Lineage (NCBI taxonomy): Eukaryota > Metazoa > Mollusca > Bivalvia > Venerida > Veneridae > Mercenaria > Mercenaria mercenaria. The sequence continues at coordinate 63,169,869 of NC_069377.1, read as the reverse complement.
TGAATAAATGTATTTTATAGGCATAAATATTCATTAGATTATCTTTAATGATTATTGAAGTGAAGATATGAATAAATATTGACATAAAGTTGCTTGCGATAAAATCGGATTTCCTGGCTCCGTATAGACAATTACAATGAAACAATCCTACGCACACGATAGATTTAGGAAACGAGCAAAGTTTGGGGGTCCCCAGCTCTGCCCCTGACCTTTATTAGCGGATCGGACCGGGTGGCCGTTGTAGAGAGGGTTTTCCCCCACCAGGCACGGGTGGCCGCCATTCCGGGAAAACTCGTTTGGGAGGAACCCGGGTCGAGGTGTGAGGCGGGGGTGGGTCGGGGGTGGCCTAAAATCGTTCCAGCAGTTAATAGGAGGTCCCTACGGGACCTTTATCTAGGGTTGAGACCGGGCGGCCGTTGTAGAGGGTGGCGGTCTATGGGGGGCCAGCATAGTGGCTATTCCGGGAAAACTCTTGTTTACTCGCGAGCGGGTCTCAAAGTTGGTTTCAGGCCATTTTCGGAATTTTTCAATTTTTCCAGTTTGGACGCCCCCAGCTCCGTCCCAGACCTTTATTAGCGGATCGGACTGGGTGGCCGTTGTAGAGAGGGTTTTTTCCCACCAGGCACGGGTGGCCGCCATTCCGGGAAAACTCGAGGCGAGGTCGGGCGGTGTTTGCCGGAAAACTCTTGTTTTTAAGAAATCGGGGCGGAGTGTGGTTGGAGTGGCTTTCTTTCAGCAGTAAATACACCAGAAATATATACGGAACTTGTTTATTGCTCTTGTTGGCTGTAACAAGAACCTTGTTAATTGCTGTCATAAACCATTTTACTGCTAGCAGTAACAGGAACCTTGTAAATCACTTTCATAAAATATTTAACCGCTGGTAGTTACGCGTAGAAAACTGGTAAACTGCTCTTATAAACCATTTGACTGCTGACAGTAACACAAGAAAACTCGGAAACTGCTTTCATTGGTCATTACACTGCTTGAAGTAACAGAAGTCTGGTAAACTGCTCTCATAGACCACTTAACTGCTGGCATAAACATAATTGAGACTGCTGGTCTTACATAATTTGCATGAGAATTTTAAACTGCTCGTATATACCAGTTAACTGCTAGCAATAACAGACATAAAAACCTGATTATCTGTTCAAATAAACGTTCTTATAAGCTATTTAACTGCTGAGAGTAAAATAGTAAGAAAAATGACGAAAACTGCACTTAGTAATTCTGTTTTATTGCTGGGTGTTGCATATCCTGCTCTTAAAAATATCATTTAACTACCTGTAGTAACATATACATGAAACTGATGAAGGTAATCGCAGAAACAACTTTTAACTATTGACAGTAACATTTATCTGACACTGATACCAGATATCGTCATTTAACTGCTATCATTATATAATAATTATAATGTTTATAGGAAATATAGAAAACTCAAAAATTCGTATATTTTAACAGCTGTCAAAAACATATAGAAAACAGCTGAAACTGTAGTAAGTGACAATATGTAACTGCTGACAGTGACATACACAAAGAAATGATAAAGCATGTCGTAGAAACATCATTTACCTGCTGGCGATAACATCTGTAACGGGCTGAGGAGTGTTCGAATCCCGACTCGGCACTTTTCCCGCCTCATTATCGTGGAAGAAGCACAGATGTAAAAATCATTGCACATAACACTTGGCAACAGAACATACCAAGTTTTTGTCCGTAAAAGAAAAGACCATTGAATAATTTTGTAACAAAAAAAAAAATGAATATCCTTGGACGTTGCACTTGCGCGATCCAATAACATTAAATTTAAAAGAACAACTGAACGCGCACGAGACTTCGTTTACAAGTCTGAAGATAGAAATAGATTAAGAACGCTTCAGTATACGATACGGACAAATGTATGTGTGAAGGGTAGGTTTGACGGCCTATTATACATCTGTATTATGCCATTCTCATCACCTAACTGGTAATACAGCTTTATTAACTGTTGTAACTGCTGGCAGTGGTAGCAGTTAACTGGTGTTAGTACACACGATGAATTGCTGTCACTGCTGGAAGTTGACTGCGATACGCAATAAACTGCTGTAACTGCTGGCAGTATGAACAGTTAACTGTTGTAACTGCTGGCAGTAGCAGCAGTTAACTGCTGTATACCTGCTGGCAGTAGCAGCAGTTAACTGCTGTAACTGCTGGCAGTAGCAGCAGTTAATTGCTCCTACTGCTGCTACTGCTGTACTGCCAACTTCACGCTGATTGTGATCAGATTAGTGTCAGTTTTAAGAAAAGAAATGATACAATCCCAGTAAATCTCGTTGTTGCCTTACATTGTTTAGAATTCACCAGCAAAGCAAAAAAGATCCTGTTGATAAACCCTGACTTCAGACTGAACGACGAGAACAACACTTGTGAATACAGCAAAGTGTTGATTTTTTGTCTTACTTTGGTTGATAATTATTACACTGTATGTTCCTAGTACATGATTTTGTAAAGCTCATGATTTTTTTTAGTTTCCCATACCATTCATAAATGATTACAAATCATTATACTAACAATCTGAAACATATTTTGCCTGCCCCATGTTAATGTGTTAACAGTTTTACGATTGTTAAACATCATTTCGAAATTAAATTTCCCTTTTTATAGTCATAAAATACGATAACACCATTATAAGGTTGTCACAGATGAGATGAGATTATTTTGCAAAACCTTGATCAATTTTCGATACAGTAAAGAATGGTTTAAGAGATTTACACGTTACTGTTCGTAACAAAAATGTTCAATATAAACTGATGAACAAACTCCAATGTAACTGGTATATATATTTGTAAAAGAAATCATTATTCATCAGAATCTCCATACGCGATTTGATTGTACTTATAAAAAACATAGGAACTTCTATAAAAAAGGCTTTGTATAACACTTAATTTTAGAAGCAGTTATATTGCCTGGAAACTTTATTTGTAAGGGTCGAAGCGAAAGCACAGATTTCAATATATGTTTTGTTCAAATATATTTACAGAAAATACAACACTTCATGTTTTTGTATTTAGTTATAAAATACATATTAAAGCAACTCACATAACAAATGTATCTTAGTGAAATAAAAAAGAGAAAAAGTTTGTACAGCGTTACTTTATTATTATCAATAAAGTAAGTCACTTGATGCTTACATTTGGGGGACTCCGTGGCCGAGTGGTTAAGGTCGCTGACCTTAAATCACTTGCCCCTCATCAATGTGGGTTCAAGCCTCACTCAGGGTGTTGAATTCTTCATGTGAGGCAGCTATCCTGGCTTATGGAAGGTCGGTGGTTCTACCCAGGGGCCTGCTCGTTATGAAATAATCCACGGAGGGGCACCTGGGGTCTTCCTCCACCATCAAAGCTGGTAAATCGCCATATGACCTATAATTGTGTCGGTTCGCCGTTAAACCCAACAAAATAAAAAATAAATAAATGGTGCTTACATTTTGCGCAGTACTACTAATATGAGCTTAATAAACTCTTGGAATGCGCTAATTTCAAATTTGTCGTATATTCAAAACTGCACCAAAATAAAACCCAGCCAAAAATCTATTTTGAAAAAAAAAGAGATACACACAATTGTGTGGCGTCTTATGTTCAGTATAATAAATGATATTAGCATTTTCGCCGATCTTATAAATATTTTGGTTATCATTTTCTCTGAAAATCTATAGGTACTATAGAGAAAATGTTGTCTGAGTTCACTCATTGTTTTCAGATTATTTGTTCGCTGCTGAAAATGCGGCAGCACTAAACTTAACCTCAATGGCGTAAACATATTACCGCAAAACGTGTTAAATTTAATCACATCTCGACAATAAATCGTGTTTTTCTTTCACTGAATTTTCCGTTTGCAATCATGGTTGCTGCTATATTCAAGCTTACATATGTCTTCTTAACAGCTGAGTATTAATGCAGTCAAGGACCTTTTGTCTATAAATTGCTAAGCAAATTGTCAACCAATTTTCACTTATCGTTTTACTAAAATAAAGAGAGGTGATGATGTTTCTTTTTAACATTCCAAAGATTTTATTGTTTTTATAATATAATTGGCAAAATATCGTTATGGCAATTTTATAATAAAACATAATGATTTGAAATACTCCTCAAATTTGAATGAAGAGCTGTGTATGAAACTGAAATCAAAAGCGTTATTTCCGTATCAGTCTAGGTATTGCTATATAAATCTGACAATACTGCCAGGCTAACAGACTCGGCAATTAGAACATACAAATTCTGTATCAAACTCACTTCAAGATATTTATAATCATCATTTTAAATGGCAAAGCATTAAATTTTGTTTTCCAGCATAATGTAACCCATGGGCTATTGCTAAACCCTGTTTTACTCAGAGCAGAACATACGCCCTACGTGTCGTAGCGTGTTGCGCCTATGTCAAAGTGCAAGTTTGCCCGTGTTTATGCATTAAGACGTAAGCACATGCAACAAGTTTTCAAAAACAGTACAGTCTTCTTCGATTATCTTCTTCGATTATCTCCGGCGATATATGACCATTTTGTGTCGATTCGCCGTAAAACCCAACTCACTCACTCACTCACTCTTCGATTATCTCAGTGTGACATAACTTTTAGGTTCTTCTCTGTGTTTTGTTTTGACCTTATCCCAATTTGTGTGCTTTATTTAACGGCAGAAATATATTCTATCGGATTTTAGAAATATTGTCAGTCAGGTAAAGGTAATAGCGAGGCTCAAAATCCACGGCAAATGTAGTAACACTTTAAGTGAAGGAATCATAATGGCCAAGTTTCGATTCAGACCTAGAGATCATCAAGATAATCATTCTGTGCAAGTTTGTATCAAATCAAAACATAGATAAAACCTCTATATGGCTGAAAGGGCCAAAATAGAAAAGTTTGCACATTTCAGGGGCAGTAACTCTTCAACCCATAAAGGAATCTAGCCGGATTTCGAAAGAAACAAGATCTTATTGTGACTTAAGTTGTTTTTAAGTGTGATTAAAATCAATTATAAAATGTAATTTCTATCGTGTTCAAAAGGTAAAAATTAACAAATTTTGGCTCTTTCAGGGGTAAATCAGGGGCCGTAACTCCGGAACGTATGATTTGATCTGACAGATTTATCATGGAATCCAAGATATAATGTTGCTGAAGATATTTTGCAAGTTTGTATCAAATCAAATCATAAATGAAGTCTCTATATGGCTGCAAAAGCAAAAATAGCAAATTTTGGCCCTTTAAGGGGCCATAACTCTAGAACCCACCACGGGATCTGGCCAGTTTTTGACAGGAACCGAGACATTATGCCAATACAAGTTGTGTGCAAGTTTGATAAAAGTTGATTGCAAAATGTGGTCTCTTTCGTGTTCGCAAGCCAAAAAGAGCACATTTTGGCCCTTCCCTTTAAGGGGCCATAACTCTGGAACCCACTGGGATCTGGCCAGTTTTCTAAAGGATTCTAGATATTATGCTAATACAAGTTGTGTGCAAGGTTGATTAAAGTTGATTGCAAAATGTGGTCTCTATCGTGTTCGCAAACCAAAATAGCAAATTTTGGTCATTTAAGGGCCCATAACTCTGGAACCAATGATGAGATCTAGCCAGTTTTCGAGAGGATCCAAAATATAATGGCAATACAAGTTGTGTACAAGTTTGATTAAAATTGATTGCAAAATACGGTCTCTATCGTGTTCACAAGAAATTGTGAACGGACGACGGACGGTCGGACGACGGACAAAATGCGATCACAAAAGCTCACCCTGTCACTACGTTACAATTCAGCTAAAAATGAAAACTTACCCAAATTCGTTAATGTTGTTATCATAGGCAGCAGAAGCGCTTTTTATTGTTGGTACATGTCTTTCAGGATTGCCCGGGAAAGTTTTCAGAAATGAATATTGATGTGTAAATATGTTTGCACTCGTGCTATCTTTTGATAATTGCAAACACTTGAAAAAAGAAAGCACGTTTATTTAGAAGTAAAATGAGCTCATTAAGATATCATTTTAAACTACTGACATCGCTGGGAAACCATATAGCAGTATGTCTACAAATGCATCAGGAAAGTAAAAGTTGTAGATTTGGAAGCACCCTTTCGCAACATCAGTTCTACAACATACATCTGTTAAAAGGTGTAGTAATTTATTCTCAGTGTAAATCGTAACAGTTATGAAGGGTGAGAAATTTCAGTTATATATTACAGTTAAATATAAATAGTATTTTCCAGATTTATTTACACTTTTCAGGATTTCTCAAGCTGTTAATGTTTTTAACAATATTTAGTTCTTATCAACAGTAGTTCTCTTTCTAGAAGGGTAACTCGACAAGCTATCATTGCTCGTAAGTTTTGTTTGCAATTGTGACTTAATGTTGTGCTGCATCACGAATTAACGCTATTTCATTACTCTAATTACCGTATGTGGTTTATTCATTCTCATCACACATTTAGATCCATAAATAGTATAAAAAATATGTTCTAAGGATAACGGCCTAAAGCAAGATATTTACACTCATAGTATATATAACTTTTATAATCGGCACTGTTGTAATTGCGATAACTTGGATAATATTTAAATTACAATCGATCACCTTTGTTCCCATACGCTATTTTTTCGTGAGGGTAATTTTCCATTAAAATGGCTTAAATCAACCATGCGTGGTATACTTTATTGTTTTATTTTCAGCGTAGTTTTAATGAAATATATGAAAATCATAGGTGATCCATTATAAATGTCTATGAGTGTATACTGTTTCAAACAATATAAAAGTTTTCTGAATAAACATGAACAAGTTTACGCTTTAACGCAAATCTATATGTAATACACGTATATTTCTTGATTTGTCAGAAGGAATTAATGAAGCTATGATCTGTAGAAAATTAAGGTGTTGATCCACACTTTTGGTTAACTTCAGGCACTTTATAATTTTTTTAAAGTAATTATGCATGTTAGGCAAACCCATGATTTTACAACTGTGAGGAATCAAATTCAACACATTAGAATTATTTCTTTAGGCGAAAACATTATCTTAATTGGGAATTTTCCTAAAACACTTGCCTGGATGTCAAAATTTCGCTGATTTTCCCTAGTAAAACAAACAAATTAAATAATTTGTTTCATTGAAGGAAAGTAGAGGAAATGGGAGTCACCTGACAGTAGCTGAAGCAGCCAAATCAATCATAGCACAGAATAATTAATTATGCAACACTGTTTGAAAAAGAAGAATGCATCTGAAATTGTTGATGCCAAGTCATTTAATTATGGCAGAAACTGAAGCCAACATGTTTGATAACACTGCACCTGTGAGCCATTACTTTGTTAAAACCTACTGTTCAAGATACGAATCATAATTCTTCATGAAACCTGGTCACTAGGCCGACAGTAGTAAATACAAACCAAGTACATCTATTTACATGTTATTTTGAAAGGTCATTGTGTTTAAGTTTTGCTCTAACCAGAACTCCAGACAAGATTTTTGCTAAATACATCGGCAAGTGTTCCTGTCAACTTACAGTCAAAATTTGTCTCTGTATAACGTAAAATGTTCGATGGCTGGAGCTACTGATAGCTCGAACAATTTTTGCCGGTCTCCTCAAGTTCGAGTGAACGAAGTTTGACTGTACATTATGGTATCACTTTTCTGATCACAAAGTAACAAAACAAATAAATATATAGCAAGAAAAAACATTTGGAAGAAAACACACAAAATATTACAAAAGCATGATCTGTAGGAGAGTGTATTCTGTATTTGCGTAAGTTGCAAATTAACGACAAAACACAAAGCGATTGCTCTTAATCGACAGATGCTTGTAAAATGTGCATGCGGAATCTTTCTTGGGTGATTGTCCGGAGCATACACTGATATTTATTCCCTATATTGTTTAAGTTCCTAATATAATACCCGCTCGAAGTTTTCTACTTATTCATTATGTGAGTCACAATTAAACAATGTTATGCGTATTTTATACGTACTACATACATCTTTTTGTGGAATCTTTATATGATGAGTGCCTAGCATTTCTATGTCAGTAGATATTCCATCTCATAAACTGCATGCTAACAAAAAAGGATGAATCACATAAATACTAAGACTTCTTTATGATATTTTAATACAGTTACTTGATGCTTGCAAGTCATTAGTACATCTCAAGATGATAATGATATACTTTTTATATGTGCAAGAGCAATAACTCTGGTCGTAAAGAAATAAAATTGTACCGTTAAAACGAGAGGAAATATGACATAAGGACAGCAATAAGTGTTTTATTATTACAACTATGTTTTGCTTACACTACTATTTTGGCATGGATAATGCTACAGAAATTGCATGCTAACTCACTCAATTAATATAAATGAATGAGAAAACTTGACTTTTAAAATATCTTCAAATCGTATTGTATAATTAAACATTCATACTGAACACTGACATTGCACTATATGACGTCTCGGCGTCTGACAATTCCAAAGCAATTGTCTTGTAAGATTCGGACGAATAATGACATTGTTAGAAAAGCACTGCTTTCATTACTTCGCATACACTGCCAGGGTCATAAAGGGAGGTTATAAAATGTTTTTAATTATACTTTATACTATGTAAATGAAATATCAAACATATGTAAAATATGTGATATAATGATTACTGAAAATGATTGTTGCTATACCCGATAAACCCACTTACTGATTTAGTGGATCAATCAGTAATTATTTGATATTGTAAGGATATTTTTGTAGAGTGTGCAGATTCCCACAGTCGGAATAGCCACCATGCAATCACATTAAATATATATTTGTAATGTTGCAATAGCAAAAGTAGCTCGGAATTGGAATGACATTTATATTAAAAAATGTTTAAACTATGCACGGCAATGCCGTAAAGTTCGTGACTTGTGGTAATCTACTTTTTATTTTTGTATAAAACATTTAGAGAGAGTTAATGGGTTAAATTGGTCGTTTTTAAATTTTCATTATTACGACCCCCAAGATACTTATTTTCTATGTTGTTTCCTACAAGCGAAGCAAGTGCGATGAATGAATATTTTACAATTTGTTTTTGAATGCTGTTTAAATTAAACTTTATTTAACAAGCGAGTCTGATACTTTCATTTAAGATGTATTGTAATTTAGTTTTGGCAACCCCCCTACATTACTGGAGTTCGATTCGATGTGGCGTTAAAACGGAAAGATAGCTGTGTTGGCTTGTTAAAAAATGAATTTTCTCATATTTATTCTGACTCAGGTGTGACACTGTACCCTACTGTAATTGTCATTAATTTGTCGCCTTGCATAATATATAGATTGATCAAGAACGTGTCTTCTTTGATACTGCGGGGGTCCATACCCATTATACAACATATCAGCTTTCTGTTTGAATTACTTTATTGCAACATAGCTGGGAACTCGGACAACGCGATGGCGAAACAACACCCCTTCTGAGATACATAACTTATATAGAGAGAGGACATAACTTAGAGAATCTTTTCATATTAAATTTCTTAAACAACATTTTATAGATTTTATTCAACCGGTTTAATAAATTCAAAGTCAGAAGACACAAATGTAATACACATTTTATCACATGTTAGAGACTAAGTCAGTACGACCAACATCTCCTTTACTTAAAAACGGTGTAAACGTTGAAGCTTTATAACATTATTGTAATACCTCTTTTATTTCACTCCCACGACGTCAAACTTGTGATAAATACTAAATCGAAGGAAAGATAGAGGCAAGTGTCCTTGTTAAATTACTCAATATATTAAGCTATTTTTGCCAAAAGGCCTTCATTAGTATACGAATATAATTCACAGTTTTGTTTTCAAGCTTTTTTGAATTATTTAACTTGTAAACATATCATATTCCTTTTCGCAATTTGCAAAATAAGTACTTTTGTCTTTCCTTCGAAACTGAAACGAGTTTCATACATCGAAACACGACTTCCAGCCCTATATTAATGTAATATTACGATGAAAAATATGATGAGCTGTAATTATCGTAGTAGCGATAATCGGCACGTCATGTTGCAGTTGTACGTCACAATTGACGAAATGTTTTTCTCACCCGTCCGCAGCATATACCACGCCTTTTTAGCGTACAGAAAAAAATCAAATATTCTTTTATACCCTAAAAATCACTTATCAGAATGATTTATCTATCTAATCAGTTTGTTATCTTCTACGTAATCTGAAAGTTTTGGAAAATCATACAGATATAATCTACTAAGTCTATGCACTCAGGCTATTAGAAAACGTCTAAGAACCTGCTTATCGGCCAATCGTTTGATTAGACAGGGACATGTTATTTTAACTTGATTAACAAAATTTTGATTTCTTTCACAGGTGTATTAAAAAAATCATTAGTGGTATTTTGCTTTGTATCAAACGAAGTTCAGTAAGCCACTAAATAACACGAGTTAATAAAGACGTCTTACGACAGACGTTTCCTAATCCTTAACAAGTCTCCTCTCACAAAAAATCATTTTTATACGCTGGGCGGAAATGTCTGCGAAATACACATAAGACCGGTTTTATCTGACATTAACAAGTTTGGTCGTTTATATTATTGGTAGCTGGAATGTGATCACTGTTAAATTCATAATGCTTATTTTCGTATTTGTTTTCTGGAGCACATTTCATGTCCAGTTATATGAACATTTTGACGTCAATTGCCACATGACATCCGGTTTATATTACTTGGACAATGCATTTCAACACAATTTCCACATGACGTCCGGTTCATTACTACACATATGTTCATCATAATTTCATCATAATATTCGAATGAGCATTTAAGAATGAATTAAACAAGACATTATTTTTGTTGATCATCTATTACTTTTCATATGAAGAAGATAATTTTGTCAAGTGCTTATCTGATTATACAATGTACAGTGTGTCTGCGTGTGTGCATTAGAATGGCTCTTGCCTCCATGCATTATATTGCTTGAAACTTCACTGCCAAAGATACTGAATTCCGGTTTCTGACCTGTAATCTACTAGATAAGTTAAGTCCGATCTCGTTATAAAAACTGATTTTAAGTTTTTAATGTCAAACATATTGACAGACATTAAACTATTAAGTACGATTGTTGACTGTCGGACAAGAATGTTAAACGCGACCGAGGAAGTATATTGTTTCTTTATTTCATAGTTATTTTGTGAATATCTTTTTAGAGGAAAGTATAGGCTGTAATTATTACTGCTAGTTTTATGGAAATCAGCGTATTTTGTAAAGTAATAAAGTCTCCCTCATACGTAAATTAATCATTTTGCACGAAGTTGTGTACACATGTATTATACAATATGTGTAAAGTATAGGTTAGGGAAGGCTGGACGATTGTTTAGGATGATAAAACTTTTAAAAGTTTGTGAAGTTAAGGTATGGTACATTTGAATAAATTTACAAAATGAGTAAAATGTCTTTATTATTAAAATAGAAGTCTTTTCGTTTTATAACCATTAGTTATATTGCTTGTTGTACTATTTCACTATGATGAAACGAGATGCACAACATGTATGTACACTAAGCAATATGTATATGCCTTTGTATACGAGCATCATTGAAGAATACATGCCGTGAAACATGGTATATAGGCTTGCGGTGAATGCAGTCAAATGAATTGTAAGACATAATATCAAATAGCAGCAAAGAATATAGATAAACCAAGGCATTCAGGTCTATAGCTGTACCTTCCATATAAAAGGCATACCTGCATGCTTTAGGATGATCAAATGTACCACCTTGTTACGTGCTGAGGCTTCCAGATAGCTTTTTAATAGAGTAATCAGATACCCGGTCCAAATGAAATGATATCTCTTAAATATCTCTCAGTATTGTTTCAATATGCTATTTTGTTTGAATACGAACAACCAGTTATAAATAAAGAAGCAACGTAGCATCATGTTAATTCAGCTAAGGAGAAATATTACATTAATCTATATACTTGTTTTTGTAGTAGCATTCTCTCCAATCCAGTAGCAACTAAACGAATGAGAAAAAACAGTTTAACCCAATTAGTAAAACTGAGATAGATTGTAAATACACATTCAACATAAAGTAACTAATATTGTAGTTTGATTGTATGTAATTTATAGGACTTACTACACTAGCAGCGCTTGGAATATCTCTGACATCAAGTACTTGTAGACCTATATACTGCCCAAAATATCTAAATACAGTTAAGACTGCGGGATATTCATGTTAAATCCTCTGATTTGGATCTCATATTTTACCTATTCAGTGCACTTCTTTAACATTTGATCTACTACGTGTTCGTGCTGTAAAACTGTTAGGAAAAAGGCTAATACATTACTTATCGGAGAATCTTTTGATAATATTTTCCTCACGATTTAACAAACATATGTTCAGTAACAGTCTGACTTCAAATGATTTTTGTTCATACTATTTTTATATAAGAAGATTTAGGTCTATGCTATTAAAGTGCTGAATTGTAGGAATTGATGAATACATACTTTATGCAAAAGCTGTATAAAATATGCTCTTATATCGAAGTCAGGGCAGAACACACGCCAAGAATTCACGCAAGCCTCGTGTTTATTTGTACTTCAAATTTGTAATGAAATTAAGTTATTAACAGATACAATTTTTTTTTACTTTCAGTTATAAAAGCATTTGAAAACGGACATAACAAAATAAAAACAAGTAATGTAGGTTGAACAACGAACTTAACTTTAGTCTTTTCCTTCATACAAAATATATTATATTGTTTGATTGCATAATTAATTGTGATTCTAATGTTATCTTGCCTTGTCGTATTATTATAAGTTATGTTGTTTACTTTGCTTACTTTAGATGAAGTGTATAATAGTGTGGCACTTTAACTAAGCATTCGGGCATTTTGTAATCGTGGAATATTTGCACAGTCTTTTCATATATCCCGCATTTTGTTTTAGTATAAATTTCCATATCACCTTCAAATCAATATTTTCTATGGCATTTACCCCGCAAGAACCCTTGCCATACATTTCTACAAGCGAAATAAGCAGATTTTTGACCAGATTCAATTTTTGTTTTGGTCATATTTTAAATTACTCATATAGAACTTATATGCATGGCTCTATGGCTGTGTTTGGGTGCTCTGTGCTTCCGGGAAATCTACCTTTACCTTTTATCTTTTATACCTATAAGGCTTCTCGTGTCCTGTTAAGTGCGGTTATGTAATTTGATTATGTTTATATAATAAGCATGTATACCTTTCGATCTTCTTTATTATGAATAACGAATAATGCAATCTTTCAAGAAACTAATACTGGTCTTGATTTACCGCTTGATTCTTATACGTATTCGCATCAATATCTAAACTATTAAAATACCTAGAAGTATTTTAAAAAATGGCTGTTAGATATGACATTAAATTGTATACACAGTGAATTTATATGTTTAGCAGGTTAAATATAATTGATGATGATTTTCCCGATTTAGATTATATCTAATGATAAAGTATTTTAGTGAAAGGAAAACATTAGTAAAGCTTTAAATGATTATTAAATTATTTTTCAAACAAAATTTGTTTAATCAGATATTGAATCAATAAAACATCACAGTAACTTGTTTCTATAAATGTCTAGATTTGAAACACCGCGTAATGGTACATGGTGAACCTTTTCTTTTTACTAGTATACTAAGGGAGTTAAACACCCAAAGCGAGCTGTAAATGACGTGCAAAAGGTTATTATTTAAAAGTCATTTAGATATTTGCAAATACCACTTATTCCCCTAAATAATTGTAAAATTTAATATAAATACATAATGCATGATTCAAGAAAACTTCAAAGAACATATTTGTCTTTATTTAATGTCATTAGGATAAACATAGTTTAGTGAACGATTAACAAACCCTAAATTAAAACTGCAATCAGTTATATTTTTTACAAGCGCGGTAGTTTCAGTAATGATACGAACTATTTTACAAATCAAGGTTTTTTTTTTGTTTCAGTCGTTAAAATTTGATCACGGGTCATTAATTTGTATCCTTAATAACATATAAGCTAAATGTCTGAATTTGTCATTACAAAGCTATTTAGTTACTAGGATTTTGTAATTTTATATGGCGTTACTTTCAACAATTTACCTTACAAATCGTTAGGTTCAACCACATGTGACATTAATTTCGATTCATAACTGATTTCCTTATATTAAGATAATTTCTGGCTTATTGTCCGCTATGTTTGCTGGTATGACAGCTAAAGCAATTTAATTCTGTACTAGTATTTCAGGTAATATCTGTTTAGCAATAAAATAATTTCATAATTGAGTTTCCGTATCTTAATTCACCTTAGTTCCAAGTGTATTAAACGGTGACTGTACAATCCGTTTTCATCCGTCAGAGTGACCGCTTGGATGAGGTCAGATAATTGTATTAAACTATTCATATCAACAACTTTAGCTACGGCTTATCTTGTAGTTTTGTACAAAGCAAAAAAGAAATTAGCCGTTAGGAAACAATATGTAACGTTTAACAATTACCATTTGTTTTTATAAGTAAACGGTGATGTGTAGGTGGATGACGTTGACTGATTTCGATAAATTTAACAGAAAATAAAAGCACCAATAAGACGCGCTTCGCTAGGGCCATGCTACTATCAGATGATCCCCTGCAGGAGACCTTATTCTACACACTAAATGTTTTACTGTAAGAAGATTAAAATGAAACACAACAAACATAATTTTATCCCGCCTAGGGGCGTGAAACTCAGTTTAAAAGGAACAAGAAAATTATAAGCCACGTGTTATATGTTCACAATTACGTTGGTGTATTTACTTAGAGGGTAATATTGTTGTTGTTTTCTTCACCTCTGATGTTTGTTCCAGACTTACGTAGGCTTTTGTGTAATAAGTTTAGAGGAATGGGTAAAGCAAGCCTACATTAAGATGTCCGAATACATAGAAACAACACGAAACACAGCATACAACAATCCTTAACAAATACTTATACAGATCTTACTTATATACCTACCAATAAAAGGAACACAGTACAGTGGGTTGAAAAATTAGCATAAATTTACTTTACAAAGCAATATCCGGAATTTCGGTTGGAATAAAAGGCCCATACCCCCTTTCAAATTAAATATATGTGGCAAATAACTATGCCTACAATTTAATAAATCAATATTTAAAAAAAAATAAAATAAGATTATTACATACGAAAAAGGTAACCTTTTTTTCTGGCGCATTCATCAAACTTAAAACGAAAGGAATTTTCCACGTGATGTCCGACACCAATTGTTTTCTTTTCTGCTCTTTGATTTCTTTCCTGCTTCTTTGTTTCTAGTATTATCTTTCTCGTTTGTATTGTTAAATCTGATGCCATTATTATGGGCCAGATCAGACATTAAAAATAAAAATTTGAAATTTTGCAAATCGAAAGGAGAAAAATCGTCATTTACGACATACACTGCACTGCACTCACAAAAAGCCGTCGCAAATACTGAGAATGAAGATACCTCTAACAAATTCCTCAAAGCTAGCAATCTAGGGGTTATCATGACCCTCTTGATTGTAGTAATTGCTGCCATTTCTATAGAATTGCTATTCATCCTAAACATTTTGTACCTCTGATTTTGTCCCCTAAAATAATATCCTTTTTTCAAAGCATTCTACAGTTGTGACTTTGTAGGCATATTTACAGCTGTATTTGTTTCATTTATACAGCTGTGAGGCTTTTACAGTTGTATCTAAGTTACATGACTCGAACTGTTGTACAGTGGTTTTACAGTTTAGATTTGAATTTGAAATTATCATGACTGTAACTGTTGATAAAAATGTAAGTCTTTTAAAACTGTAAAATTGCATACAGGTCGTGTAAGAGAATGATGATATTTGTCTCCAGATACATTTCCCACTCTGATATCTGCAGTAATATTTGGTTGTACCAAATTTACTATACAAAAACGCCACAAAATTGAAAAAAATAGTGTTCTAACATCTGCGACACAGTTCCCTAAAACGGGGACTGGTGTATGAAATGCAATAGGACCTTTTGGTATAGATGTTACTATTATCTGTAAGCCTTGTTGAACATTGACGATGGATAAGGTATTTCATTATTTTAATGACCTATATCTTTTTTATACTTATAAGCACAGTCAGTGTTGTTTTATCTATCTGGAGATTTGTCATACCTTTCCAAAACGTATAGGTTGATGTACTGTCTAAATGTAGAAGCTTGTTAGTGAATCAAAATTCACTTTTTCGTGAAAAGTTTTCCTTTACCTCGCTTCAGAGTCTTACATACAATATTTACTTTCATCACTACTATTTCTTGGTTTAACTTTGTCGGGCTTCTGGTTTGAAATAATCCAAGATCATTTTCGTAAAACGATAATGCACTAGTCATTCATGTGATAAAAAGAAGATAATAATCATTGGCGGTATCTGTGCAGTTTTTCTATGGTCGTTGTGGTATCACAGTTATCACAGTTGCAAGAATGACCACCGTGTCAGTGTTAGCTCAAGTTATGGTTACTTCTCACATTATTTGTATATGAAAAACTAAATTAATCAATGAATACCAATTTGCCATGGCCTGATGAAAAGAACTGACCCATACTACATGTAGTAACTTAGCATAATTATTTTGCATATAACCATAATATTGATGCAATTTTCTAGACGGATGCATTTCTGTTCACGAAAATATAAAAGTATAAGTATAACATCAACCTTCCAAAAATGTTGTGAAAATCCATTTAGACTTTGGGATGTTTGCAAAACAAAACATAGGGTGCATTTGTGCTGGAAACACAAAAAGTTTCTGATTTATTATCTACTCTGTAAGAAGGTTTGAAGCTTTCAGAAATATGCAGTTAATATTAATGGATACAAGTTTTTCTGCACTAGGTGTTACGTGTTTTAAACCATTAGCAAAAGTGTATATCTTAAGTAGATCTATAACATAATTACTTATTTTTTAAGCAGTCACTTTTTAAAAACGTTGAGCATAATTGATATTGCCATCATCATCTCCTGTCATTTATTAATGCACAAAGAACTACTTCATCAATTAAATACAAGAAAATCGGCTAAAAGCATAGAACTCAGCAATGCAAAATAATAGCAGATTCGGTTCGCCAGAGGTACTAAAGTCACTAGCTCAGTAAAATTTAATGGATCCCATGATCCGATAGGAATAAAAAATTAAGTCATAGCAGTAAGTTAAGGCGAATTTCCATGTTCACATTCATCCAACGTAAAACTAATTACAGGAAAGTTTTAAGTTTTTATTTAAGAAATAATTAATCTGTTCCTATATTTTATCAGTTAATAAGATATGGGCAGGAGATTATTCGCATCCAAACGACTGCCCATGTTTTATTAATTGATAAAATTATTGAAACATATTTATTATTTCGATTCTAACAATGCAAATAATTCGCAATTTACAGTACTACATTTCAGCGTAATACGTCATTCGGGTCATATGCTGTTACAATTTACCCCCTATGGTTAGAAAGAGTTGCATAGCCAATGGAACGTATAGATATTTGTTATCTTTTATCAGAATTTTGAGAAGTATTTATAATTTAGTAATCTAACAGCTCGCAAACTAATTATGAAGAGAATCATCAAATTAGGCGAGTTGACCCTGTGTTAAAGTTACTAGCTTTACTTTATATGACGTCACATCATTATGACGTCGTACTTTATGTCATACATTTATGACGTCACCGCTGAATCTTAATTAAGCTAATTGAATTCGCTCGTAGAGATCGAAACGTGTTTTACGGTCCTACACAAAAGTCAGTATGACATTTTATCATATTTATGTTTTTAAGATGCTGTTTTCAACCGTTTGGCCCCAAAATAATTTGTATGTAATGGAACTGAAGTAGAATCTGTTATGCCACAATCATAGGGGGTGAAATGTAACAGCCAACCATATTTTGTCGTAGATTCATGTATAGGCGATTTCGCTATATATTTATATACCAATTGCTGCAGATTGTGTTAGGATAAAAATTGTTATCCAAAGACTGTATTGAGGAAGTCAATATCTATGTACACATGTTACCTGTCAGTAGTGAACGTTTTACACAAGTACTCTAAATATAAAACGCTTGCATTGAAGACATTTATGAAAATTGAAAGGTAGTGGTATTTACAAGAAACACAGAGCACATCAAACATCTAAGGATAACATCAATGTAACTCATTTGCAATTTCCACATTCAGTGTCACCGAACCTAAATATATTTCACGTGAAAAACAATAATTTGACGATCAGTTGAAGAACATTGTTCATAAAAATGACGAAAAAGAATATAAAAGATAGAAAACTAATTATAACCAATAAGTTTTTTTTATGAATCAGCTATAATATCAATGCGCGAAAATAACGATTCAGAATTTTCAACAGATAATCAATATTTTAAAGTTTTGTTTGTTGCATGTTTGTAGTACATGCTAATGTTTAATAATAACTATCCCTATCACACCATTCGTGTATTATATTCAGCCCACTTAACGTTTGTTCTACCTGGCAAAATGCTTATACTTATTTTCCAATTTATAAAGGAGACAAGATAAGGTATTCGTTTAATGTGAATTGCCAGGAATAATAATAAATTAATGATACACTTCTGTTAGTAGCAAAACATACAGGAACCCTAAATACTTGAGTAAGATCCACTAATTAGCATCTGATCTCAATAATTATCCACTTGTTGTAATCCATTCTGCAGCAATACACTCACGAAAACATAGCA
This sequence comes from Mercenaria mercenaria, assembly GCF_021730395.1. Taxonomy (NCBI): domain Eukaryota; kingdom Metazoa; phylum Mollusca; class Bivalvia; order Venerida; family Veneridae; genus Mercenaria; species Mercenaria mercenaria. The sequence goes on along the minus strand of NC_069377.1, from coordinate 63,151,153 downwards.
TGCATATTTTCCAGCAATTCTATAGCCTACCTTATACTACAGCTAATCCTACTGTAAGGTGTTCCTGACATTCATATCGTGTATGTCTTTGATATAAACATCGTTGAGATAACCCAAGATCATAAACCGATTGTAACAGTTTAGTGTTTGGGCATTAACATGTCATTTAGTTTCGAACAAACCCTTTCTGTCTGAGTTGCCAAAATGTTGAACATCAGGTAGATTTAGAATACATATCGTCAACAAGAGCTATCACTGAAGGTGACTCGTACATCCACAAATACGTTTGTTTGAAACCGAGTCTATAATAACAACTTTAATGTATACAAAATGCTTTCAGTGGATTAAACGTTACTGTCATTAATTGTAAAATGTTTGAAAAATGCAAAGTGTTAAGAAAGGATAAAGGAGAGTTAATTTTAAAATAGATAAAATTAGATAAAATTAAGGTTCTTTTACTCTTCATTTTAGAAATAATTTATAGCAAAAGAGTGCTTTAACACTATTTATGCGGTTATAAGTAATTTCTGCCCTGAGTAATAGTGTAATTTGTACGAATATTTAAGGCAGTATCTTTGACTGATGAAGAAAATTTAATATAATTTTACACAACGACAGATGATAATAAATGGTATTCTAATATACTTGTCTCTGTTAAAATACGCTTACGCTAGAATGACGTCACGTTAACGTGCGGTGACGTCAAAGTTTTTGTTGCGACCAAGAAAGAGCGCCCGAGTGTATAAATAGTATTAAAGACGGGTTTGCTATAAATTATTTCAATTCTAATATGCCTTTAATCTAAAACAATAGATAAAATATAGTAGCGCTCTTTCTTGGTCGCAACAAAAACTTTGACGTCACCGCACGTTAACGTGACGTCATTCTAGCGTAAGCGTGTTTTAACAGAGACAAGCATATTAGAATACCAATTATTATCATCTGTCTTTGTGTAAAATCATATTGAATTCTCTTCATCAGTCAAAGATACTGCCTAAAATATTAGTACAAATAGAAGATAGTTACACCATTACTCAGGGCAGAAATTAGGCTGTTGACATGTATAATCGTATCAAATTACATTAACTTTTCACTGTACCATTTATCTTCTAACAGAGACAGTGCGATTTAATAGAATTGTTGTCAACAGATGTAAAGCTCTTGTATAAAATTTTAAAATGTGAATAAAATGCGGAAGATTACGTACTACAAATCATGTAAAATTCCCTTCAGTGGTTCTAATATAATTCTCTATAATATTGTCAGGGTTTGTAAAATTAGACAAAAATTGTACAAAAAAGCAGTCAGAATTATAAAAGATTTTATGTCAACTTGCTGTAGGAGCCTACATTTTTACATAAAGATCCAATGAAATAGCTAAATTGGTTTCAAAGCTATTTAAGGAAAACAATATTTTTGTTACATTTTCGCATTAGCAAGTCCGTAAGCAATATTTGAATTTCAAATGCATACTTATCCCAGAGTTATGTAAATTCCAATTCTTTCCATGCATAGGTTTAAGGACTATTGAAGGATAATGTGTTTTTGGGACACTTTCAAAGTACAAGAGGGAAAGTATTTTGTCTTATCAAAAGTCAGCGTTATTGACCTTGCTATGTGAACTTGGCCAATGATCCTTACAACCTCGTTGGAAGTTACAATGCAATATCTCCATTGGTTTCACTTAGGTTCTAAGAAAAACAACAATTTTGACACATTTTATGGGACACAGAGGAGAATAATTTTGTTAAACTAAAAGGCATATTGATGATTCGGCAATGTTATTTAATATCCTTTAATAGAGTCATTCGTATCATTTTTTTTTGATTATGTTTCCTTACATTTTCATTCAGTAGAACACCTACCATTCAACGCTAAATTTGAAAGGGCACTGTATATTCTAACATAAAGAATAATAATTTTGATTCTTATTATTTTTCAGGTGTAAAGAGACTCACACTTTTCGGTGATAGCAGTAATATGAATGGTAACATGCACGCTCAGATAACCTTTATCCGTGAGAATTCATTTGACAACGGAGGAGGTGTGGGTCAGTTAACCATTTCTGGAAATAACATCCAGATTTTATATCCGTACATTTTCCGGAACCTACCTGGTGTACAACATCTCGCTTTACAGAATAATAACATCAGTCATATCTCAGCCGCCTCCTTCTCATCTCTTGATCAATTGATAGAGTTACGTCTCTCAGACAACATGATACGATTCTTATCACCAAACGTGTTTAGCCAGCTTGTAAATTTAGAATATCTTTTCCTCAACGGCAATAAGTTGTCAGGATTGCACGTTCTTGTGTTGAGAAGGCTTAAACATCTTGAATACCTCGATCTGTCAAGGAATAATTTCAGAACATTTTCTGATTCTGTATTCGACGGTGCTGTAAATCTACAAGAGCTGTTAATTAATGAGAATCAAATTTGGTACATCAGATCGCGATGGTTTGAGAAGCTGTCCAAACTGAGAAGACTTGAAATTCGAGCTAACGTAATAACACGTATAGATCCAAGTTCGTTTAACACTTTGACCAGCCTTGAAGACCTTTACCTGTCTGCAAATATAATCAATATCATTTCAAATGAGGCATTTAGAAACCTGTCAAAACTGAAAAATTTAGACCTTGGAACAAATGATATTAACAAACTGGAACCAGAGTGTTTTGCTGGCCTTGATGCTTTGGATAACCTTGACCTTAGCGTTAACAGGCTTTCGTTCATAAACAATAAAACATTCACATCTACCCCGTTACTGAGAGCACTGCACCTGTCAAAGAATTCAATTAAAGATATTGAAGAGGCAGCTTTGCATCCTCTGGCAGCTCTTCAGGAATTGGATCTATCGTATAACAAACTGAAAGCCGTCGAGAGTAAAACGTTTACTGGTTTGATGGAACTGAAAGAAGTAAATCTAGAGCATAACATTATATCAGAAGTCAAAAACGATGCTTTTATTGTAGCACCATTAAATCAATTGTCTAAAATCACATGGCTTAGTCTACAGTATAACCGCATCAAATCACTTAACGCGTACTCACTGTATGGTCTGCCACATATGAAATTTCTAAATATTGGTCATAACAAACTAAAGTCTATCCACAAGAAATCATTTTATGCTTTGAATAGCTTACAAAATCTTATGCTGAACGACAACAGAATTTCGTCACTGGAAGATGGATTATTTACAAATTTGAAACATTTGTACTCACTCTCGTTAGAAAACAATAAACTGTCCGTGATTTCGGACAATACATTTGTTGGATTAAGAAATTTAGATGATCTCAATCTAAAATCGAATGGACTTGAAACCATATCACCGAACGCTTTTCGACACTTATCAGAACTGACGCACCTTCATCTTAGCAATAACCTTTTGTCAACCTTCACCTTTGCAGACTTGATATTGGTTAAGAAACTTGAAAGCGTAGATCTTGGGAATAATCGTCTATTTCAATCGAAATTTCCTGAACAGAGGACACACACAATTAGAAAGCTTATACTGTCTTACAACCAACTGCAAACGATCACCTCAAATATCATAAACATTTTGGCGCCAAGTAGCAGTGCTTATCTCGATAACAATCCGTGGTCATGTGATTGTAGGCTGGACTGGTTACCAAGATATATCTCAGAATACAGACTACGCCTAGGAAGATCTAGTTATGACACAGTCTGTAAGGCGCCGTCATCACTCCATGGAATAAAGGTATAGCCAGAATATTTCTTTGTTTACGGGAACGATCTCAAAAATGCTAGATAGGTTAGGAATTGAGGGTTAAATATTTTATTCATGTCAGATCAGTGAAACCATTCGCGAATTCTTAAAGGCCTAGATTTTGGCAGTGGGCCAAGGGATTTCTGTCTTCACCAGCACAGTTGGGGGCTAATGACCATCACAGTATGGTTCCAATAAACAAGGGTCATTGTTTATTGGAGAGTCAGTCTACCTTTCAAGTGTATCAATTAGTGAGAAGGTGAAACAATGTAATTTATTTTAAATTAATGAATGATTAATAACATTTAAAGTTATACTAGATTTTATTTGGCATTTCTATGTAAAGAAAAATATTGTTGATCAAACACAATAATAAAATAATCAGAAACTTATTTTTACAATAGTAAAATAATGAGAAACTTTCATAAAGGAGTGTGTAAGTTTTTATTTTTTTCAAATTCTGTCTGGAGAATTGTGATATTTTAGAAAAATGTGACTTTCACTCATCTAAAGCTGGCAGAATACTTTATGTAACATTTGTCTAAAATTAAAAACAGTATGTGCATTTCAAAGTTACAAAGCAAAGCATGAAAAAAGACACTTTTGGCAATATACTGAAAATGAAAATTGAGTATAGATGGAACACAATAATTTTATATTAATTTTTTTTGTCAGCACAAAGAACTCGTGAAGTTTTCACTATACTTGTGTTTTATTATCATTATTATTTTCAATATTATTACTTATCTTTTATCATCCTATATGTAATATAGTAATAATAATAATAATAATAATTATGATAATAATTATTATTATTATTATTATAACATTAAAGTAATGGTTATTATCATCTATGTAATGTCAAAATAATAATTATTATTATCATCATTCCACACACACTGAAGAAAAATTAATTTCTTTCAACTCCACTGCACACATCTTCATGGTCTAGTTGGGGTCCCTGCTGTGCTAATTGTCCTCTAATCAGTTACTGTTACATAATCGCTGATAAGCAGTAGATAAGATGGGAGTTGTATATTGGATTTGGGGGGGGGGGGGGGGCACTTATATAGTAGTGAATCTAGGCCTTTAAGACGGCCGTTTTTTAATCTAACTAAATATTATTGCAATATCAAGGGGAATTATAGTAAAAGTAAAATAATGATTATAAAAAAACCGTTCTTAAATTACTTTAAAACCCTCGGGTATTCGCTAGGTACGTTGTGTTTGCCCGAAGCATAGACCATTTTAGACCTTAAAACATTCTTCGATGATTAATGGTTATCTTTATTTCTTTTTTAAAAAAATAGAGAAATGTTCTTTTAAATGTCTTTGTTAAGTTGGAACTTTCTTTGAGTTGGTACACATATTTCTGTTACTGTAATAGCTTAGACACGCGAAATTAAAGTTCCCAAATTATTTGATTTGAATTGTTCGCTAATCGAGTCTATGTAATATCAATGTAAAATGCAGTGATTTATAAATAGCCGATAGCTCACTTTTAAAACATAATTTAAACAAAAATCTTTATTTGTCTGGCTGACTCACGTTACGTTTTTTATATTTCCATTTCTGCCATTGATTCTAATATTACTCTTTTATCTTATATTTTTCCTGGCGATATATGACCTTTTTTGCCGATTCGTCGTAAAATCTAAATCACTCACTTTCATTTTTTTATTCAGGTCACCGACGTTGCTATCAATAACTTCCGCTGCGATAACAGTACTGTCTCAAAAACGTTGACTTGTCAGAATCTACAGATTCGGTACTCCAAGAAAGCTCAAGCAAGCGTAATAAGGTATGTTTTGTTCCACTACCCCCACTATAACAACTTTTCTTTATTAGAGAACACCACCTTCTAATACCTCCAGCCACGTACAGGGTCAGTTGGTGTAGGCCGTATTTGCGATGTCACAGTCTTGTTATCTCCCGCCGAAGGAAGATGGATATTGTTTTGGCGTTATACGGTCCGCTGTTCGTCCGTGCATTCGACCGAACTTGAAAGTGCTTGTAATTCAAGAAGTATTTAAACTAGAATTACCTCACCTCACATAATTATCAATTAGCACATGACCTTTGCTCACATGTAGTATTATTGCCCCTTGACCCAGTAAAAGCAGAAATATTTCCCTTGATTTGTTCGAAAACAATTGAAAAATATATTTCAGCTAGAATCACCATACCTCACATAATTATTAATAAGTACATGACCGTAGCTCATATATAGTACTATTATCTTTGACCTAGAAAACAGAGTTTTTCCCTTGATTTGCTTAAAAAATGAAAATGATTATAATTCAAAAAATATTCTGCTATAGTCACCAAACCTAATATAATTATTAATTAGCACGTGACCTCTGCTTGCATTATGTATTAACCCCCTTGACCTAGTAAAAGCAGGGGCTATCCCCTTTGATTTGGTAAAAAGGGATTTTTGACTGTATCTTAAGTAACCTATTGATGAATTTTCATAAAACTTTACACAAATGTAGATCACTATAGCGTTGCGGTGCGTGCGCATTTTTGTCAGGATCAATTCATTATCTAAAGTTATTGCCCTTTAACTATTTCACAATTCATAAATTCCACGATAACAAAGTATTCCATTGATGGATCTTCATGAAACTTAATACAAACATAGATCACTGTAAGACAGAGCTTTTCTCTTTGACTTTTTGTAAATAAAAATTATCTCCGCCACGTGAACCCCTAACTCACACAATGGCAATATAAAACACATAAAAAAGATATAAATACAACACAATGTAGAGATGGTACCTACCCAAGAAAATCTAAGGGAAACAACTCTGAATTGACCAATAAACTGAAGCCAAAATAAAACATTGGTTAAAAGTGAAAGAAAAATCAGATAGGTCCTTTTCCCAACAACTGACCAGGCAGACAAAATATGACCTACATTAATTTGTTTAAATCTCTTTGTATTCAGTATACAACATGCACACTTTTCTCATGGCTTACACTGACAGTTATTTTATAAGTTGTAGTGAGGCCCTGTTAGAAAGTTTAGTAGTGACAATTGACAATATACATCAAAGAAACGTTACTATATACAGATTTTTATATGTTGGAATTTGGTGGCATTTTGCCTTCATTAAATGCGTAATGATTGTATATTACATTATTTAGAATATATGCATGGAGAACACAAAACATTTTCCGTGAATACATAAATATAGCAGTAAAGTTTTATTTATGTGAACATTGATGTCCTTGGTTCGAAGTAGGCAAACATGCTCTTGTAACACAAGTCAAGACTTTTCGGGTTGCAATTTTATGACAATATCAGAATAATGTTATATTTATCACTCTTAATACTTTCGGCGCTCCAAAACACTTTTATAAGTAATACAGTTTACTTTGAGATTACTTTAAAATTTAGCCAGAGTCAGGAAAGTTGCACTGCCCTCTGTATGCAGCGTATGAACATAAATAAAGACATAAGATCACTTCCTTCGGAAAATACCTAATATGTTTAAGTTAATGGAATTATTGATATGTGAAAATGATATGTAATACTAGTACGTAAATTAGGCAAAACGAAAGCATTTGCGCTGTGAACTTTCAGTAATATGAAAAAAAATTATTGCATTATTCACTTGCGTTTTCTAATTTTTCGTAGTTGTATGCTAAGTGAAATTGTGTATCAATTCGTATTTATAGTCCTTCTCCACAAACAAATATCATCAATATTTTGTCATGTATAGTGCATGGAATGCATATTTTACCAATTAGATATCAAGATACTTTACATATATCATACTGCATTTCAGGAAGAGTAAACGTGAGACAAGAAACTGGCATGTAACGTTCCGATCAGACGATAACAGGAGTAATATGAGTCGTGTCTGTTATGGGATGCTCCTATCAAACGATTGGGTATTGACGAGACGTGCCTGTTCACAGTCATACATACCTTATAATACTACAAAAGTTATAGCAAAAGTAGGAAGAAAAGAGTCACGAGAAATTGCACTAAATATCGACCATGCATCAGATTCAATGGCTGCTGACTTTGATTTACGATTAGTAAGGCTGGTTTCGAGCAAAAAGTCCGAGTCTGACCTTCTACCTTGTATTCTTACACATTCACAATATCATCAGTTATCTCTCGCAATACCGGAAGCGGTATTCACAACGAGGCGATATGTAAACGAGACTAGAAAATGGCGACTTCTTGCGAAAAGAGGAAAAATGGTTAAGAAATGTGATAATAACGGAGACATTTGCTTAAACATTAAGTCATCATCCGATTTAAACCTGCAGGGTTCACCTTTGTCTATTCGTTATCAAGGGGTCTGGTATTTAGCAGGGTTAGGAACAACAGCAAATTCAACTGAGGTCAAATTCCCAAGGTTTACACCGCTTTGGACAGTGAAAGAGTGGATAGCAACAACTATACACGAAGTTGACACTAAATGTCGCTTCCATACAAAACATAAAAAGACAAACGTTTTGTGCGAGAATTTAAATCTGAAAGGAGTCGTGAAAACTGATCAAGTTCTGTCTGTTTAAGTGAGTTTAATGGCATTCACTTAAACTATTATTCAGAAAGAAAGCTGAATAAGCTCACCCATCAGTAACTATGGAAAAATTGACAAGACAAGATTGTAATGCAAATTATTACAAGACGTTTTATTTACTGCATATTGCCGACTCTATAATGGTAGGATTCTGTCACAGATATGTGATGGCATATTTAAAATAAAACATAAACATATTTGATATAAGTATGAGTACAATTGTATACATCATATGTATTTTGAAGCCTGGTAATGTTACTGGGTAACTAACTCTCTTGTGTAAACAACATACATATACATCTATATTATAAAATTTTCCCGACCTCCTTACAAGAGGTGTTACACCCTCCCTTACGTACCTTAAAGAGGTAGAACAGCATTTTGAGATTCTACCAAAATGATGTTTACAGAGAGGTAGTTATATTCCTCGGTCTGTTCCTACGTCCAGATAATTTGTACTCTGTATTTAGACCAAAATGTACCAGATGCCACCGTTTTATACCTATTTTCCTAAAACTTCCAAGAGGAGACTCCCTGACACCCTTGCAGGAGGTGGATACCCCTCCTGGACGGACCTACCTTACGAGCTTGAACTACAATGGGTGTTCTACCACAATGATGTCTGCAGTGCCTCAGTTAAAACCCAAAGTGCAGCAGATGCCACCATTTATAAGATTCCCATTGACCCAAATTTGCTGACAAATAAATATCTTTTTAATTTTTTTTATTACTATTGTTAACCTAAACCACAAACATATTCCTTGTTATGGTGTATATTGTATCGAAATTGTTTATGAAATTTTGATTGATCTATTCAATACAATTTGGGTAACATCATATAATTTGTAATGCAGAATTTAAACTATTTAACTATTCAAATCCAGTAGGACGTACATGCGGACTATACATAACCAATCGAAAGGAACAACAAGGCTAACAAAATAGTTACAAACTGGTAAATTGGAAGCTAACTATGAAAGGTTACACTGCAATATAAATTTAAAAAAAAATAATACCTCCCAATTCAAAATCATATCGAATTAAGTCATTAATTGTCAATGGCATTTCTTGTGAATTAAACCTTTCTGTCAAATTAGAAATGCCTGGGCCAAATACAATGTTAAGTTTGAAATGTATTTGGAGCAAAATTATGTTTTTGTACCCTGATTTTAACACACAGAGCATTTGTGTGTCGGCAAGATGTATATATTTTTTTCTCAAGTGAAACAGATTATCCGTCGTTATTTCTCTAGAAAGAACTTTGTATATAATATGCATGTTCAACAGAAAGTGTTTTATGTATATAAGTTTATGTTGAAAACAATTTTTGATTTGTATATGACGCATATCTTGTACATATTAGATAAGATATGAATAAATATATAAGTTTTGAGTTTACTCTTTTTTGACGATTTCATATTTCTTTTAATGTTCTGCAATAGTTCTTGCGTCAGGATTAACAACTGTTTTATAACAAACAAGAACAAGTGTCCATTCCAAGCCTCCCAAAACAAAACATCACAGTAGCATATGTATGTATGTGTTACCTATATACATATACACGTAAACACGTAGGCGTAAGTATAACATAAAGACAACAACGAGAAAACAGAAACATTAATGAACAATGGGACGCATTGGAAGGGTCAAACAGCCCAAACCCCTTCTCTTTACCTCTTTACTCTCTTTATCCCCAATATTTTTTTTTTGATCTAACGTCGCACCGACACATGATAGGTCATATGGCGACTTTCCAGCTTTAATGGTGGAAGAAGACCCCAGGTGCCCCTCCGTGCATTATTTCATCACGAGCGGGCACCTTAATAGAACCAAGGACCTTCCGTAAGCCAGCTGGATGGCTTCCTCACTTGAAGAATTCAACGCCCCGAGTGAGGCTCGAGCCCAAATCGATGAGGGGCAAGTGATTTGAAGTCAGCGACCTTAACCACTCGGCCACGGAGGCCCCTTTATCCCCAATATTTCCCCAATATGTCCCTGAGTAACTGGACATTGTAAATTAAAGTTATCCCCACAATAGTACACAATGGCTTTGGAATTATGTATTGTATGTACACTGTCGTCGCCTAGTGAGTATACTTTCTTATTTACGCCCCTTTTTCAAAATTGATACATATGTTTCCGATTTCAGCTTCAAATGATTACTGCTTATTGTACTGTTACATTCTGGAAAACCACGCTCCTATTTCGACTCTAAACTCCTTTTTTTCCAATAGCAATAAATGATTTCTGACTAATCCCAGTTTTAAATATTTGAGGGCGAAGTAAGCCGCACATAGAGTTAATTAATTCCAGCTTATGTTATTCTAAACAATAATGACGTATACTTCATAAACTGTTTATTAAACACCATACTGAAAAATGCATAGAACGTAAAGACATGGGTATAAATCATCTCACAAATTCTGATGTTAGTATACGCGAAGTAAGCATTCTCGAATGAAATAGTTTTCCTCACTGTGTATAGGTTTATCAAAGCTGGGTATATGAATTGTCAACATTATAATAAAAACATGGTCCAACGCAATTGTCACGGAAGCTGATAAAACAACAAGTATGACTCGTAAACATTCACACGAGTACATTTTCGTCTAGATGTATTTTCATGATATTTTTTTTTATTTACAGTATGTTTAAAAAATATATACATCGTTATCAAAGTAAGTGGTTCCTAAGAAGTAAATACATATAAAAAATGAACGCACCTTTCATTTCAGAATGACAAACAGAGTGGTAACAAACGATGCATTAATCTATACTTATGAAAAACGAACAAGATTAAATGTAAGTGAATATCAGTATCCAATAACTATAATGACTCTTTAAACAAACACAGTGTACAAAATGTTTTAGTAATCATAGTTTTTTTTGTGGTTTTCTTCTCACTGGTTTTGAGTCTGCTTAGTGACACCATCGCATCTTCTAATTTTGAAAAAACTGTAAAATTGTTGTTTTTATCAAAACGAAAGCACTTTTCAAAGACCCGTCAGTAATGCAATTATCAATATACTCTGCTACCTATAGCAAAATATGTAACAATCTTTGTCATGAATTCAATTTGTCATTGTTCCTTCTCTTCTCTTGGGGAGGAACACTTAGAATTGGTAAGTCACACTTGGCTGAACAACTGACCTCGCAAACTGTTGTCATTACAAGTTGGCCAATCAAACTCCGTGACCTTAGAAATAACCTCTGACGTTAAAACTATTCTTTCCCAATTGAAGCGACTCTGACTGATCGCGCTCCGCGGATTACATATTACTAAACCCAAGGATGGAAATGTGGCGTTGTTGAAACATGCGGCAAACATCTTATTTGTCGTTACCTTCGAATGCATTGCCAATATGTGAAAACAAACCCCATTGCGACCCTCTCATTGTGCGCAACAAATTTACGCTTCGAATGGCCGGAAGTCACAGTCATGAGATTTAGGACAGATACTACTAAATTATAGCCATGAATTACTTGATCAATGACCACTAAGTCTGTTGTGTGCGAGGACGTAGACTGTTAGCGCATCAAATCACTACATTAGGATGTTAAACAGAAAAAATAAAGCTAATCTTTATGTCAATAAGGTAGAATATAGAAGAAACGTTGAGTATACTGCCATGTAGTGTGACCGACGTATGTTTAATACGCAATGTTGTAATTTGCACTGTATAATAGTTTTGTCAAATATGTGGTTTTTGATATCATTATGTATATATTTTATCATATTTTCTTAACGTAATGTACCAGTGAATATACTATGTGTAAAATTAGGCGTTTGATCAAGTAGTTTCAGTTTCAGAATGGTCTTGTCTTTGCGTCCAATTTTGGGGTTCCACATACTGATGACCAATATTTAAAACAGACATTGCAACCACTATTTTACAAGATAATCATTATATATATTTATAGATGTGCCCTAGAAGGAACTTTTGCTCTGCTTTAACTTGTACTATCTGGTGTTAATGTTTTGTATATAAAGGTACTTTGCACGAATGTTATTTAATGTACATGTAACTATTTTATGTGAAAATATGTCAGTCAGTCATCGAATTCCATTTTGTATTTACGTTTGCTAAGTAAAATGTCTCAGTGTATGGCTATAAAACGGACAGGATTCCTCGAATGTTCCACTGGAATACAGGCAACCCCATTTTGAAAATAAATTACAATTGTGAGTGTGTGTTGGTGGGAAGGGAGTGGGGGGGGGGGGGGGGGGGGGGGGGGGTGCATGATAGTGGTATTTTCAGCAGTTTTCAATATGATGTGACAAGTACAGGTAACCGGGAATATGAATTGTCCTACCTTCTTACCAACAACATGGCCCATCGCAATTATGAAAATGTTATGATGCTTTTAACCTTTAGTCTGCTTAAGTTCTAACACGGACTGGTCCGTCATTCAATCTGGGCAATACCATTTCTTATTTGAAGGGGTGTTCACTGCAAATTTACTAATTGAATATCGAACAGTACAGAAAATGAACCGTGCAGGCTGATCTTGGTCAGCACTAGTCGCAAAGGCAAAATCAATTGCCGCCAGCAGGCTAAAGGATAAAGACAATTTGAAATATAAAGTTTCATCCTAATGCTCCTTCAAGTAAACTTTAAGCCGGATATATTTTCTGGTAAGTTTTATTCACAGATTTTGCCGAAAAGTGTAGAATTACTTAAATAAGTGGGTACAAAATTAACGGCATCCTTCATTTAAAAATGCTTCATAAAGTGGTTACAGATAGGGCATTTATAATTGGGGATTAGAAATGAATGAGATAAATGTACTATGGTATGACAGTATATCCACATAAAGGCCAACATGTTCCTTTGGATATTATTTTACTCAAATAACCCCATTTTTTCTAGTAATTTTGAAAAATGCTACAGTGAGATATTTTCGCTTTTGCATGATCGCGCGGATTTAAACTGTCAATTGCCAATATACCATGTGGTTAGTAAGGAATTTGTAAATGTGAGTAAACATGGATATTTGTCAAAATCAAAAAATAGGGAACGAATAAAACAAAAGAAAATATAACCTGGTATCAATTAAAAATCCTATTTTTTCTCTATCTCAGTCTTTTTATGACACTTTGCCCTGCATGCCAAGACTAGAAATCTCGCCTGGCAGCTGCTGGCATATAAATTTGTTACTATCTGCACAAGTAGTGCTATACCTGAGACGAAGTAATTGTTAGAATAACGCCCTGTTAATGTTTTTTTCTGACAAAACAAATTTAAAAGTACATTTTCTAAGTTTACTTAGTGATGCATACAGACAGATATCGTTAGAATCCTGTTAAAAATTGAAAAAACAGAGTAGGTGAAATAACTTATAGTTGTGTATTACATGATAATATTATGACATTATGTCGGATTGTACTCTGGATAAAAAGTAAAGGCAAACATCATTTTAAATATTCCACCAGAATTTACGTGGAAACGTATCGTTGTTCAAAGTTTTATAACTAGTAGTTATACCTAATTTAATGGCTTTTTCATAACAGAAGCAGCTCTTTGTTGGAAATATAAAGCAAATCAAAACATCGAAACATTTCAGGTTAAACCTGAATTGATCTAAGGTTTTATAAGACGTATTGTTATGAGTATCAGACGAGTTAAAATGACTGCAATGTATTCAGTTTAGGTTCCATGCGAATTATTCATGTTATACTAAGCATTTGAATTTAATTACGATTGAAACGTAATCATTTAAGTCACAAGGACATAGATAACAGTATCAATTTTGTTTGGCATCACATTGTAACAAAAAATTTACGACTGGACCATAATTGCTTTGAATTATACAATACGTTTACCACTTGCATTTCAATTCTACATGAAATCCAATTATTTATTCCAATGTATTTTTGAATTTAGAAAACCTGATGATACATTATTTTGGCGACCTAGGCGGACATTTTTACAGACTCAGCCGTGGAAGTAAGTAAGGCAATAAATTGTTGTTTAGAACTTCTCAGATGACGGTCACCTTCTTGATACCAAAACCTCGCACAAAAGTCTGTATCAACATACCTGAAATTAAAAAAATTGACATGACTATAAGTAATTCATTAAAAATTATCAGCAATACAAGTCTAACATCTAGTTTTCAGTTTACAAGCCTTAAATTCTGTGGTCTCCAGGGTGCGAAATGTGATGACCAAAAATGCTAAATTCGCCAATTTCAAATCGCTACAGAAAATTCCCGCAAATGATAGCACCAACTGCTACACGCTTTCTTATTTCAACAAAATTGAATCTGAACGATGTGCTATCCGTACTGTTTTTTTTCACTATTTCTATTTTCCTTACAACTCCTTTTTTAAGCCACGTATTCGCACTTGCAAGTCATTACGTCAGAATTTCAAGGCTAATCAACTAATTTTACTCAATACCTGAACCTCAATATTCAGAATATTATTGTAAAATACAAATAAGCGCTTTAACCTGAAAATTGCCTCTTATTAGTACATTTGACCCTCCCTGGCCAATTCGAAACCTACAGCTGAAAATAAAACCCCTGTTTACTGCCTTTTTAAAGGAAGTTTTGTCCAATACAAACATGGTGACCTCAGCAGAAGTAAGTATCATTAGTAACGACAAAGTTTTATCGATACAAAAATGGCGATCACAGCGAAAGTATTAAGTAAGCAATGCAACGCCTTTTTTATCGATACAAACATGGAAATAAAATGATAAACTCTGTCTTTTGGGAGCATAGAATGCAACCAAGCAAAATGATAGCAGACTCGGTTTGCCTGAGTCTTTTCACGACAGGTAATGGAAAGTGCAATATCCATCACGTACCCTATCACTGGCTTAAGCGGAATTCTATTTCACAGATATTGAATTTAACTCCATGATCATGAAGGACAAGAAAGTATCTTTAGCAAATAAAGGCCTGTTTGATCGACAAAACCATGGCGACCTCAACGGAAGCAAGCATGAATGCAATGAAAGATGTTTTGATCGGTAGGAATAGAAACTTTTGAAAATAACACGGTCGGCCTGGTTATATACACGCAGTTTGCCAAAGCAGTCAGTTGAAAATGTCGTTACTCAATCATAATTATAGTCTAAGTGTAAAGGCGTACATATTGGAACTGTATGAAGGAATGGAAATTTAGAATGATTTAGTGATGGATGCTTTTCATTTCCAAATTATTGTTTAAACATTAAAATATCTTCTTTTTTTTTTGAAAGAAGAATCTTTCCCGTACACATGAACAGTTCTTTTTTGAAAACAATACCATTAATTAAAACAATTCAGCTATTAAGCAACACATAAAAAATACAAGTGTTTTAAACGATAACAGTTTGAATAAGAGAATAGCCAAATAATATTTCAAGAGTAAGACATCACCATTATAATATCAGTTCCATATTTGATTCTAACGGAAATGGTTTCTGAATGTTTGCAAGTATTAATAAATAATAAAAGCTTATCGTGTTGAGGAATGCTTGTGAGACTGTTTTGAACTATGAACAGCATGCTTTTACAATTTCAGTCTGCCTATCTTGGGATACAAGTCAGATGAAATGTAGACAGACGTGGATCAGAAAAGAATAATTGAGCATATAATGTTGGCACTCAATTCAGTAGTTGTATACGTCATAGAAATCGAATACTTACGTATTCAAAAGATCACATGACTTCTTAATAAAAATCAACTTTTATCAAATTATATCAATAAATTGTTTAAGCACCGGGGTACAATGTATTTCAGTCATAAGCAAACAGAGTTACAACAGGTTAAATCAATCAGAAAACATGAACAAATAAAATGTTATTGAACATAGACTCTTATTCTATGACCTTTCTGTGTCGATTCGCCGTAAAACCCAACTCACTCACTCTAAGTTAATATTAAAGCAACAAAAATGTAATTGATAAAAAGATGACACATTTCCTTTAACTTATTTTCTTAATCTCGTTCTTTAATCTTGTATTTTAAGCACAGATCTGACATTCAGTGAGCAATGATCTATAACAATAAACTCTATACGATGTCTGGCTATGGCACATATTTTTGTTTAAAGCAGCCATCCATGCTTATCATTAAGGGCTATCGGGGAAAATGTCGAAAACACGAGACAAGTTACAACAGTTTTTATTATGTGTCCGAGGAATGTAAAGAGCGAAAATAGTTAGCTATAAATATATTCAGCACGTGGCACTTGTGAGACGGTCATAACATGCATGAAGCTGTTAGATGTCTTATTCATATTGCAATTTGTATTACTTTTTGTTATACATTACATGCGTTTATCATCAGATACGTAACAGTAATTCTTCGGAATAGGAGTATTAGTGCGCAAGCTCAATGAATCACATTCCAATACTTTGCATTTCTCGGGATGTATCATCAACATGTAACAACGAACTAGTAATTTCCCGGAAAAATGGTTTCTGAGCCGATTTTGAAGGGATTTTAAATCCAGATCGCAATCAAAGCAATGTTTGAAAAATTAAATTAAAAAGCTTTACTTTCTCCATAAATGTCATATATATCTATTGTTTCCATCTATGGTAACTTTTAGATATAGATAAGACTAGTTGATTAATCAAACAAAAGGCAGTTTACCTGAGCTTCGAATTGTAAAAAGATATATGGTAATTATCCATTGTCAGAGATTTAATCAATCTTTTATAATCTTTTATAACGTATTTGTTAAATATATTTAATAATGCATTTAAAAATTGATAGAAACTGATATGGCCATTATAATTATTTTGCAGATAGTTAGTTGCAAGTGGTTAAGTAGTCTTTTTGATTCCGGATTCATTGAACCTTACAAATCACGGTTGACTGGAATACAGTTTCTGAGCTAAAAGCCTTCAACGTTAACGCTGTATGTTGAAGAAACATAGGTTAAAGTATGGTGGCCGATTTCTGCCAACTTGCCTTTTTGTTTTGTCGCCCGCGACAAAGCGAAAAAGCGAGATTTTTGGTTTTAGCGCGTTGTCGCCTTTTCGCTTTGTCACGGGTGCCAGGGCGAAAAGGCGAGATTTCCAGTTTTGGCGCGTTGTCGTCTTTTCGCTTTGTCGCGGGCGCCAGAGCGAAAAGGCGAGATTTAGAACACGACAAACGAAAAACCATATCGCGACTCTTAAATTGGCACTGACAGTAGGCAACGATTGTGTAAAATAATGCACCGCCCTCCAAACAGATGTATACAACACTAGTTCTAAGTTACTAGTGTAAGTCTTTGGTTTTTCCTAGTGTACTGGTTCTACAAAAAATCAGATACGGCGAAAACGTGACAATGATTTTAAGCAAACAATTAAATCCTTGTTTTTTAAAGACAAACGGAGCACAATGGTTCTGTTCTTTCAGAGTCTTGAACGAATTAATTAGAGACCTCATGCCTTAATTGACTCCTTACCTTTTACCTTTTAAAATCACTATTATAAGATCTTGGTGTACAGGTTATATGAAATCCTATGCGTAGAATCACCGTATGCAAACAAGTTCATTTTACATATTTTCTGTTGGAAAAGTCTAATTTTCGAAACCTGTACATTGCAACATTTAGAAATACAAAAGAGATAACGGCGAAAAAAGAAACAATTCAAAATATATTAGGAATATTATTTTATTACATAACAACCTAACACGATTCGCATTCTATACTAATATGGGGATAATAAAGACGTGACCACCGATAAATAGTTCACATCTGCGGTATGTATTTTCTCTATTTACAATTCAGATAACTTCGATTAATATAACAAAATGAACAGACATATATGATTATCAAACAGCGATAGTATGATTCATGAAACACTTAAATCAATCTGCATGTGATCATTCAAATAATGTATACGAAATGTTGAGAAAACTGCTTAGGTTAGCACAACATAAAAATGAATAACATCTGTATAATCATACATTAAGAAATATTTCATAGCGTTAATAAACATAGCCATTTCATGAATTTTGCATCGAGATATTAATCAATAACTACTGTAATACTGATATTTTTCCCTAGGAGAGGATACGATCATTTCAAACTGATAATGAACATCAAGGGGCTAATAAATTGAAACACCTTTGCCTGACATATGTTAACGCATGAACATTTTAACGATTGCTTTAAAACCGTTCCGATATTAAATTTCCTGTTTTATTTCTGAACAAAAACGATAACACCATTACAGTATTGCCATAGGTGAAAATATATCACAAAAATTCGGTCGAACTACGATAATGGAACGTATAGCGTTTTAGATTGATACTAAACAGTAGCGTATCAGGATGATAATTTATTGAACTTTCTGAAAGTGATTTATTTATGCTAATTAATGAAACTGGTGCTTTATCGCTGGTATATAATCGATATTACTCACTGCATGACTGATAAACGTGTGCAATGTGTAGTGATTTTGTCCTAAACGATGATTCTGCAAATGATAAAATGAAATAGCAATATCTATCGTGTGCGTCTCTGTAACGTCACAAGAATAGGGTGGCTATCCCATGTGACGTTTTGATAGTGTACACAAACGTCCGATTCGGGTTTGCCTATATTTTCCTTATTACTTGACGGACTTTCGTAAGGTAAATTGTGTCGAAGACATCAAAATGAGTGCGTTCCTCCGCACAAAAAATCTGCAATCAAATCTCAGAATTTTACTCATACACCACCCAACTGCTTTTTCGTGGAAATAAACTGTAGATACGGTACATACTTTCGCAGTTGTGCTAGGTAATCAAGTAATAAGGAAAACATAGGCTCATGTTACCTAATTGGTGACGTTTTTGTCCTAAAGTCACGTGGGTGGGCCACCCTGAAGATGCCTCACGTCATTTTGGTTTACGCGTCTGTTTCTCTCGCTGAGAATAATAAATTTTTGCAAAATGCGTATTTTAGCGCAAGTTTGCATTAGAAAATAAATGTGTTAAATTTTCTTAAGTATTGACTACATCTACATCTACATCTACATGATACTTCCAACAATCATTAACGATTATGACTGGAAGGCGCTTGTCTGGGCAGTGTTAAAAATGAGAAAACTCATTAGGTGCAAAGAATAAAAATTACTACAGGTGCTAAGTTAAGTGAAGGAAGTTACTGCAGATGTACAGTGGCCAGCCGCTCAGCAAATATGTTGAGGCTGGGGCTGGACTGTACATATTGGGGAAGGCCATTCCATAGTCTGATTGTACGGGGGAAGAAGGAATTCATGTGGTATTGAGTACGGGACTGTGGAATTAGGTAGTTCAGGTTTCTGGTCGGAGTTAGATGGTTATGGTCGGCGCATACATGATTTGTTCGGATTTTGTAAAAAAAAATGAGAGAAGATTGTATGCGCCGTTGTTCTAAAGTTTGCCAGTTTAGGGTGTTAATCATCTGGGTTACACTGCTTGTATAGTTATAGTCGTTAAAGATAAACCGTGCAGCTGATCTTTGCACTTTTTCGACTTTGTATGAGAGGGACTTTTGCCAGGGGTGCCAGATGGATGAGCAATACTCGAGTTGTGGACGGACATAGGTGTTATAGGCTTTCTCTTTGACCTTTTTGTTTGTTGTCTGAACATTTCTTTTGATGAATTTAAGAGAGTTGTTTGCTTTAGAGGAAATAGTATTAATATGTTCAGACCAGTTTAAGTCTTTAGTTAGTGTAACACCTAAGTATTTAGCGGTATCGGTAGATTTCAGTTCCTTGTCATGCAGGGTGTAAGGAAACATGACAGGGTTTCGTTTGCGAGTAATTCTCAGCACCTCACACTTGTCTGGATTGAATTCCATTGACCAGTCCTGTTCCCACTTTTCAAGGGCGTACAAATCTTTTTGTAGTGTTTGGGCATCAGATGAGGACTTGACTGTAAGGTATACTATGGTATCATCTGCAAACAGTCTTGCCTTACTTCTAATAGAATCTGGTAGGTCATTAATGTAAGCCAGAAAGAGACAGGGCCCTAGGACGGATCCCTGAGGGACACCGGACAGGACAGGCAGGGTGTCAGAAGTGCAGCCGTCTACAACTACTCTTTGGGTTCGACCCTTCAGAAATGACTTTATCCACTGTGATACCAGAGGGTGGACACCCAGCTCATTAAGTTTAAATATCAATTTATTGTGATCAACCTTGTCGAATGCTTTACTAAAATCCATTACTATTACATCTGTTTGTTGGCCTTGCTCAAGGTTGTCGTAAACTTCTTGTGTAAAGCTGATCAGTTGTGATTCACAGCTATGCTTAGATCTGAAGCCATGCTGGTACTGGCTTAAGAGGTCATTATTGTCAAAATGTGTCATGATGTTGGAGACTAGAATGTGTTCCAATAATTTGGAAGCTATGCAGGTGAGAGATATTGGCCTGTAGTTACTGGCCTTTTGATAACTTGGAACATGAAAATGTTAAAAATGTCCCACTTCTCGATGAGATATATTCCATATTCACTTAAAAGAAACAAATGTCCAAAGAAACAAACTTTACATCGTGTATTTGAGGCGACCCTTGCACACATTTCGTGACGATTATATTAAAAGACAACGCTTTTGATGCGATTTGTCCTTCACCTCTGATCCAAGTGGGGAAGATTTTACTTGGTTGCACAGAATACTGGAATAAAATCTAGGGACACTAGATAGCTTAACTGACTGCTGCTCCATAACTGAAATGATTTTTAAAATCGGAGTAACAAATCAAAATAAAAAAGGAACATTTTACCTGTATTGTATTGCAATCCCGATTAATTTTGTGGTTAAACTATGATATACAAAATTAGTAAAAGTGGACAACACGACAAAAATAAAAATGTTACAGGCTCGGTTTGACTGAGCCTGTTCATGGAGTGTAGTGGAAAATGCATGCTACCGCAAACGGGATGAGCAGAACTCAACATTTACACATGTTATAAGTATAAAAAATAATTTAAAGACATCCGCAAATGTGTTCATAAGGCGGTACACATGGAATTTTCAATGATACACTTGTGTGTAATTCCATGGGCGTATGGTCCCCCATTTAAAAAAATAACGAGAAAACAATAAGCAGAACTAAACAAATGGAATTTAGGAAGGGGATCTGAGGTTACGGAGTCTGCATATCACAGAAACTGCCAAAAGACAAAATTTAAAAGCAGGCACCATATCAAAGGTTTATTGAACAATACGCTAAGCTATAGAAGCTGGAGTATTGGAACCACCCAGGCCGAAATATTCAAGCTGAAAAACCAAACAGTACCAATAACACAACATAAATGTCGTGCTGAACGATCTGGAAAGATTGAAATACAACAGCACTGACTGAATGTACAGGGAGACTTTTTAATGGCCACAACATATAATAGAATTATATAAGAATTATACAACCACACATCCTAAAAGAATTTGCTTTTATATCTGCAAAAGGGGCAATTAATATGGGTAGAAAAGTGAAGGAAACACAAAATATTATATTTAAGGTCTTTTCACTCCATGTCAGCCAGAATTTCCATTATGACGATATTATCTTTAAAGAACATACTATTATTTATTTTTGGCTCAGCTTTTTGTTTACAATGTATTTTCTCTTTCTCTGTATATATAAGATTATAATCTAAGCCTTTGCATATCTTTGTAGCGGAAATATTACACAGCAAACATAGCACAATAGACGCCTCGGGATCTATCTTAATAACTCTTTGCTTCTTGTACTAAGGTTGTTGCATCCATTGTCCCTATGTACAAGAGCAAGTTGAACGATATGTCAGGGTTTATAACAAAGGACGTAGCAGATAAACTACAAACATCGTCCAATATCTCGTTGTGCCATACCACTAAAATCTCGTTGTGCTTTGTAGGACCATATTTTCCCCAGATCACATTATTCCATACACCTTCAATTCTGCACATTGCAAATGTGATACATGTGTTTGTCCAAAATGGTGGTATTAATAAAGCAAGAAAATCACATCTGTCTTTCAATGACTTTTAGTGCTGCAACGTATTTATGGCATTATAGTTTCATCATCATCACCATCATCATCATCATCATCATCACCACCACCATCACCACCATCATCATCATCATCATCATCACTATCTCGAGGGGCAGATATATAATTCCGTCTTTCTGTTTGTCTTACATAAGTCAAAGCGGAAAGGCTGATGACTTTATGAGTGTGTGTGCCTTGTAATTGTCATAACAGTCACCTTCAAACCGGATTTTTCCATCTGAAAATAGGGCCAGTGACAGATTATTATAAAATGATGGTGTTTTTTTTCTTCTGAAGTTCTCAAGAAATTTTAATACTATGTTTTAATATGTATGAACACGTGCACTCTGTAAATTGCAAACAAATGTGGAAAAAAGAGAAAGTTTATATACACATGAAATGAACTCCTTAAGTTGTCGTTTAAATTGGGAAATCATATATCACTTTTACTCACTAGTGCATCAGAATTGAAATTAGAAAATAAACAAGATGTAGATTTAGAAGCACCTTTTCAACACACCAGTTAGACAACATACATCTGGAACCATTTTCCATACATCTGTTGATCATTAGCTATTTGGTAATTTATTCTAAGTGCAAGCCGTACGAATTATGAAAGTTGAGAAATTTTCATCATCTTATTTGTTGATGATTTCAATTCCTTTTTAAATTCTTTCATTGAAAAAATAAACATGTACAGTTCCAATCAAACATTTTCTTCTTTCTAGTAGGAATATAAACGAAAGTTTCAACAAGTATTATCAGTGTGTCTAAATAGTGTGCCTCATTATAATGCACCATGGATGCAAAAATGAAATGAAAATGTACGCCATTCTATAAAAACATTACTAAAGATAACAAGCTGAAAAAGACATTTATATTGTTTTAAACAAAATATAAAGTCAGGTTCGATTTATGATATACATGTTATGTTTTGCAAAGTAAGAATTATGGTCACTCCGATCATCATAACGGTTAGCAGTTTCTTGATTAGTTTCGCATAAATTATTCACTTGATTTACTCAAGTAATATTTATTATAAGCAGTTATGCATGTAAGGAAACAATAAGTATAGTTCATTTGACCATATAATAGAAACTTTGCGAATTTTCAACTGTGGAAAGTTTCAACTCTCCAGATTTTTCTTTACGTTACAGCGATTTTCCCTTGGGTGAATATTTTTCGTTGAATTCTGCTTGTAAATCTGGGGGATTTAAAAAGAAACGAGGTAAATCAATTTCCGTTCTGTAGAAAACGTTTTGATCTGAAAAGGCGGAAATTCATGCTTACCGTAATACCAACAAATATGTTCGGTATAGGTTGAATGAAAAGGGAATCACTTGATAGCAGCAGAATTTGCCATATCAGCCGTAACATAAAATAAATATTTACATATCGCTTTTGGAAAAAGAAGCATTTGAAAATACTGATGCCAAGTCATACATATTCTTGCAGCACGTAAAGCCTACATGTTTGATAACGATGAGCCAAAAGCACTTTTAAAATTTTAAAATGTTTCAGATATGATTTTAAATTTAATTGTATTGCAACTATTCAGAAATATGGTCACCAGACCACCAATGATAATCATATATTAAATAGACCAGATCGAGCTCATCTAGTTTTGATAAGTCATTTTCCCAAATCAACAAAAATGGTTTAAGAGTTTCCAGTTTTTATATTTTAGAATATGATATTAGCTTGATATGTTGAATTTCATTAAAAAAGCATAATATAATATTGGTCTTCGAATAAATGTATGTATTTAGAAAGTGTGACCACTGTTCGGATCATATATATTAGCTAATCTAATTAATTAATTTCCAAAGAATATAGGATATATATATAGTCATCTAGAAGTAAGTACCTGGAATATATAAGGACATTAAACAGCAACAAAGTTTTGCACACAAATCTGTAGAATACCACATTTAGCGTTGTTTGCCCTTGTGCAAGTTGTCACACAAGAGCAAATGATACAGGAACTAAAATATTCTATAACCGATTAGTCCATGCAAGTTTTGAATATTGGAAGCCTATTTTCGCGTGATACAGTAACATAATCTGACAATTTAGGATCCTGTTGAATATCACCATTTGGTAGCCCTGTATCAATCCATTATATGCGTCGCAAAAAACACTGGTATGTGCATTTTAGTATTGGTGCTTTTATTGTTTTGCTGTATTTGAGATCCGCGCGCTCTGAATGCGAATAATAGAAGACATTTTATTCCCTTATCAATCATTCAATGTATACAATTACAGTGTGAATAGGTAGTGATATAAGATTCCTGCACATCTTTAAGAAAGGCAATAGAATGTAGCACATAAGAGAACTATAAAACTGGCATTCCAAGGTTAATATACTTATACCCATCCTATAAACTGCATGCCAACCAATTCAAGATATGCAAAAAGATGCATCATATGAATATAAAATCTCTTTATGAGATTTTAATACAGCTACTTGATAAATAGTAATGCAGTGTTAAGTACATTTCGAGCTGATAATGATAAGCCTGTACAGCAGCAATAACTCCTGTCATAAAGAAATAACTTGCTACCTGTAAAATAAGAAAAAGAAGGAATATGACATAAGGATCACAATTTTTGTCTGAATACTAATCATTTGCCTGCCAGTATAATGCTTGGCTCAGTGTTAAAAGGAATATCTCTTCACTCATATCCTCAAGGCAGTAGATACCGTCGAGAGTGATTTTAAGTTGTATGACTTATTTCGCAGGGGTCCTTACATAGATAAGAATGAACTAATTGTTATTGAATGCTGAACCACAAGATGTTTACACATTATATGTAAATGTTTTAATCTAGAAAAAATAAAAAAGTTGAAGATAAGTTTTTAGTAACTAGACAATGAAACCGAAGTCAGACATTACATTATATGACATTTTTTGTCTTCTTTGCTTGGCGGCTGACAATTTTAAGGAAGACTCATCAATCCATACTCACAAAAGTTATATTGGAACAAGTAAGTAATTTCTTTTGTCACGAATATTGTCTTTAGAAACATGATATTATTTTAGGTAGCTGAAAGGGGAATATGCAACTTCTGACATATTTCTATTTAGAACGAATTTATTGAAAATTAAATCTGGTGACATTTGCAACAGATGTATTATCAATTTAATGAAATCATCAGGATCGTCGTCATTTTTTCCTTAACAAAGATGATTTCTATGGCAAACTATCTTTAATACAGATAATTGTGGAACTTAAATTCAAAGTTGTAGAATGCCGGAGTTATAATTGCACGGATAAATTGATTGATGGATGAACACTGCTACAAAGTTGTACGCCTCTAATTCATGTTGTGTTATAACGTACAATGTTATGTCTATCTTAGCTGATATTCATTTATTTTCCTTATATGGTAATTCTCATATAAAAAAGGAACAATGACGTCAACAATTCGACAACGATAACCATTTCATTATATGGCTAGTATCCTATATCTTTCTTTTTTTTTGTTGTCTGATTTTCATAATATTTCTCAATTCAAGTTCCACCAAGTACTGTGCAATATGTAATGTTGCCAAACCTTGAAATCTGATTTCGTCATTAGAAGGCTACTCCTTTATTAAAGCGGATAAACATTAAACGGAGCTATACCCTACACTTAAAGCCCTGCTCCGCGGCTATTCAAATTCTATTGTGTGTATGCAACCCATGATTACAATAGGTAACTGTTAACGGCCACGCCACACTTTATCACGCAAAACCACAAGTATTTTATATAAAATAGACTCTATTTTGACAGGCGTCACTGTTCATAGTCAGGATTTTCATGCTTTTTCAGTGACAATTTAAGGTTAAAAGGTAGGACTGGAGTAGGTCTTTAACCGTTAAAAGCGTATGTGACTTACATTTTCAATTTACTGTACAGTCCGTGTATGATAACTTCGGAGTGACGTCATGTTTGTTTATGTTTTCTGGACTTATAAAACTAACAAAATAGGTAAAGCAGTTTACAAAAACAATAATATTGGGTATTTTTATTGCAACACGTCTGTCAGTCCCGATAGCTTAGTGGTTAAGCATTGGTGTTTGAATATCGATTTTTGCGAGCCGAAGGTTCGAATCGAGGATAGTGATTTTTGTTTGTTTGTTTGTTTCTCTTTCAGGATAAACACCATAATCATTCATTTTTCCTGGAATAAATTAAAATAGAAATATTATTGAATTAATTTCTGTTTAAAGGGGACCAGGCATCAGCTCTGTGTAAACACATCGTATTATGAATGCATAGTCACGAAAACACTCGGAAATTTCGTGCAGGTTAAATTCCTCTCTGGTATATTGCCAGTATTAGTGTAGTCAACATGTCCGAGGCGTCCACGTCTTTTTTTGCAAAGAGAAACACTGTTCAGTATAAGAATGATGCTTAATGCATACTGCAAACTATTCTGAAGGTTATTTCAAGCATCATCATTTTTCCATATTTCAGTTCGTTATTATATACCATAGTGCTGTTTTGCTGCATTTTTAATATTTTCAATTGTCTTTGAAAAAAATGTAATTAAAACATAGATAAAAAGCAAAGATTTAAAAAAAGTATAAATCACGGTGGGATTCGAATCAACGCGACAATGGAACTATAAAAGAATCGCACAGGTAAGGCTAACGCTCTACTTTAAAGTAAGCGTTCCAGTTAGTAGTATAATATAAAAGTGTGTACTTAAATAGTAATAATTATCGATTACCCTCCTGACTTGGACTCGTCCAAAACGTCACTCTGAAGTTATCATACACGGACTGTAGGTACGGGAACTGACAGATCATATAGTTAAATGATTATTAGCTGTAGTTCTTTTGAAGGGACATAAACTATCTACTTTTACGTTGCAATTGCATCAATAAAAATCGCCCTGAATTTGACGAATGCACTATCTTTAATAAAAATAGATATTGTGTCTATGTGGACTTATGTCGTAGTTTGTTGGATGTACCGTTTGTTATGACAGTCTACATTTTTAATTATGTGGAAAATACACGGAGATAGTCTATACCTATAAACAAAGCAAGACATTCGAATTCCTAATATTTTGATTTTTAAATACTGTCTAAATAAAAATGTAACAACTTGACTACTAAGACATATTATCTTTTAAAATTAGAGATTATGTCAATTGAATCTGTTGTCTTGTTCAACAACATGATTGACTGACTAACAATTATTTTATATCATTAAGATTGAAAAACATGCTCAACAGCCAAAACCAAAAATTCGACCATCTATATTTTTGGACACTAAGAAATTAAACAATAACGCAATAACTTATTCAAAAGAAACATTTTAATGCAACATAGTTGATAAAAACGTCAGACACAATCTAATCAATATGACATTTTCTACTGTCAATACCGAGACAGAATGAAGGTATATGACTGACAATTTTAAGCTGTATTTCTTAAAACAAAAATTTGAATATTTACACTCGTTATAATTATTAAATTGAGCATCGTATAGAAGAAAACTGGCAACCCTCTGTCAATTTAGAATGTCCTTAAAAAAAAACACCTCACAAAAACTTGCGGATGTGCTACGTATATCACAGTGTTGAAATGGTGATTCTAAAAACATACAACTCCGTTACGGAAGTGATAAAATTTACAACGAAATGAAAACATAAGCCTAAAGAAATATTGTTGTTGTTTTTTTCTACCATGGGAACATGGTTTTGAAACTTTATCAAATGCTTTAAAGAATTGGTTAAAACACAACACTATAAGTTGACATATTACAGTTCCGGCAGTGCTTAAGTATTAGAAACCTGTCACTTAACATATATTAAAAAACAATACATTTCATTAAAGAGACAGCCATTGAAACAGTACATTTTCAAACAATAACCTGCAAAAGACTAAACAGCAACTAAACTATACTACCATGTGTGGCATTTATACAAAATCTGTATATACAGCAAATACTGGAGCATCTAGTAACAGAAGTGATAATGTGTTATGGAAATTGTGTTACATGTATAGTTAATAAAATCTGGAAAGTAGATCCCTCGGAAGCACCGAGAACAAGGCAAATAGTGAAAATTGCAGACTCGGTTTGATTGAGTCTGTTCATGGGCAGTAATGGAAAAAGCAACACTACCCACGCCCCCTAGCACCGGCTTAAGAAGTATTCAATCTTCAAGTCTAAATGAGTTGAAATCAATGATCCCGAAGGACCAGAAAATATAACAACACTGAGATGAAGTCGGGGCGACTTTTTACGGCCGCCACACAGCACTTAACACCCGCTGTTGTGAAGTAAATAAAATCTGGAAATAGCCTATAATCAAACTGCTGTGTGTAAAAGAGTAATGAGCATTATATAAAATGTCAGGGCTCTTTAGATAAAGTTCATATGATAGAGCCCTCTCATGATGCAGGTACGATCTCCGTCAAAGAACATCGAACATTTCTTGATGTTCCTGTCTTTTCTAAACAATCAGCTATTTTGTATACGTCTGATTTCTTTTATTCATTTTACATCTTGGACGAATGAGACTTTGCATTTGTTACAATATTTTCAAGATTCAGGAAGAAAATTAATCAGAACTTTATCAGGAGCCATGTCTTAAATTACGCAGCCATCCAGATGTGTCTCTTCGCACACAAATTTCTGTGATTTGAAAGCAACAGTTTGCATTTTTCGGTTACCTTTCTGATATTAGTGTGTTTGTCTACCATTCTCTGAACACTTCCAACTCACTAAATAATGTTAATTAATGTTTTCTTACTAACATTTTCTGTTTTTCATTCTGTCACATCGATGTTTCGGACGTTCAACATACAACAGTTACTGGATGATAAATTCTGTAAAGGTTCTTTGAAAGCAAAGAATGCATATGTGCCACTACATCTTCTTTGCAGATGGAAGAAAAATAGTCAAATTTGTCAGAAAAGGATATTCAGAGAAACTTAATTACAATAAAACAAGTCTAAGAATACCTTATTTCAACAACATAAATAACACAATTTCTATGTAACCTCCGTAACATAATATCTTCTCGGTAACAAAATAAAACATGTGGTCGCCGAAGTCACATTTCTTTTTTTAAAAAGTTAGTAAGATATTTAATATTACATAATGACGAGAACATTACTGAAACTGGATCATATTGGGTGCAGTAACTAAACAAGAACAAGTTCAATGCATTCAGACAAACTATCTCACCTCCATAACGCTATTGTAGGAAAAATCAAGCTCTATATCACTTTTCTTCAGATAAAATAGTCAGAAAAAATATATATTTCTTGATTCTGAGTCCGTTTTGACATATCTCTTTGGCCAAATGTTCATGTATGGAATTTGAATGTCGCACTGGAATTTATGAACACGTTATCGCCTCCGTAACGGACATGTTTAAAGAGGCATATTTATTTCAGCGCTTTATTTTGTGTATAGTTTTACGTTCAAACCTAATTGGAAAAGCAGAGAAAACAAATTCAAACACCTTAAAACATAAATAATTTAAAATTACACTTAAAAGCCTTTGCAGATCAGCCTCTGCTTCCTTCGAGTGACGGATGAGAAAAACTTAATTGTGCTTTCCGCATTTCAGTAGGCAGTTAGAACAACTAAGATGTTATGTTACGGAAGTGATACGTTACGGAAGAGATAAAGTTATTTCAATATTTGATAACTGTTCGATACCTTGATGGCATATACTGAAAACAAGCCTTCTTACTGATGCAATCAAGGTAAATGATACAGACACAGAGGGAAAACACCATTGTTATCACGTACATTTGAAGAAGTCCCCGTTACGGAGGAGATTTTTTTTTCAATCGCGACAAAAATAAAATGAACTGGAAACAATAATATCAGAAATATTTACTTATCAGATAGTAACAAGGGTGTTATTTTAATAAAGTTATATCATTTGACGACAGTTTGTGTCACTTTTGTCACATGTATACCTTTTTCAAAATACTTTGTTAATATATTAGATATTGTTACGGTAGGTGAGAACTGTTTTAGGCGGCGACAGTAATAATTATGACCGGGATGAATGCATTTTGTGCTTATGCTATTGAAAATGTCCTTCCGCAATTATAATGAACCCTCTTTCATAATACTGCATGTAGTTTTGGCGCACAGATGTACTCCAGTGCTATCAACAGAGTTATTATTTGTCTCAGTATACTTGGCGACATGGCTGAAATGAGCAGAAAGCTTTTATTTCAATCCTACTGCACATAGAAAGTAGAAAAAGAGATCGACTAAAAGTATTAAAAAACAAAGATTGTACCCTGGCAAAAGTAAAAACCTCTTTCCAATGTTATTTATTCATCATGTGTTTGTAAAAGATGAACTAGAATGAAGGCGACAAGGAATTTTCTAAAGTGGGTCAAATTTTTGGTTTTGACTGTCAATCGTTAGTTTTATTGTAGTATGGGTTGATTTTTTGATGTTGTTGGGGTTAGAGGCACATCGACACATAATAGGTTGAATAGCAACTTATTTTAGCTTTTCATGTTAGAGGACAACTCCTACGGGCATTGATTGAAGAATGAGCGGGCACCAACATAAAACTACCGACCTTCCGTATGTCTGCTAGATGGCTTCCTCACATATATAATACTACACCCCTAAGCGAGGTTTCGAACCAAAATCGGTAAGTGCCGTTTGAATAATGCCTAAAATATAGATTGAAAAATACTAATTTTGTTTGATACTTGAGGTCCAAGCCATTGTAAGACAGATCATCTAAAAATCTGTTTGATTTCTTATTGAATGTAATAGTGATTCAGCTGGGAACTCAGTGCAGTGGCAACACTATATCCCTTTTGAGCTTACATATCGTGAACTATAATTTTAGAACATTTGTACGACTGTTTAAAACCGCCTCCATGTTAAATATTATCTTCATATAACACCATTCGGTCAAATTTATGAAAGCGTATTGTGATCTTATCAAATAAGAAATAAGAAAGCGTCCGTAGCTCCGTTACTAAATTATCAGTCTCTGAACGGTTTAAAATAACACCTATCAAAACTAACGTGCGGTAACATAACATGACTAGAGTCCCGGTTGACTTATCCCCTGTTTGTTTTTAGAATGAAAGAGTTATTTTGTTTTGATGTTTTGGATCACGGAGGTAAGAAAACAGGGTTTTACTTAACCGTCAATTGTTGGTCGTTAGGGATTGGTTGATCACTTTTCGTTAACTCTCAGGACTAGACTCTATTAAAGCGAGTCTGCAGTTAATTTTGTTGTTGCGTTCTACACTTCGAGCAGCTCTTTTATTATTATGTACTATAACAGATTTCAGTAGAACTCGTCAGCTGGCTTACAAAACCATATTACTTCAAAAGTAAGCTAGTTCTAACTGTGGCAGTACTTTGCGATTTCATGGAAAAATAGTCCAACGCCTATGCTTTACATATACCAATTTTTACAAACAATATCTTTTAAAGTTACTCTATTGCAATAGTTTGAATAGTATGAGCAAAACGTTTATACAGATTTGATATGCTTTAAGTACATTCACTCTTTTTTGCTGTTAGAAACAGTCAAAGCACCTACTCATCAGCCAGTCTTTTGCTAAGACACGGTCATGTTTGATATACTAAAACAAATCTAGAACATTTATTTTTGCTCATAGACGAACTTCAGATCTAAGGCACTAAATCACATAAAAGTATTAACAAAGACGATACGTAATCCTAAATAAATCTCCGCTCATAGAAACAAATACTTTTGACGCTGGGTGGAAATGCCTGCATAATGTCCGTAAGGCAGTTTCTTTATAACATAATAAGTTTATTCTTCACATTGAAGTCTACATTGAAGAAGTTCACATAAGATTACTGCTATGATAGTATATTTCAGTTTTCTGAGGCAGGTCGATGTTAACGCAAAACTATAATCATCCTTTTAAGCCAAATGATTGTTTGTCAAGGTTCATGGGTTACATTTTATGTAGCAAGTCTCAAGTACATGTTAATACCTGTTTGTTTGCAGAGCGTAATGGTATGAGTGTTAAAACTGCTGCTTGTGCCCGCACATCAGAAACTTTAGCACAATTATATCCAAGTTAAAAACTCTCATACTTTGCGTGTACGTGTCTTTGTTTACCTACATGCTCTTACTATAAATTTTCATATATTGTCTGTGAAATTGTAAATGTATATTGTGATCATCATTTATGACGACGAGCTGTAGATATAAATTGTCTTTTCTGTTCTGTCATATCAGTAAGCGACAACAAAACATGATCTTATAGATAGATCATGGCATTTGGTAATCAGGTATTTAGTTTTACCGGTCATATAAAAGGCATACCTGCATCCTTAGGCGAATCATAAATATTACTCACTTAAACTATCGCTTCTTAAAATCTTATTGATAGAGCGGTTTTATGTTCAAGGCAAACGTAATAGTCGGTTTACGTGTCTTGAGATTGTTTCCATATGTTATTCGTTTGAAGAAGAACAATCAATTTTATAATGAAAATCAAAGTAACTGCAGGTTAATTTGAATAAGCAGAAATATTATAATTCCATGAGGAATGGTTTTGGTAGCATTATTTCTTAGTACAAATATATGACTGGTTTCAATGTATACATGATTTCGTATTCAAACTAAAGAAATTTTTATAGTAGTTCTAGAGTATTAGTCATAAATGCTCATTTTACTCTCATATTTTGATGATGTAATTAGAGACATTTTTATGGTGACCGGATATCTGTTTTTCTCTTTACAAGTAAATCCTCTTAAAACTGATACAAATATCTTTTCTGCGTATCACAGTTCCACCTCACAGATTTGATCTATCGCATGTTCGCACTCTAAAACTGTTAGGTACAATACTGCAAGTTCTGCAACTTTGATTATGGTCGAATCTTTTTATAGGATAACAACATGTAACTAGTATTAAATATAAAAGTTATAAACATATGTTCTGTAACAGTCTGACGTAAAAGATATTTGTTTTGTTAACATATTTTTCTCTATATTAAACAAGATTAAGATCAATGCAAGGTGCTTCTGCAT
The DNA here is from genome assembly GCF_021730395.1 of Mercenaria mercenaria. Lineage (NCBI taxonomy): Eukaryota > Metazoa > Mollusca > Bivalvia > Venerida > Veneridae > Mercenaria > Mercenaria mercenaria. Next base: position 63,117,926 of record NC_069377.1, on the reverse strand, counting down.
TAATGGATTAATGTAGAATGTATGTAAAAAGCGCCTGCGTAATCCTGCTTACAATTCTGCTCATATACTGAAGTATTCCATACCAAGGGCAGTGCACAAACCAACCTTGTTTTAAATACTGCATTCATACGCGAGATCGAAAGGTTTGTATCCACTATAATAAAAGAGTTTGATGATTTCAATGAAAAAAATTGTCAACAGATACAACATTTACCAAGGTGAAATTGTTTTATTGGATATATAGTTTAAATGATGAATGAATAAAACTTCACATAAAATGTATGATACTGGTAAAGCATAGATAAGTTCTGCTTATATTTCATACCAGCCATATATATTGTCACTTGTGTTAAAGCCTCACTCTAGGGAAATGTTTTTTTTTTAATTGCTATATTTTGTGATGCGTTCGTTAGTGTAGTATAAATCATAATATATCATTACCTTTAAACAGTACACTTATTTTTACTTGAGTATACAATTTTTGAATTAAAAAATAATGTTTTGAAAAATCGTGTATTTACGTCATTAATACACGAAAAAAAAATGTTATACGTCCGCGGAATAATAAGTGTATTAATTTAGGTAAATACATACAGGAAACAGATATATTAGAAATAACATCCAAGTACTCAATTTCTACAAGTAAAACTAATATTTGATCCTGTTTACTTGTTAGCGTTTATTGTTTCTGATACATTAAGTAATTCATTTTAATTTGATTCTGTACAATTGATGTCTGTCTGTAACACATCCTCTCTTTCATTAAATGCAATAATGTAACGGTACGTAAGAGGCACATGCGACTTTTTAAGTAGCATTAAGGATGTACGAGCGTTTTATTTCAGGATATCCGCCATTTTGAAAAAATGTTTCTTCGTATATTGCTTTCTAACAAAAGTTTTGCCAAAAAATTAATGCTAAATAATTAAAATATGGCTAATAATGTACCATTTAACCAAATATATTATGCTTTTTGCGAAAAAAATAATTTTTCACCCTTATTTTTGGCTGGCATTTGCCTAAAATTGACATAAGATTTACAATGGGGTAGGGGTAGGTAATTTCAAATATCTGTTAAAGTAGATCAGGTTTGGTTTTGATATTTTTCTGACTGATACATATAATGTTAAGCTATAAATAAAATAAAAGTTTACAAGATAGCACGTTATGTTATCTAGAAAATATAAATCAAAACAAAAATAACAAACAATATCAAAATTCACCACTTTTTAACAGTTTTTTCTTATTTTCTTAATAAATCTCTTAGATGCACGGTGACCCCAACTTTTTTTCTTTCCATTTTGAAGCATTTTTGTGTGTCATTAATGCTGCAAAATATTTTGAAAATCTTAACGTCAATTTTTTTTTGTAGATCTAAACACGTTTTTTCCATTGAAAATTAAGTGGCTGGGGTAAATATGTCAACATGTAAAAAAATAGAGATTTGTGAATGACATTTATGCTTATATAATACTGATATCACCATATATTCATATTAATCTGTAAGACCTGAAATCCCTATAAGATTAAGTAGGATATTATATGTTTCATAAAGTACAAGTTTTTTTTCAATTTTACAAAATTTCAGAAATGCGTAAACAGTGGGTGAAGAAAATACCCTATAAAATTAAAACGAGTTCGGTGACCTATGTTTTTTTCTGCTCTTGTTTAAATATTTAACCTCTTTGAAATGGTATGTATAAACCCGATACACAAATGCATGATAAGCACGAGACTATCCCCGCCAACCTGAACTACTGTAAAGACTGACCGTGTTATTTTCGTACCGACAATAATTTCATTTTTTGTAATAAGCCTGTAGAACTTTACGAATTTATTCATATGCTATTGCTAGTATTAAAAAAACTCAAGCAAGATGAATTGATATACCGTGTCGATCTTGTTCTGACCCTGTCTTTCGTGCCAATTAATTGTAAAAATATGTCTTGAAAACTCACTGTCACCTTTGATTTTATGATGCTTCCTCTAAAAAGAGGGTACCCTTTGCAAATCCGTTAATAAACAAATAAACAACTAAAAACAACAACAACAAAATAAAACAAGCAGTGGCGTCATGTTCTGAAGTACGATCGTTACCCTAGTGAATCCAATCTCGCGACTCCAAATGTAAGTGGCCGACACCTCCACGATTACTACGTTTTATTGTATAATGGCATTTTTATGACTGAAAAATAGGGATTTTTTGTTCTTGAAGGTAACATAATCTTTGTAAATACCTATTCAGTGACGACTTTGTTTTAACATTTTTACCATTCCGCATCATTTAGAAAGACGACGGAATATGTTCCAGAAAGCATGTAGCCCAATCGCAAAGGAAATCAGAAATAAACAATTTGTAAGCTCCGAAGCTTCCTATCAACACGTCATTCGTACAATATACATCTGGAACTTTCTGTTGTAATAATAGATCATGAAGTCTTAAGTCTGTGAGTTGATGTGGGGAAATTAATATAGATATTGTACAAATACTTTATACTTGCTTCGAATACACATTTAGACTTAAAGCAATTTATTGTTCGTATAAACTTCAGAATATGTGCGCAAGTAATAGATCAATATACACATTTATATTTACATCTAAAATGTGTTTTCGTAGATGAAACTATATATACATCGGATGCATTACAATTTTTGTGTGTAATTCATTGACTCCAAAGGTAGAACATTCCAGAAGCCAAAACGATTACTTTACGTACAAATCACCGAACGTTGCGATTGTGATGCAATGTTAGAGCGTTTGATATTCCAAATATTCCATTTGTTTCAGGTATCTATATTAAGGACGTATGCTAGAATTTGGTGCGAAAATTTTCCCAATAACAGAAATTCTTCAAACTTTGGATATTGAAGGACAATCATCTAAGAAACAAAAAAATGCAATAAAAATCAAAGGTCACCGGTATCAAAAAAGAGTTATCTGCCCTTGAAAACGGCATTTCCCCCAAAAATGACGTTTTCAGGGGCAGATAACTCTTTTTCGATACCGGTGACCTATGATTTTTATTGCATATTTTTGTTTCTTAGATGATTGTCCTTCAATATCCAAAGTTTAAAGAAATTCTGTTATTGGGAAAAATTTCGCCCATCTCATATACAAGGAATTCTAGCGTACGCCTTTAAACGTCAAACGTATGCGCCAATCGATCAATTGAAATATTTGAGGAAGACAAAACAAGTTGTAAGTTATAAGATATGAATGACATTCAAGTATTTCATTTTGGTATTAACTGTATGACTGTGCTTCAAGAACGGGATGCAAACTACTAAACAACGAGCGCTTTGAATATTTACATCACATCAGCAGTAATAATGTTGCTGAAATTGGTGAGAAAACTTGCAGTAATATACCTCTAACTCGTTTTAACTTAACGCTGCCTTGTAGCTTATTCATGAGTAAATCTGAAACAAATTTCCAGGATTAAATGATTTCTCATGCTGTTTCTTATCACCTAATTATTCAATATTTCATTATAATTGACAGATATTTCTGTTTTATAGTAATTTCGTATAATTGGTTTTTAATTGGTAATACTGATCAAATTAAATCTAAAGGCTGAGCTTAACCATGTACTGTATATTCCTTTAGTTCTATTTTATAACCGATTATTATGCTCCATTTAAACAAACTTGAATTCTGTGTATGGTTTTATATTTGAATTGTGTTATTCTGTTGTCAACAATTCATTTATTTAAAATACAGTTACTAGTAAAGGAATTCCAGTTAATTTCGCAAAATAAAATATCTTCCCAGTATTTTAAGTGAATATGGATTTGTAGATGTTTGAAAAAATAAAGATATTATATCTATCCTTGTTCGTTGTGTCTTCAAAGATTTTGCTTTTGATACTAATATCGTACGATGCTCTAACAATTTTTGTACCCACAGACGTTCCTGATTTGATGTTATGGTTCATTAGGCAATGGTTGTTTAATGATATTAATTTCCTTAAAACCGTTTTGTTTTCTGGCTAATCTTTGGAAGATAAAATTGGGATTGATGAAGACATTAATGAATATCGTTTTGCCTTTTACGTGAAAGCTTTTATGTGATTAAACGTAGAGAAGTTACTTTCGGAAACATGCAGTTAAACACAATGGCTGTACAAATTTGCGATGCGCCAGGTGTAAAGACTTTTAATTACTGCATGACACATTCGTTTCGAAAGAGTAAGTATTGGGCTTATCAACATGACATGCGTACGGGTGCCGGTGAATAACCATAAACTGACCCGACCAGTAGGTTAGTGTTTGAATGTAGACCAGTGCTCATGATCTGCAGTCGTATACGGAATACGGAATAAATACGAGGAGCGGTAATATCCGGACTTTTCACGCTCATGTCTATTCAGGTGCAGCTACCTGCACATATTTAACATGAGCGAAAAACACAATTTACTGTCTTTAAATCGGTCAGATTATTTTCAATAAGAAGGGTGTATACAAATTTTGACCATTTAAACAGGGTAGCTGTTCAGACAAGGCGTTTGAAAGTTGCGCATGACATATTATTATATTTTGTGGAGTACATTTGTGCAAAGTATTATCAAAATTCCTCCATGGATTATTGAGTTACAGACAAGACAGGAAAAAGCCCTGTTGACCTTTGACTTTCAAGTGTGACCTTGACCTTTGAGCTTTGTGTCCGGGTTTTGCGCACGAAACGTCGTCTCAATATTGTAAATATTTGTGCAAAGTAATATTAAAATCCCTTGATGAATGACAGAGTTAGGGACTCGACACGAAATCGCGGATTGACGTTTGGACGGAATGACGGATGAACGGATGGAAAAGCGTAATTCTATAGTCCCCGAAATAAGTTTTCAAGCGGTAGGGACTAATTAAACGCTTACAAGTTATATTGCAAAACCTATGCATCTTATCGTTTAAAAACTTTGGAGAACAACTGTGGAGAAAATGATTCTTATGTCACTTTAAAGATTAAAGAAATACTTTTTTGAACCGTCAACTTAAGACAACTCCATATTTGTACTTTTAATTTGCCCATTCCTTCTTCTTTCGTACCATCCATAAATACAGCACTTGCAAATCATTGTTTTCAATGCATCTTCAAGATGCAACACTATAAACTGGTTTTTATTAAATAATCCGAACATGCATAGTTTGAATGATGCCGTACTGCTGTTGAATTAAAACATGGAAAGTACATGTAATTGCAATGGCAGCACTTTAGCTCTAGATGAGCATATTTTGCCCTCAGACCTACTGACTTCGAAATTGATGGTGGTCATCTGTTCTGTCCCAACCTGCCTTGCGTAGCCTGAGCCAAAGCATTCTTCAGTTATCAACCATGGTTACCACGACCTTTATCTTTGGCCTAAAGACTTCTAAATCAAAAGGGGTCATCAGCCGACCACGACCAACCTGCCTTTGGAATTTGAGATTGCTGAGCCGAAGCGTCAGTTATTGATTGGAAACTAATTTTCAGTTCAAGTTTGACTGCCAAGCAACCAATCTCAAAACCCATTGTAGTAATTTGCTGGCCACGATCAATCTGCCTAGGGCGTTTGAGATTCTGGAGATGAAACATTCTTGAGGTATCGATCGGAAATCAGTTTTCAGCTCAATGCCATAATGACCTTGGTCTTTGGGCAACCAACATCAAAATCGATAGGCTATCATAGGGATCATTTGTCCGTCATGATTAACCTGCTTACTAAGTGTAGGCTTGTGCGGGTTATCGATCGGAAGCGGAGGGGAGGGACGGATAGAAGAACGGTCCAATTTCTTTTTGCCACACTTAGTATTAGAAACAAATATAAAACCTACGTAAGAAAGGGATATACCGCCTGCATGCATCAGAGCTGATTTGGTACTACAGGCGCTTCGGAATCTGAATAAATATTGATTAATACCAGAAACTATTTGCACAGAACATACGCAAAAATTGTTGCATCCATTTCACATATTTGCAAATGCCAATTGTGTAATATGTCAGTGTATAAAAGGGCATTAGGGCGTAACCATCTTTCAAAATCCCGCCTTGCCACAATCTTAAAAGTCCTACGCTTTGTGCTCAAACGTAATCCAAGTTTTACATTTTATTCACTGTATGATTACAAAATATTCTGTTAGATTTTAGGTTTTGAATCAGCAAGGGTATGTTCAAAACGGTTCAAAAATCATGCAAGACGAAGTAACCACCTTTCAGTAAAGGACATACAATAGCATCACCTTTCATTGACAACAGATTCATTAATGTTGCAATCTGAACCGCTTTATGTTATTGGTACATGCCTTCCAGGAGTTCTTATAAAAGATTTTAACATGTATACACATGTGAACTCTTCTGAAAATTTCAAACATTGAAAAAAAGTGTAATTTCATGCAGAAATAATATAAATTCATTCATCTGTTGTTTTAAAACTGCTGAAACCAGTGTGAAATCAGATAATAAACAAGTTGTTGATTTAGCAACAACCTTTCATCAAATCAGTTATACAACATACATCTGGTATTATTATTTTTCAAACGCATCTGTGGAAAAGTTTAGAAACTGAGTTTTAGTTCAAACCGTACGAGTTATCATTAAGGGACTTCTAAATCTATCGATTCATGACAAGAAAATACATAAAATAAACAAGAACTTTACAAAACACAATTATGTATTCTTTATTTATGCAAGATGCCGTTGATACGACAAGAATGGGGCTGCTTGCCCTGGTAATACCCGAAACATGCATATCATATTTTCAGGTTTGTTTCATTTCTTTCCTTGAGACACAACTTTACAATGTGCCTTTCATTATTCAAATTTATTATTTGGGTGAGGTCACAATGTCTCAAAAGTCATAGAATGCAAGTATATCCTTTCTTTTAAGTATTCAATAAAAGTGTAAATAGGTATAAATACCAGCCATATGTAATAAGGTCTATAAAATCTGCAATATCTGTGTATGCAGATATACCACAGTCAAATAAATTCAAACTAAGTAAAAGAATGCCTCTCACAAATACTTTCTAATGATACTAAATTATATGGCTCTGTTATTTGATGTAATTGTAACAATGAGTCTGGATGATAATAATATGTGTTTTGCTTGTAGAGCAATTTCTCTAGTTATAAAAAGATAAATTGCTAAGGATCGCAAATATTGTCGTATTTTTATTTACCAATGCTTCTCTTTACACTATAACTTAGTTTGGATAAAGGAAAAGTCTACCTGATTAAGAAAACTAGACTCATATTTATGAAATCTAACATTTTGAGTTCACGTGTTCTTTAAATTTTCCGTTACTTTACTGTTTAACATTTATGCCTTTATCTCTGGGCAACTGACCATTCCAAGGTCAAATGCCTTTAATAATTGAAAGAAATTTTGCCATTTAAAATAAAATGATTGTGATTTCTCAGCCGTAACAAAAACGTGCAAACAGAAATTCTAACAAATTAAAACAAGAAACTATAACTGGAACAAGTGAATAAGTATTAATATTAGTAATCCATTTAAATTCACAGACAGAAGAAACTATGCACGTATTATGCGCAATAACGATCAAAAGTCAAATAGTTCTTTGATATTTGTAAGGATATTTGAGCATAGTTTGTGCGAACTCCTTCGTTTAAGATAGACACCCTTAAAGTACGAAAATCGCTCGATATCTGAGAAGAGCACTAAAATATGTTAATACATAGATTATACGCTTATTTCGTGAATTTAGCGTGTGACTCATTTATTGTGATCTTTCTGTCAGACAGAACGTATTATTTTTAAATTTAAATTATTTCACCATTAATTCTTTATTTCCTATATTCACCTGCAAATGGAGCAAGGCTGAAGAATACCTAACATCTCGTTTTGAAGCACAATTTAAATGCTCACGATGCCTTTGTTCATAATGTACCTGCTACCTTTTTATTATGAACAAATTAATTAATTTCTTCTTAAATCCTATTTTCAAAAATTGATTTCTCTAATATTTGTTTAAGGTTTGAATATTGATTAACATAGTATAAAGTTTTATTTAACATACCATTTTTAATTACCTCCCTTTACATTTATAACTGTATAAGTCCATAAGCAGTATTTCAGGTTGTGCTTTTCTAACCATGTAATTATGCATAACATCTATTTGAACAGGTGTATCATCTGTTTTTAATGTAATGTTTAATGCCTTATGTGACTGTAAAGAAAAGATATCAAAACAGCTAAGTTGAGACTTTCTTCAAATAAGTTTTAAAAATTAGAATGGTGATTTCCTAACACAATAATTCGTTTCAATGTGGGCTGAGATAGAAAAATAATTATGATTATTGAATTACATGTAGTTTGCTTGTGGTAGAACACAAATAATTGCAAAAGAAAAGTTTTGCGGCTGTATTTATGATTCAAGTATGGCAGATGTCCTAATGTTTTCTTTAGTAATTTTGTTGTCATCCCTCTTGTATAAATTACAGATTGATCCGATCTAGTTTCCTTTAATACCGCGGGGTACACGTTGTTGTACAAAATATCATTTTACAATGTGTTTAAGTTCCGTTGACGAATTTCATTGCAACTTAGCTGGAATTCCATATTCTCTTACGCTTGCACAACTTAACATATAATTATATAACTTGTAATTGTTGACAGTTGATTGATTGCTATAATCCTTTTCCATGTTATTTGTTGTTTTTAGGTTGTCCAAAAAGTGATAATCCTATCACGAAGGATTGCCACTATGAAATATGTTACACAACATTTCGACAATTTGTATTAACATATTGTCTTTTTTTTTCGTATTTAAAGAACGGCAAGTGTCCGTTTTTAACAAGAGTTAGCTCCGTAACTAAATGGATAATTATCGGAACGGTCTGAAATTACCTCTCAAACTATTTTTGTAAAGATATTAAATGCAAAGAGTTAGAACCTGGTTAATGGGAACATCATACATGCTCCTAAAGTCACACGATGCTTTCTTATCCGTCGCCATCATTAATAAAAAACAAGGAGTGTTCAAAAATAGATAAATATAAAACGTGTTCAATGGTTGTGGTTTCATGTATGTTTTTCATCTCAGATCAGTAACTACTTTTCAAAAAGCAAACTTTATGCCAAAATAAGAGAGATATATTTGCGATATCATCTGGTAATAGTCCAACGCTTGTGTTTGGTTGTATTCTGTTTTTCGAACGGATGTTCTTATAGATTTTATGAATATATAATTTTCTTTGATGCAGGCAAATTTTCTATAAAGTCACTTTTTTCGATGTGATTTATCATGTGATTTATCTATTTAATTGGCCTATAAACGTCCATGTATAGTTACAGTACTAGATTATTAGAACAATTTTAAGTACCTACTTATCGGCCAATGGATACGACATGGAAATGTTATTTTATCTTAAAATCAGGGTGGGCCGGTGGTCTAGTGGTAACACGCTTGACTGTCAATCCAGAGGTCCGGGGTTCGAATCCCGGTCCAGGCAAAGAAATTTCTGAGATGCTCTTGAGTGTCTTGCACCTAAATAAGAGGCCTTCACTGGTTCTTCCCAGGAAAGACGGCTTCGCGTGTATCGGGGCTATACACTGGGCACGTTAAAGAACAAGACTTTCTAGTAAGTTAGCCGGACAGGTCTGTATCTAAAAAGGATTACTCTCTGTCTGTTCTGGGGTCTTTATCTCACTCTGTCCCTCTGGTCAGATCACTCTGGGTCTGTACTAGTTGAGGATGAATTTCGCGCCCTATGTGGCTGCGTTTGCGCTATGTAAAGCGCCTTTGAACGTGTTTATCATGAAAAGGGCGCTATATAAATCTGGTATAATAATAATAAAAAAAAACATCTTTATTCCTTTAGACAGTGTCAATTAATAGGTTCCATTGTAAATATTTTCTATGGTTTAGACAAGATTCAGATAAAAGCCACATAATTATATGATTACGGGCGCTTTACGACAGACGGATCATAATTCTGAATGAATTTTCTCTCAAACAAAAATATCACTTTTATACAGGACGTAAAAACCTGTATAATAACCAAAAGGCAGTTCCTACATTACACAACCTATATAAATATGTGGTTTAGATTAGATCACTGTTATGGTAATAAAATTATAATCAACTGAAACAGATCTTGCTTTTCTCTATGTGTTAACGCAATGCAAAGAAGTATAAAATACACAGAATGGCAACTGGCTGTAATCTCGCGTGAGCTCGTGTCAGAGCGTGATTCGGCGTTATCTTGCTAAAAACAAACATCGGCGAGCATGGAGTTACAATTTGTACCTTTAAAACTACATTTAAAATACATGTTAGCTTCTAAAACAAAATTAGTTTAATGTGAAATGGTCTTAAGACACGAAGTACACGTTTTTTTTTTTGCCATCGAAAGAAGCGTGGTCATACGGTGATAATTATTTTATCGATGAATAATTGCTTTCCCATACAAAATGGCGCGTGGAGAAAGCGCCACTTCCGGTAAACGAGATCTCGTTTTTTTGTCACGGGAGGTTGGCGAGATTTGCTCTATATGCCTTTCAAGTTGCCAATCTATTTATTTTTATAGCTCTTTGCGCAATGATATAATCAAGTTTAATTATTATCGTTTAAATATGATATTCCTTTCTGCAGTGTATTGTGTAATGCGTATATGTTAGAACTGCTTCTTGCATTCTTGAAATATACTTGTAGTTCCATAAGCTTATACCGAATTCCGGATTTCACCCAACACCCCCTTTTGTCTACCCTTTACTCTCCTTTCTTGTATTTTGCATATGTTTAAAATGTACTTGTTGTTGGATTTTTGAAGAAACCCATCTATTAAATTTACCGTTGCAGTCTCTTTTTGTTGCGGGCCTCATTTTTCGATGCATGGCTCTATGGCTGTTTGGGGTGCTCTGTGCTTCCAGGAAATCTACTCTTACATTTTATCGTTTATGTTAGATTTAACATTTCACAAACACAAATATAGGTCATATGACGATTTCCAGCTTGGTGGAGAAACCTTCCAAGAATTATTTCAAGTACAAGCGAGTACCTGGGTAGAATCACCGACTTTCAAGTTTGGTGGCTCCCACACATGAGAAAATTCTACACCTTAAGCAAGTTTTTGCACCAATCGCGGTTATTGGCAAGTGATTTGAAGTTACTTCTTGGTCAAAAAGACCCTTGAATTCCGACTTTGACATGTAAGCTACTGTAAAAGTAAAACACAATTTCCCAGTTAATCATTTTAGGTTTCCATTATCAAACATAATGACTGGCACGAAGCTTTTAGAAAAGTCTATTGAGCGACACCCTTGACTGTGCAGGATGTCAAACTGGACTGGAATATCCGTCGATTATATCATTGGATATATTTTTTAAGACTTACAAAATGAAGAAAAATAATGTTAATTACAAATGTAAATCGATCAAAAATATTTCATAGACCGTAGACACTCTTAGCATTTATGTGACTCAAAACAAAGTATGTGAAAACATACCTCTGGAAACCTTTGAGACGTTTGAAAATATTAATTCCTTTGATCAAATAAGAAAATGATATTTTAGAACTTTTTCATTGAAAAGGTTATGTAATAACTCCTGTTCTTTAGCCTGGGGCTGAACAGGAGCTTTATTTGGTTGTTACTATATCATATCATATGAAATTACTAGAAGTATAACACAGAATTACAATGTTAGTGCATTGTCATGGTCCGTACCTGCAGTGTTTGTGATATTTTAATGTGATAGAATATAAGTACTCACAAAATTGGATTGTACCCAAGAAAATTGAAGAATTTATGCCATAAAACATTGCATCTCATCATGTATTATTACAATGAAAGCATTGAAGTAAACCAATAAAAAGTATTCAACACATTTTCATAGCAAAGCATTTGGCATTTAGGGCTTAGTTGTACGCATACCAACATATTTACGAGAATCAAAAGTATGACTGTCACAAGCACTATAACTTCTAAATAAGTAATTAATCGAGCGGTTTGATACTTAGTCGATAGAAATACTTGCAGGATTGCTTCAATATACTATCAATTTAAAGAAATCAATCAATTTTATCGTAAAGATCCAAATAAGCTTCATGTTAAGCGAAGAGATATATTACATGAATCCACTGGACTTGTAATAGTTGGTAATAAAAACAGCTAGCATTCACTCCTCTAAATATAAACAGAATGAGTACTTAAAAATTCATCTATTTCTTTCTTATTAAAAAATTGAGTCGTTTGTTTCAATGTAAATATGTATATTAATAGTAAAACAACTGATACAACAGTTCTAGATATATATTTTATCATGAAATAAATGATTCATTAGTTGCATAGTTCACTCAAGCAGCGTCAGAATATCTCCGGCACTGTAGGTAATTGTAGAGAAATATTCGAACACTATATTTCTGCCACTTTTTAAAGAAAGGTATCGGTATTACATTTTTACATATTCACTGTACTTATTTAACATTTAAAATCACAGCTTTGATCTTCTACGAGTCTATGCGCTGTAAAACTGCTAAGAAAATGCTAAAACCTTGCTTATCGGTCAATCATTTGATAAGAGAGAAACACGTTACTGATATTTTATTTTGAAGTTATAAACATGTGTTCTGTAACAGCTTGACTAAAAAGATGTTTGTTCAAAATATGAAAAAAATCTTTTTATTTAATAAGATTTAAATCAATGCAAGATGCTTTTGAATTACTGCACTGCAGGATTGGACTTGTAAGAATTTGTTGCAACAGGCGTGCTGTAATCGTGTCTAAATCTGCTAATTTCACATCTAGGACAGAACACACGCTAAATGTGTTGTGACCGCCAATTACATACTTACATTTATGATTTCATTTCAGTTAAGTTATCAATATTTAGATTAATGTTAAACAGCAAACTGAAATTAGTCAATATTTTTGTTGTAAAGTAAATGACGTGGTTTGATTTGATACTTAGCTAGTGTTTGAAATAGTTTCGAGGTTGATCCTGCATTTGCTGTCTTCTTAGAGTTACCAAGTAAACTTCTCAATCTTTAGATAACTTTTATAGTTTAGTGACTCCTAGATTATCTCAAGGTCTGTGTTAGAGCTTTGCTTGGTGGGAAATTTACACTCACTTTTTATAATGTCTTGTCTATCTGGATGATGCTTCTGCTTTCCTGGGGCTTCTTGTTGTAATATCGAATTCCATAAATTAAGCATTTCCAAGTGTACCTCTCTGAGTGTTACATCAAAAACACTTGTCATACCTTCTTCATGTAATGTAAAAAATGCTAATCCAGTAGGCTTTTGTTAGCATGGGTAAACTCAGTGCCTTTTCCGGCAATTCGTTTTGATTACTGAGTTTAATTTTATGATATAAGACACACCTCGTCTCTAATTCAGTGGAGTAATGTTACCATATATGCAAGAGCTACAGCAACCTTTCGCATGTAGCGTTGGATATGTTTATATAATAAGCATTCACGAGTCAAGGGGCTTCTTGCTGCTTACGAACACACTAACGCAATACGGTTATAGGACGCAGCCTCCATAAACGCAGGATCTGTATTTATCATCTTTAAGCCACTAACATATAAAATGCATACCACTTTTGATGTAATTGCACTTCATTGATACAAATGTGTTTATCTGCTTTGAAGGTTTATTCAATTGCTTGCTTAGCGCCACTCGCTTGAATTTTCGTTTTGGAAGACTATTGCTATTGTGAATAAGTAAATCAAATTCTTGAGGACACGTAGAAGAGGTTTCTATTCTGAAAACCACTATTTCTTTACATAACGCATACTATGACTTTCATTCTTCATTTTGAAGAAAATCATGCTAGTTTCCTAGATAAGAATATCTGACACACAGTTAAAACGATAAATTTATATTTGCCAAATTATCCACTTTAGTGGAGGAAATGAAGCAAATTACATGAACAAGAATTATAAGAAAAACGCCGTAGTCATTCCATGAATAAACCAGTAATAGTGTTTTATCAGGAGTTTACTCTGTCACTCTAGTGGCCTAGATTTGACCCGCGTCCTCCTGTCTAAATAGCGGACACATTCACCAAATCTTTGTAAGTACTCAGAGAAGAATTTATCATAAGAATTATGTTTCACGGCGGATGTGAATTAGCATCGCTTTTATTTAGAAGAATGTCATTTTGTGGTCTCAAACAAAGATAGCTAAAAAGCTATTTATTTTATATTTTCGTTTAAGTTATATACCCAAATGACCTGTTTTTAATTGGACGTATATTATGGAAATAAGTATCAGAATTTGTAATATAAGCGGCGAAATATGTTACCTAAAATATTTATTTCCATGATAGAGATTGTAAACAATTATATATTTTGAAGCATTATTTCACTCACCAGTTATATAAAATACATCTGGAACTATGTTTGCAAATGCATCTGTTGAAACATCAAATAATGAAGTATGCGTCTTAGCTGACAATGCGGGTGGCATGGGAAATTTAATTTAAAACCTATTTTGCACACATGCTTAACATTTGTATCATATTTTGACTCGGAAAACTGTGATTGTTGGCAAGTAATAAATAAATTAATAAAACATTAAAATGCACATAATGTATATGTTACCATAAGGATTAATTCAAAAGTTTTAAAACGCAAACTATTCAAACATTGTCAAGAGTTCGATGTAGCAACATAAAGACAAGATAGTGATTACAGTCTATGAGGAACAAACGGTACGGGTTTAGTCAAACAAGGAAGATATTTCAAAATAGAAATTGCAAATCAAAACAAATGTATTTGCTGCGAATGTTTGTGTCGGCTAACACTTTTATATGCGAATTTAGCCGTGTGAATAACAAGTGTAAATCCTCATTAATAATTACGTTCCAGAAACATAACAAAACACCCAAGCGGTGTATGTATGAATATGTACAATAAAACCATATATTCTATATCTATTTGATTTATCCAATCATGAACGTTTATTTGCAACACCTGACCGTACAATATATTACCTTATTGGACGCACGTGCGTACAAAAATCCTGTATTTTTTTCCGTATTTGGACGGTTCAACAGTCCCATGTAAAACATACGATAAAGCCCGAAACGCGTGGAAATGTTCCGAATGTAAATCGGTAGAAGTAGGCGCTCTATGTACAAAGTTTGATTATACGTCTGTATAACATATATTTGCACTCATGCCAAGCTGGAGGTAGAAATAAAATATTCAGTGAATCGTTTTTAATTTAAACTAGCGGCTCGTCCAATATGGTTTTCACAGTCGGGCACTCGTCCAAATATATCTCCGTATTGTACAGAACAATGTTAAATAACCTAATAGTACACAAATTGGACAAAGCAAAACATCTGAAAGCGACGGTGAAACGAACAATTAAAGGAACGCAGTGGGACACCATTTTGGAAAGTCAGTTGCAAAAGCACAACTGCCGCAGGTTAAGTGTGTATAAATCCTCCTTTTTTACTATTCCTATTCCAAAGTAAAAAAAAAGTGAACCTCTCCAATTTAGTCCGTAATACACGCAATGTTAACGAAAACACAATGTGTAAAAAGGCATATATTTGTCAAGATACTTTTAATTCTAACCCCATGCACTCTATGCCTTTGCATAATGCAGGATAACAAGAGAAACACCGACCGAAACACACTAGAAGTCAGAATTTTGCGAAACTACTGGCAGTTAAATACTGTCTTCTTATTATGAACATACATAGCCCTGATGCATCAGCGAATTGTTTGAATTCTTAAAACGCAATAAAATCATGAATTATTTGTCCCGTAAGCGTTACGCACATTGAGATTAAACAGTGAACCTGTTAAATTCGTTCTGAGCTCTCGCAGTGCGAAGCCTGATTGCTTCATGCGAAGTCAGATGCTTATCAAGCACTTCATATCAATATCATGAACTATTATTCAATTTTGTAAAAGTCATAAAAGAAAATGGTAACAAGACACACATGTAACATTTATCTTTCATCATTTGTGTTCATAGAAAACGGGTTTACGTAGGTGGGTGACGTTGATTGACTGCTAAGATTTAATCACGACAAATTATGTATACAGCTATAGTATAACTTAAGATTATGTTTGTAAGAGCCATGATTCTATCTGAATCCCTGCAGGAAAAACGGCCTTCAAACTTATTTCAAATTTTTGACAATGAACGTGAAATTTTACATCAGGCCATGATTTTTATCAGTACATGGAGATGTAACTATTGAGGCACAAGACATGCACTCGTATTCTAGTTTCAGACTTACATTTGCAGCAATCTAAATTTATAAAAAGGTCTTTTGAAAACACGCTAAATATAGCATTACGTTTGTTGCATGCGGTTCCATTTAGTAGGCTTGCTTTGATAATTGGTCAATATATTTCAAGTTAGGACTTTCACCAACTACACTTTTTACAATTAGTACGAAACAGTTTCTGTGTTAGCATGACCGTTTATAATTGTTTTCCGGTATATGCCTAACTATAGATAGTTGTTTTCAGATTATGATTTAAACTTGTGGAATCTAATCTAATATTATGTTAACAAGGGTTAATATAAGGATAAAATCTTCTCCAACATTAACAACAGCTCCTGGTACATGGCAAATACAAAGCTAGGACATGCCGTAGATTACTTGGAGTTTTGCTTAGCAAATAATTGCTTTTTTCGGGAATAGTTATCGGGATATTTGTAGAGCTCACCGCCTTAACATTAGTATTGATAATAAATAGTTTGACTGTGTTTATAGTTATTCAATGGACAATTACAACACCATTGGCTTGTATCGTTAAGTCAAGTAAATCTACTGTGCCATCGATGGTATTGCTTCCATACAGACCAGAGTTCCAGACCCATGATCTGAAGCAATTTGATCACTTTACATACAGCTAACTGAATTACATACGAATAAAAATATCTTTAATTTCAAGACGAGTTCATTTCATAAATACTGTTTTAGAACCAAATTATTTTACATGATGTAGTTAAAAGCTCAGTAAAATTGTTGTTCGTTTCCCAGAGGAAAGCATTTCGCGCATAACACAATGGAAATTTTATTGAGAGTACATGCGCGGACTACCAGTAAGATTGGAGAATTTTTGTCGAACGAAATGTTTTTATTGCCAGTTTAGTGACAAACTTTGCTTTGTCAACGTCTGATTATTTATTATACATTTAGACTCCCCGTACTTGGACTCAGAGCTGTTATAGATTCTGGTTCGTTAGGATCATGGGGTACATTCAGTTTTACTCTGATAGAAATCCCCTAAAGCCTGTGCTAGGAGTGGGGGCGTGAAAAGTGATATGCATTTCATTACCTCTCGTGAGCAGATACAGTCAAACCGAGTCTGCTAATATTTCACTTGCTTGCGTTATATTCTTCGAAATGATCTTCTTACAGATTTCTTTTACATGTACATGATCATTTGTATTTATGCTAATACAAACCGTTCATTCCATCTTCAATACCAACTTTCAGCTATAAAAATTAGCTAAGAAATGTTAACAGAGTAAGTATGATTGCAGACAGCAGGTCTGAGGTTTCTCTTTATCCAAAGCAATCTTTTAGCACATATTCTGGAAAAAAGACAAGGTTTTCTCACCCCAGGTTATTGTATTCAATAACTGTTCACTACAGCAATTAATAGTGTTCTGTCTTTAGCATCAAAGCATTTCTGCGTTTAACGTTGATACCATTACTTCAAGCAATACTAACAAATACAATTGGAATGCATGTCAATGTGGAACGATTGTTCATCCGAAGTATAAAATAAGACAATCGCGTGAAATATCGCGGTATTTTATCACAACAAGCGATCGTACTGAACAAGTAACTTATTGGCATGTGCAATGGTCATTTAAACGGGGATAATATAGTTTAAAAAAACATTTTTTGGCATAACAGAGCTAAACGATGTACAAATCTGTTGTTTTCTCCTAGTGTTTTTCTACAGGCTCCCATGGCGGAGAGGTGAAGGTCGTCGGCTTCATACCACTTGCCCCTCACCGATGTTGGTTCGAAACATTGCTTGGGCTGTAGAATTCTTCATGCGAAAAGCAATCCAGGTGGCTTACGAAAGGTCAGTGGTTTTCCAAGGTGTCCGCTCGTGCCTTAAACAATGCCAGGAAAGCGCCACCACTATGACCTAAAATGTGTTAGATCCCGCCCGTTTAGGTCAAAAATATTATTTTAAACAATGCCAGGAGAGCACCACCACTATGACCCAAAATGTATTGGATCCCGGCCGTTTAGGTCAAAAAGTATCATAAGAAGTATTAGAATAAATGCTGCATCATATAACACTGGATAAAAATATAGGCTGATACTGTTCTTCTATAAGATTAATTAAAGAAACAAAACCTTTTAAAAGTGTTGTGGAAATCCAATCACACAGTTAATTGCATAAACCCATAGGATGAAACTGTGCATGAAACACAACTATTTCTGATTTATTACCTGCTTTGGAAATATGCAGAAAAACAGTATGTACTCGTATGCAAGTTTCAGCGCCATGTGCAAGTCCTTTAATTACCACATAGCATTGATACAGTTAGTATTAAGCGTATCAACCTAAAAAGAGCTCCAGCGCATGTTGGTCACAAAATACTAACCCAACTATAAAGTTAGTATACAAGTAAAAACTGAAAGTTGGTTTTCACAGTACATGTATAGATAATCGAAATGGTTTGTTCCTTGCAATTATCTAGAACAGTTGAAACATATTTGTAATTATTAACCTGTTATTAAAATGGGAAGATATTATATATAAATGCAGAATGTACTTTAGACGATGACGAATAAATATGGTGTTCAAACCTCACTCCTTCTTTTGTAGCACATAAGTTTTAAAGTTCATTTTGCTATTCAAGCATGCCTGATTAGATCAAAGGTTGAGCACAATACTTTGTATCGAGGGGCCGCGATTTTTATACATTTTTTCTACCTTTAAGATTTGACAGAATACACATGGTGTGAGGTCATTCGACCCCTACCTCTAAGTCATAAGGAAAAGTTGTTAGTTACTTGCAGAGTCAGTATTTACCGATGAAGAATTCACTAGATAGGCAAACCAACTTCTCTTATGTAACTGAAACGAAAATACTGATAGGAAAACCAAACATTAAATGTTTTCTTTTGAACAATTGATAAAATGTAACAAGAACAATAGAGAAACTAAAGTACATCCAAACAAAATATCTGCATACTTAAATTTGTATTCATAAGATTGATCTTGTCAAATTTATTATAGAATACTATCCATATAATCAATTATTATGTACGTGTTGCGCAGTATATGTCCACTCGGTAAAACAATTTGACGTGTCCTTGATACACTAAAGGCGGGTAGCGGAAAGACGTTTGAAATGTAAAAGGCTGCGATTCTAGTTTCATAGTAACCAAACTGTTATGCAGCATTTTCTTATTTTTCACTTGATGCAGAAATGTGACCAGAACCATAACCCGATAAGTGTGCCTCAATTTGCAGCTCGCTCGGTATTTATCCATTCCGTCATACCTTAACTAATAAAAAATTACCACATCAGTCAAATCTGCACGAACATTATCTGGAAGCAACCAAGCAAAACAATAGAAGATTCAGTTTATCTGAGTCTGTTCATAAATGGTGGAGAAATATGTAACGCAAGTCGTACCCACTGGCACTAGCTTTAGCAAATATCTATTTCAGAATGAAAGTGAATGTATCCCATAAACATAGAGCACTAGCAATGACTTCACTGAGTCAAAGTCTAGAGCGACCAACGACCGCCACACGACTGCCAAATGACCGCCGCACGATCAGCACACGACACTTAAAGACAGACTGCTTTGGATCAAGTGTGTTATAAGATCCATAAATAAAGCAATTATTGCAAACCTGCTTTTGTTGGGTCTGTTAAAGACGCTCGCGGCAGTTTCGTTATTTTTTCGAAATAATAGATTTTGATGAAATGTTCTGTATTACAAGATCATGTTATGATGTATTGAAAAATGAAATAAAAATACTAGGTCACCAGCACTGTTTCAGTTTTATTTGTCCTCAGATATGATGCTATTTTGAACATTTTTCAAAATTTCCATACTCCTACCATGTATTTCAATAAAGTACAATAAATAGTATAAATTTGAAATCTAAGCATTTTTATAACAGAAAACAGTATTTCTAGTGGAGATATGCACAGAGAAATCAAAAGAAACTGATTTTGTGAAAAAGAACAATAGTTGTTCAGCAGACCGATGGTTATTTTTCATATTTTTGTCAATCTTAAGTTGGTATTTCTGCTATTTTATCGAGTTTCACATAATATAACTAAATCAAACTCGGCACATGTATTTGCTTATGTCTACCTAATCAAAAACAAAAAGAAAATGTGTAAGTCACCGTGTTAGATTTGGCCTAAATTAAATTACAACGAGGTGGGGTGTGACGTGCATTTATAGAACGCAGGTTGGTACGAAATACGTAATCAATTTTTATTTCAAACAATGGCATATATTCAGCCAAAATATTTGATAGTATTCTGTTTTGTCCACGGCTTAAGGCAAAAATAGTTAACAAGAGGATCAAATGGCCTAAGGTAGCTCACCTGAGGAGATCTGGAATAAACTCGCTGAAAGTGTGATTGAATAAACTATTTTTCCGGCTGCTGCATCCTTAACCTTTAACATATTGATCTTAAAAGCAATAGGGGTTATCTGCTCCATTTGGCCAATCACCTCACTAAGTTTGAAGGGTGCAGGTTTAAGGCTTCTCAACAATTGCTACGGAAACTCTTTTCAGTGTTTAGACGTCAATGGTTTGAACATGTGACCTGGAAATATATCAAATTATCAAACGGCAGATTTCGAAATAAGCGGGTTTTTACGCGTTGCTTTAGTATTTTGATGTCATAGATGTAGGTTTCCGCCATTCTCAGAACAAAACCGATAGTTCCCGAATACGGATGTACGGTGAGGGGATTAGGAACAACCAAATTGGCACAGTGTTGGGGTAAATATCGACCTGTCCGAAAAAAAAATACCACGAGCGCCTTTAATGAGAGTATGTAAGGTGCAGCCTTCTCTGCCCTCCCATAGGTCTAACGGGAATAGAATTACACAGTGAAAGTGATTTGACTTAATGGTCCCGAATGAATCAAGTGATTTAGAATTTCCAGTTGTTTTCATACCACATATGAAAATTTGAAACTTTTCTATTACCTACTTAATTCAAAACGGTTAGGGGATGTCAAAACCAATTTTTTACGTCGTAATGGCCAATTGTCTTTATGGCAAATTATATAATTGACGTGAATAGTTAGCCACATGCTACAAAATGTATTAATTATCTG
Source organism: Mercenaria mercenaria (assembly GCF_021730395.1). Lineage (NCBI taxonomy): Eukaryota > Metazoa > Mollusca > Bivalvia > Venerida > Veneridae > Mercenaria > Mercenaria mercenaria. The sequence continues at coordinate 63,096,660 of NC_069377.1, read as the reverse complement.
AGGTTCAGACAATATCAGAGCGTTACCTTTTTCGCATGCAATGTTACTTTGATTAAGTCGTTTGCTTACAAAGGAACTGAAGATAAAGCCTAATTAATATAGATTTGTATAGTATGCATCAGATATAATATATATTTGCTAAAAACTAATCAAATACTAATATGTAACTTTGTTTGTTGTATATTTCTTACAAATGTTTGCCACACACGACCATTTATACATTACCTAATTCAGATTACGTCGCAATGGATGTTCCCTGATAAAATTCTTATATTTTGTTTACACGCTGTTGAAACAGATCAGAGAAAGTTGTTAGTTTAATGTGAATCCCCAGGAATAAAAATAAACTGTTTGGTAGCAAAATATAAAAGAATCCTAAACACTCCGGTGAAATTCGCTAATTAACATCTTATCTCAATAATTATCGACTTGATATAATCTGTTCCACAGAGGTACAAGCTGATAAACATACCAAGCATGTTTCCAGTAATCCTATTACCTACTTTACAGTACAATTAATCCAAATGTAAGATGTTCCTGGCAGTCATCTCCTAAATGTCCGTGGGAGCTAATGTACATCATCATGTATCTTTATCATATAAGTAACCTTGAACATAAACTGAGTATACCTGTTAGTATTGGGTGAAATTGTATGTGCACGTTATTTTGTTTCAGTACTGGCTCATTTGTCATAAATGTTAATCATCAACTAGACTAGATTAAGAATTAAGACTCCACATTGGTAACTTGTGTTCCCACCAAAGGCTTGTTTTGTTTGAACCCGCTTCAGAAACAATACATTAAATCCACTTTATTGGAGATTAAAATATTGCCTTCAATTTAAAAATAACGTGCATAACTATTACAAAAACAGAACCGATGTAAAGGTTCTTTTGCTATACACGCTTCCTCTCATCGTGACATACCATTGTTTTAAGTAAACTAAAAGATCTGTGAGATAACTCAGTTATTAATATAAATATATCAATATATAACAAATTTAAGGTTCTTGAATTTACACTTACTCTCATGTTAATATGCCATTCTGTTAAATACCCTTTATACGAGTTAAACGAAACTAAAAAGGTTACAATTCAGCAAATAAATAGTGGATATTAGTTTGTAAGATGGAAATATCACAAGTGAAAATGTAAGACATGGTGTTCATCAGTGACAGAAACAAATTTACTTTTTTTTTTTGCATGTTTTCTCATTTTTTATTGTCAAAATAGTTAAATAAAATAATAAAATGCGAGGCTCGAGCATTTTATAAAGCACTTTCAACGAGTTTAATATATTCAATGTGAAAAGACACAAATATATTATTCTTTTTATCACCTGTTAGCTTTTCCTGATAATTTTTTAAAATTTCTTCTTTCTTTGCTTATTGCGGACCTAGTAGATTCGAACACCGTCTCATATATTTATAATGGCGTCAACGTCAAAGCTTTATTGCACTGATGTACTACCAATGGCTTTATTTCACTCCCACGATGTCATTTCTTACCAGTGAAAATATATTTTTAGTTGTCAATGTGAAAAAGAGATATATTTCACTCTAATATTCCTATAATTTACTTAAAGAAAAACATGTAATAGAAGGAAATTATTCTTCTCTAAAGTTGTCCAAAATAGATACACGATTCCTGTACTGTACAGTGTCTCTCACTGCCACCTATCATCATATCAAGTTACATGAAATTTTCTTCAGAGAATCAAACTTCTTCTTACGTCTTTGGAAGTGGCTTTACTTGCTGGGTATTCATCCTTATTTTTTTATGTTACAAAATGTGAAAAGTAGGCATAAAAGGAAATTCTTCTAAAAGCAATAGGTGGAGTTATGTCTAGTGATCCACACTTCCTGTCTTAGTTATCTATTTTTAGCAAGCAACATTTTCTTCTTTACAGGTATATTATTGACACTCAATATAATCGATTGATATTAGACGCAGCTCGTTTACAATAACAGTATAGCGTCTGTTTGTGGGTGGCCTAATTTGTGATGGCTCTGTCTTCGTTTTTGTCCTAAAAGCTTCCAGATATTCTACTTAAAATTGCTTTTTAGTTTCAGTTATTCCATGTCAGTGTTTTATTGCATTGTAACGGTAGAAACAATAAAGTTTAATGCGAGATTTTGACATAAATATAATATAAGTTTCCCATATGCAACTACAATTGAACTAGGAAGGATATTTACCAGAAAATAACGGTACATGTGATCAAACATACTTGAACAAAGACCTAGATGGGTGTACATAGATGCTTTAACTATAATTAAATGATTTACTCCCGATCATATTGATATATTCAAGAAATCTAAAATAACTATTTTATTTTTTTCCATCATAAACATTTTGGTGTCATGTCTTTACAAATGCAAATACATACATAAGGGAAACTATTTTTTTAAATAGATGTTAGAGAAATTAGAATGATAATCAATTATTGTTCGAAGACAAGATGTAAAGCTTATATGCGATAAATAACAAAAATAAGAAATAACAAAACAGTATTAATCCAACACAGCCGTAGGATGTTTGTATTAAACTTTAGATAATTGCCTAGAACAGACGAGAATAATACAAATTTTATGATTTTTGATCTGATATAAAGCTATTGTAAAGTAACATCATGCATGTTCTTTTTCATTAATGACGGCATATGTTTTACATAAATAATCAATGTACAAAAGGCACTCACCGCATTATTAATATACTGCGATATCATAGGGCAAATGGAGATCTTCATTCGGATACTTACTGCAGCATATATACTTTTACTATACGTTTCTGTTTTATATCACTTTGAAACACATTTTATCAACATCGTTTGTAGCGGACAAATGTGGTAAAATATGTTCTTCGCTGATAAAACACAGTTTTAATGTGTTTATAAAGTACAACGTGTTAGGACCTTATAATAATGAAGTACAAGCTGTAAAGTGTTTATAAGCTATTTATTAAACAATATATAAAACATGTTTACATTTTATCTGTAAGGCACGTATAAAATAGACGTATTACATGAAGAATGCATTTCCGTCCGGAAGCATGGAAGTTACTACCATTTTTCCATTTCTTCTGTTGTCTTTTCTAAAAATATCATAACGTCCAAATCTGTTTAAACCATTATTTTGCTTCTGTTCTCAAAGAAACAAGTCACAATGCAGTTTAGTGTAAAAGGGAGTTAAAATTCAACGGAAAACTTTAAACACTCCGTTTTACTTGTTCATCAGTGGCATGAACCATGGAGTTTATTGAGATATAATCTCTTAACACATAACCTCTTCGAATTCGATGGTATACTCCCTTTTTAGTCAGGTTATTTATGATATTTGTAAAAAAAAAGTATAAACAAAATTTTATTGAAGTTGCACAATTTTCATAATCAATATATGTCCTTATATGTCATAATTGGAATAAGCCTCTTACAAATGAGACTCTTCTAGTCAGTTAAAGCTAAAACTGACATAAACAAAACTTAACCCAATAGATGAAGCGCATCTTTTTCTTTTGAATAAGTGGACAAATGGACTTGAGCCCAATCCATACCGACGTGTATGTTCACCGTGTTCTTCCTCAAGTGTTCTTCCTTGAGAACATTGTGTCCTGCTCAACTGATTCATTAACAGACGTTGGCAGTTTTAGGCGAAGAACAGGTTAGCACTGGTACATAACCAAGTAATACTGTTTATGTTCATTATCATTATCTTTTTACTAGTTGGGAGACTAGAACAATGTTTCTTAAAGTCAGTCTGTTTTTTTTTTTCGGCACTTATCCAGTCAAATTAAGATGATTTCCTTTATTATGTCTTACACTTAAATTATTAACATACAAAACTTATCTTTCTTGTTAGTGCAATGTTCGTGTCAAAAGGTAGTGGATGTACTTATTTAAACGAAGCATATTTACTTGTTGAACTTCAATGTAATTACAGTTGACTGTATCAATTCTTTTATACCACTTCCTGGAAATTAAAACAGAATGGACACTATTTATAACAAAATTTTCTTAGAATTTCCTCTCACCACGACATATCTTTTTACACATATTGTTGTCTCGACTGTGTCCCATTCAGTAACCTATACTGTGTTGGTGCGCCGTAAAACCCAAATAAATAAATAAATTGTTCGCTGTTAATTCTAACATAGACACACTATTTTGTTATCGCATCCGAGCATATTTTGACGGGGGAAAACATGTATAGACAAAGCAGCTCGGTCTCGGTCAGCAGCTTTGCAGACTTCACACGAAAACGTTTATTATCCCTATAATAGGACATTGCAATGCTAAGGTTCTGTTATACTGTGAAATCATTTAATTTCGTGGACATGAAATTTCGTGGTTTTGGTCTAAACGGCAATTTCATGGGGATATAAATTCGTGGATTTCAACTTTTGAACATAAAATGAATGATAATTTTACTTGTTCGCTGGGGTTAAATTCGTGGATTGACTCAACCACGAAAATTAGTCCCCCACGAAAATTAATGATTTTACAGTTTCATAGTTACAATAAGTTATATAATTTTTAGAAATCAAAACTAGTTCCAAAGAAGTGAAAAGGTAAATATTTCTTACAAAGATTCGTTTATTATCAGATTCAACGTTTAAAACCCATTCTGGAAAACCACCTGCGAACCATTTGTTCTATATAGGGGTAATTCAGAAAGTCAGACTCAGTCTAACCTCAAAAATATTTTAAAATCAGGGAAATTGAAAGCATAACATTGTCGTTATTTGTACTTGACCATTTCCATTATATTTTTTTTATGTTTTGTGTAATCTTATTGGGACTTTTAACATGGCTATTTATACATTTTTTGTAATATTATACATTTTATTTGTAGTTTGAGTATATATATATATATATATATATATATATATATATATAGCATTTTTCATTTTTATTTCTGACTTGTCATACGAAGGTCACGTTAGTAATATCGTGAAAATATCAAAGTAAGCTATATACAACACATAAAATAATACACATGAAATAACAATATTAATGAGTTCCTGTTATGTATTGTTTGGTGTGAATTATCATTCATTACGAACTGAAGTTCGTGAAGACGTCATTTACAACACCACCGACTTACAAAGAATCCTTTTCTAGACGAGATTTTCTACAGCTAGAAGTATCATCCGATATGCAAATTTCATGAATAATATGTCTTTTAACTTTAGACATCTCTGATAGTCCCAGCGTTACATATTGATCAAGCATCGAGACAAAGTAAGAGACATACAAAGGTTTCAAAAAAACTTGATACTTTTAAGAAATCAGCAAATATTTTAAAGGATGTTGTAAGATACACCAAGATATATCAAACATTTTGCCTGAATTAGATTTAAATCCAAATACGCCATATAATTGTAAATCATACTATGGACTGTAAGAAATAATGACAACTATATAAGCACGTCTGTATTAAAAAAGAAATGCAATTATCCTCTCTCTACAGATAAACGACAATTTGAATTATTCGCGGAACAAACATATCAAGAATCTGTATTAATATGCTACGGTCTATACTGGTAAGACGCCGGGGTCACAGCTTCTTTCTCCAGCTACTCGATCTAGAATAACAAGAGTTACAGTTATGGATGCTTTGTATTTGGTATACTAAATACCAACTACTTTTTTCTAGAATTCGAGTATCCAGTATTTCTAGAATTTGAGTATCCAATAGATATCTTTGAATTTGTCTCCAGACCTAAAATAACCAATCTTCTATCGGAGGAGTCGAAATATATTCCCATAAATATATGTACATACACAACCTCTGACGTCAGGCGTCAGAAACCAAGGTCAGCCTGTGTTACATGCATGTATATTAATGATGCAATGAGGTAGATAATAAGGAACGTTGAACATTTGTGTTGTTAGATGAGTATAACATTCGAATTTATCAGCAGTGGACTTCATTGAAATGAACAGATATGGTTTTTTTCACAGCGGTATTTTATCAGATTGCGACGCGTTCAGTGGAAGGAATGATTAGAAAAGCAGTATTTGGTAAAAAAAATAAAATCTTTGGACAAAATGTCTCTTATATCCGTCATATGCGGAGAATTCTAATCCATACTGTAACGACCGCGCGTCTTCTTTTGTTACTACTTTTTTAAAGAGTTAGATAATAAATAAGTTGAATAAGTCTAAGACTTTATTCACTTTGAAGTCAAAACAAACTGAATATAGCATAGCCACTGAAAAGGTATTTTCCTATTTTTCCATTTTTTGATGTTTTATCAATATCAACTCAAAGCCTTTACAGTTACAGTAACGAGCATGGCCTTACAGAAGAAATGAGAAGACACATACAGGAAGGATAAGCAAACTAAACGGCGAGGTACGCCTCTTCCAAACGCAGACCTTCGCAGTATCTGCATGAGAATTTCGAGCAATTTCTTCAATTCGGCAGCCTTTAACTATCTCAGATATCATAAACAATCTCCTACTGGTTGAAGGTGCGGATGGAAATATCTGGCTTTAGCGTAACTGTTTAGGTGGTAACGAGGCTCTGCCGGGTTACCACGAAACAGTTACCCGAGAGCCAGATATTTTCACCCGCAGAAGAAATGAAATAAAACAGATGCTTTCATTTGAAGCACTATTTTATAATAGTAGCGCATGAATTTACGCATTCATTCATAAATTTCAGTACGTGAGTCATCTTACACCCTGGGGTGTAAGATGAGTTTTTCCAGCACCGGCAAAAACACGGGAAAATCCTATCTGGCATGCAAGAAAAAGGGTATCTTCTACGATCGCTAATAAAAGACCAGTAAATTAATTAATTTAAACACAGAGATCATATCAGACAGCGCTATAAAGATATCTGTGACGCATAAAATCTTAAAACAGTCTTGTCTGTGACGTTCGCGTCGCTCCTCTGGATAATAGGGAATTGTTGTGGCTGGAATAACATCATGCACCGTGGCGTTTTCTTTATAGATTGAAATGATATGGCTGATTAAAGATATCATTTCTTGTTTTCTAGAATCATTTATGTACAAATACATGACAGTGCTAGGGCTTAAAGTTAGCACATATTCGGCGATATTTTATAGAAGTCATCAACACAGTATCATCTAATAGCCTCTAGCGCTAGCCACTCAGGCTTACGTGTCTAAGAATAATTTACAAAGTACTACTCTGTTAAGGGGAGGATGTAAATATAAATTGTCTTTGTTTAAAGGCTAGTCCTATATAAATGCATTTTATTCCATTCATATTGATTCATTCATTACTCGGATGTTGATGCATTGGCGACAAAATTAAAGAAGTGTGAATTTTTATGTTCTGAATGAATACTTTCATCGTTATATATCGACACGTACAAAATGTAGCTCAGTCAGTGTATTTTTGAAAACGTTTCTTTTTGAAAATATTGTAGAAGAATTTGTTTTGAATTTAAATATTATAGTGTCACTATGATATCGTAGTATAGTACTGAACCAAAGCAGTAAAATTATATCTATATCCCTTTACAAGTGGGACACAGATGCATTTTACTTAGTTCTAGAGAGAATAAATGATAAAAACATCGCATTAAAGTAGAATTTTTATGTTGACTTTTAAAACAATTCAAGACATTTAAGAAAAGAAAATTATGTTGCACATCTTGAAATACTAAATGGAGAAATTAGAATTCAAAATTCCGACAAAAAAGATGTATATAATATAACAGTTAATAGTTTAATTTCTACTTATTCATTCGTATTATAGTTTTGATGTATCTTTTTGATATCACAGAAGTAGTGTAACTGCTTGCTAAAAAAAATTCAACTTTAAAGTTTTTTGAATACATCTATAATAAGGTTATGATTTTGTATTCAGCTAGAGCGGATTTTGCTAGGCCTGGATCCCTAGAGGCGCTTGCATCTAGGTACAGTTTTGATAATGACGCTTTTCTTATGAATATCTTCTTACTTTTGATAAATAGGACTAAAATCTCGCTTACAAATAGCCATATCATTGTGTATGATTCTATATTCCTTTGTGAAATACAAGATTTATTTCCGACGAAAATCCGTATGTTTATAATAAAATGCGATAAGGTACATAATGTGCAAGAGAAAAATATTCGGCTGAAAAGAAATCTCAGTTTAATGATCGTTTTAAAAGTCGCTGCTGGCAAGTACTGCAGGAGGTTATCAAATATTCACCGTAGGGTAGTGTGTTTTAAAACAAATTTTAACTTGGTATCAAAATGTGATTTTTGTGTTGATCAGTTAAACAGACGAATGGTGCTATGATTTTCTTGATTTCTACAGACTGTAATATCATGATATCCATTTACTTCTAATTTGATAATCTGAAATTAGCTACGTAATACGTGTACAACTTCGGCACTTGTACTTACATAAATCATTTATTTCTATGTAACTTAATTCCGTTACTAAATAATAGACATTTACTTTTCAGAACTTCAAGTAAAAACGTGACTGAAAGGTATCTAGTTTTGTTATAAAGCTTTTTAGTATTAGATATACAGAAAAGAATTGTTTGCAAAATCAAATGCGTTTCCCCTCAGTTAGCCACACATTTGGACACACAAAAAAATGAATACTATTTTATACACAAACTTTGGTAACAAATTACACGGTCTGTCAGACGCCTCTTTATCCGTCATATTGTCGGCGCAAATTAACCCCATGCTTCAGTTAACCATAATTATTACTACATAGTTCTCCTTTGAATAAAAATAATATTTATAATTATGAAACACCATAGAAATAATAGAACACGCAGAGATCTGTTAAATAACTTGTTATACGTAATTCTGTGTTTCCTCCCCACCCCCTGTCCCCTGTTTAATAACTTCAGCATTACATACAGATGCATTGGAAAAAAACCCTCACACAACGTTAACGCCCAAAGTTATCAAATTATATTTATCAAAATAGGGGATGAGTAAATTTACGGCTAGAATCAATTCAAATTCTGTAAACAGTGTAAATCTGCACTAGCATGCTTTTTATGAGGAAATGATTATCAAATGAGTTTCTACTAGTGAAATACACGCAGCGTATGAGTCACAGATACGAGATCTCTCGGAAGCAAACTCGTCTAAACATAATGTTGAAAATTCTTAAACCAACACAGTTTTGTCAAAACATGTTTCGCTTTAATAAGCTTCTTCAGTTGACAATAACATACACAATGATACGTGAAATACGGAAATGACGTTGACGCGCTAAATGGACGTCGACGTTAAGACGCCATAAATGGCTGATAAAAGTGCATCATGAAATAATACGTCTATGAATGTTAGATAATATACATTATTATTCTATTTTTCAATGTAATAGTTGTAGACGTTATATTTAAGATAATACACATAAACTCATCATTAATTAACTGGATCAAATGATACATGAATTTCCACAGAGACTCGGCCAGTAAAATATTCAAAAAAGTGGAAATAACAGTAAATTATTGAAGATTCAAATACAAAAGTTTTAAAGGTAGAATCTAACAGAGATTCATTTCAAAATTCATAAAGCCACGATAAAGGCACATTTTGTTATATATATGTGAAGGAAAGACATTAAATTATTAACAAGATCATTGAACATTTAAAAAATAAATCTAATTGTTTATAATATTATGCGCTAATTTCTAAACATAATGGAAAGACTTTATTTCAATATGGTGAAAAACATATATAAACCGTGGACCTGGTCACGACCGTGTGATAATCACGCTACACCGGTTTACCAGTAACAAAAAATTGTTTACACATTGTGGAAACACAAAGGAAACGTATTATCCAACCTAATTAACCGCATCTTCTGTTTGAGGAAATGACAACTGTTTATATTAAAAGCAATGAAAAAGTGCAGCTCTCAGGTGTACTTTTTATCTCTGCAAGATACACTATTTGTGCAGGGAACATAAAACATTTACAATCTAGCAGCTGTCAGTCTTGATTTCAAATCTTGGCATGCAACGCAATGTGTCATAAAAACGACTGACTTATAGATATATCTTGTGTTATCTAAGAAATTGTTACCAGATTTTTCCTGTCAATCCTGTAATTTATTTGTTTGTTATTTGAGGTCGTCCAGCTTACAATTTCTATTGTTTTAAATGTTTCTTTGATTATAAGAATATTACACTGGTAGTAGGCGAAGATCGGAATATCTATGCGGATCGAGGACAATTAGGCTTTGCCGAGTTACCAAGAGAGCAGCAGTTACCCGAGTGCCAGATATTCCCTTGTGCAAAGGCAAGAAGTGGTATAATCATTTTTCTTGGAATGAAAAATGAAATCAAATAAAGCATATAACTAACTTTTAAGCACTTTCTTCTTAAAGAAGTTATAAAGCAAGTATTACTTTATTCATTAATGTCGCATTCATTCATAAAACTAATGCCGCCAAAAGGACTTCATCAATAATGTTATTTACAATATATTACATCCCAAGGTGTAACACTTTTTTTTAGCATTTGGTGAAAACACCTTTAACTCCTGTCCAGTATGCAAGATTATAATAATCAAACACTTGTTATAGCGACGGGCTGGAATACCGGAGAGGCAGATCTTCCCATCTGTACATACAGCCAGTTATAGATTTCTTCTTTGCATACACCATTTTACAACAGAACTATAAAATAAAAAATAAAATAAAAAATGACTTTCTTTTAAACATTCGTTTTATTGTAGCGTATGCATTTACGTATCTTTTTTTGGCAGCGTATGTTTTTACGTATTCATTCATACATGATGCATTCATGCATGAGTGACATAAAAATGACATCATTAATCCTGTCGGGTATATTTTTTTCTATTGTTTCATTTGCTCCAGCTTACAAGACACCCTTACTCAAAATATCATAATGCAATCCCATAGTTTTTTGTATGAAGAAATATGGCAAAGACACGTAAAATCGGTGTTATCATTCCAGGACATCGGACCTGTAAACTTACCTTTTGTAGTATTCATTCAGACACTATTCTTTTCTGATGTTACTCTGAGACATTTATCTTGGCAAAATTATAAAAAAATTAACTTGACAACCAATAATTTATATTCAGCCAGACAAAATAATATACGTGCAAAATAACTCAAACTTTAAACACCTGCTATCATTTCGAACACACTCTTGATTCTACATCAAAGAGAACCGTTTCTTATGAAAAATATCATTTCCTGTAAACCTGCATCACAACTTGCTAGACAATTTATGCGTCTAAGAGGTGAATTCAAAAGATTATAGAACAGTTTATTAAATATACGTCATATTTGTTTACAATAAATTAATTTGTGTTTTACGTTATAAATATTCCTATCTAAAATCCCCTCAGATGTTTAAATGAGCGCATTTCATATTCCTCTTCCTGTTGAGCTGCTTCGTGTGCGTATTTCAGAATATTAATTTGAAGAAAGGGGTAAATGTAAAGAAAAAATAATAAATAGATCGTTGTGATATGAATACTTTTCATATTCTTTGTTATTCGAATATTTTACTTCATGACATCATTTAGATAGTCAAGATAAATAACCTTCTTGAGAATATTCTTTATTCCAAAAAATGAGGTCATGCATAGCATTGAGTATGCTTTTGTTCTTATTTTGACTAATATTAAATGTTATTTTTAATGGGTATGCTATTTGTGGAAAGGTATTCATAATCAAGTATTTGTTGTATTATGATCTGGTTATTGTTCATCAAATTTCATTCACGCACATTTCTTGTAAGGTGACTCATAATTTTAAATATTTTTTTTCTGTTTTCCATTGCTTTCAGATTATTGAATGCTTCTCAATTGTTTAGCCGCCAATCCCCTCGCCCTGCCCCCCCCCTCTCTCTCTCTCTCTCTCTCTCTCTCTCTCTCTCTCTCTCCCCCCTCTCTGTCTTCTTGGATAATCTAAAACAGTTCTTTTCTTCCTCCTTTTTCTTACCGGCCAGAAATAACAATAGTTACTTACATATTTACATTAGCTTACTAAACAAATATGATATTCCTTCCCATAAATCTAAGAAAGTCAATAATGTAATAAATCTTCGGCAAGAAAACGACTAAACATCCAAAACGACCAAATTTTAATTTGCCTTAGTTCCTTATTTTAAGATGCACTTAAATCCAAGTAAAACCGCACAGATATGTCGATTCAGTTACGATCTTTACTCTTAGGAAAGGAATTTTAGCTGTCATTTAACTTTCTTTTTTTGAAATTTTAATTGCCGATTTTCAAACATTTGAACAGTTTTGAACGAAACCATTTTGATAGTTTTTTAACGAGGTCAGATCACCCTCGATACCTCAATATTAATGCATCACTGTTGTTTATACGTTAGTTTCTTTCTATACAAAATAGTGTATGTAAATATTTAGTTTTCATACAGAATATCATATTCTTAAAGAAATGTCAGAGGAAGCAAAGCCCTCACAAATTTTGTGCAGTAGATTTTATTGTTTTAAAAGAGGAAAAGTCTATTAACGCCTAACGTCAAGGAGATTCAATGATGACCAGTCGGCACGTTCCAGTTTGTTTATATAATTTGTCAAGAACCCTAGCTTCTTATGTTAAGATTAAGTTTTAAGATTTAAGTTAAGGCCTTTTCTCGATTTGTGCAGCTTTTTAAAAATAATACTTTGGGTATAAATCATAATAGGGTGGTCTACAATGCAACAGGATCGAATCACACCGCATGCGCATTGTATGCTTCTTCGTTTGATAGTCATTACTTAAATGTATTTTGTTTTAAGAATGTTTTTTCCACTAACCTAATCTAATACACACACGTTACTTAACTGCCCCGATTTCTAATGATTTAGGAGTGTTTACAAAATCAAAATAACATCACAATAATATTTCACGGCCTCTTAAGTATAACAATAATAAGAAATGTAATGGGTATATGACAGCACAACACCATAGGGTTTCCAGTAACTAAAACCGTCAAGGGTTAAGGAAACTTACTTAAATGATTAACAGACAACCATGATGATCCGTAGTGATCCAGAAAGGAACTTCTATGTGTAACTGTTACTTAAACATTTCACACTGTCTTCTCCCGTCTGCTAATAACATGATAAAGTAAATGGAAAATCATTAAAGAATTACAATACCTTTCGAATAGTGTGCTATTAACTGATGACAAAACTATTGCACTTAATTCATTAAATTTGCTAACAAAATAACACAAAAGCCAGTTTTATAAACATAACATCCAAAAGATTTTGAATACGTTTTTGTTGAAAGTAGAAATATCATACATCTAAAACATCAGACAAAGAAAATATCGAAAATGAATAAATGTGACACAATATAGTAGATCTACTTGTTTGGCATCAAAAACGTAATTGAAAATACCACTTTAAAAGTGATCAGCTCAAACATACGTTTTCTTTTTCAGTTGAGCTTATAAGTGTGCAGTACAATTATAATTAGACAAATGCTCTTCATAGCTTTAAGAATGTTCTATATTCTTATAATAAAGAAGAATAATCCTCAAAATTCTGCGTTTTACTTTCATAAGAACAGAAATCATATATTCCTTACAGCAACGCTTGAAACTTTAATATCGACATTTACCAGAACTTCAACATTGAATTCCAGCTGGGACTGGCCATCAATTCTGAATAGTAATTTAAAAATAGTCATAAACTTGAAAATAAATTAACATGCAGTTTAGATAAAAATTAGAAATAAATGTTCATTATCAAACTCAGCTGAGACTGAAATTATTTTGTGAACATGGGGCCAGATGTCATCGCTTTGCTTTTTACAACCTTCACCATAGAAAAAGAACTGAAAACAATTTCCCCTGCTTTTATTGTTCTTGTGATGTATTGAACATAACACAACCCCTCTAACACGCACAATATGTTTAAATTCTTCTTGGAATGCACATTAAGTACTGAGCATGTCTATTCTATTTAATTCTATGGCAATAATGAACAATTAAAGCACTTGAAATTTAAAATTAAAGCATGGATTTTCTAAGTACTTAATAGAGTGAAATAATTTATCTTCTCTTTTATCATATTGAAGCGTGAGAGCCCTCAATTTGAAAGTCATTCAAATCATTACACGTGGTACAATGCTCTGTTACTATTGAGAATTTAGCATTTGTTACCGAAGAGACAACTGAGATAATATTTGATGTGCTTCATACGAAAAACGTACACCATATGTTGAAAGTACATGACATAACGTTGATTAGCGAACTTTCTGTCTTCTCACCGGTCCTGGAAAACTACTCCGTTTTTCATAAGGGTTGTAAGATTGCTCTCGTACTAGCGAACTACATTTATTTAGCAGATTCGTGCAGTAATAATATATGTTTACGTATAAAATTCAAATATCTCGTTAGGTTCTCTTTGTTTTTTGTAGTATATTTCTCGACTCGTAAAACGTTATTGTGTGTTATTATGCAACATTTCACTGCTTGTACTACTAAAATATTACATTATAGTGCCAAACGTCAAAGCGACACTGGAAAGGAACCCACACGAAACAGGCAAATAATTGGTAGATGCCGTCAAGAATGTACACAATAATCCTTGATATTGTGTTTGACTTGAAATAATATATCTCAAACAGTATTTTGTTCTGACTTTTAGATGAGCCCTTGTGATATTATTCCTTCACATCTGAACTTCAAACAATTATTTTACTTAACGACAAATCGCTGTTTGGAATATGTTATTTCTTAACGTGATAAAACATATTCGCAACTGTATTTGAAATCCTGTTAACGGACGTTGGTTTCATGCTCTTTGTTTAAATACGCTACTATAAGAAAATAGTGTTATCCATAAAAGCCTTATTTTTTATTTCATATAATATGGCACGAAAGGCTGGTTGTAGGCACGAATGGGAACATCCGGCTCTCAGGTAACTGTTTACGGGATCACACGGCCAGTCCTCTTTCCGGCGTTAAAACTGATTAGGTTCGAAATAGGTTAATTAAGATAGTGTTAGTTAAATATTATTATTTATGTCACTAGTTTATGAAAACTATTCCTCAGATGTTTGTCCTATCAACATGATAAGTTATATATAAAACTGAAAACGCAGATAAACCAGTTCCCTTTATAGATGTTGTATTTAACTACACAGTTTGAAAGACACTATTTTGCAATACTGCACATGAACTTATACTGTTTGAGCCATATAGATATAATAATAAAAACCAGTGGATTTATTCAACAATAATAATAACGTACAATAATTTATGAGAAATCACCTTCTGAAAATAGGATTCAACAATAAGTAAGAATATTTTATGGTCGTAACAGAAAATGTGGCAGCCACATTACAACAATGGCATTATAGCCCTTTATCTGATTGTAAATGTTAATTTTTGTGTCCGGGGCCAAGATACATGAATGGAACTGTTGATTATGACAGTTTATTCTCATATCTGTATAATGTATTTTTGCTTCTGTCTCCACATGATTATATTTCCAGGCTCTTTCTGTGATACTTGACATGCATATTCATAAAATATTCTAAATTAAAGCAAAGTCGATATGTTTTGTTATATTTTCAATATTTGAGGAAAAAAATACGTTTGTAGCTGAAAATCTCTTTGAACATTTTTTGGTTAAGAATATATTACACCTGCTTTAATAATTTCCCAAATTCTTATCACACGTAATATTGTATTTGATAATTTGAATTAACCCTATTCCTACATTCTGCTCTGTTGCCAAACCTACCAGGTTTTCTATTCATTTAACACCTGGTCTGGAAAAACTGCAAGGTTGCCTCGCATTTGAAACCTCTATTCAATAATCTATAGTTACAGCAATAAAATTGCTTTTGTTTTGATTTGTTGTTGAGTTAAGTTTTACAGCGCACACAATACAGGTACATTGTGTAATAACGCCAAACAGTACAAACGTATATTTCGAAACTCAAATACTAGGTACTGAATAAAATATTTTATACCTGCTGGAATCACAGAGATTTAGCATAACTAAGTGTTCATACTCTTAAATTCATCTCTTACGATTATGCCCAGAACTATCTTGATTTAGTTCTAAGACTATATTCCCAAGACAGATTGGTTTGAAAATCATTATATTTTAGTGCAAATACTCTGGGATTAAACTATCAATTGCATTTTAATACCTATAAAATATATTAATCGAAAAGACCGACAATTTCTTATACCACAACGCTAAATTGACAGCTATGCTCAGGTCTTTGGGATCCAGTACTAAGTCTATTTCCAGATGAGATTTTTACCTCCTAGTACAATATGTTTATTTGTCAATTAGTTAAAATATTTAAAATATTTTATTATTTTAAGAGGTGAACATGACCAGGTTATTATCATGAATGATTTTCAGTACGTTTAGGCGGTATTTCAAATGATTGCATTTTTTGTCTGCAACTTATGAGAAACGTGACTGCCGCTTTATCTCAAGTCATCATGTCAGTTTATGTAATCTCATAAAACAAACAACCCGTAAGTAGGGACCTTTCAGCCGATTATTGCAGCAATGAGTATTGAAAAAAAAAACATAAAGAAGTTGTTATTTTTAATCTCTTACAGCATCAAGCTAAACAGTGTGCATTTGTTCTGCATTTCTTTCATGTTTTTATCGTGTATTTTTAAACGGTCCTTCATATTTACATTTGACGAACATCTTTACAATTTATAATATAAACTTGATATAATTATGCAAACGTTTTTGCGAGAAATATGTCGTTCCAAGTATCCTCAGCAAATAAGAAAATTACATATTGCATGTAATGTTAGAGAGCTGACAATATAATTCCATCTTCTAATTTGAAATAAAAAAATCCATAGAAAGTGCCACTTGTTTAAGATGTGACAACAAAGCTCATACTTGCACCTACGTTCAAATGTGGAAAATGTAAATTCCAAATATCAAATGGTGAAAATCAGCTAGAATTCGGCAATGAAAGCTTTTTTATTGGTTAAATACATCTAAACAACCCCCGATCTTTTATTTCAACAGCCCAGTCACATATGCTATAGTCTAATCTTTAGCTCGGCTATTGGAAGAATAAAGAGGTCTATTGGCTTAGTTGTCAGTGTCCTTATGTCGTCGGTTTTTAGGTAAAAGTGTGATGCCAAGCTTCTCATTTTAATTAACTTTCTAAACGTATAATTAAAACACCCCACATAAAGATATCTCTTGATAAGGGGATGTCATTCACTTGCTAAGGACCTGGTACCTCAAAGGTCGAGGTCACAGGGGTCAGATATTGTGATAGTACTGTTTAAAGTTTAGCTTCAGTAAAAGTTATTTTAGACAGTAAACAGAGTTCTAAAATTTAATTTATTACAAGTCTTCAACTAAATACAATGTTATGCTTTTATCGTAGAATATCAGTTTTCTAAACCCCGATTTATGACTCAGCTTTGCTTAAAATTTATCCAGTCTCCTCTTGGTAATTAGTTAAGTGCAAACCTGCAATTTGAATTCACAAACAATCGTTTATTTCCGCTATAAATCAATGCACAAGAGAAGTTCTAGGTGATCATAAGTATCTTATGCGCCTTGTTAATTATGAAAATATTGAAAACTCTTAACAAATGCTGTAAATTCAAACATGTGATTCAACAACAATCCTAGTTTTTGTTTATATACTGCGGCAGTGTATTATATGTAAAGTGCTTTTTTTAATTCGGATGGTAAATACTCTTGTTTTGATATAAAAGATGATACTCACGTAGACACACTGTTATACTTCACGCAATTAATGATAAAAATCATAGAACAAACGAATTTATTTTTGTTTAAACATTTAAAAAAAATAAGAAGGAAAAAAAATTGCAATTATGTTAAGCAGATCGATTAAATTATTTTATATAAAAGATATAAAGAAAGGTAATATATTTTGTGGAATCGTATGGCATGGCCCAAGTCTAAACCAAATTTCTTTGGCTTGAAAATTTAATATTGAGTTCGTCCATCAAGAGCATGCATAACAGCATTAATTTTGTAATCTTAATATTTGATTGTTTTGGTTTTAAGTCGCACCGTCAGAAGGTCATACTTTTACTTCCCTGACTTTAAATGTGCATAAAGACCCTATGTAGATAACCGGGTAATAGTTCTGCAAGTACAATCACATGGGTACACTTATGGACATTCAGCAAGCTTTTTAGATGACTTCGTTACATGACGGCATGGAAGAGTCTGGAACAAGCAACTGATTCTAAGTCAGTGACCTTCATAGTGCTCCCCTCCTCACCCAAAGCTATATTCTGAGTGTTGTGACCATATGACAGCCATAGCATACATGAATATGTAATGTTTTGGGGTATTATTTCTGGCTCTGGATAACATAATTTTATATACCACTGCATGTCTTCTTATTTACTTGAAATGTAGAATATTCGAATCCGATTTTATTGTATCAACATTGTAAAATATGAATCATCACATCAAAAACAGTTAACTATAACAGTCATTTAGGTCCTTTAGAATGATAAACAATATGGATGGTATTTTCACCGTATATTTTAGAAAAAGAACAAAAAGCCCTTATGAATATGGTGGATCAATAGTTGCATATAATGATAATTGCATGCACATTGTAGGCGGATGCTTTTCTTTATGAGATTACCAGGCATAACAAAGCTCATTATACGGGATAAAGTATTCAAAAGAAAAACATACTCTGTTAGAATGTTTTTCTAACAAGGTTTTTGCACCGAAAGTAAAATCATTTAAAGAATTAGCGGAGGCGTTTATCTTAAGCATATTACTCATGCAGTCTTCTTCAATGAATTTTCTTAATTGTTTTCCTTTTATTCTTAAGTATCTCCTGTTACGT
The DNA here is from genome assembly GCF_021730395.1 of Mercenaria mercenaria. Taxonomy (NCBI): domain Eukaryota; kingdom Metazoa; phylum Mollusca; class Bivalvia; order Venerida; family Veneridae; genus Mercenaria; species Mercenaria mercenaria. The sequence goes on along the minus strand of NC_069377.1, from coordinate 63,077,872 downwards.
CATAACTATAAATTAGGAGATGATATAATTAAAATGTATTACCAGTTGCTTAATATATGAGAAGCAATGTAACTGGTTTACCATTGCAATAACAAACACCACTTCATCAGATCATAACGGTAATAGATTAGAGAATTCCCTACTGTTTCCATTGATAGTATTATATTACATGCACACTGTTAATGAGGGAAAACTGTTTCTTTGGCAACTCCGTTTTAATATTAAAATGGCAACAGCGAAAACAAAGTCCATATATGCAGTCAAAGTTCACTGATCATTCTGAAGTTTGTTAAATATTATGAAGAAAAAAGAAAGAAATTTCTTAATATCTGTCAATCACGTTCAAAAACCTGCTCTGTAACAGTATAAGTTCAAAAATATAATGAATATCAGTGCAGCTTTTGGAGCTTAATGATGAGCAACTTAACCAAACGTCACCGACTTGTGACACTATGCCGGATAATGTTAAAACTTATTGCATTATATTATTAGTAATAATAGAAATATGGTTGCGTAGTACTGAAAGATTAAAAAAAACACGGATGGTGCTTTTCTAGTCGTATTCACTGTAAAATGTACATAAATATTAAAACAAAAATTGATGACGGAAACTGCTTCTGTAGTCAACCGATTCAGCTCTATTTATTCACCCCTTTTGGAGCACCTCTGTGTGTTATCACGTGCGCTAGACACTATTGATGCTTATGTTTTCGTAATGCAGAAGAGCTAAGGTGTTCTATTTGGGAGCATTTTACGGAACTGAAACGTTCAAGAAAAAAGATATTTTAAAAACCTTCATTTTATGACGGAAACTGCTTCGAAACCAGTAGAAAGTCTTTATACAAATGATATGAGTACACTGGTTGAAAGCAGTATTTGTTATACAGGTAATTTGATAAAGCATGCAACGACTAATATCTGTAAACTATAATACAGGATTTGAAAAGAGGATAATTCCAGGGTACATACTCAACATATACCGACGAGATTTTTTATTTTGGTTTGGATTTATTGAAGATGCATCTCTTCTTTCATTTAAAAAAAATCCGCGAAACAGTTATTTTCGATGTGAAAAAGAAGTGTGCTTTGACATAGGGAATGATTTTTTGTTATATCACGCTTAACGCTTTTACAGTTTCATTTTGCTTGAAACTTGCAGTAGGCTTACAGTTAATCCACTACAGTTCGAAATGAAGGCACGAAAGTTTTTATCAATTTAGGCCTCATATATAACTGGACCAATATTTCATGAGAAATGCGTTAAATTTATATTTCAATAATTGGAATAGTTTACATTATACTTCTGCATTCTTTTATATTACATGACATATTGTGCAAATATTTAAAAATACGTCTGTTATATCTCACAGCGAAATTAAGTTTGAAAAAAAACAACTACACATTTTATTGTACACATAAAATGAAAAAGTAAAGGATCCCCTGGAAGCATTTAGCGCTTAGCCTACCAGGATATCACATAACAAACCGGGACACGTACATTACTGGAAAAAAACACGTCATTAATATAACCAAATTATATTTTTCTCCTCTATTTTAAAAGGATAGTATTTCATACATGTTTTGTTTTTTACTTTAGACCAAGAGTAATATAATTGGTCTAGAAATATTTTGTATAGAAAAGCGGAAGTCTGTATAGTTAGCCAGCCACAGTAACTCAGATTATTTTGAATCACAATAACGAACACTAGAAATATAAACTGTAACTATAAATAATGAACTTATCTCTTGTACGTTTAGACGTACATACGTACGCGCATATGCAGGTAAAGATAAATAATAAGAGTAAGCCTAACATGTCTGGCAGGTTGTACATGAGGCAGATACGTACCGCAAATTAAGCCTTCACGAACACACTACTAAGGCTTCTAATAGAAATATTTAGAATTTCTCTTCATCTTAACAGTTCTGTTAACACCTATTCTGGAAAATCTACAAGGGTGTATCGCTTGTGAGCCCTTTGTTCAGTAAACTTTCATCACAGTAATGAATATGTTCCATCGTTTGCTTAAACGGATGTGTTTTTAATTCTCCTCTTGTTAAATGATGCAGATTATCATGCTGTGCCGCAGATTTGATAACAGTTCGCTGTAATGGTTCTTTTATGCCAACTTGTGGCAAAATCCTGCGCTGAAAGGAATAAAGCGGGAAATATTTTAATAGAAATTGTGAAATTAACTCTTCATCGCAACAGATCTTTTAACACCTTCTCAGTACAACTTGCAAGATTTATTGACTGTAACACCAATTCTATTCATCACAAACATAAATATGTTTCCATCGTGTGCCTCAAAGGATATCGCCTATTTCTCCTTTCAGTTAGATGAAGCATATCATGGTTTTAAGCTTCTGCTGGGATTACTTGTTTGGTATCAAAAGTAGCTGACAGGAATAAAGACAGCAATACCTCTAACAGATGTTCTAAGTCTTTCTTTTCATCATAACGGTTTTATCCCCTATTGCGAACAACCTGTAAGGCTATCTATGATGCGTATCATTGTTTTTCAATACATTACAGCGATGCATTGGATATGTTACTACGAAAGACCCGTGGTGACATTTTCCGACCGAAACTTGCTTTCATTCTCCTCTGCTTCTGTAAAACGAAGCACACTCGCATGCTGAGCATTTGGTATTACTGTAAGAAGACTACAAATGCCATTATTAATCATTTTTGCCAACTTATTCCTGTAAAGAAATAAATGGCATAATACATGTATTTCTAACAGAATGATTGTTTCGCATGCAAGCCCTGTGTACAATAACTTCATCTCATCACAACAAATTATATTCATTTTTGCTCACGCAATGCCTGCTTAATATATAACATTCTTGTATATTATTACGGCATCCTTTAGACATAACAGAAGATAATTTTTCATAAGCTTGAACCGAAGATTACTGAAATTGCATACAATGCCGATATAACTGCGGATCCACTGCCTTATCTGAAATATATTATCATACAGAGTTTAGAAATTCTTCGTTCGTTTTATTCACAAAACAATGGGCGGCTGGGCTAAGCCAAATAAAGTATATCTACTTAGCCTGTATTTTCTTTCACCGTTCTACAATGGACGTAAAAAAGTTTAGAAACAGGAAATATTCTCAGTGCAGTCTTTAATATGAAGTAAATTGAATCTTTTTTACTCATATTATTAAACAACATAATTTGTTCATGTTAAATATAATAGTGTAGAAAGATCAAATCAATTATAGAAGCCGTATTCAAGGCAACGTAACAAACGACTAAACAGCGCACATTAGACGTTACGTTAAATAAATATGACAAACAACTAGCCGGTGCACATACAATGTAACGTTAAATACATATGACAAAAGACTAGCCGGCGCACTTATGACGTTAGGTTAAATGAATATGACAAACGATTAGCCGGCGTACTTACGACGTTACATTAAATACATATGGTCAGAGACCACCGATTCAAAAAGGTACAGGGAACTTACTGGGAATAAGGTACGCGTATACCTGAGTACAAGGTCATGTTTGTCCGTTGTGATTGGTCAGTCATGTAAACACCCAAGAAGTGATTATATTATTTTTAAATTGAAATTTTTACTGCGTGGTCATGGTTTTCAAGTCATAGTCGGAGCAAGTCCAGTCAGATAACTCAGTTTTTACCATTCGCTGCAGTACCATGGTATACAAGTACTAAATTGGTTTTCAACTGTTGTGATACTCTGATATTAGCTACCTGTATACATACACAACAATATTTCCATTTGACTGCACCTTGTATTTCTATGTAATTTAATTTTGCTATGAAGTATTAGACATTTTAACAGGCATGTATCAAAAATGATATCTCTCTCTCTCTCTCTCTCTCTCCCTTTGTTCTGGGTGGGGATTGGGCTGTATCTCACTTTGTACCTCTGGTCAGGTCACTCTGTGTCTGTACTAGTTGAGGATATATTTGGCGCCCTGAGCGGCTGCCTTTGCGCTATGTAAAGCGCCTTTGAACGTGTTCATCATGAAAATGGCGCTATATAAATCTGGTATAATATTTATATTTTGCAGTATTTCTTGTAAAAACATTAAAAACAACGGCAAGAAATGTGCTAATACGAATTTATGGCACACTGTGCCTTGAGTTCACCAAATAGTATTTGTGCATTGTTTACGTAAATGCTAAATTATTTACAGTAAGATATATATAAAAAATTGGATGACACTTTCCTGTAACTTGTAGGCAATAATAACTGTATAATATGTTATACATGTTCAACTTATATTTGAACAGAATACAAACATTGATATTATATTCATTGTTTTACTTTTCCTTGTGAGATTTATCGCAGTAATAAGTCATCCGCAACGCCTTGACAAAAAAGCCAAAGATTAAGTGTTGTTTAAAGCTATAGTTTCTTCCACTTGTTGAAGTCTTTAAGTGTCTCCATGGTATGATTTATGCAATTGTCTGCATCATAGTCTATCAGGTCTGTCTATGGGAGGTCTCAGGAGATATGAATTTTAATCTCTACGTTTTAAACAGCATAATGTCTGTCTATATATATATGGCTAGCTGTGCTGTCTTGATGCAATGCGGTCTTTCTTTCCGAACGTCTTGGAACAGTCTATATAATTTGTTGTCTAAAAATAAAACTGCAAAACATTTTTCTATAGCGAATTTAGTTTAGAACTCAAATTATTTCTGTTGTCGATCATTCGAATTTCAATCTTGCCAGACACTAGCCTAATGCATGTCACGTTCAGGTTTGACCAATTTTACAGCCTGATTTTGTTATTGTCAGACAATCACGTCTTATTTCAAGTGTTATTTGTATGCAGAAATTCACCAACTACATTGTCCGTTCTTTTAATTATTGTTTGAAACATACGTAAAAAGCTCATAATTTACCAGCAGATGTTTAGGACATTTATCTATGTTTAAAATGCATCTTTCGCGTTTTCAGTGATTTCTGTATGACGTCGTCCTAGAATTTTCAAATGAATAAATTCTAATAATTACTTAACGTAAAACGGACAGATATACAAATGTAGTGGTTTCTATAAGGTCAAAATGATTTATAAATAGCGGCAATTTTCTCTTCATTAGCAATGTGATTATAACAGACACCGGCCGAAGCCATAAATCCTGCAGAAAAGAATCACGGTGTACGACATCCAATTTCACACGCTTACTTTAACCATTTCTTACCTAGCACAACCGCCTTCTGAAGGCAAGTTCTACCAAGGTAGAAGATACCATCACTGGAAGTAACGGCCATTGAACAATTTTCTTTACTGTCTTTTGACAAATACGGAATTCTGGGAAAGACACTTCAATATGATGCTTTTTTTCCCAGGGATCTTAAGTTTTGCAGAATTCAGTTAGTTTTGAGACACCATCTTTTGATGATGTTACGATTAGCCGTTGACTTACATGAAACAATTTTATGAATAAATTTCATCTGCACAAATTTATACCGGATATTACAGCAAACACGTGTTTGATTCGATACAAAGATGAAACACATTTCTTTATTGAATTCATTAAAACAATATTATTTCATGTAAACCTGCCTCAGAGTTTTTACTTTTTATATCCTGTGATTAGATTTTAGTCTAGTTTGTGTATGGTGTTATTTAAGATATGAAACAGTTTAATAAATATACGTCATACGTTGTTTACAATAAGATAATCTAGTGGTTTATTTACTTTATGTTCCTGCCTTAACTGTCCTTAGGTGTTTCCGCTAACGCGTTTCATATTCCTCTTCCAATTAAGATTCTTTGTGTTGGCATGTTAGAACATTACTTTGATGTAAAACAAAAATGTAAGAAAGAGTCCATAAGTTAATAAAACAGTCTGCATTGATGTCAACACTAAATATTATTTCTAAATCGAGTACATTACTGTCCTACTTCCATTTTAATACCTTCTTAATTATATTCTTAATATATCTCACACTTTATTTTCTATCCGTCCGGAGTCATATCTGAGAAATGGTTTAATGTTCTACTTTTGAAACAGCATAATGTTTGTCTATATATATGGCTTGACGGGATGCGGTCTTTCTTTCCGGGCGTCTTGGAACAGTCTATATAATTTGTTGTCTAAAAAAATACTGCAAAACATCCGCTCGTTTGGGGCAAACCCTTTACTTTATCTTGGGACCAAACGCCGCTCTTCATGCGTGGACGGTAGCATGCATTTCCACTACCGTCCATGAACAGGCTCAATCAAACCGAGCCTGCAATATTTTGGTTTTTGTCGTGTTGGGCGGCCTGTAAAGCTTCCACCTTTCTCTATTTTAAAGGCATTTAATAAAACATGGTTAACTGCAATAGGAAAATGTAGTCCTTCAAGTTTCATTCAGGTTACTTAAAGAAGACAAGATATATATATATGATGGTGGTTTTATTTTATTTTCTATCCGGCCGGAGTCATATCTCATCGTTAGAAGGATTCCTATTAAACATGGTTATTATATTTATTGTTATTGGGAAGCGTGACCTGCAAGTTTGAGCGAAACAAGAGTTTTTGTCCTTTGTATTGATATAATGTTCACTATGTAATGTATTTCTTTGCAAATGTCATGATTCGTTTCTGCTTTAGGATATTTTGACAAAGTTTAGCACATATATAGCTTTCTGGGTGACTGAGGAACTGTATGCGTTCTGCTCATTGGCGTGAAAGTCAAGGTCGTTGTTACTAAAGATAAAACATTGTTTCCGCTCAGTTACTTTCATAAGGAATATGGTATTGCGACAAAACATGGAATATAAGAAACTTGTATCCAGGCTATGTTTTAATGGTACTTTGGATTGCTTGGGTCACGGTCAAGATGATTATCACTTAAATGGGAAAATGGTTTTCTCTTAATAACTTCACTTTTAAATGAGGCAAATAGACCAAACTAAGTAAATAGGTATGTTTCATAGATACCGTTGTTTTGGATGAATTTAGGGTAAGGCAAGGCCTTTGTTACTTAATATAGACAAATGGATTTCAATCAGTAGTTTAATTAGGATTGAGACATGTCGACCAAACTTGGTATATTAGGAAGCTTTTATGGATAGCAAAATTAAGCTGCATTTTGACATGTTTGTGTCAAAATCTAGGACAGTGTTACTTAAGAAATAACAAATAACTTAGTTTAGTAACTTCAGTTTGGAATGAGACATAAATCTTTACACTAAACTTGGTACTAAGGTATCTTTCAAATTCAGTTGCATTTTTGTTTGCCTGGGTCAAGGTCATTGTTACACATGTACTAAACATATAGAATGTGTTCTACTCTATAACTAGTGTTAGAAATGTCGTACTTCAACAAAATAACTTGAGTAAGGAATGAGACATTAAAATGGACCAGAGTGATATCCGTTTCGAAAATATAAGTGTTTTTTGTATGCAGACGATGTCGTTTTTGGTGAAACCATTAACCCATTCGGAAGGAGATACCAGTTCACTGAATTTGCTTGTTTATAATAATTGTAATAAAATACTGTATTCTTTCATGTTTTACTTTCTTTTACTTTATTTGTTTATACTAGCCTCCTTCCATCTGTTGTTACCTCCAATACGTGTATTACCAGCTAATGCAAATTTTTCTAGAGCAAACAAAATACATCACTGGGCATTCTGGGATATTTAGTTAATTTCAGACTGTAAAAGTTTGTTAAGACTGCAACACCCCGTCCTGAAATGTGTTTACTATAACAACAAACAACATAAACTACAAGTAGTTCTTTTTTATTTTTTCAAGCCTCTTCATTTACTATAAAATCTTTTAAAACACATCATAAGCATGTAATAAAAGTTACCCTATAGCCCAAAATTTAGTTAATAATTGTTTCGGGTGTATAATTCAGAAACATACTTCAGGAATACATAAACAATTGGCATGTTTAGTTAATCCCAACAACACAATATTGCTAAACATTTAATACATTACTTTTCTCTTCACTTATTTTGTATTTGAAGTAAATGGCCGTAAGCATTATTTGTTTATATTCAATACGTAATTAAGTGACCTCATGTTCAAGGTTTCGTAGACCATTCTTTTGAAATAGTTCTTGTGGAAACACCGGCCTCCGTGGCCGAGTGGTTAAGGTCGCTGACTTCAAATCACTTGCCCCTCATCGATGTGGGTTCGAGCCTCACTCGGGGCGTTGAATTCTTCATGTGAGGAAGCCATCCAGCTGGCTTACGGAAGGTCGGTGGTTCTATCGAGGTGCCCGCTCGCGAAGAAATAATGCACGGAGGGGCACCTGGGGTCTTCCTCCACCATTAAAGCTTGAAAGTCGCCATATGACCTATCATGTGTCGGTGCAACGTTAAATAAAAAAAAAATAATCAAATTTTGCATTTAATTCTGTAACTGACTGCATTATTTTATAAAAGAGCAATATGTAGCAAATACAATATCATATTTCATTCATTAAATGCATGTTCTGTAGATAATCTAACATATTTGCAATACACAAAAACGAGGAAAATCTACAGAAAAAAACCATCGTCCTTTCAACATGTCTCTTTAAACGTTGCTTTTCTCATTACTACGCTCGTTACAAAACAACAGGATATCATTATGCCAAACAAAATTATTCAAGTGAGAGGTAAGCGGCTCTGATAGTCTCTGAAAGTCTCTGATACAATCTTACCTATCGTTATAGTGTCAGCATAACGGTAGTAAAATCCTCTAACTTTCTTTGATTACATTTCCGTAGATTTTCCAGATCGTGTTTATTGTTAATAAAACTTAACTGCCACAATCGCATTTATGTTAAATAAAACATACTTACATCTGTCATTCTAGCTTTTCCTCAATACCCTCATTTGTGAAGATAGTTAAGTCTAAATCCAGAAAGGAAAATAGGATGATATGGCTGGTCATGACTAGATGGTTCAAATTTGGTAGGGCCTAAAAATTGTTTGCTTCCGGTATCCCGACCTACCCTGAATTTTTGGCCCGACCCTAAATGTTTTTATGGCCTTGGAGAAATTTTTTTCAACTTTTAACAAAAAGTTGTAAAACTGCACTCTTTATGCTTTAAGCATGATCACATGGTCAGTGATTTAAAAATGAACTTACTGGTGCTCTGTGCTTCCGAGAAATCTACCATTACCTATTATCTTTTAATAATGCTTTGAAAGCATAACCCCCTTCATTTGCATTCATTTTTGACAAAATAAAAAAATAAAAAAGTCCCACTTAATAAAAAAATTCCCCCCCCCCCCCCACAAAAATATCGATCTACCTACCCTATTTTTTTAGCATGTTACCGGAAACAAACATTATTTTGGTTAGGCCTAGACAATATTTTCCAAGATATCGCCTTTGTTAAATGAATTCTCAGAAGTTTCTAAATGGTAGACATGTTTCTCAAGGCCTACTTTAACATTTTGTAGACAGGTATAGATCGTCAAGAATGGCAGAGGTGTTGAATTAAACTAAAAACATAAAAAGATTTAGTTTAGATTAATGAACGTTGGTTGAAGTCTCTAGTCATCTCTGTGTGAACAGGTCCTCAAAATCATAGTTAGTTTTAGCACATTACATACGCTGTCTAAGTTCTTTTGACTTAGTCTATGATATAACAGGATAATATCGCATACCTACCAAGGGATAGATGTCAAATGCAAACAAAAAAAAAATTGTGCTGGAGGATAATGTACGTGTCGGATAGGGAATATGTGCGGCAATGGATATTAAAAACATCGAGACTCACATGAAGTATCCAGTAAAATGGAATAAATTGTTTTCTCTTGTTATACCGAAATGAAAGTGTTTTAATGTTGTTTCGCCAGAGCCCTTAATTTAAAATGATTACCCATGCTACAGTCGTGTCCGATTTTGCGCTATTTACAGAAGACACAACTTCAATATTGGCATTTTTCATCTTTTGGTGTGAGTTACGTCATTAAATCTTGCAACATTATAAATTCAAATAATTTCGGAAGAAAAAAGGATTTCACGTTAAGGACGCTCGCTACAGTTTCGTATTTTTTTTCTCAATAATAGATTTTGATGAAATGTTTTGTATTAAAAGATCATGTTATGATGTATTGAAAAATGAAATAAAAATACTAGGTCACCAGCTTTGTTTCAATTTAATTTGCCCCTAGATATGGTGCTATTTTAAACATTTTTCAAAATTTCTGTAATCCTAAAATATATTTCAGTAAAGTACAATAATCAGCATACATTTGATTATCTAAGCATTTTTACAACGGAAAACAATATATCTATTTGAAACATGCTCAGAGAAATCAAAAGAACATGTAAAGAAAGGCATACTCGTTCAGCAGACCCAAGGGCTACTTTTGCATATTTTTGTCAGTTTTAAGTTGGTACTTCTGCTATTTTATCTAGTTTCACATAATAGAATTTAATCAAACTCTGCACATACCTTTGGTTATGTCTACCTAATCTAAAACAAAAAGAAAATTGATAGGTCACCATATTAGATTTCGCTTAAATCAAATAATAACGAGGTGGGGTGTGGTGGGCATTTATACAACGCAGGTTGGCACGAAATACTCTTTCAGTGTTTGAGCAAATGACTTAGAAATGTATATATAAAATTATCAAACGGCAGATTTCTTAATAATCGGATTTTAAGGTGTTTCTGAAGCATTTTGATGGCAAAGAACGATGAAAGTTCCCGCCTTTTTTTAACAAAACCTATATAGTTTACGAATGTACGGTACGGGATTAGAAACAGCTGTGACTCAATGCAGAGTTGGAGCGTTGGTATAAATAACAGACTCCAGTATATGTCGGACTGACGCAATTTGAACTAAAAGTACTTTAAATGTATATATTTTTTAACCATGGTGATACTTACGCTAACCTTTAGTCAGTATATGATACATTTTGTATATTAAATGCATGCGAACATATAATAATTTGCGAATTTTTGCCGTACGCGACATTAGATAATCACTTCCGGGCATGCGCAGAAGACCGCACCAACACTGCAGTGAGCTACATCGAAACCAAATTGGCACGGTGTTGGGGTATATATCGACCCATCCGGAAAAACTGTAGCGAGTGCCTTTAATAACTTGATGTGAAATATCTTTTTTTTTATTTGTGACGAGTATTGTTCATGCATGAACTGTTTAACGATAAAGGGTTTATTAAGAGTTTATTATTATATTTCATTCCATTAGGCTAAGAAGCCCATGAGGAAAAACATTGCATGGTAATTATATGACAAACGGTGATATTAACAAATAATATTCGAAGCTTAATAACAAATACATGTAATTTTGCTAAATATAAATTTCTAACAGCAAATGTAACATCTACATAGACACATAATTATATGTAACCACTACAATAAAACATGATAACTTTACCGTATAAAATATTCCAGTATGTGTTAACCATGTCCCAAAAACGAATAAAGGTTAACATATTGAAATATTATATTAATTGAACTTTTGTTTATTTATTTTTTGTTATATTTGATATATTGGCTTAACTACACTGACAGACAACAAAACGAAGTAACGATAAAAGTAAATGATGATTTTAGTACCTTGAATTCTTATCTAAACAAATATTCATTTCTTATTGCAAACGCATTGTGTATAAAAGATCCTAATTTTCTTATGACTGATTTATCGTATAACAATTCATTCCCAACTCTAAAATTAAAAATATTCTGATAATGACCGTCGTAATTTTGCTCAAAGATTGAATTTATCTTGTATTAATCCTGTGGTCTTGATAGTATTCTTAGTTTCTATTGAATTACTTAAAGCATAAATGTGCGTCGTAGCTTCGTAGATGAACAGGTGCAGATTATAGTTTCCAAACTTTTATTTTGCATGTTATATACAGAACTCAACTGCTCATCATATATCGTTAACTCCCTGCCGAGAATAATGACCGTTGAGAAAGTAATTTCCGTCATCACTCCCAACGGTGGCGTAAGCATTGATCATTTAGTGTCATTGCGCGAGTAGAGGCATTCTTGTCTTTTTCAACGAAAATAGGTATCTCATGTACAAGCTGTACCTGGTTAATGGTACGACTAGTCCAGATGGTACAAGTAAGTTTAGAAAAAATATATATATATACAAATGTATTTGAAAAAGAAAATTGACAAAATTTTATTGAATGTCTAACTTAAAGAGTAAATACAACAATATGTTTTCAATTTAATTTCTGATGTAAAATTTAATTCATGTAATCGTTCGAGAATAAGTATTAAGCATGATTGCTTAATATATAACCATATTTTTTTTTGGCAAAAAATAAAATAAAATGGAAAAATGCATTCTGGGTCATAAATGAATTTTGTACAATCTATCAATACAGTATTACATATAATAGTGACCTATACAACATGTTATGATTAATAAAGAGGATATTTGTTTGTTTCAGCGTAAAGTGGGACTGGACATCAGATGCACAAAATCGAGCAAAAAATGAAAATTTGGTGTTCACAAGTATACCAGTTACCATTTTACCAGTTTTACCTCAGCAACGTCACGCATAAAGGGAAATGTCAATCGCAAAGTCATGACATCACACTGTTAATGCTGAAACAAAAGAGAAAAAAGCTACAACATTTAGATTTCATATATAGTTTGACGTCTTTATGATTTAGTAGAAATTTATATACCCCTGTACCTTTATTGGTGCATCTTTTTACAGAATTTCCGATTTTGTACAATCATATTCATTCGCTATCAAATGTAGTTCTAATACAGCGAAATTATAAAATGATAATATCACTGAAACGTTTGAAACAGGGATTATTAGGAATGGTACTAGTCATACCCCAAACTTACTGATTAAAAATAAAAGTGAAAATTCTTAGACTACTCGCAAAATGTATATTGGTCTCAAAAGAAAATTCCAAGTTCAGAGAGATAACACAGTTTTCTTCCAAACAGTCTTATTAGGTCGTTTTTTAGAAATGTTAAGCAGCCAACATGACGGTTCCTAAATAAGGATTGTTGTGCTATGGCATCTTCCCTATTGGAAAATCAAACACTTAAATAATTTAGCCATAGTTTTGTATTTGGTAGTGTCCATAAAAGAATTGAAAGCTCATTCAAGAATGCCCATACTACCTGCCGTCTTATAATTTTTACTAGTTGTCGGATTTTAATAATCGTTTCAACAGTTGTCTTGCTGTACCTAAAACGACAAAAATGCTTTGAAATACTGCAGTTTACACATTGATTTGTTTCTTTCATATACTTAAAAAAAACATATTCTTAACAATAACATTTCTTTGTTGTATGAGCTTAATAAGTTTGTGCATAGTGTAAGATTCTTTCACTGGTTGTAGGTGCAGATTGGAATATCCGGCCTCGAGGGTAACTGTTTAGGCACCTACAGCCAGTGATAGAATCTTTTTCTTGCGTATTAACAAAGCGCGGGAACTTTACGTCCGTAAACAGGAAGTGCCTCATGACGTTACAGGGACGAAAACAACGTAAGAGTTATGGTTTTCTTTTATCATCTGCAATGAAACGTTATGTTATTTCGTTAAAATAACATGTTTTTGAATCGAGAAATATGTTATAAGGAACAAAGAGGAACTATCAAGGTATTTGATTTTTATCCCGTTTTACGAAAAACATTATTATTACTACACACATCTTCTATACATATGTAGTTCGTTATACGTCATTTACAACACGAGAGTCATCTTACACCCCGGGGGTGTAAGATGGAGTTTTCCAGCACCGGTGAAATCACCAGAAATCCCCGTCTAGTATGAAAGAATTAATAATCTTTGTACGCGTTTTTCATATGTTTAAAACGATCTTTCAGACAAACACATTTTTGCAACTTATTAGTCAAATACAAAAGATCCATTGGAAACATAGAACGCACCCTTAGCAACATAACAGCCATCTAGCTGTGATAGTGTTGATTCATAAACGGTTATGAAATAGGTAACACCCCGCACCGCAACCCCAAAAAGATGAACTTCGAGTGAAGAAGACAGACTGTACTGTAAGAAATAATTATTGCACTGAAAGACCGTCTGCTGTTGTGTTTTTGTCTCGTGTTATCTCACGTTATCATGTCAGCACACGCAATCTCATAACCCAACCACCCTGTAAATTGAAGCCTTTCATCACATCATTATAGTAATGAGTACTGTGTTTACTTTTTTGCTGAACAGTCTTTTAATTGTTTGAATCCCTTTCATGTTTTAATTGTGAAATCTTACTTATATTTTCATATCAAAGGTTTTGGCAATTTTAATGCCTTCGGAATGTGTATTTAAAAATGAGTTTAATAAATAGATTAAGATTATAGTCTTCTCTAAAACTATCTTCCTTAGAACGATAGCTGGAAATGCAATGAAAATAAAATGTTAGTGTCTAGGTTTAGATAAAGATCCGTGCTGATTGTCTCTTTATTCAGTGCTATTAAATATTCTTTAGTAAAAATGACTAGCATGACTAATGTCGTCAGTGTAGTAAATATTCCAACGTGTGTGTTAGGTAAGATTACACATCCCTTTGGAAATATGAATTGAAATAACATGCAGTATATATTTCAACTGTTGAGAAGATTCTACCTCATTTTCATCCATTCGGACACAAAAACATTGAAAACAACTGTAGAACAGTAATGGTAATTGTTGGTTGGGGTAACTGTGTTGGTTGCGATATGATTTGCCTTGCTCAAAGGCAAGTGTCGTTTTGTCTTGGTTTAGTTTCATCGCCCCAAAGAGAGGTCTGTTTGTGGTAACGACATAACTGAAAAGAGAAAAGGAGACTTCTTATGGATGAAATAACGCAATAAAGACGTGACAAAAAAGCAGTCGCCTTTGGTAACTGATACCAAGAATTTCATCAATGGTAAATAAGCTTTAGACAAAATGGACTAAGCAAATGCAAATGCTTCTCGTGAATAACTGTATTCGTTTTCGTAACGTGTGAATTGTTCATTTTAGATCTTCATCGTCTGCAATGAAAGGTAGTTTAGTTTTGTTTGTTGCGTATAAACTACATTTATTTATTTTAGTTCCCCTGCCAACTAAATTGTAATTTATTGTAGAATTCTACAACCTGATTTGCTTACATATTTTCCTCAAGATAATTAGTTTAGTGCACTTTTAATTCATAAATAATTGCTTCTTTTCGCATGAATCAAAGAACGAGAGATGTTTATATGTTCATGAGTACCTCATGTGCATGATGTAATTATAAAATAGCTAAAAACGCTTGAAATTTGCGGAAGACTTAATTCTTTCCGTCATTTTATTCTGGCTAGGTTTCTTAATTCAGTTTAAATGCTAGTTTTCTTTTAATGTTCAATGTAGTTTCTAAAGATACGAAACCAACAAGTTTATTCTAGAAAAAAATGGCCGGAGTAGCCAAATGCGCGTGATCACGCCGATACTGGTGCCAAGAACGCTTCTGTAGAAAAAGTAAAATAAATGTTGATACGGAAAATTTCTAACCGGCCACACAATGATTTTCTAAAATAGTAACGATGATTTTTATCGTAGAATTATAGATGCAAAAAGTTAAAATAACCTAAACAAGTCAATGGCTGTTTTGTTTATTGAGGGGGAGGATACATATTCAGCAGAGCATAGTTTATATGTTCAATTCTTTTTTATTACAAGGTAACAGGAAAATATTAAAAACTTTCTTCTTCAAGGAAGATTACCGTGTTGTTCAAGAAACATTAACGTATTGTTCAGTTTTGTTTTCTTGTAAAATAAATTATTTTTTCTTTAATATCATACAACTTCTAGTGTTTCAAGAAAAATGTCTTCCATAAAATAAAAAAGTGGAAAACCACAGGTCGCCCAACACGACATAAACGAAAATGTTTCAGGTTCGGTTTGATTGAGCCTGTTCAATACTGTCTTCGTCTTCTCACTTAAATGCGTTATATGCCCACTAGCTCGTAATGAATGTGTGTAAGCAAGTAGGTATAGTCAGAGATTCTCAGGGAGTATGATGAGTGGTATTTTGATATTTTCTACCGAATTTGATGGAGTATAGGTTAAGATCATTGATTATCTTCTAACTGAAATGATATTTTCAAATATTTTTAATCCAAAGAATAAAATAAATGAACAATTGTTTTGTTTGTTATAGATCTATCAACTTAATCACAGTGTGGACAAAAAGTGTTGGAAAGGCTATGTTGATCTAGTTTGAAATGCCTTTTTGAAATGATATTGAAATAATATTTAAAAATCCGATATAAATGTCTGAACCATACTTTTGTTTCATTACAGGTAACAAAAATATTGTTGTGTGTAATAAGCGATTAAAACTTATGAACAAAGACGTCGAGACATATCTCAAAGTATCATTGTTTTTCGAGATTTGACAGAACAAAAAAATATGTAACAAATGTAAGAATAAGTATTACAGATATAATAGTTGTACAAGGACTAAGCAAAACAGTAGCGAGAGAGACGTCCAATCTACCAGTGATAGAGAGACGTCCAATCTACCAGTGATAGAGAGAGAGACACGCAATCAATCTACCAGTGATGAGAGAGACGCGCAATCTATCAGTGACGCGCAATCTACCAATGATGGAGAGAGACGCGCAATCTACCAGTGATAGAGAGAGACGCGCAATCTACCAGTGACGCGCAATCTACCAGTGATAGAGAGAGACGCGCAATCTACAAGTGATAGAGAGAGACGCGCAATCTACCAGTGATAGAGAGAGACGCGCAATCTACCAGTGACGCGCAATCTACAAGTGATAGAGAGAGACGCACAATCTACCAGTGATTGAGACAGACGCGCAATCTACCAGTGATAGAGATAGACGCGCAATCTACCAGTGATAGAGGTTTCCACCAAATTGCTTCAGGTTCTTCCTTTCATGCAATAAGTCCACAAGCGGTAAAGTTAAGTATACCATCTATAACTAAATTACGTGCGCGGTGTTTGTCTTGCAAGAATCCACGACATAAATTTTATAGTTATTCCAGTACCCATCATCATTATGTTATAGTACCAGCTTGAGTAAGATGCTGCCCAAGGCACATTGAAAAAAAAATGTTTAAGAAGTTTTGCAGTTACAGAACAATCGTTTATTAACAGAACAGTTATGCTGAATGAGAGAAACAAAACATATTGGACTTTGATTATTTTTAGAAATCTAACTGGACTAAGTCAAGAACAGTTAAATGAATTGTTGTCATACACAAGGGACAAAGTAAAAGCAGCATCAGCCATTGGTAGGACTCTTTTTATTGAAACTACGGTCCGAAATGTCTACGTAATGGTTGGCAACACTTTTCAGGGTCAGCAAGCCAAGTATACGGTGAGCATTTGTGAGTGTAAGGCAATCACTGGTGATGAGTTTTTTTCCTCCCTTGTATATTGGACTTGAAAGTATCACTAAGAATACTATCATTTCACAATATCAAGACCACTGCTATAATATTCATTTTGTGCTGTAAAGAGAATGAGTTGACTCTGGGTTTAGATGGTAAATATATTTACATTAAGAAAAGTGGTAATTTTAAGTTGCAAAGAAAGCTTGGTAGACTATTAAGTTAAACCTACTGTTGTGGTTTCAGTCTAGCTTGAGCCCTAGCAAGTCTGCTTTTTACAACACGGTTTTCTTAAACTTAAAGGCCTAAACTATTTCAAAGGAAATAAGGTCACTTTTGTTGTTAACAAACTAACATAAATAAGAAATGGTATTTCACTTCATATACCCCGATTTTATGTCGTGTTTTTCTTACTCAAATTTGTTGCCAAAAACTTTATTTTTCAATACACATTGGAAAGCTGTTAGGTTCATAATCCCGGATTTCGGAAAGTTCTATATTTATGACAACTTACTGAAAATGTTAGCTTAATGCTGCAGAGCAAGGATGAAGGAAGTAAGCGTCGGATAAAACTGCTTATCGCCTTGATGCTGACCAATGATCAATAAATAATACAAAGACGTTGTTTTGGCGTTATGACATACCTGCCAATAGATCCAGAGCCTGCATGTTTGATTTATGACATACCTTCCAATGGATCCAGAGCCTGCATGTTTGATTTAAGACATACCTTACAATGGATCCAGAGCCTGCATATTTGATTTATGACATACTTTCCAATGGATCCAGAGCCTGCATGTTTGATTTATGACATACCTTCCAATGGACCCAGAGCCTGCATGTTTGATTTATGACATACCTGCCAATAGATCCAGAGCCTGCATGTTTGATTTATGACATACCTTCCAATGGATCCAGAGCCTGCATGTTTGATTTATGACATAACTTCCAATGGATCCAGAGCCTGCATGTTTGATTTATGACATACTTCCAATGGATCCAGAACCTGCACGTTTGATTTATGGCAAACCTGTCAATGGATCCAGAGCCTGCATGTTTGATTTATGGCAAATATGTCAATGAATCCATGGCCTGAATGATTGTGATCTTCTTGTGACGACCAACCTTAAATCTTTACGAACAATAGATACACCTACTGAACATTGATCTACCGCTGTCATGTAAAAAAAACTTCATGATTTTCGACATCTGAAAATATACTAAATATATTGCAGCATTGAATGCAAAATTTAAGACGATACACAGCAGCACTCCATTGCCGGGGGTATTTGTCAAATATGGTTTCCTGTCACATACGACATGCATCGTAAAGTAGCGTTTTATACTTAAAATTATATAATACAATTACTAGTTAATAATACATTTAATACTATAATTATTATAAGACATGGTGATATTGCATTAGTGAGTTTTATGACTAGGATTAAAAATATGATATATTAAATTGTCTACATGTGAACAGACAAAAAATACCTGTATTCCTCCCAGTATGATATTGGCATAAAACTGCTGTATTTGAAAGCCCTGAAAAGATTTTGACTGTATTCATAATTGGCATAATGCACTGAAAAGATAAAAGATAAAATCATAACTGCTGCTATCGTAATCAAGTTTATGAGGCGTATCATGTCTCCTGAGCAACCATTTAACATACCAGACAAAAAACACAGCTCAAAACACAAACTAATTGTTGTTATTTCATTATCCGTATGATCTCATTTAGTTCGACTGTTTTTGCATACACGATATTAACATCAGTTTATTTACATCACGAATTAAATTCCCGTCGAAATAGCCGTGCTGGCCAAAACTGCAAAATATCAAATGAATTCATAACATGCTAATTAATAACACACAAAACTTTGATAAACGACTTAAATACATTGCCAATTAGAAATAGGTTTTAAAGACTGGGAGCTTTAGATAATACAAACTGTAATAACATATTGTTTTACAAAATAAAATAACTTGATTATAGGGGCAGGTTGGTTAGTTCTAGCTACCAAAAGTGCGCACTGTTTCTTGTAAGAAACTGGTGACGTCACGCAAAGTTCGTAGCACATGGTTATTTTTTAATACCAAGATAACATTTTGTATATTTATGAATTCAACTGAATTGTAAATAACCATTTTCAAGTTTTCATGAAAAAAAAACTACATAATTTTGAAAGGCTTAGATTCACGAAAAAGGCTAATAAATAACGATACTATACCAGCTTTTTGTTTTCAAAATGAAGAGTACTTTGATCACGTCACAATGATGGGTAAAATATTGCAGACAGCGGTACCCATTTGAAATTTGTATGTATATGTATAACTCGTCTTTAAATTGTGTCGCCTTTAAAACAGATTTTGATAGACCAATTTAGGCAATCTTGGTTCGAGAAGATTAATCAATCAAATAAGGGGCAAATATATACGAGTTTTAAAGATTGTTTCGAGTTAGAACAATATTTTGCATTACTTTCTCAATCTGACTATATCACCCGCTTTAAATTCAGGAATGCCAATTACAGACTACCAATTGAAACTGCACCCCAATCAATGACAGGAAGTGCATTCTTTGTAACCGTGATGAAACTGGCTCGGAAAAACATTATCTATTTTCATGTGACTTTTTTCAGCAATCTAGAACTAGGTTCATTAGTAACATTATCCATGGTACCAGTGATTTTCGTTTTAAAACAACACTTTTTAGTAAGGATGTTCCTACTCTAAAAACACTTGTGTAAATTTGTTAGAATAATAATGTCAGAAGTACGCTAACTTCCTCAATTACCTTTTTTCCCCTAAATGTTTTTACATGACAATACCAATGCCTCTCGAAATACCACACACTTATTTGAAATATTAAGTCAGTTTTTACAGCAAACGTAGATAATGTCTTTTTTAATGAATAATTTATGTGCTGTCTCTTACCTTTTTTACACTAAAAGTCTTATGCTTTCCATAGAGTGAATAAATAAAATTATGCTAAATCCTTCTCTCGAATTAGGTCAAATACCTGTCACTAAATGATGCGTGGTTAATACACCGTGAAAGAGTAGACACTATTGATACCAATTATAGTATTTCATTCGTAAAGCCGGACTACTTTATTCATGGAAATCATGCAATTGTTGTAATCGTATTACCTGGGTTTTCGATTCCCATGGTGTTCTATATTTTCATTAGACCACGATAATCCGTAAATAGCCAATCGCAAAGCAGACTTGTACCCGTCTATATTTCATATACAACAGTAGCATTGTATATATATATCGGGGGAAACTTGGGCAAAAAACGCGTGAATTTCGTGTCAGTTTACCATCTAACAATACAGGCTAACGCCGGAGTTAAATGACCTTGCAATATTCTCACCAGTTATCAATGGGATAAAAAATAAGACTGACTTAGAGGTAAATTCAGTTGACAACGTCTAAATATTAATATTGTAAAAATGACCCCATGTTATTAGATATCAATAAAAATGAATATCAATAAACTACAAATTTGTAGTGTAGAACCAACTGGGTAAAAACGTAATTTACACATTCACTGAAACGTTTCCAACAGTTGTAACTTTTTATGTTCACTTGTTATAAAAAAGACATGTCAGCACGATCCTTACATTTGCAATCAACTGGATCCAGTTGTTCGAAACTTTAACAGGCGAGTGAGTTAACGGTCGATTAACTTTATCAGTAGATTTCGACAGTTTAGAAAACTTAGAATATCAAATGTACTTGTTAAGGATTATAAACACTAAACCATCTAAACAGTAAAATCAAAACATCATACAAGTGTTTCCCACCCACCAAGACTAGTATCATAAATAGAAATTTAACAGGCGGTTAGATTAACAGCTTAATGCAGTGGTCATGGGTTCGAGCATCACTGGGGTCACGACCGTGACTTCGCATATGACCCCAGTACTAGTTTTCATAGGAAACGGACTCGAGAGTGGTTACAATAAGCTTAAACAGTTAAAGCTTTCATCACAATCGAGCTAAAACAAATTAGTATAAACTAAACTAAACTGAATTACAGTCCGTTAAAGTTTCGAACAACTTGGCCCAGTTAGAAAGTAAAACAACTACATCATTCTTACAAGAAGGGCACGATATAGTAAAAGGTATTCGTAGTCCTACGAGCATCTACGCACTAACTAAATCCTATATAAATAACTAACTAAATAAATAGATAAATAAATAAATAACCTGGCTATCTTCTTGAATCAACGAATCAACGTATCTTCATCGTGTTTCGCCAACATGCAAACTCCTCACAAAAACTAATTGTTCAGCATGCAGTCCAATTTTGAGTTTTTTTGAGAAATCCATGATTAACTGTTTAGCATTAATTTTGTGATTGCAAATGACTCAAAGTGATGAACATTAAATCTTAGTAAATCCGGCATTCGAGTAAAACTGAATTTATACAAATAATCTGCATTCTTTCATATGCCTTACTGACAATTAAGCGCTAACGGTACAAAGTTGATATTACTCTTATAAAAACACGTTAATCCTAATTTCTATAGAACGCGTGGGAGAGTTTTCAATAATTGCAGTTTTTATGTCGCGTGGTCTAAGTCGGATAGAAAACTCGTGTCGTTGTCTATCCTATACGTATTCTTATTCATAAATATAACCCCCTCCAACCTTCATATCTACAAAGCTATATTGTCTTTCCTTCAGAATCAGATTTTTTCTGTTTTTCTTGACATCTTCCTTTTTCACTTTAAAGAAAAAAAACAATATTACTGTTGTTTTATGTCGACAAAAGAACCTATTACTCTAATTAAAATAATAACCTTGTACCGGAATGATTGTATTATATGTTTACATTGTTCCATTATCCCCATATTGTATTTTGAATACTTGGGTGAATAAAAGTAATGTTGTTGTTGTTGTTGTTGTAACCTTAAAAAATGATGTAGGTTTGCATTTTAGTGACATAGTTGAAATAAAAATAGATGGTTATTTCTAAGTGACATGCAAAATTTATTTCTCTTTATGACAATCATTTGCAAGTGTAGAAATGTTAAATGTATATTTTTTTCTAGCTCGATCTTTGAGCAGATGACATCCTGTATTTCAATGACGACACGTGTTTTTAGCTCACCTGAGCATAAAGTGCTCAAGGTGAGCTTTTGTGATCGCCCTGTGACCGTCGTCCGTCGTCCGTCGTCCGTCCGTCCGTCGTCGTCAACAATTTGACTGTTAACACTCTAGAGGTCACAATTTTGGCCTAATCTTAATGAAACTTGGTCAGAATATTACCCTCAATAAAATATTGGACGAGTTTGATATTGGGTCATCTCGGGTCAAAAACTAGGTCACCAGGTCAAATCAAAGGAAAAGCTTGTTAACACTCTAGAGGTCACAATTTTGGCCCAATCTTAATGATACTTGGTCAGAATGCTACCCTCAACAAAATCTTGGATAAGTTTGATATAGGGTCATCTGGGTCAAAAACTAGGTCACCAGGTCGAATCAAAGGAAAAGCTTGTAAACACTCTAGAGGTCACAATATTGGCCCAATCTTAATGAAACTTGGTCAGAATCTTACCTCAATAAAATCTTGGACGAGTTCAATATTGGGTTATCTGGGGTCAAAAACTAGGTCACCAGGTCAAATCAAAGGAAAATCTTTTTAACACTGTAGAGGCAACATTTATTATTGTATCTTCATGAATCTTGGTCAGAATGTTACTTATGATGATCTCAAAGTCCAGTGTGAATCTGGGTCATGTAGGTTCAAAAACTAGGTCACCGGGTCAAATCAAAGGAAAAGCTAGTTAACACTCTAGAGGCCACATTTATGACCATATCTTATTGAAACTTGGTCAGAATGTTAATCTTCATGATCTATAGGTCATTATCAAATCTGGGTCAGGTGGGGTCAAAAACTAGGTTACCGGGTCAAATCAAAGGAAAAGCTTGTTAACACTCTAGAAGCCACATTTATGACTGTATCTTCATGAATCTTATCTAGAATGTTAATATTGATGATCTTTAGTCAAGTTTGAATCTGGGTCATGTGGGGTCAAAAACTAGGTCACTGGGTCAAATCAAAGGAAAAGCTAGTTAACACTTTAGAGGCCGCATTTATGACCATATCTTAATGAAACTATCTTGATGATCTTTAGGTCAGTAGGTCAGGTGAGCGATACAGGGCCTTCATGGCCCTCTTGTTATAAAATATCACCATGCGATAAACAACATTATAATCACAAAATGTAGGATTTTGAGTCCAGTATAATATGGATAGAGCTGGCGGCTGAAAACTTTTTTCCTTTTTTCATGGGTTTACTTTGTGTAAGCAAATCATAAATTGCATGTATAAATGTCATGATTTCTATGTAGAATCAATCGTAATTTGCATATATAAATGTCATGATTCCTATGTAGAATCGTATTTGCTATCTAAAGGAAACTGTAATCTCCATGTTTTAAAACACCTAACGTTATTAACTTCAATTAATGAAAAGAGGGAATGGATACATCATTGATTGTAATAAAAACACGTTGTAACAATGTGGACTATAGACTAAATTATCATCAGCTTGCTTTTTATGCGAAGCTTGTTATTATAAGCATTATCTTCCTCTAAGATGAGAACTAAATTAATATATATAGGAATTGGATACGAGACCTAGACCATAAATTGCACGATTGCTTTGCCATTAATCATGGCAACAGGTTGATCTGCATTGACAGGCATCATCCAGATATATGGAATAAAACATTTCGAAAACAATTGGCAGTTTATATGAAAATTACACATGATACATCTGACATTGCACGGTGTATTTATGTTAATGTTTTAATCGCTAAAACTTTATTCTGAATGAATTTGGTATAATTATAACTATATGTACGTAGCTATAAACAACATATGAATATTTTGCAGCACCTATAAATGTTATGCCATTATCTTCAGGGTAGATTCGAACGAAGCAGCTAAACGACTGTAGGTTTCTTAGAGATGCATTTTCTCCTTAAACTTCATGGGTGACGGTCACTTTGATTTGGAGGGATATGCACCATTAGTTTTGAATATATCCTTTGGAAGATGTTACTCTGAGATATAGGACTTTGCGACACGAAAGGCATTGATGTAAATTAATATCTTCTTGTATACTGTGAGATAAAATAACATTTCACTCAAACCAAGTTGTATTCCAAACTGTTAACAATGGAGGTCATGGCAAATTATTCTAAAATTGAATTTGTTTGAAAAATAGATCATGAAACACTTCAATTTCATGTAAACTTGCAACAGAACTTGCAAGACAAAATAACAAAAACTATGTTTCTGTACAGCATTAACAAAAATATAGAACTTTTTTTTTCCAACTTACGTCAGAATTGTTTTTTTCAATAAGATAACATGTGATTAATATACTACATGTGCTTGTCTATACTGCCCTTATATATATATATATATATACAGTCGAATACCGTTATCTCGATATTCAAGGGACTGTAAAAATTGCATCGACGTATCCGAATTTCGACGTAACGATATCGACTATCTGAGACTTCTTTGTACTTGTGTTGGACGTCTATATTGTCAGTATATCCAATGCATTTTTCAGAGGGTTTGAAAGGGAAAAAAATAATATAAAACGTAAATGCGATCTTAATTTCATTTACAATTTAAACACATCTTGATTAAATACATACATACAACTTTTTAATTTTTCAAAATATACATTTAAACAGCATTTTTATTCCTTCCCTAAACAAGTCAGAATGCAGCGGTAACGTTCCTAGTTGAGTAATCATTTTGACTGTGATTCAATAACGAAAATTTGCCAGTAATATACACATATTGTTACTCAATCCTAAATGGCAGAATTTTACTCCGTCAAACGGAAATTATTTCATCAAAACAGTTCTTATATTTGAAAACAGCTTTCCTGCTTGCACTGTGTTTTATAACGATTATTGGGAATTAAATGCAAACTTTCTGACATTTAAATTGGATTAAAGATTAAATAACAAACAAAACAAACACAAAAACTAACTTGAATATGATTAATACATCGCCGGACAACAATAGGTTGATTTTCACACCTTACAAAAACATAGATATTTTTTGACAAGCTGTGATATCGACGAAACCAGGTGTAAAAACAGTACAGGTATGTTGACGGGACTGAAAAATCTCATCGAGCTAAACAAAATATCGAGCTAATCATATCGAGGTAATGATAAATATATTATATGGTCACGTGACAATATGGCGGATTTATTTTCAAGCTGTTAAAATTTTAGTGAAAATCGGATTTAAAAGTGCTTTTTGACTTAATAAGTATTTGGATTTTTCTTATTTGTGAAGGTTACCTAACAGTGAACTGTAGTGAGAGTTGTTTTATCAATAAACAGTGAGATTATATCAAATTTCATGGATGTACGTTTTGGCGGGATGAACTCTAAAACTTTGAAACTTTTTGAAAGGGTTTGATGGGTAGAAGGAAGCGAACGAAATCTCAGGCTTCACCAAATTTTCTGTTTGAACAACCTGGAAAAAGATTAACTATGTCAAACCAGAGTCCGGTGGCTACATCCCCTAATGGTAACTTTATAGCACAAGTACCTGGATACCAAGGTCAATTTTTACCTCCACATACCCAGTTTATGACCCCACCTCAATATCAACAACAGTGTACACAATCTTCAATGCCTACAATGCCCATCAATCAAGCAATCATGGAAAAGCTCGAGGCAATGGACAAAAGATTAAATAAATTGGATATTATTGAAAGCCAGATTAGCAACTTGACCCAGAAAATGACCGTTATAGATCAGCGTGTTTCATCGCTTGAGAGCAAAGTACATGAACAAAACAGTAAATTAACTGAATTTGAAGTAAGTAGAAATTTTGATTCGCAATCAAATGATGAGATCAGGAAAAAACAATGTGACATTGACAAACAAGTGAAATC
Organism: Mercenaria mercenaria; assembly: GCF_021730395.1. Taxonomy (NCBI): domain Eukaryota; kingdom Metazoa; phylum Mollusca; class Bivalvia; order Venerida; family Veneridae; genus Mercenaria; species Mercenaria mercenaria. The sequence goes on along the minus strand of NC_069377.1, from coordinate 63,051,623 downwards.
TGGTCTAGAATCAAATAAAAAGGTGATGTCTGAGTGTGAATCATTAAAGCAGGAAACCCATAGATTATCAGAGGAAGTCATCGATTTGCAGTCAAGGTCCATGCGTGATAATTTACTTTTCTTTAACTTTGATGAAGACATAAGCGCAGAGGCCCGTAAAAATGAAGACTGCTGCAGTAAAATTTACACATTCTGTAAAAATGATTTAGGTATGGCTGACGCGCAAACTAGGATTCAAATAGATAGGGCGCATCGTATTGGAAAATTTACACCGGGCAAAAAGAGACCCATTGTAGCTAAATTTAACCATACTCCGGACAAAATTGAAGTTAAACAGAAAGTGTTGGAAAGAAAGGATGCCATATCTATAAGGTGTAGTGATCAATACCCTAAAGTGATTCAGGATCGTAGGAAAAAACTTATACCAGAACTGATTAAGGCCAGGGATGAAAACAAGGAAGCAGTTCTTCGTTATGACAAACTGTACATTAATGGTAGTTTGTTCCGGGAAACACCACTTGGCGACATCTAGGAAGGTCAAGGGCGGTTAAATTTCCTTCTTTGGAATATACAAGGGCTTGCAAACAAATTAGATGATAGTGACTTCTTGCGTTATATAAACAATTTTGACATTTTACTTTTCAGTGAGACATGGAACTCTAAGACAAGTAATATCGATATTAATGGTTACTGTTCTTTTACATGTCCGAGACCTAAATATAATCGTAAAGCGAAAAGGTTTAGTGGTGGTGTAATTATCTACTATAAAGAAAAATATTTTAAGAAAATAGAACTTGTAAGTTTAAATGACAAAGGTATCGTATGGTTCAAGTTATTGAAAGAATATTTTGGTTCGTTGAATGATTTGTATTTCTGTACCTGTTATGTATCCCCTGAAGACTCAAAAGTGTATAAAAATAGTTCGTCAAGTTTGTATAATTTTGACTTTTTTGAACAAATAAATGATGATATCAGGAGATACAGTAATTTTGGCGATGTTTATGTGACAGGTGATTTTAACTCTAGAACAGGTCAGCAACCTGATTTTGTCAATAACATTAATCTTGACCGTTACGTTCACATGCCTTTTGAGGACATAGCGGTAAATAATAAACCATTACGAGTTTCGCAAGACAGTCACGTTAACAATTTCGGGTTAAAATTGTTGTCTTTGTGTAAGGAAAATAACGTCAGCATTGTGAATGGACGGCTCGAAAAGGGTAATTTTACATGTTATAATACGTCCCGTAATAAGAAGGCCGCAAGCGTGGTGGATTATCTAATTACAAGCTACAATAATTTTGCCAGTATCTCAAATATGAAAGTATGTGATTTAACTGAATTTACGGATCACTGTCCGATTGAGTTTAGCTTAAATTGTGAGGATATGTTTTTTTATCAGAATGATGTTTTGACATATGATAAAATTATTTGGGAAGATAATGATCCTATAGTATTAAATGATGTACTTAACGAGAATAAACATATTTTTGATGAAATTTTAAACAAGCTAGAGTCTGATGATTCGGACTTAGACACCTGTATAAATAATCTGAAAACTATAATTTTTGATATTTCCTACCAATTACATGGTAAAACATTTACTGTGCGTCCCCATAAAAAGATACTTAAGAAGTCCCCATGGTTTGATGATAGATGTAAACAGGCTAAAAAGTCTTTTTGTAATGATAAAAGAGCATTTAAAATAAATCCATCTGAAGAAAACAGATTGAAGTTCCTCTCTAGCAGGAGTGCTTTTACCAGTATTAAAAGAAAGGCAAAAAGAGAATTTTATTACACGGAAAAAAGCAAACTAGCTGATTTAAGCAAAAGAAACCCACGCAAGTTCTGGAAATATATTAAAAAGTACAAGAATAAAAACATGCCAGATGCTGTTAATATTAGCTTAAATGAGTTTGCCGAGTATTTTAAAACGTTATCCAACCCTTTGCAAGATGATTTTATGTCGGATAACGAGAATATTGGTAGTGCAGAGAACTTACGTATAGATGAACTCGATTGTCCATTTACAGTTGAGGAAGTGTCCAAAGTAATTCGCAGTTTAAATAGACATAAGAGTTGTGATTATGATAAAAATGTTGCTGATTTTTTCATTGACTCGAATAATTTTATTACTCCTTATTTGGTTTCTATCTTTAACAAAATATACGACTCGGGAAGATACCCTGAATCATGGTGTAAAGGTGTGATTATACCTATCTTTAAAAAGGGGGATGAGTCGAACCCAAATAATTACAGGGGAATAACTCTTGTTAACATATTAGCAAAAATATTTTCACTAACTCTAAGAAATAGAATTAATAAATGGTGCGAAGCCAATGATGTTTTTAACGATGTTCAGTTTGGATTTAGAGATAATCGTAGCACTAGTGACTGTATATTTTTATTACATACAATTATTCAAAATGCTTTGTATAATAAATCTAAATTATTTTGTGCCTTTATAGACTATGAAAAGGCGTTTGATACTGTAACTCGTGAAGCTTTATGGGTAAAACTTTGTAATTCAGGTATTAGTTGTAAAGTCATTACAATGTTAAAGTCTATATACGCAAGTGTTAAGTCATGTGTTAAATTAACTTCTAATATGAAAATGTCCGACTTTTTTGACGTCACTATTGGCTTAAAACAAGGGGAACCACTCTCGCCTCTACTGTTTATCTTGTTTTTAAACGATATTAGAAATTGTATAGATTTCAACAACCTAACAGAGAATGATTTAAATCAGTTGTCTATGTATATGTTAATCTTTGCGGATGACATCGTTTTATTCACAACAAATGCTGATAGTCTACAAGCACAGCTAGATTGTATTTATTTATTATTCTATTAAATGGGGCCTTAGGATAAATGTTAAAAAGACTAAAGTCTGCATTTTTGAAAAACGAAAACAAAATCATGCATTTGAATGGTTTGTTAATGGTGAGAAATTAGAAATTGTCGATAATTTTTGCTATCTAGGTGTAAACTTTACATACACTGGTAATATGAAAAACGCTGTAAAGACTCTCTCTGATCAAGCCTTAAGGGCATATAGCAATTTGCTGTCTCTATTTAGTAGGATTAATCTAGATGTTAGAACGAAATTATCACTTTTTGATACAATGGTTGCACTATTCTATTGTATGCGTCTGATATTTGGGGAATATACGATTTTAAAGAAATAGATAAAATTCATTTACGATTTTGTAAATATGTCTTAGGTGTGCGTAATCAAACCCCAAACTTGGCTGTTTTTGGAGAACTTGGTCGTTTTCCATTGTCTGTTATCATGAAAGAGAGAGCATTAAAATATTGGATAAAAATCATGAAAAACCAAGATATGCCTATGTATAGACTATTTGTTGAACAATGCAATAGACGAAATGTAAATTCATGGTCTCATAAAATTAAATCTTTGTTAGATAATTTAGGCTTTAGTGATGTCTTTTTGAATTTTGATTCAAATTGTAACTATTATAATATGTTTAAACATCGGTTACGCGATCAGTATATACAAAACTGGAAAGCGTCGATTCAAAATATATCAAAATTGGAATATTATAGAAAATTTAAAGTAGAATTCTGTTATGAGAAATATTTGGATATATTGCAAAGCAATTTATTGAGAAGGCAATACACCAGTTTTAGAACTGCATCGCATAGCCTTGAGATTGAGGTTGGACGTTATACTGGTATTGATAGACAACAGCGTGTCTGTAAAATGTGCTCAAGTCATTTTGTTGAGTCCGAATATCACTTCCTACTTTGTTGTAACAAGTACTCAAACATTAGACAGAAATATTCTATAAATACAGCCTGGCCGTCTGTACAGAAATTCATTAATATTATGTCTTCTACTAATAAGAAAAGAGTGATTAAAAATGCTAAATATGTAAGCGAAGCTTTTAAATTACGGAAACAAACCCTTGAAGTTCTAACCGCTTCTTAGTTTTGTTTACTATGTTATCTTTTTGGATGATATGTTCCGCTTTATTTGTATGTTATAATTGTTTCTATATTTTATGTCAATATGTCTTGACCATATTTGTAATAGATTTTGTAAATGGTCAAAGGCATTTGTAATGCCGATATGCCAATAAATGAAATGAAATGAAATGATAAATAATTACATTAAGATAATGTTAAACTAAGAAAATGTTTTGCATGTTTTAGAATGAGTTCTCATAATCTAGAAATTGAATTTGGAAGATTTCATGGAACTCAAAGACATGAACGTATATGTAAAATGTGTAACTCCAATATGGTTGAATCCGAGTATCATTTTTTGTTAAGCTGTCCTGCATATGCTAATTTAAGAAACAAGTACCTTGGTCACTGTGCATGGCCTAGTGTGCAAAAATTTGTAAATATTATGTCATCTAAAAGTAAATTTAGGTTATATAAAACTGCAAAATATATTTATGAGGCTTTTTAGTTTAGAAAGACAAGCCTTGAAACAGAAGTTGCTTCTTAAAAGCTATATGTATAGTTTGTGTATATTTGTAAAATACTCTTCAACACGTTATTCAATTCTGTTTAAATGTATTTTTACATGTTGTTGTATGTCTTGGCCATATTCATCATTGAAAATTGTTAAATTGGCCAAAGGCATGATGTATGCCGATTTGCCAAATAAAAACTGAACTGATAAATAGGGAAAAATCGGGACCGACGCAAACACATCGTACTAACCGGAGTATCGAGCTAACCGATATCGAGGTAATGATATTCAACTGTATATCTAATTTAAAAATGTAAGCCTTTATGTAATCAGTTGCATGCTTCTTAACATGAGACAATGATCAGATGTTTGAAAAATCATTTGAGTGTTCTCTTCAATATTTTGTCATGTTGCAAATGACAAATCATTTAATCAAGAAGGTCTGTCCAAAACAAATATTAATTTCAATGCATTTATTATTGTGATAAGCTATTCATAATCAAGTTGTGTTATGTTTGATGCTAACTGTTCATGATATTTTACGCTGTGTGCCTCATTGTAATAAAAATATAATTTTATTCTTGGTATTGCGATTTTATTTCAACTTCTTTCTTTACTTCTCTATTTACTTGAACTTTCTTTCTCTCTTTACTTCTTGAATAGCTAGAAGCAATTCTTTTTTCTTTTTTTCCACTTCTAATATATTGCTTTCTTTCATGCTCCTTTTTCCTTCTTTCATTGGTTTGTTCTTGTTTAGTTTAACATGAAACGGTAGAACTGCATCACCCAAAGACTACACTGTCTATATTTATAAAAAAATCTTCCAGCTGCCGGATGTTCGGTGGCAGTGAATATTTAATACTCAGATGCATTCTGTGTGTGGTATTACACGTAAGTAACTATTGATAATAAAAAGTATATTTAAATTAAACCGTTTTTATATTTTGTAGACTTGTACGTCTTTGGAGATGCAACACACGTGGCCTTCAATACTTATGATATCTCCTTGTATGCCTACTTCAAATGAATATAGATCGCACATTATTCCAGAGCAATGGTTTGCACTTGTTCATTATGGGGAGTGGAGTAAATCTCAGACAGTAAACTTATATTATTACTGGAACAAACTGTTCCGAAATATGCTTACAGATGCAATGAACAACATAAACTACAAGAAATATGATTTATTTTATCAGGCCCATAAAATGACAATAAAAATTAAGTTAATATAATGCAGTGAATAGTGGATGTCTGCATGGTAAAAAAATGTAAATAAAATACTAGTAATGCAGAAATCGTGATTCATGTACGTCCCGCGGAATAATTTATTGAGGGAAATAACTAATTAAGTTTAAACATGCAAGTACAAGTTGGTCGACATTTCATCAGTCACCGTTGGCTTGAAACACATATTAGACGAAAATATGTAAATTTACTTAAAAGCACATAATGCATTTGTTTAAAATGTGGCTGCCACAATCTCCGCTATAAACATAAAATGCATTAATTTCTTGTTAAATCCTATTTCTGATAATTACTTTCTTTAACATTTGTCAAAGGTTTGAATAGTGCTGAATATTCTATTTTTATTGGAACTATTGTTTTTATTGCCTCCCTTTATGGCTCTAACTATAACAGTTCGTGTGCAGTATTAAAAGTAGTGCTTTTCTAACCATGTAAGTACGCATAGCGTCTATTTGGAAAGCTTATTCGTCTGTTTTAAGATAAAAAAATTTAAGCATTATAGACCTTTAATACAAAATTTTAACTAATCTCAATTTTGTGTTTTATATTTAACAACTCAGTACCTGTTCTGTAATCAAAGTATTGAACCTAGTAATGTATTTAAGAAAATTGTTGAAGACAAAGTCAAAGGTCAGTATATACAGAACTGGAATAGTACAGTTCAGGATTCAAATACAAGCCTTAACTATAGAATGTATAATGGGGCGTTTGTGTTTAAAAAATGTTTTAAATTTCTACCATTTCTAACAACTGATTTTGCAATTACGTTATGTAAATTCAGATGCACTAACCATTAGTTACCTGAAGAGAAGGGTGGATTTAGTAATATTCCCAGAGAATTAAGAGATTGTTATCTCTGTGCTTCAAGCCTTTTAGGTAGGTCAGAGTTTGTTTTTAAGCTTTGGGAAGGGACCAAATGTTTGTTGTAAATTTTGGTAGGTCAGTTTGGCTGAGAATCGAATACTCAACATTTTCTGGTCAAAAATGGATGTTTTATCCTCCACATTAGAAAAACCTATTATATATAATAGTTGTCTTGTCAGCTACATTGTGTTATATGTCATGTATGTCACATGCCCTTATGGGCCCTGAATTTATCAATAAAACAATTACCTACAAATATTTGAATTCGAAATTTTATCCAATTTTTGTGATGCTACTTTATTTCAGACTTGGGAAGGATGTAAATGATATGGAAAATGTAGAATAAATGATTGAGGTATACACGGCATAGATATTTTAATTGATTTTAAATGTTTATATTTTTGTGTCCAATACCACGGATTTTATTATAACAGACATAAATTATGACCTTTTTTCTGAATTTAGTTACTTTTCTGCGTACTAGTATATTCGCCAAGGTGGGTGATTACTACTTAAATTTATACTGATTACAACAGTTTTAGCCAGTATGGGATGTTGGGAAAGTAAATATGGTTTTTGTCGTGGGCTGGACTGGAAATTAGTTCACTACACACATTAAAAAATTAAACTTTTCCCTTCTGTGTTCTGCCCTCATTTATAACCCACGTGCTTGTTCCGCTCTTTGGTAACTGAGGAAATAATTATGAAAAAATATATATAATAAAACATTTTCAAGAGTTTATCCTGGTTACGGCATTAGGTAGTGAACTTGCTTTACATTCTTTTCAGAAAATATTGTCTCGCGTTCACATTGCATGCATAATTACATCAGATTTTTCTAATTAGCCCATTTTTTACCTTTACATGTTCTTGCCAACTTGTCGGGACGTAAAGCGATCCAGAATTATTAGAACATTATTTCTGCCACACGTTTTTATATTTATCATAATAAATAATTAAACACCTGCTCTGGGAAAGAGGTTAGTTTGTCCCACATCACTGTCCTTTATACAGTAACCTTTTTTTACAGCTTTGCTTCTTTGATTCAGCTGATTTGATTGTTAGACTTACTCAGTGCGAGCTCAAAACACTCGACTGGCAGTGATTTCTGAATGAAAACTATTACTTGTATATTTAACGCCTGCTTTTTCTTACATCTAAAGAAATGAAGTAATTTTGTTATTGTCACCTCCTTGTTTAGTCGAAAAATACATGTCAAAACTTAGATGCTTTGTAGGTTTATGTTATTTTTTTTTACAAAGTGTATTTCTCTACAATTTCAGTACAACTATTCTATCTAGCTAAACTTGATTTGTGCAAGAGGGTCCTCCGTGGCCGAGTGGTTAAGGTCACTGACTTTGAATCACTTGCCCCTCACCGATGTGGGTTCGAGCCTCACTTGGGGTGTTAAATTCTTCATGTGAGGAAGCCATCCAGCTGGCTTACGGAAGGTCAGTCGTTCGAATTCTACCCAAGTGCCCGCCCGTGATGAAATAATGCACGGAGAGGAACCTGGGGTCTTCTTCTACCATCAAAGCTTGAAAGTCGCCATATGATCAATGCTTGTGTCGGTGCGACGTTAAACCAAACAAAAACAAAATTGATTAGTGCAAGTATATAAGATTCTTTTACTGGCTGCAGATAGGAATATCCGGCCTCGAGAGTACTGTTTAGGTGGTAACGAGGCTCCCTGCCGAGTTACCGCCTAAACAGGTACCCGAGAGCCGGATATTTCCATCTGCACCTATAACCAATGACAGAATCCTTTTCTTGCATACCGATTTAAAGAAATAATAATAAAAATAAAATCAATTGAACGGCTTTCTTTTTAGAACTATTTCTTATGGCAGTGTATTTAAACAAAGCGCGGGAAACCAACGTCCGTAAACAGGAAAGACGTCATGACGTTTCAAAACAAAAATGTTTAGTTCCGGTTTTGTTTTATCAGTTGCAGCTTGACGTTATGAATTTTTGATAAAAAAACGTGATTTGAATCGAAAAATATACTATCAGGAACCAATAGGAACTGTAATGGTATTGAATTTTTATTCCGTTTTTTTAAATAGAATATAAATTACTACACAAATCTTCTACATATATGTAGTTCTTATACGTAATTTACAGCACGAGAGTCATCTTACACCCCGGGGTGTAAGATTTTTCCAGCACCGGTAAAGATACCGGAAATCCTTATAAAGACCGGGATGTGCAAAAATTAAATAACCGATTTGAAAACAATATATTAATTACAAAGTAAGAAGCTTACGCAATATGGGATATACTGTCAGAGAATTCAATATGTGACTCGTGTGCATTTATGAGAATATCGGTTGTTGTTGCTGCTGTTGCTGCTTTTTATCTATTTATTTATTTATTTATTTTTTTTATTATTTAAACAGTCATTTGTTTAGCCGAAAATTTATCTCAGTATTTATGCAGCAAAACTTAGAAAAAAAGACAGCACAATGTTCATTATTTCTAAACGAGACAAACTAGTAGGTATATGGGTACTTATTCTCTTGGTTAGACCATTTCCAATAAACTACCATAATTGCGGTGCAAAATTAACTGCAAAATTGTTTTTAAAAACTTTTGGTGTCAGCAGTTAAACATTACAAAATAGGTAATATGAAAACTCTACTTCAATTTATTCTGACTAAATTTTTCTACGCATGTGTAATACTTTCCAAAATAGCTTCTCTTAAACATATGTGGAAAACAATGTATCCAAACGAGGGAAGTAACTCTAGCAAAAAAGCAATATAGATCTGACAGAAATATACGGTCTTCACAAATGACATAGTAAAGCTAGAAATTTGTAGAATATCATAAAATGTACCGTTTTTTATATTTTATCTGTTTTTTCAATAACGATTATAATTTATGGTGGCAGTACGATTGCATTGTTTTAAAGGTATCGACGTATTATGTGTTGCATTTCGTTGCTATTTCCTGCAATTCAACCTCTGTGAAGTATATTAACTGTTTATCTCATGGTGCCATGTAAAGTATAATTATTAACAATTTATCTCACGGTGTCATGCCAGTGCATATCATGATCCAAACAACCTGTACATAGGAGCCTTCCAACAAACCAAAACAGGAACGAACGAGAAAATAAATTGTTTTTTCCATAATACTCTTGACAGAATCGATATAAACATTCTGTAATTGTTCATAATTATGGGGTAGAAAAATATTAAACCATGCCAATTTCTTTTAAACATAGATCTTCACTTGCTAAGTTTAGAAGCGGGATAGCTTCCATTAGATTAGAAACCGGTAGATATGAGAATATTCCGGAAGATTTACGAATAAGTCCCATATGTAGATTAGATATTGAAAATGAAATCACGACTTATTGCGTTGTCAAGACTTATGAAGAAATAAGTAATGAACTATCTGTTAAATCTACAACTATAAATATGAAATATTCTCTCAGACGATGATAAATTGATATTTCTGTTAGTTATCCAGTAATGCCTATAAATTGCTAAAAAAACATGTTACGATATATTGAAAACTAGGAACAACATCACGTATAAATAAGCTTATTTTAAGGCTATTTTAATTTTAAAGTAAATAATCGTGTATACAGTAGTTCTAAAACAGTAATATTTTATGTTAGTGTAAGTCATCATTGCTAATCAGTTTCTTCTTTAATCTGATTATAGGTGATAAATGATCTTTTAAGATTTGTCTAAGTATGCGTATTAGTGCTGTGAAATATTTCTCTCAGTATTTTAATAATATTTATTGCAGACTTTTAATATTCAGATTAGCAATGGTAACTTATCTTTTGACCATAGTAAGTAAACTTTGTTCTTATGGTGCAATTTTAAGTTTGGAAAAGTTGAATCATGATAGCTCTACTATGCAGATCTTGCTGTCTAATTACTTTTATATTGAATAAGTAATGATGTTTTATGGTGTTTGATTTTTCTGTAGGATCTGGATTGAATCATGATTCAAGTTATATTATGGGTTTTCTCATTCTTGGTATGGGTTGTACAATTGTATCATGTCACAGTTTAAGGGTTACTTCCCTTGCACCAGAACTTTTATGGAGAGCTGTGGTATTTGGCATTCCTGTCGGATCCGTATGTAATTTTGAGTGTATTACTTTAATGTGGTTATATCTAGTCAGAATTATCGAGCATAAATACCATCTGCTGTAACTCACATTATGTTACATATCCTTGTGTTTTATGTCCTTCTTTCTATGTATTTGTTGATGACATGAAAATAAACCAACAAAAATGTTCCTTCCACGTTTTAATGCTGAATTTCAAAGCTTTTAAGTTTCACATCATTCTTCGTCTTTAATGTTGTGTATATTTAGATTTCAAGGTCGTTGTCAGTTTTATTGTCTCAGAGAAACATATTTTAATATATCTTAAACAAATGGATTATTCTCTTTGGAGAAAACATATATTAACTATACATAAAAATGCCGTGAAAATAAAATTTGATTTCATAGTTTCAGCTAAAATCCACAAGGGTCTTCTGTCCTAACTGGTACCTAAAACACCCTTTAAACAAACATAATGTAACTTGAATAAAAACCAGTGATGTGCTTATAGCTGTAAAAAATCCTCACAAATTTGTTTGATAACACCATGTAATTCGCATTAGTCTGCAAAGTTACAAATGTAATATTAAATCATAAATGTCATATTTTTTTGCAGATTTCAACGACAATACTGTGGGTCAAGTGATTTATTATCATTTTATGTGTATTGTTAAGAAACAATAACAACAATGAAGCTGTACAATAACAACAAAAAAGCTGTAGACTATATTGGTAATTGTAATGAATGATTTTAAAAAGGTGTACTGAATGTCTTTGAAAAAATGAGAATACAAACGATAGATGAAATTGGAAGTAGGTCCATTTTTCGTACGAAAACAAAATGCTGAGAAAGTAGCTTACTAGGATAAATAGTTAATTTACATGGTTAGATCATCATAAAACTTGCTGATTTTTCGGCGACGCCGTCTAAATTCGTTTTCGTTACTTATGCCACGTGACTTCAGTTTGCAAATCAAACTACTTGATAACGCATTATAGATAATTTATCAAAATGGAAGATTTATGCAACACTCTGTCTGATTGGACGAGAGCGTCAGTTTCTTTCACTCTGATTGTGCTACGCTGAGTGAAATGTAGACAAAGCGTTTATCCTAAACGACGCTGCTCACAGTTTTAAAGCTAACTTTGGCTAAGTATATTTAGCAAGAATATTGATATATCTCAAAATGATAAGTAAGTTTAATAAACAAGATAAAAACCTGTTCAAATACCAACATATATCAAATTAAAGAAAGAGCTGAATACGGTCTGCGTATCACATGAATAAGGTTGTGATAAGAGTCTTTTATGTAGAGAAGTGTTTTTTAAAAGATTTTCCTTGTTACAATTGTCGTCTGTATATGAAAAGGTTTCTTGCTTTTGTGACTTATTCAGATTGCATATTAAAATGAGTACTTGTTTGCTTTGATATATTTGTTATAAATTATTTAACTGATTTATTATATATGAATATTTTTCTTTAGTATGGTATGCAAATATTGAAATCAATTGAAATCTGTTTCATTATTATATATATATGCTATAAAATGACTGAATCTCATAACACTGAAATGAAGGTACGCTGCATACAGTTTATCTATGTGATATGACTACGGTCAAACTTTGCTTATGAAACAGAAATATTGAAATAATTACAATTGTATGTTTTGCTTCACCTTCAATAGTTTATAGGTGTGACGTCATTGTCCAAAGATTCATGAATAGCGAATATGCATTTGTTAAAGCGGGATCAGTTGGCCTATTTTAGAAATAAATCAAAAAAATCCTTTAATTGATTTTTTCTCATGTATTCTAATCAAACTTGATTTGTAGCATCTTTATTAGGCCCGCAGCCAACTTTGTTCAGCTGGGACATTTGACCCCATTTAGGGGCTGCTAGAGCTAAAACTAGAAATGCCTTTATACAGCGTCTCATGAACAGCTTGGTGGATCTTTGTCATACTTGGTCTGGAGCATCATTATAAGGTCCTCTTCCAAATTTATTTATACAGGAACTTGGGCCCTATTAGGGACCACTATAGCTAAAAGTAGATATGCCTTTTCTTCGCATTAACCACTAAAATTTAATGGATTTTTATCAAACTCGATGTGTAACAATATCGTAAGGTCTCCTGCTATTTTGTTACAAATGGGGATAGTGACCAATTTAGCTAAAAGTATAAACACGTTTAATGACCTCTTCTCATGAACCGTTTCATGAATCTTCATAAAACTACTGCTGTAATTATTCGTCTAAGGATAATTTGTTTGTTTGTTTGTTTGTTTTGGGTTTAACGCCGTTTTTCAACAGTATTTCAGTCATATAACGGCGGGCAGTTAACCTAACCAGTGTTCCTGGATTCTGTACCAGTACAAACCTGTTCTCCGCAAGTAACTGCCAACTTCCCCACAAGAATTATCAGAGGTGGAGGACTAATGATTTCAGACACAGTGTCATTTATCAAATAGCCACGGAGAACATACGCCCCGCCCGAGGATCGAACTCGCAACCCCGCGATCCGTAGACCAACGCTCTTACCTACTGAGCTAAGCGGGCGGGCTTCGTCTAAGGATAAACGAAACAAAATTGCAACATTAGAAACCATTGCGAAAAATTAAAAGAGAACCATTTAAATTGTTAAAGTGCGGTGTTTAGTTTTGCAATTTGAAAAATGTTAGATGAAAGATGAATGTTAGATGAAAAATTCATAAACTTCTTTCCTTATAACAATTCGCCGACCATCATTTTTAAAATATTTTTTTTTGTTTAATATTATATGTAACAGTTTTTAAACGATGACCTTTAAAAATTTTACATTGAATTAAACCTTTTTTGTTTTTGCTTTTCTACTATGTAATATTTTTCTTTATATCTTCAAAATTGACGACGATTAGAGCCTGACGTAGAAATTTTATTTTTTTATGCGCTGTGGAAATGTGATGTAAAAACAAAACTTTGTCATTCAAGCTCGTTTTGTTTCTGGATTTTGATATATGAGCATGGATGTGAAGAAGTTCCCATGAGTTCATTGCAAGTTAACCATTTTTCTAGCACAACTTCTTTGCCGCCTTACGTCGTTTAAGATAAACAAAACATAGTTGATTGCCGGAATGTCACTTCAGAAGTATGCGAACAACGGAAATGGTCTACTTTTTATCGTTAAGTTAGGTGGCAGTTAACTGTTTTCAGAGCTTCTCGGCCTAGCGCCTACCCAACTTTCAAAACCTCACACAAAAGTCTGTAACCACACACCTGAAATAAAGATATTGCAACATTAACATCACTGTATGTCTATCGTTACAAACCATCTGCAATACATCCGGAATATCTAGTTTTCTGTTTACAAGACCTGAATTTTGTGCTCTCCCGGTCGCGGAAACTGATGACGAAAAAAGCTAAATTTGCCAATTTTAAAATCGCTGTAGAAAATTCCCTGCAAATGATAGTCCCAACTGCTACACGGTTTCATACTCCAGTAACACTGTAAAATCTGAAAATAAGCTCAAACATATGTGCCATCCGTACCTTCTTTTCACTATTCCAGTTTTCCTGAAGCCCCTGCTAAAATGACAACTCCACTTTAAGCTAGCTCAGCGGAGGCATGTATTCGCATCTGCATGTCATTACGTCATAATATCAAGATCAAGGCTACTAAACTCATTTTTTTAAAACTCAATTCTATCCGCTGAAACCTCAATTCTAGCAATTATTATTATTTTGAAGTTCAAATATGCACTTCATTCCGTAAATTGCCTCTTATTTGTAAATTTGACCTGGCCAATTCGACACTAACAGCTGAAAACTGTTTACTGCCTCCTTACTCTTTATCCAGTCGCCACTAGATAATTGGGTAAGTACATAATGCAATTTTAATTCCTAAATAATTCTTAATATCCGTTATGAATCAAAGAGCAAGTGGTATTTATATGTTCATGAGTACCTTAAGCGTATTGTTAATTATGAAATTGATTGAAACTCTTGAAATTTGCAGTAAACTTAAATGTTTCCTTTATCTTTACTAACAGGTTTTATATTTCAATAAAATCCTCGGTTTCTTTCAAATTCAAAAGCACGATATTCACGTTGTCAAAATTTAATGTAAACTCAACGTTTAACTGATATATATATATATACTGCACAAGGTATCGTATATATTAACCGCAGTTAAGGTACAATAGTATTTAACAGGGAATCAAGAAGCATTTCCAGGCTAGTAGCATTTTCTAGGATTTTGTTTTGTATTTATAACAAACCTTATTTACACATGTGTTCATACCCACAGTTTTGGCTGTCAGTTTGGATAGTGTTCCATAGTGTTGACTTGTCAGACAAAACACCTCTTTTAGAAGATATATGACCCCTACATTTCATTTCTTGGTATTCTTTTGTGGTTTATAAGTCATTTAAGAAAATAAGGCTTGTATTTTTTTTAATGGGCCTGGCTATATGTTACAGCTCTCAGAATATTACTAATTTTATATGGAATATATAGTAAATTTATTTACTCCTTATGCCCTGTAACATCAATACTGGCAAAAATTGAGATTTGTCCAAATATTGGTATAAATTGGCTATTTTGGTCTGTTTTTGAAATGAACATTTCAATGCAATTTGCTGCAAAACATGTGAAAAATAAAAAATAAAAAAATTCTCTGTTTTTTTTGTTTGTATTTTTTTTCCAAAACAAAAAATGCGTATTCAACACCTATTACCTGTTCATAGCTATCCGAGTTGACAGTTTGTATATTTAACATTGGTTATGTGTTATTTGCTTGCAAATTGTATACAAAGTACAAGAATAGGGCAAAAATAAGCGCCAACTAGAAGAAGTAGTTAGAGTTAGAATCTTATAAATAATGTTCCCAAGACGACATCCAACACACAGTTGCTAATTAATCAGACGTTTCTGTTTATAATATTTATGCAGAATAAAATAAGTGCAGTAAATCTAATGAGCTGGAATGAAATTAAGAAAACGAAACGATAAAGAACACTATCAAATGGAATATCGTTTGACAAGTCTTAACTAGCAAGTAATTTGTCGAATTTGTACTAAATGCAAGAACACTGTTAAATGAACCTATTTTTTTCATAAACGATACCTATGCCACAGTCCTGGTGCGTTTTGTGACTGAATGCCGTCTGGGCTCTGGTTTCAGTCACTTTGTTGCAATTACAATAATGTCTTGATCATGTTTCTTTACGTAACTTAAATGAATATACCTGATTACAACACTAAAGAACTATAATGCATGTACATAAATTATTCAGTTAATAACTATGTGTTAAAAAACTTAAAGTTTTGAAAATACATTTATTTATGATAGCATTCTGATGGAAATCATTTCTTCTTTCAAACAAGGAAATCTAATTTACCATA
Organism: Mercenaria mercenaria; assembly: GCF_021730395.1. NCBI lineage: Eukaryota > Metazoa > Mollusca > Bivalvia > Venerida > Veneridae > Mercenaria > Mercenaria mercenaria. Next base: position 63,035,617 of record NC_069377.1, on the reverse strand, counting down.
GTCGTTAACATGTTTGTGCATTATTTCATTGCAATTAAATGTAAAAACATTCTTTAGGTTGAATTTAAATAATATATGAGCCGTGCCATGAGAAAACCAACATAGTGGGTTTGCGACCAGCATGGATCCAGACCAGCCTGCGCATCCGCGCAGTCTAGTCAGGATCGACGCTGTTCGCTTTCAAAGCCAATTGCAATTAGAGAAACCGTTAGCGAACAGCATGGATCCTGACCAGACTGCGCGGATACGCAGTCTGGTCTGGGTCCATGCTGGTCGCAAAGCCACTATGTTGATTTTCTCGTGGCGCTGCTTATATTTGTATGTGCATCTACTCGTATGTCCCATGTGAACGCAGTTTTCTGGATATGGAAGGATACCATATTTTTTTTCGAATGATGCGTGGATATGTTATCTAGAGCTCCGAATTCGCGCTGTTCGATGCCAATAATTTGCAATATAGAATGATGGGCATAGCATATCTTTTAAGTATTTTTTTTTCAAATAGTAGTAAAATACTTGTAACGTCTTAACTACAACAGGCAAAGTTTATCTGATGCACATACACATTTAATTGTATTAACAACTGAATGATTTTATTACTTGTATGAACCATGTTATGGCATGAATGTATTTTTATAACAATTATCTTTATGCTGAAAGGGAAAAGTCCCAATAAAACTGCTACTTTAATGATGGCATCATGAAAACGATTTAACTATATTACAAAAAATTATCAAAATGCTTTGCATAATTCATTTGAAGTACGAAAAAAGAGTTATTACTGCTGCAGTCGTAATCGAGTTTATGAGGCATATCATGTCTACTGTGCATCTATTTAACATACCAGACAAAAACAACAGCTACAAACGCAACTCAGAAACACAAATAACTACTGTTATTTCATTATCCGTCAACATCATTTTCGATTCGACTGTTTTTGCTTTCTTAGTAATATGTGACCATAAACATATCGTTTATTGTTGGACTAAAAAATAACGCATTAAACCTTTTGTTTTACAATACTAAAACCGAATTCTTTCCTGAAAGAATGCAGCCGATTGTAATAATTGTAGAGTATTAATATTGCAGTAACATTTAATTAACGACTTTAAAAATCGGTATACAAAAATATTTCGGTAAGTTCCAACAAAAACGTATGGACTGAATTTTGAATTCCCTTAATGCTGAAAATTGTGTTCTCCGTTCTTTAGACTGACACTACTATATTATTTTTTTAAACTGCTTGTATTAAACTATTTTATAATGTAAAATAACGTCTTATATTGTCATTACTTTAGAGATGGTCTGAAAAAATACTTTACTATAATATTTATAAAATAAAGTCATGTCCATTGGTCCATCTGCTACCTTTTTAACATTAAATATTTTGGGTTTTCCTTGTGGTGTAATTATGAAGTAAAACTAGACCTGTTTTTTTTCATACGCTTACGTTGGCCAAAATGAAAATGAGGATTGCATTATTTTTCTTGTTCACATTCTATATTTCAAAAGAAGTTTCGAATAGATTTGATATTCCAGTTGTTACGTTTGATCGCTAGAGAGCCATTATTTCTAAACGAAACAAAACATTTACAGTAACTTAGCAATTCGTCTGTTTTATACGTGTTTCTTCATATGCGATCACTATTAAATATTCCCAGATAAAATGTGACACTTATTGCTGTTATAATAAACAATAATGCGGGACAAAGGTGGAATAATTTTGACGAATTACAGTATACGGTGCATCAACACGGTAAAGGTTGTATGGCGCCAAAAGGGATAAAATATACTTTTGATCAATTTTGGGAAATACATCTAACAGAAAAATGTTCCTATAAACCTCCCAGTACGTTGTTAACAAGCGTGTCTTTCATATAGTAGAAAGACCTGAAAATAATTTAACTGTATCCATAACAATATCAAAATGTTGCATTACGAACTTCAAGTACGAAAGACAGAATTCTGACATCTGCTATGGTAATTTGTATTATGAGGCATACCATGTCTTCTGTAAATATACTAGAACGTTGCTAAAACTAAACTAATTGATGTTATTTCATTATCCGTTAAGAGTGTATGTAGTTCGACTGATTTTGCATACTCGATATTGCTTGTACATATAGCTTTTTGTTCTTAACTGAAAAAAAAAATCCTTTAACGTTTTGTGCTTTACCAGTTAATTTTATTTCGTATGTATATGAGTTTTCAATCCTTACAAACAAAATTGAGCTTATGATCACAATGTAAAATTACCTGTAATGTGGTCATAACATTTGAGGCGAGCTTGTGCGTTTTAGTATGTCATCAAGTGAAACGGTGTTCCGTAAAGCCACTAGGAAATCAAAAAAGAAAGGTTGCCTAGAAACACATTCTCTAAGTGCGGTTATATCATAATAATTCTCTGATTTAATGGTAGTTTTCTGAGCTTTCGGAATTATTTAGCTAATGCTGGTAACTGTTATCCTAATCGTCTGGTGTATCGTTGGCGGCAATTTGCATCTTTTTTGTTTTTGCTTCAAGGAAGTTTCTTTTATAGTTGTGAAAAATAACAGATGACCACGGAAGAATAGCCTGTGATTTGATGGTATACATAATGTTGTAGCTATGGTATGTAAGTGGCGCCATTAACATTCAAATTATCGTTATTTGTTAGTAATAAAATCATATGGTGATATGCGAATGTGTCTTTAAGGATATTTTTTTCAATTTTTATCAAAATATGATTAAAAAATAAAAATAGTTGACATAAAACAGAAATTCTCCACAATAATTAACATACGCCACAGTATTGCAGCTTTCCGTTCTAGAACTGTTGGTGAAAAAAGAAAGAAAAAAGTTCTACAGGAAAAGTCACATTTAAAAAAAAAACTCTCAATATTCCATAAAGAAAGAGGGACTTAGCACTTTGTATAGGATAAACAAGTTCTACTGTAGTAATTTAATACGTTTTCCTACAGTCTACACTGTGTAGATAAAACGTATTACTGTTACTAATATTTCGTGGCATTGTATAATTATACCCTTCTGAACTACACAGTTTAAAATGTACATGTAAACAGAATTATTTCTGTTTGTATTACAATTGAAACTGATGACCTCGATAATACCGAAGAATTGGAACCAATGCTATCTATTTCTACTACAGTAACAGCATAGCAATAACATCTTGAATCATAAAAACAAACACATACGTTTTTATTGAAGATTTTGTTGACTTTTAAAGAAAGAAAAAACGGCAAAAGAGCATGACTTACTACACAGTATCATACATTCCTGGTACATTTGCATTATGCACTTCTTGTACATGTGCAAAGCATGTCATAATCAAATTGCTTTCAAAAATTGGTATGAAGCGCGCAACTGTCATACACACTATTAATTTACAGATATAATTTATGTTTCTTTTGAAATTGCTGTCATCTTGCATTATTTCTATAATGGTTGTCTGTAAGATTGCAAATTATACAAAAGACTTTCAAAACGTTAGAACATCTTTAAAAAATGTACATGTGATTAACATTAATTAGACAGAGACACAAGTTTGATACAAATAGTTAACAGAACTCTTTTATGAGAATTTGCATTCCCTTTATCGACGATTATCTCATTTTGATGTTATATATTGTTGTCTAATTGTAGCGAAGTCCAATGAATATTAGGATAATAAAAATACGACAGCGTTTGCAATTGCATTCATTTCAGTCACTACACACAAAAAAGTAGGACAATTATGAGTTTGACAACCCTTAAATCAATAAAAAAAAACATTGCAACGTTTTGCTGCAGACCGTTCAAAGACGGTAATCCACCACGGGTAGTAGTATTTTGTCCAGCTTTTCTTAGTTATAATGTGACAATGTGTGTGTTTTGTTTAGATCTGTTAATATCTATTGTACTTGGCAGTTTGTAATTTGTGTTGGTTTGCTTGACGGTTTGGTGGTTTGATTTAGAAGGTGTAATTTATTAATTGTTGCGTTTCCTCGGTTTCTACAGATTTTCTTTCTGTTTACTGAAAATTACTTGAATTGTTCTAATAACATTTACCTGTTTTCTTTAATACATAGTTTCTTAAAAAGATAAAAAAAAAATTCATCCCGCAGTTAGTGGGTCGGAAATGTAGCATCTAGACAGCGTCTCCTTTTCTAACATTAATGTGTAGCCTTGCTAAAAATGAATCGCCTTTTGTTGAGAACAATAAAAGATCAATGAAACAAAACTAATGAACAAAAATTATAACGTTAATTGTTATAACATGAAAACTAAGCAGGCATATAACAGGCCTCTTAACATGAAAGGAATATAAACAATTATATGCCGGTTATCTTGATTATGTCAATGATAGTTTAGCAAAAAGCGATTTGCCTTGATGCAGTGATGAAATGCTTCTATTTACAGTTTGATTGTTTTATAAGATGGTAGCGCTGACACGATAACACGCAAGATAAAACGTGATAAAGCAAAGCAAGTGTAGTTGAGAGGAGAAATCTGCAAGAAAGCCGCTTAAACAGATCTGTTTTAAGTATTTGGTAAATAATAAGTCCACTTCAATCACTTATAATTTACAGAAATACAGTGTAACTTCCGAATTCCGGACCTTATAAAATCCGGAAACTTCTAAAATACGGACGATTTTCTTGGTCCCGAAATTTGTCCTTAAGTTCCCCAGTGGTGGTTTTGCCACTGACCGTTCCAAGGCGGTGCCCCACTGTGTTCCTTTATTTGTTTGTTTTGTCCTTGTGTGGTTACTTGTGTGTGTGAGCGCGCGAGCATGTGCGTGTTTGTGTGCGCGTTGGGGGGAGGGGGGGGGGGGACTGAAATGTAAAACAATATATATAGATATATAGTAAATGGCCTGGTATCCTTGGTCCAAGATTCTTTAACTGGGAGTTTGGAGACCAGTCGTGTGATCAATTTTAAAACTGTACTCAAAGACAACCAATCAGATGTTTCAGATCTGAGACTGGTCTCCGAATTAGGCTTTATAACCTAAAATCCCGATCAGTTGTTTGATAACAATATTGCATATTAGGACTGGTCTCCAACTCAGTTTTATAACCTCAGAAACCAGAAATACCTCGATTCTGTACCGTGATTCCTATAGCGTTATTCGCCTCTCTTATCGCACACGCTTTTTAATAACTTATTAAAATCATCACACGTGGTCGAGTGCTTAAGGCTGTCCTCGCTTTCGTTGGATCGAGCATCGTCCAGAATAAAGATCCTTTGGAAGTATAGAACGCATACAAACTGGTCGTTATGAAGGTTTAAGATATGAGGACAGGCACTGTCCATTTTTTAATAGTGTAGAGTCGGAAAAGCATGTGATACTTCACTGTGATATGTACAGCGATTTTAGAGCTGAACTTTCATGCTAATGTCAGATTCAGATTGTGATAAGTTGAAATTCTTATTTTTCAACCAAGAGCTTATTCGAGTGATTGCCAAAACCTGTCATAGTATTTTAACAAGAAGGACATCAGTCCTATGTAAATAAAAGTTTTTTTTTTTTATATATATTATTATTATAATCATTAGGAGCCTTTGAGGTATATGTGTTATTTCACACTATTAGCTCGACTTTTCAAAGAAAAAGAAGAGCTTTTACACTCATCCCGGCGTCTGCATCTCTGGTGTGTTGGTTAAAGTTTCGATGAAATCAATTGTCTCTTTTACTATCTAAGCTTCTGACTTGAAACCTGAAATAGTTACTTAATATCTGGTATTCTCCAGGGGAATCATCCCTTTTAATTGTGATTTTAATTTTGTCAGAGTGATGCCCCTTTTTAACTCAGTATCTGAGGTCTAATATCTTTGCTTCCGTGATCATTTTTGACTTGTTACTTAAATTAGTTATTTTATATCTAAGTTTATACCAAGTGAAACAATTCACATAATTATGTTCTGAATTGTGGCAGTTTTTTTGTGTCCCCCATACTAACCTAGAATTTCCCTTTTGTTATAGTTTCTGATAAAGTTTAATATATATTTTATTGAGTTAAGCCACATCTCTTGGCATAGTTCTATTCATAGTCTAACATTGAGAAAAATCGAGTGTGACTGGTTAGGCATACATATCCAAAATTTGTGGGGTTATTGCTATGTCACATTTTGACATAAACCGGAGATCACAGTCCTTCAGTTCGGCTTTCAAACTTAGGGTTTTGAAATAAGACATATAGCTTAATGTCTCTTTTTAACTTGACTATTCGAAGAATAGGGGAGCTGTCCTACTCGCCCTGGCGTCGGCGTGAGCGTGAGCGTCACACAAATGTTAAAGTTTGCGTACCACCCCAAATATTTTCAAAGCTCATTAAGATATTGCTTTGATATTTTGCATACTTACCATCATGACCCCAGTTTGTAAAAAGGAGGAGGCAACTTTATCAAGCATTTTGACTGAATTATGGTCCCTTTTCGACTTAGAATATGCTTATTGTAATGTTAAAGTTTGTGTATCACCCCAAATATTTTCAAAGTCCATTGAGATATTGCTTTGATATTTTGCATACTTGTTAACCATCATGACCCCAGTCGGTAAAAAGGAGGAGGCAACTCTATCAAGCATTTTGACTGAATTATGGCCCCTTTTCGACTTAGAATATGCTTATTGTTATGTTAAAGTTTTACTCATAGCTTATATAGAAAAGTCGAGCACGTTGTCCACTGACAGCTCTTGTTGAGTCGGCTAAAGGCTGAAAGCCTTTTGACGAGTCCTTGCTATCCAACGATTCTCTAAATGGACCAAATAACACAGTGAAGGGATGTAGTTCCATTAGATTTCTCAAACTTCGAACAGTTCACTGCATGAATGAACTTAAGTTGTGTCAATTCCCTTTGCTATGACCAATATACGATGTAATCTGTCATATTTATGACTTGTAATTGTGCAATACTCGAATGTAACTCATTAAGCATAAATGTGCATTGGCTTACAAAGCTAAGGTAACATCCAGCGAAAGACAAAAAATAGTTCCACAGGCATACATGCCATATCTCCCGCCGGGAGACTTTTTCTACCGTATTTTCAGTATATCTCCCGGTCTCCCGCCGGGACATGAAAACCTCCCGTAAAAAAAATAAATTCAGAAAAAAGGTCCTCTGTCAAAAAATCGTATCTCGGACCCAGTGTAGACCTTTAGAAAATACTTGAAATTCAATATCGAGTAGCCCGGAAATACTCTTCAAACATAACTTTCATAGTTGTCTGTAATCCCTAGCTTGTTTATCGAGAGATACACGCCTGAAGCATTAATTATCTTACCACCTACTGTCACAGTCTGAAAACAATTAACCATTTAATCTTACCAGTAGGCAATTATAAACATGTGCATGCGAGATTTTAGACTGATTCAATAACATCAAAGTCACTGATCCGTAGTTTTTCAAAACAGTATGTAAACCAGTCTTAAAATTATGTCATTTTACCGCCACCTGCCAAAGTGTACTTTCGTTTTCGCTGACCTCACTATTTATCGGGAAACAGTCTTTCCCATATTTATCGAACCATCAGAGGATGAGACAGGTTAGTGCTAACACCGAGTTTATGTTTCTCAATTTAAATACTTGCACAACATGCAAAAAATCAACAACGACTTAACAAAATTGGCGAGTTAATGTCAGACTACACAGAATTTCGGACAAACATGAATTCGGATAAGTGAATTTTATGAAATAAACTGCAATTCATACTGCCCGAATAATTGACTGCCATTCCTTTGTGATATTGTCATGTTGCAATAATTAACGGGAGAAGAATTCCCAGGTTAAATACATGTAGTTTTAATCTAAATATGGACAATCCAGCCAAAGAACGACTTTCATTTTTGTTTTAACAACTTCCCTGTGACAGGGCTCCAGATAAGATGCGTATTAGCGTAAATTACGTATAGAAATAATGCAAATACGCATGTGTAATAATTTCTAAGCGTATAAAAACGTATATAAAATTACAGAAACGCACACAATGCTTTTTTAAAAAAAAATCTGAATCGTCTGGATGCGTTAGGTAACATAGCCGATCAGCCTTAATTCTCCCACATTGAACGTAAACACGCATCGTATGATTTCTATAAACTTTGCGTGGGTTGAATTTTGCAGTCAGTAAACGGATAAATTATCGAAAGAAGAAGCTCTTACTGGTTTGTTTAGTTACTATTGATATTAAAAATGATTTTAATTCTTATTTTTCGAGAAATAAACAAATCGGCGAAACATTAAATTGTATTTTCTTGTAGTTTTTGAAATCGAAAGTAGATCGTCTTAGTTTGGCTGCTTTCACGAAACGAAACAACTTTTTTATGAAAAGATTTAAATAAGAGGTAATTTAACCGTAAACTTCAATGTCAGATATTGCCAATTGCTGCTAAATGTCTTCGTATCATCACATTTTGTAAAATATATTGTTCAAACTGGAGAAAAGTGTAATCGTATCCGGATATAATATTTTGGGTAAATATCGAGCTGTGTTATGAAATTTTAAGAAAAAAACTAAAAACAAACTGAAACTGGTAGACTATACTGTCAGTACATCAATCATTAGCCGACTCAGGCCATTCAGGCCTTTGATTTTTATTCTGTTTTTATGTGTATTTTAATTCTAGGTGTTTTATTAACATTGTGTAAATAGTTTTAAATTGACTGATAGATGTATTGTCTCTTGTAGCTCTGTATAGAACGGCTGTATACTTTTTATATGCTAAATTGACTATGCTCTATGTATATGATGTATACAGATGAGACGTAAATAAAAGAATAAACTACAAACAAAGTAATATTAGACTCGGTTTAAATGGGTCTCGGTTTATGACAGGTTTTAAAAAGTGCTCCCCTCCTCTAATACAAATGAACATTGAATGGACTCCTTGATCTGAACTTGCGTATATATAGTTTCAGCTTTTTAACTTAAAAAGAAGTTCTGTTAATAATATCACTGCATTTGCCTCCATCAGAATTCTCGAATACTAGAAGCCAGAATTTGCCTGAAATCCGTGATAGTCCCAGTGTCACATGCGTAAACTAAAATGGAGTAAGTATCTTCTAATTAGGAGTTTATTAGGAATTAGCATTTCCTAATTAGGACAAATCAGATACATAATTAAAAAAACAAACTCCGATTACTCTTTCTGTTCTAGGAAGATTCGGTTCGAAGTGCCTTCTCCGGAGTAAATATTTTGACGCTAAAGAGTCTCCTAAGTATGACTTGTATAGTAACTCCTAACTAGGACATAGTATCTCAGAGGTTTCTTGTCTGAGAGATGGATCCCTTTATTCGTCGTCATTTATGCACATATTCAGTCGAGTCGTCTATGACATCGCTGCTGTTGGTGCTGCCGTCACGCTTTTAGGTCATAAGTCGTAGTTTATATGGCTGTTTTATATCAAAATTTCGAATTCTGTCATCAAACGTTTGATGGACTTCAATAAACTGTCTTTCGCATGTTAAGCTATGTCTCAAATGACGTACATACCATTGATCTATAAATACAATTTATATTTTTGCAAAAAAAGAGATAATTTTTTACCATTTCTTTTGTGAACAAACCACCACCAGCAAATATTATCCTTCATATGCTGTAACGTTGTCCGGGAAAACTGTAGCAGCAGCATCCTAACTCTGTAACATGATATCCTCCATAACCGAGTCCCGTGTAACAGTTCCTCCCCCGTGGTCACCATTTAAGTCTTGGTTTTTAACAAGGATAAATTGTCTTTGCCGACGATATCGCTACCCTGTGTACCAGTCGTTTAGAAGTTCCTGTAGCTGTCGGGATGAATGTCGTCAATAATATCGGTTTCGATATTGTCATCGGTGAAGCCATTATAATCGTCCGTGTAATTCGGGATGATCGTCAGTGTCTTGTCTTTTATATCACCGTAGACTGTTGTAGAGGTCATCGGTAGCTGTAGTTGATTATCTCCTAATAAGGAGTTACTAAGTCGTGACTAGGAGTAGCTAGATCTATCTCCTAATTAGGAGTAACAAAGTCCAAATTAAAAGATACTAAGTCCTAATTAGGACTATATCAATTCCTAATTTGAAGGTAGTAACATCTGACTTGAAAAAACTAAAGTCCTAATAAGGAGTTACTAAATCCTAATTAGTAGTTATGTAATTTCTATTTAAGAAATACTAACTCAGTTTTTATGCATGCATGTGGCACTAGGACGCTCCTTATAATTACTGTATAGAGGTATTTTATGATGTAAATACTAATAATCTACCTTGCTATGTGACGTGCCCTGGTTTGAGGTCTTCATCGATCGCCTTTGTTTAAAATTTGCTGGTTACTGGCCTGTTGATAAACTAGTGCGAAGGATATTTCGGCAATGTATTTTCGAAAGCTGTAATATACGTTTGTCATGTAGTCTACCTCCATGGACATATTACGTCATACCCATGACGTAGCGTTTAAGTTTATTTATATAGTCGCCACAGGTACCCCACATCACACTGGAACTCCACAACACAGTGTAACTACCCCGTATCGGTACAGTAGATGATTGTAGAGGTAGTTCCTAATCAGTGCAGTAGATTGACAATATTCCTGTGCGGAGGCTGACTGGCAGCTTTCTCAGAGCAGATGGTTCCAACGTTTTTGTGCGGTGAATTTTACGCAGAAGGAATGAATATACATGGCTAGCAAAATTGAAAGGCATTTCTACCGTTTTTAACCGAACTGAATGAAAAAATAGACTTTTTTCGTGGAATATGTGTCCATTTATCCCGGTGTTTTGCCGTTTGTCTAAACACTTCATTACAGTACCTCGGGGAAAGGGCCTTTTAGAAGGGCAACTTCCTTAGACAAAACAACCATATTTTCATAATATTATTAGAGTTTATTTCCAAATAACTTAATCCATCGCAGTTCCGAGTGAGTCGCTATGCAACGTATTTAACTGGATACCATACCATTGCCTAATTCCTAATACATATAATAAATTGCGAGTATACTCTTGTAGAGTGAGGCAGTTACTGAAGATGATGAGCACAATGGCCATAGCTTTCGCAGAAGCGGCGGCGGTGGAGGATTCGTCGCAGAAGCGTAGGAGAAATATGGCCGGTTGACTACATTTATGCTGTCATCGGTAAGTTTTCTAATGAGTTTTTCACGTTTGACTGAAAAGAACAAGTGAGACAGGAGCCCACATGTGTTCTCTTCCAGCCACAAACACTTGCTCAGTGCAATTCTTTGTCATTAATGTAAACACTTCTGTACAGTTTGACGAGGGACTGCCGTTTTTGTAGAATTCCCATAAAAGCGGTAAAATATTGTACAAAGCAGACTCCTGAGCACGTTTGCATCAAATCGTAAGTACGAGACTGTCAAGCAACAACTATTTCTTCGTAATTGGTGAATTTCATTGCAGGCATATGAAATAATCGACAAAAAATGATTCCAACGCAGTGTGCGGTGGGTACAGTTGCAACGCATTACGGTGTATCTTGTTTCTTAAATGTTCGTTATGGACTTTTAACTTAAGTAAACAGCATTTTTCCGGGATTTTGATTGGGGTAGGTCCATGAAATCACTTTGACATTAGACAGCAATAGAAACTGAATGTTTAGTAATAATATACTATTGATTTGCACTTCCGTTCTGTTGAATACATACACGAAAAGTAAGCTTTATTTTGAACCATAATTAAGTTACAAAATCTACTGCCAAATAGCTACACCGTGTTCTTTCGTACCGAATATAATTCAATTATAATTATTCATATGAACGCATGAAGGTTTTCTTCATCTTCATTTTCCCTAATTATATACAAAATATCAACTGACAATATCGATTGTTTGATTAAATGCTGACCACATGCGACTTTTACATCATATAACAGACCAACTTATGTACAAATTGAAAGGGTTTCCGCTGGCCTTAATTTGGTTTGGCCACAAAATATCAAAGTCGGTGACGCATTGGGGGTGGGGCGACGGAGTATTCTCCAACACACTGCGCATGCTGCGACCATTTGTCATTTTATAGTATTTTTCATCATTTTTTAAAAACTTATTTATGGATGTTCCCAGTTGTAATTTCTCTTCAGTTGATATAATAAAATAACTGAAATTAGTTGTTTCTTTGTCGTCTCCTTGACACCAGAACAAGGAGTTAAAGGTCTCTTATGTTTGATTGGCATTGTGACAGTTTTCAGAGGAGAATAAGTTTTTGTCTTTTATTTGTTGTATCGTTGCTTTCTGCTTGTATGTTGTTAGTTGTTTGTACTCTGTTTCTCTGGTTTTTTTTCAATCTTAAACTTGGCCTTGGAATCATCAAGATAAACATTATTGAAGATAAGGCCATGAATGTGGCCTCTAGGGTGTTAACAAGATTTTCCTTTGATTTGACCTGGTGACCTAGTTTTTGACCGCACATGACCCAGTTTCGAACATGACCTAGAGATCATTAAGATAAACATTCCATGCAAGTTTGTATCAAATCAAAGCATAAATGAAACCTCATATGGCAGAAAGGGCCAGAATAGAAAATTTGCCCCTTTCAGGGATAGTATCTCTAGAACATATGATGGAATCTAGCCGGTACAGTAGATGATTGTAGGGGTAGTTCCTAATCAGTGCAGTAGATTGACAATATTCCTGTGCGGAGGCTGACTGGCAGCTTTCTCAGAGCAGATGGTTCCAACGTTTTTGTGCGGTGAATTTTACGCAGAAGGAATGAATATACATGGCTAGCAAAATTGAAAGGCATTTCTACCGTTTTTAACCGAACTGAATGAAAAAATAGACTTTTTTCGTGGAATATGTGTCCATTTATCCCGGTGTTTTGCCGTTTGTCTAAACACTTCATTACAGTACCTCGGGGAAAGGGCCTTTTAGAAGGGCAACTTCCTTAGACAAAACAACCATATTTTCATAATATTATTAGAGTTTATTTCCAAATAACTTAATCCATCGCAGTTCCGAGTGAGTCGCTATGCAACGTATTTAACTGGATACCATACCATTGCCTAATTCCTAATACATATAATAAATTGCGAGTATACTCTTGTAGAGTGAGGCAGTTACTGAAGATGATGAGCACAATGGCCATAGCTTTCGCAGAAGCGGCGGCGGTGGAGGATTCGTCGCAGAAGCGTAGGAGAAATATGGCCGGTTGACTACATTTATGCTGTCATCGGTAAGTTTTCTAATGAGTTTTTCACGTTTGACTGAAAAGAACCAGTGAGACAGGAGCCCACATGTGTACTCTTCCAGCCACAAACACTTGCTCAGTGCAATTCTTTGTCATTAATGTAAACACTTCTGTACAGTTTGACGAGGGACTGCCGTTTTTGTAGAATTCCCATAAAAGCGGTAAAATATTGTACAAAGCAGACTCCTGAGCACGTTTGCATCAAATCGTAAGTACGAGACTGTCAAGCAACAACTATTTCTTCGTAATTGGTGAATTTTCATTGCAGGCATATGAAATAATCGACAAAAAATGATTCCAACGCAGTGTGCGGTGGGTACAGTTGCAACGCATTACGGTGTATCTTGTTTCTTAAATGTTCGTTATGGACTTTTAACTTAAGTAAACAGCATTTTTCCGGGATTTTGATTGGGGTAGGTCCATGAAATCACTTTGACATTAGACAGCAATAGAAACTGAATGTTTAGTAATAATATACTATTGATTTGCACTTCCGTTCTGTTGAATACATACACGAAAAGTAAGCTTTATTTTGAACCATAATTAAGTTACAAAATCTACTGCCAAATAGCTACACCGTGTTCTTTCGTACCGAATATAATTCAATTATAATTATTCATATGAACGCATGAAGGTTTTCTTCATCTTCATTTTCCCTAATTATATACAAAATATCAACTGACAATATCGATTGTTTGATTAAATGCTGACCACATGCGACTTTTACATCATATAACAGACCAACTTATGTACAAATTGAAAGGGTTTCCGCTGGCCTTAATTTGGTTTGGCCACAAAATATCAAAGTCGGTGACGCATTGGGGGTGGGGCGGCGGAGTATTCTCCAACACACTGCGCATGCTGCGACCATTTGTCATTTTATAGTATTTTTCATCATTTTTTAAAAACTTATTTATGGATGTTCCCAGTTGTAATTTCTCTTCAGTTGATATAATAAAATAACTGAAATTAGTTGTTTCTTTGTCGTCTCCTTGACACCAGAACAAGGAGTTAAAGGTCTCTTATGTTTGATTGGCATTGTGACAGTTTTCAGAGGAGAATAAAGTTTTTGTCTTTTATTTGTTGTATCGTTGCTTTCTGCTTGTATGTTGTTAGTTGTTTGTACTCTGTTTCTCTGGTTTTTTTTCAATCTTAAACTTGGCCTTGGAATCATCAAGATAAACATTATTGAAGATAAGGCCATGAATGTGGCCTCTAGGGTGTTAACAAGATTTTCCTTTGATTTGACCTGGTGACCTAGTTTTTGACCGCACATGACCCAGTTTCGAACATGACCTAGAGATCATTAAGATAAACATTCCATGCAAGTTTGTATCAAATCAAAGCATAAATGAAACCTCATATGGCAGAAAGGGCCAGAATAGAAAATTTGCCCCTTTCAGGGATAGTATCTCTAGAACATATGATGGAATCTAGCTGGTTTTCAAAAGGAACCGAGATCTTATTGTGACTTTTTTTTTTATTAAATATTTTTATTTCTCTATGTTCACAAAGAAATATTTTCATTTTCCACACACACACACACGCACACACACACACACACACACACACACACACACACACACACACATGGTTACCTGAACAAAAACAACAGCAATATAAAAAACATACACACATCCATACATATATGCATATGCACACACCCACACACTCACACACGACTGTATTCACAAAAAATATGCATATGCAGATATCAGCAGGTATAATGATAATGAAAAAAGAATTACAAAAAAAAAAAAGAAAAGAAGATACATCTACCGCAACTCTTGAAGTTTTGTTGTTGTTTTTTTATAATATTTAATTTAAAAAGACTGCATAGGATAGGATATCTTTCCATTTCTGATAATGTTTTTCTATTTTGTTGTGCTGCAATGCTATACAGCTTTCGATTTCAAGTCTACTCCAAAGATATTTTAGAAAGAAATTTAAATTTGGTGTACATTTTCTTACTTTACAATTATAAATATAATATTTTGCTACTAGAAGAATAAAATTTTTCGCGTCCTTTTGTTTGTCTTTTTCTGTGATTAAGAAAGAAATAGTAGAGCAGTTAAGATCTAAATGGAAGTTTCGTTCATGAAAGTAACTTTTAAGCTCCCCCCAAAATTTTTGTGCGCATGGACATTCCCAAAATAAGTGTTCGATTGATTCAACATTCATTGAACAGAAGTCACATATATTCGATGCGACCTTTTTTTTGTTTTAGCATACTTTTATTTGTCGCGATTATTCTGTGCAGATATTTAAATTGAAAATTTCTATATTTACTATCTATACTTGATGTTAGTATATTTTTATATATTTGTTTCCATTTTAAATCTGCATTTGGTATGATGTTTTTCCATTTATTTTCTGCCGTGTTCGGAGACATTTTATCATTTTTCATTTGATGTTCATATAAGTATTTATTTGTTTTCTCTACATTCAATTTTTTTTTTTAAATGTCTTTGTTTGGTGTATCATTTCTAATATTGTCTGTTTTAATTTTACTTTTTATTTCCTTTGGTATGCATCTAACTAAAGTCATATACTTAAGATAATCTCCACTTGGAATATTCTATATCTCTTGATATTGTCAAATGAATACATCTGATTAATTCTAAAGTCATATAAATGTTCTAGGTATATAATTCCCCTTTCAAACCAAGATTTATAAAAAGGGTTTTGTTGTTCGTTTTTACTTTGCAGTTATTCCATATTATTTCCTTGTTTGGGTTTATGCATTCGGGAATTAGTTTGACTTTATTCCATGATAAAATGATATCTCTTAGAAACGGACAGTGTTTAAAATTTTCTTGTATATCCTTTTCATTTATTTGACACTCAGATATTAAGTTTCCACCAAGTTTTTCCAACTTAGATTGATATATAGATTTTATAAAAAGAGTCATGTTCATTATTTATAAATTTCTTACCCAACTAGCTTTTGTGGGAGTATATAAATTTATGAAGGTCAATCATTTTTTATACCACCTTTTAAAAGTAGTCTTTCTTAAATGTATCTCTTTTTATTTTGTCCGGCTTTCCATCCCATTATAAGTCAAACTTTACATTTTTTCTAAAGATGTTATTGCCTTTATATTTGGGGATGGTAAAAACAGAAATATAGTATATCAATTTTGGGAGAGCAAAAGTTTAATAACTGTAACTTTACCAAGCAGGGTAATTTCTGTGTTGCCATTGCTTAAGACAATTTTTAAATGATTCAATTTGTGGTTCAAGATTTTTTTTTGATATGATAGGTTAGTGTTTGTGTAGAAAGTTATTCCAAATGATTTTGCGCTATCTGATGTCCAGTGAAAATTTCGATTTTGACAGAATTTAACATCAGAGTTGCTAAAGAGCCTGCTTTAGCACATGGCATTTGCTTTCGTTTAGTTTAAGTCCTGAAATTTTGCCAAAATCATCTAATACTGCTATTAGGGTTTCAAAGGACCTCTTTGAGCCGTCTGTGACAAACGTTGCGTCGTCTGCAAATAAAACGTTCTTGATTTCAGTTGTGTTAACTGAAATGCATTTTATATTTTTGTTTTTCCAAATACAGTTAGATAGTAATTCAATACAGACAATAAATAGGTAGGGAGAGAGTGGGCACCCTTGGCGAACGCCTCTTTTAATTCTAAAAAAGTCCGACATATGTCCATTGTTGATTACACAACTTTTTGGGTCTTTGTAAAGGAGTTTTATCCATTGTGACTTAAGTTGTGTGTAAGTGTGGTCAAAGTCGAATGTAAAATGTCACTTCTATCGTGTTCATAACGGAAACATTAACAGTCAGGCGCGTAGCTACCTATACGCCAGTACGCCCGTGAATCCACATAATTTTGCCATTTTTTTTTTACATCTTCTTTGTCCTATCCAGACTGGATGTGTTCCAAATCGTAAATAGTGTACTATATATGACAAAAGGGGCCTAAATTTAAAGCCCGGGTGTTAGTTTTAAAATATGTCTGGGTATTGGTGGTGATTGTTTTGTTTTTGTTCCAAATTTTAAATAGATGTTACAAAAATGTTTTAATACTGTTTACTGCAAGTTATTAATTTACGAATGCATCCACAAGGATACCCGTGGTTTCACACAAAACATCAAAGGGGACAACTGCCATGTCATGGACTGTCTATAGTCTTCTTTTTATTACATAAACTAAAAAGCCATAAGATAAAATTAAGAACAAAGATTTATTTAAAATTTATAAACTTAACACGCTCCGTTCGATAAGTACAATGCAGTTTTATGTAATTTAACAGAATTTTGTTTGACAACACGTTATTAAAATGCTGCCGCTTTTTAGTCATTAAAGCTTTTTTCTATTCTGTTTTTTTTTTTTTTTTTTTTTTTTTTTTTGGTATCTTCTGGCCGAAAGTCTGAATTTTATGCCCGTAGTATTTAGCATTTATTTACGATAAAAACGAAATATAAAGGACAAGAAAATAGAAACGATCACGTTGTATGAAATATTATGGGTATATTTTATAAAAATCGGTTGTTTCTATATATATTTTTGCTTAACATTCTGCCATTATCTTATCAAAATTGCTATTGAATTCAATTCGAGCTATGTTTATTTTCTAGCGGTGCTGAAAGTTTCAGTTGATAATTTCAAATAATGAATGCACTACGCTCGTTTTTTTTGTGTGTACGTAACGCCTAAATTTCGCGTTGCTTTGTTGAACTAAAAAAATACCTATTTCGTTGTACTTTATTTACCTTCTTCCTGACGTCGTCTGGTTTTGTACTGTACATCATCACTACTGGACATTCCTATGGTGGCCTCTTTCATATACCTGGTGTCCCGGACCGTGCGCTGTATGCCACCATAGGACCCTAACACTTACATAAAAGAATGCTGGCCTAACTTGTAATGTTTACTTTGCAATGTTCTTAATTGTAGTTGTTAGTTTGGCATGCCCTAAACGCGTTTAAACCCCCAGTTTCCTTTACATAGGTTACTGACCGTTCCAAGGTGGTGCCATTATTTTTAACTTGTTTTCTGTCCAACTCGTTTTTTTGTGTTGCATATGTTGTCTTGTTTGTTGTTTGCGTTTCTTCCCTCTTTCTTCTCACTACCCCCCCCCCCCCCACACACACACAAACTCCCATCTTTTCCCCTTGCATGTGCACCCCCCTCCTTTTACTATGAATAGGTTATCGTGCCCGCCATAATTTTGGCCGCCGGCCGTCCATAGGCGGTTCCCGACTGTTGTTTTTTTTCCTGCTTGTGTGTGTAAGTCAAGGCATTGTGAAAGTGTATGTTACAAGTAAAACCGGTAAGAAAGTGTGTGCTGCAACTCAGGACAGTGCATAAGTTTACGCTTTAAGTCAGAACAATGTGGATATGTTGCTATAAGTTAGAGCAGTGTGGATGTGTATCTTTTAAGTCAGAGCATTGTAGGTGTTTGTGCTACAAGTCAGAGCAGTGTGGAAGTGTGTGCTACAATAGAGGCAGAGCGGTGTGGAAATGTATGCTACAAGTCAGAGTAGTGCGGATGTGTGTGGTACAAGTTAGAACATTTGGGATGTATGGTCCTAGTCACGGCAGTGAGGATGTGTGTATGCTACAAGTCAGTGCAGTCATAAAATGGGTGTTACTTGCTTGATACAGTATGAGACATGTTACAATGGTCTTTCTCTTAAATAAAAAGAACAAAGAGAATAACATTGAAGAACTGAGAACAGTATTCAGTTATGTGCCTGGTGCAGCAGTACATTAAAAAATTACCAATGTTCATGGATTCTGCACCAGTACTACATTGTTCGCAAGTAATGACTGACCACCGAACTGTACTTGACCAATGGCAAGATTTTGCTGTGACCGGTCTCTAAGCTCAAGCTTATTATACATACCCTTGTTCATGTTATAAAAGACACTCTGTAGGGAACGGTATTCCTGCTCCTGAGCTCTCGCCGCGTGCACGTCGCGGAGCAGGCATGCGGCTCTACCGGAAGTGGTCATAACTATATTGAGGACAGCCGGTAGAGTCACAACAAAGGGCGAGGGCAGTGGCCCTAAGAAGGATTGTTTTACCACCTCTTTGTATTGTCATCTTCCACGCTGAACGCTGAGATTGGTACTCCGCAAGGATTACGAGGGACAGCATGACAAGACGCCCGCTGACGCTCTAGGATGGACAGTGAAGGCGCGAATACTCTCGCTCATATGGGACTCCCGGCAGCGAGTATAAATAAAACTACATATCATCATCATATATCGAAAGGTATTGGAGAGATTTCAATAATAAATAAATTTTGATTTGATTTGATTTGTTACCTTTCCCTAGAGTGTCTTTTATAACATGAACAAGGGTATGTATATAATCAAATATTTTACTTGATCAGGCCTATATATGTATATAAGATATCTTATATACATATATAGGCCTGATCAAGTATCTGATATACATGGATCTATATAGGCCTGATCAAGTAAAATATTTGATTATGACGTGTCAGTGGCACCTGTGCGTTATCGGTGGATAGAAAATTAATAGTGTTTTCAAAGTTACGTCCCTTCGTTCGTATTACGCCATTTGTATAGGAAAAATTCTGGTTGCTATTCATGTCATTTTTATCCTTTTGTACCAAGAAATATGGTTTATTTTAAGTAAAGTAAAAATAATGCCTGAGTATTAAAGAGAGACATTTGTGCCGTTTATAAATGCTTTTTTTCTATTTGCTTTGGATAAGCGTAGGCCCAGTTTGTCATCAACTGGACCAGTAGCCGGATGGACAGATTAGACTAGGTATTTCAATGACATTATTTTCATTTAGTCGGTTCAGTTGTTTAATTTCAGCAAAAAACGTCCTTATCCATGTATTTTACCTCTTGGACATAAAATTCTTTTTTTCCAGTAACAAGCTAAAAAAAATGGGGTAGGTGGCCGGTAAAGTGGGACTTTCCGGAAATTATTTTCGTGTCAAAAATGAATGCAAATAAGGGGGTTATGCCTTTTTTGCATTAGTAAGTTGATTTCTAACATCACTGACAATGTTTAAACTTTAAAGCATAAAAAGTGCAGTTTTGACCAAAAGTTGAAAAAAAAAATTCTCCCAAGATTGTAGGTCCATTTCCTGGTCATCAATAATTATTTCTCCCGGAAATCCAAAATCTAATCTTATGGTATCATGTTTCAAACTAAATCTCTAATTACACACTGTCTCCAACATAATTTACTGCTCTATCTATACAAGTTTAGCAAGGTCATGCACTGATGACATTGTGTGTGTGTGTTTAGCTAGGGCTATTTTCAGATTATGTAAATTGGCGAGTGCTGATGTTTACTTAAATAATTGGATGGAGCTTGTTAGTCGATGATCAAGGTGGGAAAAGATATTTAGGGATACAATTTTTTTACAGTTATAATTTTGCATTGTTTTATTTTTATTGAGTAAAAAGCACTTTTTACTATATAAATCTAAGATGGTGAAATAAGTTTATTTCCAAGCTGGTTATGCTACTGGTTTCAGACCAGTTTCCGATAAAAAATGAGGGTTTTCATTATATTTATTTTTAAATACAAATTGTTTACAAAAGAAATCTACAAATCGTTAAAACCCTAGTCTTTACTCTTTGCAAGGATGTAAACAATACCCGGGCCCTTTTCTGCGCATGCGTCCAAAAACAGGGGCTCCGAAAGGGCAGTCTAATTAACGTTAATTGGTTTATCTACAGTACCAGTTTCCGATAAATGGTTTTTTAAGCAGCTTTAGAATAGTTTTGACTGAAAATCTTTTATAATTTTGATTTTAAATTATGTAATTAACCTTTACTACTTTTTCCCATAAATCATACAGGATATGGCTACCTTCCGTTCCGTTACGTACGGTACCGTACATCACCTGTACAATCATATTATGCAACACTTCAGACAAGCACCTTTCACATCGTGTATTTGTCTAGCTTGTAAACAGTAGTTTATTTGATTACTGTATACATTGTACCCCCAGTATATGGGAGTTTTATATTGATTTTAAGTCCTTAAGCTGTGTTATATAGATTTTAAAAAAGTAATTAAAAAAAGATAAAAGTTTAAGCCGAGGCTGGGATTCGAACCCACGTCCTCTTACACTTGAAGCCAGTACTCTATCTTGTTACTAAATACCCATGTGATGCAATAGCAGTATAATTTCCTAAATATTTTATCTAAATTATAAAGGGAGAGTAATTCTACAACGGAGTGCAAATCATAAGCTCAGCATTTACCTCCCTGGAATAGGACAAACATGGGTTTGTCTTCCGTGCATGCGTGTCATGTGGAATCCCTCAGATGTAAACAAAACAGAAAGTTGATTGCTTAATAAAGAAGGTAGAATTTCTCTGTAAACACTTGTCATTGATGAACGAAATTTCACTTGATGTTTGCTTGTGAAACAGCCTTCCAAAACATATAGTACTCCCTTTATGAAGGGTAACATGAAAGGAGAAATTACGAGAATTCGGATACTGTTACTGTTCGGGTACTGTTCCGATACCAGTACTGCTCATGTGCTAAAAATCTAGGAAATAATTTTGCAAAATGTCTATAAGACCTGCAGATTCTTCACTGGATGCTCCAAATAAAAAGAAGAGATATGTCAGTATTAATCAGGTATGGATAAGTGAATATGATAAAGTTTAAACACAGTGTTGTGTTTAGTGCAGCTGCCGAGGAAGCAAACATAGGTCATTTTACATTAAGTGTGTTAGTAATAAGTAAACATAATTTGAAGAAACTTAATCTGAAAGTGTTGGTCTGCATTCAGTAAGACTTTGTTGATGTGTAATGACCAACATGTGATGACTTTGTAGTTTGAGAAATTGTAATAATGATGTTTGCCTAGATACAGCTGTTTGGATGTTTGCCTAGATACAGCTGTTTGGATGTTAATATGCTTTTCATCATATCATACCTTTCTCTTCTTATTGAATGCCAATTAAATGATAATAATTTAATAAATTTATCTCAATACTTTTGTTGTTTTAATGTTTTAAAATACAACTTACGTTACCTCTGAAACCATCTCAGTTAAACAACTTGGAAAGGAAAAATAATTCAATTTCTTTTAGTTTTACAGTGTCATATTAAAAAGATTTCCCCAAAATGCTGGTGGATAAAATCTCCTGGATTTTCAGCATGACTGTTCGAAGAACAAGTGAACTGTCCTACTTACCACAGCGTCGGCATCAGCATTGGCATCACACGTTGGTTAAGTTTTTCGTACCAGTCCACATTTTGACAAAGTCTTTTGAGTTAAAGCTTTGAAACTTTCATCACCTGTGTACCATCACCATGTCCAGTTTTAGGCAAGAGTACATAACTCCATCAAGGATTTTGGCTGAGTTATGGCCCCTTTTAACTTAGAGATCTTGGTTAAGTTTTTCGTACCAGTTCACATTTTGTGTAGTGTTTGACATATGGCTTTGAAACTTTTATCACTTGTTTATCATAACAGTCTCTATCTGTAGGCAAAAGTACATTTACTCTGTCAACTATTTTAGCTGAATTATGGCCCTTTTTGGACTTGGAAATTGGTACAATTTTTGTACAATTTTTGTACAAGTCCATGTTTTGTCAAAACTATTTGATATGTGGCTTTGAAACTTTGAACACTTGCTTATCATCATGATTTCCATCTGTAGGCAAGAGTACATAACTCTGTCAACTATTTTGGCTGAATTATGGCCCTTTTTGGACTTGGAAATCAGTTAAGTTTTTCGTACCAGTCTGTATTTTGCCTAATCTTTTTGTCATGTGGCTTTGAATTTTTGACAACTTGTTTACCATCATAGTCTACATACATAGGACAAGGATTTTTACTCAGTTATGGCCCTTTTTTTGACATACATCATGGTCACACGAGTGTATATCAAAATACCTTGATCAAAATCCCCTCCACTGAAAAATGACTGGGTGTTACAAAATCCCCTTCACACATTTGCAGGGAGTATCATAATCCCCTCTGTGATTAACATTATAGATATATAGATATCAGTACTCCAAATTAAATTATGTTTGCTAAAGGCATTGTATTTACGTGCTTTATGCAATAGACTTTTAAGTTGTAATAGTTGTATTTGAACTTGATGAAATAAGTAAAAATCACAGAGGGGATTATGATACCCCCTGCAAAAGTATGAAGGGGATTTTGTAACACCCTGTCATTTTTCAGTGAAGGGGATTTTGATCAAGGGTATTTTGATTGTCTCCCTGGTCACACACAAGCTTGGGGCTGATTACATGTGTCAGTAATTGATTACATTACAATTACTTTAATATTTTAATTACAATAACATTTGATTACACTAAATTTGCATCAGTATTTGATTACCTAACATTACTTGCACTCTAGTAATCATGATTACATTTGATTACTTTCAAAATAACCATTTGTTTGGACGACAGAAATAAAGGCATATATAACTGAATACACATGTATATGGTTTTTAACTTTTACAGATTTGATAATGCAATTAATGATTCAACAGATTTGACAATGCAATTAATGATTCATTAATCTGGAAATCAGAAACTGTAGGCTATCATTGCACTTAATCATTATTAACTTGTGAAATTTATTGCATTTATTTTACCTTTATTGAAAGCTCTGGCAAACAAACTAAAAACATAATTTCCAGTATCTTATATTCAGTATCCATGCTTCCAGGTATTTTTATATAAAATCAATTACCTTTAGTAAAAGCTGTGTAAAAACTTATCATCAAATGGGTTGAAAAGTTGGATATCAACAATGCACCACAGAAATTATGGATGGGCACATTTTACATTTTGGCCTTTATGGGCCCAGAACAACCCTTGGGTAAAATGAAATAATTAAGCACCCACTATGACATCTTTCAGTAAAGTGTTGAAAGGAATGGTTGGTTGCAGAGAAGGGACTGCTCACAAAAATCTCTTGACAGTGCATTTTGAAGTATAAATTAGTCTTAATCTAAGAATTACATTTTGATTTCAATTCAGGCATGTCATGTTTGCATTACCCAGGGGCATTGTGTAAGTTGTTGGTATATTAACTGCTAAATGTCATATTTTCTCACCTGTGCATAATACCCAAACCCACTGTGCATAATGTATTATGTAGGTGACACAGTGGGTTATTGATCCTTAAATAAGTTAAGACTATAATAAGATGGCAAACTGCATTTATCATACCTCTTATTTGTTTAGGGGTAATAATGAACTGAAATGTTTTTTGAATACATTGGACTTATTAGGAATATTCTCCAGATGAAGTGAAGCATATTAGATAATCACTTACATTGTAAATTTATATATTTATACCCTGGTGTCATACTATTCCTCCAGTAATCAGAGAGTAATCAAAAGTAATCATAATTACAGGCAGAAAATTCACTGTAATTGATTAAATTACATTACATGTAATCAGATTGAGTAATCAATTACAGGTGATTACAATTACTGTATTTGATTACCCCAAGCCTGGTCACACATTGCCATATAGTGCAAGACTTATCCAAATCCACAAATGCAGGTACATTTTGTACATTGTTTGTCTTATCTATTCTTTTTCTTTTGTCTGAAAATCTCTGGTAATATTTTGACCCTATACTTCTATCAATGCTTCGAATAGTCGAGTGGGCTGTCAACAGACAGCTCTTGTTATCAAATCTCCTGGATTTTCAAATGAAATCTCCTGGAAAATTGTCCAGGAAACTCGGCATGTATGGCCATCTAAGAATTGGATGTATAACGAAGATTTTCTACCTAAACTTGCATTTGAAAATGATGTTTTTCACATGTAAATGATTAATACTTAATTAAAACTTCACACAAACATTATAAGTACAAG
Source organism: Mercenaria mercenaria (assembly GCF_021730395.1). Lineage (NCBI taxonomy): Eukaryota > Metazoa > Mollusca > Bivalvia > Venerida > Veneridae > Mercenaria > Mercenaria mercenaria. The sequence goes on along the minus strand of NC_069377.1, from coordinate 63,010,636 downwards.
TTGTTACCATTTAGAAGTATAAATTTGTGTGTTTTTGTAAGAAAAACAGATTTATTTGAAGACTAGATTGAATAACGGTATTCTTATTGAAATACAGCAGTCATTTTGAAATTGGAGGTGGAATCCATACTGGTGACCGAAAAAAATGTTATCAGTGGAATTTTTAATAGTGATTACATAAGCTTTTATAAAATCATAATTTTCCAAAATGTAAGAAACAAATCCACATGATTATGATTCACCACACACTACTACCCCAAAATAATGGCCCCAGTATCACTACTTATGAAGGTTCTACGTCTGTAGAATACTCTGTCACTGTGCAATCAGTGGCTGATTATATTGCTGAGGCACAAGTCATAGAACAGTTGTTAAAAGTGAGAAAGATCTCATGATTTGCTATGGTTTAAAAACAAAAGAAATACAAATGTACCTTAAATGAGGGGTACAGTAGCCAGCCACTCAGCACACAGATTAAGCTGGGACTGGACTGTACATTGCTTGGGAGGGTACACCACAGACAAATTCTTTTTGGAAAGGAAGAATTCATGTAGAATTATGTAGGTGAATGTGGAATTGTTTAGTTTCGGTTTTTGGTAAGGGTGAGGTGATGGTGATCTACATGGACTAGGTTATATCTTATTTTGTAAAATACAATTATAGAAGTTTGGTGATGGTATTGTTCTAGTGTTTGCCAGTTTAGGATATTTATTATATGGGAAGCTTGTGTAGCAATAGATTTAAAAGACATAGATAGCTGCTGCCCTGTTAATCATTTCAGTTTTGTGTAAAAATAATCAAGAGCCTTACAGCTGTGGCACTTCTTGTGAAAAAGGTGCATAAAGCTGTTTTAAGCTCATTTGAACTCTTTCAAGTTTGTTTAAACGTTTAAAACCCTTTTAATTGCAATTACAGAAAATCTTTCACGAATGGATTTATCTTTATTACCCTTGTATGCACCAGCACAATAGACAAACTATGTATCTGCATAAATACACATTCAAAATACAGAAATGCACAGTCATTTCAATAATGTATACCATTACAAATCAATATTGTGTATTTATGCGAAACAAAATTAGTGCATATTGGCAATATAATTATCTCCTTTCTGTTAAAGTGACATAGAGCATAGAAATATCAGTTAGGTAGATAAAAGAGTCCACAATTTATTCACATCAATATTTACTAAGTGTATGCTGATGACAGTGTATGATACTGTTGTCATTATTGCCGTGTCCTCTACCAAGTCAAGAATTGGGTAAAGGCATTTTAGGCTGGCAGTGCCAGAGAGCACATTATTTAGCTATATAATCAGTGAGGAAAAAATTAATGCAAAGTGAAGAAGGACATTGTGCTTCCAGTAATATACAATTCTTGGAATTTACTCTTAGATGTATTTAGTATACTTCTGGCATTTTGTAAATACTCCATTACTTTTCAAAGAGAGGAGTAGCATTACTCTTTGAAATTAGTGAATATTACTTTACTTCTAACCCATACCATGCTAGACATGATTGATTCTGTCTTTGCGACCAGTGTAGATCATGATCAGCCTTCACATCCATGCAGTCTGATCAAGAACTGCACTGTTTGCCATTTAGTAAGCATCCCTTTTAACAGTTAATGGTACTGTCCAAATTGAAAGGTTGACAAGTTCATTATAGATATTTAGCAGGGTAAGGGTTAAAGAAGCAGAGAAACAATAATTCATTAGCAAAACCTCATCTAATGTACTGTGCTGATGGAACTCTCTCAAGTTTGCTCAAATGGTTCCTCTTTTCTCTTGCAAAACTAAAAATAGAAAAAAAAACATTTAATCAAATTCTTCTCATAAATTGCTTCATGGATCTTCATAAACTTGGTTCATTGCATCCTTGTGTTGACCGCTCAGGTTTCACTTGACTCCTTGTAGGGTCCACCAGAGGCAAAAATAGAAAAAAGCCTGTGTACCACTTCTTCTCATGAACCACATGATGGATCTTCACCAGGCTTGGTCTGTAGCATTTCTTAAAAAGTTTGTTCATGTGGGTCTGCCTGACTGCACTTAGGGGCTGTTAGAATTGCAAAGAAAAATCTTTAAACAACATCTTTTATCATGGATGTTTTCCAGAAGACTTTTCTGAAGTTTGTACAAATGGTTTCATTTAAATGGGGGTCATATCTATCATATTTCATGATGACTTTTTTTCATATGAAACAAAATTGTTGCATATATTGAAGGTGAAAAGGTCAAGGTCAGATGAGTAATTTCAGGGGCATCTAGAGCCTCCAGTTTACTTCACCCAACACTTACTTGCATTTTTAAGTGAATCAGTACCTTCTCCGTCTTTTGTAGAATTTACTTTCAGACAGGCATGCACACCTGTTGCTAAGATAGAAATTTTTAGCCAAGTAAAGACAAGTGTTTCTATGCTGGAAATTTAGAATTTACAGCATTTAAAGACTTGGAGATTTTATGCCATTTTTTTAGACGTGAACCTTCTCCTTTAAAGAATTGAATATTTTTTTTAGCAATTTCATCTCAACTTTTCCTGTAAAGTAATTTAATAGGCTTCAGGTAAGAGAGTACTTTTATGACAAACTAACTAAATAATATTATATAGATGTATGTGTAGAGTTCTGTAAGAGTGTCTTTTTCCACTGCTCTACAATGTCATGTCTTTTTACAAGTATACTAGGGGTATAAGGAAATCCACAAATGTGTGGAGAGACACCTGGGTTCTTCCATCAAAGCTGAAAAATTGCCGTATGACCTGTAATTGTGTCAGTTTGATGTTAAACCCAATAAAAAAGAAATCCATAGGTGTCTGGCAGTGCCCTCAAATGTGAAATATTATGCATTTATATTTCAACTTTTTTGCTCATTTTCTAGGTCAGCATTGACTGTTAGAAGACTGGAGTGAGTCTATTCATGACTGTAAGCTACATGTAGTTCACTGTATTCCTGCACACCAAGATGAGTCTCAACATTGTGTTTGAGGGTGTCTGTGTAACTAAGGGAGATAAGAATGTGCTCACTGAGGTTTATGGAGCGGTTCAACCTGGACAGATCATGGCTGTCATGGGACCAAGTGGTGTGTTTAAATTTTTTATATTTTTAGAAATAACACAATGGGTTATTTTTGTTATGGTAACGGTTTACAAATTTTTGGGTAAATGGAAAGATAATTTGATTTTATATTTCTAATAATGAGTAATTTTTACAGTAGTTCGGTTTTATACCAGGCTAATTTTTACAAATCTGATTTGGTTTTACAGATAGTGAAAGTAAGCAGTGCATAAATACTTCACATTATGTAGCAAGTTATATGTGAATTATTAGCTTGACTATTAAAAAAATACATGCAGGGAGAACTATTCTGCTCTGACACCTTGAAGTCAGCGTCACATCTTGGTTAAAGTTTAAGATGCAAGATGGTATCTCGATGACCACTGCATATATCAGATTGAAACTTCACACAAGTCTTCCAAGATCATGTAAAATACATACATAACTGAGTTAGATAACTTTTTGGCTTAGTTTACTGTAAATTGTGGCCCTGTTTTGACACAGAAATTTTTTTTTTAAGTTTTGTGTGCAACTTACTATCAAGCTATATCTCAGTCACAAAAACATATTGAAGCTGCACAAAAATTTTCCAAAGTATAAAAGTGTACTTAATAACCAAGTCTTGGTTGAATTAAAGTATGGCCTTTTTTCAACTTTGAAAATTATGTTAAGGTTTTGCGTGTAACTTACAAAGCTTTATCTCAGTGAGAGCTACATATGTTGAATTGAAACTTTGCCCTAAGCTTCCAAGTTATCAGATATACTCACATAAGCAAGTATTTACAACATAGAGTTTGCAGCTAAATATGTATTAGTCTTTTTCTCTGTAATAGATAGTTTCTTTCAAATAGTTAAGTGCACTGTCTTATTGACAGCCCTTGTCAGATGACATAACTTCAGACATTCTCCTTTTTGCAGTGGTACAAAGTATTCTTAAAAATAAATTACAATTTCAATTTTTACAGGAGGTGGGAAGACAACTCTTATGAATTGTTTATCAGGAAGAGCACCAGTTACATCAGGGACAATAACTCTGAATGGACAAACTCTGAACAAACAGTTGAGCAGAAAAATTTGCTATGTTCTCCAGCAAGATGCCTTCTTTCCAAACTTGACTCTCTTGGAAACATTGATGGTATATTTCACATGAATATTGATCTTATTTTAAGAATTAAAAAGCCTTTTCTATAGGATTGCTATCTTTAATCACGATAGTTATGTCCTGACAATATGGTCATGTCAGTTATACATTCAGATAGAATTTCAGATGCAAAATTTGGGATATTAGTACAACTAAGACATTATATGAGATAAAAAAGAAAGGATGTTTATAGTTGAAGATGAAGAAAGAAAAGAATTTGATTTACTGTAATACAACTTTAATGCCACCTTTCAAAGAATTTGTGATATATTGTTTTGATGAGAAAAGCATTGTAAAACATTGAGGTTGGCCAGTTCCTCTATCTGTTGATCTGTAGACAAATGGTGTCAGATCAATAACTAGAGAATTCTTTGGCATACAGTCATCAAGGGATGATTGCCTGCTATTAGTAGTTCACCAGAGTGGGTTTGGGGGTCATTAGGTCAAAGCGAAAAATCACAGTGTTCTTCAGACTGAAACCTTTTCAAATCAATTATTAGAGAACAATTTGGCATGCAATTAAACTTAATAGAATGAGTTCAGTTGTCACAAGGTAAAGCTTATTTTGGGGGACATTAAGTCAAAGGTCAAAATATTAGTGACTTCAAGACCTGAGATGGTTTCCAATTGATACTTGAAGAATATTTTGGCTGACAGTGCTTAACTTTAAGTATGATTGCCTGTGGTCACTAGACTGGAAATGGTTTCATGTCAATAAGTGGAGAAAGCTTGGACTTACTGCCATCAACCATCAGACTTCATAACATAACTACCTGTGGTCAGTAGATGACCCTTATTGTTTTATAAGTCATTACGTCAGATGTGAAGAGCACAGTGACTTTGAGACTAAAATAGATGCTGATCAATAGCTGCAGAAAACAACCTACCACTGGGCCTACCACTGTCAGACTTCATAGCATGAGTTTTTATGGTCACTAGATGACCCCTGTGTCAGAGTTCAAGGTCACCACTTACTTGAAACTGAAAATTACACACCCAGTTACATGTTTTCTGAAAGGCCATCATCAGGGGGCCCAAGTATTTTACAAGTAACTTTTGCCAGAAATTAAATTACATAATACTTGAAGAAGATAACTTTTAATTATTGTAATTGTTTCCACAGTTTACAGCAATGATCAGGTTGCCAGATGGGATGCCAGTGCAGGAGAAAGTTGACAAGTTACAGGCACTGATCGATGCCTTAGATCTACGCAGATGTGTAAATACAGGTTACTGGATTACTTTTACTGTTTTACTTTCCTTTACCTAAAGGAAACACTGCTTACAATATTTACAGAAAATAGCACCAGTGTGAGTAAATCAGAAACGGGCTGTATAGCTGGTCAGATTGAGTTTTCTGTCATTATTCTCTGCAGTGAAAATTGTCAAAAACAAGGTCATTGATTTAGTTAGGGGCAGGGTCTTTTCTTATTATGTGAAATCATTAATATTCATTCTGGACTAATTTTGTGGATGAATAATATTTCCATTTATTTTGTATTTCATATAATTAAAATCCACAAATTCATCTAATGGCAAACTAGCTGTTTTGACTGAAACTTCTTCATTTCATGCCAGTGATATTAAGTTTACTAAGCCGCACAAGAATTCAAATTCAAATTTTATGCTTTTAAGTTGCTGTTTTTGCAGCCCCACTCCCACTTCCAGGTAAAATGTTTTGAAGTTGTAAATAGCTTGTTTAATGATATCCAAAAGCTTTGTTAAATTGAATGTTACAAAGTTGCAATCCACTAATTTTTAGCTCACCTGAGCATGAAGTGCTCAAAGGTGAGCTTTTGTGATCGCCTTGTGTCTGTCGTCAGTCCGTCTGTCGTCAACAATTTGACTGTTAACACTCTAGAGGTCACATTTTTGACCCAATCTTAATGAAACTTGATCAGAATGTTACCCTCAATAAAATCTTTGATGAGTTCGATATTGGGTCATCTGGGGTCAAAAACTAGGTCACCAGGTCAAATCAAAGGAAAAGCTTGTTAACACTCTAGAGGTCACAATTTTGGCCCGATCTTAATGAAACTTGGTCAGGATGTTACCCTCAGTAAAATCTTGGATGAGTTCGATATTGGGTCATCTGGGGTCAAAAACTAGGTCACCAGGTCATATCAAAGAAAAAGCTTGTTAACACTCTAGAGGTCACATTTTTAGCCCAATCTTAATGAAACTTGATCAGAATGTTACCCTTAATAAAATCTTGGACGAGTTGGATATTGGGTCATCTGGGGTCAAAAACTAGGTCACCAGGTCAAATCAAAGGAAAAGCTTGTTAACACTGTAGAGGCCACATTCATGACTGTATCTTCATGAAACTTAGTCAGAATGTTAATCTTGATGATCTCAAGGTCCAGTTACAATCTGGGTCATGTAGGATCAAAAACTAGGCCACCAGGTCAAATCAAAGGAAAAGCTAGTTTACACTGTAGAGGCCACAATTCTGACCGTATCTTAATGAAACTTGGTCAAAATATTAATCTTGATGATCTATAGGTCAAGTTCAAATCTGGGTCAGGTGGGGTCAAAAACTAGGTCACCAGGTCAAATCAAAGGAAAAGCTTGATAACACTCTAGAGGCCACATCTATGACTGTATCTTCATGAAACTTAGTCAGAATGTTAATCTTGATGATCTTTAGGTCAAGTTCGAATCTAGGTCATGTTGGGTCAAAAACTAGGTCACCAGGTCAAATCAAAGGAAAAGCTAGTTAACACTTTAGAGGCCACATTTATGACCTTATCTTAATGAAACTTGGTCAGAATGTTTATCTTGATGATTTATAGGTCAAGTTCAAATCTGGGTCAGATGGGGTCAAAAACTAGGTCACTAGGTCAGATCAAACGAAAAGCTTGTTAACACTCTAGAGGCCATATTTATGACTGTATCTTCATGAAACTTAGAATGTTAAACTTGATCATCTTTAGGTCAAGTTTGAATCTGGGTCATGTTAGATCAAAAAGTAGGTCACGGGGTCAAATTAAAGGAAAAGCTAGTTAACACTTTAGAGGCCACATTTTTGACCATATCTTAATGAAACTTGGTCAGAATGTTTATCTTGATGATCTTTAGGTCAGTAGGTCAGGTGAGCGATACAGGGCCTTCATGGCCCTCTTGTTGATGGAGTTAAGACTTGTTTTCACTTAATAAAACTTGGTTGTCTGTTCAATAACTCTTGAACAAATCAATAACTCTTGAACAAATCAATGGATTGAATGAGTTATAGCTTTGGAAACAATTTACAAGTTGTCTGAAATCCACTTCTGTGCATACAGTTTATAGCTGTTGAAAAAGGACTATTTTTGGCAGGAATGTGGTGTTTTAGGGATATTATTCAGTCTGTTGAAAGCGCAAAAGTTCAACTTTTACATGATACACTTATTAAATGGTAATGACAGGGCTGAAGTGGTTATTAGCAATTTAGCACAACTAAACCTATATTTGCACGAGGGTGGAGCCTAAGTGCCAGTATAGGTAAAGGAATGCTAATAACCATGTAAGGAACATCATTGCCATTTACTGATTTAGTTGTATACCTAAACACAATAATGATTACTCATATAAAATATCAAAGTTAATTTTTTTTTATCCCAATGACATGGTAAAATGATGTATGTATTATTACATATATACTGTATGTGTGTATTATTACATGATTAAATTATTTTCAGTTATGGGAGGTATGTGGAAGCCTGGACTGTCAGGTGGTGAGACCAAGCGAGCCAGCATTGCCTGTGAGCTCATCACAGATCCTACAATTATTCTGCTTGATGTAAGTCCATTTATCATGTTACAAAATATAAAAGATTAGGTTGTACAAAATAATTAATTAAGCTTGATTGTGGAGGTAGCCATATTCTTGCTGTAGTAGACTGGTAATTGTGTACTTTTTGCATCACTTTCTTTTCATGACTTCATAGAAAACAAACAAACATGTTTTCATGATTCATAGTTAGAAATGGTTTTAGAGATTATGCTGCTAAATATGAGTATTTGAAATTGAGACTTATACAATGGAAAGTAAAATGATTGTGAATATTACCCAATCTACAATAGTTTGATCATCCTTGAGACCAGTGTTGAAAAGGCATGTTTCCAGTAGGGTTAGAATCCACAACCTAGCTGCGCAGTCTGGTCAGGATCCATGCAGTTCGCTAATGGTTTCTCTAATTGCAATAGGCTTTGAAAGTGAACAGCATGGATCTTGACCAGACTGCATGGATGCGCAGGCTGGTCTGGATCCATGCTGGTCACAAATGCACTATGTTGGTTTTCTCATGGCGTGGCTCATTTCATGGATTGTCGCAAATACGGTATAATACAAAAATATCCCCCTCCCCCACCTCCAAGTTTATTGGAAACACTCTGAATTATGTTTCTTTAGGAAAGCCACCATTGTTTGAACCCACGACCTCTATTTGGTTGAACAGTGGAAGTTCCAATGCAGTCTTGTTATGAATTAGTGTGATTTTGCTTACATGGCTGTAATATATAACAGTATTTGATAATATTAGTTCATGACTTAAGAAAGGTATTGTAGCATTATGTCTTGATACTTATAGAAGTATGTAAGGACGATATATATTTTCAGAAATTTTTCAATTATTGCTACAGGAACCAACGTCAGGTTTAGATTACAAGACAGCATTTAGTTTGATACGTACATTGAAGAATTATGCCAGTGATCATGGGAAGACAGTGATATCAACTTTACATCAACCTTCTAGTCAGATGTTCCACATGTTTGATCTACTACTGCTCATGTGTGAGGGACATGTAAGTCTGAGGGTATATTCGAGCATTTGCATAGGCCTGGAAAAGTCATGGATAATGCTTTTTCTATCTGGAACAGTCATGTAATTTGTAACCTGCCAGGGTTTTTTTGGCTCATCTCAGCCATAGGCTCAAGATGAGCTATTGTGATCGCTCACCATCCGGTGTTCGTCTGTCTGGCATCCGTCCGTCCACACTTTCCTTTAAACAAGATCTCCTCCTTAACTACCAGTCCAATTTTGATGAAACTTCACAGGAATGATCCTTGGATGGCCCCCTTTTAAAGTTGTTCAAAGAATTGAATTCAACACAGAACTCTGGTTGTCATGGCAACCAAAAGGAAAAACTTTAAAAATCTTCTTGTCCAAAACTGCAAGGCGTAGAGCCTGGATATTTGACATGTAACATCATCTAATGGTCCTTCATCAAGTTTGTTCAAATTATGCCCCAGGGGTGAAGAGATACCCTGCCCCGGGGGTCCCAAATTTTACATAGATTTATATAGGAAAAAAACTTTAAAAATCTTCTTGTCTGAAACCACAAGACCTAGGCCTTTGATATTTAGAGGTTAAATGTTCACAGGGTCTCTTTCGTGTCCAGTCCATAACTCTGCCATCCATGAAGGGATTTTTAAATAACTTGGCATAAATGTTTACCATAATGAGATGACATGTCATACGCAAGACCCAGACCCCTAACTCCAAGGTCAAGGTCACACTTAGAAGTCAAAGGTTAACAGGGTCTGTTTCATTTCCGGTCATTAACTCTGCCATGGATGAAGGGATTTTGAAATTGCTTGGCATAAATGTTCCCCACAATGAGACAATGTGTCATGCGCAAGATCCAGACCCCTAGCTCTAAGGTCAAGGTCACACTTAGAGGTTAAAGGTTAACATTGTCTGTTTCTTGTCCGGTCCATAACTCTGCCATTGATGAAGGGATTTTAAAATTACTTGGCATAAATGTTACCTATATTGAGGTGACGTGTCTTGTGCAAGACGTAGACCTCTAGCTCCAAGGTCAAGGTCACACTTAGAAGTCAAAGGTGTTATTTGTCTGGTCAATAACTCTGCCATTTATCAAGGGATTTGAAAATAATTTGACACAAATGTTATCCATATTGAGAAGGTGTGTCACGCTTATGACTCGAGTCTTTGGTTCAAGGTCAAGGTCACAAAATGATGTGTGTTTTTTTTGTGCAGACAACTGCAGCATTCCCGGACATGCTTCGGGGGCATTTGTCACCAATAGTGACAGCTCTCGTTTAAAAATCTTCTTGTCTGAAAATTCAAGGCCTAGTCCTTTGATATTTGGAATATAGCATTGCCTAGTGGATCTCTAACAAGATTGTTCAAATTATTATGTCTCCCCCAGGAGACATATTGTTTTTGCCCTGTCCGTCCGTCCGTCTGTCCGTCCGTCCGTCCTTCCTTCCGTCCGTCCATACGTCACACTTCATTTCCGAGCAATAACTGGAGAACCATTTGACCTAGAACCTTCAAACTTCATAGGGTTGTAGGGCTGCTGGAGTAGACGATCCCTATCGTTTTTGGGGTCACTCCGTCAAAGGTCAAGGTCACAGGGGCCTGAACATTGAAAACCATTTCGGATCTATAACTAGAGAACCGCTTGACCCAGAATGTTGAAACTTCATAGGATGATTGGCCATGAAGAGTAGATGACCCCTTTTGATTTTGGGGTCACTCCGTCAAAGGTCAAGGTCACAGGGGCCTGAACATTGAAAACCATTTCCGATCTATAACTAGAGAACCACTTGACCCAGAATGTTGAAACTTCATAGGATGATTGATCATGAAGAGTAGATGACCCCTATCGATTTTGGGGTAACCCCGTCAAAGGTCAAGGTCACAGGGGCCTGAACATGGAAAACCATTTCCGATCAATAACTAGAGAACCACTTGACCCAGAATGTTGAAACTTCATAGGATGATTGTACATGCAAAGTAGATGACCCTCATCGATTTTGGGGTCACTCCATTAAAGGTCAAGGTCACAGGGGCCTGAACATTGAAAACCATTTCTGGTGAGTAACTTGAGAACCACTTGAACCAGAATGTTGAAACTTAATAGGATGATTGGTCATGCAGAGCAGATGACCCCTAACGATTTTGGGGTCACTCTGTGAAAGGTCAAGGTCACAGGGGCCTGAACATTGAAAACCATTTCCGGTCAGTAACTTGAGAACCACTTGACCCAGAATGATGAAACTTCATAGGATGATTGGTCATGCAGAGTAGATGACCCCTAACGATTTTAGGGTCACTCTGTTAAAGGTCAAGGCCACAGGGGCCTGAACATGGAAAACCATTTCCAATCAATAACTTGAGAACCTCTCGACCCAGAATGTTGAAACTTCATAGGATGATTGTTCATGCAGTGTAAATGACCCCTATTGTTTTTTGGGGTCACTCCGTTAAAGGTCAAGGTCACAGAGGCCTGAACATTGATAACCAGTTCCGATCAATAACTTGAGAACCACTTGACCCAGAATGTTGAAACTTCATAGGATGATTGAACATGCAGAGTAGATGACCCCTATTGATTTTGGGTTCAGTCTATTAAAGGTCAAGGTCACAGTGGCCTGTTCATGTAAAATCATTTTTTGGAATTAACTTGAGAACCACTTTACCTACAATGTTGAAACTTAATAGGATGATTGGACATGCAGAGTAGATGACCCCTATTTATTTTGAGATCACTTGATCAAAGGTCAAGGTCACAGGAGCCTGAACAGTGACTTGAAAACCACTAGGCCAGGAGTGTTGAAATTTAGCGGGATGACTGGACATGCCAAGTAGATGATCCCTATTGCAGCCAATCACCAGTGTCTCTTTGACTTTCGCTCCTGACCTCTATTGACTTCTTGCCTATAGGACTTTGCATTGGGGGAGACATGCGCTTTTTTACAAAAGCATTTTCTAGTTTTTATTTGCTCAAGGCTTCAACAAACAGCTGTCATGATTTGTGCTTTGAAACAATAAACATTGAATTTGTAATAAAGAGTAGAATGAAAGTTCATATGCTACGTTTTGAATATTTTGTCATTGATTGCTTTTCATTTGCATGATTTTTTTTTTCAGCTATAAACTCATAGAACACTAACACAACTAACTGAGATGTTGTTACAATGCATGGGTCTGTTGTTTATTTTTTACACTACCTTACCAAGTGTAAATAGTTACAGGTATCGGATGACAATTTGACAGTTACCATAAATTATCATATTTATAAAAGATATTTTTGTATTTATTTTCGAAACTCACAAATTCAAAAAAGTCATGAAAATTAAGAAATAGTCATGATGAGTCCTGAATATTTAGAATATTTCAATATGATAATTAGAATTCAAAATAGTCCAGTTTTTCAATCAACAAATTCTTAAAAATGAGAATTTGGCTGTTATCAGTGTGTGAAATAAAAGTGATTCGAAAAATACCCACTCTACAATACTCTTTAATAATTGTTACACATAATTATGCTGATTAATAGGTCATCACATTAAGACATTTTATTCTGTCTACCATAGACTGCTTTAATAATGTTAATGTTACTTTCTTTAATTTAATAATTGTCAAATTATCATCTTAGATCTATACCAGTGTGTTAGCTGCTATTTTCCAATGTATCAAAATACAAAAATAAGCATGCATACATGTACAGGTTTGCATCTTAAAATGATACATTGTACATTGAAAGAGTACCCTAAGTATAACAGAAGAAGTGATTTCATAAAAAAAGTAACTCGTGAAAAATTTCAGAGCTATAGAACTGTGTGAATTATCTATTCAGAACTACTTGTAAAGAATGCAAGATCTGTTTGTTATCTTTTTCATTAACTAAATCATTTGCCAGGATAACGTTTTAGAAAATATTTAAGAAGAAATTGAACTGAAATTTATACCAAAGTTACAAAACTCTGAAATTTTTGTATTAATTCTTGGGAACTTAGGTGCTTGTTTTGCTTGATGATAGATATACTGCATTGCTAGCTGCTTACCTCCTGTTAATAGCTCACCTCTCCTTGTATTGCTTCCTATCCAGTTCAGGAAACCAATTTACAGGGGTAGGTATTGAAGCCCCACCATGAGAAAACCAACATAGTGCGTTTCGCACAGCCTGGTCAGGATCCATGCTGTTCGCTTTTAAAGCCTATTGCAATTAGAGAAACCTTTAGTGAACAACATGGATCCTGACCAGACAGGCAGGCTGGTCTGGATCCATGCTGGTCGCAAATGCACTATCATGTTGGTTTTCTCATGGCGCGGCTCATTTATCTAGATGAACAGAATCAATTTACAGGAGTGGGACTATCCTTTCCCAGCTTAATTCTTTTCCATTAATCTTAGTGTATAAAATTTCAAATAACTTAACTGTTTTCATTTCATCTTAGTTTCTAATATATAGTGCATTTTGTACTAAATTTTAAATGCCATTGTACTTTTCTATAAGTAAATAAGTTTACTAAGTGAATTTGTTATGGAAACTAACATATTAATCTGCTCTGGAAAGAAATGCATGCAGTTACAACTTTACTAACAAATCAGCATGAAACTGTCGGCTAAGGTACTGAAGCCGTAATGACAATATACAGTTTCTCTGTTTGTGATTCCGGCTTTCCCCTCTGGTACGGAAAGGCATGTGCTCCTTGAGATACTTTTACAACTAAAAAATACAGAAATAGCAAACGTGAATATGTAATGGCACTGTCATTGCAGGCTAGTTACCTCAAGCACTTAAAAAATTGTATATCATTAGTATATTTTACATTTTAGAGTGTGTATTATGGGTCACCAGGTGATGTCACACAGTTCTTCGCTGCTGCAGGGTTTCCTATGGCACAACATTACAATCCTGCTGATTTTATTTGTAAGTATTCAGGCATTACGGAAGAAATATTCAGGAAAAGCAAATATAAGAAAAGTTTGTTTGTGTGTTTGTTTTGGGTTTAACGCCGTTTTTCGACAGTATTTCTGTCATGTAACGGCGGGCAGTTAACCTAACCAGTGTTCCTGGATTCTGTACCAGTACAAACCTGTTCTCTGCAAGTAACTGCCAACTTCCCCACATGAATCAGAGGTGGAGGACTAATGATTTCAGACACAATGTCGTTTATCAAATTGTCGCGGAGAACATACGCCCCGCCCGAGGATCGAACTCGCGACCCCGCGATCCGTAGACCGACGCTGTACCTACTGAATATAAGAAAAGATTATCATTTGTCTGTAGCTATGTAAAAAACATTCATTCTGTTTTAGAAGGTTGACATGTTCATGAAAAACAATATGAAAGTCTTAGAAAATTATCACTTTCACAAAGACCTGTCTCAGTTTGTAGTTGGAATTTTTAGGTAGCCAAGTGAAACAGGTACTTTTTTGGCATTTGACAATAGTTTTTAGCACTGAACTAAAACCCTCACTGTACTTTGGAATATCCGATAAGGTGAATTTGTTAGTACGAAGTAACATCACATTTTTTTGGACTTACTTATATAGATACAGTTTTTCAAAAAATAATTCATATGTATCATTGATTTATTACCTCCCTTTATTAAATTTTTGAATTTCTAGGTAAGAGTTTTCTTATGGAAACCTATAACTTTCTGTAAGTAGCATGGATTTTTTTTTTTAATAGAAAGTATGAACCCCAATTTTGGCAGGCGTACGTTGTTTGGATTGTTTACGTTAACGTCATTGCCGTGATTCCATATAAAGTTACTTATCTTGTGTATTTGTTAGCCAGAAGAATTACAAAATATGTAACCTAAGACTTGTGCATGTTGTCGCAAAGAGTGATGATAAAAGCTAAAATGATGTCACATATTCTTTTTTTTTTCGTTATAAAGTGGAGAAGATTAAAGAGAGCAAAGAAACACAGGAGAAAATCATCAAGGCTTCCTATGAAACAAGGTATTTAGCTTAGTTGAGTTTATACTTATTTTGGTTGATTGTGAAGGAAACTGTAAACTTATATGAATCAATCTTGTGTTCTTTCTTTGGGAAAAGTTGAACTAATGTTTTGTAACAGTGGAGCTTGACAGATGACTTTAGGTTGAGAAACTGACAAACCTTAAGGTCTCCTTATAAAGTGTCCCTTAATTTGTTGTGTATCCTATTGTTTTGGGTCTGATTGTCCGTCTTTCACAAATTCATGCCCGCTGTGTAGCTTTGTACCCATTGAAGGATTTTCAAATAACTTGAAACAGATGTTTGCAATAATGAGATGGCATGAAGAGCGCAGGCTTCTACCAAATTAGTTTTGGGGCGTATGATGAGATCAGAGGTCAGAAAGTGGTGTTTCATATCTGCTTCCTATCATTTTAGCTCTTTGAGGTATTTTTGTCGAGCCCGCTTGCGGATGCAAAGACATAGTTGTCCAGATAACTTTGACATGCATTGAGGAATCTTGTTTATATTTGGCATGAATGTTTAACTCAATGAGACGGACTCTGTCTCAAAGGTCAAGGTCACAGTTAGGGTCAAAGGGTGGGTTCGACCTGTTGCCTGTGGGCATCTAGTTCAAGATAGCTTGTACCAGATGTATGCCATCATGAGATAATGTGCAAAATGCAGCTTTCAGCCATGTTGGTTTAAGGTCAAGGTTGTATGTTGAGATGAAAGATCATATAGTCAGAATATGATTTGCACCTCTTATTATGTTTTGTCAAAGGATTTTGTAATTACTTCACACAAATTCACGTTTACTATGCTGTGACGACATGCAGAACACATGTTTTGTAGATGGAAGTAAAGGCCAAATTTTGTTTCCACTCAATAACTTTTTAACACACTGAATAATAACTGTTATAATACTTGACATGTATGTAATCAGAAGATGTGTAGAATTACTTTTGGCCATTGCAGTTCAAGGTGATGGGCTTACTGTGGGATACGAGGTCCTGTAGTCAGAGCTTCATATTTTTTACTCCTTCTTTAAGAGTAGAATCTCTGGAAGATTTGAGCACAGCAATCACAGCCAGACTTTACAAAGTAGGCCAACCACAAATAGAAACTCTAGCAGATGGCTCTCATCGAATATCCATTAACAAGACTAAAGTCTGTCCCATCCCATCGGTTAACATCAACTTGGATGCACGGTGACAAAACTGGTGCAGCTATCGGTAAAGTAAATAGCGTTAGTTAAACTACAAAACAGTCACCCTCGAGAATTTCAAGGATTTTTCTCAAAGTACTCCAATTGCTAAATGAATGCCACATATATTTTTCCAACGGCAGCTCACTGTTGTAAAAAATCGGCCGCCATTGGCGTTTACTCTCTAAAAAGGAGGAGAACATGAAAATTCACGTGAATTACTTGGGGAGCAACTCAAAATGGATTTAAAAATGAACAATCGTCGTTTTGTACTGAAATACCTTGAAAGATCAACAGATTGAACAGTTCGTAGATCTATATTCAAAACAAATTTCAAATGCAAGAAAGACAAATTTACTCACATGCAACTTGCAAATTCCAAGTTAACTGTATGCTGTATCCCAAGGTCCGATTTACAAATTATCAATTCCCCATTTATTTTTCCACCGTCACGTCGGAATTAATACAACTTCATTTTTGTTCTATGTCAAACAACTACACTCAGTCAGTGGCACTCTAGATGATATTCAGGCACCAGTTGCACCATACATATGAAACAATGCGTTGATTACACCATTTTTCATACGCATGGCTCAAAAAATAACCTGTATTCTACGATTTAAAAATTCTTCCATCCCATTGAATGTATTTCAAAGATTTATCCACGATATATCACCCTTTCCAAAATTAATTTCCATAAAACTACTGCTTTGAAAACACACTAGACTACACTTTTGTATCGCGTCCGATTTGAAAGTGACATCACAAATGACATAAAACTGAATGACGTCACAGTAGACTTGCCTTACTGTTCATCCAACCAGTGGCGTAGCTTCTATAAGGCACTGCAGGCCTGGGCCTGCAGATTATCGAGGAAACGAAAAATAAAAATGCTAAATATGCAATAAAAATGGAATGGTAAGGGGGGGTAAGGCTATAGGAGCTTATGGTAATCTAAAAATCCGTATTGAACATGTAATTAGAGCTTATTAATTTTATTTCCATGATTGATAAAAACAGATACCAGCAGTTTAACTATTATCTCGCTCATATACCACGGCCCCGCAAAATATCGCCCTGCAACTTTGTTAATGTCGGAAAATAGACATTGCTTGCAGCTTGTAGTTAACATTTTATAAGCGCTTTTAACCCTGCACTAAATATTTTGGCACCAAATTTGAAAATGGCATCATCGGGTCCGCCTTATCCTGACCAATGAGATAAGAAAGATGATTAGGGCCTAATTACGACGCATATGAACGGAAAAAAGTTTTATTTGCCCACAAAGCACGCAAAACTAAAATCTATTTCCATTGAAGGGATTTCAATCTGGAACCCTTTTTAGGCGTAAATGGACGCATTACAAAAAGTAGGTCATTTTGTGAAACATGTTTAATCGGCAAACACTACACGGTAAAATCCTTCTTTGTTTATAAAAAGAAAATGTTAAAAATATTTTAGAATGATACTTAAATCACTTAAACTAGATTTTGTATAATTTGATTTGATACAAAGAGGGACCACACTTGTAAGTCTGCATTATTGTGCAACTTTTAAAAAAATATGAATACAATCTCATAATTCTAACATTGAAGTTAAATTGAGAGGGCGCCGGTGCTGATAGAAAATTGTGTCAGAGAGGGTTCCCGTGCCGGGTAAAGGGAGTTAAGAGAGATCCTGTGAGACAAAGAGGCAAATTTCGCCGACTGAGAGGGATCCCGTGCATTAGCGAAATCGAAAGAGTTTTTAAAGAAACGTGATAAAAAAAGAAGAAAAAAGAAAAAGAAAAAACACACACACATAAAGTGTATTTACAAATAAGATGGGATCAACGGCTTCACATCTGAGATACTAGATCGTGACTTAAAGCTATATTCAAGCAAAGTTCTCTCCGTCTTCATTCCATCTTCGTTTGAACTTGTGATAACTGATAAAACAAATTTAACGATAAAAAAGCAAAGGTATATGGCTACGTCTTCCCGTGGTTCAGATTTTTTTATGCACAAACTTCTGTTCAGGATGAAAAAGCCAGCTACGCTCCTGCCAATTATAAATCCGTAATGTTCAGAGCGTGAATCGCGGGTCAAATGCTATAGAGCCAGATCGATTTAGATTGTAGATCTACATCATTTAAACATCTCTAAGGTTTTGAAAGTTTAAAAGAATTTATAATTTTATAGTTTTAATATTGTCAATTTTTTTTCTTGTGTAAATACCGCTCTAAAATCACAATTTCGAAAAATTTTAATTTTACCAAAATGTTTAAATGGTGTCGAAATTTTGTTTTTATGGTAAAAATGGTAAGCTTAACCATGCGCGGATCCAGTGTGTGTGTGTGGGGGGGGGGGGGGGGGTCCAGTAGTCCTGACCCCTTGGAAAATCCTAAAAAAGGAAAGATAAGAAGAAGGAAAGAAAATGATTTTTCGAAAAGGCAACATTAGGGACCGCATTCAAAGTGTATGAGGCTGCTTCACATAGAGCGCTAATTCATATTTATGTTAATTATCTCAAAGATACGAATAATTCTACCTTTTGATTTAACAGGTGAGCTCATAAAAATGTGAAAATAAGGGGTATATTGTATATTCAATGGCAATGGAAAAGATGTTATTAAATGCTTCTAAAACGTCCCAGAATGCAGGAAATGAAGCGCTGAATTTCAAAATATGTCCCGCTATTTCCTCTTTTAGCATGTTCAACAAATACTTATTGACAACTCTTTATTTGTAAAAGGCTAACATCCACATAAATTACCTCAAATTATTAAATATAAACAGACACATGTTTGCCATGGTAAGGGTTCGGTCGGAACACCACTTGAGAAAAATGGCTGGATCCGCGCATGATGTTTACGCACAGTCACGGTTCCGGTAGGGCCATCGCCACATAACGTATGTGAGCTCGAAGCAACGTAAGAACGAGACTACGATGTTTAAAAGTCGAAACCACGAAACTATGATGCTAAAAGTCGAAATCATTTCGTATTATCACCATCGTGGTTTCGCGGTTTCGACTTTTTAGCATCTTAGTTTCGACTTTCCACTATCGTAGTTTCGAGTTTTCATCATCGTAGTTTCGAGTTTTCACCAGCATACTTTCGACTTTTCATCAGTGTATTTTGGACTTTTTATCATCGTAGGTTCGGCTTTTCATAATCAAAGTCTGAACTTTCAACATCGTGTACCGCCTTCCTGATACAGCATCATCTAAGATATGTCCTTTTGTTTTTGTCTTCTTTTTTTTTTCAAATATCCCAGTTACGCACGAGGGAAAATTAAGCTGGGCATGAGAAAGGGTAAGATATCCTACCTTTTTCTGCTTTACGGGTAACATTAATCTTAAAATCGAGCCAAATATAGGGAAGTTCTTAAAAAACATTTTGATCTACTAACGATTAATACTCAAACATCAAAAATATGTTTAAATTACTCTGTTACACTGGAAGTTAAACATGCCAATTGTTCCCCGTATCATCTTTTATCAATAACATTGTTTTGAATTCATGAAACAACAGTGAGCCTTTTTTTAGCAATACAGTGTGAACTCAGCCCGAGTTTTATTTTCTAATACATTTAAACGTCGATAATTTTGAGTTGTCCCCTAAAAAAAGTATTACAGAGCGCCACCATATTGTTTATATACAAGAAGCGACGCGACATCATTTAGCATTACGGTCTATGGAGAAAAATACAGAATTGAACATATCAACTTCAAAAAAATTTTTTTTTGAAAAATGAAAAAAGTGCCCAGAGATATGGACCTGCGCTATATAAAAACATATTTTAGGGCATCATAACGCATATCATAATTTTAAAAATGATGTTAACCAGATAGGTGGGACAGACTTTAGTACATTTTGATTTAATTATATGAAAGATACGAAAATGGGAGATAGTATTTCATGTCCACTTTATTGGTTCAACAGAGCAAATATGATCACTTACTGTTTGGTGTCAGTCCATTAGCATCATCATTTTCTTCAATTTCTCAGTGTTATTTGGCAGAAATGTTTCTTGTTACAACTGTTTGAGCTGTGAAATTCTAATGAGCGGTGAGTGTCATCATGGCCC
This sequence comes from Mercenaria mercenaria, assembly GCF_021730395.1. Lineage (NCBI taxonomy): Eukaryota > Metazoa > Mollusca > Bivalvia > Venerida > Veneridae > Mercenaria > Mercenaria mercenaria. The sequence continues at coordinate 62,990,481 of NC_069377.1, read as the reverse complement.
TCTTGTTGCAAAAACAACTGTCTAGTGTCAGTTTTGATAAGAATAGAATAAATTTCAGATTAGAGGAGAGATGTAGTATCAGCTTTAAAGTATGTAAGTCTAAATTGTCAATATCCTGTAAAACAAGATTCATGTTAGACTAATGTTGTAGGTTCATTTTCATGTCAGTCCATAAAATAAATTCCTAATGAGTTCATGAAATGCCCTTTTATTCATATTTACAATTAAAATTTGGCACCGCTATGGTCAAGTAGTGAAGGTTGCTGATTGAGAATCACCTGCCCCACTCCTCACCACTGTGGGTTAGAAACCTTGCCCAGGGTCCGCCTTGCTTACAAGTTGATGGTTATACCCAAGTGACCGTCCATGCCAAAAATAATGCTCAGAGGTGCACCTGGGGTCTTCTCTTCCCTGAAAAGTTGGAAAGTCACAATATAGCCCATAATTGTGTCAATGTGATGTTAAACCCAACTAAATACATTTTGAAGTCAGCAAACTCATGCACCTATGAAACTGCCCTTTTTGATGAAATCACACATTTTATGCCCCCGAAATTAAAGGATTTCACAGTACAGTATACATTTGTCATGGTTGTGACTTAAAAAAGATAATAATGATATATTCCAATAGAGTTGCCCTTTTCCATCTGTCCACATTTGCATACATAGGAGGCTATAGGAACAATAGGTGACTGTACTTTTTCTTTGATGTCATTCGTTCCATAAGGCTTTTATGTGGCTATTTTTTCTTTTACATGGCTAAAAGATCAATAGAGAGAACAAAAGAGTAGCCACATAAATACCCTTGTGTAGGAACGTTCGTACGTCTGTCTGTGCTGTGTCTCAGTTTGCATCATTCTCATCTCAAAGAGTGATGACCCATAGTCATAAAATCTCACAGGATTGATATTCAGTATGGGAAGCAGTGCACCAGGCATTTTAATGTGGATCTCACAAAATTAGACCAGAGTTATGGCCCTTGACTTAGTCCTATGGACTCGCATTAAGTTTTTTAGCTCAACTGTCACAAAGTGACAGGTGAGCTTTTGTGATGCGGCGTGTTCCGTCGTCGTCCGGCGTCCGTCCGTGCGTCCGTCCGTCCGTCCGTAAACTTTTGCTTGTGACCACTCTAGAGGTCACATTTTTCATGGGATCTTTATGAAAATTGGTCAGAATGTTCATCTTGATGATATCTAGGTCAAGTTCGAAACTGGGTCACGTGCGGTCAAAAACTAGGTCAGTAGGTCTAAAAATAGAAAAACCTTGTGACCACTTAGAGGTCACATTTTTCATGGGATCTTCATGAAAGTTAATCAGAATGTTCATCTTGATGATATCTAGGTCAAGTTCGAAACTGGGTCATGTGCGGTCAAAAACTAGGTCACGTAGGTCTAAAAATAGAAAAACCTTGTGACCACTCTAGAGGTCACATTTTCATGGGATCTTCATGAAAGTTAATCAGATATGTTCATCTTAATGATATCTAGGTCAAGTTCGAAACTGGGTCACGTGCGGTCAAAAACTAGGTCAGTAGGTCTAAAAATAGAAAAACTTGTGACCACTCTAGAGGTCACATTTTTCATGGGATCTTTATGAAAGTTGGTCAGAATGTTCATCTTGATGATATCTAGGTCAAGTTCGAAACTGGGTCACGTGCCTTCAAAAACTAGGTCAATAGGTCTAAAAATTGGAAAAACCTTGTGACCTCTCTAGAGGCCATATATTTCACAAGATCTTCATGAAAATTAGTCAGAACGTTCACCTTGATGATATCTAGGTCAAGTTCGAAACTCGGTCACGTGCCTTCAAAAACTAGGTCAGTAGGTCTTAAAATAGAAAAACCTTGTGACCTCTCTAGAGGCCATATATTTCACAAGATCTTCATGAAAATTGGTCAGAACGTTCACCTTGATGATATCTAGGTCAAGTTCGAAACTCGGTCACGTGCCATCAAAAACTAGGTCAGTAGGTCAAATAATAGAAAAACCTTGTGACCTCTCTTAAGGCATATTTTCATGGGTCTGAAAGAAAGTTGGCCTGAATGTTCATCTTGATGATATCTAGGCAAGTTCGAAACTCGGTCACGTGCCATCAAAAACTAGGTCAGTAGGTCAAATAATGGAAAAACCTTGTGACCCTCTAGAGGTACATTTTCATGGGATCTTCATGAAAGTTAATCAGAATGTTCATCTTGATGTATCTGGTCAAGTTGGGAAATGGGGTCACGTGCGGTTTCAAAAAACAGGTCAGTAGGTCTAAAAATAGAAAAACCTTGTGACCACTTTAGAGGTCAAAATTTTCTTTGGGGATCTTTATGAAAGTTGGTCTGAATGTTATCTTGATGATATCTAGGTCAAGTTTGAAACTGGGTCACGTGCCTTCAAAATCTAGGTCAGTAGGTCTAAAAATAGAAAAACCTTGTGCCCTCTCTGAGGCCATATATTTCACAGATCTATCAAAATGGTCAGAACGTTCACCTTGATGATATCTAGGTAAATTTCGAAACTCGGTCACGTCCCATCAAAAACTAGGTCAGTAGGCAAATAAAAGAAAAACCTTGTGACCTCTCTAAAAGGCCATTTTTTCATGGGATCTGTAGAAAGTTGGTTTTGAATTTTCATCTTGATGATATCTGGGTCAAGTTCAAAACTGGGTCGGTGCTGTAAAAAAACTGGGTTCAGTAGGTCTAAAAATAAAAAAACCCTTGGTGACCTCTCTAGAGGCCATATATTTCATGACATCTTCATAAAAATTTGGTCAGAACGTTCCCCCTTCATGATATCTAGGTCAAGTTCGAAAGTGGGTCACATGCCGTCAAAAACTAAGTCAGTAGGTCAAATAATAGAAAACCTTGTGAGCTCTTAGAGGCCATATTTTTCATGGGATCTTTAATGAAGTTAATCTGAATGTTCATCTTGATGATATCTAGGTCAAGTTCGAAATGGGTCACGTGCCATCAAAAACTAGGTCATTAGGTCAAATAATGAAAAACCTTGTGACCTCTCTAAAGGCCATATTTTCATTGGATCTGTATGAAAATTTGGTCGAATGTTCATCTTGATGATATCTAGGTCAAGTTCGAAACAGGGTCATGTGGGGTCAAAAACTAGGGCAGTAGGTCTAAAAATAGAAAAAACCTTTGACCTCTCTAGAGGCCATAATTGGAATAGATCTCCATAAAAATTGGTCAGAGTTCACCTTGATGATTTTCAGGTCAAGTTTGAAACTGGGTCACGTGCCATAAAAAAACTCGAAACTGGGTCATGTGCGGTCAAAAACTAGGCCAGTAGGTATAAAATAGAAAAACCTTGTGACCTCTCTAGAGGCCATATTTTCATGAGATCTTCATGATATTGCCATATTTTTCATGGGATCTGTATGAAAGTTGGTCTGAATGTTCATCTTGGTGATATCTAGGTCAAGTTCGAAAGTGGGTCACATGCCATCAAAAACTAGGTCAGTAGGTCAAATAATAGAAAAACCTTGTGACCTCTCTAGAGGCCATATTTTTCATGGGATCTGTATGAAAATTGGTCTGAATGTTCATCTTGATGATATCTAGGTCAAGTTCGAAACAGGATCATGTGTGGTCAAAAACTAGGTCAGTAGGTCTAAAAATAGAAAAACCTTGTGACCTCTCTAGAGGCCATCCTTGTGAATGGATCTCCATAAAAATTAGTCAGAATGTACACCTTGATGATATCTAGGTCAGGTTTGAAACTGGGTCAAGTGCCATAAAAAACTAGGTCAGTAGGTCAGATAATAAAAAAACCTTGTGACTTCTCTAGAGGCCATACTTTTCATGGGATCTGTATGAAAGTTGGTCTGAATGTTCATCTTGATGATATCTAGGTCAAGTTTGAAACTGGGTCAACTGCGGTCAAAAACTAGGTCAGTAGGTCTAAAATTATTAAAATCTTTTGACCTCTCTAGAGGCCATATTTTTCAATGGATCTTCATGAAAATTGACCTGAATGTTCACCTTGATAATATCTAGGTCAGTTTCAAAACTGGGTCACATGCGGTCAAAAACAAGGCCAGTAGGTATAAAAATAGAAAAACCTTGTGACCTCTCTAGAGGCCATATTTTTCATGAGATCTTCATGAAAATTAGTGAGAATGTTCACCTTGATGATATCTAGGTAAAGTTCAAAACAGGGTCACATACCTTCGTAAAATTGGGCAATAGGTCAAATAATAGAAAAATCTTGTGACCTCTCTAGAGACCATAGTTTTCAATGGATCTTCATGAAAATTGGTCAGAATTTTTATCTTGATAATATCTAGGTCAGGTTCAAAACTGGGTCACATGAGCTCAAAAACTAGGTCACTATGTCAAATAATAGAAAAAACGACGTCATACTCAAAACTGGGTCATATGGGAAGAGGTGAGCGATTCAGGACCATCATGGTCCTCTTGTTTTTTATTCACATTTATTTTTGGATGCCATCTCAAATCAAATTTAAGCCTATGCTAATGGAGTTTCTCATTTACTTATATTTTGAAAAAATCTTCTGACTGTTTAAAGTATTGATTTTCATAATCAAGTCATATTTATTTGCTTTAGGGATAAATGTTTGACATATTTTATGTAACTGTTTTCCAGAAAAGTTGGTTTGACTAGCAGGTCCTATGAAGATGACCTAAATATTGATAATGACCTTGATATCGAAGGTAAAACAAAGGTCAGAATGTGGAACAAGTTACCATGGAAACAGATAAGGAAAAAGAAAATAAATAAAAAAAATGGTCAGTATCTAATTGTATAATTATTTTTATATTAGAATTACTAGCTATGGAATTCAAAATATGATGAGCTTATTGAAATAAAATTGCCTCCAGCAGAAAGCTGGTGGTTACAACTTTGATACTAATAGCAGTACCTTTTAATTTTTGCTGTAGGTCAACTTTACTGTAAACAAAGGATATCAGGTTTTAAAAACTCAACATTTTCTTTTAAAGAAAGAATTGTAAATAATAATTTGCAGAATATGATATACTACTGATAGTGAACAGGGTAGAAAATATTTCAAGTTACAGTTTCCCAGACATAAATGATAAAACTAAAGTATTTGATTTTATAGACACAGATGTTGTTCATGTAAGCCTGATGGATCTGGACAAGGATGAGCTATCTCCTGTACCAGACCAGAACTGGCCAACTGGATTCCTGACACAGTACAAGTACCTGACAGTACGGGCATTTAGACAAGCCAAAACGAGACTGGTTGACAAGTTCAAGATCTTTGAGACTGTGTTTCTGTGTGTGTTGCTCAGTCTGATCTGGTTCCAGTTACCTAGGTCAGAAGACACTCTCAGGGATAGAATGGGTTTGGTAAATAAAATTTGAAATTTCTACTGTCCAAATTTTCATATCTATAAAATTAACTGATTTCACAGTATATTCTGTTCATATTATATTTAGCTGTTCATCATTTTTGCCACTGGAACTCTTCTTAGGTATATTGTCTGATGTTTTGTTCTACTCATTATTCTGTCTTGTAACAACACCTGTCCTGAGCAATATTCCATATTGAGCAGTAATTTATATTCCTTTAAGATAAGCAGATGATCAGCATTAGTTAGACATTTGGCTGTGTACAATTTGTTTTTTTGTTTCAGATTTTCTACATATCAATGCATTGGGGCTTCACACCTTTGTTTGATGCTGTTACAACATGTAAGTTTTGTTCTTTTAAGTGAAAGTGAGGTTTTCATTCTCATAAATTTAAAGTGTTTAATTATTTTGTCTTTTTTTTAGCTCACATGTCACAAAGTGACAAGGTGAGCTTCTGTGATCGTGCAGCATCCGTCGTCAGTCCGCCTGTGCGTCCGTCTGTAAATTTTTGCTTGTGACCACTCTAGAGGTCACATTTTTCATGGGATCTTTATGAAAGTTGGTCAGAATATTCAGCTTGATGATATCTAGGTCAAGTTCCAAACTGGGTTACGTGCGGTCCAAAACTAGGTCAGTAGGTCTAAAAATAGAAAAACCTTGTGACCTCTCTAGAGGCCATACTTTTCAATGGATCTTCATGAAAGTTAGTCAGAATGTTCACCTTGATGATATCTAGGTCAAGTTCAAAACTGGGTCATGTGCCTTCAAAAACTAGGTCAGTAGGTCAAATAATAGAAAAACCTTGTGACCTCTCTAGAGGCCATATTTTTTCATGGGATCTGTATGAAAATTGGTCTGAATGTTCATCTTGATGATATCTAGGTAAAGTTCGAAACTGGGTCAACTGCGGTCAAAACTAGGTCAGTAGGTCTGAAAATAGAAAAACCTTGTGACCTCTCTAGAGGCCATACTTTTCAATGGATCTTCATGAAAATTGGTCAAAATGTTCACCTTGATGATAAATAGGTCAAGGTTGAAGCTGGGTCACGTGCCCTCAAAAACTAGGTCAGTAGGTCAAATAATAAAAAAACCTTGTGACCTCTTTAGAGGCCATATTTTTCATGGGATCTATATGAAAGTTGGTCTGAATGTTCATCCTGATGATATTTAGGTCAGATTCAAAACTGGGTCAACTGTTGTCAAAAACTAGGTCAGTAGGTCTAAAAATAGAAAAACCTTTTGACCTCTCTAGAGGCCATATTTTTCAATGGATCTTCATGAAAATTGGTCTGAATGTTCACCTTGATGATATCTAGCTAAATTTGAAAATTGGGTCACGTGCGGTCAAAAACTAGGTCAGTAGGTATAAAAATAGAAAAACCTTGTGACCTCTCTAGAGGCCATATTTTTCATGAGATCTTCATGAAAATTGGTGAGAATGTTCACCTTGATGATATCTAGGTCAGATTCAAAACTAGGTCATGTGCCTTCAAAAACTGATCATTAGGTCAAATAATAGAAAAACCTTGTGACCTCTCAAGAGGCCATATTTTTCAATGGATCTTCATGAAAATTGGTCAGAATTTTTATCTTGATGATATCTAGGTCAAGTTCAAAACTTGGTCACATGAGCTCAAAAACTAGGTCACTATGTCAAATAATAGAAAAAACGACATCATACTCAGTTCAAAACTGGGTCATGTTGGGACAGGTGAGCGATTCAGGACCATCATGGTCCTCTTTTATCTTCAATTTAATAGATCTTTATATTTAAGTACAATCCAGATTTTAGAATTGTCAGAATTTACATTGGACAGTAGTGTTGTAGAAATAAAACTGATCATGATGTAGTTTATTACTTTCCTGTATCAGAATGTTCATTGTCATTTGAATTTTACAAATATTTGAGCTGTTGTTGTCACCTTTTCACAGTGTTTACATCTCCAGCACAGAAGTTTTGTATGTAAACAGGTATCTCAAACTACTAGGCCAAAATGCTTTCAAAGTTGAGCACACTTTCATTAGACAGTTCTTGGTTGATATATGTATCTAAATCTTGCAATGTGCAAATATGTTTTTAATTACTTAACACTTTATTCCAGTTCCTATGGAGAAGGTTGTAATATACAAGGAGCGAGCCTCGGGCTGGTATCGCTTGTCCGCATACTATCTTGCCAAGATGACGAGCGAGCTTCCGGTCATTCTCATCCAGCCATTGTTATTCCTCACTGTGGTTTACTGGGTAACTGGTCTCAATAATGTCTCTTCATTCTTTGCTACAATTGGAACAATATTTGTACATTCTATAGCAGGTCAGGTGAGTAATGGAGGTAATTTGTATACTCCTTCCATTTTTAGCTAAATTGTACTCACCCTGGTGTCGGCGTCGGCATCACATCTTGGTTAAAGTTTTGCATGCAAGTACAAATGGCTCTTATTTAAAGGCATTGAGCCATGAAACTTATTTTTTCTTTTTATGCCCCCGAAGGTAGGCATATTAGTTTCCAACTGTCTATCCGTTCGTTCGTTAGTTCGTTCGTCACAACGTTAACTTTTTGCATGAAGGCACTTTACTCACGAACCACTGCACCCAGGACCTTCAAACTTCACCTGCTGATAGTACTTATTGAGTACACAACCCCTACTGACTTTGGGGTCACCAGGTCAAAGGTCAAGGTCACCAGGTCAAAGGTCAAGGCGCTGGGGGGGTGGGCATTTGTCACCATTAGTGACAGCTCTTGTTCTATGTCAATTACCAACCTCACTAGGTCAAGTCCCATAACTCTGACATGTATTTTGACCAAACTATGCCCCTTTCAAATCCTGGTTAAAGTTTTACATGCAAGTTACTATCTCCAAAACTAATGCAGATATTGAATTGAAACTTCACATTTGTCTTCAGGGTTATAAAACTAAGTGATAGCATCAAGTCCCATAACTCTGACCTGTATTTTGGCCAAATTATGCCCCCTTTTGGACTTAGAAAATCCTGGTTAAAGTTTTACATGCAAGTTACTATCTTCAAAACTAATGCAGATATTGAATTGAAACTTCACAGGTGTCTTTGGGGTTATAAAACTAGGTGATAGCATCAAGTCCCATAACTCTGACATGCAGTTTGGCAAAATTGTGCCCGCTTTTGGACGAAGAAAATCCTGGTTAAAGTTTTGCGTGCAAGTACATATAGCTATTAATTAAAGGCATATAGCTTTGAGAGATACATTTTAGCTTACCTGAGCACAAAGTGCTCATGGTGAGCTATTGTGATCACGCTGTGTCTGTTGTTCGTCCAGTAAGTCATCCGTCGTCAACAATTGTGTTTAAACGACATCTTCTCCAAAACCACTGAATGGATTTTGATGAAACTTGGCATGGATGTTCCTTGGATTGTCCTTTACCAAACTTATTCGAACAGTTCTGCTTGGTTGCACATAGGGGCCGCCAGAGCTAAAAAAAGAGAAATCTTCAAATGACATTTCCTCCTAAACCGATGGTACGATTTTGAAATAATTTCACAAAAATGGTCCTTATGTCTACCAAGATTGTTCAAATTATACCAAATCATCAAAAAACATGGCCACCAGGGAGGCGAGGTCTCTTTTCCCTATATGTATATAGTGGAAATTTAAAAAATCTTGCTGGCATGATTTTAAAGTAATTTTGACCCTCTACCAAGAATGTGCAAATTATTCTGATTCGTCAAAAAACATGGCCGCCAGAGGGCGTGGTCACTTTTCCCTATAATGTATATAGTGAACACTTTAAAACTCTACTTGTGTGAAACTGCTAGAACAAATTTTAAAATAATTTCTCACAAATTGTCCTTGTGTGACCTTCTACAAACACTGTTAAAATATTTTGTCAAAAAACATGGCCACCAGAGGGCATGGTCATTTTTCATCAGCAATTTCATTAAACAGCATCTCCTTCAAAACCACTGAATGGATTTTGATGAAACTTCACACATTCAAATGATCTCTGGGTAGCCCTCTTTCAAAGTTGTTCAAATGGTTCCAATTCATTGAACATATGGGTCTTTTGGGCTAAAAATAGGATTTAAGCTATCAGACTTTAAAAATCTTTTTCTCTATATATTTGGTATTTCAGAGTATAGGCCTATGTGTTGGTATATTTGCTATTTCAGAGTTGTATTGGTATATTTGCTATTTCAGAGTATAGGCCTGCGTATTGATGTATTTGCTATTTCAGAGTATAGGCCTGTGTATTGGTGTATTTGCTATTTCAGAGTATAGGCCTGTGTATTGGTATATTTGCTATTTCAGAGTATAGGCCTGTGTATTGGTATATTTGCTATTTCAGAGTATAGGCCTGTGTATTGGTATATTTGCTATTTCAGAGTATAGGCCTGTGTATTGGTGTATTTCCTATTTCAGAGTATAGGCCTGTGTATTGGTGTATTTCCTATTTCAGAGTATAGGCCTGTGTATTGGTGTATTTCCTATTTCAGAGTATAGGCCTGTGTATTGGTATATTTGCTATTTCAGAGTATAGGCCTGTGTATTGGTATATTTGCTATTTCAGAGTATAGGCCTGTGTATTGGTTTATTTGCTATTTCAGAGTATAGGCCTGTGTATTGGTATATTTGCTATTTCAGAGTATAGGCCTGTGTATTGGTATATTTGCTCTTTCAGAGTATAGGCCTGTGTATTGGTTTATTTGCTCTTTCAGAGTATAGGCCTGTGTATTGGTATATTTGCTGTTTCAGAGTATAGGCCTGTGTATTGGTATATTTGCTATTTCAGAGTATAGGCCTGTGTATTGGTATATTTGCAATGGATATGAGACGTGGGATTTCCTGGGCAACAGTAGCCATCATGTTCATAATGCTTAGTGGTGAGTATAGATAATATGTAACTTATATTCACCAATGTTTTTTAAATGTTTAGGTTTAATGAGGGATATTTTTTCATTAAATCAGTTCTTAAGGATGATAAATGCAGTTACAGTATTACATGTAAACCAACTGGTGTTTATGCTTCTTCCAGAGATATTGTCAGGGGTTGGGGAGCATATAGTTGTCTGTTTGCCTAATATTTGTGCACATAACTCTTCTTAATGTTTTCAAGGGATTTAGCCCAAACTTTAAGAAATAGATCACTATGAAGTGAATTGGTGTGTGTTGTTAGACATGAATGTGTCATGTGCTGTTAGAAGTAATGGCCCTTTAAAATTTTACAAAATATAGTACCAGTATACCATTCGATACCATTATAAGCCTTGTCAGGATAACACCCTCCTACAGTTTCCAAGATGTATCACTATGAAGCTTGCACATGTTATCAGGACATGAATGTACTATGAGTATAGTGTTGTATTTTTTTCAAATTTGAGTCTGGAAATTGAAGAAAACTTGCGATAATGAAAGATGTTTTGATACATTTAAATTTTTACAGTATTTTGTCATCATTCATCAGTGTATTATGGTTTACCACTTCTAGGTTATTTCACAGCTGTAAGTGAGCCTTTTGGGTGTTTCTGGTTTCTAAATTGGCACAAACTTGCTCTTTGCAAGTAACTGGCTACTTCCCCGCAAGAGGTCAAGTGAATAATTTACTTATTATGACTAATGTTGAATAAACTTTTGCTTCACATGTGGATGGAAATTGTGACCTCCTCTATGGTTGTCATGTGCCCTACTTACGTAGCAAACCAGGTTGTAGTATTTCTAAACAACTGGACCTAATACCATCTAACTACTAGTAAACCTATTTTATATTTTGAGAGTTGAACAAAAAGCTGATGTAACACATTTTAGATAAGAGAATTACAACAGTTTAACATTAACTCTCGAATTTTCATACTACACTTACCATTTTACATTTTTAGAAGAAAAATGTCAACATGGCACTGTCTTAGAAAATGTAATTCCTTTTATTGAAAGGAATATAAAAACTTAAGTGGTAAATATTATAAAGACTGTTCACAATATTAAGTATTTTAAACTTTTTTGATTTTGTCACTGTTTCAGGTGGATTTTACACTAGAAACTTGCCATTTTGGTTGGACTGGGCTAAGTATCTTGCATTCCTACATTATACGTTCAGTTGTTTGATGTTCCTTGAATTTCATGACGGTGAAGATGTTATGTAAGTATGCAAATATTCAATGTAGCAGGTAGATGTTGGTCAAACTGTATCATAAATTTCAGTTATTCTAAAGGTTTTTAACTCGAATCTGTACGTAAATTATACTTTAAAATATTCAAAAAGAGGTGAAGTTAAACTGTAAAGTTTGGTAACATGCTATCATTTAGAAACCACTCGCACCATTCTCTTCTGTATGCAAGAAAAAAAGAAAAGGTCACCAGCCCTTGCTGAACTCTGGTTGAGGTCATTTATGTTGTACAGAAAGACTGGTGGCTTTCTTTCAACAGTTATGAGGACTTTAATATGTTTCACTTCTCTTTGAATTCTTAATAGATATAACTTTTAACTTATGCATAATAAATATATAATATCAATATTATGAACTGAATATACACTTAGGCATAGGTACTACAGATCAATATAGCTGAACCTTCACCAACCTTACCTATTATGTTCTAAAATGTGACACTTTGATTAAGCAAGAATGGAGTATCTTAATTATAAAATACAGCGTGATACTTACCAAATTGTTAAGTTATTAAGCTGACAAAAAAAGACCTGATGCAATGAAGCAAAGATATGTCATACACAGGCAGATATATCCTACAGGTATTTGTCTTTCTGGTGAAAACAAAAATAGTGTTTAATTCAAGTCAACTGTGGCAGTGCAGGGGAAGTAATCTTACAGATATATCTGTGCTTTTAAGTACCTGAAAAATACCTAACTGAGGCAAGAGTTGTCATTCCTTGAAAACACATAGTTTTAATGTACTCATTTTATATTCCAGATGTGCAAAAATTACCAGTTCTTCACGGTCCAATTTTCCGTCTTGCTTGTCAGACTTGCCTAGAAACATTACTCTGTCACCTAGCAACAACACAGCTTCATTACCAACAATCCCTTCACAGGAAGTACTATTGTATTATGGGATAGATCAACCATTTTGGCATTACTTTTTGCCCTTGTTTGCATTTCTCATTGTGTTCAGAATACTAGGATATGTACTCCTTAGATTTTATCAGAAACCACATTAGGTACTGGAAGGTAATATTAATGTCCAAAGCCGTTTATTTTTATGCCCCCGAAGGGAGGCATATAGTTTTGAACCGTCTGTCTGTCTGTCGGTCTGTCCGCAATTTTCGTGTCCGGTCCATATCTTTGTAATCGATGGATGGATTTTCAAATAACTTGGCATGAATGTGTACCACAGTAGGACGACATGTCGCGCACAAGACCCAGGTCCGTAGCTAAAAGGTCAAGGTCACACTTAGACATTAAAGGATAGTGCATTGATGGGCGTGTCCGGTCCATATCTTTGTCATCGATGGATGGATTTTCAAATAACTTTGCATAAATGTGTACCACAGTAAGACGACGTGTCGCGCAAGACCCAGGTTTGTAGCTCAAAGGTCAAGGTCACACTTAGACGTTAAAAGATAGTGCATTGATGGGCGTGTCCGGTCCATATCTTTGTCATCCATGGATGGATTTTCTAATAACTTGGCATGAATATGTACCACAGTAAGACGACGTGTCGCACACAAGACCCAGGTCCGTAGCTCAAAGGTCAAGGTCACACTTAGATGTTAAAGGTCATTCTTCATGATAGTGCATTGATGGGCGTGTCCGGTCCATATCTTTGTCATTCATGCATGGATTTTAAAATTACTACGCATGAATGTGTGACAGAGTAAGACGACGTGTCGCGCGCAAGACCCAGTTCTGTAGGTCAAAGGTCCTAAACTCTAACATCGGCTATAACTATATATTCATTCAAAGTGCCATCGGGGGCATGTGTCATCCTATGGAGACAGCTCTTGTTTGTTTAGCTCACATGTCACAAAGTGACAGTGTGAGCTTTTGTGATCGTGCAGCGTCCGTCGTCCGTCCGTGCGTCCGTCCGTGCGTCCGTGCGTAAACTTTTGCTTGTGACCTCTCTAGAGGTCACATTTTTCATGGGATCTTTATGAAAGTTGGTCAGAATGTTCTTCTTGATGATATCTAGGTCAAGTTCGAAACTGGGTCACGTGCGGTCAAAAACTAGGTCAGTAGGTCTAAAAATAGAAAAACCTTGTGACCTCTCTAGAGGCCATATTTTTCACATGATCTTCATGAAAATTGGTCAGAATGTTCATCTTGATGATATCTAGGTCAAGTTCCAAACTGGGTCACGTGCCTCCAAAAACTAGGTCAGTAGGTCAAATAATAGAAAAACCTTGTGACCTCTCTAGAGGCCATAATTTTCATGGGATCTGTATGAAAGTTGGTCTGAATATTCGTCTTGATGATATCTAGGTCAAGTTCGAAACTGGGTCAGCTGCGGGCAAAAACTAGGTCATTTGGTCTAAAAATAGAAAAACCTTGTGACCTCTGTAGAGGTCATACTTTTGAATGGATCTTCATGAAAATTGGTCAGAATGTTCACCTTGATGATATCTAGGTCAAGTTTGAAACTGGGTCACGTGCCATCAATAACTAGGTCAGTAGGTCAAATAATAAAAAAACCTTGTGACCTCTCTAGAAGCCATATTTTTCATGGGATCTTTATGAAAGTTGGTCAGAATGTTCATCTGGATGATAAATAGGTCAGATTTGAAACTGGGTCACGTGCGGTCAAAAACTAGGTCAGTAGGTCTAAAAATAGAAAAACCTTGTGACCTCTCTAGAGGCCATATTTTTCACATGATCTTCATGAAAATTGGTCAGAATGTTCATCTTGATGATATCTAGGTCAAGTTCGAAACTGGGTCACGTGCCTTCAAAAACTAGGTCAGTAGGTCAAATAATAGAAAAACCTTGTGACCTCTCTAGAGGCCATACTTTTGAATGGATCTTCATGAAAATTGGTCAGAATGTTCATCTTGATGATGTCTAGGTCAGGTTCGAAACTGGGTCACGTACCATCAATAACTAGGTCAGTAGGTCAAATAATGAAAAAACATTGTGACCTCTCTAGAGGCCATATTTTTCATGGGATCTGTATGAAAGTTGGTCTGAATGTTCATCTTGATGATATCTAGATCAATTTCGAAACTGGGTCAGCTGCGGTCAAAAACTAGGTCATTAGGTCTAAAAATAGAAAAGCTTGTGACCTCTCTAGAGGCCATACTTTTGAGTGGATCTTCATGAAAATTGGTCAGAATGTTCATCTTGATGATATCTAGGTCAAGTTTGAAACTGGGTCACGTGCCATCAATAACTAGGTCAGTAGGTCAAATAATGAAAAAACCTTGTGACCTCTCTAGAGGCCATATTTTTCATGGGATCTGTATGAAAGTTGGTCTGAATGTTCATATTGATGATATCTAGGTCAGATTCAAAACTGGGTCACATGAGCTCAAAAACTAGGTCACTATGTCAAATAATAGAAAAAAAACGACGTCATACTCAGTTCAAAACTGGGTCATGTTGGGACAGGTGAGCGATTCAGGACCATCATGGTCCTCTTGTATTTCTATATTTCTAAAGAGTCATAAAAAAAATGTTTCTCCTGCTCATAGAATTTGTGTTTGGAAGGAAGATGATTTTAATATGCCCTTTCGAAGAACATGTCAGTCATGCCTTGTGAGAAACATTGAATTCATCCTTGGTAGCATGATTAACCTTATGAAGTAGATGGCCCCTATTGTTTCGGGGGTCAATAGCTCAAAGATCAAGGTCACTGGGGCTTGAACCTTGAAAACGGTTCCAACTAAATAACTTGAGAACCACTTGACCCAGAACCTTCAAACTTGATAGCAAGATTGAGCTTTTGAAGTTGATGATCCCTATTGTGTTATGAGTTCAATACGTCAACGGTCAAGGTCACAGGGGCCTGAACCTTGTTAATGGTTTCAGCTCAGTAACTTGAGTACCACTTGATCCAGAACCTTCAAATTTGATAGCATGATTGGGCTTATAAAGTAGATGACCCCTGTAATCATTTTGTCAATAGGTCAAAGATTAGGGTCACACGGACCTAAATATTGAAAAATATTTCTGAATGGTAACTTGAGAACCACTTGACCCAGAACCTTCGAACTTGATAGCATGATTGGGCTTGTGAATTTGAAGTAAAGAAGCAGGGACGTGTTGCTTTGCACATGTCAGTTAGTTGCTATTGTCATGTTCGGGCTGATTCAACTGCAGTAACCACTTGCCAGCCTGTAGGTGCACTTGCATATTTTCCAAACATCTTTTGTAAGATCAGTGGATCAAGGTCAAGGTCACCTTGAACATCAGAATGGTTTCTAGTTAATTGCTTGTTATTTCTTTGTCACCCCCATTACTGACTGACCATGAAGTGGGGCATGCATGTTCTAAGAATATCCCTCTTTATGGTTTAATGCCAGAATAAGGTGTGAAAACTGCTATTTAACTATAAAGAGGTAGTAAAATAAAGTCATTAGTGGCAGGTTTGAGGTATATAATTTTAGTTGAGAATACTCTCAAAGGTGAAAAAAGTAAAAAGTTTTGTTTTAAAGATTATTCACTTAATGATTGAGGTATAAAGTATACAGACAACATTACAATTAGTAATGAACAGTGATAATGATTGTTTGCACCCTTGATTACAAACAAGTACAAATATGTAACTAGTTTTGTTATATGAGTAATTCCTGTTGCAAATACAATCATTTTGCTTTCTGTTGTTGTAATTACTACATAAGTAATTTCATATGAAAATATAATATGTAAAACTAATGCTCAAGGTTGTGTAGGAGTTCATTTCTGTTTTTAAGGATACAAGACATGTCCCTTTTTAACATAGAAACCTTATGAATGTTTTGTATGTAAGCATGTTTCTCAGAACTTAAATTTTTTTTTCAAATTCTGTTGACATCTTTCGCATCATGAGGTCACCTCCTGTGCCAGGGTTTATAACTCGGGCATACATTTTGTAAAAAATATGCCACTTTTTCAACTTAGAAATTTTGGTGAGAGTTTTGCAGGTTTTTTATGAACAATTTTACTGAAAGCTACAAGTTCTTCATAAGTTTTTTACAACATGATGTGACCTTTCTGAGCCAGGTTACATATCTACAACATACAGTTTACAAAATCATACACCATTTTTAGCTCGCCTGTCACAAAGTGACAGGGTGAGCTATTGTGACCGCTTGATGTCCGTCGTCCGTCAACAATTTCTAAAAAAATCTTCTTGAAAACCACTGGGCAGAATTACACCAAACTTCACAGGAATGATCCTTGGATGGCCCCCTTTCAAAATTATTCAAAGAATTGAATTCCATGCAGAACTCTGGTTGCCATGGCAACTTAAAGGAAAAACTTAAAAAATCTGCTTGTCCCAAACCACAGGGCCTAGGGCTTTGATATCTGGTGTGTAGCATCATCTAGTGGTCCTCTACCAAAATTGTTCAAATTATCCCCCTAGGGTCAAATATGGCCCCGCCCCGGGGGTCACATGGTTTATATGGACTTATATAGGGAAAACTTTGAAAATCTTCTTGTACAAAACCACATGGCCTAGGGCTTTGATATTTGGTATGTAGCATCATCTAGAGGTCCTCTACCAAGATTATTTCAAATTATCCCTCTAGGGTCAAATATGGCCCCGTCCTGGGGGTCCCAAGTTTAACATAGACTTATGTAGGACTAAAAGTTTAAAAATCTTCTTGTCTGAAACCACAACACTTAGACCTTTGATATTTTGTTTGTAGCATTGTCTTATGGTCCTCAACCAAAATTGTTCAAATTGTACCCCTTGGGTGAAATGAGGCCCTGCCCTGGGGGTCCCAAGTTGTATATAGACTTATTTAGGAAAAATCTTCTTGTCTGAAACCATATGACCTAGGCTTTTGATATTTGGTATGATGCATTGTCTAGTAGTCCTCTATCAAAATTATTCAAATTATGCCCCTGGGGTTAAAAGAGGCCCCGCCCTGGGGTCACTTAGTTATTATGTGAGATATATAGGAAAAAATACTAAAAATCATCTGATCCTATTTCCAAGACTGTTTAATTATAAGTACCTGATAACCCCAAGTAATATGTTGTCACTTGACTGTGACCTTGACCTACTGACCTACTTTCTTGTTTTTTTAAGATACAGCCTTGAAATTTTGATGACATAAACAGTTTTGCACACCAAGCGTAAAACTGAATTTCATTGACCATGAATGTGACATACTGCTTTTCTTAATATTTTATCATCAGTTTGACATTTGAAACATGTAGCTCATATTACTCAGGTGAGCGATCCAGGGTCATAATGACCCTCTTGTTATTTTCTGTAAAGCTTTTGAGTGAGCCGTTATAACATAATGTTTTGGTTATGATATTGTTGTATATGTATCAGTTCTAGATGTTCTACTTTAGTATGGATTTTACTTGTACTTACTTGTTTTTTTTGCTTGCATTTTCTTGTTGTTTTTTTTGCTTGTATTTACTTGTTTCTCACTTGTATTTCCTATTTTTGCTTGCATTTACTTGCTTTTCATACGCCCGTCTCTGAAAGAGCGGGTTGTATTATGTGAACCCTTGGTGGGCGGCAGGCGGGCAGGCGGCGTCCAAAAGCATCTCTGCTCTCTAACAGTTTTTATCTGATCTTCACCAAATGTGTTGACAATGTTTGTGGGCATAATATCTCGGTAAAGTTAGATAACCAGCAAAATCGCCTCAGGCAGTCCTGGATTATGGCCCTTGAATTACTCGAAAAACTGCGAATTTAGCCTTGTCTGCTTTCTAAGCCGAACAGTTTTCATCCATTGTTCACCAAACCTGCCGACAATGTTTGTGGGCATAATACTGTGAAATAATTTTTATTCGCGTAGCACAAATTTTTGCGTATTTCGCGCTAGGACCGATGCGCGAATTCAAGACCGCGCTATTATTTTTTAAAATTTATTTTTTCATTTATAAATTGAAAATGCGCGAATTAAAGCCCGCGTGAAACAGTCCTTTTTCATGTTTGCGCGAAATTTCATGCCAGCAAATTCAAATGATTTCACAGTATCTTGGCCAAGTTCGTTAATCAGCCAAATCACCCCAGGCACTCTTGGATTATGGTCCTTGAATTAGGCCAAGTTCGATGATGGGCGTATTTTGTGACAGTCTGGCGCTCTTGTTTTAATTGTTTTTACCGGTCTGTCGCTCTTGTTTTAATTGTATTTACTGATACTTGTTGTTTTTAACTTGTATTTACTTGTTTTTAAGGAATACTCCAGTATTTAAGATTTTGTTGTATTTGTACTCAAGATTTTTAAATATTTTTCTGTTGTTTTACTCTTGTTACTGGTATGATGTTTTGAATCTACCTCAAATTTGATACGGGTAATATACATTTAATACTGATGCAATGTTGTAAGGATACTCAGGTGTTGTTGTACAAAGGTGATAGATTGTTTTTACCTATGACCAAAGTACTTTGATGGCTGTTTAGGGTTTCATATACTACTATCAGTATGGGGGTTACACTTTTGAATTACAATGTGGACAACCACTGCACTAGAATTTGTGTGTGGAATAGTTGAAAAAATTTGTATGAAAATCAACAGCCGAACACCTACACTAATTATTTTGATATCTTATATATATTGTACATACCAAAGACATTTTATGCTCAATTATGCCAGCTGTTTGATCTTGAAAAATAATTCCGACATCCACATCCCATAGATACAACAATTATAACCTATACACGTTTTGAAACTACTTTCACAGACATAATCCTGATCAAAAAAAGGTTATATGTTTGACCCTTTTCATTGTACACTTTTTTTCTAATGAAACAAGGATGTACTTTCAGGCTTACAACACACTTTTATATGCTGCATTGTGTACACAAAATGAGTATATTCAGCTAGAAACTACTTAGGAAACAAAACTGGGAACCTTTGTAAACAGATTTTTTTTCAGTTTTCTATTTTGAACCTCCATATTTTCTTTTTAGGATGTCCAGATGCTAAGCTTTAAGGGAAAATATAATGCATGTAATATGACTTATGATGAATTTTAACAAGATGAAATAAAATGTATAGGTATGTGTAACAAAATTTGAGACCAGTCCCAGATATCAACATTGCTATTGGCCAATTTCAAGATGTTTGCCAGAAATAGCCAATCAGATGCAAGAGTTTTGAGACTGGTCTTCAAACTCAGTATTTCGCACACTAGAAGCAATTGTTCAGGATGAGCTTATAGTTTAGGTGGATGGTTTTGATGTTCATTGTCCATCTTCTATCATCCACCATCAACATCTTTGCTTAAACACCTCTGAAACTTCAGATAAGAATTATGTCCAACTTGGTCTGTAGTGTCCTGGCATGGACTTCTCAATGTTAAGCTTGACTACATTAAGGAGTTACGATGCTTAAAATTGGAAAAATAATGACTGTTTCTCATGAATTGCTGAAGGATATTTACCAAACATGGTCTTTAGCTACCTTGTATTAACTTTTCTCAGATTTACTTGTATAGTTCAATTTAAATGCAGTAAGTGGCCACCAGAACTGAAAAAGGAAAGCAAGGTCAATGAGAGGCGAACAACTTAGGTCTTTCATTTCTGTCTTGTATTGTATTTTACTCATGATTGTAACAACTGGTATTGTGTTCTGTATCTACAGTCAGTTCGAATTGGGTAGTACCCAAAATGAAACTGCTAACATATTTGTATGAGTTTAAACTGTTGTGCTATATTCAGGATACTGGTGTGATTGTTTGCCTTTTACCATTATCTTGTTATTATATACGAAAGATACTACTGTTTGATCCTACAATTCTGTAACACTTTTTTCTCCTGTGGTCATTGGAAATTGCAAAAATCCATCTTTTCAAAATGTTCCAAAATGCTGACATGATTTATGTTGCATTTATGCTAATAAAGATGTCCATAAAGTTTTGTAAGAAATCTAGTCAAAGTTGCTATTGAAATGTTAGGTTTCCAAAATGGCTGAAATTTACCATGCAAACATATTTAATGAGAAGTGATTTCTTAGATTTATTTAAGACTATTTAAGATTAAGTTCCCATTACCATCCTTTCAGTGTTCATAAAGACTTTTGTAGTATCAATACTTTAATCAAGTATTTAAAATGAAATGTTTACTGATATTGATAGCCAATCAGATGCCAAAATACTTTTTCATAATTTTGTACCCCCCAACAAGTAGGTCCTCTCAAGAAAAGAAAGGATCTAAACCCTGCTTGAAATAAATTTTACAAGCAATTAGTAGTGAAATGAAATGATTTTCAGCAGGCCATAGAAATTGTTTACTTGCCTAAAGTTTGAAATGGTATTTTGCAGCAGTGTTCAAGCTTGAATGTAATCAAACTTCTAACTTAATGTCTATCTCTGATTCAGTCATGAACAAGTTAATTTGATTGGTCTTAATAAATAATTATGTCCAAGTTTCCGACCAATAAAATTGAATGTGTTACCAAGATTTTTTAAAGTGTTTCACCCCTGGAACCTGATTCTATGGTTACAAAACTTGAGTTTGTAGACCAGTCTCTGATTCGTTGTTTCGGAGTTTGAAATTAAAATTGACCAATGGTAAGGTTGCATTATGAGACTGGTCTCTGAGCTAGGTTTTATAACCATGCAATTTCTTATTTTGTACGAGATTGATATATGAAAGCATATCATTTTATATACTCAGATTGTTTATGTATAACAACTATATTGCTGATAATTTCTTTTATTTTCACATTTATTGTACTCAAATGAAAGTGTCCTTTAATAAATTGTTTAAAAAATGTGAAGAATGGTAATGATTCTTTTATGTTGTATACCCCACCAGGTTGGCATAGAAGATAGAGTGCAAAACTATGAATCAGAGGTCCAGAGTTCAATCCACAAAACCATTTGACAGAAGACAAGATGTGTTTGTTATCTTTCATTCTCTGTCTCTTATTCGTGTTAGAAAGTTGTCAGTTTTGAGTTTAAATACTTTTGGAGAAGAAGTATAAGTACTGGTCCAGAATCCAGTAAGACTGATTAGGTTAACTAAATGGGGTTAGACAATTGAAATACTTTAAAAAAAAAAAAACATGGTTCACCCAAATCAAACATTTATTTATGTAAATTAAAAAAAAAACAAGTCTTCTGAAAGCTTTTAAGCTACTGATTACCTCCCTTTAAATAAATTTTCATTTTGTGTACTCAGACAGTACTGACCAGGGAATCACCTGTCCCTTACATCAGTGGATTAGAGCGAGGTTGTGATTGTCTTATGAAGCTATCCAGTTAGCTTGCAGAAGGTGGGTGGTTCTACCCAGGTACCCACCTAACGCTGTAATAATACCCAATAGAGCATTTGGGGTTTTCCTTCTCAAAAAAAGCCTAGAAAGACACCATATGACCTAAAGTGTGTTAGTGCGACTGGAAACAGAATACCAACTTATCATTAAATACCTTCACATCAGGCGAACTGATGCAGTGTAACCCCATGTTGTCTTTTTGGGCTGATGAGGAGATTTTACTTCTACACAGTCCCTCTGGTAGTGCAGTAAGTACAAGTATAAAGTTCCCAAGGCAAGGGGAATATTTCTGGCGATGATTTAACAGAAAAACACGCACACAAATAAAACCTTGCATCAATCACTCCTGTAAGGTTTGGTGTGAATTCTGCTCTATTAAATGAGAGTGGCTAGAAGATGAAAAAAATTGATGAATCATAACTCTTCTGAAAAAAAAACAACTGAACTGGAACATGTCAATGATATGCGCAACATGGCTTAGCAATGATCACTTTATAAATTCTGAAGCAATTCCTCCAGGTGGTATCAAAGCAGTTGCTTGGACAAGGTAAAATATTAACAAGAGCTGGCTGTTGACAGCGCACTCGACTATTCGAAGAATTGGTGGAAGTATAGGGTCAAAATATTACCAGGGATTTTCAGACAAAAGAAGAAAAATTGATTAGACAAACAATGTACCTGTATTTGTGGATTTGGATAAGTCTTGCACTATATGGCAATGTGTGACCATGATGGTAAGCAAGTGTTCAAAGTTTCAAAGCCATATATCAAACAGTTTAGACAAAATATGGAATGGTATGCCAAACTTAACTAATTTCTATGTCTAAAAAGGGCCATAATTGAGCTAAAATACTTGTCCTAGTTATATAGACTTGCCTACATATGTAGACTATGATAATAAACAAGTGGTCAAAGTTAAAAAGCCATATGACAAACCGGTTTGACAAAATATGGACTAGTAAGAAAAATTTAACTGATTTCCAGCCAAAATAGTTAACAGAGTTATGTACTCCTGCCTGTTATAATAAACAAGTGATAAAAGTTTCAAAGCCGTATGTCAAACAGTTTACACAAAATATGAACTGGTACGAAAAAGTTTTAAGTTAAAAGGGGCCATAATTCAGCAAAAATCCTTGATGAAGTTATGTATGCTTGCCTCGAACTGGACATGGTGATGGATGAGTTTTATCTCAAAAGGCTTTGTCAAGATGTGGACTGGTACAAAAAACTTAACCAAGGTGTGGCGCCGACGCAATGGTGAGTAGGATAGCTCTACTTACTCTTCAAATAGTCGAGCTAAAAATCAAGAGCCAAAACTAAACAGCAAATCACTGAGCTGGAACATGGCAATAATAAGCATAACTAGGCTTAGCATTGATCACTCCTGAAAGGAAATCCGCCAAATAATATAAGAGAAAGGGCTAAAATAAAATTTGATAAACCAAGGACCGTAATTCCACTGAAAATCATCAAAGCAGAAAATGCCAATGACATGCACAACTAGGCTTAACATTGATCACTTGTGTAGTTTGGTGCCAGGGTTATGGCCCTTATGTCATGTAATGTGCGTGATGATGTGGAACAATGAAGTCTGAATCAAATCCCTTCTTGAATAACAGAAATATTGCAAAAATGCATAAAATTTTAGGGAAAAAGGGGGCATGAAAAAAATGGTGCCAGAGTTATAGACCTTGTTTATCCCCCCACCAAAGGTGAAGGGGATATTAGAAATGCTCTCCGTCCGTGCGTCCGCAACGATATTTGTCCGCAGCATAACTCCAAAAGTACTTGAGGGATTTTCTTCAAACTTCATACACTGATAGAAGGAGGAAGTGCAGTGTGCAAGAACAATAACTCTACCTTGCCTATTTTTTGAGTTATTCCCCTTTATCTTATTTTCTTAAAAAAATTTGTCCGGAGCATAACTCCAAAAGTACTGGAGGGATTTTCTTCAAACTTCATACACTGATAGAACACATTGTGAGGAAGTGCAGTGTGCAAGAACAATAACTCTACCTTGCCTATTTTTTTTGAGTTATTCCCCTTTATCATATTTTCTTAAAACCTTTTGTCTGGAGCATAACCCCAAAAGTACTGGAGGGATTTTCTTCAAACTTCATACACTGATAGAACACACTGGGAGGAAGTGCAGTGTGCAAGAACAATAACTCTACCTTGCCTATTTTTTGAGTTATTCCCCTTTATCATATTTTCTTAAAGAAATTTGTCTGGAGCATATCTTCTTCATGCATGGAGGGATTTTGATTTATCTTGGCACAAATGTTTACCACCACAATGCGGAGTGTCATACGCAAGAACTAGGTCCCTAGGTCTAAGGTCAAGGTCACACTTAGAGGTCAAAGGATACAAGAATAAAAACCTTGTCCGGAGCATTTCTTCTTCATGCATTGAGGGATTTTGATATAACTTGGCACAAATGTTTACCACCACGAGACGGAGTGTCATGCGCAAGATCCAGGTCACTAGGCCTAAGGTCAAGGTCACATTTAGAAGCCAAAGGTCAGATACAAGAATGACTTTGTCCGAAGCATTTCTTCTTCATGCATGGAGGGATTTTGATGTAACTTGGCACAATTATACACCATCATGAGACGAAGTGTCATGCGCAGTTCCCTTCTTTAGAATTACTTCCCTTTGTTGTTACTTTAAATAGCTTTTATTGTAACTTTTTCATTACTAGTCGTAGGGAAAAATCGTGACCACTTTTCTGTAGTACAACAAACATGCTAAATCCAATTTTGAGGTGTATTTTGACCAGTCTCTTCCTGATAAAGATTTTTGTGTGGACTTGCAATTTTTTTTTTTTTTTTTTTTTTTTTTTTAAAGATTAACTTCCCTTAGTTGTTACTATAAATAACTTATATTGTAACATTTTATAATTGACCCTAGGGAAAAAACAAGACCACTTTTCTGTGGTACAGCATAGATGTTACTCTCCAGTTTTAGGTGTATTTTATTAATTTTATTATATATAAGGTATCTCTACCTAGTAAGGAGTTTTTTTGTGGACTTTAAAAAACAAAAGACTTACAATGATTACTAAACAACCACAAAATTAGCATTCCATTTGCAAATACAGCTGCTAGAGTAAAGAAATTTGCTTTGACGGGCATATATTGTGACATTCTGGCACTCTTGTTCCCTGTTAGCTTTCCATTCCTTCTTTTTACAGTAGCCATATAGAAAAACATCATAGTTATACTCTTCATGAAAATTAATAAAATTTAGCAGTAAACCACCTCACTACTGACTTATTCTTTCTTCCACATCTTAAAACCCCTGATGTGGACCACATCCTTCAATTATGATATGCCCGGTGGGGGGATTAGCCATGTCTGACATGGCTCTTGTTTCATATGATATTCGTTATGAAGAAGAACAACTTCTTTAAGTTTAAATCTAATGCATCTAGTAAAAACAGAGATAGAATGAAAGTGCATCAAAACTTTAACTTGAAATAAAATGGTTGAAGGGATAAATCATGAAATATTAGTGTGCAAGTTATGGAGTTTGTGTTATATGATGTGGGTGGTGATGAGGAATATCAATTCTTAATTTAGAAGAGAAGCAAACCATCAGTTATAAAGTGCAGATATAAAGTGTATGCGTATCAAAATTTTAACAAAGGTTCGGACATGAATGTCCCCGAGAATAGGATAGCTCTCCATATATTTTATATAGCAGAGCTATAAACAAAGGAAGCCAAAAAAGAGCTAATAAAATATTATATTTGGTTATATCAGATATTTGTAACTATAAATGATTCAGTGTGTTCTGGCCAGTATCTATATATATAAAACCCAGTGTAGTCAGAAAAGCTGCCTAAAGCATTAGTGTGATGTAGATTAATATCTTTGCTATGCTTTATAAAATACCCATATCATTTTAAAAAATAAGTCATGAATTTTTTTAATTCACTACATGCACATAAAGGGTTATTAAGCAGTTGCTTAATTTGGGATGTTGTATTCCCCTACAGAGGATTTTGCTTGGCCAGCTCACATGAGGTATGCAAGCTCCGAGTGTGATATGGCCTGGCAAAATCTAAGAGATCTGAATACAATTTCCCAGATCAAGCTATTGTTATAAAGACCTTTTTATTATACCTATGCCTTTTTGTTTTTTGGGGGTTTTTTTTCCACAGAAGATTACTAAATACTTCTCTGAAATAAAAGCTACTTATGTAGTTGAAATGTACTCGTGCAGGTATATAGTACTGTAGGAAGTTTGTCATCTGTTCAATCCTGTCAGCTATGCAAGACCATAGCATTTCAAAGTATTAATAACTGTTGAAAGAGAACCAACTATAAATGTATCTGAAACATGAAACTTTTTCAATTTTATTAAATTTAAAAACACTTTTTATTCAGTACTTTGTAAGAGACCAATGAATATCAAACAGAATCTTCAATAGAACATGATTTTTTGGTGTTCGTTATTTATACTTAATTAGGTCAGGTCATAAAAACTTTATTAATGAAAGTAGTACTCTTACACAATACAGGATTCACAGTACAATATGGAGTTGTTTTTTCTGCCCGTTTGTATTTACTTGTTAAAAACAAGCCATATTCTTTTACAGAATACAGGTAGATATATGGTTATATTCTGAAATTCTGATTTTCAACTGGACGCAGGTCCCTTTAACATAATTCCTTCTATATTCAATGATTAACAACTGTTCCGTTGCGGGTTTTTATATGAATATATGTAACACCAAACAGATTAACACCTCACCATTTTAATGGATTTCAAAAACACATTTCAAAAATCAAAACTATATATTAAACAATGATTCATGGAGACAATTTCTCTTTTTCAACACATACTGACAATCATAAATTACACTGTGTTTTATCAATATAAGAACCTTTCACTGGCTGAAGGTGAAGATGAAAATATCTGGCTCAAGGGTAACTGTTTAGGCGGTAATGAGGCTCTGCCTAGCTACTGCAAAACACTTAGAGCCAGATATTTCGAACTACACTTTCAACTAATGGTTACTTGGTAAGACTTTTTTTCTTGCATACCATATTCTACAATTATTAATTTATTTTCTTTTAGACACTATTTTATTACAGAAGCATAGGAATTTATGCATTCATTCATAAATAACATCTTGAGTCATCTTACACACAGGTTGTAAGATGAGTTCTTCCAGAACCCGCAAAAACACAAGAAAATCCTCTTTGGAATGCAAGAATAATCCATTTTAAACTCAATAAGAGAGTATCATGCATGTCATGTAATAACAAAGATCTCAAACAAGTACTGTCTGGTTTTCTCAAAACATAATTTCAGTTCCTGTACAGTAATAGCACTACTAACCAGCCACGGTTTGTTTAGCATATCATACTAAATCACTATAAATCAGGAATGTTTCCTTTAGCATATCAGAACAGTCCCTTTCAACCAGTTACAGTTTGTTTAGAATGTCAGAACAGTTTGTTTAGCATTTCAGATCAATCACATTTAACTGATCAGTTTGTTTAGCATGCCGGACATGTCACTATTATATTTAGCATTTCACACAGGCCACTTTTAGCCACAGTTAGTTTAGCATGCCAGGAATATCATATTTAATATTAAACAGTCACAGTTTGTTCAGGCATTAAACTAGTTACTATTAACCTGTCAGTCTGTTTAGAATGTCACAGTGGTAACTATTAACAGTGGTAACTATTGTCCAATCAGGTTTGTTCAGAATAGTAGACCAGTCACTATGAACATGTAAGGTTGTTTAGAATGTCACAGTGATAACTATTAACTAAACAGTTTGTAAAGCATGTCAGATTGGTCAAATAATTAATTTAATAGTCAAAACGAACATTTTAAAGCTAAAAAAATAAATAATGTCCCATATATAATAATGCACATAGCTTTTGTATTGTAATCATATTTTGAATTGCATTTAACATGTGTTTAACTAATACAGACATTATGCATTACATAACATTAACTCTTTCCTATAATAAAATCTTCCAAGCAGAATGAATTATTTAGCCTTCAGTCATTCTCAACGGAAATCCTTTTTATAAAAGTTTTGTTGTGCAAAACTTTCTGTGTAAAATACTATCATAAATAAACAATACATCAAATTATTATTCTGTGACAAACATTTCACCCATTAATGAAAACTTCATATGGAATGGTTGAGCTTCACAAGTCAATAGTTCATGTTTCTGTCTATGAAATAAACTGTAATATTTCAACTTATCATGTAAAGATTTCATACTTTTAACACCTTTATTTGAAAGATAGTCTTCAGTAAAACTCTTGATAATATTTAAAACATCTTTGAATTTTTCCGTGCCAGTTTTAGCATTAAGCTGTTTAGTTATAGTCATTGTTACTGGTTCAGTCCTTACAGTCTGACTATCTGTTTTTACTTTTATATTATAACTTTGTGCAGTTTCAGAAGAATCAACTTTTGTTTGTATATTCTCTGTTACTTTATTCTCAGTTTTGATTATATTATCTTTGGCTGCATGTACATATATTATGGTATCTTTATCACCTTCATTTTCGGCATGTTCTATTTTGAGATCTTCACTAGCTGCTGCTGTCTCTGAATTAGCACCTTCCTTTTCATCACCAACATTTACAGTTTCACTTTCAATGTCAGATACTGCATCAACTTTATCAGTATTACTAACTTTACTCTCTGTATTGATATTAACATTATCTTTATTCTCATCTTCAACATTTACATCTGTATCCATAACTTTCTCTACTTTGGTATCTGAACTATCATGTTCCTCAACTTTGCTGTCTGAAGTTGCATCCACAGAACCTGTCTCTTCCCCTATCTTCTCTTTCTCAGTATCGAAGACAGGATCTGGATCATTTATATTTTCTTCTTTTGTATACTTTTTCATACTTAATTCTAAACCAACTTTTTTGCATGTGCCATCCTGATCACAAACTTCTTCAAATTTTCTCTCCTCTGCTGATGCAGTATCCTGTCTAATTTCAATATTTTCACTCTGACCATTAAATTTTGTTTGATCTTTTTGGGAACTTTGAATTTTTATTAATATATCTTGGTTATTAACTTCTGCTTTGAATCCATCAATAGTAACTGATGTTACTTTTGCATCTTTGACAACAAACTTTTCCCCTTTAGTTGACATAATAGCTTGATGGCTTCCACCTAAGTTTCCAAGAACATTCAACTTGTTGTTATCAATATTTAGAAATTGTAAACTTTCACCCATGATTTCATCTAGATAATCTTCCTTTCTCCTTTTATCCCATTTTACCCCTTGTATTACATCCTTATTCTCATTAATATCAAATAAGGTCAGAAGGTCAAGGTTGTCATGGAAATTCTGAAGTTCAATGTCATCTTCTTTCTTCTCTGCACTACAGCAATATAAAGCACTTGTGTCTATAGGATGGGCTTCAGTATTGTAAATATAGCCACCTGAAAACAAAATTTCACTTATTAAAGTCTGTTGTAACAAATGTGTGATTTGTCTCAGCATATTCACATATAATTGTTCAAGTTACTGATAAAGTCATCATGTATTTATATTTTCATGAAAAATTAAGAACAGGCATTTTTTTTGGAACTGTGACCTTTCACCTAATGATCTCCAAAACTAAAGGGTCATTTACTAGTTAAAGACAAAAGTGCTATGATGTTTCTTGGCACACTGCCCACACATTCTTCAGCAAGTTCAGATCCTAAAAATTTTGTACCTAATGTTTTTATTTCGATGTAAATGAGATGTGAAACCAAAATTTGTAGTCCTGTTTGGTTCCATATAACCTATACAGTGTTGTAGTGCCGTAAAACCCAAATAAATAAATAAAAATTTTGTGTGTGAATGCCACTGTGATGATGACCTTAATTTACTGATCTATACCACAAACAAAGCAACAGTCATAGTGCTATGAAGTTTCATTATCATAAGCTCAAACAGTCTGTTGCTTTTGATCAGAAACCACTGGTGTCCTGATATCCCTGACATCAGTGTGACCTTTCACCTTCTGACCCCAAAACAATACGTGTTACATCCTAATTATATAAATATTCTCATGAAGTGCAAATTCCTAGGCAAAGACATTCTCTACAGTATTTTGGTCCATTGTACTTTGGCCTTTGACCTACTGATCCCAGAAACAATACAAGTCATCTAGTGATCCTTTATTCACTGGAGGCTCAAGTGTTCTCTAGTTATTGATCAAAAATCGACTCCAGTCTAAAGGTGTCAGTGACCTTGACCTGGTATCAGTGATCTTGACCTTTGACCTAGTGATGTGCTAACCACAGAAAATCATCTTTAGATTTGTAGGCCAAAATCTTTAGTAACTGATCTACAGACTGACAGCATGAGCAAAACAATATATCCCTCTTTGTCAAGTGGGTGGGGAAGAATAACAAAGGTGCACTGGGAGAAAGTTATATTCCAGGGGTGTTGTCAAATGTGATTCTAGCAAGTAATTTACCATTTCTGCCAGAAATGACAGCATTACTACTATAAGCATAGGTCAGTTAGTAATGATTCTGCGCATGTGTCCTGGAAAGAACAAGGACACAAACTCTATACTACAGAACTAGCCCATAACGAACTTGACTGCCGAGGTCAATTTTACTAAGAATAAGTCATACCTGCATCTATAACACACTGTCCATTTGGTGTATCTATCACTGTACCATGATCACCTGTGTTGTGCATGAAATTGTCAGGGTCAAACAACAGGTACAGGTATTTTGTGGTTTCTGCTAAGAAGAAACTTTCCATTCTGTTCTCCAGTGTATGTGTTGTCACATCCTTGATCTGTGTGAAAATCACTTATATTAACAAGCTCTTTTGTTTATCATTGCAGCAAACTGATTACTCAAGTGTAAAAAAAATCTACAAATAATAAATCTTAGCATGTGCATGCTCATTTTTGAGCTACTAGCATAGCTGACAAATAACTTGACAATTACAATGATGCAAAATCATTTTAACAAATTATGCACTTTACAATCTTTAGCAGAAAAAAAAAATGAACAAATTCATAGCTGGAAATAGTTTTTTACAGAAGAATATCCACATCTTGAAGATTGTAATTCTGCCTTATTGATTCAAGCCAGTCAACACACATCTCTTAAACAAACTAAAACTACATACATCCTCATCATTGTGTTCTATAGATCCAGCATATCTATGCCTATCTTTCTCAGATACTTACAAAAGCATATCCTACATTAATCTTAATAATATATTTACATGTTCCAGTCTGTCTACATATTTACAGTACAATGTCCAAACGTAATCTGTTCTATGGATCCAGAAAGTCTACAACTATTTCTGTAAGATATTTACACCTAGTTCTATAACATACTTATAGGTATATTTCACAACTAGTCTCGGTACTGTGTTCTACAGATTACAGCATAAGTCCATTGTTTCTGTATGATACTTACTTATATACAGCAGTATATCCAAAACTAATCTCTGTGTTGTATTCTATAGATTCCAATCTCTTTAAGATATGTAATGTAACACTAGTCCTGGTGCTATACCTATCTCTGTGAGATACATACACCTATCTCTGCCAGGTACTTACAGTGGCATATCCACAACTTGTCTTGATATTTAACTCTACAGATTCCAACATGGCTACATCTATCTTTATAAGGCAGTTTAAGTAAGACACTTACAGTAACTTATGTGCAACTTGTCTCGGTGATGTGTTCAATAGATTCCAGCACCTATCTCTGTAAGATATATTTGAGCATATCTCTGTCAGATACTTACAGTGGCATATCCACAACTTGTCTTGGTATTCTGTTCTATAGATTCCAGCATGTCTACACCGATCTCTAATAAGTATGGATCCTTTGTGGCTTGGTATAAATACATGGCTGCTTCAACCAGCTCTACAATATATCAGAAATGAAACTACATTGATAGGCATACAAGTGGGTCTTACTACAGTCATGTGCATAAGACAGAAGCGGCAATGCGGTTTAGTGGAAACATGCTTGGCAGTCAATCCAAATGTCAAGGGTTCAAATCCAGGTCCAGGTACTGGAAATTCTAAGATGTTCTGATAATGTAGTCAGTCTAATGTTGTTCTGGTCTATGGTTATACTGTGAAATCATAAGAAGTGTTATGGAGGACTGATTTTTCCTGGATTTCATGCTTGTTTCTGGCCCAACATTTATTCTCTACAATCAAGTAAATTTACCTTTTGTTCTATATTTCAAATATTTTTTTATGAAATCCACAAATTCCCATGAAATTATCATTTTGCCTGAAACAACAAAATTCAATGCCAGTAAAGTTTAGTGATTTATCTGTATACTTATACTGTATAATTTGAGAAACTGGATTCTGAGAATTTTGACTAAACCAAACAAATGTCTCAGTCTTGAATATATCCTTCTTTATTTCCATATAATAAATGATGACAAAACCAGCTGATAATTCCAAAGTCCAAATAGAAGTATTAGTTCCAAAGTGCATAACTATACTCTGTACTCTACATATACAATGATTAACAAGTATCTGAGGTCATCATAGTAAACAGTGAAAAGAAAATGCTGAAGACATTCCTAACATTTTGTCCCTTAAGATAACTAATGCACTGTTAAAATAACTACTGTAATCTACTGAAAGTAATGATTTTCAACAATGCTGATTTAGAAGTCAAGAGCCAAATAGTCAAAGGTCTTTTCTTTTTTCAACTGGACATGGCTAATCACTCAACTGAATGAGGCATTGGTCTTTTCAAATGAAAGAAATGTTAACTGTGACTTTATCTAGGAATAGTTACATCTTACATATAAAATATCTGGTATAATAATAATAATAATACATTTTCTAAAGTTTAAAAACTTGTTTCACCATTTTAAACTTATTTTATTGTAAATATTGACATAAACATTTTAAACATGAAAACAGATTTTAAAGGCACTGACTTCCAGATTTGGCTGAAAATAATCTTTCTTTCAAATTGAAGTTTGGTCATATTATGAACATTAGAATATGAGTTTTTGTTTCTAAATATTTTAAAAATTCCAAATCAAGAAAAAAAGATGACCGCATCGGGGAATTGAACCCCGGACCACCGCCGCAATAAAGACATTTTCTCGTCGTCATAACCAATAGCACTATAGTGGAATTAGTGAATTATGACTTCAAAATATAGATATTTATAATTGAAACAGTTTCCCTGGAGTCAAGTGTTACAAACGCTTTTCAATTTTCATCGTAAAAAGTAGTAAAACAGCAAATGCTCAAGTGTTTCCGTAACATACAGTTTGTCAGTAATTAAGTTTTAAAGCCTTCTTAAGAAATATAGCATTTATTTCCAGATATCTAAAAACAAATGTTGTTTTTTGTTGTTGAACTATCTGGAGGCCAATCCCTTTAATGAAATTTTAGTAATTATCATACTGTGTTAATTCAATTGTGAATTGAAAATTGCAATCTCTTAGCTCTTTTCATTGACTGCACAAAAGATGTTATAAATAGAAGGGACTTAAGCATTCATTTAAAAATGGTACATAGTTCTATATCTATGACAACAACAACTACAAATAAAGTGCAAAACTAAAGTGCATATTGCTTATCTCACACTTAAGCAAGATTTTAACACTGCCCCATGAAGAGAATACAGGAAATTTTGACAGTAACATCAGCTTCATTGTTTTGAAGGATTTACTAAAAATGGTGTAATTTCTGCAGTTATGCAAAATAAATACTGTTCCAAATACTTCAGTTGATATTGCAAATTAAGTATATTTGTAAATGCAAGGTGTCTGCCACAAAAAATGGGATTATTTTGTTTGATGTTCTTTTTGGTACATTTTTTTGGTGATAAAATGACCTTCCATAAGCCAGCTAGATGGTTTCCTAACATGAATTATACATCATAATCTTTTGAACCAACGGCAGTGAGGTGCAAGCAATTTAACAACATTGACAATAGCCACAGCAGTCCCAATAATATCAACAATAAAACGAGTCATAACATTTTGGTTAAGTTTAAACCTTTTTATTTTACTTT
This sequence comes from Mercenaria mercenaria, assembly GCF_021730395.1. NCBI lineage: Eukaryota > Metazoa > Mollusca > Bivalvia > Venerida > Veneridae > Mercenaria > Mercenaria mercenaria. Next base: position 62,956,801 of record NC_069377.1, on the reverse strand, counting down.
GATATAGAGAAAGCTCTTACAACTTATGTTTCGACCAGGACTCATGTTTTGGTATGGGAATGGAAACTGAAGTCCAATTTCCAGATTCAAACCCATCACTTTCGTACAATGAGCCCAATGCCCTACCCCTGCATCACATACTTCCCTAACAACATAATATTTACCTGGTCTAAGAGGATAACCCTCCCTGCCACCATATGCTTCATTCTTCACAATATTGTAGAACTCTGGCAGACCTCCAAACTGTTTCCATACTTGATGGAAGTTATGTAGGGATTTCATGGCCTTGTCCACTTGACCTAACATGGCCTGCAAACATTTAGATAAATTGTATGTCTTTTGTCCAATGACATTTAAATTATATTTCAGTTGAAACATTAGTGATTTCTGAACCATATTTCAGTTAAATACCTATTAATTGTGATTTAACTGAAGCATGTTCCCAAAATTCTGGGCAATACATGTGTGAGAAAATTTCCCCCAACATAAAGTCGAAAACAATCACTTGCTGGAAATTCATGCCTTTCATTGAATATACTTGGTTTGTTTTGTTGGAATCCGATATATTCCAATTTTTATTTCTTTATAATCAATTCACCTACCTCTATTCCTCGATCTGTTACTAAATACAATGTATTCTCTGCAGGTAGCAGATAATTTCCTACATAAATTGAGGCTCAAGATAAAGTTCATGAACTCTTATTTCATGTATTTTTGTTGGAATTAAACAGTGCTATTACTCAATGTTTAGTCTTCATGTAAACTCAAAATTAAAATTTAAACCTTAGTTTTTGCAAAGAATGAGTTTTGAAAAAATGATTAAAGTCATAAATTAGAAATTAATCACCCTGGGATGCTTTCAATTTAGCAATGTGTTACCCAGTATACCTGTACACAAGGTTAGTAACAATCAAGGGAGGTAAATAATAGCATACCTGTACTCCTGGCCAGTAACAATCAAGGGAGGTAAATATTGGTAGACTTATTGATCCCTTTGTCATATGTGCCCACATATACCAATCATCTTTCTTCAAATACTTCTCCACTGAAACAAGGTATTCTGAAAAGGAGAAATATTCATCCTTGACCTTGTATTGTTTCATTTTCATCATTATATATATAGTTACATATTTCGTAGATTTTGTGGCTGTGTCCATCCAAAATATAGAATCCAAATGAACAAAGAACATTCCTATCCATTTTACCTTTAGATTTTGCATCCACACATTTAAACAAGATTTACCAAATTTTAGTCAAAAACACAAACATGTATAATATGTATATGAATTTAACACAGAGCAATCTAAAAACAACTGCACCTTATTCCATTTTTTTTAGATTCATTCTTGTTTATATCTTGAAGTAAAACACGGATACTGAGTTTCTACTGCAACTCTATAATTTGTTAAGCAATCACTAACCACTATCACTTGTAATCATGTATAATGCGTTGCTTTAAAAATTTAAAATAACTTCTTGAACTAACTTAATACAATAAACAGACTGATAGCATATTTTCAAACAGTAGCAATGATTAATAAAATCACAAACCATTATACATATCCAGAAGTTCTGTATTTTGGAACATGATAGATCCTTTAACAAGATACTCGAAGTACGAGTCCACCCCACCCCCAATTCCAGAATCCAACGCTGTCCACTTTCCTGTTGCCACATCTATATGATTTCCTACCTGAAATACAGCATACATAACTTCAATGCTTTTACTACAAATACTACATAATATGTTGGTATTTTTAGTAATGGCCCTATAATGGATCCAAGGTCTTTACTATTTACTTCGAGCTGCATGCTGTTGGTTTCTATTATAGGGTCATTGTGAAAACCCATTTTAATCGATAACTTTATTACATGCTCAATTCAAAATGTTTTTAATTACACATAATATCATGAAAATAGTCTAATTAGCCTAGAAACTTGTACTCAGAAATTGCATTTTTACTGACATTTTGGGCAGCGCCATACAAATTACTCATCACAAATTTTAGAAATGGCAATATGAGTATCATTTGGGTGATTTTCATAATGCCTCATCATTACAGACCTGCCAAACAATTAAAATGCTGGTAAAAAATAATGCACAGGCTTGAATGAGTGTAATAGGACCTATTAATTGTAATCATGTAATATAGTCTCATAAAGCATATGTAACTACATCATTCTATATTTAGAATACAAACTACTTTGAGTACTTGATTCCAATAGTGAAAGAATCAAGATATATTTAATTTTCCAAAAATGTATATAATTTTAGAATTTAAATAATAACAATTTTTCTAAATATTCAATTCTAAAACACACTAGGTAACCTGATATGTTTGGCGCAGGATGCTATGTTCGGCGCAGGATCGATACACTGATTTGAAAACTTTAGTGGTGCTACTATTCTCCTTATTTCGGTCTATAAAAACAAATAACCAGTAAAATTACCTTACTAGTCTTATCGCATAATAAATGATGTTTCCAAAGCCAATTTATAATCTTGAAAAGATGCCATTTTGAGCAAAAACGGCAAAGTTAAATGTTAAACTTTACGCCTATTTCAGCAATTATAAAGTTTATAACTACATTTCTTTGAAAATATTACAAAACAAAGCCAATATCTTTATGGACTATATTTATCAACCTTTTCCCTGTCATCCTTCCAAATTACAATGTCTAAATCGGTGTTTTAGTGAAGATTTTTAAGTTTGAAATACACCATATGCAAGAAAAAAGGCGATGTTTGGCGCAGGATAAAAATTTTGTGGCGATGTTCGGGAGCATGTTATTGTAATCTTCATCACAAATATTGCAATGACCGTTTCTAACACTGTCAAGCAAAATTTTGATAGCTAATAGATTTTGCTGTATGTATTTAATGGTTTAGTATACGATATATGACAGTAAGAAGTTTCATTAAAATCTACATCGTAGAAAAAATTCTGTTCACAAAAATGTTATTGAAATTATGACTTTCCCATAGGCTCTTTTCAGATCAGACTAGCAAAAAATCGAGCACACAACTCTTTCTTATTTATTTGCCAAATTTGCTAAGTATTTTCTGAAAATCTGAAAAATTAGGGTTTAATCAAATTCTATATTGTAGAAAAAGTTTTGATCCAAACGTGCAGAACTACCTTAAATGAGAACTATCAATAATAAAGTACCAGGCCAATTGATGAGCGAGCTTTGAAGAGACTTTTCATAGCCCTCATAGCAACTTTCTCAAATATCGGATCTCCAGTGAGTTTACTTAGTGCTCCAAACTCAACCAGGAATGTGCCGACTCCTGCAGTACATGTCACAGTTGTCTCCCCTGTTGGAACACCATACATTAAGTTCACTGTTCCATATGGCATACCAGTTGGTGTATCAAAAGCTGAAAGAGCAAGCAAAAATTTTAAAGGTAGTACAATTTCATACACATTCTGCATGTTTATGTAATAAAATTATATAGAATCACAGGTTAGTTGATTCATGCAGAATAATCCTACTCTTCTGGGTTATAAGCTGAAGCATAATGAGGCACAACAGTATGTAGTGCCATCTCTGCAAAATATGACTAAAAAATACAGCATATTCTTAACCATCTGTAGTAACTGATATTTTATAATCTACATAAAGATATTTATCTAAGTAGAAGAAAGAAATACTATGCTATGTTTTGGAGCCTGTATTTCCTGGCAAATTTACTTTTTTCTCTCCTGAATGTTTAACAATTTATTCTCCCAAAAGATACATTTTATCTAAGCACTATTTTCAATAAACCTTTTTTTTACAGTACTGCATATTTTTTTCTCTTTAGAAAGTGTATACTCTCCATTGTGTAGTGATATAATTTTATGAAAATACATAAAGAAATGAAATATTAATTGGTAGATATCTGTGGCTAGAAAAAAAGCTGTTTTTGTCAAAATTTTACATTAATTTTTTGAAGAAGAGATTTGAAGTGAAAGAAATGTTTTTTAAAAAATCTGATAAAATCAGTTTTTTACTGAAATATTAAGGTGTGGGTATCTTGTTATAATTATCTGAAATTTGCATTATAGCTTAAAAGAAAAAGAAAAAAGAACTGAAAACATCTGGCAAGACACCATGCTAAAGTTGGACGACGACATGTTTCCAGACATACTAAGGTCTCAATGACAACTGTGAAAATCCAATATAAATGCGTGTCCAGTCTTTAAACATGAGAAATGTAAGTAGTTATTTTTCTGCAGAAATGAGGCATTGCTTATATTATACAAACTGCTGTCTTTGTGGCTGCACATACCTATGATCTAGGAATACTAAATTTGTATCCTGGAATTATTAGTTACCTGGTAACAGTCTCCTAGCAACATCTTCAGCCATTCTTAGCAGGGGACCAGAGCATGGCCAGCCTGGTTCAAGGTCCAAACCACCTCTCTTTGACATCAGGTGAGCTGATAGAAGGCCTCCAACAACTAAAATATGGTTTGGTTCAGTTCATTTTTTCAGAATCTTATATGGTCACTTTGGCATGTTACTAGATATAGTTTCAAAACTTATTTTTGTTGCTTGAACTACAGACACACTTTAATGGTGTAAGAAGATGCCAGGTGCTCCTCAGGGCATTTTTTCAGACATAAACAGGTACTTGGGTAGAACCACTGACCTTCCATAAGTCAGCTACAGTGCTTCCTCACATGACATCTGGAGCATGGCTGAAACCAGAACAGTGATTTAAAGTCATCAGCCTTAAATTTATAATATGCCTGAATGTCATATTTGAAAAAAATGATTGCTACAGAGTATCTATACAAACATAAAATAAACACATTTGTGTGTATAAATAGTGCCATGAGTGAGGTTTAAAAAGTATAACTAAACATAGTATGAACTTGTACTACCAACAAAAAATGGCAGATTTTTAAGATTGTTACTATACATTTTATGAAAATATTCTCAGTTATACATTAATATCTGATAATAAAGTATTTTACTAAAAGATGAGAACAGTATATCTTTAACCACTGGGCCAATGAGACATCTTACTTAAAACTGTGGGCAATATTTCTACTGTTAGATCTTGATGGAAAAATGGTGACAATTAAGTTATGCCCCATGATATTGCTTGATTTTTATTTCTTCAACTGGTGTGGAAAAGGAAAAGTGCACATAATACCTTTGCTGTATTTTGGCTTGCATGCTATTTATGATACACCTAATTTTACTTGAGGTAACAAAACTAGAATTAATTGAAATTGAGAAATTAAGTAAGTCACTGTTGACTGACTGCTATTCATAAATCTTACATTAAAAAGTATATACCAATCTGACAAACTAGTTGAACATTGGAAAAAATTAAGGAGATTTCAAAGACCAGTCATTTCGGCCTTCATTTTTTAAAGTAACTACCCCCTAAAACATCAAGGTAATTAGATCTATCTTTCTTTTAACATTAATTCCCATAAAAATTCTTAGAAATATTTACCTCTGATATTTGTCTCAAACACAGAGACATTAATATCATCATCGAAGTCCATCTTTTCTATGACCAGGTTAGCAACACGCCGGAACTCGCTTGTGTTCCCCATAATCACCAACATGTCAAGTGCATCTATCAGTGTCAGTGAGTAACTGTAATAAATGTTTTTTAAAATAATGACAAAACGTTAGTTTTGTTCACCTTTGCAAATAACAGTTAGAAAATAATAAAGGTCTTTTATTTAGGTGTAAAAAAAATTGTTTGTTTCTGGTATCCCGACCTACCCTAAATTTTTGGCCCGACCCTAAATGTTTTTATGGCCTTGGAGAATATTTTTTTCAACTTTTTAACAAAAATTTACAAAAGTGCACTTTTATGCTTTAAACATGGCCAGTGATGTTAGAAGTCAACTTACTGATTCTCTAAAGGCATAACCCCCTTATTTGTATACATTTTTTGACACAAAAATAATTTCCGAAAAGTCTCCCTTAATCATGTTAATAAAAAAAATACCAAAAAAAATCGTCTGACCTACCTACCCTAATTTTTCTGAGCATGTTACCAGAAACAAAGGATATTTTTTTAGGCCTTAACATGAGAAATCAATGAAAGTCCTCATTTGAAATGGATGGAACAACAACTGTCAATATTTACTTTCAAAGCATCCAGTCTACCCATAATGCTGGAAACGGCATAACCTAGCACTGAACATTTGTCATGCGATCAGTCTATTGTGAAAACCAGTTGGGAAAGCAGTTGTAACCTAAAGAAATCGAACCTATATATTGCTAGCACTGTTGTCTAAACTGCTAACAACTGTGCTACTTGCTCCATAACAGATATGTCTAAATTCGAAGGAAAAAAAAACTGCACTTTCAAATTTCAATTTTGTTCAAAAGGAATTTGAACTGTTATACTTAATGAAAAGATTGTATTCCTTAACAACTAAAGAAACATATTCATATCTTTTCATGACACTTGTTAAGTATGGCTAATTTATGTAATTAATCAGAGAGGCTTTCCATTCCTGCCCCCCCCCCCACCTACCCCCATGCCACACAAAGACAGACTTTCCAACTGAGCAAGTTGATAAATGCAAAGGAAAATATACACAAATATGATATATTAAAAGAAAGGGCAGTTGTTTAGCAATAGAGTTCCCTTTGTCCCTTTGAACAGTTTATGATTCAAGTCTTAAGTTCTAATCTGATGTACACTACTGAACGAAGAAATCCCATGTTTTTCCCTTGAATAAAGCTTGCCCAGACATCAAAGGGGTGTATACAGATTCACATTCTAAGAATACCAGGGGTGGTATAGTACGTCATCAACAGGTGCGCGCAACACTTCCCGATGCGGCATTTTTATGTCAAAACACCTCGATTCGGTGAGTAAATTTGCGATTATTTCATTGGTAGCGAATAGATTTGGAAATGACATATAGTCTAAAGTACCCGCATGTGTCTCTAGTTTATCACTGACGTTTGCATTTTTCAAGAAAGTTTTACGTTTAAGAGAACATTCGAGCACAATGCACTTCATGGAAACACTTCCCTATTCACCGCACCATATTAGATATCTATATCGCATAAAAAGAGTTTTCATGCATTTCTAATGACTAAATGCCTTGACGGGTGTTCTTTTATGGCAAACTGAGGTCAGTGATACCTTAATTAATTATCGGAATCTATAATTTCAAAGAAATCAGTAATATAAAATTTCGCCTTCCCGGTTCACCAGGTAAAACGATGCACTTCCCGGTTCACCGCCCGGGTGACATCGTGTTTGACTTAATTATATGTAGCCTTTCAATTTATTTTGACGCATGGTACTTCGGTTGCCTTACCAGCAAAGATAGTATTTAGCAATGAACGTTTATGTCAGTAAAAACAGTGCTTAATTTACCTTCAAGGGCTATATTATGACAGATTTACTTTTTCTTTTTCAGATCACAACAGAAACACCAGAGATATTCTGTTTATCAGAATTAAATTATGAAGCAAAACACTTAGGGTTCAGCAGTATGATATCCGTACACAGATGAACATAAACTGCATATAGTAATTCATTCTCGGGAATAAAATGAGAATCAGAATTGAAGAAAGAACAATACACGCTTGTTGTGGATGTTTGTGAAAAAGTCAGAAATGAAGACCACAAAAGTAGTCGTTGTTTGAGGTTCACTCACTGGCAATATGTGCAGACACCGTTTAAAACAACTCACTGTTACGTGTGACCACTACCGTCAACATTTAGCCATGAACAGATTTTGCGTGACTTTGGTGTCCTTCAAACAATTGTGTTTTTTTATTGAAACATTTTTTGTTTTGTCTGTCTGTGTTGAAGTCACAGAGTCTTGTCAGTGCATCTCCTCTCTTCTAAATAACATTTGACAGATTTTGATGAAAGGCAACAGCAGTATTAAACTTTGTATGAAATGTCGTTGACACTAATGCTCATAACGGGTAAAACACAACAATGTAAATACTAAATATTCTTGTTATCTCTATGCTTCTGTCAATAAACGTTCACAGATTATACTACATTGCCACTTTATCAATTTTTGTGTGTTTTAATGAAATTTCTGAGTTATAATTAGTGTAAGTGCGCAAAACCTCCACATTTTCCAGTTTAATGGTTTCAAGAGTTATCATATTCTGATTTTTGTTGATTTTGAAGTATAGGCAGTGCATCTCCACTTCAATCTTTTTATAATTTTCATAATTACAAATCTTGTACATGGTGTATATCATGGCAATAATTGGTTTTAACGGTAACTTATCAATAACATTCCGAGCTTTCTTTTCCGTGTAATTCCTTCCTCTATGGACGTTGACATATTCTTTGACATTTTTTCCACAAAAAGCTGCTGTCGTCTATTCAGAATGTGGATAAAACAAACAGCCATTTGAAATAAAACACCTTTAATTTCATAATAACCATGTTGTTGAGGGTATTGTGCGTTTAAGAATATGTGATAATAAATTACCAATAGTCTTTTATCGTTTTTCTTTTACACTAAAATTACCACAAAAGTTTTGTAATTATTTTAGGGTTCCCTGTCGTGTCTGAATATTACCAGTTATTGAGAATATGTGACATAGAGATGTACACTACTTCTTGATCGAAGAAAATTAAGGCATACAATGTGGAACGAATTTGTCAGATATGTGATCTTAATGAAATTTAAGGTGAATTTCATTTTTTTTAAATGTTGAGTTAAAAAGAATTACGTCCAAAGTTAATGAAACGTTATCATTATACTCGTTTAAGTGTGTATAAAATTTAGAATCGCTACAATCAAGTAATAAATCTACTTTCGTTGATTTGTGTAAATATATAACATAAGCTGATAACAAGGAAAATGTTGCTGTGTCTTGAAAGTGTATGTGCGTATGTTTATGTCACAACGGCTTCCACTGTGTAAGGGTTTAAATAAAAAATCAGTAAAGTTTCCTATTTTAAATAATCTTTTATACAACAACATTTTCAACAACTAAACAGTTTAAGAAAAGTAAAATAATTAACATTGCAAGTAAAATTGTTCTACCACTGTTCAAGCTCACTTTGAGTTTTAACATGTAATTGGGTGCACTAAGATTTGCAAGCAAAATCTGAACATTAGTCAAATGTTAAATCCTGAACCGCTTTCTAGTGTAGATTCAATCGATGTCCCATTCTGCTACATGGTAATTATAATTCGGTTGCAGTCACTCTTGTTCCTTCCCTGCGCACATCTAAAACCCCTTAATAAGAACATTTCGTTGGCGCGATACAGTAATTTCTCATTTTTCCCGAGCAATTGTGATGAACACGTGGCCCTGAAACGTTAAACAAAATTAAATAGTAGCATATCATTAAAAACTAAACTGCACTGGTGCGACGTTATACCTTTAAAAATATATTAATAGGTTGCTCCTTTAAAAAACAGCACATGATAATAATTTAACTATATAATTTTGCTTTACTTAGCATATTATCAATGCATTTGTCCCACAGAATCTTGCCTTGAACTCAAGTTCGGAATCAAAGCCATCATATTCGACTATTTTCGATGACACGCCATATATAGTTATCATGAAAAAATAATTAGAGTAACAAGTTAACTAACGGTTTCCAAAATACTTTCTATTTATATTATCATGCATTGAAGTGCCTATCTATCTATACCCCTGATAAAGGTTTCTCTACTGTAAAATTATTGAAATTAAATCAGTTATTTATATCCTAGTCTAAATAATGAAACCTCGGGTAGACCTATTTTATATTTTGTTATTTTATGTTGTCTGCGGATATCGACAAGTCAAAAACATATAACGATATTCAACTCTCGAGTACAATATTATTTGGACTAATTTATATCCATACCTTCAAACAGCAACCGACATATTCGTGTTTGGTACGGAGACCTAGTTTAGCACTGAAATCCTTGTCTGGGGGTAATTCCGTTAGAGGATGTTCTCCATTTCTCAAATATTATGTCATACAGCTTTTGGAAAATATAATACGTCAATTATGTCTTGCATGCCAATCACTCAGCAATCCTTTTTAACATATATTGACAATTCCATTGATGCAGACTAGAAGTTTTGTTTCCTTTTTCATCTTTCATGTACCTAAAATAACAAATATAAGGACATGATAGAACATATATCATACATATGCACGTTTATAGTATACAACATATGTTCAAGATATGCCTCGTTTTTTCAATAAGTACTATCTTCAAATGCTTAAATGAAGGTTACAGACCATCTAGTGCAAGCACTCTAACAATTAGTTATTCCAATTAATAGAACTTCCAGGCAAGCGTGATTACATTTACATGGGCACCAGCCTGATGTTAGTCATGCTGGAAATTGGTGAGCCGGGAAGGACATCAATTCAGTTGGTGAACCGGGAAGGCGAAATTTTAGTTTACTGATTTTTCGGAAAGTTTAGATTCCAATGACTAATCAAGGTATCACTGACATCTGTTTACCATGAAAGAACACCCGTCAATGCTTGGATTTATCAGAAATGCATGTAAACTCTTGTTATGCGACATAATACGGTGTGGTGAATAGGGAAGTATTTCCATGAAGTGCATTGTGCACGAATGTTCTCTTAAACGGAAGGCTTTCTTGAACAAGAGCTGTCGGAGGACAGCAACGCTCGACTTTTTAACAGCCTTGTCGCTTGAATGAATAAGAAAGTCGAAAAAGGGGCATAATTTAGTAAAAAAGTAAAATAGGGTTATGGAACCTGCATAGTGCTTATCAGCTCATGACAGTGAACTAGTGTGTGAAGTTTCAATCCTTTCCCATTAGTGGATACTGAGATACCAGCTTACATACAAAAACTTAACCAAAAATTTCTATGTTGAAAAAGGGGCATAATTTTGTAAAAAAGCAAAATAAAGTTATGGGACCTGCTTTGTGCATGTCAGATCATGACAGTGAACAAGTGTGTGAAGTTTCAATCCATTCCCATTAGTGAGTACTGAGATACCAGCTTACATACAAAACCTTAGCCAAAAAATTCTAAGTCGAAAAAGGGGCATAATTTTGTAAAAAAGCAAAATAGAGTTATGGAACCTGTGCAATGTAAGTCAGTTTATCACAGTAAATAAGTGTGTGAAGTTTCAATCCATTCCCACAAGTGGTTACTGAGATACCAGCTTACATACAAAACCTTAACCAAAAATTTCTAAGTCAAAAAAGGGGCATAATTTTGTAAAAAAGCAAAACAGAGTTATGGAACCTGTGCAATGTAAGTCAGTTTATCACAGTGAATAAGTGTGTGAAGTTTCAATCCATTCCCACAAGTGGTTGCTGAGATACCAGCTTACATACAAAAACTTAACCAAATCGGGACGCGGACGCCGACGCCGACGCGGACGCCGACGCATGGGCGAGTCCAATAGCTCTACTATTCTATGAATAGTCGAGCTAAAAATGCAAACGTAAACGATGAACTAGACGCATGTGCGGGTACTTTAGACTATATGTCATTTCCGAATCTATTAGTTGTCAATGTAATAATCGCAAGTTTACTCACCGAATCGAGATGTTTTGACACAAAAATGCCGCATCGGGAAGTGTTGCGCGCACCTGTTGATGACATACTATACCACCCCTGAATACTGGATTTCAAGTACTAAGCACAGAAAGTTTAGTAAAATGTTTACACAATGTTTATTTTTAACATCTGTAAACTGATTTTTAAAGATTAAACTATTAAAAAGTATATGTACATGTAACAAGCCTCCCTATTAATTTATTGAACATGTTTTTGCAGATGCTTATTTAAAATCTGTAAAGAGATTTTCAACAAGATCACTTAACTGTACCATTTACTGTGGCTTAGTGGTAAAGACATCTGCCTCTGAAACAGATGGTAGAAGGTCTGAATCCAGCCTGGAGCAGTTGTATCAATATGTAACACATTTCACAATCACCTACCCATGCCCACGTCTGTCACAACCTCATGGTCTGATTTCATCATAAGGATATACAATGTAGTTATGCAGATTTTTTTCTACTTGTATTTGTTTCTTTTTTTGTTGACATGTATTCTGTAAAGCACTTTTGAATATATGTTTAATATATACATGTAAAGAGTGCTACATAAATGAGGTATTAAATTAATAATGCTTACAACATGGCATGTATATATAACTCACCTGCCCCAAGTGTCATGTCCATCACAAGTTAATGGTCTGAGCTCGTCATACGGATATGCATGTCTGATGTAGCCATCATAAGCATGGTGGAACATATCAGTTACCTTTTTCCTGAATATAAAGAAAGGATATATATCATCTTAATTGCCATACTTTTGTAAAAATCTTTTTCTGTTTGCCTGTTAATACAGGAAAATGGGAAGGTATCCTATTAACTCTTAGCAACTAGCAGCAATTGTATCTGCCTTTGCAACCAGTGCAGATCAAGATCAGCCTGCACATCCATGCAGTCTGATCATGATCTGCACTGTTCGCTGTTCAGTCAGTAAATCTTTAGTGAATACCCCTATGATCTATAAATGGTAATGTCCAAATTGAAAGATTGAGTAGTCCATTTTAGAAACAAGTTAACTGAAATGATTATTTTATTTAAAGGACACAATTTTGACAGAAAACTGCATGAGCATTGTGATGTCTTGATGTTGTGCTGATATTATGATATGTGTGTAGTCACATGCTGAAATGTATCAACTTCTGTTGACATTCAATAAAAAGATGGATCTATGTTTGTTCAGGGCACTAGACAACTTTTGGGAACAGGTACCCATACCCTCAGGAAGGGGAGTTTTTCGCCATTTTAAGACAAAAACGGGAAGTTTTTAGCCATATATATGTTACTACTTTTCACACTTATTAATACTGTTTTCAGTCATTTCTAACTAATTTAACTATATTGCAGCAGTAACCTTCCTTAGAGGCACTATAATATAACTTGAAAGAGAGTTCATATTTAGTTGTGTCAAACAACCTATTATCAGGGGAATTTTCTTCTGAGAAAGGGGAAAAATACAAATTAGTTTATGAGGGGAATGGGGCCCATATTCGGCCCCAAAAATGGCCAAACGAGTGCCCTATTGTTTCACATGAAAGATTATAATTATATCGTGAACACCCATCTTTATGTATTGGAACATTATTTTGGTGACACTCAGTGAAAGAGATTTCAATGGTACATAAACATAACTAAACAAGAGCTGATTGGGCTTAACTATTTGAAGCCCTTCCACCTAATACTAGCTTACACACAAAAACTCAGCAAAGTTGGGGCATAATTTTGCAGAAGTGTAAGCCAGAGTTATGAAACTTGTCAAGAGAGGAGAATTTGAAAACACTTGGTCAAACAAGAGGGCCAAGATGGCCCTAGGTCGCTCACCTGAGAAACATACCATAACAGTGTAAACATTTTTGACCTAATGATTTCATGGAAAAAAATATTCTGACCAATTATCATTAAAATTGGAGCAAAAAATCTTGAGTATAAATAAGTATTTTCTTTGATTTGACCTAGTGACCTAGTTTTTGACCCCAGACTACCCATATTCGAACTTGACCTAGATTTCATCAAGCCAACCATTCTGACCAAATTTTATGAAATCCAGTGTAAAATGCAGTCCCTATTGCATACACAAGGTTTTTCCTTGATTTGACTTTAGTGACCTAGTTTTTAAAACCCAGATGACCCATATTCGAACTTGACCTAGATTTCATCAAGGCTATCATTCTGACAAAATTTCATGAAGATCAGTTGAAAAATACAGCCTCTATTGCATACACAAGGTTTTTCTTTGATTTAACCTAGTGACCTACTTTTTGACCCAGATGACCCATAACTGAACTTCACCTAGATTACATCAAAGCAATCATTCTGACTTAATTTCATGAAGATTAATTGAAAAATACAGTCTCTAACGCATACAGAAGGGTTTTCTTTGATTTGACCTAGTGACCTACTTTTTGAGTCCAATGACCCATAATCAAACTCAACGTAGATTTTATCAAGGCAATCATTCTGGGGAAATTTCATGAATATCAATTGAAAAATACAGCCTCTATCACATATATAAGGTTTTTCTTTAATTTGACCTAGTGACCTAGTTTTTGACCTCAGATGACCCATATTCAAACTCGACCTAAATTTCATCAAGGCAATCATTCTGACTTAATTTCAGGAAGATCAATTGAAAAATATAGCCTCTATCGCATACACAAGGTTTTTCTTTGATTTGACCTTGTGACCTAGTTTTTGACCCAAGATCAACCACATTCGAACTCTGCCTATATTTTATCAAGGCAATCATTCTGACCAAAATTCATGAAGATTAATTGAAAAATACAGCCTCTATCGCATACACAAGGTTTTTCTTTGATGTGACCTAGTTTTTGATCCCAGATGACCCATTTTCGAACTAGGCCTAGATTTCATCAAGGCTATCATTCTGACCAAAATTCATGAAGATTAATTGAAAAATACAGCCTCTATCGCATACACAAGGTTTTTCTTTGATTTGACCTAGTGACCTAGTTTTTGACCCCAGATGACCTATTTTCGAACTCGGTCTAGATTTCATCAAGGTAATCATTCTGACCATAATTCATGAAGATTAAATGAAAAATACAGCCTCTATTACATACACAAGGTTTTTCTTTGATTTGACCTAGTGACCTAGTTTTTGACCCCAGATGACCCATTTTCGAACTCGGCCTAGATTTCATGAAGGTTATCATTCTGACCAAATTTCATGAAGATCAGTTGAAAAATACAGCCTCTATTGCATACTTTGCTCAGGTGAGTTAAAAAGCTCATGAGAAACATGCTTACATGTAAAACTTTCATAAAATTTCTATGTTAAAGAAATAAAAGCTAGAGTTATGTAATTTGCCCTGTGAGGTCATCTCATGATGCTATGAAAGACATGAGTAAAGTCTGAAAGTATTTTGCCAAGTAGTTTTTGAAAATTGTGCTTACAAAAAAGATAAACAAAATTTCTATTAAAATGGGGGCATATTTTGACAAAATAGCATTCATTTTTAAAGGGGGACAACTTTTTCAGAATAGAAGCAGTCCAAAGATGGCAGTGTGTTGGGCTATGTCTAACTTTGGCTGCACTTCCAGTGTCACTGACATGCTACACAAAACTAAATTGGTGCAGGCTTGATCTCCAGCGCATTGACTCCCGACTCTCTCTTATCCATCATTCCATGTATAAAAGCTCAAATAAACTGGTTGCAATCCCCATGCAAGATCACCTCATCCCCCTAACAAGGCAGTCACCTCATTATTATCGCTGCCTTACAGGTTAATCTCTGCAACCACTGACTACTACAAATACTCCATACTACTACGAATATATTTTTTTCCCCAGGATTGTAGTCCTTTGGAATAATCTTGACACGCCCTTCCTTCCAACACTTGAGCAGTTTAATGCCGATGTTTGCAATATTGAACATACTTCACCATAACCTTGCTCATCACCCCTGTTTTTATCTTTAAATCTCTAACAAATTTTCCTTTCCCTTTATTTGGCTGGATTTTCTTTTATTTTATACTAACATTTTTTGTGACTTGACACGCACAGAACTGTCTACATCCCTGTAAAGGGTTAGACAGTAATGGAAGTCCAAGATAGTAATTGGAAGATAAATTACCTTAAACTGATCTGTAATATTTACCACATATTGCCAAATTGTGATATCACCACTTTATAGCGAGCTTGAAGAGCAGGCCCAAAGGGCCTGCTCGAGAATCGAGCTTTAGGGTAACGCAAGTATACTTTCACACTTGGTGATGGATTTGAAAAGTTTCGTCGGAAGTTTTAAAAAAGCGCACCCTAGCGGACTGGTGCTCACAGGAAGTACTTCTTTCCGGAGTGAATACAGAACTTCATTCAACTGCTAAAAAATATTCATCACTCAACAATAATGAAAGAATGATTTCCAGTTGTTTGAAAAAAATATTATTTGCATTTAAAAGATCAAGCATCGGCCAGAAAATGGAAAAAATGTCATTAATAAGCAGAAAGAAACGGGCACGCGGTAATGACGTCACCGTGACACCGGCTTCCCATAAATTTTGCAACGTATGATATTCACTGTTAAAGGCATGGTGACACTAAATGTAGACTTTTTCAAGTGAATAGGTTCTCCTGAATTCTTGTGACTAGTGAATAGTTTCTTTGTGACAAATAAATGATGTATAATATTTTTAGATAAATCCGATTTCTTTGAGCTCGCTCTGAGGCTTTGCCTTAGTTCATATTAAGATTTTTATTGCACACTGGTGATGTTTCACTTGAGCTCTGCTTTTCGTGTAGCACCTAATTTAATATTATGAAATAAAGAATGTTCAGCCGGATTTAGTGCTGTTCAGTCTTTAACATCCGAAATACTAGTAACCGAACATAGCCCATCTGTTAAGCATCGTTATTGTGGTCAAACGTTTGAAGAAACCTCAAAATTGTGAGCTTTCTCTGGGCTCAATTATTTTTTTACCTGTAATAAACTATATCCTCTTCTTTTATAATTCGGTTTTCGCAGAAGAAAATGAAAAATATTGAAAATATTATAACACGTAACATGGGCGCTGACATCTTGGATCTCATTCCCGTACAAAACGAGAAATTTACCTTTGTACTTCCTTTTCCGGTTGCGGTGAAAACATCAGCAAGTAGGTATTTACCTTGCACATAAATCTGTGAATATCGTTGCATATAATGAGTTTTGTTTGTAAATATAGGAACACCACATGAGCTCCTCATATCATTATACATATGGTAACTCTTTATAGTAAGATACCATCATATTCAATGTAAAATTGTATCTTAATAGAACCCCGAGTCAAGATAGTTTACCATAGAAATAGTTTTCCTACCCACTATGCTAACAACTTTCTCAGATGTTTGTCTAAGGAAGCTGCGAAATAGTGGCAAATTAAATCGGTGGCAGTGAAGTAGGAAATCGCCTGTTTCTGTAACTGTCGTGCAACTGAACAAAGTTCGACTCCCTGTCTACAAAAATAAATTTATTAGATCTGTACGAATGCACATAACATAGGGCCTGTCAGTCCCTTTCCCTCTCCTAATCTGCACCTAACTGACAGAGAACTTGTTTATTTCACTGTGTGCTAAAGACAATTGACGTAGTCGGAACAATTTGACAGTCAAGATTGTTTTATTTTTTTGACAATCAGTGTTACTGTCGAAACTTTGAAGGACCAAAATAATCAGGTCGGAGACTTCCCCTGGATTGAGAGACAGTCTCTAGATCTAAACACTGTCTCTCGCTTGAAAGACAAAATGTCTTTCGATCGAAAGACTGTACTTAGGCCTAAAAAAAAAATATGTTTGTTTCCTGTAACCCGACCGACTAAGTTTTTACCGCGGACCGCAATTTTTTTATGGGCTGAAATTCGAGATTCTGATCGTATCTTTATTGATTATAGGGATAATTTAGTTGCACCCAACCTCGTCGCGCATAGTCACAAACGTTCCTGGTTCTGTCGACATGAAACAACATGGCGAAAAGCCTGTTTGTCGGTAGACTCGAGGTTCCGGGTTTTCACCCGCGAAAATCGAGAAGTTTTCTTTGATGCATATCGAGTTCAAAAGTTCTGCCCCTAGTCAATCAAAATCTCGGTGAATTTCAATACTGTTCGCCGCCACAAGCGGAAGTATGGCAGTAGGCGCAGCGTCATATACTAATTAGCTACTGACAGATGTCAATCATGCCACGCGCCGACTGACACGTGGTTATCTCGCGGTTTGTATTTAGTACTTCATTATGAAAGGTGTTTATTGATCAAGGTGTAAACGTTAATTGATAAACAATTCGTAGAAGAGCAGTCTATTATCATGTTTGTACCACTTGTTCAGGGGTCACGCTGTCGGTTGCACTTGAGCCATTTGCGACAAAAGATTAATTGTGGTCCCGAAAATCTCTAATTGGCAAAAACAGCCCGAAGCCATGTCTGTCTGCAAAACTATGAACTTTGCCTGTTACACAATGTTTACTGAACGAAAGGAATCAGTGTAGAAAAAAAAACTTGTATGAACAACATCTGTTATTGAAAGGCGGGAGCAAATTTTCAACAATTTTATTTGATTAGTAATTTAATTACAGGCCTCGACCTTAGCGGTGGACTGTTGGACCGACGCAACCAAAAGTTGGGTAGACCGACGGTCAACCAATTTTCAGTCACGGTCTGCAAATAAAATAAAACCCTTAAAAGTGGAAAAATAGGGGTGATGGGGGGGTGGGGGATCGTACCCATGTCGGCGAATTCACAAAACGAAAGTTGATTTTGCCTTAGTACGGCATTCTACAGTTATAAGCATTGGCGAGTTAAAGTCAGGATAGCACGAATGGACTACTCCACCGATCGGGTGAGTGGTTTTTACGTGGTAACTTTACCAAATTGAGTAATTACATCAGGCAAAATTACCTGGATTGACTGGAATTTACCCGCGAGTCGTAAAAATATCAAAACGTCATGCTGGTAATTTTCCATTCCACAAGCACGTGCGCCCTATCGTAATACTTAAAAAAGCGCGCGTAGTGCATTCATTTTTTAATATATTCGCTTCAGATATTCAACACCGCTTGAGAACTAATACAGTTTGAATTCTATAACAATTTTAATAAGATATCGACAGGAATGTAGGCAAAATTCTTTTAAAACGATCAAATTTTCATATAATGTTTTGTAAAATTTCAAACAGCGCGATCTTGATTATTTATTTCCTTTTTAAAGTAAATAAACGGTACATACTATGGTAATAAAATTCAGACTTTTGACCAGAAAGTACAAAACACAATTAAAAAATCTTAAATAATGAAAAAGCGGCAGCAATTTAAATACATTGAGTAAAACGATTTTTTGGCAAACAGATTTCTGTTAGCACGGCAGAATAGGTTACGTGACCTCATGAACGTAAATAGAAATGTGGTTTTAAAATGAGGCAGTATGATGTCGTTGCGATTTTTAATAAGTTTTAAATGAGTCTTCGTACATATATTTTTTGACACAACACTTTGTTAGATATTCTTCTCAAACAATAATGTAAATTTCTTGAGGGCAAATAGGTCAGTATCGTTCACAATCTGACACATTTACATGTCAGTTTATTCGGGATATTGCACATTCGCTTTTTAAAAAATTAAAGAAAAAACTTTTTTACTGATTTCTTCTCAACAATTAAAGGAATCGAGAAAGTACGATCAGACAGTGATGTGTCACATGGCGCGAAAACATGACGTAATGCAATGACAATCTTGTGGAAACTATACCGCTTTGATCTCCACTGCAGATGCCACAATAACCGACACACTTCTTTTAGCTCTTTGAGGGGGTGTTAATTGATGATGAAAACGAGGCCAATTACTTAGTTTATCATCAGAATGATTACCGATAATTGTTGATGTTTTTATTTTTTTTTCACTTTCAACACTGGTGCTGATTGTGTCCATATTTTGGGACACTTTTCAAAATAATTATTTTTCGGGATAACAGATTGCTACAGTCTTCCATTTTTAATTATTTAGAAATAAGTCCTGTTTCTTTGAGTCATATGAAGTTATGACGTCTACAGCATCACAATTTATGAGATAGAATTGGAGGTCCACTAAAGTCTGAGCAGGTCTACTAGATTTTAGCAGTTGGTGAACCTGCTGGCAACTGCTGAAGAAAGTTAAGGTTGAGGCCTGATTAGGCAGTTAATTGGCGATAATAAGGTTACTAAACACTGAAATGTTCTGACACCTACTAAAAAAAAATTTAAAAAAAAAAAAATTCCCTACCTACCGATCCCCATTTTTTTCAGCATGTTACAGGAAACAAACATATTTTTTTTTTATGCCTTAGCTTAAGTGTTGAAAAAACATGAAATCATTATTAAAACAATCATTTCATTACAGTCGCATTATTTATTCATTGAAACAACTTGTTATTTCAAGTAAACTGTACAAGAAACACATTGCCATAGAAGTTTGCTTAAGCATTATAATGCTTAAACAAAATTCCCAAAATAATTTTGATTTTGAAGATTTGATAAAAGAAAGATAATTTTCTATATTTGAAATAAGTTTGCGCATTCTAGAAAGAGAGTTTTAATTACTCTTTCAATGATTATCATTGCTTAAGCTAATTTGAGTCTTTCGATCCAAAGACATTTTGTCTTTCGAACGAGAGACAATGTTTAGATCAAGAGAATGTCTCTCAATCCAGGGGATGTCTCCGACCTGATAATTGTGGATAAATCACAGTCGTATAAAGTTTCTGGTTTTATCGCTTTCGCATATTGCCATGTACAGTGGTAAATGTTAATCGTGTACAGTACTGTACATACATAGGTTTAAGTCACCAGAAATTTTATTCATGGGTATAAATCACCAGAAAATTCATAATCTTGAAAATTATTTGATAATTTTTACATAAATCAATGAGGAATGGACTCCTCTTTTGATACATATACGTTTTATTATATTTGCAGATCATCCTTAAAACCGAAACCGGCAGTGATGACAATTTCGTTTAAAATTTCCTCCACTATTTTGGTCTTTCAAATGATTGACGCGAGTGGAGATATTGCCCATGAGAAAAATAACTATATATTTCTAAGGATTTCCGAAACCCTGAAGTATTCTTTTAAGACACTTTTAGATCCTGCAGGAACTGGTAGTTCCTTAAAACACACATTTTGATACAACCATCCATTAATAGCCATTTTGTTGCACATGACAAGGTGGTCGCAAAGTGATGGAATAGAAAAAAATTTAAGATTTCTGAAAGAATGCTTCTTGTATTGAGGCATGCTAAAGATATATTTTAAAGACATTTTTTTCAGCTGCATCCCAGCTTATTACCCCCTATCAAAGATAGAGCAATCTAGGTTTCATTTCATGTCTCTGAGTTCAGCAGGGTTCTCGCCAGGCTGGTGCGACATGCCTTCAGTTTATGAGCTGGACATTTCACCATCCTTTAAGATCAGCAGAAATGATTGGTAAAAATTAGCTCCAGTCATAGAAAATAAGTTAGAAATTGTTGTGTAGATTTAAAAGCTTTAAGGGGGCTTTACCGCTTCTTTGATTCACAAAGCCATTTTCTTTGAAATTCAATTCTGTGGCAGATGCTAATAAATAATGGCATTTAAGAAAACAGCTTTTTATCAAATACTGTTAATATGTTTTTATATTTTTGTAGAATGTGCCAAAAGTCATTTTAACAAAAATAATTCTTGGGAAGGCCCCTGTATAGGGTTCGTGTTTAAGCTCGCATACTCACAAAATGCGAGTACATTTTGAAAAGATGCGGGTGACTTTTGCCCAAGCTCGCAAAATTTGGCGAGTGCGAAATCTCAAGTAGAAATTCAACAGTTTTAATTTCTTTAACTTTCAGTTTCAATCTGCTGCAAATACACATTTAATATGACATTCACACAGTATGCACCGATTGATGATGTATTTACATAGTGCGTCGGATGTTTGCAGATTTTGATTACGCAACACGGCAATTGCCAGTATGCGTGCGCATGATATATGATGGAAAAAAAACATGTTTTGTACTATACAGGCTTACCGGTTGTGTTATGAAGGACAGAGCCTTGTTTCTGCCCAAAACCGTTGAACAAAATTGCGACTAAAGTTGATAAATTGTAAGTTGAAATTGTTTGTACTTGCAAAAATTTGCAAGTGAAAAAAAAAAGTTAAATTCTAACCCTGCTATACAACCTCCAGAAGGAGGGGCAGCCACTCCTGCACTCTCCTCTTCGTTGGTGTGTGTCTCTCAAATTTTTCTTACAACATGCCTTTTCCAGCTAGAACCCTGTTCAGATATATTTCATGTTTTGTCCATGTCATCTGTCAGGCCTTTTTTCATCAATTTGGGAATGCCACCGACACCAGTGGAATTGGGAAAATGCTCTCGGAAATTATCTTAATTGGGACAATTTGCAAATTACATAATACCAAAATCTACATAAATGTGTTTTTGTGTGAAAAATTAATGAATTGCATTTCAGTAATTGTTCAACAGTATTATAATTTACCTAAATATACATACAAATTAGCAAAACTACCTTAAAACAGCAAAAACCCTAAAAGGTATAATCATTTGGGAATTTTAAATTCAACTTTGGGAAAAAAACATACTTTTTGGCATTGGGATTACCTCCTTTTACCGGAGGTAGATTTATAGGGAAAAAAAGCCCTGTCTGTAGTTATGAGATTTGTGTTGATTGTTCATCTCGTGAAGTGAATGTGCAAAACACATGCTCCAATTGCACCAGGTCAAGGTCACAACTGAATTACTTGGCTTAGGTGTCTAGATCATATTGTCCAATCCCCTAGTAGGATATTTATGAAGCTTGAGTTGAACATTCTCCTTGTCAAGACGAAGTGCTCAACTAATGTTACAGTTGCACTAGTCCAGGGTCACTATTTGGAGTCAAGCACAGTGTATGAAATTCAGATTTGAATCCACTAGCCTGTTTGGGCTACCAGATAGGAAATTTTCCAAGCCCGACACCAATTTCACTAGCCCAAACTTAAACGCCATAAAATTTCTAATTTTTGCACCATAAAACATTTTGTTTTACTGACATCTGTGCATGTTTGAAGGAATAAAAAAGACATATGTTTGCCATGTTTTCAAACAATTTATTATCGGCTGTACAGAGAAAGAAGTCTATCAATGGCAGACTCTGAATACTCTATATCATCATCGTCGGTGTCCCCATCATTGGACACATCAATCCATGAGTCTGAGTCTTTGCAAAACGAAATCTAACCTCAAAGCGAAATTCAGGTTGCCCAAATTTTTAGGATCCACACTCGCTATTTACTGCTACTCGGACTGTTGACAATTTGCAAGATGTCAAAATGAGGCAGTAAGGGTAGACTGATCAGAGGTAATTATATTCAGCCAATTAGCGCCCCGGTTACGTCTTTGACACTTTGCGTTTGATTGTCAACATGTGCAAGTGCAAAAAAAAAAACGACGTGTTGGCTAACCATGTTCTTGAACAATAAGCATTTATTAATGGAGATCATATGAAATCATGATGCTATACGCGTTTAATTAGCATGTTTGTTTTTTTAATCACAGGAAAAAATGATATCCTGATCGGGCTTGTATCTGCGGAAAATCTGTAGCCCGAGCTGAAATTCAGTAGCCACGGGCTATCGGACTACCGCTAATTTCGAACACTGCAAGCATGCATAGCTGTCAAGACTCTCCCTAGATTCCGGAGATGCCCTCACTCACATGGAAAATACAGTTTTTTAGCTCATCTGATTTTTGGGAAAAAAATGATGAGTTATTGTCATCACTTCAGCGGTTGTCAGCGTCGGCGTTGCCTGGTTAAGTTTTATGTTTAGGTCAGCTTTTCTCCTAAACTATCAAAGCTATTGCTTTGAAACTTGGAATACTTGTTCACCATCATAAGCTGACCCTGTATAGCAAGAAACATAACTCCATCTTGCTTTTTGCAAGATTTATGGCCCCTTTTGTACTTAGAAAATATCAGATTTCTTGGTTAAGTTTTATGTTTAGGTCAACTTTTCTCCTAAACTATCAAAGCTATTGCTTTGAAACTTGGAATACTTGTTCACCATCATAAGCAGACCCTGTACATCAAGAAACATAACTCCATCTTGCTTTTTGCAAGATTTATTGCCCCTTTTGGACTTAGAAAATCAGTTTTCTTGGTTAAGTTTTATGTTTAGGTCAGCTTTTATCCTAAACTATCAAAGCTATTGCTTTAAGACTTGCAACACTTGTTCACCATCATAAGTTGACCCTGTACAGCAAGAAACATAACTCCATCCTGCTTTTTGCAAGATTTATGGCCCCTTTTGGACTTAGAAAATATCAGATTTCTTGGTTAAGTTTTATGTTTTGGTCAACTTTTTCTCTTAAACTATCAAAGCTATTGCTTTGAAACTTGCAACACTTGTTGACCATCATAAGCTGACCCTGTACAGCAAGCAACATAACTCCATCCTGCTTTTTGCAATAATTTTTGCCCCTTTTGGACTTAGAAAATCATTTTCTTGGTAGAGTATTATGTTTAAGTCAACTTTTCTCATAAACTATCAAAGCTATTGCTTTAAAACTTGCAACAGTTTTTCACCATCATAAGTGGACACTAAACATCAAGAAACATAACTCTGTCCTGCTTTTTGCAAGAATGATGGCCCATTTAAGACTTAGAAAATCATGGGTAGGACAATATTTCTATTACACAAAAAAAATCAGATGAGCGTCAGCACCCGCAAGGCGGTGCTCTTGTTTCAACACAAAATAGACCTGGTTTTGAATTGTCTTCCTCCATATTTACTTTTTGTGACGTTTATTCATTCGGTTGAAATTACATGTTGTACCGGTGAATGTAAAAGCTGTATTATACGGAATGAAAACACGGTGTCAGTGTCGCCAGGCAAGTATGATTCAGTGATTTTCTACTAAAAAAACGTTGTTTTATTCTTTAAAATGCGTGTGACTTGGAATAGTAGGCATGTGCGCGTGATCTAGGGCCGAAATGCGTGTGACACACGCACGTCTTGACAGGTATGAGCATGCTTGAATAGCCTTGATACCTTTTGACTGACAAATAACTTATATGATGGGTAATTCTTATTCAATGACTTTGTATTAATGTTTATTCTTTTCTTATTTAAGGATGTTGATGCCCAAGAAGAACCGTGTGTCCATCTACGAATACTTATTCAAGGAGGGAGTCCTAGTAGCCAAAAAGGACTTCACGGCTCCAAAACATCCAGAAATTGATGTCCCCAATCTGCATGTGATAAAAGCTCTGACAGTAAGTTGTATATAGTTGACAAGGCTGAGTTTGTTTTCAAGTGAATAATGCTAACTGGTAGTGCTTGTATGCAGGCCAGTAGGTTGTTTTTATACTCCCTAAATGGGGAAGCATATAGTCACTGCTTCATGTGTCTGTCCCACAATTCTTGTCTGGAATATTACTTAGCAACCATTTGCTGGAGTTCTAAGTATCTTCTTTGTTGACTTTACTACTAAGTCTAAGACAAGGTATGTGCCCACTTGATAAATTCAGCTTTATTGCTTTTAATATGCAGTAATTTTATTTCTAGCAGTTCCAATATTTCTTGCTTACTTTTTTGGGGGGAAGGGGCAAAACTTTGCATCATTCCCCTCCCAAAAGCGTTTCCACCCCCCACCCCCATTTTCCATTAGAAAAGTTTGTTTTAAATATTTCCCAACCAAATTCTTAGAATATATATGTAAACCATACCATACTCATATCAAGGGTGCAGAGAAATTGCAAGATGACCTATATGTCTTAGGAAAGAGTTTAAGGCTCTATACACTGGCAGCGTCCTGACAAGTGAGTAAATGAAACTGCTGGATGAGGCTATTAAAAACTATATCAGTATCTTGCAGAAAAATAAAGTGTTCTCCAAAAGATTAAATATAAGTGTGTTTTTACTTACACACGACAACTCAAACTCTTCCAGTTGCTGACAAAATTGGAACAGGTTTAAGCCACATTTGAAAGGTGTTTGCTAAAAATTGCCATTTAATTGTATGTAGATTAAAGTAATAAAATGAATTACGAATTGATCTAGTTTGTATTAAATTTACTGTCTCTGTTTCCAGTCATTGAAGTCACGGGGTTATGTAACAGAACAATTCGCATGGAGACATTTTTACTGGTACCTGACAAATGAAGGTATTCAGTACCTGCGAGATTTCCTTCATCTGCCTGCAGAAATCGTTCCAGCTACATTGAAACGTCAGACCAGGCCAGAGACTGCCAGACCAAGACCTAAAGAATCTTATGGTAGACCATTCTAAATTTACTGGAAAGAATTTTTTTCTACAACTTAGTGGTTTTAGTGAACTGCTTTCATAATCTTTCTCTTGAAATACTGTTAGTGTTAAATGAGAAATATTTATGAGGGAATAAGATATTTCTAATATAGTACTTTTGAGTATTTCATATTATTCTGCACAGAATCGAAGATTTTTTACTTTTGAAAAATTTATTATGCATTAAAAGATAAAAACTGTCAAAATTTCACTAAATTTTGATCAAATTACCTGATATAATGATTCTAATGTTGGACTCCATGAATTAAAGTCTGATTTAATAAACAGTTGAGATCTTGGTATAAGTATTACAGTACTGGGCAAATGCTGAAAGTGGTGCAGCTTTGACTGGATACTTCTTAGGCCTAGTGTATGTTTTTACAGTTTTAATCTTAAACTTTGTAGGTGGTGAGGGACAGAGAGCTCAGGCACAGGACAGACAGGAGTACAGACGTGCAGCTGGACCACGTAAGTGTCTGATTTATTTATGAAATTGCTCAGACTTTTAAAAGCCTAGTCTAGAAGAGAATTTCCCGATATTTGAGTAAAGTAAATGTGAAACTAACAAGATTTTGAGTTTAAAATAGTACGCAGACATTTTCAACTATGTTCTATGCTTGAAACTGGAAAACATGCCCTTAGTATGATCTGAACTGTGTCAATATTGCTTGAAAACAAATAGAAACAAAGGAAATCATTTTGAATAAAATCTATTTATAGCTGGTGGTGACAAGAAAGCTGATGCTGGTGCCGGTGGTGGAGACTTCCAGTTTGTAAGTATATTATCATTAACACATAGAACTAAAATGGTGACTGCAGTTTTCAGAAAAGCATAAAGTTCTGTGTCACAAGGGGTAAAGATTTTATTTATACATGAGGAACTGGATATGCTTTTTGCTGAACTTTAGAAAAGCTGCCAGTAAAATGCATAAATTTTGTTGGTTCAGGTTTTGACTAGCATGTCTACAGATGATGTTTTCTCACGATGGTCTTCTGATGTATTTATGGAGACAACTGCCAAATGGCATGGCTGATGTAGACACAGTCTATTTCGATTTGTTGCTTTTCTAAGGTGCTATTTTTGTTAGCTCAACTGTTCTTACGTACAGCTCTTGTCATTCCGCTAATCATTCCCGTCCTGATAGTGTTGAATTGCCCTTCCCAGCTGTTATTACAATTCCTCACACCTGGAAGGAGTTAATTATTGTCATTTTAGAAATCTTGTCTGCTGGCATCTTAAAGGTGGTTAATCAGATTTTGGTCAACTTTCAGATTTTTTTAAAACTTTACCAACTGATAATTTACACTTATTTGTGTTTATCAAGTTCTTCAATCACATCAGATTTTTCACTGGAAAATTTTTTAAACTTTTATATTTCCTATCCTGGGTTGCCCAACCAGATTAGCTTATTTTAGCATAATTAATAAATTTCAATAAGACTACATTGCCTAAGGAATGTTATGAATATAAGCACAATGTATTATGATTTGGGTACCAAGAATATTGCATTGACAAGAACAAATGTTTGCCAAATTTCATTAGAATGAAAGGGTTTATAATTAAATATTACCCCTCTAGTGTCTAAATCCTTGTTGCGAAAGGGCCGATAGATTTAAAATAAATCAATCAAAAGCTACACTTGTTCAAACTTGCCTTTTGTTTCAGAGTATTTATAATTCCAATATTCATATCAAATGCAAATGTACAAACTAGAAATTATTTTGATATTACAAAGAAATACTTACTTTTAAACACTTTTGTATAAAGGGAGATAATTACAAAATTTCTTAAGAAGTAATAAATCATACATTTCCAAACGGGTTTATCTAACTTTATGTAATGGGTCTTTTTGTTCCTTAAATAAATCTCTAACAGAATATATAAATACTGAAAAATGTCAGAAAATGTTCCTCAAATGTGATTGACCACCTTTAACACTGGTGTTCCTTCCAGTAAATTTTTCTTGATTTTTGTCGAGCCTGCTTGCGGAAGCGAAGACATAGTTGCCCAAATTGCTGTTCGGTGTATGTGCGTGCGTCAGTCCGTCCGGATTTGTTTGTGCGGACCATAACTTTGACATGCTTGGAGCAATCTTGTTTATATTTGGCCTGAATGTTAACCTCAGTGAGACGGAGTGTCATTCGCAAACCCCAGGTTCCTATCTCAAAGGTCAAGGTCACACTTACAGGTCAAATTCAAAAATGACTGTCCGGAGCATTTCTTCTTCATGCATGGAGGGATTTTGATGTAACTTGGCACAATTGTTCACCATCATGAGATGGAGTGTCATGCGCAAGAACTAGGTCTAAGGTCAAGAGGTCAAAGGATACGAGAATGACAACTTTGTCCAGAGCATTTCTTCTTCATGCATGGAGGGATTTTGATGTAACTTGGCACAAATGTTCACCACCATGAGACGGGAGTGTCATGCGCAAGAACCAGGTCCCTAAGTCTAAGGTCAAGGTCACACAGAGGTCAAAAGTCAGATACAAGAATGACTGTCTGGAGCATTTCTTTTTGATGCATAGAGGGATTTTGATGTAACTTGGCACAATTGTTCATCATCATGAGACGGAGTGTCATGCGCAAGATCCTAGAATTACTTCCCTTTGTTGTTACTATAAATAGCTTATTTTCGTAACTTTTTTTATTACTGGCGGTAGGGAAAAATCAAGACCACTTTTCTGTAGTACAACATGCATGTTACATCCAATTTTCAGGTGTATTTGACCTATCTCTACTGGTGAGGATTTATGTGTGGACTTAGAATTTTTTTTTTTATTTTTTTTAAAGATTTACGTCCCTTTGTTGTTACTTTAAATAACTTATATTGTAACTTTTTGCAATCTCTTTTTTATTTGGCATAAATGTTTGCCTCAATGAGACAAGGAGTGTCATATGCAACTCCCAGTCCTTTTGACAGCTGGCGGGCTCGACATGTTGCCCATGGGCATCTAGTTTGAAACAATCTGTTGCTTTCTGTAGGGGAAATTATAGCGCTTGAAATACCAATAAGAGAAAGTCTAGATTTGAAACCTGGACATTAGATTTTCGGGATAACAGGCATGGTGCCAATTTGCAGAAACTGAAGCCAATATATAACTCTGGCACCTAATGGGAAGTCAACACAGTAAGAGTGGAGTAATAATACGTCTATAACAGCCGCAAAAGTTGTAAATTTGAAATAACATGAGGTACTTCTGGTTTAAAAATAGGTAAATGCAGACTTTCATAAATTTGTCCGCTCTTTATATTCATATTAGGTAACTTTTTGTTTGAATTCGAAGGGGGAAGATAGGACCTTCTATAGAGGAAATTATAACAATTGCAGGTGTTTTTGGCTAAGGGAAACAACAAATACTAGGCCATTAAATTTTTTTTAAAAAGTCCATGTCTGCTCAAGTTAATGGTGAATCTTCAGCTTAGATTGGTGTACTTCTTCATTAAAGCTTCACAAAAGTCACAACATGATGCAAGCTGTGGGTTTGACTCCTGTTGTTACACTTTTTTCAAACATTAAAATTATGGAGTTGAATTTCAAGTATTTGTATGTGGTGAATTTGATATCTGAGATACCTGATTCCTTGTAAGACTGCTAATTCTAAGTTATAGTGTGAAGTGTAGTCTACAGATGATGTTTTCTCACGATGGTCTTCTGAAAATGCTATGGAGACAACTGCCAGATGGCGTGGCTGATGTAGACTGAATTTAGTTAGTTCATATATCTTAAGTATTCAAATACATTCAGAACTTTTATGTGGGCAGTTTCATGGTTCACTTTATCAAGAAATGGAATGATTTTGTAATTAGGTGGAAGAAAATAGTCACACCTAATTTTGATAATGTTACCTTTATTTGAACATAAAGTATGTTTATCAGAACTTAAAACGGAAAGCTGCTTAGAGACCATTTCATTGATTGCAAGAAGTTATAGTTAAATAAGCCTGCTGTATTAACTCATTGGGATAGCTTGAGGCTTTAAATCAAAGAAGATAAAATTAATTCTCCTGGTGAGACTGATGTTCTGTGGGAAACTTCATTTGTTTGCCTTGTGCCACTGATAAAACACACTGCAGATTCACAAAGTGGAAGGAGTGTGTAACTTGGATATTGAAATGCTGTTCACCATTCTGTCTAATCTCGTAACTGCTATGGAATCCATGAACGCTAGTGTTTAAAGTAACTGAAATGTGAAGTTGATCCCATATCAAACAGTCTCTGAAAACAGGAGGTATTATGCCACGAATGTTGTCCACTTAAGTTGTTCGCTCTTAACTTGAGCAGTTCTTATTTAGTATTCACCAAAAACAACAATGTTTATGGGCATAATATCCAAGCCTAGCTTGATAACAATAATATTATTGGATTTTCTCAGTAGCTCTGATATTAAGGCCTTTGAAATACTAAAAATGGCAAAAGTTGACAGTGTATACTATCTGACATGAGTAGATCTTATCCAGGGTCCATCAAACCTGCTTACAATGTTTTTGGGCATAATATCCTTGGACAAGTTTAATAATCACAGAATACTCTGAGTCAGTCTTGAGTTATGGTCCTTGAATTACTTGAAATTGTGAAAATTCACAGTTTCCATTTAATGACTAAAGTACTTTTCATTAAATGTCTGCTATACTCCAATGTTATGAGTTTATAGGCAATTTATATTGGCCATGTTTGTTAACCACCAGGATACTCTTTGTCACTTGTGAAGTTTTCGTATACCTGCACCTGGGATATGGTGCCCGCTCGTGATGAGGTTGTACACGGAGGGGCACCTGGGGTCTTCCTCCACCATTAAAGCTGGAAAGTCGCCATATGACCTAAAATTGTGTCGGTGCGACGTTAAACCCAACAAAATAAAAAATAAATAAATGCACCTGGGATATAACCCAGCTGTTTTTGTTTAGGGGCCTAGACTGTCAAAAATAAATGTTTAACATTAGGTATATGTCCATTTTCTCCCAGCAATCTAGGGGCCTTGGGCTACTGGGCCCCTGCTAATTTATATCCCTGCTGCACTGGTTTTCTTTGTTAAAATCAGGGTCATAGGCTAGAAGAGTTCCACAAGCAAACATCAGACAGGGGATTAGTTGTTCAGCCTGTGTTGTCTACAGATGATGTATTTTCACGATGGTCTTCTGAAAGTTATATGAAGACATCTGCCAGGTGGCATTGCTGAAGTAGACACAACCAAATATGTTTTAATTTCTTAAAAGAACTGTAATAATATTGACAGCACAGTCTCCTAAAGTACTATAACCTTCATTAGTGTTAACAGATCTTTAGATTGAATTGGCTCAAGGTGTAAAATATCACTTGTTTTACTAGAGTTTACAGAAACTCGTTTGTATATGCCTTTCATTTACCTATCTTGTGTTTATTTATTTGTACTGTTTTTGTCAGTTACTTGAGAACATTTTTACATGGATTGGATTAGATAAAAAGATGCTAATGTAAAAAGTTAACATCTAATCCTCCCAAAAAAACATTAATCTCCACCCAGGGGAGATGCCATGCCTGAACAATGCTTGGAGGGTCAACTGTCACCTTGGATCTTTCACCACCTAAAAAAAGCTGGAAAAGTGGCCATATGACCTTACAAAGTACACCACGGGGTCTAATTCACAACATAATCATACTGGTCTTTTAAACTTACAGTCTATATTCAGATCTTAACAAAGGTTATAAGACTGAGCTTAAAAATCAGTCTTCGAATGTAGCCTTACCATTTTTGTATTGTAAGAATAAGCTCAAAATCATCAAATCTGAGTGACTGGTCTAAAGCATGGGTTTATATCCTCTGAAACTCCTATTATATAAAGCATTTGATTTCTAAAAAACGAATAAGATATTTCATTTTAAGCATACTTAAAAATTGTTTTATTTTCTTTTTACAGAGAGGAGGTGCTGGAAGTGGTGGGCCATCACGAGGTGGATTTGGACGAGGCCGTGGAGGAGGTTTTGGAGCTCCCCCTGCTCCAGGTGGAGGACAATAAGTCAATTTCTGTGTACATACAAAGAAAAAAATAAAGAGAAAAAGACCAATGTTTCTGTTTACATTTCTTCTACTGGAGTGAAAAAAAGCATTGGACATTTTCAAACTGAAAAAAGAAGTTTAATAAAAAGCTGCATCACTAATGGAGTACACCAGATTGGAAGTAGTAAAATGAGATTCATGAAGGTTCATGTTACAATTTTTGTTAACCACACCTTGAATGGATTTTCATTTTTAGCTCACCTGAGCCAAAGGCTCATGGTGAGCTATTGTGATCGCTCAATGTGCATCGTCTGTCCGTCAACAATTTAAAAAAAAAAAAATTCTTCAAACATCACGGGAATGATCATTGGGTAGTCCCCTTTCAAAATTAAAAAAAATAAATTCCACAAAGAACTCTTAAAAAATCATGTCCAAAACCGCAAGACGTAGTCTTGATATTTGGCATGTGATATCATCTAATGGTCCTCTATGAAGATTGTTCAAATTATACCCCTGGGGTGAAAAGAGGCTTAATTTTTTAGCATAAGTTTGACATTTGAAACATGAAGCTACTCAGGTGAGTGATCCAGGGTCATCATGACCCTCTTGTTGAAATTTTCACATCCTGGACTATTTCTGTTCAAACCAAATTATTCAGAACTGGAGTGGATGCTATTATGCTTGCTCATAATAGCTTTTAGGATTGTCTGATGCCTGTTGTCCATCCACAGTTTGCTATAGCACCAGTAGTCTGTCCATGAAAGTCCTCCAAAACCTAATATTGGATCCTGAAACATCAAATACTTTCATTGACTTTTTAGCTCACCTGTCACAAAGTGACAAGGTGAGCTTTTGTGATGGCGCGGTGTCCGTCGTCCGTCCGTGCGTGCGTCCGTAAACTTTTGCTTGTGACCACTCTAGAGGTCATATTTTTCATGGGATCTTTATGAAAGTTGGTCAGAATGTTCATCTTGATGATATCTAGGTCAAGAACGAAACTGGGTCACGTGCCTTCAAAAACTAGGTCAGTAGATCTAAAAATAGAAAAACCTTGTGACGTCTCTAGAGGCCATATATTTCACAAGATCTTCATGAAAATTGGTCAGAATGTTCACCTTGATGATATCTAGGTCAAGTTCGAAACTGGGTAACGTGCCTTCAAAAACTAGGTCAGTAGGTCTAAAAATAGAAAAACCTTGTGACCTCACTAGAGGCCATATATTTCACAAGATCTTCATGAAAATTGGTCAGAATGTTCACCTTGATGATATCTAGGTCAAGTTCGAAACTTGGTCATGTGCCCTCAAAAACTAGGTCAGTAGGTCTAAAAATAGAAAAACCTTGTGACCTCTCTAGAGGCCATATATTTCAAAGATCTTCATGAAAATTGGTCAGAACGTTCACCTTGATGATATCTAGGTCAAGTTCGAAACTGGGTCACGTGCAGTCAAAAACTAGGTCAGTAGGTCTAAAAATAGAAAAACCCTGTGACATCACTAGAGGCCATATATTTCATGAGATCTTCATGAAAATAGGTCACCTTGATGATATCTAGGTCAAGTTCGAAACTGGGTAACGTGCCGTCAAAAACTAGGTCAGTAGGTCTAAAAATAGAAAAACCTTGTGACCTCTCAAGAGGCCATATATTTCACAAGATCTTCATGAAAATTGGTCAGAATGTTCATCTTGATGATATCTAGGTCAAGTTCGAAACTGGGTCACGTGCCTACAAAAACTAGGTCAGTAGGTCAAATAATAGAAAAACCTTGTGACCTCTCTAGAGGCCATATTTTTCATGGGATCTGTATGAAAGTTGGTCTGAATGTTCATCTTGATGATATCTAGGTCAAGTTCAAAAGTGAGTCACGTGCCTTCAAAAACTAGGTCAGTAGGTCAAATAATAGAAAAACCTTGTGACCTCTCTAAAGACCATATTTTTCATGGGATCTGTATGAAAATTGGTCTGAATGTTCATCTTGATGATATCTAGGTCAAGTTCGAAACAGGGTCATGTGCGGTCAAAAACTAGGTCAGTAGGTCTAAAAATAGAAAAACCTTGTGACCTCTCCAGAGGCCATACTTTTGAATGGATCTCCATAAAAATTGGTCAGAATGTTCACCTTGGTGATATCTAGGTCAAGTTTGAAACTGGGTCATGTGCCTTCAAAAACTAGGTCAGTAGGTCAATAATAAAAAAACCTTGTGACCTCTCTAGAGGCCATACTTTTCATGGGATCTGTATGAAAGTTGGTCTGAATATTCATCTTGATGATATCTAGGTTAAGTTTGAAACTGGGTCAACTGCGGTCAAAAACTAGGTCAGTAGGTCTAAAATTATTAAAATCTTTTGACCTCTCTAGAGGCCATATTTTTCAATGGCTCTTCATGAAAATTGATCTGAATGTTCACCTTGATGATATCTAGGTCTTTTTCGAAACGGGGTCACGGCGGTCAAAAACTGGGGCCAGTGGGAAAAAAAATTAAAAAAACCTGTGACCTCCAGAGCCAAATTTTTTTCATGAATCTTCATAAAAATTTTAGTGAGAATGTTCACCTTATGATATCAGGAAAATTTCAAAAGAGGGTCACGTCCTTTCGAAAATTGGTAAATGGGTAAAATAAAAAAAACCCTTTGTACCTCTCTAGAGACCATATTTTTCAGGATCTTCATAAAATTGTCAGAATTTTATCTTAAAAAATTTTAAGTAAATTTTCAAAACGGTCCATGACTCAAAAACTGGGTCACTATCAAATAAAGAAAAAACGGTCATACTCAAAACGGGGGTCATTGGGAAGAGGGAGCGTTCAGGACCTCAGGGTCCCTTTTGTTTTTAAACGCCCGCTCTGAAAGAGCGGGCGTATCTTGAAACCAGGGGTGGGCATGGGCGTCAAACGCATGCCCGAAACGTTTAGCATATCGGGGCCAATTTTCATAACAGCCAAATCCCCAGCCTCTTGGTTTGGGCCCCTTTGAATTACTTAAAAACCCCGAATTACCTGTCCACTCTAGGGTCGAAATTTTCATTCGATCTACCCCAAACTTGCGAAAATTTTTTGGGGCCCCAAAATACTCGACCAAGTAAGAAAACCCCCCACACTCTTGATGCATTTTGTGACAGTCTGGCAGTCTTGTTCCTAAATATATTTAAATCTGTTCAACAGAACCTTAATCAAAATGCAAATAATTTACATAGGAGCAACTCTAATTCAAAACAAAGTATGAAATACAACTGATTACCGAAAACTGAAAAAAGTGTCAAAACTCAATCTTTGTATAGATTCAAAAAAACTCCACTGGCTTGGATGGACTAAATATTTGAAAATGTCGGCAAAAAGTACAGCAAGGCCTCTAACTAAAATTCTAAATCTCGGTATTACACATAAAGTAGTTCATGACCAGCTAGGGATTGCAAAGATTACACCCATACATTAAAAAAGTGATAAAAACAATTAACAGGCCAATTTCAGTTTTTCTTGTATTCTTAAAGATTATAGAACGACTTGTTTTAGACAAAACTAAGAAGAAAATAGTTTGTTGTTCAAATGCCAGTCGAGGATTAAAGGCATACCATTCATGTGAAACTGCCACTACAGCTATAAGAGATAGATGGCTCAATGCTGTTAACTCCAAGGAACAATATTTCTAGACATTATCAGGAAACATTACTGGAGAAGTTAAAATCTTTCAATTTCAGTGACTTCTTTATTTGGGTTTAAATCTTACCTGCCTGAAAGATGTGAAAGGATCAGTATCTCGGGCAAATTATCTGAACCTGACTTAAACATTTTGGGGGTCCCCCAGGGTCATCCTGGGCCCCCCACTCTTTTTTTTTTTACATAGATACCGCCGAAAACTTAAGATTATTCAAAAAAGTTTGTTGAGCACCACTAAACTGTAGCTAAGTAAAAAACCTTAACCCGCACTGAACAAAATTTTTTATTTGGTGTCGAAAAAATTTCAGGTCTTTAAATGCTTAAAAGAAAAATGCTATGACAATCCAGACTGCCAACAAATCCAGTGCCATTAACTGTTTTGAACTATACCTTGGAAATGAACTAATAGACCTTTCACACTCAGACATACTTCTGGGAGGACAAGTTGACAAGGACTTAAACTGGAAGGACCAAGTAAATGGAAAAAATGTAATGGAAAAAAAAAACACACTAAATTGTATCTCTTGCAGCCTATAAAATGTTTCTTTGATTTACCTGTCCGGAAACTTTTTCAATGAGTATATACTTAAAGGGCCAGATAAGGTCCTCTTCATGTGAGCAACTTGGGCCCATTTTAGCCTCTGTTGTAGGTCTTTCAACTGTATTTTTGAATTGTTTTTTTGATAGTTTAAAAGTTTTCACTTACTTGTAATAAGTATAGGGAAAGAGGGTTGGATTCCCTGAATGTGTTCCCTCCAAACAAAGTCTTTACTTACTGACAAAACGGATGGTTTTACACTAAACGCACAAGAGGGCTATTGCCAAATCAGTTAGAAAAAAGTGAGCTTTTTCCTTTTGATATTTTTCACACATTTTAGGCCCTTGATTCACAATTTTTTGCTCACCTGTCACAAAGTACAAGGTAGCTTTTGTGACGCGCGGGCCGTCGCAGTCCGTGCCCGTCCGTCCTAAAAAATTTGCTTTTGACCCCTCTAGAGGTCACATTTTCATGGGGCTTTGGAAAGTTTGTCAGAAAGTTCATCTTGATGTATCAGGTCAAGTTCAAAATGGTCAAATGCCATAAAAACTAGTCAGTAGGTCTAAAAAAAAAAAACCTTTTGACCTCTCTAGAGGCCATATTTACACGATCTTCATGGAAAATTTGGGCAAATGTTCATCTTATGATATCTAGGGCAATTCGAAACTGGGTAACGGCCGTCAAAAACTAGGTCAGTGGTCTAAAAATAGAAAAACCCTTTTACCCCTCTAGAGGCCATATATTTCACAAAATCTTCTGAAAATTGGCAAAAAGTTCAAATTGAGATATCTAGGGAAGTTTGAAACTGGGTCACGTGCCTCAAAAACTGGCATAGGCAAATAATAAAAAAGCTTGTGACTCTCTCAAGGCCATATTTTCATAGGGTCGTATGAAAGTTGGGCTGAATGTTCATTTTAATTATATCAAGGTTAATTTTGAAACTGGGTCCGTGCGGGCAAAAAATAGGTCGTAGGTCTAAAAATAGAAAAACCCCTTTGACCTCCAAAGGGGCCCTAATTTCATGAGATCTTCATGAAAATTGGGCAAATGCACTTTATGATATAATCAATTCAAAAATGGGGCAGTGCCATCAAAAAATAGGTCAGTAGGTCAAATAATAGAAAAACGTTTTGACCCCTAAGGCCTAATTTTCAAGGGATCGTATGAAAATTGGGTTTAATGTTCATCTTGATGATATCTAGGGCAGTCGAAACAGGGTCAGGCGGTCAAAAAAAGGGCAGAGGTCTAAAAATAGAAAAACCTTTTGGCCTTTCTAGAGGGCCCTACTTTTTAAAGGATCTCCATAAAAATTGGTCAGAATGTTTTACCTTTTTGATACTAGTCAATTCGAAACTGGTTCCCCTGCCTTAAAAAAATAGGTCCCCAAGGTCAAAAAAATAGAAAACCTTGTGACCTCTCAAGGCCATAATTTTTCATGGAATCTGTATGAAAGTTGGTCTAAATGTTCATTTAATATATCTAGGTCAAATTCGAAACGGGGCACGTGCGGTAAAACTAGGCAGTAGGCAAAAATAGAAAAACCTTGTGACCTCTCAGAGGCCAAAATTTCGAGACTTTATGAAAATTGGGAGAAGTTCTCTTGATGATATCAGGGGCAGCTTTAAAAATGGGGCTGGCCACAAAAACATCAGTAGGTCAAAAAAAGAAAAACCTTGTGACCTCTCAGAGCCATAAATTTTTTTTATGGGATCTTATAAAGTTGGTCGAAGTTCATTTTTAAGATATCAGGTCAAGTTTTTAACGGGGGACGTGCGGTCAAAAACTAGGGCATAGGTCTAAAAAAAGGAAACCTTTTGACATTTCTAGAGGCCAACTTTTCATGGGGCTGTATGAAAGTTGGTCTGAATGTTTTTTCTTGATGAATCAGGTCAGGTTGAAAAGGGTAACGTTACAAAAAAAAGTCATAGGTCTAAAATTATTAAAATCTTTTCCTCTCTAAGGGCCATATTTTTTAATGGCTTCAGAAAATTTATCGAATTTTCACCTTGATGATATCTAGGGAAAGGTCAAAACAGTGTCCTACCTTTGAAAACTAGGCAAAGGTCAAATAAGAAAAAACCTTGTACCCCTAAACCATTTTTTCAATGGATCTTTATAAAATTGGGCAGAAAATTTTTTTTTTTGATAATATCTAATTCAGTTTCAAAAAGGGGCACATGACTCAAAAAAAACTCTTTAAAAATAGGTCCCAAATTTAAAAAATAGAAAAAACGATGTCTACTCAAAACTGGGTCATGTGGGAAAGGGGACGATTCAGGGCCATCATGGTCAAAGGGAAAGTAATTGTTTGTGCGAAAACAGTATAACCTCATTTGACCTTTTTACCCTTTGGGCAGACGGTCCAAACCGGGCAAATTTTTAAAAAACTTTAAAAACCACAGTTTTAACCAACAAAAAATTTAAACAATATAATATAAAAAAGAGTTTACAAAAAAAAATATATTGTTTGAAAGAAAGAAATTTACAGATAAAGTAAATCCTCATAATTTTAACAAAAAATGGGGGGAAAAAAAGATAAAAACAAAATGTAAATCTTGTGGAAAAATGAAATCAAATTTGTTAAAGTACAGGGGGAATTTAGTATTCCAAAGCAAGTTACCTTTTTAATACCCAAGAAAGGTTTAACACTTCCCGGGTATAACTATTTTGGGCCGGGGGCCCCCTAGAAAATGACCCCCCGTTAACGAACTAGATGCAGTATTATGGGCCATGATTTTTGCTATGACAGTGGTGTAAAAAAAGGGACATGGATAACAAATGCTTTCCAATTTAAATAAAACAAATCAAAAAAATTTGGGGAAAAATTGAAAAAAATTTAGTTGTAAAACCTATAATTAAAACAAAAAACAAACTTGGGTTGGACAGGAACAACAGTTTTCCCCATGGGCTTAACGCCCAGACAAAAAAAAAGTCAAAAAAAGGGAAAAGGGGGGAGAGAATACCCCCGGAATCACTGCACCCAACACCGTGAGCGATGAATTAGCAGAAAATTACACAAAACCCAAAAAAAGGGAAAATTTGGAAACGAAGAGTGAAGTTAATGATATTGATGATACTTGGGCAGCTGATTTAACAGCAAGCTTTTTTTAAAGGATAAAATACTTGTAAAAACCCTTATTGATATATTTAGAAATAGCTTGGGGTTTTTCCATTAAAAAAAAAACTGGAGAAACTGTACTGAACTTTGAAAAAAAAAATTTAGAAACGATTTCCATAAATTATGGTAATGAAGGAAAAGAATTTTATAAAAAAATTGAATCATTTTTGAATAAAAAAAGATTAATAGTATCATACTTTTAAAGAAGGAAAGGGTGTAGTAATAGAAAGATTAATGAATTTAAAAAGAAAAAATGTGGAAAAATTTTTCAGCAAATAAAACTTATTATTTTTAAAAAATTTTCAGGATATGGTTGATAAAAATTTAAAAAAACAAAACATTCTAAATAAAAATGACACCAACCGAAACTGTAAAAAATTAAATAAAAAGGTCTTTTACTTTAATTTTTAAAGGGGATTTTAAAAATACCAAAGAGAAGCAAAATTTAAAATTGGGGATCGAGTTTGCTTAAGTAAAATTAAAAAACATTTTTGAAAAAAGGGTTACACCAAAATTTGGGCAAAGGAAAATTTTTAATTTTTAAAATTAATAATACAAATCCCCGAAAATACACAATAAAAATTTAAAGATGAAAAAATTTAAAGGGGTTTATTTTAGAAAAAGAAAATTACCACAACCAAGAATTTTTTGAAAAAAAAATTATTAGACAGACATAAGAAAAAAAAACTTAAATAAAATGGAAAAAGGTTAAAAGAAAATTTAATATTGGGCCGTTTAGCGATCTTGAAAAAAAATTTAAAATTTGAAAATAAAAAAGTTTAATTATATAATGAGCAATAAACCTAATTCTAATAAAAGGAATAGAAACAAAAGATCAATTTTAATTTTTCACTTAACTAAACACTCGCTTAAAGAAAAAGTTAAAAATTTTGTGGGAGAGAAAACCGGATTAATATTACAGCAAGGTTTTTTTGGGGGTTTTTTCAGGCTGCATTAGCACTTGTTCCACCCTATTCCGGGTATTTGTAGCAGGTGGGGGGCCTGTTCCATCAGAAATTTTCCCAAAATTTACTAACAGATTAAAACTTGAGACAAGAAATTTTTTTTTAAAAAACACATCATCCCAAAAAAAAACCCAACTTAAAAAACAAAAGAAACGGTTTGGGGAAAAAGAAAAATTAAAAGAAGATCCAAATAAATTTAAAGCGGGATATTTTTAAAAAATGCTATTAGAAATGCAGAAAAAAAAAAAATTTTTAAACCCACCTCTTGAAAGGCATTAAAGGAATTTTAAAAATTTAAATTGGAAATATAAAAGAAAAAAAGAAGAGCTGTATTAACCTTTAAAATTAAAAGATTTTTTCAAAAAAGTATTTTATATAAATGAAAAAAAATTTATCATTTGAAGGTAATTTTGCATCGGGAAAAAAAAGTACTTTCTAGATATTATTAAAGAATATAATCCAAATTTTTTAATAAAATTCCGGGAAAAAAATTTTCACGAATGGAAAAAGGGTTATGGATCCCCGTGAAACCCGAAGGGTTTTCCAGCTTCGCAAATTAAAATTTCATAAAACCTTTTAAAATTGCGGGTTCAAAAAACCTTCCAAATATTTTTTTTTCCTTTTTCGTTTAACAACTTTAAACAGTCAAAAAAAAAATGTTATTTTTGGCTAACCCAATTTTGAGGGGGTTTGTTTTCGGTTCTTAAACCCTTTGTTTTTTAAACTAACAGTAACTTTTTTCAAAAACAAAATCCGAAAACGGTGTTTTAAATGCCCCCGAGTTGGGCAGTATAAAAATCTTTTCCCCTTAAACTGATATAAAATAAAACCAAACGGAAAAAACCCCAATTGATGGTTTTTTTTTTTATTTTAAAAAAACCAAACCCCAAAAAATATTTTTTTAAAAAGCTTCAAAAAAGAAACAAAAAAAGGGGAAAAAAAAAAAAGTTGGTTTAGTTTAAATTTAAAAAAACTACAAAAAAATTACCGAAGAAGGGTTTAAAAAACAGAAGTTTAAAGAAGGTTTTTAAAATTTTTTTAACATTTGATAAAAAATTTAAAAAAAGATTTTAAAAATTTCCTTTTTCCCAAAAGAGGATAGAAAAGAAAAACCCAAATTTTCAAATTCAATATAATTTCATTAGGGGGTTTTTT
Source organism: Mercenaria mercenaria (assembly GCF_021730395.1). Classification (NCBI taxonomy): domain Eukaryota; kingdom Metazoa; phylum Mollusca; class Bivalvia; order Venerida; family Veneridae; genus Mercenaria; species Mercenaria mercenaria. The sequence goes on along the minus strand of NC_069377.1, from coordinate 62,915,593 downwards.
TAAAGTTTTTTTTTTCCTTAAGAATATTATATATAGATGGTTAATAGAAAGGTAGATAGAATGTTTAAATGCAAAATTATCTAGCTTTTTTGGGAGAAATAATGAATCCAGAAAAAAATTTTCATATAAGAAAGTTTTTAAAAAAAAGAAGAAATGTTTTTTTAAATAAAAAACTTGTTCAAATATTTAGCGATGAATATAAAAATCACTTTAAATTAAATAAATTAAAAAAATGTTATAGTCCTTATCTTCGTAAAAAAACCTTTTTTTTGAATGGGACTGTGTTTTCTTTTAAATGAAAAGAAAATGCTGAAAGATTATGGATTGTCCCCAACCAAAAAATTTATCGAAACAATCCTAAAAAAGTTGGGGGTAACCGATGTGTTACAAAAAGAAAAAAAACTTTAAAAAAAGGGCCCCTTATAAACCCTCAAAAGGGAATTTGGGGTTATTAATGCGGGGTTTTAAAAAAAGGGTGTTTAAAAAAAGGGAAAAACCGAGTAAAATTTTGGAATATAAAAAGGTTAAAGGGAAAAAAAGATATAAATTTAAATTTTTTTATTTCTTCTTAAAGATAATTTAAACCTTTATTTATTTTATTATTTTTTTTAAATTATTTTTTTAATCCCTTTTTTGTTTAAAAGTTTTTTTTTTTCTAAATATAATATATAGAGGGAAATCGAGAGATCAAACAAAACAATATTAAAAAGAAATTTGAAAAAAAAATTTTAATTTTAAGACAAGACCCAAAAGAATCAATTATTTTTAACTATAAACAACTCTTAGAAATACTTAAATCTGAATTAAAACTTTAAAAGGTATAAAAAAAAACTTTTTTAAAAATAACTTTTGCAAAAAGGAAAAAACTGATACAATATAAAAAATCAGCTTATTTTCAATCAAAGGCTTTAAAAATTTTTAAACCACAAACAAAATTAAAAAAACTTTAATCAAGTTTTTGGGATAAAAATAATAAATAGAATTGGTAATTGGTTTTCTGAAGGAAGTGGCTGGAGAATAGATTTCGTTGATGCTAAATTATATAAATAATATAAGTAAAGTCCATTTTGGGGGGGGGCTTCAAGTTATTTAGAATTACCAAATAAACTAAAAAAATTCAATGAAAGGATTAATTTTTTAAAAGAACGATGAAAATGAATTGTTTTAGATGGTGTCTTTTTAGTTTAAAAAAAATTTTCCTGTTAAAGAAAACCCTCATAGAGTTTCAAAATAAAAAAAACCTATAAACTACCCTTGATTATCCGGGAAAAAAAAATTTTTCCTGTTACATTAAATAAAATCCTAAAATAGAAGTTTTAAAGGGATATTTCTTTTTAATATATTTGGATATAAAGAACCTACGGGAATTTACCCCTTGAACATATCAAAATAAAATTACGAAGAACACTTTTGAATGTTGCTAATTACAAATTATAAAATAATGAAAAAAAAAACTGTTTGATGACTGTAAGAGGGTTAAAACCACTGTAGTCCAACATTATGTTTGGATAAAAGATTTTAAATAGTTTTAAAATAACAAAAAAAAAAAAATAAAAACCGAAACTTTTTTGTAGATCTTCCCTGCAAAAATTTTTCTAAGAAAGAATTTTAAAAAGAACATTTTCCCAAAATTTGTTTGCAAATTAAGGTCCCCCAAGGGGTTGAAAAAAAATCCCAAAAAGAGGGAAAAAAACCCCCAAAAAAAAAATTATCAAAAAGGTTTTTAAGCAGAAACCTTTTGTAATTTTTTGCTAAATTTTAAAATCAATAACTAAAAAATTTTAATTTCTTTAAAAACCAAACAACTAAAACCCTTAAATTTACTAAAACCAAAATAAAAAATTCATATAGATTGGGGGTTACGGCTATAAATTTGTTTGTTGTTATGACGAAAAATTAAAAAAAACCAAACCCCAGTTTTAAAAAGAGGTCCAAAATGCAGTTTAAAGTTTTTTAAAAAAATGCTTGGGGAAAAGAGGAATATTGTAAAGAAATTTTTAAAAGAATTTTTTAAACAAAGATTTGGGGAATGTCAAAAAAAAGGATGAAAGTGAATTTAAAAAAAAAGTTTTGTCTTTTTTTGGAAAAAAAATTATAAAAGGTGAAGTCCAGTTCGTGATAAAAAACAAATTTTTTAAAAGGGCCCAAAAGGCCCGGGGGGTTCATTGTCAAATAACGGGAAAATTTCCCGAGGAAGTGCTCACTCAAAAAATGTAATATTAATTTTAAACTAACACATAAAATTCCTGTTATTTTTCATAATTTAAGAGGTTATGACGGTAAATTTTATTATGCAACAAATGGGAAAATTTTTAAAAAAAAAATTAATGTTTTTCCTAACAATTTTGGAAAGATTTTGGGGAAATTTTATGATTTCTGACTTGGTTTTTAATTGTTCATTCCAGTTTTGTCTCAATCATGGGAAAACCCCTAGTAAAAAATTTCAAAATTTAAATACTTATCTAAAATTTTAAAAAGGGTAAAAGTGTTGCGAAGCGGGAAAACCCTTTCCGGTTCCCCCTAGAATTTTAAAAAACGAAAGGTTTTACCCTTATGATTACTTGGTTCTTTTAAAAAACAAAGAAACAGAAATTACCTTCTAAAGAAGATTTTAAATTAAATTTTAAAAATGAAACACATATATCAGAAAACCCAAAATATAAACATGCTAAAAAAAAGGGGAAAAAAAATTAAAAATTTAAAAACAATGGGAGAATATCACGTTTCCTATTTTTTAAAACTGACGTTTTATTTTAGCTAAATGTATTCGAAAATTTTAGAAAATTATGTTTAGAGTATTTACAAATTAGACCCTTGTCATTTTTTAAAGTAGTCCTGGGCTAGTTGGGATGAAATGTTAAAAATGACTGGAATTAAGTTAGTTTTAAATAATTTGATATTGATATGTTTTCTTTTATTGAAAAGGGATGAGGGAGGAAAAAGTTATATTTAAAAACAGATACAGTAAACCCAAAACAAGAAATATATGAAAGATTAAAAATTCCCAAAAGAAAAAAAGCAAATACATTATTTTCCCCTCGACGCCAATAACCTTTACGGTTGGGCTATGTTCCCAACCCTTACCCTTTTGGGGAAAATTTAAATTTTAAAACCGAAAAAAATTTAAGATATTAATTGCAAAAGGAAAAGTAACTTTATAGTTGAAAGTGAACTTTAATATCCCAAAGAATTACATAAAAACCCCCAAGATTATCCTTTGCTCCTGAAAAAATTTAAAAAAACCCGATCAAAGGCTTTCTGATTTAGTAAAAAAATTTTAAAAAAAATTTGAAAAGGAAAAAGTAATGTAAAAAAAAAAGTTCCAACTTTTTAATTTAAAAAAAAAAAATTATGTAGTTCCCTTTTAAAAAAACCTTTAACTATAAACCAATTGGGTTAAAAGGAACCCAAAAAACATAAATATTAACTTTTTTTACGAAAAATCCTTGGGTTTAAAAAAAATATTTATTTTAATACTCAAAAAAAATCTAAAGCAAAAAAAAAAATTTTAAAAGGACTTTTTTTAAATTAAGGAAAAAATTCTGTTTCGGTAAGCGATGGAGAATTTACGGGAAGAGGGGAAAAATTAAATTAACTCATATGAAAATATTTTTTTTAAAAAAAAAATACCAAACCTTTATTTTTTTTTGTTCAACCCATGTTTAAAAATCTAACCTTTTTTGGGATTTATAGAATAAAAAAAGTTTGTTTTATTTAAAAAGACCTTGTTTTTGTTTTTAAAGTGCATTTTAAAATTTTTTTAAATATTTAATTTAAAGGATTTTCTTTTAATTTCATTAAAGAAAAGTCCCCGGGTAATTGTAAATAAATATCACCCGAAATGATTTTATTTTGTTAAAGAAATAAAAACCCCAAAATGATATGGGTTTTTTAAAAGGACAAAGAAATTTTTTTGATAAAAATTTATTACGTAAACAACTAAAAATTTTTTTTTGATAAAATAAAAAAATAAAAGGGAAAAATTTAAAAATGAAGCTGCCGGGATTCCCCTTTTTTTGAATTTTTTCGGAATTAAGAATTAAAAAAGTATTCTTTTTTATTAAAAAAATGAATTAACATTAAAAAAAGTAAAGGGGAAATTAAAAAAATTGTTTTTTTAAAAAAACAATTTTTCATAAAAATTATAAAAGATACTTTGTTTAATTTAACCCAAAGTAATCACACCTTTAAAGTTTATTCGTTCTATAAGCATAATCTTTTCCCGTTATGTTTAAATAAAACATCTTTATCATGTTATGATGTAAAAGATTTATTCTTGATAATGGATTGATACATTTACTTTCTTAAATTAATTAATCTTAAATTATAGAAAACCCTTAAAATTGGGTTTAAATGAAAATTTTTAACGTTGAAAGAATTAAAATAAATTAAAATTTATTTATTTTAAAAATTTTTTAGCATTTAATTTAAAAGAAATAGATTTTATTTTTTTTTTTTTAATTTTTTTCTCGTAACTTTGAAAATTAAAATTTTCTTTTTTTTTTTAATTGTAATTTACTTCCCTTTATTAAATTTTAATTTTCATCAACAAGGGGAAAAATTTAAAAAAGCAATTAAAAAATAAATTTTTACATTATTACCCCTTTTTAACTAAAACCGGGGCTTGCATTTTTTCAGTTTTCCATTTAAATAACCACCATCGGATCTTGGGTATAAATTGTTTAAAAAAAATGGAAAGGGTTTTTTTATTTAAATTTTCCCTTTTTATTTGTTTTTCCTTTTTTTATTTACTTTTTCATTTATATTAAAATTTAATATTCCCCTTATATTAATTTTTCCAGTTAAATTTAAAAGGCTTTTTGGTTTTAAAATAATTTATAATAGTTTGGGGTTTATTTACTCTTTGTTATTTAAATTTTTTTATTTTATACAAAAAATTTATTCAAAAGGGACTTTAAACGGTAAAAATTTTTTTAAAGAAAAATAAACAAAAATTTTTCCCCCAAAAAGCATACTTGTTTTTTCTTGATATTGAAAAAAAATTGTTGGGGATTTTAAAATTTGGGATAAAAATTGAAATTTCTTTCTTTTGGGGGAGGAAGTTTTTTTTCCCAAAAAAAGGGAATTTTTAAAAAATTTTTAAAATTTTTTTTAAGTAAAAAACCCCAAAAGGGTTCCAGGGCCAATAGAGTCATCAAAAATTTATTATTCCCCCACTCGTTTCCCTTTTTTTTTAATTTTTAAAAAAATTATTTTTTACTAAATACACCCCTAAATTTTTAATTTTTAATTTTTTTTAACCCCCCGTCAATTTTCCCCAAAATTAGATATTTGGGTTTTTTTTTATAAATTTTTTTTTTTTACTATAGGAATTCGTCTGTAAGGTTCCTTTTGGAAACAATCCCGTTGTCCTTTTCCCAAATCAACAAAGAAAGTAATAAAAAATTCTGACCCAAACAGCCAACATACCTAAAAACCCCCCCCTCTTGTTTTTGTTTTTTGGTTAATTTTAACACTCCAATCCCTTTTAGGTTTTCTTTCTTTAGATAGGTTAAGATATGGGGCATATCATATTTCTCTTTCATTTTGCTACCCCAAAAACATTTCCATTTCCCAAATAACTTACTGACACCAAACTGGCTTTGCCCAGACAAAAACACCAATGCCTAGAGGGGCTAATTTTTTGGAGCTATTTTTGCTGCCATTGGAAGAATTGTTTTTCCCAACAAACCCCAAAAAGCTCCTAAAAAACCCCCATTTTTTTACCTTTACTGGCCCTTTTTTTTTTTTTGAAATTGCAAAAAGCTTTTTTAATTTGGAAAAATTTAAATTTTTGTTTTTTTTTAAAAATAAAGGGGGTTTCCACGTTTTTGTTATGTTTTTAAAACTAAAAGTAAAGTGGAATTTTTTATTAAAGGGTTGTGCTAAAATTTTTTCCTTTTGTCCCCCTCTGGGAAGGTTTTAAATTTTTATTCAAAATAATTTGATGGGGGTTGTTTTCAACCCCAGTGGGTTTTTTTCCCCATTTTAAAATAATTTATATTTTTTTTTAAATTTAAAAAAAAACAAGTTCCCTTTCCAATAAAATTTTTTCAACTGTTTCCTCCCCTATAATACAATTGCGAAAAACGATTTTTGCAACGGGAAAATGTAGTTTAAATTAATTGTTAAAGTAATCGTTGGATCTTCTGTAGTTTTCTTCCTTTTTTTTATTCCAATTTAAAAAGAACAAAACCAAAATAATTATAAAAAAATTTTATCTATTTAAAAAAACTTCCAGAGCTTATTTTTTTGTTTTTTAATAAAAATTAATTACATCAAACATATATTTTTGGGTTTCTTGTGTATTTGTTTTTTTGGATAAAAAACCCCCATTACCAACTTTAAAACGACAAAAAACTCCCAAAATAAAGCATCACCTGCTGCAATTTAAATTTAAATGTATCTAATTAAAAATGGATTTTATTTCTTGATTATTATTTTAAACAGGTCGTTTTAAAAAAACAAATACATGTTTTGGTTTTGTTACACCAAAAACCGTTTTTCTAAAAATTGTAAATTTAAACGGTTTTGGGGTCAGTTGATTTGGGGGATCATTTCCCTAAGGTATGACCCCTCTTGTTTTGTAAATCTTTAAAAAATTTTGATTAAGTCCCCAAAACCCTTAAAAACCAAACGTTTGGGAAACCCCTAGAATTAAATTTTTTCAATTACTTTCCTGGACAGCAGCATTAGCTCTAAAAAAATTTAATTTTATCTCCCGTCAGCTGCAAATGTTTTTTTGAATTTGGGCTTTAGGGATAAAAAATTTGTTTTAAACCTTTTAAAAAATGAATTATTTTTTAAAGGGAAATTTTGCATTAAACCCCCATTATTTTTATTGAAATTAAAAACCCTTTTAAAAAGCAAACCCCCAATTAAACTCCCAGCAGCGTGCAGTAGTATCTAAATAGATAAAATTTATTTTTTCCAGTTGATTTTGCATACTCTTCAGATAGTTCAAATAAATTTTTTTCATTTATTACTTTGTAAAAATTTTTCCCAACATAAACAAAATTTTTTCCCTTTTTTTTTAACCACTAACTGATCAAAATTTAAAGAAACTGCATTATTAAAAAGAGCAAATTGAGCTCCAAACATACTCCCGCACCATCCGCAAGTTTATTTACTTTAAAACTTTCTTCAAAATAAAACCCTTAAAAAACCCAAACAAAATATGAACTTTTTTCATTAATTGTAAAGTTTTTTATCCGTTTTTTTGTTGTTTAACAATTTTTTTTCCCCGGACAGGGTAATTTAAAAGCTGTAACTAATTTAATAGGGGTTAATTCCTAACTTTTTGCAAAAAATTTGGGTTTTTTTCTAAACATGTATTATTATATATTATTTTATCTTTTATTTTATTTTTTGCTACCCGAGCAAAGCTCAGTGGTTTTTTTTTTTTCGCTCGATGTCCCGGGGCCCCTCGTCCCCTCGTCTGTCTCTGTCGTCCTCGTCCCCGTCAACATTTAGTTGTGTTTTGGATAAAGGCTTTTAATTTTTTAATTAAAATTCATGAAATTTTGGTTTAAAAATGATAAACCCTTTAAAATCTAAAGGGCCCAGTTCGAAAATGGGGACTCTCGGGTCAAAAACTAGGTCACTAGGTCAAATCAAAGAAAAACCTTGTGTATGCGATAGAGGCTGTATTTTTCATTTAATCTTCATGAATATTGGTCAGAATGATAACTTTGATGAAATCTAGGCCGAGTTCGAAAATGGGTCATGTCGGGTCAAAAACTAGGTCACTAGGTCAAATCAAAGAAAAACCTTGTGTATGCGATAGAGGTGGTATTTTTCAATTAATTTCATAAATGTTGGTCAGAATGATAACCTTGATGAAATCTAAGCCGAGTTCGAAAATGGGTCATCTCGGGTCAAAAACTAGGTCACTAGGTCCAAATCAAAGAAAAACTTGTGTATGCAATAGAGGCTGTATTTTTTCAATTCTTCTTCATGAATATTGGTCAGAATGAAAACCTTGATGAAATCTAGGCCGAGTTCGAAAATGGGTCATCTCGGGTCAAAAACTAGGTTACTAGGTCAAATCAAAGAAAAACCTTGTGTATGCGATAGAGGTGGTATTTTTCAATTAATCTTCATGAATATGGTCAGAATGATAACCTTGATGAAATCTAAGCCGAGTTCGAAATGGGTCATCTCGGGTCAAAAACTAGGTCACTAGGTCAAATCAAAGAAAAACCTTGTGTATGCAATAGAGGCTGTATTTTTCAATTCTTCTTCATGAATATTGGTCAGAATGATAACCTTGATGAAATCTAGGCCGAGTTCGAAAATGGGTCATCTCTGGTCAAAAACTAGGTGACTAGGTCAAATCAAAGAAAAACCTTGTGTATGCGATAGAGGCTGTATTTTTCAATTGATCTTCATGAATTTTGGTCAGAATGATTGCCTTGATGAAATCTAGGCCGAGTTCGAAAATGGGTCATCTCGGGTCAAAAACTAGGTCACTAGGTCAAATCAAAGAAAAACCTTGTGTATGCGATAGAGGCTGTATTTTTCAATTGATCTTCATGAATTTTGGTCAGAATGATTGCCTTGATGAAATCTAGGCCGAGTTCGAAAATGGGTCATCTCTGGTCAAAAACTAGGTGACTAGGTCAAATCAAAGAAAAACCTTGTGTATGCGATAGAGGCGGTATTTTTCAATTGATCTTCATGAATTTTGGTCAGAATGATTGCCTTGATGAAATTTAGGCCGAGTTCGAAAATGGGTCATCTGGGGTCAAAAACTAGGTCACTAGGTCATATCACGTAAAAACCTTGTGTATGCGATAGAGGCTGTATTTTTCAATTGATCTTCATGAATTTTGGTCAGAATGATTGCCTTGATGAAATTTAGACCAAGTTCGAAAATGGGTCATCTGGGTTCAAAAACTAGGTCACTAGGTCAAATCAAAGAAAAACCTTGTGTATGCAATAGAGGCTGTATTTTTCAACTGATCTTCATGAAATTTAGCCAGAATGATTACCTTGTTAAAATCTAGGCTGATTTCGAAAATGGGTCATCTGGGGTCAAAAACTAGGTCACTAGGTCAAATCGAAGAAAAACATTGTGTATGCAATAGAGGATGTATTTTTTCAATTGATCTTCATGAAATTTGGTCAGAGTGATTGCCTTGATGAAAACTAGGTCGGTTTTGAATATGGATTATCTGAGGTCAAAAGCTAGGTCACTAGGTCAAATTAAAGAAAAATCTTGTGTATGCGATAGAGACTGTTTTTTTCAGTTGATATTTATGAAATTTGGTCAGGTTGATTGCCTTAATGAAATCTAGGTCGAATTTGAATATGGGTCATCTGAGGTCAAAAACTAGGTCACTTGGTCAAATCAAAGAAAAAACTTCTGTATGTGATAGAGGCTGTATTTTCAGTTGATCTTCATGAATTTTGGTCAGAATGATTGCCTTGATAAAATCTAGGTCGAGTTTGAACATGGGTCATCTAGGGTCAAAAACTAGGTCATATCTAAGAAAATGGTTTTTTTATTGCAAGAGACCAATTTTTTGGTCGAATCTTAATGAAAATTGGTCAGAATATTTGTTTCCATGAAATCACTAGGTCAAACATGTTTTACACTGTTATGGAGTGTTTCTTAGGTGAGCGACCTAGGGCCATCTTGGCCCTCTTGTTTTATTTTAGTTTTTATAAATTAATCTGTTAATACGTTTTTGTTGAGCTGAAGTTCCAGCACGAGCATTATGCCCATAGGGAGCTAAAGCTCCAGATCCTGACAATATTCTATTTATTCTCATATGAATAACCTCCTCATTATCATTATTTTTACTATTATTCTTTTCTTGTAATTCCTTGGCAATTAAATTACCAACTGCTGGAGCGGGTTTCTTTTTAAGTTTTTCAACAATTTTTGCTGCACCCAAAAATTTCCAATTTCCCTGTTCCAACCTTTTTTTTTTCCCATTTTCAGTGCTGCTTTTCCTGTTGTTTCCCAAACGTTTTTTTCCCAGCGGTGCTTATTGAAGATGCAACTCCCATTTGAAAACAATTTCTTTTAAAAGTGTCAAAGTACCTGACCCGGGTTATTTTTTTTTCTCCTGTGTGGCATAAACAAAAAAAATTTTCCTTTATTTTGTCTTTAAACTTTTTTTTTACATTATAAAAAAAAAAAAATTTTAAATAAAATTTTTTAATTAAAGTTTTTAAAATTTAAAGTTTTTAAATTTAAAAATTTTTAATTAAATTTTTCTTTTAAAATTATGTAAAACTTTTTAAACCTTTCTTTAAAAATTTTAATTATTTACCAAATACATCTTTTAATATATAGTCTAATTGAATTTATAATATTTTTTTAATTTCAAAATATCCAACTCTTTGGGGGTTTTTTGTAAATGGTTTTAAGCTCTTTTTTAAATCTGCTGTACTTAAAGCTTTGGAAAATTCATTAAAATTACCATCAAAAAAGTAAATTTATCAAAAAGATCACAAGGAATGTAAATTGTATCCCAGAGTTATTAAATTTGGTTTTTTTAGTTCCCCATTCAGTATTTCTTAAAAGTTTTTTTTCTCAAATCCAAGCATTTGAAAATTTGTTTTTTCCAAACCCAACAAAAA